>NC_134421.1:0-2588092 GCF_030867145.1 Opisthocomus hoazin
TCAGACCCCTGCGGGGCACGCTGGCGGCCTGGCCTGCTGCGGGCTACCAAGACGGAGCCTTCCTCACCCGCAGCGCCAGGCAGCTGCCAGCCAGGTGGCCTTCCATTTCTTCTTCTTCTTCAGCCTTCTCGGGACTCTCCAGCTTCAGCCGCGCCACCTCCTGTCCGCAGCCACTCAGCGCTCCGCCTCTCCCTTTTCGCCCCCCACGCCGCCAGCACAGCGAGGCCCGGCACACGCAGCCCACAAAAGCCCGGAGCGGGCGCAGCCAACGGCATCCCCAGGGCACGAACGGACAAACGCGAACTCAGCGCAGCCCCCTGCCACACATAAACAAGCAGCGGCGACCGCGTTCAGGGAGGCCGAGGCAGCCCGCACCACGGGCCTTGGGGGAGGCCGGGCGCTCCGGGGACACAGGCTTCAGGGGGACGTGCTGCAGCTGGGGGCGGCTGCGCGGGGCGAGCGGGGCCGGGGGAGCACTGCCGACTTGGGGGGGGGGGGGGGGGTGCCCGCCTCCTTCTCCCATTCCCTTCCGTCACCTCCCGCCTCTGGCCCCGGGGCTGCCCGCACCCGGCTCGCCTCCTGCAGCCTGCCGCAGCGGCCGGCTCCAAGCTTCCCGTCCCACCACCCTCGAGCAGCCACCACGCACCCCCACACCCGCTGGAGGAGAGCCCGCGCCTCACCGCTGGCCTCTCTGCTCCCCCGCCGCCCCGGCACCGAACACCAGCCCGCCGCCATGCTGCTCCGCCGCACCGCGCATGCGCCACGAGCCGACGGCGCGCCGGAGGGGCCACACTCCTGAGCCGAACGCCGGGCTGCAGTACCGCGTTGCGGCCAGGGGGCGGCGCCAGCGGGGCCGGGGGCGGCGCCAGCGGGGCCGGGGGCGGCGCCAGCGGGGCCGGGGGCGGAGCCAGCGTGGGCGGGGGCGGTGCCAGCGGGGGCGGCGCCAGCGGGGGCGGGGGCGGCGCCAGCGGGGGCGGGGGCGGCGCCAGCGGGGGCGGGGGCGGCGCCAGCGGGGGGCAAGGGCGTCGCCAGCGGGGGCGGGGGCGTCCGCCAGCGGGGGCGGGGGCGTCCGCCAGCGGGGGCGGGGGCGTCGCCAGCGGGGGCGGGGGCGGCGCCAGCGGGGGCGGGGGCGGCGCCAGCAGGGGGCGGGGGCGGCGCCAGCGGGGGCGGGGGCGGCGCCAGCGGGGGCGGGGGCGGCGCCAGCGGGGGCGGGGGCGGCGCCGGCGGGGGCGGCGCCAGCGGGGGCGGGGGCGGCGCCGGCGGGGGCGGCGCCAGCGGGGGCGGGGGCGGCGCCAGCGGGGCGGGGGCGGCGCCAGCGGGGGCGGGGGCGGCGCCAGCGGGGGCGGGGGGCGGCGCCAGCGGGGGCGGGGGCGGCGCCAGCGGGGGCGGGGGCGGCGCCAGCGGGGGCGGGGGCGGCGCCAGCGGGGGGCAAGGGCGGCGCCAGCGGGGGCAAGGGCGGCGCCAGCGGGGGCAAGGGCGGCGCCAGCGGGGGCAAGGGCGGCGCCAGCGGGGGCGGGGGCGGCGCCAGCGGGGGCGGGGGCGGCGCCTGCGGGGGCGGGGGCGGCGCCCTGCGGGGGCGGGGGCGGCGCCCAGCGCCGGCTCCGGCTCCCGAGCAGACCCCGGACTCCGCGGCTCCGACACGGCGCCGCACCCCCATCGCTCCTTGCCCCCGACACGGACCCCGCCCCTCCCGGGGGCTTTTCCCCGGGACCCGCCGCTCCATCCAACCCCCCCCCCCCATACCCCGCGCTCACCTTCTCCCTCGCTGCAGCCGCAACCCGGCTATGGCTCCGCTCCTCCTTCGGCTCGCATCGGGCCCGGCACGGCAGCACCGGGCCCTCTACCGGCAGAGGGAGGGGCCGTCGCCATCAGCCCCGCTGCCCGCACCTGGGGCTCTTCCGGCCCCGGCCCACGGCTGGAGCCCACGATGCCGTCATTGGGCAAACACAAAGGACTCTCTGAAGCCCTTTGGGCACTTCAGCAAGCAGGCAGGCGTTCCTTATTGCAGCGCCGGACACACAGGGCACGGCTCCTCCCAGCGCGCAAAGCACCTGCGCCACTCGAGCGGCAGTACCGAACTTTGCTCACCGGGTGGCAGCAGCGATCGTACCGGCCCCTCCACGGCCACCCGCGCCACGGCAGCACCGGCCCCTCCACGGCCACCCGCGCCACGGCAGCACCGGGCCCTCCACCGGCACAGGGAGGGGCCGTCCGCCATCAGCCCCGCTGCCCGCACCTGGGGCTCCCCCGGCCCCGGCCCACGGCTGGGACCCCCGGCAGGAACAGGGGGCCGTCGCCCCAGCCCCACAGCCCGTCCCCTCCTCCCCTGGCCTCTGGCGCAGCCCCTCGTCCCGTTGCAAACCAAGCACAAACGCAGCCGCCTGGGCAAAAGGGACCGCAGGTCTTTACTCAGTCACGCACCCAGCCAGTCCCGGGAGCCGCTCTGCTCCGGGCTCGGGGCCCCCGACGCTCCCTCTGCCCCTCCGACACCTCGGCACTCCTTCCCGCAGCTGCGCCCGTTGATCCAGCGGCGAACAGTCCCGTCCGTCGCCTCCCGGAGCGACGCGCTGCTCGGCAGAGGCTGCCAAAAATGAGGAGCAGGGTTGCAGGCCACTACAAGAGAGGAGAAAAGTGACAGGTGGCTGGACAGCGGCGGTGGGAACGAGAAAGCACCAAGCAGGGAAAGGGGACGGCGGAGAGGAGAAGGACGGGGACAGGCAGTCCCCACAGACATGGAGAAAGAAGCAGCAGGCAAGAGAGCAAGAGCGGCCAGCAGAAAGAAGAAGAGGGAGCAGGGACACAGGACCGAAAATGAAGAACGGGGAGCAGGAAGGAGATGCAAAAAAAAACCCTGCAGCATGACAGAGGAAAAAAAGAATAGCGGGCAGGGACCTGGACAAAGAGAGATGAGGAAATAGAATAGAATAGACATGGAGAAAGCAGTAGATCTGTGACGTGCTACGGAGCCGAGAAGGAAGGCCTCGAATCAAGGGACGAGGAGGCAGGACAGAGAGCACCAAAGACAGCAAAAGTACTGACAGGCTACAGAGTAGGAGGAAAGCAAAACTAGTAACCGGGAGCTGAACAGAAAGAGGGGAAGAAGGAAAAAAATGCCACGGGCTGCAGGGCAGAAAGAGGGAGGACCTAAAAAGATGGGGACAAGTCAGAGACAGATGGAGAAAGAAGGTACACAAGAGCAGAAAAAAAAAATAATCGTAGCAGTGGGGGGAAAGAGAGGGAGCCGGGGAGGGCCCAGGATGCACAAGAGGGGTGACAGGGCCCCGAGGGCCCACGGACTCACCGCAGCTCTCACTCTCGGTGCTGCCGGGAGACTTTGACACTTCAGATGTTTCTCTCCCCTTCTCTCTTCCCTTCTTCTTCCGCAACTCCAATCGTTTGGCTCTCCTCCACCTGAGAGAAAATGCATGTGGCTGTCCTTAGAGCTCATACGAGACGTGGCTTCCTAGACAACAAGCCTCAGGAACAGGACAGAGAAAAAGAGGAGAATATGATGAGTGGGAAGCAGAACACACGGATCGAGAGAGAACTTGAATCAGAGGAGTAAACAAGGCAGGAAAGAGAGATAAAGGACAGGGAAGAAGCCACAAAAACGGGCCTTTCTGGCCTCTACTCGCACCCCCCGGCCTCCTTTTTTTTCTGGCCTCTACTCTCGCCCCCAGCCTCCCACCCCTCTGCAGCCTCCCACCCCTTTCCGGCCTCCCTTTTTTTCTGGCCTCTACTCTCGCCCCCAGCCTCCCACCCCTCTGCAGCCTCCCCACCCCTTTCCGGCCTCCTTTTTTTTCCTGGCCTCTACTCCCCCCTCCTCGCCCCCACCCCCCCCCCCCCCCCCCCCGCCTCCCCACCCCTCGATAGCCTCCTAACTCCCTTTTTGCTGGCCTCTACTTAATTCAGCTTCCCACCCCTCTGCAACCTCCTACGTCTTTCCAGCCTCCACTCCGCCCCCCCCAGCTTCCCACCCTTTTTCAGCCTCCCACCACCGTCCCACGCAGTGCAGGACACACTGACAGAGAGAGAAAAAAGGGACAGGCAACAGGAAGAAACGTACTAAGAAAACAAAGAACGGGTCCAGACGAAGAAGGGGGTGGGTGGTCAGGGTTGGAACCCCAACACAAACCAGCAAGGGGGATAGAGGGACAGAGAGGAAGACAAGAACGGGCTGGGAAGCAGGAAGAGAAGGAGAGAAAGGCAAAAAGGGAGAGCCGGCTGCACAGGCAGGTACAGCAAGAAACGACCGGACAGGCAGCAGGATCGAGGGAAAGAGAGACCAGAAAAACTGGGGACAGGAAGCAGGACAGAGGGACGGCGAGAGAGGAAACAAGGGCCAGGGAGCAGGACAGCGGTGGAAAAAAGAGGCACTGGGGCAGCAGGACAGAAAGAGAAGGAAGAAAGGCCAGAACAAGGACGGGGGAATAACAGCAAAGGGAAAGAGAAGGACAAGGAGTGGGACAGATTGTCAGAGAAAGGACAGGGACAGGGAGCGGGACAAGGTGATACTGAGAGAGAAAAAGGGGGACAAGGGAGGCAGGGACAAAGTGAAAGACAGGCACAAGTAAGAGACGGGGGAGCAGGACAGAGGACGGAGGGGGAAAAGCCTCAGCTGGGCAGCAGGAGACAGAGGTGGAGAAGGGAAAAAAACAGCACCGGGCTGAGGGACCCTGAGGGAGGAATTAAAAAACAAACACAGTGAGCAGGACAAAACGACAGAGAGAGAGAAAAGGGACAGAGCAGGACAGCGTTGGGGGGAGAAATGCGACCGTGACGGGCAGCGGGAGAGAGGTATGGAGAAAAGAAAAAAAATACCGAGGAAGAGAGAAAGGAAACAAGGGGACAGCGAGCTGCACAGGGGGATCGAGAAAGAAAGGATGGGAGAGGGGATGGCGCAGAGAGAGAAAAGGCAGAAAAAACAGCAAGAGGAAGCAGGGCAAAAGGACAGCAAGAGGAAAAAGGAAAGGGACAGGGAGCTGGACAGAGATGGGGAAAAAAGCAGCGGGGACACACGAAAAGAGACAGAAAGAGAAGGGCACAAAAGGATAGATGAGGACAGCGGCAGGATGGAGACGCAGAACAAAAACCTGGGACGGTCAACCTGGGTGGGCGGGGAGCGGGTCAGAGAGCGGAGAAAGGAAAAACTCTGCTGTGGAGCAGCCGAGGGGGACGGAGAAAGACAGACAGGGACGGGGAGCAGGGCAGAGAAACGGAGAGGAGAAAATAAGCGATGGGGAGCAGGGCAGAGCACTAGGAAGAGGAAAATAAGGACAAGGGACAAGGACCGAGGAGCTCAGAGAGAAAGAAGGGTCGAAAGGAAACGCCAGAGAGGTAGAGAAATCAAGAAATACAGGGACGAGGAGCCTTGCAGAGACGGAGCACGAAAATGTAGGGCCGGTGAGCGCGAAAAGAGGGAGAGAGAGACGGGGGCAGGGGGGAGGAGATGAAGAAGAAAGGAGAGATAAAGATGGCAACGGAGCGCAGGGGGACACAGACAGAGAGAGAAAAAGGACAGTGAACAGGAAAAAAGGGACCGAGGAAACAAAGAAAGGGTCAGATCTAGACAAAGAGACCAAGAAAGGGGCGGGGGGCGTGTGTGCAGGGGAAACCCCAAAACAAACCAGCAAGGGGCTAGAGAACAGAGAGGGAGAGAAAGAGAAGAAAGGGCCACGAAGCAGGACAGAGAAGGGGAGAGAAAGGCAAAAAGGGAGAGCAAAAAGAGAGCCGGCTGGACAGGGAGGTACAGCAAGAAAACGACCGGGACAGCCAGCAGGACAGAGAAAGAGAGACAGGGAGCCGGCTAGAGAAATTCTGAAGGGAGAAAAAGAGGGAGAGGGGAGCAGAACACAAACACAGACAGAAGACGGGAGGTACAGGGAAAGGAAAACAAAAGGAAAAAGAAAAAAAAAAAAAATCACAGCAGCGTGGGGAGAGAGAAGGATCCAGGGGAGGGCCCGGGACGCAGAAGAGGGGCGACAGGGCCCCGAGGGCCCGCCACTCACCGCGGCTCTCGCTCTCCGCGCTCCCGGGAGACTCTGCCGCTTCAGACGCTTCTCTCTCCTGCTCTCCTCCATTCCTCTTCCGTAACTCCGGTCGCTTGGCTGTCCCCCACCTAAGAGGAAAACGTCCATGTCTCGCAGCTCTTACGACACAAGGATCCCCAGGCACGTAGCCTCGCTTGCTCGCGCGCTACGCGCGGGAACAGCACAGAGGGAAAGAGAGAGAGGACAGAGAACGACGAGCGGGCAGCAGAACTGATGGATCAAGAGAGAAACTGAATCGGAGGAATAAAGAACACTGGAGGGAGACACAAGTAGAGCGAACAAGCCAGATGGACGGGGGCAGGAGACACACAGATCAGGCCAAAGAGGTGGAGAAAGTAAAATCGGTGACGGGCTGCAGGATGATAGAAAAGGCCACGGTTCAGCACAGAGGAGAACAACGGGACAGCAAGCTGGACAGGGGCATATAGCGAGAAACAAAGGGGACAGGCAGCAGTATGGAGATACACAGACAAAGAGTTACGGGGAGGGATGGAGGACAGAGAGAACAAGAGGAAAAGGGACAGGGAGGGGGGCACAGATGGAGAAAGAAACATTGCAGAGAGAGGAGAGGAAGAAAAGCGACAGGGCAGAGGCAGAGAGGTAGAGAAAAGGAAGAAAAAAGTAGCGACGAGTAAGTGGCCAGAGGGACAAGGAAAAGCCAGGAGGAAGGGACAGAGTGAGAGAGAAAACAGGTGAGGGACACGACGCCAGACTGTGAAACAGAGAGCGCGACAGGGAGCAGGGACGCTGGGACAGACAGCAAACGAGAGCAACAGAGAGAACGGCAGCGAGGCGGAGCACGAGAGAAAACAGGGGACTGAGAGCAAGACCGAGGGGTGAAGCAATAAATAACGGGGCTGGGGAGCAGGACAGCAGAAGAGAGAGGACAGAGAGGGGGGACACATAGGACAACCGCAAACTGAGAGGGAGAAGGAGAAGAGCACAGAGGGTCACAGACAAAAAGAGAGGGACGGCAGAAAGAGAAAAACAAGACGAGGCAGAAGGACTGAGGAGCAGAGAGAAAAAGGGTACAGGGAAAGGGACAGAGATGCAGAAAACAAGGAAAGCCTGGAGCACAGGGCAAAACTGACAAGGACAGGGAGCGGGACAAAGGGATGGAGGAGTTAAAAACAGCGATGGGCCGCAGCACAGAGGAAGAGAGAGAAAAAGAGCAAGAGCAGCAAGGGAAGAAGAGTGACAGAAGGGTGTTGACAGGGACACGTACAAAGCGGGCTTGGGGGACACAGACATCGGAAGGGTAGAAAGGAAAGGGAGGGATGGGGAGCAAGACAGCGTGACAGAGGGAGTGGAGTGCAAGGATACACAAAAGCAGAGGGACTGGGAAGAGGAAAGAACGTCAGGGAGAGAAAGGCGAGGCTGGCGAGCAGGAGAGAGAGAGGTGGAGAATGAAAAAAACAGCCATGGTCAGAAGAACAGAAATGCAGAGAAGAAAAAATTACTTCCAGGCAGCAGGACAGAGGGACAGAGCAAGAGCAAAAATATCAAGAGGGAGAAGGACAGGTAACACACAGCAGGACGCTGCAGGAGTGAGAGGGAGGGAACACAGAGCAAAGCAGAAGAATGAAGAGAGAAAAAAAAAAACAACCCAGCAAACAGAAAGGGAACCGGACAGAACTAGGCAGCAGGGCAGAGAGACGGAGAAAGAAAAAACAGGGACAAAAGGGATAGAGAGGCAAAGAGAGGGATGGGGACCAGGACAGTGGGATACAAACAGGGAGTAGGACTCGAGATTGCAGAGAGAGAGGTCCAGGGAAGCAGGAAGAATGACAGAGAGAAAAAGGGGGGAGGGGGGTGGGGAGCAGGTCAGAGCGCTGGAGAAAGGAAAAACACTGCTGTGGAGCAGCAGAGGGGGACGGAGAAAGAGAGAGAGGGACGGGGAGCAGGGCAGAGAAACGGAGAGAGAAAATAAGCGATGGGGAGCAGGGCAGAGCACTAGGAAGAGGAAAATAAGACAAGGGAGAAGACCGAGAAGCTCAGAGAGAAAGAAGGGTCGAAAGGAAACGCCAGAGAGGTAGAGAAATCAAGAAATACAGGGACGAGGAGCCTTGCAGAGACGGAGCACGAAAATGTAGGGCCGGTGAGCGCGAAAGAGGGAGAGAGAGACGGGGGCAGGGGGAGGAGATGAAGAAGAAAGGAGAGATAAAGATAGCAACGGAGCGCAGGGGACACAGACAGAGAGAGAAAAAGGACAATGAACAGGAAAAAAGGGACCGAGAAACAAAGAAAGGGTCAGATCTAGACAAAGAGACCAAGAAAGGGGCGGGGGGCGTGTGTGCAGGGAAACCCCAAAACAAACCAGCAAGGGGCTAGAGAACAGAGAGGGAGAGAAAGAGAAGAAAGGGCCACGAAGCAGGACAGAGAAGGAGAGAAAGGCAAAAAGGGAGAGCAAAAAGAGAGCCGGCTGGACAGGGAGGTACAGCAAGAAACGACCGGACAGCCAGCAGGACAGAGAAATAGAGACAGGGAGCCGGCTAGAGAAATTCTGAAGGGAGAAAAAGAGGGAGAGGGAGCAGGACACAAACACAGACAGAAGACGGGAGGTAAAGGGAAAGGAAAACAAAAGGAAAAAGAGAAAAAAAAAAAAATCACAGCAGCGTGGGAGAGAGAAGGATCCAGGGGAGGGCCCGGGACGCAGAAGAGGGGCGACAGGGCCCCGAGGGCCCGCCACTCACCGCAGCTCTCGCTCTCCGTGCTCCCGGGAGACTCTGCCGCTTCAGACGCTTCTCCGTCCTGCTCTCCTCCATTCCTCTTCCGTAACTCCGGTCGCTTGGCTGTCCCCCACCTAAGAGAAAACGTCCATGTCTCGCAGCTCTTACGAGACAAGGCTCCCTACACACGCAGCCGCGCTCGCGCGCTCCACAACCGGACCATGCTGCTGCTGGTGACACATACAGACCCTGCGGGGCACGCTGGCGGCCTGGCCTGCTGCGGGCTACCAAGACGGAGCCTTCCTCACCCGCAGCGCCAGGCAGCTGCCAGCCAGGTGGCCTTCCATTTCTTCTTCTTCTTCAGCCTTCTCGGGACTCTCCAGCTTCAGCCGCGCCACCTCCTGTCCGCAGCCACTCAGCGCTCCGCCTCTCCCTTTTCGCCCCCACGCCGCCAGCACAGCGAGGCCCGGCACACGCAGCCCACAAAAGCCCGGAGCGGGCGCAGCCAACGGCATCCCCAGGGCACGAACGGACAAACGCGAACTCAGCGCAGCCCCTGCCACACATAAACAAGCAGCGGCGACCGCGTTCAGGGAGGCCGAGGCAGCCCGCACCACGGGCCTTGGGGGAGGCCGGGCGCTCCGGGACACAGGCTTCAGGGGACGTGCTGCAGCTGGGGGCGGCTGCGCGGGGCGAGCGGGGCCGGGGGAGCACTGCCGACTTGGGGGGGGGGGGGGGGTGCCCGCCTCCTTCTCCCATTCCCTTCCGTCACCTCCCGCCTCTGGCCCCGGGGCTGCCCGCACCCGGCTCGCCTCCTGCAGCCTGCCGCAGCGGCCGGCTCCAAGCTTCCCGTCCCACCACCCTCGAGCAGCCACCACGCACCCCCACACCCGCTGGAGGAGAGCCCGCGCCTCACCGCTGGCCTCTCTGCTCCCCCGCCGCCCCGGCACCGAACACCAGCCCGCCGCCATGCTGCTCCGCCGCACCGCGCATGCGCCACGAGCCGACGGCGCGCCGGAGGGGCCACACTCTGAGCCGAACGCCGGGCTGCAGTACCGCGTTGCGGCCAGGGGGCGGCGCCAGCGGGGCCGGGGGCGGCGCCAGCGGGGCCGGGGGCGGCGCCAGCGGGGCCGGGGGCGGAGCCAGCGTGGGCGGGGGCGGTGCCAGCGGGGGCGGCGCCAGCGGGGGCGGGGGCGGCGCCAGCGGGGGCGGGGGCGGCGCCAGCGGGGGCGGGGGCGGCGCCAGCGGGGGCAAGGGCGTCGCCAGCGGGGGCGGGGGCGTCGCCAGCGGGGGCGGGGGGCGTCGCCAGCGGGGGCGGGGGCGTCGCCAGCGGGGGCGGGGGCGGCGCCAGCGGGGGCGGGGGCGGCGCCAGCGGGGGGCGGGGGCGGCGCCAGCGGGGGCGGGGGCGGCGCCAGCGGGGGCGGGGGGCGGCGCCGGCGGGGGCGGCGCCAGCGGGGGCGGGGGCGGCGCCGGCGGGGGCGGCGCCAGCGGGGGCGGGGGCGGCGCCAGCGGGGGCGGGGGGCGGCGCCAGCGGGGGCGGGGGCGGCGCCAGCGGGGGCGGGGGCGGCGCCAGCGGGGGCGGGGGGCGGCGCCAGCGGGGGCGGGGGCGGCGCCAGCGGGGGCGGGGGCGGCGCCAGCGGGGGCGGGGGCGGCGCCAGCGGGGGCAAGGGCGGCGCCAGCGGGGGCAAGGGCGGCGCCAGCGGGGGCAAGGGCGGCGCCAGCGGGGGCAAGGGCGGCGCCAGCGGGGGCAAGGGCGGCGCCAGCGGGGGCGGGGGCGGCGCCAGCGGGGGCGGGGGCGGCGCCTGCGGGGGCGGGGGCGGCGCCTGCGGGGGCGGGGGCGGCGCCCAGCGCCGGCTCCGGCTCCGAGCAGACCCCGACTCGCGGCTCCGACACGGCGCCGCACCCCCATCGCTCCTTGCCCCCGACACGGACCCCGCCCTCCCGGGGGCTTTTCCCCGGGACCCGCCGCTCCATCCAACCCCCCCCCCCCCATACCCCGCGCTCACCTTCTCCCTCGCTGCAGCCGCAACCCGGCTATGGCTCCGCTCCTCCTTCGGCTCGCATCGGGCCCGGCACGGCAGCACCGGGCCCTCTACCGGCAGAGGGAGGGGCCGTCGCCATCAGCCCCGCTGCCCGCACCTGGGGCTCTTCCGGCCCCGGCCCACGGCTGGAGCCCACGATGCCGTCATTGGGCAAACACAAAGACTCTCTGAAGCCCTTTGGGCACTTCAGCAAGCAGGCAGGCGTTCCTTATTGCAGCGCCGGACACACAGGGCACGGCTCCTCCCAGCGCGCAAAGCACCTGCGCCACTCGAGCGGCAGTACCGAACTTTGCTCACCGGGTGGCAGCAGCGATCGTACCGGCCCCTCCACGGCCACCCGCGCCACGGCAGCACCGGCCCCTCCACGGCCACCCGCGCCACGGCAGCACCGGGCCCTCCACCGGCACAGGGAGGGGCCGTCGCCATCAGCCCCGCTGCCCGCACCTGGGGCTCCCCCGGCCCCGGCCCACGGCTGGACCCCGGCAGGAACAGGGGGCCGTCGCCCCAGCCCCACAGCCCGTCCCCTCCTCCCCTGGCCTCTGGCGCAGCCCCTCGTCCCGTGCAAACCAAGCACAAACGCAGCCGCCTGGGCAAAAGGGACCGCAGGTCTTTACTCAGTCACGCACCCAGCCAGTCCCGGGAGCCGCTCTGCTCCGGGCTCGGGGCCCCCGACGCTCCCTCTGCCCCTCCGACACCTCGGCACTCCTTCCCGCAGCTGCGCCCGTTGATCCAGCGGCGAACAGTCCGTCCGTCGCCTCCCGGAGCGACGCGCTGCTCGGCAGAGGCTGCCAAAAATGAGGAGCAGGGTGCAGGCCACTACAAGAGAGGAGAAAAGTGACAGGTGGCTGGACAGCGGCGGTGGAACGAGAAAGCACCAAGCAGGGAAAGGGACGGCGAGAGAAGGACGGGGACAGGCAGTCCCACAGACATGGAGAAAGAAGCAGCAGCAAGAGAGCAAGAGCGGCAGCAGAAAGAAGAAGAGGGAGCAGGACACAGACCGAAAGTGAAGAACGGGGAGCAGGAAGGAGATGCAAAAAAAAACCCTGCAGCATGACAGAGGAAAAAAGAATAGCGGCAGGGACCTGGACAAAGAGAGATGAGGAAATAGAATAGAATAGACATGGAGAAAGCAGTAGATCTGTGACGTGCTACGGAGCCGAGAAGGAAGGCCTCGAATCAAGGGACGAGGAGCCAGACAGAGAGCACCAAAGACAGCAAAAGTACTGACAGGCTACAGAGTAGGAGGAAAGCAAAACTAGTAACCGGGAGCTGAACAGAAAGAGGGGAAGAAGGAAAAAAATGCCACGGGCTGCAGGGCAGAAAGAGGGAGGACCTAAAAGATGGGGACAAGTCAGAGACAGATGGAGAAAGAAGGTACACAAGAGCAGAAAAAAAAAATAATCGTAGCAGTGGGGGAAAGAGAGGGAGCCGGGGAGGGCCCAGGATGCACAAGAGGGGTGACAGGGCCCCGAGGGCCCACGACTCACCGCAGCTCTCACTCTCGGTGCTGCCGGGAGACTTTGACACTTCAGATGTTTCTCTCCCCTTCTCTCTTCCCTTCTTCTTCCGCAACTCCAATCGTTTGGCTCTCCTCCACCTGAGAGAAAATGCATGTGGCTGTCTTAGAGCTCATACGAGACGTGGCTTCCTAGACAACAAGCCTCAGGAACAGGACAGAGAAAAAGAGAGAATATGATGAGTGGGAAGCAGAACACACGGATCGAGAGAGAACTTGAATCAGAGGAGTAAACAAGGCAGGAAAGAGAGATAAAGACAGGGAAGAAGCCACAAAAACGGGCCTTTCTGGCCTCTACTCGCACCCCCCGGCCTCCTTTTTTTTCTGGCCTCTACTCTCGCCCCCAGCCTCCCACCCCTCTGCAGCCTCCCACCCCTTTCCGGCCTCCCTTTTTTTCTGGCCTCTACTCTCGCCCCCAGCCTCCCACCCCTCTGCAGCCTCCCACCCCTTTCCGGCCTCCTTTTTTTTCCTGGCCTCTACTCCCCCCTCCTCGCCCCCCCCCCCCCCCCCCCCCCCCTCCTCCCACCCCTCGATAGCCTCCTAACTCCCTTTTTGCTGGCGTCTACTTAATTCAGCTTCCCACCCCTCTGCAACCTCCTACCTCTTTCCAGCCTCCACTCCGCCCCCCCAGCTTCCCACCCTTTTTCAGCCTCCCACCACCGTCCCACGCAGTGCAGGACACACTGACAGAGAGAGAAAAAGGACAGGCAACAGGAAGAAACGTACTAAGAAACAAAGAACGGGTCAGACGAAGAAGGGGGTGGGTGGTCAGGGTTGGAACCCCAACACAAACCAGCAAGGGGATAGAGGACAGAGAGGAAGACAAGAACGGGCTGGGAAGCAGGAAGAGAAGGAGAGAAAGGCAAAAAGGGAGAGCCGGCTGCACAGGCAGGTACAGCAAGAAACGACCGGACAGGCAGCAGGATCGAGAAAGAGAGACAGAAAAACTGGGGACAGGAAGCAGGACAGAGGGACGGCGAGAGGAAACAAGGGCCAGGGAGCAGGACAGCGGTGGAAAAAGAGGCACTGGGGCAGCAGGACAGAAAGAGAAGGAAGAAAGGCCAGAACAAGGACGGGGAATAACAGCAAAGGGAAAGAGAAGGACAAGGAGTGGGACAGATTGTCAGAGAAAGACAGGGACAGGGAGCGGGACAAGGTGATACTGAGAGAGAAAAAGGGGACAAGGAGGCAGGACAAAGTGAAAGACAGGCACAAGTAAGAGACGGGGGAGCAGGACAGAGACGGAGGGGGAAAAGCCTCAGCTGGGCAGCAGGAGACAGAGGTGGAGAAGGGAAAAAACAGCACCGGGCTGAGGGACCCTGAGGGAGGAATTAAAAAACAAACACAGTGAGCAGGACAAAACGACAGAGAGAGAGAAAAGGGACAGAGCAGGACAGCGTTGGGGGGAGAAATGCGACCGTGACGGGCAGCGGGAGAGAGGTATGGAGAAAGAAAAAAAATACCGAGGAAGAGAGAAAGGAAACAAGGGACAGCGAGCTGCACAGGGGGATCGAGAAAGAAAGGATGGGAGAGGGGATGGCGCAGAGAGAGAAAGGCAGAAAAAACAGCAAGAGGAAGCAGGGCAAAAGGACAGCAAGAGGAAAAAGGAAAGGGACAGGGAGCTGGACAGAGATGGGGAAAAAAGCAGCGGGGACACACGAAAAGAGACAGAAAGAGAAGGGCACAAAAGGATAGATGAGGACAGCGGCAGGATGGAGACGCAGAACAAAACCTGGGACGGTCAACCTGGGTGGGCGGGGAGCGGGTCAGAGAGCGGAGAAAGGAAAAACTCTGCTGTGGAGCAGCCGAGGGGGACGGAGAAAGACAGACAGGGACGGGGAGCAGGGCAGAGAAACGGAGAGAGAAAATAAGCGATGGGGAGCAGGGCAGAGCACTAGGAAGAGGAAAATAAGACAAGGGACAAGACCGAGGAGCTCAGAGAGAAAGAAGGGTCGAAAGGAAACGCCAGAGAGGTAGAGAAATCAAGAAATACAGGGACGAGGAGCCTTGCAGAGACGGAGCACGAAAATGTAGGGCCGGTGAGCGCGAAAGAGGGAGAGAGAGACGGGGGCAGGGGGAGGAGATGAAGAAGAAAGGAGAGATAAAGATGGCAACGGAGCGCAGGGGACACAGACAGAGAGAGAAAAAGGACAGTGAACAGGAAAAAAGGGACCGAGAAACAAAGAAAGGGTCAGATCTAGACAAAGAGACCAAGAAAGGGGCGGGGGGCGTGTGTGCAGGGAAACCCCAAAACAAACCAGCAAGGGGCTAGAGAACAGAGAGGGAGAGAAAGAGAAGAAAGGGCCACGAAGCAGGACAGAGAAGGAGAGAAAGGCAAAAAGGGAGAGCAAAAAGAGAGCCGGCTGGACAGGGAGGTACAGCAAGAAACGACCGGACAGCCAGCAGGACAGAGAAAGAGAGACAGGGAGCCGGCTAGAGAAATTCTGAAGGGAGAAAAAGAGGGAGAGGGAGCAGAACACAAACACAGACAGAAGACGGGAGGTACAGGGAAAGGAAAACAAAAGGAAAAAGAAAAAAAAAAAAAAATCACAGCAGCGTGGGAGAGAGAAGGATCCAGGGGAGGGCCCGGGACGCAGAAGAGGGGCGACAGGGCCCCGAGGGCCCGCCACTCACCGCGGCTCTCGCTCTCCGCGCTCCCGGGAGACTCTGCCGCTTCAGACGCTTCTCTCTCCTGCTCTCCTCCATTCCTCTTCCGTAACTCCGGTCGCTTGGCTGTCCCCCACCTAAGAGAAAACGTCCATGTCTCGCAGCTCTTACGACACAAGGATCCCCAGGCACGTAGCCTCGCTTGCTCGCGCGCTACGCGCGGGAACAGCACAGAGGGAAAGAGAGAGAGACAGAGAACGACGAGCGGGCAGCAGAACTGATGGATCAAGAGAGAAACTGAATCGGAGGAATAAAGAACACTGGAGGGAGACACAAGTAGAGCGAACAAGCCAGATGGACGGGGGCAGGAGACACACAGATCAGGCCAAAGAGGTGGAGAAAGTAAAATCGGTGACGGGCTGCAGGATGATAGAAAAGGCCACGGTTCAGCACAGAGGAGAACAACGGGACAGCAAGCTGGACAGGGGCATATAGCGAGAAACAAAGGGACAGGCAGCAGTATGGAGATACACAGACAAAGAGTTACGGGGAGGATGGAGGACAGAGAGAACAAGAGAAAAGGGACAGGGAGGGGGGCACAGATGGAGAAAGAAACATTGCAGAGAGAGAGAGGAAGAAAGCGACAGGGCAGAGGCAGAGAGGTAGAGAAAGGAAGAAAAAAGTAGCGACGAGTAAGTGGCCAGAGGGACAAGGAAAAGCCAGGAGGAAGGACAGAGTGAGAGAGAAAACAGGTGAGGGACACGACGCCAGACTGTGAAACAGAGAGCGCGACAGGGAGCAGGACGCTGGGACAGACAGCAAACGAGAGCAACAGAGAGAACGGCAGCGAGGCGGAGCACGAGAGAAAACAGGGACTGAGAGCAAGACCGAGGGGTGAAGCAATAAATAACGGGGCTGGGGAGCAGGACAGCAGAAGAGAGAGACAGAGAGGGGGACACATAGGACAACCGCAAACTGAGAGGGAGAAGGAGAAGAGCACAGAGGGTCACAGACAAAAAGAGAGGGACGGCAGAAAGAGAAAAACAAGACGAGGCAGAAGGACTGAGGAGCAGAGAGAAAAAGGGTACAGGGAAAAGGACAGAGATGCAGAAAACAAGGAAAGCCTGGAGCACAGGGCAAAACTGACAAGGACAGGGAGCGGGACAAAGGGATGGAGGAGTTAAAAACAGCGATGGGCCGCAGCACAGAGGAAGAGAGAGAAAAAGAGCAAGAGCAGCAAGGGAAGAAGAGTGACAGAAGGGTGTTGACAGGGACACGTACAAAGCGGGCTTGGGGGACACAGACATCGGAAGGGTAGAAAGGAAAGGGAGGGATGGGGAGCAAGACAGCGTGACAGAGGGAGTGGAGTGCAAGGATACACAAAAGCAGAGGGACTGGGAAGAGGAAAGAACGTCAGGGAGAGAAAGGCGAGGCTGGCGAGCAGGAGAGAGAGAGGTGGAGAATGAAAAAAACAGCCATGGTCAGAAGAACAGAAATGCAGAGAAGAAAAAATTACTTCCAGGCAGCAGGACAGAGGGACAGAGCAAGAGCAAAAATATCAAGAGGGAGAAGGACAGGTAACACACAGCAGGACGCTGCAGGAGTGAGAGGGAGGGAACACAGAGCAAAGCAGAAGAATGAAGAGAGAAAAAAAAAAACAACCCAGCAAACAGAAAGGGAACCGGACAGAACTAGGCAGCAGGGCAGAGAGACGGAGAAAGAAAAAACAGGGACAAAGGGATAGAGAGGCAAAGAGAGGGATGGGGACCAGGACAGTGGGATACAAACAGGGAGTAGGACTCGAGATTGCAGAGAGAGAGGTCCAGGGAAGCAGGAAGAATGACAGAGAGAAAAAGGGGGGAGGGGGGTGGGGAGCAGGTCAGAGCGCTGGAGAAAGGAAAAACACTGCTGTGGAGCAGCAGAGGGGGACGGAGAAAGAGAGAGAGGGACGGGGAGCAGGGCAGAGAAACGGAGAGAGAAAATAAGCGATGGGGAGCAGGGCAGAGCACTAGGAAGAGGAAAATAAGACAAGGGAGAAGACCGAGAAGCTCAGAGAGAAAGAAGGGTCGAAAGGAAACGCCAGAGAGGTAGAGAAATCAAGAAATACAGGGACGAGGAGCCTTGCAGAGACGGAGCACGAAAATGTAGGGCCGGTGAGCGCGAAAGAGGGAGAGAGAGACGGGGGCAGGGGGAGGAGATGAAGAAGAAAGGAGAGATAAAGATAGCAACGGAGCGCAGGGGACACAGACAGAGAGAGAAAAAGGACAATGAACAGGAAAAAAGGGACCGAGAAACAAAGAAAGGGTCAGATCTAGACAAAGAGACCAAGAAAGGGGCGGGGGGCGTGTGTGCAGGGAAACCCCAAAACAAACCAGCAAGGGGCTAGAGAACAGAGAGGGAGAGAAAGAGAAGAAAGGGCCACGAAGCAGGACAGAGAAGGAGAGAAAGGCAAAAAGGGAGAGCAAAAAGAGAGCCGGCTGGACAGGGAGGTACAGCAAGAAACGACCGGACAGCCAGCAGGACAGACAAATAGAGACAGGGAGCCGGCTAGAGAAATTCTGAAGGGAGAAAAAGAGGGAGAGGGAGCAGAACACAAACACAGACAGAAGACGGGAGGTACAGGGAAAGGAAAACAAAAGGAAAAAGAAAAAAAAAAAAAAAAATCACAGCAGCGTGGGAGAGAGAAGGATCCAGGGGAGGGCTCGGGACGCAGAAGAGGGGCGACAGGGCCCCGAGGGCCCGCCACTCACCGCAGCTCTCGCTCTCCGCGCTCCCGGGAGACTCTGCCGCTTCAGACGCTTCTCTGTCCTGCTCTCCTCCATTCCTCTTCCGTAACTCCGGTCGCTTGGCTGTCCCCCACCTAAGACAAAACGTCCATGTCTCGCAGCTCTTACGAGACAAGCCTCCCTACGCACGCAGCCGCGCTCGCGCGCTCCACAACCGGACCATGCTGCTGCTGGTGACACATACAGACCCTGCGGGGCACGCTGGCGGCCTGGCCTGCTGCGGGCTACCAAGACGGAGCCTTCCTCACCCGCAGCGCCAGGCAGCTGCCAGCCAGGTGGCCTTCCATTTCTTCTTCTTCTTCAGCCTTCTCGGGACTCTCCAGCTTCAGCCGCGCCACCTCCTGTCCGCAGCCACTCAGCGCTCCGCCTCTCCCTTTTCGCCCCCACGCCGCCAGCACAGCGAGGCCCGGCACACGCAGCCCACAAAAGCCCGGAGCGGGCGCAGCCAACGGCATCCCCAGGGCACGAACGGACAAACGCGAACTCAGCGCAGCCCCTGCCACACATAAACAAGCAGCGGCGACCGCGTTCAGGGAGGCCGAGGCAGCCCGCACCACGGGCCTTGGGGGAGGCCGGGCGCTCCGGGACACAGGCTTCAGGGGACGTGCTGCAGCTGGGGGCGGCTGCGCGGGGCGAGCGGGGCCGGGGGAGCACTGCCGACTTGGGGGGGGGGGGGGGGGTGCCCGCCTCCTTCTCCCATTCCCTTCCGTCACCTCCCGCCTCTGGCCCCGGGGCTGCCCGCACCCGGCTCGCCTCCTGCAGCCTGCCGCAGCGGCCGGCTCCAAGCTTCCCGTCCCACCACCCTCGAGCAGCCACCACGCACCCCCGCACCCGCCAGAGGGGAGCCCGCGCCTCACCGCTGGCCTCTCTGCTCCCCCGCCGCCCCGGCACCGGACACCAGGCCGCCGCCATGCTGCTCCGCCGCACCGCGCATGCGCCACGCGCCGACGGCGCGCCGGAGGGGCCACACTCTGAGCCGAACGCCGGGCTGCAGTACCGCGTTGCGGCCAGGGGGCGGCGGGGGCGAGGGCGGCGCCAGCGGGGGCGGCGCCAGCGGGGGCGGGGGCGGCGCCAGCGGGGGCAAGGGCGGCGCCAGCGGGGGCAAGGGCGGCGCCAGCGGGGGCAAGGGCGGCGCCAGCGGGGGCAAGGGCGGCGCCAGCGGGGGCAAGGGCGGCGCCAGCGGGGGCAAGGGCGGCGCCAGCGGGGGCAAGGGCGGCGCCAGCGGGGGCGGGGGCGGCGCCAGCGGGGGCGGGGGCGGCCCCAGCGGGGGCGGGGGCGGCGCCAGCGGGGGCGGGGGCGGCGCCAGCGGGGGCGGGGGGCGGCGCCAGCGGGGGCGGGGGCGGCGCCAGCGGGGGCGGGGGCGGCGCCAGCGGGGGCGGGGGCGGCGCCAGCGGGGGCGGGGGCGGCGCCAGCGGGGGCGGGGGCGGCGCCAGCGGGGGCGGGGGCGGCGCCAGCGGGGGCGGGGGCGGCGCCAGCGGGGGCGGGGGCGGCGCCAGCGGGGGCGGGGGCGGCGCCAGCGGGGGCGGGGGCGGCGCCAGCGGGGGCGGGGGCGGCGCCAGCGGGAGAGGGGGCGGCGCCAGCGGGAGAGGGGGCGGCGCCAGCGGGAGAGGGGGCGGCGCCAGCGGGAGAGGGGGCGGCGCCAGCGGGGGCGGGGGCGGCGCCAGCGGGGGCGGGGGCGGCTCCCAGCGCCGGCTCCGGCTCCGAGCAGACCCCGACTCGCGGCTCCGACACGGCGCCGCACCCCCATCGCTCCTTGCCCTCGACACGGACCCCGCCCTCCCGGGGGCTTTTCCCCGGGACCCGCCGCTCCATCCAACCCCCCCCCCCATACCCCGCGCTCACCTTCTCCCTCGCTGCAGCCGCAACCCGGCTATGGCTCCGCTCCTCCTTCGGCTCGCATCGGGCCCGGCACGGCAGCACCGGGCCCTCTACCGGCAGAGGGAGGGGCCGTCGCCATCAGCCCCGCTGCCCGCACCTGGGGCTCTTCCGGCCCCGGCCCACGGCTGGAGCCCACCATGCCGTCATTGGGCAAACACAAAGACTCTCTGAAGCCCTTTGGGCACTTCAGCAAGCAGGCAGGCGTTCCTTATTGCAGCGCCGGACACACAGGGCACGGCTCCTCCCAGCGCGCAAAGCACCTGCGCCACTCGAGCGGCAGTACCGAACTTTGCTCACCGGGTGGCAGCAGCGAGCTCTTGGACACGGCGCCACCGCGCGTTGGCGCCGCCCGAGCCGCAGTACCGAACTTTGCTCACCGGGTGGCAGCAGCGATCGTACCGGCCCCTCCACGGCCACCCGCGCCACGGCAGCACCGGCCCCTCCACGGCCACCCGCGCCACGGCAGCACCGGGCCCTCCACCGGCACAGGGAGGGGCCGTCGCCATCAGCCCCGCTGCCCGCACCTGGGGCTCCCCCGGCCCCGGCCCACGGCTGGACCCCGGCAGGAACAGGGGGCCGTCGCCCCAGCCCCACAGCCCGTCCCCTCCTCCCCTGGCCTCTGGCGCAGCCCCTCGTCCCGTGCAAACCAAGCACAAACGCAGCCGCCAGGGCAAAAGGGACCGCAGGTCTTTACTCAGTCACGCACCCAGCCAGTCCCGGGAGCCGCTCTGCTCCGGGGTCGGGGCCCCCGACGCTCCCTCTGCCCCTCCGACACCTCGGCACTCCTTCCCGCAGCTGCGCCCGTTGATCCAGCGGCGAACAGTCCGTCCGTCGCCTCCCGGAGAGACGCGCTGCTCGGCAGAGGCTGCCAAAAATGAGGAGCAGGGTGCAGGCCACTACAAGAGAGGAGAAAAGTGACAGGTGGCTGGACAGCGGCGGTGGAACGAGAAAGCACCAAGCAGGGAAAGGGACGGCGAGAGAAGGACGGGGACAGGCAGTCCCACAGAGACGGAGAAAGAAGCAGCAGCAAGAGAGCAAGAGCGGCAGCAGAAAGAAGAAGAGGGAGCAGGACACAGACCGAAAATGAAGAACGGGGAGCAGGAAGGAGATGCAAAAAAAAACCCTGCAGCATGACAGAGGAAAAAAGAATAGCGGCAGGGACCTGGACAAAGAGAGATGAGGAAATAGAATAGAATAGACATGGAGAAAGCAGTAGATCTGTGACGTGCTACGGAGCCGAGAAGGAAGGCCTCGAATCAAGGGACGAGGAGCCAGACAGAGAGCACCAAAGACAGCAAAAGTACTGACAGGCTACAGAGTAGGAGGAAAGCAAAACTAGTAACCGGGAGCTGAACAGAAAGAGGGGAAGAAGGAAAAAAATGCCACGGGCTGCAGGGCAGAAAGAGGGAGGACCTAAAAGATGGGGACAAGTCAGAGACAGATGGAGAAAGAAGGTACACAAGAGCAGAAAAAAAAAATAATCGTAGCAGTGGGGGAAAGAGAGGGAGCCGGGGAGGGCCCAGGATGCACAAGAGGGGTGACAGGGCCCCGAGGGCCCACGACTCACCGCAGCTCTCACTCTCGGTGCTGCCGGGAGACTTTGACACTTCAGATGTTTCTCTCCCCTTCTCTCTTCCCCTCTTCTTCCGCAACTCCAATCGTTTGGCTCTCCTGCACCTGAGAGAAAATGCATGTGGCTGTCTTAGAGCTCATACGAGACGTGGCTTCCTAGACAACAAGCCTCAGGAACAGGACAGAGAAAAAGAGAGAATATGATGAGTGGGAAGCAGAACACACGGATCGAGAGAGAACTTGAATCAGAGGAGTAAACAAGGCAGGAAAGAGAGATAAAGACAGGGAAGAAGCCACAAAAAAGGGCCTTTCTGGCCTCTACTCGCACCCCCCGGCCTCCCTTTTTTTCTGGCCTCTACTCTCGCCCCCGGCCTCCCACCCCTCTGCAGCCTCCCACCCCTTTCCGGCCTCCCTTTTTTTCTGGCCTCTACTCTCGCCCCCGGCCTCCCACCCCTCTGCAGCCTCCCACCCCTTTCCGGCCTCCTTTTTTTTCCTGGCCTCTACTCCCCCCTCCTCGCCCCCCCCCCCCCGCCTCCCACCCCTCGATAGCCTCCTAACTCCCTTTTTGCTGGCCTCTACTTAATTCAGCTTCCCACCCCTCTGCAACCTCCTACCTCTTTCCAGCCTCCACTCCGCCCCCCCAGCTTCCCACCCTTTTTCAGCCTCCCACCACCGTCCCACGCAGTGCAGGACACACTGACAGAGAGAGAAAAAGGACAGGCAACAGGAAGAAACGTACTAAGAAACAAAGAAAGGGTCAGACGAAGAAGGGGGTGGGTGGTCAGGGTTGGAACCCCAACACAAACCAGCAAGGGGATAGAGGACAGACAGAGAGGAAGACAAGAACGGGCCGGGAAGCAGGAAGAGAAGGAGAGAAAGGCAAAAAGGGAGAGCCGGCTGCACAGGCAGGTACAGCAAGAAACGACCGGACAGGCAGCAGGATCGAGAAAGAGAGACAGAAAAACTGGGGACAGGAAGCAGGACAGAGGGACGGCGAGAGGAAACAAGGGCCAGGGAGCAGGACAGCGGTGGAAAAAGAGGCACTGGGGCAGTAGGACAGAAAGAGAAGGAAGAAAGGCCAGAACAAGGACGGGGAATAACAGCAAAGGGAAAGAGAAGGACAAGGAGCGGGACAGATTGTCAGAGAAAGACAGGGACAGGGAGCGGGACAAGGTGATACTGAGAGAGAAAAAGGGGACAAGGAGGCAGGACAAAGTGAAAGACAGGCACAAGTAAGAGACGGGGGAGCAGGACAGAGACGGAGGGGGAAAAGCCTCAGCTGGGCAGCAGGAGACAGAGGCGGAGAAGGGAAAAAACAGCACCGGGCTGAGGGACCCTGAGGGAGGAATTAAAAAACAAACACAGGGAGCAGGACAAAACGACAGAGAGAGAGAAAAGGGACAGAGCAGGACAGCGTTGGGGGGAGAAATGCGACCGTGACGGGCAGCGGGAGAGAGGTATGGAGAAAGAAAAAAAATACCGAGGAAGAGAGAAAGGAAACAAGGGACAGCGAGCTGCACAGGGGGATCGAGAAAGAAAGGATGGGAGAGGGAATGGCGCAGAGAGAGAAAGGCAGAAAAAACAGCAAGAGGAAGCAGGGCAAAAGGACAGCAAGAGGAAAAAGGAAAGGGACAGGGAGCTGGACAGAGATGGGAAAAAAAGCAGCGGGGACACACGAAAAGAGACAGAAAGAGAAGGGCACAAAAGGATAGATGAGGACAGCGGCAGGATGGAGACGCAGAACAAAACCTGGGACGGTCAACCTGGGTGGGCGGGGAGCGGGTCAGAGAGCCGGAGAAAGGAAAAACTCTGCTGTGGAGCAGCAGAGGGGGACGGAGAAAGACAGACAGGGACGGGGAGCAGGGCAGAGAAACGGAGAGAGAAAATAAGCGATGGGGAGCAGGGCAGAGCACTAGGAAGAGGAAAATAAGACAAGGGACAAGACCGAGGAGCTCAGAGAGAAAGAAGGGTCGAAAGGAAACGCCAGAGAGGTAGAGAAATCAAGAAATACAGGGACGAGGAGCCTTGCAGAGACGGAGCACGAAAATGTAGGGCCGGTGAGCGCGAAAGAGGGAGAGAGAGACGGGGGCAGGGGGAGGAGATGAAGAAGAAAGGAGAGATAAAGATGGCAACGGAGCGCAGGGGACACAGACAGAGAGAGAAGAAGGACAGTGAACAGGAAAAAAGGGACCGAGAAACAAAGAAAGGGTCAGATCTAGACAAAGAGACCAAGAAAGGGGCGGGGGGCGTGTGTGCAGGGAAACCCCAAAACAAACCAGCAAGGGGCTAGAGAACAGAGAGGGAGAGAAAGAGAAGAAAGGGCCATGAAGCAGGACAGAGAAGGAGAGAAAGGCAAAAAGGGAGAGCAAAAAGAGAGCCGGCTGGACAGGGAGGTACAGCAAGAAACGACCGGACAGCCAGCAGGACAGACAAATAGAGACAGGGAGCCGGCTAGAGAAATTCTGAAGGGAGAAAAAGAGGGAGAGGGAGCAGAACACAAACACAGACAGAAGACGGGAGGTACAGGGAAAGGAAAACAAAAGGAAAAAGAAAAAAAAAAAAAAAATCACAGCAGCGTGGGAGAGAGAAGGATCCAGGGGACAGCTCGGGACGCAGAAGAGGGGCGACAGGGCCCCGAGGGCCCGCCACTCACCGCAGCTCTCGCTCTCCGCGCTCCCGGGAGACTCTGCCGCTTCAGACGCTTCTCTGTCCTGCTCTCCTCCATTCCTCTTCCGTAACTCCGGTCGCTTGGCTGTCCCCCACCTAAGACAAAACGTCCATGTCTCGCAGCTCTTACGAGACAAGCCTCCCTACGCACGCAGCCGCGCTCGCGCGCTCCACAACCGGACCATGCTGCTGCTGGTGACACATACAGACCCTGCGGGGCACGCTGGCGGCCTGGCCTGCTGCGGGCTACCAAGACGGAGCCTTCCTCACCCGCAGCGCCAGGCAGCTGCCAGCCAGGTGGCCTTCCATTTCTTCTTCTTCTTCAGCCTTCTCGGGACTCTCCAGCTTCAGCCGCGCCACCTCCTGTCCGCAGCCACTCAGCGCTCCGCCTCTCCCTTTTCGCCCCCACGCCGCCAGCACAGCGAGGCCCGGCACACGCAGCCCACAAAAGCCCGGAGCGGGCGCAGCCAACGGCATCCCCAGGGCACGAACGGACAAACGCGAACTCAGCGCAGCCCCTGCCACACATAAACAAGCAGCGGCGACCGCGTTCAGGGAGGCCGAGGCAGCCCGCACCACGGGCCTTGGGGGAGGCCGGGCGCTCCGGGACACAGGCTTCAGGGGACGTGCTGCAGCTGGGGGCGGCTGCGCGGGGCGAGCGGGGCCGGGGGAGCACTGCCGACTTGGGGGGGGGGGGGGGGTGCCCGCCTCCTTCTCCCATTCCCTTCCGTCACCTCCCGCCTCTGGCCCCGGGGCTGCCCGCACCCGGCTCGCCTCCTGCAGCCTGCCGCAGCGGCCGGCTCCAAGCTTCCCGTCCCACCACCCTCGAGCAGCCACCACGCACCCCCGCACCCGCCAGAGGGGAGCCCGCGCCTCACCGCTGGCCTCTCTGCTCCCCCGCCGCCCCGGCACCGGACACCAGGCCGCCGCCATGCTGCTCCGCCGCACCGCGCATGCGCCACGCGCCGACGGCGCGCCGGAGGGGCCACACTCTGAGCCGAACGCCGGGCTGCAGTACCGCGTTGCGGCCAGGGGGCGGCGGGGGCGAGGGCGGCGCCAGCGGGGGCGGGGGCGGCGCCAGCGGGGGCGGGGGCGGCGCCAGCGGGGGCGGGGGCGGCGCCAGCGGGGGCGGGGCCGGCGCCAGCGGGGGCGGGGGCGGCGCCAGCGGGGGCGGGGGCGGCGCCAGCGGGGGCGGGGGCGGCCCCAGCGGGGGCGGGGGCGGCCCCAGCGGGGGCGGGGGCGGCGCCAGCGGGGGCGGGGGCGGCGCCAGCGGGGGCGGGGGCGGCGCCAGCGGGGGCGGGGGCGGCGCCAGCGGGGGCGGGGGCGGCGCCAGCGGGGGCGGGGGCGGCGCCAGCGGGGGCGGGGGCGGCGCCAGCGGGGGCGGCGCCAGCGGGGGCGGGGGCGGCGCCAGCGGGGGCGGGGGCGGCGCCAGCGGGGGCGGGGGCGGCGCCCAGCGCCGGCTCCGGCTCCGAGCAGACCCCGACTCGCGGCTCCGACACGGCACCGCACCCCCGCCGCTCCTTGCCCTCGACACGGACCCCGCCCTCCCGGGGGCTTTTCCCCGGGACCCGCCGCTCCATCCAACCCCCCCCCATACCCCGCGCTCACCTTCTCCCTCGCTGCAGCCGCAACCCGGCTATGGCTCCGCTCCTCCTTCGGCTCGCATCGGGCCCGGCACGGCAGCACCGGGCCCTCTACCGGCAGAGGGAGGGGCCGTCGCCATCAGCCCCGCTGCCCGCACCTGGGGCTCTTCCGGCCCCGGCCCACGGCTGAAGCCCACGATGCCGTCATTGGGCAAACACAAAGACTCTCTGAAGCCCTTTGGGCACTTCAGCAAGCAGGCAGGCGTTCCTTATTGCAGCGCCGGACACACAGGGCACGGCTCCTCCCAGCGCGCAAAGCACCTGCGCCGCCCGAGCCGCAGTACCGAACTTTGCTCACCGGGTGGCAGCAGCGATCGTACCGGCCCCTCCACGGCCACCCGCGCCACGGCAGCACCGGGCCCTCCACCGGCACAGGGAGCGGCCGTCGCCATCAGCCCCGCTGCCCGCACCTGGGGCTCCCCCGGCCCCGGCCCACGGCTGGACCCCGGCAGGAACAGGGGGCCGTCGCCCCAGCCCCACAGCCCGTCCCCTCCTCCCCTGGCCTCTGGCGCAGCCCCTCGTCCCGTGCAAACCAAGCACAAACGCAGCCGCCAGGGCAAAAGGGACCGCAGGTCTTTACTCAGTCACGCACCCAGCCAGTCCCGGGAGCCGCTCTGCTCCGGGGTCGGGGCCCCCGACGCTCCCTCTGCCCCTCCGACACCTCGGCACTCCTTCCCGCAGCTGCGCCCGTTGATCCAGCGGCGAACAGTCCGTCCGTCGCCTCCCGGAGCGACGCGCTGCTCGGCAGAGGCTGCCAAAAATGAGGAGCAGGGTGCAGGCCACTACAAGAGAGGAGAAAAGTGACAGGTGGCTGGACAGCGGCGGTGGAACGAGAAAGCACCAAGCAGGGAAAGGGACGGCGAGAGAAGGACGGGGACAGGCAGTCCCACAGAGACGGAGAAAGAAGCAGCAGCAAGAGAGCAAGAGCGGCAGCAGAAAGAAGAAGAGGGAGCAGGACACAGACCGAAAGTGAAGAACGGGGAGCAGGAAGGAGATGCAAAAAAAAACCCTGCAGCATGACAGAGGAAAAAAGAATAGCGGCAGGGACCTGGACAAAGAGAGATGAGGAAATAGAATAGAATAGACATGGAGAAAGCAGTAGATCTGTGACGTGCTACGGAGCCGAGAAGGAAGGCCTCGAATCAAGGGACGAGGAGGCAGACAGAGAGCACCAAAGACAGCAAAAGTACTGACAGGCTACAGAGTAGGAGGAAAGCAAAACTAGTAACCGGGAGCTGAACAGAAAGAGGGGAAGAAGGAAAAAAATGCCACGGGCTGCAGGGCAGAAAGAGGGAGGACCTAAAAGATGGGGACAAGTCAGAGACAGATGGAGAAAGAAGGTACACAAGAGCAGGAAAAAAAAAAAATCGTAGCAGTGGGGGAAAGAGAGGGAGCCGGGGAGGGCCCAGGATGCAGAAGAGGGGTGACAGGGCCCCGAGGGCCCACGACTCACCGCAGCTCTCACTCTCGGTGCTGCCGGGAGACTTTGACACTTCAGATGTTTCTCTCCCCTTCTCTCTTCCCTTCTTCTTCCGCAACTCCAATCGTTTGGCTCTCCTGCACCTGAGAGAAAATGCATGTGGCTGTCTTAGAGCTCATACGAGACGTGGCTTCCTAGACAAGAAGCCTCAGGAACAGGACAGAGAAAAAGAGAGAATATGATGAGTGGGAAGCAGAACACACGGATCGAGAGAGAACTTGAATCAGAGGAGTAAACAAGGCAGGAAAGAGAGATAAAGACAGGGAAGAAGCCACAAGAAAAGGGCCTTTCTGGCCTCTACTCGCACCCCCCGGCCTCCTTTTTTTTCTGGCCTCTACTCTCGCCCCCAGCCTCCCACCCCTCTGCAGCCTCCCACCCCTTTCCGGCCTCCCTTTTTTTCTGGCCTCTACTCTCGCCCCCGGCCTCCCACCCCTCTGCAGCCTCCCACCCCTTTCCGGCCTCCTTTTTTTTCCTGGCCTCTACTCCCCCCTCCTCGCCCCCCCCCCCCCCCCCCCCGCCTCCCACCCCTCGATAGCCTCCTAACTCCCTTTTTGCTGGCCTCTACTTAATTCAGCTTCCCACCCCTCTGCAACCTCCTACCTCTTTCCAGCCTCCACTCCGCCCCCCCAGCTTCCCACCCTTTTTCAGCCTCCCACCACCGTCCCACGCAGTGCAGGACACACTGACAGAGAGAGAAAAAGGACAGGCAACAGGAAGAAACGTACTAAGAAACAAAGAAAGGGTCAGACGAAGAAGGGGGTGGGTGGTCAGGGTTGGAACCCCAACACAAACCAGCAAGGGGCTAGAGGACAGACAGAGAGGAAGACAAGAACGGGCCGGGAAGCAGGAAGAGAAGGAGAGAAAGGCAAAAAGGGAGAGCCGGCTGCACAGGCAGGTACAGCAAGAAACGACCGGACAGGCAGCAGGATCGAGAAAGAGAGACAGAAAAACTGGGGACAGGAAGCAGGACAGAGGGACGGCGAGAGGAAACAAGGGCCAGGGAGCAGGACAGCGGTGGAAAAAGAGGCACTGGGGCAGTAGGACAGAAAGAGAAGGAAGAAAGGCCAGAACAAGGACGGGGAATAACAGCAAAGGGAAAGAGAAGGACAAGGAGCGGGACAGATTGTCAGAGAAAGACAGGGACAGGGAGCGGGACAAGGTGATACTGAGAGAGAAAAAGGGGACAAGGAGGCAGGACAAAGTGAAAGACAGGCACAAGTAAGAGACGGGGGAGCAGGACAGAGACGGAGGGGGAAAAGCCTCAGCTGGGCAGCAGGAGACAGAGGCGGAGAAGGGAAAAAACAGCACCGGGCTGAGGGACCCTGAGGGAGGAATTAAAAAACAAACACAGGGAGCAGGACAAAACGACAGAGAGAGAGAAAAGGGACAGAGCAGGACAGCGTTGGGGGGAGAAATGCGACCGTGACGGGCAGCGGGAGAGAGGTATGGAGAAAGAAAAAAAATACCGAGGAAGAGAGAAAGGAAACAAGGGACAGCGAGCTGCACAGGGGGATCGAGAAAGAAAGGATGGGAGAGGGAATGGTGCAGAGAGAGAAAGGCAGAAAAAACAGCAAGAGGAAGCAGGGCAAAAGGACAGCAAGAGGAAAAAGGAAAGGGACAGGGAGCTGGACAGAGATGGGAAAAAAAGCAGCGGGGACACACGAAAAGAGACAGAAAGAGAAGGGCACAAAAGGATAGATGAGGACAGCGGCAGGATGGAGACGCAGAACAAAACCTGGGACGGTCAACCTGGGTGGGCGGGGAGCGGGTCAGAGAGCGGAGAAAGGAAAAACTCTGCTGTGGAGCAGCAGAGGGGGACGGAGAAAGAAAGACAGGGACGGGGAGCAGGGCAGAGAAACGGAGAGAGAAAATAAGCGATGGGGAGCAGGGCAGAGCACTAGGAAGAGGAAAATAAGACAAGGGAGAAGACCGAGGAGCTCAGAGAGAAAGAAGGGTCGAAAGGAAACGCCAGAGAGGTAGAGAAATCAAGAAATACAGGGACGAGGAGCCTTGCAGAGACGGAGCACGAAAATGTAGGGCCGGTGAGCGCGAAAGAGGGAGAGAGAGACGGGGGCAGGGGGAGGAGATGAAGAAGAAAGGAGAGATAAAGATGGCAACGGAGCGCAGGGGACACAGACAGAGAGAGAAAAAGGACAGTGAACAGGAAAAAAGGGACCGAGAAACAAAGAAAGGGTCAGATCTAGACAAAGAGACCAAGAAAGGGGCGGGGGGCGTGTGTGCAGGGAAACCCCAAAACAAACCAGCAAGGGGCTAGAGAACAGAGAGGGAGAGAAAGAGAAGAAAGGGCCACGAAGCAGGACAGAGAAGGAGAGAAAGGCAAAAAGGGAGAGCAAAAAGAGAGCCGGCTGGACAGGGAGGTACAGCAAGAAACGACCGGACAGCCAGCAGGACACAGAAATAGAGACAGGGAGCCGGCTAGAGAAATTCTGAAGGGAGAAAAAGAGGGAGAGGGAGCAGAACACAAACACAGACAGAAGACGGGAGGTACAGGGAAAGGAAAACAAAAGGAAAAAGAAAAAAAAAAAAAAATCACAGCAGCGTGGGAGAGAGAAGGATCCAGGGGAGGGCCCGGGACGCAGAAGAGGGGCGACAGGGCCCCGAGGGCCCGCCACTCACCGCAGCTCTCGCTCTCTGCGCTCCCGGGAGACTCTGCCGCTTCAGACGCTTCTCCGTCCTGCTCTCCTCCATTCCTCTTCCGTAACTCCGGTCGCTTGGCTGTCCCCCACCTAAGAGAAAACGTCCATGTCTCGCAGCTCTTACGAGACAAGGATCCCCAGGCACGTAGCCTCGCTTGCTCGCGCGCTACGCGCAGGAACAGCACAGAGGGAAAGAGAGAGAGACAGAGAACGACGAGCGGGCAGCAGAACTGATGGATCAAGAGAGAAACTGAATCGGAGGAATAAAGAACACTGGAGGGAGACACAAGTAGAGCGAACAAGCCAGATGGACGGGGGCAGGAGACACACAGATCAGGCCAAAGAGGTGGAGAAAGTAAAATCGGTGACGGGCTGCAGGATGATAGAAAAGGCCACGGTTCAGCACAGAGGAGAACAACGGGACAGCAAGCTGGACAGGGGCATATAGCGAGAAACAAAGGGACAGGCAGCAGTATGGAGATACACAGACAAAGAGTTACGGGGAGGATGGAGGACAGAGAGAACAAGAGAAAAGGGACAGGGAGGGGGGCACAGATGGAGAAAGAAACATTGCAGAGAGAGAGAGGAAGAAAGCGACAGGGCAGAGGCAGAGAGGTAGAGAAAGGAAGAAAAAAGTAGCGACGAGTAAGAGGCCAGAGGGACAAGGAAAAGCCAGGAGGAAGGACAGAGTGAGAGAGAAAACAGGTGAGGGACACGACGCCAGACTGTGAAACAGAGAGCGCGACAGGGAGCAGGACGCTGGGACAGACAGCAAACGAGAGCAACAGAGAGAACGGCAGCGAGGCGGAGCACGAGAGAAAACAGGGACTGAGAGCAAGACCGAGGGGTGAAGCAATAAATAACGGGGCTGGGGAGCAGGACAGCAGAAGAGAGAGACAGAGAGGGGGACACATAGGACAACCGCAAACTGAGAGGGAGAAGGAGAAGAGCACAGAGGGTCACAGACAAAAAGAGAGGGACGGCAGAAAGAGAAAAACAAGACGAGGCAGAAGGACTGAGGAGCAGAGAGAAAAAGGGTACAGGGAAAAGGACAGAGATGCAGAAAACAAGGAAAGCCTGGAGCACAGGGCAAAACTGACAAGGACAGGGAGCGGGACAAAGGGATGGAGGAGTTAAAAACAGCGATGGGCCGCAGCACAGAGGAAGAGAGAGAAAAAGAGCAAGAGCAGCAAGGGAAGAAGAGTGACAGAAGGGTGTTGACAGGGACACGTACAAAGCGGGCTTGGGGGACACAGACATCGGAAGGGTAGAAAGGAAAGGGAGGGATGGGGAGCAAGACAGCGTGACAGAGGGAGTGGAGTGCAAGGATACACAAAAGCAGAGGGACTGGGAAGAGGAAAGAACGTCAGGGAGAGAAAGGCGAGGCTGGCGAGCAGGAGAGAGAGAGGTGGAGAATGAAAAAACAGCCATGGTCAGAAGAACAGAAATGCAGAGAAGAAAAAATTACTTCCAGGCAGCAGGACAGAGGGACAGAGCAAGAGCAAAAATATCAAGAGGGAGAAGGACAGGTAACACACAGCAGGACGCTGCAGGAGTGAGAGGGAGGGAACACAGAGCAAAGCAGAAGAATGAAGAGAGAAAAAAAAAAAAACAACCCAGCAAACAGAAAGGGAACCGGACAGAACTAGGCAGCAGGGCAGAGAGACGGAGAAAGAAAAAACAGGGACAAAGGGATAGAGAGGCAAAGAGAGGGATGGGGACCAGGACAGTGGGATACAAACAGGGAGTAGGACTCGAGATTGCAGAGAGAGAGGTCCAGGGAAGCAGGAAGAATGACAGAGAGAAAAAGGGGGGAGGGGGGTGGGGAGCAGGTCAGAGCGCTGGAGAAAGGAAAAACACTGCTGTGGAGCAGCAGAGGGGGACGGAGAAAGAGAGAGAGGGACGGGGAGCAGGGCAGAGAAACGGAGAGAGAAAATAAGCGATGGGGAGCAGGGCAGAGCACTAGGAAGAGGAAAATAAGACAAGGGAGAAGACCGAGAAGCTCAGAGAGAAAGAAGGGTCGAAAGGAAACGCCAGAGAGGTAGAGAAATCAAGAAATACAGGGACGAGGAGCCTTGCAGAGACGGAGCACGAAAATGTAGGGCCGGTGAGCGCGAAAGAGGGAGAGAGAGACGGGGGCAGGGGGAGGAGATGAAGAAGAAAGGAGAGATAAAGATGGCAACGGAGCGCAGGGGACACAGACAGAGAGAGAAAAAGGACAGTGAACAGGAAAAAAGGGACCGAGAAACAAAGAAAGGGTCAGATCTAGACAAAGAGACCAAGAAAGGGGCGGGGGGCGTGTGTGCAGGGAAACCCCAAAACAAACCAGCAAGGGGCTAGAGAACAGAGAGGGAGAGAAAGAGAAGAAAGGGCCACGAAGCAGGACAGAGAAGGAGAGAAAGGCAAAAAGGGAGAGCAAAAAGAGAGCCGGCTGGACAGGGAGGTACAGTAAGAAACGATCGGACAGCCAGCAGGACACAGAAATAGAGACAGGGAGCCGGCTAGAGAAATTCTGAAGGGAGAAAAAGAGGGAGAGGGAGCAGAACACACACACAGACAGAAGACGGGAGGTACAGGGAAAGGAAAACAAAAGGAAAAAGAAAAAAAAAAAAAATCACAGCAGCGTGGGAGAGAGAAGGATCCAGGGGACAGCTCGGGACGCAGAAGAGGGGCGACAGGGCCCCGAGGGCCCGCCACTCACCGCAGCTCTCGCTCTCCGCGCTCCCGGGAGACTCTGCCGCTTCAGACGCTTCTCCGTCCTGCTCTCCTCCATTCCTCTTCCATAACTCCGGTCGCTTGGCTGTCCCCCACCTAAGAGAAAACGTCCATGTCTCGCAGCTCTTACGAGACAAGGATCCCTACACACGCAGCCGCGCTCGCGCGCTCCACAACCGGACCATGCTGCTGCTGGTGACACATACAGACCCTGCGGGGCACGCTGGCGGCCTGGCCTGCTGCGGGCTACCAAGACGGAGCCTTCCTCACCCGCAGCGCCAGGCAGCTGCCAGCCAGGTGGCCTTCCATTTCTTCTTCTTCTTCAGCCTTCTCGGGACTCTCCAGCTTCAGCCGCGCCACCTCCTGTCCGCAGCCACTCAACGCTCCGCCTCTCCCTTTTCGCCCCCACGCCGCCAGCACAGCGAGGCCCGGCACACGCAGCCCACAAAAGCCCGGAGCGGGCGCAGCCAACGGCATCCCCAGGGCACGAACGGACAAACGCGAACTCAGCGCGGCCACTGCCACACATAAACAAGCAGCGGCGACCGCGTTCAGGGAGGCCGAGGCAGCCCGCACCACGGGCCTTGGGGGAGGCCGGGCGCTCCGGGACACAGGCTTCAGGGGACGTGCTGCAGCTGGGGGCGGCTGCGCGGGGCGAGCGGGGCCGGGGGAGCACTGCCGACTTGGGGGGGGGGGGGGTGCCCGCCTCCTTCTCCCATTCCCTTCCGTCACCTCCCGCCTCTGGCCCCGGGGCTGCCCGCACCCGGCTCGCCTCCTGCAGCCTGCCGCAGCGGCCGGCTCCAAGCTTCCCGTCCCACCACCCTCGAGCAGCCTCCACGCACCCCCGCACCCGCCAGAGGGGAGCCCGCGCCTCACCGCTGGCCTCTCTGCTCCCCCGCCGCCCCGGCACCGGACACCAGGCCGCCGCCATGCTGCTCCGCCGCACCGCGCATGCGCCACGCGCCGACGGCGCGCCGGAGGGGCCACACTCTGAGCCGAACGCCGGGCTGCAGTACCGCGTTGCGGCCAGGGGGCGGCGGGGGCGGGGGCGGCACCAGCGGGGGCGGGGGCGGGGGCGGCGCCAGCGGGGGCGGGGGCGGCGCCAGCGGGGGCGGGGGCGGCGCCAGCGGGGGCGGGGGCGGCGCCAGCGGGGGCGGGGGCGGCGCCAGCGGGGGCGGGGGCGGCGCCAGCGGGGGCGGGGGCGGCGCCAGCGGGGGCGGGGGCGGCGCCAGCGGGGGCGGGGGCGGCGCCAGCGGGGGCGGGGGCGGCGCCAGCGGGGGCGGGGGCGGCGCCAGCGGGGGCGGGGGCGGCGCCAGCGGGGGCGGGGGCGGCGCCAGCGGGGGCGGGGGCGGCGCCAGCGGGGGCGGGGGCGGCGCCAGCGGGGGCGGGGGCGGCGCCAGCGAGGGCGGGGGCGGCGCCAGCGGGGGCGGGGGCGGCGCCAGCGGGGGCGGGGGCGGAGCCCAGCGCCGGCTCCGGCTCCGAGCAGACCTCGACTCGCGGCTCCGACACGGCACCGCACCCCCGCCGCTCCTTGCCCTCGACACGGACCCCGCCCTCCCGGGGGCTTTTCCCCGGGACCCGCCGCTCCATCCAACCCCCCCCCATACCCCGCGCTCACCTTCTCCCTCGCTGCAGCCGCAACCCGGCTATGGCTCCGCTCCTCCTTCGGCTTGCATCGGGCCCGGCACGGCAGCACCGGGCCCTCTACCGGCAGAGGGAGGGGCCGTCGCCATCAGCCCCGCTGCCCGCACCTGGGGCTCTTCCGGCCCCGGCCCACGGCTGAAGCCCACGATGCCGTCATTGGGCAAACACAAAGACTCTCTGAAGCCCTTTGGGCACTTCAGCAAGCAGGCAGGCGTTCCTTATTGCAGCGCCGGACACACAGGGCACGGCTCCTCCCAGCGCGCAAAGCACCTGCGCCACTCGAGCGGCAGTACCGAACTTTGCTCACCGGGTGGCAGCAGCGATCGTACCGGCCCCTCCACGGCCACCCGCGCCACGGCAGCACCGGGCCCTCCACCGGCACAGGGAGCGGCCGTCGCCATCAGCCCCGCTGCCCGCACCTGGGGCTCCCCCGGCCCCGGCCCACGGCTGGACCCCGGCAGGAACAGGGGGCCGTCGCCCCAGCCCCACAGCCCGTCCCCTCCTCCCCTGGCCTCTGGCGCAGCCCCTCGTCCCGTGCAAACCAAGCACAAACGCAGCCGCCAGGGCAAAAGGGACCGCAGGTCTTTACTCAGTCACGCACCCAGCCAGTCCCGGGAGCCGCTCTGCTCCGGGGTCGGGGCCCCCGACACTCCCTCTGCCCCTCCGACACCTCGGCACTCCTTCCCGCAGCTGCGCCCGTTGATCCAGCGGCGAACAGTCCGTCCGTCGCCTCCCGGAGCGACGCGCTGCTCGGCAGAGGCTGCCAAAAATGAGGAGCAGGGTGCAGGCCACTACAAGAGAGGAGAAAAGTGACAGGTGGCTGGACAGCGGCGGTGGAACGAGAAAGCACCAAGCAGGGAAAGGGACGGCGAGAGAAGGACGGGGACAGGCAGTCCCACAGAGACGGAGAAAGAAGCAGCAGCAAGAGAGCAAGAGCGGCAGCAGAAAGAAGAAGAGGGAGCAGGACACAGACCGAAAGTGAAGAACGGGGAGCAGGAAGGAGATGCAAAAAAAAACCCTGCAGCATGACAGAGGAAAAAAGAATAGCGGCAGGGACCTGGACAAAGAGAGATGAGGAAATAGAATAGAATAGACATGGAGAAAGCAGTAGATCTGTGACGTGCTACGGAGCCGAGAAGGAAGGCCTCGAATCAAGGGACGAGGAGGCAGACAGAGAGCACCAAAGACAGCAAAAGTACTGACAGGCTACAGAGTAGGAGGAAAGCAAAACTAGTAACCGGGAGCTGAACAGAAAGAGGGGAAGAAGGAAAAAAATGCCACGGGCTGCAGGGCAGAAAGAGGGAGGACCTAAAAGATGGGGACAAGTCAGAGACAGATGGAGAAAGAAGGTACACAAGAGCAGGAAAAAAAAAAAATCGTAGCAGTGGGGGAAAGAGAGGGAGCCGGGGAGGGCCCAGGATGCAGAAGAGGGGTGACAGGGCCCCGAGGGCCCACGACTCACCGCAGCTCTCACTCTCGGTGCTGCCGGGAGACTTTGACACTTCAGATGTTTCTCTCCCCTTCTCTCTTCCCTTCTTCTTCCGCAACTCCAATCGTTTGGCTCTCCTGCACCTGAGAGAAAATGCATGTGGCTGTCTTAGAGCTCATACGAGACGTGGCTTCCTAGACAAGAAGCCTCAGGAACAGGACAGAGAAAAAGAGAGAATATGATGAGTGGGAAGCAGAACACACGGATCGAGAGAGAACTTGAATCAGAGGAGTAAACAAGGCAGGAAAGAGAGATAAAGACAGGGAAGAAGCCACAAGAAAAGGGCCTTTCTGGCCTCTACTCGCACCCCCCGGCCTCCTTTTTTTTCTGGCCTCTACTCTCGCCCCCAGCCTCCCACCCCTCTGCAGCCTCCCACCCCTTTCCGGCCTCCCTTTTTTTCTGGCCTCTACTCTCGCCCCCGGCCTCCCACCCCTCTGCAGCCTCCCACCCCTTTCCGGCCTCCTTTTTTTTCCTGGCCTCTACTCCCCCCTCCTCGCCCCCCCCCCCCCGCCTCCCACCCCTCGATAGCCTCCTAACTCCCTTTTTGCTGGCCTCTACTTAATTCAGCTTCCCACCCCTCTGCAACCTCCTACCTCTTTCCAGCCTCCACTCCGCCCCCCCAGCTTCCCACCCTTTTTCAGCCTCCCACCACCGTCCCATGCAGTGCAGGACACACTGACAGAGAGAGAAAAAGGACAGGCAACAGGAAGAAACGTACTAAGAAACAAAGAAAGGGTCAGACGAAGAAGGGGGTGGGTGGTCAGGGTTGGAACCCCAACACAAACCAGCAAGGGGATAGAGGACAGACAGAGAGGAAGACAAGAACGGGCCGGGAAGCAGGAAGAGAAGGAGAGAAAGGCAAAAAGGGAGAGCCGGCTGCACAGGCAGGTACAGCAAGAAACGACCGGACAGGCAGCAGGATCGAGAAAGAGAGACAGAAAAACTGGGGACAGGAAGCAGGACAGAGGGACGGCGAGAGGAAACAAGGGCCAGGGAGCAGGACAGCGGTGGAAAAAGAGGCACTGGGGCAGTAGGACAGAAAGAGAAGGAAGAAAGGCCAGAACAAGGACGGGGAATAACAGCAAAGGGAAAGAGAAGGACAAGGAGCGGGACAGATTGTCAGAGAAAGACAGGGACAGGGAGCGGGACAAGGTGATACTGAGAGAGAAAAAGGGGACAAGGAGGCAGGACAAAGTGAAAGACAGGCACAAGTAAGAGACGGGGGAGCAGGACAGAGACGGAGGGGGAAAAGCCTCAGCTGGGCAGCAGGAGACAGAGGCGGAGAAGGGAAAAAACAGCACCGGGCTGAGGGACCCTGAGGGAGGAATTAAAAAACAAACACAGGGAGCAGGACAAAACGACAGAGAGAGAGAAAAGGGACAGAGCAGGACAGCGTTGGGGGGAGAAATGCGACCGTGACGGGCAGCGGGAGAGAGGTATGGAGAAAGAAAAAAAATACCGAGGAAGAGAGAAAGGAAACAAGGGACAGCGAGCTGCACAGGGGGATCGAGAAAGAAAGGATGGGAGAGGGAATGGTGCAGAGAGAGAAAGGCAGAAAAAACAGCAAGAGGAAGCAGGGCAAAAGGACAGCAAGAGGAAAAAGGAAAGGGACAGGGAGCTGGACAGAGATGGGAAAAAAAGCAGCGGGGACACACGAAAAGAGACAGAAAGAGAAGGGCACAAAAGGATAGATGAGGACAGCGGCAGGATGGAGACGCAGAACAAAACCTGGGACGGTCAACCTGGGTGGGCGGGGAGCGGGTCAGAGAGCGGAGAAAGGAAAAACTCTGCTGTGGAGCAGCCGAGGGGGACGGAGAAAGAAAGACAGGGACGGGGAGCAGGGCAGAGAAACGGAGAGAGAAAATAAGCGATGGGGAGCAGGGCAGAGCACTAGGAAGAGGAAAATAAGACAAGGGAGAAGACCGAGGAGCTCAGAGAGAAAGAAGGGTCGAAAGGAAACGCCAGAGAGGTAGAGAAATCAAGAAATACAGGGACGAGGAGCCTTGCAGAGACGGAGCACGAAAATGTAGGGCCGGTGAGCGCGAAAGAGGGAGAGAGAGACGGGGGCAGGGGGAGGAGATGAAGAAGAAAGGAGAGATAAAGATGGCAACGGAGTGCAGGACACACAGACAGAGAGAGAAAAAGGACAGTGAACAGGAAAAAAGGGACCGAGAAACAAAGAAAGGGTCAGATCTAGACAAAGAGACCAAGAAAGGGGCGGGGGGCGTGTGTGCAGGGAAACCCCAAAACAAACCAGCAAGGGGCTAGAGAACAGAGAGGGAGAGAAAGAGAAGAAAGGGCCACGAAGCAGGACAGAGAAGGAGAGAAAGGCAAAAAGGGAGAGCAAAAAGAGAGCCGGCTGGACAGGGAGGTACAGCAAGAAACGACCGGACAGCCAGCAGGACAGAGAAATAGAGACAGGGAGCCGGCTAGAGAAATTCTGAAGGGAGAAAAAGAGGGAGAGGGAGCAGAACACAAACACAGACAGAAGACGGGAGGTACAGGGAAAGGAAAACAAAAGGAAAAAGAAAAAAAAAAAAAAATCACAGCAGCGTGGGAGAGAGAAGGATCCAGGGGAGGGCCCGGGACGCAGAAGAGGGGCGACAGGGCCCCGAGGGCCCGCCACTCACCGCAGCTCTCGCTCTCTGCGCTCCCGGGAGACTCTGCCGCTTCAGACGCTTCTCTCTCCTGCTCTCCTCCATTCCTCTTCCGTAACTCCGGTCGCTTGGCTGTCCCCCACCTAAGAGAAAACGTCCATGTCTCGCAGCTCTTACGAGACAAGGATCCCCAGGCACGTAGCCTCGCTTGCTCGCGCGCTACGCGCAGGAACAGCACAGAGGGAAAGAGAGAGAGACAGAGAACGACGAGCGGGCAGCAGAACTGATGGATCAAGAGAGAAACTGAATCGGAGGAATAAAGAACACTGGAGGGAGACACAAGTAGAGCGAACAAGCCAGATGGACGGGGGCAGGAGACACACAGATCAGGCCAAAGAGGTGGAGAAAGTAAAATCGGTGACGGGCTGCAGGATGATAGAAAAGGCCACGGTTCAGCACAGAGGAGAACAACGGGACAGCAAGCTGGACAGGGGCATATAGCGAGAAACAAAGGGACAGGCAGCAGTATGGAGATACACAGACAAAGAGTTACGGGGAGGATGGAGGACAGAGAGAACAAGAGAAAAGGGACAGGGAGGGGGGCACAGATGGAGAAAGAAACATTGCAGAGAGAGAGAGGAAGAAAGCGACAGGGCAGAGGCAGAGAGGTAGAGAAAGGAAGAAAAAAGTAGCGACGAGTAAGAGGCCAGAGGGACAAGGAAAAGCCAGGAGGAAGGACAGAGTGAGAGAGAAAACAGGTGAGGGACACGACGCCAGACTGTGAAACAGAGAGCGCGACAGGGAGCAGGACGCTGGGACAGACAGCAAACGAGAGCAACAGAGAGAACGGCAGCGAGGCGGAGCACGAGAGAAAACAGGGACTGAGAGCAAGACCGAGGGGTGAAGCAATAAATAACGGGGCTGGGGAGCAGGACAGCAGAAGAGAGAGACAGAGAGGGGGACACATAGGACAACCGCAAACTGAGAGGGAGAAGGAGAAGAGCACAGAGGGTCACAGACAAAAAGAGAGGGACGGCAGAAAGAGAAAAACAAGACGAGGCAGAAGGACTGAGGAGCAGAGAGAAAAAGGGTACAGGGAAAAGGACAGAGATGCAGAAAACAAGGAAAGCCTGGAGCACAGGGCAAAACTGACAAGGACAGGGAGCGGGACAAAGGGATGGAGGAGTTAAAAACAGCGATGGGCCGCAGCACAGAGGAAGAGAGAGAAAAAGAGCAAGAGCAGCAAGGGAAGAAGAGTGACAGAAGGGTGTTGACAGGGACACGTACAAAGCGGGCTTGGGGGACACAGACATCGGAAGGGTAGAAAGGAAAGGGAGGGATGGGGAGCAAGACAGCGTGACAGAGGGAGTGGAGTGCAAGGATACACAAAAGCAGAGGGACTGGGAAGAGGAAAGAACGTCAGGGAGAGAAAGGCGAGGCTGGCGAGCAGGAGAGAGAGAGGTGGAGAATGAAAAAACAGCCATGGTCAGAAGAACAGAAATGCAGAGAAGAAAAAATTACTTCCAGGCAGCAGGACAGAGGGACAGAGCAAGAGCAAAAATATCAAGAGGGAGAAGGACAGGTAACACACAGCAGGACGCTGCAGGAGTGAGAGGGAGGGAACACAGAGCAAAGCAGAAGAATGAAGAGAGAAAAAAAAAAAAACAACCCAGCAAACAGAAAGGGAACCGGACAGAACTAGGCAGCAGGGCAGAGAGACGGAGAAAGAAAAAACAGGGACAAAGGGATAGAGAGGCAAAGAGAGGGATGGGGACCAGGACAGTGGGATACAAACAGGGAGTAGGACTCGAGATTGCAGAGAGAGAGGTCCAGGGAAGCAGGAAGAATGACAGAGAGAAAAAGGGGGGAGGGGGGTGGGGAGCAGGTCAGAGCGCTGGAGAAAGGAAAAACACTGCTGTGGAGCAGCAGAGGGGGACGGAGAAAGAGAGAGAGGGACGGGGAGCAGGGCAGAGAAACGGAGAGAGAAAATAAGCGATGGGGAGCAGGGCAGAGCACTAGGAAGAGGAAAATAAGACAAGGGAGAAGACCGAGAAGCTCAGAGAGAAAGAAGGGTCGAAAGGAAACGCCAGAGAGGTAGAGAAATCAAGAAATACAGGGACGAGGAGCCTTGCAGAGACGGAGCACGAAAATGTAGGGCCGGTGAGCGCGAAAGAGGGAGAGAGAGACGGGGGCAGGGGGAGGAGATGAAGAAGAAAGGAGAGATAAAGATGGCAACGGAGCGCAGGGGACACAGACAGAGAGAGAAAAAGGACAGTGAACAGGAAAAAAGGGACCGAGAAACAAAGAAAGGGTCAGATCTAGACAAAGAGACCAAGAAAGGGGCGGGGGGCGTGTGTGCAGGGAAACCCCAAAACAAACCAGCAAGGGGCTAGAGAACAGAGAGGGAGAGAAAGAGAAGAAAGGGCCACGAAGCAGGACAGAGAAGGAGAGAAAGGCAAAAAGGGAGAGCAAAAAGAGAGCCGGCTGGACAGGGAGGTACAGTAAGAAACGATCGGACAGCCAGCAGGACAGACAAATAGAGACAGGGAGCCGGCTAGAGAAATTCTGAAGGGAGAAAAAGAGGGAGAGGGAGCAGAACACACACACAGACAGAAGACGGGAGGTACAGGGAAAGGAAAACAAAAGGAAAAAGAAAAAAAAAAAAAATCACAGCAGCGTGGGAGAGAGAAGGATCCAGGGGACAGCTCGGGACGCAGAAGAGGGGCGACAGGGCCCCGAGGGCCCGCCACTCACCGCAGCTCTCGCTCTCCGCGCTCCCGGGAGACTCTGCCGCTTCAGACGCTTCTCCGTCCTGCTCTCCTCCATTCCTCTTCCGTAACTCCGGTCGCTTGGCTGTCCCCCACCTAAGAGAAAACGTCCATGTCTCGCAGCTCTTACGAGACAAGGCTCCCTACGCACGTAGCTGCGCTCGCGCGCTCCACAACCGGACCATGCTGCTGCTGGTGACACATACAGACCCTGCGGGGCACGCTGGCGGCCTGGCCTGCTGCGGGCTACCAAGAGGGAGCCTTCCTCACCCGCACAGGCAGGCTCTCTCCTGCCTGCAGCGCCAGCGGCAGCTGGCCTTCTATTTCTTCTTCTTCTTCAGCCTTCTCGGGACTCTCCAGCTTCAGCCGCGACACCTCCTGCCCGCAGCCACTCAGCGCTCCGCCTCTCCCTTTTCGCCCCCACGCCGCCAGCACAGCGAGGCCCGGCACACGCAGCCCACACAAGCCCGGAGCGGGCGCAGCCAACGGCATCCCCAGGCCACGAACGGACAAACGCGTCCTCAGCGCGGCCCCTGCCACACACAAACAAGCAGCGGCCACCGCCTTCAGGGAGGCCGAGGCACGCTCCAGGGCCAGCGTGCCGCCCGCACACCACGGGCCTTGCGGGAGGCCGGGCGCTCCGGGACAGGCTTCAGGGGACGTGCTGCAGCTGGGGGCGGCTGCGCGGGGCGACAGGGGCCGGAGGAGCGCTGCCGGCTTTGGGGGGTGTCCGCCTCCTTCCCCCCTTCCCTTCCGTCACCTCCCGCCTCTGGCCCCGGGGCTGCCCGCACCCGGCTCGCCTCCTGCAGCCTGCCGCAGCGGCCGGCTCCAAGCTTCCCGTCCCACCACCCTCGGGCACCCACCACGCACCCCCGCACCCGCCGGAGGGGAGCCCGCGCCTCACCGCTGGCCTCTCTGCTCCCCCGCCGCCCCGACACCCGACAACACACCGCCGCCATGCTGCTCCGCCGCACCGCGCATGCGCCACGCGCCGACGGCGCGCCGGAGGGGACACACCCCGCGCCGAACGCCGGCCTGCAGTACCGCGTGGCGCCCACGCGGCGGCGCCAGCGGGTACGGCGGGTACAGCATCCTTATGGGGGTGCGTCCTCCTGGCTGGTAGCACAACTCTTACAAATGCACGAGAAAGGGAGGTGGATAGCATAACTACTGTTCTCAGTCTCGGAAAACACCCATCACTGAAATGTTAGTCTCATTTTAGCATCAAAAATTAGAAGTAACTTGCTAATTTCTATGACATCCATACACCGTGGTTTTTTAACGGATGCAAGCAAGCCAAACCACCCTCAGAGGTGAATGAGCACAGGTGATGTGTAGAGGAACAGCACTACTTATCGCCGACAGGACGCGACGGAAGTATTTAAAAGCACTTGCGATGGACAATAGAGGGGCCAGCTTCCTCATATTCATCTTTGCTGACCCACATTTGCTGAAAAGTGGACAGAGACGCCAGTATTGAACCCCCAGTCCAGACAGAGTATTTACATTCTGCTGGTGCAATCATCTAGAACAGAAGCACAATCTGTTGTAAATAAAGTGACAAGCAGCTAACACAGTAAACATCTCTTTGGAGGAAACAACTAGGTGAAACGCTTTTCATCATCAAAGCACAACTCCAATGAAGTAAAGCACCGAAGAGGTAGAAAGGCTGCCATATTTTGTCTTCCACCTTGAGTCGACAGAGCTGCTATAACATTACTATGAACAGACAAATACCGCAGCCCGTGAGAGATCTGCAGATGGCCTACAACACAGCTACCAAAAAATTACAAACATATACGAAAGAGAAGTAAAGTTTTGAAATATTTATCCAATTTGGTTGTAAATAAAGACCGCTGGGACAACACTGCACAGAACGGTCGGAGCATTTTTCTAATGATAAAGGAATTCTTTTACGTGAAAAGAATCCCAAACCCCAAAACACTGAGATACACTGGCACTGTGTATCTAGCTAAGCACTAGATGTGAAGCTAGAAGACCTCCCGCTGATTCCCGCCTGAGCCACTCAATTGCTCAAATACACTGCATGTACCCCTGCTCCTGCGTGCTCCCGTTTCCACGCCTGCCACTCCACGTCATGCCCGTGCAACATGTCGTCTGCTGCCTGACAAACATGGCCTCTCTATTTCACTACACATTGCCTTGCTCCAAGGCAAAAGGGTCCTTCCAAACAGCTAACAAGCCGCAGACTTTGCACGCTGCTTGGATTTTGGATTTATTCTTTCACCCTTTTCTCTGATAGCCAAGCCTTGAAGCCTACAATATCCCCTGTATCTTCTCAGGTTGGTCATGTTCCCTTTAGTATTTACAGCTCCATCTTCTCTAGGTTCATCCCTACCTATCTTGCTGTTCTGTGGTGTCTTTCAAGGAGCCCCTTTCTCCTTCTTAGCCCTATTTCACTGGGAAGCCCACAGGACTGTCTTCCTTAACTGTTCTTTCACATTTTCTCAAAATGACCTCAGAAACTCCCATGGCTTCAGCAACCATTTCTATTCCAGTACCTCTCCAATCCCTCTCTTCATTCTGCTTTGGCTGTTAGGAGGAAAAGAGGCACGAATTAAGCAGGCTGTCCGAGGGTCTCCTAACATCAGGGCCTGGGATGCAAGACCTGGACATTCCCTTGTGGACATTTGCATTTGATTATAGGATCTAACTTTCCAACAAAAGCTTCTTCTGGAAGCGCAGGTGTGCAAAATTACCTGAATCTTCATAGCACTTGGAGCCAAAGCGGTAATCTCTTTCTGCATACGAGCGCCAATCCCAGGATACATCGTGGTTCCTCCAGAGAGGACGTTATTGGCATAGAGATCCTTACGGATGTCGATATCACATTTCAGAGTACTGTTGTAAGTGGTTACGTGGATACCTGCAGATTCCATCCCTGAGTGGAAAGAAGTTTCAACACATGTGATTTCTCTTTCTTCCCTTCTTTTTCTTACTGTTCAAATGAAAGGGAAGCTCAGTAGTCCAAGAGAATTCCAGGAAAAAAAACCTACGTGATGCTCAGGAGAGCATCTCGTGGTACTGTTCCTTGCTAAAGAAAAGGAACAGACCAGATAAAGTCCAAACTGTGTTCCCAGGACTGTAAGTACTAGACTTTTAAACTAGCTTAACACGCATATTTTGACAAAGATCTGTGATCCAGGAAGTCGATTTCCACCGCTACGTTTCTGACACCACTGTTGAACACCAACGCTGATCCTCGATACACTTCTGGCAGCCAAATCCCCCCACCTCCTAACGAGCATTTCTCCTGCTGATGTTCAAATGCAGAATATTTGAACATCGCTCCTGCTGATGTTCAAATGCAGAACTTGGAGCTATATTAATGCTTCAATAGTTTGCTTTCTACACACAAACGCAGCTAGCTTTACCACTTCGTTTAATGGAAATCGTGCCAAACTGCCCGCAGTCATTTGGCTCACTCCTCACGAGTGGAATTTAAATTGAAAGTAGGAAATTTGTGTGAGGGCAGTACAAGTTACCATAGAAAGTGGCAGTCATCCACTGGATAGAATGGGAAATTTGACACTACAGATAAAACTACTGCAAAATAACGTACGATTTCATTTTGTATGATTACATTACAGATTAATATAATCAAACAATAACCTGAAGCAGCATCTAGATATAAAACCCACATAAGCAGCACCGTGCAGTTATACATCAGCCAGTCGAGATAAAAAGCACGATCTTCTGACAGTACTCTAAATCATCACCTTAGAAACTCTACTGCACTTGGAAGAGGCTGAAATCATCTTACGATGCAGGTACCTCTAAACTGACAGGCGCCTTCTCATCCAGCAGCTGTAGCAGCAGTGTTCATCGCTTCTAAAGAGCTGATTAAGTCAATAGAAGCTGCGTGTTTCTATGGACATTTGAGAATCAGTACCTCAGTTCCTATAGCTGCAGGTTGTCTATACTTCCTACGAAATTCTTCTTTTCATTCTCTGTCAAGTCCCTAGAAAGAAAAGCCCTGTCTCACCTATGAAGGATGGCTGGAAGAGAGTTTCAGGGCATCGGAACCGCTCATTTCCAATGGTGATGACCTGTCCATCAGGAAGCTCATAGCTCTTTTCAAGAGAGGAGGAGGAAGCAGCAGCTGCCATTTCATTTTCAAAATCCAAAGCCACATAACAAAGCTTCTCCTTGACGTCTCTCACAATCTCCCGTTCCGCTGCAGACAGCCAACAAGATTTTAATCAACATACAGTACAACAGCCAGGACACAGACTTTCTCATGCACATTTCCCTGAGTTCACAGATTCACAGAATATTAGGGGTTGGAAGGGACCACTGTGGGTCATCTAGTCCAACCCTCCTGCCGAAGCAGGGTCACCTACAGCAGGCTGCACAGGACCGCATCCAGGCGGGTCTTGAATGTCTCCGGAGAAGGAGACTCCACAACCTCCCTGGGCAGCCTGTTCCAGTGCTCCGTCACCCTCAGAGGGAAGAAATTCTTCCTCACGTTCAGACGGAACTTCCTGTGCTTCAGTTTGTGCCCATTGCCCCTTGTCCTGTCGCTGGGCACCACTGAAAAGAGCTTGGCCCCATCGTCCTGACACCCACCCTGCAGACATTTCTAAGTATATATTAGGTCCCCTCGCAGCCTTCTCTTCTTCGGGCTGAACAAGCCCAGCTCCCCCAGCCTCTCCTCGTGGGAGAGATGTTCCAGTCCTCTCACCATCCTTGTAGCCCTCCGCTGGACTCTCTCCAGTAGCTCCTCATCTTTCTTGAACTGGGGAGCCCAGAACTGGACAGAGTACTCCAAAGGAGGCCTCACTAGGGCAGTGTAGAGGGGAAGGAGAACCTCCCTCAACCTGCTGGCCACACTCTTCTTGATGCACCCCAGGATCCCATTGGCTTTCTTGGCAGCCAGGGCACACTGCTGGCTCATGGTTAACCTGGCAAACTTGTCACCTCTGATGAAAATACGCTAGCATTTTGCAGGAGGCAGAACACACCTGTACCGCCCTCAATAGCTGCCCTTCTTCATCTACACCAAACGTTACCTGTCTTGAAAGGCTTTGTTACAAGATTCTCAAATAATAATTAACATATCAGGTTGTCTTTCATCTTAAAATCATTAATTCTTTTTTATATTTGTGCAGCTTAACAGACAAAGAACTACAAGTAATGCACTGAACCTGAAGGAGTCTGAGGAAGAGAGCAGTTGTATCATTTAGTGAAAGTAAGGTTTACAAATTATCATAGTAACTCATCAATCAGGAAATACTAAAAAATAACCTTCCTCATAAATATTTATTTCACTGTTCCTTTTGGTGCCTCCATTGAATACTTTTACAATATCAATATATATCAAATTAATATCTGGTGTTTAGATTGTATATATATAAGTTATTACTTCACTTTTATATATTTGCACAGTTTCTTTTCTATAACTGTGTGTGTATATATGCACAGAAAAATAATAATAATACACACACAGTTACAGAAAAGAAACTTGAGGGATGTAAGAAGAGGGACACTTCTGCCAGTAGTAACAAAATCTGTTTCAGGACCTTCTGACAAAGCCCCCCTAACAAACAATAATGAAAATCAGGTTGCCTTTTACTAGGTTTCTAAAACAAGTAACAAATAACAAAGCTTACTTCCAAACAAGTTTCTCCCTGAGCTGAACAGAAGCAACAGGTTTCAACTTCAGAGCATAATCTAGCATGTGTACACCCTCTGCCAACAGAATGACGAAGCATAATGCCTTGACATGTTTTTGCTAGCTGCAAATGGGCATTTCTGTCTTACTGGAGGCTACAACTCCAAGAATATCAACAGAGAATAAAACGATTCTCTTCTATCATGAGGTTTTTACACAAACCCAAAAGCTCACCTGAAGAGTCTCCATTCTAACTTGAAGCTGCACTCTGTCTTCCAGATCCTGACAACGCTCTTCTAGAAGAAGAATTTGTTCCTGCAGTTGATTTCCTTCCATTTCCAACTCTTCAACCACACTCCGTAAACCTGCTTCTGTCAAAGAAGAAAAATTATTTCAAGAAAGGCCTGCTAACATTCCTCAAGTCTAGAAATGGTTTCAGCTTTTTATTCACAATTCTCCCCAGTGTTGGGAACAAGCAGACCTCAACCATTTCCAGTGGAAGTGCCCGAGACCCTGCTTTTCCAAAAATTAGATGGCAAAAGTGTAAAATTAAGTAGACTCCCTACTCAAGGAACAGAGAGGCGTGATGCCATTGGAATTTCTCGTCTTCTGGCTACACAGCTGATCATTAAATTTACCAAAGTTTTCACTTATACAACCAATCTAAGTTCTTAAGCCCTTCGTGTATTTAACAAAAACGTGCTGCAGCTGGGGCCGGCTGCGCGGGGCGAGAGGGGCCGGTGGAGCGCTGCCGGCTTGGGGGGGATGCCCGCCTCCTTCCCCCCTTCCCTTCCGTCACCGCCTGCCTCTGGCCCCGGGGCTGCCCGCACCCGGTTCGCCTCCTGCAGCCTGCCGCAGCGGCCGGCTCCAAGCTTCCCGTCCCACCACCCTCGGGAAGCCACCACGCACCCCCGCACCCGCCGGAGGGGAGCCCCCGCCTCACCGCTGGCCTCTCTGCTCCCCCGCCGCCCCGACACCCGACAACACACCGCCGCCATGCTGCTCCGCCGCACCGCGCATGCGCCACGCGCCGACGGCGCGCCGGAGGGGCCACACCATGCGCCGAACGCCTGCCTGCAGTACCGCGTTGCGTCCACGAGGCGGCGCCAGGGGGTACGGCGCGGCGTCCACGCCCAGCGCCGGCTCCGGGCAGCCCCCGACTCGCGGCTCCGACACGGCGCCGCACCCCCGCCGCTCCTTGCCCCCGACACGGACCCCGCCCTCCCGGGGGCTTTTCCCCGGGTCCCGCCGCTCCATCCACTTCCCCCCTACACCCCGCGCTCACCTTCTCCCTCGCTGCAGCCGCAACGCGGCTATGGCTCCGCTCCTCCTTCGGCTCCCATCGGGCCCGGCACGGCAGCACCGGGCCCTCTACCGGCAGAGGGAGTGGCCGTCGCCATCAGCCCCGCTGCCTGCACCTGGGGCTCTTCCGGCCCCGGCCCACGGCTGGAGCCCATGATACCGTCATTGGGCAAACACAAAGACTCTCTGAAGCCCTTTGGGCACTTCAGCAAGCAGCCAGGCGTTCCTTATTGCAGCGCCGGACACACAGGGCACGCCTCCTCCCAGCGCTCAAAGCACCTGCGCCACTCGAGCGGCAGTACCGTACTTTGCTCACCGGATGGCAGCAGCGAGCTCTTGGACATGGCGCCACCGCGCATTGGCGCCACCCGAGCCGCAGTACCGAACTTTGCTCACCGGGTGGCAGCAGCGAGCTCTTAGACACGGCGCCACCGCGCATTGGCGCCACCCGAGCCGCAGTACCGAACTTTGCTCACCGGGTGGCAGCAGCGAGCTCTTGGACACGGCGCCGCCCGAGCCGCAGTACCGAACTTTGCTCACCGGGTGGCAGCAGCGAGCTCTTCGACACGGCGCCGCCCGAGCCGCAGTACCGAACTTTGCTCACCGGGTGGCAGCAGCGATCGTACCGGCCCCTCCACGGCCACCCGGGCCACGGCAGCACCGGGCCCTCCACCGGCAGAGGGAGGGGCCGTCGCCATCAGCCCCGCTGCCCGCACCTGGGGCTCCCCCGGCCCACGGCTGGAGCCCGGCAGGAACAGGGGGCCGTCGCCCCAGCCCCACAGCCCGTCCCCTCCTCCCCTGGCCTCTGGCGCAGCCCCTCGTCCCGTGCAAACCAAGCACAAACGCAGCCGCCAGGGCAAAAGGGACCGCAGGTCTTTATTCAGTCACGCACCCAGCCAGTCCCGGGAGCCGCTCCGCCCCGGGGCTCGGGGCCCCCGACGCTCCCTCTGCCCCTCCGACACCTCGGCACTCCTTCCCGCAGCTGTGCCCGTTGCTCCAGCGGGGAACAGTCCGTCCGTCGCCTCCCGGAGCGACGCGCTGCTCGGCAGAGGCTGCCAAAAATGAGGAGCAGGGTGCAGGCCACTACAAGAGAGGAGAAAAGTGACAGGTGGCTGCACAGCGGCGGTGGAACGAGAAAGCACCAAGCAGGGAAAGGGACAGCGAGAGAAGGACGGGGACAGGCAGTCCCACAGAGACGGAGAAAGAAGCAGCAGCAAGAGAGGAAGAGCAGCAGCAGAAAGAAGAAGAGGGAGCAGGACACAGACCGAAAATGAAGAATGGGGAGCGGGAAGGAGATGCAAAAAAATCCCCTGCAGCATGACAGAGGAAAAAAGAACAGCGGCAGGGACCTGGACAAAGAGAGATGAGGAAATAGAATAGAATAGACATGGAGAAAGCAGTAGATCTGTGACGTGCTACGGAGCCAAGAAGGAAGGCCTCGAATCAAGGGACGAGGAGGCAGACAGAGAGCACCAAAGACAGCAAAAGTACTGACAGGCTACAGAGTAGGAGGAAAGCAAAACTAGTAACCGGGAGCTGAACAGAAAGAGGGGAAGAAGGAAAAAAATGCCACAGGCTGCAAGGCAGAAAGAGGGAGGACCTAAAAGATGGGGACAAGTCAGAGACAGATGGAGAAAGAAGGTACACAAGAGCAGAAAAAAAAATAATCGTAGCAGTGGGGGAAAGAGAGGGAGCCGGGCAGGGCCCAGGATGCAGAAGAGGGGTGACAGGGCCCCGAGGGCCCAGGACTCACCGCAGCTCTCACTCTCGGTGCTGCCGGGAGACTTGGACACTTCAGATGTTTCTCTCTCCTTCTCTCTTCCCTTCTTCTTCCGCAACTCCAATCGTTTGGCTCTCCTCCACCTGAGAGAAAATGCATGTGGCTGTCTTAGAGCTCATACGAGACGTGGCTTCCTAGACAAGAAGCCTCAGGAACAGGACAGAGAAAAAGAGAGAATATGATGAGTGGGAAGCAGAACACATGGATCGAGAGAGAACTTGAATCAGAGGAGTAAACAAGGCAGGAAAGAGAGATAAAGACAGGGAAGAAGCCACAAGAAAAGGGCCTTTCTGGCCTCTACTCGCACCCCCCGGCCTCCCTTTTTTTCTGGCCTCTACTCTCGCCCCCGGCCTCCCACCCCTTTCCGGCCTCCTTTTTTTTCCTGGCCTCTACTCCCCCCTCCTCGGCCACCCCCCCCCCCACCTCCCACCCCTCGTCAGCCTCCTACCTCCCTTTTTGCTGGCCTCTACTTAATTCAGCTTCCCACCCTTTTTCAGCCTCCCACCCCTGTCCCACGCAGTGCAGGACACACTGACAGAGAGAGAAAAAGGACAGGCAACAGGAAGAAACGTACTAAGAAACAAAGAAAGGGTCAGACGAAGAAGGGGGTGGGTGGTCAGGGTTGGAACCCCAACACAAACCAGCAAGGGGCTAGAGGACAGACAGAGAGGAAGACAAGAACGGGCCGGGAAGCAGGAAGAGAAGGAGAGAAAGGCAAAAAGGGAGAGCCGGCTGCACAGGCAGGTACAGCAAGAAACGACCGGACAGGCAGCAGGATCGAGAAAGAGAGACAGAAAAACTGGGGACAGGAAGCAGGACAGAGGGACGGCGAGAGGAAACCAGGGCCAGGGAGCAGGACAGCGGTGGAAAAAGAGGCACTGGGGCAGTAGGACAGAAAGAGAAGGAAGAAAGGCCAGAAGAAGGACGGGGAATAACAGCGAAGGGAAAGAGAAGGACAAGGAGCAGGACAGATTGTCAGAGAAAGACAGGGACAGGGAGCGGGACAAGGTGATACTGAGAGAGAAAAAGGGGACAAGGAGGCAGGACAAAGTGAAAGACAGGCACAAGTAAGAGACGGGGGAGCAGGACAGAGACGGAGGGGGAAAAGCCTCAGCTGGGCAGCAGGAGACAGAGGCGGAGAAGGGAAAAAACAGCACCGGGCTGAGGGACCCTGAGGGAGGAATTAAAAAAACAAACACAGGGAGCAGGACAAAATGACAGAGAGAGAGAAAAGGGACAGAGCAGGACAGCATTGGTGGGAGAAATGCCACCGTGACAGGCAGCGGGAGAGAGGTATGGAGAAAGAAAAAAAATACCGAGGAAGAGAGAAAGGAAACAAGGGACAGCGAGCTGCACAGGGGGATAGAGAAATAAAGGATGGGAGAGGGAATGGTGCAGAGAGGGAAAGGCAGAAAAAACAGCAAGAGGCAGCAGGGCAAAAGGACAGCAAGAGGAAAAAGGAAAGGGACAGGGAGCTGGACAGAGATGGGAAAAAAAGCAGCGGGGACACACGAAAAGAGACAGAAAGAGAAGGGCACAAAAGGATAGATCAGGACAGCGGCAGGATGGAGACGCAGAACAAAACCTGGGACGGTCAACCTGGGTGAGCGGGGAGCGGTCAGAGAGCTGGAGAAAGGAAAAACACTGCTGTGGAGCAGCAGAGGGGGACGGAGAAAGAGAGACAGGGACGGGGAGCAGGGCAGAGAAACGGAGAGAGAAAATAAACGATGGGGAGCAGGGCAGAGCACTAGGAAGAGGAAAATAAGACAAGGCAGAAGACCAGGGAGCTCAGAGAGAAAGAAGGGTCGAAAGGAAACGCCAGAGAGGTAGAGAAATCAAGAAATACAGGGACGAGGAGCCTTGCAGAGACGAAGCACAAAAATGTAGGGCCGGTGAGCGCGAAAGAGGGAGAGAGAGACGGGGGCAGGGGGAGGAGATGAAGAAGAAAGGAGAGATAAAGATGGCAACGGAGTGCAGGACACACAGACAGAGAGAGAAAAAGGACAGTGAACAGGAAAAAAGGGACCGAGAAACAAAGAAAGGGTCAGATCTAGACAAAGAGACCAAGAAGGGGGCGGGGGGGGTGTGTGCAGGGAAACCCCAAAAGAAACCAGCAAGGGGCTAGAGAACAGAGAGGGAGAGAAAGAGAAGAAAGGGCCATGAAGCAGGACAGAGAAGGAGAGAAAGGCAAAAAGGGAGAGCAAAAAGAGAGCCGGCTGGACAGGGAGGTACAGCAAGAAACGACCGGACAGGTAGCAGGACACAGAAATAGAGACAGGGAGCCGGCTAGAGAAATTCTGGAGGGAGAAAAAGAGGGAGAGGGAGCACAACACAAACACAGACAGAAGACGGGAGGTACAGGGAAAGGAAAAGAAAAGGAAAAAGAAAAAAACAAATAAAAAAAATATCACAGCAGCGTGGGAGAGAGAAGGATCCAGGGGAGGGCCCGGGACGCAGAAGAGGGGCGACAGGGCCCCGAGGGCCCGCCACTCACCGCAGCTCTTGCTCTCAGCGCTCCCGGGAGACTCTGCCGCTTCAGACGCTTCTCTCTCCTGCTCTCCTCCATTCCTCTTCCCTAACTCCGGTCGCTTGGCTGTCCCCCACCTAAGACAAAACGTCCATGTCTCGCAGCTCTTACGAGACAAGGCTCCCTACGCACGTAGCTGCGCTCGCGCGCTCCACAACCGGACCATGCTGCTGCTGGTGACACATACAGACCCTGCGGGGCACGCTGGCGGCCTGGCCTGCTGCGGGCTACCAAGAGGGAGCCTTCCTCACCCGCACAGGCAGGCTCTCTCCTGCCTGCAGCGCCAGCGGCAGCTGGCCTTCTATTTCTTCTTCTTCTTCAGCCTTCTCGGGACTCTCCAGCTTCAGCCGCGACACCTCCTGCCCGCAGCCACTCAGCGCTCCGCCTCTCCCTTTTCGCCCCCACGCCGCCAGCACAGCGAGGCCCGGCACACGCAGCCCACACAAGCCCGGAGCGGGCGCAGCCAACGGCATCCCCAGGCCACGAACGGACAAACGCGTCCTCAGCGCGGCCCCTGCCACACACAAACAAGCAGCGGCCACCGCCTTCAGGGAGGCCGAGGCACGCTCCAGGGCCAGCGTGCCGCCCGCACACCACGGGCCTTGCGGGAGGCCGGGCGCTCCGGGACAGGCTTCAGGGGACGTGCTGCAGCTGGGGGCGGCTGCGCGGGGCGACAGGGGCCGGAGGAGCGCTGCCGGCTTGGGGGGGATGCCCGCCTCCTTCCCCCCTTCCCTTCCGTCACCTCCCGCCTCTGGCCCCGGGGCTGCCCGCACCCGGCTCGCCTCCTGCAGCCTGCCGCAGCGGCCGGCTCCAAGCTTCCCGTCCCACCACCCTCGGGCACCCACCACGCACCCCCGCACCCGCCGGAGGGGAGCCCGCGCCTCACCGCTGGCCTCTCTGCTCCCCCGCCGCCCCGACACCCGACAACACACCGCCGCCAGGCTGCTCCGCCGCACCGCGCATGCGCCACGCGCCGACGGCGCGCCGGAGGGGACACACCCCGCGCCGAACGCCGGCCTGCAGTACCGCGTGGCGCCCACGCGGCGGCGCCAGCGGGTACGGCGGGTACAGCATCCTTATGGGGGTGCGTCCTCCTGGCTGGTAGCACAACTCTTACAAATGCACGAGAAAGGGAGGTGGATAGCATAACTACTGTTCTCAGTCTCGGAAAACACCCATCACTGAAATGTTAGTCTCATTTTAGCATCAAAAATTAGAAGTAACTTGCTAATTTCTATGACATCCATACACCGTGGTTTTTTAACGGATGCAAGCAAGCCAAACCACCCTCAGAGGTGAATGAGCACAGGTGATGTGTAGAGGAACAGCACTACTTATCGCCGACAGGACGCGACGGAAGTATTTAAAAGCACTTGCAATGGACAATAGAGGGGCCAGCTTCCTCATATTCATCTTTGCTGACCCACATTTGCTGAAAAGTGGACAGAGACGCCAGTATTGAACCCCCAGTCCAGACAGAGTATTTACATTCTGCTGGTGCAATCATCTAGAACAGAAGCACAATCTGTTGTAAATAAAGTGACAAGCAGCTAACACAGTAAACATCTCTTTGGAGGAAACAACTAGGTGAAACGCTTTTCATCATCAAAGCACAACTCCAATGAAGTAAAGCACCGAAGAGGTAGAAAGGCTGCCATATTTTGTCTTCCACCTTGAGTCGACAGAGCTGCTATAACATTACTATGAACAGACAAATACCGCAGCCCGTGAGAGATCTGCAGATGGCCTACAACACAGCTACCAAAAAATTACAAACATATACGAAAGAGAAGTAAAGTTTTGAAATATTTATCCAATTTGGTTGTAAATAAAGACCGCTGGGACAACACTGCACAGAACGGTCGGAGCATTTTTCTAATGATAAAGGAATTCTTTTACGTGAAAAGAATCCCAAACCCCAAAACACTGAGATACACTGGCACTGTGTATCTAGCTAAGCACTAGATGTGAAGCTAGAAGACCTCCCGCTGATTCCCGCCTGAGCCACTCAATTGCTCAAATACACTGCATGTACCCCTGCTCCTGCGTGCTCCCGTTTCCACGCCTGCCACTCCACGTCATGCCCGTGCAACATGTCGTCTGCTGCCTGACAAACATGGCCTCTCTATTTCACTACACATTGCCTTGCTCCAAGGCAAAAGGGTCCTTCCAAACAGCTAACAAGCCGCAGACTTTGCACGCTGCTTGGATTTTGGATTTATTCTTTCACCCTTTTCTCTGATAGCCAAGCCTTGAAGCCTACAATATCCCCTGTATCTTCTCAGGTTGGTCATGTTCCCTTTAGTATTTACAGCTCCATCTTCTCTAGGTTCATCCCTACCTATCTTGCTGTTCTGTGGTGTCTTTCAAGGAGCCCCTTTCTCCTTCTTAGCCCTATTTCACTGCGAAGCCCACAGGACTGTCTTCCTTAACTGTTCTTTCACATTTTCTCAAAATGACCTCAGAAACTCCCATGGCTTCAGCAACCATTTCTATTCCAGTACCTCTCCAATCCCTCTCTTCATTATGCTTTGGCTGTTAGGAGGAAAAGAGGCACGAATTAAGCAGGCTGTCCGAGGGTCTCCTAACATCAGGGCCTGGGATGCAAGACCTGGACATTCCCTTGTGGACATTTGCATTTGATTATAGGATCTAACTTTCCAACAAAAGCTTCTTCTGGAAGCGCAGGTGTGCAAAATTACCTGAATCTTCATAGCACTTGGAGCCAAAGCGGTAATCTCTTTCTGCATACGAGCGCCAATCCCAGGATACATCGTGGTTCCTCCAGAGAGGACGTTATTGGCATAGAGATCCTTACGGATGTCGATATCACATTTCAGAGTACTGTTGTAAGTGGTTACGTGGATACCTGCAGATTCCATCCCTGAGTGGAAAGAAGTTTCAACACATGTGATTTCTCTTTCTTCCCTTCTTTTTCTTACTGTTCAAATGAAAGGGAAGCTCAGTAGTCCAAGAGAATTCCAGGAAAAAAAACCTACGTGATGCTCAGGAGAGCATCTCGTGGTACTGTTCCTTGCTAAAGAAAAGGAACAGACCAGATAAAGTCCAAACTGTGTTCCCAGGACTGTAAGTACTAGACTTTTAAACTAGCTTAACACGCATATTTTGACAAAGATCTGTGATCCAGGAAGTCGATTTCCACCGCTACGTTTCTGACACCACTGTTGAACACCAACGCTGATCCTCGATACACTTCTGGCAGCCAAATCCCCCCACCTCCTAACGAGCATTTCTCCTGCTGATGTTCAAATGCAGAATATTTGAACATCGCTCCTGCTGATGTTCAAATGCAGAACTTGGAGCTATATTAATGCTTCAATAGTTTGCTTTCTACACACAAACGCAGCTAGCTTTACCACTTCGTTTAATGGAAATCGTGCCAAACTGCCCGCAGTCATTTGGCTCACTCCTCACGAGTGGAATTTAAATTGAAAGTAGGAAATTTGTGTGAGGGCAGTACAAGTTACCATAGAAAGTGGCAGTCATCCACTGGATAGAATGGGAAATTTGACACTACAGATAAAACTACTGCAAAATCATGTACGATTTCATTTTGTATGATTACATTACAGATTAATATAATCAAACAATAACCTGAAGCAGCATCTAGATATAAAACCCACATAAGCAGCACCGTGCAGTTATACATCAGCCAGTCGAGATAAAAAGCACGATCTTCTGACAGTACTCTAAATCATCACCTTAGAAACTCTACTGCACTTAAAAGAGGCTGAAATCATCTTACGATGCAGGTACCTCTACAATGACATTTTCAAAATCCAAAGCCACATAACAAAGCTTCTCCTTGATGTCTCTCACAATCTCCCGTTCCGCTGCAGACAGCCAACAAGATTTTAATCAATATACAGTACAACAGCCAGGACATAGACTTTCTCATGCACATTTCCCTGAGTTCATGATGGTCGTGTGGTTCATTGGCCCTCTCTCTTGTCTCAGCAACATTACTTTCCCTTTGGATTACCAGATTTCCCTCATCGGCAAGTAACAGATATATTGTACTACAGAATACTGCAAAGATTAATGTTTACATGTCTATGTCACAAAACCTTGACCAGATCTCCCGAGGGTCACCCACTGCCAGCTACTAACTTTGTTCCTTTCTCTGTGGAAGAGGTATAATGAAACACAACAACCCGTTCAATTTGCCAGTAACTCAGGATTCCCAAACGCGGTGGCATCCTTGTCCTTGATGCTCAACAAACACGCTGAAAGCCAAAGCCAGGAGCATCCCATTAGCTAACAGGAACTGTTTTTCCCAGGCCAACCTAGTGACAGGCATTTTGATGCATCTCACCAGGTACAGGCTTCCTGCCTAAGATGACAAGTAACAGAGCAAACATATGCAAAGCATATCCAAAGCCCAGCTCATTACCAGTGGTCACAAACGAGTAGCCTCTCTCTGTCAGAATTTTCATTGAGTTAGTCAGTCAGGTATCTGCCCACCAGATCCAGTCTCATGATGGGGGCAAGGCATAGCCCTCATAGACAGGCACATTGTGCGTGACACCATCTCCAGAATCCAAAACTACTCCTGGAAAGTCAAAGAAAAGGAAAAGCTGGTTATTGCCCACCGACACAGGGTCTCCACATACTCCGTATTCTCAACCGTGACACGCAACAACAAAGACGCTCACGTGACGATTGCTTCTGTCATTGCTGTAACTGAAGAGCTGCTCACGTGAGATGAAATTGTTGGCACAAACTAAGCATTTTGAGGAAAAAAAGACGTGTAACGTTCAGCAATTTGGTTGTATTGCTCTTGCTGAACGGATGCTAGCAATTGTGATCTTACACGTACGCGGAGACAACTTCACTTCAGACAACCCCCAGCGCTTTACAGACATGAAGCAATGTACAAACTGTAAATAAACTTCTATCTATAAAATCAAAACTTGGAATCTGCCATTAAAATAAACCACCTCATTAGGGAAAAGATAACAAGAGTTTATCTGTGCACAGCCATGTCACTTCTATTCTTGGATAGGAAATGAAGTACATGTTTTCCACTCAAAATGAATAAGGCATTTCTGATACCAAACATGCATACAAATAGTTGATTTTTAAACACAAAACAAGTATTTATGACAACTGTAATTCCTGTAAGCTGGCGATCTTTTTATACAAAATTATATGGTGGCATCAGGCTAGAGAGGCAGATGGCATTTTGATTTTTTTCAAAGTATACGAAGAATCAAGGGTTGCTAAGAAGTAATTTATCGTCTTAATGCTTGATCAGACTCTAAACAGCAATAAGAAGAGACCTCCATGCTAATTCTAATGATCGCTTAACAGCAGTCATGATTGTGTCATCAAAAGTCATCACTGATTTCAATGAAACTTTTTCATTTAGCTACCGATTGGGGTGTTTTTTCTTACTGGGAATGGAGCTTAACAATAGAGATATGTCTAAACTAAGAAGGAACCATGGGTTTGGCACAATCTAGTTAAGCCAGAGCCTCTTCTCCATCCTGTGCAATTAAGGGCAGTATCAAACTATCATCTTTCATCTGTTGATACAGCTGAGCTGCGGTCACCTGAGCTTTTGAAAGACACAGATCTACACCCATACCTGCCGTGAAGTTGGGAAAAACCAAAGAGGTACTTGCACAGCACGGTGGGAAGTGTTCAGTTGCCATATGGCCACCAGCTCCTCTCAACACACAGCTGGGTGCACCACAATCGACGTCTGTCTGTGTGGGCGCACGTGCACGCACATCCACGGGAGGAGGACAGGTGGAAAACACGACTCCCACAAAGACTCACCAGTCGTTCTTCCAGATGCATACAGAGACAGCACCGCCTGAATTGCTGCGTACCTGGCTGGCACACTGAACGTCTCAAACATAATCTGGAATTAAGGATTTGAAAACCTTTAGGATCTACACTCAAAAGTATCTGAAGGACAGTAATTTTTTTTTTGTCTTCAGTAAATACTGCCAGTTACTACTCCTGAGTCCCCTCCTGAACCGTGGTTCTTCTGTGAACAGCACGCTATGTTTTCTCTAGGATTTCACGAAAAATCACAGAAGTCAGTGGGTACCTTTCCATTAACCTCAGACTACGTCAGATTTTTAATGATAATATTAACTGAAGATGACACCCTGGGAGAACTTTTTTTACCCTGATGGCAGGACTGCATGAATGCAGCAATCTGAGGTATGTACGTATACACACACACCTATTTAAAAGATTTATAGAAGACGCAGATGGAAGAAACCACGAGGAATAATCTGTCTGTTCCCATCTCAAGGAGGAATCAGCCATTCCTGACACAGTACGATTGCCTCTTTAGGCCGTCGAGGAGAGCGAATGATTTTGCTTTTCCTTCTCTGGCAACTTGACTCGATAAGGAAGAGTACTTAAGAAACAGGACAGACAGACAGCACTTCTCCAGAGTATCTGAAGTATCCACATAAATTTCAGCTTGAATAGGTTTTACCGAAGCAAATTAATCAGGACATTCAGCCGCTCCTTCCAAAAAGGACACCTCCTCTGCTGTAGCCTCGAGGAGTCCTGTGAGATTCTGTTGATTGGCCTCGCGACCACAGGACAAGTTCAGCTAGAGGACAGACATTCAGCTCTACTTGGACTGAAGCAAGCAGAACCCCATCTCTTCCAAGGCTGAATTCTCTTCTAGAAATTTCATTTGTTAAAAATGAATTATGCACCTACCAGCTAGAATGCCAGTACTGAGATGGTAAATAAGAATCACCAGACATTCATGACCTCCGAGACCGCGGCTGTTTCCCAGTGGCATGTTTAAATTTGCCTCTTTCTTAGAGGATCATCATCAATCTTCACCAACCAACTAAAAATAACCCCCACCAGAAGTTTCAGGAAAGCGTTTGCTGGGTGTTTTTAAGCGACAGCTACTCTGCAGCGTGAAGTGCTCGCTACAAGAGTGTACTTGGAAGTGGTAACTACCTTCTCGAAGTGGTTATTCTGGGAAACAGAACAAGAGGCAGCTGGTGCAACCGCCCAGGAACAACACGACTTCGGATGCGTTGGCCAACGCATCCGACGAAGCCCTGAACTTCTTCAAGTTCATGGCAAAACTTCCACCGAGGGAGGGCCCGAGTGTCACCAAGACTTCTGTTTTGGATTCCTCGGATATTTTTAGGACGCTACGATTGCCTCTTTAGGCCGTCGAGGAGAGGGAATGATTTTGCTTTTCCTTCTCTGGCAACTTGACTCGATAAGGAAGAGTACTTCAGAAACAGGAAAGAAAGACAGCACTTCTCCAGCAAAGTTCTGGTCCCTAAAACCACAAAAATGTATGAAGCATCATTTTTGCAATTAATGCAACAATGCACTTGACATCTGACGGCATTACAGTTCTACCCGAGTGCTATAGGCACGGGCCAGGTGCCACCAGTGTCGGGGTCTGCCCTGCAACCAGCTCATGCTGTCCCATTTGTGGGGTTTAAGACATCGTGGGCTCTTCAGAGGATCCCTGCAAGAACACCCTGGAGATTTACAAACCAGGTTTCCTCACAGCAGGAACGTTTGGGGTTTTAAAGTTTGAGCTGCTTCAAGTTCCCGGTGTTTGATCCTTTCCCGTGTGCTTTACGAAGCAAGGCTGTGCCATAGGACCGACCCCAACGCTCTCAGATGAAATGGAAGCAGAATTTGACAGTACAACATTATTTAAGGTAAGAACAATCATTTTAGTTCTTGTTGATGTGCCTCTAACCGGAAGATTCTTTTTCACGTCAGGAAGCAGAATGATTTGATCGTATAAAATCATTAACAGCATTCATATAGCAATGTTTAACCATTAGTTCGAGTAGCTGGTCTTCTTCAACATTCATTCACGTTGCCATGAATCGTTATTTTTCTTCTAAAACCCTCAGGAAAAGGCTTTTAGAATGCAGTAGACCACCTACTTACCAGCAGCAGCCAACATTACAGAACTGTACCCAGACTCTGACTCCGTCAACGCAAGCCAGAAAGAAACTCCGTTCCCAAGTACCTCAGAAACGACATCGGAGGAGATACCGGAACTTAGGAGCAGAGAATTTTAAAAAGAGAAATGCTACAAAGCTTGGAGAGCTCAGCATCGCTCCTTGGCTCTGAAGAAAGCTGGACGGGACCAAGGTGTTCAGTCCTCCACGGTAAGAAATCATCTTGCCACTCGGTCGTGCACACAGCGTTTCACACCCAGCTTCCCGGGTAATGCTTGGGTCAGTACGGGCGCACTCAGAGAGACAAAATTCACAGGGAAAGCCCAGCACATCTGTGCAAGTTGCCGCTGCTTACACTTTTACTCACTATTGCTTAGATGCCAGAGAAGCAACTGACATTCATAAAATTAATGGTTGAATTCATGGTTGAATGTGGTTTTATTTAGAACAAATTGCCCCTGCAACCACACAGTCAGACCCCAGTTACCTTACACCAGGAGACTCTCTGGAATGCCTTCAAAGCCTGAAGCAAACAGCAGCCAAGTCCAGGAAGAAGTCTGTAGATCCCCAGAAGGTCTCAGACCAGCCGAAGCAAAAGCATTAAAATCATGAGCTGTAACATGGAAAGAACTCTCGGGGCGACACTTACCCAGGAAAAGGTGACGATTTGTAAAAGCCTCTTTGTAAATGACATGATCTCACCTCCCATTACATTTATATCAGCTTCTGGAATGGAGTTCAGAGTATCTACACAGTTCAAGCCATTTTTTGAAACCTTATTTTTCCGTTTCTGCTTATCACAGTGACAGCAGAAAGGGCTGGATAAATCAGGGCAGAATTGCCAACACCTCTGGAGCCTTTCCCGCTCGCTAACCTGCTGTGCCTCATGCCAGAGGGTCACTCTCTCCCCTGAAGACAAGAATCCCTCACGCGAGCCCAGTAAGACTGCAAGGATTTGTAGGTCCGCTGTTGTCACTGCAAAGTGTTCTGCTCCACTCTCAAACAATTAGTTAAGAATAGCTTGTTATCATGCTGTTAACAGCCATCTTCAGGCTGGAAAGGGAAAAGTCTTACCATGTACAGTCCTCATGTTTCAACTGTACTTGCGCGTTTGCGTGGCGCACAGACTGAAGATAGCTGACTTCTCTCCGTGTTTGGGTGACGGCATGGCTGAAAACAGGCACCGAATCAGCAATCAGCCCTTCAGAAGAGACAAGCCGTTACCATTTTACAAAAAAAAAAAAGACAGCAGTTGTATAGGGGAAGATTGAATTTCTATAGATAAAACCTTTGCCAGGCTAAGAAACATTCTAGAACCGGCAGAAGAAGAAAGTTCACAGGATTTACCTCCAGCGGTAACTCCGGCTGGCAGCATCTCCCATTCCACATGACAAACAGAAGTGAAGCAGAACATCAGATACAATGTGGTACACGTTAACTCTGCAAATGGAAATCCCAACCAACCCCCCTTTCTTACCTGCCCTGTGACCGCGCAGCAGGCCTCGCGTACAAGCATCCTCGCACCTGAAGCGGGTAATTCGATTCACTGACATCTGCTCAAAGTCAGCCTTGTCCCTGCCCATCGGTAAAACCGATGGAACCCTTCCATTTCCATACTCATTAAATTTTTCTTGTCCCATGAGATTTTTAAGGATTTTAGTCTAGCACAGAGGAAATCAAACGGCTACTCCTTTTTGTGACCTTATGTCTACTCCTTCAGACTTGCTTTGTTTTGGTTGTACCTCCATTTCACACAGACGTGAATGGAAATGCAGAGAGAATAAACACCAACAAACAACAGTACAGGGTGTAAAAACAAGACTCGAGCTTCCAGTGGCCATCGTCTTCACAAATCAGCTACTTTTTCAATCAGCCAAGTAGTTGTGCAGTTTCAGAGAACACTGTCACAAACTTGGATGTATTACTACGCAAGGCGAAACGCTCTATTACGTGTCTACAGAAACTGAATGCAAATCCTCCGCTTCTTACAGCCTCTTAGTTGAAAACCCGCCCTCTATTCGTTTGTACCTGGACGCCACGTATGTCAAATACGTAAGGTTGTGTCTTTATAAGCCTCAATTTCACGTGTTGAGCAGCTGAGAAACATTTTGCCCCAAAGAAATGCAATAACTAAACCCACCAACAAGTGCAAGTGAATAAAAAAAATAAAAGCCAAAACAAACAAACAAAAAAAACCCAAGACAAGCTACAGAAATTGCACCTTCAAACAACAGTAAAGGATCAAGAAGCTGAAGACATTTCTTCACGTCATCTCATTTTTGGATCTTTAATCATCACCTTAACTCACTACCACACACATGTCTGTGCACCTTGTCAGAGCCACTACAAACTGGGCGGCCAAAGAACAACCAACTTAAATCTTTTATTTTCAGCCAAATAAAAAAAGAAAAAAATCGAGCTCTTCCTTTATTGCACTCTATAACACTTCTTGTCACAACCAAGAAGCCAATAAACAGCAAAAGCTGAATATTCCTTTAAAATCCATAGTTTAACTCGTAAAATAAAATTTATATAGAAAAGATATCATTTACAACCCATTCAGTAGTAATCAATCATTATGTACTCACAAACCATATTCAATAACTCGTATGCAGCAGTTTCTTTGTAGGGCAGAGGGGAATGTTTTTCTCCTTAGCAAATATAATATCCCACTGTTAAAGAGCAATTCAAGTCTACTTTGGAGCAACTGGGATATACACAAATTTCTTTTTGTGATAGACACAAATTTATTTGGAGAAGCGTAAGATTCATTTGGGGTAACAAGAATATATACGACTGTGTCCAGTGCAGAGCTTAACTGCAGCATGTGAAACGTCCATTACCTTGAACTGGCACACCATTACCGAAAGGGAAATAATTTACGCAGCAAATGCAGTGTATTCAGAGAACACCAGTGAGTCACAATAAAACAATACACAATAAAACAGCAAGATGTATTGTAACTAGATATGTGAGGAATCAAAACCAGGATTTGGCTCTGGCCGTCAGCAGCTTACAACAGTAAAGACTTCGCCCTCGGAGCCATCTTCTGAAGGAAAGGGCTGCTCCTTTCATCTGGTTAGGAAACAAAAAATTTCAAGTAAGCAGTCATAAGTACAGGTAAGATGCTTCACTGCAACTTAGATTGCCGAGGCACTATAAACCTTTTGCCTCTGATGCAGCAACGGATGCCACAGCACAGCTTGTAAGCGTAAAAGATTCAAAGCCCAAAGAAAACAGCATTAATCAATGGGGAGAGGAATGGATACAAGATATTTGTGTATTATGTAATTACATATGCACACGAGAAGTGAAAATGCATAATTATACGCATACACATTTTATTTAATGGCTGCATGTATCATATAAATAGGATACGTCATATTTTAATTTGGACATAGGTAAAGTGTTTCATGGCACGGTTTACACAGCTGCCTGTATTTGATTCTGATTCACCATCCATAACCCAAACAGAAAGAAATTAAGGACTTTTTCTTTCAGTAAAGTGTAGTTTCAGAAGCAGTTTGCTGCTTTGAATGGCTGTCTCTACGGACCCCCCCATCCTCGTGATACCTAACACAGTAAGAGGGTACTTCACACTCAGATTTTCAGAGAAAAGGCAGATTAGACACGTAGCTGCTTCATGCCAGTGCTTACGTATAAAGAGGACAACGCAAAATCAGTGACTCCCAGTCACTCACAAGGGAAATCCACACTCCAAGAATGTGCGACAGTTGAAAGAAAGGTATAGCAGAGGGAAGACAGGAAAAAGAAAGGAGCAGCATGAGGGCGATCACGAGCTGCACTGTCTGCAACCCAGTCTATAACTAGCAGTACACGGTGTACACACCACTTTTAAGTATCTCATCATTCAGGAGCTTTAAAAGCTTTCACTTACCTTTCGCACAATAACACGTTCACCAGGACTCAGGATTAAGGCTTCTCTTTCCTCCTCGGTTTCCATCTGAAGAGCGTATTCGCTAGCTACAGACCTGTAACCGCTTACTTCACATCTACAGAAAAATTACAGGGAGACAGCGGAGCACTGAATTAGCTACTCTTGTAAAGTACTGAATTCACAAAAGAAACATTGTTTTGTATACTTACATTACTGGTGAAAGGTCTCCACAAAAACCAGGAAGACTTAGTTGATGTTGCCAGGCCCTTTTCAGTCTCGATTTGCAATCTACTCTCAGGGTGTTTCCTTTATTCAGAATAAGCCCCATCATCGCTACCTGACTGAATGGTGCTTTTCAGATGATGGCAGTGATGGACACTTTATGTAGGCAGATGGACGATGGTATTTTAAATCTAAACAGTGGCTGCACTAAAGCTGTTAGATGTGAATTCTTTTTCTAACTTGGAAAAAGAGAAATATCACTGACTATCGAGTCCAAAATCTGAAGCAAGAAATTAAATTTAAAAAAATAATCCCAAAGCCCCTCACATTCTCTTGATCCACAGAGTTAGACCTCGCTTTATAGCACAGTTACACATGCATTTGCATTGATCCAAGTACTGCGGACTCACAGACAGGTTCTATTATTTGTTGTTCTACTTCTTCTATTACTTGCTCAGAAATCTAACACCCACAGGAAAAACCTATCACTAATCTCACTAAAAATAAAAGACAAAAACTCTGACGCTCCTCTTTCCAGTTCTCTAGTACGCGCTGCATTTACTCCAGGCAGAGGGTAAATGAAAACATCACCATGCATTCATCCAGGATGGCTCTGGCTCTCTGAACGTGCAAGTTATTTCCAACCACCTAAGAGTTTATTGCAGCCATCTGTCACATACTTCAAAAGTGTAAGAAAAGAAATACCTTTTACAGACACTTTTCTTTCAACAGAAAAAAACACCTTTGACAGACAGCAGTAATTTACCTGTGACTTCGCTCCTCACAGAGTCCAAGAGCCTCTTCCGCAGATTCTCTCCTCCTCCTCTCTTCCGCCAGTGTTTCTGGCAGCTGCGAGAGCGCCTGCTGCACCGAGTCGTGCTGTTGCTCAGTCTCTGCAAGCCTATGACAAAAGGAAATCCAAAATCAGTATTTTACATACTTCAAGAATTACTTCCGTCTTCTTTTTTGTTACGGAATGTTCTTTTTAGTGATCAATGCTTCATTAGAATGAGATGCTTTAGACTAGATCTTGAAATAAAAGTCACCAGTAAGTATGTATCTTTACAAAAACAAACCAGAAACATTACCAGATGAGAACAATTCAAGAATATGGCTAGGATTCATTTAATCCACTGTATAGCCACGGCTTTCCCTTTGCCCCCAAACACCTTAGGGGCATAGAAAAGCATTACTTTCGCACTTACAACACAGCTGTTAGGAAAACAATATTGCTAATACATGCTTGCAGTCCTGACCTTTTTCTGAGTTCATTTAGCTCCATGTTGTCTATTTCCACAACAACCGCACATCTTTCCTGTGGAGCTCCAGGGGGAACTTCTGCTCTAGTTTCATCCTAGAAAATATTAAAGGGGAAAAAAAAGCCAGTCAATATCTTTCTACTTGCTAAAAATCTTTATTTCGACTAAAGAAGCCACAAGCACCACAAAGCAGTGGAGTAAACCAACCTTTGTGCCACTTCATCTTCTAATTTCCAGAGCTGCAATTTTCCAAACCTCTTTTCTAACGGAAAGTTGGTGAAGAATCCTGCCCGTGTGTGCTGCAGGACTTGAAGGACACGTGTACACTGCGTAACGCAGCCATCTCTGAAGGGTGAGCAAAGCATCCACACAGCCACGTCGTCATTGATCACTGACCACAGTTTCGTCAGTAATGCAGCTGTTTGTTTATTTTTTACTTTACAGTTCTCCTTGTCTGACTTTAATTCTGTTTACACAAGAGTAAGGGTTGTCTTATGTACCTATCCATGTCCTGGGTTCGGCCAGGTCAGGGTTAATTTTCACTGGAATCCAGGAAGGGACACAGCCAGGCGGGCTGACCCAACCTGGCCAAGCAGAGCAGGGTATTCCATACCGTGTGCCCTCATGCTGGGTGCCGCTGGGGGGGAGCGGGGCGGCGGGAACTCGCTTGCAATTTCCAGTCTGAGCCAAGAGGGGTGTTTTGAAGAACACAAGTTTTACAGCACTCTAACTTTCAAATACACCAGACACCACCAATTGAGCAATATTTCTGTGTTGATACCAGCTCAGACTCACATGAGCTACTGAGGATCTCGGCTGTTGTTCTAAGTTACCTTTGAATTAATCTGCTGAAAGTGCAGCTCCTTCTGCTTTTATTTGCTCCGCCAATTTTTCATCTTTCCCTTCAAGATCTGCCTGCAATTGCTTATTAACTGAAGCCTTCTCTCGTGTCTCTATTTCCATCCTGTTCATTTGTTTAAGTATTTCATTTAACTGGTTATTAAGTTCATTGCACCATGTCTCTCTGGCTTTCAGATCTCCAGTTAATTTAAGTTTCGTCTCTTCATTTTGCTGCTCCAAAACCCCAAGCTTCTGCTCTAATGAAATAATGCACTCTTGTTTCTCCTGTAATTCTTTGGTAATTGTCTCCTGATGTTCAGTATGCTCTACATGCTTCCTAGATAACTCAGCCAACTCTTCATCTTTTTTAGCATTTTCCAAAACTAGTTTGTTGTATGAATCTTTAATTGATTTTAACTCATTTTCAAGTGTTTGTGCTTTAGTCTCTTTCTCTTTAAGCAAATTGTCCCATTTTTCCTTTAGAGCATTGTTTCCCTCAAGCTGAGATTTCAAATATTCAGTTTCTTTTCTTTGTTTATCCTTAGTTTCTTGCAGCTTTTCAGATGATTTACTAATTTGTTCTTTCAGCAAAGTAATTTGTGACTCACACTCTGCAAGTATGTTACGGTATGCGACCTTGTTGGCTTTGAGTTCAGAACGGAGCTCCTTCATTGTCCTGCTGGTCTCACTGCTTTGTCTTATTAATTCCTCATTTTCTTTGGTTTTAGCTTCATTCTCAACTCTCACTCTTTCTAGCTCCAGTCTCTTTGTATTACTTTGCTCAGAAAGGACAGATATCTTCAGGCTTGCACCTCTGATATCGGCTGTTTGTACTTCTTTCAGGAAACGAGTTTCCCTTTCAGCCTTTGATAAAGCCTCTTCCATCCCTTCTATTTCTTCCTCTTTGCATTGCACTTGACGCTTCAGGACCATCACCTGTGCGGCACATTCTGTCATATTGCGAGACAGGACAGACACCTCCCTGTCTTTTTCTGCCACTGCTTCTTCAAGATTATCAATTTCTCTTTCGCGTTTCTGGAGATCTTGAAGAAGTTGAGATCTTTCCTCTAAATGGCTTGTATTCAATTTGTCAAGCTCTTCATTTGTCTGGTCCAGATCCAGCTGCATCGACTCTACCACGCCCTCTTGTTTCAAAGTCTAAACATCAAGAAAATAATGTTACCAGAATACTTCAAACATACGTTAGAGGGAGAATGGAAGTTACACTCCACATGTAGAACAGCTATCTAAGGTAATCAATCTGTACCCAACCGTACAGCCACAAGATAACCACGTTATTCTGTGGACTGTTTTAGCACACAGAAAGTTTAGTCTATGAAATTTTTAGCAGCCAATGCTGTTATTTTGCTGACATTTAAATGGGCCATGTTAAAAGAACAGCAAATTTCTTCTCTTACTTTATTTTAATGAGTTAGTTACCTTTTCCTTCAGTGTAGCAACTTTTTCTGTTAGATCCCTGATGACTCTCTTCTGCTCAGTGTTCTCCACTTCATAAACACTGCATTTCTTTAAGGCTTCATTCAGCTTAGTATTCAAAATAAAAGTCAATGTGATAGAAACGTATAGAATTGTATTAAAATTGTGATGTTACAGTTATAATATTAAATTTACCTAACACTGGAGTTTATGTTTTGAAATTCATAAACAAAGATAACTTAGCAACCCAGGCAAACATAACTACTTTCATGCAAAGCTCTGTGATGTGTCTAAGAAATCCTCACACCCAACTTCAAGCAACTACATGAAGCGAATAAAACTGTAAAGAAAGAGCAAAACCCTTCAGATACAGAAAACTGCAATATTGCTGCTGCGACACAAATAGGAACTTACGGCTAATGCTCACCAGTTCCAATCAATATTATTTCACAAGAACTTTAACTTACTTTTTGCTCAGTATGCACAGAATTTTCACCAAGCTCTTTGTTCAGAAGATCCTTTTCTTGAAGCAGTTGCCTCCAAGTTTCAATTTGCTCTAGTTTTTCTGTCGTGTTCAACAGCTTTTCTTCTTTTTCCCCAAGGGAAGTTTCAAGGAAGCTATTTCTGTCACTTCATCTAACAAGGAAATACATAGTTAGATATTTTGAACACAAAGCTCGCTTTAAGCTTTCTAGACTTATCAGCCCCAAACTAGGTTCCTAAAAGAATCATTATTTTTACACTTTCCATTTACACTTGCAACTACAAAAACAAGATTACTGCAACCTGAAGCAGGATCAACTCACACTTTGCAGGTGTTTTAAGAGATCATACTTCTCATCAGACGTCCAAGCTTGAAACAAAGAAAGCGAATCCTACACAGAGCTGTAAAAAACCTTCATCTTACCCTTTGAGCTGTTCATGCAAGCCAGAGATCAGAATGTGATGCTTTGCCGCATCTCGCGTTTGTTGGTTGCGTAACTGGGCAAGCTGAGTTTGCAAATGCTCATTCTCATTCTGCAACAAAAGAAGAGTGAAGCGGATTATCACGTACCAACACCCAGAACAGCACAAGATAACTGGAGTCACGAAAATCGGACTCTTCAGGAGATTTACATCCCACACGGTAACAGAGACCACTATTCTAGCACATGAGCAGATCATCAGTGCAGAACACAACACTGATACCAGCAGCTCAGATGTGATGTTAGTTCACACCGATGCAACTCACCTTGCAGAAACACCTCCTGCAGCAATGCTATGATAGCATGACCTGAAGGAGGACTGCTGTACACCCAAAGCAACACACACACTCACACTGTGTTAAGGCAGCTTACTTCTCTTAAGAGGGGAAGCTACTGCTTTGAAAAAATACTTTCCTCATTGCTTTGAAGACAGTACCAAACTTGCAATTTATTTTTGCCTGTTTTTTAAGGTTGAAGGAATGCAAAAATCTGCATATGGGGGATTGTGGAGAAAAGAAACAGGAAGCAAGCTGCATTCACACAGGTTTGTGGTTTCTTTTTTTTGGGGGGGTGGGGGGGTGATTTTTTTTTTGGTTTGTTTTTTTTTTAAACACAGTGCACATCTCCTACTCTAGCCAGATACACTGAATCAATTCAAAAATAAAACCACAAAAAAAAACTGGCAACAACATCCAAAAACCAAAAGCAGAACATGTATCCAGACTCCACAGCAAACAGGACACAGAATCACACAGAATGGTCGGGGTTGGAAGGGACCTCTGTGGGTCATCTAGTCCAACGCTCCTGCCGAAGCAGGGTCACCTACAGCAGGCTGCACAGGACCGCGTCCAGGCGGCTCTTGAATATCTCCGGAGAAGGAGACTCCACAACCTCCCTGGGCAGCCTGTTCCAGTGCTCCGTCACCCTCAGAGGGAAGAAATTCTTCCTCACGTTCAGACGGAACTTCCTGTGCTTCAGTTTGTGCCCATTGCCCCTTGTCCTGTCGCTGGGCACCACTGAAAAGAGCTTGGCCCCATCGTCCTGACACCCACCCTGCAGACATTTCTAAGTATATATTAGGTCCCCTCGCAGCCTTCTCTTCTTCGGGCTGAACAAGCCCAGCTCCCCCAGCCTCTCCTCGTGGGAGAGATGTTCCAGTCCTCTCACCATCCTTGTAGCCCTCCGCTGGACTCTTTCCAGTAGTTCTTCATCTTTCTTGAACTGGGGAGCCCAGAACTGGACAGAGTACTCCAGAGAAGGCCTCACTAGGGCAGTGTAGAGGGGAAGGAGAACCTCCCTCAACCTGCTGGCCACACTCTTCTTGATGCACCCCAGGATCCCATTGGCTTTCTTGGCAGCCAGGGCACACTGCTGGCTCATGGTTAACCTGGCAAACTTGTCACCTCTGATGAAAATACGCTAGCATTTTGCAGGAGGCAGAACACACCTGTACCGCCCTCAATAGCTGCCCTTCTTCATCTACACCAAACGTTACCTGTCTTGAAAGGTTTTGTTACAAGATTCTCAAATAATAATTAACATATCAGGTTGTCTTTCATCTTAAAATCATTAATTCTTTTTTATATTTGTGCAGCTTAACAGACAAAGAACTATGAGTAATGCACTGAACCTGAAGGAGTCTGAGGAAGAGATCAGTTGTATCATTTAGTGAAAGTAAGGTTTACAAGTTATCGTAGTAACTCATCAATCAGGAAATACTAAAAAATAACCTTCCTCATAAATATTTATTTCACTGTTCCTTTTGGTGCCTCCATTGAATACTTTTACAATATCAATATATATCAAATTAATATCTGGTGTTTAGATTGTATACATATAAATAAGTATTAGTTATTACTTAACTTTTATATATTTGCACAGTTTCTTTTCTATAAATGTGTGTGTATATATGCACAGAAAAATAGTAATAATACACACACAGTTACAGAAAAGAAACTTGAGGGATGTAAGAAGAGGGACACTTCTGCCAGTAGTAACAAAATCTGTTTCAGGACCTTCTGACAAAGCCCCCCTAACAAACAATAATGAAAATCAGGTTGCCTTTTACTAGGTTTCTAAAACAAATAACAAATAACAAAGCTTACTTCCAAACAAGTTTCTCCCTGAGCTGAACAGAAGCAACAGGTTTCAACTTCAGAGCATAATCTAGCATGTGTACACCCTCTGCCAACAGAATGACGAAGCATAATGCCTTGACATGTTTTTGCTAGCTGCAAATGGGCATTTCTGTCTTACTGGAGGCTACGACTCCAAGAATATCAACAGAGAATAAAACGATTCTCTTCCATCATGAGGTTTTTACACAAACCGAAAAGCTCACCTGAAGAGTCTCCATTCTACCTTGAAGCTTCACTCTGTCTTCCAGATCCTGACAACGCTCTTCTAGAAGAAGAATTGGTTCCTGCAGTTGATTTCCTTCCATTTCCAACTCTTCAACCACAGTCCGTAAACCTGCTTCTGTCAAAGAAGAAAAATTATTTCAAGAAAGGCCTGCTAACATTCCTCAAGTCTAGAAATGGTTTCAGCTTTTTATTCACAATTCTCCCCAGTGTTGGGAACAAGCAGACCTCAGCCATTTCCAGTGGAAGTGCCCGAGACCCTGCTTTTCCAAAAATTAGATGGCAAAAGTTCCCTCAGCTGCTGAAAAAACAAAATAAAGTTGCACAGCTCAAGAACTCGGAGAATCTGGCAGAAATATTCTCAACAATACTGTGGCTCATGTTACGTTAATCATAAGCTATCAATGTACTTGCAGGATCAGATCTTAAGCACTTGTTAATAAACAATTTAAACCGGTCTATATCAAAGTTTGCAAGTGAGTCTGTTCCATTTCAACAGCGAGATATATTTGCAGCCTTTACCACTGATATAAAAACATTTGCATTGAAAAATAAGACTTTGATTTTTAAATTAAAAGCATACAGCAATGGAACACCATTCTGTTTTGTAACATAACTGTTACAGATTGGAAGCACAGTCCCAGGAACAAGACTCGTAACTGAAAAAACACATGGCCTTGCCACACAGGACATTTCACGGGCACCAAGGCTCAACCAACTCCAGCGTGCAGACGTATTTACGTTCTGCTTCTGAACCAAAACTAGGCAGCTCATCCAGCACGCACATGCTTTGAAATGAAAAGGAAGAAAATGCAAGCCAAAAAAATGCAACAAAGATTAGAATACACCACCAGGGGGTTGTTAGTTGAATTTGGAAACAAAAATAGACACAAAATACAGATGCTGTGCATGCTTTCATAAACTGTCTAGTCGCTATCACACCTGCGTTAGGTGAAGTGTACTCTGGCCACCAGTCTCCCATGTTTTCTCCTTCAGCTGAATCAGTGCTATCCAAGGTGACGTGCAATTCTTGAAAGCTTTGCTTTCCATCAAAGTTGTATTCTTCCTACGCGTAAAAAATGAGAATGAAGTTCAATTTAAAGAGGAAAAGAAGCAAGGGTAAAATACATATCCTGTTATTAAAAGCATAGTTTCAATTCTAAGTCCTAAAGCTCAGCAAGTGATTGAGGTGCCTGAATGTCAGCATACGGGAGCGCTGTGGACACTAGAGCAACCTGCCCAGCTTCTAGCTAGTATTTCCAGAGAAGCCAAGCCTCCCACAGGTTTTGTGCGGTATCAGCCAGCACTTTTAAGACACCCCTATGTTTGGATACCTTCATTGGTCCCCTGATTTCTACAGTTAACAGGGTCCTCTGAATTTCAGGGTAAAGGATTGGAGTTCACTAAATTTAAGATTATTCTGCCAGTGGTATGTTCATGTGACAGTGACATCCTAATTCTTACAAAAGATCTTCATTTTCTCGTGTGTCTTACAGCACCACCTACCTAGAAGCAAACCTGAATGAACTGACACCACTTACTAATAAAAGTAAAGCTCCACCAACAGAGAGTTTTATCAAGATTGTATCTAAACCAAAATAAATGGCCTTAACACATGAAGAATGCACACAGCTTCAAGCATGCGAATTACTCCAGAGTGAAGCTCGTTATTGTTCAATGTAAAATTAAGTAGACTCCCTACTCAAGGAACAGAGAGGCGTGATGCCATTGGAATTTCTCGTCTTCTGGCTACACACCCGATCATTAAATTTACCAAAGTTTTCACTTATACAACCAATCTAAGTTCTTAAGCCCTTCGTGTATTTAACAAAAACCCCTAGTTTTATTAGCATAGAGGTAAAAATAAATTCTTATCTCTTTTAACCCACCTGAAGCTTGCTGCTGCTCTGATTGCTTTTTCTTCTTGCTTGCTGCAGCCTGCCCATTCCTTGAACTGTGGTCGGTTCCTCCTCCAGCTCCTGTTGCCCTGAGACTATGGCTGCATCAGAGCAGCCAGGAAAGAACCAGTCATCCTCAATCAGTTTTGTGCCACAGGAAGGCTATCACATTTATATCAGACACTACTACATGAAGAGAGACCAGGGACAGGCTGAAGTCCCTATCAATGACGGACAGCAACAAGATTAAAGAAGCAATCCACTGCGTTCACCTTGTGATTTCCCTCCAACATTACTACGTAGAACATCAGAATAAAGTCTGCAGATCTCGCTAAGAAGCAGCAAACTGAAGTCTAACTTTACTTCTTCATCAGCTCTAAAGGAAGACTTTATACAGGAGACTGGAAAGGGTGAGGTTATGCTGATACTCAAAAAAAAGCCAAACAATTCAAATGCCAAACTAGATCTCGTTTCAATTTACCAGGTTGAAATATACCTGATTTGTACGACAAAGGCATCCATCAGCTGAGACAACTGTGGTTTTTACAATCTGAACAATCACGTTAGTTTTTACGGAAATGCCATACGTCCCTTTCAGCTTTAATTTTAGTACGAGCTACAAAGCCGGATCATTTGAGGAAGTCACAAGCATCTGTTACACTGCAAACCGGCATCAAACCATCTTACCGTAAATTAATCATACCATTCTTCTTAAGACAAAGATAAGAATCACTTTGAAATAAACACACTGAGTAAATTCAGAATATGAAAGCTTAGGTAGGCATTCTGTTCATTGTTAGAAATGATTTTTCATTTAAAGTACATTCCCATCTGTTTTGTGATAGGACAAAACACGTTTGGGGTAACAGATGAAGAAACAGACGGCTCATGCAAAGCAGACAGGACAGAACAGCCAGCGAAAAGACAGGACAGTAAAGGTGGCTCCATACTAACTGAAAATTACAAGAATCAGATAGTTACAAATTTAGCTTTCAATTTAACCACATCACTCCACGGTTGTTCTCACAGCATGCAAAATGCAGGGAACTTATGTCGATGCATCTGTGAGGTAAACACCAGAAACTATGAGGAGATTCAGCCCTGCTGGAAATAGTCAGCTTTCATCCCAGCTGTCCAAGGATTACTTCTACCACGAATTTCATCAACACACAATTCTCTAACACCTACTAGACTTAAGTTCTTCCTGTGATATTTCAAAATTGCATACTTCACATGTTGTCACAAAAGACTAGAGGAAAAAAGTCAAAGAAAAGAATTAATGACCCTCTTAAAATGAGGACTGCTAAATTGGATTCTGCTTCTGGGTTTAATTACATTTTGGCTTTTGGCACTGTCACATTATCTGCATTCATTTTACACACCTTTGTTTCTTTTCAAGTATAGATTCTACAGGGATTTTTTTTTTTTTTTATAAATTACACAAACCTCTTCAAAGACACAAAAATAAAAGAAAATTGCCACTGTCACATTCTCCTGCCATTCCAAGAGCTGATTCTGCAGTTCATCCACACTACCTGATTCACTGGCCTAACAAGAGAAATTGCATAGGAAAACATATTTACCAAATCCCACTGCAAATGTAAATAAAAAGTAGTAACATCCAGCAACCATAACAGCTAAATGTGACCAACGCTTCCAATGTGCCTTTGTCAGCTATCTTACAATTTTTGTAAACAGATATAATTTTTGCACTCTCACTAACGATATTTTGAATAAATTCACATAAACTCCTACCCAGGTTTATATCTGAGCTATGACACTGTGCTCACCAAAATGGCTTTTACAGGCTCTATTGTTTGTCTTTTTCTTTCTTTACTGTATCTAAACTAATTCCCTGTGTGCTACTGAATAGATGTGGTCACATTCAGGATCAAAAGTAGCATTTTTGTTACAGATAACATCAAATTATGTACAACACTGTTCATCTCAGTATGTCCCACATGGCAAAACGCAAACGCTGAGAGGTCAGGCACACTGCATTCAAACCTGAGATTTAGCTTCCAAGAGAGCTGAAGAGCTTGGTAACGTCAAGGAACCGATAACATCAAGGAATGGCTCCCCACTGCCACTTTTTTTTTTTTTTTTAAAGTATTATTTAACAAAACTGTTGTTGTTTGTCTTGGCCTGTTAATCAGCTGCTAACACCCAGAAACATTTCCCATTAAGTGCTCGAAACTTCAGCTATTTTTCAGTCAGGAAGAAAACCATAGTGTTTTTCCATGCTCTCATGCTAAGAAGTGTGCCAGACAGCTCACAGCACAAGTGAAAGTGATCTGCCAAGCAGTCATTTGTGCCCTGAATGATTCCAATAATCCAAAAATGCTACCAGCCATAGTATGTGCACATGTTTGCACCTTCAAACATAGCGCTACAAGAAAGAGGCGTCTGGCGGTTCTTCAGCTAGAATTCTGCACAACTCCTTTCACTGTTACACACAAGTTCCTCCGTGCCCAAACAACAGCCGCATCCCCAAACTCCTTCCTTGCATAAAACTTTCAGCTTCAATTATCGTCAGCACAAACCACCTACTGCTTCATTACTCTCATTTTGTCTGATCACCATATAGATCTTTACTCAACGATCATCCAAAATTAAAAATGGCATTTCTTAACTATTGAGATAAAAACACCACAGCCAAGACACCATCTTTTCCACCACACAATGTAAGTATTTTTAGTGTGTTTACTTACATTTTCCATATATGTAGCATCTTTTCCTTGGAAACGCTATCTTTCTTTGCTTTGAATATTTTTAAGACTTCCAGTTTGCTCCTGGAACAAGCTACATTTCTCTTCACTGCCTCCAACTCTCTTGCTAAGGTTCTGAACTAGAATCTGCATGCTTTGGAGCGAGGATTCTTTAACAGCCAGCTCATTCTTTAGAATGCAAACCAAAAGACAATTAAAAGAAGGGACCCAGAAAAAAGATACAGTAATCATCATGAAGCTGACTCCTAGCCCTTCCCTCAGAGTTAGAGCAACATTCAACTCAAAGCTCAGGTTTGGTTTGAATTGGAATGAAATTTGTCAGCACCTTCTGAAGTCGATACTAATACATACAAATGATACTGACAAAAGTAATAAAGAAATATAGATCTACTAACATAAATGAAAATAATCAGTAAAGAATTTGGATTCACGTGAAGAAGTGCAGAGGATTTGTGCTTCAGAGAAAGATGCACCGCATAACGCAGCAGAATTTGCTGATTCCTTGAAATCTCTATGGAGATTTTCTATTTCAGCTGCTAATATACCTTCAGTTCTTCATTGGGCACGAGTATTCCATTGGCAACACCACTTGATCCACACGCTGTCTGTAAATCCATGATGTAAGCATCTCTTTCAGCTCACTTCTTCTCTATCTCTGCCAGCGTGGCATCCGTTTCAGCCCCACGACAGCGCTGGGCCTCCAGTTCAACACTCTGAAAACAAAAAGACAGCACTGCTGGTCATGTATACTTCCACCATCTACAGCACAGAAGAACGGTTTAAATGTTTCCTTATTGCCTCTTTTAGGGTACTGAAAAAATTACAATCGCATTTCTGACCTGGTTCAGTTTTAACTGTAATCTTTAATTAATGAGCCTTTCTCTCTGAAATTCTGCAGCATTCACATTCCTGCCGCCTGCCAGTGTCAACAGCCACGTCCACAAAACCCATCACTGCACACAACAGCTACAAACCATAACACGAAATCATCCCTTGAAAGAAAGAGAGGGACGGGGAGCAGGACAGAGAAACGGAGAGAGAAAATAAGCGATGGGGAGCAGGGCAGAGCACTAGGAAGAGGAAAATAAGACAAGGCAGAGGACCGAGGAGCTCAGAGAGAAAGAAGGGTCGAAAGGAAACGCCAGAGAGGTAGAGAAATCAAGAAATACAGGGACGAGGAGCCTTGCAGAGACGGAGCACGAAAATGTAGGGCCGGTGAGCGCGAAAGAGGGAGAGAGAGACGGGGGCAGGGGAGGAGATGAAGAAGAAAGGAGAGAAAAAGATGGCAACGGAGCGCAGGGGACACAGACAGAGAGAGAAAAAGGAGAGTGAACAGGAAAAAAGGGACCGAGAAACAAAGAAAGGGTCAGATCTAGACAAAGAGACCAAGAAGGGGGCGAGGGGCGTGTGTGCAGGGAAACCCCAAAACAAACCAGCAAGGGGCTAGAGAACAGAGAGGGAGAGAAAGAGAAGAAAGGGCCATGAAGCAGGACAGAGAAGGAGAGAAAGGCAAAAAGGGAGAGCAAAAAGAGCCAGCTGGACAGGGAGGTACAGCAAGAAACGACCGGACAGGCAGTAGGACAGAGAAATAGAGACAGGGAGCCGGCTAGAGAAATTCTGGAGGGAGAAAAAGAGGGAGAGGGAGCACGACACAAACACAGACAGAAGACGGGAGGTACAGGGAAAGGAAAAGAAAAGGAAAAAGAAAAAAAAAAAAAAAAAAAAAATCACAGCAGCGTGGGAGAGAGAAGGATCCAGGGGAGGGCCCGGGACGCAGAAGAGGGGCGACAGGGCCCCGAGGGCCCGCCACTCACCGCAGCTCTCGCTCTCCGCGCTCCCGGGAGACTCTGCCGCTTCAGAAGCTTCTCTCTCCTGCTCTCCTCCATTCCTCTTCCCTAACTCCGGTCGCTTGGCTGTCCCCCACCTAAGACAAAACGTCCATGTCTCGCAGCTCTTACAAGACAAGGCTCCCTACGCACATAGCCGCGCTCGCGCGCTCCACAACCAGACCATGCTGCTGCTGGTGACACATACAGACCCTGCGGGGCACGCTGGCGGCCTGGCCTGCTGCGGGCTACCAAGAGGGAGCCTTCCTCACCCGCACAGGCAGGCTCTCTCCTGCCTGCAGCCCCAGCCAGCTGCCAGCCAGCTGGCCTTCCATTTCTTCTTCTTCTTCTTCAGCCTTCTCGGGACTCTCCAGCTTCAGCCGCGACACCTCCTGCCCGCAGCCACTCAGCGCTCCGCCTCCCCCTTTTCGCCCCCACGCCGCCAGCACAGCGAGGCCCGGCACACGCAGCCCACACAAGCCCGGAGCGGGCACAGCCAACGGCATCCCCAGGCCACGAACGGACAAACGCGTCCTCAGCGCGGCCCCTGCCACACACAAACAAGCAGCGGCCACCGCCTTCAGGGAGGCCGAGGCACGCTCCAGGGCCAGCGTCCCGCCCGCACCACGGGCCTTGCGGGAGGCCGGGCGCTCCGGGACAGGCTTCAGGGGACGTGCTGCAGCTGGGGGCGGCTGCGCGGGGCGACAGGGGCCGGGGGAGCGCTGCCGGCTTGGGGGGGGGGTGCCCGCCTCCTTCCCCCCTTCCCTTCCGTCACCTCCCGCCTCTGGCCCCGGGGCTGCCCGCACCCGGCTCGCCTCCTGCAGCCTGCCGCAGCGGCCGGCTCCAAGCTTCCCGTCCCACCACCCTCGGGCACCCACCACGCACCCCCGCACCCGCCGGAGGGGAGCCCGCGCCTCACCGATGGCCTCTCTGCTCCCCCGCCGCCCCGCCACCCGACAACACACCGCCGCCAGGCTGCTCCGCCGCACCGCGCATGCGCCACGCGCCGACGGCGCGCCGGACGGGACACACCCTGCGCCGAACGCCGGCCTGCAGTACCGCGTGGCGCCCACGCGGCGGCGCCAGCGGGTACGGCGGGTACAGCATCCTTATGGGGGTGCGTCCTCCTGGCTGGTAGAACAACTCTTACAAATGCACGAGAAAGGGAGGTGTAGAGCATAACTACTGTTCTCAGTCTCGGAAAACACCCATCACTGAAATGTTAGTCTCATTTTAGCATCAAAAATTAGAAGTAACTTGCTAATTTCTATGACATCCATACACCGTGGTTTTTTAACGGATGCAAGCAAGCCAAACCACCCTCAGAGGTGAATGAGCACAGGTGATGTGTAGAGGAACAGCACTACTTATCGCCGACAGGACGCGACGGAAGTATTTAAAAGCACTTGCGATGGACAATAGAGGGGCCAGCTTCCTCATATTCATCTTTGCTGACCCACATTTGCTGAAAAGTGGACAGACACGCCAGTATTGAACCCCCAGTCCAGACAGAGTATTTACATTCTGCTGGTGCAATCATCTAGAACAGAAGCACAATCTGTTGTAAATAAAGTGACAAGCAGCTAACACAGTAAACATCTCTTTGGAGGAAACAACTAGGTGAAACGCTTTTCATCATCAAAGCACAACTCCAATGAAGTAAAGCACCGAAGAGGTAGAAAGGCTGCCATATTTTGTCTTCCACCTTGAGTCGACAGAGCTGCTATAACGTTACTATGAACAGACAAATACCGCAGCCCGTGAGAGATCTGCAGATGGCCTACAACACAGCTACCAAAAAATTACAAACATATACGAAAGAAAAGTAAAGGTTTGAAATATTTATCCAATTTGGTTGTAAATAAAGACCGCTGGGACAACACTGCACAGAACGGTCGGAGCATTTTTCTAATGATAAAGGAATTCTTTTACATAAAAAGAATCCCAAACCCCAAAACACTGAGATACACTGGCACTGTGTATCTAGCTAAGCACTAGATGTGAAGCTAGAAGACCTCCCGCTGATTCCCGCCTGAGCCACTCAATTGCTCAAATACACTGCATGTACCCCTGCTCCTGCGTGCTCCCGTTTCCACGCCTGCCACTCCACGTCATGCCCGTGCAACATGTCGTCTGCTGCCTGACAAACATGGCCTCTCTATTTCACTACACATTGCCTTGCTCCAAGGCAAAAGGGTCCTTCCAAACAGCTAACAAGCCGCAGACTTTGCACGCTGCTTGGATTTTGGATTTATTCTTTCACCCTTTTCTCTGATAGCCAAGCCTTGAAGCCTACAATATCCCCTGTATCTTCTCAGGTTGGTCATGTTCCCTTTAGTATTTACAGCTCCATCTTCTCTAGGTTCATCCCTACCTATCTTGCTGTTCTGTGGTGTCTTTCAAGGAGCCCCTTTCTCCTTCTTAGCCCTATTTCACTGGGAAGCCCACAGGACTGTCTTCCTTAACTGTTCTTTCACATTTTCTCAAAATGACCTCAGAAACTCCCATGGCTTCAGCAACCATTTCTATTCCAGTACCTCTCCAATCCCTCTCTTCATTCTGCTTTGGCTGTTAGGAGGAAAAGAGGCATGAATTAAGCAGGCTGTCCGAGGGTCTCCTAACATCAGGGCCTGGGATGCAAGACCTGCACATTCCCTTGTGGACATTTGCATTTGACTATAGGATCTAACTTTCCAACAAAAGCTTCTTCTGGAAGCGCAGGTGTGCAAAATTACCTGAATCTTCATAGCACTTGGAGCCAAAGCGGTAATCTCTTTCTGCATAAGAGCGCCAATCCCAGGATACATCGTGGTTCCTCCAGAGAGGACGTTATTGGCATAGAGATCCTTACGGATGTCGATATCACATTTCAGAGTACTGTTGTAAGTGGTTACGTGGATACCTGCAGATTCCATCCCTGAGTGGAAAGAAGTTTCAACACATGTGATTTCTCTTTCTTCCCTTCTTTTTCTTACTGTTCAAATGAAAGGGAAGCTCAGTAGTCCAAGAGAATTCCAGGAAAAAAAACCTACGTGATGCTCAGGAGAGCATCTCGTGGTACTGTTCCTTGCTAAAGAAAAGGAACAGACCAGATAAAGTCCAAACTGTGTTCCCAGGACTGTAAGTACTAGACTTTTAAACTAGCTTAACACGCATATTTTGACAAAGATCTGTGATCCAGGAAGTCCCGATTTCCACCGCTACGTTTCTGACACCACTGTTGAACACCAACGCTGATCCTCGATACACTTCTGGCAGCCAAATCCCCCCACCTCCTAACGAGCATTTCTCCTGCTGATGTTCAAATGCAGAATATTTGAACATCACTCCTGCTGATGTTCAAATGCAGAACTTGGAGCTATATTAATGCTTCAATAGTTTGCTTTCTACACACAAACGCAGCTAGCTTTACCACTTCGTTTAATGGAAATCGTGCCAAACTGCCCGCAGTCATTTGGCTCACTCCTCACGAGTGGAATTTAAATTGAAAGTAGGAAATTTGTGTGAGGGCGGTACAAGTTACCATAGAAAGTGGCAGTCATCCACTGGATAGAATGGGAAATTTGACACTACAGATAAAACTACTGGAAAATCATGTACGATTTCATTTTGTACGATTACATTACAGATTAATATAATCAAACAATAACCTGAAGCAGCATCTAGATATAAAACCCACATAAGCAGCACCGTGCAGTTATACATCAGCCAGTCGAGATAAAAAGCACGATCTTCTGACAGTACTCTAAACCATCACCTTAGAAACTCTACTGCTCTTATAAGAGGCTGAAATCATCTTACGATGCAGGTACCTCTAAACTGACAGGCGCCTTCTCATCCAGCAGCTGTAGCAGCAGTGTTCATCGCTTCTAAAGAGCTGATTAAGTCAATAGAAGCTGCGTGTTTCTATGGACATTTGAGAATCAGTACCTCAGTTCCTATAGCTGCAGGTTGTCTATACTTCCTACGAAATTCTTCTTTTCATTCTCTGTCAAGTCCCTAGAAAGAAAAGCCCTGTCTCACCTATGAAGGATGGCTGGAAGAGAGTTTCAGGGCATCGGAACCGCTCATTTCCAATGGTGATGACCTGTCCATCAGGAAGCTCATAGCTCTTTTCAAGAGAGGAGGAGGAAGCAGCAGTTGCCATTTCATTTTCAAAATCCAAAGCCACATAACAAAGCTTCTCCTTGACGTCTCTCACAATCTCCCGTTCCGCTGCAGACAGCCAACAAGATTTTAATCAACATACAGTACAACAGCCAGGACACAGACTTTCTCATGCACATTTCCCTGAGTTCATGATGGTCGTGTGGTTCATTGGCCCTCTCTCTTGTCTCAGCAACATTACTTTCCCTTTGGATTACCAGATTTCCCTCATCGGCAAGTAACAGATATATTGTACTACAGAATACTGCAAAGATTAATGTTTACATGTCTATGTCACAAAACCTTGACCAGATCTCCCGAGGGTCACCCATTGCCAGCTACTAACTTTGTTCCTTTCTCTGTGGAAGAGGTATAATCAAAACACAACAACCCGTTCAATTTGCCAGTAACTCAGGATTCCCAAACGCGGTGGCATCCTTGTCCTTGATGCTCAACAAACACGCTGAAAGCCAAAGCCAGGAGCATCCCATTAGCTAACAGGAACCGTTTTTCCCAGGCCAACCTACTGACAGGCATTTTGATGCATCTCACCAGGTACAGGCTTCCTGCATAAGATGACAAGTAACAGAGCAAACATATGCAAAGCATATCCAAAGCCCAGCTCATTACCAGTGGTGACAAACGAGTAGCCTCTCTCTGTCAGAATTTTCATTGAGTTAGTCAGTCAGGTATCTGCCCACCAGATCCAGTCTCATGATGGGGGCAAGGCACAGCCCTCATAGACAGGCACATTGTGCGTGACACCATCTCCAGAATCCAAAACTACTCCTGGAAAGTCAAAGAAAAGGAAAAGCTGGTTATTGCCCACCGACACAGGGTCTCCACATACTCCGTATTCTCAACCGTGACACGCAACAACAAAGACGCTCACGTGACGATTGCTTCTGTCATTGCTGTAACTGAAGAGCTGCTCACGTGAGATGAAATTGTTGGCACAAACTAAGCATTTTGAGGAAAAAAAGACGTGTAACGTTCAGCAATTTGATTGTATTGCTCTTGCTGAACGGATGCTAGCAATCGTGATCTTACACGTACGCGGAGACAACTTCACTTCAGACAACCCCTAGCGCTTTACAGACATGAAACAATGTACAAACTGTAAATAAACTTCTATCTATAAAATCAAAACTTGGAATCTGCCATTAAAATAAACCACCTCATTAGGGAAAAGATAACAAGAGTTTATCTGTGCACAGCCATGTCACTTCTATTCTTGGATAGGAAATGAAGTACATGTTTTCCACTCAAAATGAATAAGGCATTTCTGATACCAAACATGCATACAAATAGTTGATTTTTAAACACAAAACAAGTATTTATGACAACTGTAATTCCTGTAAGCTGGCGATCTTTTTATACAAAATTATATGGTGGCATCAGGCTAGAGAGGCAGATGGCATTTTGATTTTTTTCAAAGTATACAAAGACTCAAGGGTTGCTAAGAAGTAATTTATCGTCTTAATGCTTGATCAGACTCTAAACAGCAATAAGAAGAGACCTCCATGCTAATTCTAATGATCGCTTAACAGCAGTCATGATTGTGTCATCAAAAGTCATCACTGATTTCAATGAAACTTTTTCATTTAGCTACCGATTGGGGTGTTTTTTCTTACTGGGAATGGAGCTTAACAATAGAGATATGTCTAAACTAAGAAGGAACCATGGGTTTGGCACAATCTAGTTAAGCCAGAGCCTCTTCTCCATCCTGTGCAATTAAGGGCAGTATCAAACTATCATCTTTCATCTGTTGATACAGCTGAGCTGCGGTCACCTGAGCTTTTGAAAGACACAGATCTACACCCATACCTGCCGTGAAGTTGGAAAAAACCAAAGAGGTACTTGCACAGCACGGTGGGAAGTGTTCAGTTGCCACATGGCCACCAGTTCCTCTCAACACACAGCTGGGTGCACCACAATCGACGTCTGTCTGTGTGGGCGCACGTGCACGCACATCCACGGGAGGAGGATAGGTGGAAAACACGACTCCCACAAAGACTCACCAGTCGTTCTTCCAGATGCATACAGAGACAGCACCGCCTGAATTGCTACGTACCTGGCTGGCACATTGAACGTCTCAAACATAATCTGGAATTAAGGATTTGAAAACCTTTAGGATCTACACTCAAAAGTATCTGAAGGACAGTAATTTTTTTTTTGTCTTCAGTAAATACTGCCAGTTACTACTCCTGAGTCCCCTCCTGAACCGTGGTTCTTCTGTGAACAGCACGCTATGTTTTCTCTAGGATTTCACGAAAAATCACAGAAGTCAGTGGGTACCTTTCCATTAACCTCAGACTACGTCAGATTTTTAATGATAACATTAACTGAAGATGACACCCTGGGAGAACTTTTTTTACCCTGATGGCAGGACTGCATGAATGCAGCAATCTGAGGTATGTACGTATACACACACACCTATTTAAAAGATTTATAGAAGACGCAGATGGAAGAAACCACGAGGAATAATCTGTCTGTTCCCATCTCAAGGAGGAATCAGCCATTCCTGACACAGTACGATTGCCTCTTTAGGCCGTCGAGGGGAGCGAATGATTTTGCTTTTCCTTCTCTGGCAACTTGACTCGATAAGGAAGAGTACTTCAGAAACAGGAAAGAAAGACAGCACTTCTCCAGCAAAGTTCTGGTCCCTAAAACCACAAAAATGTATGAAGCATCATTTTTGCAATTAATGCAACAATGCACTTGACATCTGACGGCATTACAGTTCTACCCGAGTGCTATAGGCACGGGCCAGGTGCCACCAGTATCGGGGTCTGCCCTGCAACCAGCTCATGCTGTCCCATTTGTGGGGTTTAAGACATCGTGGGCTCTTCAGAGAATCCCTGCAAGAACACCCTGGAGATTTACAAACCAGGTTTCCTCACAGCAGGAACGTTTGGGGTTTTAAAGTTTGAGCTGCTTCAAGTTCCCGGTGTTCGATCCTTTCCCGTGTGCTTTACGAAGCAAGGCTGTGCCATAGGACCGACCCCAACGCTCTCAGATGAAATGGAAGCAGAATTTGACAGTACAACATTATTTAAGGTAAGAACAATCATTTTAGTTCTTGTTGATGTGCCTCTAACCGGAAGATTCTTTTTCACGTCAGGAAGCAGAATGATTTGATCGTATAAAATCATTAACAGCATTCATATAGCAATGTTTAACCATTAGTTCGAGTAGCTGGTCTTCTTCAACATTCATTCACGTTGCCATGAATCGTTATTTTTCTTCTAAAACCCTCAGGAAAAGGCTTTTAGAATGCAGTAGACCACCTACTTACCAGCAGCAGCCAACATTACAGAACTGTACCCAGACTCTGACTCCGTCAACGCAAGCCAGAAAGAAACTCCGTTCCCAAGTACCTCAGAAACGACATCGGAGGAGATACCGGAACTTAGGAGCAGAGAATTTTAAAAAGAGAAATGCTACAAAGCTTGGAGAGCTCAGCATCGCTCCTTGGCTCTGAAGAAAGCTGGACAGGACCAAGGTGTTCAGTCCTCCACGGTAAGAAATCATCTTGCCACTCGGTCGTGCACACAGCGTTTCACACCCAGCTTCCCGGGTAATGCTTGGGTCAGTACGGGCGCACTCAGAGAGACAAAATTCACAGGGAAAGCCCAGCACATCTGTGCAAGTTGCCGCTGCTTACACTTTTACTCACTATTGCTTAGATGCCAGAGAAGCAACTGACATTCATAAAATTAATGGTTGAATTCATGGTTGAATGTGGTTTTATTTAAAACAAATTGCCTCTGCAACCACACAGTCAGACCCGAGTTACCTTACACCAGGAGACTCTCTGGAATGCCTTCAAAGCCTGAAGCAAACAGCAGCCAAGTCCAGGAAGAAGTCTGTAGATCCCCAGAAGGTCTCAGACCAGCCGAAGCAAAAGCATTAAAAGCATGAGCTGTAACATGGAAAGAACTCTCGGGGCGACACTTACCCAGGAAAAGGTGACGATTTGTAAAAGCCTCTTTGTAAATGACATGATCTCACCTCCCATTACATTTATATCAGCTTCTGGAATGGAGTTCAGAGTATCTACACAGTTCAAGCCATTTTTTGAAACCTTATTTTTCCGTTTCTGCTTATCACAGTGACAGCAGAAAGGGCTGGATAAATCAGGGCAGAATTGCCAACACCTCTGGAGCCTTTCCCGCTCGCTAACCTGCTGTGCCTCATGCCAGAGGGTCACTCTCTCCCCTGAAGACAAGAATCCCTCACGCGAGCCCAGTAAGACTGCAAGGATTTGTAGGTCCGCTGTTGTCACTGCAAAGTGTTCTGCTCCACTCTCAAACAATTAGTTAAGAATAGCTTGTTATCATGCTGTTAACAGCCATCTTCAGGCTGGAAAGGGAAAAGTCTTACCATGTACAGTCCTCATGTTTCAACTGTACTTGCGCGTTTGCGTGGTGCACAGACTGAAGATAGCTGACTTCTCTCCGTGTTTGGGTGACGGCATGGCTGAAAACAGGCACCGAATCAGCAATCAGCCCTTCAGAAGAGACAAGCCGTTACCATTTTACAAAAAAAAAAAAAGACAGCAGTTGTATAGGGGAAGATTGAATTTCTATAGATAAAACCTTTGCCAGGCTAAGAAACATTCTAGAACCGGCAGAAGAAGAAAGTTCACAGGATTTACCTCCAGCGGTAACTCCGGCTGGCAGCATCTCCCATTCCACATGACAAACAGAAGTGAAGCAGAACATCAGATACAATGTGGTACACGTTAACTCTGCAAATGGAAATCCCAACCAACCCCCCTTTCTTACCTGCCCTGTGACCGCGCAGCAGGCCTCGCGTACAAGCATCCTCGCACCTGAAGCGGGTAATTCGATTCACTGACATCTGCTCAAAGTCAGCCTTGTCCCTGCCCATCGGTAAAACCGATGGAACCCTTCCATTTCCATACTCATTAAATTTTTCTTGTCCCATGAGATTTTTAAGGATTTTAGTCTAGCACAGAGGAAATCAAACGGCTACTCCTTTTTGTGACCTTATGTCTACTCCTTCAGACTTGCTTTGTTTTGGTTGTACCTCCATTTCACACAGACGTGAATGGAAATGCAGAGAGAATAAACACCAACAAACAACAGTACAGGGTGTAAAAACAAGACTCGAGCTTCCAGTGGCCATCGTCTTCACAAATCAGCTACTTTTTCAATCAGCCAAGTAGTTGTGCAGTTTCAGAGAACACTGTCACAAACTTGGATGTATTACTACGCAAGGCGAAACGCTCTATTACGTGTCTACAGAAACTGAATGCAAATCCTCCGCTTCTTACAGCCTCTTAGTTGAAAACCCGCCCTCTATTCGTTTGTACCTGGACGCCACGTATGTCAAATACGTAAGGTTGTGTCTTTATAAGCCTCAATTTCACGTGTTGAGCAGCTGAGAAACATTTTGCCCCAAAGAAATGCAATAACTAAACCCACCAACAAGTGCAAGTGAATAAAAAAAATAAAAGCCAAAACAAACAAACAAAAAAAACCCAAGACAAGCTACAGAAATTGCACCTTCAAACAACAGTAAAGGATCAAGAAGCTGAAGACATTTCTTCACGTCATCTCATTTTTGGATCTTTAATCATCACCTTAACTCACTACCACACACATGTCTGTGCACCTTGTCAGAGCCACTACAAACTGGGCGGCCAAAGAACAACCAACTTAAATCTTTTATTTTCAGCCAAATAAAAAAAGAAAAAAATCGAGCTCTTCCTTTATTGCACTCTATAACACTTCTTGTCACAACCAAGAAGCCAATAAACAGCAAAAGCTGAATATTCCTTTAAAATCCATAGTTTAACTCGTAAAATAAAATTTATATAGAAAAGATATCATTTACAACCCATTCAGTAGTAATCAATCATTATGTACTCACAAACCATATTCAATAACTCGTATGCAGCAGTTTCTTTGTAGGGCAGAGGGGAATGTTTTTCTCCTTAGCAAATATAATATCCCACTGTTAAAGAGCAATTCAAGTCTACTTTGGAGCAACTGGGATATACACAAATTTCTTTTTGTGATAGACACAAATTTATTTGGAGAAGCGTAAGATTCATTTGGGGTAACAAGAATATATACGACTGTGTCCAGTGCAGAGCTTAACTGCAGCATGTGAAACGTCCATTACCTTGAACTGGCACACCATTACCGAAAGGGAAATAATTTACGCAGCAAATGCAGTGTATTCAGAGAACACCAGTGAGTCACAATAAAACAATACACAATAAAACAGCAAGATGTATTGTAACTAGATATGTGAGGAATCAAAACCAGGATTTGGCTCTGGCCGTCAGCAGCTTACAACAGTAAAGACTTCGCCCTCGGAGCCATCTTCTGAAGGAAAGGGCTGCTCCTTTCATCTGGTTAGGAAACAAAAAATTTCAAGTAAGCAGTCATAAGTACAGGTAAGATGCTTCACTGCAACTTAGATTGCCGAGGCACTATAAACCTTTTGCCTCTGATGCAGCAACGGATGCCACAGCACAGCTTGTAAGCGTAAAAGATTCAAAGCCCAAAGAAAACAGCATTAATCAATGGGGAGAGGAATGGATACAAGATATTTGTGTATTATGTAATTACATATGCACACGAGAAGTGAAAATGCATAATTATACGCATACACATTTTATTTAATGGCTGCATGTGTCATATAAATAGGATACGTCATATTTTAATTTGGACATAGGTAAAGTGTTTCATGGCACGGTTTACACAGCTGCCTGTATTTGATTCTGATTCACCATCCATAACCCAAACAGAAAGAAATTAAGGACTTTTTCTTTCAGTAAAGTGTAGTTTCAGAAGCAGTTTGCTGCTTTGAATGGCTGTCTCTACGGACCCCCCCATCCTCGTGATACCTAACACAGTAAGAGGGTACTTCACAGTCAGATTTTCAGAGAAAAGGCAGATTAGACACGTAGCTGCTTCATGCCAGTGCTTACGCATAAAAAGGACAACGCAAAATCAGTGACTCCCAGTCACTCACAAGGGAAATCCACACTCCAAGAATGTGCGACAGTTGAAAGAAAGGTATAGCAGAGGGAAGACAGGAAAAAGAAAGGAGCAGCATGAGGGCGATCACGAGCTGCACTGTCTGCAACCCAGTCTATAACTAGCAGTACACGGTGTACACACCACTTTTAAGTATCTCATCATTCAGGAGCTTTAAAAGCTTTCACTTACCTTTCGCACAATAACACGTTCACCAGGACTCAGGATTAAGGCTTCTCTTTCCTCCTCGGTTTCCATCTGAAGAGCGTATTCGCTAGCTACAGACCTGTAACCGCTTACTTCACATCTACAGAAAAATTACAGGGAGACAGCGGAGCACTGAATTAGCTACTCTTGTAAAGTACTGAATTCACAAAAGAAACATTGTTTTGTATACTTACATTACTGGTGAAAGGTCTCCACAAAAACCAGGAAGACTTAGTTGATGTTGCCAGGCCCTTTTCAGTCTCGATTTGCAATCTACTCTCAGGGTGTTTCCTTTATTCAGAATAAGCCCCATCATCGCTACCTGACTGAATGGTGCTTTTCAGATGATGGCAGTGATGGACACTTTATGTAGGCAGATGGACGATGGTATTTTAAATCTAAACAGTGGCTGCACTAAAGCTGTTAGATGTGAATTCTTTTTCTAACTTGGAAAAAGAGAAATATCACTGACTATCGAGTCCAAAATCTGAAGCAAGAAATTAAATTTAAAAAAATAATCCCAAAGCCCATCACATTTTCTTCATCCACAGAGTTAGACCTCGCTTTATAGCACAGTTACACATGCATTTGCATTGCTCCAAGTACTGTGGACTCACAGACAGGTTCTATTATTTGTTGTTCTACTTCTTCTATTACTTGCTCAGAAATCTAACACCCACAGGAAAAACCTATCACTAATCTCACTAAAAATAAAAGACAAAAACTCTGACGCTCCTCTTTCCAGTTCTCTAGTACGCGCTGCATTTACTCCAGGCAGAGGGTAAATGAAAACATCACCATGCATTCATCCAGGATGGCTCTGGCTCTCTGAACGTGCAAGTTATTTCCAACCACCTAAGAGTTTATTGCAGCCATCTGTCACATACTTCAAAAGTGTAAGAAAAGAAATACCTTTTACAGACACTTTTCTTTCAATAGAAAAAAACACCTTTGACAGACAGCAGTAATTTACCTGTGACTTCGCTCCTCACAGAGTCCAAGAGCCTCTTCCGCAGATTCTCTCCTCCTCCTCTCTTCCGCCAGTGTTTCTGGCAGCTGCGAGAGCGCCTGCTGCACCGAGTCGTGCTGTTGCTCAGTCTCTGCAAGCCTATGACAAAAGGAAATCCAAAATCAGTATTTTACATACTTCAAGAATTACTTCCGTCTTCTTTTTTGTTACGGAATGTTCTTTTTAGTGATCAACGCTTCATTAGAATGAGATGCTTTAGACTAGATCTTGAAATAAAAGTCACCAGTAAGTATGTATCTTTACAAAAACAAACCAGAAACATTACCAGATGAGAACAATTCAAGAATATGGCTAGGATTCATTTAATCCACTGTATAGCCACGGCTTTCCCTTTGCCCCCAAACACCTTAGGGGCATAGAAAAGCATTACTTTCGCACTTACAACACAGCTGTTAGGAAAACAATATTGCTAATACATGCTTGCAGTCCTGACCTTTTTCTGAGTTCATTTAGCTCCATGTTGTCTATTTCAACAACAACCGCACATCTTTCCTGTGGAGCTCCAGGGGGAACTTCTGCTCTAGTTTCATCCTAGAAAATATTAAAGGGGAAAAAAAAGCCAGTCAATATCTTTCTACTTGCTAAAAATCTTTATTTCGACTAAAGAAGCCACAAGCACCACAAAGCAGTGGAGTAAACCAACCTTTGTGCCACTTCATCTTCTAATTTCCAGAGCTGCAATTTTCCAAACCTCTTTTCTAACGGAAAGTTGGTGAAGAATCCTGCCCGTGTGTGCTGCAGGACTTGAAGGACACGTGTACACTGCGTAACGCAGCCGTCTCTGAAGGGTGAGCAAAGCATCCACACAGCCACGTCGTCATTGATCACTGACCACAGTTTCGTCAGTAATGCAGCTGTTTGTTTATTTTTTACTTTACAGTTCTCCTTGTCTGACTTTAATTCTGTTTACACAAGAGTAAGGGTTGTCTTATGTACCTATCCATGTCCTGGGTTCGGCCAGGTCAGGGTTAATTTTCACTGGAATCCAGGAAGGGACACAGCCAGGCGGGCTGACCCAACCTGGCCAAGCAGAGCAGGGTATTCCATACCGTGTGCCCTCATGCTGGGTGCCGCTGGGGGGGAGCGGGGCGGCGGGAACTCGCTTGCAATTTCCAGTCTGAGCCAAGAGGGGTGTTTTGAAGAACACAAGTTTTACAGCACTCTAACTTTCAAATACACCAGACACCACCAATTGAGCAATATTTCTGTGTTGATACCAGCTCAGACTCACATGAGCTACTGAGGATCTCTGCTGTTGTTCTAAGTTACCTTTGAATTAATCTGCTGAAAGTGCAGCTCCTTCTGCTTTTATTTGCTCCGCCAATTTTTCATCTTTCCCTTCAAGATCTGCCTGCAATTGCTTATTAACTGAAGCCTTCTCTCGTGTCTCTATTTCCATCCTGTTCATTTGTTTAAGTATTTCATTTAACTGGTTATTAAGTTCATTGCACCATGTCTCTCTGGCTTTCAGATCTCCAGTTAATTTAAGTTTCGTCTCTTCATTTTGCTGCTCCAAAACCCCAAGCTTCTGCTCTAATGAAATAATGCACTCTTGTTTCTCCTGTAATTCTTTGGTAATTGTCTCCTGATGTTCAGTATGCTCTACATGCTTCCTAGATAACTCAGCCAACTCTTCATCTTTTTTAGCATTTTCCAAAACTAGTTTGTTGTATGAATCTTTAATTGATTTTAACTCATTTTCAAGTGTTTGTGCTTTAGTCTCTTTCTCTTTAAGCAAATTGTCCCATTTTTCCTTTAGAGCATTGTTTCCCTCAAGCTGAGATTTCAAATATTCAGTTTCTTTTCTTTGTTTATCCTTAGTTTCTTGCAGCTTTTCAGATGATTTACTAATTTGTTCTTTCAGCAAAGTAATTTGTGACTCACACTCTGCAAGTATGTTACGGTATGCGACCTTGTTGGCTTTGAGTTCAGAACGGAGCTCCTTCATTGTCCTGCTGGTCTCACTGCTTTGTCTTATTAATTCCTCATTTTCTTTGGTTTTAGCTTCATTCTCAACTCTCACTCTTTCTAGCTCCAGTCTCTTTGTATTACTTTGCTCAGAAAGGACAGATATCTTCAGGCTTGCACCTCTGATATCGGCTGTTTGTACTTCTTTCAGGAAACGAGTTTCCCTTTCAGCCTTTGATAAAGCCTCTTCCATCCCTTCTATTTCTTCCTCTTTGCATTGCACTTGACGCTTCAGGACCATCACCTGTGCGGCACATTCTGTCATATTGCGAGACAGGACAGACACCTCCCTGTCTTTTTCTGCCACTGCTTCTTCAAGATTATCAATTTCTCTTTCGCGTTTCTGGAGATCTTGAAGAAGTTGAGATCTTTCCTCTAAATGGCTTGTATTCAATTTGTCAAGCTCTTCATTTGTCTGGTCCAGATCCAGCTGCATCGACTCTACCACGCCCTCTTGTTTCAAAGTCTAAACATCAAGAAAATAATGTTACCAGAATACTTCAAACATACGTTAGAGGGAGAATGGAAGTTACACTCCACATGTAGAACAGCTATCTAAGGTAATCAATCTGTACCCAACCGTACAGCCACAAGATAACCACGTTATTCTGTGGACTGTTTTAGCACACAGAAAGTTTAGTCTATGAAATTTTTAGCAGCCAATGCTGTTATTTTGCTGACATTTAAATGGGCCATGTTAAAAGAACAGCAAATTTCTTCTCTTACTTTATTTTAATGAGTTAGTTACCTTTTCCTTCAGTGTAGCAACTTTTTCTGTTAGATCCCTGATGACTCTCTTCTGCTCAGTGTTCTCCACTTCATAAACACTGCATTTCTTTAAGGCTTCATTCAGCTTAGTATTCAAAATAAAAGTCAATGTGATAGAAACGTATAGAATTGTATTAAAATTGTGATGTTACAGTTATAATATTAAATTTACCTAACACTGGAGTTTATGTTTTGAAATTCATAAACAAAGATAACTTAGCAACCCAGGCAAACATAACTACTTTCATGCAAAGCTCTGTGATGTGTCTAAGAAATCCTCACACCCAACTTCAAGCAACTACATGAAGCGAATAAAACTGTAAAGAAAGAGCAAAACCCTTCAGATACAGAAAACTGCAATATTGCTGCTGCGACACAAATAGGAACTTACGGCTAATGCTCACCAGTTCCAATCAATATTATTTCACAAGAACTTTAACTTACTTTTTGCTCAGTATGCACAGAATTTTCACCAAGCTCTTTGTTCAGAAGATCCTTTTCTTGAAGCAGTTGCCTCCAAGTTTCAATTTGCTCTAGTTTTTCTGTCGTGTTCAACAGCTTTTCTTCTTTTTCCCCAAGGGAAGTTTCAAGGAAGCTATTTCTGTCACTTCATCTAACAAGGAAATACATAGTTAGATATTTTGAACACAAAGCTCGCTTTAAGCTTTCTAGACTTATCAGCCCCAAACTAGGTTCCTAAAAGAATCATTATTTTTACACTTTCCATTTACACTTGCAACTACAAAAACAAGATTACTGCAACCTGAAGCAGGATCAACTCACACTTTGCAGGTGTTTTAAGAGATCATACTTCTCATCAGACGTCCAAGCTTGAAACAAAGAAAGCGAATCCTACACAGAGCTGTAAAAAACCTTCATCTTACCCTTTGAGCTGTTCATGCAAGCCAGAGATCAGAATGTGATGCTTTGCCGCATCTCGCGTTTGTTGGTTGCGTAACTGGGCAAGCTGAGTTTGCAAATGCTCATTCTCATTCTGCAACAAAAGAAGAGTGAAGCGGATTATCACGTACCAACACCCAGAACAGCACAAGATAACTGGAGTCACGAAAATCGGACTCTTCAGGAGATTTACATCCCACACGGTAACAGAGACCACTATTCTAGCACATGAGCAGATCATCAGTGCAGAACACAACACTGATACCAGCAGCTCAGATGTGATGTTAGTTCACACCGATGCAACTCACCTTGCAGAAACACCTCCTGCAGCAATGCTATGATAGCATGACCTGAAGGAGGACTGCTGTACACCCAAAGCAACACACACACTCACACTGTGTTAAGGCAGCTTACTTCTCTTAAGAGGGGAAGCTACTGCTTTGAAAAAATACTTTCCTCATTGCTTTGAAGACAGTACCAAACTTGCAATTTATTTTTGCCTGTTTTTTAAGGTTGAAGGAATGCAAAAATCTGCATATGGGGGATTGTGGAGAAAAGAAACAGGAAGCAAGCTGCATTCACACAGGTTTGTGGTTTCTTTTTTTTGGGGGGGTGGGGGGGTGATTTTTTTTTTGGTTTGTTTTTTTTTAAACACAGTGCACATCTCCTACTCTAGCCAGATACACTGAATCAATTCAAAAATAAAACCACAAAAAAAAACTGGCAACAACATCCAAAAACCAAAAGCAGAACATGTATCCAGACTCCACAGCAAACAGGACACAGAATCACACAGAATGGTCGGGGTTGGAAGGGACCTCTGTGGGTCATCTAGTCCAACGCTCCTGCCGAAGCAGGGTCACCTACAGCAGGCTGCACAGGACCGCGTCCAGGCGGCTCTTGAATATCTCCGGAGAAGGAGACTCCACAACCTCCCTGGGCAGCCTGTTCCAGTGCTCCGTCACCCTCAGAGGGAAGAAATTCTTCCTCACGTTCAGACGGAACTTCCTGTGCTTCAGTTTGTGCCCATTGCCCCTTGTCCTGTCGCTGGGCACCACTGAAAAGAGCTTGGCCCCATCGTCCTGACACCCACCCTGCAGACATTTCTAAGTATATATTAGGTCCCCTCGCAGCCTTCTCTTCTTCGGGCTGAACAAGCCCAGCTCCCCCAGCCTCTCCTCATGGGAGAGATGTTCCAGTCCTCTCACCATCCTTGTAGCCCTCCGCTGGACTCTTTCCAGTAGTTCTTCATCTTTCTTGAACTGGGGAGCCCAGAACTGGACAGAGTACTCCAGAGAAGGCCTCACTAGGGCAGTGTAGAGGGGAAGGAGAACCTCCCTCAACCTGCTGGCCACACTCTTCTTGATGCACCCCAGGATCCCATTGGCTTTCTTGGCAGCCAGGGCACACTGCTGGCTCATGGTTAACCTGGCAAACTTGTCACCTCTGATGAAAATACGCTAGCATTTTGCAGGAGGCAGAACACACCTGTACCGCCCTCAATAGCTGCCCTTCTTCATCTACACCAAACGTTACCTGTCTTGAAAGGTTTTGTTACAAGATTCTCAAATAATAATTAACATATCAGGTTGTCTTTCATCTTAAAATCATTAATTCTTTTTTATATTTGTGCAGCTTAACAGACAAAGAACTATGAGTAATGCACTGAACCTGAAGGAGTCTGAGGAAGAGATCAGTTGTATCATTTAGTGAAAGTAAGGTTTACAAGTTATCGTAGTAACTCATCAATCAGGAAATACTAAAAAATAACCTTCCTCATAAATATTTATTTCACTGTTCCTTTTGGTGCCTCCATTGAATACTTTTACAATATCAATAGATATCAAATTAATATCTGGTGTTTAGATTGTATACATATAAATAAGTATTAGTTATTACTTAACTTTTATATATTTGCACAGTTTCTTTTCTATAAATGTGTGTGTATATATGCACAGAAAAATAGTAATAATACACACACAGTTACAGAAAAGAAACTTGAGGGATGTAAGAAGAGGGACACTTCTGCCAGTAGTAACAAAATCTGTTTCAGGACCTTCTGACAAAGCCCCCCTAACAAACAATAATGAAAATCAGGTTGCCTTTTACTAGGTTTCTAAAACAAATAACAAATAACAAAGCTTACTTCCAAACAAGTTTCTCCCTGAGCTGAACAGAAGCAACAGGTTTCAACTTCAGAGCATAATCTAGCATGTGTACACCCTCTGCCAACAGAATGACGAAGCATAATGCCTTGACATGTTTTTGCTAGCTGCAAATGGGCATTTCTGTCTTACTGGAGGCTACGACTCCAAGAATATCAACAGAGAATAAAACGATTCTCTTCTATCATGAGGTTTTTACACAAACCGAAAAGCTCACCTGAAGAGTCTCCATTCTACCTTGAAGCTGCACTCTGTCTTCCAGATCCTGACAACGCTCTTCTAGAAGAAGAATTTCTTCCTGCAGTTGATTTCCTTCCATTTCCAACTCTTCAACCACACTCCGTAAACCTGCTTCTGTCAAAGAAGAAAAATTATTTCAAGAAAGGCCTGCTAACATTCCTCAAGTCTAGAAATGGTTTCAGCTTTTTATTCACAATTCTCCCCAGTGTTGGGAACAAGCAGACCTCAGCCATTTCCAGTGGAAGTGCCCGAGACCCTGCTTTTCCAAAAATTAGATGGCAAAAGTTCCCTCAGCTGCTGAAAAAACAAAATAAAGTTGCACAGCTCAAGAACTCGGAGAATCTGGCAGAAATATTCTCAACAATACTGTGGCTCATGTTACGTTAATCATAAGCTATCAATGTACTTGCAGGATCAGATCTTAAGCACTTGTTAATAAACAATTTAAACCGGTCTATATCAAAGTTTGCAAGTGAGTCTGTTCCATTTCAACAGCGAGATATATTTGCAGCCTTTACCACTGATATAAAAACATTTGCATTGAAAAATAAGACTTTGATTTTTAAATTAAAAGCATACAGCAATGGAACGCCATTCTGTTTTGTAACATAACTGTTACAGATTGGAAGCACAGTCCCAGGAACAAGACTCGTAACTGAAAAAACACATGGCCTTGCCACACAGGACATTTCACGGGCACCAAGGCTCAACCAACTCCAGCGTGCAGACGTATTTACGTTCTGCTTCTGAACCAAAACTAGGCAGCTCATCCAGCACGCACATGTTTTGAAATGAAAAGGAAGAAAATGCAAGCCAAAAAAATGCAACAAAGATTAGAATACACCACCAGTGGGTTGTTAGTTGAATTTGGAAACAAAAATAGACACAAAATACAGATGCTGTGCATGCTTTCATAAACTGTCTAGTCGCTATCACACCTGCGTTAGGTGAAGTGTACTCTGGCCACCAGTCTCCCATGTTTTCTCCTTCAGCTGAATCAGTGCTATCCAAGGTGACGTGCAATTCTTGAAAGCTTTGCTTTCCATCAAAGTTGTATTCTTCCTACGCGTAAAAAATGAGAATGAAGTTCAATTTAAAGAAGAAAAGAAGCAAGGGTAAAATACATATCCTGTTATTAAAAGCATAGTTTCAATTCTAAGTCCTAAAGCTCAGCAAGTGATTGAGGTGCCTGAATGTCAGCATACGGGAGCGCTGTGGACACTAGAGCAACCTGCCCAGCTTCTAGCTAGTATTTCCAGAGAAGCCAAGCCTCCCACAGGTTTTGTGCGGTATCAGCCAGCACTTTTAAGACACCCCTATGTTTGGATACCTTCATTGGTCCCCTGATTTCTACAGTTAACAGGGTCCTCTGAATTTCAGGGTAAAGGATTGGAGTTCACTAAATTTAAGATTATTCTGCCAGTGGTATGTTCATGTGACAGTGACATCCTAATTCTTACAAAAGATCTTCATTTTCTCGTGTGTCTTACAGCACCACCTACCTAGAAGCAAACCTGAATGAACTGACACCACTTACTAATAAAAGTAAAGCTCCACCAACAGAGAGTTTTATCAAGATTGTATCTAAACCAAAATAAATGGCCTTAACACATGAAGAATGCACACAGCTTCAAGCATGCGAATTACTCCAGAGTGAAGCTCGTTATTGTTCAATGTAAAATTAAGTAGACTCCCTACTCAAGGAACAGAGAGGCGTGATGCCATTGGAATTTCTCGTCTTCTGGCTACACACCCGATCATTAAATTTACCAAAGTTTTCACTTATACAACCAATCTAAGTTCTTAAGCCCTTCGTGTATTTAACAAAAACCCCTAGTTTTATTAGCATAGAGGTAAAAATAAATTCTTATCTCTTTTAACCCACCTGAAGCTTGCTGCTGCTCCGATTGCTTTTTCTTCTTGCTTGCTGCAGCCTGCCCATTCCTTGAACTGTGGTCGGTTCCTCCTCCAGCTCCTGTTGCCCTGAGACTATGGCTGCATCAGAGCAGCCAGGAAAGAACCAGTCATCCTCAATCAGTTTTGTGCCACAGGAAGGCTATCACATTTATATCAGACACTACTACATGAAGAGAGACCAGGGACAGGCTGAAGTCCCTATCAATGACGGACAGCAACAAGATTAAAGAAGCAATCCACTGCGTTCACCTTGTGATTTCCCTCCAACATTACTACGTAGAACATCAGAATAAAGTCTGCAGATCTCGCTAAGAAGCAGCAAACTGAAGTCTAACTTTACTTCTTCATCAGCTCTAAAGGAAGACTTTATACAGGAGACTGGAAAGGGTGAGGTTATGCTGATACTCAAAAAAAAGCCAAACAATTCAAATGCCAAACTAGATCTCGTTTCAATTTACCAGGTTGAAATATACCTGATTTGTACGACAAAGGCATCCATCAGCTGAGACAACTGTGGTTTTTACAATCTGAACAATCACGTTAGTTTTTACGGAAATGCCATACGTCCCTTTCAGCTTTAATTTTAGTACGAGCTACAAAGCCGGATCATTTGAGGAAGTCACAAGCATCTGTTACACTGCAAACCGGCATCAAACCATCTTACCGTAAATTAATCATACCATTCTTCTTAAGACAAAGATAAGAATCACTTTGAAATAAACACACTGAGTAAATTCAGAATATGAAAGCTTAGGTAGGCATTCTGTTCATTGTTAGAAATGATTTTTCATTTAAAGTACATTCCCATCTGTTTTGTGATAGGACAAAACACGTTTGGGGTAACAGATGAAGAAACAGACGGCTCATGCAAAGCAGACAGGACAGAACAGCCAGCGAAAAGACACGACAGTAAAGGTGGCTCCATACTAACTGAAAATTACAAGAATCAGATAGTTACAAATTTAGCTTTCAATTTAACCACATCACTCCACGGTTGTTCTCACAGCATGCAAAATGCAGGGAACTTATGTCGATGCATCTGTGAGGTAAACACCAGAAACTATGAGGAGATTCAGCCCTGCTGGAAATAGTCAGCTTTCATCCCAGCTGTCCAACGATTACTTCTACCACGAATTTCATCAACACACAATTCTCTAACACCTACTAGACTTAAGTTCTTCCTGTGATATTTCAAAATTGCATACTTCACATGTTGTCACAAAAGACTAGAGGAAAAAAGTCAAAGAAAAGAATTAATGACCCTCTTAAAATGAGGACTGCTAAATTGGATTCTGCTTCTGGGTTTAATTACATTTTGGCTTTTGGCACTGTCACATTATCTGCATTCATTTTACACACCTTTGTTTCTTTTCAAGTATAGATTCTACAGGGATTTTTTTTTTATAAATTACACAAACCTCTTCAAAGACACAAAAATAAAAGAAAATTGCCACTGTCACATTCTCCTGCCATTCCAAGAGCTGATTCTGCAGTTCATCCACACTACCTGATTCACTGGCCTAACAAGAGAAATTGCATAGGAAAACATATTTACCAAATCCCACTGCAAATGTAAATAAAAAGTAGTAACATCCAGCAACCATAACAGCTAAATGTGACCAACGCTTCCAATGTGCCTTTGTCAGCTATCTTACAATTTTTGTAAACAGATATAATTTTTGCACTCTCACTAACGATATTTTGAATAAATTCACATAAACTCCTACCCAGGTTTATATCTGAGCTATGACACTGTGCTCACCAAAATGGCTTTTACAGGCTCTATTGTTTGTCTTTTTCTTTCTTTACTGTATCTAAACTAATTCCCTGTGTGCTACTGAATAGATGTGGTCACATTCAGGATCAAAAGTAGCATTTTTGTTACAGATAACATCAAATTATGTACAACACTGTTCATCTCAGTATGTCCCACATGGCAAAACGCAAACGCTGAGAGGTCAGGCACACTGCATTCAAACCTGAGATTTAGCTTCCAAGAGAGCTGAAGAGCTTGGTAACGTCAAGGAACCGATAACATCAAGGAATGGCTCCCCACTGCCACTTTTTTTTTTTTTTTTAAAGTATTATTTAACAAAACTGTTGTTGTTTGTCTTGGCCTGTTAATCAGCTGCTAACACCCAGAAACATTTCCCATTAAGTGCTCGAAACTTCAGCTATTTTTCAGTCAGGAAGAAAACCATAGTGTTTTTCCATGCTCTCATGCTAAGAAGTGTGCCAGACAGCTCACAGCACAAGTGAAAGTGATCTGCCAAGCAGTCATTTGTGCCGTGAATGATTCCAATAATCCAAAAATGCTACCAGCCATAGTATGTGCACATGTTTGCACCTTCAAACATAGCGCTACAAGAAAGAGGCGTCTGGCGGTTCTTCAGCTAGAATTCTGCACAACTCCTTTCACTGTTACACACAAGTTCCTCCGTGCCCAAACAACAGCCGCATCCCCAAACTCCTTCCTTGCATAAAACTTTCAGCTTCAATTATCGTCAGCACAAACCACCTACTGCTTCATTACTCTCATTTTGTCTGATCACCATATAGATCTTTACTCAACGATCATCCAAAATTAAAAATGGCATTTCTTAACTATTGAGATAAAAACACCACAGCCAAGACACCATCTTTTCCACCACACAATGTAAGTATTTTTAGTGTGTTTACTTACATTTTCCATATATGTAGCATCTTTTCCTTGGAAACGCTATCTTTCTTTGCTTTGAATATTTTTAAGACTTCCAGTTTGCTCCTGGAACAAGCTACATTTCTCTTCACTGCCTCCAACTCTCTTGCTAAGGTTCTGAACTAGAATCTGCATGCTTTGGAGCGAGGATTCTTTAACAGCCAGCTCATTCTTTAGAATGCAAACCAAAAGACAATTAAAAGAAGGGACCCAGAAAAAAGATACAGTAATCATCATGAAGCTGACTCCTAGCCCTTCCCTCAGAGTTAGAGCAACATTCAACTCAAAGCTCAGGTTTGGTTTGAATTGGAATGAAATTTGTCAGCACCTTCTGAAGTCGATACTAATACATACAAATGATACTGACAAAAGTAATAAAGAAATATAGATCTACTAACATAAATGAAAATAATCAGTAAAGAATTTGGATTCACGTGAAGAAGTGCAGAGGATTTGTGCTTCAGAGAAAGATGCACCGCATAACGCAGCAGAATTTGCTGATTCCTTGAAATCTCTATGGAGATTTTCTATTTCAGCTGCTAATATACCTTCAGTTCTTCATTGGGCACGAGTATTCCATTGGCAACACCACTTGATCCACACGCTGTCTGTAAATCCATGATGTAAGCATCTCTTTCAGCTCACTTCTTCTCTATCTCTGCCAGCGTGGCATCCGTTTCAGCCCCACGACAGCGCTGGGCCTCCAGTTCAACACTCTGAAAACAAAAAGACAGCACTGCTGGTCATGTATACTTCCACCATCTACAGCACAGAAGAACGGTTTAAATGTTTCCTTATTGCCTCTTTTAGGGTACTGAAAAAATTACAATCGCATTTCTGACCTGGTTCAGTTTTAACTGTAATCTTTAATTAATGAGCCTTTCTCTCTGAAATTCTGCAGCATTCACATTCCTGCCGCCTGCCAGTGTCAACAGCCACGTCCACAAAACCCATCACTGCACACAACAGCTACAAACCATAACACGAAATCATCCCTTGAAAGAAAGAGAGGGACGGGGAGCAGGACAGAGAAACGGAGAGAGAAAATAAGCGATGGGGAGCAGGGCAGAGCACTAGGAAGAGGAAAATAAGACAAGGCAGAGGACCGAGGAGCTCAGAGAGAAAGAAGGGTCGAAAGGAAACGCCAGAGAGGTAGAGAAATCAAGAAATACAGGGACGAGGAGCCTTGCAGAGACGGAGCACGAAAATGTAGGGCCGGTGAGCGCGAAAGAGGGAGAGAGAGACGGGGGCAGGGGAGGAGATGAAGAAGAAAGGAGAGAAAAAGATGGCAACGGAGCGCAGGGGACACAGACAGAGAGAGAAAAAGGAGAGTGAACAGGAAAAAAGGGACCGAGAAACAAAGAAAGGGTCAGATCTAGACAAAGAGACCAAGAAGGGGGCGAGGGGCGTGTGTGCAGGGAAACCCCAAAACAAACCAGCAAGGGGCTAGAGAACAGAGAGGGAGAGAAAGAGAAGAAAGGGCCATGAAGCAGGACAGAGAAGGAGAGAAAGGCAAAAAGGGAGAGCAAAAAGAGCCAGCTGGACAGGGAGGTACAGCAAGAAACGACCGGACAGGCAGTAGGACAGAGAAATAGAGACAGGGAGCCGGCTAGAGAAATTCTGGAGGGAGAAAAAGAGGGAGAGGGAGCACGACACAAACACAGACAGAAGACGGGAGGTACAGGGAAAGGAAAAGAAAAGGAAAAAGAAAAAAAAAAAAAAAAAAAAAATCACAGCAGCGTGGGAGAGAGAAGGATCCAGGGGAGGGCCCGGGACGCAGAAGAGGGGCGACAGGGCCCCGAGGGCCCGCCACTCACCGCAGCTCTCGCTCTCCGCGCTCCCGGGAGACTCTGCCGCTTCAGAAGCTTCTCTCTCCTGCTCTCCTCCATTCCTCTTCCCTAACTCCGGTCGCTTGGCTGTCCCCCACCTAAGAGAAAACGTCCATGTCTCGCAGCTCTTACAAGACAAGGCTCCCTACGCACATAGCCGCGCTCGCGCGCTCCACAACCAGACCATGCTGCTGCTGGTGACACATACAGACCCTGCGGGGCACGCTGGCGGCCTGGCCTGCTGCGGGCTACCAAGAGGGAGCCTTCCTCACCCGCACAGGCAGGCTCTCTCCTGCCTGCAGCCCCAGCCAGCTGCCAGCCAGCTGGCCTTCCATTTCTTCTTCTTCTTCTTCAGCCTTCTCGGGACTCTCCAGCTTCAGCCGCGACACCTCCTGCCCGCAGCCACTCAGCGCTCCGCCTCCCCCTTTTCGCCCCCACGCCGCCAGCACAGCGAGGCCCGGCACACGCAGCCCACACAAGCCCGGAGCGGGCACAGCCAACGGCATCCCCAGGCCACGAACGGACAAACGCGTCCTCAGCGCGGCCCCTGCCACACACAAACAAGCAGCGGCCACCGCCTTCAGGGAGGCCGAGGCACGCTCCAGGGCCAGCGTCCCGCCCGCACCACGGGCCTTGCGGGAGGCCGGGCGCTCCGGGACAGGCTTCAGGGGACGTGCTGCAGCTGGGGGCGGCTGCGCGGGGCGACAGGGGCCGGGGGAGCGCTGCCGGCTTGGGGGGGGGGTGCCCGCCTCCTTCCCCCCTTCCCTTCCGTCACCTCCCGCCTCTGGCCCCGGGGCTGCCCGCACCCGGCTCGCCTCCTGCAGCCTGCCGCAGCGGCCGGCTCCAAGCTTCCCGTCCCACCACCCTCGGGCACCCACCACGCACCCCCGCACCCGCCGGAGGGGAGCCCGCGCCTCACCGATGGCCTCTCTGCTCCCCCGCCGCCCCGCCACCCGACAACACACCGCCGCCAGGCTGCTCCGCCGCACCGCGCATGCGCCACGCGCCGACGGCGCGCCGGACGGGACACACCCTGCGCCGAACGCCGGCCTGCAGTACCGCGTGGCGCCCACGCGGCGGCGCCAGCGGGTACGGCGGGTACAGCATCCTTATGGGGGTGCGTCCTCCTGGCTGGTAGAACAACTCTTACAAATGCACGAGAAAGGGAGGTGTAGAGCATAACTACTGTTCTCAGTCTCGGAAAACACCCATCACTGAAATGTTAGTCTCATTTTAGCATCAAAAATTAGAAGTAACTTGCTAATTTCTATGACATCCATACACCGTGGTTTTTTAACGGATGCAAGCAAGCCAAACCACCCTCAGAGGTGAATGAGCACAGGTGATGTGTAGAGGAACAGCACTACTTATCGCCGACAGGACGCGACGGAAGTATTTAAAAGCACTTGCGATGGACAATAGAGGGGCCAGCTTCCTCATATTCATCTTTGCTGACCCACATTTGCTGAAAAGTGGACAGACACGCCAGTATTGAACCCCCAGTCCAGACAGAGTATTTACATTCTGCTGGTGCAATCATCTAGAACAGAAGCACAATCTGTTGTAAATAAAGTGACAAGCAGCTAACACAGTAAACATCTCTTTGGAGGAAACAACTAGGTGAAACGCTTTTCATCATCAAAGCACAACTCCAATGAAGTAAAGCACCGAAGAGGTAGAAAGGCTGCCATATTTTGTCTTCCACCTTGAGTCGACAGAGCTGCTATAACGTTACTATGAACAGACAAATACCGCAGCCCGTGAGAGATCTGCAGATGGCCTACAACACAGCTACCAAAAAATTACAAACATATACGAAAGAAAAGTAAAGGTTTGAAATATTTATCCAATTTGGTTGTAAATAAAGACCGCTGGGACAACACTGCACAGAACGGTCGGAGCATTTTTCTAATGATAAAGGAATTCTTTTACATAAAAAGAATCCCAAACCCCAAAACACTGAGATACACTGGCACTGTGTATCTAGCTAAGCACTAGATGTGAAGCTAGAAGACCTCCCGCTGATTCCCGCCTGAGCCACTCAATTGCTCAAATACACTGCATGTACCCCTGCTCCTGCGTGCTCCCGTTTCCACGCCTGCCACTCCACGTCATGCCCGTGCAACATGTCGTCTGCTGCCTGACAAACATGGCCTCTCTATTTCACTACACATTGCCTTGCTCCAAGGCAAAAGGGTCCTTCCAAACAGCTAACAAGCCGCAGACTTTGCACGCTGCTTGGATTTTGGATTTATTCTTTCACCCTTTTCTCTGATAGCCAAGCCTTGAAGCCTACAATATCCCCTGTATCTTCTCAGGTTGGTCATGTTCCCTTTAGTATTTACAGCTCCATCTTCTCTAGGTTCATCCCTACCTATCTTGCTGTTCTGTGGTGTCTTTCAAGGAGCCCCTTTCTCCTTCTTAGCCCTATTTCACTGGGAAGCCCACAGGACTGTCTTCCTTAACTGTTCTTTCACATTTTCTCAAAATGACCTCAGAAACTCCCATGGCTTCAGCAACCATTTCTATTCCAGTACCTCTCCAATCCCTCTCTTCATTCTGCTTTGGCTGTTAGGAGGAAAAGAGGCATGAATTAAGCAGGCTGTCCGAGGGTCTCCTAACATCAGGGCCTGGGATGCAAGACCTGCACATTCCCTTGTGGACATTTGCATTTGACTATAGGATCTAACTTTCCAACAAAAGCTTCTTCTGGAACCGCAGGTGTGCAAAATTACCTGAATCTTCATAGCACTTGGAGCCAAAGCGGTAATCTCTTTCTGCATACGAGCGCCAATCCCAGGATACATCGTGGTTCCTCCAGAGAGGACGTTATTGGCATAGAGATCCTTACGGATGTCGATATCACATTTCAGAGTACTGTTGTAAGTGCTTACGTGGACACCTGCAGATTCCATCCCTGAGTGGAAAGAAGTTTCAACACATGTGATTTCTCTTTCTTCCCTTCTTTTTCTTACTGTTCAAATGAAAGGGAAGCTCAGTAGTCCAAGAGAATTCCAGGAAAAAAAACCTACGTGATGCTCAGGAGAGCATCTCGTGGTACTGTTCCTTGCTAAAGAAAAGGAACAGACCAGATAAAGTCCAAACTGTGTTCCCAGGACTGTAAGTACTAGACTTTTAAACTAGCTTAACACGCATATTTTGACAAAGATCTGTGATCCAGGAAGTCCCGATTTCCACCGCTACGTTTCTGACACCACTGTTGAACACCAACGCTGATCCTCGATACACTTCTGGCAGCCAAATCCCCCCACCTCCTAACGAGCATTTCTCCCGCTGATGTTCAAATGCAGAATATTTGAACATCACTCCTGCTGATGTTCAAAGGCAGAACTTGGAGCTATATTAATGCTTCAATAGTTTGCTTTCTACACACAAACGCAGCTAGCTTTACCACTTCGTTTAATGGAAATCGTGCCAAACTGCCCGCAGTCATTTGGCTCACTCCTCACGAGTGGAATTTAAATTGAAAGTAGGAAATTTGTGTGAGGGCAGTACAAGTTACCATAGAAAGTGGCAGTCATCCACTGGATAGAATGGGAAATTTGACACTACAGATAAAACTACTGGAAAATAACGTACGATTTCATTTTGTATGATTACATTACAGATTAATATAATAAAACAATAAACTGCAGCAGCATCTAGATATAAAACCCACATAAGCAGCACCGTGCAGTTATACATCAGCCAGTCGAGATAAAAAGCATGATCTTCTGACAGTACTCTAAATCATCACCTTAGAAACTCTACTGCACTTGGAAGAGGCTGAAATCATCTTACGATGCAGGTACCTCTAAACTGACATTTTCAAAATCCAAAGCCACATAACAAAGCTTCTCCTTGATGTCTCTCACAATCTCCCGTTCCGCTGCAGACAGCCAACAAGATTTTAATCAACATACAGTACAACAGCCAGGACACAGACTTTCTCATGCACATTTCCCTGAGTTCATGATGGTCGTGTGGTTCATTGGCCCTCTCTCTTGTCTCAGCAACATTACTTTCCCTTTGGATTACCAGATTTCCCTCATCGGCAAGTAACAGATATATTGTACTACAGAATACTGCAAAGATTAATGTTTACATGTCTATGTCACAAAACCTTGACCAGATCTCCCGAGGGTCACCCATTGCCAGCTACTAACTTTGTTCCTTTCTCTGTGGAAGAGGTATAATCAAAACACAACAACCCGTTCAATTTGCCAGTAACTCAGGATTCCCAAACGCGGTGGCATCCTTGTCCTTGATGCTCAACAAACACGCTGAAAGCCAAAGCCAGGAGCATCCCATTAGCTAACAGGAACCGTTTTTCCCAGGCCAACCTACTGACAGGCATTTTGATGCATCTCACCAGGTACAGGCTTCCTGCATAAGATGACAAGTAACAGAGCAAACATATGCAAAGCATATCCAAAGCCCAGCTCATTACCAGTGGTGACAAACGAGTAGCCTCTCTCTGTCAGAATTTTCATTGAGTTAGTCAGTCAGGTATCTGCCCACCAGATCCAGTCTCATGATGGGGGCAAGGCACAGCCCTCATAGACAGGCACATTGTGAGTGACACCATCTCCAGAATCCAAAACTACTCCTGGAAAGTCAAAGAAAAGGAAAAGCTGGTTATTGCCCACCGACACAGGGTCTCCACATACTCCGTATTCTCAACCGTGACACGCAACAACAAAGACGCTCACGTGACGATTGCTTCTGTCATTGCTGTAACTGAAGAGCTGCTCACGTGAGATGAAATTGTTGGCACAAACTAAGCATTTTGAGGAAAAAAAGACGTGTAACGTTCAGCAATTTGATTGTATTGCTCTTGCTGAACGGATGCTAGCAATCGTGATCTTACACGTACGCGGAGACAACTTCACTTCAGACAACCCCTAGCGCTTTACAGACATGAAACAATGTACAAACTGTAAATAAACTTCTATCTATAAAATCAAAACTTGGAATCTGCCATTAAAATAAACCACCTCATTAGGGAAAAGATAACAAGAGTTTATCTGTGCACAGCCATGTCACTTCTATTCTTGGATAGGAAATGAAGTACATGTTTTCCACTCAAAATGAATAAGGCATTTCTGATACCAAACATGCATACAAATAGTTGATTTTTAAACACAAAACAAGTATTTATGACAACTGTAATTCCTGTAAGCTGGCGATCTTTTTATACAAAATTATATGGTGGCATCAGGCTAGAGAGGCAGATGGCATTTTGATTTTTTTCAAAGTATACAAAGACTCAAGGGTTGCTAAGAAGTAATTTATCGTCTTAATGCTTGATCAGACTCTAAACAGCAATAAGAAGAGACCTCCATGCTAATTCTAATGATCGCTTAACAGCAGTCATGATTGTGTCATCAAAAGTCATCACTGATTTCAATGAAACTTTTTCATTTAGCTACCGATTGGGGTGTTTTTTCTTACTGGGAATGGAGCTTAACAATAGAGATATGTCTAAACTAAGAAGGAACCATGGGTTTGGCACAATCTAGTTAAGCCAGAGCCTCTTCTCCATCCTGTGCAATTAAGGGCAGTATCAAACTATCATCTTTCATCTGTTGATACAGCTGAGCTGCGGTCACCTGAGCTTTTGAAAGACACAGATCTACACCCATACCTGCCGTGAAGTTGGAAAAAACCAAAGAGGTACTTGCACAGCACGGTGGGAAGTGTTCAGTTGCCACATGGCCACCAGTTCCTCTCAACACACAGCTGGGTGCACCACAATCGACGTCTGTCTGTGTGGGCGCACGTGCACGCACATCCACGGGAGGAGGACAGGTGGAAAACACGACTCCCACAAAGACTCACCAGTCGTTCTTCCAGATGCATACAGAGACAGCACCGCCTGAATTGCTACGTACCTGGCTGGCACACTGAACGTCTCAAACATAATCTGGAATTAAGGATTTGAAAACCTTTAGGATCTACACTCAAAAGTATCTGAAGGACAGTAATTTTTTTTTTTTTTCCCAGTAAATACTGCCAGTTACTACTCCTGAGTCCCCTCCTGAACCGTGGTTCTTCTGTGAACAGCACGCTATGTTTTCTCTAGGATTTCACGAAAAATCACAGAAGTCAGTGGGTACCTTTCCATTAACCTCAGACTACGTCAGATTTTTAATGATAACATTAACTGAAGATGACACCCTGGGAGAACTTTTTTTACCCTGATGGCAGGACTGCATGAATGCAGCAATCTGAGGTATGTACGTATACACACACACCTATTTAAAAGATTTATAGAAGACGCAGATGGAAGAAACCACGAGGAATAATCTGTCTGTTCCCATCTCAAGGAGGAATCAGCCATTCCTGACACAGTACGATTGCCTCTTTAGGCCGTCGAGGAGAGCGAATGATTTTGCTTTTCCTTCTCTGGCAACTTGACTCGATAAGGAAGAGTACTTCAGAAACAGGAAAGAAAGACAGCACTTCTCCAGCAAAGTTCTGGTCCCTAAAACCACAAAAATGTATGAAGCATCATTTTTGCAATTAATGCAACAATGCACTTGACATCTGACGGCATTACAGTTCTACCCGAGTGCTATAGGCACGGGCCAGGTGCCACCAGTATCGGGGTCTGCCCTGCAACCAGCTCATGCTGTCCCATTTGTGGGGTTTAAGACATCGTGGGCTCTTCAGAGAATCCCTGCAAGAACACCCTGGAGATTTACAAACCAGGTTTCCTCACAGCAGGAACGTTTGGGGTTTTAAAGTTTGAGCTGCTTCAAGTTCCCGGTGTTCGATCCTTTCCCGTGTGCTTTACGAAGCAAGGCTGTGCCATAGGACCGACCCCAACGCTCTCAGATGAAATGGAAGCAGAATTTGACAGTACAACATTATTTAAGGTAAGAACAATCATTTTAGTTCTTGTTGATGTGCCTCTAACCGGAAGATTCTTTTTCACGTCAGGAAGCAGAATGATTTGATCGTATAAAATCATTAACAGCATTCATATAGCAATGTTTAACCATTAGTTCGAGTAGCTGGTCTTCTTCAACATTCATTCACGTTGCCATGAATCGTTATTTTTCTTCTAAAACCCTCAGGAAAAGGCTTTTAGAATGCAGTAGACCACCTACTTACCAGCAGCAGCCAACATTACAGAACTGTACCCAGACTCTGACTCCGTCAACGCAAGCCAGAAAGAAACTCCGTTCCCAAGTACCTCAGAAACGACATCGGAGGAGATACCGGAACTTAGGAGCAGAGAATTTTAAAAAGAGAAATGCTACAAAGCTTGGAGAGCTCAGCATCGCTCCTTGGCTCTGAAGAAAGCTGGACAGGACCAAGGTGTTCAGTCCTCCACGGTAAGAAATCATCTTGCCACTCGGTCGTGCACACAGCGTTTCACACCCAGCTTCCCGGGTAATGCTTGGGTCAGTACGGGCGCACTCAGAGAGACAAAATTCACAGGGAAAGCCCAGCACATCTGTGCAAGTTGCCGCTGCTTACACTTTTACTCACTATTGCTTAGATGCCAGAGAAGCAACTGACATTCATAAAATTAATGGTTGAATTCATGGTTGAATGTGGTTTTATTTAAAACAAATTGCCTCTGCAACCACACAGTCAGACCCGAGTTACCTTACACCAGGAGACTCTCTGGAATGCCTTCAAAGCCTGAAGCAAACAGCAGCCAAGTCCAGGAAGAAGTCTGTAGATCCCCAGAAGGTCTCAGACCAGCCGAAGCAAAAGCATTAAAAGCATGAGCTGTAACATGGAAAGAACTCTCGGGGCCACACTTACCCAGGAAAAGGTGACGATTTGTAAAAGCCTCTTTGTAAATGACATGATCTCACCTCCCATTACATTTATATCAGCTTCTGGAATGGAGTTCAGAGTATCTACACAGTTCAAGCCATTTTTTGAAACCTTATTTTTCCGTTTCTGCTTATCACAGTGACAGCAGAAAGGGCTGGATAAATCAGGGCAGAATTGCCAACACCTCTGGAGCCTTTCCCGCTCGCTAACCTGCTGTGCCTCATGCCAGAGGGTCACTCTCTCCCCTGAAGACAAGAATCCCTCACGCGAGCCCAGTAAGACTGCAAGGATTTGTAGGTCCGCTGTTGTCACTGCAAAGTGTTCTGCTCCACTCTCAAACAATTAGTTAAGAATAGCTTGTTATCATGCTGTTAACAGCCATCTTCAGGCTGGAAAGGGAAAAGTCTTACCATGTACAGTCCTCATGTTTCAACTGTACTTGCGCGTTTGTGTGGTGCACAGACTGAAGATAGCTGACTTCTCTCCGTGTTTGGGTGACGGCATGGCTGAAAACAGGCACCGAATCAGCAATCAGCCCTTCAGAAGAGACAAGCCGTTACCATTTTACAAAAAAAAAAAGACAGCAGTTGTATAGGGGAAGATTGAATTTCTATAGATAAAACCTTTGCCAGGCTAAGAAACATTCTAGAACCGCCAGAAGAAGAAAGTTCACAGGATTTACCTCCAGCGGTAACTCCGGCTGGCAGCATCTCCCATTCCACATGACAAACAGAAGTGAAGCAGAACATCAGATACAATGTGGTACACGTTAACTCTGCAAATGGAAATCCCAACCAACCCCCCTTTCTTACCTGCCCTGTGACCGCGCAGCAGGCCTCGCGTACAAGCATCCTCGCACCTGAAGCGGGTAATTCGATTCACTGACATCTGCTCAAAGTCAGCCTTGTCCCTGCCCATCGGTAAAACCGATGGAACCCTTCCATTTCCATACTCATTAAATTTTTCTTGTCCCATGAGATTTTTAAGGATTTTAGTCTAGCACAGAGGAAATCAAACGGCTACTCCTTTTTGTGACCTTATGTCTACTCCTTCAGACTTGCTTTGTTTTGGTTGTACCTCCATTTCACACAGACGTGAATGGAAATGCAGAGAGAATAAACACCAACAAACAACAGTACAGGGTGTAAAAACAAGACTCGAGCTTCCAGTGGCCATCGTCTTCACAAATCAGCTACTTTTTCAATCAGCCAAGTAGTTGTGCAGTTTCAGAGAACACTGTCACAAACTTGGATGTATTACTACGCAAGGCGAAACGCTCTATTACGTGTCTACAGAAACTGAATGCAAATCCTCCGCTTCTTACAGCCTCTTAGTTGAAAACCCGCCCTCTATTCGTTTGTACCTGGACGCCACGTATGTCAAATACGTAAGGTTGTGTCTTTATAAGCCTCAATTTCACGTGTTGAGCAGCTGAGAAACATTTTGCCCCAAAGAAATGCAATAACTAAACCCACCAACAAGTGCAAGTGAATAAAAAAAATAAAAGCCAAAACAAACAAACAAAAAAAACCCAAGACAAGCTACAGAAATTGCACCTTCAAACAACAGTAAAGGATCAAGAAGCTGAAGACATTTCTTCACGTCATCTCATTTTTGGATCTTTAATCATCACCTTAACTCACTACCACACACATGTCTGTGCACCTTGTCAGAGCCACTACAAACTGGGCGGCCAAAGAACAACCAACTTAAATCTTTTATTTTCAGCCAAATAAAAAAAGAAAAAAATCGAGCTCTTCCTTTATTGCACTCTATAACACTTCTTGTCACAACCAAGAAGCCAATAAACAGCAAAAGCTGAATATTCCTTTAAAATCCATAGTTTAACTCGTAAAATAAAATTTATATAGAAAAGATATCATTTACAACCCATTCAGTAGTAATCAATCATTATGTACTCACAAACCATATTCAATAACTCGTATGCAGCAGTTTCTTTGTAGGGCAGAGGGGAATGTTTTTCTCCTTAGCAAATATAATATCCCACTGTTAAAGAGCAATTCAAGTCTACTTTGGAGCAACTGGGATATACACAAATTTCTTTTTGTGATAGACACAAATTTATTTGGAGAAGCGTAAGATTCATTTGGGGTAACAAGAATATATACGACTGTGTCCAGTGCAGAGCTTAACTGCAGCATGTGAAACGTCCATTACCTTGAACTGGCACACCATTACCGAAAGGGAAATAATTTACGCAGCAAATGCAGTGTATTCAGAGAACACCAGTGAGTCACAATAAAACAATACACAATAAAACAGCAAGATGTATTGTAACTAGATATGTGAGGAATCAAAACCAGGATTTGGCTCTGGCCGTCAGCAGCTTACAACAGTAAAGACTTCGCCCTCGGAGCCATCTTCTGAAGGAAAGGGCTGCTCCTTTCATCTGGTTAGGAAACAAAAAATTTCAAGTAAGCAGTCATAAGTACAGGTAAGATGCTTCACTGCAACTTAGATTGCCGAGGCACTATAAACCTTTTGCCTCTGATGCAGCAACGGATGCCACAGCACAGCTTGTAAGCGTAAAAGATTCAAAGCCCAAAGAAAACAGCATTAATCAATGGGGAGAGGAATGGATACAAGATATTTGTGTATTATGTAATTACATATGCACACGAGAAGTGAAAATGCATAATTATATGCATACACATTTTATTTAATGGCTGCATGTATCATATAAATAGGATACGTCATATTTTAATTTGGACATAGGTAAAGTGTTTCATGGCACGGTTTACACAGCTGCCTGTATTTGATTCTGATTCACCATCCATAACCCAAACAGAAAGAAATTAAGGACTTTTTCTTTCAGTAAAGTGTAGTTTCAGAAGCAGTTTGCTGCTTTGAATGGCTGTCTCTACGGACCCCCCCATCCTCGTGATACCTAACACAGTAAGAGGGTACTTCACAGTCAGATTTTCAGAGAAAAGGCAGATTAGACACGTAGCTGCTTCATGCCAGTGCTTACGTATAAAGAGGACAACGCAAAATCAGTGACTCCCAGTCACTCACAAGGGAAATCCACACTCCAAGAATGTGCGACAGTTGAAAGAAAGGTATAGCAGAGGGAAGACAGGAAAAAGAAAGGAGCAGCATGAGGGCGATCACGAGCTGCACTGTCTGCAACCCAGTCTATAACTAGCAGTACACGGTGTACACACCACTTTTAAGTATCTCATCATTCAGGAGCTTTAAAAGCTTTCACTTACCTTTCGCACAATAACACGTTCACCAGGACTCAGGATTAAGGCTTCTCTTTCCTCCTCGGTTTCCATCTGAAGAGCGTATTCGCTAGCTACAGACCTGTAACCGCTTACTTCACATCTACAGAAAAATTACAGGGAGACAGCGGAGCACTGAATTAGCTACTCTTGTAAAGTACTGAATTCACAAAAGAAACATTGTTTTGTATACTTACATTACTGGTGAAAGGTCTCCACAAAAACCAGGAAGACTTAGTTGATGTTGCCAGGCCCTTTTCAGTCTCGATTTGCAATCTACTCTCAGGGTGTTTCCTTTATTCAGAATAAGCCCCATCATCGCTACCTGACTGAATGGTGCTTTTCAGATGATGGCAGTGATGGACACTTTATGTAGGCAGATGGACGATGGTATTTTAAATCTAAACAGTGGCTGCACTAAAGCTGTTAGATGTGAATTCTTTTTCTAACTTGGAAAAAGAGAAATATCACTGACTATCGAGTCCAAAATCTGAAGCAAGAAATTAAATTTAAAAAAATAATCCCAAAGCCCATCACATTTTCTTCATCCACAGAGTTAGACCTCGCTTTATAGCACAGTTACACATGCATTTGCATTGCTCCAAGTACTGTGGACTCACAGACAGGTTCTATTATTTGTTGTTCTACTTCTTCTATTACTTGCTCAGAAATCTAACACCCACAGGAAAAACCTATCACTAATCTCACTAAAAATAAAAGACAAAAACTCTGACGCTCCTCTTTCCAGTTCTCTAGTACGCGCTGCATTTACTCCAGGCAGAGGGTAAATGAAAACATCACCATGCATTCATCCAGGATGGCTCTGGCTCTCTGAACGTGCAAGTTATTTCCAACCACCTAAGAGTTTATTGCAGCCATCTGTCACATACTTCAAAAGTGTAAGAAAAGAAATACCTTTTACAGACACTTTTCTTTCAATAGAAAAAAACACCTTTGACAGACAGCAGTAATTTACCTGTGACTTCGCTCCTCACAGAGTCCAAGAGCCTCTTCCGCAGATTCTCTCCTCCTCCTCTCTTCCGCCAGTGTTTCTGGCAGCTGCGAGAGCGCCTGCTGCACCGAGTCGTGCTGTTGCTCAGTCTCTGCAAGCCTATGACAAAAGGAAATCCAAAATCAGTATTTTACATACTTCAAGAATTACTTCCGTCTTCTTTTTTGTTACGGAATGTTCTTCTTAGTGATCAATGCTTCATTAGAATGAGATGCTTTAGACTAGATCTTGAAATAAAAGTCACCAGTAAGTATGTATCTTTACAAAAACAAACCAGAAACATTACCAGATGAGAACAATTCAAGAATATGGCTAGGATTCATTTAATCCACTGTATAGCCACGGCTTTCCCTTTGCCCCCAAACACCTTAGGGGCATAGAAAAGCATTACTTTCGCACTTACAACACAGCTGTTAGGAAAACAATATTGCTAATACATGCTGGCAGTCCTGACCTTTTTCTGAGTTCATTTAGCTCCATGTTGTCTATTTCCACAACAACCGCACATCTTTCCTGTGGAGCTCCAGGGGGAACTTCTGCTCTAGTTTCATCCTAGAAAATATTAAAGGGGAAAAAAAAGCCAGTCAATATCTTTCTACTTGCTAAAAATCTTTATTTCGACTAAAGAAGCCACAAGCACCACAAAGCAGTGGAGTAAACCAACCTTTGTGCCACTTCATCTTCTAATTTCCAGAGCTGCAATTTTCCAAACCTCTTTTCTAACGGAAAGTTGGTGAAGAATCCTGCCCGTGTGTGCTGCAGGACTTGAAGGACACGTGTACACTGCGTAACGCAGCCATCTCTGAAGGGTGAGCAAAGCATCCACACAGCCACGTCCTCATTGATCACTGACCACAGTTTCGTCAGTAATGCAGCTGTTTGTTTATTTTTTACTTTACAGTTCTCCTTGTCTGACTTTAATTCTGTTTACACAAGAGTAAGGGTTGTCTTATGTACCTATCCATGTCCTGGGTTCGGCCAGGTCAGGGTTAATTTTCACTGGAATCCAGGAAGGGACACAGCCAGGCGGGCTGACCCAACCTGGCCAAGCAGAGCAGGGTATTCCATACCGTGTGCCCTCATGCTGGGTGCCGCTGGGGGGGAGCGGGGCGGCGGGAACTCGCTTGCAATTTCCAGTCTGAGCCAAGAGGGGTGTTTTGAAGAACACAAGTTTTACAGCACTCTAACTTTCAAATACACCAGACACCACCAATTGAGCAATATTTCTGTGTTGATACCAGCTCAGACTCACATGAGCTACTGAGGATCTCGGCTGTTGTTCTAAGTTACCTTTGAATTAATCTGCTGAAAGTGCAGCTCCTTCTGCTTTTATTTGCTCCGCCAATTTTTCATCTTTCCCTTCAAGATCTGCCTGCAATTGCTTATTAACTGAAGCCTTCTCTCGTGTCTCTATTTCCATCCTGTTCATTTGTTTAAGTATTTCATTTAACTGGTTATTAAGTTCATTGCACCATGTCTCTCTGGCTTTCAGATCTCCAGTTAATTTAAGTTTCGTCTCTTTATTTTGCTGCTCCAAAACCCCAAGCTTCTGCTCTAATGAAATAATGCACTCTTGTTTCTCCTGTAATTCTTTGGTAATTGTCTCCTGATGTTCAGTATGCTCTACATGCTTCCTAGATAACTCAGCCAACTCTTCATCTTTTTTAGCATTTTCCAAAACTAGTTTGTTGTATGAATCTTTAATTGATTTTAACTCATTTTCAAGTGTTTGTGCTTTAGTCTCTTTCTCTTTAAGCAAATTGTCCCATTTTTCCTTTAGAGCATTGTTTCCCTCAAGCTGAGATTTCAAATATTCAGTTTCTTTTCTTTGTTTATCCTTAGTTTCTTGCAGCTTTTCAGATGATTTACTAATTTGTTCTTTCAGCAAAGTAATTTGTGACTCACACTCTGCAAGTATGTTACGGTATGCGACCTTGTTGGCTTTGAGTTCAGAACGGAGCTCCTTCATTGTCCTGCTGGTCTCACTGCTTTGTCTTATTAATTCCTCATTTTCTTTGGTTTTAGCTTCATTCTCAACTCTCACTCTTTCTAGCTCCAGTCTCTTTGTATTACTTTGCTCAGAAAGGACAGATATCTTCAGGCTTGCACCTCTGATATCGGCTGTTTGTACTTCTTTCAGGAAACGAGTTTCCCTTTCAGCCTTTGATAAAGCCTCTTCCATCCCTTCTATTTCTTCCTCTTTGCATTGCACTTGACGCTTCAGGACCATCACCTGTGCGGCACATTCTGTCATATTGCGAGACAGGACAGACACCTCCCTGTCTTTTTCTGCCACTGCTTCTTCAAGATTATCAATTTCTCTTTCGCGTTTCTGGAGATCTTGAAGAAGTTGAGATCTTTCCTCTAAATGGCTTGTATTCAATTTGTCAAGCTCTTCATTTGTCTGGTCCAGATCCAGCTGCATCGACTCTACCACGCCCTCTTGTTTCAAAGTCTAAACATCAAGAAAATAATGTTACCAGAATACTTCAAACATACGTTAGAGGGAGAATGGAAGTTACACTCCACATGTAGAACAGCTATCTAAGGTAATCAATCTGTACCCAACCGTACAGCCACAAGATAACCACGTTATTCTGTGGACTGTTTTAGCACACAGAAAGTTTAGTCTATGAAATTTTTAGCAGCCAATGCTGTTATTTTGCTGACATTTAAATGGGCCATGTTAAAAGAACAGCAAATTTCTTCTCTTACTTTATTTTAATGAGTTAGTTACCTTTTCCTTCAGTGTAGCAACTTTTTCTGTTAGATCCCTGATGACTCTCTTCTGCTCAGTGTTCTCCACTTCATAAACACTGCATTTCTTTAAGGCTTCATTCAGCTTAGTATTCAAAATAAAAGTCAATGTGATAGAAACGTATAGAATTGTATTAAAATTGTGATGTTACAGTTATAATATTAAATTTACCTAACACTGGAGTTTATGTTTTGAAATTCATAAACAAAGATAACTTAGCAACCCAGGCAAACATAACTACTTTCATGCAAAGCTCTGTGATGTGTCTAAGAAATCCTCACACCCAACTTCAAGCAACTACATGAAGCGAATAAAACTGTAAAGAAAGAGCAAAACCCTTCAGATACAGAAAACAGCAATATTGCTGCTGCGACACAAATAGGAACTTACGGCTAATGCTCACCAGTTCCAATCAATATTATTTCACAAGAACTTTAACTTACTTTTTGCTCAGTATGCACAGAATTTTCACCAAGCTCTTTGTTCAGAAGATCCTTTTCTTGAAGCAGTTACCTCCAAGTTTCAATTTGCTCTAGTTTTTCTGTCGTGTTCAACAGCTTTTCTTCTTTTTCCCCAAGGGAAGTTTCAAGGAAGCTATTTCTGTCACTTCATCTAACAAGGAAATACATAGTTAGATATTTTGAACACAAAGCTCGCTTTAAGCTTTCTAGACTTATCAGCCCCAAACTAGGTTCCTAAAAGAATCATTATTTTTACACTTTCCATTTACACTTGCAACTACAAAAACAAGATTACTGCAACCTGAAGCAGGATCAACTCACACTTTGCAGGTGTTTTAAGAGATCATACTTCTCATCAGACGTCCAAGCTTGAAACAAAGAAAGCGAATCCTACACAGAGCTGTAAAAAACCTTCATCTTACCCTTTGAGCTGTTCATGCAAGCCACAGATCAGAATGTGATGCTTTGCCGCATCTCGCGTTTGTTGGTTGCGTAACTGGGCAAGCTGAGTTTGCAAATGCTCATTCTCATTCTGCAACAAAAGAAGAGTGAAGCGGATTATCACGTACCAACACCCAGAACAGCACAAGATAACTGGAGTCACAAAAATCGGACTCTTCAGGAGATTTACATCCCACACGGTAACAGAGACCACTATTCTAGCACATGAGCAGATCATCAGTGCAGAACACAACACTGATACCAGCAGCTCAGATGTGATGTTAGTTCACACCGATGCAACTCACCTTGCAGAAACACCTCCTGCAGCAATGCTATGATAGCATGACCTGAAGGAGGACTGCTGTACACCCAAAGCAACACACACACTCACACTGTGTTAAGGCAGCTTACTTCTCTTAAGAGGGGAAGCTACTGCTTTGAAAAAATACTTTCCTCATTGCTTTGAAGACAGTACCAAACTTGCAATTTATTTTTGCCTGTTTTTTAAGGTTGAAGGAATGCAAAAATCTGCATATGGGGGATTGTGGAGAAAAGAAACAGGAAGCAAGCTGCATTCACACAGGTTTGTGGTTTCTTTTTTTTGGGGGGGGTGGGGGGGTGATTTTTTTTTTGGTTTGTTTTTTTTTTAAACACAGTGCACATCTCCTACTCTAGCCAGATACACTGAATCAATTCAAAAATAAAACCACAAAAAAAAACTGGCAACAACATCCAAAAACCAAAAGCAGAACATGTATCCAGACTCCACAGCAAACAGGACACAGAATCACACAGAATGGTCGGGGTTGGAAGGGACCTCTGTGGGTCATCTAGTCCAACGCTCCTGCCGAAGCAGGGTCACCTACAGCAGGCTGCACAGGACCGCGTCCAGGCGGCTCTTGAATATCTCCGGAGAAGGAGACTCCACAACCTCCCTGGGCAGCCTGTTCCAGTGCTCCGTCACCCTCAGAGGGAAGAAATTCTTCCTCACGTTCAGACGGAACTTCCTGTGCTTCAGTTTGTGCCCATTGCCCCTTGTCCTGTCGCTGGGCACCACTGAAAAGAGCTTGGCCCCATCGTCCTGACACCCACCCTGCAGACATTTCTAAGTATATATTAGGTCCCCTCGCAGCCTTCTCTTCTTCGGGCTGAACAAGCCCAGCTCCCCCAGCCTCTCCTCGTGGGAGAGATGTTCCAGTCCTCTCACCATCCTTGTAGCCCTCCGCTGGACTCTTTCCAGTAGTTCTTCATCTTTCTTGAACTGGGGAGCCCAGAACTGGACAGAGTACTCCAGAGAAGGCCTCACTAGGGCAGTGTAGAGGGGAAGGAGAACCTCCCTCAACCTGCTGGCCACACTCTTCTTGATGCACCCCAGGATCCCATTGGCTTTCTTGGCAGCCAGGGCACACTGCTGGCTCATGGTTAACCTGGCAAACTTGTCACCTCTGATGAAAATACGCTAGCATTTTGCAGGAGGCAGAACACACCTGTACCACCCTCAATAGCTGCCCTTCTTCATCTACACCAAACGTTACCTGTCTTGAAAGGTTTTGTTACAAGATTCTCAAATAATAATTAACATATCAGGTTGTCTTTCATCTTAAAATCATTAATTCTTTTTTATATTTGTGCAGCTTAACAGACAAAGAACTATGAGTAATGCACTGAACCTGAAGGAGTCTGAGGAAGAGATCAGTTGTATCATTTAGTGAAAGTAAGGTTTACAAGTTATCGTAGTAACTCATCAATCAGGAAATACTAAAAAATAACCTTCCTCATAAATATTTATTTCACTGTTCCTTTTGGTGCCTCCATTGAATACTTTTACAATATCAATATATATCAAATTAATATCTGGTGTTTAGATTGTATACATATAAATAAGTATTAGTTATTACTTAACTTTTATATATTTGCACAGTTTCTTTTCTATAAATGTGTGTGTATATATGCACAGAAAAATAGTAATAATACACACACAGTTACAGAAAAGAAACTTGAGGGATGTAAGAAGAGGGACACTTCTGCCAGTAGTAACAAAATCTGTTTCAGGACCTTCTGACAAAGCCCCCCTAACAAACAATAATGAAAATCGGGTTGCCTTTTACTAGGTTTCTAAAACAAATAACAAATAACAAAGCTTACTTCCAAACAAGTTTCTCCCTGAGCTGAACAGAAGCAACAGGTTTCAACTTCAGAGCATAATCTAGCATGTGTACACCCTCTGCCAACAGAATGACGAAGCATAATGCCTTGACATGTTTTTGCTAGCTGCAAATGGGCATTTCTGTCTTACTGGAGGCTACGACTCCAAGAATATCAACAGAGAATAAAACGATTCTCTTCTATCATGAGGTTTTTACACAAACCGAAAAGCTCACCTGAAGAGTCTCCATTCTACCTTGAAGCTTCACTCTGTCTTCCAGATCCTGACAACGCTCTTCTAGAAGAAGAATTGGTTCCTGCAGTTGATTTCCTTCCATTTCCAACTCTTCAACCACAGTCCGTAAACCTGCTTCTGTCAAAGAAGAAAAATTATTTCAAGAAAGGCCTGCTAACATTCCTCAAGTCTAGAAATGGTTTCAGCTTTTTATTCACAATTCTCCCCAGTGTTGGGAACAAGCAGACCTCAGCCATTTCCAGTGGAAGTGCCCGAGACCCTGCTTTTCCAAAAATTAGATGGCAAAAGTTCCCTCAGCTGCTGAAAAAACAAAATAAAGTTGCACAGCTCAAGAACTCGGAGAATCTGGCAGAAATGTTCTCAACAATACTGTGGCTCATGTTACGTTAATCATAAGCTATCAATGTACTTGCAGGATCAGATCTTAAGCACTTGTTAATAAACAATTTAAACCGGTCTGTATCAAAGTTTGCAAGTGAGTCTGTTCCATTTCAACAGCGAGATATATTTGCAGCCTTTACCACTGATATAAAAACATTTGCATTGAAAAATAAGACTTTGATTTTTAAATTAAAAGCATACAGCAATGGAACGCCATTCTGTTTTGTAACATAACTGTTACAGATTGGAAGCACAGTCCCAGGAACAAGACTCGTAACTGAACAAACACATGGCCTTGCCACACAGGACATTTCACGGGCACCAAGGCTCAACCAACTCCAGTGTGCAGACGTATTTACGTTCTGCTTCTGAACCAAAACTAGGCAGCTCATCCAGCACGCACATGCTTTGAAATGAAAAGGAAGAAAATGCAAGCCAAAAAAATGCAACAAAGATTAGAATACACCACCAGGGGGTTGTTAGTTGAATTTGGAAACAAAAATAGACACAAAATACAGATGCTGTGCATGCTTTCATAAACTGTCTAGTCGCTATCACACCTGCGTTAGGTGAAGTGTACTCTGGCCACCAGTCTCCCATGTTTTCTCCTTCAGCTGAATCAGTGCTATCCAAGGTGACGTGCAATTCTTGAAAGCTTTGCTTTCCATCAAAGTTGTATTCTTCCTACGCGTAAAAAATGAGAATGAAGTTCAATTTAAAGAAGAAAAGAAGCAAGGGTAAAATACATATCCTGTTATTAAAAGCATAGTTTCAATTCTAAGTCCTAAAGCTCAGCAAGTGATTGAGGTGCCTGAATGTCAGCATACGGGAGCGCTGTGGACACTAGAGCAACCTGCCCAGCTTCTAGCTAGTATTTCCAGAGAAGCCAAGCCTCCCACAGGTTTTGTGCGGTGTCAGCCAGCACTTTTAAGACACCCCTATGTTTGGATACCTTCATTGGTCCCCTGATTTCTACAGTTAACAGGGTCCTCTGAATTTCAGGGTAAAGGATTGGAGTTCACTAAATTTAAGATTATTCTGCCAGTGGTATGTTCATGTGACAGTGACATCCTAATTCTTACAAAAGATCTTCATTTTCTCGTGTGTCTTACAGCACCACCTACCTAGAAGCAAACCTGAATGAACTGACACCACTTACTAATAAAAGTAAAGCTCCACCAACAGAGAGTTTTATCAAGATTGTATCTAAACCAAAAAAAATGGCCTTAACACATGAAGAATGCACACAGCTTCAAGCATGCGAATTACTCCAGAGTGAAGCTCGTTATTGTTCAATGTAAAATTAAGTAGACTCCCTACTCAAGGAACAGAGAGGCGTGATGCCATTGGAATTTCTCGTCTTCTGGCTACACACCCGATCATTAAATTTACCAAAGTTTTCACTTATACAACCAATCTAAGTTCTTAAGCCCTTCGTGTATTTAACAAAAACCCCTAGTTTTATTAGCATAGAGGTAAAAATAAATTCTTATCTCTTTTAACCCACCTGAAGCTTGCTGCTGCTCCGATTGCTTTTTCTTCTTGCTTGCTGCAGCCTGCCCATTCCTTGAACTGTGGTCGGTTCCTCCTCCAGCTCCTGTTGCCCTGAGACTATGGCTGCATCAGAGCAGCCAGGAAAGAACCAGTCATCCTCAATCAGTTTTGTGCCACAGGAAGGCTATCACATTTACATCAGACACTACTACATAAAGAGAGACCAGGGACAGGCTGAAGTCCCTATCAATGACTGACAGCAACAAGATTAAAGAAGCAATCCATCGCGTTCACCTTGTGATTTCCCTCCAACATTACTACGTAGAACATCAGAATAAAGTCTGCACATCTCGCTAAGAAGCGGCAAACTGAAGTCTAACTTTACTTCTTCATCAGCTCTAAATGAAGACTTTATACAGGAGACTGGAAAGGGTGAGGTTATGCTGATACTCAAAAAAAAGCCAAACAATTCAAATGCCAAACTAGATCTCGTTTCAATTTACCAGGTTGAAATATACCTGATTTGTACGACAAAGGCATCCATCAGCTGAGACAACTGTGGTTTTTACAATCTGAACAATCACGTTAGTTTTTACGGAAATGCCATACGTCCCTTTCAGCTTTAATTTTAGTACGAGCTACAAAGCCGGATCATTTGAGGAAGTCACAAGCATCTGTTACACTGCAAACCGGCATCAAACCATCTTATCGTAAATTAATCATACCATTCTTCTTAAGACAAAGATAAGAATCACTTTGAAATAAACACACTGAGTAAATTCGGAGTACGAAAGCTTAGGCAGGCATTCTGTTCATTGTTAGAAATGATTTTTCATTTAAAGTACATTCCCATCTGTTTTGTGATAGGACAAAACACGTTTGGGGTAACAGATGAAGAAACAGACGGCTCATGCAAAGCAGACAGGACAGAACAGCCAGCGAAAAGACACGACAGTAAAGGTGGCTCCATACTAACTGAAAATTACATGAATCAGATAGTTACAAATTTAGCTTTCAATTTAACCACATCACTCCACGGTTGTTCTCACAGCATGCAAAATGCAGGGAACTTATGTCGATGCATCTGTGAGGTAAACACCAGAAACTATGAGGAGATTCAGCCCTGCTGGAAATAGTCAGCTTTCATCCCAGCTGTCCAACGATTACTTCTACCACGAATTTCATCAACACACAATTCTCTAACACCTACTAGACTTAAGTTCTTCCTGTGATATTTCAAAATTGCATACTTCACATGTTGTCACAAAAGACTAGAGGAAAAAAGTCAAAGAAAAGAATTAATGACCCTCTTAAAATGAGGACTGCTAAATTGGATTCTGCTTCTGGGTTTAATTACATTTTGGCTTTTGGCACTGTCACATTATCTGCATTCATTTTACACACCTTTGTTTCTTTTCAAGTATAGATTCTACAGGGATTTTTTTTTTTTTTTATAAATTACACAAACCTCTTCAAAGACACAAAAATAAAAGAAAATTGCCACTGTCACATTCTCCTGCCATTCCAAGAGCTGATTCTGCAGTTCATCCACACTACCTGATTCACTGGCCTAACAAGAGAAATTGCATAGGAAAACATATTTACCAAATCCCACTGCAAATGTAAATAAAAAGTAGTAACATCCAGCAACCATAACAGCTAAATGTGACCAACGCTTCCAATGTGCCTTTGTCAGCTATCTTACAATTTTTGTAAACAGATATAATTTTTGCACTCTCACTAACGATATTTTGAATAAATTCACATAAACTCCTACCCAGGTTTATATCTGAGCTATGACACTGTGCTCACCAAAATGGCTTTTACAGGCTCTATTGTTTGTCTTTTTCTTTCTTTACTGTATCTAAACTAATTCCCTGTGTGCTACTGAACAGATGTGGTCACATTCAGGATCAAAAGTAGCATTTTTGTTACAGATAACATCAAATTATGTACAACACTGTTCATCTCAGTATGTCCCACATGGCAAAACGCAAACGCTGAGAGGTCAGGCACACTGCATTCAAACCTGAGATTTAGCTTCCAAGAGAGCTGAAGAGCTTGGTAACGTCAAGGAACCGATAACATCAAGGAATGGCTCCCCACTGCCACTTTTTTTTTTTTTTTTAAAGTATTATTTAACAAAACTGTTGTTGTTTGTCTTGGCCTGTTAATCAGCTGCTAACACCCAGAAACATTTCCCATTAAGTGCTCGAAACTTCAGCTATTTTTCAGTCAGGAAGAAAACCATAGTGTTTTTCCATGCTCTCATGCTAAGAAGTGTGCCAGACAGCTCACAGCACAAGTGAAAGTGATCTGCCAAGCAGTCATTTGTGCCGTGAATGATTCCAATAATCCAAAAATGCTACCAGCCATAGTATGTGCACATGTTTGCACCTTCAAACATAGCGCTACAAGAAAGAGGCGTCTGGCGGTTCTTCAGCTAGAATTCTGCACAACTCCTTTCACTGTTACACACAAGTTCCTCCGTGCCCAAACAACAGCCGCATCCCCAAACTCCTTCCTTGCATAAAACTTTCAGCTTCAATTATCGTCAGCACAAACCACCTACTGCTTCATTACTCTCATTTTGTCTGATCACCATATAGATCTTTACTCAACGATCATCCAAAATTAAAAATGGCATTTCTTAACTATTGAGATAAAAACACCACAGCCAAGACACCATCTTTTCCACCACACAATGTAAGTATTTTTAGTGTGTTTACTTACATTTTCCATATATGTAGCATCTTTTCCTTGGAAACGCTATCTTTCTTTGCTTTGAATATTTTTAAGACTTCCAGTTTGCTCCTGGAACAAGCTACATTTCTCTTCACTGCCTCCAACTCTCTTGCTAAGGTTCTGAACTAGAATCTGCATGCTTTGGAGCGAGGATTCTTTAACAGCCAGCTCATTCTTTAGAATGCAAACCAAAAGACAATTAAAAGAAGGGACCCAGAAAAAAGATACAGTAATCATCATGAAGCTGACTCCTAGCCCTTCCCTCAGAGTTAGAGCAACATTCAACTCAAAGCTCAGGTTTGGTTTGAATTGGAATGAAATTTGTCAGCACCTTCTGAAGTCGATACTAATACATACAAATGATACTGACAAAAGTAATAAAGAAATATAGATCTACTAACATAAATGAAAATAATCAGTAAAGAATTTGGATTCACGTGAAGAAGTGCAGAGGATTTGTGCTTCAGAGAAAGATGCACCGCATAACGCAGCAGAATTTGCTGATTCCTTGAAATCTCTATGGAGATTTTCTATTTCAGCTGCTAATATACCTTCAGTTCTTCATTGGGCACGAGTATTCCATTGGCAACACCACTTGATCCACACGCTGTCTGTAAATCCATGATGTAAGCATCTCTTTCAGCTCACTTCTTCTCTATCTCTGCCAGCGTGGCATCCGTTTCAGCCCCACGACAGCGCTGGGCCTCCAGTTCAACACTCTGAAAACGAAAAGACAGCACTGCTGGTCATGTATACTTCCACCATCTACAGCACAGAAGAACGGTTTAAATGTTTCCTTATTGCCTCTTTTAGGGTACTGAAAAAATTACAGTCGCATTTCTGACCTGGTTCAGTTTTAACTGTAATCTTTAATTAATGAGCCTTTCTCTCTGAAATTCTGCAGCATTCACATTCCTGCCGCCTGCCAGTGTCAACAGCCACGTCCACAAAACCCATCACTGCACACAACAGCTACAAACCATAACACGAAATCATCCCTTGAAAGAAAGAGAGGGACGGGGAGCAGGACAGAGAAACGGAGAGAGAAAATAAGCGATGGGGAGCAGGGCAGAGCACTAGGAAGAGGAAAATAAGACAAGGCAGAGGACCGAGGAGCTCAGAGAGAAAGAAGGGTCGAAAGGAAACGCCAGAGAGGTAGAGAAATCAAGAAATACAGGGACGAGGAGCCTTGCAGAGACGGAGCACGAAAATGTAGGGCCGGTGAGCGCGAAAGAGGGAGAGAGAGACGGGGGCAGGGGAGGAGATGAAGAAGAAAGGAGAGAAAAAGATGGCAACGGAGCGCAGGGGACACAGACAGAGAGAGAAAAAGGAGAGTGAACAGGAAAAAAGGGACCGAGAAACAAAGAAAGGGTCAGATCTAGACAAAGAGACCAAGAAGGGGGCGAGGGGCGTGTGTGCAGGGAAACCCCAAAACAAACCAGCAAGGGGCTAGAGAACAGAGAGGGAGAGAAAGAGAAGAAAGGGCCATGAAGCAGGACAGAGAAGGAGAGAAAGGCAAAAAGGGAGAGCAAAAAGAGCCGGCTGGACAGGGAGGTACAGCAAGAAACGACCGGACAGCCAGCAGGACAGAGAAATAGAGACAGGGAGCCGGCTAGAGAAATTCTGGAGGGAGAAAAAGAGGGAGAGGGAGCACAACACAAACACAGACAGAAGACGGGAGGTACAGGGAAAGGAAAAGGAAAAAGAAAAATAAAGAAATCACAGCAGCGTGGGAGAGAGAAGGATCCAGGGGAGGGCCTGGGACGCAGAAGAGGGGCGACAGGGCCCCGAGGGCCCGCCACTCACCGCAGCTCTCGCTCTCCGCGCTCCCGGGAGACTCTGCCGCTTCAGACGCTTCTCTCTCCTGCTCTCCTCCATTCCTCTTCCCTAACTCCGGTCGCTTGGCTGTCCCCCACCTAAGACAAAACGTCCATGTCTCGCAGCTCTTACGAGACAAGGCTCCCTACGCACGTAGCCGCGCTCGCGCGCTCCACAACCGGACCATGCTGCTGCTGGTGACACATACAGACCCTGCGGGGCACGCTGGCGGCCTGGCCTGCTGCGGGCTACCAAGAGGGAGCCTTCCTCACCCGCACAGGCAGGCTCTCTCCTGCCTGCAGCCCCAGCCAGCTGCCAGCCAGCTGGCCTTCCATTTCTTCTTCTTCTTCTTCAGCCTTCTCGGGACTCTCCAGCTTCAGCCGCGACACCTCCTGCCCGCAGCCACTCAGCGCTCCGCCTCCCCCTTTTCGCCCCCACGCCGCCAGCACAGCGAGGCCCGGCACACGCAGCCCACACAAGCCCGGAGCGGGCGCAGCCAACGGCATCCCCAGGCCACGAACGGACAAACGCGTCCTCAGCGCGGCCCCTGCCACACACAAACAAGCAGCGGCCACCGCCTTCAGGGAGGCCGAGGCACGCTCCAGGGCCAGCGTCCCGCCCGCACCACGGGCCTTGCGGGAGGCCGGGCGCTCCGGGACAGGCTTCAGGGGACGTGCTGCAGCTGGGGGCGGCTGCGCGGGGCGACAGGGGCCGGGGGAGCGCTGCCGGCTTGGGGGGGATGCCCGCCTCCTTCCCCCCTTCCCTTCCGTCACCTCCTGCCTCTGGCCCCGGGGCTGCCCGCACCCGGCTCGCCTCCTGCAGCCTGCCGCAGCGGCCGGCTCCAAGCTTCCCGTCCCACCACCCTCGGGCACCCACCACGCACCCCCGCACCCGCCGGAGGGGAGCCCGCGCCTCACCGCTGGCCTCTCTGCTCCCCCGCCGCCCCGACACCCGACAACACACCGCCGCCAGGCTGCTACGCCGCACCGCGCATGCGCCACGAGCCGACGGCGCGCCGGAGGGGACACACCCCGCGCCGAACGCCGGCCTGCAGTACCGCGTGGCGCCCACGCGGCGGCGCCAGCGGGTACGGCGGGTACAGCATCCTTATGGGGGTGCGTCCTCCTGGCTGGTAGAACAACTCTTACAAATGCACGAGAAAGGGAGGTGGATAGCATAACTACTGTTCTCAGTCTCGGAAAACACCCATCACTGAAATGTTAGTCTCATTTTAGCATCAAAAATTAGAAGTAACTTGCTAATTTCTATGACATCCATCTACCGTGGTTTTTTAACGCATGCAAGCAAGCCAAACCACCCTCAGAGGTGAATGAGCACAGGTGATGTGTAGAGGAACAGCACTACTTATCGCCGACAGGACGCGACAGAAGTATTTAAAAGCACTTGCGATGGACAATAGAGGGGCCAGCTTCCTCATATTCATCTTTGCTGACCCACATTTGCTGAAAAGTGGACAGAGACGCCAGTATTGAACCCCCAGTCCAGACAGAGTATTTACATTCTGCTGGTGCAATCATCCAGAAGAGAAGCACAATCTGTTGTAAATAAAGTGACAAGCAGCTAACACAGTAAACATCTCTTTGGAGGAAACAACTAGGTGAAACGCTTTTCATCATCAAAGCACAACTCCAATGAAGTAAAGCACCGAAGAGGTAGAAAGGCTGCCATATTTTGTCTTCCACCTTGAGTCGACAGAGCTGCTATAATGTTACTATGAACAGACAAATACCGCAGCCCGTGAGAGATCTGCAGATGGCCTACAACACAGCTACCAAAAATTTACAAACGTATACGAAAGAAAAGTAAAGGTTTGAAATATTTATCCAATTTGGTTGTAAATAAAGACCGCTGGGACAACACTGCACAGAACGGTCGGAGCATTTTTCTAATGATAAAGGAATTCTTTTACGTAAAAAGAATCCCAAACCCCAAAACACTGAGATACACTGGCACTGTGTATCTAGCTAAGCACTAGATGTGAAGCTAGAAGACCTCCCGCTGATTCCCGCCTGAGCCACTCAATTGCTCAAATACACTGCATGTACCCCTGCTCCTGCGTGCTCCCGTTTCCACGCCTGCCACTCCACGTCATGCCCGTGCAACATGTCGTCTGCTGCCTGACAAACATGGCCTCTCTATTTCACTACACATTGCCTTGCTCCAAGGCAAAAGGGTCCTTCCAAACAGCTAACAAGCCGCAGACTTTGCACGCTGCTTGGATTTTGGATTTATTCTTTCACCCTTTTCTCTGATAGCCAAGCCTTGAAGCCTACAATATCCCCTGTATCTTCTCAGGTTGGTCATGTTCCCTTTAGTATTTACAGCTCCATCTTCTCTAGGTTCATCCCTACCTATCTTGCTGTTCTGTGGTGTCTTTCAAGGAGCCCCTTTCTCCTTCTTAGCCCTATTTCACTGGGAAGCCCACAGGACTGTCTTCCTTAACTGTTCTTTCACATTTTCTCAAAATGACCTCAGAAACTCCCATGGCTTCAGCAACCATTTCTATTCCAGTACCTCTCCAATCCCTCTCTTCATTCTGCTTTGGCTGTTAGGAGGAAAAGAGGCATGAATTAAGCAGGCTGTCCGAGGGTCTCCTAACATCAGGGCCTGGGATGCAAGACCTGCACATTCCCTTGTGGACATTTGCATTTGACTATAGGATCTAACTTTCCAACAAAAGCTTCTTCTGGAAGCGCAGGTGTGCAAAATTACCTGAATCTTCATAGCACTTGGAGCCAAAGCGGTAATCTCTTTCTGCATACGATCGCCAATCCCAGGATACATCGTGGTTCCTCCAGAGAGGACGTTATTGGCATAGAGATCCTTACGGATGTCGATATCACATTTCAGAGTACTGTTGTAAGTGCTTACGTGGACACCTGCAGATTCCATCCCTGAGTGGAAAGAAGTTTCAACACATGTGATTTCTCTTTCTTCCCTTCTTTTTCTTACTGTTCAAATGAAAGGGAAGCTCAGTAGTCCAAGAGAATTCCAGGAAAAAAAACCTACGTGATGCTCAGGAGAGCATCTCGTGGTACTGTTCCTTGCTAAAGAAAAGGAACAGACCAGATAAAGTCCAAACTGTGTTCCCAGGACTGTAAGTACTAGACTTTTAAACTAGCTTAACACGCATATTTTGACAAAGATCTGTGATCCAGGAAGTCCCGATTTCCACCGCTACGTTTCTGACACCACTGTTGAACACCAACGCTGATCCTCGATACACTTCTGGCAGCCAAATCCCCCCACCTCCTAACGAGCATTTCTCCCGCTGATGTTCAAATGCAGAATATTTGAACATCACTCCTGCTGATGTTCAAAGGCAGAACTTGGAGCTATATTAATGCTTCAATAGTTTGCTTTCTACACACAAACGCAGCTAGCTTTACCACTTCGTTTAATGGAAATCGTGCCAAACTGCCCGCAGTCATTTGGCTCACTCCTCACGAGTGGAATTTAAATTGAAAGTAGGAAATTTGTGTGAGGGCAGTACAAGTTACCATAGAAAGTGGCAGTCATCCACTGGATAGAATGGGAAATTTGACACTACAGATAAAACTACTGGAAAATAACGTACGATTTCATTTTGTATGATTACATTACAGATTAATATAATAAAACAATAAACTGCAGCAGCATCTAGATATAAAACCCACATAAGCAGCACCGTGCAGTTATACATCAGCCAGTCGAGATAAAAAGCATGATCTTCTGACAGTACTCTAAATCATCACCTTAGAAACTCTACTGCACTTGGAAGAGGCTGAAATCATCTTACGATGCAGGTACCTCTAAACTGACATTTTCAAAATCCAAAGCCACATAACAAAGCTTCTCCTTGATGTCTCTCACAATCTCCCGTTCCGCTGCAGACAGCCAACAAGATTTTAATCAACATACAGTACAACAGCCAGGACACAGACTTTCTCATGCACATTTCCCTGAGTTCATGATGGTCGTGTGGTTCATTGGCCCTCTCTCTTGTCTCAGCAACATTACTTTCCCTTTGGATTACCAGATTTCCCTCATCGGCAAGTAACAGATATATTGTACTACAGAATACTGCAAAGATTAATGTTTACATGTCTATGTCACAAAACCTTGACCAGATCTCCCGAGGGTCACCCATTGCCAGCTACTAACTTTGTTCCTTTCTCTGTGGAAGAGGTATAATCAAAACACAACAACCCGTTCAATTTGCCAGTAACTCAGGATTCCCAAACGCGGTGGCATCCTTGTCCTTGATGCTCAACAAACACGCTGAAAGCCAAAGCCAGGAGCATCCCATTAGCTAACAGGAACTGTTTTTCCCAGGCCAACCTAGTGACAGGCATTTTGATGCATCTCACCAGGTACAGGCTTCCTGCATAAGATGACAAGTAACAGAGCAAACATATGCAAAGCATATCCAAAGCCCAGCTCATTACCAGTGGTGACAAACGAGTAGCCTCTCTCTGTCAGAATTTTCATTGAGTTAGTCAGTCAGGTATCTGCCCACCAGATCCAGTCTCATGATGGGGGCAAGGCATAGCCCTCATAGACAGGCACATTGTGAGTGACACCATCTCCAGAATCCAAAACTACTCCTGGAAAGTCAAAGAAAAGGAAAAGCTGGTTATTGCCCACCGACACAGGGTCTCCACATACTCCGTATTCTCAACCGTGACATGCAACAACAAAGACGCTCACGTGACGATTGCTTCTGTCATTGCTGTAACTGAAGAGCTGCTCACGTGAGATGAAATTGTTGGCACAAACTAAGCATTTTGAGGAAAAAAAGACGTGTAACGTTCAGCAATTTGATTGTATTGCTCTTGCTGAACGGATGCTAGCAATCGTGATCTTACACGTACGCGGAGACAACTTCACTTCAGACAACCCCTAGCGCTTTACAGACATGAAACAATGTACAAACTGTAAATAAACTTCTATCTATAAAATCAAAACTTGGAATCTGCCATTAAAATAAACCACCTCATTAGGGAAAAGATAACAAGAGTTTATCTGTGCACAGCCATGTCACTTCTATTCTTGGATAGGAAATGAAGTACATGTTTTCCACTCAAAATGAATAAGGCATTTCTGATACCAAACATGCATACAAATAGTTGATTTTTAAACACAAAACAAGTATTTATGACAACTGTAATTCCTGTAAGCTGGCGATCTTTTTATACAAAATTATATGGTGGCATCAGGCTAGAGAGGCAGATGGCATTTTGATTTTTTTCAAAGTATACAAAGACTCAAGGGTTGCTAAGAAGTAATTTATCGTCTTAATGCTTGATCAGACTCTAAACAGCAATAAGAAGAGACCTCCATGCTAATTCTAATGATCGCTTAACAGCAGTCATGATTGTGTCATCAAAAGTCATCACTGATTTCAATGAAACTTTTTCATTTAGCTACCGATTGGGGTGTTTTTTCTTACTGGGAATGGAGCTTAACAATAGAGATATGTCTAAACTAAGAAGGAACCATGGGTTTGGCACAATCTAGTTAAGCCAGAGCCTCTTCTCCATCCTGTGCAATTAAGGGCAGTATCAAACTATCATCTTTCATCTGTTGATACAGCTGAGCTGCGGTCACCTGAGCTTTTGAAAGACACAGATCTACACCCATACCTGCCGTGAAGTTGGAAAAAACCAAAGAGGTACTTGCACAGCACGGTGGGAAGTGTTCAGTTGCCACATGGCCACCAGTTCCTCTCAACACACAGCTGGGTGCACCACAATCGACGTCTGTCTGTGTGGGCGCACGTGCACGCACATCCACGGGAGGAGGACAGGTGGAAAACACGACTCCCACAAAGACTCACCAGTCGTTCTTCCAGATGCATACAGAGACAGCACCGCCTGAATTGCTACGTACCTGGCTGGCACACTGAACGTCTCAAACATAATCTGGAATTAAGGATTTGAAAACCTTTAGGATCTACACTCAAAAGTATCTGAAGGACAGTAATTTTTTTTTTTTTTCCCAGTAAATACTGCCAGTTACTACTCCTGAGTCCCCTCCTGAACCGTGGTTCTTCTGTGAACAGCACGCTATGTTTTCTCTAGGATTTCACGAAAAATCACAGAAGTCAGTGGGTACCTTTCCATTAACCTCAGACTACGTCAGATTTTTAATGATAACATTAACTGAAGATGACACCCTGGGAGAACTTTTTTTACCCTGATGGCAGGACTGCATGAATGCAGCAATCTGAGGTATGTACGTATACACACACACCTATTTAAAAGATTTATAGAAGACGCAGATGGAAGAAACCACGAGGAATAATCTGTCTGTTCCCATCTCAAGGAGGAATCAGCCATTCCTGACACAGTACGATTGCCTCTTTAGGCCGTCGAGGAGAGCGAATGATTTTGCTTTTCCTTCTCTGGCAACTTGACTCGATAAGGAAGAGTACTTCAGAAACAGGAAAGAAAGACAGCACTTCTCCAGCAAAGTTCTGGTCCCTAAAACCACAAAAATGTATGAAGCATCATTTTTGCAATTAATGCAACAATGCACTTGACATCTGATGGCATTACAGTTCTACCCGAGTGCTATAGGCACGGGCCAGGTGCCACCAGTATCGGGGTCTGCCCTGCAACCAGCTCATGCTGTCCCATTTGTGGGGTTTAAGACATCGTGGGCTCTTCAGAGAATCCCTGCAAGAACACCCTGGAGATTTACAAACCAGGTTTCCTCACAGCAGGAACGTTTGGGGTTTTAAAGTTTGAGCTGCTTCAAGTTCCCGGTGTTCGATCCTTTCCCGTGTGCTTTACGAAGCAAGGCTGTGCCATAGGACCGACCCCAACGCTCTCAGATGAAATGGAAGCAGAATTTGACAGTACAACATTATTTAAGGTAAGAACAATCATTTTTGTTCTTGTTGATGTGCCTCTAACCGGAAGATTCTTTTTCACGTCAGGAAGCAGAATGATTTGATCGTATAAAATCATTAACAGCATTCATATAGCAATGTTTAACCATTAGTTCGACTAGCTGGTCTTTTTCAACATTCATTCACGTTGCCATGAATCGTTATTTTTCTTCTAAAACCCTCAGGAAAAGGCTTTTAGAATGCAGTAGACAACCTATTTACCAGCAGCAGCCAACATTACAGAACTGTACCCAGACTCTGACTCCGTCAACGCAAGCCAGAAAGAAACTCCGTTCCTAAGTACCTCAGAAACGACATCAGAGGAGATACCGGAACTTAGGAGCAGAGAATTTTAAAAAGAGAAATGCTACAAAGCTTGGAGAGCTCAGCATCGCTCCTTGGCTCTGAAGAAAGCTGGACGGGACCAAGGTGTTCAGTCCTCCACGGTAAGAAATCATCTTGCCACTCGGTCGTGCACACAGCGTTTCACACCCAGCTTCCCGGGTAATGCTTGGGTCAGTACGGGCGCACTCAGAGAGACAAAATTCACAGGGAAAGCCCAGCACATCTGTGCAAGTTGCCGCTGCTTACACTTTTACTCACTATTGCTTAGATGCCAGAGAAGCAACTGACATTCATAAAATTAATGGTTGAATTCATGGTTGAATGTGGTTTTATTTAGAACAAATTGCCCCTGCAACCACACAGTCAGACCCCAGTTACCTTACACCAGGAGACTCTCTGGAATACCTTCAAAGCCTGAAGCAAACAGCAGCCAAGTCCAGGAAGAAGTCTGTAGATCCCCAGAAGGTCTCAGACCAGCCGAAGCAAAAGCATTAAAATCGTGAGCTGTAACATGGAAAGAACTCTCGGGGCGACACTTACCCAGGAAAAGGTGACGATTTGTAAAAGCCTCTTTGTAAATGACATGATCTCACCTCCCATTACATTTATATCAGCTTCTGGAATGGAGTTCAGAGTATCTACACAGTTCAAGCCATTTTTTGAAACCTTATTTTTCCGTTTCTGCTTATCACAGTGACAGCAGAAAGGGCTGGATAAATCAGGGCAGAATTGCCAACACCTCTGGAGCCTTTCCCGCTCGCTAACCTGCTGTGCCTCATGCCAGAGGGTCACTCTCTCCCCTGAAGACAAGAATCCCTCACGCGAGCCCAGTAAGACTGCAAGGATTTGTAGGTCCGCTGTTGTCACTGCAAAGTGTTCTGCTCCACTCTCAAACAATTAGTTAAGAATAGCTTGTTATCATGCTGTTAACAGCCATCTTCAGGCTGGAAAGGGAAAAGTCTTACCATGTACAGTCCTCATGTTTCAACTGTACTTGCGCGTTTGCGTGGCGCACAGACTGAAGATAGCTGACTTCTCTCCGTGTTTGGGTGACGGCATGGCTGAAAACAGGCACCGAATCAGCAATCAGCCCTTCAGAAGAGACAAGCCGTTACCATTTTACAAAAAAAAAAAGACAGCAGTTGTATAGGGAAAGATTGAATTTCTATAGATAAAACCTTTGCCAGGCTAAGAAACATTCTAGAACCGCCAGAAGAAGAAAGTTCACAGGATTTACCTCCAGCGGTAACTCCGGCTGGCAGCATCTCCCATTCCACATGACAAACAGAAGTGAAGCAGAACATCAGATACAATGTGGTACACGTTAACTCTGCAAATGGAAATCCCAACCAACCCCCCTTTCTTACCTGCCCTGTGACCGCGCGGCAGGCCTCGCGTACAAGCATCCTCGCACCTGAAGCGGGTAATTCGATTCACTGACATCTGCTCAAAGTCAGCCTTGTCCCTGCCCATTGGTAAAACCGATGGAACCCTTCCATTTCCATACTCATTAAATTTTTCTTGTCCCATGAGATTTTTAAGGATTTTAGTCTAGCACAGAGGAAATCAAACGGCTACTCCTTTTTGTGACCTTATGTCTACTCCTTCAGACTTGCTTTGTTTTGGTTGTACCTCCATTTCACACAGACGTGAATGGAAATGCAGAGAGAATAAACACCAACAAACAACAGTACAGGGTGTAAAAACAAGACTCGAGCTTCCAGTGGCCATCGTCTTCACAAATCAGCTACTTTTTCAATCAGCCAAGTAGTTGTGCAGTTTCAGAGAACACTGTCACAAACTTGGATGTATTACTACGCAAGGCGAAACGCTCTATTACGTGCCTACAGAAACTGAATGCAAATCCTCCGCTTCTTACAGCCTCTTAGTTGAAAACCCGCCCTCTATTCGTTTGTACCTGGACGCCACGTATGTCAAATACGTAAGGTTGTGTCTTTATAAGCCTCAATTTCACGTGTTGAGCAGCTGAGAAACATTTTGCCCCAAAGAAATGCAATAACTAAACCCACCAACAAGTGCAAGTGAATAAAAAAAATAAAAGCCAAAACAAACAAACAAAAAATACCCAAGACAAGCTACAGAAATTGCACCTTCAAACAACAGTAAAGGATCAAGAAGCTGAAGACATTTCTTCACGTCATCTCATTTTTGGATCTTTAATCATCACCTTAACTCACTACCACACACATGTCTGTGCACCTTGTCAGAGCCATTACAAACTGGGCGGCCAAAGAACAACCAACTTAAATCTTTTATTTTCAGCCAAATAAAAAAAGAAAAAATCGAGCTCTTCCTTTATTGCACTCTATAACACTTCTTGTCACAACCAAGAAGCCAATAAACAGCAAAAGCTGAATATTCCTTTAAAATCCATAGTTTAACTCTTAAAATAAAATTTATATAGAAAAGATATCATTTACAACCCATTCAGTAGTAATCAATCATTATGTACTCACAAACCATATTCAATAACTCGTATGCAGCAGTTTCTTTGTAGGGCAGAGGGGAATGTTTTTCTCCTTAGCAAATATAATATCCCACTGTTAAAGAGCAATTCAAGTCAACTTTGGAGCAACGGTGATATACACAAATTTCTTTTTGTGATAGACACAAATTTATTTGGAGAAGCGTAAGATTCATTTGGGGTAACAAGAATATATACGACTGTGTCCAGTGCAGAGCTTAACTGCAGCATGTGAAACGTCCATTACCTTGAACTGGCACACCATTACCGAAAGGGAAATAATTTACGCAGCAAATGCAGTGTATTCAGAGAACACCAGTGAGTCACAATAAAACAACACACAATAAAACAACAAGATGTATTGTAACTAGATACGTGAGGAACCAAAACCAGGATTTGGCTCTGGCCGTCAGCAGCTTACAACAGTAAAGACTTCGCCCTCGGAGCCATCTTCTGAAGGAAAGGGCTGCTCCTTTCATCTGGTTAGGAAACAAAAAATTTCAAGTAAGCAGTCATAAGTACAGGTAAGATGCTTCACTGCAACTTAGATTGCCGAGGCACTATAAACCTTTTGCCTCTGATGCAGCAACGGATGCCACAGCACAGCTTGTAAGCGTAAAAGATTCAAAGCCCAAAGAAAACAGCATTAATCAATGGGGAGAGGAATGGATACAAGATATTTGTGTATTATGCAATTACATATGCACACTAGAAGTGAAAATGCATAATTATATGCATACACATTTTATTTAATGGCTGCATGTGTCATATAAATAGGATCAGTCATATTTTCATTTGGACATAGGTAAAGTGTTTTATGGCACGGTTTACACAGCTGCCTGTATTTGATTCTGATTCACCATCCACAACCCAAACAGAAAGAAATTAAGGACTTTTTATTTCAGTAAAGTGTAGTTTCAGAAGCAGTTTGCTGCTTTGAATGGCTGTCTCTACGGACCCCCCCATCCTCGTGATACCTAACACAGCAAGAGGGTACTTCACAGTCAGATTTTCAGAGAAAAGGCAGATTAGACACGTAGCTGCTTCATGCCAGTGCTTACGTATAAAGAGGACAACGCAAAATCAGTGACTCCCAGTCACTCACAAGGGAAATCCACACTCCAAGAATGTGCGACAGTTGAAAGAAAGGTATAGCAGAGGGAAGACAGGAAAAAGAAAGGAGCAGCATGAGGGCGATCACGAGCTGCACTGTCTGCAACCCAGTCTATAACTAGCAGTACACGGTGTACACACCACTTTTAAGTATCTCATCATTCAGGAGCTTTAAAAGCTTTCACTTACCTTTCGCACAATAACACGTTCACCAGGACTCAGGATTAAGGCTTCTCTTTCCTCCTTGGTTTCCATCTGAAGAGCGTATTCGCTAGCTACAGACCTGTAACCGCTTACTTCACATCTACAGAAAAATTACAGGGAGACAGCGGAGCACTGAATTAGCTACTCTTGTAAAGTACTGAATTCACAAAAGAAACATTGTTTTGTATACTTACATTACTGGTGAAAGGTCTCCACAAAAACCAGGAAGACTTAGTTGATGTTGCCAGGCCCTTTTCAGTCTCGATTTGCAATCTACTCTCAGGGTGTTTCCTTTATTCAGAATAAGCCCCATCATCGCTACCTGACTGAATGGTGCTTTTCAGATGATGGCAGTGATGGACACTTTATGTAGGCAGATGGACGATGGTATTTTAAATCTAAACAGTGGCTGCACTAAAGCTGTTAGATGTGAATTCTTTTTCTAACTTGGAAAAAGAGAAATATCACTGACTATCGAGTCCAAAATCTGAAGCAAGAAATTAAATTTAAAAAAATAATCCCAAAGCCCCTCACATTCTCTTGATCCACAGAGTTAGACCTCGCTTTACAGCACAGTTACACATGCATTTGCATTGCTCCAAGTACTGTGGACTCACAGACAGGTTCTATTATTTGTTGTTCTACTTCTTCTATTACTTGCTCAGAAATCTAACACCCACAGGAAAAACCTATCACTAATCTCACTAAAAATAAAAGACAAAAACTCTGACGCTCCTCTTTCCAGTTCTCTAGTACGCGCTGCATTTACTCCAGGCAGAGGGTAAATGAAAACATCACCATGCATTCATCCAGGATGGCTCTGGCTCTCTGAACGTGCAAGTTATTTCCAACCACCTAAGAGTTTATTGCAGCCATCTGTCACATACTTCAAAAGTGTAAGAAAAGAAATACCTTTTACAGACACTTTTCTTTCAATAGAAAAAAACACGTTTGACAGACAGCAGTAATTTACCTGTGACTTCGCTCCTCACAGAGTCCAAGAGCCTCTTCCGCAGATTCTCTCCTCCTCCTCTCTTCCGCCAGTGTTTCTGGCAGCTGCGAGAGCGCCTGCTGCACCGAGTCGTGCTGTTGCTCAGTCTCTGCAAGCCTATGACAAAAGGAAATCCAAAATCAGTATTTTACATACTTCAAGAATTACTTCCGTCTTCTTTTTCGTTACGGAATGTTCTTTTTAGTGATCAACGCTTCATTAGAATGAGATGCTTTAGACTAGATCTTGAAATAAAAGTCACCAGTAAGTATGTATCTTTACAAAAACAAACCAGAAACATTACCAGATGAGAACAATTCAAGAATATGGCTAGGATTCATTTAATCCACTGTATAGCCACGGCTTTCCCTTTGCCCCCAAACACCTTAGGGGCATAGAAAAGCATTACTTTCGCACTTACAACACAGCTGTTAGGAAAACAATATTGCTAATACATGCTTGCAGTCCTGACCTTTTTCTGAGTTCATTTAGCTCCATGTTGTCTATTTCAACAACAACCGCACATCTTTCCTGTGGAGCTCCAGAGGGAACTTCTGCTCTAGTTTCATCCTAGAAAATATTAAAGGGGAAAAAAAAAGCCAGTCAATATCTTTCTACTTGCTAAAAATCTTTATTTCGACTAAAGAAGCCACAAGCACCACAAAGCAGTGGAGTAAACCAACCTTTGTGCCACTTCATCTTCTAATTTCCAGAGCTGCAATTTTCCAAACCTCTTTTCTAACGGAAAGTTGGTGAAGAATCCTGCCCGTGTGTGCTGCAGGACTTGAAGGACACGTGTACACTGCGTAACGCAGCCGTCTCTGAAGGGTGAGCAAAGCATCCACACAGCCACGTCGTCATTGATCACTGACCACAGTTTCGTCAGTAATGCAGCTGTTTGTTTATTTTTTACTTTACAGTTCTCCTTGTCTGACTTTAATTCTGTTTACACAAGAGTAAGGGTTGTCTTATGTATCTATCCATGTCCTGGGTTCGGCCAGGTCAGGGTTAATTTTCACTGGAATCCAGGAAGGGACACAGCCAGGCGGGCTGACCCAACCTGGCCAAGCAGAGCAGGGTATTCCATACCGTGTGCCCTCATGCTGGGTGCCGCTGGTGGGGAGCGGGGCGGCGGGAACTCGCTTGCAATTTCCAGTCTGAGCCAAGAGGGGTGTTTTGAAGAACACAAGTTTTACAGCACTCTAACTTTCAAATACACCAGACACCACCAATTGAGCAATATTTCTGTGTTGATACCAGCTCAGACTCACATGAGCTACTGAGGATCTCGGCTGTTGTTCTAAGTTACCTTTGAATTAATCTGCTGAAAGTGCAGCTCCTTCTGGTGCATCTCCTGAAGACAGCGCTGCAGGTCATCTTGAAGCTGATTCTTCTCAGCTAAGACACGGGCAGTGCTGACAGACAACTTCTTCTCTATTTCTGCCACAGCCTGGACTTTCTTTAATAATTCACATTCTTTTACATCCAAGAGTTTGGACAGATTCTCATTTTCACTCATTAGCTCCTGCTTCTCTTTTTCCAACATATCGATACTTTTTTTCAGATATTCATCTGCTTTTATTTGCTCCGCCAATTTTTCATCTTTCCCTTCAAGATCTGCCTGCAATTGCTTATTAACTGAAGCCTTCTCTCGTGTCTCTATTTCCATCCTGTTCATTTGTTTAAGTATTTCATTTAACTGGTTATTAAGTTCTTTGCAACATGTCTCTCTGGCTTTCAGATCTCCAGTTAATTTAAGTTTCGTCTCTTCATTTTGCTGCTCCAAAACCCCAAGCTTCTGCTCTAATGAAATAATGCACTCTTGTTTCTCCTGTAATTCTTTGGTAATTGTCTCCTGATGTTCAGTATGCTCTACATGCTTCCTGGATAACTCAGCCAACTCTTCATCTTTTTTAGCATTTTCCAAAACTAGTTTGTTGTATGAATCTTTAATTGATTTTAACTCATTTTCAAGTGTTTGTGCTTTAGTCTCTTTCTCTTTAAGCAAATTGTCCCATTTTTCCTTTAGAGCATTGTTTCCCTCAAGCTGAGATTTCAAATATTCACTTTCTTTTCTTTGTTCATCCTTAGTTTCTTGCAGCTTTTCAGATGATTTACTAATTTGTTCTTTCAGCAAAGTAATTTGTGACTCACACTCTGCAAGTATGTTATGGTATGCGACCTTGTTGGCTTTGAGTTCAGAACGGAGCTCCTTCATTGTCCTGCTGGTCTCACTGCTTTGTCTTATTTTCTTTGGTTTTAGCTTCATTCTCAACTCTCACTCTTTCTAGCTCCAGTCTCATTGTATTACTTTGCTCAGAAAGGACAGATATCTTCAGGCTTGCACCTCTGATATCGGCTGTTTGTACTTCTTTCAGGAAACGAGTTTCCCTTTCAGCCTTTGATAAAGCCTCTTCCATCCCTTCTATTTCTTCCTCTTTGCATTGCACTTGACGCTTCAGGACCATCACCTGTGCGGCACATTCTGTCATATTGCGAGACAGGACAGACACCTCCCTGTCTTTTTCTGCCACTGCTTCTTCAAGATTATCAATTTCTCTTTCGCGTTTCTGGAGATCTTGAAGAAGTTGAGATCTTTCCTCTAAATGGCTTGTATTCAATTTGTCAAGCTCTTCATTTGTCTGGTCCAGATCCAGCTGCATCGACTCTACCACGTCCTCTTGTTTCAAAGTCTAAACATCAAGAAAATAATGTTACCAGAATACTTCAAACATACGTTAGAGGGAGAATGGAAGTTACACTCCACATGTAGAACAGCTATCTAAGGTAATCAATCTGTACCCAACCGTACAGCCACAAGATAACCACGTTATTCTGTGGACTGTTTTAGCACACAGAAAGTTTAGTCTATGAAATTTTTAGCAGCCAATGCTGTTATTTTGCTGACATTTAAATGGGCCATGTTAAAAGAACAGCAAATTTCTTCTCTTACTTTATTTTAATGAGTTAGTTACCTTTTCCTTCAGTGTAGCAACTTTTTCTGTTAGATCCCTGATGACTCTCTTCTGCTCAGTGTTCTCCACTTCATAAACACTGCATTTCTTTAAGGCTTCATTCAGCTTAGTATTCAAAATAAAAGTCAATGTGATAGAAACGTATAGAATTGTATTAAAATTGTGATGTTACAGTTATAATATTAAATTTACCTAACACTGGAGTTTATGTTTTGAAATTCATAAACAAAGATAACTTAGCAACCCAAGCAAACAGAACTACTTTCATGCAAAGCTCTGTGATGTGTCTAAGAAATCCTCACACCCAACTTCAAGCAACTACATGAAGCGAATAAAACTGTAAAGAAAGAGCAAAACCCTTCAGATACAGAAAACAGCAATATTGCTGCTGCGACACAAATAGGAACTTACGGCTAATGCTCACCAGTTCCAATCAATATTATTTCACAAGAACTTTAACTTACTTTTTGCTCAGTATGCACAGAATTTTCACCAAGCTCTTTGTTCAGAAGATCCTTTTCTTGAAGCAGTTGCCTCCAAGTTTCAATTTGCTCTAGTTTTTCTGTCGTGTTCAACAGCTTTTCTTCTTTTTCTCCAAGGGAAGTTTCAAGGAAGCTATTTCTGTCACTTCATCTAACAAGGAAATACATAGTTAGATATTTTGAACACAAAGCTCGCTTTAAGCTTTCTAGACTTATCAGCCCCAAACTAGGTTCCTAAAAGAATCATTATTTTTACACTTTCCATTTACACTTGCAACTACAAAAACAAGATTACTGCAACCTGAAGCAGGATCAACTCACACTTTGCAGGTGTTTTAAGAGATCATACTTCTCATCAGACGTCCAAGCTTGAAACAAAGAAAGCGAATCCTACACAGAGCTGTAAAAAACCTTCATCTTACCCTTTGAGCTGTTCATGCAAGCCAGAGATCAGAATGTGATGCTTTGCCGCATCTCGCGTTTGTTGGTTGCGTAACTGGGCAAGCTGAGTTTGCAAATGCTCATTCTCATTCTGCAACAAAAGAAGAGTGAAGCGGATTATCATGTACCAACACCCAGAACAGCACAAGATAACTGGAGTCACGAAAATCGGACTCTTCAGGAGATTTACATCCCACACGGTAACAGAGACCACTATTCTAGCACATGAGCAGATCATCAGTGCAGAACACAACACTGATACCAGCAGCTCAGATGTGATGTTAGTTCACATCGATGCAACTCACCTTGCAGAAACACCTCCTGCAGCAATGCTATGATAGCATGACCTGAAGGAGGACTGCTGTACACCCAAAGCAACACACACACTCACACTGTGTTAAGGCAGCTTACTTCTCTTAAGAGGGGAAGCTACTGCTTTGAAAAAATACTTTCCTCATTGCTTTGAAGACAGTACCAAACTTGCAATTTATTTTTGCCTGTTTTTTAAGGTTGAAGGAATGCAAAAATCTGCATATGGGGGATTGTGGAGAAAAGAAACAGGAAGCAAGCTGCATTCACACAGGTTTGTGGTTTCTTTTTTTGGAGGGGGTGGGGGGATGATGTTATTTTTGGTTTGTTTGTTTTTTAAACACAGTGCACATCTCCTACTCTAGCCAGATACACCGAACCAATTCAAAAATAAAACCACAAAAAAAAACTGGCAACAACATCCAAAAACCAAAAGCAGAACATGTATCCAGACTCCACAGCAAATAGGACACAGAATCACACAGAATGGTCGGGGTTGGAAGGGACCTCTGTGGGTCATCTAGTCCAACGCTCCTGCCGAAGCAGGGTCACCTACAGCAGGCTGCACAGGACCGCGTCCAGGCGGCTCTTGAATATCTCCGGAGAAGGAGACTCCACAACCTCCCTGGGCAGCCTGTTCCAGTGCTCCGTCACCCTCAGAGGGAAGAAATTCTTCCTCACGTTCAGACGGAACTTCCTGTGCTTCAGTTTGTGCCCATTGCCCCTTGTCCTGTCGCTGGGCACCACTGAAAAGAGCTTGGCCCCATCGTCCTGACACCCACCCTGCAGACATTTCTAAGTATATATTAGGTCCCCTCGCAGCCTTCTCTTCTTCGGGCTGAACAAGCCCAGCTCCCCCAGCCTCTCCTCGTGGGAGAGATCTTCCAGTCCCCTCACCATCCTTGTAGCCCTCCGCTGGACTCTTTCCAGTAGCTCCTCATCTTTCTTGAACTGGGGAGCCCAGAACTGGACAGAGTACTCCAGAGGAGGCCTCACTAGGCCAGCGTAGGGGGGAAGGAGAACCTCCCTCAACCTGCTGGCCACACTCTTCTTGATGCACCCCAGGATCCCATTGGCTTTCTTGGCAGCCAGGGCACACTGCTGGCTCATGGTTAACCTGGCAAACTTGTCACCTCTGATGAAAATACGCTAGCATTTTGCAGGAGGCAGAACACACCTGTACCGCCCTCAATAGCTGCCCTTCTTCATCTACACCAAACGTTACCTGTCTTGAAAGGCTTTGTTACAAGATTCTCAAATAATAATTAACATACCAGGTTGTCTTTCATCTTAAAATCATTAATTCTTTTTTATATTTGTGCAGCTTAACAGACAAAGAACTATGAGTAATGCACTGAACCTGAAGGAGTCTGAGGAAGAGATCAGTTGTATCATTTAGTGAAAGTAAGGTTTACAAATTATCATAGTAACTCATCAATCAGGAAATACTAAAAAATAACCTTCCTCATAAATATTTATTTCACTGTTCCTTTTGGTGCCTCCACTGAATACTTTTACAATATCAATATATATCAAATTAATATCTGGTGTTTAGATTGTATATATATAAATAAATGTTAGTTATTACTTAACTTTTATATATTTGCACAGTTTCTTTTCTATAACTGTGTGTGTATATATGCACAGAAAAATAATAATACTACACACACAGTTACAGAAAAGAAACTTGAGGGATGTAAGAAGAGGGACACTTCTGCCAGTAGTAACAAAATCTGTTTCAGGACCTTCTGACAAAGCCCCCCTAACAAACAATCATGAAAATCAGGTTGCCTTTTACTAGGTTTCTAAAACAAATAACAAAGCTTACTTCCAAACAAGTTTCTCCCTGAGCTGAACAGAAGCAACAGGTTTCAACTTCAGAGCATAATCTAGCATGTGTACACCCTCTGCCAACAGAATGACGAAGCATAATGCCTTGACATGTTTTTGCTAGCTGCAAATGGGCATTTCTGTCTTACTGGAGGCTACGACTCTAAGAATATCAACAGAGAATAAAACGATTCTCTTCCATCATGAGGTTTTTACACAAACCGAAAAGCTCACCTGAAGAGTCTCCATTCTACCTTGAAGCTTCACTCTGTCTTCCAGATCCTGACAACGCTCTTCTAGAAGAAGAATTGGTTCCTGCAGTTGATTTCCTTCCATTTCCAACTCTTCAACCACACTCCATAAACCTACTTCTGTCAAAGAAGAAAAATTATTTCAAGAAAGGCCTGCTAACATTCCTCAAGTCTAGAAATGGTTTCAGCTTTTTATTCACAATTCTCCCCAGTGTTGGGAACAAGCAGACCTCAGCCATTTCCAGTGGAAGTGCCCGAGACCCTGCTTTTCCAAAAATTAGATGGCAAAGCTTCCCTTAGCTGCTGAAAAACCAAAATAAAGTTGCACAGCTCAAGAACTCGGAGAATCTGGCAGAAATGTTCTCAACAATACTGTGGCTCATGTTACGTTAATCATAAGCTATCGATGTACTTGCAGGATCAGATCTTAAGCACTTGTTAATAAACAATTTAAACCGGTCTGTATCAAAGTTTGCAAGTGAGTCTGTTCCATTTCAACAGCGAGATATATTTGCAGCCTTTACCACTGATATAAAAACATTTGCATTGAAAAATAAGACTTTGATTTTTAAATTAAAAGCATACAGCAATGGAACGCCATTCTGTTTTGTAACATAACTGTTACGTATTGGAAGAACAGTCCCAGGAACAAGACTCGTAACTGAAAAAACACATGGCCTTGCCACACAGGACATTTCATGGGCACCAAGGCTCAACCAACTCCAGCGTGCAGACGTATTTACGTTCTGCTTCTGAACCAAAACTAGGCAGCTCATCCAGCACGCACATGCTTTGAAATGAAAAGGAAGAAAATGCAAGCCAAAAAAATGCAACAAAGATTAGAATACACCACCAGTGGGTTGTTAGTTGAATTTGGAAACAAAAATAGACACAAAATACAGATGCTGTGCATGCTTTCATAAACTGTCTAGTCGCTATCACACCTGCGTTAGGTGAAGTGTACTCTGGCCACCAGTCTCCCATGTTTTCTCCTTCAGCTGAATCAGTGCTATCCAAGGTGACGTGCAATTCTTGAAAGCTTTGCTTTCCATCAAAGTTGTATTCTTCCTACGCGTAAAAAATGAGAATGAAGTTCAATTTAAAGAGGAAAAGAAGCAAGGGTAAAATACATATCCTGTTATTAAAAGCATAGTTTCAATTCTAAGTCCTAAAGCTCAGCAAGTGATTGAGGTGCCTGAATGTCAGCATACGGGAGCGCTGTGGACACTAGAGCAACCTGCCCAGCTTCTAGCTAGTATTTCCAGAGAAGCCAAGCCTCCCACAGGTTTTGTGCGGTATCAGCCAGCACTTTTAAGACACCCCTATGTTTGGATACCTTCATTGGTCCCCTGCTTTCTACAGTTAACAGGGTCCTCTGAATTTCAGGGTAAAGGATTGGAGTTCACTAAATTTAAGATTATTCTGCCAGTGGTATGTTCATGTGACAGTGACATCCTAATTCTTACAAAAGATCTTCATTTTCTCGTGTGTCTTACAGCACCACCTACCTAGAAGCAAACCTGAATGAACTGACACCACTTACTAATAAAAGTAAAGCTCCACCAACAGAGAGATTTATCAAGATTGTATCTAAACCAAAAAAAATGGCCTTAACACATGAAGAATGCACACAGCTTCAAGCATGTGAATTACTCCAGAGTGAAGCTCGTTATTGTTCAATGTAAAATTAAGTAGACTCCCTACTCAAGGAACAGAGAGGCGTGATGCCATTGGAATTTCTCATCTTCTGGCTACATACCCGATCATTAAATTCACCAAAGTTTTCACTTATACAACCAATCTAAGTTCTTAAGCCCTTCGTGTATTTAACAAAAACCCCTAGTTTTATTAGCATAGAGGTAAAAATAAATTCTTATCTCTTTTAACCCACCTGAAGCTTGCTGCTGCTCTGATTGCTTTTTCTTCTTGCTTGCTGCAGCCTGCCCATTCCTTGAACTGTGGTCGGTTCCTCCTCCAGCTCCTGTTGCCCTGAGACTATGGCTGCATCAGAGCAGCCAGGAAAGAACCAGTCATCCTCAATCAGTTTTGTGCCACAGGAAGGCTATCACATTTACATCAGACACTACTACATAAAGAGAGACCAGGGACAGGCTGAAGTCCCTATCAATGACTGACAGCAACAAGATTAAAGAAGCAATCCATCGCGTTCACCTTGTGATTTCCCTCCAACATTACTACGTAGAACATCAGAATAAAGTCTGCACATCTCGCTAAGAAGCGGCAAACTGAAGTCTAACTTTACTTCTTCATCAGCTCTAAATGAAGACTTTATACAGGAGACTGGAAAGGGTGAGGTTATGCTGATACTCAAAAAAAAGCCAAACAATTCAAATGCCAAACTAGATCTCGTTTCAGTTTACCAGGTTGAAATATACCTGATTTGTACGACAAAGGCATCCATCAGCTGAGACAACTGTGGTTTTTACAATCTGAACAATCACGTTAGTTTTTACGGAAATGACATACGTCCCTTTCAGCTTTAATTTTAGTACGAGCTACAAAGCCAGATCATTTGAGGAAGTCACAAGCATCTGTTACACTGCAAACCGGCATCAAACCATCTTATCGTAAATTAATCATACCATTCTTCTTAAGACAAAGATAAGAATCACTTTGAAATAAACACACTGAGTAAATTCGGAGTACGAAAGCTTAGGCAGGCATCCTGTTCATTGTTAGAAATGATTTTTCATTTAAAGTACATTCCCATCTGTTTTGTGATAGGACAAAACACGTTTGGGGTAACAGATGAAGAAACAGACGGCTCATGCAAAGCAGACAGGACAGAACAGCCAGCGAAAAGACACGACAGTAAAGGTGGCTCCATACTAACTGAAAATTACATGAATCAGATAGTTACAAATTTAGCTTTCAATTTAACCACATCACTCCACGGTTGTTCTCACAGCATGCAAAATGCAGGGAACTTATGTCGATGCATCTGTGAGGTAAACACCAGAAACTATGAGGAGATTCAGCCCTGCTGGAAATAGTCAGCTTTCATCCCAGCTGTCCAACGATTACTTCTACCACGAATTTCATCAACACACAATTCTCTAACACCTACTAGACTTAAGTTCTTCCTGTGATATTTCAAAATTGCATACTTCACATGTTGTCACAAAAGACTAGAGGAAAAAAGTCAAAGAAAAAAATTAATGACCCTCTTAAAATGAGGACTGCTAAATTGGATTCTGCTTCTGGGTTTAATTACATTTTGGCTTTTGGCACTGTCACATTATCTGCATTCATTTTACACACCTTTGTTTCTTTTCAAGTATAGATTCTACAGGGATTTTTTTTTTATAAATTACACAAACCTCTTCAAAGACACAAAAATTGAAGAAAATTGCCACTGTCACATTCTCCTGCCATTCCAAGAGCTGATTCTGCAGTTCATCCACACTACCTGATTCACTGGCCTAACAAGAGAAATTGCATAGGAAAACATATTTACCAAATCCCACTGCAAATGTAAATAAAAAGTAGTAACATCCAGCAACCATAACAGCTAAATGTGACCAACGCTTCCAATGTGCCTTTGTCAGCTATCTTACAATTTTTGTAAACAGATATAATTTTTGCACTCTCACTAACGATATTTTGAATAAATTCACATAAACTCCTACCCAGGTTTATATCTGAGCTATGACACTGTGCTCACCAAAATGGCTTTTACAGGCTCTATTGTTTGTCTTTTTCTTTCTTTACTGTATCTAAACTAATTCCCTGTGTGCTACTGAACAGATGTGGTCACATTCAGGATCAAAAGTAGCATTTTTGTTACAGATAACATCAAATTATGTACAACACTGTTCATCTCAGTATGTCCCACATGGCAAAACGCAAACGCTGAGAGGTCAGGCACACTGCATTCAAACCTGAGATTTAGCTTCCAAGAGAGCTGAAGAGCTTGGTAACGTCAAGGAACCGATAACATCAAGGAATGGCTCCCCACTGCCACTTTTTTTTTTTTTTTAAAGTATTATTTAACAAAACTGTTGTTGTTTGTCTTGGCCTGTTAATCAGCTGCTAACACCCAGAAACATTTCCCATTAAGTGCTCGAAACTTCAGCTATTTTTCAGTCAGGAAGAAAACCATAGTGTTTTTCCATGCTCTCATGCTAAGAAGTGTGCCAGACAGCTCACAGCACAAGTGAAAGTGATCTGCCAAGCAGTCATTTGTGCCCTGAATGATTCCAATAATCCAAAAATGCTACCAGCCATAGTATGTGCATATTTTTGCACCTTCAAACATAGCGCTACAAGAAAGAGGCGTCTGGCGGTTCTTCAGCTAGAATTCTGCACAACTCCTTTCACTGTTACACACAAGTTCCTCCGTGCCCAAACACCAGCCGCATCCTCAAACTCCTTCCTTGCATAAAACTTTCAGCTTCAATTATCGTCAGCACAAACCACCTACTGCTTCATTACTCTCATTTTGTCTGATCACCATATAGATCTTTACTCAACGATCATCCAAAATTAAAAATGGCATTTCTTAACTATTGAGATAAAAACACCACAGCCAAGACACCACCTTTTCCACCACACAATGGAAGTATTTTTAGTGTGTTTACTTACATTTTCCATATAGGTAGCATCTTTTCCTTGGAAACCCTATCTTTCTTTGCTTTGAATATTTTTAAGACTTCCAGTTTGCTCCTGGAACAAGCTACATTTCTCTTCACTGCCTCCAACTCTCTTGCTAAGGTTCTGAACTAGAATCTGCATGCTTTGGAGCGAGGATTCTTTAACAGCCAGCTCATTCTTTAGAATGCAAACCAAAAGACAATTAAAAGAAGGGACCCAGAAAAAAGATACAGTAATCATCATGAAGCTGACTCCTAGCCCTTCCCTCAGAGTTAGAGCAACATTCAACTCAAAGCTCAGGTTTGGTTTGAATTGGAATGAAATTTGTCAGCACCTTCTGAAGTCGATACTAATACATACAAATGATACTGACAAAAGTAATAAAGAAATATAGATCTACTAACATAAATGAAAATAATCAGTAAAGAATTTGGATTCACGTGAAGAAGTGCAGAGGATTTGTGCTTCAGAGAAAGATGCACCGTATAACGCAGCAGAATTTGCTGATTCCTTGAAATCTCTATGGAGATTTTCTATTTCAGCTGCTAATATACCTTCAGTTCTTCATTGGGCACGAGTATTCCATTGGCAACACCACTTGATCCACACGCTGTCTGTAAATCCATGATGTAAGCATCTCTTTCAGCTCACTTCTTCTCTATCTCTGCCAGCGTGGCATCCGTTTCAGCCCCACGACAGCGCTGGGCCTCCAGTTCAACACTCTGAAAACGAAAAGACAGCACTGCTGGTCATGTATACTTCCACCATCTACAGCACAGAAGAACGGTTTAAATGTTTCCTTATTGCCTCTTTTAGGGTACTGAAAAAATTACAATCGCATTTCTGACCTGGTTCAGTTTTAACTGTAATCCTTAATTACTGAGCCTTTCTCTCTGAAATTCTGCAGCATTCACATTCCTGCCGCCTTCCAGTGTCAACAGCCACGTCCACAAAACCCATCACTGCACACAACAGCTACAAACCATAACACGAAATCATCCCTTGAAAGAAAGAGAGGGACGGGGAGCAGGACAGAGAAACGGAGAGAGAAAATAAGCGATGGGGAGCAGGGCAGAGCACTAGGAAGAGGAAAATAAGACAAGGCAGAGGACCGAGGAGCTCAGAGAGAAAGAAGGGTCGAAAGGAAACGCCAGAGAGATAGAGAAATCAAGAAATACAGGGACGAGGAGCCTTGCAGAGACGGAGCACGAAAATGTAGGGCCGGTTAACGCGAAAGAGGGAGAGAGAGACGGGGGCAGGGGAGGAGATGAAGAAGAAAGGAGAGAAAAAGATGGCAACGGAGCGCAGGGGACACAGACAGAGAGAGAAAAAGGAGAGTGAACAGGAAAAAAGGGACCGAGAAACAAAGAAAGGGTCAGATCTAGACAAAGAGACCAAGAAGGGGGCGAGGGGCGTGTGTGCAGGGAAACCCCAAAACAAACCAGCAAGGGGCTAGAGAACAGAGAGGGAGAGAAAGAGAAGAAAGGGCCATGAAGCAGGACAGAGAAGGAGAGAAAGGCAAAAAGGGAGAGCAAAAAGAGCCGGCTGGACAGGGAGGTACAGCAAGAAACGACCGGACAGCCAGCAGGACAGAGAAATAGAGACAGGGAGCCGGCTAGAGAAATTCTGGAGGGAGAAAAAGAGGGAGAGGGAGCACGACACAAACACAGACAGAAGACAGGAGGTACAGGGAAAGGAAAAGGAAAAAGAAAAAAAAATAAAAAAATATCACAGCAGCGTGGGAGAGAGAAGGATCCAGGGGAGGGCCCAGGACGCAGAAGAGGGGCGACAGGGCCCCGAGGGCCCGCCACTCACCGCAGCTCTCGCTCTCCGCGCTCCCGGGAGACTCTGCCGCTTCAGACGCTTCTCTCTCCTGCTCTCCTCCATTCCTCTTCCCTAACTCCGGTCGCTTGGCTGTCCCCCACCTAAGCCAAAACGTCCATGTCTCGCAGCTCTTACGAGACAAGGCTCCCTACGCACGTAGCCGCGCTCGCGCGCTCCACAACCGGACCATGCTGCTGCTGGTGACACATACAGACCCTGCGGGGCACGCTGGCGGCCTGGCCTGCTGCGGGCTACCAAGAGGGAGCCTTCCTCACCCGCACAGGCAGGCTCTCTCCTGCCTGCAGCCCCAGCCAGCTGCCAGCCAGCTGGCCTTCCATTTCTTCTTCTTCTTCTTCAGCCTTCTCGGGACTCTCCAGCTTCAGCCGCGACACCTCCTGCCCGCAGCCACTCAGCGCTCCGCCTCTCCCTTTTCGCCCCCACGCCGCCAGCACAGCGAGGCCCGGCACACGCAGCCCACACAAGCCCGGAGCGGCCGCAGCCAACGGCATCCCCAGGCCACGAACGGACAAACGCGTCCTCAGCGCGGCCCCTGCCACACACAAACAAGCAGCGGCCACCGCCTTCAGGGAGGCCGAGGCACGCTCCAGGGCCAGCGTCCCGCCCGCACCACGGGCCTTGCGGGAGGCCGGGCGCTCCGGGACAGGCTTCAGGGGACGTGCTGCAGCTGGGGGCGGCTGCGCGGGGCGACAGGGGCCGGGGGAGCGCTGCCGACTTGGGGGGGATGCCCGCCTCCTTCCCCCCTTCCCTTCCGTCACCTCCCGCCTCTGGCCCCGGGGCTGCCCGCACCCGGCTCGCCTCCTGCAGCCTGCCGCAGCGGCCGGCTCCAAGCTTCCCGTCCCACCACCCTCGGGCACCCACCACGCACCCCCGCACCCGCCGGAGGGGAGCCCGCGCCTCACCGCTGGCCTCTCTGCTCCCCCGCCGCCCCGACACCCGACAACACACCGCCGCCAGGCTGCTCCGCCGCACCGCGCATGCGCCACGCGCCGACGGCGCGCCGGAGGGGACACACCCCGCGCCGAACGCCGGCCTGCAGTACCGCGTGGCGCCCACGCGGCGGCGCCAGCGGGTACGGCGGGTACAGCATCCTTATGGGGGTGCGTCCTCCTGGCTGGTAGCACAACTCTTACAAATGCACGAGAAAGGGAGGTGGATAGCATAACTACTGTTCTCAGTCTCGGAAAACACCCATCACTGAAATGTTAGTCTCATTTTAGCACCAAAAATTAGAAGTAACTTGCTAATTTCTATGACATCCATCCACCGTGGTTTTTTAACGGATGCAAGCAAGCCAAACCACCCTCAGAGGTGAATGAGCACAGGTGATGTGTAGAGGAACAGCACTACTTATCGCCGACAGGACGCGACGGAAGTATTTAAAAGCACTTGCGATGGACAATAGAGGGGCCAGCTTCCTCATATTCATCTTTGCTGACCCACATTTGCTGAAAAGTGGACAGAGACGCCAGTATTGAACCCCCAGTCCAGACAGAGTATTTACATTCTGCTGGTGCAATCATCCAGAAGAGAAGCACAATCTGTTGTAAATAAAGTGACAAGCAGCTAACACAGTAAACATCTCTTTGGAGGAAACAACTAGGTGAAACGCTTTTCATCATCAAAGCACAACTCCAATGAAGTAAAGCACCGAAGAGGTAGAAAGGCTGCCATATTTTGTCTTCCACCTTGAGTCGACAGAGCTGCTATAACGTTACTATGAACAGACAAATACCGCAGCCCGTGAGAGATCTGCAGATGGCCTACAACACAGCTACCAAAAAATTACAAACGTATACGAAAGAAAAGTAAAGTTTTGAAATATTTATCCAATTTGGTTGTAAATAAAGACCGCTGGGACAACACTGCACAGAACGGTCGGAGCATTTTTCTAATGATAAAGGAATTCTTTTACATAAAAAGAATCCCAAACCCCAAAACACTGAGATACACTGGCATTGTGTATCTAGCTAAGCACTAGATGTGAAGCTAGAAGACCTCCCGCTGATTCCCGCCTGAGCCACTCAATTGCTCAAATACACTGCATGTACCCCTGCTCCTGCGTGCTCCCGTTTCCACGCCTGCCACTCCACGTCATGCCCGTGCAACATGTCGTCTGCTGCCTGACAAACATGGCCTCTCTATTTCACTACACATTGCCTTGCTCCAAGGCAAAAGGGTCCTTCCAAACAGCTAACAAGCCGCAGACTTTGCACGCTGCTTGGATTTTGGATTTATTCTTTCACCCTTTTCTCTGATAGCCAAGCCTTGAAGCCTACAATATCCCCTGTATCTTCTCAGGTTGGTCATGTTCCCTTTAGTATTTACAGCTCCATCTTCTCTAGGTTCATCCCTACCTATCTTGCTGTTCTGTGGTGTCTTTCAAGGAGCCCCTTTCTCCTTCTTAGCCCTATTTCACTGCGAAGCCCACAGGACTGTCTTCCTTAACTGTTCTTTCACATTTTCTCAGAATGACCTCAGAAACTCCCATGGCTTCAGCAACCATTTCTATTCCAGTACCTCTCCAATCCCTCTCTTCATTCTGCTTTGGCTGTTAGGAGGAAAAGAGGCACGAATTAAGCAGGCTGTCCGAGGGTCTCCTAACATCAGGGCCTGGGATGCAAGACCTGGACATTCCCTTGTGGACATTTGCATTTGACTATAGGATCTAACTTTCCAACAAAAGCTTCTTCTGGAACCGCAGGTGTGCAAAATTACCTGAATCTTCATAGCACTTGGAGCCAAAGCGGTAATCTCTTTCTGCATACGAGCGCCAATCCCAGGATACATCGTGGTTCCTCCAGAGAGGACGTTATTGGCATAGAGATCCTTACGGATGTCAATACCACATTTCAGAGTACTGTTGTAAGTGGTTACGTGGATACCTGCAGATTCCATCCCTGAGTGGAAAGAAGTTTCAACACATGTGATTTCTCTTTCTTCCCTTCTTTTTCTTACTGTTCAAATGAAAGGGAAGCTCAGTAGTCCAAGAGAATTCCAGGAAAAAAAACCTACGTGATGCTCAGGAGAGCATCTCGTGGTACTGTTCCTTGCTAAAGAAAAGGAACAGACCAGATAAAGTCCAAACTGTGTTCCCAGGACTGTAAGTACTAGACTTTTAAACTAGCTTAACACGCATATTTTGACAAAGATCTGTGATCCAGGAAGTCCCGATTTCCACCGCTACGTTTCTGACACCACTGTTGAACACCAACGCTGATCCTCGATACACTTCTGGCAGCCAAATCCCCCCACCTCCTAACGAGCATTTCTCCCGCTGATGTTCAAATGCAGAATATTTGAACATCGCTCCTGCTGATGTTCAAATGCAGAACTTGGAGCTATATTAATGCTTCAATAGTTTGCTTTCTACACACAAACGCAGCTAGCTTTACCACTTCGTTTAATGGAAATCGTGCCAAACTGCCCGCAGTCATTTGGCTCACTCCTCACGAGTGGAATTTAAATTGAAAGTAGGAAATTTGTGTGAGGGCAGTACAAGTTACCATAGAAAGTGGCAGTCATCCACTGGATAGAATGGGAAATTTGACACTACAGATAAAACTACTGCAAAATAACGTGCGATTTCATTTTGTATGATTACATTACAGATTAATATAATCAAACAATAAACTGAAGCAGCATCTAGATATAAAACCCACATAAGCAGCACCGTGCAGTTATACATCAGCCAGTCGAGATAAAAAGCACGATCTTCTGACAGTACTCTAAATCATCACCTTAGAAACTCTACTGCACTTGGAAGAGGCTGAAATCATCTTACGATGCAGGTACCTCTAAACTGACATTTTCAAAATCCAAAGCCACATAACAAAGCTTCTCCTTGATGTCTCTCACAATGTCCCGTTCCGCTGCAGACAGCCAACAAGATTTTAATCAACATACAGTACAACAGCCAGGACACAGACTTTCTCATGCACATTTCCCTGAGTTCATGATGGTCGTGTGGTTCATTGGCCCTCTCTCTTGTCTCAGCAACATTACTTTCCCTTTGGATTACCAGATTTCCCTCATCGGCAAGTAACAGATATATTGTACTACAGAATACTGCAAAGATTAATGTTTACATGTCTATGTCACAAAACCTTGACCAGATCTCCCGAGGGTCACCCATTGCCAGCTACTAACTTTGTTCCTTTCTCTGTGGAAGAGGTATAATCAAAACACAACAACCCGTTCAATTTGCCAGTAACTCAGGATTCCCAAACGCGGTGGCATCCTTGTCCTTGATGCTCAACAAACACGCTGAAAGCCAAAGCCAGGAGCATCCCATTAGCTAACAGGAACTGTTTTTCCCAGGCCAACCTAGTGACAGGCATTTTGATGCATCTCACCAGGTACAGGCTTCCTGCATAAGATGACAAGTAACAGAGCAAACATATGCAAAGCATACCCAAAGCCCAGCTCATTACCAGTGGTGACAAACGAGTAGCCTCTCTCTGTCAGAATTTTCATTGAGTTAGTCAGTCAGGTATCTGCCCACCAGATCCAGTCTCATGATGGGGGCAAGGCATAGCCCTCATAGACAGGCACATTGTGCATGACACCATCTCCAGAATCCAAAACTACTCCTGGAAAGCCAAAGAAAAGGAAAAGCTGGTTATTGCTCACCGACACAGGGTCTCCACATACTCCGTATTCTCAACCGTGACACGCAACAACAAAGACGCTCACGTGACGATTGCTTCTGTCATTGCTGTAACTGAAGAGCTGCTCACGTGAGATGAAATTGTTGGCACAAACTAAGCATTTTGAGGAAAAAAAGACGTGTAACGTTCAGCAATTTGATTGTATTGCTCTTGCTGAACGGATGCTAGCAATTGTGATCTTACACGTACGCGGAGACAACTTCACTTCAGACAACCCCTAGCGCTTTACAGACATGAAACAATGTACAAACTGTAAATAAACTTCTATCTATAAAATCAAAACTTGGAATCTGCCATTAAAATAAACCACCTCATTAGGGAAAAGATAACAAGAGTTTATCTGTGCACAGCCATGTCACTTCTATTCTTGGATAGGAAATGAAGTACATGTTTTCCACTCAAAATGAATAAGGCATTTCTGATACCAAACATGCATACAAATAGTTGATTTTTGAACACAAAACAAGTATTTATGACAACTGTAATTCCTGTAAGCTGGCGATCTTTTTATACAAAATTATATGGTGGCATCAGGCTAGAGAGGCAGATGGCATTTTGATTTTTTTCAAAGTATACAAAGACTCAAGGGTTGCTAAGAAGTAATTTATCGTCTTAATGCTTGATCAGACTCTAAACAGCAATAAGAAGAGACCTCCATGCTAATTCTAATGATCGCTTAACAGCAGTCATGATTGTGTCATCAAAAGTCATCACTGATTTCAATGAAACTTTTTCATTTAGCTACCGATTGGGGTGTTTTTTCTTACTGGGAATGGAGCTTAACAATAGAGATATGTCTAAACTAAGAAGGAACCATGGGTTTGGCACAATCTAGTTAAGCCAGAGCCTCTTCTCCATCCTGTGCAATTAAGGGCAGTATCAAACTATCATCTTTCATCTGTTGATACAGCTGAGCTGCGGTCACCTGAGCTTTTGAAAGACACAGATCTACACCCATACCTGCCGTGAAGTTGGAAAAAACCAAAGAGGTACTTGCACAGCACGGTGGGAAGTGTTCAGTTGCCATATGGCCACCAGTTCCTCTCAACACACAGCTGGGTGCACCACAATCGACGTCTGTCTGTGTGGGCGCACGTGCACGCACATCCACGGGAGGAGGACAGGTGGAAAACACGACTCCCAGAAAGACTCACCAGTCGTTCTTCCAAATGCATACAGAGACAGCACCGCCTGAATTGCTGCGTACCTGGCTGGCACATTGAACGTCTCAAACATAATCTGGAATTAAGGATTTGAAAACCTTTAGGATCTACACTCAAAAGTATCTGAAGGACAGTAATTTTTTTTTTTTTTCCCAGTAAATACTGCCAGTTACTACTCCTGAGTCCCCTCCTGAACCGTGGTTCTTCTGTGAACAGCACGCTATGTTTTCTCTAGGATTTCACGAAAAATCACAGAAGTCAGCGGGTACCTTTCCATTAACCTCAGACTACGTCAGATTTTTAATGATAATATTAACTGAAGATGACACCCTGGGAGAACTTTTTTTACCCTGATGGCAGGACTGCATGAATGCAGCAATCTGAGGTATGTACGTATACACACACACCTATTTAAAAGATTTATAGAAGACGCAGATGGAAGAAACCACGAGGAATAATCTGTCTGTTCCCATCTCAAGGAGGAATCAGCCATTCCTGACACAGTACGATTGCCTCTTTAGGCCGTCGAGGAGAGCGAATGATTTTGCTTTTCCTTCTCTGGCAACTTGACTCGATAAGGAAGAGTACTTCAGAAACAGGAAAGAAAGACAGCACTTCTCCAGCAAAGTTCTGGTCCCTAAAACCACAAAAATGTATGAAGCATCATTTTTGCAATTAATGCAACAATGCACTTGACATCTGACGGCATTACAGTTCTACCCGAGTGCTATAGGCACGGGCCAGGTGCCACCAGTGTCGGAGTCTGCCCTGCAACCAGCTCATGCTGTCCCATTTGTGGGGTTTAAGACATCGTGGGCTCTTCAGAGGATCCCTGCAAGAACACCCTGGAGATTTACAAACCAGGTTTCCTCACAGCAGGAACGTTTGGGGTTTTAAAGTTTGAGCTGCTTCAAGTTCCCGGTGTTCGATCCTTTCCCGTGTGCTTTACGAAGCAAGGCTGTGCCATAGGACCGACCCCAACGCTCTCAGATGAAATGGAAGCAGAATTTGACAGTACAACATTATTTAAGGTAAGAACAATCATTTTAGTTCTTGTTGATGTGCCTCTAACCGGAAGATTCTTTTTCACGTCAGGAAGCAGAATGATTTGATCGTATAAAATCATTAACAGCATTCATATAGCAATGTTTAACCATTAGTTCGAGTAGCTGGTCTTCTTCAACATTCATTCACGTTGCCATGAATCGTTATTTTTCTTCTAAAACCCTCAGGAAAAGGCTTTTAGAATGCAGTAGACCACCTACTTACCAGCAGCAGCCAACATTACAGAACTGTACCCAGACTCTGACTCCGTCAACGCAAGCCAGAAAGAAACTCCGTTCCCAAGTACCTCAGAAATGACATCGGAGGAGATACCGGAACTTAGGAGCAGAGAATTTTAAAAAGAGAAATGCTACAAAGCTTGGAGAGCTCAGCATCGCTCCTTGGCTCTGAAGAAAGCTGGACGGGACCAAGGTGTTCAGTCCTCCACGGTAAGAAATCATCTTGCCACTCGGTCGTGCACACAGCGTTTCACACCCAGCTTCCCGGGTAATGCTTGGGTCAGTACGGGCGCACTCAGAGAGACAAAATTCACAGGGAAAGCCCAGCACATCTGTGCAAGTTGCCGCTGCTTACACTTTTACTCACTATTGCTTAGATGCCAGAGAAGCAACTGACATTCATAAAATTAATGGTTGAATTCATGGTTGAATGTGGTTTTATTTAGAACAAATTGCCCCTGCAACCACACAGTCAGACCCCAGTTACCTTACACCAGGAGACTCTCTGGAATGCCTTCAAAGCCTGAAGCAAACAGCAGCCAAGTCCAGGAAGAAGTCTGTAGATCCCCAGAAGGTCTCAGACCAGCCGAAGCAAAAGCATTAAAATCGTGAGCTGTAACATGGAAAGAACTCTCGGGGCGACACTTACCCAGGAAAAGGTGACGATTTGTAAAAGCCTCTTTGTAAATGACATGATCTCACCTCCCATTACATTTATATCAGCTTCTGGAATGGAGTTCAGAGTATCTACACAGTTCAAGCCATTTTTTGAAACCTTATTTTTCCGTTTCTGCTTATCACAGTGACAGCAGAAAGGGTTGGATAAATCAGGGCAGAATTGCCAACACCTCTGGAGCCTTTCCCGCTCGCTAACCTGCTGTGCCTCATGCCAGAGGGTCACTCTCTCCCCTGAAGACAAGAATCCCTCACGCGAGCCCAGTAAGACTGCAAGGATTTGTAGGTCCGCTGTTGTCACTGCAAAGTGTTCTGCTCCACTCTCAAACAATTAGTTAAGAATAGCTTGTTATCATGCTGTTAACAGCCATCTTCAGGCTGGAAAGGGAAAAGTCTTACCATGTACAGTCCTCATGTTTCAACTGTACTTGCGCGTTTGCGTGGCGCACAGACTGAAGATAGCTGACTTCTCTCCGTGTTTGGGTGACGGCATGGCTGAAAACAGGCACCGAATCAGCAATCAGCCCTTCAGAAGAGACAAGCCGTTACCATTTTACAAAAAAAAAAAGACAGCAGTTGCATAGGGAAAGATTGAATTTCTATAGATAAAACCTTTGCCAGGCTAAGAAACATTCTAGAACCGGCAGAAGAAGAAAGTTCACAGGATTTACCTCCAGCGGTAACTCCGGCTGGCAGCATCTCCCATTCCACATGACAAACAGAAGTGAAGCAGAACATCAGATACAATGTGGTACACGTTAACTCTGCAAATGGAAATCCCAACCAACCTCCCTTTCTTACCTGCCCTGTGACCGCGCAGCAGGCCTCGCGTACAAGCATCCTCGCACCTGAAGCGGGTAATTCGATTCACTGACATCTGCTCAAAGTCAGCCTTGTCCCTGCCCATCGGTAAAACCGATGGAACCCTTCCATTTCCATACTCATTAAATTTTTCTTGTCCCATGAGATTTTTAAGGATTTTAGTCTAGCACAGAGGAAATCAAACGGCTACTCCTTTTTGTGACCTTATGTCTACTCCTTCAGACTTGCTTTGTTTTGGTTGTACCTCCATTTCACACAGACGTGAATGGAAATGCAGAGAGAATAAACACCAACAAACAACAGTACAGGGTGTAAAAACAAGACTCGAGCTTCCAGTGGCCATCGTCTTCACAAATCAGCTACTTTTTCAATCAGCCAAGTAGTTGTGCAGTTTCAGAGAACACTGTCACAAAACTTGGATGTATTACTACGCAAGGCGAAACGCTCTATTACGTGTCTACAGAAACTGAATGCAAATCCTCCGCTTCTTACAGCCTCTTAGTTGAAAACCCGCCCTCTATTCGTTTGTACCTGGGCGCCACGTATGTCAAATACGTAAGGTTGTGTCTTTATAAGCCTCAATTTCACGTGTTGAGCAGCTGAGAAACATTTTGCCCCAAAGAAATGCAATAACTAAACCCACCAACAAGTGCAAGTGAATAAAAAAAATAAAAGCCAAAACAAACAAACAAAAAATACCCAAGACAAGCTACAGAAATTGCACCTTCAAACAACAGTAAAGGATCAAGAAGCTGAAGACATTTCTTCACGTCATCTCATTTTTGGATCTTTAATCATCACCTTAACTCACTACCACACACATGTCTGTGCACCTTGTCAGAGCCATTACAAACTGGGCGGCCAAAGAACAACCAACTTAAATCTTTTATTTTCAGCCAAATAAAAAAAGAAAAAAATCGAGCTCTTCCTTTATTGCACTCTATAACAATTCTTGTCACAACCAAGAAGCCAATAAACAGCAAAAGCTGAATATTCCTTTAAAATCCATAGTTTAACTCTTAAAATAAAATTTATATAGAAAAGATATCATTTACAACCCATTCAGTAGTAATCAATCATTATGTACTCACAAACCATATTCAATAACTCGTATGCAGCAGTTTCTTTGTAGGGCAGAGGGGAATATTTTTCTCCTTAGCAAATATAATATCCCACTGTTAAAGAGCAATTCAAGTCAACTTTGGAGCAACGGTGATATACACAAATTTCTTTTTGTGATAGACACAAATTTATTTGGAGAAGCGTAAGATTCATTTGGGGTAACAAGAATATATACGACTGTGTCCAGTGCAGAGCTTAACTGCATCATGTGAAACGTCCATTACCTTGAACTGGCACACCATTACCGAAAGGGAAATAATTTATGCAGCAAATGCAGTGTATTCAGAGAACACCAGTGAGTCACAATAAAACAACACACAATAAAACAGCAAGATGTATTGTAACTAGATACGTGAGGAATCAAAACCAGGATTTGGCTCTGGCCGTCAGCAGCTTACAACAGTAAAGACTTCGCCCTCGAAGCCATCTTCTGAAGGAAAGGGCTGCTCCTTTCATCTGGTTAGGAAACAAAAAATTTCAAGTAAGCAGTCATAAGTACAGGTAAGATGCTTCACTGCAACTTAGATTGCCGAGGCACTATAAACCTTTTGCCTCTGATGCAGCAACGGATGCCACAGCACAGCTTGTAAGCGTAAAAGATTCAAAGCCCAAAGAAAACAGCGTTAATCAATGGGGAGAGGAATGGATACAAGATATTTGTGTATTATGCAATTACATATGCACACGAGAAGTGAAAATGCATAATTATATGCATACACATTTTATTTAATGGCTGCATGTGTCATATAAATAGGATCAGTCATATTTTCATTTGGACATAGGTAAAGTGTTTTATGGCACGGTTTACACAGCTGCCTGTATTTGATTCTGATTCACCATCCACAACCCAAACAGAAAGAAATTAAGGACTTTTTCTTTCAGTATAGTTTCAGAAGCAGTTTGCTGCTTTGAATGGCTGTCTCTACGGACCCCCCCATCCTCGTGATACCTAACACAGCAAGAGGGTACTTCACACTCAGATTTTCAGAGAAAAGGCAGATTAGACACGTAGCTGCTTCGTGCCAGTGCTTACGTATAAAGAGGACAACGCAAAATCAGTGACTCCCAGTCACTCACAAGGGAAATCCACACTCCAAGAATGTGCGACAGTTGAAAGAAAGGTATAGCAGAGGGAAGACAGGAAAAAGAAAGGAGCAGCATGAGGGCGATCACGAGCTGCACTGTCTGCAACCCAGTCTATAACTAGCAGTACACGGTGTACACACCACTTTTAAGTATCTCATCATTCAGGAGCTTTAAAAGCTTTCACTTACCTTTCGCACAATAACACGTTCACCAGGACTCAGGATTAAGGCTTCTCTTTCCTCCTTGGTTTCCATCTGAAGAGCGTATTCGCTAGCTACAGACCTGTAACCGCTTACTTCACATCTACAGAAAAATTACAGGGAGACAGCGGAGCACTGAATTAGCTACTCTTGTAAAGTACTGAATTCACAAAAGAAACATTGTTTTGTATACTTACATTACTGGTGAAAGGTCTCCACAAAAACCAGGAAGACTTAGTTGATGTTGCCAGGCCCTTTTCAGTCTCGATTTGCAATCTACTCTCAGGGTGTTTCCTTTATTCAGAATAAGCCCCATCATCGCTACCTGACTGAATGGTGCTTTTCAGATGATGGCAGTGATGGACACTTTATGTAGGCAGATGGACGATGGTATTTTAAATCTAAACAGTGGCTGCACTAAAGCTGTTAGATGTGAATTCTTTTTCTAACTTGGAAAAAGAGAAATATCACTGACTATCGAGTCCAAAATCTGAAGCAAGAAATTAAATTTAAAAAAATAATCCCAAAGCCCATCACATTTTCTTCATCCACAGAGTTAGACCTCGCTTTATAGCACAGTTACACATGCATTTGCATTGCTCCAAGTACTGTGGACTCACAGACAGGTTCTATTATTTGTTGTTCTACTTCTTCTATTACTTGCTCAGAAATCTAACACCCACAGGAAAAACCTATCACTAATCTCACTAAAAATAAAAGACAAAAACTCTGACGCTCCTCTTTCCAGTTCTCTAGTACGCGCTGCATTTACTCCAGGCAGAGGGTAAATGAAAACATCACCATGCATTCATCCAGGATGGCTCTGGCTCTCTGAACGTGCAAGTTATTTCCAACCACCTAAGAGTTTATTGCAGCCATCTGTCACATACTTCAAAAGTGTAAGAAAAGAAATACCTTTTACAGACACTTTTCTTTCAACAGAAAAAAACACGTTTGACAGACAGCAGTAATTTACCTGTGACTTCGCTCCTCACAGAGTCCAAGAGCCTCTTCCGCAGATTCTCTCCTCCTCCTCTCTTCCGCCAGTGTTTCTGGCAGCTGCGAGAGCGCCTGCTGCACCGAGTTGTGCTGTTGCTCAGTCTCTGCAAGCCTATGACAAAAGGAAATCCAAAATCAGTATTTTACATACTTCAAGAATTACTTCCGTCTTCTTTTTTGTTACGGAATGTTCTTTTTAGTGATCAATGCTTCATTAGAATGAGATGCTTTAGACTAGATCTTGAAATAAAAGTCACCAGTAAGTATGTATCTTTACAAAAACAAACCAGAAACATTACCAGATGAGAACAATTCAAGAATATGGCTAGGATTCATTTAATCCACTGTATAGCCACGGCTTTCCCTTTGCCCCCAAACACCTTAGGGGCATAGAAAAGCATTACTTTCGCACTTCCAACACAGCTGTTAGGAAAACAATATTGCTAATACATGCTTGCAGTCCTGACCTTTTTCTGAGTTCATTTAGCTCCATGTTGTCTATTTCAACAACAACCGCACATCTTTCCTGTGGAGCTCCAGGGGGAACTTCTGCTCTAGTTTCATCCTAGAAAATATTAAAGGGGAAAAAAAAGCCAGTCAATATCTTTCTACTTGCTAAAAATCTTTATTTCGACTAAAGAAGCCACAAGCACCACAAAGCAGTGGAGTAAACCAACCTTTGTGCCACTTCATCTTCTAATTTCCAGAGCTGCAATTTTCCAAACCTCTTTTCTAACGGAAAGTTGGTGAAGAATCCTGCCCGTGTGTGCTGCAGGACTTGAAGGACACGTGTACACTGCGTAACGCAGCCATCTCTGAAGGGTGAGCAAAGCATCCACACAGCCACGTCCTCATTGATCACTGACCACAGTTTCGTCAGTAATGCAGCTGTTTGTTTATTTTTTACTTTACAGTTCTCCTTGTCTGACTTTAATTCTGTTTACACAAGAGTAAGGGTTGTCTTATGTACCTATCCATGTCCTGGGTTCGGCCAGGTCAGGGTTAATTTTCACTGGAATCCAGGAAGGGACACAGCCAGGCGGGCTGACCCAACCTGGCCAAGCAGAGCAGGGTATTCCATACCGTGTGCCCTCATGCTGGGTGCCGCTGGGGGGGAGCGGGGCGGCGGGAACTCGCTTGCAATTTCCAGTCTGAGCCAAGAGGGGTGTTTTGAAGAACACAAGTTTTACAGCACTCTAACTTTCAAATACACCAGACACCACCAATTGAGCAATATTTCTGTGTTGATACCAGCTCAGACTCACATGAGCTACTGAGGATCTCGGCTGTTGTTCTAAGTTACCTTTGAATTAATCTGCTGAAAGTGCAGCTCCTTCTGGTGCATCTCCTGAAGACAGCGCTGCAGGTCATCTTGAAGCTGATTCTTCTCAGCTAAGACACGGGCAGTGCTGACAGACAACTTCTTCTCTATTTCTGCCACAGCCTGGACTTTCTTTAATAATTCACATTCTTTTACATCCAAGAGTTTGGACAGATTCTCATTTTCACTCATTAGCTCCTGCTTCTCTTTTTCCAACATATCGATACTTTTTTTCAGATATTCATCTGCTTTTATTTGCTCCGCCAATTTTTCATCTTTCCCTTCAAGATCTGCCTGCAATTGCTTATTAACTGAAGCCTTCTCTCGTGTCTCTATTTCCATCCTGTTCATTTGTTTAAGTATTTCATTTAACTGGTTATTAAGTTCTTTGCAACATGTCTCTCTGGCTTTCAGATCTCCAGTTAATTTAACTTTCGTCTCTTCATTTTGCTGCTCCAAAACCCCAAGCTTCTGCTCTAATGAAATAATGCACTCTTGTTTCTCCTGTAATTCTTTGGTAATTGTCTCCTGATGTTCAGTATGCTCTACATGCTTCCTGGATAACTCAGCCAACTCTTCATCTTTTTTAGCATTTTCCAAAACTAGTTTGTTGTATGAATCTTTAATTGATTTTAACTCATTTTCAAGTGTTTGTGCTTTAGTCTCTTTCTCTTTAAGCAAATTGTCCCATTTTTCCTTTAGAGCATTGTTTTCCTCAAGCTGAGATTTCAAATATTCACTTTCTTTTCTTTGTTCATCCTTAGTTTCTTGCAGCTTTTCAGATGATTTACTAATTTGTTCTTTCAGCAAAGTAATTTGTGACTCACACTCTGCAAGTATGTTACGGTATGCGACCTTGTTGGCTTTGAGTTCAGAACGGAGCTCCTTCATTGTCCTGCTGGTCTCACTGCTTTGTCTTATTAATTCCTCATTTTCTTTGGTTTTAGCTTCATTCTCAACTCTCACTCTTTCTAGCTCCAGTCTCATTGTATTACTTTGCTCAGAAAGGACAGATATCTTCAGGCTTGCACCTCTGATATCGGCTGTTTGTACTTCTTTCAGGAAACGAGTTTCCCTTTCAGCCTTTGATAAAGCCTCTTCCATCCCTTCTATTTCTTCCTCTTTGCATTGCACTTGACGCTTCAGGACCATCACCTGTGCGGCACATTCTGTCATATTGCGAGACAGGACAGACACCTCCCTGTCTTTTTCTGCCACTGCTTCTTCAAGATTATCAATTTCTCTTTCGCGTTTCTGGAGATCTTGAAGAAGTTGAGATCTTTCCTCTAAATGGCTTGTATTCAATTTGTCAAGCTCTTCATTTGTCTGGTCCAGATCCAGCTGCATCGACTCTACCACGTCCTCTTGTTTCAAAGTCTAAACATCAAGAAAATAATGTTACCAGAATACTTCAAACATACGTTAGAGGGAGAATGGAAGTTACACTCCACATGTAGAACAGCTATCTAAGGTAATCAATCTGTACCCAACCGTACAGCCACAAGATAACCACGTTATTCTGTGGACTGTTTTAGCACACAGAAAGTTTAGTGCATGAAATTTTTAGCAGCCAATGCTGTTATTTTGCTGACATTTAAATGGGCCATGTTAAAAGAACAGCAAATTTCTTCTCTTACTTTATTTTAATGAGTTAGTTACCTTTTCCTTCAGTGTAGCAACTTTTTCTGTTAGATCCCTGATGACTCTCTTCTGCTCAGTGTTCTCCACTTCATAAACACTGCATTTCTTTAAGGCTTCATTCAGCTTAGTATTCAAAATAAAAGTCAATGTGATAGAAACGTATAGAATTGTATTAAAATTGTGATGTTACAGTTATAATATTAAATTTACCTAACACTGGAGTTTATGTTTTGAAATTCATAAACAAAGATAACTTAGCAACCCAAGCAAACATAACTACTTTCATGCAAAGCTCTGTGATGTGTCTAAGAAATCCTCACACCCAACTTCAAGCAACTACATGAAGCGAATAAAACTGTAAAGAAAGAGCAAAACCCTTCAGATACAGAAAACTGCAATATTGCTGCTGCGACACAAATAGGAACTTACGGCTAATGCTCACCAGTTCCAATCAATATTATTTCACAAGAACTTTAACTTACTTTTTGCTCAGTATGCACAGAATTTTCACCAAGCTCTTTGTTCAGAAGATCCTTTTCTTGAAGCAGTTGCCTCCAAGTTTCAATTTGCTCTAGTTTTTCTGTCGTGTTCAACAGCTTTTCTTCTTTTTCTCCAAGGGAAGTTTCAAGGAAGCTATTTCTGTCACTTCATCTAACAAGGAAATACATAGTTAGATATTTTGAACACAAAGCTCGCTTTAAGCTTTCTAGACTTATCAGCCCCAAACTAGGTTCCTAAAAGAATCATTATTTTTACACTTTCCATTTACACTTGCAACTACAAAAACAAGATTACTGCAACCTGAAGCAGGATCAACTCACACTTTGCAGGTGTTTTAAGAGATCATACTTCTCATCAGACGTCCAAGCTTGAAACAAAGAAAGCGAATCCTACACAGAGCTGTAAAGAACCTTCATCTTACCCTTTGAGCTGTTCATGCAAGCCAGAGATCAGAATGTGATGCTTTGCCGCATCTCGCGTTTGTTGGTTGCGTAACTGGGCAAGCTGAGTTTGCAAATGCTCATTCTCATTCTGCAACAAAAGAAGAGTGAAGCGGATTATCACGTACCAACACCCACAACAGCACAAGATAACTGGAGTCACGAAAATCGGACTCTTCAGGAGATTTACATCCCACACGGTAACAGAGACCACTATTCTAGCACATGAGCAGATCATCAGTGCAGAACACAACACTGATACCAGCAGCTCAGATGTGATGTTAGTTCACATCGATGCAACTCACCTTGCAGAAACACCTCCTGCAGCAATGCTATGATAGCATGACCTGAAGGAGGACTGCTGTACACCCAAAGCAACACACACACTCACACTGTGTTAAGGCAGCTTACTTCTCTTAAGAGGGGAAGCTACTGCTTTGAAAAAATACTTTCCTCATTGCTTTGAAGACAGTACCAAACTTGCAATTTATTTTTGCCTGTTTTTTAAGGTTGAAGGAATGCAAAAATCTGCATATGGGGGATTGTGGAGAAAAGAAACAGGAAGCAAGCTGCATTCACACAGGTTTGTGGTTTCTTTTTTTGGAGGGGGTGGGGGGATGATGTTATTTTTGGTTTGTTTGTTTTTTAAACACAGTGCACATCTCCTACTCTAGCCAGATACACCGAACCAATTCAAAAATAAAACCACAAAAAAAAACTGGCAACAACATCCAAAAACCAAAAGCAGAACATGTATCCAGACTCCACAGCAAATAGGACACAGAATCACACAGAATGGTCGGGGTTGGAAGGGACCTCTGTGGGTCATCTAGTCCAACGCTCCTGCCGAAGCAGGGTCACCTACAGCAGGCTGCACAGGACCGCGTCCAGGCGGCTCTTGAATATCTCCGGAGAAGGAGACTCCACAACCTCCCTGGGCAGCCTGTTCCAGTGCTCCGTCACCCTCAGAGGGAAGAAATTCTTCCTCACGTTCAGACAGAACTTCCTGTGCTTCAGTTTGTGCCCGTTGCCCCTTGTCCTGTCGCTGGGCACCACTGAAAAGAGCTTGGCCCCATCGTCCTGACACCCACCCTGCAGACATTTCTAAGTATATATTAGGTCCCCTCGCAGCCTTCTCTTCTTCGGGCTGAACAAGCCCAGCTCCCCCAGCCTCTCCTCGTGGGAGAGATCTTCCAGTCCCCTCACCATCCTTGTAGCCCTCCGCTGGACTCTTTCCAGTAGCTCCTCATCTTTCTTGAACTGGGGAGCCCAGAACTGGACAGAGTACTCCAGAGGAGGCCTCACTAGGCCAGCGTAGGGGGGAAGGAGAACCTCCCTCAACCTGCTGGCCACACTCTTCTTGATGCACCCCAGGATCCCATTGGCTTTCTTGGCAGCCAGGGCACACTGCTGGCTCATGGTTAACCTGGCAAACTTGTCACCTCTGATGAAAATACGCTAGCATTTTGCAGGAGGCAGAACACACCTGTACCGCCCTCAATAGCTGCCCTTCTTCATCTACACCAAACGTTACCTGTCTTGAAAGGCTTTGTTACAAGATTCTCAAATAATAATTAACATATCAGGTTGTCTTTCATCTTAAAATCATTAATTCTTTTTTATATTTGTGCAGCTTAACAGACAAAGAACTATGAGTAATGCACTGAACCTGAAGGAGTCTGAGGAAGAGATCAGTTGTATCATTTAGTGAAAGTAAGGTTTACAAATTATCATAGTAACTCATCAATCAGGAAATACTAAAAAATAACCTTCCTCATAAATATTTATTTCACTGTTCCTTTTGGTGCCTCCACTGAATACTTTTACAATATCAATATATATCAAATTAATATCTGGTGTTTAGATTGTATATATATAAATAAATGTTAGTTATTACTTAACTTTTATATATTTGCACAGTTTCTTTTCTATAACTGTGTGTGTATATATGCACAGAAAAATAATAATACTACACACACAGTTACAGAAAAGAAACTTGAGGGATGTAAGAAGAGGGACACTTCTGCCAGTAGTAACAAAATCTGTTTCAGGACCTTCTGACAAAGCCCCCCTAACAAACAATCATGAAAATCAGGTTGCCTTTTACTAGGTTTCTAAAACAAATAACAAAGCTTACTTCCAAACAAGTTTCTCCCTGAGCTGAACAGAAGCAACAGGTTTCAACTTCAGAGCATAATCTAGCATGTGTACACCCTCTGCCAACAGAATGACGAAGCATAATGCCTTGACATGTTTTTGCTAGCTGCAAATGGGCATTTCTGTCTTACTGGAGGCTACGACTCCAAGAATATCAACAGAGAATAAAACGATTCTCTTCCATCATGAGGTTTTTACACAAACCGAAAAGCTCACCTGAAGAGTCTCCATTCTACCTTGAAGCTTCACTCTGTCTTCCAGATCCTGACAACGCTCTTCTAGAAGAAGAATTGGTTCCTGCAGTTGATTTCCTTCCATTTCCAACTCTTCAACCACACTCCATAAACCTACTTCTGTCAAAGAAGAAAAATTATTTCAAGAAAGGCCTGCTAACATTCCTCAAGTCTAGAAATGGTTTCAGCTTTTTATTCACAATTCTCCCCAGTGTTGGGAACAAGCAGACCTCAGCCATTTCCAGTGGAAGTGCCCGAGACCCTGCTTTTCCAAAAATTAGATGGCAAAACTTCCCTTAGCTGCTGAAAAACCAAAATAAAGTTGCACAGCTCAAGAACTCGGAGAATCTGGCAGAAATGTTCTCAACAATACTGTGGCTCATGTTACGTTAATCATAAGCTATCGATGTACTTGCAGGATCAGATCTTAAGCACTTGTTAATAAACAATTTAAACCGGTCTGTATCAAAGTTTGCAAGTGAGTCTGTTCCATTTCAACAGCGAGATATATTTGCAGCCTTTACCACTGATATAAAAACATTTGCATTGAAAAATAAGACTTTGATTTTTAAATTAAAAGCATACAGCAATGGAACGCCATTCTGTTTTGTAACATAACTGTTACAGATTGGAAGCACAGTCCCAGGAACAAGACTCGTAACTGAAAAAACACATGGCCTTGCCACACAGGACATTTCACGGGCACCAAGGCTCAACCAACTCCAGCGTGCAGACGTATTTACGTTCTGCTTCTGAACCAAAACTAGGCAGCTCATCCAGCACGCACATGCTTTGAAATGAAAAGGAAGAAAATGCAAGCCAAAAAAATGCAACAAAGATTAGAATACACCACCAGTGGGTTGTTAGTTGAATTTGGAAACAAAAATAGACACAAAATACAGATGCTGTGCATGCTTTCATAAACTGTCTAGTCGCTATCACACCTGCGTTAGGTGAAGTGTACTCTGGCCACCAGTCTCCCATGTTTTCTCCTTCAGCTGAATCAGTGCTATCCAAGGTGACGTGCAATTCTTGAAAGCTTTGCTTTCCATCAAAGTTGTATTCTTCCTACGCGTAAAAAATGAGAATGAAGTTCAATTTAAAGAGGAAAAGAAGCAAGGGTAAAATACATATCCTGTTATTAAAAGCATAGTTTCAATTCTAAGTCCTAAAGCTCAGCAAGTGATTGAGGTGCCTGAATGTCAGCATACGGGAGCGCTGTGGACACTAGAGCAACCTGCCCAGCTTCTAGCTAGTATTTCCAGAGAAGCCAAGCCTCCCACAGGTTTTGTGCGGTATCAGCCAGGACTTTTAAGACACCCCTATGTTTGGATACCTTCATTGGTCCCCTGATTTCTACAGTTAACAGGGTCCTCTGAATTTCAGGGTAAAGGATTGGAGTTCACTAAATTTAAGATTATTCTGCCAGTGGTATGTTCATGTGACAGTGACATCCTAATTCTTACAAAAGATCTTCATTTTCTCGTGTGTCTTACAGCACCACCTACCTAGAAGCAAACCTGAATGAACTGACACCACTTACTAATAAAAGTAAAGCTCCACCAACAGAGAGATTTATCAAGATTGTATCTAAACCAAAATAAATGGCCTTAACACATGAAGAATGCACACAGCTTCAAGCATGTGAATTACTCCAGAGTGAAGCTCGTTATTGTTCAATGTAAAATTAAGTAGACTCCCTACTCAAGGAACAGAGAGGCGTGATGCCATTGGAATTTCTCATCTTCTGGCTACATACCCGATCATTAAATTCACCAAAGTTTTCACTTATACAACCAATCTAAGTTCTTAAGCCCTTCGTGTATTTAACAAAAACCCCTAGTTTTATTAGCATAGAGGTAAAAATAAATTCTTATCTCTTTTAACCCACCTGAAGCTTGCTGCTGCTCTGATTGCTTTTTCTTCTTGCTTGCTGCAGCCTGCCCATTCCTTGAACTGTGGTCGGTTCCTCCTCCAGCTCCTGTTGCCCTGAGACTATGGCTGCATCAGAGCAGCCAGGAAAGAACCAGTCATCCTCAATCAGTTTTGTGCCACAGGAAGGCTATCACATTTACATCAGACACTACTACATAAAGAGAGACCAGGGACAGGCTGAAGTCCCTATCAATGACTGACAGGAACAAGATTAAAGAAGCAATCCATTGCGTTCACCTTGTGATTTCCCTCCAACATTACTACGTAGAACATCAGGATAAAGTCTGCAGATCTCGCTAAGAAGCAGCAAACTGAAGTCTAACTTTACTTCTTCATCAGCTCTAAATGAAGACTTTATACAGGAGACTGGAAAGGGTGAGGTTATGCTGATACTCAAAAAAAAGCCAAACAATTCAAATGCCAAACTAGATCTCGTTTCAATTTACCAGGTTGAAATATACCTGATTTGTACGACAAAGGCATCCATCAGCTGAGACAACTGTGGTTTTTACAATCTGAACAATCACGTTAGTTTTTACGGAAATGCCATACGTCCCTTTCAGCTTTAATTTTAGTACGAGCTACAAAGCCGGATCATTTGAGGAAGTCACAAGCATCTGTTACACTGCAAACCGGCATCAAACCATCTTATCGTAAATTAATCATACCATTCTTCTTAAGACAAAGATAAGAATCACTTTGAAATAAACACACTGAGTAAATTCGGAGTACGAAAGCTTAGGCAGGCATCCTGTTCATTGTTAGAAATGATTTTTCATTTAAAGTACATTCCCATCTGTTTTGTGATAGGACAAAACACGTTTGGGGTAACATGAAGAAACAGACGGCTCATGCAAAGCAGACAGGACAGAACAGCCAGCGAAAAGACACGACAGTAAAGGTGGCTCCATACTAACTGAAAATTACATGAATCAGATAGTTACAAATTTAGCTTTCAATTTAACCACATCACTCCACGGTTGTTCTCACAGCATGCAAAATGCAGGGAACTTATGTCGATGCATCTGTGAGGTAAACACCAGAAACTATGAGGAGATTCAGCCCTGCTGGAAATAGTCAGCTTTCATCCCAGCTGTCCAACGATTACTTCTACCACGAATTTCATCAACACACAATTCTCTAACACCTACTAGACTTAAGTTCTTCCTGTGATATTTCAAAATTGCATACTTCACATGTTGTCACAAAAGACTAGAGGAAAAAAGTCAAAGAAAAAAATTAATGACCCTCTTAAAATGAGGACTGCTAAATTGGATTCTACTTCTGGTTTTAATTATATTTTGGCTTTTGGCACTGTCACATTATCTGCATTCATTTTACACACCTTTGTTTCTTTTCAAGTATAGATTCTACAGGGATTTTTTTTTTTTTATAAATTACACAAACCTCTTCAAAGACGCAAAAATAAAAGAAAATTGCCACTGTCACATGAAAAATGAAAGTTTAGAAATCAGAACTTTAGAATGATTTGGAACACTCAGGCAAGTGTTAAAACACTTTCAGTTAAATTATGCATTGCTTTACCAACAATTAGTAAGTAAACACATCTTCTGATATGGGAAACTCTCTTCTCACTGGCTGACCAGATGGCACTGTGGGGTAGGAGTGGAGGGGGAAGGGACGCTGAGTGCTCATCAGGTGTAACGGCAGGAAAAAAGAAACAGAAAGGTCATGCTGATCCCAAGGGGAAAAACCGCAAAATTAAACACGGCCTGACGCAGGTGAAATTTCACAACTGTTATTAATATTGCATGTGGATCTGTAGTTACCGCAGATGAGGTCATCGGCAGTTTTAATGAAGGGAATACTATTCTCTTTCAATTCCAAAGCATCACGTGCGCAAATCACTCAAAAGGAAGCGACGTGATCCTCAAAACATTTCTGTGCTTACGTACTGAACTTCCACATTCATCATGTAAATGCAAAATAATTCAATCGCAGATTAAAAAGAGAAGACTCAAATTAACTCACTCGATTAATTATGGAGGTAGGTTGTGCACATGAAAATTGGCCATTCATCCCCACACGCTTCACTAACAGGACAAAAATTACAGTACTAGATTGCATCTGATACTAGATTGCATGGAAAAAAGCAGTACAAGCTATCTGAAACTTCACCAGACTTTTCTAAGTTTGAACAGAAGCTGCTTTGCTTTCTTATCGCCCGTTTCATTCATAATTTAGGAAACTACAAAATCTGAGGTTACTTGAAATCTTGTTTTCTGTAAGTGATTTAATAGTCTTAACCAGCTCCAAACCATTGCCAGTTAATGTTACCCAGCTGACTTGTAGAAGCAGCACTTACCAACAGATTACTAGATATGCTAAGAAAGGTTTCGCAGTGATTCTATTTCAAAGAGAAACTGACTCAGGTACATTCTGCTAAAGTACCCCCTTCAGTCATCAAATTCAAACCAACATTTCTGTTTCCCCACACCTTCACTGGCTGTTCTAGGCAGGCAGCTTTCATTTTTCGTGATGAACTTTTTATCATTGATCTTTCATATGCAGACAACAAGCTTCCAAAGTAAATTCAAGCACTCTCACAGAGCAGCAACTCAGATTGCAAACAGAATATCACGTCTACTCATAACAAGGACACAAAAAAAGATGAATGTATGAAAAACAGATTCAAGCAAATAGGAAAAAGAAGAAATTGCACATTTAAGCAATTTCACTAACTACAAATCTTACGACTACAGAAATGAGTCACGGTGGTGTGCTGCCAATTCAATCTGAAGGACAGCAGACACACACACATAGATGTACATCTACAAATACGATAACTGTATCGTAAATAAATCCATTCACCTTCTGTCTCCTCCTCAGTCTGAGCCATTCTCAAGACCACAGCAGATTTCTATTCTCTGACTTGATCGCGGGACTCCTCTGACTCTGGCACATTCTCCTGCCATTCCAAGAGCTGATTCTGCAGTTCATCCACACTACCTGATTCACTGGCCTAACAAGAGAAATTGCATAGGAAAACATATTTACCAAATCCCACTGCAAATGTAAATAAAAAGTAGTAACATCCAGCAACCATAACAGCTAAATGTGACCAACGCTTCCAATGTGCCTTTGTCAGCTATCTTACAATTTTTGTAAACAGATATAATTTTTGCACTCTCACTAACGATATTTTGAATAAATTCACATAAAATCCTACCCAGGTTTATATCTGAGCTATGACACTGTGCTCACCAAAATGGCTTTTACAGGCTCTATTGTTTGTCTTTTTCTTTCTTTACTGTATCTAAACTAATTCCCTGTGTGCTACTGAACAGATGTGGTCACATTCAGGATCAAAAGTAGCATTTTTGTTACAGATAACATCAAATTATGTACAACACTGTTCATCTCAGTATGTCCCACATGGCAAAACGCAAACGCTGAGAGGTCAGGCACACTGCATTCAAACCTGAGATTTAGCTTCCAAGAGAGCTGAAGAGCTTGGTAACGTCAAGGAACCGATAACATCAAGGAATGGCTCCCCACTGCCACTTTTTTTTTTTTTTTTTAAAGTATTATTTAACAAAACTGTTGTTGTTTGTCTTGGCCTGTTAATCAGCTGCTAACACCCAGAAACATTTCCCATTAAGTACTCGAAACTTCAGCTATTTTTCAGTCAGGAAGAAAACCATAGTGTTTTTCCACGCTCTCATGCTAAGAAGTGTGCCAGACAGCTCACAGCACAAGTGAAAGTGATCTGCCAAGCAGTCATTTGTGCCCTGAATGATTCCAGTAATCCAAAAATGCTACCAGCCATAGTATGTGCACATGTTTGCACCTTCAAACATAGCGCTACAAGAAAGAGGCGTCTGGCGGTTCTTCAGCTAGAATTCTGCACAACTCCTTTCACTGTTACACACAAGTTCCTCCGTGCCCAAACACCAGCCGCATCCTCAAACTCCTTCCTTGCATAAAACTTTCAGCTTCAATTATCGTCAGCACAAACCACCTACTGCTTCATTACTCTCATTTTGTCTGATCACCATATAGATCTTTACTCAACGATCACCCAAAATTAAAAATGGCATTTCTTAACTATTGAGATAAAAACACCACAGCCAAGACACCACCTTCTCCACCACACAATGGAAGTATTTTTAGTGTGTTTACTTACATTTTCCATATAGGTAGCATCTTTTCCTTGGAAACGCTATCTTTCTTTGCTTTGAATATTTTTAAGACTTCCAGTTTGCTCCTGGAACAAGCTACATTTCTCTTCACTGCCTCCAACTCTCTTGCTAAGGTTCTGAACTACAATCTGCATGCTTTGGAGCGAGGATTCTTTAACAGCCAGCTCATTCTTTAGAATGCAAACCAAAAGACAATTAAAAGAAGGGACCCAGAAAAAAGATACAGTAATCATCATGAAGCTGACTCCTAGCCCTTCCCTCAGAGTTAGAGCAACATTCAACTCAAAGCTCAGGTTTGGTCTGAATTTGAATGAAATTTGTCAGCACCTTCTGAAGTCGATACTAATACATACAAATGATACTGACAAAAGTAATAAAGAAATATAGATCTACTAACATAAATGAAAATAATCAGTAAAGAATTTGGATTCACGTGAAGAAGTGCAGAGGATTTGTGCTTCAGAGAAAGATGCACCGCATAACGCAGCAGAATTTGCTGATTCCTTGAAATCTCTATGGAGATTTTCTATTTCAGCTGCTAATATATCTTCAGTTCTTCATTGGGCACGAGTATTCCATTGGCAACACCACTTGATCCAAACGCTATCTGTAAATCCATGATGTAAGCATCTCTTTCAGCTCACTTCTTCTCTATCTCTGCCAGCGTGGCATCCGTTTCAGCCCCACGACAGCGCTGGGCCTCCAGTTCAACACTCTGAAAACGAAAAGACAGCACTGCTGGTCATGTATACTTCCACCATATACAGCACAGAAGAACGGTTTAAATGTTTCCTTATTGCCTCTTTTAGGATACTGAAAAAATTACAATCGCATTCCTGACCTGGTTCAGTTTTAACTGTAATCCTTAATTACTGAGCCTTTCTCTCTGAAATTCTGCAGCATTCACATTCCTGCCGCCTTCCAGTGTCAACAGCCACGTCCACAAAACCCATCACTGCACACAACAGCTACAAACCATAACACGAAATCATCCCTTGAAAGAAAGAGAGGGACGGGGAGCAGGACAGAGAAACGGAGAGAGAAAATAAGCGATGGGGAGCAGGGCAGAGCACTAGGAAGAGGAAAATAAGACAAGGAAGAAGACCGAGGAGCTCAGAGAGAAAGAAGGGTCGAAAGGAAACGCCAGAGAGGTAGAGAAATCAAGAAATACAGGGACGAGGAGCCTTGCAGAGACGGAGCACGAAAATGTAGGGCCGGTGAGCGCGAAAGAGGGAGAGAGAGACGGGGGCAGGGGAGGAGATGAAGAAGAAAGGAGAGAAAAAGATGGCAACGGAGCGCAGGGGACACAGACAGAGAGAGAAAAAGGACAGTGAACAGGAAAAAAGGGACCGAGAAACAAAGAAAGGGTCAGATCTAGACAAAGAGACCAAGAAGGGGGCGAGGGGCGTGTGTGCAGGGAAACCCCAAAACAAACCAGCAAGGGGCTAGAGAACAGAGAGGGAGAGAAAGAGAAGAAAGGGCCATGAAGCAGGACAGAGAAGGAGAGAAAGGCAAAAAGGGAGAGCAAAAAGAGCCGGCTGGACAGGGAGGTACAGCAAGAAACGACCGGACAGCCAGCAGGACAGAGAAATAGAGACAGGGAGCCGGCTAGAGAAATTCTGGAGGGAGAAAAAGAGGGAGAGGGAGCACGACACAAACACAGACAGAAGACAGGAGGTACAGGGAAAGGAAAAGGAAAAAGAAAAAAAAAAAAAAAAAAAATATCACAGCAGCGTGGGAGAGAGAAGGATCCAGGGGAGGGCCCAGGACGCAGAAGAGGGGCGACAGGGCCCCGAGGGCCCGCCACTCACCGCAGCTCTCGCTCTCCGCGCTCCCGGGAGACTCTGCCGCTTCAGGCGCTTCTCTCTCCTGCTCTCCTCCATTCCTCTTCCCTAACTCCGGTCGCTTGGCTGTCCCCCACCTAAGACAAAACGTCCATGTCTCGCAGCTCTTACGAGACAAGGCTCCCTACGCACGTAGCCGCGCTCGCGCGCTCCACAACCGGACCATGCTGCTGCTGGTGACACATACAGACCCTGCGGGGCACGCTGGCGGCCTGGCCTGCTGCGGGCTACCAAGAGGGAGCCTTCCTCACCCGCACAGGCAGGCTCTCTCCTGCCTGCAGCCCCAGCCAGCTGCCAGCCAGCTGGCCTTCCATTTCTTCTTCTTCTTCTTCAGCCTTCTCGGGACTCTCCAGCTTCAGCCGCGACACCTCCTGCCCGCAGCCACTCAGCGCTCCGCCTCTCCCTTTTCGCCCCCACGCCGCCAGCACAGCGAGGCCCGGCACACGCAGCCCACACAAGCCCGGAGCGGCCGCAGCCAACGGCATCCCCAGGCCACGAACGGACAAACGCGTCCTCAGCGCGGCCCCTGCCACACACAAACAAGCAGCGGCCACCGCCTTCAGGGAGGCCGAGGCACGCTCCAGGGCCAGCGTGCCGCCCGCACCACGGGCCTTGCGGGAGGCCGGGCGCTCCGGGACAGGCTTCAGGGGACGTGCTGCAGCTGGGGGCGGCTGCGCGGGGCGACAGGGGCCGGGGGAGCGCTGCCGACTTGGGGGGGATGCCCGCCTCCTTCCCCCCTTCCCTTCCGTCACCTCCTGCCTCTGGCCCCGGGGCTGCCTGCACCCGGCTCGCCTCCTGCAGCCTGCCGCAGCGGCCGGCTCCAAGCTTCCCGTCCCACCACCCTCGGGCACCCACCACGCACCCCCGCACCCGCCGGAGGGGAGCCCGCGCCTCACCGCTGGCCTCTCTGCTCCCCCGCCGCCCCGACACCCGACAACACACCGCCGCCAGGCTGCTCCGCCGCACCGCGCATGCGCCACGAGCCGACGGCGCGCCGGAGGGGACACACCCCGCGCCGAACGCCGGCCTGCAGTACCGCGTGGCGCCCACGCGGCGGCGCCAGCGGGTACGGCGGGTACAGCATCCTTATGGGGGTGCGTCCTCCTGGCTGGTAGCACAACTCTTACAAATGCACGAGAAAGGGAGGTGGATAGCATAACTACTGTTCTCAGTCTCGGAAAACACCCATCACTGAAATGTTAGTCTCATTTTAGCACCAAAAATTAGAAGTAACTTGCTAATTTCTATGACATCCATACACCGTGGTTTTTTAACGGATGCAAGCAAGCCAAACCACCCTCAGAGGTGAATGAGCACAGGTGATGTGTAGAGGAACAGCACTACTTATCGCCGACAGGACGCGACAGAAGTATTTAAAAGCACTTGCGATGGACAATAGAGGGGCCAGCTTCCTCATATTCATCTTTGCTGACCCACATTTGCTGAAAAGTGGACAGAGACGCCAGTATTGAACCCCCAGTCCAGACAGAGTATTTACATTCTGCTGGTGCAATCATCCAGAAGAGAAGCACAATCTGTTGTAAATAAAGTGACAAGCAGCTAACACAGTAAACATCTCTTTGGAGGAAACAACTAGGTGAAACGCTTTTCATCATCAAAGCACAACTCCAATGAAGTAAAGCACCGAAGAGGTAGAAAGGCTGCCATATTTTGTCTTCCACCTTGAGTCGACAGAGCTGCTATAACGTTACTATGAACAGACAAATACCGCAGCCCGTTGAGAGATCTGCAGATGGCCTACAACACAGCTACCAAAAAATTACAAACGTATACGAAAGAAAAGTAAAGTTTTGAAATATTTATCCAATTTGGTTGTAAATAAAGACCGCTGGGACAACACTGCACAGAACGGTCGGAGCATTTTTCTAATGATAAAGGAATTCTTTTACGTAAAAAGAATCCCAAACCCCAAAACACTGAGATACACTGGCATTGTGTATCTAGCTAAGCACTAGATGTGAAGCTAGAAGACCTCCCGCTGATTCCCGCCTGAGCCACTCAATTGCTCAAATACACTGCATGTACCCCTGCTCCTGCGTGCTCCCGTTTCCACGCCTGCCACTCCACGTCATGCCCGTGCAACATGTCGTCTGCTGCCTGACAAACATGGCCTCTCTATTTCACTACACATTGCCTTGCTCCAAGGCAAAAGGGTCCTTCCAAACAGCTAACAAGCCGCAGACTTTGCACGCTGCTTGGATTTTGGATTTATTCTTTCACCCTTTTCTCTGATAGCCAAGCCTTGAAGCCTACAATATCCCCTGTATCTTCTCAGGTTGGTCATGTTCCCTTTAGTATTTACAGCTCCATCTTCTCTAGGTTCATCCCTACCTATCTTGCTGTTCTGTGGTGTCTTTCAAGGAGCCCCTTTCTCCTTCTTAGCCCTATTTCACTGCGAAGCCCACAGGACTGTCTTCCTTAACTGTTCTTTCACATTTTCTCAGAATGACCTCAGAAACTCCCATGGCTTCAGCAACCATTTCTATTCCAGTACCTCTCCAATCCCTCTCTTCATTCTGCTTTGGCTGTTAGGAGGAAAAGAGGCACGAATTAAGCAGGCTGTCCGAGGGTCTCCTAACATCAGGGCCTGGGATGCAAGACCTGGACATTCCCTTGTGGACATTTGCATTTGACTATAGGATCTAACTTTCCAACAAAAGCTTCTTCTGGAACCGCAGGTGTGCAAAATTACCTGAATCTTCATAGCACTTGGAGCCAAAGCGGTAATCTCTTTCTGCATACGATCGCCAATCCCAGGATACATCGTGGTTCCTCCAGAGAGGACGTTATTGGCATAGAGATCCTTACAGATGTCGATACCACATTTCAGAGTACTGTTGTAAGTGGTTACGTGGACACCTGCAGATTCCATCCCTGAGTGGAAAGAAGTTTCAACACATGTGATTTCTCTTTCTTCCCTTCTTTTTCTTACTGTTCAAATGAAAGGGAAGCTCAGTAGTCGAAGAGAATTCCAGGAAAAAAAAACTACGTGATGCTCAGGAGAGCATCTCGTGGTACTGTTCCTTGCTAAAGAAAAGGAACAGACCAGATAAAGTCCAAACTGTGTTCCCAGGACTGTAAGTACTAGACTTTTAAACTAGCTTAACACGCATATTTTGACAAAGATCTGTGATCCAGGAAGTCCCGATTTCCACCGCTACGTTTCTGACACCACTGTTGAACACCAACGCTGATCCTCGATACACTTCTGGCAGCCAAATCCCCCCACCTCCTAACGAGCATTTCTCCTGCTGATGTTCAAATGCAGAATATTTGAACATCGCTCCTGCTGATGTTCAAATGCAGAACTTGGAGCTATATTAATGCTTCAATAGTTTGCTTTCTACACACAAACGCAGCTAGCTTTACCACTTCGTTTAATGGAAATCGTGCCAAACTGCCCGCAGTCATTTGGCTCACTCCTCACGAGTGGAATTTAAATTGAAAGTAGGAAATTTGTGTGAGGGCAGTACAAGTTACCATAGAAAGTGGCAGTCATCCACTGGATAGAATGGGAAATTTGACACTACAGATAAAACTACTGCAAAATAACGTGCGATTTCATTTTGTATGATTACATTACAGATTAATATAATCAAACAATAAACTGAAGCAGCATCTAGATATAAAACCCACATAAGCAGCACCGTGCAGTTATACATCAGCCAGTCGAGATAAAAAGCACGATCTTCTGACAGTACTCTAAATCATCACCTTAGAAACTCTACTGCACTTAAAAGAGGCTGAAATCATCTTACGATGCAGGTACCTCTAAACTGACATTTTCAAAATCCAAAACCACATAACAAAGCTTCTCCTTGACGTCTCTCACAATCTCCCGTTCCGCTGCAGACAGCCAACAAGATTTTAATCAACATACAGTACAACAGCCAGGACACAGACTTTCTCATGCACATTTCCCTGAGTTCATGATGGTCGTGTGGTTCATTGGCCCTCTCTCTTGTCTCAGCAACATTACTTTCCCTTTGGATTACCAGATTTCCCTCATCGGCAAGTAACAGATATATTGTACTACAGAATACTGCAAAGATTAATGTTTACATGTCTATGTCACAAAACCTTGACCAGATCTCCCGAGGGTCACCCATTGCCAGCTACTAACTTTGTTCCTTTCTCTGTGGAAGAGGTATAATCAAAACACAACAACCCGTTCAATTTGCCAGTAACTCAGGATTTCCAAACGCGGTGGCATCCTTGTCCTTGATGCTCAACAAACACGCTGAAAGCCAAAGCCAGGAGCATCCCATTAGCTAACAGGAACCGTTTTTCCCAGGCCAACCTACTGACAGGCATTTTGATGCATCTCACCAGGTACAGGCTTCCTGCATAAGATGACAAGTAACAGAGCAAACATATGCAAAGCATATCCAAAGCCCAGCTCATTACCAGTGGTGACAAACGAGTAGCCTCTCTCTGTCAGAATTTTCATTGAGTTAGTCAGTCAGGTATCTGCCCACCAGATCCAGTCTCACGATGGGGGCAAGGCATAGCCCTCATAGACAGGCACATTGTGCATGACACCATCTCCAGAATCCAAAACTACTCCTGGAAAGTCAAAGAAAAGGAAAAGCTGGTTATTGCCCGCCGACACAGGGTCTCCACATACTCCGTATTCTCAACCGTGACACGCAACAACAAAGACGCTCACGTGACGATTGCTTCTGTCATTGCTGTAACTGAAGAGCTGCTCACGTGAGATGAAATTGTTGGCACAAACTAAGCATTTTGAGGAAAAAAAGACGTGTAACGTTCAGCAATTTGATTGTATTGCTCTTGCTGAACGGATGCTAGCAATCGTGATCTTACACGTACGCGGAGACAACTTCACTTCAGACAACCCCTAGCACTTTACAGACATGAAACAATGTACAAACTGTAAATAAACTTCTATCTATAAAATCAAAACTTGGAATCTGCCATTAAAATAAACCACCTCATTAGGGAAAAGATAACAAGAGTTTATCTGTGCACAGCCATGTCACTTCTATTCTTGGATAGGAAATGAAGTACATGTTTTCCACTCAAAATGAATAAGGCATTTCTGATACCAAACATGCATACAAATAGTTGATTTTTAAACACAAAACAAGTATTTATGACAACTGTAATTCCTGTAAGCTGGCGATCTTTTTATACAAAATTATATGGTGGCATCAGGCTAGAGAGGCAGATGGCATTTTGATTTTTTTCAAAGTATACAAAGACTCAAGGGTTGCTAAGAAGTAATTTATCGTCTTAATGCTTGATCAGACTCTAAACAGCAATAAGAAGAGACCTCCATGCTAATTCTAATGATCGCTTAACAGCAGTCATGATTGTGTCATCAAAAGTCATCACTGATTTCAATGAAACTTTTTCATTTAGCTACCGATTGGGGTGTTTTTTCTTACTGGGAATGGAGCTTAACAATAGAGATATGTCTAAACTAAGAAGGAACCATGGGTTTGGCACAATCTAGTTAAGCCAGAGCCTCTTCTCCATCCTGTGCAATTAAGGGCAGTATCAAACTATCATCTTTCATCTGTTGATACAGCTGAGCTGCGGTCACCTGAGCTTTTGAAAGACACAGATCTACACCCATACCTGCCGTGAAGTTGGAAAAAACCAAAGAGGTACTTGCACAGCACGGTGGGAAGTGTTCAGTTGCCATATGGCCACCAGTTCCTCTCAACACACAGCTGGGTGCACCACAATCGACGTCTGTCTGTGTGGGCGCACGTGCACGCACATCCACGGGAGGAGGACAGGTGGAAAACACGACTCCCAGAAAGACTCACCAGTCGTTCTTCCAGATGCATACAGAGACAGCACCGCCTGAATTGCTACGTACCTGGCTGGCACACTGAACGTCTCAAACATAATCTGGAATTAAGGATTTGAAAACCTTTAGGATCTACACTCAAAAGTATCTGAAGGACAGTAATTTTTTTTTTGTCTTCAGTAAATACTGCCAGTTACTACTCTTGAGTCCCCTCCTGAACCGTGGATCTTCTGTGAACAGCATGCTATGTTTTCTCTAGGATTTCACGAAAAATCACAGAAGTCAGCGGGTACCTTTCCATTAACCTCAGACTACGTCAGATTTTTAATGATAATATTAACTGAAGATGACACCCTGGGAGAACTTTTTTTACCCTGATGGCAGGACTGCATGAATGCAGCAATCTGAGGTATGTACGTATACACACACACCTATTTAAAAGATTTATAGAAGACGCAGATGGAAGAAACCACGAGGAATAATCTGTCTGTTCCCATCTCAAGGAGGAATCAGCCATTCCTGACACAGTACGATTGCCTCTTTAGGCCGTCGAGGAGAGCGAATGATTTTGCTTTTCCTTCTCTGGCAACTTGACTCGATAAGGAAGAGTACTTCAGAAACAGGAAAGAAAGACAGCACTTCTCCAGCAAAGTTCTGGTCCCTAAAACCACAAAAATGTATGAAGCATCATTTTTGCAATTAATGCAACAATGCACTTGACATCTGACGGCATTACAGTTCTACCCGAGTGCTATAGGCACGGGCCAGGTGCCACCAGTGTCGGAGTCTGCCCTGCAACCAGCTCATGCTGTCCCATTTGTGGGGTTTAAGACATCGTGGGCTCTTCAGAGGATCCCTGCAAGAACACCCTGGAGATTTACAAACCAGGTTTCCTCACAGCAGGAACGTTTGGGGTTTTAAAGTTTGAGCTGCTTCAAGTTCCCGGTGTTCGATCCTTTCCCGTGTGCTTTACGAAGCAAGGCTGTGCCATAGGACCGACCCCAACGCTCTCAGATGAAATGGAAGCAGAATTTGACAGTACAACATTATTTAAGGTAAGAACAATCATTTTAGTTCTTGTTGATGTGCCTCTAACCGGAAGATTCTTTTTCACGTCAGGAAGCAGAATGATTTGATCGTATAAAATCATTAACAGCATTCATATAGCAATGTTTAACCATTAGTTCGAGTAGCTGGTCTTCTTCAACATTCATTCACGTTGCCATGAATCGTTATTTTTCTTCTAAAACCCTCAGGAAAAGGCTTTTAGAATGCAGTAGACCACCTACTTACCAGCAGCAGCCAACATTACAGAACTGTACCCAGACTCTGACTCCGTCAACGCAAGCCAGAAAGAAACTCCGTTCCCAAGTACCTCAGAAACGACATCGGAGGAGATACCGGAACTTAGGAGCAGAGAATTTTAAAAAGAGAAATGCTACAAAGCTTGGAGAGCTCAGCATCGCTCCTTGGCTCTGAAGAAAGCTGGACGGGACCAAGGTGTTCAGTCCTCCACGGTAAGAAATCATCTTGCCACTCGGTCGTGCACACAGCGTTTCACACCCAGCTTCCCGGGTAATGCTTGGGTCAGTACGGGTGCACTCAGAGAGACAAAATTCACAGGGAAAGCCCAGCACATCTGTGCAAGTTGCCGCTGCTTACACTTTTACTCACTATTGCTTAGATGCCAGAGAAGCAACTGACATTCATAAAATTAATGGTTGAATTCATGGTTGAATGTGGTTTTATTTAAAACAAATTGCCCCTGCAACCACACAGTCAGACCCCAGTTACCTTACACCAGGAGACTCTCTGGAATGCCTTCAAAGCCTGAAGCAAACAGCAGCCAAGTCCAGGAAGAAGTCTGTAGATCCCCAGAAGGTCTCAGACCAGCCGAAGCAAAAGCATTAAAATCGTGAGCTGTAACATGGAAAGAACTCTCGGGGCGACACTTACCCAGGAAAAGGTGACGATTTGTAAAAGCCTCTTTGTAAATGACATGATCTCACTTCCCATTACATTTATATCAGCTTCTGGAATGGAGTTCAGAGTATCTACACAGTTCAAGCCATTTTTTGAAACCTTATTTTTCCGTTTCTGCTTATCACAGTGACAGCAGAAAGGGTTGGATAAATCAGGGCAGAATTGCCAACACCTCTGGAGCCTTTCCCGCTCGCTAACCTGCTGTGCCTCATGCCAGAGGGTCGCTCTCTCCCCTGAAGACAAGAATCCCTCACGCGAGCCCAGTAAGACTGCAAGGATTTGTAGGTCCGCTGTTGTCACTGCAAAGTGTTCTGCTCCACTCTCAAACAATTAGTTAAGAATAGCTTGTTATCATGCTGTTAACAGCCATCTTCAGGCTGGAAAGGGAAAAGTCTTACCATGTACAGTCCTCATGTTTCAACTGTACTTGCGCGTTTGCGTGGCGCACAGACTGAAGATAGCTGACTTCTCTCCGTGTTTGGGTGACGGCATGGCTGAAAACAGGCACCGAATCAGCAATCAGCCCTTCAGAAGAGACAAGCCGTTACCATTTTACAAAAAAAAAAAGACAGCAGTTGCATAGGGAAAGATTGAATTTCTATAGATAAAACCTTTGCCAGGCTAAGAAACATTCTAGAACCGCCAGAAGAAGAAAGTTCACAGGATTTACCTCCAGCGGTAACTCCGGCTGGCAGCATCTCCCATTCCACATGACAAACAGAAGTGAAGCAGAACATCAGATACAATGTGGTACACGTTAACTCTGCAAATGGAAATCCCAACCAACCTCCCTTTCTTACCTGCCCTGTGACCGCGCAGCAGGCCTCGCGTACAAGCATCCTCGCACCTGAAGCGGGTAATTCGATTCACTGACATCTGCTCAAAGTCAGCCTTGTCCCTGCCCATCGGTAAAACCGATGGAACCCTTCCATTTCCATACTCATTAAATTTTTCTTGTCCCATGAGATTTTTAAGGATTTTAGTCTAGCACAGAGGAAATCAAACGGCTACTCCTTTTTGTGACCTTATGTCTACTCCTTCAGACTTGCTTTGTTTTGGTTGTACCTCCATTTCACACAGACGTGAATGGAAATGCAGAGAGAATAAACACCAACAAACAACAGTACAGGGTGTAAAAACAAGACTCGAGCTTCCAGTGGCCATCGTCTTCACAAATCAGCTACTTTTTCAATCAGCCAAGTAGTTGTGCAGTTTCAGAGAACACTGTCACAAAACTTGGATGTATTACTACGCAAGGCGAAACGCTCTATTACGTGTCTACAGAAACTGAATGCAAATCCTCCGCTTCTTACAGCCTCTTAGTTGAAAACCCGCCCTCTATTCGTTTGTACCTGGACGCCACGTATGTCAAATACGTAAGGTTGTGTCTTTATAAGCCTCAATTTCACGTGTTGAGCAGCTGAGAAACATTTTGCCCCAAAGAAATGCAATAACTAAACCCACCAACAAGTGCAAGTGAATAAAAAAAATAAAAGCCAAAACAAACAAACAAAAAATACCCAAGACAAGCTACAGAAATTGCACCTTCAAACAACAGTAAAGGATCAAGAAGCTGAAGACATTTCTTCACGTCATCTCATTTTTGGATCTTTAATCATCACCTTAACTCACTACCACACACATGTCTGTGCACCTTGTCAGAGCCATTACAAACTGGGCGGCCAAAGAACAACCAACTTAAATCTTTTATTTTCAGCCAAATAAAAAAAGAAAAAAATCGAGCTCTTCCTTTATTGCACTCTATAACAATTCTTGTCACAACCAAGAAGCCAATAAACAGCAAAAGCTGAATATTCCTTTAAAATCCATAGTTTAACTCTTAAAATAAAATTTATATAGAAAAGATATCATTTACAACCCATTCAGTAGTAATCAATCATTATGTACTCACAAACCATATTCAATAACTCGTATGCAGCAGTTTCTTTGTAGGGCAGAGGGGAATATTTTTCTCCTTAGCAAATATAATATCCCACTGTTAAAGAGCAATTCAAGTCAACTTTGGAGCAACGGTGATATACACAAATTTCTTTTTGTGATAGACACAAATTTATTTGGAGAAGCGTAAGATTCATTTGGGGTAACAAGAATATATACGACTGTGTCCAGTGCAGAGCTTAACTGCAGCATGTGAAACGTCCATTACCTTGAACTGGCACACCATTACCGAAAGGGAAATAATTTACGCAGCAAATGCAGTGTATTTAGAGAACACCAGTGAGTCACAATAAAACAACACACAATAAAACAGCAAGATGTATTGTAACTAGATACGTGAGGAATCAAAACCAGGATTTGGCTCTGGCCGTCAGCAGCTTACAACAGTAAAGACTTCGCCCTCGGAGCCATCTTCTGAAGGAAAGGGCTGCTCCTTTCATCTGGTTAGGAAACAAAAAATTTCAAGTAAGCAGTCATAAGTACAGGTAAGATGCTTCACTGCAACTTAGATTGCCGAGGCACTATAAACCTTTTGCCTCTGATGCAGCAACGGATGCCACAGCACAGCTTGTAAGCGTAAAAGATTCAAAGCCCAAAGAAAACAGCGTTAATCAATGGGGAGAGGAATGGATACAAGATATTTGTGTATTATGCAATTACATATGCACACGAGAAGTGAAAATGCATAATTATATGCATACACATTTTATTTAATGGCTGCATGTGTCATATAAATAGGATCAGTCATATTTTCATTTGGACATAGGTAAAGTGTTTTATGGCACGGTTTACACAGCTGCCTGTATTTGATTCTGATTCACCATCCACAACCCAAACAGAAAGAAATTAAGGACTTTTTCTTTCAGTATAGTTTCAGAAGCAGTTTGCTGCTTTGAATGGCTGTCTCTACGGACCCCCCCATCCTCGTGATACCTAACACAGCAAGAGGGTACTTCACACTCAGATTTTCAGAGAAAAGGCAGATTAGACACGTAGCTGCTTCGTGCCAGTGCTTACGTATAAAGAGGACAACGCAAAATCAGTGACTCCCAGTCACTCACAAGGGAAATCCACACTCCAAGAATGTGCGACAGTTGAAAGAAAGGTATAGCAGAGGGAAGACAGGAAAAAGAAAGGAGCAGCATGAGGGCGATCACGAGCTGCACTGTCTGCAACCCAGTCTATAACTAGCAGTACACGGTGTACACACCACTTTTAAGTATCTCATCATTCAGGAGCTTTAAAAGCTTTCACTTACCTTTCGCACAATAACACGTTCACCAGGACTCAGGATTAAGGCTTCTCTTTCCTCCTCGGTTTCCATCTGAAGAGCGTATTCGCTAGCTACAGACCTGTAACCGCTTACTTCACATCTACAGAAAAATTACAGGGAGACAGCGGAGCACTGAATTAGCTACTCTTGTAAAGTACTGAATTCACAAAAGAAACATTGTTTTGTATACTTACATTACTGGTGAAAGGTCTCCACAAAAACCAGGAAGACTTAGTTGATGTTGCCAGGCCCTTTTCAGTCTCGATTTGCAATCTACTCTCAGGGTGTTTCCTTTATTCAGAATAAGCCCCATCATCGCTACCTGACTGAATGGTGCTTTTCAGATGATGGCAGTGATGGACACTTTATGTAGGCAGATGGACGATGGTATTTTAAATCTAAACAGTGGCTGCACTAAAGCTGTTAGATGTGAATTCTTTTTCTAACTTGGAAAAAGAGAAATATCACTGACTATCGAGTCCAAAATCTGAAGCAAGAAATTAAATTTAAAAAAATAATCCCAAAGCCCATCACATTTTCTTCATCCACAGAGTTAGACCTCGCTTTATAGCACAGTTACACATGCATTTGCATTGCTCCAAGTACTGTGGACTCACAGACAGGTTCTATTATTTGTTGTTCTACTTCTTCTATTACTTGCTCAGAAATCTAACACCCACAGGAAAAACCTATCACTAATCTCACTAAAAATAAAAGACAAAAACTCTGACGCTCCTCTTTCCAGTTCTCTAGTACGCGCTGCATTTACTCCAGGCAGAGGGTAAATGAAAACATCACCATGCATTCATCCAGGATGGCTCTGGCTCTCTGAACGTGCAAGTTATTTCCAACCACCTAAGAGTTTATTGCAGCCATCTGTCACATACTTCAAAAGTGTAAGAAAAGAAATACCTTTTACAGACACTTTTCTTTCAACAGAAAAAAACACGTTTGACAGACAGCAGTAATTTACCTGTGACTTCGCTCCTCACAGAGTCCAAGAGCCTCTTCCGCAGATTCTCTCCTCCTCCTCTCTTCCGCCAGTGTTTCTGGCAGCTGCGAGAGCGCCTGCTGCACCGAGTTGTGCTGTTGCTCAGTCTCTGCAAGCCTATGACAAAAGGAAATCCAAAATCAGTATTTTACATACTTCAAGAATTACTTCCGTCTTCTTTTTTGTTACGGAATGTTCTTTTTAGTGATCAACGCTTCATTAGAATGAGATGCTTTAGACTAGATCTTGAAATAAAAGTCACCAGTAAGTATGTATCTTTACAAAAACAAACCAGAAACATTACCAGATGAGAACAATTCAAGAATATGGCTAGGATTCATTTAATCCACTGTATAGCCACGGCTTTCCCTTTGCCCCCAAACACCTTAGGGGCATAGAAAAGCATTACTTTCGCACTTACAACACAGCTGTTAGGAAAACAATATTGCTAATACATGCTTGCAGTCCTGACCTTTTTCTGAGTTCATTTAGCTCCATGTTGTCTATTTCCACAACAACCGCACATCTTTCCTGTGGAGCTCCAGGGGGAACTTCTGCTCTAGTTTCATCCTAGAAAATATTAAAGGGGAAAAAAAAGCCAGTCAATATCTTTCTACTTGCTAAAAATCTTTATTTCGACTAAAGAAGCCACAAGCACCACAAAGCAGTGGAGTAAACCAACCTTTGTGCCACTTCATCTTCTAATTTCCAGAGCTGCAATTTTCCAAACCTCTTTTCTAACGGAAAGTTGGTGAAGAATCCTGCCCGTGTGTGCTGCAGGACTTGAAGGACACGTGTACACTGCGTAACGCAGCCGTCTCTGAAGGGTGAGCAAAGCATCCACACAGCCACGTCGTCATTGATCACTGACCACGGTTTCGTCAGTAATGCAGCTGTTTGTTTATTTTTTACTTTACAGTTCTCCTTGTCTGACTTTAATTCTGTTTACACAAGAGTAAGGGTTGTCTTATGTATCTATCCATGTCCTGGGTTCGGCCAGGTCAGGGTTAATTTTCACTGGAATCCAGGAAGGGACACAGCCAGGCGCGCTGACCCAACCTGGCCAAGCAGAGCAGGGTATTCCATACCGTGTGCCCTCATGCTGGGTGCCGCTGGGGGGGAGCGGGGCGGCGGGAACTCGCTTGCAATTTCCAGTCTGAGCCAAGAGGGGTGTTTTGAAGAACACAAGTTTTACAGCACTCTAACTTTCAAATACACCAGACACCACCAATTGAGCAATATTTCTGTGTTGATACCAGCTCAGACTCACATGAGCTACTGAGGATCTCGGCTGTTGTTCTAAGTTACCTTTGAATTAATCTGCTGAAAGTGCAGCTCCTTCTGGTGCATCTCCTGAAGACAGCGCTGCAGGTCATCTTGAAGCTGATTCTTCTCAGCTAAGACACGGGCAGTGCTGACAGACAACTTCTTCTCTATTTCTGCCACAGCCTGGACTTTCTTTAATAATTCACATTCTTTTACATCCAAGAGTTTGGACAGATTCTCATTTTCACTCATTAGCTCCTGCTTCTCTTTTTCCAACATATCGATACTTTTTTTCAGATATTCATCTGCTTTTATTTGCTCCGCCAATTTTTCATCTTTCCCTTCAAGATCTGCCTGCAATTGCTTATTAACTGAAGCCTTCTCTCGTGTCTCTATTTCCATCCTGTTCATTTGTTTAAGTATTTCATTTAACTGGTTATTAAGTTCTTTGCAACATGTCTCTCTGGCTTTCAGATCTCCAGTTAATTTAACTTTCGTCTCTTCATTTTGCTGCTCCAAAACCCCAAGCTTCTGCTCTAATGAAATAATGCACTCTTGTTTCTCCTGTAATTCTTTGGTAATTGTCCCCTGATGTTCAGTATGCTCTACATGCTTCCTAGATAACTCAGCCAACTCTTCATCTTTTTTAGCATTTTCCAAAACTAGTTTGTTGTATGAATCTTTAATTGATTTTAACTCATTTTCAAGTGTTTGTGCTTTAGTCTCTTTCTCTTTAAGCAAATTGTCCCATTTTTCCTTTAGAGCATTGTTTTCCTCAAGCTGAGATTTCAAATATTCACTTTCTTTTCTTTGTTCATCCTTAGTTTCTTGCAGCTTTTCAGATGATTTACTAATTTGTTCTTTCAGCAAAGTAATTTGTGACTCACACTCTGCAAGTATGTTACGGTATGCGACCTTGTTGGCTTTGAGTTCAGAACGGAGCTCCTTCATTGTCCTGCTGGTCTCACTGCTTTGTCTTATTAATTCCTCATTTTCTTTGGTTTTAGCTTCATTCTCAACTCTCACTCTTTCTGGCTCCAGTCTCATTGTATTACTTTGCTCAGAAAGGACAGATATCTTCAGGCTTGCACCTCTGATATCGGCTGTTTGTACTTCTTTCAGGAAACGAGTTTCCCTTTCAGCCTTTGATAAAGCCTCTTCCATCCCTTCTATTTCTTCCTCTTTGCATTGCACTTGACGCTTCAGGACCATCACCTGTGCGGCACATTCTGTCATATTGCGAGACAGGACAGACACCTCCCTGTCTTTTTCTGCCACTGCTTCTTCAAGATTATCAATTTCTCTTTCGCGTTTCTGGAGATCTTGAAGAAGTTGAGATCTTTCCTCTAAATGGCTTGTATTCAATTTGTCAAGCTCTTCATTTGTCTGGTCCAGATCCAGCTGCATCGACTCTACCACGTCCTCTTGTTTCAAAGTCTAAACATCAAGAAAATAATGTTACCAGAATACTTCAAACATACGTTAGAGGGAGAATGGAAGTTACACTCCACATGTAGAACAGCTATCTAAGGTAATCAATCTGTACCCAACCGTACAGCCACAAGATAACCACGTTATTCTGTGGACTGTTTTAGCACACAGAAAGTTTAGTGCATGAAATTTTTAGCAGCCAATGCTGTTATTTTGCTGACATTTAAATGGGCCATGTTAAAAGAACAGCAAATTTCTTCTCTTACTTTATTTTAATGAGTTAGTTACCTTTTCCTTCAGTGTAGCAACTTTTTCTGTTAGATCCCTGACGACTCTCTTCTGCTCAGTGTTCTCCACTTCATAAACACTGCATTTCTTTAAGGCTTCATTCAGCTTAGTATTCAAAATAAAAGTCAATGTGATAGAAACGTATAGAATTGTATTAAAATTGTGATGTTACAGTTATAATATTAAATTTACCTAACACTGGAGTTTATGTTTTGAAATTCATAAACAAAGATAACTTAGCAACCCAAGCAAACATAACTACTTTCATGCAAAGCTCTGTGATGTGTCTAAGAAATCCTCACACCCAACTTCAAGCAACTACATGAAGCGAATAAAACTGTAAAGAAAGAGCAAAACCCTTCAGATACAGAAAACTGCAATATTGCTGCTGCGACACAAATAGGAACTTACGGCTAATGCTCACCAGTTCCAATCAATATTATTTCACAAGAACTTTAACTTACTTTTTGCTCAGTATGCACAGAATTTTCACCAAGCTCTTTGTTCAGAAGATCCTTTTCTTGAAGCAGTTGCCTCCAAGTTTCAATTTGCTCTAGTTTTTCTGTCGTGTTCAACAGCTTTTCTTCTTTTTCTCCAAGGGAAGTTTCAAGGAAGCTATTTCTGTCACTTCATCTAACAAGGAAATACATAGTTAGATATTTTGAACACAAAGCTCGCTTTAAGCTTTCTAGACTTATCAGCCCCAAACTAGGTTCGTAAAAGAATCATTATTTTTACACTTTCCATTTACACTTGCAACTACAAAAACAAGATTACTGCAACCTGAAGCAGGATCAACTCACACTTTGCAGGTGTTTTAAGAGATCATACTTCTCATCAGACGTCCAAGCTTGAAACAAAGAAAGCGAATCCTACACAGAGCTGTAAAGAACCTTCATCTTACCCTTTGAGCTGTTCATGCAAGCCAGAGATCAGAATGTGATGCTTTGCCGCATCTCGCGTTTGTTGGTTGCGTAACTGGGCAAGCTGAGTTTGCAAATGCTCATTCTCATTCTGCAACAAAAGAAGAGTGAAGCGGATTATCACGTACCAACACCCAGAACAGCACAAGATAACTGGAGTCACAAAAATCGGACTCTTCAGGAGATTTACATCCCACACGGTAACAGAGACCACTATTCTAGCACATGAGCAGATCATCAGTGCAGAACACAACACTGATACCAGCAGCTCAGATGTGATGTTAGTTCACACCGATGCAACTCACCTTGCAGAAACACCTCCTGCAGCAATGCTATGATAGCATGACCTGAAGGAGGACTGCTGTACACCCAAAGCAACACACACACACACACACTGTGTTAAGGCAGCTTACTTCTCTTAAGAGGGGAAGCTACTGCTTTGAAAAAATACTTTCCTCATTGCTTTGAAGACAGTACCAAACTTGCAATTTATTTTTGCCTGTTTTTTAAGGTTGAAGGAATGCAAAAATCTGCATATGGGGGATTGTGGAGAAAAGAAACAGGAAGCAAGCTGCATTCACACAGGTTTGTGGTTTCATTTTTTTGGGGGGGTGGGGGGGTGATTTTTTTTTTGGTTTGTTTTTTTTTTAAACACAGTGCACATCTCCTACTCTAGCCAGATACACTGAATCAATTCAAAAATAAAACCACAAAAAAAAACTGGCAACAACATCCAAAAACCAAAAGCAGAACATGTATCCAGACTCCACAGCAAACAGGACACAGAATCACACAGAATGGTCGGGGTTGGAAGGGACCTCTGTGGGTCATCTAGTCCAACGCTCCTGCCGAAGCAGGGTCACCTACAGCAGGCTGCACAGGACCGCGTCCAGGCGGCTCTTGAATATCTCCGGAGAAGGAGACTCCACAGCCTCCCTGGGCAGCCTGTTCCAGTGCTCCGTCACCCTCAGAGGGAAGAAATTCTTCCACACGTTCAGACGGAACTTCCTGTGCTTCAGTTTGTGCCCATTGCCCCTTGTCCTGTCGCTGGGCACCACTGAAAAGAGCTTGGCCCCATCGTCCTGACACCCACCCTGCAGACATTTCTAAGTATATATTAGGTCCCCTCGCAGCCTTCTCTTCTTCGGGCTGAACAAGCCCAGCTCCCCCAGCCTCTCCTCGTGGGAGAGATGTTCCAGTCCTCTCACCATCCTTGTAGCCCTCCGCTGGACTCTTTCCAGTAGCTCTTCATCTTTCTTGAACTGGGGAGCCCAGAACTGGACAGAGTACTCCAGAGGAGGCCTCACTAGGGCAGTGTAGAGGGGAAGGAGAACCTCCCTCAACCTGCTGGCCACACTCTTCTTGATGCACCCCAGGATCCCATTGGCTTTCTTGGCAGCCAGGGCACACTGCTGGCTCATGGTTAACCTGGCAAACTTGTCACCTCTGATGAAAATACGCTAGCATTTTGCAGGAGGCAGAACACACCTGTACCGCCCTCAATAGCTGCCCTTCTTCATCTACACCAAACGTTACCTGTCTTGAAAGGTTTTGTTACAAGATTCTCAAATAATAATTAACATATCAGGTTGTCTTTCATCTTAAAATCATTAATTCTTTTTTATATTTGTGCAGCTTAACAGACAAAGAACTATGAGTAATGCACTGAACCTGAAGGAGTCTGAGGAAGAGATCAGTTGTATCATTTAGTGAAAGTAAGGTTTACAAGTTATCGTAGTAACTCATCAATCAGGAAATACTAAAAAATAACCTTCCTCATAAATATTTATTTCACGGTTCCTTTTGGTGCCTCCATTGAATACTTTTACAATATCAATAGATATCAAATTAGTATCTGGTGTTTAGATTGTATACATATAAATAAGTATTAGTTATTACTTAACTTTTATATATTTGCACAGTTTCTTTTCTATAAATGTGTGTGTATATATGCACAGAAAAATAGTAATAATACACACACAGTTACAGAAAAGAAACTTGAGGGATGTAAGAAGAGGGACACTTCTGCCAGTAGTAACAAAATCTGTTTCAGGACCTTCTGACAAAGCCCCCCTAACAAACAATAATGAAAATCAGGTTGCCTTTTACTAGGTTTCTAAAACAAATAACAAATAACAAAGCTTACTTCCAAACAAGTTTCTCCCTGAGCTGAACAGAAGCAACAGGTTTCAACTTCAGAGCATAATCTAGCATGTGTACACCCTCTGCCAACAGAATGACGAAGCATAATGCCTTGACATGTTTTTGCTAGCTGCAAATGGGCATTTCTGTCTTACTGGAGGCTACGACTCCAAGAATATCAACAGAGAATAAAACGATTCTCTTCCATCATGAGGTTTTTACACAAACCGAAAAGCTCACCTGAAGAGTCTCCATTCTACCTTGAAGCTTCACTCTGTCTTCCAGATCCTGACAACGCTCTTCTAGAAGAAGAATTGGTTCCTGCAGTTGATTTCCTTCCATTTCCAACTCTTCAACCACAGTCCGTAAACCTGCTTCTGTCAAAGAAGAAAAATTATTTCAAGAAAGGCCTGCTAACATTCCTCAAGTCTAGAAATGGTTTCAGCTTTTTATTCACAATTCTCCCCAGTGTTGGGAACAAGCAGACCTCAGCCATTTCCAGTGGAAGTGCCCGAGACCCTGCTTTTCCAAAAATTAGATGGCAAAAGTTCCCTCAGCTGCTGAAAAACCAAAATAAAGTTGCACAGCTCAAGAACTCGGAGAATCTGGCAGAAATATTCTCAACAATACTGTGGCTCATGTTACGTTAATCATAAGCTATCAATGTACTTGCAGGATCAGATCTTAAGCACTTGTTAATAAACAATTTAAACCGGTCTGTATCAAAGTTTGCAAGTGAGTCTGTTCCATTTCAACAGCGAGATATATTTGCAGCCTTTACCACTGATATAAAAACATTTGCATTGAAAAATAAGACTTTGATTTTTAAATTAAAAGCATACAGCAATGGAACACCATTCTGTTTTGTAACATAACTGTTACAGATTGGAAGCACAGTCCCAGGAACAAGACTCGTAACTGAAAAAACACATGGCCTTGCCACACAGGACATTTCATGGGCACCAAGGCTCAACCAACTCCAGTGTGCAGACGTATTTACGTTCTGCTTCTGAACCAAAACTAGGCAGCTCATCCAGCACGCACATGCTTTGAAATGAAAAGGAAGAAAATGCAAGCCAAAAAAATGCAACAAAGATTAGAATACACCACCAGTGGGTTGTTAGTTGAATTTGGAAACAAAAATAGACACAAAATACAGATGCTGTGCATGCTTTCATAAACTGTCTAGTCGCTATCACACCTGCGTTAGGTGAAGTGTACTCTGGCCACCAGTCTCCCATGTTTTCTCCTTCAGCTGAATCAGTGCTATCCAAGGTGACGTGCAATTCTTGAAAGCTTTGCTTTCCATCAAAGTTGTATTCTTCCTACGCGTAAAAAAGGAGAATGAAGTTCAATTTAAAGAGGAAAAGAAGCAAGGGTAAAATACATATCCTGTTATTAAAAGCATAGTTTCAATTCTAAGTCCTAAAGCTCAGCAAGTGATTGAGGTGCCTGAATGTCAGCATACGGGAGCGCTGTGGACACTAGAGCAACCTGCCCAGCTTCTAGCTAGTATTTCCAGAGAAGCCAAGCCTCCCACAGGTTTTGTGCGGTATCAGCCAGGACTTTTAAGACACCCCTATGTTTGGATACCTTCATTGGTCCCCTGATTTCTACAGTTAACAGGGTCCTCTGAATTTCAGGGTAAAGGATTGGAGTTCACTAAATTTAAGATTATTCTGCCAGTGGTATGTTCATGTGACAGTGACATCCTAATTCTTACAAAAGATCTTCATTTTCTCGTGTGTCTTACAGCACCACCTACCTAGAAGCAAACCTGAATGAACTGACACCACTTACTAATAAAAGTAAAGCTCCACCAACAGAGAGATTTATCAAGATTGTATCTAAACCAAAAAAAATGGCCTTAACACATGAAGAATGCACACAGCTTCAAGCATGCGAATTACTCCAGAGTGAAGCTCGTTATTGTTCAATGTAAAATTAAGTAGACTCCCTACTCAAGGAACAGAGAGGCGTGATGCCATTGGAATTTCTCGCCTTCTGGCTACACACCCGATCATTAAATTTACCAAAGTTTTCACTTATACAACCAATCTAAGTTCTTAAGCCCTTCGTGTATTTAACAAAAACCCCTAGTTTTATTAGCATAGAGGTAAAAATAAATTCTTATCTCTTTTAACCCACCTGAAGCTTGCTGCTGCTCCGATTGCTTTTTCTTCTTGCTTGCTGCAGCCTGCCCATTCCTTGAACTGTGGTCGGTTCCTCCTCCAGCTCCTGTTGCCCTGAGACTATGGCTGCATCAGAGCAGCCAGGAAAGAACCAGTCATCCTCAATCAGTTTTGTGCCACAGGAAGGCTATCACATTTACATCAGACACTACTACATAAAGAGAGACCAGGGACAGGCTGAAGTCCCTATCAATGACTGACAGCAACAAGATTAAAGAAGCAATCCATCGCGTTCACCTTGTGATTTCCCTCCAACATTACTACGTAGAACATCAGAATAAAGTCTGCACATCTCGCTAAGAAGCGGCAAACTGAAGTCTAACTTTACTTCTTCATCAGCTCTAAATGAAGACTTTATACAGGAGACTGGAAAGGGTGAGGTTATGCTGATACTCAAAAAAAAGCCAAACAATTCAAATGCCAAACTAGATCTCGTTTCAATTTACCAGGTTGAAATATACCTGATTTGTACGACAAAGGCATCCATCAGCTGAGACAACTGTGGTTTTTACAATCTGAACAATCACGTTAGTTTTTACGGAAATGACATACGTCCCTTTCAGCTTTAATTTTAGTACGAGCTACAAAGCCAGATCATTTGAGGAAGTCACAAGCATCTGTTACACTGCAAACCGGCATCAAACCATCTTATCGTAAATTAATCATACCATTCTTCTTAAGACAAAGATAAGAATCACTTTGAAATAAACACACTGAGTAAATTCAGAATATGAAAGCTTAGGTAGGCATTCTGTTCATTGTTAGAAATGATTTTTCATTTAAAGTACACTCCCATCTGTTTTGTGATAGGACAAAACACGTTTGGGGTAACAGATGAAGAAACAGACGGCTCATGCAAAGCAGACAGGACAGAACAGCCAGCGAAAAGACACGACAGTAAAGGTGGCTCCATACTAACTGAAAATTACACGAATCAGATAGTTACAAATTTAGCTTTCAATTTAACCACATCACTCCACGGTTGTTCTCACAGCATGCAAAATGCAGGGAACTTATGTCGATGCATCTGTGAGGTAAACACCAGAAACTATGAGGAGATTCAGCCCTGCTGGAAATAGTCAGCTTTCATCCCAGCTGTCCAACGATTACTTCTACCACGAATTTCATCAACACACAATTCTCTAACACCTACTAGACTTAAGTTCTTCCTGTGATATTTCAAAATTGCATACTTCACATGTTGTCACAAAAGACTAGAGGAAAAAAGTCAAAGAAAAAAATTAATGACCCTCTTAAAATGAGGACTGCTAAATTGGATTCTGCTTCTGGGTTTAATTACATTTTGGCTTTTGGCACTGTCACATTATCTGCATTCATTTTACACACCTTTGTTTCTTTTCAAGTATAGATTCTACAGGGATTTTTTTTTTATAAATTACACAAACCTCTTCAAAGACACAAAAATTGAAGAAAATTGCCACTGTCACATTCTCCTGCCATTCCAAGAGCTGATTCTGCAGTTCATCCACACTACCTGATTCACTGGCCTAACAAGAGAAATTGCATAGGAAAACATATTTACCAAATCCCACTGCAAATGTAAATAAAAAGTAGTAACATCCAGCAACCATAACAGCTAAATGTGACCAACGCTTCCAATGTGCCTTTGTCAGCTATCTTACAATTTTTGTAAACAGATATAATTTTTGCACTCTCACTAACGATATTTTGAATAAATTCACATAAACTCCTACCCAGGTTTATATCTGAGCTATGACACTGTGCTCACCAAAATGGCTTTTACAGGCTCTATTGTTTGTCTTTTTCTTTCTTTACTGTATCTAAACTAATTCCCTGTGTGCTACTGAACAGATGTGGTCACATTCAGGATCAAAAGTAGCATTTTTGTTACAGATAACATCAAATTATGTACAACACTGTTCATCTCAGTATGTCCCACATGGCAAAACGCAAACGCTGAGAGGTCAGGCACACTGCATTCAAACCTGAGATTTAGCTTCCAAGAGAGCTGAAGAGCTTGGTAACGTCAAGGAACCGATAACATCAAGGAATGGCTCCCCACTGCCACTTTTTTTTTTTTTTTTTAAAGTATTATTTAACAAAACTGTTGTTGTTTGTCTTGGCCTGTTAATCAGCTGCTAACACCCAGAAACATTTCCCATTAAGTGCTCGAAACTTCAGCTATTTTTCAGTCAGGAAGAAAACCATAGTGTTTTTCCATGCTCTCATGCTAAGAAGTGTGCCAGACAGCTCACAGCACAAGTGAAAGTGATCTGCCAAGCAGTCATTTGTGCCCTGAATGATTCCAATAATCCAAAAATGCTACCAGCCATAGTATGTGCACATTTTTGCACCTTCAAACATAGCGCTACAAGAAAGAGGCGTCTGGCGGTTCTTCAGCTAGAATTCTGCACAACTCCTTTCACTGTTACACACAAGTTCCTCCGTGCCCAAACACCAGCCGCATCCTCAAACTCCTTCCTTGCATAAAACTTTCAGCTTCAATTATCGTCAGCACAAACCACCTACTGCTTCATTACTCTCATTTTGTCTGATCACCATATAGATCTTTACTCAACGATCATCCAAAATTAAAAATGGCATTTCTTAACTATTGAGATAAAAACACCACAGCCAAGACACCACCTTTTCCACCACACAATGGAAGTATTTTTAGTGTGTTTACTTACATTTTCCATATAGGTAGCATCTTTTCCTTGGAAACCCTATCTTTCTTTGCTTTGAATATTTTTAAGACTTCCAGTTTGCTCCTGGAACAAGCTACATTTCTCTTCACTGCCTCCAACTCTCTTGCTAAGGTTCTGAACTAGAATCTGCATGCTTTGGAGCGAGGATTCTTTAACAGCCAGCTCATTCTTTAGAATGCAAACCAAAAGACAATTAAAAGAAGGGACCCAGAAAAAAGATACAGTAATCATCATGAAGCTGACTCCTAGCCCTTCCCTCAGAGTTAGAGCAACATTCAACTCAAAGCTCAGGTTTGGTTTGAATTGGAATGAAATTTGTCAGCACCTTCTGAAGTCGATACTAATACATACAAATGATACTGACAAAAGTAATAAAGAAATATAGATCTACTAACATAAATGAAAATAATCAGTAAAGAATTTGGATTCACGTGAAGAAGTGCAGAGGATTTGTGCTTCAGAGAAAGATGCACCGTATAACGCAGCAGAATTTGCTGATTCCTTGAAATCTCTATGGAGATTTTCTATTTCAGCTGCTAATATACCTTCAGTTCTTCATTGGGCACGAGTATTCCATTGGCAACACCACTTGATCCACACGCTGTCTGTAAATCCATGATGTAAGCATCTCTTTCAGCTCACTTCTTCTCTATCTCTGCCAGCGTGGCATCCGTTTCAGCCCCACGACAGTGCTGGGCCTCCAGTTCAACACTCTGAAAACGAAAAGACAGCACTGCTGGTCATGTATACTTCCACCATCTACAGCACAGAAGAACGGTTTAAATGTTTCCTTATTGCCTCTTTTAGGGTACTGAAAAAATTACAATCGCATTTCTGACCTGGTTCAGTTTTAACTGTAATCTTTAATTACTGAGCCTTTCTCTCTGAAATTCTGCAGCATTCACATTCCTGCCGCCTTCCAGTGTCAACAGCCACGTCCACAAAACCCATCACTGCACACAACAGCTACAAACCATAACACGAAATCATCCCTTGAAAGAAAGAGAGGGACGGGGAGCAGGACAGAGAAACGGAGAGAGAAAATAAGCGATGGGGAGCAGGGCAGAGCACTAGGAAGAGGAAAATAAGACAAGGCAGAGGACCGAGGAGCTCAGAGAGAAAGAAGGGTCGAAAGGAAACGCCAGAGAGGTAGAGAAATCAAGAAATACAGGGACGAGGAGCCTTGCAGAGACGGAGCACGAAAATGTAGGGACGGTGAGCGCGAAAGAGGGAGAGAGAGACGGGGGCAGGGGAGGAGATGAAGAAGAAAGGAGAGAAAAAGATGGCAACGGAGCGCAGGGGACACAGACAGAGAGAGAAAAAGGAGAGTGAACAGGAAAAAAGGGACCGAGAAACAAAGAAAGGGTCAGATCTAGACAAAGAGACCAAGAAGGGGGCGAGGGGCGTGTGTGCAGGGAAACCCCAAAACAAACCAGCAAGGGGCTAGAGAACAGAGAGGGAGAGAAAGAGAAGAAAGGGCCATGAAGCAGGACAGAGAAGGAGAGAAAGGCAAAAAGGGAGAGCAAAAAGAGCCGGCTGGACAGGGAGGTACAGCAAGAAACGACCGGACAGCCAGCAGGACACAGAAATAGAGACAGGGAGCTGGCTAGAGAAATTCTGGAGGGAGAAAAAGAGGGAGAGGGAGCACGACACAAACACAGACAGAAGACAGGAGGTACAGGGAAAGGAAAAGGAAAAAGAAAAAAAAAAAAAAAAAAAAAAATCACAGCAGCGTGGGAGAGAGAAGGATCCAGGGGAGGGCCCGGGACGCAGAAGAGGGGCGACAGGGCCCCGAGGGCCCGCCACTCACCGCGGCTCTCGCTCTCCGCGCTCCCGGGAGACTCTGCTGCTTCAGACGCTTCTCTCTCCTGCTCTCCTCCATTCCTCTTCCCTAACTCCGGTCGCTTGGCTGTCCCCCACCTAAGACAAAACGTCCATGTCTCGCAGCTCTTACGAGACAAGGCTCCCTACGCACGTAGCCGCGCTCGCGCGCTCCACAACCGGACCATGCTGCTGCTGGTGACACATACAGACCCTGCGGGGCACGCTGGCGGCCTGGCCTGCTGCGGGCTACCAAGAGGGAGCCTTCCTCACCCGCACAGGCAGGCTCTCTCCTGCCTGCAGCCCCAGCCAGCTGCCAGCCAGCTGGCCTTCCATTTCTTCTTCTTCTTCTTCAGCCTTCTCGGGACTCTCCAGCTTCAGCCGCGACACCTCCTGCCCGCAGCCACTCAGCGCTCCGCCTCTCCCTTTTTGCCCCCACGCCGCCAGCACAGCGAGGCCCGGCACACGCAGCCCACACAAGCCCGGAGCGGCCGCAGCCAACGGCATCCCCAGGCCACGAACGGACAAACGCGTCCTCAGCGCGGCCCCTGCCACACACAAACAAGCAGCGGCCACCGCCTTCAGGGAGGCCGAGGCACGCTCCAGGGCCAGCGTGCCGCCCGCACCACGGGCCTTGCGGGAGGCCGGGCGCTCCGGGACAGGCTTCAGGGGACGTGCTGCAGCTGCGGGCGGCTGCGCGGGGCGACAGGGGCCGGGGGAGCGCTGCCGGCTTGGGGGGGATGCCCGCCTCCTTCCCCCCTTCCCTTCCGTCACCTCCCGCCTCTGGCCCCGGGGCTGCCCGCACCCGGCTCGCCTCCTGCAGCCTGCCGCAGCGGCCGGCTCCAAGCTTCCCGTCCCACCACCCTCGGGCACCCACCACGCACCCCCGCACCCGCCGGAGGGGAGCCCGCGCCTCACCGCTGGCCTCTCTGCTCCCCCGCCGCCCCGACACCCGACAACACACCGCCGCCAGGCTGCTCCGCCGCACCGCGCATGCGCCACGAGCCGACGGCGCGCCGGAGGGGACACACCCTGCGCCGAACGCCGGCCTGCAGTACCGCGTGGCGCCCACGCGGCGGCGCCAGCGGGTACGGCGGGTACAGCATCCTTATGGGGGTGCGTCCTCCTGGCTGGTAGCACAACTCTTACAAATGCACGAGAAAGGGAGGTGGATAGCATAACTACTGTTCTCAGTCTCGGAAAACACCCATCACTGAAATGTTAGTCTCATTTTAGCACCAAAAATTAGAAGTAACTTGCTAATTTCTATGACATCCATACACCGTGGTTTTTTAACGGATGCAAGCAAGCCAAACCACCCTCAGAGGTGAATGAGCACAGGTGATGTGTAGAGGAACAGCACTACTTATCGCCGACAGGACGCGACAGAAGTATTTAAAAGCACTTGCGATGGACAATAGAGGGGCCAGCTTCCTCATACTCATCTTTGCTGACCCACATTTGCTGAAAAGTGGACAGAGACGCCAGTATTGAACCCCCAGTCCAGACAGAGTATTTACATTCTGCTGGTGCAATCATCCAGAAGAGAAGCACAATCTGTTGGAAATAAAGTGACAAGCAGCTAACACAGTAAACATCTCTTTGGAGGAAACAACTAGGTGAAACGCTTTTCATCATCAAAGCACAACTCCAATGAAGTAAAGCACCGAAGAGGTAGAAAGGCTGCCATATTTTGTCTTCCACCTTGAGTCGACAGAGCTGCTATAACGTTACTATGAACAGACAAATACTGCAGCCTGTTGAGAGATCTGCAGATGGCCTACAACACAGCTACCAAAAAATTACAAACGTATACGAAAGAAAAGTAAAGTTTTGAAATATTTATCCAATTTGGTTGTAAATAAAGACCGCTGGGACAACACTGCACAGAACGGTCGGAGCATTTTTCTAATGATAAAGGAATTCTTTTACATAAAAAGAATCCCAAACCCCAAAACACTGAGATACACTGGCATTGTGTATCTAGCTAAGCACTAGATGTGAAGCTAGAAGACCTCCCGCTGATTCCCGCCTGAGCCACTGAATTGCTCAAATACACTGCATGTACCCCTGCTCCTGCGTGCTCCCGTTTCCACGCCTGCCACTCCACGTCATGCCCATGCAACATGTCGTCTGCTGCCTGACAAACATGGCCTCTCTATTTCACTACACATTGCCTTGCTCCAAGGCAAAAGGGTCCTTCCAAACAGCTAACAAGCCGCAGACTTTGCACGCTGCTTGGATTTTGGATTTATTCTTTCACCCTTTTCTCTGATAGCCAAGCCTTGAAGCCTACAATATCCCCTGTATCTTCTCAGGTTGGTCATGTTCCCTTTAGTATTTACAGCTCCATCTTCTCTAGGTTCATCCCTACCTATCTTGCTGTTCTGTGGTGTCTTTCAAGGAGCCCCTTTCTCCTTCTTAGCCCTATTTCACTGCGAAGCCCACAGGACTGTCTTCCTTAACTGTTCTTTCACATTTTCTCAGAATGACCTCAGAAACTCCCATGGCTTCAGCAACCATTTCTATTCCAGTACCTCTCCAATCCCTCTCTTCATTCTGCTTTGGCTGTTAGGAGGAAAAGAGGCACGAATTAAGCAGGCTGTCCGAGGGTCTCCTAACATCAGGGCCTGGGATGCAAGACCTGGACATTCCCTTGTGGACATTTGCATTTGACTATAGGATCTAACTTTCCAACAAAAGCTTCTTCTGGAACCGCAGGTGTGCAAAATTACCTGAATCTTCATAGCACTTGGAGCCAAAGCGGTAATCTCTTTCTGCATACGAGCGCCAATCCCAGGATACATCGTGGTTCCTCCAGAGAGGACGTTATTGGCATAGAGATCCTTACGGATGTCGATATCACATTTCAGAGTACTGTTGTAAGTGGTTACGTGGACACCTGCAGATTCCATCCCTGAGTGGAAAGAAGTTTCAACACATGTGATTTCTCTTTCTTCCCTTCTTTTTCTTACTGTTCAAATGAAAGGGAAGCTCAGTAGTCCAAGAGAATTCCAGGAAAAAAAAACTACGTGATGCTCAGGAGAGCATCTCGTGGTACTGTTCCTTGCTAAAGAAAAGGAACAGACCAGATAAAGTCCAAACTGTGTTCCCAGGACTGTAAGTACTAGACTTTTAAACTAGCTTAACACGCATATTTTGACAAAGATCTGTGATCCAGGAAGTCCCGATTTCCACCGCTACGTTTCTGACACCACTGTTGAACACCAACGCTGATCCTCGATACACTTCTGGCAGCCAAATCCCCCCACCTCCTAACGAGCATTTCTCCTGCTGATGTTCAAATGCAGAATATTTGAACATCGCTCCTGCTGATGTTCAAATGCAGAACTTGGAGCTATATTAATGCTTCAATAGTTTGCTTTCTACACACAAACGCAGCTAGCTTTACCACTTCGTTTAATGGAAATCGTGCCAAACTGCCCGCAGTCATTCGGCTCACTCCTCACGAGTGGAATTTAAATTGAAAGTAGGAAATTTGTGTGAGGGCAGTACAAGTTACCATAGAAAGTGGCAGTCATCCACTGGATAGAATGGGAAATTTGACACTACAGATAAAACTACTGCAAAATAACGTACGATTTCATTTTGTATGATTACATTACAGATTAATATAATCAAACAATAAACTGAAGCAGCATCTAGATATAAAACCCACATAAGCAGCACCGTGCAGTTATACATCAGCCAGTCGAGATAAAAAGCACGATCTTCTGACAGTACTCTAAATCATCACCTTAGAAACTCTACTGCACTTAGAAGAGGCTGAAATCATCTTACGATGCAGGTACCTCTAAACTGACAGGCGCCTTCTCATCCAGCAGCTGTAGCAGCAGTGTTCATCGCTTCTAAAGAGCTGATTAAGTCAATAGAAGCTGCGTGTTTCTATGGACATTTGAGAATCAGTACCTCAGTTCCTATAGCTGCAGGTTGTCTATACTTCCTACGAAATTCTTCTTTTCATTCTCTGTCAAGTCCCTAGAAAGAAAAGTCCTGTCTCACCTATGAAGGATGGCTGGAAGAGAGTTTCAGGGCATCGGAACCACTCATTTCCAATGGTGATGACCTGTCCATCAGGAAGCTCATAGCTCTTTTCAAGAGAGGAGGAGGAAGCAGCAGCTGCCATTTCATTTTCAAAATCCAAAGCCACATAACAAAGCTTCTCCTTGACGTCTCTCACAATCTCCCGTTCCGCTGCAGACAGCCAACAAGATTTTAATCAACATACAGTACAACAGCCAGGACACAGACTTTCTCATGCACATTTCCCTGAGTTCACAGATTCACAGAATATTAGGGGTTGGAAGGGACCACTGTGGGTCATCTAGTCCAACCCTCCTGCTGAAGCAGGGTCACCTACAGCAGGCTGCACAGGACCGCATCCAGGCGGGTCTTGAATGTCTCCGGAGAAGGAGACTCCACAACCTCCCTGGGCAGCCTGTTCCAGTGCTCCGTCACCCTCAGAGGGAAGAAATTCTTCCTCACGTTCAGACGGAACTTCCTGTGCTTCAGTTTGTGCCCATTGCCCCTTGTCCTGTCGCTGGGCACCACTGAAAAGAGCTTGGCCCCATCTTCCTGACACCCACCCTGCAGACATTTCTAAGTATATATTAGGTCCCCTCGCAGCCTTCTCTTCTTCCGGCTGAACAAGCCCAGCTCCCCCAGCCTCTCCTCGTGGGAGAGATCTTCCAGTCCTCTCACCATCCTTGTAGCCCTCCGCTGGACTCTTTCCAGTAGCTCCTCATCTTTCTTGAACTGGGGAGCCCAGAACTGGACAGAGTACTCCAGAGGAGGCCTCACTAGGGCAGTGTAGAGGGGAAGGAGAACCTCCCTCAACCTGCTGGCCACACTCTTCTTGATGCACCCCAGGATCCCATTGGCTTTCTTGGCAGCCAGGGCACACTGCTGGCTCATGGTTAACCTGGCAAACTTGTCACCTCTGATGAAAATACGCTAGCATTTTGCAGGAGGCAGAACACACCTGTACCGCCCTCAATAGCTGCCCTTCTTCATCTACACCAAACGTTACCTGTCTTGAAAGGCTTTGTTACAAGATTCTCAAATAATAATTAACATATCAGGTTGTCTTTCATCTTAAAATCATTAATTCTTTTTTATATTTGTGCAGCTTAACAGACAAAGAACTACAAGTAATGCACTGAACCTGAAGGAGTCTGAGGAAGAGAGCAGTTGTATCATTTAGTGAAAGTAAGGTTTACAAATTATCATAGTAACTCATCAATCAGGAAATACTAAAAAATAACCTTCCTCATAAATATTTATTTCACTGTTCCTTTTGGTGCCTCCATTGAATACTTTTACAATATCAATATATATCAAATTAATATCTGGTGTTTAGATTGTATATATATAAGTTATTACTTCACTTTTATATATTTGCACAGTTTCTTTTCTATAACTGTGTGTGTATATATGCACAGAAAAATAATAATAATACACACACAGTTACAGAAAAGAAACTTGAGGGATGTAAGAAGAGGGACACTTCTGCCAGTAGTAACAAAATCTGTTTCAGGACCTTCTGACAAAGCCCCCCTAACAAACAATCATGAAAATCAGGTTGCCTTTTACTAGGTTTCTAAAACAAGTAACAAATAACAAAGCTTACTTGCAAACAAGTTTCTCCCTGAGCTGAACAGAAGCAACAGGTTTCAACTTCAGAGCATAATCTAGCATGTGTACACCCTCTGCCAACAGAATGACGAAGCATAATGCCTTGACATGTTTTTGCTAGCTGCAAATGGGCATTTCTGTCTTACTGGAGGCTACGACTCCAAGAATATCAACAGAGAATAAAACGATTCTCTTCTATCATGAGGTTTTTACACAAACCCAAAAGCTCACCTGAGGAGTCTCCATTCTAACTTGAAGCTGCACTCTGTCTTCCAGATCCTGACAACGCTCTTCTAGAAGAAGAATTGGTTCCTGCAGTTGATTTCCTTCCATTTCCAACTCTTCAACCACACTCCGTAAACCTGCTTCTGTCAAAGAAGAAAAATTATTTCAAGAAAGGCCTGCTAACATTCCTCAAGTCTAGAAATGGTTTCAGCTTTTTATTCACAATTCTCCCCAGTGTTGGGAACAAGCAGACCTCAACCATTTCCAGTGGAAGTGCCCGAGACCCTGCTTTTCCAAAAATTAGATGGCAAAAGTGTAAAATTAAGTAGACTCCCTACTCAAGGAACAGAGAGGCGTGATGCCATTGGAATTTCTCGTCTTCTGGCTACACAGCTGATCATTAAATTTACCAAAGTTTTCACTTATACAACCAATCTAAGTTCTTAAGCCCTTCGTGTATTTAACAAAAACGTGCTGCAGCTGGGGCCGGCTGCGCGGGGCGAGAGGGGCCGGTGGAGCGCTGCCGGCTTGGGGGGGATGCCCGCCTCCTTCCCCCCTTCCCTTCCGTCACCGCCTGCCTCTGGCCCCGGGGCTGCCCGCACCCGGCTCGCCTCCTGCAGCCTGCCGCAGCGGCCGGCTCCAAGCTTCCCGTCCCACCACCCTCGGGAAGCCACCACGCACCCCCGCACCCGCCGGAGGGGAGCCCCCGCCTCACCGCTGGCCTCTCTGCTCCCCCGCCGCCCCGACACCCGACAACACACCGCCGCCATGCTGCTCCGCCGCACCGCGCATGCGCCACGCGCCGACGGCGCGCCGGAGGGGCCACACCATGCGCCGAACGCCTGCCTGCAGTACCGCGTTGCGTCCACGAGGCGGCGCCAGGGGGTACGGCGCGGCGTCCACGCCCAGCGCCGGCTCCGGGCAGGCCCCGAATCGCGGCTCCGACACGGCGCCGCACCCCCGCCGCTCCTTGCCCCCGACACGGACCCCGCCCTCCCGGGGGCTTTTCCCCGGGTCCCGCCGCTCCATCCACTTCCCCCCTACACCCCGCGCTCACCTTCTCCCTCGCTGCAGCCGCAACGCGGCTATGGCTCCGCTCCTCCTTCGGCTCCCATCGGCCACGGCACGGCAGCACCGGGCCCTCTACCGGCAGAGGGAGGGGCCGTCGCCATCAGCCCCGCTGCCTGCACCTGGGGCTCTTCCGGCCCCGGCCCACGGCTGGAGCCCATGATGCCGTCATTGGGCAAACACAAAGACTCTCTGAAGCCCTTTGGGCACTTCAGCAAGCAGCCAGGCGTTCCTTATTGCAGCGCCGGACACACAGGGCACGCCTCCTCCCAGCGCTCAAAGCACCTGCGCCACTCGAGCGGCAGTACCGTACTTTGCTCACCGGATGGCAGCAGCGAGCTCTTGGACATGGCGCCACCGCGCATTGGCGCCACCCGAGCCGCAGTACCGAACTTTGCTCACCGGGTGGCAGCAGCGAGCTCTTAGACACGGCGCCACCGCGCATTGGCGCCACCCGAGCCGCAGTACCGAACTTTGCTCACCGGGTGGCAGCAGCGAGCTCTTGGACACGGCGCCACCCGAGCCGCAGTACCGAACTTTGCTCACCGGGTGGCAGCAGCGATCGTACCGGCCCCTCCACGGCCACCCGGGCCACGGCAGCACCGGGCCCTCCACCGGCAGAGGGAGGGGCCGTCGCCATCAGCCCCGCTGCCCGCACCTGGGGCTCTTCCGGCCCCGGCCCACGGCTGGAGCCCACGATGCCGTCATTGGGCAAACACAAAGACTCTCTGAAGCCCTTTGGGCACTTCAGCAAGCAGGCAGGCGTTCCTTATTGCAGCGCCGGACACACAGGGCACGGCTCCTCCCAGCGCGCAAAGCACCTGCGCCACTCGAGCCGCAGTACCGAACTTTGCTCACCGGGTGGCAGCAGCGAGCTCTTAGACACGGCGCCACCGCGCATTGGCGCCACCCGAGCCGCAGTACCGAACTTTGCTCACCGGGTGGCAGCAGCGAGCTCTTGGACACGGCGCCACCCGAGCCGCAGTACCGAACTTTGCTCACCGGGTGGCAGCAGCGAGCTCTTGGACACGGCGCCGCCCGAGCCGCAGTACCGAACTTTGCTCACCGGGTGGCAGCAGCGAGCTCTTCGACACGGCGCCGCCCGAGCCGCAGTACCGAACTTTGCTCACCGGGTGGCAGCAGCGATCGTACCGGCCCTTCCACGGCCACCCGGGCCACGGCAGCACCGGGCCCTCCACCGGCAGAGGGAGGGGCCGTCGCCATCAGCCCCGCTGCCCGCACCTGGGGCTCCCCCGGCCCACGGCTGGAGCCCGGCACGAACAGGGGGCCGTCGCCCCAGCCCCACAGCCCGTCCCCTCCTCCCCTGGCCTCTGGCGCAGCCCCTCGTCCCGTGCAAACCAAGCACAAACGCAGCCGCCAGGGCAAAAGGGACCGCAGGTCTTTATTCAGTCACGCACCCAGCCAGTCCCGGGAGCCGCTCCGCCCCGGGGCTCGGGGCCCCCGACGCTCCCTCTGCCCCTCCGACACCTCGGCACTCCTTCCCGCAGCTGTGCCCGTTGCTCCAGCGGGGAACAGTCCGTCCGTCGCCTCCCGGAGCGACGCGCTGCTCGGCAGAGGCTGCCAAAAATGAGGAGCAGGGTGCAGGCCACTACAAGAGAGGAGAAAAGTGACAGGTGGCTGGACAGCGGCGGTGGAACGAGAAAGCACGAAGCAGGTAAAGGGACAGCGAGAGAAGGACGGGGACAGGCAGTCCCACAGAGATGGAGAAAGAAGCAGCAGCAAGAGAGGAAGAGCAGCAGCAGAAAGAAGAAGAGGGAGCAGGACACAGACCGAAAATGAAGAATGGGGAGCGGGAAGGAGATGCAAAAAAATCCCCTGCAGCATGACAGAGGAAAAAAGAACAGCGGCAGGGACCTGGACAAAGAGAGATGAGGAAATAGAATAGAATAGACATGGAGAAAGCAGTAGATCTGTGACGTGCTACGGAGCCGAGAAGGAAGGCCTCGAATCAAGGGACGAGGAGGCAGACAGAGAGCACCAAAGACAGCAAAAGTACTGACAGGCTACAGAGTAGGAGGAAAGCAAAACTAGTAACCGGGAGCTGAACAGAAAGAGGGGAAGAAGGAAAAAAATGCCACAGGCTGCAAGGCAGAAAGAGGGAGGACCTAAAAGATGGGGACAAGTCAGAGACAGATGGAGAAAGAAGGTACACAAGAGCAGAAAAAAAAATAATCGTAGCAGTGGGGGAAAGAGAGGGAGCCGGGCAGGGCCCAGGATGCAGAAGAGGGGTGACAGGGCCCCGAGGGCCCAGGACTCACCGCAGCTCTCACTCTCGGTGCTGCCGGGAGACTTGGACACTTCAGATGTTTCTCTCTCCTTCTCTCTTCCCTTCTTCTTCCGCAACTCCAATCGTTTGGCTCTCCTCCACCTGAGAGAAAATGCATGTGGCTGTCTTAGAGCTCATACGAGACGTGGCTTCCTAGACAAGAAGCCTCAGGAACAGGACAGAGAAAAAGAGAGAATATGATGAGTGGGAAGCAGAACACAGGGATCAAGAGAGAACTTGAATCAGAGGAGTAAACAAGGCAGGAAAGAGAGATAAAGACAGGGAAGAAGCCACAAGAAAAGGGCCTTTCTGGCCTCTACTCGCACCCCCCGGCCTCCCTTTTTTTCTGGCCTCTACTCTCGCCCCCGGCCTCCCACCCCTTTCCGGCCTCCTTTTTTTTCCTGGCCTCTACTCCCCCCTCCTCGGCCACCCCCCCCCCCCACCTCCCACCCCTCGTCAGCCTCCTACCTCCCTTTTTGCTGGCCTCTACTTCATTCAGCTTCCCACCCTTTTTCAGCCTCCCACCCCTGTCCCACGCAGTGCAGGACACACTGACAGAGAGAGAAAAAGGACAGGCAACAGGAAGAAACGTACTAAGAAACAAAGAAAGGGTCAGACGAAGAAGGGGGTGGGTGGTCAGGGTTGGAACCCCAACACAAACCAGCAAGGGGCTAGAGGACAGACAGAGAGGAAGACAAGAACGGGCCGGGAAGCAGGAAGAGAAGGAGAGAAAGGCAAAAAGGGAGAGCCGGCTGCACAGGCAGGTACAGCAAGAAACGACCGGACAGGCAGCAGGATCGAGAAAGAGAGACAGAAAAACTGGGGACAGGAAGCAGGACAGAGGGACGGCGAGAGGAAACAAGGGCCAGGGAGCAGGACAGCGGTGGAAAAAGAGGCACTGGGGCAGTAGGACAGAAAGAGAAGGAAGAAAGGCCAGAAGAAGGACGGGGAATAACAGCGAAGGGAAAGAGAAGGACAAGGAGCAGGACAGATTGTCAGAGAAAGACAGGGACAGGGAGCGGGACAAGGTGATACTGAGAGAGAAAAAGGGGACAAGGAGGCAGGACAAAGTGAAAGACAGGCACAAGTAAGAGACGGGGGAGCAGGACAGAGACGGAGGGGGAAAAGCCTCAGCTGGGCAGCAGGAGAGAGAGGCGGAGAAGGGAAAAAACAGCACCGGGCTGAGGGACCCTGAGGGAGGAATTAAAAAAACAAACACAGGGAGCAGGACAAAATGACAGAGAGAGAGAAAAGGGACAGAGCAGGACAGCATTGGTGGGAGAAATGCCACCGTGACAGGCAGCGGGAGAGAGGTATGGAGAAAGAAAAAAAATACCGAGGAAGAGAGAAAGGAAACAAGGGACAGCGAGCTGCACAGGGGGATAGAGAAATAAAGGATGGGAGAGGGAATGGTGCAGAGAGAGAAAGGCAGAAAAAACAGCAAGAGGCAGCAGGGCAAAAGGACAGCAAGAGGAAAAAGGAAAGGGACAGGGAGCTGGACAGAGATGGGAAAAAAAGCAGCGGGGACACACGAAAAGAGACAGAAAGAGAAGGGCACAAAAGGATAGATCAGGACAGCGGCAGGATGGAGACGCAGAACAAAACCTGGGACGGTCAACCTGGGTGGGCGGGGAGCGGTCAGAGAGCCGGAGAAAGGAAAAACTCTGCTGTGGAGCAGCCGAGGGGGACGGAGAAAGAGAGAGAGGGACGGGGAGCAGGGCAGAGAAACGGAGAGAGAAAATAAACGATGGGGAGCAGGGCAGAGCACTAGGAAGAGGAAAATAAGACAAGGCAGAAGACCAAGGAGCTCAGAGAGAAAGAAGGGTCGAAAGGAAACGCCAGAGAGGTAGAGAAATCAAGAAATACAGGGACGAGGAGCCTTGCAGAGACGGAGCACGAAAATGTAGGGCCGGTGAGCGCGAAAGAGGGAGAGAGAGACGGGGGCAGGGGGAGGAGATGAAGAAGAAAGGAGAGATAAAGATGGCAACGGAGTGCAGGACACACAGACAGAGAGAGAAAAAGGACAGTGAACAGGAAAAAAGGGACCGAGAAACAAAGAAAGGGTCAGATCTAGACAAAGAGACCAAGAAGGGGGCGGGGGGGGGGGGTGTGCAGGGAAACCCCAAAACAAACCAGCAAGGGGCTAGAGAACAGAGAGGGAGAGAAAGAGAAGAAAGGGCCATGAAGCAGGACAGAGAAGGAGAGAAAGGCAAAAAGGGAGAGCAAAAAGAGCCGGCTGGACAGGGAGGTACAGCAAGAAACGACCGGACAGCCAGCAGGACAGAGAAATAGAGACAGGGAGCCGGCTAGAGAAATTCTGGAGGGAGAAAAAGAGGGAGAGGGAGCAGGACACAAACACAGACAGAAGACGGGAGGTACAGGGAAAGGAAAAGAAAAGGAAAAAGAAAAATAAAGAAATCACAGCAGCGTGGGAGAGAGAAGGATCCAGGGGAGGGCCTGGGACGCAGAAGAGGGGCGACAGGGCCCCGAGGGCCCGCCACTCACCGCGGCTCTCGCTCTCCGCGCTGCCGGGAGACTCTGCCGCTTCAGACGCTTCTCTGTCCTGCTCTCCTCCATTCCTCTTCCGTAACCCCGGTCGCTTGGCTGTCCCCCACCTAAGACAAAACGTCCATGTCTCGCAGCTCTTACGAGACAAGGCTCCCCAGGCACGTAGCCTCGCTTGCTCTCGCGCTACGCGCAGGAACAGCACAGAGGGAAAGAGAGAGAGACAGAGAACGACGAGCGGGCAGCAGAACTGATGGATCAAGAGAGAAACTGAATCGGAGGAATAAAGAACACTGGAGGGAGACACAAGTAGAGCGAACAAGCCAGATGGACGGGGGCAGGAGACACACAGATCAGGCCAAAGAGGTGGAGAAAGTAAAATCGGTGATGGGCTGCAGGATGATAGAAAAGGCCACGGTTCAGCACAGAGGAGAACAACGGGACAGCAAGCCGGACAGGGGCATATAGCGAGAAACAAAGGGACAGGCAGCAGTATGGAGATACACAGACAAAGAGTTACGGGGAGGATGGAGGACAGAGAGAACAAGAGAAAAGGGACAGGGAGGGGGGCACAGATGGAGAAAGAAACATTGCAGAGAGAGAGAGGAAGAAAGCGACAGGGCAGAGGCAGAGAGGTAGAGAAAGGAAGAAAAAAGTAGCGACGAGTAAGAGGCCAGAGGGACAAGGAAAAGCCAGGAGGAAGGACAGAGTGAGAGAGAAAACAGGTGAGGGACACGACGCCAGACTGTGAAACAGAGAGCGCGACAGGGAGCAGGACGCTGGGACAGACAGCAAACGAGAGCAACAGAGAGAACGGCAGCGAGGCGGAGCACGAGAGAAAACAGGGACTGAGAGCAAGACTGAGGGGTGAAGCAATAAATAACGGGGCTGGGGAGCAGGACAGCAGAAGAGAGAGACAGAGAGGGGGACACATAAGACAACCGCAAACTGAGAGGGAGAAGGAGAAGAGCACAGAGGGTCACAGACAAAAAGAGAGGGACGGCAGCAAGAGAAAAACAAGACGAGGCAGAAGGACTGAGGAGCAGAGAGAAAAAGGGTACAGGCAAAAGGACAGAGATGCAGAAAACAAGGCAAGCCTGGAGCACAGGGCAAAACTGACAAGGACAGGGAGCGGGACAAAGGGATGGAGGAGTTAAAAACAGCGATGGGCCGCAGCACAGAGGAAGAGAGAGAAAAAGAGCCAGAAGAGCAAGGGAAGAAGAGTGACAGAAGGGTGTTGACAGGGACACGTACAAAGGGGGCTTGGGGGACACACACATCGGAAGGGTAGAAAGGAAAGGGAGGGATGGGGAGCAAGACAGCGTGACAGAGCGAGACAGAGGGAGTGGAGTGCAAGGATACACAAAAGCAGAGGGACTGGGAAGAGGAAAGAACGTCAGGGAGAGAAAGGTGAGGGTGGGGAGCAGGGGAGAGAGAGGTGGAGAATGAAAAAACAGCCATGGTCAGAAGAACAGAAATGCAGAGAATAAAAAATTACTTCCAGGCAGCAGGACAGAGGGACAGAGCAAGAGGAAAAAAAAAAAAAAAAACCAACAGGGAGAAGGATGGGTAACACACAGCAGGACACTGCGACAGTGAGAGGACAGAATACACAGAGCAAGGCAGAGGAATGAAGAGAGAAAAAAAAAAAACAACCACCCAGCAAACAGAAAGGGAACCGGACAGAACTAGGCAGCAGGGCAGAGAGACGGAGAAAGAAAAAACAGGGACAAAGGGATAGAGAGGCAAAGAGAGGGATGGGGACCAGGACAGTGGGATACAAACAGGGAGTAGGACGCGAGATTGCAGAGAGAGAGGTCCAGGGAAGCAGGAAGAATGACAGAGAGAAAAAGGGGGGAGGGGGGTGGGGAGCAGGTCAGAGAGCTGGAGAAAGGAAAAACACTGCTGTGGAGCAGCAGAGGGGGACAGAGAAAGAAAGAGAGGGACGGATGGGGAGCAGGGCAGAGAAACGGAGAGAGAAAATAAGCAATGGGGAGCAGGGCAGAGCACTAGGAAGAGGAAAATAAGACAAGGCAGAGGACCGAGGAGCTCAGAGAGAAAGAAGGGTCGAAAGAAAACGCCAGAGAGGTAGAGAAATCAAGAAAAACAGAGACGAGGAGCCTTGCAGAGACAAAGCAAGACAGCGTAGGGCCGGTGAGCGCGAAAGAGGGAGAGAGAGGTGGGGGCAGGGGGAGGAGATGAAGAAGAAAGGAGAGACAAAGATGGCAACGGAGCGCAGGACACAGAGACAAAGAAAGGGTCAGATCTAGACAAAGAGACCCAGAAGGGGTGGGGTGGTGGGGGGGTGCCGGGGAGGGAACCCCAAAACAAACCAGCAAGGAGCTGAAGGACAGAGAGACAGAAGAAGAGAAGAAAGGACGAGGAAGCAGGACAGAGGAGGAGAGAAAGGCAAAAAGGGAGAGCCGGCTGGACAGGGAGGTCCAGCAAGAAACAACCAGACAGGCAGCAGGACAGAGAAACAGAAAAACTGGGGCACAGGAAGCAGGACAGAGGGACAGCGAGAGGAAACAAGGGCCAGGGAGCAGGACAGCGGTGGAGAAAAAAGCACTGCGGCAGCAGGGTAGAAAGAGAAGGAAGAAAGGCCAGAAGAAGGATGGGGAATGATTGAGAAGGGAAAGTGAAGGACAAGGAGCAGGACAGATTGTCAGAGAAAGGGAGTGGGACAAGGTGATACTGAGAGAGAAAAAGGGGACAGGGAGGCAGGATAAAGAGAAAGACAGGCAAAAATAACAGACGGGGGAGCAGGACAGAGACGGAGGGGGAAAAGCCTCAGCTGGGCAGCAGGAGAGAGAGGCGGAGAAGGGAAAAAACAGCACCGGGCTGAGAGACCCTGAGAGAGGAATTAAAAAAACAGACACAGGGAGCAGGACAAAATGACAGAGAGAGAAAAGGGACAGAGCAGGACAGCACTGGCGGGGGCGGGGGGGGAAGTGACCGTGACAGGCAGTGGGAGAGAGGTATGGAGAAAGAAAAAAAATACCGAGGAAGAGAGAAAGGGAAGAAGGGACAGCGAGCAGCACAGGGGGATAGAGAAATAAAGGATGGGAGAGGGAATGGTGCAGAGAGAGAAAGGCAGAAAAAACAGCAAGAGGCAGCAGGGCAAAAGGACAGCAAGAGGAGAAAGGAAAGGGACAGGAATCTGGACACAGATGGGAAAAAAGCAGCGGGGACACACGAAAAGAGACAGAAAGAGAAGAGCATAAAAGGATAGATCAGGACAGCGGCAGGATGGCGATGCAGAACAAAACCTGGGACGGTCAACCTGGGTGGGCGGGGAGCGGTCAGAGAGCTGGAGAAAGGAAAAACTCTGCTGTGGAGCAGCAGAGGGGGACGGAGAAAGAGAGAGAGGGACGGGGAGCAGGGCAGAGAAACGGAGAGAGAAAATAAACGATGGGGAGCAGGGCAGAGCACTAGGAAGAGGAAAATAAGACAAGGCAGAAGACCGAGGAGCTCAGAGAGAAAGAAAGGTCGAAAGGAAACGCCAGAGAGGTAGAGAAATCCAAGAAAAACAGGGACGAGGAGCCTTGCAGAGAAGGAGCAAGAAAGCGTACGGCCGGTGAGCGAGAGATGGGGGCATGGGGAGGAGATGAAGAAGAAAGGAGAGAAAAAGATGGCAACGGAGCGCAGGGGACACAGACAGAGAGAGAAAAAGGACAGTGAACAGGAAAAAAGGGACCGAGAAACAAAGAAAGGGTCAGATCTAGACAAAGAGACCAAGAAGGGGGCGGGGGGCGTGTGTGCAGGGAAACCCCAAAACAAACCAGCAAGGGGCTAGAGAACAGAGAGGGAGAGAAAGAGAAGAAAGGGCCATGAAGCAGGACAGAGAAGGAGAGAAAGGCAAAAAGGGAGAGCAAAAAGAGAGCCGGCTGGACAGGGAGGTACAGCAAGAAACGACCGGACAGCCAGCAGGACACAGAAATAGAGACAGGGAGCCGGCTAGAGAAATTCTGGAGGGAGAAAAAGAGGGAGAGGGAGCACAACACAAACACAGACAGAAGACGGGAGGTACAGGGAAAGGAAAAGAAAAGGAAAAAGAAAAAAACAAATAAAAAAAATATCACAGCAGCGTGGGAGAGAGAAGGATCCAGGGGAGGGCCCGGGACGCAGAAGAGGGGCGACAGGGCCCCGAGGGCCCGCCACTCACCGCAGCTCTCGCTCTCCGCGCTCCCGGGAGACTCTGCCGCTTCAGACGCTTCTCTCTCCTGCTCTCCTCCATTCCTCTTCCCTAACTCCGGTCGCTTGGCTGTCCCCCACCTAAGACAAAACGTCCATGTCTCGCAGCTCTTACGAGACAAGGCTCCCTACGCACGTAGCCGCGCTCCACAACCGGACCATGCTGCTGCTGGTGACACATACAGACCCTGCGGGGCACGCTGGCGGCCTGGCCTGCTGCGGGCTACCAAGAGGGAGCCTTCCTCACCCGCACAGGCAGGCTCTCTCCTGCCTGCAGCCCCAGCCAGCTGCCAGCCAGCTGGCCTTCCATTTCTTCTTCTTCCTTCAGCCTTCTCGGGACTCTCCAGCTTCAGCCGCGACACCTCCTGCCCGCAGCCACTCAGCGCTCCGCCTCTCCCTTTTCGCCCCCACGCCGCCAGCACAGCGAGGCCCGGCACACGCAGCCCACACAAGCCCGGAGCGGCCGCAGCCAACGGCATCCCCAGGCCACGAACGGACAAACGCGTCCTCAGCGCGGCCCCTGCCACACACAAACAAGCAGCGGCCACCGCCTTCAGGGAGGCCCAGGCACGCTCCAGGGCCAGCGTGCCGCCCGCACCACGGGCCTTGCGGGAGGCCGGGCGCTCCGGGACAGGCTTCAGGGGACGTGCTGCAGCTGGGGGCGGCTGCGCGGGGCGACAGGGGCCGGGGGAGCGCTGCCGGCTTGGGGGGGATGCCCGCCTCCTTCCCCCCTTCCCTTCCGTCACCTCCCGCCTCTGGCCCCGGGGCTGCCCGCACCCGGCTCGCCTCCTGCAGCCTGCCGCAGCGGCCGGCTCCAAGCTTCCCGTCCCACCACCCTCGGGCACCCACCACGCACCCCCGCACCCGCCGGAGGGGAGCCCGCGCCTCACCGCTGGCCTCTCTGCTCCCCCGCCGCCCCGACACCCGACAACACACCGCCGCCATGCTGCTCCGCCGCACCGCGCATGCGCCACGAGCCGACGGCGCGCCGGACGGGACACACCCTGCGCCGAACGCCGGCCTGCAGTACCGCGTGGCGCCCACGCGGCGGCGCCAGCGGGTACGGCGGGTACAGCATCCTTATGGGGGTGCGTCCTCCTGGCTGGTAGAACAACTCTTACAAATGCACGAGAAAGGGAGGTGTAGAGCATAACTACTGTTCTCAGTCTCGGAAAACACCCATCACTGAAATGTTAGTCTCATTTTAGCATCAAAAATTAGAAGTAACTTGCTAATTTCTATGACATCCATACACCGTGGTTTTTTAACGGATGCAAGCAAGCCAAACCACCCTCAGAGGTGAATGAGCACAGGTGATGTGTAGAGGAACAGCACTACTTATCGCTGACAGGACGCGACGGAAGTATTTAAAAGCACTTGCGATGGACAATAGAGGGGCCAGCTTCCTCATATTCATCTTTGCTGACCCACATTTGCTGAAAAGTGGACAGACACGCCAGTATTGAACCCCTAGTCCAGACAGAGTATTTACATTCTGCTGGTGCAATCATCCAGAAGAGAAGCACAATCTGTTGGAAATAAAGTGACAAGCAGCTAACACAGTAAACATCTCTTTGGAGGAAACAACTAGGTGAAACGCTTTTCATCATCAAAGCACAACTCCAATGAAGTAAAGCACCGAAGAGGTAGAAAGGCTGCCATATTTTGTCTTCCACCTTGAGTCGACAGAGCTGCTATAACGTTACTATGAACAGACAAATACCGCAGCCCGTTGAGAGATCTGCAGATGGCCTACAACACAGCTACCAAAAATTTACAAACGTATACGAAAGAAAAGTAAAGGTTTGAAATATTTATCCAATTTGGTTGTAAATAAAGACCGCTGGGACAACACTGCACAGAACGGTCGGAGCATTTTTCTAATGATAAAGGAATTCTTTTACGTAAAAAGAATCCCAAACCCCAAAACACTGAGATACACTGGCACTGTGTATCTAGCTAAGCACTAGATGTGAAGCTAGAAGACCTCCCGCTGATTCCCGCCTGAGCCACTCAATTGCTCAAATACACTGCATGTACCCCTGCTCCTGCGTGCTCCCGTTTCCACGCCTGCCACTCCACGTCATGCCCGTGCAACATGTCGTCTGCTGCCTGACAAACATGGCCTCTCTATTTCACTACACATTGCCTTGCTCCAAGGCAAAAGGGTCCTTCCAAACAGCTAACAAGCCGCAGACTTTGCACGCTGCTTGGATTTTGGATTTATTCTTTCACCCTTTTCTCTGATAGCCAAGCCTTGAAGCCTACAATATCCCCTGTATCTTCTCAGGTTGGTCATGTTCCCTTTAGTATTTACAGCTCCATCTTCTCTAGGTTCATCCCTACCTATCTTGCTGTTCTGTGGTGTCTTTCAAGGAGCCCCTTTCTCCTTCTTAGCCCTATTTCACTGCGAAGCCCACAGGACTGTCTTCCTTAACTGTTCTTTCACATTTTCTCAAAATGACCTCAGAAACTCCCATGGCTTCAGCAACCATTTCTATTCCAGTACCTCTCCAATCCCTCTCTTCATTCTGCTTTGGCTGTTAGGAGGAAAAGAGGCATGAATTAAGCAGGCTGTCCGAGGGTCTCCTAACATCAGGGCCTGGGATGCAAGACCTGCACATTCCCTTGTGGACATTTGCATTTGATTATAGGATCTAACTTTCCAACAAAAGCTTCTTCTGGAACCACAGGTGTGCAAAATTACCTGAATCTTCATAGCACTTGGAGCCAAAGCGGTAATCTCTTTCTGCATACGATCGCCAATCCCAGGATACATCGTGGTTCCTCCAGAGAGGACGTTATTGGCATAGAGATCCTTACGGATGTCGATATCACATTTCAGAGTACTGTTGTAAGTGGTTACGTGGATACCTGCAGATTCCATCCCTGAGTGGAAAGAAGTTTCAACACATGTGATTTCTCTTTCTTCCCTTCTTTTTCTTACTGTTCAAATGAAAGGGAAGCTCAGTAGTCCAAGAGAATTCCAGGAAAAAAAACCTACGTGATGCTCAGGAGAGCATCTCGTGGTACTGTTCCTTGCTAAAGAAAAGGAACAGACCAGATAAAGTCCAAACTGTGTTCCCAGGACTGTAAGTACTAGACTTTTAAACTAGCTTAACACGCATATTTTGACAAAGATCTGTGATCCAGGAAGTCCCGATTTCCACCGCTACGTTTCTGACACCACTGTTGAACACCAACGCTGATCCTCGATACACTTCTGGCAGCCAAATCCCCCCACCTCCTAACGAGCATTTCTCCTGCTGATGTTCAAATGCAGAATATTTGAACATCGCTCCTGCTGATGTTCAAATGCAGAACTTGGAGCTATATTAATGCTTCAATAGTTTGCTTTCTACACACAAACGCAGCTAGCTTTACCACTTCGTTTAATGGAAATCGTGCCAAACTGCCCACAGTCATTTTGCTCACTCCTCACGAGTGGAATTTAAATTGAAAGTAGGAAATTTGTGTGAGGGCAGTACAAGTTACCATAGAAAGTGGCAGTCATCCACTGGATAGAATGGGAAATTTGACACTACAGATAAAACTACTGCAAAATAACGTGCGATTTCATTTTGTATGATTACATTACAGATTAATATAATCAAACAATAAACTGAAGCAGCATCTAGATATAAAACCCACATAAGCAGCACCGTGCAGTTATACATCAGCCAGTCGAGATAAAAAGCACGATCTTCTGACAGTACTCTAAATCATCACCTTAGAAACTCTACTGCACTTAAAAGAGGCTGAAATCATCTTACGATGCAGGTACCTCTAAACTGACATTTTCAAAATCCAAAGCCACATAACAAAGCTTCTCCTTGACGTCTCTCACAATCTCCCGTTCCGCTGCAGACAGCCAACAAGATTTTAATCAACATACAGTACAACAGCCAGGACACAGACTTTCTCATGCACATTTCCCTGAGTTCATGATGGTCGTGTGGTTCATTGGCCCTCTCTCTTGTCTCAGCAACATTACTTTCCCTTTGGATTACCAGATTTCCCTCATCGGCAAGTAACAGATATATTGTACTACAGAATACTGCAAAGATTAATGTTTACATGTCTATGTCACAAAACCTTGACCAGATCTCCCGAGGGTCACCCATTGCCAGCTACTAACTTTGTTCCTTTCTCTGTGGAAGAGGTATAATCAAAACACAACAACCCGTTCAATTTGCCAGTAACTCAGGATTTCCAAACGCGGTGGCATCCTTGTCCTTGATGCTCAACAAACACGCTGAAAGCCAAAGCCAGGAGCATCCCATTAGCTAACAGGAACTGTTTTTCCCAGGCCAACCTAGTGACAGGCATTTTGATGCATCTCACCAGGTACAGGCTTCCTGCATAAGATGACAAGTAACAGAGCAAACATATGCAAAGCATATCCAAAGCCCAGCTCATTACCAGTGGTGACAAACGAGTAGCCTCTCTCTGTCAGAATTTTCATTGAGTTAGTCAGTCAGGTATCTGCCCACCAGATCCAGTCTCACGATGGGGGCAAGGCATAGCCCTCATAGACAGGCACATTGTGAGTGACACCATCTCCAGAATCCAAAACTACTCCTGGAAAGCCAAAGAAAAGGAAAAGCTGGTTATTGCTCACCGACACAGGGTCTCCACATACTCCGTATTCTCAACCGTGACATGCAACAACAAAGACGCTCACGTGACGATTGCTTCTGTCATTGCTGTAACTGAAGAGCTGCTCACGTGAGATGAAATTGTTGGCACAAACTAAGCATTTTGAGGAAAAAAAGACGTGTAACGTTCAGCAATTTGGTTGTATTGCTCTTGCTGAACGGATGCTAGCAATTGTGATCTTACACGTACGCGGAGACAACTTCACTTCAGACAACCCCCAGCGCTTTACAGACATGAAACAATGTACAAACTGTAAATAAACTTCTATCTATAAAATCAAAACTTGGAATCTGCCATTAAAATAAACCACCTCATTAGGGAAAAGATAACAAGAGTTTATCTGTGCACAGCCATGTCACTTCTATTCTTGGATAGGAAATGAAGTACATGTTTTCCACTCAAAATGAATATGGCATTTCTGATACCAAACATGCATACAAATAGTTGATTTTTAAACACAAAACAAGTATTTATGACAACTGTAATTCCTGTAAGCTGGCGATCTTTTTATACAAAATTATATGGTGGCATCAGGCTAGAGAGGCAGATGGCATTTTGATTTTTTTCAAAGTATACAAAGACTCAAGGGTTGCTAAGAAGTAATTTATCGTCTTAATGCTTGATCAGACTCTAAACAGCAATAAGAAGAGACCTCCATGCTAATTCTAATGATCGCTTAACAGCAGTCATGATTGTGTCATCAAAAGTCATCACTGATTTCAATGAAACTTTTTCATTTAGCTACCGATTGGGGTGTTTTTTCTTACTGGGAATGGAGCTTAACAATAGAGATATGTCTAAACTAAGAAGGAACCATGGGTTTGGCACAATCTAGTTAAGCCAGAGCCTCTTCTCCATCCTGTGCAATTAAGGGCAGTATCAAACTATCATCTTTCATCTGTTGATACAGCTGAGCTGCGGTCACCTGAGCTTTTGAAAGACACAGATCTACACCCATACCTGCCGTGAAGTTGGAAAAAACCAAAGAGGTACTTGCACAGCACGGTGGGAAGTGTTCAGTTGCCATATGGCCACCAGTTCCTCTCAACACACAGCTGGGTGCACCACAATTGACGTCTGTCTGTGTGGGCGCACGTGCACGCACATCCACGGGAGGAGGACAGGTGGAAAACACGACTCCCAGAAAGACTCACCAGTCGTTCTTCCAGATGCATACAGAGACAGCACCGCCTGAATTGCTGCGTACCTGGCTGGCACATTGAACGTCTCAAACATAATCTGGAATTAAGGATTTGAAAACCTTTAGGATCTACACTCAAAAGTATCTGAAGGACAGTAATTTTTTTTTTTTTTTCCAGTAAATACTGCCAGTTACTACTCCTGAGTCCCCTCCTGAACCGTGGTTCTTCTGTGAACAGCACGCTATGTTTTCTCTAGGATTTCACGAAAAATCACAGAAGTCAGCGGGTACCTTTCCATTAACCTCAGACTATGTCAGATTTTTAATGATAGTATTAACTGAAGATGACACCCTGGGAGAACTTTTTTTACCCTGATGGCAGGACTGCATGAATGCAGCAATCTGAGGTATGTACGTATACACACACACCTATTTAAAAGATTTATAGAAGACGCAGATGGAAGAAACCACGAGGAATAATCTGTCTGTTCCCATCTCAAGGAGGAATCAGCCATTCCTGACACAGTACGATTGCCTCTTCAGGCCGTCGAGGAGAGCGAATGATTTTGCTTTTCCTTCTCTGGCAACTTGACTCGATAAGGAAGAGTACTTCAGAAACAGGAAAGAAAGACAGCACTTCTCCAGCAAAGTTCTGGTCCCTACAACCACAAAAATGTATGAAGCATCATTTTTGCAATTAATGCAACAATGCACTTGACGTCTGACGGCATTACAGTTCTACCCGAGTGCTATAGGCACGGGCCAGGTGCCACCAGTGTCGGGGTCTGCCCTGCAACCAGCTCATGCTGTCCCATTTGTGGGGTTTAAGACATCGTGGGCTCTTCAGAGGATCCCTGCAAGAACACCCTGGAGATTTACAAACCAGGTTTCCTCACAGCAGGAACGTTTGGGGTTTTAAAGTTTGAGCTGCTTCAAGTTCCCGGTGTTCGATCCTTTCCCGTGTGCTTTACGAAGCAAGGCTGTGCCATAGGACCGACCCCAACGCTCTCAGATGAAATGGAAGCAGAATTTGACAGTACAACATTATTTAAGGTAAGAACAATCATTTTAGTTCTTGTTGATGTGCCTCTAACCGGAAGATTCTTTTTCACGTCAGGAAGCAGAATGATTTGATCGTATAAAATCATTAACAGCATTCATATAGCAATGTTTAACCATTAGTTCGAGTAGCTGGTCTTCTTCAACATTCATTCACGTTGCCATGAATCGTTATTTTTCTTCTAAAACCCTCAGGAAAAGGCTTTTAGAATGCAGTAGACCACCTACTTACCAGCAGCAGCCAACATTACAGAACTGTACCCAGACTCTGACTCCGTCAACGCAAGCCAGAAAGAAACTCCGTTCCCAAGTACCTCAGAAACGACATCGGAGGAGATACCGGAACTTAGGAGCAGAGAATTTTAAAAAGAGAAATGCTACAAAGCTTGGAGAGCTCAGCATCGCTCCTTGGCTCTGAAGAAAGCTGGACGGGACCAAGGTGTTCAGTCCTCCACGGTAAGAAATCATCTTGCCACTCGGTCGTGCACACAGCGTTTCACACCCAGCTTCCCGGGTAATGCTTGGGTCAGTACGGGCGCACTCAGAGAGACAAAATTCACAGGGAAAGCCCAGCACATCTGTGCAAGTTGCCGCTGCTTACACTTTTACTCACTATTGCTTAGATGCCAGAGAAGCAACTGACATTCATAAAATTAATGGTTGAATTCATGGTTGAATGTGGTTTTATTTAGAACAAATTGCCCCTGCAACCACACAGTCAGACCCCAGTTACCTTACACCAGGAGACTCTCTGGAATGCCTTCAAAGCCTGAAGCAAACAGCAGCCAAGTCCAGGAAGAAGTCTGTAGATCCCCAGAAGGTCTCAGACCAGCCGAAGCAAAAGCATTAAAATCGTGAGCTGTAACATGGAAAGAACTCTCGGGGCGACACTTACCCAGGAAAAGGTGACGATTTGTAAAAGCCTCTTTGTAAATGACATGATCTCACCTCCCATTACATTTATATCAGCTTCTGGAATGGAGTTCAGAGTATCTACACAGTTCAAGCCATTTTTTGAAACCTTATTTTTCCGTTTCTGCTTATCACAGTGACAGCAGAAAGGGCTGGATAAATCAGGGCAGAATTGCCAACACCTCTGGAGCCTTTCCCGCTCGCTAACCTGCTGTGCCTCATGCCAGAGGGTCACTCTCTCCCCTGAAGACAAGAATCCCTCACGCGAGCCCAGTAAGACTGCAAGGATTTGTAGGTCCGCTGTTGTCACTGCAAAGTGTTCTGCTCCACTCTCAAACAATTAGTTAAGAATAGCTTGTTATCATGCTGTTAACAGCCATCTTCAGGCTGGAAAGGGAAAAGTCTTACCATGTACAGTCCTCATGTTTCAACTGTACTTGCGCGTTTGCGTGGCGCACAGACTGAAGATAGCTGACTTCTCTCAGTGTTTGGGTGACGGCATGGCTGAAAACAGGCACCGAATCAGCAATCAGCCCTTCAGAAGAGACAAGCCGTTACCATTTTACAAAAAAAAAAAGACAGCAGTTGTATAGGGAAAGATTGAATTTCTATAGATAAAACCTTTGCCAGGCTAAGAAACATTCTAGAACCGGCAGAAGAAGAAAGTTCACAGGATTTACCTCCAGCGGTAACTCCGGCTGGCAGCATCTCCCATTCCACATGACAAACAGAAGTGAAGCAGAACATCAGATACAATGTGGTACACGTTAACTCTGCAAATGGAAATCCCAACCAACCCCCCTTTCTTACCTGCCCTGTGACCGCGCAGCAGGCCTCGCGTACAAGCATCCTCGCACCTGAAGCGGGTAATTCGATTCACTGACATCTGCTCAAAGTCAGCCTTGTCCCTGCCCATCGGTAAAACCGATGGAACCCTTCCATTTCCATACTCATTAAATTTTTCTTGTCCCATGAGATTTTTAAGGATTTTAGTCTAGCACAGAGGAAATCAAACGGCTACTCCTTTTTGTGACCTTATGTCTACTCCTTCAGACTTGCTTTGTTTTGGTTGTACCTCCATTTCACACAGACGTGAATGGAAATGCAGAGAGAATAAACACCAACAAACAACAGTACAGGGTGTAAAAACAAGACTCGAGCTTCCAGTGGCCATCGTCTTCACAAATCAGCTACTTTTTCAATCAGCCAAGTAGTTGTGCAGTTTCAGAGAACACTGTCACAAAACTTGGATGTATTACTACGCAAGGCGAAACGCTCTATTACGTGTCTACAGAAACTGAATGCAAATCCTCCGCTTCTTACAGCCTCTTAGTTGAAAACCCGCCCTCTATTCGTTTGTACCTGGACGCCACGTATGTCAAATACGTAAGGTTGTGTCTTTATAAGCCTCAATTTCACGTGTTGAGCAGCTGAGAAACATTTTGCCCCAAAGAAATGCAATAACTAAACCCACCAACAAGTGCAAGTGAATAAAAAAAATAAAAGCCAAAACAAACAAACAAAAAATACCCAAGACAAGCTACAGAAATTGCACCTTCAAACAACAGTAAAGGATCAAGAAGCTGAAGACATTTCTTCACGTCATCTCATTTTTGGATCTTTAATCATCACCTTAACTCACTACCACACACATGTCTGTGCACCTTGTCAGAGCCATTACAAACTGGGCGGCCAAAGAACAACCAACTTAAATCTTTTATTTTCAGCCAAATAAAAAAAGAAAAAAATCGAGCTCTTCCTTTATTGCACTCTATAACACTTCTTGTCACAACCAAGAAGCCAATAAACAGCAAAAGCTGAATATTCCTTTAAAATCCATAGTTTAACTCTTAAAATAAAATTTATATAGAAAAGATATCATTTACAACCCATTCAGTAGTAATCAATCATTATGTACTCACAAACCATATTCAATAACTCGTATGCAGCAGTTTCTTTGTAGGGCAGAGGGGAATGTTTTTCTCCTTAGCAAATATAATATCCCACTGTTAAAGAGCAATTCAAGTCAACTTTGGAGCAACTGTGATATACACAAATTTCTTTTTGTGATAGACACAAATTTATTTGGAGAAGCGTAAGATTCATTTGGGGTAACAAGAATATATACGACTGTGTCCAGTGCAGAGCTTAACTGCAGCATGTGAAACGTCCATTACCTTGAACTGGCACACCATTACCGAAAGGGAAATAATTTACGCAGCAAATGCAGTGTATTCAGAGAACACCAGTGAGTCACAATAAAACAACACACAATAAAACAGCAAGATGTATTGTAACTAGATACGTGAGGAACCAAAACCAGGATTTGGCTCTGGCCGTCAGCAGCTTACAACAGTAAAGACTTCGCCCTCGAAGCCATCTTCTGAAGGAAAGGGCTGCTCCTTTCATCTGGTTAGGAAACAAAAAATTTCAAGTAAGCAGTCATAAGTACAGGTAAGATGCTTCACTGCAACTTAGATTGTCGAGGCACTATAAACCTTTTGCCTCTGATGCAGCAACGGATGCCACAGCACAGCTTGTAAGCGTAAAAGATTCAAAGCCCAAAGAAAACAGCGTTAATCAATGGGGAGAGGAATGGATACAAGATATTTGTGTATTATGCAATTACATATGCACACGAGAAGTGAAAATGCATAATTATATGCATACACATTTTATTTAATGGCTGCATGTGTCATATAAATAGGATCAGTCATATTTTCATTTGGACATAGGTAAAGTGTTTTATGGCACGGTTTACACAGCTGCCTGTATTTGATTCTGATTCACCATCCACAACCCAAACAGAAAGAAATTAAGGACTTTTTCTTTCAGTAAAGTGTAGTTTCAGAAGCAGTTTGCTGCTTTGAATGGCTGTCTCTACGGCCCCCCCCATCCTCGTGATACCTAACACAGTAAGAGGGTACTTCACACTCAGATTTTCAGAGAAAAGGCAGATTAGACACGTAGCTGCTTCGTGCCAGTGCTTACGTATAAAGAGGACAACGCAAAATCAGTGACTCCCAGTCACTCACAAGGGAAATCCACACTCCAAGAATGTGCGACAGTTGAAAGAAAGGTATAGCAGAGGGAAGACAGGAAAAAGAAAGGAGCAGCATGAGGGCGATCACGAGCTGCACTGTCTGCAACCCAGTCTATAACTAGCAGTACACGGTGTACACACCACTTTTAAGTATCTCATCATTCAGGAGCTTTAAAAGCTTTCACTTACCTTTCGCACAATAACATGTTCACCAGGACTCAGGATTAAGGCTTCTCTTTCCTCCTCGGTTTCCATCTGAAGAGCGTATTCGCTAGCTACAGACCTGTAACCGCTTACTTCACATCTACAGAAAAATTACAGGGAGACAGCGGAGCACTGAATTAGCTACTCTTGTAAAGTACTGAATTCACAAAAGAAACATTGTTTTGTATACTTACATTACTGGTGAAAGGTCTCCACAAAAACCAGGAAGACTTAGTTGATGTTGCCAGGCCCTTTTCAGTCTCGATTTGCAATCTACTCTCAGGGTGTTTCCTTTATTCAGAATAAGCCCCATCATCGCTACCTGACTGAATGGTGCTTTTCAGATGATGGCAGTGATGGACACTTTATGTAGGCAGATGGACGATGGTATTTTAAATCTAAACAGTGGCTGCACTAAAGCTGTTAGATGTGAATTCTTTTTCTAACTTGGAAAAAGAGAAATATCACTGACTATCGAGTCCAAAATCTGAAGCAAGAAATTAAATTTAAAAAAATAATCCCAAAGCCCATCACATTTTCTTCATCCACAGAGTTAGACCTCGCTTTATAGCACAGTTACACATGCATTTGCATTGCTCCAAGTACTGTGGACTCACAGACAGGTTCTATTATTTGTTGTTCTACTTCTTCTATTACTTGCTCAGAAATCTAACACCCACAGGAAAAACCTATCACTAATCTCACTAAAAATAAAAGACAAAAACTCTGACGCTCCTCTTTCCAGTTCTCTAGTACGCGCTGCATTTACTCCAGGCAGAGGGTAAATGAAAACATCACCATGCATTCATCCAGGATGGCTCTGGCTCTCTGAACGTGCAAGTTATTTCCAACCACCTAAGAGTTTATTGCAGCCATCTGTCACATACTTCAAAAGTGTAAGAAAAGAAATACCTTTTACAGACACTTTTCTTTCAATAGAAAAAAACACCTTTGACAGACAGCAGTAATTTACCTGTGACTTCGCTCCTCACAGAGTCCAAGAGCCTCTTCCGCAGATTCTCTCCTCCTCCTCTCTTCCGCCAGTGTTTCTGGCAGCTGCGAGAGCGCCTGCTGCACCGAGTCGTGCTGTTGCTCAGTCTCTGCAAGCCTATGACAAAAGGAAATCCAAAATCAGTATTTTACATACTTCAAGAATTACTTCCGTCTTCTTTTTTGTTACGGAATGTTCTTCTTAGTGATCAATGCTTCATTAGAATGAGATGCTTTAGACTAGATCTTGAAATAAAAGTCACCAGTAAGTATGTATCTTTACAAAAACAAACCAGAAACATTACCAGATGAGAACAATTCAAGAATATGGCTAGGATTCATTTAATCCACTGTATAGCCACGGCTTTCCCTTTGCCCCCAAACACCTTAGGGGCATAGAAAAGCATTACTTTCGCACTTACAACACAGCTGTTAGGAAAACAATATTGCTAATACATGCTGGCAGTCCTGACCTTTTTCTGAGTTCATTTAGCTCCATGTTGTCTATTTCCACAACAACCGCACATCTTTCCTGTGGAGCTCCAGGGGGAACTTCTGCTCTAGTTTCATCCTAGAAAATATTAAAGGGGAAAAAAAAGCCAGTCAATATCTTTCTACTTGCTAAAAATCTTTATTTCGACTAAAGAAGCCACAAGCACCACAAAGCAGTGGAGTAAACCAACCTTTGTGCCACTTCATCTTCTAATTTCCAGAGCTGCAATTTTCCAAACCTCTTTTCTAACGGAAAGTTGGTGAAGAATCCTGCCCGTGTGTGCTGCAGGACTTGAAGGACACGTGTACACTGCGTAACGCAGCCATCTCTGAAGGGTGAGCAAAGCATCCACACAGCCACGTCGTCATTGATCACTGACCACAGTTTCGTCAGTAATGCAGCTGTTTGTTTATTTTTTACTTTACAGTTCTCCTTGTCTGACTTTAATTCTGTTTACACAAGAGTAAGGGTTGTTTTATGTATGTATCCATGTCCTGGGTTCGGCCAGGTCAGGGTTAATTTTCACTGGAATCCAGGAAGGGACACAGCCAGGCGCGCTGACCCAACCTGGCCAAGCAGAGCAGGGTATTCCATACCGTGTGCCCTCATGCTGGGTGCCGCTGGGGGGGAGCGGGGCGGCGGGAACTCGCTTGCAATTTCCAGTCTGAGCCAAGAGGGGTGTTTTGAAGAACACAAGTTTTACAGCACTCTAACTTTCAAATACACCAGACACCACCAATTGAGCAATATTTCTGTGTTGATACCAGCTCAGACTCACATGAGCTACTGAGGATCTCGGCTGTTGTTCTAAGTTACCTTTGAATTAATCTGCTGAAAGTGCAGCTCCTTCTGGTGCATCTCCTGAAGACAGCGCTGCAGGTCATCTTGAAGCTGATTCTTCTCAGCTAAGACACGGGCAGTGCTGACAGACAACTTCTTCTCTATTTCTGCCACAGCCTGGACTTTCTTTAATAATTCACATTCTTTTACATCCAAGAGTTTGGACAGATTCTCATTTTCACTCATTAGCTCCTGCTTCTCTTTTTCCAACATATCGATACTTTTTTTCAGATATTCATCTGCTTTTATTTGCTCCGCCAATTTTTCATCTTTCCCTTCAAGATCTGCCTGCAATTGCTTATTAACTGAAGCCTTCTCTCGTGTCTCTATTTCCATCCTGTTCATTTGTTTAAGTATTTCATTTAACTGGTTATTAAGTTCTTTGCAACATGTCTCTCTGGCTTTCAGATCTCCAGTTAATTTAAGTTTCGTCTCTTCATTTTGCTGCTCCAAAACCCCAAGCTTCTGCTCTAATGAAATAATGCACTCTTGTTTCTCCTGTAATTCTTTGGTAATTGTCCCCTGATGTTCAGTATGCTCTACATGCTTCCTAGATAACTCAGCCAACTCTTCATCTTTTTTAGCATTTTCCAAAACTAGTTTGTTGTATGAATCTTTAATTGATTTTAACTCATTTTCAAGTGTTTGTGCTTTAGTCTCTTTCTCTTTAAGCAAATTGTCCCATTTTTCCTTTAGAGCATTGTTTCCCTCAAGCTGAGATTTCAAATATTCAGTTTCTTTTCTTTGTTTATCCTTAGTTTCTTGCAGCTTTTCAGATGATTTACTAATTTGTTCTTTCAGCAAAGTAATTTGTGACTCACACTCTGCAAGTATGTTACGGTATGCGACCTTGTTGGCTTTGAGTTCAGAACGGAGCTCCTTCATTGTCCTGCTGGTCTCACTGCTTTGTCTTATTAATTCCTCATTTTCTTTGGTTTTAGCTTCATTCTCAACTCTCACTCTTTCTAGCTCCAGTCTCTTTGTATTACTTTGCTCAGAAAGGACAGATATCTTCAGGCTTGCACCTCTGATATCGGCTGTTTGTACTTCTTTCAGGAAACGAGTTTCCCTTTCAGCCTTTGATAAAGCCTCTTCCATCCCTTCTATTTCTTCCTCTTTGCATTGCACTTGACGCTTCAGGACCATCACCTGTGCGGCACATTCTGTCATATTGCGAGACAGGACAGACACCTCCCTGTCTTTTTCTGCCACTGCTTCTTCAAGATTATCAATTTCTCTTTCGCGTTTCTGGAGATCTTGAAGAAGTTGAGATCTTTCCTCTAAATGGCTTGTATTCAATTTGTCAAGCTCTTCATTTGTCTGGTCCAGATCCAGCTGCATCGACTCTTACCACGTCCTCTTGTTTCAAAGTCTAAACATCAAGAAAATAATGTTACCAGAATACTTCAAACATACGTTAGAGGGAGAATGGAAGTTACACTCCACATGTAGAACAGCTATCTAAGGTAATCAATCTGTACCCAACCGTACAGCCACAAGATAACCACGTTATTCTGTGGACTGTTTTAGCACACAGAAAGTTTAGTGCATGAAATTTTTAGCAGCCAATGCTGTTATTTTGCTGACATTTAAATGGGCCATGTTAAAAGAACAGCAAATTTCTTCTCTTACTTTATTTTAATGAGTTAGTTACCTTTTCCTTCAGTGTAGCAACTTTTTCTGTTAGATCCCTGACGACTCTCTTCTGCTCAGTGTTCTCCACTTCATAAACACTGCATTTCTTTAAGGCTTCATTCAGCTTAGTATTCAAAATAAAAGTCAATGTGATAGAAACGTATAGAATTGTATTAAAATTGTGATGTTACAGTTATAATATTAAATTTACCTAACACTGGAGTTTATGTTTTGAAATTCATAAACAAAGATAACTTAGCAACCCAAGCAAACATAACTACTTTCATGCAAAGCTCTGTGATGTGTCTAAGAAATCCTCACACCCAACTTCAAGCAACTACATGAAGCGAATAAAACTGTAAAGAAAGAGCAAAACCCTTCAGATACAGAAAACTGCAATATTGCTGCTGCGACACAAATAGGAACTTACGGCTAATGCTCACCAGTTCCAATCAATATTATTTCACAAGAACTTTAACTTACTTTTTGCTCAGTATGCACAGAATTTTCACCAAGCTCTTTGTTCAGAAGATCCTTTTCTTGAAGCAGTTGCCTCCAAGTTTCAATTTGCTCTAGTTTTTCTGTCGTGTTCAACAGCTTTTCTTCTTTTTCTCCAAGGGAAGTTTCAAGGAAGCCATTTCTGTCACTTCATCTAACAAGGAAATACATAGTTAGATATTTTGAACACAAAGCTCGCTTTAAGCTTTCTAGACTTATCAGCCCCAAACTAGGTTCCTAAAAGAATCATTATTTTTACACTTTCCATTTACACTTGCAACTACAAAAACAAGATTACTGCAACCTGAAGCAGGATCAACTCACACTTTGCAGGTGTTTTAAGAGATCATACTTCTCATCAGACGTCCAAGCTTGAAACAAAGAAAGCGAATCCTACACAGAGCTGTAAAGAACCTTCATCTTACCCTTTGAGCTGTTCATGCAAGCCAGAGATCAGAATGTGATGCTTTGCCGCATCTCGCGTTTGTTGGTTGCGTAACTGGGCAAGCTGAGTTTGCAAATGCTCATTCTCATTCTGCAACAAAAGAAGAGTGAAGCGGATTATCACGTACCAACACCCAGAACAGCACAAGATAACTGGAGTCACGAAAATCGGACTCTTCAGGAGATTTACATCCCACACGGTAACAGAGACCACTATTCTAGCACATGAGCAGATCATCAGTGCAGAACACAACACTGATACCAGCAGCTCAGATGTGATGTTAGTTCACACCGATGCAACTCACCTTGCAGAAACACCTCCTGCAGCAATGCTATGATAGCATGACCTGAAGGAGGACTGCTGTACACCCAAAGCAACACACACACTCACACTGTGTTAAGGCAGCTTACTTCTCTTAAGAGGGGAAGCTACTGCTTTGAAAAAATACTTTCCTCATTGCTTTGAAGACAGTACCAAACTTGCAATTTATTTTTGCCTGTTTTTTAAGGTTGAAGGAATGCAAAAATCTGCATATGGGGGATTGTGGAGAAAAGAAACAGGAAGCAAGCTGCATTCACACAGGTTTGTGGTTTCTTTTTTTTGGGGGGGTGATTTTTTTTTTGGTTTGTTTTTTTTTTAAACACAGTGCACATCTCCTACTCTAGCCAGATACACTGAATCAATTCAAAAATAAAACCACAAAAAAAAACTGGCAACAACATCCAAAAACCAAAAGCAGAACATGTATCCAGACTCCACAGCAAACAGGACACAGAATCACACAGAATGGTCGGGGTTGGAAGGGACCTCTGTGGGTCATCTAGTCCAACGCTCCTGCCGAAGCAGGGTCACCTACAGCAGGCTGCACAGGACCGCGTCCAGGCGGCTCTTGAATATCTCCGGAGAAGGAGACTCCACAACCTCCCTGGGCAGCCTGTTCCAGTGCTCCGTCACCCTCAGAGGGAAGAAATTCTTCCTCACGTTCCGACGGAACTTCCTGTGCTTCAGTTTGTGCCCATTGCCCCTTGTCCTGTCGCTGGGCACCACTGAAAAGAGCTTGGCCCCATCGTCCTGACACCCACCCTGCAGACATTTCTAAGTATATATTAGGTCCCCTCGCAGCCTTCTCTTCTTCGGGCTGAACAAGCCCAGCTCCCCCAGCCTCTCCTCGTGGGAGAGATGTTCCAGTCCTCTCACCATCCTTGTAGCCCTCCGCTGGACTCTTTCCAGTAGCTCTTCATCTTTCTTGAACTGGGGAGCCCAGAACTGGACAGAGTACTCCAGAGGAGGCCTCACTAGGGCAGTGTAGAGGGGAAGGAGAACCTCCCTCAACCTGCTGGCCACACTCTTCTTGATGCACCCCAGGATCCCATTGGCTTTCTTGGCAGCCAGGGCACACTGCTGGCTCATGGTTAACCTGGCAAACTTGTCACCTCTGATGAAAATACGCTAGCATTTTGCAGGAGGCAGAACACACCTGTACCGCCCTCAATAGCTGCCCTTCTTCATCTACACCAAACGTTACCTGTCTTGAAAGGCTTTGTTACAAGATTCTCAAATAATAATTAACATATCAGGTTGTCTTTCATCTTAAAATCATTAATTCTTTTTTATATTTGTGCAGCTTAACAGACAAAGAACTATGAGTAATGCACTGAACCTGAAGGAGTCTGAGGAAGAGATCAGTTGTATCATTTAGTGAAAGTAAGGTTTACAAGTTATCGTAGTAACTCATCAATCAGGAAATACTAAAAAATAACCTTCCTCATAAATATTTATTTCACGGTTCCTTTTGGTGCCTCCATTGAATACTTTTACAATATCAATATATATCAAATTAATATCTGGTGTTTAGATTGTATACATATAAATAAGTATTAGTTATTACTTAACTTTTATATATTTGCACAGTTTCTTTTCTATAAATGTGTGTGTATATATGCACAGAAAAATAGTAATAATACACACACAGTTACAGAAAAGAAACTTGAGGGATGTAAGAAGAGGGACACTTCTGCCAGTAGTAACAAAATCTGTTTCAGGACCTTCTGACAAAGCCCCCCTAACAAACAATAATGAAAATCAGGTTGCCTTTTACTAGGTTTCTAAAACAAATAACAAATAACAAAGCTTACTTCCAAACAAGTTTCTCCCTGAGCTGAACAGAAGCAACAGGTTTCAACTTCAGAGCATAATCTAGCATGTGTACACCCTCTGCCAACAGAATGACGAAGCATAATGCCTTGACATGTTTTTGCTAGCTGCAAATGGGCATTTCTGTCTTACTGGAGGCTACGACTCTAAGAATATCAACAGAGAATAAAACGATTCTCTTCCATCATGAGGTTTTTACACAAACCGAAAAGCTCACCTGAAGAGTCTCCATTCTACCTTGAAGCTTCACTCTGTCTTCCAGATCCTGACAACGCTCTTCTAGAAGAAGAATTGGTTCCTGCAGTTGATTTCCTTCCATTTCCAACTCTTCAACCACACTCCGTAAACCTGCTTCTGTCAAAGAAGAAAAATTATTTCAAGAAAGGCCTGCTAACATTCCTCAAGTCTAGAAATGGTTTCAGCTTTTTATTCACAATTCTCCCCAGTGTTGGGAACAAGCAGACCTCAGCCATTTCCAGTGGAAGTGCCCGAGACCCTGCTTTTCCAAAAATTAGATGGCAAAAGTTCCCTCAGCTGCTGAAAAACCAAAATAAAGTTGCACAGCTCAAGAACTCGGAGAATCTGGCAGAAATATTCTCAACAATACTGTGGCTCATGTTACGTTAATCATAAGCTATCGATGTACTTGCAGGATCAGATCTTAAGCACTTGTTAATAAACAATTTAAACCGGTCTGTATCAAAGTTTGCAAGTGAGTCTGTTCCATTTCAACAGCGAGATATATTTGCAGCCTTTACCACTGATATAAAAACATTTGCATTGAAAAATAAGACTTTGATTTTTAAATTAAAAGCATACAGCAATGGAACACCATTCTGTTTTGTAACATAACTGTTACAGATTGGAAGCACAGTCCCAGGAACAAGACTCGTAACTGAAAAAACACATGGCCTTGCCACACAGGACATTTCACGGGCACCAAGGCTCAACCAACTCCAGCGTGCAGACGTATTTACGTTCTGCTTCTGAACCAAAACTAGGCAGCTCATCCAGCACGCACATGCTTTGAAATGAAAAGGAAGAAAATGCAAGCCAAAAAAATGCAACAAAGATTAGAATACACCACCAGTGGGTTGTTAGTTGAATTTGGAAACAAAAATAGACACAAAATACAGATGCTGTGCATGCTTTCATAAACTGTCTAGTCGCTATCACACCTGCGTTAGGTGAAGTGTACTCTGGCCACCAGTCTCCCATGTTTTCTCCTTCAGCTGAATCAGTGCTATCCAAGGTGACGTGCAATTCTTGAAAGCTTTGCTTTCCATCAAAGTTGTATTCTTCCTACGCGTAAAAAAGGAGAATGAAGTTCAATTTAAAGAGGAAAAGAAGCAAGGGTAAAATACATATCCTGTTATTAAAAGCATAGTTTCAATTCTAAGTCCTAAAGCTCAGCAAGTGATTGAGGTGCCTGAATGTCAGCATACGGGAGCGCTGTGGACACTAGAGCAACCTGCCCAGCTTCTAGCTAGTATTTCCAGAGAAGCCAAGCCTCCCACAGGTTTTGTGCGGTATCAGCCAGGACTTTTAAGACACCCCTATGTTTGGATACCTTCATTGGTCCCCTGATTTCTACAGTTAACAGGGTCCTCTGAATTTCAGGGTAAAGGATTGGAGTTCACTAAATTTAAGATTATTCTGCCAGTGGTATGTTCATGTGACAGTGACATCCTAATTCTTACAAAAGATCTTCATTTTCTCGTGTGTCTTACAGCACCACCTACCTAGAAGCAAACCTGAATGAACTGACACCACTTACTAATAAAAGTAAAGCTCCACCAACAGAGAGATTTATCAAGATTGTATCTAAACCAAAAAAAATGGCCTTAACACATGAAGAATGCACACAGCTTCAAGCATGCGAATTACTCCAGAGTGAAGCTCGTTATTGTTCAATGTAAAATTAAGTAGACTCCCTACTCAAGGAACAGAGAGGCGTGATGCCATTGGAATTTCTCGCCTTCTGGCTACACACCCGATCATTAAATTTACCAAAGTTTTCACTTATACAACCAATCTAAGTTCTTAAGCCCTTCGTGTATTTAACAAAAACCCCTAGTTTTATTAGCATAGAGGTAAAAATAAATTCTTATCTCTTTTAACCCACCTGAAGCTTGCTGCTGCTCCGATTGCTTTTTCTTCTTGCTTGCTGCAGCCTGCCCATTCCTTGAACTGTGGTCGGTTCCTCCTCCAGCTCCTGTTGCCCTGAGACTATGGCTGCATCAGAGCAGCCAGGAAAGAACCAGTCATCCTCAATCAGTTTTGTGCCACAGGAAGGCTATCACATTTACATCAGACACTACTACATAAAGAGAGACCAGGGACAGGCTGAAGTCCCTATCAATGACTGACAGCAACAAGATTAAAGAAGCAATCCATCGCGTTCACCTTGTGATTTCCCTCCAACATTACTACGTAGAACATCAGAATAAAGTCTGCACATCTCGCTAAGAAGCAGCAAACTGAAGTCTAACTTTACTTCTTCATCAGCTCTAAATGAAGACTTTATACAGGAGACTGGAAAGGGTGAGGTTATGCTGATACTCAAAAAAAAGCCAAACAATTCAAATGCCAAACTAGATCTCGTTTCAATTTACCAGGTTGAAATATACCTGATTTGTACGACAAAGGCATCCATCAGCTGAGACAACTGTGGTTTTTACAATCTGAACAATCACGTTAGTTTTTACGGAAATGCCATACGTCCCTTTCAGCTTTAATTTTAGTACGAGCTACAAAGCCAGATCATTTGAGGAAGTCACAAGCATCTGTTACACTGCAAACCGGCATCAAACCATCTTATCGTAAATTAATCGTACCATTCTTCTTAAGACAAAGATAAGAATCACTTTGAAATAAACACACTGAGTAAATTCAGAATATGAAAGCTTAGGTAGGCATTCTGTTCATTGTTAGAAATGATTTTTCATTTAAAGTACATTCCCATCTGTTTTGTGATAGGACAAAACACGTTTGGGGTAACAGATGAAGAAACAGACGGCTCATGCAAAGCAGACAGGACAGAACAGCCAGCGAAAAGACACGACAGTAAAGGTGGCTCCATACTAACTGAAAATTACATGAATCAGATAGTTACAAATTTAGCTTTCAATTTAACCACATCACTCCACGGTTGTTCTCACAGCATGCAAAATGCAGGGAACTTATGTCGATGCATCTGTGAGGTAAACACCAGAAACTATGAGGAGATTCAGCCCTGCTGGAAACAGTCAGCTTTCATCCCAGCTGTCCAAGGATTACTTCTACCACGAATTTCATCAACACACAATTCTCTAACACCTACTAGACTTAAGTTCTTCCTGTGATATTTCAAAATTGCATACTTCACATGTTGTCACAAAAGACTAGAGGAAAAAGTCAAAGAAAAGAATTAATGACCCTCTTAAAATGAGGACTGCTAAATTGGATTCTGCTTCTGGTTTTAATTACATTTTGGCTTTTGGCACTGTCACATTATCTGCATTCATTTTTACACACCTTTGTTTCTTTTCAAGTATAGATTCTACAGGGATTTTTTTTTTATAAATTACACAAACCTCTTCAAAGACACAAAAATTGAAGAAAATTGCCACTGTCACATTCTCCTGCCATTCCAAGAGCTGATTCTGCAGTTCATCCACACTACCTGATTCACTGGCCTAACAAGAGAAATTGCATAGGAAAACATATTTACCAAATCCCACTGCAAATGTAAATAAAAAGTAGTAACATCCAGCAACCATAACAGCTAAATGTGACCAACGCTTCCAATGTGCCTTTGTCAGCTATCTTACAATTTTTGTAAACAGATACAATTTTTGCACTCTCACTAACGATATTTTGAATAAATTCACATAAACTCCTACCCAGGTTTATATCTGAGCTATGACACTGTGCTCACCAAAATGGCTTTTACAGGCTCTATTGTTTGTCTTTTTCTTTCTTTACTGTATCTAAACTAATTCCCTGTGTGCTACTGAACAGATGTGGTCACATTCAGGATCAAAAGTAGCATTTTTGTTACAGATAACATCAAATTATGTACAACACTGTTCATCTCAGTATGTCCCACATGGCAAAACGCAAACGCTGAGAGGTCAGGCACACTGCATTCAAACCTGAGATTTAGCTTCCAAGAGAGCTGAAGAGCTTGGTAACGTCAAGGAACCGATAACATCAAGGAATGGCTCCCCACTGCCACTTTTTTTTTTTTTTTTAAAGTATTATTTAACAAAACTGTTGTTGTTTGTCTTGGCCTGTTAATCAGCTGCTAACACCCAGAAACATTTCCCATTAAGTGCTCGAAACTTCAGCTATTTTTCAGTCAGGAAGAAAACCATAGTGTTTTTCCATGCTCTCATGCTAAGAAGTGTGCCAGACAGCTCACAGCACAAGTGAAAGTGATCTGCCAAGCAGTCATTTGTGCCCTGAATGATTCCAATAATCCAAAAATGCTACCAGCCATAGTATGTGCATATTTTTGCACCTTCAAACATAGCGCTACAAGAAAGAGGCGTCTGGCGGTTCTTCAGCTAGAATTCTGCACAACTCCTTTCACTGTTACACACAAGTTCCTCCGTGCCCAAACACCAGCCGCATCCTCAAACTCCTTCCTTGCATAAAACTTTCAGCTTCAATTATCGTCAGCACAAACCACCTACTGCTTCATTACTCTCATTTTGTCTGATCACCATATAGATCTTTACTCAACGATCACCCAAAATTAAAAATGGCATTTCTTAACTATTGAGATAAAAACACCACAGCCAAGACACCACCTTTTCCACCACACAATGGAAGTATTTTTAGTGTGTTTACTTACATTTTCCATATAGGTAGCATCCTTTCCTTGGAAACGCTATCTTTCTTTGCTTTGAATATTTTTAAGACTTCCAGTTTGCTCCTGGAACAAGCTACATTTCTCTTCACTGCCTCCAACTCTCTTGCTAAGGTTCTGAACTAGAATCTGCATGCTTTGGAGCGAGGATTCTTTAACAGCCAGCTCATTCTTTAGAATGCAAACCAAAAGACAATTAAAAGAAGGGACCCAGAAAAAAGATACAGTAATCATCATGAAGCTGACTCCTAGCCCTTCCCTCAGAGTTAGAGCAACATTCAACTCAAAGCTCAGGTTTGGTTTGAATTGGAATGAAATTTGTCAGCACCTTCTGAAGTCGATACTAATACATACAAATGATACTGACAAAAGTAATAAAGAAATATAGATCTACTAACATAAATGAAAATAATCAGTAAAGAATTTGGATTCACGTGAAGAAGTGCAGAGGATTTGTGCTTCAGAGAAAGATGCACCGTATAACGCAGCAGAATTTGCTGATTCCTTGAAATCTCTATGGAGATTTTCTATTTCAGCTGCTAATATACCTTCAGTTCTTCATTGGGCACGAGTATTCCATTGGCAACACCACTTGATCCACACGCTGTCTGTAAATCCATGATGTAAGCATCTCTTTCAGCTCACTTCTTCTCTATCTCTGCCAGCGTGGCATCCGTTTCAGCCCCACGACAGCGCTGGGCCTCCAGTTCAACACTCTGAAAACGAAAAGACAGCACTGCTGGTCATGTATACTTCCACCATCTACAGCACAGAAGAACGGTTTAAATGTTTCCTTATTGCCTCTTTTAGGGTACTGAAAAAATTACAATCGCATTTCTGACCTGGTTCAGTTTTAACTGTAATCCTTAATTACTGAGCCTTTCTCTCTGAAATTCTGCAGCATTCACATTCCTGCCGCCTTCCAGTGTCAACAGCCACGTCCACAAAACCCATCACTGCACACAACAGCTACAAACCATAACACGAAATCATCCCTTGAAAGAAAGAGAGGGACGGGGAGCAGGACAGAGAAACGGAGAGAGAAAATAAGCGATGGGGAGCAGGGCAGAGCACTAGGAAGAGGAAAATAAGACAAGGCAGAGGACCGAGGAGCTCAGAGAGAAAGAAGGGTCGAAAGGAAACGCCAGAGAGGTAGAGAAATCAAGAAATACAGGGACGAGGAGCCTTGCAGAGACGGAGCACGAAAATGTAGGGACGGTGAGCGCGAAAGAGGGAGAGAGAGACGGGGGCAGGGGGAGGAGATGAAGAAGAAAGGAGAGAAAAAGATGGCAACGGAGCGCAGGGGACACAGACAGAGAGAGAAAAAGGACAGTGAACAGGAAAAAAGGGACCGAGAAACAAAGAAAGGGTCAGATCTAGACAAAGAGACCAAGAAGGGGGCGAGGGGCGTGTGTGCAGGGAAACCCCAAAACAAACCAGCAAGGGGCTAGAGAACAGAGAGGGAGAGAAAGAGAAGAAAGGGCCATGAAGCAGGACAGAGAAGGAGAGAAAGGCAAAAAGGGAGAGCAAAAAGAGCCGGCTGGACAGGGAGGTACAGCAAGAAACGACCGGACAGCCAGCAGGACAGAGAAATAGAGACAGGGAGCCGGCTAGAGAAATTCTGGAGGGAGAAAAAGAGGGAGAGGGAGCAGGACACAAACACAGACAGAAGACGGGAGGTACAGGGAAAGGAAAAGGAAAAAGAAAAAAAAAAAAAAAAAATATCACAGCAGCGTGGGAGAGAGAAGGATCCAGGGGAGGGCCCGGGACGCAGAAGAGGGGCGACAGGGCCCCGAGGGCCCGCCACTCACCGCAGCTCTCGCTCTCCGCGCTCCCGGGAGACTCTGCCGCTTCAGAAGCTTCTCTCTCCTGCTCTCCTCCATTCCTCTTCCCTAACTCCGGTCGCTTGGCTGTCCCCCACCTAAGACAAAACGTCCATGTCTCGCAGCTCTTACAAGACAAGGCTCCCTACGCACATAGCCGCGCTCGCGCGCTCCACAACCAGACCATGCTGCTGCTGGTGACACATACAGACCCTGCGGGGCACGCTGGCGGCCTGGCCTGCTGCGGGCTACCAAGAGGGAGCCTTCCTCACCCGCACAGGCAGGCTCTCTCCTGCCTGCAGCCCCAGCCAGCTGCCAGCCAGCTGGCCTTCCATTTCTTCTTCTTCTTCTTCAGCCTTCTCGGGACTCTCCAGCTTCAGCCGCGACACCTCCTGCCCGCAGCCACTCAGCGCTCCGCCTCCCCCTTTTCGCCCCCACGCCGCCAGCACAGCGAGGCCCGGCACACGCAGCCCACACAAGCCCGGAGCGGGCACAGCCAACGGCATCCCCAGGCCACGAACGGACAAACGCGTCCTCAGCGCGGCCCCTGCCACACACAAACAAGCAGCGGCCACCGCCTTCAGGGAGGCCGAGGCACGCTCCAGGGCCAGCGTCCCGCCCGCACCACGGGCCTTGCGGGAGGCCGGGCGCTCCGGGACAGGCTTCAGGGGACGTGCTGCAGCTGGGGGCGGCTGCGCGGGGCGACAGGGGCCGGGGGAGCGCTGCCGGCTTGGGGGGGGGGTGCCCGCCTCCTTCCCCCCTTCCCTTCCGTCACCTCCCGCCTCTGGCCCCGGGGCTGCCCGCACCCGGCTCGCCTCCTGCAGCCTGCCGCAGCGGCCGGCTCCAAGCTTCCCGTCCCACCACCCTCGGGCACCCACCACGCACCCCCGCACCCGCCGGAGGGGAGCCCGCGCCTCACCGATGGCCTCTCTGCTCCCCCGCCGCCCCGCCACCCGACAACACACCGCCGCCAGGCTGCTCCGCCGCACCGCGCATGCGCCACGCGCCGACGGCGCGCCGGACGGGACACACCCTGCGCCGAACGCCGGCCTGCAGTACCGCGTGGCGCCCACGCGGCGGCGCCAGCGGGTACGGCGGGTACAGCATCCTTATGGGGGTGCGTCCTCCTGGCTGGTAGAACAACTCTTACAAATGCACGAGAAAGGGAGGTGTAGAGCATAACTACTGTTCTCAGTCTCGGAAAACACCCATCACTGAAATGTTAGTCTCATTTTAGCATCAAAAATTAGAAGTAACTTGCTAATTTCTATGACATCCATACACCGTGGTTTTTTAACGGATGCAAGCAAGCCAAACCACCCTCAGAGGTGAATGAGCACAGGTGATGTGTAGAGGAACAGCACTACTTATCGCCGACAGGACGCGACGGAAGTATTTAAAAGCACTTGCGATGGACAATAGAGGGGCCAGCTTCCTCATATTCATCTTTGCTGACCCACATTTGCTGAAAAGTGGACAGACACGCCAGTATTGAACCCCCAGTCCAGACAGAGTATTTACATTCTGCTGGTGCAATCATCTAGAACAGAAGCACAATCTGTTGTAAATAAAGTGACAAGCAGCTAACACAGTAAACATCTCTTTGGAGGAAACAACTAGGTGAAACGCTTTTCATCATCAAAGCACAACTCCAATGAAGTAAAGCACCGAAGAGGTAGAAAGGCTGCCATATTTTGTCTTCCACCTTGAGTCGACAGAGCTGCTATAACGTTACTATGAACAGACAAATACCGCAGCCCGTGAGAGATCTGCAGATGGCCTACAACACAGCTACCAAAAAATTACAAACATATACGAAAGAAAAGTAAAGGTTTGAAATATTTATCCAATTTGGTTGTAAATAAAGACCGCTGGGACAACACTGCACAGAACGGTCGGAGCATTTTTCTAATGATAAAGGAATTCTTTTACATAAAAAGAATCCCAAACCCCAAAACACTGAGATACACTGGCACTGTGTATCTAGCTAAGCACTAGATGTGAAGCTAGAAGACCTCCCGCTGATTCCCGCCTGAGCCACTCAATTGCTCAAATACACTGCATGTACCCCTGCTCCTGCGTGCTCCCGTTTCCACGCCTGCCACTCCACGTCATGCCCGTGCAACATGTCGTCTGCTGCCTGACAAACATGGCCTCTCTATTTCACTACACATTGCCTTGCTCCAAGGCAAAAGGGTCCTTCCAAACAGCTAACAAGCCGCAGACTTTGCACGCTGCTTGGATTTTGGATTTATTCTTTCACCCTTTTCTCTGATAGCCAAGCCTTGAAGCCTACAATATCCCCTGTATCTTCTCAGGTTGGTCATGTTCCCTTTAGTATTTACAGCTCCATCTTCTCTAGGTTCATCCCTACCTATCTTGCTGTTCTGTGGTGTCTTTCAAGGAGCCCCTTTCTCCTTCTTAGCCCTATTTCACTGGGAAGCCCACAGGACTGTCTTCCTTAACTGTTCTTTCACATTTTCTCAAAATGACCTCAGAAACTCCCATGGCTTCAGCAACCATTTCTATTCCAGTACCTCTCCAATCCCTCTCTTCATTCTGCTTTGGCTGTTAGGAGGAAAAGAGGCATGAATTAAGCAGGCTGTCCGAGGGTCTCCTAACATCAGGGCCTGGGATGCAAGACCTGCACATTCCCTTGTGGACATTTGCATTTGACTATAGGATCTAACTTTCCAACAAAAGCTTCTTCTGGAAGCGCAGGTGTGCAAAATTACCTGAATCTTCATAGCACTTGGAGCCAAAGCGGTAATCTCTTTCTGCATAAGAGCGCCAATCCCAGGATACATCGTGGTTCCTCCAGAGAGGACGTTATTGGCATAGAGATCCTTACGGATGTCGATATCACATTTCAGAGTACTGTTGTAAGTGGTTACGTGGATACCTGCAGATTCCATCCCTGAGTGGAAAGAAGTTTCAACACATGTGATTTCTCTTTCTTCCCTTCTTTTTCTTACTGTTCAAATGAAAGGGAAGCTCAGTAGTCCAAGAGAATTCCAGGAAAAAAAACCTACGTGATGCTCAGGAGAGCATCTCGTGGTACTGTTCCTTGCTAAAGAAAAGGAACAGACCAGATAAAGTCCAAACTGTGTTCCCAGGACTGTAAGTACTAGACTTTTAAACTAGCTTAACACGCATATTTTGACAAAGATCTGTGATCCAGGAAGTCCCGATTTCCACCGCTACGTTTCTGACACCACTGTTGAACACCAACGCTGATCCTCGATACACTTCTGGCAGCCAAATCCCCCCACCTCCTAACGAGCATTTCTCCTGCTGATGTTCAAATGCAGAATATTTGAACATCACTCCTGCTGATGTTCAAATGCAGAACTTGGAGCTATATTAATGCTTCAATAGTTTGCTTTCTACACACAAACGCAGCTAGCTTTACCACTTCGTTTAATGGAAATCGTGCCAAACTGCCCGCAGTCATTTGGCTCACTCCTCACGAGTGGAATTTAAATTGAAAGTAGGAAATTTGTGTGAGGGCGGTACAAGTTACCATAGAAAGTGGCAGTCATCCACTGGATAGAATGGGAAATTTGACACTACAGATAAAACTACTGGAAAATCATGTACGATTTCATTTTGTACGATTACATTACAGATTAATATAATCAAACAATAACCTGAAGCAGCATCTAGATATAAAACCCACATAAGCAGCACCGTGCAGTTATACATCAGCCAGTCGAGATAAAAAGCACGATCTTCTGACAGTACTCTAAACCATCACCTTAGAAACTCTACTGCTCTTATAAGAGGCTGAAATCATCTTACGATGCAGGTACCTCTAAACTGACAGGCGCCTTCTCATCCAGCAGCTGTAGCAGCAGTGTTCATCGCTTCTAAAGAGCTGATTAAGTCAATAGAAGCTGCGTGTTTCTATGGACATTTGAGAATCAGTACCTCAGTTCCTATAGCTGCAGGTTGTCTATACTTCCTACGAAATTCTTCTTTTCATTCTCTGTCAAGTCCCTAGAAAGAAAAGCCCTGTCTCACCTATGAAGGATGGCTGGAAGAGAGTTTCAGGGCATCGGAACCGCTCATTTCCAATGGTGATGACCTGTCCATCAGGAAGCTCATAGCTCTTTTCAAGAGAGGAGGAGGAAGCAGCAGTTGCCATTTCATTTTCAAAATCCAAAGCCACATAACAAAGCTTCTCCTTGACGTCTCTCACAATCTCCCGTTCCGCTGCAGACAGCCAACAAGATTTTAATCAACATACAGTACAACAGCCAGGACACAGACTTTCTCATGCACATTTCCCTGAGTTCATGATGGTCGTGTGGTTCATTGGCCCTCTCTCTTGTCTCAGCAACATTACTTTCCCTTTGGATTACCAGATTTCCCTCATCGGCAAGTAACAGATATATTGTACTACAGAATACTGCAAAGATTAATGTTTACATGTCTATGTCACAAAACCTTGACCAGATCTCCCGAGGGTCACCCATTGCCAGCTACTAACTTTGTTCCTTTCTCTGTGGAAGAGGTATAATCAAAACACAACAACCCGTTCAATTTGCCAGTAACTCAGGATTCCCAAACGCGGTGGCATCCTTGTCCTTGATGCTCAACAAACACGCTGAAAGCCAAAGCCAGGAGCATCCCATTAGCTAACAGGAACCGTTTTTCCCAGGCCAACCTACTGACAGGCATTTTGATGCATCTCACCAGGTACAGGCTTCCTGCATAAGATGACAAGTAACAGAGCAAACATATGCAAAGCATATCCAAAGCCCAGCTCATTACCAGTGGTGACAAACGAGTAGCCTCTCTCTGTCAGAATTTTCATTGAGTTAGTCAGTCAGGTATCTGCCCACCAGATCCAGTCTCATGATGGGGGCAAGGCACAGCCCTCATAGACAGGCACATTGTGCGTGACACCATCTCCAGAATCCAAAACTACTCCTGGAAAGTCAAAGAAAAGGAAAAGCTGGTTATTGCCCACCGACACAGGGTCTCCACATACTCCGTATTCTCAACCGTGACACGCAACAACAAAGACGCTCACGTGACGATTGCTTCTGTCATTGCTGTAACTGAAGAGCTGCTCACGTGAGATGAAATTGTTGGCACAAACTAAGCATTTTGAGGAAAAAAAGACGTGTAACGTTCAGCAATTTGATTGTATTGCTCTTGCTGAACGGATGCTAGCAATCGTGATCTTACACGTACGCGGAGACAACTTCACTTCAGACAACCCCTAGCACTTTACAGACATGAAACAATGTACAAACTGTAAATAAACTTCTATCTATAAAATCAAAACTTGGAATCTGCCATTAAAATAAACCACCTCATTAGGGAAAAGATAACAAGAGTTTATCTGTGCACAGCCATGTCACTTCTATTCTTGGATAGGAAATGAAGTACATGTTTTCCACTCAAAATGAATAAGGCATTTCTGATACCAAACATGCATACAAATAGTTGATTTTTAAACACAAAACAAGTATTTATGACAACTGTAATTCCTGTAAGCTGGCGATCTTTTTATACAAAATTATATGGTGGCATCAGGCTAGAGAGGCAGATGGCATTTTGATTTTTTTCAAAGTATACAAAGACTCAAGGGTTGCTAAGAAGTAATTTATCGTCTTAATGCTTGATCAGACTCTAAACAGCAATAAGAAGAGACCTCCATGCTAATTCTAATGATCGCTTAACAGCAGTCATGATTGTGTCATCAAAAGTCATCACTGATTTCAATGAAACTTTTTCATTTAGCTACCGATTGGGGTGTTTTTTCTTACTGGGAATGGAGCTTAACAATAGAGATATGTCTAAACTAAGAAGGAACCATGGGTTTGGCACAATCTAGTTAAGCCAGAGCCTCTTCTCCATCCTGTGCAATTAAGGGCAGTATCAAACTATCATCTTTCATCTGTTGATACAGCTGAGCTGCGGTCACCTGAGCTTTTGAAAGACACAGATCTACACCCATACCTGCCGTGAAGTTGGAAAAAACCAAAGAGGTACTTGCACAGCACGGTGGGAAGTGTTCAGTTGCCACATGGCCACCAGTTCCTCTCAACACACAGCTGGGTGCACCACAATCGACGTCTGTCTGTGTGGGCGCACGTGCACGCACATCCACGGGAGGAGGACAGGTGGAAAACACGACTCCCAGAAAGACTCACCAGTCGTTCTTCCAGATGCATACAGAGACAGCACCGCCTGAATTGCTACGTACCTGGCTGGCACACTGAACGTCTCAAACATAATCTGGAATTAAGGATTTGAAAACCTTTAGGATCTACACTCAAAAGTATCTGAAGGACAGTAATTTTTTTTTTGTCTTCAGTAAATACTGCCAGTTACTACTCCTGAGTCCCCTCCTGAACCGTGGTTCTTCTGTGAACAGCACGCTATGTTTTCTCTAGGATTTCACGAAAAATCACAGAAGTCAGTGGGTACCTTTCCATTAACCTCAGACTACGTCAGATTTTTAATGATAACATTAACTGAAGATGACACCCTGGGAGAACTTTTTTTACCCTGATGGCAGGACTGCATGAATGCAGCAATCTGAGGTATGTACGTATACACACACACCTATTTAAAAGATTTATAGAAGACGCAGATGGAAGAAACCACGAGGAATAATCTGTCTGTTCCCATCTCAAGGAGGAATCAGCCATTCCTGACACAGTACGATTGCCTCTTTAGGCCGTCGAGGAGAGGGAATGATTTTGCTTTTCCTTCTCTGGCAACTTGACTCGATAAGGAAGAGTACTTCAGAAACAGGAAAGAAAGACAGCACTTCTCCAGCAAAGTTCTGGTCCCTAAAACCACAAAAATGTATGAAGCATCATTTTTGCAATTAATGCAACAATGCACTTGACATCTGACGGCATTACAGTTCTACCCGAGTGCTATAGGCACGGGCCAGGTGCCACCAGTATCGGGGTCTGCCCTGCAACCAGCTCATGCTGTCCCATTTGTGGGGTTTAAGACATCGTGGGCTCTTCAGAGAATCCCTGCAAGAACACCCTGGAGATTTACAAACCAGGTTTCCTCACAGCAGGAACGTTTGGGGTTTTAAAGTTTGAGCTGCTTCAAGTTCCCGGTGTTCGATCCTTTCCCGTGTGCTTTACGAAGCAAGGCTGTGCCATAGGACCGACCCCAACGCTCTCAGATGAAATGGAAGCAGAATTTGACAGTACAACATTATTTAAGGTAAGAACAATCATTTTAGTTCTTGTTGATGTGCCTCTAACCGGAAGATTCTTTTTCACGTCAGGAAGCAGAATGATTTGATCGTATAAAATCATTAACAGCATTCATATAGCAATGTTTAACCATTAGTTCGAGTAGCTGGTCTTCTTCAACATTCATTCACGTTGCCATGAATCGTTATTTTTCTTCTAAAACCCTCAGGAAAAGGCTTTTAGAATGCAGTAGACCACCTACTTACCAGCAGCAGCCAACATTACAGAACTGTACCCAGACTCTGACTCCGTCAACGCAAGCCAGAAAGAAACTCCGTTCCCAAGTACCTCAGAAACGACATCGGAGGAGATACCGGAACTTAGGAGCAGAGAATTTTAAAAAGAGAAATGCTACAAAGCTTGGAGAGCTCAGCATCGCTCCTTGGCTCTGAAGAAAGCTGGACAGGACCAAGGTGTTCAGTCCTCCACGGTAAGAAATCATCTTGCCACTCGGTCGTGCACACAGCGTTTCACACCCAGCTTCCCGGGTAATGCTTGGGTCAGTACGGGCGCACTCAGAGAGACAAAATTCACAGGGAAAGCCCAGCACATCTGTGCAAGTTGCCGCTGCTTACACTTTTACTCACTATTGCTTAGATGCCAGAGAAGCAACTGACATTCATAAAATTAATGGTTGAATTCATGGTTGAATGTGGTTTTATTTAAAACAAATTGCCTCTGCAACCACACAGTCAGACCCGAGTTACCTTACACCAGGAGACTCTCTGGAATGCCTTCAAAGCCTGAAGCAAACAGCAGCCAAGTCCAGGAAGAAGTCTGTAGATCCCCAGAAGGTCTCAGACCAGCCGAAGCAAAAGCATTAAAAGCATGAGCTGTAACATGGAAAGAACTCTCGGGGCCACACTTACCCAGGAAAAGGTGACGATTTGTAAAAGCCTCTTTGTAAATGACATGATCTCACCTCCCATTACATTTATATCAGCTTCTGGAATGGAGTTCAGAGTATCTACACAGTTCAAGCCATTTTTTGAAACCTTATTTTTCCGTTTCTGCTTATCACAGTGACAGCAGAAAGGGCTGGATAAATCAGGGCAGAATTGCCAACACCTCTGGAGCCTTTCCCGCTCGCTAACCTGCTGTGCCTCATGCCAGAGGGTCACTCTCTCCCCTGAAGACAAGAATCCCTCACGCGAGCCCAGTAAGACTGCAAGGATTTGTAGGTCCGCTGTTGTCACTGCAAAGTGTTCTGCTCCACTCTCAAACAATTAGTTAAGAATAGCTTGTTATCATGCTGTTAACAGCCATCTTCAGGCTGGAAAGGGAAAAGTCTTACCATGTACAGTCCTCATGTTTCAACTGTACTTGCGCGTTTGCGTGGTGCACAGACTGAAGATAGCTGACTTCTCTCCGTGTTTGGGTGACGGCATGGCTGAAAACAGGCACCGAATCAGCAATCAGCCCTTCAGAAGAGACAAGCCGTTACCATTTTACAAAAAAAAAAAGACAGCAGTTGTATAGGGAAAGATTGAATTTCTATAGATAAAACCTTTGCCAGGCTAAGAAACATTCTAGAACCGCCAGAAGAAGAAAGTTCACAGGATTTACCTCCAGCGGTAACTCCGGCTGGCAGCATCTCCCATTCCACATGACAAACAGAAGTGAAGCAGAACATCAGATACAATGTGGTACACGTTAACTCTGCAAATGGAAATCCCAACCAACCCCCCTTTCTTACCTGCCCTGTGACCGCGCAGCAGGCCTCGCGTACAAGCATCCTCGCACCTGAAGCGGGTAATTCGATTCACTGACATCTGCTCAAAGTCAGCCTTGTCCCTGCCCATCGGTAAAACCGATGGAACCCTTCCATTTCCATACTCATTAAATTTTTCTTGTCCCATGAGATTTTTAAGGATTTTAGTCTAGCACAGAGGAAATCAAACGGCTACTCCTTTTTGTGACCTTATGTCTACTCCTTCAGACTTGCTTTGTTTTGGTTGTACCTCCATTTCACACAGACGTGAATGGAAATGCAGAGAGAATAAACACCAACAAACAACAGTACAGGGTGTAAAAACAAGACTCGAGCTTCCAGTGGCCATCGTCTTCACAAATCAGCTACTTTTTCAATCAGCCAAGTAGTTGTGCAGTTTCAGAGAACACTGTCACAAACTTGGATGTATTACTACGCAAGGCGAAACGCTCTATTACGTGTCTACAGAAACTGAATGCAAATCCTCCGCTTCTTACAGCCTCTTAGTTGAAAACCCGCCCTCTATTCGTTTGTACCTGGACGCCACGTATGTCAAATACGTAAGGTTGTGTCTTTATAAGCCTCAATTTCACGTGTTGAGCAGCTGAGAAACATTTTGCCCCAAAGAAATGCAATAACTAAACCCACCAACAAGTGCAAGTGAATAAAAAAAATAAAAGCCAAAACAAACAAACAAAAAAAACCCAAAACAAGCTACAGAAATTGCACCTTCAAACAACAGTAAAGGATCAAGAAGCTGAAGACATTTCTTCACGTCATCTCATTTTTGGATCTTTAATCATCACCTTAACTCACTACCACACACATGTCTGTGCACCTTGTCAGAGCCACTACAAACTGGGCGGCCAAAGAACAACCAACTTAAATCTTTTATTTTCAGCCAAATAAAAAAAGAAAAAAATCGAGCTCTTCCTTTATTGCACTCTATAACACTTCTTGTCACAACCAAGAAGCCAATAAACAGCAAAAGCTGAATATTCCTTTAAAATCCATAGTTTAACTCTTAAAATAAAATTTATATAGAAAAGATATCATTTACAACCCATTCAGTAGTAATCAATCATTATGTACTCACAAACCATATTCAATAACTCGTATGCAGCAGTTTCTTTGTAGGGCAGAGGGGAATGTTTTTCTCCTTAGCAAATATAATATCCCACTGTTAAAGAGCAATTCAAGTCAACTTTGGAGCAACTGGGATATACACAAATTTCTTTTTGTGATAGACACAAATTTATTTGGAGAAGCGTAAGATTCATTTGGGGTAACAAGAATATATACGACTGTGTCCAGTGCAGAGCTTAACTGCAGCATGTGAAACGTCCATTACCTTGAACTGGCACACCATTACCGAAAGGGAAATAATTTACGCAGCAAATGCAGTGTATTCAGAGAACACCAGTGAGTCACAATAAAACAATACACAATAAAACAGCAAGATGTATTGTAACTAGATATGTGAGGAATCAAAACCAGGATTTGGCTCTGGCCGTCAGCAGCTTACAACAGTAAAGACTTCGCCCTCGGAGCCATCTTCTGAAGGAAAGGGCTGCTCCTTTCATCTGGTTAGGAAACAAAAAATTTCAAGTAAGCAGTCATAAGTACAGGTAAGATGCTTCACTGCAACTTAGATTGCCGAGGCACTATAAACCTTTTGCCTCTGATGCAGCAACGGATGCCACAGCACAGCTTGTAAGCGTAAAAGATTCAAAGCCCAAAGAAAACAGCATTAATCAATGGGGAGAGGAATGGATACAAGATATTTGTGTATTATGTAATTACATATGCACACGAGAAGTGAAAATGCATAATTATACGCATACACATTTTATTTAATGGCTGCATGTATCATATAAATAGGATACGTCATATTTTAATTTGGACATAGGTAAAGTGTTTCATGGCACGGTTTACACAGCTGCCTGTATTTGATTCTGATTCACCATCCATAACCCAAACAGAAAGAAATTAAGGACTTTTTCTTTCAGTAAAGTGTAGTTTCAGAAGCAGTTTGCTGCTTTGAATGGCTGTCTCTACGGACCCCCCCATCCTCGTGATACCTAACACAGTAAGAGGGTACTTCACAGTCAGATTTTCAGAGAAAAGGCAGATTAGACACGTAGCTGCTTCATGCCAGTGCTTACGTATAAAGAGGACAACGCAAAATCAGTGACTCCCAGTCACTCACAAGGGAAATCCACACTCCAAGAATGTGCGACAGTTGAAAGAAAGGTATAGCAGAGGGAAGACAGGAAAAAGAAAGGAGCAGCATGAGGGCGATCACGAGCTGCACTGTCTGCAACCCAGTCTATAACTAGCAGTACACGGTGTACACACCACTTTTAAGTATCTCATCATTCAGGAGCTTTAAAAGCTTTCACTTACCTTTCGCACAATAACACGTTCACCAGGACTCAGGATTAAGGCTTCTCTTTCCTCCTCGGTTTCCATCTGAAGAGCGTATTCGCTAGCTACAGACCTGTAACCGCTTACTTCACATCTACAGAAAAATTACAGGGAGACAGCGGAGCACTGAATTAGCTACTCTTGTAAAGTACTGAATTCACAAAAGAAACATTGTTTTGTATACTTACATTACTGGTGAAAGGTCTCCACAAAAACCAGGAAGACTTAGTTGATGTTGCCAGGCCCTTTTCAGTCTCGATTTGCAATCTACTCTCAGGGTGTTTCCTTTATTCAGAATAAGCCCCATCATCGCTACCTGACTGAATGGTGCTTTTCAGATGATGGCAGTGATGGACACTTTATGTAGGCAGATGGACGATGGTATTTTAAATCTAAACAGTGGCTGCACTAAAGCTGTTAGATGTGAATTCTTTTTCTAACTTGGAAAAAGAGAAATATCACTGACTATCGAGTCCAAAATCTGAAGCAAGAAATTAAATTTAAAAAAATAATCCCAAAGCCCATCACATTTTCTTCATCCACAGAGTTAGACCTCGCTTTATAGCACAGTTACACATGCATTTGCATTGATCCAAGTACTGCGGACTCACAGACAGGTTCTATTATTTGTTGTTCTACTTCTTCTATTACTTGCTCAGAAATCTAACACCCACAGGAAAAACCTATCACTAATCTCACTAAAAATAAAAGACAAAAACTCTGACGCTCCTCTTTCCAGTTCTCTAGTACGCGCTGCATTTACTCCAGGCAGAGGGTAAATGAAAACATCACCATGCATTCATCCAGGATGGCTCTGGCTCTCTGAACGTGCAAGTTATTTCCAACCACCTAAGAGTTTATTGCAGCCATCTGTCACATACTTCAAAAGTGTAAGAAAAGAAATACCTTTTACAGACACTTTTCTGTCAACAGAAAAAAACACCTTTGACAGACAGCAGTAATTTACCTGTGACTTCGCTCCTCACAGAGTCCAAGAGCCTCTTCCGCAGATTCTCTCCTCCTCCTCTCTTCCGCCAGTGTTTCTGGCAGCTGCGAGAGCGCCTGCTGCACCGAGTCGTGCTGTTGCTCAGTCTCTGCAAGCCTATGACAAAAGGAAATCCAAAATCAGTATTTTACATACTTCAAGAATTACTTCCGTCTTCTTTTTTGTTACGGAATGTTCTTTTTAGTGATCAATGCTTCATTAGAATGAGATGCTTTAGACTAGATCTTGAAATAAAAGTCACCAGTAAGTATGTATCTTTACAAAAACAAACCAGAAACATTACCAGATGAGAACAATTCAAGAATATGGCTAGGATTCATTTAATCCACTGTATAGCCACGGCTTTCCCTTTGCCCCCAAACACCTTAGGGGCATAGAAAAGCATTACTTTCGCACTTACAACACAGCTGTTAGGAAAACAATATTGCTAATACATGCTTGCAGTCCTGACCTTTTTCTGAGTTCATTTAGCTCCATGTTGTCTATTTCAACAACAACCGCACATCTTTCCTGTGGAGCTCCAGGGGGAACTTCTGCTCTAGTTTCATCCTAGAAAATATTAAAGGGGAAAAAAAAGCCAGTCAATATCTTTCTACTTGCTAAAAATCTTTATTTCGACTAAAGAAGCCACAAGCACCACAAAGCAGTGGAGTAAACCAACCTTTGTGCCACTTCATCTTCTAATTTCCAGAGCTGCAATTTTCCAAACCTCTTTTCTAACGGAAAGTTGGTGAAGAATCCTGCCCGTGTGTGCTGCAGGACTTGAAGGACACGTGTACACTGCGTAACGCAGCCATCTCTGAAGGGTGAGCAAAGCATCCACACAGCCACGTCGTCATTGATCACTGACCACAGTTTCGTCAGTAATGCAGCTGTTTGTTTATTTTTTACTTTACAGTTCTCCTTGTCTGACTTTAATTCTGTTTACACAAGAGTAAGGGTTGTCTTATGTACCTATCCATGTCCTGGGTTCGGCCAGGTCAGGGTTAATTTTCACTGGAATCCAGGAAGGGACACAGCCAGGCGGGCTGACCCAACCTGGCCAAGCAGAGCAGGGTATTCCATACCGTGTGCCCTCATGCTGGGTGCCGCTGGGGGGGAGCGGGGCGGCGGGAACTCGCTTGCAATTTCCAGTCTGAGCCAAGAGGGGTGTTTTGAAGAACACAAGTTTTACAGCACTCTAACTTTCAAATACACCAGACACCACCAATTGAGCAATATTTCTGTGTTGATACCAGCTCAGACTCACATGAGCTACTGAGGATCTCGGCTGTTGTTCTAAGTTACCTTTGAATTAATCTGCTGAAAGTGCAGCTCCTTCTGCTTTTATTTGCTCCGCCAATTTTTCATCTTTCCCTTCAAGATCTGCCTGCAATTGCTTATTAACTGAAGCCTTCTCTCGTGTCTCTATTTCCATCCTGTTCATTTGTTTAAGTATTTCATTTAACTGGTTATTAAGTTCATTGCACCATGTCTCTCTGGCTTTCAGATCTCCAGTTAATTTAAGTTTCGTCTCTTTATTTTGCTGCTCCAAAACCCCAAGCTTCTGCTCTAATGAAATAATGCACTCTTGTTTCTCCTGTAATTCTTTGGTAATTGTCTCCTGATGTTCAGTATGCTCTACATGCTTCCTAGATAACTCAGCCAACTCTTCATCTTTTTTAGCATTTTCCAAAACTAGTTTGTTGTATGAATCTTTAATTGATTTTAACTCATTTTCAAGTGTTTGTGCTTTAGTCTCTTTCTCTTTAAGCAAATTGTCCCATTTTTCCTTTAGAGCATTGTTTCCCTCAAGCTGAGATTTCAAATATTCAGTTTCTTTTCTTTGTTTATCCTTAGTTTCTTGCAGCTTTTCAGATGATTTACTAATTTGTTCTTTCAGCAAAGTAATTTGTGACTCACACTCTGCAAGTATGTTACGGTATGCGACCTTGTTGGCTTTGAGTTCAGAACGGAGCTCCTTCATTGTCCTGCTGGTCTCACTGCTTTGTCTTATTAATTCCTCATTTTCTTTGGTTTTAGCTTCATTCTCAACTCTCACTCTTTCTAGCTCCAGTCTCTTTGTATTACTTTGCTCAGAAAGGACAGATATCTTCAGGCTTGCACCTCTGATATCGGCTGTTTGTACTTCTTTCAGGAAACGAGTTTCCCTTTCAGCCTTTGATAAAGCCTCTTCCATCCCTTCTATTTCTTCCTCTTTGCATTGCACTTGACGCTTCAGGACCATCACCTGTGCGGCACATTCTGTCATATTGCGAGACAGGACAGACACCTCCCTGTCTTTTTCTGCCACTGCTTCTTCAAGATTATCAATTTCTCTTTCGCGTTTCTGGAGATCTTGAAGAAGTTGAGATCTTTCCTCTAAATGGCTTGTATTCAATTTGTCAAGCTCTTCATTTGTCTGGTCCAGATCCAGCTGCATCGACTCTACCACGTCCTCTTGTTTCAAAGTCTAAACATCAAGAAAATAATGTTACCAGAATACTTCAAACATACGTTAGAGGGAGAATGGAAGTTACACTCCACATGTAGAACAGCTATCTAAGGTAATCAATCTGTACCCAACCGTACAGCCACAAGATAACCACGTTATTCTGTGGACTGTTTTAGCACACAGAAAGTTTAGTCTATGAAATTTTTAGCAGCCAATGCTGTTATTTTGCTGACATTTAAATGGGCCATGTTAAAAGAACAGCAAATTTCTTCTCTTACTTTATTTTAATGAGTTAGTTACCTTTTCCTTCAGTGTAGCAACTTTTTCTGTTAGATCCCTGATGACTCTCTTCTGCTCAGTGTTCTCCACTTCATAAACACTGCATTTCTTTAAGGCTTCATTCAGCTTAGTATTCAAAATAAAAGTCAATGTGATAGAAACGTATAGAATTGTATTAAAATTGTGATGTTACAGTTATAATATTAAATTTACCTAACACTGGAGTTTATGTTTTGAAATTCATAAACAAAGATAACTTAGCAACCCAAGCAAACATAACTACTTTCATGCAAAGCTCTGTGATGTGTCTAAGAAATCCTCACACCCAACTTCAAGCAACTACATGAAGCGAATAAAACTGTAAAGAAAGAGCAAAACCCTTCAGATACAGAAAACTGCAATATTGCTGCTGCGACACAAATAGGAACTTACGGCTAATGCTCACCAGTTCCAATCAATATTATTTCACAAGAACTTTAACTTACTTTTTGCTCAGTATGCACAGAATTTTCACCAAGCTCTTTGTTCAGAAGATCCTTTTCTTGAAGCAGTTGCCTCCAAGTTTCAATTTGCTCTAGTTTTTCTGTCGTGTTCAACAGCTTTTCTTCTTTTTCCCCAAGGGAAGTTTCAAGGAAGCTATTTCTGTCACTTCATCTAACAAGGAAATACATAGTTAGATATTTTGAACACAAAGCTCGCTTTAAGCTTTCTAGACTTATCAGCCCCAAACTAGGTTCCTAAAAGAATCATTATTTTTACACTTTCCATTTACACTTGCAACTACAAAAACAAGATTACTGCAACCTGAAGCAGGATCAACTCACACTTTGCAGGTGTTTTAAGAGATCATACTTCTCATCAGACGTCCAAGCTTGAAACAAAGAAAGCGAATCCTACACAGAGCTGTAAAAAACCTTCATCTTACCCTTTGAGCTGTTCATGCAAGCCAGAGATCAGAATGTGATGCTTTGCCGCATCTCGCGTTTGTTGGTTGCGTAACTGGGCAAGCTGAGTTTGCAAATGCTCATTCTCATTCTGCAACAAAAGAAGAGTGAAGCGGATTATCACGTACCAACACCCAGAACAGCACAAGATAACTGGAGTCACGAAAATCGGACTCTTCAGGAGATTTACATCCCACACGGTAACAGAGACCACTATTCTAGCACATGAGCAGATCATCAGTGCAGAACACAACACTGATACCAGCAGCTCAGATGTGATGTTAGTTCACACCGATGCAACTCACCTTGCAGAAACACCTCCTGCAGCAATGCTATGATAGCATGACCTGAAGGAGGACTGCTGTACACCCAAAGCAACACACACACTCACACTGTGTTAAGGCAGCTTACTTCTCTTAAGAGGGGAAGCTACTGCTTTGAAAAAATACTTTCCTCATTGCTTTGAAGACAGTACCAAACTTGCAATTTATTTTTGCCTGTTTTTTAAGGTTGAAGGAATGCAAAAATCTGCATATGGGGGATTGTGGAGAAAAGAAACAGGAAGCAAGCTGCATTCACACAGGTTTGTGGTTTCTTTTTTTTGGGGGGGTGGGGGGGTGATTTTTTTTTTGGTTTGTTTTTTTTTTAAACACAGTGCACATCTCCTACTCTAGCCAGATACACTGAATCAATTCAAAAATAAAACCACAAAAAAAAACTGGCAACAACATCCAAAAACCAAAAGCAGAACATGTATCCAGACTCCACAGCAAACAGGACACAGAATCACACAGAATGGTCGGGGTTGGAAGGGACCTCTGTGGGTCATCTAGTCCAACGCTCCTGCCGAAGCAGGGTCACCTACAGCAGGCTGCACAGGACCGCGTCCAGGCGGCTCTTGAATATCTCCGGAGAAGGAGACTCCACAACCTCCCTGGGCAGCCTGTTCCAGTGCTCCGTCACCCTCAGAGGGAAGAAATTCTTCCTCACGTTCCGACGGAACTTCCTGTGCTTCAGTTTGTGCCCATTGCCCCTTGTCCTGTCGCTGGGCACCACTGAAAAGAGCTTGGCCCCATCGTCCTGACACCCACCCTGCAGACATTTCTAAGTATATATTAGGTCCCCTCGCAGCCTTCTCTTCTTCGGGCTGAACAAGCCCAGCTCCCCCAGCCTCTCCTCGTGGGAGAGATGTTCCAGTCCTCTCACCATCCTTGTAGCCCTCCGCTGGACTCTTTCCAGTAGTTCTTCATCTTTCTTGAACTGGGGAGCCCAGAACTGGACAGAGTACTCCAGAGAAGGCCTCACTAGGGCAGTGTAGAGGGGAAGGAGAACCTCCCTCAACCTGCTGGCCACACTCTTCTTGATGCACCCCAGGATCCCATTGGCTTTCTTGGCAGCCAGGGCACACTGCTGGCTCATGGTTAACCTGGCAAACTTGTCACCTCTGATGAAAATACGCTAGCATTTTGCAGGAGGCAGAACACACCTGTACCGCCCTCAATAGCTGCCCTTCTTCATCTACACCAAACGTTACCTGTCTTGAAAGGTTTTGTTACAAGATTCTCAAATAATAATTAACATATCAGGTTGTCTTTCATCTTAAAATCATTAATTCTTTTTTATATTTGTGCAGCTTAACAGACAAAGAACTATGAGTAATGCACTGAACCTGAAGGAGTCTGAGGAAGAGATCAGTTGTATCATTTAGTGAAAGTAAGGTTTACAAGTTATCGTAGTAACTCATCAATCAGGAAATACTAAAAAATAACCTTCCTCATAAATATTTATTTCACTGTTCCTTTTGGTGCCTCCATTGAATACTTTTACAATATCAATATATATCAAATTAATATCTGGTGTTTAGATTGTATACATATAAATAAGTATTAGTTATTACTTAACTTTTATATATTTGCACAGTTTCTTTTCTATAAATGTGTGTGTATATATGCACAGAAAAATAGTAATAATACACACACAGTTACAGAAAAGAAACTTGAGGGATGTAAGAAGAGGGACACTTCTGCCAGTAGTAACAAAATCTGTTTCAGGACCTTCTGACAAAGCCCCCCTAACAAACAATAATGAAAATCAGGTTGCCTTTTACTAGGTTTCTAAAACAAATAACAAATAACAAAGCTTACTTCCAAACAAGTTTCTCCCTGAGCTGAACAGAAGCAACAGGTTTCAACTTCAGAGCATAATCTAGCATGTGTACACCCTCTGCCAACAGAATGACGAAGCATAATGCCTTGACATGTTTTTGCTAGCTGCAAATGGGCATTTCTGTCTTACTGGAGGCTACGACTCCAAGAATATCAACAGAGAATAAAATGATTCTCTTCCATCATGAGGTTTTTACACAAACCGAAAAGCTCACCTGAAGAGTCTCCATTCTACCTTGAAGCTGCACTCTGTCTTCCAGATCCTGACAACGCTCTTCTAGAAGAAGAATTTCTTCCTGCAGTTGATTTCCTTCCATTTCCAACTCTTCAACCACACTCCGTAAACCTGCTTCTGTCAAAGAAGAAAAATTATTTCAAGAAAGGCCTGCTAACATTCCTCAAGTCTAGAAATGGTTTCAGCTTTTTATTCACAATTCTCCCCAGTGTTGGGAACAAGCAGACCTCAGCCATTTCCAGTGGAAGTGCCCGAGACCCTGCTTTTCCAAAAATTAGATGGCAAAAGTTCCCTCAGCTGCTGAAAAAACAAAATAAAGTTGCACAGCTCAAGAACTCGGAGAATCTGGCAGAAATATTCTCAACAATACTGTGGCTCATGTTACGTTAATCATAAGCTATCAATGTACTTGCAGGATCAGATCTTAAGCACTTGTTAATAAACAATTTAAACCGGTCTATATCAAAGTTTGCAAGTGAGTCTGTTCCATTTCAACAGCGAGATATATTTGCAGCCTTTACCACTGATATAAAAACATTTGCATTGAAAAATAAGACTTTGATTTTTAAATTAAAAGCATACAGCAATGGAACGCCATTCTGTTTTGTAACATAACTGTTACAGATTGGAAGCACAGTCCCAGGAACAAGACTCGTAACTGAAAAAACACATGGCCTTGCCACACAGGACATTTCACGGGCACCAAGGCTCAACCAACTCCAGTGTGCAGACGTATTTACGTTCTGCTTCTGAACCAAAACTAGGCAGCTCATCCAGCACGCACATGCTTTGAAATGAAAAGGAAGAAAATGCAAGCCAAAAAAATGCAACAAAGATTAGAATACACCACCAGGGGGTTGTTAGTTGAATTTGGAAACAAAAATAGACACAAAATACAGATGCTGTGCATGCTTTCATAAACTGTCTAGTCGCTATCACACCTGCGTTAGGTGAAGTGTACTCTGGCCACCAGTCTCCCATGTTTTCTCCTTCAGCTGAATCAGTGCTATCCAAGGTGACGTGCAATTCTTGAAAGCTTTGCTTTCCATCAAAGTTGTATTCTTCCTACGCGTAAAAAATGAGAATGAAGTTCAATTTAAAGAAGAAAAGAAGCAAGGGTAAAATACATATCCTGTTATTAAAAGCATAGTTTCAATTCTAAGTCCTAAAGCTCAGCAAGTGATTGAGGTGCCTGAATGTCAGCATACGGGAGCGCTGTGGACACTAGAGCAACCTGCCCAGCTTCTAGCTAGTATTTCCAGAGAAGCCAAGCCTCCCACAGGTTTTGTGCGGTATCAGCCAGCACTTTTAAGACACCCCTATGTTTGGATACCTTCATTGGTCCCCTGATTTCTACAGTTAACAGGGTCCTCTGAATTTCAGGGTAAAGGATTGGAGTTCACTAAATTTAAGATTATTCTGCCAGTGGTATGTTCATGTGACAGTGACATCCTAATTCTTACAAAAGATCTTCATTTTCTCGTGTGTCTTACAGCACCACCTACCTAGAAGCAAACCTGAATGAACTGACACCACTTACTAATAAAAGTAAAGCTCCACCAACAGAGAGTTTTATCAAGATTGTATCTAAACCAAAATAAATGGCCTTAACACATGAAGAATGCACACAGCTTCAAGCATGCGAATTACTCCAGAGTGAAGCTCGTTATTGTTCAATGTAAAATTAAGTAGACTCCCTACTCAAGGAACAGAGAGGCGTGATGCCATTGGAATTTCTCGTCTTCTGGCTACACACCCGATCATTAAATTTACCAAAGTTTTCACTTATACAACCAATCTAAGTTCTTAAGCCCTTCGTGTATTTAACAAAAACCCCTAGTTTTATTAGCATAGAGGTAAAAATAAATTCTTATCTCTTTTAACCCACCTGAAGCTTGCTGCTGCTCTGATTGCTTTTTCTTCTTGCTTGCTGCAGCCTGCCCATTCCTTGAACTGTGGTCGGTTCCTCCTCCAGCTCCTGTTGCCCTGAGACTATGGCTGCATCAGAGCAGCCAGGAAAGAACCAGTCATCCTCAATCAGTTTTGTGCCACAGGAAGGCTATCACATTTATATCAGACACTACTACATGAAGAGAGACCAGGGACAGGCTGAAGTCCCTATCAATGACGGACAGCAACAAGATTAAAGAAGCAATCCACTGCGTTCACCTTGTGATTTCCCTCCAACATTACTACGTAGAACATCAGAATAAAGTCTGCACATCTCGCTAAGAAGCAGCAAACTGAAGTCTAACTTTACTTCTTCATCAGCTCTAAAGGAAGACTTTATACAGGAGACTGGAAAGGGTGAGGTTATGCTGATACTCAAAAAAAAGCCAAACAATTCAAATGCCAAACTAGATCTCGTTTCAATTTACCAGGTTGAAATATACCTGATTTGTACGACAAAGGCATCCATCAGCTGAGACAACTGTGGTTTTTACAATCTGAACAATCACGTTAGTTTTTACGGAAATGCCATACGTCCCTTTCAGCTTTAATTTTAGTACGAGCTACAAAGCCGGATCATTTGAGGAAGTCACAAGCATCTGTTACACTGCAAACCGGCATCAAACCATCTTACCGTAAATTAATCATACCATTCTTCTTAAGACAAAGATAAGAATCACTTTGAAATAAACACACTGAGTAAATTCAGAATATGAAAGCTTAGGTAGGCATTCTGTTCATTGTTAGAAATGATTTTTCATTTAAAGTACATTCCCATCTGTTTTGTGATAGGACAAAACACGTTTGGGGTAACAGATGAAGAAACAGACGGCTCATGCAAAGCAGACAGGACAGAACAGCCAGCGAAAAGACACGACAGTAAAGGTGGCTCCATACTAACTGAAAATTACATGAATCAGATAGTTACAAATTTAGCTTTCAATTTAACCACATCACTCCACGGTTGTTCTCACAGCATGCAAAATGCAGGGAACTTATGTCGATGCATCTGTGAGGTAAACACCAGAAACTATGAGGAGATTCAGCCCTGCTGGAAATAGTCAGCTTTCATCCCAGCTGTCCAACGATTACTTCTACCACGAATTTCATCAACACACAATTCTCTAACACCTACTAGACTTAAGTTCTTCCTGTGATATTTCAAAATTGCATACTTCACATGTTGTCACAAAAGACTAGAGGAAAAAAGTCAAAGAAAAAAATTAATGACCCTCTTAAAATGAGGACTGCTAAATTGGATTCTGCTTCTGGGTTTAATTACATTTTGGCTTTTGGCACTGTCACATTATCTGCATTCATTTTACACACCTTTGTTTCTTTTCAAGTATAGATTCTACAGGGATTTTTTTTTTTTTTTATAAATTACACAAACCTCTTCAAAGACACAAAAATAAAAGAAAATTGCCACTGTCACATTCTCCTGCCATTCCAAGAGCTGATTCTGCAGTTCATCCACACTACCTGATTCACTGGCCTAACAAGAGAAATTGCATAGGAAAACATATTTACCAAATCCCACTGCAAATGTAAATAAAAAGTAGTAACATCCAGCAACCATAACAGCTAAATGTGACCAACGCTTCCAATGTGCCTTTGTCAGCTATCTTACAATTTTTGTAAACAGATATAATTTTTGCACTCTCACTAACGATATTTTGAATAAATTCACATAAACTCCTACCCAGGTTTATATCTGAGCTATGACACTGTGCTCACCAAAATGGCTTTTACAGGCTCTATTGTTTGTCTTTTTCTTTCTTTACTGTATCTAAACTAATTCCCTGTGTGCTACTGAATAGATGTGGTCACATTCAGGATCAAAAGTAGCATTTTTGTTACAGATAACATCAAATTATGTACAACACTGTTCATCTCAGTATGTCCCACATGGCAAAACGCAAACGCTGAGAGGTCAGGCACACTGCATTCAAACCTGAGATTTAGCTTCCAAGAGAGCTGAAGAGCTTGGTAACGTCAAGGAACCGATAACATCAAGGAATGGCTCCCCACTGCCACTTTTTTTTTTTTTTTTAAAGTATTATTTAACAAAACTGTTGTTGTTTGTCTTGGCCTGTTAATCAGCTGCTAACACCCAGAAACATTTCCCATTAAGTGCTCGAAACTTCAGCTATTTTTCAGTCAGGAAGAAAACCATAGTGTTTTTCCATGCTCTCATGCTAAGAAGTGTGCCAGACAGCTCACAGCACAAGTGAAAGTGATCTGCCAAGCAGTCATTTGTGCCCTGAATGATTCCAATAATCCAAAAATGCTACCAGCCATAGTATGTGCACATGTTTGCACCTTCAAACATAGCGCTACAAGAAAGAGGCGTCTGGCGGTTCTTCAGCTAGAATTCTGCACAACTCCTTTCACTGTTACACACAAGTTCCTCCGTGCCCAAACAACAGCCGCATCCCCAAACTCCTTCCTTGCATAAAACTTTCAGCTTCAATTATCGTCAGCACAAACCACCTACTGCTTCATTACTCTCATTTTGTCTGATCACCATATAGATCTTTACTCAACGATCATCCAAAATTAAAAATGGCATTTCTTAACTATTGAGATAAAAACACCACAGCCAAGACACCACCTTTTCCACCACACAATGGAAGTATTTTTAGTGTGTTTACTTACATTTTCCATACAGGTAGCATCTTTTCCTTGGAAACCCTATCTTTCTTTGCTTTGAATATTTTTAAGACTTCCAGTTTGCTCCTGGAACAAGCTACATTTCTCTTCACTGCCTCCAACTCTCTTGCTAAGGTTCTGAACTAGAATCTGCATGCTTTGGAGCGAGGATTCTTTAACAGCCAGCTCATTCTTTAGAATGCAAACCAAAAGACAATTAAAAGAAGGGACCCAGAAAAAAGATACAGTAATCATCATGAAGCTGACTCCTAGCCCTTCCCTCAGAGTTAGAGCAACATTCAACTCAAAGCTCAGGTTTGGTTTGAATTGGAATGAAATTTGTCAGCACCTTCTGAAGTCGATACTAATACATACAAATGATACTGACAAAAGTAATAAAGAAATATAGATCTACTAACATAAATGAAAATAATCAGTAAAGAATTTGGATTCACGTGAAGAAGTGCAGAGGATTCGTGCTTCAGAGAAAGATGCACCGCATAACGCAGCAGAATTTGCTGATTCCTTGAAATCTCTATGGAGATTTTCTATTTCAGCTGCTAATATACCTTCAGTTCTTCATTGGGCACGAGTATTCCATTGGCAACACCACTTGATCCACACGCTGTCTGTAAATCCATGATGTAAGCATCTCTTTCAGCTCACTTCTTCTCTATCTCTGCCAGCGTGGCATCCGTTTCAGCCCCACGACAGCGCTGGGCCTCCAGTTCAACACTCTGAAAACAAAAAGACAGCACTGCTGGTCATGTATACTTCCACCATCTACAGCACAGAAGAACGGTTTAAATGTTTCCTTATTGCCTCTTTTAGGGTACTGAAAAAATTACAATCGCATTTCTGACCTGGTTCAGTTTTAACTGTAATCCTTAATTACTGAGCCTTTCTCTCTGAAATTCTGCAGCATTCACATTCCTGCCGCCTTCCAGTGTCAACAGCCACGTCCACAAAACCCATCACTGCACACAACAGCTACAAACCATAACACGAAATCATCCCTTGAAAGAAAGAGAGGGACGGGGAGCAGGACAGAGAAACGGAGAGAGAAAATAAGCGATGGGGAGCAGGGCAGAGCACTAGGAAGAGGAAAATAAGACAAGGCAGAGGACCGAGGAGCTCAGAGAGAAAGAAGGGTCGAAAGGAAACGCCAGAGAGGTAGAGAAATCAAGAAATACAGGGACGAGGAGCCTTGCAGAGACGGAGCACGAAAATGTAGGGACGGTGAGCGCGAAAGAGGGAGAGAGAGACGGGGGCAGGGGAGGAGATGAAGAAGAAAGGAGAGAAAAAGATGGCAACGGAGCGCAGGGGACACAGACAGAGAGAGAAAAAGGACAGTGAACAGGAAAAAAGGGACCGAGAAACAAAGAAAGGGTCAGATCTAGACAAAGAGACCAAGAAGGGGGCGAGGGGCGTGTGTGCAGGGAAACCCCAAAACAAACCAGCAAGGGGCTAGAGAACAGAGAGGGAGAGAAAGAGAAGAAAGGGCCATGAAGCAGGACAGAGAAGGAGAGAAAGGCAAAAAGGGAGAGCAAAAAGAGCCGGCTGGACAGGGAGGTACAGCAAGAAACGACCGGACAGGCAGTAGGACAGAGAAATAGAGACAGGGAGCCGGCTAGAGAAATTCTGGAGGGAGAAAAAGAGGGAGAGGGAGCACGACACAAACACAGACAGAAGACGGGAGGTACAGGGAAAGGAAAAGAAAAGGAAAAAGAAAAAAAAAAAAAAAAAAAAAATCACAGCAGCGTGGGAGAGAGAAGGATCCAGGGGAGGGCCCGGGACGCAGAAGAGGGGCGACAGGGCCCCGAGGGCCCGCCACTCACCGCAGCTCTCGCTCTCCGCGCTGCCGGGAGACTCTGCCGCTTCAGAAGCTTCTCTCTCCTGCTCTCCTCCATTCCTCTTCCCTAACTCCGGTCGCTTGGCTGTCCCCCACCTAAGAGAAAACGTCCATGTCTCGCAGCTCTTACAAGACAAGGCTCCCTACGCACATAGCCACGCTCGCGCGCTCCACAACCGGACCATGCTGCTGCTGGTGACACATACAGACCCTGCGGGGCACGCTGGCGGCCTGGCCTGCTGCGGGCTACCAAGAGGGAGCCTTCCTCACCCGCACAGGCAGGCTCTCTCCTGCCTGCAGCCCCAGCCAGCTGCCAGCCAGCTGGCCTTCCATTTCTTCTTCTTCTTCTTCAGCCTTCTCGGGACTCTCCAGCTTCAGCCGCGACACCTCCTGCCCGCAGCCACTCAGCGCTCCGCCTCCCCCTTTTCGCCCCCACGCCGCCAGCACAGCGAGGCCCGGCACACGCAGCCCACACAAGCCCGGAGCGGGCACAGCCAACGGCATCCCCAGGCCACGAACGGACAAACGCGTCCTCAGCGCGGCCCCTGCCACACACAAACAAGCAGCGGCCACCGCCTTCAGGGAGGCCGAGGCACGCTCCAGGGCCAGCGTCCCGCCCGCACCACGGGCCTTGCGGGAGGCCGGGCGCTCCGGGACAGGCTTCAGGGGACGTGCTGCAGCTCGGGGCGGCTGCGCGGGGCGACAGGGGCCGGGGGAGCGCTGCCGGCTTGGGGGGGGGGGTGCCCGCCTCCTTCCCCCCTTCCCTTCCGTCACCTCCCGCCTCTGGCCCCGGGGCTGCCCGCACCCGGCTCGCCTCCTGCAGCCTGCCGCAGCGGCCGGCTCCAAGCTTCCCGTCCCACCACCCTCGGGCACCCACCACGCACCCCCGCACCCGCCGGAGGGGAGCCCGCGCCTCACCGCTGGCCTCTCTGCTCCCCCGCCGCCCCGACACCCGACAACACACCGCCGCCAGGCTGCTCCGCCGCACCGCGCATGCGCCACGAGCCGACGGCGCGCCGGAGGGGACACACCCTGCGCCGAACGCCGGCCTGCAGTACCGCGTTGCGCCCACGCGGCGGCGCCAGCGGGTACGGCGGGTACAGCATCCTTATGGGGGTGCGTCCTCCTGGCTGGTAGAACAACTCTTACAAATGCACGAGAAAGGGAGGTGTAGAGCATAACTACTGTTCTCAGTCTCGGAAAACACCCATCACTGAAATGTTAGTCTCATTTTAGCATCAAAAATTAGAAGTAACTTGCTAATTTCTATGACATCCATACACCGTGGTTTTTTAACGGATGCAAGCAAGCCAAACCACCCTCAGAGGTGAATGAGCACAGGTGATGTGTAGAGGAACAGCACTACTTATCGCCGACAGGACGCGACGGAAGTATTTAAAAGCACTTGCGATGGACAATAGAGGGGCCAGCTTCCTCATATTCATCTTTGCTGACCCACATTTGCTGAAAAGTGGACAGACACGCCAGTATTGAACCCCCAGTCCAGACAGAGTATTTACATTCTGCTGGTGCAATCATCTAGAACAGAAGCACAATCTGTTGTAAATAAAGTGACAAGCAGCTAACACAGTAAACATCTCTTTGGAGGAAACAACTAGGTGAAACGCTTTTCATCATCAAAGCACAACTCCAATGAAGTAAAGCACCGAAGAGGTAGAAAGGCTGCCATATTTTGTCTTCCACCTTGAGTCGACAGAGCTGCTATAACGTTACTATGAACAGACAAATACCGCAGCCCGTGAGAGATCTGCAGATGGCCTACAACACAGCTACCAAAAAATTACAAACATATACGAAAGAAAAGTAAAGGTTTGAAATATTTATCCAATTTGGTTGTAAATAAAGACCGCTGGGACAACACTGCACAGAACGGTCGGAGCATTTTTCTAATGATAAAGGAATTCTTTTACGTGAAAAGAATCCCAAACCCCAAAACACTGAGATACACTGGCACTGTGTATCTAGCTAAGCACTAGATGTGAAGCTAGAAGACCTCCCGCTGATTCCCGCCTGAGCCACTCAATTGCTCAAATACACTGCATGTACCCCTGCTCCTGCGTGCTCCCGTTTCCACGCCTGCCACTCCACGTCATGCCCGTGCAACATGTCGTCTGCTGCCTGACAAACATGGCCTCTCTATTTCACTACACATTGCCTTGCTCCAAGGCAAAAGGGTCCTTCCAAACAGCTAACAAGCCGCAGACTTTGCACGCTGCTTGGATTTTGGATTTATTCTTTCACCCTTTTCTCTGATAGCCAAGCCTTGAAGCCTACAATATCCCCTGTATCTTCTCAGGTTGGTCATGTTCCCTTTAGTATTTACAGCTCCATCTTCTCTAGGTTCATCCCTACCTATCTTGCTGTTCTGTGGTGTCTTTCAAGGAGCCCCTTTCTCCTTCTTAGCCCTATTTCACTGCGAAGCCCACAGGACTGTCTTCCTTAACTGTTCTTTCACATTTTCTCAAAATGACCTCAGAAACTCCCATGGCTTCAGCAACCATTTCTATTCCAGTACCTCTCCAATCCCTCTCTTCATTCTGCTTTGGCTGTTAGGAGGAAAAGAGGCATGAATTAAGCAGGCTGTCCGAGGGTCTCCTAACATCAGGGCCTGGGATGCAAGACCTGCACATTCCCTTGTGGACATTTGCATTTGACTATAGGATCTAACTTTCCAACAAAAGCTTCTTCTGGAAGCGCAGGTGTGCAAAATTACCTGAATCTTCATAGCACTTGGAGCCAAAGCGGTAATCTCTTTCTGCATAAGAGCGCCAATCCCAGGATACATCGTGGTTCCTCCAGAGAGGACGTTATTGGCATAGAGATCCTTACGGATGTCGATATCACATTTCAGAGTACTGTTGTAAGTGGTTACGTGGATACCTGCAGATTCCATCCCTGAGTGGAAAGAAGTTTCAACACATGTGATTTCTCTTTCTTCCCTTCTTTTTCTTACTGTTCAAATGAAAGGGAAGCTCAGTAGTCCAAGAGAATTCCAGGAAAAAAAACCTACGTGATGCTCAGGAGAGCATCTCGTGGTACTGTTCCTTGCTAAAGAAAAGGAACAGACCAGATAAAGTCCAAACTGTGTTCCCAGGACTGTAAGTACTAGACTTTTAAACTAGCTTAACACGCATATTTTGACAAAGATCTGTGATCCAGGAAGTCCCGATTTCCACCGCTACGTTTCTGACACCACTGTTGAACACCAACGCTGATCCTCGATACACTTCTGGCAGCCAAATCCCCCCACCTCCTAACGAGCATTTCTCCTGCTGATGTTCAAATGCAGAATATTTGAACATCACTCCTGCTGATGTTCAAATGCAGAACTTGGAGCTATATTAATGCTTCAATAGTTTGCTTTCTACACACAAACGCAGCTAGCTTTACCACTTCGTTTAATGGAAATCGTGCCAAACTGCCCGCAGTCATTTGGCTCACTCCTCACAAGTGGAATTTAAATTGAAAGTAGGAAATTTGTGTGAGGGCGGTACAAGTTACCATAGAAAGTGGCAGTCATCCACTGGATAGAATGGGAAATTTGACACTACAGATAAAACTACTGGAAAATCATGTACGATTTCATTTTGTACGATTACATTACAGATTAATATAATCAAACAATAACCTGAAGCAGCATCTAGATATAAAACCCACATAAGCAGCACCGTGCAGTTATACATCAGCCAGTCGAGATAAAAAGCACGATCTTCTGACAGTACTCTAAACCATCACCTTAGAAACTCTACTGCTCTTATAAGAGGCTGAAATCATCTTACGATGCAGGTACCTCTAAACTGACAGGCGCCTTCTCATCCAGCAGCTGTAGCAGCAGTGTTCATCGCTTCTAAAGAGCTGATTAAGTCAATAGAAGCTGCGTGTTTCTATGGACATTTGAGAATCAGTACCTCAGTTCCTATAGCTGCAGGTTGTCTATACTTCCTACGAAATTCTTCTTTTCATTCTCTGTCAAGTCCCTAGAAAGAAAAGCCCTGTCTCACCTATGAAGGATGGCTGGAAGAGAGTTTCAGGGCATCGGAACCGCTCATTTCCAATGGTGATGACCTGTCCATCAGGAAGCTCATAGCTCTTTTCAAGAGAGGAGGAGGAAGCAGCAGTTGCCATTTCATTTTCAAAATCCAAAGCCACATAACAAAGCTTCTCCTTGACGTCTCTCACAATCTCCCGTTCCGCTGCAGACAGCCAACAAGATTTTAATCAACATACAGTACAACAGCCAGGACACAGACTTTCTCATGCACATTTCCCTGAGTTCATGATGGTCGTGTGGTTCATTGGCCCTCTCTCTTGTCTCAGCAACATTACTTTCCCTTTGGATTACCAGATTTCCCTCATCGGCAAGTAACAGATATATTGTACTACAGAATACTGCAAAGATTAATGTTTACATGTCTATGTCACAAAACCTTGACCAGATCTCCCGAGGGTCACCCATTGCCAGCTACTAACTTTGTTCCTTTCTCTGTGGAAGAGGTATAATCAAAACACAACAACCCGTTCAATTTGCCAGTAACTCAGGATTCCCAAACACGGTGGCATCCTTGTCCTTGATGCTCAACAAACACGCTGAAAGCCAAAGCCAGGAGCATCCCATTAGCTAACAGGAACCGTTTTTCCCAGGCCAACCTAGTGACAGGCATTTTGATGCATCTCACCAGGTACAGGCTTCCTGCATAAGATGACAAGTAACAGAGCAAACATATGCAAAGCATATCCAAAGCCCAGCTCATTACCAGTGGTGACAAACGAGTAGCCTCTCTCTGTCAGAATTTTCATTGAGTTAGTCAGTCAGGTATCTGCCCACCAGATCCAGTCTCATGATGGGGGCAAGGCACAGCCCTCATAGACAGGCACATTGTGAGTGACACCATCTCCAGAATCCAAAACTACTCCTGGAAAGTCAAAGAAAAGGAAAAGCTGGTTATTGCCCACCGACACAGGGTCTCCACATACTCCGTATTCTCAACCGTGACACGCAACAACAAAGACGCTCACGTGATGATTGCTTCTGTCATTGCTGTAACTGAAGAGCTGCTCACGTGAGATGAAATTGTTGGCACAAACTAAGCATTTTGAGGAAAAAAAGACGTGTAACGTTCAGCAATTTGATTGTATTGCTCTTGCTGAACGGATGCTAGCAATCGTGATCTTACACGTACGCGGAGACAACTTCACTTCAGACAACCCCTAGCACTTTACAGACATGAAACAATGTACAAACTGTAAATAAACTTCTATCTATAAAATCAAAACTTGGAATCTGCCATTAAAATAAACCACCTCATTAGGGAAAAGATAACAAGAGTTTATCTGTGCACAGCCATGTCACTTCTATTCTTGGATAGGAAATGAAGTACATGTTTTCCACTCAAAATGAATAAGGCATTTCTGATACCAAACATGCATACAAATAGTTGATTTTTAAACACAAAACAAGTATTTATGACAACTGTAATTCCTGTAAGCTGGCGATCTTTTTATACAAAATTATATGGTGGCATCAGGCTAGAGAGGCAGATGGCATTTTGATTTTTTTCAAAGTATACAAAGACTCAAGGGTTGCTAAGAAGTAATTTATCGTCTTAATGCTTGATCAGACTCTAAACAGCAATAAGAAGAGACCTCCATGCTAATTCTAATGATCGCTTAACAGCAGTCATGATTGTGTCATCAAAAGTCATCACTGATTTCAATGAAACTTTTTCATTTAGCTACCGATTGGGGTGTTTTTTCTTACTGGGAATGGAGCTTAACAATAGAGATATGTCTAAACTAAGAAGGAACCATGGGTTTGGCACAATCTAGTTAAGCCAGAGCCTCTTCTCCATCCTGTGCAATTAAGGGCAGTATCAAACTATCATCTTTCATCTGTTGATACAGCTGAGCTGCGGTCACCTGAGCTTTTGAAAGACACAGATCTACACCCATACCTGCCGTGAAGTTGGAAAAAACCAAAGAGGTACTTGCACAGCACGGTGGGAAGTGTTCAGTTGCCACATGGCCACCAGTTCCTCTCAACACACAGCTGGGTGCACCACAATCGACGTCTGTCTGTGTGGGCGCACGTGCACGCACATCCACGGGAGGAGGACAGGTGGAAAACACGACTCCCAGAAAGACTCACCAGTCGTTCTTCCAGATGCATACAGAGACAGCACCGCCTGAATTGCTACGTACCTGGCTGGCACACTGAACGTCTCAAACATAATCTGGAATTAAGGATTTGAAAACCTTTAGGATCTACACTCAAAAGTATCTGAAGGACAGTAATTTTTTTTTTGTCTTCAGTAAATACTGCCAGTTACTACTCCTGAGTCCCCTCCTGAACCGTGGTTCTTCTGTGAACAGCACGCTATGTTTTCTCTAGGATTTCACGAAAAATCACAGAAGTCAGTGGGTACCTTTCCATTAACCTCAGACTACGTCAGATTTTTAATGATAACATTAACTGAAGATGACACCCTGGGAGAACTTTTTTTACCCTGATGGCAGGACTGCATGAATGCAGCAATCTGAGGTATGTACGTATACACACACACCTATTTAAAAGATTTATAGAAGACGCAGATGGAAGAAACCACGAGGAATAATCTGTCTGTTCCCATCTCAAGGAGGAATCAGCCATTCCTGACACAGTACGATTGCCTCTTTAGGCCGTCGAGGAGAGGGAATGATTTTGCTTTTCCTTCTCTGGCAACTTGACTCGATAAGGAAGAGTACTTCAGAAACAGGAAAGAAAGACAGCACTTCTCCAGCAAAGTTCTGGTCCCTAAAACCACAAAAATGTATGAAGCATCATTTTTGCAATTAATGCAACAATGCACTTGACATCTGACGGCATTACAGTTCTACCCGAGTGCTATAGGCACGGGCCAGGTGCCACCAGTATCGGGGTCTGCCCTGCAACCAGCTCATGCTGTCCCATTTGTGGGGTTTAAGACATCGTGGGCTCTTCAGAGAATCCCTGCAAGAACACCCTGGAGATTTACAAACCAGGTTTCCTCACAGCAGGAACGTTTGGGGTTTTAAAGTTTGAGCTGCTTCAAGTTCCCGGTGTTCGATCCTTTCCCGTGTGCTTTACGAAGCAAGGCTGTGCCATAGGACCGACCCCAACGCTCTCAGATGAAATGGAAGCAGAATTTGACAGTACAACATTATTTAAGGTAAGAACAATCATTTTAGTTCTTGTTGATGTGCCTCTAACCGGAAGATTCTTTTTCACGTCAGGAAGCAGAATGATTTGATCGTATAAAATCATTAACAGCATTCATATAGCAATGTTTAACCATTAGTTCGAGTAGCTGGTCTTCTTCAACATTCATTCACGTTGCCATGAATCGTTATTTTTCTTCTAAAACCCTCAGGAAAAGGCTTTTAGAATGCAGTAGACCACCTACTTACCAGCAGCAGCCAACATTACAGAACTGTACCCAGACTCTGACTCCGTCAACGCAAGCCAGAAAGAAACTCCGTTCCCAAGTACCTCAGAAACGACATCGGAGGAGATACCGGAACTTAGGAGCAGAGAATTTTAAAAAGAGAAATGCTACAAAGCTTGGAGAGCTCAGCATCGCTCCTTGGCTCTGAAGAAAGCTGGACAGGACCAAGGTGTTCAGTCCTCCACGGTAAGAAATCATCTTGCCACTCGGTCGTGCACACAGCGTTTCACACCCAGCTTCCCGGGTAATGCTTGGGTCAGTACGGGCGCACTCAGAGAGACAAAATTCACAGGGAAAGCCCAGCACATCTGTGCAAGTTGCCGCTGCTTACACTTTTACTCACTATTGCTTAGATGCCAGAGAAGCAACTGACATTCATAAAATTAATGGTTGAATTCATGGTTGAATGTGGTTTTATTTAAAACAAATTGCCTCTGCAACCACACAGTCAGACCCGAGTTACCTTACACCAGGAGACTCTCTGGAATGCCTTCAAAGCCTGAAGCAAACAGCAGCCAAGTCCAGGAAGAAGTCTGTAGATCCCCAGAAGGTCTCAGACCAGCCGAAGCAAAAGCATTAAAAGCATGAGCTGTAACATGGAAAGAACTCTCGGGGCCACACTTACCCAGGAAAAGGTGACGATTTGTAAAAGCCTCTTTGTAAATGACATGATCTCACCTCCCATTACATTTATATCAGCTTCTGGAATGGAGTTCAGAGTATCTACACAGTTCAAGCCATTTTTTGAAACCTTATTTTTCCGTTTCTGCTTATCACAGTGACAGCAGAAAGGGCTGGATAAATCAGGGCAGAATTGCCAACACCTCTGGAGCCTTTCCCGCTCGCTAACCTGCTGTGCCTCATGCCAGAGGGTCACTCTCTCCCCTGAAGACAAGAATCCCTCACGCGAGCCCAGTAAGACTGCAAGGATTTGTAGGTCCGCTGTTGTCACTGCAAAGTGTTCTGCTCCACTCTCAAACAATTAGTTAAGAATAGCTTGTTATCATGCTGTTAACAGCCATCTTCAGGCTGGAAAGGGAAAAGTCTTACCATGTACAGTCCTCATGTTTCAACTGTACTTGCGCGTTTGCGTGGTGCACAGACTGAAGATAGCTGACTTCTCTCCGTGTTTGGGTGACGGCATGGCTGAAAACAGGCACCGAATCAGCAATCAGCCCTTCAGAAGAGACAAGCCGTTACCATTTTACAAAAAAAAAAAGACAGCAGTTGTATAGGGAAAGATTGAATTTCTATAGATAAAACCTTTGCCAGGCTAAGAAACATTCTAGAACCGCCAGAAGAAGAAAGTTCACAGGATTTACCTCCAGCGGTAACTCCGGCTGGCAGCATCTCCCATTCCACATGACAAACAGAAGTGAAGCAGAACATCAGATACAATGTGGTACACGTTAACTCTGCAAATGGAAATCCCAACCAACCCCCCTTTCTTACCTGCCCTGTGACCGCGCAGCAGGCCTCGCGTACAAGCATCCTCGCACCTGAAGCGGGTAATTCGATTCACTGACATCTGCTCAAAGTCAGCCTTGTCCCTGCCCATCGGTAAAACCGATGGAACCCTTCCATTTCCATACTCATTAAATTTTTCTTGTCCCATGAGATTTTTAAGGATTTTAGTCTAGCACAGAGGAAATCAAACGGCTACTCCTTTTTGTGACCTTATGTCTACTCCTTCAGACTTGCTTTGTTTTGGTTGTACCTCCATTTCACACAGATGTGAATGGAAATGCAGAGAGAATAAACACCAACAAACAACAGTACAGGGTGTAAAAACAAGACTCGAGCTTCCAGTGGCCATCGTCTTCACAAATCAGCTACTTTTTCAATCAGCCAAGTAGTTGTGCAGTTTCAGAGAACACTGTCACAAAACTTGGATGTATTACTACGCAAGGCGAAACGCTCTATTACGTGTCTACAGAAACTGAATGCAAATCCTCCGCTTCTTACAGCCTCTTAGTTGAAAACCCGCCCTCTATTCGTTTGTACCTGGACGCCACGTATGTCAAATACGTAAGGTTGTGTCTTTATAAGCCTCAATTTCACGTGTTGAGCAGCTGAGAAACATTTTGCCCCAAAGAAATGCAATAACTAAACCCACCAACAAGTGCAAGTGAATAAAAAAAATAAAAGCCAAAACAAACAAACAAAAAAAACCCAAAACAAGCTACAGAAATTGCACCTTCAAACAACAGTAAAGGATCAAGAAGCTGAAGACATTTCTTCACGTCATCTCATTTTTGGATCTTTAATCATCACCTTAACTCACTACCACACACATGTCTGTGCACCTTGTCAGAGCCACTACAAACTGGGCGGCCAAAGAACAACCAACTTAAATCTTTTATTTTCAGCCAAATAAAAAAAGAAAAAAATCGAGCTCTTCCTTTATTGCACTCTATAACAATTCTTGTCACAACCAAGAAGCCAATAAACAGCAAAAGCTGAATATTCCTTTAAAATCCATAGTTTAACTCGTAAAATAAAATTTATATAGAAAAGATATCATTTACAACCCATTCAGTAGTAATCAATCATTATGTACTCACAAACCATATTCAATAACTCGGATGCAGCAGTTTCTTTGTAGGGCAGAGGGGAATGTTTTTCTCCTTAGCAAATATAATATCCCACTGTTAAAGAGCAATTCAAGTCTACTTTGGAGCAACTGGGATATACACAAATTTCTTTTTGTGATAGACACAAATTTATTTGGAGAAGCGTAAGATTCATTTGGGGTAACAAGAATATATACGACTGTGTCCAGTGCAGAGCTTAACTGCAGCATGTGAAACGTCCATTACCTTGAACTGGCACACCATTACCGAAAGGGAAATAATTTACGCAGCAAATGCAGTGTATTCAGAGAACACCAGTGAGTCACAATAAAACAATACACAATAAAACAGCAAGATGTATTGTAACTAGATATGTGAGGAATCAAAACCAGGATTTGGCTCTGGCCGTCAGCAGCTTACAACAGTAAAGACTTCGCCCTCGGAGCCATCTTCTGAAGGAAAGGGCTGCTCCTTTCATCTGGTTAGGAAACAAAAAATTTCAAGTAAGCAGTCATAAGTACAGGTAAGATGCTTCACTGCAACTTAGATTGCCGAGGCACTATAAACCTTTTGCCTCTGATGCAGCAACGGATGCCACAGCACAGCTTGTAAGCGTAAAAGATTCAAAGCCCAAAGAAAACAGCATTAATCAATGGGGAGAGGAATGGATACAAGATATTTGTGTATTATGTAATTACATATGCACACGAGAAGTGAAAATGCATAATTATATGCATACACATTTTATTTAATGGCTGCATGTATCATATAAATAGGATACGTCATATTTTAATTTGGACATAGGTAAAGTGTTTCATGGCACGGTTTACACAGCTGCCTGTATTTGATTCTGATTCACCATCCATAACCCAAACAGAAAGAAATTAAGGACTTTTTCTTTCAGTAAAGTGTAGTTTCAGAAGCAGTTTGCTGCTTTGAATGGCTGTCTCTACGGACCCCCCCATCCTCGTGATACCTAACACAGTAAGAGGGTACTTCACACTCAGATTTTCAGAGAAAAGGCAGATTAGACACGTAGCTGCTTCGTGCCAGTGCTTACGTATAAAGAGGACAACGCAAAATCAGTGACTCCCAGTCACTCACAAGGGAAATCCACACTCCAAGAATGTGCGACAGTTGAAAGAAAGGTATAGCAGAGGGAAGACAGGAAAAAGAAAGGAGCAGCATGAGGGCGATCACGAGCTGCACTGTCTGCAACCCAGTCTATAACTAGCAGTACACGGTGTACACACCACTTTTAAGTATCTCATCATTCAGGAGCTTTAAAAGCTTTCACTTACCTTTCGCACAATAACACGTTCACCAGGACTCAGGATTAAGGCTTCTCTTTCCTCCTCGGTTTCCATCTGAAGAGCGTATTCGCTAGCTACAGACCTGTAACCGCTTACTTCACATCTACAGAAAAATTACAGGGAGACAGCGGAGCACTGAATTAGCTACTCTTGTAAAGTACTGAATTCACAAAAGAAACATTGTTTTGTATACTTACATTACTGGTGAAAGGTCTCCACAAAAACCAGGAAGACTTAGTTGATGTTGCCAGGCCCTTTTCAGTCTCGATTTGCAATCTACTCTCAGGGTGTTTCCTTTATTCAGAATAAGCCCCATCATCGCTACCTGACTGAATGGTGCTTTTCAGATGATGGCAGTGATGGACACTTTATGTAGGCAGATGGACGATGGTATTTTAAATCTAAACAGTGGCTGCACTAAAGCTGTTAGATGTGAATTCTTTTTCTAACTTGGAAAAAGAGAAATATCACTGACTATCGAGTCCAAAATCTGAAGCAAGAAATTAAATTTAAAAAAATAATCCCAAAGCCCCTCACATTCTCTTGATCCACAGAGTTAGACCTCGCTTTATAGCACAGTTACACATGCATTTGCATTGATCCAAGTACTGTGGACTCACAGACAGGTTCTATTATTTGTTGTTCTACTTCTTCTATTACTTGCTCAGAAATCTAACACCCACAGGAAAAACCTATCACTAATCTCACTAAAAATAAAAGACAAAAACTCTGACGCTCCTCTTTCCAGTTCTCTAGTACGCGCTGCATTTACTCCAGGCAGAGGGTAAATGAAAACATCACCATGCATTCATCCAGGATGGCTCTGGCTCTCTGAACGTGCAAGTTATTTCCAACCACCTAAGAGTTTATTGCAGCCATCTGTCACATACTTCAAAAGTGTAAGAAAAGAAATACCTTTTACAGACACTTTTCTTTCAATAGAAAAAAACACCTTTGACAGACAGCAGTAATTTACCTGTGACTTCGCTCCTCACAGAGTCCAAGAGCCTCTTCCGCAGATTCTCTCCTCCTCCTCTCTTCCGCCAGTGTTTCTGGCAGCTGCGAGAGCGCCTGCTGCACCGAGTCGTGCTGTTGCTCAGTCTCTGCAAGCCTATGACGAAAGGAAATCCAAAATCAGTATTTTACATACTTCAAGAATTACTTCCGTCTTCTTTTTTGTTACGGAATGTTCTTTTTAGTGATCAACGCTTCATTAGAATGAGATGCTTTAGACTAGATCTTGAAATAAAAGTCACCAGTAAGTATGTATCTTTACAAAAACAAACCAGAAACATTACCAGATGAGAACAATTCAAGAATATGGCTAGGATTCATTTAATCCACTGTATAGCCACGGCTTTCCCTTTGCCCCCAAACACCTTAGGGGCATAGAAAAGCATTACTTTCGCACTTACAACACAGCTGTTAGGAAAACAATATTGCTAATACATGCTTGCAGTCCTGACCTTTTTCTGAGTTCATTTAGCTCCATGTTGTCTATTTCAACAACAACCGCACATCTTTCCTGTGGAGCTCCAGGGGGAACTTCTGCTCTAGTTTCATCCTAGAAAATATTAAAGGGGAAAAAAAAGCCAGTCAATATCTTTCTACTTGCTAAAAATCTTTATTTCGACTAAAGAAGCCACAAGCACCACAAAGCAGTGGAGTAAACCAACCTTTGTGCCACTTCATCTTCTAATTTCCAGAGCTGCAATTTTCCAAACCTCTTTTCTAACGGAAAGTTGGTGAAGAATCCTGCCCGTGTGTGCTGCAGGACTTGAAGGACACGTGTACACTGCGTAACGCAGCCATCTCTGAAGGGTGAGCAAAGCATCCACACAGCCACGTCGTCATTGATCACTGACCACAGTTTCGTCAGTAATGCAGCTGTTTGTTTATTTTTTACTTTACAGTTCTCCTTGTCTGACTTTAATTCTGTTTACACAAGAGTAAGGGTTGTCTTATGTACCTATCCATGTCCTGGGTTCGGCCAGGTCAGGGTTAATTTTCACTGGAATCCAGGAAGGGACACAGCCAGGCGGGCTGACCCAACCTGGCCAAGCAGAGCAGGGTATTCCATACCGTGTGCCCTCATGCTGGGTGCCGCTGGGGGGGAGCGGGGCGGCGGGAACTCGCTTGCAATTTCCAGTCTGAGCCAAGAGGGGTGTTTTGAAGAACACAAGTTTTACAGCACTCTAACTTTCAAATACACCAGACACCACCAATTGAGCAATATTTCTGTGTTGATACCAGCTCAGACTCACATGAGCTACTGAGGATCTCGGCTGTTGTTCTAAGTTACCTTTGAATTAATCTGCTGAAAGTGCAGCTCCTTCTGCTTTTATTTGCTCCGCCAATTTTTCATCTTTCCCTTCAAGATCTGCCTGCAATTGCTTATTAACTGAAGCCTTCTCTCGTGTCTCTATTTCCATCCTGTTCATTTGTTTAAGTATTTCATTTAACTGGTTATTAAGTTCATTGCACCATGTCTCTCTGGCTTTCAGATCTCCAGTTAATTTAAGTTTCGTCTCTTTATTTTGCTGCTCCAAAACCCCAAGCTTCTGCTCTAATGAAATAATGCACTCTTGTTTCTCCTGTAATTCTTTGGTAATTGTCTCCTGATGTTCAGTATGCTCTACATGCTTCCTAGATAACTCAGCCAACTCTTCATCTTTTTTAGCATTTTCCAAAACTAGTTTGTTGTATGAATCTTTAATTGATTTTAACTCATTTTCAAGTGTTTGTGCTTTAGTCTCTTTCTCTTTAAGCAAATTGTCCCATTTTTCCTTTAGAGCATTGTTTCCCTCAAGCTGAGATTTCAAATATTCAGTTTCTTTTCTTTGTTTATCCTTAGTTTCTTGCAGCTTTTCAGATGATTTACTAATTTGTTCTTTCAGCAAAGTAATTTGTGACTCACACTCTGCAAGTATGTTACGGTATGCGACCTTGTTGGCTTTGAGTTCAGAACGGAGCTCCTTCATTGTCCTGCTGGTCTCACTGCTTTGTCTTATTAATTCCTCATTTTCTTTGGTTTTAGCTTCATTCTCAACTCTCACTCTTTCTAGCTCCAGTCTCTTTGTATTACTTTGCTCAGAAAGGACAGATATCTTCAGGCTTGCACCTCTGATATCGGCTGTTTGTACTTCTTTCAGGAAACGAGTTTCCCTTTCAGCCTTTGATAAAGCCTCTTCCATCCCTTCTATTTCTTCCTCTTTGCATTGCACTTGACGCTTCAGGACCATCACCTGTGCGGCACATTCTGTCATATTGCGAGACAGGACAGACACCTCCCTGTCTTTTTCTGCCACTGCTTCTTCAAGATTATCAATTTCTCTTTCGCGTTTCTGGAGATCTTGAAGAAGTTGAGATCTTTCCTCTAAATGGCTTGTATTCAATTTGTCAAGCTCTTCATTTGTCTGGTCCAGATCCAGCTGCATCGACTCTACCACGCCCTCTTGTTTCAAAGTCTAAACATCAAGAAAATAATGTTACCAGAATACTTCAAACATACGTTAGAGGGAGAATGGAAGTTACACTCCACATGTAGAACAGCTATCTAAGGTAATCAATCTGTACCCAACCGTACAGCCACAAGATAACCACGTTATTCTGTGGACTGTTTTAGCACACAGAAAGTTTAGTCTATGAAATTTTTAGCAGCCAATGCTGTTATTTTGCTGACATTTAAATGGGCCATGTTAAAAGAACAGCAAATTTCTTCTCTTACTTTATTTTAATGAGTTAGTTACCTTTTCCTTCAGTGTAGCAACTTTTTCTGTTAGATCCCTGATGACTCTCTTCTGCTCAGTGTTCTCCACTTCATAAACACTGCATTTCTTTAAGGCTTCATTCAGCTTAGTATTCAAAATAAAAGTCAATGTGATAGAAACGTATAGAATTGTATTAAAATTGTGATGTTACAGTTATAATATTAAATTTACCTAACACTGGAGTTTATGTTTTGAAATTCATAAACAAAGATAACTTAGCAACCCAAGCAAACATAACTACTTTCATGCAAAGCTCTGTGATGTGTCTAAGAAATCCTCACACCCAACTTCAAGCAACTACATGAAGCGAATAAAACTGTAAAGAAAGAGCAAAACCCTTCAGATACAGAAAACAGCAATATTGCTGCTGCGACACAAATAGGAACTTACGGCTAATGCTCACCAGTTCCAATCAATATTATTTCACAAGAACTTTAACTTACTTTTTGCTCAGTATGCACAGAATTTTCACCAAGCTCTTTGTTCAGAAGATCCTTTTCTTGAAGCAGTTGCCTCCAAGTTTCAATTTGCTCTAGTTTTTCTGTCGTGTTCAACAGCTTTTCTTCTTTTTCCCTAAGGGAAGTTTCAAGGAAGCTATTTCTGTCACTTCATCTAACAAGGAAATACATAGTTAGATATTTTGAACACAAAGCTCGCTTTAAGCTTTCTAGACTTATCAGCCCCAAACTAGGTTCCTAAAAGAATCATTATTTTTACACTTTCCATTTACACTTGCAACTACAAAAACAAGATTACTGCAACCTGAAGCAGGATCAACTCACACTTTGCAGGTGTTTTAAGAGATCATACTTCTCATCAGACGTCCAAGCTTGAAACAAAGAAAGCGAATCCTACACAGAGCTGTAAAAAACCTTCATCTTACCCTTTGAGCTGTTCATGCAAGCCAGAGATCAGAATGTGATGCTTTGCCGCATCTCGCGTTTGTTGGTTGCGTAACTGGGCAAGCTGAGTTTGCAAATGCTCATTCTCATTCTGCAACAAAAGAAGAGTGAAGCGGATTATCACGTACCAACACCCAGAACAGCACAAGATAACTGGAGTCACGAAAATCGGACTCTTCAGGAGATTTACATCCCACACGGTAACAGAGACCACTATTCTAGCACATGAGCAGATCATCAGTGCAGAACACAACACTGATACCAGCAGCTCAGATGTGATGTTAGTTCACACCGATGCAACTCACCTTGCAGAAACACCTCCTGCAGCAATGCTATGATAGCATGACCTGAAGGAGGACTGCTGTACACCCAAAGCAACACACACACTCACACTGTGTTAAGGCAGCTTACTTCTCTTAAGAGGGGAAGCTACTGCTTTGAAAAAATACTTTCCTCATTGCTTTGAAGACAGTACCAAACTTGCAATTTATTTTTGCCTGTTTTTTAAGGTTGAAGGAATGCAAAAATCTGCATATGGGGGATTGTGGAGAAAAGAAACAGGAAGCAAGCTGCATTCACACAGGTTTGTGGTTTCTTTTTTTTGGGGGGGTGGGGGGGTGATTTTTTTTTTGGTTTGTTTTTTTTTTTAAACACAGTGCACATCTCCTACTCTAGCCAGATACACTGAATCAATTCAAAAATAAAACCACAAAAAAAAACTGGCAACAACATCCAAAAACCAAAAGCAGAACATGTATCCAGACTCCACAGCAAACAGGACACAGAATCACACAGAATGGTCGGGGTTGGAAGGGACCTCTGTGGGTCATCTAGTCCAACGCTCCTGCCGAAGCAGGGTCACCTACAGCAGGCTGCACAGGACCGCGTCCAGGCGGCTCTTGAATATCTCCGGAGAAGGAGACTCCACAGCCTCCCTGGGCAGCCTGTTCCAGTGCTCCGTCACCCTCAGAGGGAAGAAATTCTTCCTCACGTTCAGATGGAACTTCCTGTGCTTCAGTTTGTGCCCATTGCCCCTTGTCCTGTCGCTGGGCACCACTGAAAAGAGCTTGGCCCCATCGTCCTGACACCCACCCTGCAGACATTTCTAAGTATATATTAGGTCCCCTTGCAGCCTTCTCTTCTTCGGGCTGAACAAGCCCAGCTCCCCCAGCCTCTCCTCATGGGAGAGATGTTCCAGTCCTCTCACCATCCTTGTAGCCCTCCGCTGGACTCTTTCCAGTAGTTCTTCATCTTTCTTGAACTGGGGAGCCCAGAACTGGACAGAGTACTCCAGAGAAGGCCTCACTAGGGCAGTGTAGAGGGGAAGGAGAACCTCCCTCAACCTGCTGGCCACACTCTTCTTGATGCACCCCAGGATCCCATTGGCTTTCTTGGCAGCCAGGGCACACTGCTGGCTCATGGTTAACCTGGCAAACTTGTCACCTCTGATGAAAATACGCTAGCATTTTGCAGGAGGCAGAACACACCTGTACCGCCCTCAATAGCTGCCCTTCTTCATCTACACCAAACGTTACCTGTCTTGAAAGGTTTTGTTACAAGATTCTCAAATAATAATTAACATATCAGGTTGTCTTTCATCTTAAAATCATTAATTCTTTTTTATATTTGTGCAGCTTAACAGACAAAGAACTATGAGTAATGCACTGAACCTGAAGGAGTCTGAGGAAGAGATCAGTTGTATCATTTAGTGAAAGTAAGGTTTACAAGTTATCGTAGTAACTCATCAATCAGGAAATACTAAAAAATAACCTTCCTCATAAATATTTATTTCACTGTTCCTTTTGGTGCCTCCATTGAATACTTTTACAATATCAATATATATCAAATTAATATCTGGTGTTTAGATTGTATACATATAAATAAGTATTAGTTATTACTTAACTTTTATATATTTGCACAGTTTCTTTTCTATAAATGTGTGTGTATATATGCACAGAAAAATAGTAATAATACACACACAGTTACAGAAAAGAAACTTGAGGGATGTAAGAAGAGGGACACTTCTGCCAGTAGTAACAAAATCTGTTTCAGGACCTTCTGACAAAGCCCCCCTAACAAACAATAATGAAAATCAGGTTGCCTTTTACTAGGTTTCTAAAACAAATAACAAATAACAAAGCTTACTTCCAAACAAGTTTCTCCCTGAGCTGAACAGAAGCAACAGGTTTCAACTTCAGAGCATAATCTAGCATGTGTACACCCTCTGCCAACAGAATGACGAAGCATAATGCCTTGACATGTTTTTGCTAGCTGCAAATGGGCATTTCTGTCTTACTGGAGGCTACGACTCCAAGAATATCAACAGAGAATAAAATGATTCTCTTCCATCATGAGGTTTTTACACAAACCGAAAAGCTCACCTGAAGAGTCTCCATTCTACCTTGAAGCTGCACTCTGTCTTCCAGATCCTGACAACGCTCTTCTAGAAGAAGAATTTCTTCCTGCAGTTGATTTCCTTCCATTTCCAACTCTTCAACCACACTCCGTAAACCTGCTTCTGTCAAAGAAGAAAAATTATTTCAAGAAAGGCCTGCTAACATTCCTCAAGTCTAGAAATGGTTTCAGCTTTTTATTCACAATTCTCCCCAGTGTTGGGAACAAGCAGACCTCAGCCATTTCCAGTGGAAGTGCCCGAGACCCTGCTTTTCCAAAAATTAGATGGCAAAAGTTCCCTCAGCTGCTGAAAAAACAAAATAAAGTTGCACAGCTCAAGAACTCGGAGAATCTGGCAGAAATATTCTCAACAATACTGTGGCTCATGTTACGTTAATCATAAGCTATCAATGTACTTGCAGGATCAGATCTTAAGCACTTGTTAATAAACAATTTAAACCGGTCTATATCAAAGTTTGCAAGTGAGTCTGTTCCATTTCAACAGCGAGATATATTTGCAGCCTTTACCACTGATATAAAAACATTTGCATTGAAAAATAAGACTTTGATTTTTAAATTAAAAGCATACAGCAATGGAACGCCATTCTGTTTTGTAACATAACTGTTACAGATTGGAAGCACAGTCCCAGGAACAAGACTCGTAACTGAAAAAACACATGGCCTTGCCACACAGGACATTTCACGGGCACCAAGGCTCAACCAACTCCAGTGTGCAGACGTATTTACGTTCTGCTTCTGAACCAAAACTAGGCAGCTCATCCAGCACGCACATGCTTTGAAATGAAAAGGAAGAAAATGCAAGCCAAAAAAATGCAACAAAGATTAGAATACACCACCAGGGGGTTGTTAGTTGAATTTGGAAACAAAAATAGACACAAAATACAGATGCTGTGCATGCTTTCATAAACTGTCTAGTCGCTATCACACCTGCGTTAGGTGAAGTGTACTCTGGCCACCAGTCTCCCATGTTTTCTCCTTCAGCTGAATCAGTGCTATCCAAGGTGACGTGCAATTCTTGAAAGCTTTGCTTTCCATCAAAGTTGTATTCTTCCTACGCGTAAAAAATGAGAATGAAGTTCAATTTAAAGAAGAAAAGAAGCAAGGGTAAAATACATATCCTGTTATTAAAAGCATAGTTTCAATTCTAAGTCCTAAAGCTCAGCAAGTGATTGAGGTGCCTGAATGTCAGCATACGGGAGCGCTGTGGACACTAGAGCAACCTGCCCAGCTTCTAGCTAGTATTTCCAGAGAAGCCAAGCCTCCCACAGGTTTTGTGCGGTATCAGCCAGCACTTTTAAGACACCCCTATGTTTGGATACCTTCATTGGTCCCCTGATTTCTACAGTTAACAGGGTCCTCTGAATTTCAGGGTAAAGGATTGGAGTTCACTAAATTTAAGATTATTCTGCCAGTGGTATGTTCATGTGACAGTGACATCCTAATTCTTACAAAAGATCTTCATTTTCTCGTGTGTCTTACAGCACCACCTACCTAGAAGCAAACCTGAATGAACTGACACCACTTACTAATAAAAGTAAAGCTCCACCAACAGAGAGTTTTATCAAGATTGTATCTAAACCAAAATAAATGGCCTTAACACATGAAGAATGCACACAGCTTCAAGCATGCGAATTACTCCAGAGTGAAGCTCGTTATTGTTCAATGTAAAATTAAGTAGACTCCCTACTCAAGGAACAGAGAGGCGTGATGCCATTGGAATTTCTCGTCTTCTGGCTACACACCCGATCATTAAATTTACCAAAGTTTTCACTTATACAACCAATCTAAGTTCTTAAGCCCTTCGTGTATTTAACAAAAACCCCTAGTTTTATTAGCATAGAGGTAAAAATAAATTCTTATCTCTTTTAACCCACCTGAAGCTTGCTGCTGCTCTGATTGCTTTTTCTTCTTGCTTGCTGCAGCCTGCCCATTCCTTGAACTGTGGTCGGTTCCTCCTCCAGCTCCTGTTGCCCTGAGACTATGGCTGCATCAGAGCAGCCAGGAAAGAACCAGTCATCCTCAATCAGTTTTGTGCCACAGGAAGGCTATCACATTTATATCAGACACTACTACATGAAGAGAGACCAGGGACAGGCTGAAGTCCCTATCAATGACGGACAGCAACAAGATTAAAGAAGCAATCCACTGCGTTCACCTTGTGATTTCCCTCCAACATTACTACGTAGAACATCAGAATAAAGTCTGCACATCTCGCTAAGAAGCAGCAAACTGAAGTCTAACTTTACTTCTTCATCAGCTCTAAAGGAAGACTTTATACAGGAGACTGGAAAGGGTGAGGTTATGCTGATACTCAAAAAAAAGCCAAACAATTCAAATGCCAAACTAGATCTCGTTTCAATTTACCAGGTTGAAATATACCTGATTTGTACGACAAAGGCATCCATCAGCTGAGACAACTGTGGTTTTTACAATCTGAACAATCACGTTAGTTTTTACGGAAATGCCATACGTCCCTTTCAGCTTTAATTTTAGTACGAGCTACAAAGCCGGATCATTTGAGGAAGTCACAAGCATCTGTTACACTGCAAACCGGCATCAAACCATCTTACCGTAAATTAATCATACCATTCTTCTTAAGACAAAGATAAGAATCACTTTGAAATAAACACACTGAGTAAATTCAGAATATGAAAGCTTAGGTAGGCATTCTGTTCATTGTTAGAAATGATTTTTCATTTAAAGTACATTCCCATCTGTTTTGTGATAGGACAAAACACGTTTGGGGTAACAGATGAAGAAACAGACGGCTCATGCAAAGCAGACAGGACAGAACAGCCAGCGAAAAGACACGACAGTAAAGGTGGCTCCATACTAACTGAAAATTACATGAATCAGATAGTTACAAATTTAGCTTTCAATTTAACCACATCACTCCACGGTTGTTCTCACAGCATGCAAAATGCAGGGAACTTATGTCGATGCATCTGTGAGGTAAACACCAGAAACTATGAGGAGATTCAGCCCTGCTGGAAATAGTCAGCTTTCATCCCAGCTGTCCAACGATTACTTCTACCACGAATTTCATCAACACACAATTCTCTAACACCTACTAGACTTAAGTTCTTCCTGTGATATTTCAAAATTGCATACTTCACATGTTGTCACAAAAGACTAGAGGAAAAAAGTCAAAGAAAAGAATTAATGACCCTCTTAAAATGAGGACTGCTAAATTGGATTCTGCTTCTGGGTTTAATTACATTTTGGCTTTTGGCACTGTCACATTATCTGCATTCATTTTACACACCTTTGTTTCTTTTCAAGTATAGATTCTACAGGGATTTTTTTTTTTTTTTATAAATTACACAAACCTCTTCAAAGACACAAAAATAAAAGAAAATTGCCACTGTCACATTCTCCTGCCATTCCAAGAGCTGATTCTGCAGTTCATCCACACTACCTGATTCACTGGCCTAACAAGAGAAATTGCATAGGAAAACATATTTACCAAATCCCACTGCAAATGTAAATAAAAAGTAGTAACATCCAGCAACCATAACAGCTAAATGTGACCAACGCTTCCAATGTGCCTTTGTCAGCTATCTTACAATTTTTGTAAACAGATATAATTTTTGCACTCTCACTAACGATATTTTGAATAAATTCACATAAACTCCTACCCAGGTTTATATCTGAGCTATGACACTGTGCTCACCAAAATGGCTTTTACAGGCTCTATTGTTTGTCTTTTTCTTTCTTTACTGTATCTAAACTAATTCCCTGTGTGCTACTGAATAGATGTGGTCACATTCAGGATCAAAAGTAGCATTTTTGTTACAGATAACATCAAATTATGTACAACACTGTTCATCTCAGTATGTCCCACATGGCAAAACGCAAACGCTGAGAGGTCAGGCACACTGCATTCAAACCTGAGATTTAGCTTCCAAGAGAGCTGAAGAGCTTGGTAACGTCAAGGAACCGATAACATCAAGGAATGGCTCCCCACTGCCACTTTTTTTTTTTTTTTTAAAGTATTATTTAACAAAACTGTTGTTGTTTGTCTTGGCCTGTTAATCAGCTGCTAACACCCAGAAACATTTCCCATTAAGTGCTCGAAACTTCAGCTATTTTTCAGTCAGGAAGAAAACCATAGTGTTTTTCCATGCTCTCATGCTAAGAAGTGTGCCAGACAGCTCACAGCACAAGTGAAAGTGATCTGCCAAGCAGTCATTTGTGCCCTGAATGATTCCAATAATCCAAAAATGCTACCAGCCATAGTATGTGCACATGTTTGCACCTTCAAACATAGCGCTACAAGAAAGAGGCGTCTGGCGGTTCTTCAGCTAGAATTCTGCACAACTCCTTTCACTGTTACACACAAGTTCCTCCGTGCCCAAACAACAGCCGCATCCCCAAACTCCTTCCTTGCATAAAACTTTCAGCTTCAATTATCGTCAGCACAAACCACCTACTGCTTCATTACTCTCATTTTGTCTGATCACCATATAGATCTTTACTCAATGATCATCCAAAATTAAAAATGGCATTTCTTAACTATTGAGATAAAAACACCACAGCCAAGACACCATCTTTTCCACCACACAATGTAAGTATTTTTAGTGTGTTTACTTACATTTTCCATATATGTAGCATCTTTTCCTTGGAAACGCTATCTTTCTTTGCTTTGAATATTTTTAAGACTTCCAGTTTGCTCCTGGAACAAGCTACATTTCTCTTCACTGCCTCCAACTCTCTTGCTAAGGTTCTGAACTAGAATCTGCATGCTTTGGAGCGAGGATTCTTTAACAGCCAGCTCATTCTTTAGAATGCAAACCAAAAGACAATTAAAAGAAGGGACCCAGAAAAAAGATACAGTAATCATCATGAAGCTGACTCCTAGCCCTTCCCTCAGAGTTAGAGCAACATTCAACTCAAAGCTCAGGTTTGGTTTGAATTGGAATGAAATTTGTCAGCACCTTCTGAAGTCGATACTAATACATACAAATGATACTGACAAAAGTAATAAAGAAATATAGATCTACTAACATAAATGAAAATAATCAGTAAAGAATTTGGATTCACGTGAAGAAGTGCAGAGGATTTGTGCTTCAGAGAAAGATGCACCGCATAACGCAGCAGAATTTGCTGATTCCTTGAAATCTCTATGGAGATTTTCTATTTCAGCTGCTAATATACCTTCAGTTCTTCATTGGGCACGAGTATTCCATTGGCAACACCACTTGATCCACACGCTGTCTGTAAATCCATGATGTAAGCATCTCTTTCAGCTCACTTCTTCTCTATCTCTGCCAGCGTGGCATCCGTTTCAGCCCCACGACAGCGCTGGGCCTCCAGTTCAACACTCTGAAAACAAAAAGACAGCACTGCTGGTCATGTATACTTCCACCATCTACAGCACAGAAGAACGGTTTAAATGTTTCCTTATTGCCTCTTTTAGGGTACTGAAAAAATTACAATCGCATTTCTGACCTGGTTCAGTTTTAACTGTAATCTTTAATTAATGAGCCTTTCTCTCTGAAATTCTGCAGCATTCACATTCCTGCCGCCTGCCAGTGTCAACAGCCACGTCCACAAAACCCATCACTGCACACAACAGCTACAAACCATAACACGAAATCATCCCTTGAAAGAAAGAGAGGGACGGGGAGCAGGACAGAGAAACGGAGAGAGAAAATAAGCGATGGGGAGCAGGGCAGAGCACTAGGAAGAGGAAAATAAGACAAGGCAGAGGACCGAGGAGCTCAGAGAGAAAGAAGGGTCGAAAGGAAACGCCAGAGAGGTAGAGAAATCAAGAAATACAGGGACGAGGAGCCTTGCAGAGACGGAGCACGAAAATGTAGGGCCGGTGAGTGCGAAAGAGGGAGAGAGAGACGGGGGCAGGGGAGGAGATGAAGAAGAAAGGAGAGAAAAAGATGGCAACGGAGCGCAGGGGACACAGACAGAGAGAGAAAAAGGAGAGTGAACAGGAAAAAAGGGACCGAGAAACAAAGAAAGGGTCAGATCTAGACAAAGAGACCAAGAAGGGGGCGAGGGGCGTGTGTGCAGGGAAACCCCAAAACAAACCAGCAAGGGGCTAGAGAACAGAGAGGGAGAGAAAGAGAAGAAAGGGCCATGAAGCAGGACAGAGAAGGAGAGAAAGGCAAAAAGGGAGAGCAAAAAGAGCCGGCTGGACAGGGAGGTACAGCAAGAAACGACCGGACAGGCAGTAGGACAGAGAAATAGAGACAGGGAGCCGGCTAGAGAAATTCTGGAGGGAGAAAAAGAGGGAGAGGGAGCACGACACAAACACAGACAGAAGACGGGAGGTACAGGGAAAGGAAAAGAAAAGGAAAAAGAAAAAAAAAAAAAAAAAAAAAATCACAGCAGCGTGGGAGAGAGAAGGATCCAGGGGAGGGCCCGGGACGCAGAAGAGGGGCGACAGGGCCCCGAGGGCCCGCCACTCACCGCAGCTCTCGCTCTCCGCGCTGCCGGGAGACTCTGCCGCTTCAGAAGCTTCTCTCTCCTGCTCTCCTCCATTCCTCTTCCCTAACTCCGGTCGCTTGGCTGTCCCCCACCTAAGAGAAAACGTCCATGTCTCGCAGCTCTTACGAGACAAGGCTCCCTACGCACATAGCCGCGCTCACACGCTCCACAACCGGACCATGCTGCTGCTGGTGACACATACAGACCCTGCGGGGCACGCTGGCGGCCTGGCCTGCTGCGGGCTACCAAGAGGGAGCCTTCCTCACCCGCACAGGCAGGCTCTCTCCTGCCTGCAGCCCCAGCCAGCTGCCAGCCAGCTGGCCTTCCATTTCTTCTTCTTCTTCTTCAGCCTTCTCGGGACTCTCCAGCTTCAGCCGCGACACCTCCTGCCCGCAGCCACTCAGCGCTCCGCCTCCCCCTTTTCGCCCCCACGCCGCCAGCACAGCGAGGCCCGGCACACGCAGCCCACACAAGCCCGGAGCGGGCACAGCCAACGGCATCCCCAGGCCACGAACGGACAAACGCGTCCTCAGCGCGGCCCCTGCCACACACAAACAAGCAGCGGCCACCGCCTTCAGGGAGGCCGAGGCACGCTCCAGGGCCAGCGTCCCGCCCGCACCACGGGCCTTGCGGGAGGCCGGGCGCTCCGGGACAGGCTTCAGGGGACGTGCTGCAGCTGGGGGCGGCTGCGCGGGGCGACAGGGGCCGGGGGAGCGCTGCCGGCTTGGGGGGGGGGTGCCCGCCTCCTTCCCCCCTTCCCTTCCGTCACCTCCCGCCTCTGGCCCCGGGGCTGCCCGCACCCGGCTCGCCTCCTGCAGCCTGCCGCAGCGGCCGGCTCCAAGCTTCCCGTCCCACCACCCTCGGGCACCCACCACGCACCCCCGCACCCGCCGGAGGGGAGCCCGCGCCTCACCGCTGGCCTCTCTGCTCCCCCGCCGCCCCGACACCCGACAACACACCGCCGCCATGCTGCTCCGCCGCACCGCGCATGCGCCACGAGCCGACGGCGCGCCGGACGGGACACACCCTGCGCCGAACGCCGGCCTGCAGTACCGCGTGGCGCCCACGCGGCGGCGCCAGCGGGTACGGCGGGTACAGCATCCTTATGGGGGTGCGTCCTCCTGGCTGGTAGAACAACTCTTACAAATGCACGAGAAAGGGAGGTGGATAGCATAACTACTGTTCTCAGTCTCGGAAAACACCCATCACTGAAATGTTAGTCTCATTTTAGCATCAAAAATTAGAAGTAACTTGCTAATTTCTATGACATCCATACACCGTGGTTTTTTAACGGATGCAAGCAAGCCAAACCACCCTCAGAGGTGAATGAGCACAGGTGATGTGTAGAGGAACAGCACTACTTATCGCCGACAGGACGCGACAGAAGTATTTAAAAGCACTTGCGATGGACAATAGAGGGGCCAGCTTCCTCATATTCATCTTTGCTGACCCACATTTGCTGAAAAGTGGACAGACACGCCAGTATTGAACCCCCAGTCCAGACAGAGTATTTACATTCTGCTGGTGCAATCATCTAGAAGAGAAGCACAATCTGTTGTAAATAAAGTGACAAGCAGCTAACACAGTAAACATCTCTTTGGAGGAAACAACTAGGTGAAACGCTTTTCATCATCAAAGCACAACTCCAATGAAGTAAAGCACCGAAGAGGTAGAAAGGCTGCCATATTTTGTCTTCCACCTTGAGTCGACAGAGCTGCTATAACGTTACTATGAACAGACAAATACTGCAGCCCGTTGAGAGATCTGCAGATGGCCTACAACACAGCTACCAAAAAATTACAAACGTATACGAAAGAAAAGTAAAGTTTTGAAATATTTATCCAATTTGGTTGTAAATAAAGACCGCTGGGACAACACTGCACAGAACGGTCGGAGCATTTTTCTAATGATAAAGGAATTCTTTTACATAAAAAGAATCCCAAACCCCAAAACACTGAGATACACTGGCACTGTGTATCTAGCTAAGCACTAGATGTGAAGCTAGAAGACCTCCCGCTGATTCCCGCCTGAGCCACTCAATTGCTCAAATACACTGCATGTACCCCTGCTCCTGCGTGCTCCCGTTTCCACGCCTGCCACTCCACGTCATGCCCGTGCAACATGTCGTCTGCTGCCTGACAAACATGGCCTCTCTATTTCACTACACATTGCCTTGCTCCAAGGCAAAAGGGTCCTTCCAAACAGCTAACAAGCCGCAGACTTTGCACGCTGCTTGGATTTTGGATTTATTCTTTCACCCTTTTCTCTGATAGCCAAGCCTTGAAGCCTACAATATCCCCTGTATCTTCTCAGGTTGGTCATGTTCCCTTTAGTATTTACAGCTCCATCTTCTCTAGGTTCATCCCTACCTATCTTGCTGTTCTGTGGTGTCTTTCAAGGAGCCCCTTTCTCCTTCTTAGCCCTATTTCACTGGGAAGCCCACAGGACTGTCTTCCTTAACTGTTCTTTCACATTTTCTCAAAATGACCTCAGAAACTCCCATGGCTTCAGCAACCATTTCTATTCCAGTACCTCTCCAATCCCTCTCTTCATTCTGCTTTGGCTGTTAGGAGGAAAAGAGGCATGAATTAAGCAGGCTGTCCGAGGGTCTCCTAACATCAGGGCCTGGGATGCAAGACCTGCACATTCCCTTGTGGACATTTGCATTTGACTATAGGATCTAACTTTCCAACAAAAGCTTCTTCTGGAACCGCAGGTGTGCAAAATTACCTGAATCTTCATAGCACTTGGAGCCAAAGCGGTAATCTCTTTCTGCATAAGAGCGCCAATCCCAGGATACATCGTGGTTCCTCCAGAGAGGACGTTATTGGCATAGAGATCCTTACGGATGTCGATATCACATTTCAGAGTACTGTTGTAAGTGGTTACGTGGATACCTGCAGATTCCATCCCTGAGTGGAAAGAAGTTTCAACACATGTGATTTCTCTTTCTTCCCTTCTTTTTCTTACTGTTCAAATGAAAGGGAAGCTCAGTAGTCCAAGAGAATTCCAGGAAAAAAAACCTACGTGATGCTCAGGAGAGCATCTCGTGGTACTGTTCCTTGCTAAAGAAAAGGAACAGACCAGATAAAGTCCAAACTGTGTTCCCAGGACTGTAAGTACTAGACTTTTAAACTAGCTTAACACGCATATTTTGACAAAGATCTGTGATCCAGGAAGTCCCGATTTCCACCGCTACGTTTCTGACACCACTGTTGAACACCAACGCTGATCCTCGATACACTTCTGGCAGCCAAATCCCCCCACCTCCTAACGAGCATTTCTCCTGCTGATGTTCAAATGCAGAATATTTGAACATCACTCCTGCTGATGTTCAAATGCAGAACTTGGAGCTATATTAATGCTTCAATAGTTTGCTTTCTACACACAAACGCAGCTAGCTTTACCACTTCGTTTAATGGAAATCGTGCCAAACTGCCCGCAGTCATTTGGCTCACTCCTCACAAGTGGAATTTAAATTGAAAGTAGGAAATTTGTGTGAGGGCGGTACAAGTTACCATAGAAAGTGGCAGTCATCCACTGGATAGAATGGGAAATTTGACACTACAGATAAAACTACTGGAAAATCATGTACGATTTCATTTTGTACGATTACACTACAGATTAATATAATCAAACAATAACCTGAAGCAGCATCTAGATATAAAACCCACATAAGCAGCACCGTGCAGTTATACATCAGCCAGTCGAGATAAAAAGCACGATCTTCTGACAGTACTCTAAACCATCACCTTAGAAACTCTACTGCTCTTATAAGAGGCTGAAATCATCTTACGATGCAGGTACCTCTAAACTGACAGGCGCCTTCTCATCCAGCAGCTGTAGCAGCAGTGTTCATCGCTTCTAAAGAGCTGATTAAGTCAATAGAAGCTGCGTGTTTCTATGGACATTTGAGAATCAGTACCTCAGTTCCTATAGCTGCAGGTTGTCTATACTTCCTACGAAATTCTTCTTTTCATTCTCTGTCAAGTCCCTAGAAAGAAAAGCCCTGTCTCACCTATGAAGGATGGCTGGAAGAGAGTTTCAGGGCATCGGAACCGCTCATTTCCAATGGTGATGACCTGTCCATCAGGAAGCTCATAGCTCTTTTCAAGAGAGGAGGAGGAAGCAGCAGTTGCCATTTCATTTTCAAAATCCAAAGCCACATAACAAAGCTTCTCCTTGACGTCTCTCACAATCTCCCGTTCCGCTGCAGACAGCCAACAAGATTTTAATCAACATACAGTACAACAGCCAGGACACAGACTTTCTCATGCACATTTCCCTGAGTTCATGATGGTCGTGTGGTTCATTGGCCCTCTCTCTTGTCTCAGCAACATTACTTTCCCTTTGGATTACCAGATTTCCCTCATCGGCAAGTAACAGATATATTGTACTACAGAATACTGCAAAGATTAATGTTTACATGTCTATGTCACAAAACCTTGACCAGATCTCCCGAGGGTCACCCATTGCCAGCTACTAACTTTGTTCCTTTCTCTGTGGAAGAGGTATAATCAAAACACAACAACCCGTTCAATTTGCCAGTAACTCAGGATTCCCAAACGCGGTGGCATCCTTGTCCTTGATGCTCAACAAACACGCTGAAAGCCAAAGCCAGGAGCATCCCATTAGCTAACAGGAACTGTTTTTCCCAGGCCAACCTAGTGACAGGCATTTTGATGCATCTCACCAGGTACAGGCTTCCTGCATAAGATGACAAGTAACAGAGCAAACATATGCAAAGCATATCCAAAGCCCAGCTCATTACCAGTGGTGACAAACGAGTAGCCTCTCTCTGTCAGAATTTTCATTGAGTTAGTCAGTCAGGTATCTGCCCACCAGATCCAGTCTCATGATGGGGGCAAGGCATAGCCCTCATAGACAGGCACATTGTGAGTGACACCATCTCCAGAATCCAAAACTACTCCTGGAAAGTCAAAGAAAAGGAAAAGCTGGTTATTGCCCACCGACACAGGGTCTCCACATACTCCGTATTCTCAACCGTGACACGCAACAACAAAGACGCTCACGTGATGATTGCTTCTGTCATTGCTGTAACTGAAGAGCTGCTCACGTGAGATGAAATTGTTGGCACAAACTAAGCATTTTGAGGAAAAAAAGACGTGTAACGTTCAGCAATTTGATTGTATTGCTCTTGCTGAACGGATGCTAGCAATCGTGATCTTACACGTACGCGGAGACAACTTCACTTCAGACAACCCCTAGCGCTTTACAGACATGAAACAATGTACAAACTGTAAATAAACTTCTATCTATAAAATCAAAACTTGGAATCTGCCATTAAAATAAACCACCTCATTAGGGAAAAGATAACAAGAGTTTATCTGTGCACAGCCATGTCACTTCTATTCTTGGATAGGAAATGAAGTACATGTTTTCCACTCAAAATGAATAAGGCATTTCTGATACCAAACATGCATACAAATAGTTGATTTTTAAACACAAAACAAGTATTTATGACAACTGTAATTCCTGTAAGCTGGCGATCTTTTTATACAAAATTATATGGTGGCATCAGGCTAGAGAGGCAGATGGCATTTTGATTTTTTTCAAAGTATACAAAGACTCAAGGGTTGCTAAGAAGTAATTTATCGTCTTAATGCTTGATCAGACTCTAAACAGCAATAAGAAGAGACCTCCATGCTAATTCTAATGATCGCTTAACAGCAGTCATGATTGTGTCATCAAAAGTCATCACTGATTTCAATGAAACTTTTTCATTTAGCTACCGATTGGGGTGTTTTTTCTTACTGGGAATGGAGCTTAACAATAGAGATATGTCTAAACTAAGAAGGAACCATGGGTTTGGCACAATCTAGTTAAGCCAGAGCCTCTTCTCCATCCTGTGCAATTAAGGGCAGTATCAAACTATCATCTTTCATCTGTTGATACAGCTGAGCTGCGGTCACCTGAGCTTTTGAAAGACACAGATCTACACCCATACCTGCCGTGAAGTTGGAAAAAACCAAAGAGGTACTTGCACAGCACGGTGGGAAGTGTTCAGTTGCCATATGGCCACCAGCTCCTCTCAACACACAGCTGGGTGCACCACAATCGACGTCTGTCTGTGTGGGCGCACGTGCACGCACATCCACGGGAGGAGGACAGGTGGAAAACACGACTCCCAGAAAGACTCACCAGTCGTTCTTCCAGATGCATACAGAGACAGCACCGCCTGAATTGCTGCGTACCTGGCTGGCACATTGAACGTCTCAAACATAATCTGGAATTAAGGATTTGAAAACCTTTAGGATCTACACTCAAAAGTATCTGAAGGACAGTAATTTTTTTTTTTTTTTCCAGTAAATACTGCCAGTTACTACTCCTGAGTCCCCTCCTGAACCGTGGTTCTTCTGTGAACAGCACGCTATGTTTTCTCTAGGATTTCACGAAAAATCACAGAAGTCAGCGGGTACCTTTCCATTAACCTCAGACTACGTCAGATTTTTAATGATAGTATTAACTGAAGATGACACCCTAGGAGAACTTTTTTTACCCTGATGGCAGGACTGCATGAATGCAGCAATCTGAGGTATGTACGTATACACACACACCTATTTAAAAAATTTATAGAAGACGCAGATGGAAGAAACCACGAGGAATAATCTGTCTGTTCCCATCTCAAGGAGGAATCAGCCATTCCTGACACAGTACGATTGCCTCTTTAGGCCGTCGAGGAGAGGGAATGATTTTGCTTTTCCTTCTCTGGCAACTTGACTCGATAAGGAAGAGTACTTCAGAAACAGGAAAGAAAGACAGCACTTCTCCAGCAAAGTTCTGGTCCCTAAAACCACAAAAATGTATGAAGCATCATTTTTGCAATTAATGCAACAATGCACTTGACATCTGACGGCATTACAGTTCTACCCGAGTGCTATAGGCACGGGCCAGGTGCCACCAGTATCGGGGTCTGCCCTGCAACCAGCTCATGCTGTCCCATTTGTGGGGTTTAAGACATCATGGGTTCTTCAGAGGATCCCTGCAAGAACACCCTGGAGATTTACAAACCAGGTTTCCTCACAGCAGGAACGTTTGGGGTTTTAAAGTTTGAGCTGCTTCAAGTTCCCGGTGTTCGATCCTTTCCCGTGTGCTTTACGAAGCAAGGCTGTGCCATAGGACTGACCCCAACGCTCTCAGATGAAATGGAAGCAGAATTTGACAGCACAACATTATTTAAGGTAAGAACAATCATTTTTGTTCTTGTTGATGTGCCTCTAACCGGAAGATTCTTTTTCACGTCAGGAAGCAGAATGATTTGATCGTATAAAATCATTAACAGCATTCATATAGCAATGTTTAACCATTAGTTCGACTAGCTGGTCTTTTTCAACATTCATTCACGTTGCCATGAATCGTTATTTTTCTTCTAAAACCCTCAGGAAAAGGCTTTTAGAATGCAGTAGACAACCTATTTACCAGCAGCAGCCAACATTACAGAACTGTACCCAGACTCTGACTCCGTCAACGCAAGCCAGAAAGAAACTCCGTTCCTAAGTACCTCAGAAACGACATCAGAGGAGATACCGGAACTTAGGAGCAGAGAATTTTAAAAAGAGAAATGCTACAAAGCTTGGAGAGCTCAGCATCGCTCCTTGGCTCTGAAGAAAGCTGGACGGGACCAAGGTGTTCAGTCCTCCACGGTAAGAAATCATCTTGCCACTCGGTCGTGCACACAGCGTTTCACACCCAGCTTCCCGGGTAATGCTTGGGTCAGTACGGGCGCACTCAGAGAGACAAAATTCACAGGGAAAGCCCAGCACATCTGTGCAAGTTGCCGCTGCTTACACTTTTACTCACTATTGCTTAGATGCCAGAGAAGCAACTGACATTCATAAAATTAATGGTTGAATTCATGGTTGAATGTGGTTTTATTTAGAACAAATTGCCCCTGCAACCACACAGTCAGACCCCAGTTACCTTACACCAGGAGACTCTCTGGAATACCTTCAAAGCCTGAAGCAAACAGCAGCCAAGTCCAGGAAGAAGTCTGTAGATCCCCAGAAGGTCTCAGACCAGCCGAAGCAAAAGCATTAAAATCATGAGCTGTAACATGGAAAGAACTCTCGGGGCGACACTTACCCAGGAAAAGGTGACGATTTGTAAAAGCCTCTTTGTAAATGACATGATCTCACCTCCCATTACATTTATATCAGCTTCTGGAATGGAGTTCAGAGTATCTACACAGTTCAAGCCATTTTTTGAAACCTTATTTTTCCGTTTCTGCTTATCACAGTGACAGCAGAAAGGGCTGGATAAATCAGGGCAGAATTGCCAACACCTCTGGAGCCTTTCCCGCTCGCTAACCTGCTGTGCCTCATGCCAGAGGGTCACTCTCTCCCCTGAAGACAAGAATCCCTCACGCGAGCCCAGTAAGACTGCAAGGATTTGTAGGTCCGCTGTTGTCACTGCAAAGTGTTCTGCTCCACTCTCAAACAATTAGTTAAGAATAGCTTGTTATCATGCTGTTAACAGCCATCTTCAGGCTGGAAAGGGAAAAGTCTTACCATGTACAGTCCTCATGTTTCAACTGTACTTGCGCGTTTGCGTGGCGCACAGACTGAAGATAGCTGACTTCTCTCCGTGTTTGGGTGACGGCATGGCTGAAAACAGGCACCGAATCAGCAATCAGCCCTTCAGAAGAGACAAGCCGTTACCATTTTACAAAAAAACAGACAGCAGTTGTATAGGGGAAGATTGAATTTCTATAGATAAAACCTTTGCCAGGCTAAGAAACATTCTAGAACCGGCAGAAGAAGAAAGTTCACAGGATTTACCTCCAGCGGTAACTCCGGCTGGCAGCATCTCCCATTCCACATGACAAACAGAAGTGAAGCAGAACATCAGATACAATGTGGTACACGTTAACTCTGCAAATGGAAATCCCAACCAACCCCCCTTTCTTACCTGCCCTGTGACCGCGCAGCAGGCCTCACGTACAAGCATCCTCGCACCTGAAGCGGGTAATTCGATTCACTGACATCTGCTCAAAGTCAGCCTTGTCCCTGCCCATCGGTAAAACCGATGGAACCCTTCCATTTCCATACTCATTAAATTTTTCTTGTCCCATGAGATTTTTAAGGATTTTAGTCTAGCACAGAGGAAATCAAACGGCTACTCCTTTTTGTGACCTTATGTCTACTCCTTCAGACTTGCTTTGTTTTGGTTGTACCTCCATTTTACACAGATGTGAATGGAAATGCAGAGAGAATAAACACCAACAAACAACAGTACAGGGTGTAAAAACAAGACTCGAGCTTCCAGTGGCCATCGTCTTCACAAATCAGCTACTTTTTCAATCAGCCAAGTAGTTGTGCAGTTTCAGAGAACACTGTCACAAACTTGGATGTATTACTACGCAAGGCGAAACGCTCTATTACGTGTCTACAGAAACTGAATGCAAATCCTCCGCTTCTTACAGCCTCTTAGTTGAAAACCCGCCCTCTATTCGTTTGTACCTGGACGCCACGTATGTCAAATACGTAAGGTTGTGTCTTTATAAGCCTCAATTTCACGTGTTGAGCAGCTGAGAAACATTTTGCCCCAAAGAAATGCAATAACTAAACCCACCAACAAGTGCAAGTGAATAAAAAAAATAAAAGCCAAAACAAACAAACAAAAAATACCCAAGACAAGCTACAGAAATTGCACCTTCAAACAACAGTAAAGGATCAAGAAGCTGAAGACATTTCTTCACGTCATCTCATTTTTGGATCTTTAATCATCACCTTAACTCACTACCACACACATGTCTGTGCACCTTGTCAGAGCCACTACAAACTGGGCGGCCAAAGAACAACCAACTTAAATCTTTTATTTTCAGCCAAATAAAAAAAGAAAAAATCGAGCTCTTCCTTTATTGCACTCTATAACACTTCTTGTCACAACCAAGAAGCCAATAAACAGCAAAAGCTGAATATTCCTTTAAAATCCATAGTTTAACTCTTAAAATAAAATTTATATAGAAAAGATATCATTTACAACCCATTCAGTAGTAATCAATCATTATGTACTCACAAACCATATTCAATAACTCGGATGCAGCAGTTTCTTTGTAGGGCAGAGGGGAATGTTTTTCTCCTTAGCAAATATAATATCCCACTGTTAAAGAGCAATTCAAGTCAACTTTGGAGCAACGGTGATATACACAAATTTCTTTTTGTGATAGACACAAATTTATTTGGAGAAGCGTAAGATTCATTTGGGGTAACAAGAATATATACGACTGTGTCCAGTGCAGAGCTTAACTGCAGCATGTGAAACGTCCATTACCTTGAACTGGCACACCATTACCGAAAGGGAAATAATTTACGCAGCAAATGCAGTGTATTCAGAGAACACCAGTGAGTCACAATAAAACAACACACAATAAAACAACAAGATGTATTGTAACTAGATATGTGAGGAACCAAAACCAGGATTTGGCTCTGGCCGTCAGCAGCTTACAACAGTAAAGACTTCGCCCTCGGAGCCATCTTCTGAAGGAAAGGGCTGCTCCTTTCATCTGGTTAGGAAACAAAAAATTTCAAGTAAGCAGTCATAAGTACAGGTAAGATGCTTCACTGCAACTTAGATTGCCGAGGCACTATAAACCTTTTGCCTCTGATGCAGCAACGGATGCCACAGCACAGCTTGTAAGCGTAAAAGATTCAAAGCCCAAAGAAAACAGCGTTAATCAATGGGGAGAGGAATGGATACAAGATATTTGTGTATTATGCAATTACATATGCACACGAGAAGTGAAAATGCATAATTATATGCATACACATTTTATTTAATGGCTGCATGTGTCATATAAATAGGATCAGTCATATTTTCATTTGGACATAGGTAAAGTGTTTTATGGCACGGTTTACACAGCTGCCTGTATTTGATTCTGATTCACCATCCACAACCCAAACAGAAAGAAATTAAGGACTTTTTCTTTCAGTATAGTTTCAGAAGCAGTTTGCTGCTTTGAATGGCTGTCTCTACGGCCCTCCCCATCCTCGTGATACCTAACACAGTAAGAGGGTACTTCACACTCAGATTTTCAGAGAAAAGGCAGATTAGACACGTAGCTGCTTCGTGCCAGTGCTTACGTATAAAGAGGACAACGCAAAATCAGTGACTCCCAGTCACTCACAAGGGAAATCCACACTCCAAGAATGTGCGACAGTTGAAAGAAAGGTATAGCAGAGGGAAGACAGGAAAAAGAAAGGAGCAGCATGAGGGCGATCACGAGCTGCACTGTCTGCAACCCAGTCTATAACTAGCAGTACACGGTGTACACACCACTTTTAAGTATCTCATCATTCAGGAGCTTTAAAAGCTTTCACTTACCTTTCGCACAATAACACGTTCACCAGGACTCAGGATTAAGGCTTCTCTTTCCTCCTCGGTTTCCATCTGAAGAGCGTATTCGCTAGCTACAGACCTGTAACCGCTTACTTCACATCTACAGAAAAATTACAGGGAGACAGCGGAGCACTGAATTAGCTACTCTTGTAAAGTACTGAATTCACAAAAGAAACATTGTTTTGTATACTTACATTACTGGTGAAAGGTCTCCACAAAAACCAGGAAGACTTAGTTGATGTTGCCAGGCCCTTTTCAGTCTCGATTTGCAATCTACTCTCAGGGTGTTTCCTTTATTCAGAATAAGCCCCATCATCGCTACCTGACTGAATGGTGCTTTTCAGATGATGGCAGTGATGGACACTTTATGTAGGCAGATGGACGATGGTATTTTAAATCTAAACAGTGGCTGCACTAAAGCTGTTAGATGTGAATTCTTTTTCTAACTTGGAAAAAGAGAAATATCACTGACTATCGAGTCCAAAATCTGAAGCAAGAAATTAAATTTAAAAAAATAATCCCAAAGCCCATCACATTTTCTTCATCCACAGAGTTAGACCTCGCTTTATAGCACAGTTACACATGCATTTGCATTGCTCCAAGTACTGTGGACTCACAGACAGGTTCTATTATTTGTTGTTCTACTTCTTCTATTACTTGCTCAGAAATCTAACACCCACAGGAAAAACCTATCACTAATCTCACTAAAAATAAAAGACAAAAACTCTGACGCTCCTCTTTCCAGTTCTCTAGTACGCGCTGCATTTACTCCAGGCAGAGGGTAAATGAAAACATCACCATGCATTCATCCAGGATGGCTCTGGCTCTCTGAACGTGCAAGTTATTTCCAACCACCTAAGAGTTTATTGCAGCCATCTGTCACATACTTCAAAAGTGTAAGAAAAGAAATACCTTTTACAGACACTTTTCTTTCAACAGAAAAAAACACGTTTGACAGACAGCAGTAATTTACCTGTGACTTCGCTCCTCACAGAGTCCAAGAGCCTCTTCCGCAGATTCTCTCCTCCTCCTCTCTTCCGCCAGTGTTTCTGGCAGCTGCGAGAGCGCCTGCTGCACCGAGTCGTGCTGTTGCTCAGTCTCTGCAAGCCTATGACAAAAGGAAATCCAAAATCAGTATTTTACATACTTCAAGAATTACTTCCGTCTTCTTTTTCGTTACGGAATGTTCTTTTTAGTGATCAACGCTTCATTAGAATGAGATGCTTTAGACTAGATCTTGAAATAAAAGTCACCAGTAAGTATGTATCTTTACAAAAACAAACCAGAAACATTACCAGATGAGAACAATTCAAGAATATGGCTAGGATTCATTTAATCCACTGTATAGCCACGGCTTTCCCTTTGCCCCCAAACACCTTAGGGGCATAGAAAAGCATTACTTTCGCACTTACAACACAGCTGTTAGGAAAACAATATTGCTAATACATGCTTGCAGTCCTGACCTTTTTCTGAGTTCATTTAGCTCCATGTTGTCTATTTCAACAACAACCGCACATCTTTCCTGTGGAGCTCCAGAGGGAACTTCTGCTCTAGTTTCATCCTAGAAAATATTAAAGGGGAAAAAAAAAGCCAGTCAATATCTTTCTACTTGCTAAAAATCTTTATTTCGACTAAAGAAGCCACAAGCACCACAAAGCAGTGGAGTAAACCAACCTTTGTGCCACTTCATCTTCTAATTTCCAGAGCTGCAATTTTCCAAACCTCTTTTCTAACGGAAAGTTGGTGAAGAATCCTGCCTGTGTGTGCTGCAGGACTTGAAGGACACGTGTACACTGCGTAACGCAGCCATCTCTGAAGGGTGAGCAAAGCATCCACACAGCCACGTCGTCATTGATCACTGACCACAGTTTCGTCAGTAATGCAGCTGTTTGTTCATTTTTTACTTTACAGTTCTCCTTTTCTGACTTTAATTCTGTTTACACAAGAGTAAGGGTTGTTTTATGTACGTATCCATGTCCTGGGTTCGGCCAGGTCAGGGTTAATTTTCACTGGAATCCAGGAAGGGACACAGCCAGGCGCGCTGACCCAACCTGGCCAAGCAGAGCAGGGTATTCCATACCGTGTGCCCTCATGCTGGGTGCCGCTGGGGGGGAGCGGGGCGGCGGGAACTCGCTTGCAATTTCCAGTCTGAGCCAAGAGGGGTGTTTTGAAGAACACAAGTTTTACAGCACTCTAACTTTCAAATACACCAGACACCACCAATTGAGCAATATTTCTGTGTTGATACCAGCTCAGACTCACATGAGCTACTGAGCATCTCGGCTGTTGTTCTAAGTTACCTTTGAATTAATCTGCTGAAAGTGCAGCTCCTTCTGGTGCATCTCCTGAAGACAGCGCTGCAGGTCATCTTGAAGCTGATTCTTCTCAGCTAAGACACGGGCAGTGCTGACAGACAACTTCTTCTCTATTTCTGCCACAGCCTGGACTTTCTTTAATAATTCACATTCTTTTACATCCAAGAGTTTGGACAGATTCTCATTTTCACTCATTAGCTCCTGCTTCTCTTTTTCCAACATATCGATACTTTTTTTCAGATATTCATCTGCTTTTATTTGCTCCGCCAATTTTTCATCTTTCCCTTCAAGATCTGCCTGCAATTGCTTATTAACTGAAGCCTTCTCTCGTGTCTCTATTTCCATCCTGTTCATTTGTTTAAGTATTTCATTTAACTGGTTATTAAGTTCTTTGCAACATGTCTCTCTGGCTTTCAGATCTCCAGTTAATTTAAGTTTCGTCTCTTCATTTTGCTGCTCCAAAACCCCAAGCTTCTGCTCTAATGAAATAATGCACTCTTGTTTCTCCTGTAATTCTTTGGTAATTGTCTCCTGATGTTCAGTATGCTCTACATGCTTCCTGGATAACTCAGCCAACTCTTCATCTTTTTTAGCATTTTCCAAAACTAGTTTGTTGTATGAATCTTTAATTGATTTTAACTCATTTTCAAGTGTTTGTGCTTTAGTCTCTTTCTCTTTAAGCAAATTGTCCCATTTTTCCTTTAGAGCATTGTTTCCCTCAAGCTGAGATTTCAAATATTCACTTTCTTTTCTTTGTTCATCCTTAGTTTCTTGCAGCTTTTCAGATGATTTACTAATTTGTTCTTTCAGCAAAGTAATTTGTGACTCACACTCTGCAAGTATGTTATGGTATGCGACCTTGTTGGCTTTGAGTTCAGAACGGAGCTCCTTCATTGTCCTGCTGGTCTCACTGCTTTGTCTTATTTTCTTTGGTTTTAGCTTCATTCTCAACTCTCACTCTTTCTGGCTCCAGTCTCATTGTATTACTTTGCTCAGAAAGGACAGATATCTTCAGGCTTGCATCTCTGATATCGGCTGTTTGTACTTCTTTCAGGAAACGAGTTTCCCTTTCAGCCTTTGATAAAGCCTCTTCCATCCCTTCTATTTCTTCCTCTTTGCATTGCACTTGACGCTTCAGGACCATCACCTGTGCGGCACATTCTGTCATATTGCGAGACAGGACAGACACCTCCCTGTCTTTTTCTGCCACTGCTTCTTCAAGATTATCAATTTCTCTTTCGCGTTTCTGGAGATCTTGAAGAAGTTGAGATCTTTCCTCTAAATGGCTTGTATTCAATTTGTCAAGCTCTTCATTTGTCTGGTCCAGATCCAGCTGCATCGACTCTACCACGTCCTCTTGTTTCAAAGTCTAAACATCAAGAAAATAATGTTACCAGAATACTTCAAACATACGTTAGAGGGAGAATGGAAGTTACACTCCACATGTAGAACAGCTATCTAAGGTAATCAATCTGTACCCAACCGTACAGCCACAAGATAACCACGTTATTCTGTGGACTGTTTTAGCACACAGAAAGTTTAGTGCATGAAATTTTTAGCAGCCAATGCTGTTATTTTGCTGACATTTAAATGGGCCATGTTAAAAGAACAGCAAATTTCTTCTCTTACTTTATTTTAATGAGTTAGTTACCTTTTCCTTCAGTGTAGCAACTTTTTGTTAGATCCCTGATGACTCTCTTCTGCTCAGTGTTCTCCACTTCATAAACACTGCATTTCTTTAAGGCTTCATTCAGCTTAGTATTCAAAATAAAAGTCAATGTGATAGAAACGTATAGAATTGTATTAAAATTGTGATGTTACAGTTATAATATTAAATTTACCTAACACTGGAGTTTATGTTTTGAAATTCATAAACAAAGATAACTTAGCAACCCAAGCAAACATAACTACTTTCATGCAAAGCTCTGTGATGTGTCTAAGAAATCCTCACACCCAACTTCAAGCAACTACATGAAGCGAATAAAACTGTAAAGAAAGAGCAAAACCCTTCAGATACAGAAAACTGCAATATTGCTGCTGCGACACAAATAGGAACTTACGGCTAATGCTCACCAGTTCCAATCAATATTATTTCACAAGAACTTTAACTTACTTTTTGCTCAGTATGCACAGAATTTTCACCAAGCTCTTTGTTCAGAAGATCCTTTTCTTGAAGCAGTTGCCTCCAAGTTTCAATTTGCTCTAGTTTTTCTGTCGTGTTCAACAGCTTTTCTTCTTTTTCTCCAAGGGAAGTTTCAAGGAAGCTATTTCTGTCACTTCATCTAACAAGGAAATACATAGTTAGATATTTTGAACACAAAGCTCGCTTTAAGCTTTCTAGACTTATCAGCCCCAAACTAGGTTCCTAAAAGAATCATTATTTTTACACTTTCCATTTACACTTGCAACTACAAAAACAAGATTACTGCAACCTGAAGCAGGATCAACTCACACTTTGCAGGTGTTTTAAGAGATCATACTTCTCATCAGACGTCCAAGCTTGAAACAAAGAAAGCGAATCCTACACAGAGCTGTAAAGAACCTTCATCTTACCCTTTGAGCTGTTCATGCAAGCCAGAGATCAGAATGTGATGCTTTGCCGCATCTCGCGTTTGTTGGTTGCGTAACTGGGCAAGCTGAGTTTGCAAATGCTCATTCTCATTCTGCAACAAAAGAAGAGTGAAGCGGATTATCACGTACCAACACCCAGAACAGCACAAGATAACTGGAGTCACGAAAATCGGACTCTTCAGGAGATTTACATCCCACACGGTAACAGAGACCACTATTCTAGCACATGAGCAGATCATCAGTGCAGAACACAACACTGATACCAGCAGCTCAGATGTGATGTTAGTTCACATCGATGCAACTCACCTTGCAGAAACACCTCCTGCAGCAATGCTATGATAGCATGACCTGAAGGAGGACTGCTGTACACCCAAAGCAACACACACACTCACACTGTGTTAAGGCAGCTTACTTCTCTTAAGAGGGGAAGCTACTGCTTTGAAAAAATACTTTCCTCATTGCTTTGAAGACAGTACCAAACTTGCAATTTATTTTTGCCTGTTTTTTAAGGTTGAAGGAATGCAAAAATCTGCATATGGGGGATTGTGGAGAAAAGAAACAGGAAGCAAGCTGCATTCACACAGGTTTGTGGTTTCTTTTTTTGGAGGGGGTGGGGGGATGATGTTATTTTTGGTTTGTTTGTTTTTTAAACACAGTGCACATCTCCTACTCTAGCCAGATACACCGAACCAATTCAAAAATAAAACCACAAAAAAAAACTGGCAACAACATCCAAAAACCAAAAGCAGAACATGTATCCAGACTCCACAGCAAATAGGACACAGAATCACACAGAATGGTCGGGGTTGGAAGGGACCTCTGTGGGTCATCTAGTCCAACGCTCCTGCCGAAGCAGGGTCACCTACAGCAGGCTGCACAGGACCGCGTCCAGGCGGCTCTTGAATATCTCCGGAGAAGGAGACTCCACAACCTCCCTGGGCAGCCTGTTCCAGTGCTCCGTCACCCTCAGAGGGAAGAAATTCTTCCTCACGTTCAGACAGAACTTCCTGTGCTTCAGTTTGTGCCCGTTGCCCCTTGTCCTGTCGCTGGGCACCACTGAAAAGAGCTTGGCCCCATCGTCCTGACACCCACCCTGCAGACATTTCTAAGTATATATTAGGTCCCCTCGCAGCCTTCTCTTCTTCGGGCTGAACAAGCCCAGCTCCCCCAGCCTCTCCTCGTGGGAGAGATCTTCCAGTCCCCTCACCATCCTTGTAGCCCTCCGCTGGACTCTTTCCAGTAGCTCCTCATCTTTCTTGAACTGGGGAGCCCAGAACTGGACAGAGTACTCCAGAGGAGGCCTCACTAGGCCAGCGTAGGGGGGAAGGAGAACCTCCCTCAACCTGCTGGCCACACTCTTCTTGATGCACCCCAGGATCCCATTGGCTTTCTTGGCAGCCAGGGCACACTGCTGGCTCATGGTTAACCTGGCAAACTTGTCACCTCTGATGAAAATACGCTAGCATTTTGCAGGAGGCAGAACACACCTGTACCGCCCTCAATAGCTGCCCTTCTTCATCTACACCAAACGTTACCTGTCTTGAAAGGCTTTGTTACAAGATTCTCAAATAATAATTAACATATCAGGTTGTCTTTCATCTTAAAATCATTAATTCTTTTTTATATTTGTGCAGCTTAACAGACAAAGAACTATGAGTAATGCACTGAACCTGAAGGAGTCTGAGGAAGAGATCAGTTGTATCATTTAGTGAAAGTAAGGTTTACAAATTATCATAGTAACTCATCAATCAGGAAATACTAAAAAATAACCTTCCTCATAAATATTTATTTCACTGTTCCTTTTGGTGCCTCCACTGAATACTTTTACAATATCAATATATATCAAATTAATATCTGGTGTTTAGATTGTATATATATAAATAAATGTTAGTTATTACTTAACTTTTATATATTTGCACAGTTTCTTTTCTATAACTGTGTGTGTATATATGCACAGAAAAATAATAATACTACACACACAGTTACAGAAAAGAAACTTGAGGGATGTAAGAAGAGGGACACTTCTGCCAGTAGTAACAAAATCTGTTTCAGGACCTTCTGACAAAGCCCCCCTAACAAACAATCATGAAAATCAGGTTGCCTTTTACTAGGTTTCTAAAACAAATAACAAAGCTTACTTCCAAACAAGTTTCTCCCTGAGCTGAACAGAAGCAACAGGTTTCAACTTCAGAGCATAATCTAGCATGTGTACACCCTCTGCCAACAGAATGACGAAGCATAATGCCTTGACATGTTTTTGCTAGCTGCAAATGGGCATTTCTGTCTTACTGGAGGCTACGACTCCAAGAATATCAACAGAGAATAAAACGATTCTCTTCCATCATGAGGTTTTTACACAAACCGAAAAGCTCACCTGAAGAGTCTCCATTCTACCTTGAAGCTTCACTCTGTCTTCCAGATCCTGACAACGCTCTTCTAGAAGAAGAATTGGTTCCTGCAGTTGATTTCCTTCCATTTCCAACTCTTCAACCACACTCCATAAACCTACTTCTGTCAAAGAAGAAAAATTATTTCAAGAAAGGCCTGCTAACATTCCTCAAGTCTAGAAATGGTTTCAGCTTTTTATTCACAATTCTCCCCAGTGTTGGGAACAAGCAGACCTCAGCCATTTCCAGTGGAAGTGCCCGAGACCCTGCTTTTCCAAAAATTAGATGGCAAAACTTCCCTTAGCTGCTGAAAAACCAAAATAAAGTTGCACAGCTCAAGAACTCGGAGAATCTGGCAGAAATGTTCTCAACAATACTGTGGCTCATGTTACGTTAATCATAAGCTATCGATGTACTTGCAGGATCAGATCTTAAGCACTTGTTAATAAACAATTTAAACCGGTCTGTATCAAAGTTTGCAAGTGAGTCTGTTCCATTTCAACAGCGAGATATATTTGCAGCCTTTACCACTGATATAAAAACATTTGCATTGAAAAATAAGACTTTGATTTTTAAATTAAAAGCATACAGCAATGGAACGCCATTCTGTTTTGTAACATAACTGTTACAGATTGGAAGCACAGTCCCAGGAACAAGACTCGTAACTGAAAAAACACATGGCCTTGCCACACAGGACATTTCACGGGCACCAAGGCTCAACCAACTCCAGCGTGCAGACGTATTTACGTTCTGCTTCTGAACCAAAACTAGGCAGCTCATCCAGCACGCACATGCTTTGAAATGAAAAGGAAGAAAATGCAAGCCAAAAAAATGCAACAAAGATTAGAATACACCACCAGTGGGTTGTTAGTTGAATTTGGAAACAAAAATAGACACAAAATACAGATGCTGTGCATGCTTTCATAAACTGTCTAGTCGCTATCACACCTGCGTTAGGTGAAGTGTACTCTGGCCACCAGTCTCCCATGTTTTCTCCTTCAGCTGAATCAGTGCTATCCAAGGTGACGTGCAATTCTTGAAAGCTTTGCTTTCCATCAAAGTTGTATTCTTCCTACGCGTAAAAAATGAGAATGAAGTTCAATTTAAAGAGGAAAAGAAGCAAGGGTAAAATACATATCCTGTTATTAAAAGCATAGTTTCAATTCTAAGTCCTAAAGCTCAGCAAGTGATTGAGGTGCCTGAATGTCAGCATACGGGAGCGCTGTGGACACTAGAGCAACCTGCCCAGCTTCTAGCTAGTATTTCCAGAGAAGCCAAGCCTCCCACAGGTTTTGTGCGGTATCAGCCAGGACTTTTAAGACACCCCTATGTTTGGATACCTTCATTGGTCCCCTGATTTCTACAGTTAACAGGGTCCTCTGAATTTCAGGGTAAAGGATTGGAGTTCACTAAATTTAAGATTATTCTGCCAGTGGTATGTTCATGTGACAGTGACATCCTAATTCTTACAAAAGATCTTCATTTTCTCGTGTGTCTTACAGCACCACCTACCTAGAAGCAAACCTGAATGAACTGACACCACTTACTAATAAAAGTAAAGCTCCACCAACAGAGAGATTTATCAAGATTGTATCTAAACCAAAATAAATGGCCTTAACACATGAAGAATGCACACAGCTTCAAGCATGTGAATTACTCCAGAGTGAAGCTCGTTATTGTTCAATGTAAAATTAAGTAGACTCCCTACTCAAGGAACAGAGAGGCGTGATGCCATTGGAATTTCTCATCTTCTGGCTACATACCCGATCATTAAATTCACCAAAGTTTTCACTTATACAACCAATCTAAGTTCTTAAGCCCTTCGTGTATTTAACAAAAACCCCTAGTTTTATTAGCATAGAGGTAAAAATAAATTCTTATCTCTTTTAACCCACCTGAAGCTTGCTGCTGCTCTGATTGCTTTTTCTTCTTGCTTGCTGCAGCCTGCCCATTCCTTGAACTGTGGTCGGTTCCTCCTCCAGCTCCTGTTGCCCTGAGACTATGGCTGCATCAGAGCAGCCAGGAAAGAACCAGTCATCCTCAATCAGTTTTGTGCCACAGGAAGGCTATCACATTTACATCAGACACTACTACATAAAGAGAGACCAGGGACAGGCTGAAGTCCCTATCAATGACTGACAGGAACAAGATTAAAGAAGCAATCCATTGCGTTCACCTTGTGATTTCCCTCCAACATTACTACGTAGAACATCAGGATAAAGTCTGCAGATCTCGCTAAGAAGCAGCAAACTGAAGTCTAACTTTACTTCTTCATCAGCTCTAAATGAAGACTTTATACAGGAGACTGGAAAGGGTGAGGTTATGCTGATACTCAAAAAAAAGCCAAACAATTCAAATGCCAAACTAGATCTCGTTTCAATTTACCAGGTTGAAATATACCTGATTTGTACGACAAAGGCATCCATCAGCTGAGACAACTGTGGTTTTTACAATCTGAACAATCACGTTAGTTTTTACGGAAATGCCATACGTCCCTTTCAGCTTTAATTTTAGTACGAGCTACAAAGCCGGATCATTTGAGGAAGTCACAAGCATCTGTTACACTGCAAACCGGCATCAAACCATCTTATCGTAAATTAATCATACCATTCTTCTTAAGACAAAGATAAGAATCACTTTGAAATAAACACACTGAGTAAATTCGGAGTACGAAAGCTTAGGCAGGCATCCTGTTCATTGTTAGAAATGATTTTTCATTTAAAGTACATTCCCATCTGTTTTGTGATAGGACAAAACACGTTTGGGGTAACATGAAGAAACAGACGGCTCATGCAAAGCAGACAGGACAGAACAGCCAGCGAAAAGACACGACAGTAAAGGTGGCTCCATACTAACTGAAAATTACATGAATCAGATAGTTACAAATTTAGCTTTCAATTTAACCACATCACTCCACGGTTGTTCTCACAGCATGCAAAATGCAGGGAACTTATGTCGATGCATCTGTGAGGTAAACACCAGAAACTATGAGGAGATTCAGCCCTGCTGGAAATAGTCAGCTTTCATCCCAGCTGTCCAACGATTACTTCTACCACGAATTTCATCAACACACAATTCTCTAACACCTACTAGACTTAAGTTCTTCCTGTGATATTTCAAAATTGCATACTTCACATGTTGTCACAAAAGACTAGAGGAAAAAAGTCAAAGAAAAAAATTAATGACCCTCTTAAAATGAGGACTGCTAAATTGGATTCTACTTCTGGTTTTAATTATATTTTGGCTTTTGGCACTGTCACATTATCTGCATTCATTTTACACACCTTTGTTTCTTTTCAAGTATAGATTCTACAGGGATTTTTTTTTTTTTATAAATTACACAAACCTCTTCAAAGACGCAAAAATAAAAGAAAATTGCCACTGTCACATGAAAAATGAAAGTTTAGAAATCAGAACTTTAGAATGATTTGGAACACTCAGGCAAGTGTTAAAACACTTTCAGTTAAATTATGCATTGCTTTACCAACAATTAGTAAGTAAACACATCTTCTGATATGGGAAACTCTCTTCTCACTGGCTGACCAGATGGCACTGTGGGGTAGGAGTGGAGGGGGAAGGGACGCTGAGTGCTCATCAGGTGTAACGGCAGGAAAAAAGAAACAGAAAGGTCATGCTGATCCCAAGGGGAAAAACCGCAAAATTAAACACGGCCTGACGCAGGTGAAATTTCACAACTGTTATTAATATTGCATGTGGATCTGTAGTTACCGCAGATGAGGTCATCGGCAGTTTTAATGAAGGGAATACTATTCTCTTTCAATTCCAAAGCATCACGTGCGCAAATCACTCAAAAGGAAGCGACGTGATCCTCAAAACATTTCTGTGCTTACGTACTGAACTTCCACATTCATCATGTAAATGCAAAATAATTCAATCGCAGATTAAAAAGAGAAGACTCAAATTAACTCACTCGATTAATTATGGAGGTAGGTTGTGCACATGAAAATTGGCCATTCATCCCCACACGCTTCACTAACAGGACAAAAATTACAGTACTAGATTGCATCTGATACTAGATTGCATGGAAAAAAGCAGTACAAGCTATCTGAAACTTCACCAGACTTTTCTAAGTTTGAACAGAAGCTGCTTTGCTTTCTTATCGCCCGTTTCATTCATAATTTAGGAAACTACAAAATCTGAGGTTACTTGAAATCTTGTTTTCTGTAAGTGATTTAATAGTCTTAACCAGCTCCAAACCATTGCCAGTTAATGTTACCCAGCTGACTTGTAGAAGCAGCACTTACCAACAGATTACTAGATATGCTAAGAAAGGTTTCGCAGTGATTCTATTTCAAAGAGAAACTGACTCAGGTACATTCTGCTAAAGTACCCCCTTCAGTCATCAAATTCAAACCAACATTTCTGTTTCCCCACACCTTCACTGGCTGTTCTAGGCAGGCAGCTTTCATTTTTCGTGATGAACTTTTTATCATTGATCTTTCATATGCAGACAACAAGCTTCCAAAGTAAATTCAAGCACTCTCACAGAGCAGCAACTCAGATTGCAAACAGAATATCACGTCTACTCATAACAAGGACACAAAAAAAGATGAATGTATGAAAAACAGATTCAAGCAAATAGGAAAAAGAAGAAATTGCACATTTAAGCAATTTCACTAACTACAAATCTTACGACTACAGAAATGAGTCACGGTGGTGTGCTGCCAATTCAATCTGAAGGACAGCAGACACACACACATAGATGTACATCTACAAATACGATAACTGTATCGTAAATAAATCCATTCACCTTCTGTCTCCTCCTCAGTCTGAGCCATTCTCAAGACCACAGCAGATTTCTATTCTCTGACTTGATCGCGGGACTCCTCTGACTCTGGCACATTCTCCTGCCATTCCAAGAGCTGATTCTGCAGTTCATCCACACTACCTGATTCACTGGCCTAACAAGAGAAATTGCATAGGAAAACATATTTACCAAATCCCACTGCAAATGTAAATAAAAAGTAGTAACATCCAGCAACCATAACAGCTAAATGTGACCAACGCTTCCAATGTGCCTTTGTCAGCTATCTTACAATTTTTGTAAACAGATATAATTTTTGCACTCTCACTAACGATATTTTGAATAAATTCACATAAAATCCTACCCAGGTTTATATCTGAGCTATGACACTGTGCTCACCAAAATGGCTTTTACAGGCTCTATTGTTTGTCTTTTTCTTTCTTTACTGTATCTAAACTAATTCCCTGTGTGCTACTGAACAGATGTGGTCACATTCAGGATCAAAAGTAGCATTTTTGTTACAGATAACATCAAATTATGTACAACACTGTTCATCTCAGTATGTCCCACATGGCAAAACGCAAACGCTGAGAGGTCAGGCACACTGCATTCAAACCTGAGATTTAGCTTCCAAGAGAGCTGAAGAGCTTGGTAACGTCAAGGAACCGATAACATCAAGGAATGGCTCCCCACTGCCACTTTTTTTTTTTTTTTTTAAAGTATTATTTAACAAAACTGTTGTTGTTTGTCTTGGCCTGTTAATCAGCTGCTAACACCCAGAAACATTTCCCATTAAGTACTCGAAACTTCAGCTATTTTTCAGTCAGGAAGAAAACCATAGTGTTTTTCCACGCTCTCATGCTAAGAAGTGTGCCAGACAGCTCACAGCACAAGTGAAAGTGATCTGCCAAGCAGTCATTTGTGCCCTGAATGATTCCAGTAATCCAAAAATGCTACCAGCCATAGTATGTGCACATGTTTGCACCTTCAAACATAGCGCTACAAGAAAGAGGCGTCTGGCGGTTCTTCAGCTAGAATTCTGCACAACTCCTTTCACTGTTACACACAAGTTCCTCCGTGCCCAAACACCAGCCGCATCCTCAAACTCCTTCCTTGCATAAAACTTTCAGCTTCAATTATCGTCAGCACAAACCACCTACTGCTTCATTACTCTCATTTTGTCTGATCACCATATAGATCTTTACTCAACGATCACCCAAAATTAAAAATGGCATTTCTTAACTATTGAGATAAAAACACCACAGCCAAGACACCACCTTCTCCACCACACAATGGAAGTATTTTTAGTGTGTTTACTTACATTTTCCATATAGGTAGCATCTTTTCCTTGGAAACGCTATCTTTCTTTGCTTTGAATATTTTTAAGACTTCCAGTTTGCTCCTGGAACAAGCTACATTTCTCTTCACTGCCTCCAACTCTCTTGCTAAGGTTCTGAACTACAATCTGCATGCTTTGGAGCGAGGATTCTTTAACAGCCAGCTCATTCTTTAGAATGCAAACCAAAAGACAATTAAAAGAAGGGACCCAGAAAAAAGATACAGTAATCATCATGAAGCTGACTCCTAGCCCTTCCCTCAGAGTTAGAGCAACATTCAACTCAAAGCTCAGGTTTGGTCTGAATTTGAATGAAATTTGTCAGCACCTTCTGAAGTCGATACTAATACATACAAATGATACTGACAAAAGTAATAAAGAAATATAGATCTACTAACATAAATGAAAATAATCAGTAAAGAATTTGGATTCACGTGAATAAGTGCACAGGATTTGTGCTTCAGAGAAAGATGCACCGCATAACGCAGCAGAATTTGCTGATTCCTTGAAATCTCTATGGAGATTTTCTATTTCAGCTGCTAATATATCTTCAGTTCTTCATTGGGCACGAGTATTCCATTGGCAACACCACTTGATCCAAACGCTATCTGTAAATCCATGATGTAAGCATCTCTTTCAGCTCACTTCTTCTCTATCTCTGCCAGCGTGGCATCCGTTTCAGCCCCACGACAGCGCTGGGCCTCCAGTTCAACACTCTGAAAACGAAAAGACAGCACTGCTGGTCATGTATACTTCCACCATATACAGCACAGAAGAACGGTTTAAATGTTTCCTTATTGCCTCTTTTAGGATACTGAAAAAATTACAATCGCATTCCTGACCTGGTTCAGTTTTAACTGTAATCCTTAATTACTGAGCCTTTCTCTCTGAAATTCTGCAGCATTCACATTCCTGCCGCCTTCCAGTGTCAACAGCCACGTCCACAAAACCCATCACTGCACACAACAGCTACAAACCATAACACGAAATCATCCCTTGAAAGAAAGAGAGGGACGGGGAGCAGGACAGAGAAACGGAGAGAGAAAATAAGCGATGGGGAGCAGGGCAGAGCACTAGGAAGAGGAAAATAAGACAAGGAAGAAGACCGAGGAGCTCAGAGAGAAAGAAGGGTCGAAAGGAAACGCCAGAGAGGTAGAGAAATCAAGAAATACAGGGACGAGGAGCCTTGCAGAGACGGAGCACGAAAATGTAGGGCCGGTTAGCGCGAAAGAGGGAGAGAGAGATGGGGGCAGGGGGAGGAGATGAAGAAGAAAGGAGAGATAAAGATGGCAACGGAGCGCAGGGGACACAGACAGAGAGAGAAAAAGGACAGCGAACAGGAAAAAAGGGACTGAGAAACAAAGAAAGGGTCAGATCTAGACAAAGAGACCAAGAAGGGGGCGAGGGGCGTGTGTGCAGGGAAACCCCAAAACAAACCAGCAAGGGGCTAGAGAACAGAGAGGGAGAGAAAGAGAAGAAAGGGCCATGAAGCAGGACAGAGAAGGAGAGAAAGGCAAAAAGGGAGAGCAAAAAGAGAGCCGGCTGGACAGGGAGATATAGCAAGAAACAACCAGACAGGCAGCAGGGCACAGAAATAGAGACAGGGAGCCGGCTAGAGAAATTCTGGAGGGAGAAAAAGAGGGAGAGGGAGCACGACACAAACACAGACAGAAGACGAGAGGTACAGGGAAAGGAAAAGAAAAGGAAAAAGGAAAAAAAAAAAAAAAAAAAAATCACAGCAGCGTGGGAGAGAGAAGGATCCAGGGGAGGGCCCGGGACGCAGAAGAGGGGCGACAGGGCCCCGAGGGCCCGCCACTCACCGCAGCTCTCGCTCTCCACGCTCCCGGGAGACTCTGCCGCTTCAGACGCTTCTCTCTCCTGCTCTCCTCCATTCCTCTTCCCTAACTCCGGTCGCTTGGCTGTCCCCCACCTAAGACAAAACGTCCATGTCTCGCAGCTCTTACGAGACAAGGCTCCCTACGCACGTAGCCGCGCTCCTGCGCTCCACAACCGGACCATGCTGCTGCTGGTGACACATACAGACCCTGCGGGGCACGCTGGCGGCCTGGCCTGCTGCGGGCTACCAAGAGGGAGCCTTCCTCACCCGCACAGGCAGGCTCTCTCCTGCCTGCAGCCCCAGCCAGCTGCCAACCAGGTGGCCTTCCATTTCTTCTTCTTCTTCTTCAGCCTTCTCGGGACTCTCCAGCTTCAGCCGCGACACCTCCTGCCCGCAGCCACTCAGCGCTCCGCCTCCCCCTTTTCGCCCCCACGCCGCCAGCACAGCGAGGCCCGGCACACGCAGCCCACACAAGCCCGGAGCGGGCGCAGCCAACGGCATCCCCAGGCCACGAACGGACAAACGCGTCCTCAGCGCGGCCCCTGCCACACACAAACAAGCAGCGGCCACCGCCTTCAGGGAGGCCGAGGCACGCTCCAGGGCCAGCGTGCCGCCCGCACCACGGGCCTTGGGGCAGGCCGGGCGCTCCGGGACAGGCTTCAGGGGACGTGCTGCAGCTGGGGGCGGCTGCGCGGGGCGACAGGGGCCGGGGGAGCGCTGCCGGCTTGGGGGGGATGCCCGCCTCCTTCCCCCCTTCCCTTCCGTCACCTCCCGCCTCTGGCCCCGGGGCTGCCCGCACCCGGCTCGCCTCCTGCAGCCTGCCGCAGCGGCCGGCTCCAAGCTTCCCGTCCCACCACCCTCGGGCACCCACCACGCACCCCCGCACCCGCCGGAGGGGAGCCCGCGCCTCACCGCTGGCCTCTCTGCTCCCCCGCCGCCCCGGCACCCGACAACACACCGCCGCCATGCTGCTCCCCCGCACCGCGCATGCGCCACGCGCCGACGGCGCGCCGGAGGGGACACACCCTGCGCCGAACGCCGGCCTGCAGTACCGCGTGGCGCCCACGCGGCGGCGCCAGCGGGTACGGCGGGTACAGCATCCTTATGGGGGTGCGTCCTCCTGGCTGGTAGCACAACTCTTACAAATGCACGAGAAAGGGAGGTGGATAGCATAACTACTGTTCTCAGTCTCGGAAAACACCCATCACTGAAATGTTAGTCTCATTTTAGCATCAAAAATTAGAAGTAACTTGCTAATTTCTATGACATCCATACACCGTGGTTTTTTAACGGATGCAAGCAAGCCAAACCACCCTCAGAGGTGAATGAGCACAGGTGATGTGTAGAGGAACAGCACTACTTATCGCCGACAGGACGCGACAGAAGTATTTAAAAGCACTTGCGATGGACAATAGAGGGGCCAGCTTCCTCATATTCATCTTTGCTGACCCACATTTGCTGAAAAGTGGACAGAGACGCCAGTATTGAACCCCCAGTCCAGACAGAGTATTTACATTCTGCTGGTGCAATCATCTAGAACAGAAGCACAATCTGTTGGAAATAAAGTGACAAGCAGCTAACACAGTAAACATCTCTTTGGAGGAAACAACTAGGTGAAACGCTTTTCATCATCAAAGCACAACTCCAATGAAGTAAAGCGCCGAAGAGGTAGAAAGGCTGCCATATTTTGTCTTCCACCTTGAGTCGACAGAGCTGCTATAACGTTACTATGAACAGACAAATACCGCAGCCCGTTGAGAGATCTGCAGATGGCCTACAACACAGCTACCAAAAAATTACAAACATATACGAAAGAAAAGTAAAGTTTTGAAATATTTATCCAATTTGGTTGTAAATAAAGACCGCTGGGACAACACTGCACAGAACGGTCGGAGCATTTTTCTAATGATAAAGGAATTCTTTTACGTAAAAAGAATCCCAAACCCCAAAACACTGAGATACACTGGCACTGTGTATCTAGCTAAGCACTAGATGTGAAGCTAGAAGACCTCCCGCTGATTCCCGCCTGAGCCACTCAATTGCTCAAATACACTGCATGTACCCCTGCTCCTGCGTGCTCCCGTTTCCACGCCTGCCACTCCACGTCATGCCCGTGCAACATGTCGTCTGCTGCCTGACAAACATGGCCTCTCTATTTCACTACACATTGCCTTGCTCCAAGGCAAAAGGGTCCTTCCAAACAGCTAACAAGCCGCAGACTTTGCACGCTGCTTGGATTTTGGATTTATTCTTTCACCCTTTTCTCTGATAGCCAAGCCTTGAAGCCTACAATATCCCCTGTATCTTCTCAGGTTGGTCATGTTCCCTTTAGTATTTACAGCTCCATCTTCTCTAGGTTCATCCCTACCTATCTTGCTGTTCTGTGGTGTCTTTCAAGGAGCCCCTTTCTCCTTCTTAGCCCTATTTCACTGCGAAGCCCACAGGACTGTCTTCCTTAACTGTTCTTTCACATTTTCTCAAAATGACCTCAGAAACTCCCATGGCTTCAGCAACCATTTCTATTCCAGTACCTCTCCAATCCCTCTCTTCATTCTGCTTTGGCTGTTAGGAGGAAAAGAGGCATGAATTAAGCAGGCTGTCCGAGGGTCTCCTAACATCAGGGCCTGGGATGCAAGACCTGCACATTCCCTTGTGGACATTTGCATTTGACTATAGGATCTAACTTTCCAACAAAAGCTTCTTCTGGAACCGCAGGTGTGCAAAATTACCTGAATCTTCATAGCACTTGGAGCCAAAGCGGTAATCTCTTTCTGCATACGAGCGCCAATCCCAGGATACATCGTGGTTCCTCCAGAGAGGACGTTATTGGCATAGAGATCCTTACGGATGTCGATATCACATTTCAGAGTACTGTTGTAAGTGCTTACGTGGATACCTGCAGATTCCATCCCTGAGTGGAAAGAAGTTTCAACACATGTGATTTCTCTTTCTTCCCTTCTTTTTCTTACTGTTCAAATGAAAGGGAAGCTCAGCAGTCCAAGAAAATTCCAGGAAAAAAAACCTACGTGATGCTCAGGAGAGCATCTCGTGGTACTGTTCCTTGCTAAAGAAAAGGAACAGACCAGATAAAGTCCAAACTGTGTTCCCAGGACTGTAAGTACTAGACTTTTAAACTAGCTTAACACGCATATTTTGACAAAGATCTGTGATCCAGGAAGTCCCGATTTCCACCGCTACGTTTCTGACACCACTGTTGAACACCAACGCTGATCCTCGATACACTTCTGGCAGCCAAATCCCCCCACCTCCTAACGAGCATTTCTCCTGCTGATGTTCAAATGCAGAATATTTGAACATCACTCCTGCTGATGTTCAAAGGCAGAACTTGGAGCTATATTAATGCTTCAATAGTTTGCTTTCTACACACAAACGCAGCTAGCTTTACCACTTCGTTTAATGGAAATCGTGCCAAACTGCCCGCAGTCATTTGGCTCACTCCTCACGAGTGGAATTTAAATTGAAAGTAGGAAATTTGTGTGAGGGCGGTACAAGTTACCATAGAAAGTGGCAGTCATCCACTGGATAGAATGGGAAATTTGACACTACAGATAAAACTACTGGAAAATAACGTGCGATTTCATTTTGTATGATTACATTACAGATTAATATAATCAAACAATAACCTGAAGCAGCATCTAGATATAAAACCCACATAAGCAGCACCGTGCAGTTATACATCAGCCAGTCGAGATAAAAAGCACGATCTTCTGACAGTACTCTAAATCATCACCTTAGAAACTCTTCTGCACTTATAAGAGGCTGAAATCATCTTACGATGCAGGTACCTCTAAACTGACAGGCGCCTTCTCATCCAGCAGCTGTAGCAGCAGTGTTCATCGCGTCTAAAGAGCTGATTAAGTCAATAGAAGCTGCGTGTTTCTATGGACATTTGAGAATCAGTACCTCAGTTCCTATAGCTGCAGGTTGTCTATACTTCCTACGAAATTCTTCTTTTCATTCTCTGTCAAGTCCCTAGAAAGAAAAGTCCTGTCTCACCTATGAAGGATGGCTGGAAGAGAGTTTCAGGGCATCGGAACCGCTCATTTCCAATGGTGATGACCTGTCCATCAGGAAGCTCATAGCTCTTTTCAAGAGAGGAGGAGGAAGCAGCAGCTGCCATTTCATTTTCAAAATCCAAAGCCACATAACAAAGCTTCTCCTTGACGTCTCTCACAATCTCCCGTTCCGCTGCAGACAGCCAACAAGATTTTAATCAACATACAGTACAACAGCCAGGACACAGACTTTCTCATGCACATTTCCCTGAGTTCACAGATTCACAGAATATTAGGGGTTGGAAGGGACCACTGTGGGTCATCTAGTCCAACCCTCCTGCTGAAGCAGGGTCACCTACAGCAGGCTGCACAGGACCGCATCCAGGCGGGTCTTGAATGTCTCCGGAGAAGGAGACTCCACAACCTCCCTGGGCAGCCTGTTCCAGTGCTCCGTCACCCTCAGAGGGAAGAAATTCTTCCTCACGTTCAGACGGAACTTCCTGTGCTTCAGTTTGTGCCCGTTGCCCCTTGTCCTGTCGCTGGGCACCACTGAAAAGAGCTTGGCCCCATCTTCCTGACACCCACCCTGCAGACATTTCTAAGTATATATTAGGTCCCCTCGCAGCCTTCTCTTCTTCAGGCTGAACAAGCCCAGCTCCCCCAGCCTCTCCTCGTGGGAGAGATGTTCCAGTCCTCTCACCATCCTTGTAGCCCTCCGCTGGACTCTTTCCAGTAGCTCCTCATCTTTCTTGAACTGGGGAGCCCAGAACTGGACAGAGTACTCCAGAGGAGGCCTCACTAGGGCAGTGTAGAGGGGAAGGAGAACCTCCCTCAACCTGCTGGCCACACTCTTCTTGATGCACCCCAGGATCCCATTGGCTTTCTTGGCAGCCAGGGCACACTGCTGGCTCATGGTTAACCTGGCAAACTTGTCACCTCTGATGAAAATACGCTAGCATTTTGCAGGAGGCAGAACACACCTGTACCGCCCTCAATAGCTGCCCTTCTTCATCTACACCAAATGTTACCTGTCTTGAAAGGCTTTGTTACAAGATTCTCAAATAATAATTAACATATCAGGTTGTCTTTCATCTTAAAATCATTAATTCTTTTTTATATTTGTGCAGCTTAACAGACAAAGAACTACGAGTAATGCACTGAACCTGAAGGAGTCTGAGGAAGAGAGCAGTTGTATCATTTAGTGAAAGTAAGGTTTACAAATTATCATAGTAACTCATCAATCAGGAAATACTAAAAAATAACCTTCCTCATAAATATTTATTTCACTGTTCCTTTTGGTGCCTCCATTGAATACTTTTACAATATCAATATATATCAAATTAATATCTGGTGTTTAGATTGTATATATATAAGTTATTACTTCACTTTTATATATTTGCACAGTTTCTTTTCTATAACTGTGTGTGTATATATGCACAGAAAAATAATAATAATACACACACAGTTACAGAAAAGAAACTTGAGGGATGTAAGAAGAGGGACACTTCTGCCAGTAGTAACAAAATCTGTTTCAGGACCTTCTGACAAAGCCCCCCTAACAAACAATCATGAAAATCAGGTTGCCTTTTACTAGGTTTCTAAAACAAGTAACAAATAACAAAGCTTACTTCCAAACAAGTTTCTCCCTGAGCTGAACAGAAGCAACAGGTTTCAACTTCAGAGCATAATCTAGCATGTGTACACCCTCTGCCAACAGAATGACGAAGCATAATGCCTTGACATGTTTTTGCTAGCTGCAAATGGGCATTTCTGTCTTACTGGAGGCTACGACTCCAAGAATATCAACAGAGAATAAAACGATTCTCTTCTATCATGAGGTTTTTACACAAACCCAAAAGCTCACCTGAGGAGTCTCCATTCTAACTTGAAGCTGCACTCTGTCTTCCAGATCCTGACAACGCTCTTCTAGAAGAAGAATTGGTTCCTGCAGTTGATTTCCTTCCATTTCCAACTCTTCAACCACACTCCGTAAACCTGCTTCTGTCAAAGAAGAAAAATTATTTCAAGAAAGGCCTGCTAACATTCCTCAAGTCTAGAAATGGTTTCAGCTTTTTATTCACAATTCTCCCCAGTGTTGGGAACAAGCAGACCTCAACCATTTCCAGTGTAAGTGCCCGAGACCCTGCTTTTCCAAAAATTAGATGGCAAAAGTGTAAAATTAAGTAGACTCCCTACTCAAGGAACAGAGAGGCGTGATGCCATTGGAATTTCTCGTCTTCTGGCTACACAGCTGATCATTAAATTTACCAAAGTTTTCACTTATACAACCAATCTAAGTTCTTAAGCCCTTCGTGTATTTAACAAAAACGTGCTGCAGCTGGGGCCGGCTGCGCGGGGCGAGAGGGGCCGGTGGAGCGCTGCCGGCTTGGGGGGGATGCCCGCCTCCTTCCCCCCTTCCCTTCCGTCACCGCCTGCCTCTGGCCCCGGGGCTGCCCGCACCCGGCTCGCCTCCTGCAGCCTGCCGCAGCGGCCGGCTCCAAGCTTCCCGTCCCACCACCCTCGGGAAGCCACCACGCACCCCCGCACCCGCCGGAGGGGAGCCCCCGCCTCACCGCTGGCCTCTCTGCTCCCCCGCCGCCCCGACAACACACCGCCGCCATGCTGCTCCGACGCACCGCGCATGCGCCACGCGCCGACGGCGCGCCGGAGGGGCCACACCATGCGCCGAACGCCGGCCTGCAGTACCGCGTTGCGTCCACGAGGCGGCGCCAGGGGGTACGGCGCGGCGTCCACGCCCAGCGCCGGCTCCGGGCAGCCCCCGACTCGCGGCTCCGACACGGCGCCGCACCCCCGCCGCTCCTTGCCCCCGACACGGACCCCGCCCTCCCGGGGGCTTTTCCCCGGGTCCCGCCGCTCCATCCACTTCCCCCCTACACCCCGCGCTCACCTTCTCCCTCGCTGCAGCCGCAACGCGGCTATGGCTCAGCTCCTCCTTCGGCTCCCATCGGGCCCGGCACGGCAGCACCGGGCCCTCTACCGGCAGAGGGAGGGGCCGTCGCCATCAGCCCCGCTGCCCGCACCTGGGGCTCTTCCGGCCCCGGCCCACGGCTGGAGCCCACGATGCCGTCATTGGGCAAACACAAAGACTCTCTGAAGCCCTTTGGGCACTTCAGCAAGCAGGCAGGCGTTCCTTATTGCAGCGCCGGACACACAGGGCACGGCTCCTCCCAGCGCGCAAAGCACCTGCGCCACTCGAGCCGCAGTACCGAACTTTGCTCACCGGGTGGCAGCAGCGAGCTCTTAGACACGGCGCCACCGCGCATTGGCGCCACCCGAGCCGCAGTACCGAACTTTGCTCACCGAGTGGCAGCAGCGAGCTCTTGGACACGGCGCCACCCGAGCCGCAGTACCGAACTTTGCTCACCGGGTGGCAGCAGCGAGCTCTTGGACACGGCGCCGCCCGAGCCGCAGTACCGAACTTTGCTCACCGGGTGGCAGCAGCGAGCTCTTGGACACGGCGCCGCCCGAGCCGCAGTACCGAACTTTGCTCACCGGGTGGCAGCAGCGATCGTACCGGCCCCTCCACGGCCACCCGGGCCCTCCACCGGCAGAGGGAGGGGCCGTCGCCATCAGCCCCGCTGCCCGCACCTGGGGCTCCCCCGGCCCACGGCTGGAGCCCGGCAGGAACAGGGGGCCGTCGCCCCAGCCCCACAGCCCGTCCCCTCCTCCCCTGGCCTCTGGCGCAGCCCCTCGTCCCGTGCAAACCAAGCACAAACGCAGCCGCCAGGGCAAAAGGGACCGCAGGTCTTTATTCAGTCACGCACCCAGCCAGTCCCGGGAGCCGCTCCGCCCCGGGGCTCGGGGCCCCCGACGCTCCCTCTGCCCCTCCGACACCTCGGCACTCCTTCCCGCAGCTGTGCCCGTTGCTCCAGCGGGGAACAGTCCGTCCGTCGCCTCCCGGAGCGACGCGCTGCTCGGCAGAGGCTGCCAAAAATGAGGAGCAGGGTGCAGGCCACTACAAGAGAGGAGAAAAGTGACAGGTGGCTGGACAGCGGCGGTGGAACGAGAAAGCACGAAGCAGGTAAAGGGACAGCGAGAGAAGGACGGGGACAGGCAGTCCCACAGAGACGGAGAAAGAAGCAGCAGCAAGAGAGGAAGAGCAGCAGCAGAAAGAAGAAGAGGGAGCAGGACACAGACCGAAAATGAAGAATGGGGAGCGGGAAGGAGATGCAAAAAAATCCCCTGCAGCATGACAGAGGAAAAAAGAACAGCGGCAGGGACCTGGACAAAGAGAGATGAGGAAATAGAATAGAATAGACATGGAGAAAGCAGTAGATCTGTGACGTGCTACGGAGCCAAGAAGGAAGGCCTCGAATCAAGGGACGAGGAGGCAGACAGAGAGCACCAAAGACAGCAAAAGTACTGACAGGCTACAGAGTAGGAGGAAAGCAAAACTAGTAACCGGGAGCTGAACAGAAAGAGGGGAAGAAGGAAAAAAATGCCACAGGCTGCAAGGCAGAAAGAGGGAGGACCTAAAAGATGGGGACAAGTCAGAGACAGATGGAGAAAGAAGGTACACAAGAGCAGAAAAAAAAATAATCGTAGCAGTGGGGGAAAGAGAGGGAGCCGGGCAGGGCCCAGGATGCAGAAGAGGGGTGACAGGGCCCCGAGGGCCCAGGACTCACCGCAGCTCTCACTCTCGGTGCTGCCGGGAGACTTGGACACTTCAGATGTTTCTCTCTCCTTCTCTCTTCCCTTCTTCTTCCGCAACTCCAATCGTTTGGCTCTCCTCCACCTGAGAGAAAATGCATGTGGCTGTCTTAGAGCTCATACGAGACGTGGCTTCCTAGACAAGAAGCCTCAGGAACAGGACAGAGAAAAAGAGAGAATATGATGAGTGGGAAGCAGAACACATGGATCAAGAGAGAACTTGAATCAGAGGAGTAAACAAGGCAGGAAAGAGAGATAAAGACAGGGAAGAAGCCACAAGAAAAGGGCCTTTCTGGCCTCTACTCGCACCCCCCGGCCTCCCTTTTTTTCTGGCCTCTACTCTCGCCCCCGGCCTCCCACCCCTTTCCGGCCTCCTTTTTTTTCCTGGCCTCTACTCCCCCCTCCTCGGCCACCCCCCCCCCCACCTCCCACCCCTCGTCAGCCTCCTACCTCCCTTTTTGCTGGCCTCTACTTAATTCAGCTTCCCACCCTTTTTCAGCCTCCCACCCCTGTCCCACGCAGTGCAGGACACACTGACAGAGAGAGAAAAAGGACAGGCAACAGGAAGAAACGTACTAAGAAACAAAGAAAGGGTCAGACGAAGAAGGGGGTGGGTGGTCAGGGTTGGAACCCCAACACAAACCAGCAAGGGGCTAGAGGACAGACAGAGAGGAAGACAAGAACGGGCCGGGAAGCAGGAAGAGAAGGAGAGAAAGGCAAAAAGGGAGAGCCGGCTGCACAGGCAGGTACAGCAAGAAACGACCGGACAGGCAGCAGGATCGAGAAAGAGAGACAGAAAAACTGGGGACAGGAAGCAGGACAGAGGGACGGCGAGAGGAAACAAGGGCCAGGGAGCAGGACAGCGGTGGAAAAAGAGGCACTGGGGCAGTAGGACAGAAAGAGAAGGAAGAAAGGCCAGAAGAAGGACGGGGAATAACAGCGAAGGGAAAGAGAAGGACAAGGAGCAGGACAGATTGTCAGAGAAAGACAGGGACAGGGAGCGGGACAAGGTGATACTGAGAGAGAAAAAGGGGACAAGGAGGCAGGACAAAGTGAAAGACAGGCACAAGTAAGAGACGGGGGAGCAGGACAGAGACGGAGGGGGAAAAGCCTCAGCTGGGCAGCAGGAGAGAGAGGCGGAGAAGGGAAAAAACAGCACCGGGCTGAGGGACCCTGAGGGAGGAATTAAAAAAACAAACACAGGGAGCAGGACAAAATGACAGAGAGAGAGAAAAGGGACAGAGCAGGACAGCATTGGGGGGAGAAATGCCACCGTGACAGGCAGCGGGAGAGAGGTATGGAGAAAGAAAAAAAATACCGAGGAAGAGAGAAAGGGAAGAAGGGACAGCGAGCTGCACAGGGGGATAGAGAAATAAAGGATGGGAGAGGGAATGGTGCAGAGAGAGAAAGGCAGAAAAAACAGCAAGAGGCAGCAGGGCAAAAGGACAGCAAGAGGAGAAAGGAAAGGGACAGGGAGCTGGACAGAGATGGGAAAAAAAGCAGCGGGGACACACGAAAAGAGACAGAAAGAGAAGGGCACAAAAGGATAGATCAGGACAGCGGCAGGATGGAGACGCAGAACAAAACCTGGGACGGTCAACCTGGGTGGGCGGGGAGCGGTCAGAGAGCTGGAGAAAGGAAAAACTCTGCTGTGGAGCAGCAGAGGGGGACGGAGAAAGAGAGAGAGGGACGGGGAGCAGGGCAGAGAAACGGAGAGAGAAAATAAACGATGGGGAGCAGGGCAGAGCACTAGGAAGAGGAAAATAAGACAAGGCAGAAGACCAAGGAGCTCAGAGAGAAAGAAGGGTCGAAAGGAAACGCCAGAGAGGTAGAGAAATCAAGAAATACAGGGACGAGGAGCCTTGCAGAGACGGAGCACGAAAATGTAGGGACGGTGAGCGCGAAAGAGGGAGAGAGAGACGGGGGCAGGGGGAGGAGATGAAGAAGAGAGATAAAGATGGCAACGGAGTGCAGGACACACAGACAGAGAGAGAAAAAGGACAGTGAACAGGAAAAAAGGGACCGAGAAACAAAGAAAGGGTCAGATCTAGACAAAGAGACCAAGAAGGGGGCGGGGGGGGGGTGTGCAGGGAAACCCCAAAACAAACCAGCAAGGGGCTAGAGAACAGAGAGGGAGAGAAAGAGAAGAAAGGGCCATGAAGCAGGACAGAGAAGGAGAGAAAGGCAAAAAGGGAGAGCAAAAAGAGAGCCGGCTGGACAGGGAGGTACAGCAAGAAACGACCGGACAGCCAGCAGGACAGAGAAATAGAGACAGGGAGCCGGCTAGAGAAATTCTGGAGGGAGAAAAAGAGGGAGAGGGAGCAGGACACAAACACAGACAGAAGACGGGAGGTACAGGGAAAGGAAAAGAAAAGGAAAAAGAAAAATAAAGAAATCACAGCAGCGTGGGAGAGAGAAGGATCCAGGGGAGGGCCTGGGACGCAGAAGAGGGGCGACAGGGCCCCGAGGGCCCGCCACTCACCGCGGCTCTCGCTCTCCGCGCTGCCGGGAGACTCTGCCGCTTCAGACGCTTCTCTGTCCTGCTCTCCTCCATTCCTCTTCCGTAACCCCGGTCGCTTGGCTGTCCCCCACCTAAGACAAAACGTCCATGTCTCGCAGCTCTTACGAGACAAGGCTCCCCAGGCACGTAGCCTCGCTTGCTCTCGCGCTACGCGCAGGAACAGCACAGAGGGAAAGAGAGAGAGACAGAGAACGACGAGCGGGCAGCAGAACTGATGGATCAAGAGAGAAACTGAATCGGAGGAATAAAGAACACTGGATGGAGACACAAGTAGAGCGAACAAGCCAGATGGACGGGGGCAGGAGACACACAGATCAGGCCAAAGAGGTGGAGAAAGTAAAATCGGTGATGGGCTGCAGGATGATAGAAAAGGCCACGGTTCAGCACAGAGGAGAACAACGGGACAGCAAGCCGGACAGGGGCATATAGCGAGAAACAAAGGGACAGGCAGCAGTATGGAGATACACAGACAAAGAGTTACGGGGAGGATGGAGGACAGAGAGAACAAGAGAAAAGGGACAGGGAGGGGGGCACAGATGGAGAAAGAAACATTGCAGAGAGAGAGAGGAAGAAAGCGACAGGGCAGAGGCAGAGAGGTAGAGAAAGGAAGCAAAAAGTAGCGACGAGTAAGAGGCCAGAGGGACAAGGAAAAGCCAGGAGGAAGGACAGAGTGAGAGAGAAAACAGGTGAGGGACACGACGCCAGACTGTGAAACAGAGAGCGCGACAGGGAGCAGGACGCTGGGACAGACAGCAAACGAGAGCAACAGAGAGAACGGCAGCGAGGCGGAGCACGAGAGAAAACAGGGACTGAGAGCAAGACCGAGGGGTGAAGCAATAAATAACGGGGCTGGGGAGCAGGACAGCAGAAGAGAGAGACAGAGAGGGGGACACATAAGACAACCGCAAACTGAGAGGGAGAAGGAGAAGAGCACAGAGGGTCACAGACAAAAAGAGAGGGACGGCAGCAAGAGAAAAACAAGACGAGGCAGAAGGACTGAGGAGCAGAGAGAAAAAGGGTACAGGGAAAAGGACAGAGATGCAGAAAACAAGGAAAGCCTGGAGCACAGGGCAAAACTGACAAGGACAGGGAGCGGGACAAAGGGATGGAGGAGTTAAAAACAGCGATGGGCCGCAGCACAGAGGAAGAGAGAGAAAAAGAGCAAGAGCAGCAAGGGAAGAAGAGTGACAGAAGGGTGTTGACAGGGACACGTACAAAGCGGGCTTGGGGGACACACACATCGGAAGGGTAGAAAGGAAAGGGAGGGATGGGGAGCAAGACAGCGTGATAGAGCGAGACAGAGGGAGTGGAGTGCAAGGATACACAAAAGCAGAGGGACTGGGAAGAGGAAAGAACGTCAGGGAGAGAAAGGTGAGGGTGGGGAGCAGGGGAGAGAGAGGTGGAGAATGAAAAAACAGGCATGGTCAGAAGAACAGAAATGCAGAGAATAAAAAATTACTTCCAGGCAGCAGGACAGAGGGACAGAGCAAGAGGAAAAAAAAAAAAAAAACCAACAGGGAGAAGGATGGGTAACACACAGCAGGACACTGCGACAGTGAGAGGACAGAATACACAGAGCAAGGCAGAGGAATGAAGAGAGAAAAAAAAAAAACAACCACCCAGCAAACAGAAAGGGAACCGGACAGAACTAGGCAGCAGGGCAGAGAGACGGAGAAAGAAAAAACAGGGACAGAGGGATAGAGAGGCAAAGAGAGGGATGGGGACCAGGACAGTGGGATACAAACAGGGAGTAGGACGCGAGATTGCAGAGAGAGAGGTCCAGGGAAGCGGGAAGAATGACAGAGAGAAAAAGGGGGGAGGGGGGTGGGGAGCAGGTCAGAGAGCTGGAGAAAGGAAAAACACTGCTGTGGAGCAGCAGAGGGGGACAGAGAAAGAAAGAGAGGGACGGATGGGGAGCAGGGCAGAGAAACGGAGAGAGAAAATAAGCGATGGGGAGCAGGGCAGAGCACTAGGAAGAGGAAAATAAGACAAGGCAGAGGACCGAGGAGCTCAGAGAGAAAGAAGGGTCGAAAGGAAACGCCAGAGAGGTAGAGAAATCAAGAAAAACAGAGAGGAGGAGCCTTGCAGAGACAAAGCAAGACAGCGTAGGGCCGGTGAGCGCGAAAGAGGGAGAGAGAGGTGGGGGCAGGGGGAGGAGATGAAGAAGAAAGGAGAGACAAAGATGGCAACGGAGCGCAGGACACAGAGACAAAGAAAGGGTCAGATCTAGACAAAGAGACCCAGAAGGGGTGGGGTGGTGGGGGGGTGCCGGGGAGGGAACCCCAAAACAAACCAGCAAGGAGCTGGAGGACAGAGAGACAGAAGAAGAGAAGAAAGGACGAGGAAGCAGGACAGACGAGGAGAGAAAGGCAAAAAGGGAGAGCCGGCTGGACAGGGAGGTCCAGCAAGAAACAACCAGACAGGCAGCAGGACAGAGAAACAGAAAAACTGGGGCACAGGAAGCAGGACAGAGGGACAGCGAGAGGAAACAAGGGCCAGGGAGCAGGACAGCGGTGGAAAAAGAGGCACTGGGGCAGCAGGACAGAAAGAGAAGGAAGAAAGGCCAGAAGAAGGACGGGGAATGATTGAGAAGGGAAAGTGAAGGACAAGGAGCAGGACAGATTGTCAGAGAAAGGGAGTGGGACAAGGTGATACTGAGAGAGAAAAAGGGGACAGGGAGGCAGGATAAAGAGAAAGACAGGCAAAAATAACAGACGGGGGAGCAGGACAGAGACGGAGGGGGAAAAGCCTCAGCTGGGCAGCAGGAGAGAGAGGCGGAGAAGGGAAAAAACAGCACCGGGCTGAGAGACCCTGAGGGAGGAATTAAAAAAACAGACACAGGGAGCAGGACAAAATGACAGAGAGAGAAAAGGGACAGAGCAGGACAGCACTGGCGGGGGCGGGGGGGGAAGTGACCGTGACAGGCAGTGGGAGAGAGGTATGGAGAAAGAAAAAAAATACCGAGGAAGAGAGAAAGGGAAGAAGGGACAGCGAGCAGCACAGGGGGATAGAGAAATAAAGGATGGGAGAGGGAATGGTGCAGAGACAGAGAAAGGCAGAAAAAACAGCAAGAGGAAGCAGGGCAAAAGGACAGCAAGAGGAGAAAGGAAAGGGACAGGAATCTGGACACAGATGGGAAAAAAGCAGCGGGGACACACGAAAAGAGACAGAAAGAGAAGAGCATAAAAGGATAGATCAGGACAGCGGCAGGATGGAGATGCAGAACAAAACCTGGGACGGTCAACCTGGGTGAGCGGGGAGCGGTCAGAGAGCTGGAGAAAGGAAAAACTCTGCTGTGGAGCAGCAGAGGGGGACGGAGAAAGAGAGAGAGGGACGGGGAGCAGGGCAGAGAAACGGAGAGAGAAAATAAACGATGGGGAGCAGGGCAGAGCACTAGGAAGAGGAAAATAAGACAAGGCAGAAGACCGAGGAGCTCAGAGAGAAAGAAAGGTCGAAAGGAAACGCCAGAGAGGTAGAGAAATCCAAGAAAAACAGGGACGAGGAGCCTTGCAGAGAAGGAGCAAGAAAGCGTACGGCCGGTGAGCGAGAGATGGGGGCATGGGGAGGAGATGAAGAAGAAAGGAGAGATAAAGATGGCAACGGAGTGCAGGACACACAGACAGAGAGAGAAAAAGGACAGTGAACAGGAAAAAAGGGACTGAGAAACAAAGAAAGGGTCAGATCTAGACAAAGAGACCAAGAAGGGGGCGGGGGGGGGGGTGTGCAGGGAAACCCCAAAACAAACCAGCAAGGGGCTAGAGAAGAGAGAGGGAGAGAAAGAGAAGAAAGGGCCATGAAGCAGGACAGAGAAGGAGAGAAAGGCAAAAAGGGAGAGCAAAAAGAGAGCCGGCTGGACAGGGAGGTACAGCAAGAAACGACCGGACAGGTAGCAGGACACAGAAATAGAGACAGGGAGCCGGCTAGAGAAATTCTGGAGGGAGAAAAAGAGGGAGAGGGAGCACAACACAAACACAGACAGAAGACGGGAGGTACAGGGAAAGGAAAAGAAAAGGAAAAAGAAAAAAACAAATAAAAAAAAAATCACAGCAGCGTGGGAGAGAGAAGGATCCAGGGGAGGGCCCGGGACGCAGAAGAGGGGCGACAGGGCCCCGAGGGCCCGCCACTCACCGCAGCTCTCGCTCTCCGCGCTCCCGGGAGACTCTGCCGCTTCAGACGCTTCTCTCTCCTGCTCTCCTCCATTCCTCTTCCCTAACTCCGGTCGCTTGGCTGTCCCCCACCTAAGACAAAACGTCCATGTCTCGCAGCTCTTACGAGACAAGGCTCCCTACGCACGTAGCCGCGCTCGCGCGCTCCACAACCGGACCATGCTGCTGCTGGTGACACATACAGACCCTGCGGGGCACGCTGGCGGCCTGGCCTGCTGCGGGCTACCAAGAGGGAGCCTTCCTCACCCGCACAGGCAGGCTCTCTCCTGCCTGCAGCCCCAGCCAGCTGCCAGCCAGCTGGCCTTCCATTTCTTCTTCTTCTTCTTCAGCCTTCTCGGGACTCTCCAGCTTCAGCCGCGACACCTCCTGCCCGCAGCCACTCAGCGCTCCGCCTCTCCCTTTTCGCCCCCACGCCGCCAGCACAGCGAGGCCCGGCACACGCAGCCCCCACAAGTCCGGAGCGGGCGCAGCCAACGGCATCCCCAGGCCACGAACGGACAAACGCGTCCTCAGCGCGGCCCCTGCCACACACAAACAAGCAGCGGCCACCGCCTTCAGGGAGGCCGAGGCACGCTCCAGGGCCAGCGTGCCGCCCGCACCACGGGCCTTGCGGGAGGCCGGGCGCTCCGGGACAGGCTTCAGGGGACGTGCTGCAGCTCGGGGCGGCTGCGCGGGGCGACAGGGGCCGGGGGAGCGCTGCCGGCTTGGGGGGGATGCCCGCCTCCTTCCCCCCTTCCCTTCCGTCACCTCCCGCCTCTGGCCCCGGGGCTGCCCGCACCCGGCTCGCCTCCTGCAGCCTGCCGCAGCGGCCGGCTCCAAGCTTCCCGTCCCACCACCCTCGGGCACCCACCACGCACCCCCGCACCCGCCGGAGGGGAGCCCGCGCCTCACCGCTGGCCTCTCTGCTCCCCCGCCGCCCCGACACCCGACAACACACCGCCGCCAGGCTGCTACGCCGCACCGCGCATGCGCCACGAGCCGACGGCGCGCCGGACGGGACACACCCCGCGCCGAACGCCGGCCTGCAGTACCGCGTGGCGCCCACGCGGCGGCGCCAGCGGGTACGGCGGGTACAGCATCCTTATGGGGGTGCGTCCTCCTGGCTGGTAGAACAACTCTTACAAATGCACGAGAAAGGGAGGTGTAGAGCATAACTACTGTTCTCAGTCTCGGAAAACACCCATCACTGAAATGTTAGTCTCATTTTAGCATCAAAAATTAGAAGTAACTTGCTAATTTCTATGACATCCATCCACCGTGGTTTTTTAACGGATGCAAGCAAGCCAAACCACCCTCAGAGGTGAATGAGCACAGGTGATGTGTAGAGGAACAGCACTACTTATCGCCGACAGGACGCGACAGAAGTATTTAAAAGCACTTGCGATGGACAATAGAGGGGCCAGCTTCCTCATATTCATCTTTGCTGACCCACATTTGCTGAAAAGTGGACAGAGACGCCAGTATTGAACCCCCAGTCCAGACAGAGTATTTACATTCTGCTGGTGCAATCATCCAGAAGAGAAGCACAATCTGTTGGAAATAAAGTGACAAGCAGCTAACACAGTAAACATCTCTTTGGAGGAAACAACTAGGTGAAACGCTTTTCATCATCAAAGCACAACTCCAATGAAGTAAAGCACCGAAGAGGTAGAAAGGCTGCCATATTTTGTCTTCCACCTTGAGTCGACAGAGCTGCTATAATGTTACTATGAACAGACAAATACCGCAGCCCGTGAGAGATCTGCAGATGGCCTACAACACAGCTACCAAAAATTTACAAACGTATACGAAAGAAAAGTAAAGGTTTGAAATATTTATCCAATTTGGTTGTAAATAAAGACCGCTGGGACAACACTGCACAGAACGGTCTGAGCATTTTTCTAATGATAAAGGAATTCTTTTACGTAAAAAGAATCCCAGACCCCAAAACACTGAGATACACTGGCACTGTGTATCTAGCTAAGCACTAGATGTGAAGCTAGAAGACCTCCCGCTGATTCCCGCCTGAGCCACTCAATTGCTCAAATACACTGCATGTACCCCTGCTCCTGCGTGCTCCCGTTTCCACGCCTGCCACTCCACGTCATGCCCGTGCAACATGTCGTCTGCTGCCTGACAAACATGGCCTCTCTATTTCACTACACATTGCCTTGCTCCAAGGCAAAAGGGTCCTTCCAAACAGCTAACAAGCCGCAGACTTTGCACGCTGCTTGGATTTTGGATTTATTCTTTCACCCTTTTCTCTGATAGCCAAGCCTTGAAGCCTACAATATCCCCTGTATCTTCTCAGGTTGGTCATGTTCCCTTTAGTATTTACAGCTCCATCTTCTCTAGGTTCATCCCTACCTATCTTGCTGTTCTGTGGTGTCTTTCAAGGAGCCCCTTTCTCCTTCTTAGCCCTATTTCACTGCGAAGCCCACAGGACTGTCTTCCTTAACTGTTCTTTCACATTTTCTCAAAATGACCTCAGAAACTCCCATGGCTTCAGCAACCATTTCTATTCCAGTACCTCTCCAATCCCTCTCTTCATTCTGCTTTGGCTGTTAGGAGGAAAAGAGGCATGAATTAAGCAGGCTGTCCGAGGGTCTCCTAACATCAGGGCCTGGGATGCAAGACCTGCACATTCCCTTGTGGACATTTGCATTTGACTATAGGATCTAACTTTCCAACAAAAGCTTCTTCTGGAAGCGCAGGTGTGCAAAATTACCTGAATCTTCATAGCACTTGGAGCCAAAGCGGTAATCTCTTTCTGCATACGAGCGCCAATCCCAGGATACATCGTGGTTCCTCCAGAGAGGACGTTATTGGCATAGAGATCCTTACGGATGTCAATATCACATTTCAGAGTACTGTTGTAAGTGGTTACGTGGACACCTGCAGATTCCATCCCTGAGTGGAAAGAAGTTTCAACACATGTGATTTCTCTTTCTTCCCTTCTTTTTCTTACTGTTCAAATGAAAGGGAAGCTCAGTAGTCCAAGAGAATTCCAGGAAAAAAAACCTACGTGATGCTCAGGAGAGCATCTCGTGGTACTGTTCCTTGCTAAAGAAAAGGAACAGACCAGATAAAGTCCAAACTGTGTTCCCAGGACTGTAAGTACTAGACTTTTAAACTAGCTTAACACGCATATTTTGACAAAGATCTGTGATCCAGGAAGTCCCGATTTCCACCGCTACGTTTCTGACACCACTGTTGAACACCAACGCTGATCCTCGATACACTTCTGGCAGCCAAATCCCCCCACCTCCTAACGAGCATTTCTCCCGCTGATGTTCAAATGCAGAGTATTTGAACATCACTCCTGCTGATGTTCAAAGGCAGAACTTGGAGCTATATTAATGCTTCAATAGTTTGCTTTCTACACACAAACGCAGCTAGCTTTACCACTTCGTTTAATGGAAATCGTGCCAAACTGCCCGCAGTCATTTGGCTCACTCCTCACGAGTGGAATTTAAATTGAAAGTAGGAAATTTGTGTGAGGGCAGTACAAGTTACCATAGAAAGTGGCAGTCATCCACTGGATAGAATGGGAAATTTGACACTACAGATAAAACTACTGGAAAATAACGTACGATTTCATTTTGTATGATTACATTACAGATTAATATAATAAAACAATAAACTGCAGCAGCATCTAGATATAAAACCCACATAAGCAGCACCGTGCAGTTATACATCAGCCAGTCGAGATAAAAAGCATGATCTTCTGACAGTACTCTAAATCATCACCTTAGAAACTCTACTGCACTTAAAAGAGGCTGAAATCATCTTACGATGCAGGTACCTCTAAACTGACATTTTCAAAATCCAAAGCCACATAACAAAGCTTCTCCTTGATGTCTCTCACAATCTCCCGTTCCGCTGCAGACAGCCAACAAGATTTTAATCAACATACAGTACAACAGCCAGGACACAGACTTTCTCATGCACATTTCCCTGAGTTCATGATGGTCGTGTGGTTCATTGGCCCTCTCTCTTGTCTCAGCAACATTACTTTCCCTTTGGATTACCAGATTTCCCTCATCGGCAAGTAACAGATATATTGTACTACAGAATACTGCAAAGATTAATGTTTACATGTCTATGTCACAAAACCTTGACCAGATCTCCCGAGGGTCACCCATTGCCAGCTACTAACTTTGTTCCTTTCTCTGTGGAAGAGGTATAATCAAAACACAACAACCCGTTCAATTTGCCAGTAACTCAGGATTCCCAAACGCGGTGGCATCCTTGTCCTTGATGCTCAACAAACACGCTGAAAGCCAAAGCCAGGAGCATCCCATTAGCTAACAGGAACTGTTTTTCCCAGGCCAACCTAGTGACAGGCATTTTGATGCATCTCACCAGGTACAGGCTTCCTGCATAAGATGACAAGTAACAGAGCAAACATATGCAAAGCATATCCAAAGCCCAGCTCATTACCAGTGGTGACAAACGAGTAGCCTCTCTCTGTCAGAATTTTCATTGAGTTAGTCAGTCAGGTATCTGCCCACCAGATCCAGTCTCATGATGGGGGCAAGGCATAGCCCTCATAGACAGGCACATTGTGCATGACACCATCTCCAGAATCCAAAACTACTCCTGGAAAGTCAAAGAAAAGGAAAAGCTGGTTATTGCTCACCGACACAGGGTCTCCACATACTCCGTATTCTCAACCGTGACACGCAACAACAAAGACGCTCACGTGATGATTGCTTCTGTCATTGCTGTAACTGAAGAGCTGCTCACGTGAGATGAAATTGTTGGCATAAACTAAGCATTTTGAGGAAAAAAAGACGTGTAACGTTCAGCAATTTGATTGTATTGCTCTTGCTGAACGGATGCTAGCAATCGTGATCTTACACGTACGCGGAGACAACTTCACTTCAGACAACCCCTAGCGCTTTACAGACATGAAACAATGTACAAACTGTAAATAAACTTCTATCTATAAAATCAAAACTTGGAATCTGCCATTAAAATAAACCACCTCATTAGGGAAAAGATAACAAGAGTTTATCTGTGCACAGCCATGTCACTTCTATTCTTGGATAGGAAATGAAGTACATGTTTTCCACTCAAAATGAATAAGGCATTTCTGATACCAAACATGCATACAAATAGTTGATTTTTAAACACAAAACAAGTATTTATGACAACTGTAATTCCTGTAAGCTGGCGATCTTTTTATACAAAATTATATGGTGGCATCAGGCTAGAGAGGCAGATGGCATTTTGATTTTTTTCAAAGTATACAAAGACTCAAGGGTTGCTAAGAAGTAATTTATCGTCTTAATGCTTGATCAGACTCTAAACAGCAATAAGAAGAGACCTCCATGCTAATTCTAATGATCGCTTAACAGCAGTCATGATTGTGTCATCAAAAGTCATCACTGATTTCAATGAAACTTTTTCATTTAGCTACCGATTGGGGTGTTTTTTCTTACTGGGAATGGAGCTTAACAATAGAGATATGTCTAAACTAAGAAGGAACCATGGGTTTGGCACAATCTAGTTAAGCCAGAGCCTCTTCTCCATCCTGTGCAATTAAGGGCAGTATCAAACTATCATCTTTCATCTGTTGATACAGCTGAGCTGCGGTCACCTGAGCTTTTGAAAGACACAGATCTACACCCATACCTGCCGTGAAGTTGGAAAAAACCAAAGAGGTACTTGCACAGCACGGTGGGAAGTGTTCAGTTGCCATATGGCCACCAGTTCCTCTCAACACACAGCTGGGTGGACCACAATTGACGTCTGTCTGTGTGGGCGCACGTGCACGCACATCCACGGGAGGAGGACAGGTGGAAAACACGACTCCCAGAAAGACTCACCAGTCGTTCTTCCAGATGCATACAGAGACAGCACCGCCTGAATTGCTGCGTACCTGGCTGGCACATTGAACGTCTCAAACATAATCTGGAATTAAGGATTTGAAAACCTTTAGGATCTACACTCAAAAGTATCTGAAGGACAGTAATTTTTTTTTTTTTTTCCAGTAAATACTGCCAGTTACTACTCCTGAGTCCCCTCCTGAACCGTGGTTCTTCTGTGAACAGCACGCTATGTTTTCTCTAGGATTTCACGAAAAATCACAGAAGTCAGCGGGTACCTTTCCATTAACCTCAGACTACGTCAGATTTTTAATGATAGTATTAACTGAAGATGACACCCTGGGAGAACTTTTTTTACCCTGATGGCAGGACTGCATGAATGCAGCAATCTGAGGTATGTACGTATACACACACACCTATTTAAAAGATTTATAGAAGACGCAGATGGAAGAAACCACGAGGAATAATCTGTCTGTTCCCATCTCAAGGAGGAATCAGCCATTCCTGACACAGTACGATTGCCTCTTTAGGCCGTCGAGGAGAGCGAATGATTTTGCTTTTCCTTCTCTGGCAACTTGACTCGATAAGGAAGAGTACTTCAGAAACAGGAAAGAAAGACAGCACTTCTCCAGCAAAGTTCTGGTCCCTAAAACCACAAAAATGTATGAAGCATCATTTTTGCAATTAATGCAACAATGCACTTGACATCTGACGGCATTACAGTTCTACCCGAGTGCTATAGGCACGGGCCAGGTGCCACCAGTGTCGGAGTCTGCCCTGCAACCAGCTCATGCTGTCCCATTTGTGGGGTTTAAGACATCGTGGGCTCTTCAGAGGATCCCTGCAAGAACACCCTGGAGATTTACAAACCAGGTTTCCTCACAGCAGGAACGTTTGGGGTTTTAAAGTTTGAGCTGCTTCAAGTTCCCGGTGTTCGATCCTTTCCCGTGTGCTTTACGAAGCAAGGCTGTGCCATAGGACCGACCCCAACGCTCTCAGATGAAATGGAAGCAGAATTTGACAGTACAACATTATTTAAGGTAAGAACAATCATTTTAGTTCTTGTTGATGTGCCTCTAACCGGAAGATTCTTTTTCACGTCAGGAAGCAGAATGATTTGATCGTATAAAATCATTAACAGCATTCATATAGCAATGTTTAACCATTAGTTCGAGTAGCTGGTCTTCTTCAACATTCGTTCACGTTGCCATGAATCGTTATTTTTCTTCTAAAACCCTCAGGAAAAGGCTTTTAGAATGCAGTAGACCACCTACTTACCAGCAGCAGCCAACATTACAGAACTGTACCCAGACTCTGACTCCGTCAACGCAAGCCAGAAAGAAACTCCGTTCCCAAGTACCTCAGAAACGACATCGGAGGAGATACCGGAACTTAGGAGCAGAGAATTTTAAAAAGAGAAATGCTACAAAGCTTGGAGAGCTCAGCATCGCTCCTTGGCTCTGAAGAAAGCTGGACAGGACCAAGGTGTTCAGTCCTCCACGGTAAGAAATCATCTTGCCACTCGGTCGTGCACACAGCGTTTCACACCCAGCTTCCCGGGTAATGCTTGGGTCAGTACGGGCGCACTCAGAGAGACAAAATTCACAGGGAAAGCCCAGCACATCTGTGCAAGTTGCCGCTGCTTACACTTTTACTCACTATTGCTTAGATGCCAGAGAAGCAACTGACATTCATAAAATTAATGGTTGAATTCATGGTTGAATGTGGTTTTATTTAGAACAAATTGCCCCTGCAACCACACAGTCAGACCCCAGTTACCTTACACCAGGAGACTCTCTGGAATGCCTTCAAAGCCTGAAGCAAACAGCAGCCAAGTCCAGGAAGAAGTCTGTAGATCCCCAGAAGGTCTCAGACCAGCCGAAGCAAAAGCATTAAAATCGTGAGCTGTAACATGGAAAGAACTCTCGGGGCGACACTTACCCAGGAAAAGGTGACGATTTGTAAAAGCCTCTTTGTAAATGACATGATCTCACCTCCCATTACATTTATATCAGCTTCTGGAATGGAGTTCAGAGTATCTACACAGTTCAAGCCATTTTTTGAAACCTTATTTTTCCGTTTCTGCTTATCACAGTGACAGCAGAAAGGGTTGGATAAATCAGGGCAGAATTGCCAACACCTCTGGAGCCTTTCCCGCTCGCTAACCTGCTGTGCCTCATGCCAGAGGGTCGCTCTCTCCCCTGAAGACAAGAATCCCTCACGCGAGCCCAGTAAGACTGCAAGGATTTGTAGGTCCGCTGTTGTCACTGCAAAGTGTTCTGCTCCACTCTCAAACAATTAGTTAAGAATAGCTTGTTATCATGCTGTTAACAGCCATCTTCAGGCTGGAAAGGGAAAAGTCTTACCATGTACAGTCCTCATGTTTCAACTGTACTTGCGCGTTTGCGTGGTGCACAGACTGAAGATAGCTGACTTCTCTCAGTGTTTGGGTGACGGCATGGCTGAAAACAGGCACCGAATCAGCAATCAGCCCTTCAGAAGAGACAAGCCGTTACCATTTTACAAAAAAAAAAAGACAGCAGTTGTATAGGGGAAGATTGAATTTCTATAGATAAAACCTTTGCCAGGCTAAGAAACATTCTAGAACCGCCAGAAGAAGAAAGTTCACAGGATTTACCTCCAGCGGTAACTCCGGCTGGCAGCATCTCCCATTCCACATGACAAACAGAAGTGAAGCAGAACATCAGATACAATGTGGTACACGTTAACTCTGCAAATGGAAATCCCAACCAACCCCCCTTTCTTACCTGCCCTGTGACCGCGCAGCAGGCCTCGCGTACAAGCATCCTCGCACCTGAAGCGGGTAATTCGATTCACTGACATCTGCTCAAAGTCAGCCTTGTCCCTGCCCATCGGTAAAACCGATGGAACCCTTCCATTTCCATACTCATTAAATTTTTCTTGTCCCATGAGATTTTTAAGGATTTTAGTCTAGCACAGAGGAAATCAAACGGCTACTCCTTTTTGTGACCTTATGTCTACTCCTTCAGACTTGCTTTGTTTTGGTTGTACCTCCATTTCACACAGACGTGAATGGAAATGCAGAGAGAATAAACACCAACAAACAACAGTACAGGGTGTAAAAACAAGACTCGAGCTTCCAGTGGCCATCGTCTTCACAAATCAGCTACTTTTTCAATCAGCCAAGTAGTTGTGCAGTTTCAGAGAACACTGTCACAAACTTGGATGTATTACTACGCAAGGCGAAACGCTCTATTACGTGTCTACAGAAACTGAATGCAAATCCTCCGCTTCTTACAGCCTCTTAGTTGAAAACCCGCCCTCTATTCGTTTGTACCTGGACGCCACGTATGTCAAATACGTAAGGTTGTGTCTTTATAAGCCTCAATTTCACGTGTTGAGCAGCTGAGAAACATTTTGCCCCAAAGAAATGCAATAACTAAACCCACCAACAAGTGCAAGTGAATAAAAAAAATAAAAGCCAAAACAAACAAACAAAAAATACCCAAGACAAGCTACAGAAATTGCACCTTCAAACAACAGTAAAGGATCAAGAAGCTGAAGACATTTCTTCACGTCATCTCATTTTTGGATCTTTAATCATCACCTTAACTCACTACCACACACATGTCTGTGCACCTTGTCAGAGCCATTACAAACTGGGCGGCCAAAGAACAACCAACTTAAATCTTTTATTTTCAGCCAAATAAAAAAAGAAAAAAATCGAGCTCTTCCTTTATTGCACTCTATAACAATTCTTGTCACAACCAAGAAGCCAATAAACAGCAAAAGCTGAATATTCCTTTAAAATCCATAGTTTAACTCTTAAAATAAAATTTATATAGAAAAGATATCATTTACAACCCATTCAGTAGTAATCAATCATTATGTACTCACAAACCATATTCAATAACTCGGATGCAGCAGTTTCTTTGTAGGGCAGAGGGGAATGTTTTTCTCCTTAGCAAATATAATATCCCACTGTTAAAGAGCAATTCAAGTCAACTTTGGAGCAACTGTGATATACACAAATTTCTTTTTGTGATAGACACAAATTTATTTGGAGAAGCGTAAGATTCATTTGGGGTAACAAGAATATATACGACTGTGTCCAGTGCATAGCTTAACTGCATCATGTGAAACGTCCATTACCTTGAACTGGCACACCATTACCGAAAGGGAAATAATTTACGCAGCAAATGCAGTGTATTCAGAGAACACCAGTGAGTCACAATAAAACAACACACAATAAAACAGCAAGATGTATTGTAACTAGATACGTGAGGAATCAAAACCAGGATTTGGCTCTGGCCGTCAGCAGCTTACAACAGTAAAGACTTCGCCCTCGAAGCCATCTTCTGAAGGAAAGGGCTGCTCCTTTCATCTGGTTAGGAAACAAAAAATTTCAAGTAAGCAGTCATAAGTACAGGTAAGATGCTTCACTGCAACTTAGATTGCCGAGGCACTATAAACCTTTTGCCTCTGATGCAGCAACGGATGCCACAGCACAGCTTGTAAGCGTAAAAGATTCAAAGCCCAAAGAAAACAGCGTTAATCAATGGGGAGAGGAATGGATACAAGATATTTGTGTATTATGCAATTACATATGCACACGAGAAGTGAAAATGCATAATTATATGCATACACATTTTATTTAATGGCTGCATGTGTCATATAAATAGGATCAGTCATATTTTCATTTGGACATAGGTAAAGTGTTTTATGGCACGGTTTACACAGCTGCCTGTATTTGATTCTGATTCACCATCCACAACCCAAACAGAAAGAAATTAAGGACTTTTTCTTTCAGTAAAGTGTAGTTTCAGAAGCAGTTTGCTGCTTTGAATGGCTGTCTCTACGGACCCCCCCATCCTCGTGATACCTAACACAGCAAGAGGGTACTTCACACTCAGATTTTCAGAGAAAAGGCAGATTAGACACGTAGCTGCTTCATGCCAGTGCTTACGTATAAAGAGGACAACGCAAAATCAGTGACTCCCAGTCACTCACAAGGGAAATCCACACTCCAAGAATGTGCGACAGTTGAAAGAAAGGTATAGCAGAGGGAAGACAGGAAAAAGAAAGGAGCAGCATGAGGGCGATCACGAGCTGCACTGTCTTCAACCCAGTCTATAACTAGCAGTACACGGTGTACACACCACTTTTAAGTATCTCATCATTCAGGAGCTTTAAAAGCTTTCACTTACCTTTCGCACAATAACACGTTCACCAGGACTCAGGATTAAGGCTTCTCTTTCCTCCTTGGTTTCCATCTGAAGAGCGTATTCGCTAGCTACAGACCTGTAACCGCTTACTTCACATCTACAGAAAAATTACAGGGAGACAGCGGAGCACTGAATTAGCTACTCTTGTAAAGTACTGAATTCACAAAAGAAACATTGTTTTGTATACTTACATTACTGGTGAAAGGTCTCCACAAAAACCAGGAAGACTTAGTTGATGTTGCCAGGCCCTTTTCAGTCTCGATTTGCAATCTACTCTCAGGGTGTTTCCTTTATTCAGAATAAGCCCCATCATCGCTACCTGACTGAATGGTGCTTTTCAGATGATGGCAGTGATGGACACTTTATGTAGGCAGATGGACGATGGTATTTTAAATCTAAACAGTGGCTGCACTAAAGCTGTTAGATGTGAATTCTTTTTCTAACTTGGAAAAAGAGAAATATCACTGACTATCGAGTCCAAAATCTGAAGCAAGAAATTAAATTTAAAAAAATAATCCCAAAGCCCATCACATTTTCTTCATCCACAGAGTTAGACCTCGCTTTATAGCACAGTTACACATGCATTTGCATTGCTCCAAGTACTGTGGACTCACAGACAGGTTCTATTATTTGTTGTTCTACTTCTTCTATTACTTGCTCAGAAATCTAACACCCACAGGAAAAACCTATCACTAATCTCACTAAAAATAAAAGACAAAAACTCTGACGCTCCTCTTTCCAGTTCTCTAGTACGCGCTGCATTTACTCCAGGCAGAGGGTAAATGAAAACATCACCATGCATTCATCCAGGATGGCTCTGGCTCTCTGAACGTGCAAGTTATTTCCAACCACCTAAGAGTTTATTGCAGCCATCTGTCACATACTTCAAAAGTGTAAGAAAAGAAATACCTTTTACAGACACTTTTCTTTCAACAGAAAAAAACACGTTTGACAGACAGCAGTAATTTACCTGTGACTTCGCTCCTCACAGAGTCCAAGAGCCTCTTCCGCAGATTCTCTCCTCCTCCTCTCTTCCGCCAGTGTTTCTGGCAGCTGCGAGAGCGCCTGCTGCACCGAGTCGTGCTGTTGCTCAGTCTCTGCAAGCCTATGACAAAAGGAAATCCAAAATCAGTATTTTACATACTTCAAGAATTACTTCCGTCTTCTTTTTTGTTACGGAATGTTCTTTTTAGTGATCAATGCTTCATTAGAATGAGATGCTTTAGACTAGATCTTGAAATAAAAGTCACCAGTAAGTATGTATCTTTACAAAAACAAACCAGAAACATTACCAGATGAGAACAATTCAAGAATATGGCTAGGATTCATTTAATCCACTGTATAGCCACGGCTTTCCCTTTGCCCCCAAACACCTTAGGGGCATAGAAAAGCATTACTTTCGCACTTACAACACAGCTGTTAGGAAAACAATATTGCTAATACATGCTGGCAGTCCTGACCTTTTTCTGAGTTCATTTAGCTCCATGTTGTCTATTTCCACAACAACCGCACATCTTTCCTGTGGAGCTCCAGGGGGAACTTCTGCTCTAGTTTCATCCTAGAAAATATTAAAGGGGAAAAAAAAGCCAGTCAATATCTTTCTACTTGCTAAAAATCTTTATTTCGACTAAAGAAGCCACAAGCACCACAAAGCAGTGGAGTAAACCAACCTTTGTGCCACTTCATCTTCTAATTTCCAGAGCTGCAATTTTCCAAACCTCTTTTCTAACGGAAAGTTGGTGAAGAATCCTGCCCGTGTGTGCTGCAGGACTTGAAGGACACGTGTACACTGCGTAACGCAGCCATCTCTGAAGGGTGAGCAAAGCATCCACACAGCCACGTCGTCATTGATCACTGACCACAGTTTCGTCAGTAATGCAGCTGTTTGTTTATTTTTTACTTTACAGTTCTCCTTGTCTGACTTTAATTCTGTTTACACAAGAGTAAGGGTTGTTTTATGTATGTATCCATGTCCTGGGTTCGGCCAGGTCAGGGTTAATTTTCACTGGAATCCAGGAAGGGACACAGCCAAGCGCGCTGACCCAACCTGGCCAAGCAGAGCAGGGTATTCCATACCGTGTGCCCTCATGCTGGGTGCCGCTGGGGGGGAGCGGGGCGGCGGGAACTCGCTTGCAATTTCCAGTCTGAGCCAAGAGGGGTGTTTTGAAGAACACAAGTTTTACAGCACTCTAACTTTCAAATACACCAGACACCACCAATTGAGCAATATTTCTGTGTTGATACCAGCTCAGACTCACATGAGCTACTGAGCATCTCGGCTGTTGTTCTAAGTTACCTTTGAATTAATCTGCTGAAAGTGCAGCTCCTTCTGGTGCATCTCCTGAAGACAGCGCTGCAGGTCATCTTGAAGCTGATTCTTCTCAGCTAAGACACGGGCAGTGCTGACAGACAACTTCTTCTCTATTTCTGCCACAGCCTGGACTTTCTTTAATAATTCACATTCTTTTACATCCAAGAGTTTGGACAGATTCTCATTTTCACTCATTAGCTCCTGCTTCTCTTTTTCCAACATATCGATACTTTTTTTCAGATATTCATCTGCTTTTATTTGCTCCGCCAATTTTTCATCTTTCCCTTCAAGATCTGCCTGCAATTGCTTATTAACTGAAGCCTTCTCTCGTGTCTCTATTTCCATCCTGTTCATTTGTTTAAGTATTTCATTTAACTGGTTATTAAGTTCTTTGCAACATGTCTCTCTGGCTTTCAGATCTCCAGTTAATTTAACTTTCGTCTCTTCATTTTGCTGCTCCAAAACCCCAAGCTTCTGCTCTAATGAAATAATGCACTCTTGTTTCTCCTGTAATTCTTTGGTAATTGTCTCCTGATGTTCAGTATGCTCTACATGCTTCCTGGATAACTCAGCCAACTCTTCATCTTTTTTAGCATTTTCCAAAACTAGTTTGTTGTATGAATCTTTAATTGATTTTAACTCATTTTCAAGTGTTTGTGCTTTAGTCTCTTTCTCTTTAAGCAAATTGTCCCATTTTTCCTTTAGAGCATTGTTTTCCTCAAGCTGAGATTTCAAATATTCACTTTCTTTTCTTTGTTCATCCTTAGTTTCTTGCAGCTTTTCAGATGATTTACTAATTTGTTCTTTCAGCAAAGTAATTTGTGACTCACACTCTGCAAGTATGTTACGGTATGCGACCTTGTTGGCTTTGAGTTCAGAACGGAGCTCCTTCATTGTCCTGCTGGTCTCACTGCTTTGTCTTATTAATTCCTCATTTTCTTTGGTTTTAGCTTCATTCTCAACTCTCACTCTTTCTAGCTCCAGTCTCATTGTATTACTTTGCTCAGAAAGGACAGATATCTTCAGGCTTGCACCTCTGATATCGGCTGTTTGTACTTCTTTCAGGAAACGAGTTTCCCTTTCAGCCTTTGATAAAGCCTCTTCCATCCCTTCTATTTCTTCCTCTTTGCATTGCACTTGACGCTTCAGGACCATCACCTGTGCGGCACATTCTGTCATATTGCGAGACAGGACAGACACCTCCCTGTCTTTTTCTGCCACTGCTTCTTCAAGATTATCAATTTCTCTTTCGCGTTTCTGGAGATCTTGAAGAAGTTGAGATCTTTCCTCTAAATGGCTTGTATTCAATTTGTCAAGCTCTTCATTTGTCTGGTCCAGATCCAGCTGCATCGACTCTACCACGTCCTCTTGTTTCAAAGTCTAAACATCAAGAAAATAATGTTACCAGAATACTTCAAACATACGTTAGAGGGAGAATGGAAGTTACACTCCACATGTAGAACAGCTATCTAAGGTAATCAATCTGTACCCAACCGTACAGCCACAAGATAACCACGTTATTCTGTGGACTGTTTTAGCACACAGAAAGTTTAGTGCATGAAATTTTTAGCAGCCAATGCTGTTATTTTGCTGACATTTAAATGGGCCATGTTAAAAGAACAGCAAATTTCTTCTCTTACTTTATTTTAATGAGTTAGTTACCTTTTCCTTCAGTGTAGCAACTTTTTCTGTTAGATCCCTGATGACTCTCTTCTGCTCAGTGTTCTCCACTTCATAAACACTGCATTTCTTTAAGGCTTCATTCAGCTTAGTATTCAAAATAAAAGTCAATGTGATAGAAACGTATAGAATTGTATTAAAATTGTGATGTTACAGTTATAATATTAAATTTACCTAACACTGGAGTTTATGTTTTGAAATTCATAAACAAAGATAACTTAGCAACCCAAGCAAACATAACTACTTTCATGCAAAGCTCTGTGATGTGTCTAAGAAATCCTCACACCCAACTTCAAGCAACTACATGAAGCGAATAAAACTGTAAAGAAAGAGCAAAACCCTTCAGATACAGAAAACTGCAATATTGCTGCTGCGACACAAATAGGAACTTACGGCTAATGCTCACCAGTTCCAATCAGTATTATTTCACAACAACTTTAACTTACTTTTTGCTCAGTATGCACAGAATTTTCACCAAGCTCTTTGTTCAGAAGATCCTTTTCTTGAAGCAGTTGCCTCCAAGTTTCAATTTGCTCTAGTTTTTCTGTCGTGTTCAACAGCTTTTCTTCTTTTTCTCCAAGGGAAGTTTCAAGGAAGCTATTTCTGTCACTTCATCTAACAAGGAAATACATAGTTAGATATTTTGAACACAAAGCTCGCTTTAAGCTTTCTAGACTTATCAGCCCCAAACTAGGTTCCTAAAAGAATCATTATTTTTACACTTTCCATTTACACTTGCAACTACAAAAACAAGATTACTGCAACCTGAAGCAGGATCAACTCACACTTTGCAGGTGTTTTAAGAGATCATACTTCTCATCAGACGTCCAAGCTTGAAACAAAGAAAGCGAATCCTACACAGAGCTGTAAAGAACCTTCATCTTACCCTTTGAGCTGTTCATGCAAGCCAGAGATCAGAATGTGATGCTTTGCCGCATCTCGCGTTTGTTGGTTGCGTAACTGGGCAAGCTGAGTTTGCAAATGCTCATTCTCATTCTGCAACAAAAGAAGAGTGAAGCGGATTATCACGTACCAACACCCACAACAGCACAAGATAACTGGAGTCACGAAAATCGGACTCTTCAGGAGATTTACATCCCACACGGTAACAGAGACCACTATTCTAGCACATGAGCAGATCATCAGTGCAGAACACAACACTGATACCAGCAGCTCAGATGTGATGTTAGTTCACACCGATGCAACTCACCTTGCAGAAACACCTCCTGCAGCAATGCTATGATAGCATGACCTGAAGGAGGACTGCTGTACACCCAAAGCAACACACACACTCACACTGTGTTAAGGCAGCTTACTTCTCTTAAGAGGGGAAGCTACTGCTTTGAAAAAATACTTTCCTCATTGCTTTGAAGACAGTACCAAACTTGCAATTTATTTTTGCCTGTTTTTTAAGGTTGAAGGAATGCAAAAATCTGCATATGGGGGATTGTGGAGAAAAGAAACAGGAAGCAAGCTGCATTCACACAGGTTTGTGGTTTCTTTTTTTTGGGGGGGTGGGGGGTGATTTTTTTTTTTGGTTTGTTTTTTTTTTAAACACAGTGCACATCTCCTACTCTAGCCAGATACACTGAATCAATTCAAAAATAAAACCACAAAAAAAAACTGGCAACAACATCCAAAAACCAAAAGCAGAACATGTATCCAGACTCCACAGCAAACAGGACACAGAATCACACAGAATGGTCGGGGTTGGAAGGGACCTCTGTGGGTCATCTAGTCCAACGCTCCTGCCGAAGCAGGGTCACCTACAGCAGGCTGCACAGGACCGCGTCCAGGCGGCTCTTGAATATCTCCGGAGAAGGAGACTCCACAACCTCCCTGGGCAGCCTGTTCCAGTGCTCCGTCACCCTCAGAGGGAAGAAATTCTTCCTCACGTTCAGACGGAACTTCCTGTGCTTCAGTTTGTGCCCGTTGCCCCTTGTCCTGTCGCTGGGCACCACTGAAAAGAGCTTGGCCCCATCTTCCTGACACCCACCCTGCAGACATTTCTAAGTATATATTAGGTCCCCTCGCAGCCTTCTCTTCTTCAGGCTGAACAAGCCCAGCTCCCCCAGCCTCTCCTCGTGGGAGAGATGTTCCAGTCCCCTCACCATCCTTGTAGCCCTCCGCTGGACTCTTTCCAGTAGCTCCTCATCTTTCTTGAACTGGGGAGCCCAGAACTGGACAGAGTACTCCAGAGGAGGCCTCACTAGGCCAGCGTAGGGGGGAAGGAGAACCTCCCTCAACCTGCTGGCCACACTCTTCTTGATGCACCCCAGGATCCCATTGGCTTTCTTGGCAGCCAGGGCACACTGCTGGCTCATGGTTAACCTGGCAAACTTGTCACCTCTGATGAAAATACGCTAGCATTTTGCAGGAGGCAGAACACACCTGTACCGCCCTCAATAGCTGCCCTTCTTCATCTACACCAAACGTTACCTGTCTTGAAAGGCTTTGTTACAAGATTCTCAAATAATAATTAACATATCAGGTTGTCTTTCATCTTAAAATCATTAATTCTTTTTTATATTTGTGCAGCTTAACAGACAAAGAACTATGAGTAATGCACTGAACCTGAAGGAGTCTGAGGAAGAGAGCAGTTGTATCATTTAGTGAAAGTAAGGTTTACAAATTATCATAGTAACTCATCAATCAGGAAATACTAAAAAATAACCTTCCTCATAAATATTTATTTCACTGTTCCTTTTGGTGCCTCCATTGAATACTTTTACAATATCAATAGATATCAAATTAATATCTGGTGTTTAGATTGTATACATATAAATAAGTATTAGTTATTACTTAACTTTTATATATTTGCACAGTTTCTTTTCTATAACTGTGTGTGTATATATGCACAGAAAAATAATAATACTACACACACAGTTACAGAAAAGAAACTTGAGGGATGTAAGAAGAGGGACACTTCTGCCAGTAGTAACAAAATCTGTTTCAGGACCTTCTGACAAAGCCCCCCTAACAAACAATAATGAAAATCAGGTTGCCTTTTACTAGGTTTCTAAAACAAATAACAAATAACAAAGCTTACTTCCAAACAAGTTTCTCCCTGAGCTGAACAGAAGCAACAGGTTTCAACTTCAGAGCATAATCTAGCATGTGTACACCCTCTGCCAACAGAATGACGAAGCATAATGCCTTGACATGTTTTTGCTAGCTGCAAATGGGCATTTCTGTCTTACTGGAGGCTACGACTCCAAGAATATCAACAGAGAATAAAACGATTCTCTTCCATCATGAGGTTTTTACACAAACCGAAAAGCTCACCTGAAGAGTCTCCATTCTACCTTGAAGCTTCACTCTGTCTTCCAGATCCTGACAACGCTCTTCTAGAAGAAGAATTGGTTCCTGCAGTTGATTTCCTTCCATTTCCAACTCTTCAACCACACTCCGTAAACCTGCTTCTGTCAAAGAAGAAAAATTATTTCAAGAAAGGCCTGCTAACATTCCTCAAGTCTAGAAATGGTTTCAGCTTTTTATTCACAATTCTCCCCAGTGTTGGGAACAAGCAGACCTCAGCCATTTCCAGTGGAAGTGCCCGAGACCCTGCTTTTCCAAAAATTAGATGGCAAAAGTTCCCTCAGCTGCTGAAAAAACAAAATAAAGTTGCACAGCTCAAGAACTCGGAGAATCTGGCAGAAATATTCTCAACAATACTGTGGCTCATGTTACGTTAATCATAAGCTATCAATGTACTTGCAGGATCAGATCTTAAGCACTTGTTAATAAACAATTTAAACCGGTCTGTATCAAAGTTTGCAAGTGAGTCTGTTCCATTTCAACAGCGAGATATATTTGCAGCCTTTACCACTGATATAAAAACATTTGCATTGAAAAATAAGACTTTGATTTTTAAATTAAAAGCATACAGCAATGGAACACCATTCTGTTTTGTAACATAACTGTTACAGATTGGAAGCACAGTCCCAGGAACAAGACTCGTAACTGAAAAAACACATGGCCTTGTCACACAGGACATTTCATGGGCACCAAGGCTCAACCAACTCCAGTGTGCAGACGTATTTACGTTCTGCTTCTGAACCAAAACTAGGCAGCTCATCCAGCACGCACATGCTTTGAAATGAAAAGGAAGAAAATGCAAGCCAAAAAAATGCAACAAAGATTAGAATACACCACCAGTGGGTTGTTAGTTGAATTTGGAAACAAAAATAGACACAAAATACAGATGCTGTGCATGCTTTCATAAACTGTCTAGTCGCTATCACACCTGCGTTAGGTGAAGTGTACTCTGGCCACCAGTCTCCCATGTTTTCTCCTTCAGCTGAATCAGTGCTATCCAAGGTGACGTGCAATTCTTGAAAGCTTTGCTTTCCATCAAAGTTGTATTCTTCCTACGCATAAAAAAGGAGAATGAAGTTCAATTTAAAGAAGAAAAGAAGCAAGGGTAAAATACATATCCTGTTATTAAAAGCATAGTTTCAATTCTAAGTCCTAAAGCTCAGCAAGTGATTGAGGTGCCTGAATGTCAGCATACGGGAGCGCTGTGGACACTAGAGCAACCTGCCCAGCTTCTAGCTATTATTTCCAGAAAAGCCAAGCCTCCCACAGGTTTTGTGCGGTATCAGCCAGCACTTTTAAGACACCCCTATGTTTGGATACCTTCATTGGTCCCCTGATTTCTACAGTTAACAGGGTCCTCTGAATTTCAGGGTAAAGGATTGGAGTTCACTAAATTTAAGATTATTCTGCCAGTGGTATGTTCATGTGACAGTGACATCCTAATTCTTACAAAAGATCTTCATTTTCTCGTGTGTCTTACAGCACCACCTACCTAGAAGCAAACCTGAATGAACTGACACCACTTACTAATAAAAGTAAAGCTCCACCAACAGAGAGATTTATCAAGATTGTATCTAAACCAAAAAAAATGGCCTTAACACATGAAGAATGCACACAGCTTCAAGCATGCGAATTACTCCAGAGTGAAGCTCGTTATTGTTCAATGTAAAATTAAGTAGACTCCCTACTCAAGGAACAGAGAGGCGTGATGCCATTGGAATTTCTCGCCTTCTGGCTACACACCCGATCATTAAATTTACCAAAGTTTTCACTTATACAACCAATCTAAGTTCTTAAGCCCTTCGTGTATTTAACAAAAACCCCTAGTTTTATTAGCATAGAGGTAAAAATAAATTCTTATCTCTTTTAACCCACCTGAAGCTTGCTGCTGCTCCGATTGCTTTTTCTTCTTGCTTGCTGCAGCCTGCCCATTCCTTGAACTGTGGTCGGTTCCTCCTCCAGCTCCTGTTGCCCTGAGACTATGGCTGCATCAGAGCAGCCAGGAAAGAACCAGTCATCCTCAATCAGTTTTGTGCCACAGGAAGGCTATCACATTTACATCAGACACTACCACATAAAGAGAGACCAGGGACAGGCTGAAGTCCCTATCAATGACTGACAGCAACAAGATTAAAGAAGCAATCCATCGCGTTCACCTTGTGATTTCCCTCCAACATTACTACGTAGAACATCAGAATAAAGTCTGCACATCTCGCTAAGAAGCAGCAAACTGAAGTCTAACTTTACTTCTTCATCAGCTCTAAATGAAGACTTTATACAGGAGACTGGAAAGGGTGAGGTTATGCTGATACTCAAAAAAAAGCCAAACAATTCAAATGCCAAACTAGATCTCGTTTCAATTTACCAGGTTGAAATATACCTGATTTGTACGACAAAGGCATCAATCAGCTGAGACAACTGTGGTTTTTACAATCTGAACAATCACGTTAGTTTTTACGGAAATGACATACGTCCCTTTCAGCTTTAATTTTAGTACGAGCTACAAAGCCAGATCATTTGAGGAAGTCACAAGCATCTGTTACACTGCAAACCGGCATCAAACCATCTTATCGTAAATTAATCATACCATTCTTCTTAAGACAAAGATAAGAATCACTTTGAAATAAACACACTGAGTAAATTCAGAATATGAAAGCTTAGGTAGGCATTCTGTTCATTGTTAGAAATGATTTTTCATTTAAAGTACATTCCCATCTGTTTTGTGATAGGACAAAACACGTTTGGGGTAACAGATGAAGAAACAGACGGCTCATGCAAAGCAGACAGGACAGAACAGCCAGCGAAAAGACACGACAGTAAAGGTGGCTCCATACTAACTGAAAATTACATGAATCAGATAGTTACAAATTTAGCTTTCAATTTAACCACATCACTCCACGGTTGTTCTCACAGCATGCAAAATGCAGGGAACTTATGTCGATGCATCTGTGAGGTAAACACCAGAAACTATGAGGAGATTCAGCCCTGCTGGAAATAGTCAGCTTTCATCCCAGCTGTCCAACGATTACTTCTACCACGAATTTCATCAACACACAATTCTCTAACACCTACTAGACTTAAGTTCTTCCTGTGATATTTCAAAATTGCATACTTCACATGTTGTCACAAAAGACTAGAGGAAAAAAGTCAAAGAAAAAAATTAATGACCCTCTTAAAATGAGGACTGCTAAATTGGATTCTGCTTCTGGGTTTAATTACATTTTGGCTTTTGGCACTGTCACATTATCTGCATTCATTTTACACACCTTTGTTTCTTTTCAAGTATAGATTCTACAGGGATTTTTTTTTTATAAATTACACAAACCTCTTCAAAGACACAAAAATTGAAGAAAATTGCCACTGTCACATTCTCCTGCCATTCCAAGAGCTGATTCTGCAGTTCATCCACACTACCTGATTCACTGGCCTAACAAGAGAAATTGCATAGGAAAACATATTTACCAAATCCCACTGCAAATGTAAATAAAAAGTAGTAACATCCAGCAACCATAACAGCTAAATGTGACCAACGCTTCCAATGTGCCTTTGTCAGCTATCTTACAATTTTTGTAAACAGATATAATTTTTGCACTCTCACTAACGATATTTTGAATAAATTCACATAAACTCCTACCCAGGTTTATATCTGAGCTATGACACTGTGCTCACCAAAATGGCTTTTACAGGCTCTATTGTTTGTCTTTTTCTTTCTTTACTGTATCTAAACTAATTCCCTGTGTGCTACTGAACAGATGTGGTCACATTCAGGATCAAAAGTAGCATTTTTGTTACAGATAACATCAAATTATGTACAACACTGTTCATCTCAGTATGTCCCACATGGCAAAACACAAACGCTGAGAGGTCAGGCACACTGCATTCAAACCTGAGATTTAGCTTCCAAGAGAGCTGAAGAGCCTGGTAACGTCAAGGAACCGATAACATCAAGGAATGGCTCCCCACTGCCACTTTTTTTTTTTTTTAAAGTATTATTTAACAAAACTGTTGTTGTTTGTCTTGGCCTGTTAATCAGCTGCTAACACCCAGAAACATTTCCCATTAAGTGCTCGAAACTTCAGCTATTTTTCAGTCAGGAAGAAAACCATAGTGTTTTTCCATGCTCTCATGCTAAGAAGTGTGCCAGACAGCTCACAGCACAAGTGAAAGTGATCTGCCAAGCAGTCATTTGTGCCCTGAATGATTCCAATAATCCAAAAATGCTACCAGCCATAGTATGTGCATATTTTTGCACCTTCAAACATAGCGCTACAAGAAAGAGGCGTCTGGCGGTTCTTCAGCTAGAATTCTGCACAACTCCTTTCACTGTTACACACAAGTTCCTCCGTGCCCAAACACCAGCCGCATCCTCAAACTCCTTCCTTGCATAAAACTTTCAGCTTCAATTATCGTCAGCACAAACCACCTACTGCTTCATTACTCTCATTTTGTCTGATCACCATATAGATCTTTACTCAACGATCATCCAAAATTAAAAATGGCATTTCTTAACTATTGAGATAAAAACACCACAGCCAAGACACCACCTTTTCCACCACACAATGGAAGTATTTTTAGTGTGTTTACTTACATTTTCCATATAGGTAGCATCTTTTCCTTGGAAACCCTATCTTTCTTTGCTTTGAATATTTTTAAGACTTCCAGTTTGCTCCTGGAACAAGCTACATTTCTCTTCACTGCCTCCAACTCTCTTGCTAAGGTTCTGAACTAGAATCTGCATGCTTTGGAGCGAGGATTCTTTAACAGCCAGCTCATTCTTTAGAATGCAAACCAAAAGACAATTAAAAGAAGGGACCCAGAAAAAAGATACAGTAATCATCATGAAGCTGACTCCTAGCCCTTCCCTCAGAGTTAGAGCAACATTCAACTCAAAGCTCAGGTTTGGTTTGAATTGGAATGAAATTTGTCAGCACCTTCTGAAGTCGATACTAATACATACAAATGATACTGACAAAAGTAATAAAGAAATATAGATCTACTAACATAAATGAAAATAATCAGTAAAGAATTTGGATTCACGTGAAGAAGTGCAGAGGATTTGTGCTTCAGAGAAAGATGCACCGTATAACGCAGCAGAATTTGCTGATTCCTTGAAATCTCTATGGAGATTTTCTATTTCAGCTGCTAATATACCTTCAGTTCTTCATTGGGCACGAGTATTCCATTGGCAACACCACTTGATCCACACGCTGTCTGTAAATCCATGATGTAAGCATCTCTTTCAGCTCACTTCTTCTCTATCTCTGCCAGCGTGGCATCCGTTTCAGCCCCACGACAGCGCTGGGCCTCCAGTTCAACACTCTGAAAACGAAAAGACAGCACTGCTGGTCATGTATACTTCCACCATCTACAGCACAGAAGAACGGTTTAAATGTTTCCTTATTGCCTCTTTTAGGGTACTGAAAAAATTACAATCGCATTTCTGACCTGGTTCAGTTTTAACTGTAATCTTTAATTAATGAGCCTTTCTCTCTGAAATTCTGCAGCATTCACATTCCTGCCGCCTTCCAGTGTCAACAGCCACGTCCACAAAACCCATCACTGCACACAACAGCTACAAACCATAACACGAAATCATCCCTTGAAAGAAAGAGAGGGACGGGGAGCAGGACAGAGAAACGGAGAGAGAAAATAAGCGATGGGGAGCAGGGCAGAGCACTAGGAAGAGGAAAATAAGACAAGGCAGAGGACCGAGGAGCTCAGAGAGAAAGAAGGGTCGAAAGGAAACGCCAGAGAGGTAGAGAAATCAAGAAATACAGGGACGAGGAGCCTTGCAGAGACGGAGCACGAAAATGTAGGGACGGTGAGCGCGAAAGAGGGAGAGAGAGACGGGGGCAGGGGAGGAGATGAAGAAGAAAGGAGAGAAAAAGATGGCAACGGAGCGCAGGGGACACAGACAGAGAGAGAAAAAGGAGAGTGAACAGGAAAAAAGGGACCGAGAAACAAAGAAAGGGTCAGATCTAGACAAAGAGACCAAGAAGGGGGCGAGGGGCGTGTGTGCAGGGAAACCCCAAAACAAACCAGCAAGGGGCTAGAGAACAGAGAGGGAGAGAAAGAGAAGAAAGGGCCATGAAGCAGGACAGAGAAGGAGAGAAAGGCAAAAAGGGAGAGCAAAAAGAGCCGGCTGGACAGGGAGGTACAGCAAGAAACGACCGGACAGCCAGCAGGACACAGAAATAGAGACAGGGAGCCGGCTAGAGAAATTCTGGAGGGAGAAAAAGAGGGAGAGGGAGCACGACACAAACACAGACAGAAGACAGGAGGTACAGGGAAAGGAAAAGGAAAAAGAAAAAAAAAAAAAAAAAAAAATATCACAGCAGCGTGGGAGAGAGAAGGATCCAGGGGAGGGCCCAGGACGCAGAAGAGGGGCGACAGGGCCCCGAGGGCCCGCCACTCACCGCAGCTCTCGCTCTCCGCGCTCCCGGGAGACTCTGCCGCTTCAGACGCTTCTCTCTCCTGCTCTCCTCCATTCCTCTTCCCTAACTCCGGTCGCTTGGCTGTCCCCCACCTAAGACAAAACGTCCATGTCTCGCAGCTCTTACGAGACAAGGCTCCCTACGCACGTAGCCGCGCTCGCGCGCTCCACAACCGGACCATGCTGCTGCTGGTGACACATACAGACCCTGCGGGGCACGCTGGCGGCCTGGCCTGCTGCGGGCTACCAAGAGGGAGCCTTCCTCACCCGCACAGGCAGGCTCTCTCCTGCCTGCAGCCCCAGCCAGCTGCCAGCCAGCTGGCCTTCCATTTCTTCTTCTTCTTCTTCAGCCTTCTCGGGACTCTCCAGCTTCAGCCGCGACACCTCCTGCCCGCAGCCACTCAGCGCTCCGCCTCTCCCTTTTCGCCCCCACGCCGCCAGCACAGCGAGGCCCGGCACACGCAGCCCACACAAGCCCGGAGCGGCCGCAGCCAACGGCATCCCCAGGCCACGAACGGACAAACGCGTCCTCAGCGCGGCCCCTGCCACACACAAACAAGCAGCGGCCACCGCCTTCAGGGAGGCCGAGGCACGCTCCAGGGCCAGCGTGCCGCCCGCACCACGGGCCTTGCGGGAGGCCGGGCGCTCCGGGACAGGCTTCAGGGGACGTGCTGCAGCTGCGGGCGGCTGCGCGGGGCGACAGGGGCCGGGGGAGCGCTGCCGACTTGGGGGGGATGCCCGCCTCCTTCCCCCCTTCCCTTCCGTCACCTCCTGCCTCTGGCCCCGGGGCTGCCCGCACCCGGCTCGCCTCCTGCAGCCTGCCGCAGCGGCCGGCTCCAAGCTTCCCGTCCCACCACCCTCGGGCACCCACCACGCACCCCCGCACCCGCCGGAGGGGAGCCCGCGCCTCACCGCTGGCCTCTCTGCTCCCCCGCCGCCCCGACACCCGACAACACACCGCCGCCATGCTGCTCCGCCGCACCGCGCATGCGCCACGAGCCGACGGCGCGCCGGAGGGGACACACCCCGCGCCGAACGCCGGCCTGCAGTACCGCGTGGCGCCCACGCGGCGGCGCCAGCGGGTACGGCGGGTACAGCATCCTTATGGGGGTGCGTCCTCCTGGCTGGTAGAACAACTCTTACAAATGCACGAGAAAGGGAGGTGGATAGCATAACTACTGTTCTCAGTCTCGGAAAACACCCATCACTGAAATGTTAGTCTCATTTTAGCACCAAAAATTAGAAGTAACTTGCTAATTTCTATGACATCCATCCACCGTGGTTTTTTAACGGATGCAAGCAAGCCAAACCACCCTCAGAGGTGAATGAGCACAGGTGATGTGTAGAGGAACAGCACTACTTATCGCCGACAGGACGCGACAGAAGTATTTAAAAGCACTTGCGATGGACAATAGAGGGGCCAGCTTCCTCATATTCATCTTTGCTGACCCACATTTGCTGAAAAGTGGACAGAGACGCCAGTATTGAACCCCCAGTCCAGACAGAGTATTTACATTCTGCTGGTGCAATCATCCAGAAGAGAAGCACAATCTGTTGTAAATAAAGTGACAAGCAGCTAACACAGTAAACATCTCTTTGGAGGAAACAACTAGGTGAAACGCTTTTCATCATCAAAGCACAACTCCAATGAAGTAAAGCACCGAAGAGGTAGAAAGGCTGCCATATTTTGTCTTCCACCTTGAGTCGACAGAGCTGCTATAACGTTACTATGAACAGACAAATACCGCAGCCCGTTGAGAGATCTGCAGATGGCCTACAACACAGCTACCAAAAAATTACAAACGTATACGAAAGAAAAGTAAAGTTTTGAAATATTTATCCAATTTGGTTGTAAATAAAGACCGCTGGGACAACACTGCACAGAACGGTCGGAGCATTTTTCTAATGATAAAGGAATTCTTTTACATAAAAAGAATCCCAAACCCCAAAACACTGAGATACACTGGCATTGTGTATCTAGCTAAGCACTAGATGTGAAGCTAGAAGACCTCCCGCTGATTCCCGCCTGAGCCACTCAATTGCTCAAATACACTGCATGTACCCCTGCTCCTGCGTGCTCCCGTTTCCACGCCTGCCACTCCACGTCATGCCCGTGCAACATGTCGTCTGCTGCCTGACAAACATGGCCTCTCTATTTCACTACACATTGCCTTGCTCCAAGGCAAAAGGGTCCTTCCAAACAGCTAACAAGCCGCAGACTTTGCACGCTGCTTGGATTTTGGATTTATTCTTTCACCCTTTTCTCTGATAGCCAAGCCTTGAAGCCTACAATATCCCCTGTATCTTCTCAGGTTGGTCATGTTCCCTTTAGTATTTACAGCTCCATCTTCTCTAGGTTCATCCCTACCTATCTTGCTGTTCTGTGGTGTCTTTCAAGGAGCCCCTTTCTCCTTCTTAGCCCTATTTCACTGCGAAGCCCACAGGACTGTCTTCCTTAACTGTTCTTTCACATTTTCTCAGAATGACCTCAGAAACTCCCATGGCTTCAGCAACCATTTCTATTCCAGTACCTCTCCAATCCCTCTCTTCATTCTGCTTTGGCTGTTAGGAGGAAAAGAGGCACGAATTAAGCAGGCTGTCCGAGGGTCTCCTAACATCAGGGCCTGGGATGCAAGACCTGCACATTCCCTTGTGGACATTTGCATTTGACTATAGGATCTAACTTTCCAACAAAACCTTCTTCTGGAACCGCAGGTGTGCAAAATTACCTGAATCTTCATAGCACTTGGAGCCAAAGCGGTAATCTCTTTCTGCATACGATCGCCAATCCCAGGATACATCGTGGTTCCTCCAGAGAGGACGTTATTGGCATAGAGATCCTTACGGATGTCGATACCACATTTCAGAGTACTGTTGTAAGTGGTTACGTGGACACCTGCAGATTCCATCCCTGAGTGGAAAGAAGTTTCAACACATGTGATTTCTCTTTCTTCCCTTCTTTTTCTTACTGTTCAAATGAAAGGGAAGCTCAGTAGTCCAAGAGAATTCCAGGAAAAAAAACCTAAGTGATGCTCAGGAGAGCATCTCGTGGTACTGTTCCTTGCTAAAGAAAAGGAACAGACCAGATAAAGTCCAAACTGTGTTCCCAGGACTGTAAGTACTAGACTTTTAAACTAGCTTAACACGCATATTTTGACAAAGATCTGTGATCCAGGAAGTCCCGATTTCCACCGCTACGTTTCTGACACCACTGTTGAACACCAACGCTGATCCTCGATACACTTCTGGCAGCCAAATCCCCCCACCTCCTAACGAGCATTTCTCCTGCTGATGTTCAAATGCAGAATATTTGAACATCGCTCCTGCTGATGTTCAAATGCAGAACTTGGAGCTATATTAATGCTTCAATAGTTTGCTTTCTACACACAAACGCAGCTAGCTTTACCACTTCGTTTAATGGAAATCGTGCCAAACTGCCCGCAGTCATTTTGCTCACTCCTCACGAGTGGAATTTAAATTGAAAGTAGGAAATTTGTGTGAGGGCAGTACAAGTTACCATAGAAAGTGGCAGTCATCCACTGGATAGAATGGGAAATTTGACACTACAGATAAAACTACTGCAAAATAACGTGCGATTTCATTTTGTATGATTACATTACAGATTAATATAATCAAACAATAAACTGAAGCAGCATCTAGATATAAAACCCACATAAGCAGCACCGTGCAGTTATACATCAGCCAGTCGAGATAAAAAGCACGATCTTCTGACAGTACTCTAAATCATCACCTTAGAAACTCTACTGCACTTAAAAGAGGCTGAAATCATCTTACGATGCAGGTACCTCTAAACTGACATTTTCAAAATCCAAAACCACATAACAAAGCTTCTCCTTGACGTCTCTCACAATCTCCCGTTCCGCTGCAGACAGCCAACAAGATTTTAATCAACATACAGTACAACAGCCAGGACACAGACTTTCTCATGCACTTTTCCCTGAGTTCATGATGGTCGTGTGGTTCATTGGCCCTCTCTCTTGTCTCAGCAACATTACTTTCCCTTTGGATTACCAGATTTCCCTCATCGGCAAGTAACAGATATATTGTACTACAGAATACTGCAAAGATTAATGTTTACATGTCTATGTCACAAAACCTTGACCAGATCTCCCGAGGGTCACCCATTGCCAGCTACTAACTTTGTTCCTTTCTCTGTGGAAGAGGTATAATCAAAACACAACAACCCGTTCAATTTGCCAGTAACTCAGGATTTCCAAACGCGGTGGCATCCTTGTCCTTGATGCTCAACAAACACGCTGAAAGCCAAAGCCAGGAGCATCCCATTAGCTAACAGGAACTGTTTTTCCCAGGCCAACCTAGTGACAGGCATTTTGATGCATCTCACCAGGTACAGGCTTCCTGCATAAAATGACAAGTAACAGAGCAAACATATGCAAAGCATATCCAAAGCCCAGCTCATTACCAGTGGTGACAAACGAGTAGCCTCTCTCTGTCAGAATTTTCATTGAGTTAGTCAGTCAGGTATCTGCCCACCAGATCCAGTCTCACGATGGGGGCAAGGCATAGCCCTCATAGACAGGCACATTGTGCATGACACCATCTCCAGAATCCAAAACTACTCCTGGAAAGTCAAAGAAAAGGAAAAGCTGGTTATTGCCCGCCGACACAGGGTCTCCACATACTCCGTATTCTCAACCGTGACACGCAACAACAAAGACGCTCACGTGACGATTGCTTCTGTCATTGCTGTAACTGAAGAGCTGCTCACGTGAGATGAAATTGTTGGCACAAACTAAGCATTTTGAGGAAAAAAAGACATGTAACGTTCAGCAATTTGGTTGTATTGCTCTTGCTGAACGGATGCTAGCAATCGTGATCTTACACGTACGCGGAGACAACTTCACTTCAGACAACCCCCAGCGCTTTACAGACATGAAACAATGTACAAACTGTAAATAAACTTCTATCTATAAAATCAAAACTTGGAATCTGCCATTAAAATAAACCACCTCATTAGGGAAAAGATAACAAGAGTTTATCTGTGCACAGCCATGTCACTTCTATTCTTGGATAGGAAATGAAGTACATGTTTTCCACTCAAAATGAATAAGGCATTTCTGATACCAAACATGCATACAAATAGTTGATTTTTGAACACAAAACAAGTATTTATGACAACTGTAATTCCTGTAAGCTGGCGATCTTTTTATACAAAATTATATGGTGGCATCAGGCTAGAGAGGCAGATGGCATTTTGATTTTTTTCAAAGTATACAAAGACTCAAGGGTTGCTAAGAAGTAATTTATCGTCTTAATGCTTGATCAGACTCTAAACAGCAATAAGAAGAGACCTCCATGCTAATTCTAATGATCGCTTAACAGCAGTCATGATTGTGTCATCAAAAGTCATCACTGATTTCAATGAAACTTTTTCATTTAGCTACCGATTGGGGTGTTTTTTCTTACTGGGAATGGAGCTTAACAATAGAGATATGTCTAAACTAAGAAGGAACCATGGGTTTGGCACAATCTAGTTAAGCCAGAGCCTCTTCTCCATCCTGTGCAATTAAGGGCAGTATCAAACTATCATCTTTCATCTGTTGATACAGCTGAGCTGCGGTCACCTGAGCTTTTGAAAGACACAGATCTACACCCATACCTGCCGTGAAGTTGGAAAAAACCAAAGAGGTACTTGCACAGCACGGTGGGAAGTGTTCAGTTGCCATATGGCCACCAGTTCCTCTCAACACACAGCTGGGTGCACCACAATCGACGTCTGTCTGTGTGGGCGCACGTGCACGCACATCCACGGGAGGAGGACAGGTGGAAAACACGACTCCCAGAAAGACTCACCAGTCATTCTTCCAGATGCATACAGAGACAGCACCGCCTGAATTGCTACATACCTGGCTGGCACACTGAACGTCTCAAACATAATCTGGAATTAAGGATTTGAAAACCTTTAGGATCTACACTCAAAAGTATCTGAAGGACAGTAATTTTTTTTTTGTCTTCAGTAAATACTGCCAGTTACTACTCTTGAGTCCCCTCCTGAACCGTGGATCTTCTGTGAACAGCACGCTATGTTTTCTCTAGGATTTCACGAAAAATCACAGAAGTCAGCGGGTACCTTTCCATTAACCTCAGACTACGTCAGATTTTTAATGATAATATTAACTGAAGATGACACCCTGGGAGAACTTTTTTTACCCTGATGGCAGGACTGCATGAATGCAGCAATCTGAGGTATGTACGTATACACACACACCTATTTAAAAGATTTATAGAAGACGCAGATGGAAGAAACCACGAGGAATAATCTGTCTGTTCCCATCTCAAGGAGGAATCAGCCATTCCTGACACAGTACGATTGCCTCTTTAGGCCGTCGAGGAGAGCGAATGATTTTGCTTTTCCTTCTCTGGCAACTTGACTCGATAAGGAAGAGTACTTCAGAAACAGGAAAGAAAGACAGCACTTCTCCAGCAAAGTTCTGGTCCCTAAAACCACAAAAATGTATGAAGCATCATTTTTGCAATTAATGCAACAATGCACTTGACATCTGACGGCATTACAGTTCTACCCGAGTGCTATAGGCACGGGCCAGGTGCCACCAGTATCGGGGTCTGCCCTGCAACCAGCTCATGCTGTCCCATTTGTGGGGTTTAAGACATCGTGGGCTCTTCAGAGAATCCCTGCAAGAACACCCTGGAGATTTACAAACCAGGTTTCCTCACAGCAGGAACATTTGGGGTTTTAAAGTTTGAGCTGCTTCAAGTTCCCGGTGTTCGATCCTTTCCCGTGTGCTTTACGAAGCAAGGCTGTGCCATAGGACCGACCCCAACGCTCTCAGATGAAATGGAAGCAGAATTTGACAGTACAACATTATTTAAGGTAAGAACAATCATTTTAGTTCTTGTTGATGTGCCTCTAACCGGAAGATTCTTTTTCACGTCAGGAAGCAGAATGATTTGATCGTATAAAATCATTAACAGCATTCATATAGCAATGTTTAACCATTAGTTCGAGTAGCTGGTCTTCTTCAACATTCATTCACGTTGCCATGAATCGTTATTTTTCTTCTAAAACCCTCAGGAAAAGGCTTTTAGAATGCAGTAGACCACCTACTTACCAGCAGCAGCCAACATTACAGAACTGTACCCAGACTCTGACTCCGTCAACGCAAGCCAGAAAGAAACTCCGTTCCCAAGTACCTCAGAAACGACATCGGAGGAGATACCGGAACTTAGGAGCAGAGAATTTTAAAAAGAGAAATGCTACAAAGCTTGGAGAGCTCAGCATCGCTCCTTGGCTCTGAAGAAAGCTGGACGGGACCAAGGTGTTCAGTCCTCCACGGTAAGAAATCATCTTGCCACTCGGTCGTGCACACAGCGTTTCACACCCAGCTTCCCGGGTAATGCTTGGGTCAGTACGGGCGCACTCAGAGAGACAAAATTCACAGGGAAAGCCCAGCACATCTGTGCAAGTTGCCGCTGCTTACACTTTTACTCACTATTGCTTAGATGCCAGAGAAGCAACTGACATTCATAAAATTAATGGTTGAATTCATGGTTGAATGTGGTTTTATTTAGAACAAATTGCCCCTGCAACCACACAGTCAGACCCCAGTTACCTTACACCAGGAGACTCTCTGGAATGCCTTCAAAGCCTGAAGCAAACAGCAGCCAAGTCCAGGAAGAAGTCTGTAGATCCCCAGAAGGTCTCAGACCAGCCGAAGCAAAAGCATTAAAATCGTGAGCTGTAACATGGAAAGAACTCTCGGGGCGACACTTACCCAGGAAAAGGTGACGATTTGTAAAAGCCTCTTTGTAAATGACATGATCTCACTTCCCATTACATTTATATCAGCTTCTGGAATGGAGTTCAGAGTATCTACACAGTTCAAGCCATTTTTTGAAACCTTATTTTTCCGTTTCTGCTTATCACAGTGACAGCAGAAAGGGTTGGATAAATCAGGGCAGAATTGCCAACACCTCTGGAGCCTTTCCCGCTCGCTAACCTGCTGTGCCTCATGCCAGAGGGTCGCTCTCTCCCCTGAAGACAAGAATCCCTCACGCGAGCCCAGTAAGACTGCAAGGATTTGTAGGTCCGCTGTTGTCACTGCAAAGTGTTCTGCTCCACTCTCAAACAATTAGTTAAGAATAGCTTGTTATCATGCTGTTAACAGCCATCTTCAGGCTGGAAAGGGAAAAGTCTTACCATGTACAGTCCTCATGTTTCAACTGTACTTGCGCGTTTGCGTGGCGCACAGACTGAAGATAGCTGACTTCTCTCAGTGTTTGGGTGACGGCATGGCTGAAAACAGGCACCGAATCAGCAATCAGCCCTTCAGAAGAGACAAGCCGTTACCATTTTACAAAAAAAAAAAGACAGCAGTTGCATAGGGAAAGATTGAATTTCTATAGATAAAACCTTTGCCAGGCTAAGAAACATTCTAGAACCGCCAGAAGAAGAAAGTTCACAGGATTTACCTCCAGCGGTAACTCCGGCTGGCAGCATCTCCCATTCCACATGACAAACAGAAGTGAAGCAGAACATCAGATACAATGTGGTACACGTTAACTCTGCAAATGGAAATCCCAACCAACCTCCCTTTCTTACCTGCCCTGTGACCGCGCAGCAGGCCTCGCGTACAAGCATCCTCGCACCTGAAGCGGGTAATTCGATTCACTGACATCTGCTCAAAGTCAGCCTTGTCCCTGCCCATCGGTAAAACCGATGGAACCCTTCCATTTCCATACTCATTAAATTTTTCTTGTCCCATGAGATTTTTAAGGATTTTAGTCTAGCACAGAGGAAATCAAACGGCTACTCCTTTTTGTGACCTTATGTCTACTCCTTCAGACTTGCTTTGTTTTGGTTGTACCTCCATTTCACACAGACGTGAATGGAAATGCAGAGAGAATAAACACCAACAAACAACAGTACAGGGTGTAAAAACAAGACTCGAGCTTCCAGTGGCCATCGTCTTCACAAATCAGCTACTTTTTCAATCAGCCAAGTAGTTGTGCAGTTTCAGAGAACACTGTCACAAAACTTGGATGTACTACTACGCAAGGCGAAACGCTCTATTACGTGTCTACAGAAACTGAATGCAAATCCTCCGCTTCTTACAGCCTCTTAGTTGAAAACCCGCCCTCTATTCGTTTGTACCTGGACGCCACGTATGTCAAATACGTAAGGTTGTGTCTTTATAAGCCTCAATTTCACGTGTTGAGCAGCTGAGAAACATTTTGCCCCAAAGAAATGCAATAACTAAACCCACCAACAAGTGCAAGTGAATAAAACAAATAAAAGCCAAAACAAACAAACAAAAAATACCCAAGACAAGCTACAGAAATTGCACCTTCAAACAACAGTAAAGGATCAAGAAGCTGAAGACATTTCTTCACGTCATCTCATTTTTGGATCTTTAATCATCACCTTAACTCACTACCACACACATGTCTGTGCACCTTGTCAGAGCCATTACAAACTGGGCGGCCAAAGAACAACCAACTTAAATCTTTTATTTTCAGCCAAATAAAAAAAGAAAAAAATCGAGCTCTTCCTTTATTGCACTCTATAACAATTCTTGTCACAACCAAGAAGCCAATAAACAGCAAAAGCTGAATATTCCTTTAAAATCCATAGTTTAACTCTTAAAATAAAATTTATATAGAAAAGATATCATTTACAACCCATTCAGTAGTAATCAATCATTATGTACTCACAAACCATATTCAATAACTCGGATGCAGCAGTTTCTTTGTAGGGCAGAGGGGAATATTTTTCTCCTTAGCAAATATAATATCCCACTGTTAAAGAGCAATTCAAGTCAACTTTGGAGCAACGGTGATATACACAAATTTCTTTTTGTGATAGACACAAATTTATTTGGAGAAGCGTAAGATTCATTTGGGGTAACAAGAATATATACGACTGTGTCCAGTGCAGAGCTTAACTGCAGCATGTGAAACGTCCATTACCTTGAACTGGCACACCATTACCGAAAGGGAAATAATTTACGCAGCAAATGCAGTGTATTTAGAGAACACCAGTGAGTCACAATAAAACAACACACAATAAAACAGCAAGATGTATTGTAACTAGATACGTGAGGAATCAAAACCAGGATTTGGCTCTGGCCGTCAGCAGCTTACAACAGTAAAGACTTCGCCCTCGGAGCCATCTTCTGAAGGAAAGGGCTGCTCCTTTCATCTGGTTAGGAAACAAAAAATTTCAAGTAAGCAGTCATAAGTACAGGTAAGATGCTTCACTGCAACTTAGATTGCCGAGGCACTATAAACCTTTTGCCTCTGATGCAGCAACGGATGCCACAGCACAGCTTGTAAGCGTAAAAGATTCAAAGCCCAAAGAAAACAGCGTTAATCAATGGGGAGAGGAATGGATACAAGATATTTGTGTATTATGCAATTACATATGCACACGAGAAGTGAAAATGCATAATTATATGCATACACATTTTATTTAATGGCTGCATGTGTCATATAAATAGGATCAGTCATATTTTCATTTGGACATAGGTAAAGTGTTTTATGGCACGGTTTACACAGCTGCCTGTATTTGATTCTGATTCACCATCCACAACCCAAACAGAAAGAAATTAAGGACTTTTTCTTTCAGTAAAGTGTAGTTTCAGAAGCAGTTTGCTGCTTTGAATGGCTGTCTCTACGGACCCCCCCATCCTCGTGATACCTAACACAGTAAGAGGGTACTTCACACTCAGATTTTCAGAGAAAAGGCAGATTAGACACGTAGCTGCTTCGTGCCAGTGCTTACGTATAAAGAGGACAACGCAAAATCAGTGACTCCCAGTCACTCACAAGGGAAATCCACACTCCAAGAATGTGCGACAGTTGAAAGAAAGGTATAGCAGAGGGAAGACAGGAAAAAGAAAGGAGCAGCATGAGGGCGATCACGAGCTGCACTGTCTGCAACCCAGTCTATAACTAGCAGTACACGGTGTACACACCACTTTTAAGTATCTCATCATTCAGGAGCTTTAAAAGCTTTCACTTACCTTTCGCACAATAACACGTTCACCAGGACTCAGGATTAAGGCTTCTCTTTCCTCCTCGGTTTCCATCTGAAGAGCGTATTCGCTAGCTACAGACCTGTAACCGCTTACTTCACATCTACAGAAAAATTACAGGGAGACAGCGGAGCACTGAATTAGCTACTCTTGTAAAGTACTGAATTCACAAAAGAAACATTGTTTTGTATACTTACATTACTGGTGAAAGGTCTCCACAAAAAGCAGGAAGACTTAGTTGATGTTGCCAGGCCCTTTTCAGTCTCGATTTGCAATCTACTCTCAGGGTGTTTCCTTTATTCAGAATAAGCCCCATCATCGCTACCTGACTGAATGGTGCTTTTCAGATGATGGCAGTGATGGACACTTTATGTAGGCAGATGGACGATGGTATTTTAAATCTAAACAGTGGCTGCACTAAAGCTGTTAGATGTGAATTCTTTTTCTAACTTGGAAAAAGAGAAATATCACTGACTATCGAGTCCAAAATCTGAAGCAAGAAATTAAATTTAAAAAAATAATCCCAAAGCCCATCACATTTTCTTCATCCACAGAGTTAGACCTCGCTTTATAGCACAGTTACACATGCATTTGCATTGCTCCAAGTACTGTGGACTCACAGACAGGTTCTATTATTTGTTGTTCTACTTCTTCTATTACTTGCTCAGAAATCTAACACCCACAGGAAAAACCTATCACTAATCTCACTAAAAATAAAAGACAAAAACTCTGACGCTCCTCTTTCCAGTTCTCTAGTACGCGCTGCATTTACTCCAGGCAGAGGGTAAATGAAAACATCACCATGCATTCATCCAGGATGGCTCTGGCTCTCTGAACGTGCAAGTTATTTCAAACCACCTAAGAGTTTATTGCAGCCATCTGTCACATACTTCAAAAGTGTAAGAAAAGAAATACCTTTTACAGACACTTTTCTTTCAACAGAAAAAAACACGTTTGACAGACAGCAGTAATTTACCTGTGACTTCGCTCCTCACAGAGTCCAAGAGCCTCTTCCGCAGATTCTCTCCTCCTCCTCTCTTCCGCCAGTGTTTCTGGCAGCTGCGAGAGCGCCTGCTGCACCGAGTCGTGCTGTTGCTCAGTCTCTGCAAGCCTATGACAAAAGGAAATCCAAAATCAGTATTTTACATACTTCAAGAATTACTTCCGTCTTCTTTTTTGTTACGGAATGTTCTTTTTAGTGATCAACGCTTCATTAGAATGAGATGCTTTAGACTAGATCTTGAAATAAAAGTCACCAGTAAGTATGTATCTTTACAAAAACAAACCAGAAACATTACCAGATGAGAACAATTCAAGAATATGGCTAGGATTCATTTAATCCACTGTATAGCCACGGCTTTCCCTTTGCCCCCAAACACCTTAGGGGCATAGAAAAGCATTACTTTCGCACTTACAACACAGCTGTTAGGAAAACAATATTGCTAATACATGCTTGCAGTCCTGACCTTTTTCTGAGTTCATTTAGCTCCATGTTGTCTATTTCCACAACAACCGCACATCTTTCCTGTGGAGCTCCAGGGGGAACTTCTGCTCTAGTTTCATCCTAGAAAATATTAAAGGGGAAAAAAAAGCCAGTCAATATCTTTCTACTTGCTAAAAATCTTTATTTCGACTAAAGAAGCCACAAGCACCACAAAGCAGTGGAGTAAACCAACCTTTGTGCCACTTCATCTTCTAATTTCCAGAGCTGCAATTTTCCAAACCTCTTTTCTAACGGAAAGTTGGTGAAGAATCCTGCCCGTGTGTGCTGCAGGACTTGAAGGACACGTGTACACTGCGTAACGCAGCCATCTCTGAAGGGTGAGCAAAGCATCCACACAGCCACGTCGTCATTGATCACTGACCACAGTTTCGTCAGTAATGCAGCTGTTTGTTTATTTTTTACTTTACAGTTCTCCTTGTCTGACTTTAATTCTGTTTACACAAGAGTAAGGGTTGTCTTATGTACCTATCCATGTCCTGGGTTCGGCCAGGTCAGGGTTAATTTTCACTGGAATCCAGGAAGGGACACAGCCAGGCGCGCTGACCCAACCTGGCCAAGCAGAGCAGGGTATTCCATACCGTGTGCCCTCATGCTGGGTGCCGCTGGGGGGGAGCGGGGCGGCGGGAACTCGCTTGCAATTTCCAGTCTGAGCCAAGAGGGGTGTTTTGAAGAACACAAGTTTTACAGCACTCTAACTTTCAAATACACCAGACACCACCAATTGAGCAATATTTCTGTGTTGATACCAGCTCAGACTCACATGAGCTACTGAGCATCTCGGCTGTTGTTCTAAGTTACCTTTGAATTAATCTGCTGAAAGTGCAGCTCCTTCTGGTGCATCTCCTGAAGACAGCGCTGCAGGTCATCTTGAAGCTGATTCTTCTCAGCTAAGACACGGGCAGTGCTGACAGACAACTTCTTCTCTATTTCTGCCACAGCCTGGACTTTCTTTAATAATTCACATTCTTTTACATCCAAGAGTTTGGACAGATTCTCATTTTCACTCATTAGCTCCTGCTTCTCTTTTTCCAACATATCGATACTTTTTTTCAGATATTCATCTGCTTTTATTTGCTCCGCCAATTTTTCATCTTTCCCTTCAAGATCTGCCTGCAATTGCTTATTAACTGAAGCCTTCTCTCGTGTCTCTATTTCCATCCTGTTCATTTGTTTAAGTATTTCATTTAACTGGTTATTAAGTTCTTTGCAACATGTCTCTCTGGCTTTCAGATCTCCAGTTAATTTAACTTTCGTCTCTTCATTTTGCTGCTCCAAAACCCCAAGCTTCTGCTCTAATGAAATAATGCACTCTTGTTTCTCCTGTAATTCTTTGGTAATTGTCTCCTGATGTTCAGTATGCTCTACATGCTTCCTAGATAACTCAGCCAACTCTTCATCTTTTTTAGCATTTTCCAAAACTAGTTTGTTGTATGAATCTTTAATTGATTTTAACTCATTTTCAAGTGTTTGTGCTTTAGTCTCTTTCTCTTTAAGCAAATTGTCCCATTTTTCCTTTAGAGCATTGTTTTCCTCAAGCTGAGATTTCAAATATTCACTTTCTTTTCTTTGTTCATCCTTAGTTTCTTGCAGCTTTTCAGATGATTTACTAATTTGTTCTTTCAGCAAAGTAATTTGTGACTCACACTCTGCAAGTATGTTACGGTATGCGACCTTGTTGGCTTTGAGTTCAGAACGGAGCTCCTTCATTGTACTGCTGGTCTCACTGCTTTGTCTTATTAATTCCTCATTTTCTTTGGTTTTAGCTTCATTCTCAACTCTCACTCTTTCTAGCTCCAGTCTCATTGTATTACTTTGCTCAGAAAGGACAGATATCTTCAGGCTTGCACCTCTGATATCGGCTGTTTGTACTTCTTTCAGGAAACGAGTTTCCCTTTCAGCCTTTGATAAAGCCTCTTCCATCCCTTCTATTTCTTCCTCTTTGCATTGCACTTGACGCTTCAGGACCATCACCTGTGCGGCACATTCTGTCATATTGCGAGACAGGACAGACACCTCCCTGTCTTTTTCTGCCACTGCTTCTTCAAGATTATCAATTTCTCTTTCGCGTTTCTGGAGATCTTGAAGAAGTTGAGATCTTTCCTCTAAATGGCTTGTATTCAATTTGTCAAGCTCTTCATTTGTCTGGTCCAGATCCAGCTGCATCGACTCTACCACGTCCTCTTGTTTCAAAGTCTAAACATCAAGAAAATAATGTTACCAGAATACTTCAAACATACGTTAGAGGGAGAATGGAAGTTACACTCCACATGTAGAACAGCTATCTAAGGTAATCAATCTGTACCCAACCGTACAGCCACAAGATAACCACGTTATTCTGTGGACTGTTTTAGCACACAGAAAGTTTAGTGTATGAAATTTTTAGCAGCCAATGCTGTTATTTTGCTGACATTTAAATGGGCCATGTTAAAAGAACAGCAAATTTCTTCTCTTACTTTATTTTAATGAGTTAGTTACCTTTTCCTTCAGTGTAGCAACTTTTTCTGTTAGATCCCTGATGACTCTCTTCTGCTCAGTGTTCTCCACTTCATAAACACTGCATTTCTTTAAGGCTTCATTCAGCTTAGTATTCAAAATAAAAGTCAATGTGATAGAAACGTATAGAATTGTATTAAAATTGTGATGTTACAGTTATAATATTAAATTTACCTAACACTGGAGTTTATGTTTTGAAATTCATAAACAAAGATAACTTAGCAACCCAAGCAAACATAACTACTTTCATGCAAAGCTCTGTGATGTGTCTAAGAAATCCTCACACCCAACTTCAAGCAACTACATGAAGCGAATAAAACTGTAAAGAAAGAGCAAAACCCTTCAGATACAGAAAACTGCAATATTGCTGCTGCGACACAAATAGGAACTTACGGCTAATGCTCACCAGTTCCAATCAATATTATTTCACAAGAACTTTAACTTACTTTTTGCTCAGTATGCACAGAATTTTCACCAAGCTCTTTGTTCAGAAGATCCTTTTCTTGAAGCAGTTGCCTCCAAGTTTCAATTTGCTCTAGTTTTTCTGTCGTGTTCAACAGCTTTTCTTCTTTTTCTCCAAGGGAAGTTTCAAGGAAGCTATTTCTGTCACTTCATCTAACAAGGAAATACATAGTTAGATATTTTGAACACAAAGCTCGCTTTAAGCTTTCTAGACTTATCAGCCCCAAACTAGGTTCCTAAAAGAATCATTATTTTTACACTTTCCATTTACACTTGCAACTACAAAAACAAGATTACTGCAACCTGAAGCAGGATCAACTCACACTTTGCAGGTGTTTTAAGAGATCATACTTCTCATCAGACGTCCAAGCTTGAAACAAAGAAAGCGAATCCTACACAGAGCTGTAAAGAACCTTCATCTTACCCTTTGAGCTGTTCATGCAAGCCAGAGATCAGAATGTGATGCTTTGCCGCATCTCGCGTTTGTTGGTTGCGTAACTGGGCAAGCTGAGTTTGCAAATGCTCATTCTCATTCTGCAACAAAAGAAGAGTGAAGCGGATTATCACGTACCAACACCCAGAACAGCACAAGATAACTGGAGTCACGAAAATCGGACTCTTCAGGAGATTTACATCCCACACGGTAACAGAGACCACTATTCTAGCACATGAGCAGATCATCAGTGCAGAACACAACACTGATACCAGCAGCTCAGATGTGATGTTAGTTCACACCGATGCAACTCACCTTGCAGAAACACCTCCTGCAGCAATGCTATGATAGCATGACCTGAAGGAGGACTGCTGTACACCCAAAGCAACACACACACTCACACTGTGTTAAGGCAGCTTACTTCTCTTAAGAGGGGAAGCTACTGCTTTGAAAAAATACTTTCCTCATTGCTTTGAAGACAGTACCAAACTTGCAATTTATTTTTGCCTGTTTTTTAAGGTTGAAGGAATGCAAAAATCTGCATATGGGGGATTGTGGAGAAAAGAAACAGGAAGCAAGCTGCATTCACACAGGTTTGTGGTTTCTTTTTTTTGGGGGGGTGATTTTTTTTTTGGTTTGTTTTTTTTTTAAACACAGTGCACATCTCCTACTCTAGCCAGATACACTGAATCAATTCAAAAATAAAACCACAAAAAAAAACTGGCAACAACATCCAAAAACCAAAAGCAGAACATGTATCCAGACTCCACAGCAAACAGGACACAGAATCACACAGAATGGTCGGGGTTGGAAGGGACCTCTGTGGGTCATCTAGTCCAACGCTCCTGCCGAAGCAGGGTCACCTACAGCAGGCTGCACAGGACCGCGTCCAGGCGGCTCTTGAATATCTCCGGAGAAGGAGACTCCACAACCTCCCTGGGCAGCCTGTTCCAGTGCTCCGTCACCCTCAGAGGGAAGAAATTCTTCCTCACGTTCAGACGGAACTTCCTGTGCTTCAGTTTGTGCCCATTGCCCCTTGTCCTGTCGCTGGGCACCACTGAAAAGAGCTTGGCCCCATCGTCCTGACACCCACCCTGCAGACATTTCTAAGTATATATTAGGTCCCCTCGCAGCCTTCTCTTCTTCGGGCTGAACAAGCCCAGCTCCCCCAGCCTCTCCTCGTGGGAGAGATGTTCCAGTCCTCTCACCATCCTTGTAGCCCTCCGCTGGACTCTTTCCAGTAGCTCCTCATCTTTCTTGAACTGGGGAGCCCAGAACTGGACAGAGTACTCCAGAGGAGGCCTCACTAGGGCAGTGTAGAGGGGAAGGAGAACCTCCCTCAACCTGCTGGCCACACTCTTCTTGATGCACCCCAGGATCCCATTGGCTTTCTTGGCAGCCAGGGCACACTGCTGGCTCATGGTTAACCTGGCAAACTTGTCACCTCTGATGAAAATACGCTAGCATTTTGCAGGAGGCAGAACACACCTGTACCGCCCTCAATAGCTGCCCTTCTTCATCTACACCAAACGTTACCTGTCTTGAAAGGCTTTGTTACAAGATTCTCAAATAATAATTAACATATCAGGTTGTCTTTCATCTTAAAATCATTAATTCTTTTTTATATTTGTGCAGCTTAACAGACAAAGAACTACAAGTAATGCACTGAACCTGAAGGAGTCTGAGGAAGAGAGCAGTTGTATCATTTAGTGAAAGTAAGGTTTACAAATTATCATAGTAACTCATCAATCAGGAAATACTAAAAAATAACCTTCCTCATAAATATTTATTTCACTGTTCCTTTTGGTGCCTCCATTGAATACTTTTACAATATCAATATATATCAAATTAATATCTGGTGTTTAGATTGTATATATATAAGTTATTACTTCACTTTTATATATTTGCACAGTTTCTTTTCTATAACTGTGTGTGTATATATGCACAGAAAAATAATAATAATACACACACAGTTACAGAAAAGAAACTTGAGGGATGTAAGAAGAGGGACACTTCTGCCAGTAGTAACAAAATCTGTTTCAGGACCTTCTGACAAAGCCCCCCTAACAAACAATCATGAAAATCAGGTTGCCTTTTACTAGGTTTCTAAAACAAGTAACAAATAACAAAGCTTACTTCCAAACAAGTTTCTCCCTGAGCTGAACAGAAGCAACAGGTTTCAACTTCAGAGCATAATCTAGCATGTGTACACCCTCTGCCAACAGAATGACGAAGCATAATGCCTTGACATGTTTTTGCTAGCTGCAAATGGGCATTTCTGTCTTACTGGAGGCTACGACTCCAAGAATATCAACAGAGAATAAAACGATTCTCTTCTATCATGAGGTTTTTACACAAACCGAAAAGCTCACCTGAGGAGTCTCCATTCTAACTTGAAGCTGCACTCTGTCTTCCAGATCCTGACAACGCTCTTCTAGAAGAAGAATTTGTTCCTGCAGTTGATTTCCTTCCATTTCCAACTCTTCAACCACACTCCGTAAACCTGCTTCTGTCAAAGAAGAAAAATTATTTCAAGAAAGGCCTGCTAACATTCCTCAAGTCTAGAAATGGTTTCAGCTTTTTATTCACAATTCTCCCCAGTGTTGGGAACAAGCAGACCTCAACCATTTCCAGTGGAAGTGCCCGAGACCCTGCTTTTCCAAAAATTAGATGGCAAAAGTGTAAAATTAAGTAGACTCCCTACTCAAGGAACAGAGAGGCGTGATGCCATTGGAATTTCTCGTCTTCTGGCTACACAGCTGATCATTAAATTTACCAAAGTTTTCACTTATACAACCAATCTAAGTTCTTAAGCCCTTCGTGTATTTAACAAAAACGTGCTGCAGCTGGGGCCGGCTGCGCGGGGCGAGAGGGGCCGGTGGAGCGCTGCCGGCTTGGGGGGGATGCCCGCCTCCTTCCCCCCTTCCCTTCCGTCACCGCCTGCCTCTGGCCCCGGGGCTGCCCGCACCCGGCTCGCCTCCTGCAGCCTGCCGCAGCGGCCGGCTCCAAGCTTCCCGTCCCACCACCCTCGGGAAGCCACCACGCACCCCCGCACCCGCCGGAGGGGAGCCCCCGCCTCACCGCTGGCCTCTCTGCTCCCCCGCCGCCCCGACACCCGACAACACACCGCCGCCATGCTGCTCCGCCGCACCGCGCATGCGCCACGCGCCGACGGCGCGCCGGAGGGGCCACACCATGCGCCGAACGCCTGCCTGCAGTACCGCGTTGCGTCCACGAGGCGGCGCCAGGGGGTACGGCGCGGCGTCCACGCCCAGCGCCGGCTCCGGGCAGGCCCCGAATCGCGGCTCCGACACGGCGCCGCACCCCCGCCGCTCCTTGCCCCCGACACGGACCCCGCCCTCCCGGGGGCTTTTCCCCGGGTCCCGCCGCTCCATCCACTTCCCCCCTACACCCCGCGCTCACCTTCTCCCTCGCTGCAGCCGCAACGCGGCTATGGCTCCGCTCCTCCTTCGGCTCCCATCGGGCCCGGCACGGCAGCACCGGGCCCTCTACCGGCAGAGGGAGGGGCCGTCGCCATCAGCCCCGCTGCCTGCACCTGGGGCTCTTCCGGCCCCGGCCCACGGCTGGAGCCCATGATGCCGTCATTGGGCAAACACAAAGACTCTCTGAAGCCCTTTGGGCACTTCAGCAAGCAGCCAGGCGTTCCTTATTGCAGCGCCGGACACACAGGGCACGCCTCCTCCCAGCGCTCAAAGCACCTGCGCCACTCGAGCGGCAGTACCGTACTTTGCTCACCGGATGGCAGCAGCGAGCTCTTGGACATGGCGCCACCGCGCATTGGCGCCACCCGAGCCGCAGTACCGAACTTTGCTCACCGGGTGGCAGCAGCGAGCTCTTAGACACGGCGCCACCGCGCATTGGCGCCACCCGAGCCGCAGTACCGAACTTTGCTCACCGGGTGGCAGCAGCGAGCTCTTGGACACGGCACCACCCGAGCCGCAGTACCGAACTTTGCTCACCGGGTGGCAGCAGCGATCGTACCGGCCCCTCCACGGCCACCCGGGCCACGGCAGCACCGGGCCCTCCACCGGCAGAGGGAGGGGCCGTCGCCATCAGCCCCGCTGCCCGCACCTGGGGCTCTTCCGGCCCCGGCCCACGGCTGGAGCCCACGATGCCGTCATTGGGCAAACACAAAGACTCTCTGAAGCCCTTTGGGCACTTCAGCAAGCAGGCAGGCGTTCCTTATTGCAGCGCCGGACACACAGGGCACGGCTCCTCCCAGCGCGCAAAGCACCTGCGCCACTCGAGCCGCAGTACCGAACTTTGCTCACCGGGTGGCAGCAGCGAGCTCTTAGACACGGCGCCACCGCGCATTGGCGCCACCCGAGCCGCAGTACCGAACTTTGCTCACCGGGTGGCAGCAGCGAGCTCTTGGACACGGCGCCACCCGAGCCGCAGTACCGAACTTTGCTCACCGGGTGGCAGCAGCGAGCTCTTGGACACGGCGCCGCCCGAGCCGCAGTACCGAACTTTGCTCACCGGGTGGCAGCAGCGAGCTCTTCGACACGGCGCCGCCCGAGCCGCAGTACCGAACTTTGCTCACCGGGTGGCAGCAGCGATCGTACCGGCCCCTCCACGGCCACCCGGGCCACGGCAGCACCGGGCCCTCCACCGGCAGAGGGAGGGGCCGTCGCCATCAGCCCCGCTGCCCGCACCTGGGGCTCCCCCGGCCCACGGCTGGAGCCCGGCACGAACAGGGGGCCGTCGCCCCAGCCCCACAGCCCGTCCCCTCCTCCCCTGGCCTCTGGCGCAGCCCCTCGTCCCGTGCAAACCAAGCACAAACGCAGCCGCCAGGGCAAAAGGGACCGCAGGTCTTTATTCAGTCACGCACCCAGCCAGTCCCGGGAGCCGCTCCGCCCCGGGGCTCGGGGCCCCCGACGCTCCCTCTGCCCCTCCGACACCTCGGCACTCCTTCCCGCAGCTGTGCCCGTTGCTCCAGCGGGGAACAGTCCGTCCGTCGCCTCCCGGAGCGACGCGCTGCTCGGCAGAGGCTGCCAAAAATGAGGAGCAGGGTGCAGGCCACTACAAGAGAGGAGAAAAGTGACAGGTGGCTGGACAGCGGCGGTGGAACGAGAAAGCACGAAGCAGGTAAAGGGACAGCGAGAGAAGGACGGGGACAGGCAGTCCCACAGAGACGGAGAAAGAAGCAGCAGCAAGAGAGGAAGAGCAGCAGCAGAAAGAAGAAGAGGGAGCAGGACACAGACCGAAAATGAAGAATGGGGAGCGGGAAGGAGATGCAAAAACATCCCCTGCAGCATGACAGAGGAAAAAAGAACAGCGGCAGGGACCTGGACAAAGAGAGATGAGGAAATAGAATAGAATAGACATGGAGAAAGCAGTAGATCTGTGACGTGCTACGGAGCCAAGAAGGAAGGCCTCGAATCAAGGGACGAGGAGGCAGACAGAGAGCACCAAAGACAGCAAAAGTACTGACAGGCTACAGAGTAGGAGGAAAGCAAAACTAGTAACCGGGAGCTGAACAGAAAGAGGGGAAGAAGGAAAAAAATGCCACAGGCTGCAAGGCAGAAAGAGGGAGGACCTAAAAGATGGGGACAAGTCAGAGACAGATGGAGAAAGAAGGTACACAAGAGCAGAAAAAAAAATAATCGTAGCAGTGGGGGAAAGAGAGGGAGCCGGGCAGGGCCCAGGATGCAGAAGAGGGGTGACAGGGCCCCGAGGGCCCAGGACTCACCGCAGCTCTCACTCTCGGTGCTGCCGGGAGACTTGGACACTTCAGATGTTTCTCTCTCCTTCTCTCTTCCCTTCTTCTTCCGCAACTCCAATCGTTTGGCTCTCCTCCACCTGAGAGAAAATGCATGTGGCTGTCTTAGAGCTCATACGAGACGTGGCTTCCTAGACAAGAAGCCTCAGGAACAGGACAGAGAAAAAGAGAGAATATGATGAGTGGGAAGCAGAACACATGGATCAAGAGAGAACTTGAATCAGAGGAGTAAACAAGGCAGGAAAGAGAGATAAAGACAGGGAAGAAGCCACAAGAAAAGGGCCTTTCTGGCCTCTACTCGCACCCCCCGGCCTCCCTTTTTTTCTGGCCTCTACTCTCGCCCCTGGCCTCCCACCCCTTTCCGGCCTCCTTTTTTTTCCTGGCCTCTACTCCCCCCTCCTCGGCCACCCCCCCCCCCCCACCTCCCACCCCTCGTCAGCCTCCTACCTCCCTTTTTGCTGGCCTCTACTTCATTCAGCTTCCCACCCTTTTTCAGCCTCCCACCCCTGTCCCACGCAGTGCAGGACACACTGACAGAGAGAGAAAAAGGACAGGCAACAGGAAGAAACGTACTAAGAAACAAAGAAAGGGTCAGACGAAGAAGGGGGTGGGTGGTCAGGGTTGGAACCCCAACACAAACCAGCAAGGGGCTAGAGGACAGACAGAGAGGAAGACAAGAACGGGCCGGGAAGCAGGAAGAGAAGGAGAGAAAGGCAAAAAGGGAGAGCCGGCTGCACAGGCAGGTACAGCAAGAAACGACCGGACAGGCAGCAGGATCGAGAAAGAGAGACAGAAAAACTGGGGACAGGAAGCAGGACAGAGGGACGGCGAGAGGAAACAAGGGCCAGGGAGCAGGACAGCGGTGGAAAAAGAGGCACTGGGGCAGTAGGACAGAAAGAGAAGGAAGAAAGGCCAGAAGAAGGACGGGGAATAACAGCGAAGGGAAAGAGAAGGACAAGGAGCAGGACAGATTGTCAGAGAAAGACAGGGACAGGGAGCGGGACAAGGTGATACTGAGAGAGAAAAAGGGGACAAGGAGGCAGGACAAAGTGAAAGACAGGCACAAGTAAGAGACGGGGGAGCAGGACAGAGACGGAGGGGGAAAAGCCTCAGCTGGGCAGCAGGAGAGAGAGGCGGAGAAGGGAAAAAACAGCACCGGGCTGAGGGACCCTGAGGGAGGAATTAAAAAAACAAACACAGGGAGCAGGACAAAATGACAGAGAGAGAGAAAAGGGACAGAGCAGGACAGCATTGGGGGGAGAAATGCCACCGTGACAGGCAGCGGGAGAGAGGTATGGAGAAAGAAAAAAAATACCGAGGAAGAGAGAAAGGAAACAAGGGACAGCGAGCTGCACAGGGGGATAGAGAAATAAAGGATGGGAGAGGGAATGGTGCAGAGAGAGAAAGGCAGAAAAAACAGCAAGAGGCAGCAGGGCAAAAGGACAGCAAGAGGAGAAAGGAAAGGGACAGGGAGCTGGACAGAGATGGGAAAAAAAGCAGCGGGGACACACGAAAAGAGACAGAAAGAGAAGGGCACAAAAGGATAGATCAGGACAGCGGCAGGATGGAGACGCAGAACAAAACCTGGGACGGTCAACCTGGGTGGGCGGGGAGCGGTCAGAGAGCCGGAGAAAGGAAAAACACTGCTGTGGAGCAGCAGAGGGGGACGGAGAAAGAGAGAGAGGGACGGGGAGCAGGGCAGAGAAACGGAGAGAGAAAATAAACGATGGGGAGCAGGGCAGAGCACTAGGAAGAGGAAAATAAGACAAGGCAGAAGACCAAGGAGCTCAGAGAGAAAGAAGGGTCGAAAGGAAACGCCAGAGAGGTAGAGAAATCAAGAAATACAGGGACGAGGAGCCTTGCAGAGACGGAGCACGAAAATGTAGGGACGGTGAGTGCGAAAGAGGGAGAGAGAGACGGGGGCAGGGGGAGGAGATGAAGAAGAGAGATAAAGATGGCAACGGAGTGCAGGACACACAGACAGAGAGAGAAAAAGGACAGTGAACAGGAAAAAAGGGACCGAGAAACAAAGAAAGGGTCAGATCTAGACAAAGAGACCAAGAAGGGGGCAGGGGGGGGGGTGTGCAGGGAAACCCCAAAACAAACCAGCAAGGGGCTAGAGAACAGAGAGGGAGAGAAAGAGAAGAAAGGGCCATGAAGCAGGACAGAGAAGGAGAGAAAGGCAAAAAGGGAGAGCAAAAAGAGCCGGCTGGACAGGGAGGTACAGCAAGAAACGACCGGACAGCCAGCAGGACAGAGAAATAGAGACAGGGAGCCGGCTAGAGAAATTCTGGAGGGAGAAAAAGAGGGAGAGGGAGCACAACACAAACACAGACAGAAGACGGGAGGTACAGGGAAAGGAAAAGAAAAGGAAAAAGAAAAATAAAGAAATCACAGCAGCGTGGGAGAGAGAAGGATCCAGGGGAGGGCCTGGGACGCAGAAGAGGGGCGACAGGGCCCCGAGGGCCCGCCACTCACCGCAGCTCTCGCTCTCCGCGCTGCCGGGAGACTCTGCCGCTTCAGACGCTTCTCTGTCCTGCTCTCCTCCATTCCTCTTCCGTAACCCCGGTCGCTTGGCTGTCCCCCACCTAAGACAAAACGTCCATGTCTCGCAGCTCTTACGAGACAAGGCTCCCTACGCACGTAGCCTCGCTTGCTCGCGCGCTACGCGCAGGAACAGCACAGAGGGAAAGAGAGAGAGACAGAGAACGACGAGCGGGCAGCAGAACTGATGGATCAAGAGAGAAACTGAATCGGAGGAATAAAGAACACTGGAGGGAGACACAAGTAGAGCGAACAAGCCAGATGGACGGGGGCAGGAGACACACAGATCAGGCCAAAGAGGTGGAGAAAGTAAAATCGGTGATGGGCTGCAGGATGATAGAAAAGGCCACGGTTCAGCACAGAGGAGAACAACGGGACAGCAAGCCGGACAGGGGCATATAGCGAGAAACAAAGGGACAGGCAGCAGTATGGAGATACACAGACAAAGAGTTACGGGGAGGATGGAGGACAGAGAGAACAAGAGAAAAGGGACAGGGAGGGGGGCACAGATGGAGAAAGAAACATTGCAGAGAGAGAGAGGAAGAAAGCGACAGGGCAGAGGCAGAGAGGTAGAGAAAGGAAGCAAAAAGTAGCGACGAGTAAGAGGCCAGAGGGACAAGGAAAAGCCAGGAGGAAGGACAGAGTGAGAGAGAAAACAGGTGAGGGACACGACGCCAGACTGTGAAACAGAGAGCGCGACAGGGAGCAGGACGCTGGGACAGACAGCAAACGAGAGCAACAGAGAGAACGGCAGCGAGGCGGAGCACGAGAGAAAACAGGGACTGAGAGCAAGACCGAGGGGTGAAGCAATAAATAACGGGGCTGGGGAGCAGGACAGCAGAAGAGAGAGACAGAGAGGGGGACACATAGGACAACTGCAAACTGAGAGGGAGAAGGAGAAGAGCACAGAGGGTCACAGACAAAAAGAGAGGGACGGCAGCAAGAGAAAAACAAGACGAGGCAGAAGGACTGAGGAGCAGAGAGAAAAAGGGTACAGGCAAAAGGACAGAGATGCAGAAAACAAGGCAAGCCTGGAGCACAGGGCAAAACTGACAAGGACAGGGAGCGGGACAAAGGGATGGAGGAGTTAAAAACAGCGATGGGCCGCAGCACAGAGGAAGAGAGAAAAAGAGCCAGAAGAGCAAGGGAAGAAGAGTGACAGAAGGGTGTTGACAGGGACACGTACAAAGGGGGCTTGGGGGACACACACATCGGAAGGGTAGAAAGGAAAGGGAGGGATGGGGAGCAAGACAGCATGATAGAGCGAGACAGAGGGAGTGGAGTGCAAGGATACACAAAAGCAGAGGGACTGGGAAGAGGAAAGAACGTCAGGGAGAGAAAGGTGAGGGTGGGGAGCAGGGGAGAGAGAGGTGGAGAATGAAAAAACAGCCATGGTCAGAAGAACAGAAATGCAGAGAATAAAAAATTACTTCCAGGCAGCAGGACAGAGGGACAGAGCAAGAGGAAAAAAAAAAAAAAAAAACAACAGGGAGAAGGATGGGTAACACACAGCAGGACACTGCGACAGTGAGAGGACAGAATACACAGAGCAAGGCAGAGGAATGAAGAGAGAAAAAAAAAAAACAACCACCCAGCAAACAGAAAGGGAACCGGACAGAACTAGGCAGCAGGGCAGAGAGACGGAGAAAGAAAAAACAGGGACAAAGGGATAGAGAGGCAAAGAGAGGGATGGGGACCAGGACAGTGGGATACAAACAGGGAGTAGGACGCGAGATTGCAGAGAGAGAGGTCCAGGGAAGCAGGAAGAATGACAGAGAGAAAAAGGGGGGAGGGGGGTGGGGAGCAGGTCAGAGAGCTGGAGAAAGGAAAAACACTGCTGTGGAGCAGCAGAGGGGGACAGAGAAAGAAAGAGAGGGACGGATGGGGAGCAGGGCAGAGAAACGGAGAGAGAAAATAAGCGATGGGGAGCAGGGCAGAGCACTAGGAAGAGGAAAATAAGACAAGGGAGAAGACCGAGGAGCTCAGAGAGAAAGAAGGGTCGAAAGAAAACGCCAGAGAGGTAGAGAAATCAAGAAAAATAGAGAGGAGGAGCCTTGCAGAGACAAAGCAAGACAGCGTAGGGCCGGTGAGCGCGAAAGAGGGAGAGAGAGGTGGGGGCAGGGGGAGGAGATGAAGAAGAAAGGAGAGACAAAGATGGCAACGGAGCGCAGGACACAGAGACAAAGAAAGGGTCAGATCTAGACAAAGAGACCCAGAAGGGGTGGGGTGGTGGGGGGGTGCCGGGGAGGGAACCCCAAAACAAACCAGCAAGGAGCTGGAGGACAGAGAGACAGAAGAAGAGAAGAAAGGACGAGGAAGCAGGACAGACGAGGAGAGAAAGGCAAAAAGGGAGAGCCGGCTGGACAGGGAGGTCCAGCAAGAAACAACCAGACAGGCAGCAGGACAGAGAAACAGAAAAACTGGGGCACAGGAAGCAGGACAGAGGGACAGCGAGAGGAAACAAGGGCCAGGGAGCAGGACAGCGGTGGAGAAAAAAGCACTGCGGCAGCAGGGTAGAAAGAGAAGGAAGAAAGGCCAGAAGAAGGATGGGGAATGATTGAGAAGGGAAAGTGAAGGACAAGGAGCAGGACAGATTGTCAGAGAAAGGGAGTGGGACAAGGTGATACTGAGAGAGAAAAAGGGGACAGGGAGGCAGGATAAAGAGAAAGACAGGCAAAAATAACAGATGGGGGAGCAGGACAGAGACGGAGGGGGAAAAGCCTCAGCTGGGCAGCAGGAGAGAGAGGCGGAGAAGGGAAAAAACAGCACCGGGCTGAGGGACCCTGAGGGAGGAATTAAAAAAACAGACACAGGGAGCAGGACAAAATGACAGAGAGAGAAAAGGGACAGAGCAGGACAGCACTGGCGGGGGCGGGGGGGGAAGTGACCGTGACAGGCAGTGGGAGAGAGGTATGGAGAAAGAAAAAAAATACCGAGGAAGAGAGAAAGGGAAGAAGGGACAGCGAGCTGCACAGGGGGATAGAGAAATAAAGGATGGGAGAGGGAATGGTGCAGAGAGAGAAAGGCAGAAAAAACAGCAAGAGGAAGCAGGGCAAAAGGACAGCAAGAGGAGAAAGAAAAGGGACAGGAATCTGGACACAGATGGGAAAAAAGCAGCGGGGACACACGAAAAGAGACAGAAAGAGAAGAGCATAAAAGGATAGATCAGGACAGCGGCAGGATGGAGACGCAGAACAAAACCTGGGACGGTCAACCTGGGTGAGCGGGGAGCGGTCAGAGAGCCGGAGAAAGGAAAAACTCTGCTGTGGAGCAGCAGAGGGGGACGGAGAAAGAGAGAGAGGGACGGGGAGCAGGGCAGAGAAACGGAGAGAGAAAATAAACGATGGGGAGCAGGGCAGAGCACTAGGAAGAGGAAAATAAGACAAGGCAGAAGACCGAGGAGCTCAGAGAGAAAGAAAGGTCGAAAGGAAACGCCAGAGAGGTAGAGAAATCCAAGAAAAACAGGGACGAGGAGCCTTGCAGAGAAGGAGCAAGAAAGCGTACGGCCGGTGAGCGAGAGATGGGGGCATGGGGAGGAGATGAAGAAGAAAGGAGAGATAAAGATGGCAACGGAGTGCAGGACACACAGACAGAGAGAGAAAAAGGACAGTGAACAGGAAAAAAGAGACCGAGAAACAAAGAAAGGGTCAGATCTAGACAAAGAGACCAAGAAGGGGGCGGGGGGCGTGTGTGCAGGGAAACCCCAAAACAAACCAGCAAGGGGCTAGAGAACAGAGAGGGAGAGAAAGAGAAGAAAGGGCCATGAAGCAGGACAGAGAAGGAGAGAAAGGCAAAAAGGGAGAGCAAAAAGAGAGCCGGCTGGACAGGGAGGTACAGCAAGAAACGACCGGACAGCCAGCAGGACACAGAAATAGAGACAGGGAGCCGGCTAGAGAAATTCTGGAGGGAGAAAAAGAGGGAGAGGGAGCACAACACAAACACAGACAGAAGACGGGAGGTACAGGGAAAGGAAAAGAAAAGGAAAAAGAAAAAAACAAATAAAAAAAATATCACAGCAGCGTGGGAGAGAGAAGGATCCAGGGGAGGGCCCGGGACGCAGAAGAGGGGCGACAGGGCCCCGAGGGCCCGCCACTCACCGCAGCTCTCGCTCTCCGCGCTCCCGGGAGACTCTGCCGCTTCAGACGCTTCTCTCTCCTGCTCTCCTCCATTCCTCTTCCCTAACTCCGGTCGCTTGGCTGTCCCCCACCTAAGACAAAACGTCCATGTCTCGCAGCTCTTACGAGACAAGGCTCCCTACGCACGTAGCCGCGCTCGCGCGCTCCACAACCGGACCATGCTGCTGCTGGTGACACATACAGACCCTGCGGGGCACGCTGGCGGCCTGGCCTGCTGCGGGCTACCAAGAGGGAGCCTTCCTCACCCGCACAGGCAGGCTCTCTCCTGCCTGCAGCCCCAGCCAGCTGGCCTTCCATTTCTTCTTCTTCTTCTTCAGCCTTCTCGGGACTCTCCAGCTTCAGCCGCGCCACCTCCTGCCCGCAGCCACTCAGCGCTCCGCCTCTCCCTTTTCGCCCCCACGCCGCCAGCACAGCGAGGCCCGGCACACGCAGCCCACACAAGCCCGGAGCGGGCGCAGCCAACGGCATCCCCAGGCCACGAACGGACAAACGCGTCCTCAGCGCGGCCCCTGCCACACACAAACAAGCAGCGGCCACCGCCTTCAGGGAGGCCGAGGCACGCTCCAGGGCCAGCGTGCCGCCCGCACCACGGGCCTTATGGGAGGCCGGGCGCTCCGGGACAGGCTTCAGGGGACGTGCTGCAGCTCGGGGCGGCTGGGCGGGGCGACAGGGGCCGGGGGAGCGCTGCCGGCTTGGGGGGGATGCCCGCCTCCTTCCCCCCTTCCCTTCCGTCACCTCCCGCCTCTGGCCCCGGGGCTGCCCGCACCCGGCTCGCCTCCTGCAGCCTGCCGCAGCGGCCGGCTCCAAGCTTCCCGTCCCACCACCCTCGGGCACCCACCACGCACCCCCGCACCCGCCGGAGGGGAGCCCGCGCCTCACCGCTGGCCTCTCTGCTCCCCCGCCGCCCCGACACCCGACAACACACCGCCGCCATGCTGCTCCGCCGCACCGCGCATGCGCCACGAGCCGACGGCGCGCCGGAGGGGACACACCCCGCGCCGAACGCCGGCCTGCAGTACCGCGTGGCGCCCACGCGGCGGCGCCAGCGGGTACGGCGGGTACAGCATCCTTATGGGGGTGCGTCCTCCTGGCTGGTAGAACAACTCTTACAAATGCACGAGAAAGGGAGGTGTAGAGCATAACTACTGTTCTCAGTCTCGGAAAACACCCATCACTGAAATGTTAGTCTCATTTTAGCATCAAAAATTAGAAGTAACTTGCTAATTTCTATGACATCCATCCACCGTGGTTTTTTAACGGATGCAAGCAAGCCAAACCACCCTCAGAGGTGAATGAGCACGGGTGATGTGTAGAGGAACAGCACTACTTATCGCCGACAGGACGCGACAGAAGTATTTAAAAGCACTTGCGATGGACAATAGAGGGGCCAGCTTCCTCATATTCATCTTTGCTGACCCACATTTGCTGAAAAGTGGACAGACACGCCAGTATTGAACCCCTAGTCCAGACAGAGTATTTACATTCAGGTGGTGCAATCATCCAGAAGAGAAGCACAATCTGTTGGAAATACAGTGACAAGCAGCTAACACAGTAAACATCTCTTTGGAGGAAACAACTAGGTGAAACGCTTTTCATCATCAAAGCACAACTCCAATGAAGTAAAGCACCGAAGAGGTAGAAAGGCTGCCATATTTTGTCTTCCACCTTGAGTCGACAGAGCTGCTATAATGTTACTATGAACAGACAAATACCGCAGCCCGTGAGAGATCTGCAGATGGCCTACAACACAGCTACCAAAAATTTACAAACGTATACGAAAGAAAAGTAAAGGTTTGAAATATTTATCCAATTTGGTTGTAAATAAAGACCGCTGGAACAACACTGCACAGAACGGTCGGAGCATTTTTCTAATGATAAAGGAATTCTTTTACGTAAAAAGAATCCCAAACCCCAAAACACTGAGATACACTGGCACTGTGTATCTAGCTAAGCACTAGATGTGAAGCTAGAAGACCTCCCGCTGATTCCTGCCTGAGCCACTCAATTGCTCAAATACACTGCATGTACCCCTGCTCCTGCGTGCTCCCGTTTCCACGCCTGCCACTCCACGTCATGCCCGTGCAACATGTCGTCTGCTGCCTGACAAACATGGCCTCTCTATTTCACTACACATTGCCTTGCTCCAAGGCAAAAGGGTCCTTCCAAACAGCTAACAAGCCGCAGACTTTGCACGCTGCTTGGATTTTGGATTTATTCTTTCACCCTTTTCTCTGATAGCCAAGCCTTGAAGCCTACAATATCCCCTGTATCTTCTCAGGTTGGTCATGTTCCCTTTAGTATTTACAGCTCCATCTTCTCTAGGTTCATCCCTACCTATCTTGCTGTTCTGTGGTGTCTTTCAAGGAGCCCCTTTCTCCTTCTTAGCCCTATTTCACTGCGAAGCCCACAGGACTGTCTTCCTTAACTGTTCTTTCACATTTTCTCAGAATGACCTCAGAAACTCCCATGGCTTCAGCAACCATTTCTATTCCAGTACCTCTCCAATCCCTCTCTTCATTCTGCTTTGGCTGTTAGGAGGAAAAGAGGCACGAATTAAGCAGGCTGTCCGAGGGTCTCCTAACATCAGGGCCTGGGATGCAAGACCTGCACATTCCCTTGTGGACATTTGCATTTGACTATAGGATCTAACTTTCCAACAAAAGCTTCTTCTGGAAGCGCAGGTGTGCAAAATTACCTGAATCTTCATAGCACTTGGAGCCAAAGCGGTAATCTCTTTCTGCATACGAGCGCCAATCCCAGGATACATCGTGGTTCCTCCAGAGAGGACGTTATTGGCATAGAGATCCTTACGGATGTCGATATCACATTTCAGAGTACTGTTGTAAGTGGTTACGTGGACACCTGCAGATTCCATCCCTGAGTGGAAAGAAGTTTCAACACATGTGATTTCTCTTTCTTCCCTTCTTTTTCTTACTGTTCAAATGAAAGGGAAGCTCAGTAGTCCAAGAGAATTCCAGGAAAAAAAACCTACGTGATGCTCAGGAGAGCATCTCGTGGTACTGTTCCTTGCTAAAGAAAAGGAACAGACCAGATAAAGTCCAAACTGTGTTCCCAGGACTGTAAGTACTAGACTTTTAAACTAGCTTAACACGCATATTTTGACAAAGATCTGTGATCCAGGAAGTCCCGATTTCCACCGCTACGTTTCTGACACCACTGTTGAACACCAACGCTGATCCTCGATACACTTCTGGCAGCCAAATCCCCCCACCTCCTAACGAGCATTTCTCCTGCTGATGTTCAAATGCAGAATATTTGAACATCGCTCCTGCTGATGTTCAAATGCAGAACTTGGAGCTATATTAATGCTTCAATAGTTTGCTTTCTACACACAAACGCAGCTAGCTTTACCACTTCGTTTAATGGAAATCGTGCCAAACTGCCCGCAGTCATTTTGCTCACTCCTCACGAGTGGAATTTAAATTGAAAGTAGGAAATTTGTGTGAGGGCAGTACAAGTTACCATAGAAAGTGGCAGTCATCCACTGGATAGAATGGGAAATTTGACACTACAGATAAAACTACTGGAAAATAACGTGCGATTTCATTTTGTATGATTACATTACAGATTAATATAATAAAACAATAAACCGAAGCAGCATCTAGATATAAAACCCACATAAGCAGCACCGTGCAGTTATACATCAGCCAGTCGAGATAAAAAGCACGATCTTCTGACAGTACTCTAAATCATCACCTTAGAAACTCTACTGCACTTGGAAGAGGCTGAAATCATCTTACGATGCAGGTACCTCTAAACTGACATTTTCAAAATCCAAAGCCACATAACAAAGCTTCTCCTTGATGTCTCTCACAATCTCCCGTTCCGCTGCAGACAGCCAACAAGATTTTAATCAACATACAGTACAACAGCCAGGACACAGACTTTCTCATGCACATTTCCCTGAGTTCATGATGGTCGTGTGGTTCATTGGCCCTCTCTCTTGTCTCAGCAACATTACTTTCCCTTTGGATTACCAGATTTCCCTCATCGGCAAGTAACAGATATATTGTACTACAGAATACTGCAAAGATTAATGTTTACATGTCTATGTCACAAAACCTTGACCAGATCTCCCGAGGGTCACCCATTGCCAGCTACTAACTTTGTTCCTTTCTCTGTGGAAGAGGTATAATCAAAACACAACAACCCGTTCAATTTGCCAGTAACTCAGGATTCCCAAACGCGGTGGCATCCTTGTCCTTGATGCTCAACAAACACGCTGAAAGCCAAAGCCAGGAGCATCCCATTAGCTAACAGGAACTGTTTTTCCCAGGCCAACCTAGTGACAGGCATTTTGATGCATCTCACCAGGTACAGGCTTCCTGCATAAGATGACAAGTAACAGAGCAAACATATGCAAAGCATACCCAAAGCCCAGCTCATTACCAGTGGTGACAAACGAGTAGCCTCTCTCTGTCAGAATTTTCATTGAGTTAGTCAGTCAGGTATCTGCCCACCAGATCCAGTCTCATGATGGGGGCAAGGCATAGCCCTCATAGACAGGCACATTGTGCATGACACCATCTCCAGAATCCAAAACTACTCCTGGAAAGTCAAAGAAAAGGAAAAGCTGGTTATTGCTCACCGACACAGGGTCTCCACATACTCCGTATTCTCAACCGTGACACGCAACAACAAAGACGCTCACGTGACGATTGCTTCTGTCATTGCTGTAACTGAAGAGCTGCTCACGTGAGATGAAATTGTTGGCACAAACTAAGCATTTTGAGGAAAAAAAGACGTGTAACGTTCAGCAATTTGATTGTATTGCTCTTGCTGAACGGATGCTAGCAATCGTGATCTTACACGTACGCGGAGACAACTTCACTTCAGACAACCCCTAGCGCTTTACAGACATGAAACAATGTACAAACTGTAAATAAACTTCTATCTATAAAATCAAAACTTGGAATCTGCCATTAAAATAAACCACCTCATTAGGGAAAAGATAACAAGAGTTTATCTGTGCACAGCCATGTCACTTCTATTCTTGGATAGGAAATGAAGTACATGTTTTCCACTCAAAATGAATAAGGCATTTCTGATACCAAACATGCATACAAATAGTTGATTTTTGAACACAAAACAAGTATTTATGACAACTGTAATTCCTGTAAGCTGGCGATCTTTTTATACAAAATTATATGGTGGCATCAGGCTAGAGAGGCAGATGGCATTTTGATTTTTTTCAAAGTATACAAAGACTCAAGGGTTGCTAAGAAGTAATTTATCGTCTTAATGCTTGATCAGACTCTAAACAGCAATAAGAAGAGACCTCCATGCTAATTCTAATGATCGCTTAACAGCAGTCATGATTGTGTCATCAAAAGTCATCACTGATTTCAATGAAACTTTTTCATTTAGCTACCGATTGGGGTGTTTTTTCTTACTGGGAATGGAGCTTAACAATAGAGATATGTCTAAACTAAGAAGGAACCATGGGTTTGGCACAATCTAGTTAAGCCAGAGCCTCTTCTCCATCCTGTGCAATTAAGGGCAGTATCAAACTATCATCTTTCATCTGTTGATACAGCTGAGCTGCGGTCACCTGAGCTTTTGAAAGACACAGATCTACACCCATACCTGCCGTGAAGTTGGAAAAAACCAAAGAGGTACTTGCACAGCACGGTGGGAAGTGTTCAGTTGCCATATGGCCACCAGTTCCTCTCAACACACAGCTGGGTGCACCACAATCGACGTCTGTCTGTGTGGGCGCACGTGCACGCACATCCACGGGAGGAGGACAGGTGGAAAACACGACTCCCAGAAAGACTCACCAGTCGTTCTTCCAAATGCATACAGAGACAGCACCGCCTGAATTGCTGCGTACCTGGCTGGCACATTGAACGTCTCAAACATAATCTGGAATTAAGGATTTGAAAACCTTTAGGATCTACACTCAAAAGTATCTGAAGGACAGTAATTTTTTTTTTTTTTCCCAGTAAATACTGCCAGTTACTACTCCTGAGTCCCCTCCTGAACCGTGGTTCTTCTGTGAACAGCACGCTATGTTTTCTCTAGGATTTCACGAAAAATCACAGAAGTCAGCGGGTACCTTTCCATTAACCTCAGACTACGTCAGATTTTTAATGATAATATTAACTGAAGATGACACCCTGGGAGAACTTTTTTTACCCTGATGGCAGGACTGCATGAATGCAGCAATCTGAGGTATGTACGTATACACACACACCTATTTAAAAGATTTATAGAAGACGCAGATGGAAGAAACCACGAGGAATAATCTGTCTGTTCCCATCTCAAGGAGGAATCAGCCATTCCTGACACAGTACGATTGCCTCTTTAGGCCGTCGAGGAGAGCGAATGATTTTGCTTTTCCTTCTCTGGCAACTTGACTCGATAAGGAAGAGTACTTCAGAAACAGGAAAGAAAGACAGCACTTCTCCAGCAAAGTTCTGGTCCCTAAAACCACAAAAATGTATGAAGCATCATTTTTGCAATTAATGCAACAATGCACTTGACATCTGACGGCATTACAGTTCTACCCGAGTGCTATAGGCACGGGCCAGGTGCCACCAGTGTCGGAGTCTGCCCTGCAACCAGCTCATGCTGTCCCATTTGTGGGGTTTAAGACATCGTGGGCTCTTCAGAGGATCCCTGCAAGAACACCCTGGAGATTTACAAACCAGGTTTCCTCACAGCAGGAACGTTTGGGGTTTTAAAGTTTGAGCTGCTTCAAGTTCCCGGTGTTCGATCCTTTCCCGTGTGCTTTACGAAGCAAGGCTGTGCCATAGGACCGACCCCAACGCTCTCAGATGAAATGGAAGCAGAATTTGACAGTACAACATTATTTAAGGTAAGAACAATCATTTTAGTTCTTGTTGATGTGCCTCTAACCGGAAGATTCTTTTTCACGTCAGGAAGCAGAATGATTTGATCGTATAAAATCATTAACAGCATTCATATAGCAATGTTTAACCATTAGTTCGAGTAGCTGGTCTTCTTCAACATTCATTCACGTTGCCATGAATCGTTATTTTTCTTCTAAAACCCTCAGGAAAAGGCTTTTAGAATGCAGTAGACCACCTATTTACCAGCAGCAGCCAACATTACAGAACTGTACCCAGACTCTGACTCCGTCAACGCAAGCCAGAAAGAAACTCCGTTCCCAAGTACCTCAGAAACGACATCGGAGGAGATACCGGAACTTAGGAGCAGAGAATTTTAAAAAGAGAAATGCTACAAAGCTTGGAGAGCTCAGCATCGCTCCTTGGCTCTGAAGAAAGCTGGACAGGACCAAGGTGTTCAGTCCTCCACGGTAAGAAATCATCTTGCCACTCGGTCGTGCACACAGCGTTTCACACCCAGCTTCCCAGGTAATGCTTGGGTCAGTACGGGCGCACTCAGAGAGACAAAATTCACAGGGAAAGCCCAGCACATCTGTGCAAGTTGCCGCTGCTTACACTTTTACTCACTATTGCTTAGATGCCAGAGAAGCAACTGACATTCATAAAATTAATGGTTGAATTCATGGTTGAATGTGGTTTTATTTAGAACAAATTGCCCCTGCAACCACACAGTCAGACCCCAGTTACCTTACACCAGGAGACTCTCTGGAATGCCTTCAAAGCCTGAAGCAAACAGCAGCCAAGTCCAGGAAGAAGTCTGTAGATCCCCAGAAGGTCTCAGACCAGCCGAAGCAAAAGCATTAAAATCATGAGCTGTAACATGGAAAGAACTCTCGGGGTGACACTTACCCAGGAAAAGGTGACGATTTGTAAAAGCCTCTTTGTAAATGACATGATCTCACCTCCCATTACATTTATATCAGCTTCTGGAATGGAGTTCAGAGTATCTACACAGTTCAAGCCATTTTTTGAAACCTTATTTTTCCGTTTCTGCTTATCACAGTGACAGCAGAAAGGGTTGGATAAATCAGGGCAGAATTGCCAACACCTCTGGAGCCTTTCCCGCTCGCTAACCTGCTGTGCCTCATGCCAGAGGGTCACTCTCTCCCCTGAAGACAAGAATCCCTCACGCGAGCCCAGTAAGACTGCAAGGATTTGTAGGTCCGCTGTTGTCACTGCAAAGTGTTCTGCTCCACTCTCAAACAATTAGTTAAGAATAGCTTGTTATCATGCTGTTAACAGCCATCTTCAGGCTGGAAAGGGAAAAGTCTTACCATGTACAGTCCTCATGTTTCAACTGTACTTGCGCGTTTGCGTGGCGCACAGACTGAAGATAGCTGACTTCTCTCAGTGTTTGGGTGACGGCATGGCTGAAAACAGGCACCGAATCAGCAATCAGCCCTTCAGAAGAGACAAGCCGTTACCATTTTACAAAAAAAAAAAGACAGCAGTTGTATAGGGAAAGATTGAATTTCTATAGATAAAACCTTTGCCAGGCTAAGAAACATTCTAGAACCGCCAGAAGAAGAAAGTTCACAGGATTTACCTCCAGCGGTAACTCCGGCTGGCAGCATCTCCCATTCCACATGACAAACAGAAGTGAAGCAGAACATCAGATACAATGTGGTACACGTTAACTCTGCAAATGGAAATCCCAACCAACCCCCCTTTCTTACCTGCCCTGTGACCGCGCAGCAGGCCTCGCGTACAAGCATCCTCGCACCTGAAGCGGGTAATTCGATTCACTGACATCTGCTCAAAGTCAGCCTTGTCCCTGCCCATCGGTAAAACCGATGGAACCCTTCCATTTCCATACTCATTAAATTTTTCTTGTCCCATGAGATTTTTAAGGATTTTAGTCTAGCACAGAGGAAATCAAACGGCTACTCCTTTTTGTGACCTTATGTCTACTCCTTCAGACTTGCTTTGTTTTGGTTGTACCTCCATTTCACACAGACGTGAATGGAAATGCAGAGAGAATAAACACCAACAAACAACAGTACAGGGTGTAAAAACAAGACTCGAGCTTCCAGTGGCCATCGTCTTCACAAATCAGCTACTTTTTCAATCAGCCAAGTAGTTGTGCAGTTTCAGAGAACACTGTCACAAAACTTGGATGTATTACTACGCAAGGCGAAACGCTCTATTACGTGTCTACAGAAACTGAATGCAAATCCTCCGCTTCTTACAGCCTCTTAGTTGAAAACCCGCCCTCTATTCGTTTGTACCTGGACGCCACGTATGTCAAATACGTAAGGTTGTGTCTTTATAAGCCTCAATTTCACGTGTTGAGCAGCTGAGAAACATTTTGCCCCAAAGAAATGCAATAACTAAACCCACCAACAAGTGCAAGTGAATAAAAAAAATAAAAGCCAAAACAAACAAACAAAAAATACCCAAGACAAGCTACAGAAATTGCACCTTCAAACAACAGTAAAGGATCAAGAAGCTGAAGACATTTCTTCACGTCATCTCATTTTTGGATCTTTAATCATCACCTTAACTCACTACCACACACATGTCTGTGCACCTTGTCAGAGCCATTACAAACTGGGCGGCCAAAGAACAACCAACTTAAATCTTTTATTTTCAGCCAAATAAAAAAAGAAAAAAATCGAGCTCTTCCTTTATTGCACTCTATAACAATTCTTGTCACAACCAAGAAGCCAATAAACAGCAAAAGCTGAATATTCCTTTAAAATCCATAGTTTAACTCTTAAAATAAAATTTATATAGAAAAGATATCATTTACAACCCATTCAGTAGTAATCAATCATTATGTACTCACAAACCATATTCAATAACTCGGATGCAGCAGTTTCTTTGTAGGGCAGAGGGGAATGTTTTTCTCCTTAGCAAATATAATATCCCACTGTTAAAGAGCAATTCAAGTCAACTTTGGAGCAACTGTGATATACACAAATTTCTTTTTGTGATAGACACAAATTTATTTGGAGAAGCGTAAGATTCATTTGGGGTAACAAGAATATATACGACTGTGTCCAGTGCATAGCTTAACTGCAGCATGTGAAACGTCCATTACCTTGAACTGGCACACCATTACCGAAAGGGAAATAATTTACGCAGCAAATGCAGTGTATTCAGAGAACACCAGTGAGTCACAATAAAACAACACACAATAAAACAGCAAGATGTATTGTAACTAGATACGTGAGGAATCAAAACCAGGATTTGGCTCTGGCCGTCAGCAGCTTACAACAGTAAAGACTTCGCCCTCGGAGCCATCTTCTGAAGGAAAGGGCTGCTCCTTTCATCTGGTTAGGAAACAAAAAATTTCAAGTAAGCAGTCATAAGTACAGGTAAGATGCTTCACTGCAACTTAGATTGCCGAGGCACTATAAACCTTTTGCCTCTGATGCAGCAACGGATGCCACAGCACAGCTTGTAAGCGTAAAAGATTCAAAGCCCAAAGAAAACAGCGTTAATCAATGGGGAGAGGAATGGATACAAGATATTTGTGTATTATGCAATTACATATGCACACGAGAAGTGAAAATGCATAATTATATGCATACACATTTTATTTAATGGCTGCATGTGTCATATAAATAGGATCAGTCATATTTTCATTTGGACATAGGTAAAGTGTTTTATGGCACGGTTTACACAGCTGCCTGTATTTGATTCTGATTCACCATCCACAACCCAAACAGAAAGAAATTAAGGACTTTTTCTTTCAGTAAAGTGTAGTTTCAGAAGCAGTTTGCTGCTTTGAATGGCTGTCTCTACGGACCCCCCCATCCTCGTGATACCTAACACAGTAAGAGGGTACTTCACACTCAGATTTTCAGAGAAAAGGCAGATTAGACACGTAGCTGCTTCGTGCCAGTGCTTACGTATAAAGAGGACAACGCAAAATCAGCGACTCCCAGTCACTCACAAGGGAAATCCACACTCCAAGAATGTGCGACAGTTGAAAGAAAGGTATAGCAGAGGGAAGACAGGAAAAAGAAAGGAGCAGCATGAGGGCGATCACGAGCTGCACTGTCTTCAACCCAGTCTATAACTAGCAGTACACGGTGTACACACCACTTTTAAGTATCTCATCATTCAGGAGCTTTAAAAGCTTTCACTTACCTTTCGCACAATAACATGTTCACCAGGACTCAGGATTAAGGCTTCTCTTTCCTCCTCGGTTTCCATCTGAAGAGCGTATTCGCTAGCTACAGACCTGTAACCGCTTACTTCACATCTACAGAAAAATTACAGGGAGACAGCGGAGCACTGAATTAGCTACTCTTGTAAAGTACTGAATTCACAAAAGAAACATTGTTTTGTATACTTACATTACTGGTGAAAGGTCTCCACAAAAACCAGGAAGACTTAGTTGATGTTGCCAGGCCCTTTTCAGTCTCGATTTGCAATCTACTCTCAGGGTGTTTCCTTTATTCAGAATAAGCCCCATCATCGCTACCTGACTGAATGGTGCTTTTCAGATGATGGCAGTGATGGACACTTTATGTAGGCAGATGGACGATGGTATTTTAAATCTAAACAGTGGCTGCACTAAAGCTGTTAGATGTGAATTCTTTTTCTAACTTGGAAAAAGAGAAATATCACTGACTATCGAGTCCAAAATCTGAAGCAAGAAATTAAATTTAAAAAAATAATCCCAAAGCCCATCACATTTTCTTCATCCACAGAGTTAGACCTCGCTTTATAGCACAGTTACACATGCATTTGCATTGCTCCAAGTACTGTGGACTCACAGACAGGTTCTATTATTTGTTGTTCTACTTCTTCTATTACTTGCTCAGAAATCTAACACCCACAGGAAAAACCTATCACTAATCTCACTAAAAATAAAAGACAAAAACTCTGACGCTCCTCTTTCCAGTTCTCTAGTACGCGCTGCATTTACTCCAGGCAGAGGGTAAATGAAAACATCACCATGCATTCATCCAGGATGGCTCTGGCTCTCTGAACGTGCAAGTTATTTCCAACCACCTAAGAGTTTATTGCAGCCATCTGTCACATACTTCAAAAGTGTAAGAAAAGAAATACCTTTTACAGACACTTTTCTTTCAACAGAAAAAAACACGTTTGACAGACAGCAGTAATTTACCTGTGACTTCGCTCCTCACAGAGTCCAAGAGCCTCTTCCGCAGATTCTCTCCTCCTCCTCTCTTCCGCCAGTGTTTCTGGCAGCTGCGAGAGCGCCTGCTGCACCGAGTTGTGCTGTTGCTCAGTCTCTGCAAGCCTATGACAAAAGGAAATCCAAAATCAGTATTTTACATACTTCAAGAATTACTTCCGTCTTCTTTTTTGTTACGGAATGTTCTTTTTAGTGATCAATGCTTCATTAGAATGAGATGCTTTAGACTAGATCTTGAAATAAAAGTCACCAGTAAGTATGTATCTTTACAAAAACAAACCAGAAACATTACCAGATGAGAACAATTCAAGAATATGGCTAGGATTCATTTAATCCACTGTATAGCCACGGCTTTCCCTTTGCCCCCAAACACCTTAGGGGCATAGAAAAGCATTACTTTCGCACTTACAACACAGCTGTTAGGAAAACAATATTGCTAATACATGCTTGCAGTCCTGACCTTTTTCTGAGTTCATTTAGCTCCATGTTGTCTATTTCCACAACAACCGCACATCTTTCCTGTGGAGCTCCAGGGGGAACTTCTGCTCTAGTTTCATCCTAGAAAATATTAAAGGGGAAAAAAAAGCCAGTCAATATCTTTCTACTTGCTAAAAATCTTTATTTCGACTAAAGAAGCCACAAGCACCACAAAGCAGTGGAGTAAACCAACCTTTGTGCCACTTCATCTTCTAATTTCCAGAGCTGCAATTTTCCAAACCTCTTTTCTAACGGAAAGTTGGTGAAGAATCCTGCCCGTGTGTGCTGCAGGACTTGAAGGACACGTGTACACTGCGTAACGCAGCCATCTCTGAAGGGTGAGCAAAGCATCCACACAGCCACGTCGTCATTGATCACTGACCACAGTTTCGTCAGTAATGCAGCTGTTTGTTTATTTTTTACTTTACAGTTCTCCTTGTCTGACTTTAATTCTGTTTACACAAGAGTAAGGGTTGTTTTATGTATGTATCCATGTCCTGGGTTCGGCCAGGTCAGGGTTAATTTTCACTGGAATCCAGGAAGGGACACAGCCAGGCGCGCTGACCCAACCTGGCCAAGCAGAGCAGGGTATTCCATACCGTGTGCCCTCATGCTGGGTGCCGCTGGGGGGGAGCGGGGCGGCGGGAACTCGCTTGCAATTTCCAGTCTGAGCCAAGAGGGGTGTTTTGAAGAACACAAGTTTTACAGCACTCTAACTTTCAAATACACCAGACACCACCAATTGAGCAATATTTCTGTGTTGATACCAGCTCAGACTCACATGAGCTACTGAGGATCTCGGCTGTTGTTCTAAGTTACCTTTGAATTAATCTGCTGAAAGTGCAGCTCCTTCTGGTGCATCTCCTGAAGACAGCGCTGCAGGTCATCTTGAAGCTGATTCTTCTCAGCTAAGACACGGGCAGCGCTGACAGACAACTTCTTCTCTATTTCTGCCACAGCCTGGACTTTCTTTAATAATTCACATTCTTTTACATCCAAGAGTTTGGACAGATTCTCATTTTCACTCATTAGCTCCTGCTTCTCTTTTTCCAACATATCGATACTTTTTTTCAGATATTCATCTGCTTTTATTTGCTCCGCCAATTTTTCATCTTTCCCTTCAAGATCTGCCTGCAATTGCTTATTAACTGAAGCCTTCTCTCGTGTCTCTATTTCCATCCTGTTCATTTGTTTAAGTATTTCATTTAACTGGTTATTAAGTTCTTTGCAACATGTCTCTCTGGCTTTCAGATCTCCAGTTAATTTAACTTTCGTCTCTTCATTTTGCTGCTCCAAAACCCCAAGCTTCTGCTCTAATGAAATAATGCACTCTTGTTTCTCCTGTAATTCTTTGGTAATTGTCTCCTGATGTTCAGTATGCTCTACATGCTTCCTAGATAACTCAGCCAACTCTTCATCTTTTTTAGCATTTTCCAAAACTAGTTTGTTGTATGAATCTTTAATTGATTTTAACTCATTTTCAAGTGTTTGTGCTTTAGTCTCTTTCTCTTTAAGCAAATTGTCCCATTTTTCCTTTAGAGCATTGTTTTCCTCAAGCTGAGATTTCAAATATTCACTTTCTTTTCTTTGTTCATCCTTAGTTTCTTGCAGCTTTTCAGATGATTTACTAATTTGTTCTTTCAGCAAAGTAATTTGTGACTCACACTCTGCAAGTATGTTACGGTATGCGACCTTGTTGGCTTTGAGTTCAGAACGGAGCTCCTTCATTGTACTGCTGGTCTCACTGCTTTGTCTTATTAATTCCTCATTTTCTTTGGTTTTAGCTTCATTCTCAACTCTCACTCTTTCTAGCTCCAGTCTCATTGTATTACTTTGCTCAGAAAGGACAGATATCTTCAGGCTTGCACCTCTGATATCGGCTGTTTGTACTTCTTTCAGGAAACGAGTTTCCCTTTCAGCCTTTGATAAAGCCTCTTCCATCCCTTCTATTTCTTCCTCTTTGCATTGCACTTGACGCTTCAGGACCATCACCTGTGCGGCACATTCTGTCATATTGCGAGACAGGACAGACACCTCCCTGTCTTTTTCTGCCACTGCTTCTTCAAGATTATCAATTTCTCTTTCGCGTTTCTGGAGATCTTGAAGAAGCTGAGATCTTTCCTCTAAATGGCTTGTATTCAATTTGTCAAGCTCTTCATTTGTCTGGTCCAGATCCAGCTGCATCGACTCTACCACGTCCTCTTGTTTCAAAGTCTAAACATCAAGAAAATAATGTTACCAGAATACTTCAAACATACGTTAGAGGGAGAATGGAAGTTACACTCCACATGTAGAACAGCTATCTAAGGTAATCAATCTGTACCCAACCGTACAGCCACAAGATAACCACGTTATTCTGTGGACTGTTTTAGCACACAGAAAGTTTAGTGTATGAAATTTTTAGCAGCCAATGCTGTTATTTTGCTGACATTTAAATGGGCCATGTTAAAAGAACAGCAAATTTCTTCTCTTACTTTATTTTAATGAGTTAGTTACCTTTTCCTTCAGTGTAGCAACTTTTTCTGTTAGATCCCTGATGACTCTCTTCTGCTCAGTGTTCTCCACTTCATAAACACTGCATTTCTTTAAGGCTTCATTCAGCTTAGTATTCAAAATAAAAGTCAATGTGATAGAAACGTATAGAATTGTATTAAAATTGTGATGTTACAGTTATAATATTAAATTTACCTAACACTGGAGTTTATGTTTTGAAATTCATAAACAAAGATAACTTAGCAACCCAAGCAAACATAACTACTTTCATGCAAAGCTCTGTGATGTGTCTAAGAAATCCTCACACCCAACTTCAAGCAACTACATGAAGCGAATAAAACTGTAAAGAAAGAGCAAAACCCTTCAGATACAGAAAACTGCAATATTGCTGCTGCGACACAAATAGGAACTTAGGGCTAATGCTCACCAGTTCCAATCAATATTATTTCACAAGAACTTTAACTTACTTTTTGCTCAGTATGCACAGAATTTTCACCAAGCTCTTTGTTCAGAAGATCCTTTTCTTGAAGCAGTTGCCTCCAAGTTTCAATTTGCTCTAGTTTTTCTGTCGTGTTCAACAGCTTTTCTTCTTTTTCTCCAAGGGAAGTTTCAAGGAAGCTATTTCTGTCACTTCATCTAACAAGGAAATACATAGTTAGATATTTTGAACACAAAGCTCGCTTTAAGCTTTCTAGACTTATCAGCCCCAAACTAGGTTCCTAAAAGAATCATTATTTTTACACTTTCCATTTACACTTGCAACTACAAAAACAAGATTACTGCAACCTGAAGCAGGATCAACTCACACTTTGCAGGTGTTTTAAGAGATCATACTTCTCATCAGACGTCCAAGCTTGAAACAAAGAAAGCGAATCCTACACAGAGCTGTAAAGAACCTTCATCTTACCCTTTGAGCTGTTCATGCGAGCCAGAGATCAGAATGTGATGCTTTGCCGCATCTCGCGTTTGTTGGTTGCGTAACTGGGCAAGCTGAGTTTGCAAATGCTCATTCTCATTCTGCAACAAAAGAAGAGTGAAGCGGATTATCACGTACCAACACCCAGAACAGCACAAGATAACTGGAGTCACGAAAATCGGACTCTTCAGGAGATTTACATCCCACACGGTAACAGAGACCACTATTCTAGCACATGAGCAGATCATCAGTGCAGAACACAACACTGATACCAGCAGCTCAGATGTGATGTTAGTTCACACCGATGCAACTCACCTTGCAGAAACACCTCCTGCAGCAATGCTATGATAGCATGACCTGAAGGAGGACTGCTGTACACCCAAAGCAACACACACACTCACACTGTGTTAAGGCAGCTTACTTCTCTTAAGAGGGGAAGCTACTGCTTTGAAAAAATACTTTCCTCATTGCTTTGAAGACAGTACCAAACTTGCAATTTATTTTTGCCTGTTTTTTAAGGTTGAAGGAATGCAAAAATCTGCATATGGGGGATTGTGGAGAAAAGAAACAGGAAGCAAGCTGCATTCACACAGGTTTGTGGTTTCTTTTTTTTGGGGGGGTGATTTTTTTTTTGGTTTGTTTTTTTTTTAAACACAGTGCACATCTCCTACTCTAGCCAGATACACTGAATCAATTCAAAAATAAAACCACAAAAAAAAACTGGCAACAACATCCAAAAACCAAAAGCAGAACATGTATCCAGACTCCACAGCAAACAGGACACAGAATCACACAGAATGGTCGGGGTTGGAAGGGACCTCTGTGGGTCATCTAGTCCAACGCTCCTGCCGAAGCAGGGTCACCTACAGCAGGCTGCACAGGACCGCGTCCAGGCGGCTCTTGAATATCTCCGGAGAAGGAGACTCCACAACCTCCCTGGGCAGCCTGTTCCAGTGCTCCGTCACCCTCAGAGGGAAGAAATTCTTCCTCACGTTCAGACGGAACTTCCTGTGCTTCAGTTTGTGCCCATTGCCCCTTGTCCTGTCGCTGGGCACCACTGAAAAGAGCTTGGCCCCATCGTCCTGACACCCACCCTGCAGACATTTCTAAGTATATATTAGGTCCCCTCGCAGCCTTCTCTTCTTCGGGCTGAACAAGCCCAGCTCCCCCAGCCTCTCCTCGTGGGAGAGATGTTCCAGTCCTCTCACCATCCTTGTAGCCCTCCGCTGGACTCTTTCCAGTAGCTCCTCATCTTTCTTGAACTGGGGAGCCCAGAACTGGACAGAGTACTCCAGAGGAGGCCTCACTAGGGCAGTGTAGAGGGGAAGGAGAACCTCCCTCAACCTGCTGGCCACACTCTTCTTGATGCACCCCAGGATCCCATTGGCTTTCTTGGCAGCCAGGGCACACTGCTGGCTCATGGTTAACCTGGCAAACTTGTCACCTCTGATGAAAATACGCTAGCATTTTGCAGGAGGCAGAACACACCTGTACCGCCCTCAATAGCTGCCCTTCTTCATCTACACCAAACGTTACCTGTCTTGAAAGGTTTTGTTACAAGATTCTCAAATAATAATTAACATATCAGGTTGTCTTTCATCTTAAAATCATTAATTCTTTTTTATATTTGTGCAGCTTAACAGACAAAGAACTATGAGTAATGCACTGAACCTGAAGGAGTCTGAGGAAGAGATCAGTTGTATCATTTAGTGAAAGTAAGGTTTACAAGTTATCGTAGTAACTCATCAATCAGGAAATACTAAAAAATAACCTTCCTCATAAATATTTATTTCACGGTTCCTTTTGGTGCCTCCATTGAATACTTTTACAATATCAATAGATATCAAATTAATATCTGGTGTTTAGATTGTATACATATAAATAAGTATTAGTTATTACTTAACTTTTATATATTTGCACAGTTTCTTTTCTATAAATGTGTGTGTATATATGCACAGAAAAATAGTAATAATACACACACAGTTACAGAAAAGAAACTTGAGGGATGTAAGAAGAGGGACACTTCTGCCAGTAGTAACAAAATCTGTTTCAGGACCTTCTGACAAAGCCCCCCTAACAAACAATAATGAAAATCAGGTTGCCTTTTACTAGGTTTCTAAAACAAATAACAAATAACAAAGCTTACTTCCAAACAAGTTTCTCCCTGAGCTGAACAGAAGCAACAGGTTTCAACTTCAGAGCATAATCTAGCATGTGTACACCCTCTGCCAACAGAATGACGAAGCATAATGCCTTGACATGTTTTTGCTAGCTGCAAATGGGCATTTCTGTCTTACTGGAGGCTACGACTCCAAGAATATCAACAGAGAATAAAACGATTCTCTTCTATCATGAGGTTTTTACACAAACCGAAAAGCTCACCTGAAGAGTCTCCATTCTACCTTGAAGCTTCACTCTGTCTTCCAGATCCTGACAACGCTCTTCTAGAAGAAGAATTGGTTCCTGCAGTTGATTTCCTTCCATTTCCAACTCTTCAACCACACTCCGTAAACCTGCTTCTGTCAAAGAAGAAAAATTATTTCAAGAAAGGCCTGCTAACATTCCTCAAGTCTAGAAATGGTTTCAGCTTTTTATTCACAATTCTCCCCAGTGTTGGGAACAAGCAGACCTCAGCCATTTCCAGTGGAAGTGCCCGAGACCCTGCTTTTCCAAAAATTAGATGGCAAAAGTTCCCTCAGCTGCTGAAAAACCAAAATAAAGTTGCACAGCTCAAGAACTCGGAGAATCTGGCAGAAATATTCTCAACAATACTGTGGCTCATGTTACGTTAATCATAAGCTATCGATGTACTTGCAGGATCAGATCTTAAGCACTTGTTAATAAACAATTTAAACCGGTCTGTATCAAAGTTTGCAAGTGAGTCTGTTCCATTTCAACAGCGAGATATATTTGCAGCCTTTACCACTGATATAAAAACATTTGCATTGAAAAATAAGACTTTGATTTTTAAATTAAAAGCATACAGCAATGGAACACCATTCTGTTTTGTAACATAACTGTTACAGATTGGAAGCACAGTCCCAGGAACAAGACTCGTAACTGAAAAAACACATGGCCTTGCCACACAGGACATTTCACGGGCACCAAGGCTCAACCAACTCCAGTGTGCAGACGTATTTACGTTCTGCTTCTGAACCAAAACTAGGCAGCTCATCCAGCACGCACATGCTTTGAAATGAAAAGGAAGAAAATGCAAGCCAAAAAAATGCAACAAAGATTAGAATACACCACCAGTGGGTTGTTAGTTGAATTTGGAAACAAAAATAGACACAAAATACAGATGCTGTGCATGCTTTCATAAACTGTCTAGTCGCTATCACACCTGCGTTAGGTGAAGTGTACTCTGGCCACCAGTCTCCCATGTTTTCTCCTTCAGCTGAATCAGTGCTATCCAAGGTGACGTGCAATTCTTGAAAGCTTTGCTTTCCATCAAAGTTGTATTCTTCCTACGCGTAAAAAATGAGAATGAAGTTCAATTTAAAGAGGAAAAGAAGCAAGGGTAAAATACATATCCTGTTATTAAAAGCATAGTTTCAATTCTAAGTCCTAAAGCTCAGCAAGTGATTGAGGTGCCTGAATGTCAGCATACGGGAGCGCTGTGGACACTAGAGCAACCTGCCCAGCTTCTAGCTAGTATTTCCAGAGAAGCCAAGCCTCCCACAGGTTTTGTGCGGTATCAGCCAGGACTTTTAAGACACCCCTATGTTTGGATACCTTCATTGGTCCCCTGATTTCTACAGTTAACAGGGTCCTCTGAATTTCAGGGTAAAGGATTGGAGTTCACTAAATTTAAGATTATTCTGCCAGTGATATGTTCATGTGACAGTGACATCCTAATTCTTACAAAAGATCTTCATTTTCTCGTGTGTCTTACAGCACCACCTACCTAGAAGCAAACCTGAATGAACTGACACCACTTACTAATAAAAGTAAAGCTCCACCAACAGAGAGATTTATCAAGATTGTATCTAAACCAAAAAAAATGGCCTTAACACATGAAGAATGCACACAGCTTCAAGCATGCGAATTACTCCAGAGTGAAGCTCATTATTGTTCAATGTAAAATTAAGTAGACTCCCTACTCAAGGAACAGAGAGGCGTGATGCCATTGGAATTTCTCGCCTTCTGGCTACACACCCGATCATTAAATTTACCAAAGTTTTCACTTATACAACCAATCTAAGTTCTTAAGCCCTTCGTGTATTTAACAAAAACCCCTAGTTTTATTAGCATAGAGGTAAAAATAAATTCTTATCTCTTTTAACCCACCTGAAGCTTGCTGCTGCTCCGATTGCTTTTTCTTCTTGCTTGCTGCAGCCTGCCCATTCCTTGAACTGTGGTCGGTTCCTCCTCCAGCTCCTGTTGCCCTGAGACTATGGCTGCATCAGAGCAGCCAGGAAAGAACCAGTCATCCTCAATCAGTTTTGTGCCACAGGAAGGCTATCACATTTACATCAGACACTACTACATAAAGAGAGACCAGGGACAGGCTGAAGTCCCTATCAATGACTGACAGCAACAAGATTAAAGAAGCAATCCATCGCGTTCACCTTGTGATTTCCCTCCAACATTACTACGTAGAACATCAGAATAAAGTCTGCAGATCTCGCTAAGAAGCGGCAAACTGAAGTCTAACTTTACTTCTTCATCAGCTCTAAATGAAGACTTTATACAGGAGACTGGAAAGGGTGAGGTTATGCTGATACTCAAAAAAAAGCCAAACAATTCAAATGCCAAACTAGATCTCGTTTCAATTTACCAGGTTGAAATATACCTGATTTGTACGACAAAGGCATCAATCAGCTGAGACAACTGTGGTTTTTACAATCTGAACAATCACGTTAGTTTTTACGGAAATGACATACGTCCCTTTCAGCTTTAATTTTAGTACGAGCTACAAAGCCAGATCATTTGAGGAAGTCACAAGCATCTGTTACACTGCAAACCGGCATCAAACCATCTTATCGTAAATTAATCATACCATTCTTCTTAAGACAAAGATAAGAATCACTTTGAAATAAACACACTGAGTAAATTCAGAATATGAAAGCTTAGGTAGGCATTCTGTTCATTGTTAGAAATGATTTTTCATTTAAAGTACATTCCCATCTGTTTTGTGATAGGACAAAACACGTTTGGGGTAACAGATGAAGAAACAGACGGCTCATGCAAAGCAGACAGGACAGAACAGCCAGCGAAAAGACACGACAGTAAAGGTGGCTCCATACTAACTGAAAATTACATGAATCAGATAGTTACAAATTTAGCTTTCAATTTAACCACATCACTCCACGGTTGTTCTCACAGCATGCAAAATGCAGGGAACTTATGTCGATGCATCTGTGAGGTAAACACCAGAAACTATGAGGAGATTCAGCCCTGCTGGAAATAGTCAGCTTTCATCCCAGCTGTCCAACGATTACTTCTACCACGAATTTCATCAACACACAATTCTCTAACACCTACTAGACTTAAGTTCTTCCTGTGATATTTCAAAATTGCATACTTCACATGTTGTCACAAAAGACTAGAGGAAAAAAGTCAAAGAAAAAAATTAATGACCCTCTTAAAATGAGGACTGCTAAATTGGATTCTGCTTCTGGGTTTAATTACATTTTGGCTTTTGGCACTGTCACATTATCTGCATTCATTTTACACACCTTTGTTTCTTTTCAAGTATAGATTCTACAGGGATTTTTTTTTTATAAATTACACAAACCTCTTCAAAGACACAAAAATTGAAGAAAATTGCCACTGTCACATTCTCCTGCCATTCCAAGAGCTGATTCTGCAGTTCATCCACACTACCTGATTCACTGGCCTAACAAGAGAAATTGCATAGGAAAACATATTTACCAAATCCCACTGCAAATGTAAATAAAAAGTAGTAACATCCAGCAACCATAACAGCTAAATGTGACCAACGCTTCCAATGTGCCTTTGTCAGCTATCTTACAATTTTTGTAAACAGATATAATTTTTGCACTCTCACTAACGATATTTTGAATAAATTCACATAAACTCCTACCCAGGTTTATATCTGAGCTATGACACTGTGCTCACCAAAATGGCTTTTACAGGCTCTATTGTTTGTCTTTTTCTTTCTTTACTGTATCTAAACTAATTCCCTGTGTGCTACTGAACAGATGTGGTCACATTCAGGATCAAAAGTAGCATTTTTGTTACAGATAACATCAAATTATGTACAACACTGTTCATCTCAGTATGTCCCACATGGCAAAACGCAAACGCTGAGAGGTCAGGCACACTGCATTCAAACCTGAGATTTAGCTTCCAAGAGAGCTGAAGAGCTTGGTAACGTCAAGGAACCGATAACATCAAGGAATGGCTCCCCACTGCCACTTTTTTTTTTTTTTTTTAAAGTATTATTTAACAAAACTGTTGTTGTTTGTCTTGGCCTGTTAATCAGCTGCTAACACCCAGAAACATTTCCCATTAAGTGCTCGAAACTTCAGCTATTTTTCAGTCAGGAAGAAAACCATAGTGTTTTTCCATGCTCTCATGCTAAGAAGTGTGCCAGACAGCTCACAGCACAAGTGAAAGTGATCTGCGAAGCAGTCATTTGTGCCCTGAATGATTCCAATAATCCAAAAATGCTACCAGCCATAGTATGTGCACATTTTTGCACCTTCAAACATAGCGCTACAAGAAAGAGGCGTCTGGCGGTTCTTCAGCTAGAATTCTGCACAACTCCTTTCACTGTTACACACAAGTTCCTCCGTGCCCAAACACCAGCCGCATCCTCAAACTCCTTCCTTGCATAAAACTTTCAGCTTCAATTATCGTCAGCACAAACCACCTACTGCTTCATTACTCTCATTTTGTCTGATCACCATATAGATCTTTACTCAACGATCACCCAAAATTAAAAATGGCATTTCTTAACTATTGAGATAAAAACACCACAGCCAAGACACCACCTTTTCCACCACACAATGGAAGTATTTTTAGTGTGTTTACTTACATTTTCCATATAGGTAGCATCTTTTCCTTGGAAACCCTATCTTTCTTTGCTTTGAATATTTTTAAGACTTCCAGTTTGCTCCTGGAACAAGCTACATTTCTCTTCACTGCCTCCAACTCTCTTGCTAAGGTTCTGAACTAGAATCTGCATGCTTTGGAGCGAGGATTCTTTAACAGCCAGCTCATTCTTTAGAATGCAAACCAAAAGACAATTAAAAGAAGGGACCCAGAAAAAAGATACAGTAATCATCATGAAGCTGACTCCTAGCCCTTCCCTCAGAGTTAGAGCAACATTCAACTCAAAGCTCAGGTTTGGTTTGAATTGGAATGAAATTTGTCAGCACCTTCTGAAGTCGATACTAATACATACAAATGATACTGACAAAAGTAATAAAGAAATATAGATCTACTAACATAAATGAAAATAATCAGTAAAGAATTTGGATTCACGTGAAGAAGTGCAGAGGATTTGTGCTTCAGAGAAAGATGCACCGTATAACGCAGCAGAATTTGCTGATTCCTTGAAATCTCTATGGAGATTTTCTATTTCAGCTGCTAATATACCTTCAGTTCTTCATTGGGCACGAGTATTCCATTGGCAACACCACTTGATCCACACGCTGTCTGTAAATCCATGATGTAAGCATCTCTTTCAGCTCACTTCTTCTCTATCTCTGCCAGCGTGGCATCCGTTTCAGCCCCACGACAGCGCTGGGCCTCCAGTTCAACACTCTGAAAACGAAAAGACAGCACTGCTGGTCATGTATACTTCCACCATCTACAGCACAGAAGAACGGTTTAAATGTTTCCTTATTGCCTCTTTTAGGGTACTGAAAAAATTACAATCGCATTTCTGACCTGGTTCAGTTTTAACTGTAATCTTTAATTACTGAGCCTTTCTCTCTGAAATTCTGCAGCATTCACATTCCTGCCGCCTTCCAGTGTCAACAGCCACGTCCACAAAACCCATCACTGCACACAACAGCTACAAACCATAACACGAAATCATCCCTTGAAAGAAAGAGAGGGACGGGGAGCAGGACAGAGAAACGGAGAGAGAAAATAAGCGATGGGGAGCAGGGCAGAGCACTAGGAAGAGGAAAATAAGACAAGGCAGAGGACCGAGGAGCTCAGAGAGAAAGAAGGGTCGAAAGGAAACGCCAGAGAGGTAGAGAAATCAAGAAATACAGGGACGAGGAGCCTTGCAGAGACGGAGCACGAAAATGTAGGGCCGGTGAGCGCGAAAGAGGGAGAGAGAGACGGGGGCAGGGGAGGAGATGAAGAAGAAAGGAGAGAAAAAGATGGCAACGGAGCGCAGGGGACACAGACAGAGAGAGAAAAAGGAGAGTGAACAGGAAAAAAGGGACCGAGAAACAAAGAAAGGGTCAGATCTAGACAAAGAGACCAAGAAGGGGGCGAGGGGCGTGTGTGCAGGGAAACCCCAAAACAAACCAGCAAGGGGCTAGAGAACAGAGAGGGAGAGAAAGAGAAGAAAGGGCCATGAAGCAGGACAGAGAAGGAGAGAAAGGCAAAAAGGGAGAGCAAAAAGAGCCGGCTGGACAGGGAGGTACAGCAAGAAACGACCGGACAGCCAGCAGGACAGAGAAATAGAGACAGGGAGCCGGCTAGAGAAATTCTGGAGGGAGAAAAAGAGGGAGAGGGAGCACGACACAAACACAGACAGAAGACAGGAGGTACAGGGAAAGGAAAAGGAAAAAGAAAAAAAAAAAAAAAAAAAAAATCACAGCAGCGTGGGAGAGAGAAGGATCCAGGGGAGGGCCCGGGACGCAGAAGAGGGGCAACAGGGCCCCGAGGGCCCGCCACTCACCGCAGCTCTCGCTCTCCGCGCTCCCGGGAGACTCTGCCGCTTCAGACGCTTCTCTCTCCTGCTCTCCTCCATTCCTCTTCCCTAACTCCGGTCGCTTGGCTGTCCCCCACCTAAGACAAAACGTCCATGTCTCGCAGCTCTTACGAGACAAGGCTCCCTACGCACGTAGCCGCGCTCGCGCGCTCCACAACCGGACCATGCTGCTGCTGGTGACACATACAGACCCTGCGGGGCACGCTGGCGGCCTGGCCTGCTGCGGGCTACCAAGAGGGAGCCTTCCTCACCCGCACAGGCAGGCTCTCTCCTGCCTGCAGCCCCAGCCAGCTGCCAGCCAGCTGGCCTTCCATTTCTTCTTCTTCTTCTTCAGCCTTCTCGGGACTCTCCAGCTTCAGCCGCGACACCTCCTGCCCGCAGCCACTCAGCGCTCCGCCTCTCCCTTTTCGCCCCCACGCCGCCAGCACAGCGAGGCCCGGCACACGCAGCCCACACAAGCCCGGAGCGGCCGCAGCCAACGGCATCCCCAGGCCACGAACGGACAAACGCGTCCTCAGCGCGGCCCCTGCCACACACAAACAAGCAGCGGCCACCGCCTTCAGGGAGGCCGAGGCACGCTCCAGGGCCAGCGTGCCGCCCGCACCACGGGCCTTGCGGGAGGCCGGGCGCTCCGGGACAGGCTTCAGGGGACGTGCTGCAGCTGGGGGCGGCTGCGCGGGGCGACAGGGGCCGGAGGAGCGCTGCCGACTTGGGGGGGATGCCCGCCTCCTTCCCCCCTTCCCTTCCGTCACCTCCCGCCTCTGGCCCCGGGGCTGCCCGCACCCGGCTCGCCTCCTGCAGCCTGCCGCAGCGGCCGGCTCCAAGCTTCCCGTCCCACCACCCTCGGGCACCCACCACGCACCCCCGCACCCGCCGGAGGGGAGCCCGCGCCTCACCGCTGGCCTCTCTGCTCCCCCGCCGCCCCGACACCCGACAACACACCGCCGCCATGCTGCTCCGCCGCACCGCGCATGCGCCACGAGCCGACGGCGCGCCGGAGGGGACACACCCCGCGCCGAACGCCGGCCTGCAGTACCGCGTGGCGCCCACGCGGCGGCGCCAGCGGGTACGGCGGGTACAGCATCCTTATGGGGGTGCGTCCTCCTGGCTGGTAGCACAACTCTTACAAATGCACGAGAAAGGGAGGTGGATAGCATAACTACTGTTCTCAGTCTCGGAAAACACCCATCACTGAAATGTTAGTCTCATTTTAGCATCAAAAATTAGAAGTAACTTGCTAATTTCTATGACATCCATACACCGTGGTTTTTTAACGGATGCAAGCAAGCCAAACCACCCTCAGAGGTGAATGAGCACAGGTGATGTGTAGAGGAACAGCACTACTTATCGCCGACAGGACGCGACAGAAGTATTTAAAAGCACTTGCGATGGACAATAGAGGGGCCAGCTTCCTCATACTCATCTTTGCTGACCCACATTTGCTGAAAAGTGGACAGAGACGCCAGTATTGAACCCCCAGTCCAGACAGAGTATTTACATTCTGCTGGTGCAATCATCCAGAAGAGAAGCACAATCTGTTGGAAATAAAGTGACAAGCAGCTAACACAGTAAACATCTCTTTGGAGGAAACAACTAGGTGAAACGCTTTTCATCATCAAAGCACAACTCCAATGAAGTAAAGCACCGAAGAGGTAGAAAGGCTGCCATATTTTGTCTTCCACCTTGAGTCGACAGAGCTGCTATAACGTTACTATGAACAGACAAATACTGCAGCCCGTTGAGAGATCTGCAGATGGCCTACAACACAGCTACCAAAAAATTACAAACATATACGAAAGAAAAGTAAAGTTTTGAAATATTTATCCAATTTGGTTGTAAATAAAGACCGCTGGGACAACACTGCACAGAACGGTCGGAGCATTTTTCTAATGATAAAGGAATTCTTTTACATAAAAAGAATCCCAAACCCCAAAACACTGAGATACACTGGCACTGTGTATCTAGCTAAGCACTAGATGTGAAGCTAGAAGACCTCCCGCTGATTCCCGCCTGAGCCACTCAATTGCTCAAATACACTGCATGTACCCCTGCTCCTGCGTGCTCCCGTTTCCACGCCTGCCACTCCACGTCATGCCCGTGCAACATGTCATCTGCTGCCTGACAAACATGGCCTCTCTATTTCACTACACATTGCCTTGCTCCAAGGCAAAAGGGTCCTTCCAAACAGCTAACAAGCCGCAGACTTTGCACGCTGCTTGGATTTTGGATTTATTCTTTCACCCTTTTCTCTGATAGCCAAGCCTTGAAGCCTACAATATCCCCTGTATCTTCTCAGGTTGGTCATGTTCCCTTTAGTATTTACAGCTCCATCTTCTCTAGGTTCATCCCTACCTATCTTGCTGTTCTGTGGTGTCTTTCAAGGAGCCCCTTTCTCCTTCTTAGCCCTATTTCACTGCGAAGCCCACAGGACTGTCTTCCTTAACTGTTCTTTCACATTTTCTCAGAATGACCTCAGAAACTCCCATGGCTTCAGCAACCATTTCTATTCCAGTACCTCTCCAATCCCTCTCTTCATTCTGCTTTGGCTGTTAGGAGGAAAAGAGGCACGAATTAAGCAGGCTGTCCGAGGGTCTCCTAACATCAGGGCCTGGGATGCAAGACCTGCACATTCCCTTGTGGACATTTGCATTTGACTATAGGATCTAACTTTCCAACAAAAGCTTCTTCTGGAAGCGCAGGTGTGCAAAATTACCTGAATCTTCATAGCACTTGGAGCCAAAGCGGTAATCTCTTTCTGCATACGAGCGCCAATCCCAGGATACATCGTGGTTCCTCCAGAGAGGACGTTATTGGCATAGAGATCCTTACGGATGTCGATACCACATTTCAGAGTACTGTTGTAAGTGGTTACGTGGACACCTGCAGATTCCATCCCTGAGTGGAAAGAAGTTTCAACACATGTGATTTCTCTTTCTTCCCTTCTTTTTCTTACTGTTCAAATGAAAGGGAAGCTCAGTAGTCCAAGAGAATTCCAGGAAAAAAAACCTACGTGATGCTCAGGAGAGCATCTCGTGGTACTGTTCCTTGCTAAAGAAAAGGAACAGACCAGATAAAGTCCAAACTGTGTTCCCAGGACTGTAAGTACTAGACTTTTAAACTAGCTTAACACGCATATTTTGACAAAGATCTGTGATCCAGGAAGTCCCGATTTCCACCGCTACGTTTCTGACACCACTGTTGAACACCAACGCTGATCCTCGATACACTTCTGGCAGCCAAATCCCCCCACCTCCTAACGAGCATTTCTCCTGCTGATGTTCAAATGCAGAATATTTGAACATCGCTCCTGCTGATGTTCAAATGCAGAACTTGGAGCTATATTAATGCTTCAATAGTTTGCTTTCTACACACAAACGCAGCTAGCTTTACCACTTCGTTTAATGGAAATCGTGCCAAACTGCCCGCAGTCATTTGGCTCACTCCTCACGAGTGGAATTTAAATTGAAAGTAGGAAATTTGTGTGAGGGCAGTACAAGTTACCATAGAAAGTGGCAGTCATCCACTGGATAGAATGGGAAATTTGACACTACAGATAAAACTACTGCAAAATAACGTGCGATTTCATTTTGTATGATTACATTACAGATTAATATAATCAAACAATAAACTGAAGCAGCATCTAGATATAAAACCCACATAAGCAGCACCGTGCAGTTATACATCAGCCAGTCGAGATAAAAAGCACGATCTTCTGACAGTACTCTAAATCATCACCTTAGAAACTCTACTGCACTTAGAAGAGGCTGAAATCATCTTACGATGCAGGTACCTCTAAACTGACAGGTGCCTTCTCATCCAGCAGCTGTAGCAGCAGTGTTCATCGCTTCTAAAGAGCTGATTAAGTCAATAGAAGCTGCGTGTTTCTATGGACATTTGAGAATCAGTACCTCAGTTCCTATAGCTGCAGGTTGTCTATACTTCCTACGAAATTCTTCTTTTCATTCTCTGTCAAGTCCCTAGAAAGAAAAGTCCTGTCTCACCTATGAAGGATGGCTGGAAGAGAGTTTCAGGGCATCGGAACCGCTCATTTCCAATGGTGATGACCTGTCCATCAGGAAGCTCATAGCTCTTTTCAAGAGAGGAGGAGGAAGCAGCAGCTGCCATTTCATTTTCAAAATCCAAAGCCACATAACAAAGCTTCTCCTTGACGTCTCTCACAATCTCCCGTTCCGCTGCAGACAGCCAACAAGATTTTAATCAACATACAGTACAACAGCCAGGACACAGACTTTCTCATGCACATTTCCCTGAGTTCACAGATTCACAGAATATTAGGGGTTGGAAGGGACCACTGTGGGTCATCTAGTCCAACCCTCCTGCTGAAGCAGGGTCACCTACAGCAGGCTGCACAGGACCGCATCCAGGCGGGTCTTGAATGTCTCCGGAGAAGGAGACTCCACAACCTCCCTGGGCAGCCTGTTCCAGTGCTCCGTCACCCTCAGAGGGAAGAAATTCTTCCTCACGTTCAGACGGAACTTCCTGTGCTTCAGTTTGTGCCCATTGCCCCTTGTCCTGTCGCTGGGCACCACTGAAAAGAGCTTGGCCCCATCTTCCTGACACCCACCCTGCAGACATTTCTAAGTATATATTAGGTCCCCTCGCAGCCTTCTCTTCTTCAGGCTGAACAAGCCCAGCTCCCCCAGCCTCTCCTCGTGGGAGAGATCTTCCAGTCCTCTCACCATCCTTGTAGCCCTCCGCTGGACTCTTTCCAGTAGCTCCTCATCTTTCTTGAACTGGGGAGCCCAGAACTGGACAGAGTACTCCAGAGGAGGCCTCACTAGGGCAGTGTAGAGGGGAAGGAGAACCTCCCTCAACCTGCTGGCCACACTCTTCTTGATGCACCCCAGGATCCCATTGGCTTTCTTGGCAGCCAGGGCACACTGCTGGCTCATGGTTAACCTGGCAAACTTGTCACCTCTGATGAAAATACGCTAGCATTTTGCAGGAGGCAGAACACACCTGTACCGCCCTCAATAGCTGCCCTTCTTCATCTACACCAAACGTTACCTGTCTTGAAAGGCTTTGTTACAAGATTCTCAAATAATAATTAACATATCAGGTTGTCTTTCATCTTAAAATCATTAATTCTTTTTTATATTTGTGCAGCTTAACAGACAAAGAACTACAAGTAATGCACTGAACCTGAAGGAGTCTGAGGAAGAGAGCAGTTGTATCATTTAGTGAAAGTAAGGTTTACAAATTATCATAGTAACTCATCAATCAGGAAATACTAAAAAATAACCTTCCTCATAAATATTTATTTCACTGTTCCTTTTGGTGCCTCCATTGAATACTTTTACAATATCAATATATATCAAATTAATATCTGGTGTTTAGATTGTATATATATAAGTTATTACTTCACTTTTATATATTTGCACAGTTTCTTTTCTATAACTGTGTGTGTATATATGCACAGAAAAATAATAATAATACACACACAGTTACAGAAAAGAAACTTGAGGGATGTAAGAAGAGGGACACTTCTGCCAGTAGTAACAAAATCTGTTTCAGGACCTTCTGACAAAGCCCCCCTAACAAACAATCATGAAAATCAGGTTGCCTTTTACTAGGTTTCTAAAACAAGTAACAAATAACAAAGCTTACTTCCAAACAAGTTTCTCCCTGAGCTGAACAGAAGCAACAGGTTTCAACTTCAGAGCATAATCTAGCATGTGTACACCCTCTGCCAACAGAATGACGAAGCATAATGCCTTGACATGTTTTTGCTAGCTGCAAATGGGCATTTCTGTCTTACTGGAGGCTACGACTCCAAGAATATCAACAGAGAATAAAACGATTCTCTTCTATCATGAGGTTTTTACACAAACCCAAAAGCTCACCTGAGGAGTCTCCATTCTAACTTGAAGCTGCACTCTGTCTTCCAGATCCTGACAACGCTCTTCTAGAAGAAGAATTTGTTCCTGCAGTTGATTTCCTTCCATTTCCAACTCTTCAACCACACTCCGTAAACCTGCTTCTGTCAAAGAAGAAAAATTATTTCAAGAAAGGCCTGCTAACATTCCTCAAGTCTAGAAATGGTTTCAGCTTTTTATTCACAATTCTCCCCAGTGTTGGGAACAAGCAGACCTCAACCATTTCCAGTGGAAGTGCCCGAGACCCTGCTTTTCCAAAAATTAGATGGCAAAAGTGTAAAATTAAGTAGACTCCCTACTCAAGGAACAGAGAGGCGTGATGCCATTGGAATTTCTCGTCTTCTGGCTACACAGCTGATCATTAAATTTACCAAAGTTTTCACTTATACAACCAATCTAAGTTCTTAAGCCCTTCGTGTATTTAACAAAAACGTGCTGCAGCTGGGGCCGGCTGCGCGGGGCGAGAGGGGCCGGTGGAGCGCTGCCGGCTTGGGGGGGATGCCCGCCTCCTTCCCCCCTTCCCTTCCGTCACCGCCTGCCTCTGGCCCCGGGGCTGCCCGCACCCGGCTCGCCTCCTGCAGCCTGCCGCAGCGGCCGGCTCCAAGCTTCCCGTCCCACCACCCTCGGGAAGCCACCACGCACCCCCGCACCCGCCGGAGGGGAGCCCCCGCCTCACCGCTGGCCTCTCTGCTCCCCCGCCGCCCCGACACCAGTCCGCCGCCATGCTGCTCCGCCGCACCGCGCATGCGCCACGCGCCGACGGCGCGCCGGAGGGGACACACCATGCGCCGAACGCCTGCCTGCAGTACCGCGTTGCGTCCACGAGGCGGCGCCAGGGGGTACGGCGCGGCGTCCACGCCCAGCGCCGGCTCCGGGCAGGCCCCGAATCGCGGCTCCGACACGGCGCCGCACCCCCGCCGCTCCTTGCCCCCGACACGGACCCCGCCCTCCCGGGGGCTTTTCCCCGGGTCCCGCCGCTCCATCCACTTCCCCCCTACACCCCGCGCTCACCTTCTCCCTCGCTGCAGCCGCAACGCGGCTATGGCTCCGCTCCTCCTTCGGCTCCCATCGGGCCCGGCACGGCAGCACCGGGCCCTCTACCGGCAGAGGGAGGGGCCGTCGCCATCAGCCCCGCTGCCTGCACCTGGGGCTCTTCCGGCCCCGGCCCACGGCTGGAGCCCATGATGCCGTCATTGGGCAAACACAAAGACTCTCTGAAGCCCTTTGGGCACTTCAGCAAGCAGCCAGGCGTTCCTTATTGCAGCGCCGGACACACAGGGCACGCCTCCTCCCAGCGCTCAAAGCACCTGCGCCACTCGAGCGGCAGTACCGTACTTTGCTCACCGGATGGCAGCAGCGAGCTCTTGGACATGGCGCCACCGCGCATTGGCGCCACCCGAGCCGCAGTACCGAACTTTGCTCACCGGGTGGCAGCAGCGAGCTCTTAGACACGGCGCCACCGCGCATTGGCGCCACCCGAGCCGCAGTACCGAACTTTGCTCACCGGGTGGCAGCAGCGAGCTCTTGGACACGGCACCACCCGAGCCGCAGTACCGAACTTTGCTCACCGGGTGGCAGCAGCGATCGTACCGGCCCCTCCACGGCCACCCGGGCCACGGCAGCACCGGGCCCTCCACCGGCAGAGGGAGGGGCCGTCGCCATCAGCCCCGCTGCCCGCACCTGGGGCTCTTCCGGCCCCGGCCCACGGCTGGAGCCCACGATGCCGTCATTGGGCAAACACAAAGACTCTCTGAAGCCCTTTGGGCACTTCAGCAAGCAGGCAGGCGTTCCTTATTGCAGCGCCGGACACACAGGGCACGGCTCCTCCCAGCGCGCAAAGCACCTGCGCCACTCGAGCCGCAGTACCGAACTTTGCTCACCGGGTGGCAGCAGCGAGCTCTTAGACACGGCGCCACCGCGCATTGGCGCCACCCGAGCCGCAGTACCGAACTTTGCTCACCGGGTGGCAGCAGCGAGCTCTTGGACACGGCGCCACCCGAGCCGCAGTACCGAACTTTGCTCACCGGGTGGCAGCAGCGAGCTCTTGGACACGGCGCCGCCCGAGCCGCAGTACCGAACTTTGCTCACCGGGTGGCAGCAGCGAGCTCTTCGACACGGCGCCGCCCGAGCCGCAGTACCGAACTTTGCTCACCGGGTGGCAGCAGCGATCGTACCGGCCCCTCCACGGCCACCCGGGCCACGGCAGCACCGGGCCCTCCACCGGCAGAGGGAGGGGCCGTCGCCATCAGCCCCGCTGCCCGCACCTGGGGCTCCCCCGGCCCACGGCTGGAGCCCGGCACGAACAGGGGGCCGTCGCCCCAGCCCCACAGCCCGTCCCCTCCTCCCCTGGCCTCTGGCGCAGCCCCTCGTCCCGTGCAAACCAAGCACAAACGCAGCCGCCAGGGCAAAAGGGACCGCAGGTCTTTATTCAGTCACGCACCCAGCCAGTCCCGGGAGCCGCTCCGCCCCGGGGCTCGGGGCCCCCGACGCTCCCTCTGCCCCTCCGACACCTCGGCACTCCTTCCCGCAGCTGTGCCCGTTGCTCCAGCGGGGAACAGTCCGTCCGTCGCCTCCCGGAGCGACGCGCTGCTCGGCAGAGGCTGCCAAAAATGAGGAGCAGGGTGCAGGCCACTACAAGAGAGGAGAAAAGTGACAGGTGGCTGGACAGCGGCGGTGGAACGAGAAAGCACGAAGCAGGTAAAGGGACAGCGAGAGAAGGACGGGGACAGGCAGTCCCACAGAGACGGAGAAAGAAGCAGCAGCAAGAGAGGAAGAGCAGCAGCAGAAAGAAGAAGAGGGAGCAGGACACAGACCGAAAATGAAGAATGGGGAGCGGGAAGGAGATGCAAAAACATCCCCTGCAGCATGACAGAGGAAAAAAGAACAGCGGCAGGGACCTGGACAAAGAGAGATGAGGAAATAGAATAGAATAGACATGGAGAAAGCAGTAGATCTGTGACGTGCTACGGAGCCAAGAAGGAAGGCCTCGAATCAAGGGACGAGGAGGCAGACAGAGAGCACCAAAGACAGCAAAAGTACTGACAGGCTACAGAGTAGGAGGAAAGCAAAACTAGTAACCGGGAGCTGAACAGAAAGAGGGGAAGAAGGAAAAAAATGCCACAGGCTGCAAGGCAGAAAGAGGGAGGACCTAAAAGATGGGGACAAGTCAGAGACAGATGGAGAAAGAAGGTACACAAGAGCAGAAAAAAAAATAATCGTAGCAGTGGGGGAAAGAGAGGGAGCCGGGCAGGGCCCAGGATGCAGAAGAGGGGTGACAGGGCCCCGAGGGCCCAGGACTCACCGCAGCTCTCACTCTCGGTGCTGCCGGGAGACTTGGACACTTCAGATGTTTCTCTCTCCTTCTCTCTTCCCTTCTTCTTCCGCAACTCCAATCGTTTGGCTCTCCTCCACCTGAGAGAAAATGCATGTGGCTGTCTTAGAGCTCATACGAGACGTGGCTTCCTAGACAAGAAGCCTCAGGAACAGGACAGAGAAAAAGAGAGAATATGATGAGTGGGAAGCAGAACACATGGATCAAGAGAGAACTTGAATCAGAGGAGTAAACAAGGCAGGAAAGAGAGATAAAGACAGGGAAGAAGCCACAAGAAAAGGGCCTTTCTGGCCTCTACTCGCACCCCCCGGCCTCCCTTTTTTTCTGGCCTCTACTCTCGCCCCTGGCCTCCCACCCCTTTCCGGCCTCCTTTTTTTTCCTGGCCTCTACTCCCCCCTCCTCGGCCACCCCCCCCCCCCACCTCCCACCCCTCGTCAGCCTCCTACCTCCCTTTTTGCTGGCCTCTACTTCATTCAGCTTCCCACCCTTTTTCAGCCTCCCACCCCTGTCCCACGCAGTGCAGGACACACTGACAGAGAGAGAAAAAGGACAGGCAACAGGAAGAAACGTACTAAGAAACAAAGAAAGGGTCAGACGAAGAAGGGGGTGGGTGGTCAGGGTTGGAACCCCAACACAAACCAGCAAGGGGCTAGAGGACAGACAGAGAGGAAGACAAGAACGGGCCGGGAAGCAGGAAGAGAAGGAGAGAAAGGCAAAAAGGGAGAGCCGGCTGCACAGGCAGGTACAGCAAGAAACGACCGGACAGGCAGCAGGATCGAGAAAGAGAGACAGAAAAACTGGGGACAGGAAGCAGGACAGAGGGACGGCGAGAGGAAACAAGGGCCAGGGAGCAGGACAGCGGTGGAAAAAGAGGCACTGGGGCAGTAGGACAGAAAGAGAAGGAAGAAAGGCCAGAAGAAGGACGGGGAATAACAGCGAAGGGAAAGAGAAGGACAAGGAGCAGGACAGATTGTCAGAGAAAGACAGGGACAGGGAGCGGGACAAGGTGATACTGAGAGAGAAAAAGGGGACAAGGAGGCAGGACAAAGTGAAAGACAGGCACAAGTAAGAGACGGGGGAGCAGGACAGAGACGGAGGGGGAAAAGCCTCAGCTGGGCAGCAGGAGAGAGAGGCGGAGAAGGGAAAAAACAGCACTGGGCTGAGGGACCCTGAGGGAGGAATTAAAAAAACAAACACAGGGAGCAGGACAAAATGACAGAGAGAGAGAAAAGGGACAGAGCAGGACAGCATTGGGGGGAGAAATGCCACCGTGACAGGCAGCGGGAGAGAGGTATGGAGAAAGAAAAAAAATACCGAGGAAGAGAGAAAGGAAACAAGGGACAGCGAGCTGCACAGGGGGATAGAGAAATAAAGGATGGGAGAGGGAATGGTGCAGAGAGAGAAAGGCAGAAAAAACAGCAAGAGGCAGCAGGGCAAAAGGACAGCAAGAGGAGAAAGGAAAGGGACAGGGAGCTGGACAGAGATGGGAAAAAAAGCAGCGGGGACACACGAAAAGAGACAGAAAGAGAAGGGCACAAAAGGATAGATCAGGACAGCGGCAGGATGGAGACGCAGAACAAAACCTGGGACGGTCAACCTGGGTGGGCGGGGAGCGGTCAGAGAGCCGGAGAAAGGAAAAACTCTGCTGTGGAGCAGCAGAGGGGGACGGAGAAAGAGAGAGAGGGACGGGGAGCAGGGCAGAGAAACGGAGAGAGAAAATAAACGATGGGGAGCAGGGCAGAGCACTAGGAAGAGGAAAATAAGACAAGGCAGAAGACCAAGGAGCTCAGAGAGAAAGAAGGGTCGAAAGGAAACGCCAGAGAGGTAGAGAAATCAAGAAATACAGGGACGAGGAGCCTTGCAGAGACGGAGCACGAAAATGTAGGGACGGTGAGCGCGAAAGAGGGAGAGAGAGACGGGGGCAGGGGGAGGAGATGAAGAAGAGAGATAAAGATGGCAACGGAGTGCAGGACACACAGACAGAGAGAGAAAAAGGACAGTGAACAGGAAAAAAGGGACCGAGAAACAAAGAAAGGGTCAGATCTAGACAAAGAGACCAAGAAGGGGGCGGGGGGGGGGGGTGTGCAGGGAAACCCCAAAACAAACCAGCAAGGGGCTAGAGAACAGAGAGGGAGAGAAAGAGAAGAAAGGGCCATGAAGCAGGACAGAGAAGGAGAGAAAGGCAAAAAGGGAGAGCAAAAAGAGCCGGCTGGACAGGGAGGTACAGCAAGAAACGACCGGACAGCCAGCAGGACAGAGAAATAGAGACAGGGAGCCGGCTAGAGAAATTCTGGAGGGAGAAAAAGAGGGAGAGGGAGCACAACACAAACACAGACAGAAGACGGGAGGTACAGGGAAAGGAAAAGAAAAGGAAAAAGAAAAATAAAGAAATCACAGCAGCGTGGGAGAGAGAAGGATCCAGGGGAGGGCCTGGGACGCAGAAGAGGGGCGACAGGGCCCCGAGGGCCCGCCACTCACCGCAGCTCTCGCTCTCCGCGCTGCCGGGAGACTCTGCCGCTTCAGACGCTTCTCTGTCCTGCTCTCCTCCATTCCTCTTCCGTAACCCCGGTCGCTTGGCTGTCCCCCACCTAAGACAAAACGTCCATGTCTCGCAGCTCTTACGAGACAAGGCTCCCCAGGCACGTAGCCTCGCTTGCTCTCGCGCTACGCGCAGGAACAGCACAGAGGGAAAGAGAGAGAGACAGAGAACGACGAGCGGGCAGCAGAACTGATGGATCAAGAGAGAAACTGAATCGGAGGAATAAAGAACACTGGAGGGAGACACAAGTAGAGCGAACAAGCCAGATGGACGGGGGCAGGAGACACACAGATCAGGCCAAAGAGGTGGAGAAAGTAAAATCGGTGATGGGCTGCAGGATGATAGAAAAGGCCATGGTTCAGCACAGAGGAGAACAACGGGACAGCAAGCCGGACAGGGGCATATAGCGAGAAACAAAGGGACAGGCAGCAGTATGGAGATACACAGACAAAGAGTTACGGGGAGGATGGAGGACAGAGAGAACAAGAGAAAAGGGACAGGGAGGGGGGCACAGATGGAGAAAGAAACATTGCAGAGAGAGAGAGGAAGAAAGCGACAGGGCAGAGGCAGAGAGGTAGAGAAAGGAAGCAAAAAGTAGCGACGAGTAAGAGGCCAGAGGGACAAGGAAAAGCCAGGAGGAAGGACAGAGTGAGAGAGAAAACAGGTGAGGGACACGACGCCAGACTGTGAAACAGAGAGCGCGACAGGGAGCAGGACGCTGGGACAGACAGCAAACGAGAGCAACAGAGAGAACGGCAGCGAGGCGGAGCACGAGAGAAAACAGGGACTGAGAGCAAGACCGAGGGGTGAAGCAATAAATAACGGGGCTGGGGAGCAGGACAGCAGAAGAGAGAGACAGAGAGGGGGACACATAGGACAACTGCAAACTGAGAGGGAGAAGGAGAAGAGCACAGAGGGTCACAGACAAAAAGAGAGGGACGGCAGCAAGAGAAAAACAAGACGAGGCAGAAGGACTGAGGAGCAGAGAGAAAAAGGGTACAGGCAAAAGGACAGAGATGCAGAAAACAAGGCAAGCCTGGAGCACAGGGCAAAACTGACAAGGACAGGGAGCGGGACAAAGGGATGGAGGAGTTAAAAACAGCGATGGGCCGCAGCACAGAGGAAGAGAGAAAAAGAGCCAGAAGAGCAAGGGAAGAAGAGTGACAGAAGGGTGTTGACAGGGACACGTACAAAGGGGGCTTGGGGGACACACACATCGGAAGGGTAGAAAGGAAAGGGAGGGATGGGGAGCAAGACAGCATGATAGAGCGAGACAGAGGGAGTGGAGTGCAAGGATACACAAAAGCAGAGGGACTGGGAAGAGGAAAGAACGTCAGGGAGAGAAAGGTGAGGGTGGGGAGCAGGGGAGAGAGAGGTGGAGAATGAAAAAACAGCCATGGTCAGAAGAACAGAAATGCAGAGAATAAAAAATTACTTCCAGGCAGCAGGACAGAGGGACAGAGCAAGAGGAAAAAAAAAAAAAAAAAACAACAGGGAGAAGGATGGGTAACACACAGCAGGACACTGCGACAGTGAGAGGACAGAATACACAGAGCAAGGCAGAGGAATGAAGAGAGAAAAAAAAAAAACAACCACCCAGCAAACAGAAAGGGAACCGGACAGAACTAGGCAGCAGGGCAGAGAGACGGAGAAAGAAAAAACAGGGACAAAGGGATAGAGAGGCAAAGAGAGGGATGGGGACCAGGACAGTGGGATACAAACAGGGAGTAGGACGCGAGATTGCAGAGAGAGAGGTCCAGGGAAGCAGGAAGAATGACAGAGAGAAAAAGGGGGGAGGGGGGTGGGGAGCAGGTCAGAGAGCTGGAGAAAGGAAAAACACTGCTGTGGAGCAGCAGAGGGGGACAGAGAAAGAAAGAGAGGGACGGATGGGGAGCAGGGCAGAGAAACGGAGAGAGAAAATAAGCGATGGGGAGCAGGGCAGAGCACTAGGAAGAGGAAAATAAGACAAGGGAGAAGACCGAGGAGCTCAGAGAGAAAGAAGGGTCGAAAGAAAACGCCAGAGAGGTAGAGAAATCAAGAAAAATAGAGAGGAGGAGCCTTGCAGAGACAAAGCAAGACAGCGTAGGGCCGGTGAGCGCGAAAGAGGGAGAGAGAGGTGGGGGCAGGGGGAGGAGATGAAGAAGAAAGGAGAGACAAAGATGGCAACGGAGCGCAGGACACAGAGACAAAGAAAGGGTCAGATCTAGACAAAGAGACCCAGAAGGGGTGGGGTGGTGGGGGGGTGCCGGGGAGGGAACCCCAAAACAAACCAGCAAGGAGCTGGAGGACAGAGAGACAGAAGAAGAGAAGAAAGGACGAGGAAGCAGGACAGACGAGGAGAGAAAGGCAAAAAGGGAGAGCCGGCTGGACAGGGAGGTCCAGCAAGAAACAACCAGACAGGCAGCAGGACAGAGAAACAGAAAAACTGGGGCACAGGAAGCAGGACAGAGGGACAGCGAGAGGAAACAAGGGCCAGGGAGCAGGACAGCGGTGGAGAAAAAAGCACTGCGGCAGCAGGGTAGAAAGAGAAGGAAGAAAGGCCAGAAGAAGGATGGGGAATGATTGAGAAGGGAAAGTGAAGGACAAGGAGCAGGACAGATTGTCAGAGAAAGGGAGTGGGACAAGGTGATACTGAGAGAGAAAAAGGGGACAGGGAGGCAGGATAAAGAGAAAGACAGGCAAAAATAACAGATGGGGGAGCAGGACAGAGACGGAGGGGGAAAAGCCTCAGCTGGGCAGCAGGAGAGAGAGGCGGAGAAGGGAAAAAACAGCACCGGGCTGAGAGACCCTGAGGGAGGAATTAAAAAAACAGACACAGGGAGCAGGACAAAATGACAGAGAGAGAAAAGGGACAGAGCAGGACAGCACTGGCGGGGGCGGGGGGGGAAGTGACCGTGACAGGCAGTGGGAGAGAGGTATGGAGAAAGAAAAAAAATACCGAGGAAGAGAGAAAGGGAAGAAGGGACAGCGAGCTGCACAGGGGGATAGAGAAATAAAGGATGGGAGAGGGAATGGTGCAGAGAGAGAAAGGCAGAAAAAACAGCAAGAGGAAGCAGGGCAAAAGGACAGCAAGAGGAGAAAGGAAAGGGACAGGAATCTGGACACAGATGGGAAAAAAGCAGCGGGGACACACGAAAAGAGACAGAAAGAGAAGAGCATAAAAGGATAGATCAGGACAGCGGCAGGATGGAGACGCAGAACAAAACCTGGGACGGTCAACCTGGGTGAGCGGGGAGCGGTCAGAGAGCCGGAGAAAGGAAAAACTCTGCTGTGGAGCAGCAGAGGGGGACGGAGAAAGAGAGAGAGGGACGGGGAGCAGGGCAGAGAAACGGAGAGAGAAAATAAACGATGGGGAGCAGGGCAGAGCACTAGGAAGAGGAAAATAAGACAAGGCAGAAGACCGAGGAGCTCAGAGAGAAAGAAAGGTCGAAAGGAAACGCCAGAGAGGTAGAGAAATCCAAGAAAAACAGGGACGAGGAGCCTTGCAGAGAAGGAGCAAGAAAGCGTACGGCCGGTGAGCGAGAGATGGGGGCATGGGGAGGAGATGAAGAAGAAAGGAGAGATAAAGATGGCAACGGAGTGCAGGACACACAGACAGAGAGAGAAAAAGGACAGTGAACAGGAAAAAAGAGACCGAGAAACAAAGAAAGGGTCAGATCTAGACAAAGAGACCAAGAAGGGGGCGGGGGGCGTGTGTGCAGGGAAACCCCAAAACAAACCAGCAAGGGGCTAGAGAACAGAGAGGGAGAGAAAGAGAAGAAAGGGCCATGAAGCAGGACAGAGAAGGAGAGAAAGGCAAAAAGGGAGAGCAAAAAGAGAGCCGGCTGGACAGGGAGGTACAGCAAGAAACGACCGGACAGCCAGCAGGACACAGAAATAGAGACAGGGAGCCGGCTAGAGAAATTCTGGAGGGAGAAAAAGAGGGAGAGGGAGCACAACACAAACACAGACAGAAGACGGGAGGTACAGGGAAAGGAAAAGAAAAGGAAAAAGAAAAAAACAAATAAAAAAAAAATCACAGCAGCGTGGGAGAGAGAAGGATCCAGGGGAGGGCCCGGGACGCAGAAGAGGGGCGACAGGGCCCCGAGGGCCCGCCACTCACCGCAGCTCTCGCTCTCCGCGCTCCCGGGAGACTCTGCCGCTTCAGACGCTTCTCTCTCCTGCTCTCCTCCATTCCTCTTCCCTAACTCCGGTCGCTTGGCTGTCCCCCACCTAAGACAAAACGTCCATGTCTCGCAGCTCTTACGAGACAAGGCTCCCTACACACGTAGCCGCGCTCGCGCGCTCCACAACCGGACCATGCTGCTGCTGGTGACACATACAGACCCTGCGGGGCACGCTGGCGGCCTGGCCTGCTGCGGGCTACCAAGAGGGAGCCTTCCTCACCCGCACAGGCAGGCTCTCTCCTGCCTGCAGCCCCAGCCAGCTGGCCTTCCATTTCTTCTTCTTCCTTCAGCCTTCTCGGGACTCTCCAGCTTCAGCCGCGCCACCTCCTGCCCGCAGCCACTCAGCGCTCCGCCTCTCCCTTTTCGCCCCCACGCCGCCAGCACAGCGAGGCCCGGCACATGCAGCCCACACAAGCCCGGAGCGGGCGCAGCCAACGGCATCCCCAGGCCACGAACGGACAAACGCGTCCTCAGCGCGGCCCCTGCCACACACAAACAAGCAGCGGCCACCGCCTTCAGGGAGGCCGAGGCACGCTCCAGGGCCAGCGTGCCGCCCGCACCACGGGCCTTATGGGAGGCCGGGCGCTCCGGGACAGGCTTCAGGGGACGTGCTGCAGCTCGGGGCGGCTGGGCGGGGCGACAGGGGCCGGGGGAGCGCTGCCGGCTTGGGGGGGATGCCCGCCTCCTTCCCCCCTTCCCTTCCGTCACCTCCCGCCTCTGGCCCCGGGGCTGCCCGCACCCGGCTCGCCTCCTGCAGCCTGCCGCAGCGGCCGGCTCCAAGCTTCCCGTCCCACCACCCTCGGGCACCCACCACGCACCCCCGCACCCGCCGGAGGGGAGCCCGCGCCTCACCGCTGGCCTCTCTGCTCCCCCGCCGCCCCGACACCCGACAACACACCGCCGCCATGCTGCTCCGCCGCACCGCGCATGCGCCACGAGCCGACGGCGCGCCGGAGGGGACACACCCCGCGCCGAACGCCGGCCTGCAGTACCGCGTGGCGCCCACGCGGCGGCGCCAGCGGGTACGGCGGGTACAGCATCCTTATGGGGGTGCGTCCTCCTGGCTGGTAGAACAACTCTTACAAATGCACGAGAAAGGGAGGTGTAGAGCATAACTACTGTTCTCAGTCTCGGAAAACACCCATCACTGAAATGTTAGTCTCATTTTAGCATCAAAAATTAGAAGTAACTTGCTAATTTCTATGACATCCATCCACCGTGGTTTTTTAACGGATGCAAGCAAGCCAAACCACCCTCAGAGGTGAATGAGCACGGGTGATGTGTAGAGGAACAGCACTACTTATCGCCGACAGGACGCGACAGAAGTATTTAAAAGCACTTGCGATGGACAATAGAGGGGCCAGCTTCCTCATATTCATCTTTGCTGACCCACATTTGCTGAAAAGTGGACAGACACGCCAGTATTGAACCCCTAGTCCAGACAGAGTATTTACATTCAGGTGGTGCAATCATCCAGAAGAGAAGCACAATCTGTTGGAAATAAAGTGACAAGCAGCTAACACAGTAAACATCTCTTTGGAGGAAACAACTAGGTGAAACGCTTTTCATCATCAAAGCACAACTCCAATGAAGTAAAGCACCGAAGAGGTAGAAAGGCTGCCATATTTTGTCTTCCACCTTGAGTCGACAGAGCTGCTATAATGTTACTATGAACAGACAAATACCGCAGCCCGTGAGAGATCTGCAGATGGCCTACAACACAGCTACCAAAAATTTACAAACGTATACGAAAGAAAAGTAAAGGTTTGAAATATTTATCCAATTTGGTTGTAAATAAAGACCGCTGGAACAACACTGCACAGAACGGTCGGAGCATTTTTCTAATGATAAAGGAATTCTTTTACGTAAAAAGAATCCCAAACCCCAAAACACTGAGATACACTGGCACTGTGTATCTAGCTAAGCACTAGATGTGAAGCTAGAAGACCTCCCGCTGATTCCCGCCTGAGCCACTCAATTGCTCAAATACACTGCATGTACCCCTGCTCCTGCGTGCTCCCGTTTCCACGCCTGCCACTCCACGTCATGCCCGTGCAACATGTCGTCTGCTGCCTGACAAACATGGCCTCTCTATTTCACTACACATTGCCTTGCTCCAAGGCAAAAGGGTCCTTCCAAACAGCTAACAAGCCGCAGACTTTGCACGCTGCTTGGATTTTGGATTTATTCTTTCACCCTTTTCTCTGATAGCCAAGCCTTGAAGCCTACAATATCCCCTGTATCTTCTCAGGTTGGTCATGTTCCCTTTAGTATTTACAGCTCCATCTTCTCTAGGTTCATCCCTACCTATCTTGCTGTTCTGTGGTGTCTTTCAAGGAGCCCCTTTCTCCTTCTTAGCCCTATTTCACTGCGAAGCCCACAGGACTGTCTTCCTTAACTGTTCTTTCACATTTTCTCAGAATGACCTCAGAAACTCCCATGGCTTCAGCAACCATTTCTATTCCAGTACCTCTCCAATCCCTCTCTTCATTCTGCTTTGGCTGTTAGGAGGAAAAGAGGCACGAATTAAGCAGGCTGTCCGAGGGTCTCCTAACATCAGGGCCTGGGATGCAAGACCTGCACATTCCCTTGTGGACATTTGCATTTGACTATAGGATCTAACTTTCCAACAAAAGCTTCTTCTGGAAGCGCAGGTGTGCAAAATTACCTGAATCTTCATAGCACTTGGAGCCAAAGCGGTAATCTCTTTCTGCATACGAGCGCCAATCCCAGGATACATCGTGGTTCCTCCAGAGAGGACGTTATTGGCATAGAGATCCTTACGGATGTCGATATCACATTTCAGAGTACTGTTGTAAGTGGTTACGTGGACACCTGCAGATTCCATCCCTGAGTGGAAAGAAGTTTCAACACATGTGATTTCTCTTTCTTCCCTTCTTTTTCTTACTGTTCAAATGAAAGGGAAGCTCAGTAGTCCAAGAGAATTCCAGGAAAAAAAACCTACGTGATGCTCAGGAGAGCATCTCGTGGTACTGTTCCTTGCTAAAGAAAAGGAACAGACCAGATAAAGTCCAAACTGTGTTCCCAGGACTGTAAGTACTAGACTTTTAAACTAGCTTAACACGCATATTTTGACAAAGATCTGTGATCCAGGAAGTCCCGATTTCCACCGCTACGTTTCTGACACCACTGTTGAACACCAACGCTGATCCTCGATACACTTCTGGCAGCCAAATCCCCCCACCTCCTAACGAGCATTTCTCCCGCTGATGTTCAAATGCAGAGTATTTGAACATCACTCCTGCTGATGTTCAAAGGCAGAACTTGGAGCTATATTAATGCTTCAATAGTTTGCTTTCTACACACAAACGCAGCTAGCTTTACCACTTCGTTTAATGGAAATCGTGCCAAACTGCCCGCAGTCATTTGGCTCACTCCTCACGAGTGGAATTTAAATTGAAAGTAGGAAATTTGTGTGAGGGCAGTACAAGTTACCATAGAAAGTGGCAGTCATCCACTGGATAGAATGGGAAATTTGACACTACAGATAAAACTACTGGAAAATAACGTGCGATTTCATTTTGTATGATTACATTACAGATTAATATAATAAAACAATAAACCGAAGCAGCATCTAGATATAAAACCCACATAAGCAGCACCGTGCAGTTATACATCAGCCAGTCGAGATAAAAAGCACGATCTTCTGACAGTACTCTAAATCATCACCTTAGAAACTCTACTGCACTTAAAAGAGGCTGAAATCATCTTACGATGCAGGTACCTCTAAACTGACATTTTCAAAATCCAAAGCCACATAACAAAGCTTCTCCTTGATGTCTCTCACAATGTCCCGTTCCGCTGCAGACAGCCAACAAGATTTTAATCAACATACAGTACAACAGCCAGGACACAGACTTTCTCATGCACATTTCCCTGAGTTCATGATGGTCGTGTGGTTCATTGGCCCTCTCTCTTGTCTCAGCAACATTACTTTCCCTTTGGATTACCAGATTTCCCTCATCGGCAAGTAACAGATATATTGTACTACAGAATACTGCAAAGATTAATGTTTACATGTCTATGTCACAAAACCTTGACCAGATCTCCCGAGGGTCACCCATTGCCAGCTACTAACTTTGTTCCTTTCTCTGTGGAAGAGGTATAATCAAAACACAACAACCCGTTCAATTTGCCAGTAACTCAGGATTCCCAAACGCGGTGGCATCCTTGTCCTTGATGCTCAACAAACACGCTGAAAGCCAAAGCCAGGAGCATCCCATTAGCTAACAGGAACTGTTTTTCCCAGGCCAACCTAGTGACAGGCATTTTGATGCATCTCACCAGGTACAGGCTTCCTGCATAAGATGACAAGTAACAGAGCAAACATATGCAAAGCATACCCAAAGCCCAGCTCATTACCAGTGGTGACAAACGAGTAGCCTCTCTCTGTCAGAATTTTCATTGAGTTAGTCAGTCAGGTATCTGCCCACCAGATCCAGTCTCATGATGGGGGCAAGGCATAGCCCTCATAGACAGGCACATTGTGCATGACACCATCTCCAGAATCCAAAACTACTCCTGGAAAGTCAAAGAAAAGGAAAAGCTGGTTATTGCTCACCGACACAGGGTCTCCACATACTCCGTATTCTCAACCGTGACACGCAACAACAAAGACGCTCACGTGACGATTGCTTCTGTCATTGCTGTAACTGAAGAGCTGCTCACGTGAGATGAAATTGTTGGCACAAACTAAGCATTTTGAGGAAAAAAAGACGTGTAACGTTCAGCAATTTGATTGTATTGCTCTTGCTGAACGGATGCTAGCAATTGTGATCTTACACGTACGCGGAGACAACTTCACTTCAGACAACCCCTAGCGCTTTACAGACATGAAACAATGTACAAACTGTAAATAAACTTCTATCTATAAAATCAAAACTTGGAATCTGCCATTAAAATAAACCACCTCATTAGGGAAAAGATAACAAGAGTTTATCTGTGCACAGCCATGTCACTTCTATTCTTGGATAGGAAATGAAGTACATGTTTTCCACTCAAAATGAATAAGGCATTTCTGATACCAAACATGCATACAAATAGTTGATTTTTGAACACAAAACAAGTATTTATGACAACTGTAATTCCTGTAAGCTGGCGATCTTTTTATACAAAATTATATGGTGGCATCAGGCTAGAGAGGCAGATGGCATTTTGATTTTTTTCAAAGTATACAAAGACTCAAGGGTTGCTAAGAAGTAATTTATCGTCTTAATGCTTGATCAGACTCTAAACAGCAATAAGAAGAGACCTCCATGCTAATTCTAATGATCGCTTAACAGCAGTCATGATTGTGTCATCAAAAGTCATCACTGATTTCAATGAAACTTTTTCATTTAGCTACCGATTGGGGTGTTTTTTCTTACTGGGAATGGAGCTTAACAATAGAGATATGTCTAAACTAAGAAGGAACCATGGGTTTGGCACAATCTAGTTAAGCCAGAGCCTCTTCTCCATCCTGTGCAATTAAGGGCAGTATCAAACTATCATCTTTCATCTGTTGATACAGCTGAGCTGCGGTCACCTGAGCTTTTGAAAGACACAGATCTACACCCATACCTGCCGTGAAGTTGGAAAAAACCAAAGAGGTACTTGCACAGCATGGTGGGAAGTGTTCAGTTGCCATATGGCCACCAGTTCCTCTCAACACACAGCTGGGTGCACCACAATCGACGTCTGTCTGTGTGGGCGCACGTGCACGCACATCCACGGGAGGAGGACAGGTGGAAAACACGACTCCCAGAAAGACTCACCAGTCGTTCTTCCAAATGCATACAGAGACAGCACCGCCTGAATTGCTGCGTACCTGGCTGGCACATTGAACGTCTCAAACATAATCTGGAATTAAGGATTTGAAAACCTTTAGGATCTACACTCAAAAGTATCTGAAGGACAGTAATTTTTTTTTTTTTTCCCAGTAAATACTGCCAGTTACTACTCCTGAGTCCCCTCCTGAACCGTGGTTCTTCTGTGAACAGCACGCTATGTTTTCTCTAGGATTTCACGAAAAATCACAGAAGTCAGCGGGTACCTTTCCATTAACCTCAGACTACGTCAGATTTTTAATGATAATATTAACTGAAGATGACACCCTAGGAGAACTTTTTTTACCCTGATGGCAGGACTGCATGAATGCAGCAATCTGAGGTATGTACGTATACACACACACCTATTTAAAAGATTTATAGAAGACGCAGATGGAAGAAACCACGAGGAATAATCTGTCTGTTCCCATCTCAAGGAGGAATCAGCCATTCCTGACACAGTACGATTGCCTCTTTAGGCCGTCGAGGAGAGCGAATGATTTTGCTTTTCCTTCTCTGGCAACTTGACTCGATAAGGAAGAGTACTTCAGAAACAGGAAAGAAAGACAGCACTTCTCCAGCAAAGTTCTGGTCCCTAAAACCACAAAAATGTATGAAGCATCATTTTTGCAATTAATGCAACAATGCACTTGACATCTGACGGCATTACAGTTCTACCCGAGTGCTATAGGCACGGGCCAGGTGCCACCAGTGTCGGAGTCTGCCCTGCAACCAGCTCATGCTGTCCCATTTGTGGGGTTTAAGACATCGTGGGCTCTTCAGAGGATCCCTGCAAGAACACCCTGGAGATTTACAAACCAGGTTTCCTCACAGCAGGAACGTTTGGGGTTTTAAAGTTTGAGCTGCTTCAAGTTCCCGGTGTTCGATCCTTTCCCGTGTGCTTTACGAAGCAAGGCTGTGCCATAGGACCGACCCCAACGCTCTCAGATGAAATGGAAGCAGAATTTGACAGTACAACATTATTTAAGGTAAGAACAATCATTTTAGTTCTTGTTGATGTGCCTCTAACCGGAAGATTCTTTTTCACGTCAGGAAGCAGAATGATTTGATCGTATAAAATCATTAACAGCATTCATATAGCAATGTTTAACCATTAGTTCGAGTAGCTGGTCTTCTTCAACATTCATTCACGTTGCCATGAATCGTTATTTTTCTTCTAAAACCCTCAGGAAAAGGCTTTTAGAATGCAGTAGACCACCTACTTACCAGCAGCAGCCAACATTACAGAACTGTACCCAGACTCTGACTCCGTCAACGCAAGCCAGAAAGAAACTCCGTTCCCAAGTACCTCAGAAACGACATCGGAGGAGATACCGGAACTTAGGAGCAGAGAATTTTAAAAAGAGAAATGCTACAAAGCTTGGAGAGCTCAGCATCGCTCCTTGGCTCTGAAGAAAGCTGGACAGGACCAAGGTGTTCAGTCCTCCACGGTAAGAAATCATCTTGCCACTCGGTCGTGCACACAGCGTTTCACACCCAGCTTCCCAGGTAATGCTTGGGTCAGTACGGGCGCACTCAGAGAGACAAAATTCACAGGGAAAGCCCAGCACATCTGTGCAAGTTGCCGCTGCTTACACTTTTACTCACTATTGCTTAGATGCCAGAGAAGCAACTGACATTCATAAAATTAATGGTTGAATTCATGGTTGAATGTGGTTTTATTTAGAACAAATTGCCCCTGCAACCACACAGTCAGACCCCAGTTACCTTACACCAGGAGACTCTCTGGAATGCCTTCAAAGCCTGAAGCAAACAGCAGCCAAGTCCAGGAAGAAGTCTGTAGATCCCCAGAAGGTCTCAGACCAGCCGAAGCAAAAGCATTAAAATCATGAGCTGTAACATGGAAAGAACTCTCGGGGTGACACTTACCCAGGAAAAGGTGACGATTTGTAAAAGCCTCTTTGTAAATGACATGATCTCACCTCCCATTACATTTATATCAGCTTCTGGAATGGAGTTCAGAGTATCTACACAGTTCAAGCCATTTTTTGAAACCTTATTTTTCCGTTTCTGCTTATCACAGTGACAGCAGAAAGGGTTGGATAAATCAGGGCAGAATTGCCAACACCTCTGGAGCCTTTCCCGCTCGCTAACCTGCTGTGCCTCATGCCAGAGGGTCACTCTCTCCCCTGAAGACAAGAATCCCTCACGCGAGCCCAGTAAGACTGCAAGGATTTGTAGGTCCGCTGTTGTCACTGCAAAGTGTTCTGCTCCACTCTCAAACAATTAGTTAAGAATAGCTTGTTATCATGCTGTTAACAGCCATCTTCAGGCTGGAAAGGGAAAAGTCTTACCATGTACAGTCCTCATGTTTCAACTGTACTTGCGCGTTTGCGTGGCGCACAGACTGAAGATAGCTGACTTCTCTCAGTGTTTGGGTGACGGCATGGCTGAAAACAGGCACCGAATCAGCAATCAGCCCTTCAGAAGAGACAAGCCGTTACCATTTTACAAAAAAAAAAAGACAGCAGTTGTATAGGGAAAGATTGAATTTCTATAGATAAAACCTTTGCCAGGCTAAGAAACATTCTAGAACCGCCAGAAGAAGAAAGTTCACAGGATTTACCTCCAGCGGTAACTCCGGCTGGCAGCATCTCCCATTCCACATGACAAACAGAAGTGAAGCAGAACATCAGATACAATGTGGTACACGTTAACTCTGCAAATGGAAATCCCAACCAACCCCCCTTTCTTACCTGCCCTGTGACCGCGCAGCAGGCCTCGCGTACAAGCATCCTCGCACCTGAAGCGGGTAATTCGATTCACTGACATCTGCTCAAAGTCAGCCTTGTCCCTGCCCATCGGTAAAACCGATGGAACCCTTCCATTTCCATACTCATTAAATTTTTCTTGTCCCATGAGATTTTTAAGGATTTTAGTCTAGCACAGAGGAAATCAAACGGCTACTCCTTTTTGTGACCTTATGTCTACTCCTTCAGACTTGCTTTGTTTTGGTTGTACCTCCATTTCACACAGACGTGAATGGAAATGCAGAGAGAATAAACACCAACAAACAACAGTACAGGGTGTAAAAACAAGACTCGAGCTTCCAGTGGCCATCGTCTTCACAAATCAGCTACTTTTTCAATCAGCCAAGTAGTTGTGCAGTTTCAGAGAACACTGTCACAAAACTTGGATGTATTACTACGCAAGGCGAAACGCTCTATTACGTGTCTACAGAAACTGAATGCAAATCCTCCGCTTCTTACAGCCTCTTAGTTGAAAACCCGCCCTCTATTCGTTTGTACCTGGACGCCACGTATGTCAAATACGTAAGGTTGTGTCTTTATAAGCCTCAATTTCACGTGTTGAGCAGCTGAGAAACATTTTGCCCCAAAGAAATGCAATAACTAAACCCACCAACAAGTGCAAGTGAATAAAAAAAATAAAAGCCAAAACAAACAAACAAAAAATACCCAAGACAAGCTACAGAAATTGCACCTTCAAACAACAGTAAAGGATCAAGAAGCTGAAGACATTTCTTCACGTCATCTCATTTTTGGATCTTTAATCATCACCTTAACTCACTACCACACACATGTCTGTGCACCTTGTCAGAGCCATTACAAACTGGGCGGCCAAAGAACAACCAACTTAAATCTTTTATTTTCAGCCAAATAAAAAAAGAAAAAAATCGAGCTCTTCCTTTATTGCACTCTATAACAATTCTTGTCACAACCAAGAAGCCAATAAACAGCAAAAGCTGAATATTCCTTTAAAATCCATAGTTTAACTCTTAAAATAAAATTTATATAGAAAAGATATCATTTACAACCCATTCAGTAGTAATCAATCATTATGTACTCACAAACCATATTCAATAACTCGGATGCAGCAGTTTCTTTGTAGGGCAGAGGGGAATGTTTTTCTCCTTAGCAAATATAATATCCCACTGTTAAAGAGCAATTCAAGTCAACTTTGGAGCAACTGGGATATACACAAATTTCTTTTTGTGATAGACACAAATTTATTTGGAGAAGCGTAAGATTCATTTGGGGTAACAAGAATATATACGACTGTGTCCAGTGCATAGCTTAACTGCAGCATGTGAAACGTCCATTACCTTGAACTGGCACACCATTACCGAAAGGGAAATAATTTACGCAGCAAATGCAGTGTATTCAGAGAACACCAGTGAGTCACAATAAAACAACACACAATAAAACAGCAAGATGTATTGTAACTAGATACGTGAGGAATCAAAACCAGGATTTGGCTCTGGCCGTCAGCAGCTTACAACAGTAAAGACTTCGCCCTCGGAGCCATCTTCTGAAGGAAAGGGCTGCTCCTTTCATCTGGTTAGGAAACAAAAAATTTCAAGTAAGCAGTCATAAGTACAGGTAAGATGCTTCACTGCAACTTAGATTGCCGAGGCACTATAAACCTTTTGCCTCTGATGCAGCAACGGATGCCACAGCACAGCTTGTAAGCGTAAAAGATTCAAAGCCCAAAGAAAACAGCGTTAATCAATGGGGAGAGGAATGGATACAAGATATTTGTGTATTATGCAATTACATATGCACACGAGAAGTGAAAATGCATAATTATATGCATACACATTTTATTTAATGGCTGCATGTGTCATATAAATAGGATCAGTCATATTTTCATTTGGACATAGGTAAAGTGTTTTATGGCACGGTTTACACAGCTGCCTGTATTTGATTCTGATTCACCATCCACAACCCAAACAGAAAGAAATTAAGGACTTTTTCTTTCAGTAAAGTGTAGTTTCAGAAGCAGTTTGCTGCTTTGAATGGCTGTCTCTACGGCCCCCCCCATCCTCGTGATACCTAACACAGTAAGAGGGTACTTCACACTCAGATTTTCAGAGAAAAGGCAGATTAGACACGTAGCTGCTTCGTGCCAGTGCTTACGTATAAAGAGGACAACGCAAAATCAGTGACTCCCAGTCACTCACAAGGGAAATCCACACTCCAAGAATGTGCGACAGTTGAAAGAAAGGTATAGCAGAGGGAAGACAGGAAAAAGAAAGGAGCAGCATGAGGGCGATCACGAGCTGCACTGTCTGCAACCCAGTCTATAACTAGCAGTACACGGTGTACACACCACTTTTAAGTATCTCATCATTCAGGAGCTTTAAAAGCTTTCACTTACCTTTCGCACAATAACATGTTCACCAGGACTCAGGATTAAGGCTTCTCTTTCCTCCTCGGTTTCCATCTGAAGAGCGTATTCGCTAGCTACAGACCTGTAACCGCTTACTTCACATCTACAGAAAAATTACAGGGAGACAGCGGAGCACTGAATTAGCTACTCTTGTAAAGTACTGAATTCACAAAAGAAACATTGTTTTGTATACTTACATTACTGGTGAAAGGTCTCCACAAAAACCAGGAAGACTTAGTTGATGTTGCCAGGCCCTTTTCAGTCTCGATTTGCAATCTACTCTCAGGGTGTTTCCTTTATTCAGAATAAGCCCCATCATCGCTACCTGACTGAATGGTGCTTTTCAGATGATGGCAGTGATGGACACTTTATGTAGGCAGATGGACGATGGTATTTTAAATCTAAACAGTGGCTGCACTAAAGCTGTTAGATGTGAATTCTTTTTCTAACTTGGAAAAAGAGAAATATCACTGACTATCGAGTCCAAAATCTGAAGCAAGAAATTAAATTTAAAAAAATAATCCCAAAGCCCATCACATTTTCTTCATCCACAGAGTTAGACCTCGCTTTATAGCACAGTTACACATGCATTTGCATTGCTCCAAGTACTGTGGACTCACAGACAGGTTCTATTATTTGTTGTTCTACTTCTTCTATTACTTGCTCAGAAATCTAACACCCACAGGAAAAACCTATCACTAATCTCACTAAAAATAAAAGACAAAAACTCTGACGCTCCTCTTTCCAGTTCTCTAGTACGCGCTGCATTTACTCCAGGCAGAGGGTAAATGAAAACATCACCATGCATTCATCCAGGATGGCTCTGGCTCTCTGAACGTGCAAGTTATTTCAAACCACCTAAGAGTTTATTGCAGCCATCTGTCACATACTTCAAAAGTGTAAGAAAAGAAATACCTTTTACAGACACTTTTCTTTCAACAGAAAAAAACACGTTTGACAGACAGCAGTAATTTACCTGTGACTTCGCTCCTCACAGAGTCCAAGAGCCTCTTCCGCAGATTCTCTCCTCCTCCTCTCTTCCGCCAGTGTTTCTGGCAGCTGCGAGAGCGCCTGCTGCACCGAGTTGTGCTGTTGCTCAGTCTCTGCAAGCCTATGACAAAAGGAAATCCAAAATCAGTATTTTACATACTTCAAGAATTACTTCCGTCTTCTTTTTTGTTACGGAATGTTCTTTTTAGTGATCAATGCTTCATTAGAATGAGATGCTTTAGACTAGATCTTGAAATAAAAGTCACCAGTAAGTATGTATCTTTACAAAAACAAACCAGAAACATTACCAGATGAGAACAATTCAAGAATATGGCTAGGATTCATTTAATCCACTGTATAGCCACGGCTTTCCCTTTGCCCCCAAACACCTTAGGGGCATAGAAAAGCATTACTTTCGCACTTACAACACAGCTGTTAGGAAAACAATATTGCTAATACATGCTGGCAGTCCTGACCTTTTTCTGAGTTCATTTAGCTCCATGTTGTCTATTTCCACAACAACCGCACATCTTTCCTGTGGAGCTCCAGGGGGAACTTCTGCTCTAGTTTCATCCTAGAAAATATTAAAGGGGAAAAAAAAGCCAGTCAATATCTTTCTACTTGCTAAAAATCTTTATTTCGACTAAAGAAGCCACAAGCACCACAAAGCAGTGGAGTAAACCAACCTTTGTGCCACTTCATCTTCTAATTTCCAGAGCTGCAATTTTCCAAACCTCTTTTCTAACGGAAAGTTGGTGAAGAATCCTGCCCGTGTGTGCTGCAGGACTTGAAGGACACGTGTACACTGCGTAACGCAGCCATCTCTGAAGGGTGAGCAAAGCATCCACACAGCCACGTCGTCATTGATCACTGACCACAGTTTCGTCAGTAATGCAGCTGTTTGTTTATTTTTTACTTTACAGTTCTCCTTGTCTGACTTTAATTCTGTTTACACAAGAGTAAGGGTTGTCTTATGTACCTATCCATGTCCTGGGTTCGGCCAGGTCAGGGTTAATTTTCACTGGAATCCAGGAAGGGACACAGCCAGGCGGGCTGACCCAACCTGGCCAAGCAGAGCAGGGTATTCCATACCGTGTGCCCTCATGCTGGGTGCCGCTGGGGGGGAGCGGGGCGGCGGGAACTCGCTTGCAATTTCCAGTCTGAGCCAAGAGGGGTGTTTTGAAGAACACAAGTTTTACAGCACTCTAACTTTCAAATACACCAGACACCACCAATTGAGCAATATTTCTGTGTTGATACCAGCTCAGACTCACATGAGCTACTGAGGATCTCGGCTGTTGTTCTAAGTTACCTTTGAATTAATCTGCTGAAAGTGCAGCTCCTTCTGGTGCATCTCCTGAAGACAGCGCTGCAGGTCATCTTGAAGCTGATTCTTCTCAGCTAAGACACGGGCAGTGCTGACAGACAACTTCTTCTCTATTTCTGCCACAGCCTGGACTTTCTTTAATAATTCACATTCTTTTACATCCAAGAGTTTGGACAGATTCTCATTTTCACTCATTAGCTCCTGCTTCTCTTTTTCCAACATATCGATACTTTTTTTCAGATATTCATCTGCTTTTATTTGCTCCGCCAATTTTTCATCTTTCCCTTCAAGATCTGCCTGCAATTGCTTATTAACTGAAGCCTTCTCTCGTGTCTCTATTTCCATCCTGTTCATTCGTTTAAGTATTTCATTTAACTGGTTATTAAGTTCTTTGCAACATGTCTCTCTGGCTTTCAGATCTCCAGTTAATTTAACTTTCGTCTCTTCATTTTGCTGCTCCAAAACCCCAAGCTTCTGCTCTAATGAAATAATGCACTCTTGTTTCTCCTGTAATTCTTTGGTAATTGTCTCCTGATGTTCAGTATGCTCTACATGCTTCCTAGATAACTCAGCCAACTCTTCATCTTTTTTAGCATTTTCCAAAACTAGTTTGTTGTATGAATCTTTAATTGATTTTAACTCATTTTCAAGTGTTTGTGCTTTAGTCTCTTTCTCTTTAAGCAAATTGTCCCATTTTTCCTTTAGAGCATTGTTTTCCTCAAGCTGAGATTTCAAATATTCACTTTCTTTTCTTTGTTCATCCTTAGTTTCTTGCAGCTTTTCAGATGATTTACTAATTTGTTCTTTCAGCAAAGTAATTTGTGACTCACACTCTGCAAGTATGTTACGGTATGCGACCTTGTTGGCTTTGAGTTCAGAACGGAGCTCCTTCATTGTACTGCTGGTCTCACTGCTTTGTCTTATTAATTCCTCATTTTCTTTGGTTTTAGCTTCATTCTCAACTCTCACTCTTTCTAGCTCCAGTCTCATTGTATTACTTTGCTCAGAAAGGACAGATATCTTCAGGCTTGCACCTCTGATATCGGCTGTTTGTACTTCTTTCAGGAAACGAGTTTCCCTTTCAGCCTTTGATAAAGCCTCTTCCATCCCTTCTATTTCTTCCTCTTTGCATTGCACTTGACGCTTCAGGACCATCACCTGTGCGGCACATTCTGTCATATTGCGAGACAGGACAGACACCTCCCTGTCTTTTTCTGCCACTGCTTCTTCAAGATTATCAATTTCTCTTTCGCGTTTCTGGAGATCTTGAAGAAGCTGAGATCTTTCCTCTAAATGGCTTGTATTCAATTTGTCAAGCTCTTCATTTGTCTGGTCCAGATCCAGCTGCATCGACTCTACCACGTCCTCTTGTTTCAAAGTCTAAACATCAAGAAAATAATGTTACCAGAATACTTCAAACATACGTTAGAGGGAGAATGGAAGTTACACTCCACATGTAGAACAGCTATCTAAGGTAATCAATCTGTACCCAACCGTACAGCCACAAGATAACCACGTTATTCTGTGGACTGTTTTAGCACACAGAAAGTTTAGTGTATGAAATTTTTAGCAGCCAATGCTGTTATTTTGCTGACATTTAAATGGGCCATGTTAAAAGAACAGCAAATTTCTTCTCTTACTTTATTTTAATGAGTTAGTTACCTTTTCCTTCAGTGTAGCAACTTTTTCTGTTAGATCCCTGATGACTCTCTTCTGCTCAGTGTTCTCCACTTCATAAACACTGCATTTCTTTAAGGCTTCATTCAGCTTAGTATTCAAAATAAAAGTCAATGTGATAGAAACGTATAGAATTGTATTAAAATTGTGATGTTACAGTTATAATATTAAATTTACCTAACACTGGAGTTTATGTTTTGAAATTCATAAACAAAGATAACTTAGCAACCCAAGCAAACATAACTACTTTCATGCAAAGCTCTGTGATGTGTCTAAGAAATCCTCACACCCAACTTCAAGCAACTACATGAAGCGAATAAAACTGTAAAGAAAGAGCAAAACCCTTCAGATACAGAAAACTGCAATATTGCTGCTGCGACACAAATAGGAACTTACGGCTAATGCTCACCAGTTCCAATCAATATTATTTCACAAGAACTTTAACTTACTTTTTGCTCAGTATGCACAGAATTTTCACCAAGCTCTTTGTTCAGAAGATCCTTTTCTTGAAGCAGTTGCCTCCAAGTTTCAATTTGCTCTAGTTTTTCTGTCGTGTTCAACAGCTTTTCTTCTTTTTCTCCAAGGGAAGTTTCAAGGAAGCTATTTCTGTCACTTCATCTAACAAGGAAATACATAGTTAGATATTTTGAACACAAAGCTCGCTTTAAGCTTTCTAGACTTATCAGCCCCAAACTAGGTTCCTAAAAGAATCATTATTTTTACACTTTCCATTTACACTTGCAACTACAAAAACAAGATTACTGCAACCTGAAGCAGGATCAACTCACACTTTGCAGGTGTTTTAAGAGATCATACTTCTCATCAGACGTCCAAGCTTGAAACAAAGAAAGCGAATCCTACACAGAGCTGTAAAGAACCTTCATCTTACCCTTTGAGCTGTTCATGCGAGCCAGAGATCAGAATGTGATGCTTTGCCGCATCTCGCGTTTGTTGGTTGCGTAACTGGGCAAGCTGAGTTTGCAAATGCTCATTCTCATTCTGCAACAAAAGAAGAGTGAAGCGGATTATCACGTACCAACACCCAGAACAGCACAAGATAACTGGAGTCACGAAAATCGGACTCTTCAGGAGATTTACATCCCACACGGTAACAGAGACCACTATTCTAGCACATGAGCAGATCATCAGTGCAGAACACAACACTGATACCAGCAGCTCAGATGTGATGTTAGTTCACACCGATGCAACTCACCTTGCAGAAACACCTCCTGCAGCAATGCTATGATAGCATGACCTGAAGGAGGACTGCTGTACACCCAAAGCAACACACACACTCACACTGTGTTAAGGCAGCTTACTTCTCTTAAGAGGGGAAGCTACTGCTTTGAAAAAATACTTTCCTCATTGCTTTGAAGACAGTACCAAACTTGCAATTTATTTTTGCCTGTTTTTTAAGGTTGAAGGAATGCAAAAATCTGCATATGGGGGATTGTGGAGAAAAGAAACAGGAAGCAAGCTGCATTCACACAGGTTTGTGGTTTCTTTTTTTTGGGGGGGTGATTTTTTTTTTGGTTTGTTTTTTTTTTAAACACAGTGCACATCTCCTACTCTAGCCAGATACACTGAATCAATTCAAAAATAAAACCACAAAAAAAAACTGGCAACAACATCCAAAAACCAAAAGCAGAACATGTATCCAGACTCCACAGCAAACAGGACACAGAATCACACAGAATGGTCGGGGTTGGAAGGGACCTCTGTGGGTCATCTAGTCCAACGCTCCTGCCGAAGCAGGGTCACCTACAGCAGGCTGCACAGGACCGCGTCCAGGCGGCTCTTGAATATCTCCGGAGAAGGAGACTCCACAACCTCCCTGGGCAGCCTGTTCCAGTGCTCCGTCACCCTCAGAGGGAAGAAATTCTTCCTCACGTTCAGACGGAACTTCCTGTGCTTCAGTTTGTGCCCATTGCCCCTTGTCCTGTCGCTGGGCACCACTGAAAAGAGCTTGGCCCCATCGTCCTGACACCCACCCTGCAGACATTTCTAAGTATATATTAGGTCCCCTCGCAGCCTTCTCTTCTTCGGGCTGAACAAGCCCAGCTCCCCCAGCCTCTCCTCGTGGGAGAGATGTTCCAGTCCTCTCACCATCCTTGTAGCCCTCCGCTGGACTCTTTCCAGTAGCTCCTCATCTTTCTTGAACTGGGGAGCCCAGAACTGGACAGAGTACTCCAGAGGAGGCCTCACTAGGGCAGTGTAGAGGGGAAGGAGAACCTCCCTCAACCTGCTGGCCACACTCTTCTTGATGCACCCCAGGATCCCATTGGCTTTCTTGGCAGCCAGGGCACACTGCTGGCTCATGGTTAACCTGGCAAACTTGTCACCTCTGATGAAAATACGCTAGCATTTTGCAGGAGGCAGAACACACCTGTACCGCCCTCAATAGCTGCCCTTCTTCATCTACACCAAACGTTACCTGTCTTGAAAGGTTTTGTTACAAGATTCTCAAATAATAATTAACATATCAGGTTGTCTTTCATCTTAAAATCATTAATTCTTTTTTATATTTGTGCAGCTTAACAGACAAAGAACTATGAGTAATGCACTGAACCTGAAGGAGTCTGAGGAAGAGATCAGTTGTATCATTTAGTGAAAGTAAGGTTTACAAGTTATCGTAGTAACTCATCAATCAGGAAATACTAAAAAATAACCTTCCTCATAAATATTTATTTCACGGTTCCTTTTGGTGCCTCCATTGAATACTTTTACAATATCAATAGATATCAAATTAATATCTGGTGTTTAGATTGTATACATATAAATAAGTATTAGTTATTACTTAACTTTTATATATTTGCACAGTTTCTTTTCTATAAATGTGTGTGTATATATGCACAGAAAAATAGTAATAATACACACACAGTTACAGAAAAGAAACTTGAGGGATGTAAGAAGAGGGACACTTCTGCCAGTAGTAACAAAATCTGTTTCAGGACCTTCTGACAAAGCCCCCCTAACAAACAATAATGAAAATCAGGTTGCCTTTTACTAGGTTTCTAAAACAAATAACAAATAACAAAGCTTACTTCCAAACAAGTTTCTCCCTGAGCTGAACAGAAGCAACAGGTTTCAACTTCAGAGCATAATCTAGCATGTGTACACGCTCTGCCAACAGAATGACGAAGCATAATGCCTTGACATGTTTTTGCTAGCTGCAAATGGGCATTTCTGTCTTACTGGAGGCTACGACTCCAAGAATATCAACAGAGAATAAAACGATTCTCTTCTATCATGAGGTTTTTACACAAACCGAAAAGCTCACCTGAAGAGTCTCCATTCTACCTTGAAGCTTCACTCTGTCTTCCAGATCCTGACAACGCTCTTCTAGAAGAAGAATTGGTTCCTGCAGTTGATTTCCTTCCATTTCCAACTCTTCAACCACACTCCGTAAACCTGCTTCTGTCAAAGAAGAAAAATTATTTCAAGAAAGGCCTGCTAACATTCCTCAAGTCTAGAAATGGTTTCAGCTTTTTATTCACAATTCTCCCCAGTGTTGGGAACAAGCAGACCTCAGCCATTTCCAGTGGAAGTGCCCGAGACCCTGCTTTTCCAAAAATTAGATGGCAAAAGTTCCCTCAGCTGCTGAAAAACCAAAATAAAGTTGCACAGCTCAAGAACTCGGAGAATCTGGCAGAAATATTCTCAACAATACTGTGGCTCATGTTACGTTAATCATAAGCTATCGATGTACTTGCAGGATCAGATCTTAAGCACTTGTTAATAAACAATTTAAACCGGTCTGTATCAAAGTTTGCAAGTGAGTCTGTTCCATTTCAACAGCGAGATATATTTGCAGCCTTTACCACTGATATAAAAACATTTGCATTGAAAAATAAGACTTTGATTTTTAAATTAAAAGCATACAGCAATGGAACACCATTCTGTTTTGTAACATAACTGTTACAGATTGGAAGCACAGTCCCAGGAACAAGACTCGTAACTGAAAAAACACATGGCCTTGCCACACAGGACATTTCACGGGCACCAAGGCTCAACCAACTCCAGTGTGCAGACGTATTTACGTTCTGCTTCTGAACCAAAACTAGGCAGCTCATCCAGCACGCACATGCTTTGAAATGAAAAGGAAGAAAATGCAAGCCAAAAAAATGCAACAAAGATTAGAATACACCACCAGTGGGTTGTTAGTTGAATTTGGAAACAAAAATAGACACAAAATACAGATGCTGTGCATGCTTTCATAAACTGTCTAGTCGCTATCACACCTGCGTTAGGTGAAGTGTACTCTGGCCACCAGTCTCCCATGTTTTCTCCTTCAGCTGAATCAGTGCTATCCAAGGTGACGTGCAATCCTTGAAAGCTTTGCTTTCCATCAAAGTTGTATTCTTCCTACGCGTAAAAAATGAGAATGAAGTTCAATTTAAAGAGGAAAAGAAGCAAGGGTAAAATACATATCCTGTTATTAAAAGCATAGTTTCAATTCTAAGTCCTAAAGCTCAGCAAGTGATTGAGGTGCCTGAATGTCAGCATACGGGAGCGCTGTGGACACTAGAGCAACCTGCCCAGCTTCTAGCTAGTATTTCCAGAGAAGCCAAGCCTCCCACAGGTTTTGTGCGGTATCAGCCAGGACTTTTAAGACACCCCTATGTTTGGATACCTTCATTGGTCCCCTGATTTCTACAGTTAACAGGGTCCTCTGAATTTCAGGGTAAAGGATTGGAGTTCACTAAATTTAAGATTATTCTGCCAGTGATATGTTCATGTGACAGTGACATCCTAATTCTTACAAAAGATCTTCATTTTCTCGTGTGTCTTACAGCACCACCTACCTAGAAGCAAACCTGAATGAACTGACACCACTTACTAATAAAAGTAAAGCTCCACCAACAGAGAGATTTATCAAGATTGTATCTAAACCAAAAAAAATGGCCTTAACACATGAAGAATGCACACAGCTTCAAGCATGCGAATTACTCCAGAGTGAAGCTCGTTATTGTTCAATGTAAAATTAAGTAGACTCCCTACTCAAGGAACAGAGAGGCGTGATGCCATTGGAATTTCTCGCCTTCTGGCTACACACCCGATCATTAAATTTACCAAAGTTTTCACTTATACAACCAATCTAAGTTCTTAAGCCCTTCGTGTATTTAACAAAAACCCCTAGTTTTATTAGCATAGAGGTAAAAATAAATTCTTATCTCTTTTAACCCACCTGAAGCTTGCTGCTGCTCCGATTGCTTTTTCTTCTTGCTTGCTGCAGCCTGCCCATTCCTTGAACTGTGGTCGGTTCCTCCTCCAGCTCCTGTTGCCCTGAGACTATGGCTGCATCAGAGCAGCCAGGAAAGAACCAGTCATCCTCAATCAGTTTTGTGCCACAGGAAGGCTATCACATTTACATCAGACACTACCACATAAAGAGAGACCAGGGACAGGCTGAAGTCCCTATCAATGACTGACAGCAACAAGATTAAAGAAGCAATCCATCGCGTTCACCTTGTGATTTCCCTCCAACATTACTACGTAGAACATCAGAATAAAGTCTGCACATCTCGCTAAGAAGCGGCAAACTGAAGTCTAACTTTACTTCTTCATCAGCTCTAAATGAAGACTTTATACAGGAGACTGGAAAGGGTGAGGTTATGCTGATACTCAAAAAAAAGCCAAACAATTCAAATGCCAAACTAGATCTCGTTTCAATTTACCAGGTTGAAATATACCTGATTTGTACGACAAAGGCATCAATCAGCTGAGACAACTGTGGTTTTTACAATCTGAACAATCACGTTAGTTTTTACGGAAATGACATACGTCCCTTTCAGCTTTAATTTTAGTACGAGCTACAAAGCCGGATCATTTGAGGAAGTCACAAGCATCTGTTACACTGCAAACCGGCATCAAACCATCTTATCGTAAATTAATCATACCATTCTTCTTAAGACAAAGATAAGAATCACTTTGAAATAAACACACTGAGTAAATTCAGAATATGAAAGCTTAGGTAGGCATTCTGTTCATTGTTAGAAATGATTTTTCATTTAAAGTACATTCCCATCTGTTTTGTGATAGGACAAAACACGTTTGGGGTAACAGATGAAGAAACAGACGGCTCATGCAAAGCAGACAGGACAGAACAGCCAGCGAAAAGACACGACAGTAAAGGTGGCTCCATACTAACTGAAAATTACACGAATCAGATAGTTACAAATTTAGCTTTCAATTTAACCACATCACTCCACGGTTGTTCTCACAGCATGCAAAATGCAGGGAACTTATGTCGATGCATCTGTGAGGTAAACACCAGAAACTATGAGGAGATTCAGCCCTGCTGGAAATAGTCAGCTTTCATCCCAGCTGTCCAACGATTACTTCTACCACGAATTTCATCAACACACAATTCTCTAACACCTACTAGACTTAAGTTCTTCCTGTGATATTTCAAAATTGCATACTTCACATGTTGTCACAAAAGACTAGAGGAAAAAAGTCAAAGAAAAAAATTAATGACCCTCTTAAAATGAGGACTGCTAAATTGGATTCTGCTTCTGGGTTTAATTACATTTTGGCTTTTGGCACTGTCACATTATCTGCATTCATTTTACACACCTTTGTTTCTTTTCAAGTATAGATTCTACAGGGATTTTTTTTTTATAAATTACACAAACCTCTTCAAAGACACAAAAATTGAAGAAAATTGCCACTGTCACATTCTCCTGCCATTCCAAGAGCTGATTCTGCAGTTCATCCACACTACCTGATTCACTGGCCTAACAAGAGAAATTGCATAGGAAAACATATTTACCAAATCCCACTGCAAATGTAAATAAAAAGTAGTAACATCCAGCAACCATAACAGCTAAATGTGACCAACGCTTCCAATGTGCCTTTGTCAGCTATCTTACAATTTTTGTAAACAGATATAATTTTTGCACTCTCACTAACGATATTTTGAATAAATTCACATAAAATCCTACCCAGGTTTATATCTGAGCTATGACACTGTGCTCACCAAAATGGCTTTTACAGGCTCTATTGTTTGTCTTTTTCTTTCTTTACTGTATCTAAACTAATTCCCTGTGTGCTACTGAACAGATGTGGTCACATTCAGGATCAAAAGTAGCATTTTTGTTACAGATAACATCAAATTATGTACAACACTGTTCATCTCAGTATGTCCCACATGGCAAAACGCAAACGCTGAGAGGTCAGGCACACTGCATTCAAACCTGAGATTTAGCTTCCAAGAGAGCTGAAGAGCTTGGTAACGTCAAGGAACCGATAACATCAAGGAATGGCTCCCCACTGCCACTTTTTTTTTTTTTTTTTAAAGTATTATTTAACAAAACTGTTGTTGTTTGTCTTGGCCTGTTAATCAGCTGCTAACACCCAGAAACATTTCCCATTAAGTGCTCGAAACTTCAGCTATTTTTCAGTCAGGAAGAAAACCATAGTGTTTTTCCATGCTCTCATGCTAAGAAGTGTGCCAGACAGCTCACAGCACAAGTGAAAGTGATCTGCCAAGCAGTCATTTGTGCCCTGAATGATTCCAATAATCCAAAAATGCTACCAGCCATAGTATGTGCACATTTTTGCACCTTCAAACATAGCGCTACAAGAAAGAGGCGTCTGGCGGTTCTTCAGCTAGAATTCTGCACAACTCCTTTCACTGTTACACACAAGTTCCTCCGTGCCCAAACACCAGCCGCATCCTCAAACTCCTTCCTTGCATAAAACTTTCAGCTTCAATTATCGTCAGCACAAACCACCTACTGCTTCATTACTCTCATTTTGTCTGATCACCATATAGATCTTTACTCAACGATCACCCAAAATTAAAAATGGCATTTCTTAACTATTGAGATAAAAACACCACAGCCAAGACACCACCTTTTCCACCACACAATGGAAGTATTTTTAGTGTGTTTACTTACATTTTCCATATAGGTAGCATCTTTTCCTTGGAAACCCTATCTTTCTTTGCTTTGAATATTTTTAAGACTTCCAGTTTGCTCCTGGAACAAGCTACATTTCTCTTCACTGCCTCCAACTCTCTTGCTAAGGTTCTGAACTAGAATCTGCATGCTTTGGAGCGAGGATTCTTTAACAGCCAGCTCATTCTTTAGAATGCAAACCAAAAGACAATTAAAAGAAGGGACCCAGAAAAAAGATACAGTAATCATCATGAAGCTGACTCCTAGCCCTTCCCTCAGAGTTAGAGCAACATTCAACTCAAAGCTCAGGTTTGGTTTGAATTGGAATGAAATTTGTCAGCACCTTCTGAAGTCGATACTAATACATACAAATGATACTGACAAAAGTAATAAAGAAATATAGATCTACTAACATAAATGAAAATAATCAGTAAAGAATTTGGATTCACGTGAAGAAGTGCAGAGGATTTGTGCTTCAGAGAAAGATGCACCGTATAACGCAGCAGAATTTGCTGATTCCTTGAAATCTCTATGGAGATTTTCTATTTCAGCTGCTAATATACCTTCAGTTCTTCATTGGGCACGAGTATTCCATTGGCAACACCACTTGATCCACACGCTGTCTGTAAATCCATGATGTAAGCATCTCTTTCAGCTCACTTCTTCTCTATCTCTGCCAGCGTGGCATCCGTTTCAGCCCCACGACAGCGCTGGGCCTCCAGTTCAACACTCTGAAAACGAAAAGACAGCACTGCTGGTCATGTATACTTCCACCATCTACAGCACAGAAGAACGGTTTAAATGTTTCCTTATTGCCTCTTTTAGGGTACTGAAAAAATTACAATCGCATTTCTGACCTGGTTCAGTTTTAACTGTAATCTTTAATTAATGAGCCTTTCTCTCTGAAATTCTGCAGCATTCACATTCCTGCCGCCTTCCAGTGTCAACAGCCACGTCCACAAAACCCATCACTGCACACAACAGCTACAAACCATAACACGAAATCATCCCTTGAAAGAAAGAGAGGGACGGGGAGCAGGACAGAGAAACGGAGAGAGAAAATAAGCGATGGGGAGCAGGGCAGAGCACTAGGAAGAGGAAAATAAGACAAGGCAGAGGACCGAGGAGCTCAGAGAGAAAGAAGGGTCGAAAGGAAACGCCAGAGAGGTAGAGAAATCAAGAAATACAGGGACGAGGAGCCTTGCAGAGACGGAGCACGAAAATGTAGGGACGGTGAGCGCGAAAGAGGGAGAGAGAGACGGGGGCAGGGGAGGAGATGAAGAAGAAAGGAGAGAAAAAGATGGCAACGGAGCGCAGGGGACACAGACAGAGAGAGAAAAAGGAGAGTGAACAGGAAAAAAGGGACCGAGAAACAAAGAAAGGGTCAGATCTAGACAAAGAGACCAAGAAGGGGGCGAGGGGCGTGTGTGCAGGGAAACCCCAAAACAAACCAGCAAGGGGCTAGAGAACAGAGAGGGAGAGAAAGAGAAGAAAGGGCCATGAAGCAGGACAGAGAAGGAGAGAAAGGCAAAAAGGGAGAGCAAAAAGAGCCGGCTGGACAGGGAGGTACAGCAAGAAACGACCGGACAGCCAGCAGGACACAGAAATAGAGACAGGGAGCCGGCTAGAGAAATTCTGGAGGGAGAAAAAGAGGGAGAGGGAGCACGACACAAACACAGACAGAAGACAGGAGGTACAGGGAAAGGAAAAGGAAAAAGAAAAAGAAAAAAAAAAAAAAAAATCACAGCAGCGTGGGAGAGAGAAGGATCCAGGGGAGGGCCCGGGATGCAGAAGAGGGGCAACAGGGCCCCGAGGGCCCGCCACTCACCGCAGCTCTCGCTCTCCGCGCTCCCGGGAGACTCTGCCGCTTCAGACGCTTCTCTCTCCTGCTCTCCTCCATTCCTCTTCCCTAACTCCGGTCGCTTGGCTGTCCCCCACCTAAGACAAAACGTCCATGTCTCGCAGCTCTTACGAGACAAGGCTCCCTACGCACGTAGCCGCGCTCGCGCGCTCCACAACCGGACCATGCTGCTGCTGGTGACACATACAGACCCTGCGGGGCACGCTGGCGGCCTGGCCTGCTGCGGGCTACCAAGAGGGAGCCTTCCTCACCCGCACAGGCAGGCTCTCTCCTGCCTGCAGCCCCAGCCAGCTGCCAGCCAGCTGGCCTTCCATTTCTTCTTCTTCTTCTTCAGCCTTCTCGGGACTCTCCAGCTTCAGCCGCGACACCTCCTGCCCGCAGCCACTCAGCGCTCCGCCTCTCCCTTTTCGCCCCCACGCCGCCAGCACAGCGAGGCCCGGCACACGCAGCCCACACAAGCCCGGAGCGGGCGCAGCCAACGGCATCCCCAGGCCACGAACGGACAAACGCGTCCTCAGCGCGGCCCCTGCCACACACAAACAAGCAGCGGCCACCGCCTTCAGGGAGGCCGAGGCACGCTCCAGGGCCAGCGTGCCGCCCGCACCACGGGCCTTATGGGAGGCCGGGCGCTCCGGGACAGGCTTCAGGGGACGTGCTGCAGCTGGGGGCGGCTGCGCGGGGCGACAGGGGCCGGAGGAGCGCTGCCGGCTTGGGGGGGATGCCCGCCTCCTTCCCCCCTTCCCTTCCGTCACCTCCCGCCTCTGGCCCCGGGGCTGCCCGCACCCGGCTCGCCTCCTGCAGCCTGCCGCAGCGGCCGGCTCCAAGCTTCCCGTCCCACCACCCTCGGGCACCCACCACGCACCCCCGCACCCGCCGGAGGGGAGCCCGCGCCTCACCGCTGGCCTCTCTGCTCCCCCGCCGCCCCGACACCCGACAACACACCGCCGCTATGCTGCTCCGCCGCACCGCGCATGCGCCACGAGCCGACGGCGCGCCGGAGGGGACACACCCCGCGCCGAACGCCGGCCTGCAGTACCGCGTGGCGCCCACGCGGCGGCGCCAGCGGGTACGGCGGGTACAGCATCCTTATGGGGGTGCGTCCTCCTGGCTGGTAGCACAACTCTTACAAATGCACGAGAAAGGGAGGTGGATAGCATAACTACTGTTCTCAGTCTCGGAAAACACCCATCACTGAAATGTTAGTCTCATTTTAGCATCAAAAATTAGAAGTAACTTGCTAATTTCTATGACATCCATACACCGTGGTTTTTTAACGGATGCAAGCAAGCCAAACCACCCTCAGAGGTGAATGAGCACAGGTGATGTGTAGAGGAACAGCACTACTTATCGCCGACAGGACGCGACAGAAGTATTTAAAAGCACTTGCGATGGACAATAGAGGGGCCAGCTTCCTCATACTCATCTTTGCTGACCCACATTTGCTGAAAAGTGGACAGAGACGCCAGTATTGAACCCCCAGTCCAGACAGAGTATTTACATTCTGCTGGTGCAATCATCCAGAAGAGAAGCACAATCTGTTGGAAATAAAGTGACAAGCAGCTAACACAGTAAACATCTCTTTGGAGGAAACAACTAGGTGAAACGCTTTTCATCATCAAAGCACAACTCCAATGAAGTAAAGCACCGAAGAGGTAGAAAGGCTGCCATATTTTGTCTTCCACCTTGAGTCGACAGAGCTGCTATAACGTTACTATGAACAGACAAATACTGCAGCCCGTTGAGAGATCTGCAGATGGCCTACAACACAGCTACCAAAAAATTACAAACGTATACGAAAGAAAAGTAAAGTTTTGAAATATTTATCCAATTTGGTTGTAAATAAAGACCGCTGGGACAACACTGCACAGAACGGTCTGAGCATTTTTCTAATGATAAAGGAATTCTTTTACGTAAAAAGAATCCCAAACCCCAAAACACTGAGATACACTGGCACTGTGTATCTAGCTAAGCACTAGATGTGAAGCTAGAAGACCTCCCGCTGATTCCCGCCTGAGCCACTCAATTGCTCAAATACACTGCATGTACCCCTGCTCCTGCGTGCTCCCGTTTCCACGCCTGCCACTCCACGTCATGCCCGTGCAACATGTCGTCTGCTGCCTGACAAACATGGCCTCTCTATTTCACTACACATTGCCTTGCTCCAAGGCAAAAGGGTCCTTCCAAACAGCTAACAAGCCGCAGACTTTGCACGCTGCTTGGATTTTGGATTTATTCTTTCACCCTTTTCTCTGATAGCCAAGCCTTGAAGCCTACAATATCCCCTGTATCTTCTCAGGTTGGTCATGTTCCCTTTAGTATTTACAGCTCCATCTTCTCTAGGTTCATCCCTACCTATCTTGCTGTTCTGTGGTGTCTTTCAAGGAGCCCCTTTCTCCTTCTTAGCCCTATTTCACTGCGAAGCCCACAGGACTGTCTTCCTTAACTGTTCTTTCACATTTTCTCAAAATGACCTCAGAAACTCCCATGGCTTCAGCAACCATTTCTATTCCAGTACCTCTCCAATCCCTCTCTTCATTCTGCTTTGGCTGTTAGGAGGAAAAGAGGCATGAATTAAGCAGGCTGTCCGAGGGTCTCCTAACATCAGGGCCTGGGATGCAAGACCTGCACATTCCCTTGTGGACATTTGCATTTGACTATAGGATCTAACTTTCCAACAAAAGCTTCTTCTGGAACCACAGGTGTGCAAAATTACCTGAATCTTCATAGCACTTGGAGCCAAAGCGGTAATCTCTTTCTGCATACGAGCGCCAATCCCAGGATACATCGTGGTTCCTCCAGAGAGGACGTTATTGGCATAGAGATCCTTACGGATGTCGATATCACATTTCAGAGTACTGTTGTAAGTGGTTACGTGGACACCTGCAGATTCCATCCCTGAGTGGAAAGAAGTTTCAACACATGTGATTTCTCTTTCTTCCCTTCTTTTTCTTACTGTTCAAATGAAAGGGAAGCTCAGTAGTCCAAGAGAATTCCAGGAAAAAAAACCTACGTGATGCTCAGGAGAGCATCTCGTGGTACTGTTCCTTGCTAAAGAAAAGGAACAGACCAGATAAAGTCCAAACTGTGTTCCCAGGACTGTAAGTACTAGACTTTTAAACTAGCTTAACACGCATATTTTGACAAAGATCTGTGATCCAGGAAGTCCCGATTTCCACCGCTACGTTTCTGACACCACTGTTGAACACCAACGCTGATCCTCGATACACTTCTGGCAGCCAAATCCCCCCACCTCCTAACGAGCATTTCTCCCGCTGATGTTCAAATGCAGAGTATTTGAACATCACTCCTGCTGATGTTCAAAGGCAGAACTTGGAGCTATATTAATGCTTCAATAGTTTGCTTTCTACACACAAACGCAGCTAGCTTTACCACTTCGTTTAATGGAAATCGTGCCAAACTGCCCGCAGTCATTTGGCTCACTCCTCACGAGTGGAATTTAAATTGAAAGTAGGAAATTTGTGTGAGGGCAGTACAAGTTACCATAGAAAGTGGCAGTCATCCACTGGATAGAATGGGAAATTCGACACTACAGATAAAACTACTGGAAAATAACGTACGATTTCATTTTGTATGATTACATTACAGATTAATATAATAAAACAATAAACTGAAGCAGCATCTAGATATAAAACCCACATAAGCAGCACCGTGCAGTTATACATCAGCCAGTCGAGATAAAAAGCATGATCTTCTGACAGTACTCTAAATCATCACCTTAGAAACTCTACTGCACTTGGAAGAGGCTGAAATCATCTTACGATGCAGGTACCTCTAAACTGACATTTTCAAAATCCAAAGCCACATAACAAAGCTTCTCCTTGATGTCTCTCACAATCTCCCGTTCCGCTGCAGACAGCCAACAAGATTTTAATCAACATACAGTACAACAGCCAGGACACAGACTTTCTCATGCACATTTCCCTGAGTTCATGATGGTCGTGTGGTTCATTGGCCCTCTCTCTTGTCTCAGCAACATTACTTTCCCTTTGGATTACCAGATTTCCCTCATCGGCAAGTAACAGATATATTGTACTACAGAATACTGCAAAGATTAATGTTTACATGTCTATGTCACAAAACCTTGACCAGATCTCCCGAGGGTCACCCATTGCCAGCTACTAACTTTGTTCCTTTCTCTGTGGAAGAGGTATAATCAAAACACAACAACCCGTTCAATTTGCCAGTAACTCAGGATTCCCAAACGCGGTGGCATCCTTGTCCTTGATGCTCAACAAACACGCTGAAAGCCAAAGCCAGGAGCATCCCATTAGCTAACAGGAACTGTTTTTCCCAGGCCAACCTAGTGACAGGCATTTTGATGCATCTCACCAGGTACAGGCTTCCTGCATAAGATGACAAGTAACAGAGCAAACATATGCAAAGCATATCCAAAGCCCAGCTCATTACCAGTGGTGACAAACGAGTAGCCTCTCTCTGTCAGAATTTTCATTGAGTTAGTCAGTCAGGTATCTGCCCACCAGATCCAGTCTCATGATGGGGGCAAGGCATAGCCCTCATAGACAGGCACATTGTGAGTGACACCATCTCCAGAATCCAAAACTACTCCTGGAAAGTCAAAGAAAAGGAAAAGCTGGTTATTGCTCACCGACACAGGGTCTCCACATACTCCGTATTCTCAACCGTGACATGCAACAACAAAGACGCTCACGTGATGATTGCTTCTGTCATTGCTGTAACTGAAGAGCTGCTCACGTGAGATGAAATTGTTGGCACAAACTAAGCATTTTGAGGAAAAAAAGACGTGTAACGTTCAGCAATTTGATTGTATTGCTCTTGCTGAACGGATGCTAGCAATTGTGATCTTACACGTACGCGGAGACAACTTCACTTCAGACAACCCCTAGCGCTTTACAGACATGAAACAATGTACAAACTGTAAATAAACTTCTATCTATAAAATCAAAACTTGGAATCTGCCATTAAAATAAACCACCTCATTAGGGAAAAGATAACAAGAGTTTATCTGTGCACAGCCATGTCACTTCTATTCTTGGATAGGAAATGAAGTACATGTTTTCCACTCAAAATGAATAAGGCATTTCTGATACCAAACATGCATACAAATAGTTGATTTTTAAACACAAAACAAGTATTTATGACAACTGTAATTCCTGTAAGCTGGCGATCTTTTTATACAAAATTATATGGTGGCATCAGGCTAGAGAGGCAGATGGCATTTTGATTTTTTTCAAAGTATACAAAGACTCAAGGGTTGCTAAGAAGTAATTTATCGTCTTAATGCTTGATCAGACTCTAAACAGCAATAAGAAGAGACCTCCATGCTAATTCTAATGATCGCTTAACAGCAGTCATGATTGTGTCATCAAAAGTCATCACTGATTTCAATGAAACTTTTTCATTTAGCTACCGATTGGGGTGTTTTTTCTTACTGGGAATGGAGCTTAACAATAGAGATATGTCTAAACTAAGAAGGAATCATGGGTTTGGCACAATCTAGTTAAGCCAGAGCCTCTTCTCCATCCTGTGCAATTAAGGGCAGTATCAAACTATCATCTTTCATCTGTTGATACAGCTGAGCTGCGGTCACCTGAGCTTTTGAAAGACACAGATCTACACCCATACCTGCCGTGAAGTTGGAAAAAACCAAAGAGGTACTTGCACAGCACGGTGGGAAGTGTTCAGTTGCCATATGGCCACCAGTTCCTCTCAACACACAGCTGGGTGCACCACAATCGACGTCTGTCTGTGTGGGCGCACGTGCACGCACATCCACGGGAGGAGGACAGGTGGAAAACACGACTCCCAGAAAGACTCACCAGTCGTTCTTCCAGATGCATACAGAGACAGCACCGCCTGAATTGCTGCGTACCTGGCTGGCACATTGAACGTCTCAAACATAATCTGGAATTAAGGATTTGAAAACCTTTAGGATCTACACTCAAAAGTATCTGAAGGACAGTAATTTTTTTTTTTTTTTCCAGTAAATACTGCCAGTTACTACTCCTGAGTCCCCTCCTGAACCGTGGTTCTTCTGTGAACAGCACGCTATGTTTTCTCTAGGATTTCACGAAAAATCACAGAAGTCAGCGGGTACCTTTCCATTAACCTCAGACTACGTCAGATTTTTAATGATAGTATTAACTGAAGATGACACCCTAGGAGAACTTTTTTTACCCTGATGGCAGGACTGCATGAATGCAGCAATCTGAGGTATGTACTTATACACACACACCTATTTAAAAGATTTATAGAAGACGCAGATGGAAGAAACCACGAGGAATAATCTGTCTGTTCCCATCTCAAGGAGGAATCAGCCATTCCTGACACAGTACGATTGCCTCTTTAGGCCGTCGAGGAGAGCGAATGATTTTGCTTTTCCTTCTCTGGCAACTTGACTCGATAAGGAAGAGTACTTCAGAAACAGGAAAGAAAGACAGCACTTCTCCAGCAAAGTTCTGGTCCCTAAAACCACAAAAATGTATGAAGCATCATTTTTGCAATTAATGCAACAATGCACTTGACATCTGACGGCATTACAGTTCTACCCGAGTGCTATAGGCACGGGCCAGGTGCCACCAGTGTCGGAGTCTGCCCTGCAACCAGCTCATGCTGTCCCATTTGTGGGGTTTAAGACATCGTGGGCTCTTCAGAGGATCCCTGCAAGAACACCCTGGAGATTTACAAACCAGGTTTCCTCACAGCAGGAACGTTTGGGGTTTTAAAGTTTGAGCTGCTTCAAGTTCCCGGTGTTCGATCCTTTCCCGTGTGCTTTACGAAGCAAGGCTGTGCCATAGGACCGACCCCAACGCTCTCAGATGAAATGGAAGCAGAATTTGACAGTACAACATTATTTAAGGTAAGAACAATCATTTTAGTTCTTGTTGATGTGCCTCTAACCGGAAGATTCTTTTTCACGTCAGGAAGCAGAATGATTTGATCGTATAAAATCATTAACAGCATTCATATAGCAATGTTTAACCATTAGTTCGAGTAGCTGGTCTTCTTCAACATTCGTTCACGTTGCCATGAATCGTTATTTTTCTTCTAAAACCCTCAGGAAAAGGCTTTTAGAATGCAGTAGACCACCTACTTACCAGCAGCAGCCAACATTACAGAACTGTACCCAGACTCTGACTCCGTCAACGCAAGCCAGAAAGAAACTCCGTTCCCAAGTACCTCAGAAACGACATCGGAGGAGATACCGGAACTTAGGAGCAGAGAATTTTAAAAAGAGAAATGCTACAAAGCTTGGAGAGCTCAGCATCGCTCCTTGGCTCTGAAGAAAGCTGGACGGGACCAAGGTGTTCAGTCCTCCACGGTAAGAAATCATCTTGCCACTCGGTCGTGCACACAGCGTTTCACACCCAGCTTCCCGGGTAATGCTTGGGTCAGTACGGGCGCACTCAGAGAGACAAAATTCACAGGGAAAGCCCAGCACATCTGTGCAAGTTGCCGCTGCTTACACTTTTACTCACTATTGCTTAGATGCCAGAGAAGCAACTGACATTCATAAAATTAATGGTTGAATTCATGGTTGAATGTGGTTTTATTTAGAACAAATTGCCCCTGCAACCACACAGTCAGACCCCAGTTACCTTACACCAGGAGACTCTCTGGAATGCCTTCAAAGCCTGAAGCAAACAGCAGCCAAGTCCAGGAAGAAGTCTGTAGATCCCCAGAAGGTCTCAGACCAGCCGAAGCAAAAGCATTAAAATCATGAGCTGTAACATGGAAAGAACTCTCGGGGCGACACTTACCCAGGAAAAGGTGACGATTTGTAAAAGCCTCTTTGTAAATGACATGATCTCACCTCCCATTACATTTATATCAGCTTCTGGAATGGAGTTCAGAGTATCTACACAGTTCAAGCCATTTTTTGAAACCTTATTTTTCCGTTTCTGCTTATCACAGTGACAGCAGAAAGGGTTGGATAAATCAGGGCAGAATTGCCAACACCTCTGGAGCCTTTCCCGCTCGCTAACCTGCTGTGCCTCATGCCAGAGGGTCGCTCTCTCCCCTGAAGACAAGAATCCCTCACGCGAGCCCAGTAAGACTGCAAGGATTTGTAGGTCCGCTGTTGTCACTGCAAAGTGTTCTGCTCCACTCTCAAACAATTAGTTAAGAATAGCTTGTTATCATGCTGTTAACAGCCATCTTCAGGCTGGAAAGGGAAAAGTCTTACCATGTACAGTCCTCATGTTTCAACTGTACTTGCGCGTTTGCGTGGCGCACAGACTGAAGATAGCTGACTTCTCTCAGTGTTTGGGTGACGGCATGGCTGAAAACAGGCACCGAATCAGCAATCAGCCCTTCAGAAGAGACAAGCCGTTACCATTTTACAAAAAAAAAAAGACAGCAGTTGTATAGGGGAAGATTGAATTTCTATAGATAAAACCTTTGCCAGGCTAAGAAACATTCTAGAACCGCCAGAAGAAGAAAGTTCACAGGATTTACCTCCAGCGGTAACTCCGGCTGGCAGCATCTCCCATTCCACATGACAAACAGAAGTGAAGCAGAACATCAGATACAATGTGGTACACGTTAACTCTGCAAATGGAAATCCCAACCAACCCCCCTTTCTTACCTGCCCTGTGACCGCGCAGCAGGCCTCGCGTACAAGCATCCTCGCACCTGAAGCGGGTAATTCGATTCACTGACATCTGCTCAAAGTCAGCCTTGTCCCTGCCCATCGGTAAAACCGATGGAACCCTTCCATTTCCATACTCATTAAATTTTTCTTGTCCCATGAGATTTTTAAGGATTTTAGTCTAGCACAGAGGAAATCAAACGGCTACTCCTTTTTGTGACCTTATGTCTACTCCTTCAGACTTGCTTTGTTTTGGTTGTACCTCCATTTCACACAGACGTGAATGGAAATGCAGAGAGAATAAACACCAACAAACAACAGTACAGGGTGTAAAAACAAGACTCGAGCTTCCAGTGGCCATCGTCTTCACAAATCAGCTACTTTTTCAATCAGCCAAGTAGTTGTGCAGTTTCAGAGAACACTGTCACAAAACTTGGATGTATTACTACGCAAGGCGAAACGCTCTATTACGTGTCTACAGAAACTGAATGCAAATCCTCCGCTTCTTACAGCCTCTTAGTTGAAAACCCGCCCTCTATTCGTTTGTACCTGGACGCCACGTATGTCAAATACGTAAGGTTGTGTCTTTATAAGCCTCAATTTCACGTGTTGAGCAGCTGAGAAACATTTTGCCCCAAAGAAATGCAGTAACTAAACCCACCAACAAGTGCAAGTGAATAAAAAAAATAAAAGCCAAAACAAACAAACAAAAAATACCCAAGACAAGCTACAGAAATTGCACCTTCAAACAACAGTAAAGGATCAAGAAGCTGAAGACATTTCTTCACGTCATCTCATTTTTGGATCTTTAATCATCACCTTAACTCACTACCACACACATGTCTGTGCACCTTGTCAGAGCCATTACAAACTGGGCGGCCAAAGAACAACCAACTTAAATCTTTTATTTTCAGCCAAATAAAAAAAGAAAAAAATCGAGCTCTTCCTTTATTGCACTCTATAACAATTCTTGTCACAACCAAGAAGCCAATAAACAGCAAAAGCTGAATATTCCTTTAAAATCCATAGTTTAACTCTTAAAATAAAATTTATATAGAAAAGATATCATTTACAACCCATTCAGTAGTAATCAATCATTAAGTACTCACAAACCATATTCAATAACTCGTATGCAGCAGTTTCTTTGTAGGGCAGAGGGGAATATTTTTCTCCTTAGCAAATATAATATCCCACTGTTAAAGAGCAATTCAAGTCAACTTTGGAGCAACGGTGATATACACAAATTTCTTTTTGTGATAGACACAAATTTATTTGGAGAAGCGTAAGATTCATTTGGGGTAACAAGAATATATACGACTGTGTCCAGTGCATAGCTTAACTGCATCATGTGAAACGTCCATTACCTTGAACTGGCACACCATTACCGAAAGGGAAATAATTTACGCAGCAAATGCAGTGTATTCAGAGAACACCAGTGAGTCACAATAAAACAACACACAATAAAACAGCAAGATGTATTGTAACTAGATACGTGAGGAATCAAAACCAGGATTTGGCTCTGGCCGTCAGCAGCTTACAACAGTAAAGACTTCGCCCTCGAAGCCATCTTCTGAAGGAAAGGGCTGCTCCTTTCATCTGGTTAGGAAACAAAAAATTTCAAGTAAGCAGTCATAAGTACAGGTAAGATGCTTCACTGCAACTTAGATTGCCGAGGCACTATAAACCTTTTGCCTCTGATGCAGCAACGGATGCCACAGCACAGCTTGTAAGCGTAAAAGATTCAAAGCCCAAAGAAAACAGCGTTAATCAATGGGGAGAGGAATGGATACAAGATATTTGTGTATTATGCAATTACATATGCACACGAGAAGTGAAAATGCATAATTAAATGCATACACATTTTATTTAATGGCTGCATGTGTCATATAAATAGGATCAGTCATATTTTCATTTGGACATAGGTAAAGTGTTTTATGGCACGGTTTACACAGCTGCCTGTATTTGATTCTGATTCACCATCCACAACCCAAACAGAAAGAAATTAAGGACTTTTTCTTTCAGTATAGTTTCAGAAGCAGTTTGCTGCTTTGAATGGCTGTCTCTACGGCCCCCCCCATCCTCGTGATACCTAACACAGTAAGAGGGTACTTCACACTCAGATTTTCAGAGAAAAGGCAGATTAGACACGTAGCTGCTTCGTGCCAGTGCTTACGTATAAAGAGGACAACGCAAAATCAGTGACTCCCAGTCACTCACAAGGGAAATCCACACTCCAAGAATGTGCGACAGTTGAAAGAAAGGTATAGCAGAGGGAAGACAGGAAAAAGAAAGGAGCAGCATGAGGGCGATCACGAGCTGCACTGTCTGCAACCCAGTCTATAACTAGCAGTACACGGTGTACACACCACTTTTAAGTATCTCATCATTCAGGAGCTTTAAAAGCTTTCACTTACCTTTCGCACAATAACACGTTCACCAGGACTCAGGATTAAGGCTTCTCTTTCCTCCTCGGTTTCCATCTGAAGAGCGTATTCGCTAGCTACAGACCTGTAACCGCTTACTTCACATCTACAGAAAAATTACAGGGAGACAGCGGAGCACTGAATTAGCTACTCTTGTAAAGTACTGAATTCACAAAAGAAACATTGTTTTGTATACTTACATTACTGGTGAAAGGTCTCCACAAAAACCAGGAAGACTTAGTTGATGTTGCCAGGCCCTTTTCAGTCTCGATTTGCAATCTACTCTCAGGGTGTTTCCTTTATTCAGAATAAGCCCCATCATCGCTACCTGACTGAATGGTGCTTTTCAGATGATGGCAGTGATGGACACTTTATGTAGGCAGATGGACGATGGTATTTTAAATCTAAACAGTGGCTGCACTAAAGCTGTTAGATGTGAATTCTTTTTCTAACTTGGAAAAAGAGAAATATCACTGACTATCGAGTCCAAAATCTGAAGCAAGAAATTAAATTTAAAAAAATAATCCCAAAGCCCATCACATTTTCTTCATCCACAGAGTTAGACCTCGCTTTACAGCACAGTTACACATGCATTTGCATTGCTCCAAGTACTGTGGACTCACAGACAGGTTCTATTATTTGTTGTTCTACTTCTTCTATTACTTGCTCAGAAATCTAACACCCACAGGAAAAACCTATCACTAATCTCACTAAAAATAAAAGACAAAAACTCTGACGCTCCTCTTTCCAGTTCTCTAGTACGCACTGCATTTACTCCAGGCAGAGGGTAAATGAAAACATCACCATGCGTTCATCCAGGATGGCTCTGGCTCTCTGAACGTGCAAGTTATTTCCAACCACCTAAGAGTTTATTGCAGCCATCTGTCACATACTTCAAAAGTGTAAGAAAAGAAATACCTTTTACAGACACTTTTCTTTCAACAGAAAAAAACACGTTTGACAGACAGCAGTAATTTACCTGTGACTTCGCTCCTCACAGAGTCCAAGAGCCTCTTCCGCAGATTCTCTCCTCCTCCTCTCTTCCGCCAGTGTTTCTGGCAGCTGCGAGAGCGCCTGCTGCACCGAGTCGTGCTGTTGCTCAGTCTCTGCAAGCCTATGACAAAAGGAAATCCAAAATCAGTATTTTACATACTTCAAGAATTACTTCCGTCTTCTTTTTTGTTACGGAATGTTCTTTTTAGTGATCAATGCTTCATTAGAATGAGATGCTTTAGACTAGATCTTGAAATAAAAGTCACCAGTAAGTATGTATCTTTACAAAAACAAACCAGAAACATTACCAGATGAGAACAATTCAAGAATATGGCTAGGATTCATTTAATCCACTGTATAGCCACGGCTTTCCCTTTGCCCCCAAACACCTTAGGGGCATAGAAAAGCATTACTTTCGCACTTACAACACAGCTGTTAGGAAAACAATATTGCTAATACATGCTTGCAGTCCTGACCTTTTTCTGAGTTCATTTAGCTCCATGTTGTCTATTTCCACAACAACCGCACATCTTTCCTGTGGAGCTCCAGGGGGAACTTCTGCTCTAGTTTCATCCTAGAAAATATTAAAGGGGAAAAAAAAGCCAGTCAATATCTTTCTACTTGCTAAAAATCTTTATTTCGACTAAAGAAGCCACAAGCACCACAAAGCAGTGGAGTAAACCAACCTTTGTGCCACTTCATCTTCTAATTTCCAGAGCTGCAATTTTCCAAACCTCTTTTCTAACGGAAAGTTGGTGAAGAATCCTGCCCGTGTGTGCTGCAGGACTTGAAGGACACGTGTACACTGCGTAACGCAGCCATCTCTGAAGGGTGAGCAAAGCATCCACACAGCCACGTCGTCATTGATCACTGACCACAGTTTCGTCAGTAATGCAGCTGTTTGTTTATTTTTTACTTTACAGTTCTCCTTGTCTGACTTTAATTCTGTTTACACAAGAGTAAGGGTTGTTTTATGTATGTATCCATGTCCTGGGTTCGGCCAGGTCAGGGTTAATTTTCACTGGAATCCAGGAAGGGACACAGCCAGGCGCGCTGACCCAACCTGGCCAAGCAGAGCAGGGTATTCCATACCGTGTGCCCTCATGCTGGGTGCCGCTGGGGGGGAGCGGGGCGGCGGGAACTCGCTTGCAATTTCCAGTCTGAGCCAAGAGGGGTGTTTTGAAGAACACAAGTTTTACAGCACTCTAACTTTCAAATACACCAGACACCACCAATTGAGCAATATTTCTGTGTTGATACCAGCTCAGACTCACATGAGCTACTGAGGATCTCGGCTGTTGTTCTAAGTTACCTTTGAATTAATCTGCTGAAAGTGCAGCTCCTTCTGGTGCATCTCCTGAAGACAGCGCTGCAGGTCATCTTGAAGCTGATTCTTCTCAGCTAAGACACGGGCAGTGCTGACAGACAACTTCTTCTCTATTTCTGCCACAGCCTGGACTTTCTTTAATAATTCACATTCTTTTACATCCAAGAGTTTGGACAGATTCTCATTTTCACTCATTAGCTCCTGCTTCTCTTTTTCCAACATATCGATACTTTTTTTCAGATATTCATCTGCTTTTATTTGCTCCGCCAATTTTTCATCTTTCCCTTCAAGATCTGCCTGCAATTGCTTATTAACTGAAGCCTTCTCTCGTGTCTCTATTTCCATCCTGTTCATTTGTTTAAGTATTTCATTTAACTGGTTATTAAGTTCTTTGCAACATGTCTCTCTGGCTTTCAGATCTCCAGTTAATTTAACTTTCGTCTCTTCATTTTGCTGCTCCAAAACCCCAAGCTTCTGCTCTAATGAAATAATGCACTCTTGTTTCTCCTGTAATTCTTTGGTAATTGTCTCCTGATGTTCAGTATGCTCTACATGCTTCCTAGATAACTCAGCCAACTCTTCATCTTTTTTAGCATTTTCCAAAACTAGTTTGTTGTATGAATCTTTAATTGATTTTAACTCATTTTCAAGTGTTTGTGCTTTAGTCTCTTTCTCTTTAAGCAAATTGTCCCATTTTTCCTTTAGAGCATTGTTTTCCTCAAGCTGAGATTTCAAATATTCACTTTCTTTTCTTTGTTCATCCTTAGTTTCTTGCAGCTTTTCAGATGATTTACTAATTTGTTCTTTCAGCAAAGTAATTTGTGACTCACACTCTGCAAGTATGTTACGGTATGCGACCTTGTTGGCTTTGAGTTCAGAACGGAGCTCCTTCATTGTACTGCTGGTCTCACTGCTTTGTCTTATTAATTCCTCATTTTCTTTGGTTTTAGCTTCATTCTCAACTCTCACTCTTTCTAGCTCCAGTCTCATTGTATTACTTTGCTCAGAAAGGACAGATATCTTCAGGCTTGCACCTCTGATATCGGCTGTTTGTACTTCTTTCAGGAAACGAGTTTCCCTTTCAGCCTTTGATAAAGCCTCTTCCATCCCTTCTATTTCTTCCTCTTTGCATTGCACTTGACGCTTCAGGACCATCACCTGTGCGGCACATTCTGTCATATTGCGAGACAGGACAGACACCTCCCTGTCTTTTTCTGCCACTGCTTCTTCAAGATTATCAATTTCTCTTTCGCGTTTCTGGAGATCTTGAAGAAGTTGAGATCTTTCCTCTAAATGGCTTGTATTCAATTTGTCAAGCTCTTCATTTGTCTGGTCCAGATCCAGCTGCATCGACTCTACCACGTCCTCTTGTTTCAAAGTCTAAACATCAAGAAAATAATGTTACCAGAATACTTCAAACATACGTTAGAGGGAGAATGGAAGTTACACTCCACATGTAGAACAGCTATCTAAGGTAATCAATCTGTACCCAACCGTACAGCCACAAGATAACCACGTTATTCTGTGGACTGTTTTAGCACACAGAAAGTTTAGTGCATGAAATTTTTAGCAGCCAATGCTGTTATTTTGCTGACATTTAAATGGGCCATGTTAAAAGAACAGCAAATTTCTTCTCTTACTTTATTTTAATGAGTTAGTTACCTTTTCCTTCAGTGTAGCAACTTTTTCTGTTAGATCCCTGATGACTCTCTTCTGCTCAGTGTTCTCCACTTCATAAACACTGCATTTCTTTAAGGCTTCATTCAGCTTAGTATTCAAAATAAAAGTCAATGTGATAGAAACGTATAGAATTGTATTAAAATTGTGATGTTACAGTTATAATATTAAATTTACCTAACACTGGAGTTTATGTTTTGAAATTCATAAACAAAGATAACTTAGCAACCCAAGCAAACATAACTACTTTCATGCAAAGCTCTGTGATGTGTCTAAGAAATCCTCACACCCAACTTCAAGCAACTACATGAAGCGAATAAAACTGTAAAGAAAGAGCAAAACCCTTCAGATACAGAAAACTGCAATATTGCTGCTGCGACACAAATAGGAACTTACGGCTAATGCTCACCAGTTCCAATCAATATTATTTCACAAGAACTTTAACTTACTTTTTGCTCAGTATGCACAGAATTTTCACCAAGCTCTTTGTTCAGAAGATCCTTTTCTTGAAGCAGTTGCCTCCAAGTTTCAATTTGCTCTAGTTTTTCTGTCGTGTTCAACAGCTTTTCTTCTTTTTCTCCAAGGGAAGTTTCAAGGAAGCTATTTCTGTCACTTCATCTAACAAGGAAATACATAGTTAGATATTTTGAACACAAAGCTCGCTTTAAGCTTTCTAGACTTATCAGCCCCAAACTAGGTTCCTAAAAGAATCATTATTTTTACACTTTCCATTTACACTTGCAACTACAAAAACAAGATTACTGCAACCTGAAGCAGGATCAACTCACACTTTGCAGGTGTTTTAAGAGATCATACTTCTCATCAGACGTCCAAGCTTGAAACAAAGAAAGCGAATCCTACACAGAGCTGTAAAGAACCTTCATCTTACCCTTTGAGCTGTTCATGCAAGCCAGAGATCAGAATGTGATGCTTTGCCGCATCTCGCGTTTGTTGGTTGCGTAACTGGGCAAGCTGAGTTTGCAAATGCTCATTCTCATTCTGCAACAAAAGAAGAGTGAAGCGGATTATCACGTACCAACACCCAGAACAGCACAAGATAACTGGAGTCACGAAAATCGGACTCTTCAGGAGATTTACATCCCACACGGTAACAGAGACCACTATTCTAGCACATGAGCAGATCATCAGTGCAGAACACAACACTGATACCAGCAGCTCAGATGTGATGTTAGTTCACACCGATGCAACTCACCTTGCAGAAACACCTCCTGCAGCAATGCTATGATAGCATGACCTGAAGGAGGACTGCTGTACACCCAAAGCAACACACACACTCACACTGTGTTAAGGCAGCTTACTTCTCTTAAGAGGGGAAGCTACTGCTTTGAAAAAATACTTTCCTCATTGCTTTGAAGACAGTACCAAACTTGCAATTTATTTTTGCCTGTTTTTTAAGGTTGAAGGAATGCAAAAATCTGCATATGGGGGATTGTGGAGAAAAGAAACAGGAAGCAAGCTGCATTCACACAGGTTTGTGGTTTCATTTTTTTGGGGGGGTGGGGGGTGATTTTTTTTTTTGGTTTGTTTTTTTTTTAAACACAGTGCACATCTCCTACTCTAGCCAGATACACTGAATCAATTCAAAAATAAAACCACAAAAAAAAACTGGCAACAACATCCAAAAACCAAAAGCAGAACATGTATCCAGACTCCACAGCAAACAGGACACAGAATCACACAGAATGGTCGGGGTTGGAAGGGACCTCTGTGGGTCATCTAGTCCAACGCTCCTGCCGAAGCAGGGTCACCTACAGCAGGCTGCACAGGACCGCGTCCAGGCGGCTCTTGAATATCTCCGGAGAAGGAGACTCCACAGCCTCCCTGGGCAGCCTGTTCCAGTGCTCCGTCACCCTCAGAGGGAAGAAATTCTTCCTCACGTTCAGACGGAACTTCCTGTGCTTCAGTTTGTGCCCATTGCCCCTTGTCCTGTCGCTGGGCACCACTGAAAAGAGCTTGGCCCCATCGTCCTGACACCCACCCTGCAGACATTTCTAAGTATATATTAGGTCCCCTCGCAGCCTTCTCTTCTTCAGGCTGAACAAGCCCAGCTCCCCCAGCCTCTCCTCGTGGGAGAGATGTTCCAGTCCTCTCACCATCCTTGTAGCCCTCCGCTGGACTCTTTCCAGTAGCTCTTCATCTTTCTTGAACTGGGGAGCCCAGAACTGGACAGAGTACTCCAGAGGAGGCCTCACTAGGGCAGTGTAGAGGGGAAGGAGAACCTCCCTCAACCTGCTGGCCACACTCTTCTTGATGCACCCCAGGATCCCATTGGCTTTCTTGGCAGCCAGGGCACACTGCTGGCTCATGGTTAACCTGGCAAACTTGTCACCTCTGATGAAAATACGCTAGCATTTTGCAGGAGGCAGAACACACCTGTACCGCCCTCAATAGCTGCCCTTCTTCATCTACACCAAACGTTACCTGTCTTGAAAGGTTTTGTTACAAGATTCTCAAATAATAATTAACATATCAGGTTGTCTTTCATCTTAAAATCATTAATTCTTTTTTATATTTGTGCAGCTTAACAGACAAAGAACTATGAGTAATGCACTGAACCTGAAGGAGTCTGAGGAAGAGATCAGTTGTATCATTTAGTGAAAGTAAGGTTTACAAGTTATCGTAGTAACTCATCAATCAGGAAATACTAAAAAATAACCTTCCTCATAAATATTTATTTCACGGTTCCTTTTGGTGCCTCCATTGAATACTTTTACAATATCAATATATATCAAATTAATATCTGGTGTTTAGATTGTATACATATAAATAAGTATTAGTTATTACTTAACTTTTATATATTTGCACAGTTTCTTTTCTATAAATGTGTGTGTATATATGCACAGAAAAATAGTAATAATACACACACAGTTACAGAAAAGAAACTTGAGGGATGTAAGAAGAGGGACACTTCTGCCAGTAGTAACAAAATCTGTTTCAGGACCTTCTGACAAAGCCCCCCTAACAAACAATAATGAAAATCAGGTTGCCTTTTACTAGGTTTCTAAAACAAATAACAAATAACAAAGCTTACTTCCAAACAAGTTTCTCCCTGAGCTGAACAGAAGCAACAGGTTTCAACTTCAGAGCATAATCTAGCATGTGTACACCCTCTGCCAACAGAATGACGAAGCATAATGCCTTGACATGTTTTTGCTAGCTGCAAATGGGCATTTCTGTCTTACTGGAGGCTACGACTCCAAGAATATCAACAGAGAATAAAACGATTCTCTTCTATCATGAGGTTTTTACACAAACCCAAAAGCTCACCTGAAGAGTCTCCATTCTACCTTGAAGCTTCACTCTGTCTTCCAGATCCTGACAACGCTCTTCTAGAAGAAGAATTGGTTCCTGCAGTTGATTTCCTTCCATTTCCAACTCTTCAACCACACTCCGTAAACCTGCTTCTGTCAAAGAAGAAAAATTATTTCAAGAAAGGCCTGCTAACATTCCTCAAGTCTAGAAATGGTTTCAGCTTTTTATTCACAATTCTCCCCAGTGTTGGGAACAAGCAGACCTCAGCCATTTCCAGTGGAAGTGCCCGAGACCCTGCTTTTCCAAAAATTAGATGGCAAAAGTTCCCTCAGCTGCTGAAAAAACAAAATAAAGTTGCACAGCTCAAGAACTCGGAGAATCTGGCAGAAATATTCTCAACAATACTGTGGCTCATGTTACGTTAATCATAAGCTATCGATGTACTTGCAGGATCAGATCTTAAGCACTTGTTAATAAACAATTTAAACCGGTCTGTATCAAAGTTTGCAAGTGAGTCTGTTCCATTTCAACAGCGAGATATATTTGCAGCCTTTACCACTGATATAAAAACATTTGCATTGAAAAATAAGACTTTGATTTTTAAATTAAAAGCATACAGCAATGGAACACCATTCTGTTTTGTAACATAACTGTTACAGATTGGAAGCACAGTCCCAGGAACAAGACTCGTAACTGAAAAAACACATGGCCTTGCCACACAGGACATTTCACGGGCACCAAGGCTCAACCAACTCCAGTGTGCAGACGTATTTACGTTCTGCTTCTGAACCAAAACTAGGCAGCTCATCCAGCACGCACATGCTTTGAAATGAAAAGGAAGAAAATGCAAGCCAAAAAAATGCAACAAAGATTAGAATACACCACCAGTGGGTTGTTAGTTGAATTTGGAAACAAAAATAGACACAAAATACAGATGCTGTGCATGCTTTCATAAACTGTCTAGTCGCTATCACACCTGCGTTAGGTGAAGTGTACTCTGGCCACCAGTCTCCCATGTTTTCTCCTTCAGCTGAATCAGTGCTATCCAAGGTGACGTGCAATCCTTGAAAGCTTTGCTTTCCATCAAAGTTGTATTCTTCCTACGCGTAAAAAATGAGAATGAAGTTCAATTTAAAGAGGAAAAGAAGCAAGGGTAAAATACATATCCTGTTATTAAAAGCATAGTTTCAATTCTAAGTCCTAAAGCTCAGCAAGTGATTGAGGTGCCTGAATGTCAGCATACGGGAGCGCTGTGGACACTAGAGCAACCTGCCCAGCTTCTAGCTAGTATTTCCAGAGAAGCCAAGCCTCCCACAGGTTTTGTGCGGTATCAGCCAGGACTTTTAAGACACCCCTATGTTTGGATACCTTCATTGGTCCCCTGATTTCTACAGTTAACAGGGTCCTCTGAATTTCAGGGTAAAGGATTGGAGTTCACTAAATTTAAGATTATTCTGCCAGTGGTATGTTCATGTGACAGTGACATCCTAATTCTTACAAAAGATCTTCATTTTCTCGTGTGTCTTACAGCACCACCTACCTAGAAGCAAACCTGAATGAACTGACACCACTTACTAATAAAAGTAAAGCTCCACCAACAGAGAGATTTATCAAGATTGTATCTAAACCAAAAAAAATGGCCTTAACACATGAAGAATGCACACAGCTTCAAGCATGCGAATTACTCCAGAGTGAAGCTCGTTATTGTTCAATGTAAAATTAAGTAGACTCCCTACTCAAGGAACAGAGAGACGTGATGCCATTGGAATTTCTCGCCTTCTGGCTACACACCCGATCATTAAATTTACCAAAGTTTTCACTTATACAACCAATCTAAGTTCTTAAGCCCTTCGTGTATTTAACAAAAACCCCTAGTTTTATTAGCATAGAGGTAAAAATAAATTCTTATCTCTTTTAACCCACCTGAAGCTTGCTGCTGCTCCGATTGCTTTTTCTTCTTGCTTGCTGCAGCCTGCCCATTCCTTGAACTGTGGTCGGTTCCTCCTCCAGCTCCTGTTGCCCTGAGACTATGGCTGCATCAGAGCAGCCAGGAAAGAACCAGTCATCCTCAATCAGTTTTGTGCCACAGGAAGGCTATCACATTTACATCAGACACTACTACATAAAGAGAGACCAGGGACAGGCTGAAGTCCCTATCAATGACTGACAGCAACAAGATTAAAGAAGCAATCCATCGCGTTCACCTTGTGATTTCCCTCCAACATTACTACGTAGAACATCAGAATAAAGTCTGCACATCTCGCTAAGAAGCGGCAAACTGAAGTCTAACTTTACTTCTTCATCAGCTCTAAATGAAGACTTTATACAGGAGACTGGAAAGGGTGAGGTTATGCTGATACTCAAAAAAAAGCCAAACAATTCAAATGCCAAACTAGATCTCGTTTCAATTTACCAGGTTGAAATATACCTGATTTGTACGACAAAGGCATCCATCAGCTGAGACAACTGTGGTTTTTACAATCTGAACAATCACGTTAGTTTTTACGGAAATGACATACGTCCCTTTCAGCTTTAATTTTAGTACGAGCTACAAAGCCAGATCATTTGAGGAAGTCACAAGCATCCGTTACACTGCAAACCGGCATCAAACCATCTTATCGTAAATTAATCATACCATTCTTCTTAAGACAAAGATAAGAATCACTTTGAAATAAACACACTGAGTAAATTCAGAATATGAAAGCTTAGGTAGGCATTCTGTTCATTGTTAGAAATGATTTTTCATTTAAAGTACATTCCCATCTGTTTTGTGATAGGACAAAACACGTTTGGGGTAACAGATGAAGAAACAGACGGCTCATGCAAAGCAGACAGGACAGAACAGCCAGCGAAAAGACACGACAGTAAAGGTGGCTCCATACTAACTGAAAATTACACGAATCAGATAGTTACAAATTTAGCTTTCAATTTAACCACATCACTCCACGGTTGTTCTCACAGCATGCAAAATGCAGGGAACTTATGTCGATGCATCTGTGAGGTAAACACCAGAAACTATGAGGAGATTCAGTCCTGCTGGAAATAGTCAGCTTTCATCCCAGCTGTCCAACGATTACTTCTACCACGAATTTCATCAACACACAATTCTCTAACACCTACTAGACTTAAGTTCTTCCTGTGATATTTCAAAATTGCATACTTCACATGTTGTCACAAAAGACTAGAGGAAAAAAGTCAAAGAAAAAAATTAATGACCCTCTTAAAATGAGGACTGCTAAATTGGATTCTGCTTCTGGTTTTAATTACATTTTGGCTTTTGGCACTGTCACATTATCTGCATTCATTTTACACACCTTTGTTTCTTTTCAAGTATAGATTCTACAGGGATTTTTTTTTTATAAATTACACAAACCTCTTCAAAGACACAAAAATTGAAGAAAATTGCCACTGTCACATTCTCCTGCCATTCCAAGAGCTGATTCTGCAGTTCATCCACACTACCTGATTCACTGGCCTAACAAGAGAAATTGCATAGGAAAACATATTTACCAAATCCCACTGCAAATGTAAATAAAAAGTAGTAACATCCAGCAACCATAACAGCTAAATGTGACCAACGCTTCCAATGTGCCTTTGTCAGCTATCTTACAATTTTTGTAAACAGATATAATTTTTGCACTCTCACTAACGATATTTTGAATAAATTCACATAAACTCCTACCCAGGTTTATATCTGAGCTATGACACTGTGCTCACCAAAATGGCTTTTACAGGCTCTATTGTTTGTCTTTTTCTTTCTTTACTGTATCTAAACTAATTCCCTGTGTGCTACTGAATAGATGTGGTCACATTCAGGATCAAAAGTAGCATTTTTGTTACAGATAACATCAAATTATGTACAACACTGTTCATCTCAGTATGTCCCACATGGCAAAACGCAAACGCTGAGAGGTCAGGCACACTGCATTCAAACCTGAGATTTAGCTTCCAAGAGAGCTGAAGAGCTTGGTAACGTCAAGGAACCGATAACATCAAGGAATGGCTCCCCACTGCCACTTTTTTTTTTTTTTTTTAAAGTATTATTTAACAAAACTGTTGTTGTTTGTCTTGGCCTGTTAATCAGCTGCTAACACCCAGAAACATTTCCCATTAAGTGCTCGAAACTTCAGCTATTTTTCAGTCAGGAAGAAAACCATAGTGTTTTTCCATGCTCTCATGCTAAGAAGTGTGCCAGACAGCTCACAGCACAAGTGAAAGTGATCTGCCAAGCAGTCATTTGTGCCCTGAATGATTCCAATAATCCAAAAATGCTACCAGCCATAGTATGTGCACATTTTTGCACCTTCAAACATAGCGCTACAAGAAAGAGGCGTCTGGCGGTTCTTCAGCTAGAATTCTGCACAACTCCTTTCACTGTTACACACAAGTTCCTCCGTGCCCAAACACCAGCCGCATCCTCAAACTCCTTCCTTGCATAAAACTTTCAGCTTCAATTATCGTCAGCACAAACCACCTACTGCTTCATTACTCTCATTTTGTCTGATCACCATATAGATCTTTACTCAACGATCACCCAAAATTAAAAATGGCATTTCTTAACTATTGAGATAAAAACACCACAGCCAAGACACCACCTTTTCCACCACACAATGGAAGTATTTTTAGTGTGTTTACTTACATTTTCCATATAGGTAGCATCTTTTCCTTGGAAACCCTATCTTTCTTTGCTTTGAATATTTTTAAGACTTCCAGTTTGCTCCTGGAACAAGCTACATTTCTCTTCACTGCCTCCAACTCTCTTGCTAAGGTTCTGAACTAGAATCTGCATGCTTTGGAGCGAGGATTCTTTAACAGCCAGCTCATTCTTTAGAATGCAAACCAAAAGACAATTAAAAGAAGGGACCCAGAAAAAAGATACAGTAATCATCATGAAGCTGACTCCTAGCCCTTCCCTCAGAGTTAGAGCAACATTCAACTCAAAGCTCAGGTTTGGTTTGAATTGGAATGAAATTTGTCAGCACCTTCTGAAGTCGATACTAATACATACAAATGATACTGACAAAAGTAATAAAGAAATATAGATCTACTAACATAAATGAAAATAATCAGTAAAGAATTTGGATTCACGTGAAGAAGTGCAGAGGATTTGTGCTTCAGAGAAAGATGCACCGTATAACGCAGCAGAATTTGCTGATTCCTTGAAATCTCTATGGAGATTTTCTATTTCAGCTGCTAATATACCTTCAGTTCTTCATTGAGCACGAGTATTCCATTGGCAACACCACTTGATCCACACGCTGTCTGTAAATCCATGATGTAAGCATCTCTTTCAGCTCACTTCTTCTCTATCTCTGCCAGCGTGGCATCCGTTTCAGCCCCACGACAGCGCTGGGCCTCCAGTTCAACACTCTGAAAACGAAAAGACAGCACTGCTGGTCATGTATACTTCCACCATCTACAGCACAGAAGAACGGTTTAAATGTTTCCTTATTGCCTCTTTTAGGGTACTGAAAAAATTACAATCGCATTTCTGACCTGGTTCAGTTTTAACTGTAATCTTTAATTACTGAGCCTTTCTCTCTGAAATTCTGCAGCATTCACATTCCTGCCGCCTTCCAGTGTCAACAGCCACGTCCACAAAACCCATCACTGCACACAACAGCTACAAACCATAACACGAAATCATCCCTTGAAAGAAAGAGAGGGACGGGGAGCAGGACAGAGAAACGGAGAGAGAAAATAAGCGATGGGGAGCAGGGCAGAGCACTAGGAAGAGGAAAATAAGACAAGGCAGAGGACCGAGGAGCTCAGAGAGAAAGAAGGGTCGAAAGGAAACGCCAGAGAGGTAGAGAAATCAAGAAATACAGGGACGAGGAGCCTTGCAGAGACGGAGCACGAAAATGTAGGGACGGTGAGCGCGAAAGAGGGAGAGAGAGACGGGGGCAGGGGAGGAGATGAAGAAGAAAGGAGAGAAAAAGATGGCAACGGAGCGCAGGGGACACAGACAGAGAGAGAAAAAGGAGAGTGAACAGGAAAAAAGGGACCGAGAAACAAAGAAAGGGTCAGATCTAGACAAAGAGACCAAGAAGGGGGCGAGGGGCGTGTGTGCAGGGAAACCCCAAAACAAACCAGCAAGGGGCTAGAGAACAGAGAGGGAGAGAAAGAGAAGAAAGGGCCATGAAGCAGGACAGAGAAGGAGAGAAAGGCAAAAACGGAGAGCAAAAAGAGCCGGCTGGACAGGGAGGTACAGCAAGAAACGACCGGACAGCCAGCAGGACAGAGAAATAGAGACAGGGAGCCGGCTAGAGAAATTCTGGAGGGAGAAAAAGAGGGAGAGGGAGCAGGACACAAACACAGACAGAAGACAGGAGGTACAGGGAAAGGAAAAGGAAAAAGAAAAAAAAAAAAAAAAAAAAAATCACAGCAGCGTGGGAGAGAGAAGGATCCAGGGGAGGGCCCGGGACGCAGAAGAGGGGCAACAGGGCCCCGAGGGCCCGCCACTCACCGCAGCTCTCGCTCTCCGCGCTCCCGGGAGACTGTGCCGCTTCAGACGCTTCTCTCTCCTGCTCTCCTCCATTCCTCTTCCGTAACTCCGGTCGCTTGGCTGTCCCCCACCTAAGACAAAACGTCCATGTCTCGCAGCTCTTACGAGACAAGGCTCCCTACGCACGTAGCCGCGCTCGCGCGCTCCACAACCGGACCATGCTGCTGCTGGTGACACATACAGACCCTGCGGGGCACGCTGGCAGCCTGGCCTACTGCGGGCTACCAAGAGGGAGCCTTCCTCACCCGCACAGGCAGTCTCTCTCCTGCCTGCAGCCCCAGCCAGCTGCCAGCCAGCTGGCCTTCCATTTCTTCTTCTTCTTCTTCAGCCTTCTCGGGACTCTCCAGCTTCAGCCGCGACACCTCCTGCCCGCAGCCACTCAGCGCTCCGCCTCTCCCTTTTCGCCCCCACGCCGTCAGCACAGCGAGGCCCGGCACACGCAGCCCACACAAGCCCGGAGCGGGCGCAGCCAACGGCATCCCCAGGCCACGAACGGACAAACGCGTCCTCAGCGCGGCCCCTGCCACACACAAACAAGCAGCGGCCACCGCCTTCAGGGAGGCCGAGGCACGCTCCAGGGCCAGCGTGCCGCCCGCACCACGGGCCTTGCGGGAGGCCGGGCGCTCCGGGACAGGCTTCAGGGGACGTGCTGCAGCTGGGGGCGGCTGCGCGGGGCGACAGGGGCCGGAGGAGCGCTGCCGGCTTGGGGGGGATGCCCGCCTCCTTCCCCCCTTCCCTTCCGTCACCTCCCGCCTCTGGCCCCGGGGCTGCCCGCACCCGGCTCGCCTCCTGCAGCCTGCCGCAGCGGCCGGCTCCAAGCTTCCCGTCCCACCACCCTCGGGCACCCACCACGCACCCCCGCACCCGCCGGAGGGGAGCCCGCGCCTCACCGCTGGCCTCTCTGCTCCCCCGCCGCCCCGACACCCGACAACACACCGCCGCTATGCTGCTCCGCCGCACCGCGCATGCGCCACGCGCCGACGGCGCGCCGGAGGGGACACACCCTGCGCCGAACGCCGGCCTGCAGTACCGCCTTGCGCCCACGCGGCGGCGCCAGCGGGTACGGCGGGTACAGCATCCTTATGGGGGTGCGTCCTCCTGGCTGGTAGCACAACTCTTACAAATGCACGAGAAAGGGAGGTGGATAGCATAACTACTGTTCTCAGTCTCGGAAAACACCCATCACTGAAATGTTAGTCTCATTTTAGCATCAAAAATTAGAAGTAACTTGCTAATTTCTATGACATCCATCCACCGTGGTTTTTTAACGGATGCAAGCAAGCCAAACCACCCTCAGAGGTGAATGAGCACAGGTGATGTGTAGAGGAACAGCACTACTTATCGCCGACAGGACGCGACAGAAGTATTTAAAAGCACTTGCGATGGACAATAGAGGGGCCAGCTTCCTCATATTCATCTTTGCTGACCCACATTTGCTGAAAAGTGGACAGAGACGCCAGTATTGAACCCCCAGTCCAGACAGAGTATTTACATTCTGCTGGTGCAATCATCCAGAAGAGAAGCACAATCTGTTGTAAATAAAGTGACAAGCAGCTAACACAGTAAACATCTCTTTGGAGGAAACAACTAGGTGAAACGCTTTTCATCATCAAAGCACAACTCCAATGAAGTAAAGCACCGAAGAGGTAGAAAGGCTGCCATATTTTGTCTTCCACCTTGAGTCGACAGAGCTGCTATAACGTTACTATGAACAGACAAATACCGCAGCCCGTTGAGAGATCTGCAGATGGCCTACAACACAGCTACCAAAAAATTACAAACGTATACGAAAGAAAAGTAAAGGTTTGAAATATTTATCCAATTTGGTTGTAAATAAAGACCGCTGGGACAACACTGCACAGAACGGTCGGAGCATTTTTCTAATGATAAAGGAATTCTTTTACGTAAAAAGAATCCCAAACCCCAAAACACTGAGATACACTGGCATTGTGTATCTAGCTAAGCACTAGATGTGAAGCTAGAAGACCTCCCGCTGATTCCCGCCTGAGCCACTCAATTGCTCAAATACACTGCATGTACCCCTGCTCCTGCGTGCTCCCGTTTCCACGCCTGCCACTCCACGTCATGCCCGTGCAACATGTCGTCTGCTGCCTGACAAACATGGCCTCTCTATTTCACTACACATTGCCTTGCTCCAAGGCAAAAGGGTCCTTCCAAACAGCTAACAAGCCGCAGACTTTGCACGCTGCTTGGATTTTGGATTTATTCTTTCACCCTTTTCTCTGATAGCCAAGCCTTGAAGCCTACAATATCCCCTGTATCTTCTCAGGTTGGTCATGTTCCCTTTAGTATTTACAGCTCCATCTTCTCTAGGTTCATCCCTACCTATCTTGCTGTTCTGTGGTGTCTTTCAAGGAGCCCCTTTCTCCTTCTTAGCCCTATTTCACTGCGAAGCCCACAGGACTGTCTTCCTTAACTGTTCTTTCACATTTTCTCAGAATGACCTCAGAAACTCCCATGGCTTCAGCAACCATTTCTATTCCAGTACCTCTCCAATCCCTCTCTTCATTCTGCTTTGGCTGTTAGGAGGAAAAGAGGCACGAATTAAGCAGGCTGTCCGAGGGTCTCCTAACATCAGGGCCTGGGATGCAAGACCTGGACATTCCCTTGTGGACATTTGCATTTGACTATAGGATCTAACTTTCCAACAAAAGCTTCTTCTGGAACCGCAGGTGTGCAAAATTACCTGAATCTTCATAGCACTTGGAGCCAAAGCGGTAATCTCTTTCTGCATACGAGCGCCAATCCCAGGATACATCGTGGTTCCTCCAGAGAGGACGTTATTGGCATAGAGATCCTTACGGATGTCGATACCACATTTCAGAGTACTGTTGTAAGTGGTTACGTGGATACCTGCAGATTCCATCCCTGAGTGGAAAGAAGTTTCAACACATGTGATTTCTCTTTCTTCCCTTCTTTTTCTTACTGTTCAAATGAAAGGGAAGCTCAGTAGTCCAAGAGAATTCCAGGAAAAAAAACCTACGTGATGCTCAGGAGAGCATCTCGTGGTACTGTTCCTTGCTAAAGAAAAGGAACAGACCAGATAAAGTCCAAACTGTGTTCCCAGGACTGTAAGTACTAGACTTTTAAACTAGCTTAACACGCATATTTTGACAAAGATCTGTGATCCAGGAAGTCCCGATTTCCACCGCTACGTTTCTGACACCACTGTTGAACACCAACGCTGATCCTCGATACACTTCTGGCAGCCAAATCCCCCCACCTCCTAACGAGCATTTCTCCCGCTGATGTTCAAATGCAGAATATTTGAACATCGCTCCTGCTGATGTTCAAATGCAGAACTTGGAGCTATATTAATGCTTCAATAGTTTGCTTTCTACACACAAACGCAGCTAGCTTTACCACTTCGTTTAATGGAAATCGTGCCAAACTGCCCGCAGTCATTTGGCTCACTCCTCACGAGTGGAATTTAAATTGAAAGTAGGAAATTTGTGTGAGGGCAGTACAAGTTACCATAGAAAGTGGCAGTCATCCACTGGATAGAATGGGAAATTTGACACTACAGATAAAACTACTGCAAAATAACGTGCGATTTCATTTTGTATGATTACATTACAGATTAATATAATAAAACAATAAACCGAAGCAGCATCTAGATATAAAACCCACATAAGCAGCACCGTGCAGTTATACATCAGCCAGTCGAGATAAAAAGCACGATCTTCTGACAGTACTCTAAATCATCACCTTAGAAACTCTACTGCACTTAAAAGAGGCTGAAATCATCTTACGATGCAGGTACCTCTAAACTGACATTTTCAAAATCCAAAACCACATAACAAAGCTTCTCCTTGACGTCTCTCACAATCTCCCGTTCCGCTGCAGACAGCCAACAAGATTTTAATCAACATACAGTACAACAGCCAGGACACAGACTTTCTCATGCACATTTCCCTGAGTTCATGATGGTCGTGTGGTTCATTGGCCCTCTCTCTTGTCTCAGCAACATTACTTTCCCTTTGGATTACCAGATTTCCCTCATCGGCAAGTAACAGATATATTGTACTACAGAATACTGCAAAGATTAATGTTTACATGTCTATGTCACAAAACCTTGACCAGATCTCCCGAGGGTCACCCATTGCCAGCTACTAACTTTGTTCCTTTCTCTGTGGAAGAGGTATAATCAAAACACAACAACCCGTTCAATTTGCCAGTAACTCAGGATTCCCAAACGCGGTGGCATCCTTGTCCTTGATGCTCAACAAACACGCTGAAAGCCAAAGCCAGGAGCATCCCATTAGCTAACAGGAACTGTTTTTCCCAGGCCAACCTAGTGACAGGCATTTTGATGCATCTCACCAGGTACAGGCTTCCTGCATAAGATGACAAGTAACAGAGCAAACATATGCAAAGCATACCCAAAGCCCAGCTCATTACCAGTGGTGACAAACGAGTAGCCTCTCTCTGTCAGAATTTTCATTGAGTTAGTCAGTCAGGTATCTGCCCACCAGATCCAGTCTCATGATGGGGGCAAGGCATAGCCCTCATAGACAGGCACATTGTGCATGACACCATCTCCAGAATCCAAAACTACTCCTGGAAAGTCAAAGAAAAGGAAAAGCTGGTTATTGCTCACCGACACAGGGTCTCCACATACTCCGTATTCTCAACCGTGACACGCAACAACAAAGACGCTCACGTGACGATTGCTTCTGTCATTGCTGTAACTGAAGAGCTGCTCACGTGAGATGAAATTGTTGGCACAAACTAAGCATTTTGAGGAAAAAAAGACGTGTAACGTTCAGCAATTTGATTGTATTGCTCTTGCTGAACGGATGCTAGCAATTGTGATCTTACACGTACGCGGAGACAACTTCACTTCAGACAACCCCTAGCGCTTTACAGACATGAAACAATGTACAAACTGTAAATAAACTTCTATCTATAAAATCAAAACTTGGAATCTGCCATTAAAATAAACCACCTCATTAGGGAAAAGATAACAAGAGTTTATCTGTGCACAGCCATGTCACTTCTATTCTTGGATAGGAAATGAAGTACATGTTTTCCACTCAAAATGAATAAGGCATTTCTGATACCAAACATGCATACAAATAGTTGATTTTTGAACACAAAACAAGTATTTATGACAACTGTAATTCCTGTAAGCTGGCGATCTTTTTATACAAAATTATATGGCGGCATCAGGCTAGAGAGGCAGATGGCATTTTGATTTTTTTCAAAGTATACAAAGACTCAAGGGTTGCTAAGAAGTAATTTATCGTCTTAATGCTTGATCAGACTCTAAACAGCAATAAGAAGAGACCTCCATGCTAATTCTAATGATCGCTTAACAGCAGTCATGATTGTGTCATCAAAAGTCATCACTGATTTCAATGAAACTTTTTCATTTAGCTACCGATTGGGGTGTTTTTTCTTACTGGGAATGGAGCTTAACAATAGAGATATGTCTAAACTAAGAAGGAACCATGGGTTTGGCACAATCTAGTTAAGCCAGAGCCTCTTCTCCATCCTGTGCAATTAAGGGCAGTATCAAACTATCATCTTTCATCTGTTGATACAGCTGAGCTGCGGTCACCTGAGCTTTTGAAAGACACAGATCTACACCCATACCTGCCGTGAAGTTGGAAAAAACCAAAGAGGTACTTGCACAGCACGGTGGGAAGTGTTCAGTTGCCATATGGCCACCAGTTCCTCTCAACACACAGCTGGGTGCACCACAATCGACATCTGTCTGTGTGGGCGCACGTGCACGCACATCCACGGGAGGAGGACAGGTGGAAAACATGACTCCCAGAAAGACTCACCAGTCGTTCTTCCAAATGCATACAGAGACAGCACCGCCTGAATTGCTGCGTACCTGGCTGGCACATTGAACGTCTCAAACATAATCTGGAATTAAGGATTTGAAAACCTTTAGGATCTACACTCAAAAGTATCTGAAGGACAGTAATTTTTTTTTTTTTTCCCAGTAAATACTGCCAGTTACTACTCCTGAGTCCCCTCCTGAACCGTGGTTCTTCTGTGAACAGCACGCTATGTTTTCTCTAGGATTTCACGAAAAATCACAGAAGTCAGCGGGTACCTTTCCATTAACCTCAGACTACGTCAGATTTTTAATGATAATATTAACTGAAGATGACACCCTGGGAGAACTTTTTTTACCCTGATGGCAGGACTGCATGAATGCAGCAATCTGAGGTATGTACGTATACACACACACCTATTTAAAAGATTTATAGAAGACGCAGATGGAAGAAACCACGAGGAATAATCTGTCTGTTCCCATCTCAAGGAGGAATCAGCCATTCCTGACACAGTACGATTGCCTCTTTAGGCCGTCGAGGAGAGCGAATGATTTTGCTTTTCCTTCTCTGGCAACTTGACTCGATAAGGAAGAGTACTTCAGAAACAGGAAAGAAAGACAGCACTTCTCCAGCAAAGTTCTGGTCCCTAAAACCACAAAAATGTATGAAGCATCATTTTTGCAATTAATGCAACAATGCACTTGACATCTGACGGCATTACAGTTCTACCCGAGTGCTATAGGCACGGGCCAGGTGCCACCAGTGTCGGAGTCTGCCCTGCAACCAGCTCATGCTGTCCCATTTGTGGGGTTTAAGACATCGTGGGCTCTTCAGAGGATCCCTGCAAGAACACCCTGGAGATTTACAAACCAGGTTTCCTCACAGCAGGAACGTTTGGGGTTTTAAAGTTTGAGCTGCTTCAAGTTCCCGGTGTTCGATCCTTTCCCGTGTGCTTTACGAAGCAAGGCTGTGCCATAGGACCGACCCCAACGCTCTCAGATGAAATGGAAGCAGAATTTGACAGTACAACATTATTTAAGGTAAGAACAATCATTTTAGTTCTTGTTGATGTGCCTCTAACCGGAAGATTCTTTTTCACGTCAGGAAGCAGAATGATTTGATCGTATAAAATCATTAACAGCATTCATATAGCAATGTTTAACCATTAGTTCGAGTAGCTGGTCTTCTTCAACATTCATTCACGTTGCCATGAATCGTTATTTTTCTTCTAAAACCCTCAGGAAAAGGCTTTTAGAATGCAGTAGACCACCTACTTACCAGCAGCAGCCAACATTACAGAACTGTACCCAGACTCTGACTCCGTCAACGCAAGCCAGAAAGAAACTCCGTTCCCAAGTACCTCAGAAACGACATCGGAGGAGATACCGGAACTTAGGAGCAGAGAATTTTAAAAAGAGAAATGCTACAAAGCTTGGAGAGCTCAGCATCGCTCCTTGGCTCTGAAGAAAGCTGGACAGGACCAAGGTGTTCAGTCCTCCACGGTAAGAAATCATCTTGCCACTCGGTCGTGCACACAGCGTTTCACACCCAGCTTCCCGGGTAATGCTTGGGTCAGTACGGGCGCACTCAGAGAGACAAAATTCACAGGGAAAGCCCAGCACATCTGTGCAAGTTGCCGCTGCTTACACTTTTACTCACTATTGCTTAGATGCCAGAGAAGCAACTGACATTCATAAAATTAATGGTTGAATTCATGGTTGAATGTGGTTTTATTTAGAACAAATTGCCCCTGCAACCACACAGTCAGACCCCAGTTACCTTACACCAGGAGACTCTCTGGAATGCCTTCAAAGCCTGAAGCAAACAGCAGCCAAGTCCAGGAAGAAGTCTGTAGATCCCCAGAAGGTCTCAGACCAGCCGAAGCAAAAGCATTAAAATCGTGAGCTGTAACATGGAAAGAACTCTCGGGGCGACACTTACCCAGGAAAAGGTGACGATTTGTAAAAGCCTCTTTGTAAATGACATGATCTCACCTCCCATTACATTTATATCAGCTTCTGGAATGGAGTTCAGAGTATCTACACAGTTCAAGCCATTTTTTGAAACCTTATTTTTCCGTTTCTGCTTATCACAGTGACAGCAGAAAGGGTTGGATAAATCAGGGCAGAATTGCCAACACCTCTGGAGCCTTTCCCGCTCGCTAACCTGCTGTGCCTCATGCCAGAGGGTCACTCTCTCCCCTGAAGACAAGAATCCCTCACGCGAGCCCAGTAAGACTGCAAGGATTTGTAGGTCCGCTGTTGTCACTGCAAAGTGTTCTGCTCCACTCTCAAACAATTAGTTAAGAATAGCTTGTTATCATGCTGTTAACAGCCATCTTCAGGCTGGAAAGGGAAAAGTCTTACCATGTACAGTCCTCATGTTTCAACTGTACTTGCGCGTTTGCGTGGCGCACAGACTGAAGATAGCTGACTTCTCTCCGTGTTTGGGTGACGGCATGGCTGAAAACAGGCACCGAATCAGCAATCAGCCCTTCAGAAGAGACAAGCCGTTACCATTTTACAAAAAAAAAAAGACAGCAGTTGTATAGGGAAAGATTGAATTTCTATAGATAAAACCTTTGCCAGGCTAAGAAACATTCTAGAACCGCCAGAAGAAGAAAGTTCACAGGATTTACCTCCAGCGGTAACTCCGGCTGGCAGCATCTCCCATTCCACATGACAAACAGAAGTGAAGCAGAACATCAGATACAATGTGGTACACATTAACTCTGCAAATGGAAATCCCAACCAACCCCCCTTTCTTACCTGCCCTGTGACCGCGCAGCAGGCCTCGCGTACAAGCATCCTCGCACCTGAAGCGGGTAATTCGATTCACTGACATCTGCTCAAAGTCAGCCTTGTCCCTGCCCATCGGTAAAACCGATGGAACCCTTCCATTTCCATACTCATTAAATTTTTCTTGTCCCATGAGATTTTTAAGGATTTTAGTCTAGCACAGAGGAAATCAAACGGCTACTCCTTTTTGTGACCTTATGTCTACTCCTTCAGACTTGCTTTGTTTTGGTTGTACCTCCATTTCACACAGACGTGAATGGAAATGCAGAGAGAATAAACACCAACAAACAACAGTACAGGGTGTAAAAACAAGACTCGAGCTTCCAGTGGCCATCGTCTTCACAAATCAGCTACTTTTTCAATCAGCCAAGTAGTTGTGCAGTTTCAGAGAACACTGTCACAAAACTTGGATGTATTACTACGCAAGGCGAAACGCTCTATTACGTGTCTACAGAAACTGAATGCAAATCCTCCGCTTCTTACAGCCTCTTAGTTGAAAACCCGCCCTCTATTCGTTTGTACCTGGGCGCCACGTATGTCAAATACGTAAGGTTGTGTCTTTATAAGCCTCAATTTCACGTGTTGAGCAGCTGAGAAACATTTTGCCCCAAAGAAATGCAATAACTAAACCCACCAACAAGTGCAAGTGAATAAAAAAAATAAAAGCCAAAACAAACAAACAAAAAATACCCAAGACAAGCTACAGAAATTGCACCTTCAAACAACAGTAAAGGATCAAGAAGCTGAAGACATTTCTTCACGTCATCTCATTTTTGGATCTTTAATCATCACCTTAACTCACTACCACACACATGTCTGTGCACCTTGTCAGAGCCATTACAAACTGGGCGGCCAAAGAACAACCAACTTAAATCTTTTATTTTCAGCCAAATAAAAAAAGAAAAAAATCGAGCTCTTCCTTTATTGCACTCTATAACAATTCTTGTCACAACCAAGAAGCCAATAAACAGCAAAAGCTGAATATTCCTTTAAAATCCATAGTTTAACTCTTAAAATAAAATTTATATAGAAAAGATATCATTTACAACCCATTCAGTAGTAATCAATCATTAAGTACTCACAAACCATATTCAATAACTCGTATGCAGCAGTTTCTTTGTAGGGCAGAGGGGAATATTTTTCTCCTTAGCAAATATAATATCCCACTGTTAAAGAGCAATTCAAGTCAACTTTGGAGCAACGGTGATATACACAAATTTCTTTTTGTGATAGACACAAATTTATTTGGAGAAGCGTAAGATTCATTTGGGGTAACAAGAATATATACGACTGTGTCCAGTGCATAGCTTAACTGCATCATGTGAAACGTCCATTACCTTGAACTGGCACACCATTACCGAAAGGGAAATAATTTACGCAGCAAATGCAGTGTATTCAGAGAACACCAGTGAGTCACAATAAAACAACACACAATAAAACAGCAAGATGTATTGTAACTAGATACGTGAGGAATCAAAACCAGGATTTGGCTCTGGCCGTCAGCAGCTTACAACAGTAAAGACTTCGCCCTCGAAGCCATCTTCTGAAGGAAAGGGCTGCTCCTTTCATCTTGTTAGGAAACAAAAAATTTCAAGTAAGCAGTCATAAGTACAGGTAAGATGCTTCACTGCAACTTAGATTGCCGAGGCACTATAAACCTTTTGCCTCTGATGCAGCAACGGATGCCACAGCACAGCTTGTAAGCGTAAAAGATTCAAAGCCCAGAGAAAACAGCGTTAATCAATGGGGAGAGGAATGGATACAAGATATTTGTGTATTATGCAATTACATATGCACACGAGAAGTGAAAATGCATAATTAAATGCATACACATTTTATTTAATGGCTGCATGTGTCATATAAATAGGATCAGTCATATTTTCATTTGGACATAGGTAAAGTGTTTTATGGCACGGTTTACACAGCTGCCTGTATTTGATTCTGATTCACCATCCACAACCCAAACAGAAAGAAATTAAGGACTTTTTCTTTCAGTATAGTTTCAGAAGCAGTTTGCTGCTTTGAATGGCTGTCTCTACGGACCCCCCCATCCTCGTGATACCTAACACAGTAAGAGGGTACTTCACACTCAGATTTTCAGAGAAAAGGCAGATTAGACACGTAGCTGCTTCGTGCCAGTGCTTACGTATAAAGAGGACAACGCAAAATCAGTGACTCCCAGTCACTCACAAGGGAAATCCACACTCCAAGAATGTGCGACAGTTGAAAGAAAGGTATAGCAGAGGGAAGACAGGAAAAAGAAAGGAGCAGCATGAGGGCGATCACGAGCTGCACTGTCTGCAACCCAGTCTATAACTAGCAGTACACGGTGTACACACCACTTTTAAGTATCTCATCATTCAGGAGCTTTAAAAGCTTTCACTTACCTTTCGCACAATAACACGTTCACCAGGACTCAGGATTAAGGCTTCTCTTTCCTCCTCGGTTTCCATCTGAAGAGCGTATTCGCTAGCTACAGACCTGTAACCGCTTACTTCACATCTACAGAAAAATTACAGGGAGACAGCGGAGCACTGAATTAGCTACTCTTGTAAAGTACTGAATTCACAAAAGAAACATTGTTTTGTATACTTACATTACTGGTGAAAGGTCTCCACAAAAACCAGGAAGACTTAGTTGATGTTGCCAGGCCCTTTTCAGTCTCGATTTGCAATCTACTCTCAGGGTGTTTCCTTTATTCAGAATAAGCCCCATCATCGCTACCTGACTGAATGGTGCTTTTCAGATGATGGCAGTGATGGACACTTTATGTAGGCAGATGGACGATGGTATTTTAAATCTAAACAGTGGCTGCACTAAAGCTGTTAGATGTGAATTCTTTTTCTAACTTGGAAAAAGAGAAATATCACTGACTATCGAGTCCAAAATCTGAAGCAAGAAATTAAATTTAAAAAAATAATCCCAAAGCCCATCACATTTTCTTCATCCACAGAGTTAGACCTCGCTTTATAGCACAGTTACACATGCATTTGCATTGCTCCAAGTACTGTGGACTCACAGACAGGTTCTATTATTTGTTGTTCTACTTCTTCTATTACTTGCTCAGAAATCTAACACCCACAGGAAAAACCTATCACTAATCTCACTAAAAATAAAAGACAAAAACTCTGACGCTCCTCTTTCCAGTTCTCTAGTACGCGCTGCATTTACTCCAGGCAGAGGGTAAATGAAAACATCACCATGCATTCATCCAGGATGGCTCTGGCTCTCTGAACGTGCAAGTTATTTCAAACCACCTAAGAGTTTATTGCAGCCATCTGTCACATACTTCAAAAGTGTAAGAAAAGAAATACCTTTTACAGACACTTTTCTTTCAACAGAAAAAAACACGTTTGACAGACAGCAGTAATTTACCTGTGACTTCGCTCCTCACAGAGTCCAAGAGCCTCTTCCGCAGATTCTCTCCTCCTCCTCTCTTCCGCCAGTGTTTCTGGCAGCTGCGAGAGCGCCTGCTGCACCGAGTCGTGCTGTTGCTCAGTCTCTGCAAGCCTATGACAAAAGGAAATCCAAAATCAGTATTTTACATACTTCAAGAATTACTTCCGTCTTCTTTTTTGTTACGGAATGTTCTTTTTAGTGATCAATGCTTCATTAGAATGAGATGCTTTAGACTAGATCTTGAAATAAAAGTCACCAGTAAGTATGTATCTTTACAAAAACAAACCAGAAACATTACCAGATGAGAACAATTCAAGAATATGGCTAGGATTCATTTAATCCACTGTATAGCCACGGCTTTCCCTTTGCCCCCAAACACCTTAGGGGCATAGAAAAGCATTACTTTCGCACTTACAACACAGCTGTTAGGAAAACAATATTGCTAATACATGCTTGCAGTCCTGACCTTTTTCTGAGTTCATTTAGCTCCATGTTGTCTATTTCCACAACAACCGCACATCTTTCCTGTGGAGCTCCAGGGGGAACTTCTGCTCTAGTTTCATCCTAGAAAATATTAAAGGGGAAAAAAAAGCCAGTCAATATCTTTCTACTTGCTAAAAATCTTTATTTCGACTAAAGAAGCCACAAGCACCACAAAGCAGTGGAGTAAACCAACCTTTGTGCCACTTCATCTTCTAATTTCCAGAGCTGCAATTTTCCAAACCTCTTTTCTAACGGAAAGTTGGTGAAGAATCCTGCCCGTGTGTGCTGCAGGACTTGAAGGACATGTGTACACTGCGTAACGCAGCCATCTCTGAAGGGTGAGCAAAGCATCCACACAGCCACGTCGTCATTGATCACTGACCACAGTTTCGTCAGTAATGCAGCTGTTTGTTTATTTTTTACTTTACAGTTCTCCTTGTCTGACTTTAATTCTGTTTACACAAGAGTAAGGGTTGTTTTATGTATGTATCCATGTCCTGGGTTCGGCCAGGTCAGGGTTAATTTTCACTGGAATCCAGGAAGGGACACAGCCAGGCGCGCTGACCCAACCTGGCCAAGCAGAGCAGGGTATTCCATACCGTGTGCCCTCATGCTGGGTGCTGCTGGGGGGGAGCGGGGCGGCGGGAACTCGCTTGCAATTTCCAGTCTGAGCCAAGAGGGGTGTTTTGAAGAACACAAGTTTTACAGCACTCTAACTTTCAAATACACCAGACACCACCAATTGAGCAATATTTCTGTGTTGATACCAGCTCAGACTCACATGAGCTACTGAGGATCTCGGCTGTTGTTCTAAGTTACCTTTGAATTAATCTGCTGAAAGTGCAGCTCCTTCTGGTGCATCTCCTGAAGACAGCGCTGCAGGTCATCTTGAAGCTGATTCTTCTCAGCTAAGACACGGGCAGTGCTGACAGACAACTTCTTCTCTATTTCTGCCACAGCCTGGACTTTCTTTAATAATTCACATTCTTTTACATCCAAGAGTTTGGACAGATTCTCATTTTCACTCATTAGCTCCTGCTTCTCTTTTTCCAACATATCGATACTTTTTTTCAGATATTCATCTGCTTTTATTTGCTCCGCCAATTTTTCATCTTTCCCTTCAAGATCTGCCTGCAATTGCTTATTAACTGAAGCCTTCTCTCGTGTCTCTATTTCCATCCTGTTCATTTGTTTAAGTATTTCATTTAACTGGTTATTAAGTTCTTTGCAACATGTCTCTCTGGCTTTCAGATCTCCAGTTAATTTAACTTTCGTCTCTTCATTTTGCTGCTCCAAAACCCCAAGCTTCTGCTCTAATGAAATAATGCACTCTTGTTTCTCCTGTAATTCTTTGGTAATTGTCTCCTGATGTTCAGTATGCTCTACATGCTTCCTAGATAACTCAGCCAACTCTTCATCTTTTTTAGCATTTTCCAAAACTAGTTTGTTGTAGGAATCTTTAATTGATTTTAACTCATTTTCAAGTGTTTGTGCTTTAGTCTCTTTCTCTTTAAGCAAATTGTCCCATTTTTCCTTTAGAGCATTGTTTTCCTCAAGCTGAGATTTCAAATATTCACTTTCTTTTCTTTGTTCATCCTTAGTTTCTTGCAGCTTTTCAGATGATTTACTAATTTGTTCTTTCAGCAAAGTAATTTGTGACTCACACTCTGCAAGTATGTTACGGTATGCGACCTTGTTGGCTTTGAGTTCAGAACGGAGCTCCTTCATTGTACTGCTGGTCTCACTGCTTTGTCTTATTAATTCCTCATTTTCTTTGGTTTTAGCTTCATTCTCAACTCTCACTCTTTCTAGCTCCAGTCTCATTGTATTACTTTGCTCAGAAAGGACAGATATCTTCAGGCTTGCACCTCTGATATCGGCTGTTTGTACTTCTTTCAGGAAACGAGTTTCCCTTTCAGCCTTTGATAAAGCCTCTTCCATCCCTTCTATTTCTTCCTCTTTGCATTGCACTTGACGCTTCAGGACCATCACCTGTGCGGCACATTCTGTCATATTGCGAGACAGGACAGACACCTCCCTGTCTTTTTCTGCCACTGCTTCTTCAAGATTATCAATTTCTCTTTCGCGTTTCTGGAGATCTTGAAGAAGTTGAGATCTTTCCTCTAAATGGCTTGTATTCAATTTGTCAAGCTCTTCATTTGTCTGGTCCAGATCCAGCTGCATCGACTCTACCACGTCCTCTTGTTTCAAAGTCTAAACATCAAGAAAATAATGTTACCAGAATACTTCAAACATACGTTACAGGGAGAATGGAAGTTACACTCCACATGTAGAACAGCTATCTAAGGTAATCAATCTGTACCCAACCGTACAGCCACAAGATAACCACGTTATTCTGTGGACTGTTTTAGCACACAGAAAGTTTAGTGCATGAAATTTTTAGCAGCCAATGCTGTTATTTTGCTGACATTTAAATGGGCCATGTTAAAAGAACAGCAAATTTCTTCTCTTACTTTATTTTAATGAGTTAGTTACCTTTTCCTTCAGTGTAGCAACTTTTTCTGTTAGATCCCTGATGACTCTCTTCTGCTCAGTGTTCTCCACTTCATAAACACTGCATTTCTTTAAGGCTTCATTCAGCTTAGTATTCAAAATAAAAGTCAATGTGATAGAAACGTATAGAATTGTATTAAAATTGTGATGTTACAGTTATAATATTAAATTTACCTAACACTGGAGTTTATGTTTTGAAATTCATAAACAAAGATAACTTAGCAACCCAAGCAAACATAACTACTTTCATGCAAAGCTCTGTGATGTGTCTAAGAAATCCTCACACCCAACTTCAAGCAACTACATGAAGCGAATAAAACTGTAAAGAAAGAGCAAAACCCTTCAGATACAGAAAACTGCAATATTGCTGCTGCGACACAAATAGGAACTTACGGCTAATGCTCACCAGTTCCAATCAATATTATTTCACAAGAACTTTAACTTACTTTTTGCTCAGTATGCACAGAATTTTCACCAAGCTCTTTGTTCAGAAGATCCTTTTCTTGAAGCAGTTGCCTCCAAGTTTCAATTTGCTCTAGTTTTTCTGTCGTGTTCAACAGCTTTTCTTCTTTTTCTCCAAGGGAAGTTTCAAGGAAGCTATTTCTGTCACTTCATCTAACAAGGAAATACATAGTTAGATATTTTGAACACAAAGCTCGCTTTAAGCTTTCTAGACTTATCAGCCCCAAACTAGGTTCCTAAAAGAATCATTATTTTTACACTTTCCATTTACACTTGCAACTACAAAAACAAGATTACTGCAACCTGAAGCAGGATCAACTCACACTTTGCAGGTGTTTTAAGAGATCATACTTCTCATCAGACGTCCAAGCTTGAAACAAAGAAAGCGAATCCTACACAGAGCTGTAAAGAACCTTCATCTTACCCTTTGAGCTGTTCATGCGAGCCAGAGATCAGAATGTGATGCTTTGCCGCATCTCGCGTTTGTTGGTTGCGTAACTGGGCAAGCTGAGTTTGCAAATGCTCATTCTCATTCTGCAACAAAAGAAGAGTGAAGCGGATTATCACGTACCAACACCCAGAACAGCACAAGATAACTGGAGTCACGAAAATCGGACTCTTCAGGAGATTTACATCCCACACGGTAACAGAGACCACTATTCTAGCACATGAGCAGATCATCAGTGCAGAACACAACACTGATACCAGCAGCTCAGATGTGATGTTAGTTCACACCGATGCAACTCACCTTGCAGAAACACCTCCTGCAGCAATGCTATGATAGCATGACCTGAAGGAGGACTGCTGTACACCCAAAGCAACACACACACTCACACTGTGTTAAGGCAGCTTACTTCTCTTAAGAGGGGAAGCTACTGCTTTGAAAAAATACTTTCCTCATTGCTTTGAAGACAGTACCAAACTTGCAATTTATTTTTGCCTGTTTTTTAAGGTTGAAGGAATGCAAAAATCTGCATATGGGGGATTGTGGAGAAAAGAAACAGGAAGCAAGCTGCATTCACACAGGTTTGTGGTTTCTTTTTTTTGGGGGGGTGGGGGGTGATTTTTTTTTTTGGTTTGTTTTTTTTTTAAACACAGTGCACATCTCCTACTCTAGCCAGATACACTGAATCAATTCAAAAATAAAACCACAAAAAAAAACTGGCAACAACATCCAAAAACCAAAAGCAGAACATGTATCCAGACTCCACAGCAAACAGGACACAGAATCACACAGAATGGTCGGGGTTGGAAGGGACCTCTGTGGGTCATCTAGTCCAACGCTCCTGCCGAAGCAGGGTCACCTACAGCAGGCTGCACAGGACCGCGTCCAGGCGGCTCTTGAGTATCTCCGGAGAAGGAGACTCCACAACCTCCCTGGGCAGCCTGTTCCAGTGCTCCGTCACCCTCAGAGGGAAGAAATTCTTCCTCACGTTCAGACGGAACTTCCTGTGCTTCAGTTTGTGCCCATTGCCCCTTGTCCTGTCGCTGGGCACCACTGAAAAGAGCTTGGCCCCATCGTCCTGACACCCACCCTGCAGACATTTCTAAGTATATATTAGGTCCCCTCGCAGCCTTCTCTTCTTCGGGCTGAACAAGCCCAGCTCCCCCAGCCTCTCCTCGTGGGAGAGATGTTCCAGTCCTCTCACCATCCTTGTAGCCCTCCGCTGGACTCTTTCCAGTAGCTCTTCATCTTTCTTGAACTGGGGAGCCCAGAACTGGACAGAGTACTCCAGAGGAGGCCTCACTAGGGCAGTGTAGAGGGGAAGGAGAACCTCCCTCAACCTGCTGGCCACACTCTTCTTGATGCACCCCAGGATCCCATTGGCTTTCTTGGCAGCCAGGGCACACTGCTGGCTCATGGTTAACCTGGCAAACTTGTCACCTCTGATGAAAATACGCTAGCATTTTGCAGGAGGCAGAACACACCTGTACCGCCCTCAATAGCTGCCCTTCTTCATCTACACCAAACGTTACCTGTCTTGAAAGGTTTTGTTACAAGATTCTCAAATAATAATTAACATATCAGGTTGTCTTTCATCTTAAAATCATTAATTCTTTTTTATATTTGTGCAGCTTAACAGACAAAGAACTACGAGTAATGCACTGAACCTGAAGGAGTCTGAGGAAGAGATCAGTTGTATCATTTAGTGAAAGTAAGGTTTACAAGTTATCGTAGTAACTCATCAATCAGGAAATACTAAAAAATAACCTTCCTCATAAATATTTATTTCACGGTTCCTTTTGGTGCCTCCATTGAATACTTTTACAATATCAATATATATCAAATTAATATCTGGTGTTTAGATTGTATACATATAAATAAGTATTAGTTATTACTTAACTTTTATATATTTGCACAGTTTCTTTTCTATAAATGTGTGTGTATATATGCACAGAAAAATAGTAATAATACACACACAGTTACAGAAAAGAAACTTGAGGGATGTAAGAAGAGGGACACTTCTGCCAGTAGTAACAAAATCTGTTTCAGGACCTTCTGACAAAGCCCCCCTAACAAACAATAATGAAAATCAGGTTGCCTTTTACTAGGTTTCTAAAACAAATAACAAATAACAAAGCTTACTTCCAAACAAGTTTCTCCCTGAGCTGAACAGAAGCAACAGGTTTCAACTTCAGAGCATAATCTAGCATGTGTACACCCTCTGCCAACAGAATGACGAAGCATAATGCCTTGACATGTTTTTGCTAGCTGCAAATGGGCATTTCTGTCTTACTGGAGGCTACGACTCCAAGAATATCAACAGAGAATAAAACGATTCTCTTCTATCATGAGGTTTTTACACAAACCCAAAAGCTCACCTGAAGAGTCTCCATTCTACCTTGAAGCTTCACTCTGTCTTCCAGATCCTGACAACGCTCTTCTAGAAGAAGAATTGGTTCCTGCAGTTGATTTCCTTCCATTTCCAACTCTTCAACCACACTCCGTAAACCTGCTTCTGTCAAAGAAGAAAAATTATTTCAAGAAAGGCCTGCTAACATTCCTCAAGTCTAGAAATGGTTTCAGCTTTTTATTCACAATTCTCCCCAGTGTTGGGAACAAGCAGACCTCAGCCATTTCCAGTGGAAGTGCCCGAGACCCTGCTTTTCCAAAAATTAGATGGCAAAAGTTCCCTCAGCTGCTGAAAAAACAAAATAAAGTTGCACAGCTCAAGAACTCGGAGAATCTGGCAGAAATATTCTCAACAATACTGTGGCTCATGTTACGTTAATCATAAGCTATCGATGTACTTGCAGGATCAGATCTTAAGCACTTGTTAATAAACAATTTAAACCGGTCTGTATCAAAGTTTGCAAGTGAGTCTGTTCCATTTCAACAGCGAGATATATTTGCAGCCTTTACCACTGATATAAAAACATTTGCATTGAAAAATAAGACTTTGATTTTTAAATTAAAAGCATACAGCAATGGAACACCATTCTGTTTTGTAACATAACTGTTACAGATTGGAAGCACAGTCCCAGGAACAAGACTCGTAACTGAAAAAACACATGGCCTTGCCACACAGGACATTTCACGGGCACCAAGGCTCAACCAACTCCAGTGTGCAGACGTATTTACGTTCTGCTTCTGAACCAAAACTAGGCAGCTCATCCAGCACGCACATGCTTTGAAATGAAAAGGAAGAAAATGCAAGCCAAAAAAATGCAACAAAGATTAGAATACACCACCAGTGGGTTGTTAGTTGAATTTGGAAACAAAAATAGACACAAAATACAGATGCTGTGCATGCTTTCATAAACTGTCTAGTCGCTATCACACCTGCGTTAGGTGAAGTGTACTCTGGCCACCAGTCTCCCATGTTTTCTCCTTCAGCTGAATCAGTGCTATCCAAGGTGACGTGCAATTCTTGAAAGCTTTGCTTTCCATCAAAGTTGTATTCTTCCTACGCGTAAAAAATGAGAATGAAGTTCAATTTAAAGAGGAAAAGAAGCAAGGGTAAAATACATATCCTGTTATTAAAAGCATAGTTTCAATTCTAAGTCCTAAAGCTCAGCAAGTGATTGAGGTGCCTGAATGTCAGCATACGGGAGCGCTGTGGACACTAGAGCAACCTGCCCAGCTTCTAGCTAGTATTTCCAGAGAAGCCAAGCCTCCCACAGGTTTTGTGCGGTATCAGCCAGGACTTTTAAGACACCCCTATGTTTGGATACCTTCATTGGTCCCCTGATTTCTACAGTTAACAGGGTCCTCTGAATTTCAGGGTAAAGGATTGGAGTTCACTAAATTTAAGATTATTCTGCCAGTGGTATGTTCATGTGACAGTGACATCCTAATTCTTACAAAAGATCTTCATTTTCTCGTGTGTCTTACAGCACCACCTACCTAGAAGCAAACCTGAATGAACTGACACCACTTACTAATAAAAGTAAAGCTCCACCAACAGAGAGATTTATCAAGATTGTATCTAAACCAAAAAAAATGGCCTTAACACATGAAGAATGCACACAGCTTCAAGCATGCGAATTACTCCAGAGTGAAGCTCGTTATTGTTCAATGTAAAATTAAGTAGACTCCCTACTCAAGGAACAGAGAGACGTGATGCCATTGGAATTTCTCGCCTTCTGGCTACACACCCGATCATTAAATTTACCAAAGTTTTCACTTATACAACCAATCTAAGTTCTTAAGCCCTTCGTGTATTTAACAAAAACCCCTAGTTTTATTAGCATAGAGGTAAAAATAAATTCTTATCTCTTTTAACCCACCTGAAGCTTGCTGCTGCTCCGATTGCTTTTTCTTCTTGCTTGCTGCAGCCTGCCCATTCCTTGAACTGTGGTCGGTTCCTCCTCCAGCTCCTGTTGCCCTGAGACTATGGCTGCATCAGAGCAGCCAGGAAAGAACCAGTCATCCTCAATCAGTTTTGTGCCACAGGAAGGCTATCACATTTACATCAGACACTACTACATAAAGAGAGACCAGGGACAGGCTGAAGTCCCTATCAATGACTGACAGCAACAAGATTAAAGAAGCAATCCATCGCGTTCACCTTGTGATTTCCCTCCAACATTACTACGTAGAACATCAGAATAAAGTCTGCACATCTCGCTAAGAAGCGGCAAACTGAAGTCTAACTTTACTTCTTCATCAGCTCTAAATGAAGACTTTATACAGGAGACTGGAAAGGGTGAGGTTATGCTGATACTCAAAAAAAAGCCAAACAATTCAAATGCCAAACTAGATCTCGTTTCAATTTACCAGGTTGAAATATACCTGATTTGTACGACAAAGGCATCCATCAGCTGAGACAACTGTGGTTTTTACAATCTGAACAATCACGTTAGTTTTTACGGAAATGACATACGTCCCTTTCAGCTTTAATTTTAGTACGAGCTACAAAGCCGGATCATTTGAGGAAGTCACAAGCATCTGTTACACTGCAAACCGGCATCAAACCATCTTATCGTAAATTAATCATACCATTCTTCTTAAGACAAAGATAAGAATCACTTTGAAATAAACACACTGAGTAAATTCAGAATATGAAAGCTTAGGTAGGCATTCTGTTCATTGTTAGAAATGATTTTTCATTTAAAGTACATTCCCATCTGTTTTGTGATAGGACAAAACACGTTTGGGGTAACAGATGAAGAAACAGACGGCTCATGCAAAGCAGACAGGACAGAACAGCCAGCGAAAAGACACGACAGTAAAGGTGGCTCCATACTAACTGAAAATTACACGAATCAGATAGTTACAAATTTAGCTTTCAATTTAACCACATCACTCCACGGTTGTTCTCACAGCATGCAAAATGCAGGGAACTTATGTCGATGCATCTGTGAGGTAAACACCAGAAACTATGAGGAGATTCAGCCCTGCTGGAAATAGTCAGCTTTCATCCCAGCTGTCCAACGATTACTTCTACCACGAATTTCATCAACACACAATTCTCTAACACCTACTAGACTTAAGTTCTTCCTGTGATATTTCAAAATTGCATACTTCACATGTTGTCACAAAAGACTAGAGGAAAAAAGTCAAAGAAAAAAATTAATGACCCTCTTAAAATGAGGACTGCTAAATTGGATTCTGCTTCTGGTTTTAATTACATTTTGGCTTTTGGCACTGTCACATTATCTGCATTCATTTTACACACCTTTGTTTCTTTTCAAGTATAGATTCTACAGGGATTTTTTTTTTATAAATTACACAAACCTCTTCAAAGACACAAAAATTGAAGAAAATTGCCACTGTCACATTCTCCTGCCATTCCAAGAGCTGATTCTGCAGTTCATCCACACTACCTGATTCACTGGCCTAACAAGAGAAATTGCATAGGAAAACATATTTACCAAATCCCACTGCAAATGTAAATAAAAAGTAGTAACATCCAGCAACCATAACAGCTAAATGTGACCAACGCTTCCAATGTGCCTTTGTCAGCTATCTTACAATTTTTGTAAACAGATATAATTTTTGCACTCTCACTAACGATATTTTGAATAAATTCACATAAACTCCTACCCAGGTTTATATCTGAGCTATGACACTGTGCTCACCAAAATGGCTTTTACAGGCTCTATTGTTTGTCTTTTTCTTTCTTTACTGTATCTAAACTAATTCCCTGTGTGCTACTGAACAGATGTGGTCACATTCAGGATCAAAAGTAGCATTTTTGTTACAGATAACATCAAATTATGTACAACACTGTTCATCTCAGTATGTCCCACATGGCAAAACGCAAACGCTGAGAGGTCAGGCACACTGCATTCAAACCTGAGATTTAGCTTCCAAGAGAGCTGAAGAGCTTGGTAACGTCAAGGAACCGATAACATCAAGGAATGGCTCCCCACTGCCACTTTTTTTTTTTTTTTTTAAAGTATTATTTAACAAAACTGTTGTTGTTTGTCTTGGCCTGTTAATCAGCTGCTAACACCCAGAAACATTTCCCATTAAGTGCTCGAAACTTCAGCTATTTTTCAGTCAGGAAGAAAACCATAGTGTTTTTCCATGCTCTCATGCTAAGAAGTGTGCCAGACAGCTCACAGCACAAGTGAAAGTGATCTGCCAAGCAGTCATTTGTGCCCTGAATGATTCCAATAATCCAAAAATGCTACCAGCCATAGTATGTGCACATGTTTGCACCTTCAAACATAGCGCTACAAGAAAGAGGCGTCTGGCGGTTCTTCAGCTAGAATTCTGCACAACTCCTTTCACTGTTACACACAAGTTCCTCCGTGCCCAAACACCAGCCGCATCCTCAAACTCCTTCCTTGCATAAAACTTTCAGCTTCAATTATCGTCAGCACAAACCACCTACTGCTTCATTACTCTCATTTTGTCTGATCACCATATAGATCTTTACTCAACGATCACCCAAAATTAAAAATGGCATTTCTTAACTATTGAGATAAAAACACCACAGCCAAGACACCACCTTTTCCACCACACAATGGAAGTATTTTTAGTGTGTTTACTTACATTTTCCATATAGGTAGCATCTTTTCCTTGGAAACCCTATCTTTCTTTGCTTTGAATATTTTTAAGACTTCCAGTTTGCTCCTGGAACAAGCTACATTTCTCTTCACTGCCTCCAACTCTCTTGCTAAGGTTCTGAACTAGAATCTGCATGCTTTGGAGCGAGGATTCTTTAACAGCCAGCTCATTCTTTAGAATGCAAACCAAAAGACAATTAAAAGAAGGGACCCAGAAAAAAGATACAGTAATCATCATGAAGCTGACTCCTAGCCCTTCCCTCAGAGTTAGAGCAACATTCAACTCAAAGCTCAGGTTTGGTTTGAATTGGAATGAAATTTGTCAGCACCTTCTGAAGTCGATACTAATACATACAAATGATACTGACAAAAGTAATAAAGAAATATAGATCTACTAACATAAATGAAAATAATCAGTAAAGAATTTGGATTCACGTGAAGAAGTGCAGAGGATTTGTGCTTCAGAGAAAGATGCACCGCATAACGCAGCAGAATTTGCTGATTCCTTGAAATCTCTATGGAGATTTTCTATTTCAGCTGCTAATATACCTTCAGTTCTTCATTGGGCACGAGTATTCCATCGGCAACACCACTTGATCCACACGCTGTCTGTAAATCCATGATGTAAGCATCTCTTTCAGCTCACTTCTTCTCTATCTCCGCCAGCGTGGCATCCGTTTCAGCCCCACGACAGCGCTGGGCCTCCAGTTCAACACTCTGAAAACGAAAAGACAGCACTGCTGGTCATGTATACTTCCACCATCTACAGCACAGAAGAACGGTTTAAATGTTTCCTTATTGCCTCTTTTAGGGTACTGAAAAAATTACAATCGCATTTCTGACCTGGTTCAGTTTTAACTGTAATCTTTAATTACTGAGCCTTTCTCTCTGAAATTCTGCAGCATTCACATTCCTGCCGCCTTCCAGTGTCAACAGCCACGTCCACAAAACCCATCACTGCACACAACAGCTACAAACCATAACACGAAATCATCCCTTGAAAGAAAGAGAGGGACGGGGAGCAGGACAGAGAAACGGAGAGAGAAAATAAGCGATGGGGAGCAGGGCAGAGCACTAGGAAGAGGAAAATAAGACAAGGCAGAGGACCGAGGAGCTCAGAGAGAAAGAAGGGTCGAAAGGAAACGCCAGAGAGGTAGAGAAATCAAGAAATACAGGGACGAGGAGCCTTGCAGAGACGGAGCACGAAAATGTAGGGACGGTGAGCGCGAAAGAGGGAGAGAGAGACGGGGGCAGGGGAGGAGATGAAGAAGAAAGGAGAGAAAAAGATGGCAACGGAGCGCAGGGGACACAGACAGAGAGAGAAAAAGGAGAGTGAACAGGAAAAAAGGGACCGAGAAACAAAGAAAGGGTCAGATCTAGACAAAGAGACCAAGAAGGGGGCGAGGGGCGTGTGTGCAGGGAAACCCCAAAACAAACCAGCAAGGGGCTAGAGAACAGAGAGGGAGAGAAAGAGAAGAAAGGGCCATGAAGCAGGACAGAGAAGGAGAGAAAGGCAAAAACGGAGAGCAAAAAGAGCCGGCTGGACAGGGAGGTACAGCAAGAAACGACCGGACAGCCAGCAGGACAGAGAAATAGAGACAGGGAGCCGGCTAGAGAAATTCTGGAGGGAGAAAAAGAGGGAGAGGGAGCAGGACACAAACACAGACAGAAGACAGGAGGTACAGGGAAAGGAAAAGGAAAAAGAAAAAAAAAAAAAAAAAAAAAATCACAGCAGCGTGGGAGAGAGAAGGATCCAGGGGAGGGCCCGGGACGCAGAAGAGGGGCAACAGGGCCCCGAGGGCCCGCCACTCACCGCAGCTCTCGCTCTCCGCGCTCCCGGGAGACTCTGCCGCTTCAGACGCTTCTCTCTCCTGCTCTCCTCCATTCCTCTTCCCTAACTCCGGTCGCTTGGCTGTCCCCCACCTAAGACAAAACGTCCATGTCTCGCAGCTCTTACGAGACAAGGCTCCCTACGCACGTAGCCGCGCTCGCGCGCTCCACAACCGGACCATGCTGCTGCTGGTGACACATACAGACCCTGCGGGGCACGCTGGCGGCCTGGCCTGCTGCGGGCTACCAAGAGGGAGCCTTCCTCACCCGCACAGGCAGGCTCTCTCCTGCCTGCAGCCCCAGCCAGCTGCCAGCCAGCTGGCCTTCCATTTCTTCTTCTTCTTCTTCAGCCTTCTCGGGACTCTCCAGCTTCAGCCGCGACACCTCCTGCCCGCAGCCACTCAGCGCTCCGCCTCTCCCTTTTCGCCCCCACGCCGCCAGCACAGCGAGGCCCGGCACACGCAGCCCACACAAGCCCGGAGCGGGCGCAGCCAACGGCATCCCCAGGCCACGAACGGACAAACGCGTCCTCAGCGCGGCCCCTGCCACACACAAACAAGCAGTGGCCACCGCCTTCAGGGAGGCCGAGGCACGCTCCAGGGCCAGCGTGCCGCCCGCACCACGGGCCTTGCGGGAGGCCGGGCGCTCCGGGACAGGCTTCAGGGGACGTGCTGCAGCTGGGGGCGGCTGCGCGGGGCGACAGGGGCCGGGTGAGCGCTGCCGACTTGGGGGGGATGCCCGCCTCCTTCCCCCCTTCCCTTCCGTCACCTCCTGCCTCTGGCCCCGGGGCTGCCCGCACCCGGCTCGCCTCCTGCAGCCTGCCGCAGCGGCCGGCTCCAAGCTTCCCGTCCCACCACCCTCGGGCACCCACCACGCACCCCCGCACCCGCCGGAGGGGAGCCCGCGCCTCACCGCTGGCCTCTCTGCTCCCCCGCCGCCCCGACACCCGACAACACACCGCCGCCATGCTGCTCCGCCGCACCGCGCATGCGCCACGAGCCGACGGCGCGCCGGAGGGGACACACCCCGCGCCGAACGCCGGCCTGCAGTACCGCGTGGCGCCCACGCGGCGGCGCCAGCGGGTACGGCGGGTACAGCATCCTTATGGGGGTGCGTCCTCCTGGCTGGTAGCACAACTCTTACAAATGCACGAGAAAGGGAGGTGGATAGCATAACTACTGTTCTCAGTCTCGGAAAACACCCATCACTGAAATGTTAGTCTCATTTTAGCACCAAAAATTAGAAGTAACTTGCTAATTTCTATGACATCCATCCACCGTGGTTTTTTAACGGATGCAAGCAAGCCAAACCACCCTCAGAGGTGAATGAGCACAGGTGATGTGTAGAGGAACAGCACTACTTATCGCCGACAGGACGCGACGGAAGTATTTAAAAGCACTTGCGATGGACAATAGAGGGGCCAGCTTCCTCATATTCATCTTTGCTGACCCACATTTGCTGAAAAGTGGACAGAGACGCCAGTATTGAACCCCCAGTCCAGACAGAGTATTTACATTCTGCTGGTGCAATCATCCAGAAGAGAAGCACAATCTGTTGTAAATAAAGTGACAAGCAGCTAACACAGTAAACATCTCTTTGGAGGAAACAACTAGGTGAAACGCTTTTCATCATCAAAGCACAACTCCAATGAAGTAAAGCACCGAAGAGGTAGAAAGGCTGCCATATTTTGTCTTCCACCTTGAGTCGACAGAGCTGCTATAACGTTACTATGAACAGACAAATACCGCAGCCCGTTGAGAGATCTGCAGATGGCCTACAACACAGCTACCAAAAAATTACAAACGTATACGAAAGAAAAGTAAAGTTTTGAAATATTTATCCAATTTGGTTGTAAATAAAGACCGCTGGGACAACACTGCACAGAACGGTCGGAGCATTTTTCTAATGATAAAGGAATTCTTTTACGTAAAAAGAATCCCAAACCCCAAAACACTGAGATACACTGGCACTGTGTATCTAGCTAAGCACTAGATGTGAAGCTAGAAGACCTCCCGCTGATTCCCGCCTGAGCCACTGAATTGCTCAAATACACTGCATGTACCCCTGCTCCTGCGTGCTCCCGTTTCCACGCCTGCCACTCCACGTCATGCCCGTGCAACATGTCGTCTGCTGCCTGACAAACATGGCCTCTCTATTTCACTACACATTGCCTTGCTCCAAGGCAAAAGGGTCCTTCCAAACAGCTAACAAGCCGCAGACTTTGCACGCTGCTTGGATTTTGGATTTATTCTTTCACCCTTTTCTCTGATAGCCAAGCCTTGAAGCCTACAATATCCCCTGTATCTTCTCAGGTTGGTCATGTTCCCTTTAGTATTTACAGCTCCATCTTCTCTAGGTTCATCCCTACCTATCTTGCTGTTCTGTGGTGTCTTTCAAGGAGCCCCTTTCTCCTTCTTAGCCCTATTTCACTGCGAAGCCCACAGGACTGTCTTCCTTAACTGTTCTTTCACATTTTCTCAGAATGACCTCAGAAACTCCCATGGCTTCAGCAACCATTTCTATTCCAGTACCTCTCCAATCCCTCTCTTCATTCTGCTTTGGCTGTTAGGAGGAAAAGAGGCACGAATTAAGCAGGCTGTCCGAGGGTCTCCTAACATCAGGGCCTGGGATGCAAGACCTGGACATTCCCTTGTGGACATTTGCATTTGACTATAGGATCTAACTTTCCAACAAAAGCTTCTTCTGGAACCGCAGGTGTGCAAAATTACCTGAATCTTCATAGCACTTGGAGCCAAAGCGGTAATCTCTTTCTGCATACGAGCGCCAATCCCAGGATACATCGTGGTTCCTCCAGAGAGGACGTTATTGGCATAGAGATCCTTACGGATGTCGATACCACATTTCAGAGTACTGTTGTAAGTGGTTACGTGGATACCTGCAGATTCCATCCCTGAGTGGAAAGAAGTTTCAACACATGTGATTTCTCTTTCTTCCCTTCTTTTTCTTACTGTTCAAATGAAAGGGAAGCTCAGTAGTCCAAGAGAATTCCAGGAAAAAAAACCTACGTGATGCTCAGGAGAGCATCTCGTGGTACTGTTCCTTGCTAAAGAAAAGGAACAGACCAGATAAAGTCCAAACTGTGTTCCCAGGACTGTAAGTACTAGACTTTTAAACTAGCTTAACACGCATATTTTGACAAAGATCTGTGATCCAGGAAGTCCCGATTTCCACCGCTACGTTTCTGACACCACTGTTGAACACCAACGCTGATCCTCGATACACTTCTGGCAGCCAAATCCCCCCACCTCCTAACGAGCATTTCTCCCGCTGATGTTCAAATGCAGAATATTTGAACATCGCTCCTGCTGATGTTCAAATGCAGAACTTGGAGCTATATTAATGCTTCAATAGTTTGCTTTCTACACACAAACGCAGCTAGCTTTACCACTTCGTTTAATGGAAATCGTGCCAAACTGCCCGCAGTCATTTGGCTCACTCCTCACGAGTGGAATTTAAATTGAAAGTAGGAAATTTGTGTGAGGGCAGTACAAGTTACCATAGAAAGTGGCAGTCATCCACTGGATAGAATGGGAAATTTGACACTACAGATAAAACTACTGCAAAATAACGTGCGATTTCATTTTGTATGATTACATTACAGATTAATATAATAAAACAATAAACCGAAGCAGCATCTAGATATAAAACCCACATAAGCAGCACCGTGCAGTTATACATCAGCCAGTCGAGATAAAAAGCACGATCTTCTGACAGTACTCTAAATCATCACCTTAGAAACTCTACTGCACTTAAAAGAGGCTGAAATCATCTTACGATGCAGGTACCTCTAAACTGACATTTTCAAAATCCAAAACCACATAACAAAGCTTCTCCTTGACGTCTCTCACAATCTCCCGTTCCACTGCAGACAGCCAACAAGATTTTAATCAACATACAGTACAACAGCCAGGACACAGACTTTCTCATGCACATTTCCCTGAGTTCATGATGGTCGTGTGGTTCATTGGCCCTCTCTCTTGTCTCAGCAACATTACTTTCCCTTTGGATTACCAGATTTCCCTCATCGGCAAGTAACAGATATATTGTACTACAGAATACTGCAAAGATTAATGTTTACATGTCTATGTCACAAAACCTTGACCAGATCTCCCGAGGGTCACCCATTGCCAGCTACTAACTTTGTTCCTTTCTCTGTGGAAGAGGTATAATCAAAACACAACAACCCGTTCAATTTGCCAGTAACTCAGGATTCCCAAACGCGGTGGCATCCTTGTCCTTGATGCTCAACAAACACGCTGAAAGCCAAAGCCAGGAGCATCCCATTAGCTAACAGGAACTGTTTTTCCCAGGCCAACCTAGTGACAGGCATTTTGATGCATCTCACCAGGTACAGGCTTCCTGCATAAGATGACAAGTAACAGAGCAAACATATGCAAAGCATACCCAAAGCCCAGCTCATTACCAGTGGTGACAAACGAGTAGCCTCTCTCTGTCAGAATTTTCATTGAGTTAGTCAGTCAGGTATCTGCCCACCAGATCCAGTCTCATGATGGGGGCAAGGCATAGCCCTCATAGACAGGCACATTGTGCGTGACACCATCTCCAGAATCCAAAACTACTCCTGGAAAGTCAAAGAAAAGGAAAAGCTGGTTATTGCTCACCGACACAGGGTCTCCACATACTCCGTATTCTCAACCGTGACACGCAACAACAAAGACGCTCACGTGACGATTGCTTCTGTCATTGCTGTAACTGAAGAGCTGCTCACGTGAGATGAAATTGTTGGCACAAACTAAGCATTTTGAGGAAAAAAAGACGTGTAACGTTCAGCAATTTGATTGTATTGCTCTTGCTGAACGGATGCTAGCAATCGTGATCTTACACGTACGCGGAGACAACTTCACTTCAGACAACCCCTAGCGCTTTACAGACATGAAACAATGTACAAACTGTAAATAAACTTCTATCTATAAAATCAAAACTTGGAATCTGCCATTAAAATAAACCACCTCATTAGGGAAAAGATAACAAGAGTTTATCTGTGCACAGCCATGTCACTTCTATTCTTGGATAGGAAATGAAGTACATGTTTTCCACTCAAAATGAATAAGGCATTTCTGATACCAAACATGCATACAAATAGTTGATTTTTGAACACAAAACAAGTATTTATGACAACTGCAATTCCTGTAAGCTGGCGATCTTTTTATACAAAATTATATGGCGGCATCAGGCTAGAGAGGCAGATGGCATTTTGATTTTTTTCAAAGTATACAAAGACTCAAGGGTTGCTAAGAAGTAATTTATCGTCTTAATGCTTGATCAGACTCTAAACAGCAATAAGAAGAGACCTCCATGCTAATTCTAATGATCGCTTAACAGCAGTCATGATTGTGTCATCAAAAGTCATCACTGATTTCAATGAAACTTTTTCATTTAGCTACCGATTGGGGTGTTTTTTCTTACTGGGAATGGAGCTTAACAATAGAGATATGTCTAAACTAAGAAGGAACCATGGGTTTGGCACAATCTAGTTAAGCCAGAGCCTCTTCTCCATCCTGTGCAATTAAGGGCAGTATCAAACTATCATCTTTCATCTGTTGATACAGCTGAGCTGCGGTCACCTGAGCTTTTGAAAGACACAGATCTACACCCATACCTGCCGTGAAGTTGGAAAAAACCAAAGAGGTACTTGCACAGCACGGTGGGAAGTGTTCAGTTGCCATATGGCCACCAGTTCCTCTCAACACACAGCTGGGTGCACCACAATCGACGTCTGTCTGTGTGGGCGCACGTGCACGCACATCCACGGGAGGAGGACAGGTGGAAAACACGACTCCCAGAAAGACTCACCAGTCGTTCTTCCAAATGCATACAGAGACAGCACCGCCTGAATTGCTGCGTACCTGGCTGGCACATTGAACGTCTCAAACATAATCTGGAATTAAGGATTTGAAAACCTTTAGGATCTACACTCAAAAGTATCTGAAGGACAGTAATTTTTTTTTTTTTTCCCAGTAAATACTGCCAGTTACTACTCCTGAGTCCCCTCCTGAACCGTGGTTCTTCTGTGAACAGCACGCTATGTTTTCTCTAGGATTTCACGAAAAATCACAGAAGTCAGCGGGTACCTTTCCATTAACCTCAGACTACGTCAGATTTTTAATGATAATATTAACTGAAGATGACACCCTGGGAGAACTTTTTTTACCCTGATGGCAGGACTGCATGAATGCAGCAATCTGAGGTATGTACGTATACACACACACCTATTTAAAAGATTTATAGAAGACGCAGATGGAAGAAACCACGAGGAATAATCTGTCTGTTCCCATCTCAAGGAGGAATCAGCCATTCCTGACACAGTACGATTGCCTCTTTAGGCCGTCGAGGAGAGCGAATGATTTTGCTTTTCCTTCTCTGGCAACTTGACTCGATAAGGAAGAGTACTTCAGAAACAGGAAAGAAAGACAGCACTTCTCCAGCAAAGTTCTGGTCCCTAAAACCACAAAAATGTATGAAGCATCATTTTTGCAATTAATGCAACAATGCACTTGACATCTGACGGCATTACAGTTCTACCCGAGTGCTATAGGCACGGGCCAGGTGCCACCAGTGTCGGAGTCTGCCCTGCAACCAGCTCATGCTGTCCCATTTGTGGGGTTTAAGACATCGTGGGCTCTTCAGAGGATCCCTGCAAGAACACCCTGGAGATTTACAAACCAGGTTTCCTCACAGCAGGAACGTTTGGGGTTTTAAAGTTTGAGCTGCTTCAAGTTCCCGGTGTTCGATCCTTTCCCGTGTGCTTTACGAAGCAAGGCTGTGCCATAGGACCGACCCCAACGCTCTCAGATGAAATGGAAGCAGAATTTGACAGTACAACATTATTTAAGGTAAGAACAATCATTTTAGTTCTTGTTGATGTGCCTCTAACCGGAAGATTCTTTTTCACGTCAGGAAGCAGAATGATTTGATCGTATAAAATCATTAACAGCATTCATATAGCAATGTTTAACCATTAGTTCGAGTAGCTGGTCTTCTTCAACATTCATTCACGTTGCCATGAATCGTTATTTTTCTTCTAAAACCCTCAGGAAAAGGCTTTTAGAATGCAGTAGACCACCTATTTACCAGCAGCAGCCAACATTACAGAACTGTACCCAGACTCTGACTCCGTCAACGCAAGCCAGAAAGAAACTCCGTTCCCAAGTACCTCAGAAACGACATCGGAGGAGATACCGGAACTTAGGAGCAGAGAATTTTAAAAAGAGAAATGCTACAAAGCTTGGAGAGCTCAGCATCGCTCCTTGGCTCTGAAGAAAGCTGGACGGGACCAAGGTGTTCAGTCCTCCACGGTAAGAAATCATCTTGCCACTCGGTCGTGCACACAGCGTTTCACACCCAGCTTCCCGGGTAATGCTTGGGTCAGTACGGGCGCACTCAGAGAGACAAAATTCACAGGGAAAGCCCAGCACATCTGTGCAAGTTGCCGCTGCTTACACTTTTACTCACTATTGCTTAGATGCCAGAGAAGCAACTGACATTCATAAAATTAATGGTTGAATTCATGGTTGAATGTGGTTTTATTTAGAACAAATTGCCCCTGCAACCACACAGTCAGACCCCAGTTACCTTACACCAGGAGACTCTCTGGAATGCCTTCAAAGCCTGAAGCAAACAGCAGCCAAGTCCAGGAAGAAGTCTGTAGATCCCCAGAAGGTCTCAGACCAGCCGAAGCAAAAGCATTAAAATCATGAGCTGTAACATGGAAAGAACTCTCGGGGCGACACTTACCCAGGAAAAGGTGACGATTTGTAAAAGCCTCTTTGTAAATGACATGATCTCACCTCCCATTACATTTATATCAGCTTCTGGAATGGAGTTCAGAGTATCTACACAGTTCAAGCCATTTTTTGAAACCTTATTTTTCCGTTTCTGCTTATCACAGTGACAGCAGAAAGGGTTGGATAAATCAGGGCAGAATTGCCAACACCTCTGGAGCCTTTCCCGCTCGCTAACCTGCTGTGCCTCATGCCAGAGGGTCACTCTCTCCCCTGAAGACAAGAATCCCTCACGCGAGCCCAGTAAGACTGCAAGGATTTGTAGGTCCGCTGTTGTCACTGCAAAGTGTTCTGCTCCACTCTCAAACAATTAGTTAAGAATAGCTTGTTATCATGCTGTTAACAGCCATCTTCAGGCTGGAAAGGGAAAAGTCTTACCATGTACAGTCCTCATGTTTCAACTGTACTTGCGCGTTTGCGTGGCGCACAGACTGAAGATAGCTGACTTCTCTCCGTGTTTGGGTGACGGCATGGCTGAAAACAGGCACCGAATCAGCAATCAGCCCTTCAGAAGAGACAAGCCGTTACCATTTTACAAAAAAAAAAAGACAGCAGTTGTATAGGGAAAGATTGAATTTCTATAGATAAAACCTTTGCCAGGCTAAGAAACATTCTAGAACCGCCAGAAGAAGAAAGTTCACAGGATTTACCTCCAGCGGTAACTCCGGCTGGCAGCATCTCCCATTCCACATGACAAACAGAAGTGAAGCAGAACATCAGATACAATGTGGTACACATTAACTCTGCAAATGGAAATCCCAACCAACCCCCCTTTCTTACCTGCCCTGTGACCGCGCAGCAGGCCTCGCGTACAAGCATCCTCGCACCTGAAGCGGGTAATTCGATTCACTGACATCTGCTCAAAGTCAGCCTTGTCCCTGCCCATCGGTAAAACCGATGGAACCCTTCCATTTCCATACTCATTAAATTTTTCTTGTCCCATGAGATTTTTAAGGATTTTAGTCTAGCACAGAGGAAATCAAACGGCTACTCCTTTTTGTGACCTTATGTCTACTCCTTCAGACTTGCTTTGTTTTGGTTGTACCTCCATTTCACACAGACGTGAATGGAAATGCAGAGAGAATAAACACCAACAAACAACAGTACAGGGTGTAAAAACAAGACTCGAGCTTCCAGTGGCCATCGTCTTCACAAATCAGCTACTTTTTCAATCAGCCAAGTAGTTGTGCAGTTTCAGAGAACACTGTCACAAAACTTGGATGTATTACTACGCAAGGCGAAACGCTCTATTACGTGTCTACAGAAACTGAATGCAAATCCTCCGCTTCTTACAGCCTCTTAGTTGAAAACCCGCCCTCTATTCGTTTGTACCTGGACGCCACGTATGTCAAATACGTAAGGTTGTGTCTTTATAAGCCTCAATTTCACGTGTTGAGCAGCTGAGAAACATTTTGCCCCAAAGAAATGCAATAACTAAACCCACCAACAAGTGCAAGTGAATAAAAAAAATAAAAGCCAAAACAAACAAACAAAAAATACCCAAGACAAGCTACAGAAATTGCACCTTCAAACAACAGTAAAGGATCAAGAAGCTGAAGACATTTCTTCACGTCATCTCATTTTTGGATCTTTAATCATCACCTTAACTCACTACCACACACATGTCTGTGCACCTTGTCAGAGCCATTACAAACTGGGCGGCCAAAGAACAACCAACTTAAATCTTTTATTTTCAGCCAAATAAAAAAAGAAAAAAAATCGAGCTCTTCCTTTATTGCACTCTATAACAATTCTTGTCACAACCAAGAAGCCAATAAACAGCAAAAGCTGAATATTCCTTTAAAATCCATAGTTTAACTCTTAAAATAAAATTTATATAGAAAAGATATCATTTACAACCCATTCAGTAGTAATCAATCATTAAGTACTCACAAACCATATTCAATAACTCGTATGCAGCAGTTTCTTTGTAGGGCAGAGGGGAATATTTTTCTCCTTAGCAAATATAATATCCCACTGTTAAAGAGCAATTCAAGTCAACTTTGGAGCAACGGTGATATACACAAATTTCTTTTTGTGATAGACACAAATTTATTTGGAGAAGCGTAAGATTCATTTGGGGTAACAAGAATATATACGACTGTGTCCAGTGCATAGCTTAACTGCATCATGTGAAACGTCCATTACCTTGAACTGGCACACCATTACCGAAAGGGAAATAATTTACGCAGCAAATGCAGTGTATTCAGAGAACACCAGTGAGTCACAATAAAACAACACACAATAAAACAGCAAGATGTATTGTAACTAGATACGTGAGGAATCAAAACCAGGATTTGGCTCTGGCCGTCAGCAGCTTACAACAGTAAAGACTTCGCCCTCGAAGCCATCTTCTGAAGGAAAGGGCTGCTCCTTTCATCTGGTTAGGAAACAAAAAATTTCAAGTAAGCAGTCATAAGTACAGGTAAGATGCTTCACTGCAACTTAGATTGCCGAGGCACTATAAACCTTTTGCCTCTGATGCAGCAACGGATGCCACAGCACAGCTTGTAAGCGTAAAAGATTCAAAGCCCAAAGAAAACAGCGTTAATCAATGGGGAGAGGAATGGATACAAGATATTTGTGTATTATGCAATTACATATGCACACGAGAAGTGAAAATGCATAATTAAATGCATACACATTTTATTTAATGGCTGCATGTGTCATATAAATAGGATCAGTCATATTTTCATTTGGACATAGGTAAAGTGTTTTATGGCACGGTTTACACAGCTGCCTGTATTTGATTCTGATTCACCATCCACAACCCAAACAGAAAGAAATTAAGGACTTTTTCTTTCAGTATAGTTTCAGAAGCAGTTTGCTGCTTTGAATGGCTGTCTCTACGGCCCCCCCCATCCTCGTGATACCTAACACAGTAAGAGGGTACTTCACACTCAGATTTTCAGAGAAAAGGCAGATTAGACACGTAGCTGCTTCGTGCCAGTGCTTACGTATAAAGAGGACAACGCAAAATCAGTGACTCCCAGTCACTCACAAGGGAAATCCACACTCCAAGAATGTGCGACAGTTGAAAGAAAGGTATAGCAGAGGGAAGACAGGAAAAAGAAAGGAGCAGCATGAGGGCGATCACGAGCTGCACTGTCTGCAACCCAGTCTATAACTAGCAGTACACGGTGTACACACCACTTTTAAGTATCTCATCATTCAGGAGCTTTAAAAGCTTTCACTTACCTTTCGCACAATAACACGTTCACCAGGACTCAGGATTAAGGCTTCTCTTTCCTCCTCGGTTTCCATCTGAAGAGCGTATTCGCTAGCTACAGACCTGTAACCGCTTACTTCACATCTACAGAAAAATTACAGGGAGACAGCGGAGCACTGAATTAGCTACTCTTGTAAAGTACTGAATTCACAAAAGAAACATTGTTTTGTATACTTACATTACTGGTGAAAGGTCTCCACAAAAACCAGGAAGACTTAGTTGATGTTGCCAGGCCCTTTTCAGTCTCGATTTGCAATCTACTCTCAGGGTGTTTCCTTTATTCAGAATAAGCCCCATCATCGCTACCTGACTGAATGGTGCTTTTCAGATGATGGCAGTGATGGACACTTTATGTAGGCAGATGGACGATGGTATTTTAAATCTAAACAGTGGCTGCACTAAAGCTGTTAGATGTGAATTCTTTTTCTAACTTGGAAAAAGAGAAATATCACTGACTATCGAGTCCAAAATCTGAAGCAAGAAATTAAATTTAAAAAAATAATCCCAAAGCCCATCACATTTTCTTCATCCACAGAGTTAGACCTCGCTTTACAGCACAGTTACACATGCATTTGCATTGCTCCAAGTACTGTGGACTCACAGACAGGTTCTATTATTTGTTGTTCTACTTCTTCTATTACTTGCTCAGAAATCTAACACCCACAGGAAAAACCTATCACTAATCTCACTAAAAATAAAAGACAAAAACTCTGACGCTCCTCTTTCCAGTTCTCTAGTACGCACTGCATTTACTCCAGGCAGAGGGTAAATGAAAACATCACCATGCGTTCATCCAGGATGGCTCTGGCTCTCTGAACGTGCAAGTTATTTCCAACCACCTAAGAGTTTATTGCAGCCATCTGTCACATACTTCAAAAGTGTAAGAAAAGAAATACCTTTTACAGACACTTTTCTTTCAACAGAAAAAAACACGTTTGACAGACAGCAGTAATTTACCTGTGACTTCGCTCCTCACAGAGTCCAAGAGCCTCTTCCGCAGATTCTCTCCTCCTCCTCTCTTCCGCCAGTGTTTCTGGCAGCTGCGAGAGCGCCTGCTGCACCGAGTTGTGCTGTTGCTCAGTCTCTGCAAGCCTATGACAAAAGGAAATCCAAAATCAGTATTTTACATACTTCAAGAATTACTTCCGTCTTCTTTTTTGTTACGGAATGTTCTTTTTAGTGATCAATGCTTCATTAGAATGAGATGCTTTAGACTAGATCTTGAAATAAAAGTCACCAGTAAGTATGTATCTTTACAAAAACAAACCAGAAACATTACCAGATGAGAACAATTCAAGAATATGGCTAGGATTCATTTAATCCACTGTATAGCCACGGCTTTCCCTTTGCCCCCAAACACCTTAGGGGCATAGAAAAGCATTACTTTCGCACTTACAACACAGCTGTTAGGAAAACAATATTGCTAATACATGCTTGCAGTCCTGACCTTTTTCTGAGTTCATTTAGCTCCATGTTGTCTATTTCCACAACAACCGCACATCTTTCCTGTGGAGCTCCAGGGGGAACTTCTGCTCTAGTTTCATCCTAGAAAATATTAAAGGGGAAAAAAAAGCCAGTCAATATCTTTCTACTTGCTAAAAATCTTTATTTCGACTAAAGAAGCCACAAGCACCACAAAGCAGTGGAGTAAACCAACCTTTGTGCCACTTCATCTTCTAATTTCCAGAGCTGCAATTTTCCAAACCTCTTTTCTAACGGAAAGTTGGTGAAGAATCCTGCCCGTGTGTGCTGCAGGACTTGAAGGACACGTGTACACTGCGTAACGCAGCCATCTCTGAAGGGTGAGCAAAGCATCCACACAGCCACGTCGTCATTGATCACTGACCACAGTTTCGTCAGTAATGCAGCTGTTTGTTTATTTTTTACTTTACAGTTCTCCTTGTCTGACTTTAATTCTGTTTACACAAGAGTAAGGGTTGTTTTATGTATGTATCCATGTCCTGGGTTCGGCCAGGTCAGGGTTAATTTTCACTGGAATCCAGGAAGGGACACAGCCAGGCGCGCTGACCCAACCTGGCCAAGCAGAGCAGGGTATTCCATACCGTGTGCCCTCATGCTGGGTGCCGCTGGGGGGGAGCGGGGCGGCGGGAACTCGCTTGCAATTTCCAGTCTGAGCCAAGAGGGGTGTTTTGAAGAACACAAGTTTTACAGCACTCTAACTTTCAAATACACCAGACACCACCAATTGAGCAATATTTCTGTGTTGATACCAGCTCAGACTCACATGAGCTACTGAGGATCTCGGCTGTTGTTCTAAGTTACCTTTGAATTAATCTGCTGAAAGTGCAGCTCCTTCTGGTGCATCTCCTGAAGACAGCGCTGCAGGTCATCTTGAAGCTGATTCTTCTCAGCTAAGACACGGGCAGTGCTGACAGACAACTTCTTCTCTATTTCTGCCACAGCCTGGACTTTCTTTAATAATTCACATTCTTTTACATCCAAGAGTTTGGACAGATTCTCATTTTCACTCATTAGCTCCTGCTTCTCTTTTTCCAACATATCGATACTTTTTTTCAGATATTCATCTGCTTTTATTTGCTCCGCCAATTTTTCATCTTTCCCTTCAAGATCTGCCTGCAATTGCTTATTAACTGAAGCCTTCTCTCGTGTCTCTATTTCCATCCTGTTCATTTGTTTAAGTATTTCATTTAACTGGTTATTAAGTTCTTTGCAACATGTCTCTCTGGCTTTCAGATCTCCAGTTAATTTAACTTTCGTCTCTTCATTTTGCTGCTCCAAAACCCCAAGCTTCTGCTCTAATGAAATAATGCACTCTTGTTTCTCCTGTAATTCTTTGGTAATTGTCTCCTGATGTTCAGTATGCTCTACATGCTTCCTAGATAACTCAGCCAACTCTTCATCTTTTTTAGCATTTTCCAAAACTAGTTTGTTGTAGGAATCTTTAATTGATTTTAACTCATTTTCAAGTGTTTGTGCTTTAGTCTCTTTCTCTTTAAGCAAATTGTCCCATTTTTCCTTTAGAGCATTGTTTTCCTCAAGCTGAGATTTCAAATATTCACTTTCTTTTCTTTGTTCATCCTTAGTTTCTTGCAGCTTTTCAGATGATTTACTAATTTGTTCTTTCAGCAAAGTAATTTGTGACTCACACTCTGCAAGTATGTTACGGTATGCGACCTTGTTGGCTTTGAGTTCAGAACGGAGCTCCTTCATTGTACTGCTGGTCTCACTGCTTTGTCTTATTAATTCCTCATTTTCTTTGGTTTTAGCTTCATTCTCAACTCTCACTCTTTCTAGCTCCAGTCTCATTGTATTACTTTGCTCAGAAAGGACAGATATCTTCAGGCTTGCACCTCTGATATCGGCTGTTTGTACTTCTTTCAGGAAACGAGTTTCCCTTTCAGCCTTTGATAAAGCCTCTTCCATCCCTTCTATTTCTTCCTCTTTGCATTGCACTTGACGCTTCAGGACCATCACCTGTGCGGCACATTCTGTCATATTGCGAGACAGGACAGACACCTCCCTGTCTTTTTCTGCCACTGCTTCTTCAAGATTATCAATTTCTCTTTCGCGTTTCTGGAGATCTTGAAGAAGTTGAGATCTTTCCTCTAAATGGCTTGTATTCAATTTGTCAAGCTCTTCATTTGTCTGGTCCAGATCCAGCTGCATCGACTCTACCACGTCCTCTTGTTTCAAAGTCTAAACATCAAGAAAATAATGTTACCAGAATACTTCAAACATACGTTAGAGGGAGAATGGAAGTTACACTCCACATGTAGAACAGCTATCTAAGGTAATCAATCTGTACCCAACCGTACAGCCACAAGATAACCACGTTATTCTGTGGACTGTTTTAGCACACAGAAAGTTTAGTGCATGAAATTTTTAGCAGCCAATGCTGTTATTTTGCTGACATTTAAATGGGCCATGTTAAAAGAACAGCAAATTTCTTCTCTTACTTTATTTTAATGAGTTAGTTACCTTTTCCTTCAGTGTAGCAACTTTTTCTGTTAGATCCCTGATGACTCTCTTCTGCTCAGTGTTCTCCACTTCATAAACACTGCATTTCTTTAAGGCTTCATTCAGCTTAGTATTCAAAATAAAAGTCAATGTGATAGAAACGTATAGAATTGTATTAAAATTGTGATGTTACAGTTATAATATTAAATTTACCTAACACTGGAGTTTATGTTTTGAAATTCATAAACAAAGATAACTTAGCAACCCAAGCAAACATAACTACTTTCATGCAAAGCTCTGTGATGTGTCTAAGAAATCCTCACACCCAACTTCAAGCAACTACATGAAGCGAATAAAACTGTAAAGAAAGAGCAAAACCCTTCAGATACAGAAAACTGCAATATTGCTGCTGCGACACAAATAGGAACTTACGGCTAATGCTCACCAGTTCCAATCAATATTATTTCACAAGAACTTTAACTTACTTTTTGCTCAGTATGCACAGAATTTTCACCAAGCTCTTTGTTCAGAAGATCCTTTTCTTGAAGCAGTTGCCTCCAAGTTTCAATTTGCTCTAGTTTTTCTGTCGTGTTCAACAGCTTTTCTTCTTTTTCTCCAAGGGAAGTTTCAAGGAAGCTATTTCTGTCACTTCATCTAACAAGGAAATACATAGTTAGATATTTTGAACACAAAGCTCGCTTTAAGCTTTCTAGACTTATCAGCCCCAAACTAGGTTCCTAAAAGAATCATTATTTTTACACTTTCCATTCACACTTGCAACTACAAAAACAAGATTACTGCAACCTGAAGCAGGATCAACTCACACTTTGCAGGTGTTTTAAGAGATCATACTTCTCATCAGACGTCCAAGCTTGAAACAAAGAAAGCGAATCCTACACAGAGCTGTAAAGAACCTTCATCTTACCCTTTGAGCTGTTCATGCAAGCCAGAGATCAGAATGTGATGCTTTGCCGCATCTCGCGTTTGTTGGTTGCGTAACTGGGCAAGCTGAGTTTGCAAATGCTCATTCTCATTCTGCAACAAAAGAAGAGTGAAGCGGATTATCACGTACCAACACCCACAACAGCACAAGATAACTGGAGTCACGAAAATCGGACTCTTCAGGAGATTTACATCCCACACGGTAACAGAGACCACTATTCTAGCACATGAGCAGATCATCAGTGCAGAACACAACACTGATACCAGCAGCTCAGATGTGATGTTAGTTCACACCGATGCAACTCACCTTGCAGAAACACCTCCTGCAGCAATGCTATGATAGCATGACCTGAAGGAGGACTGCTGTACACCCAAAGCAACACACACACTCACACTGTGTTAAGGCAGCTTACTTCTCTTAAGAGGGGAAGCTACTGCTTTGAAAAAATACTTTCCTCATTGCTTTGAAGACAGTACCAAACTTGCAATTTATTTTTGCCTGTTTTTTAAGGTTGAAGGAATGCAAAAATCTGCATATGGGGGATTGTGGAGAAAAGAAACAGGAAGCAAGCTGCATTCACACAGGTTTGTGGTTTCTTTTTTTTGGGGGGGTGGGGGGTGATTTTTTTTTTTGGTTTGTTTTTTTTTTAAACACAGTGCACATCTCCTACTCTAGCCAGATACACTGAATCAATTCAAAAATAAAACCACAAAAAAAAACTGGCAACAACATCCAAAAACCAAAAGCAGAACATGTATCCAGACTCCACAGCAAACAGGACACAGAATCACACAGAATGGTCGGGGTTGGAAGGGACCTCTGTGGGTCATCTAGTCCAACCCTCCTGCCGAAGCAGGGTCACCTACAGCAGGCTGCACAGGACCGCGTCCAGGCGGCTCTTGAATATCTCCGGAGAAGGAGACTCCACAACCTCCCTGGGCAGCCTGTTCCAGTGCTCCGTCACCCTCAGAGGGAAGAAATTCTTCCTCACGTTCAGACGGAACTTCCTGTGCTTCAGTTTGTGCCCATTGCCCCTTGTCCTGTCGCTGGGCACCACTGAAAAGAGCTTGGCCCCATCGTCCTGACACCCACCCTGCAGACATTTCTAAGTATATATTAGGTCCCCTCGCAGCCTTCTCTTCTTCAGGCTGAACAAGCCCAGCTCCCCCAGCCTCTCCTCGTGGGAGAGATGTTCCAGTCCTCTCACCATCCTTGTAGCCCTCCGCTGGACTCTTTCCAGTAGCTCTTCATCTTTCTTGAACTGGGGAGCCCAGAACTGGACAGAGTACTCCAGAGGAGGCCTCACTAGGGCAGTGTAGAGGGGAAGGAGAACCTCCCTCAACCTGCTGGCCACACTCTTCTTGATGCACCCCAGGATCCCATTGGCTTTCTTGGCAGCCAGGGCACACTGCTGGCTCATGGTTAACCTGGCAAACTTGTCACCTCTGATGAAAATACGCTAGCATTTTGCAGGAGGCAGAACACACCTGTACCGCCCTCAATAGCTGCCCTTCTTCATCTACACCAAACGTTACCTGTCTTGAAAGGTTTTGTTACAAGATTCTCAAATAATAATTAACATATCAGGTTGTCTTTCATCTTAAAATCATTAATTCTTTTTTATATTTGTGCAGCTTAACAGACAAAGAACTATGAGTAATGCACTGAACCTGAAGGAGTCTGAGGAAGAGATCAGTTGTATCATTTAGTGAAAGTAAGGTTTACAAGTTATCGTAGTAACTCATCAATCAGGAAATACTAAAAAATAACCTTCCTCATAAATATTTATTTCACGGTTCCTTTTGGTGCCTCCATTGAATACTTTTACAATATCAATATATATCAAATTAATATCTGGTGTTTAGATTGTATACATATAAATAAGTATTAGTTATTACTTAACTTTTATATATTTGCACAGTTTCTTTTCTATAAATGTGTGTGTATATATGCACAGAAAAATAGTAATAATACACACACAGTTACAGAAAAGAAACTTGAGGGATGTAAGAAGAGGGACACTTCTGCCAGTAGTAACAAAATCTGTTTCAGGACCTTCTGACAAAGCCCCCCTAACAAACAATAATGAAAATCAGGTTGCCTTTTACTAGGTTTCTAAAACAAATAACAAATAACAAAGCTTACTTCCAAACAAGTTTCTCCCTGAGCTGAACAGAAGCAACAGGTTTCAACTTCAGAGCATAATCTAGCATGTGTACACCCTCTGCCAACAGAATGACGAAGCATAATGCCTTGACATGTTTTTGCTAGCTGCAAATGGGCATTTCTGTCTTACTGGAGGCTACGACTCCAAGAATATCAACAGAGAATAAAACGATTCTCTTCTATCATGAGGTTTTTACACAAACCCAAAAGCTCACCTGAAGAGTCTCCATTCTACCTTGAAGCTTCACTCTGTCTTCCAGATCCTGACAACGCTCTTCTAGAAGAAGAATTGGTTCCTGCAGTTGATTTCCTTCCATTTCCAACTCTTCAACCACAGTCCGTAAACCTGCTTCTGTCAAAGAAGAAAAATTATTTCAAGAAAGGCCTGCTAACATTCCTCAAGTCTAGAAATGGTTTCAGCTTTTTATTCACAATTCTCCCCAGTGTTGGGAACAAGCAGACCTCAGCCATTTCCAGTGGAAGTGCCCGAGACCCTGCTTTTCCAAAAATTAGATGGCAAAAGTTCCCTCAGCTGCTGAAAAAACAAAATAAAGTTGCACAGCTCAAGAACTCGGAGAATCTGGCAGAAATATTCTCAACAATACTGTGGCTCATGTTACGTTAATCATAAGCTATCGATGTACTTGCAGGATCAGATCTTAAGCACTTGTTAATAAACAATTTAAACCGGTCTGTATCAAAGTTTGCAAGTGAGTCTGTTCCATTTCAACAGCGAGATATATTTGCAGCCTTTACCACTGATATAAAAACATTTGCATTGAAAAATAAGACTTTGATTTTTAAATTAAAAGCATACAGCAATGGAACACCATTCTGTTTTGTAACATAACTGTTACAGATTGGAAGCACAGTCCCAGGAACAAGACTCGTAACTGAAAAAACACATGGCCTTGCCACACAGGACATTTCACGGGCACCAAGGCTCAACCAACTCCAGCGTGCAGACGTATTTACGTTCTGCTTCTGAACCAAAACTAGGCAGCTCATCCAGCACGCACATGCTTTGAAATGAAAAGGAAGAAAATGCAAGCCAAAAAAATGCAACAAAGATTAGAATACACCACCAGTGGGTTGTTAGTTGAATTTGGAAACAAAAATAGACACAAAATACAGATGCTGTGCATGCTTTCATAAACTGTCTAGTCGCTATCACACCTGCGTTAGGTGAAGTGTACTCTGGCCACCAGTCTCCCATGTTTTCTCCTTCAGCTGAATCAGTGCTATCCAAGGTGACGTGCAATTCTTGAAAGCTTTGCTTTCCATCAAAGTTGTATTCTTCCTACGCGTAAAAAATGAGAATGAAGTTCAATTTAAAGAGGAAAAGAAGCAAGGGTAAAATACATATCCTGTTATTAAAAGCATAGTTTCAATTCTAAGTCCTAAAGCTCAGCAAGTGATTGAGGTGCCTGAATGTCAGCATACGGGAGCGCTGTGGACACTAGAGCAACCTGCCCAGCTTCTAGCTAGTATTTCCAGAGAAGCCAAGCCTCCCACAGGTTTTGTGCGGTATCAGCCAGGACTTTTAAGACACCCCTATGTTTGGATACCTTCATTGGTCCCCTGATTTCTACAGTTAACAAGGTCCTCTGAATTTCAGGGTAAAGGATTGGAGTTCACTAAATTTAAGATTATTCTGCCAGTGGTATGTTCTTGTGACAGTGACATCCTAATTCTTACAAAAGATCTTCATTTTCTCGTGTGTCTTACAGCACCACCTACCTAGAAGCAAACCTGAATGAACTGACACCACTTACTAATAAAAGTAAAGCTCCACCAACAGAGAGATTTATCAAGATTGTATCTAAACCAAAAAAAATGGCCTTAACACATGAAGAATGCACACAGCTTCAAGCATGCGAATTACTCCAGAGTGAAGCTCGTTATTGTTCAATGTAAAGTTAAGTAGACTCCCTACTCAAGGAACAGAGAGGCGTGATGCCATTGGAATTTCTCGCCTTCTGGCTACACACCCGATCATTAAATTTACCAAAGTTTTCACTTATACAACCAATCTAAGTTCTTAAGCCCTTCGTGTATTTAACAAAAACCCCTAGTTTTATTAGCATAGAGGTAAAAATAAATTCTTATCTCTTTTAACCCACCTGAAGCTTGCTGCTGCTCCGATTGCTTTTTCTTCTTGCTTGCTGCAGCCTGCCCATTCCTTGAACTGTGGTCGGTTCCTCCTCCAGCTCCTGTTGCCCTGAGACTATGGCTGCATCAGAGCAGCCAGGAAAGAACCAGTCATCCTCAATCAGTTTTGTGCCACAGGAAGGCTATCACATTTACATCAGACACTACTACATAAAGAGAGACCAGGGACAGGCTGAAGTCCCTATCAATGACTGACAGCAACAAGATTAAAGAAGCAATCCATCGCGTTCACCTTGTGATTTCCCTCCAACATTACTACGTAGAACATCAGAATAAAGTCTGCACATCTCGCTAAGAAGCGGCAAACTGAAGTCTAACTTTACTTCTTCATCAGCTCTAAATGAAGACTTTATACAGGAGACTGGAAAGGGTGAGGTTATGCTGATACTCAAAAAAAAGCCAAACAATTCAAATGCCAAACTAGATCTCGTTTCAATTTACCAGGTTGAAATATACCTGATTTGTACGACAAAGGCATCCATCAGCTGAGACAACTGTGGTTTTTACAATCTGAACAATCACGTTAGTTTTTACGGAAATGACATACGTCCCTTTCAGCTTTAATTTTAGTACGAGCTACAAAGCCGGATCATTTGAGGAAGTCACAAGCATCTGTTACACTGCAAACCGGCATCAAACCATCTTATCGTAAATTAATCATACCATTCTTCTTAAGACAAAGATAAGAATCACTTTGAAATAAACACACTGAGTAAATTCAGAATATGAAAGCTTAGGTAGGCATTCTGTTCATTGTTAGAAATGATTTTTCATTTAAAGTACATTCCCATCTGTTTTGTGATAGGACAAAACACGTTTGGGGTAACAGATGAAGAAACAGACGGCTCATGCAAAGCAGACAGGACAGAACAGCCAGCGAAAAGACACGACAGTAAAGGTGGCTCCATACTAACTGAAAATTACACGAATCAGATAGTTACAAATTTAGCTTTCAATTTAACCACATCACTCCACGGTTGTTCTCACAGCATGCAAAATGCAGGGAACTTATGTCGATGCATCTGTGAGGTAAACACCAGAAACTATGAGGAGATTCAGCCCTGCTGGAAATAGTCAGCTTTCATCCCAGCTGTCCAACGATTACTTCTACCACGAATTTCATCAACACACAATTCTCTAACACCTACTAGACTTAAGTTCTTCCTGTGATATTTCAAAATTGCATACTTCACATGTTGTCACAAAAGACTAGAGGAAAAAAGTCAAAGAAAAAAATTAATGACCCTCTTAAAATGAGGACTGCTAAATTGGATTCTGCTTCTGGTTTTAATTACATTTTGGCTTTTGGCACTGTCACATTATCTGCATTCATTTTACACACCTTTGTTTCTTTTCAAGTATAGATTCTACAGGGATTTTTTTTTTATAAATTACACAAACCTCTTCAAAGACACAAAAATTGAAGAAAATTGCCACTGTCACATTCTCCTGCCATTCCAAGAGCTGATTCTGCAGTTCATCCACACTACCTGATTCACTGGCCTAACAAGAGAAATTGCATAGGAAAACATATTTACCAAATCCCACTGCAAATGTAAATAAAAAGTAGTAACATCCAGCAACCATAACAGCTAAATGTGACCAACGCTTCCAATGTGCCTTTGTCAGCTATCTTACAATTTTTGTAAACAGATATAATTTTTGCACTCTCACTAACGATATTTTGAATAAATTCACATAAACTCCTACCCAGGTTTATATCTGAGCTATGACACTGTGCTCACCAAAATGGCTTTTACAGGCTCTATTGTTTGTCTTTTTCTTTCTTTACTGTATCTAAACTAATTCCCTGTGTGCTACTGAACAGATGTGGTCACATTCAGGATCAAAAGTAGCATTTTTGTTACAGATAACATCAAATTATGTACAACACTGTTCATCTCAGTATGTCCCACATGGCAAAACGCAAACGCTGAGAGGTCAGGCACACTGCATTCAAACCTGAGATTTAGCTTCCAAGAGAGCTGAAGAGCTTGGTAACGTCAAGGAACCGATAACATCAAGGAATGGCTCCCCACTGCCACTTTTTTTTTTTTTTTTTAAAGTATTATTTAACAAAACTGTTGTTGTTTGTCTTGGCCTGTTAATCAGCTGCTAACACCCAGAAACATTTCCCATTAAGTGCTCGAAACTTCAGCTATTTTTCAGTCAGGAAGAAAACCATAGTGTTTTTCCATGCTCTCATGCTAAGAAGTGTGCCAGACAGCTCACAGCACAAGTGAAAGTGATCTGCCAAGCAGTCATTTGTGCCCTGAATGATTCCAATAATCCAAAAATGCTACCAGCCATAGTATGTGCATATTTTTGCACCTTCAAACATAGCGCTACAAGAAAGAGGCGTCTGGCGGTTCTTCAGCTAGAATTCTGCACAACTCCTTTCACTGTTACACACAAGTTCCTCCGTGCCCAAACACCAGCCGCATCCTCAAACTCCTTCCTTGCATAAAACTTTCAGCTTCAATTATCGTCAGCACAAACCACCTACTGCTTCATTACTCTCATTTTGTCTGATCACCATATAGATCTTTACTCAACGATCACCCAAAATTAAAAATGGCATTTCTTAACTATTGAGATAAAAACACCACAGCCAAGACACCACCTTTTCCACCACACAATGGAAGTATTTTTAGTGTGTTTACTTACATTTTCCATATAGGTAGCATCTTTTCCTTGGAAACCCTATCTTTCTTTGCTTTGAATATTTTTAAGACTTCCAGTTTGCTCCTGGAACAAGCTACATTTCTCTTCACTGCCTCCAACTCTCTTGCTAAGGTTCTGAACTAGAATCTGCATGCTTTGGAGCGAGGATTCTTTAACAGCCAGCTCATTCTTTAGAATGCAAACCAAAAGACAATTAAAAGAAGGGACCCAGAAAAAAGATACAGTAATCATCATGAAGCTGACTCCTAGCCCTTCCCTCAGAGTTAGAGCAACATTCAACTCAAAGCTCAGGTTTGGTTTGAATTGGAATGAAATTTGTCAGCACCTTCTGAAGTCGATACTAATACATACAAATGATACTGACAAAAGTAATAAAGAAATATAGATCTACTAACATAAATGAAAATAATCAGTAAAGAATTTGGATTCACGTGAAGAAGTGCAGAGGATTTGTGCTTCAGAGAAAGATGCACCGCATAACGCAGCAGAATTTGCTGATTCCTTGAAATCTCTATGGAGATTTTCTATTTCAGCTGCTAATATACCTTCAGTTCTTCATTGGGCACGAGTATTCCATTGGCAACACCACTTGATCCACACGCTGTCTGTAAATCCATGATGTAAGCATCTCTTTCAGCTCACTTCTTCTCTATCTCTGCCAGCGTGGCATCCGTTTCAGCCCCACGACAGCGCTGGGCCTCCAGTTCAACACTCTGAAAACGAAAAGACAGCACTGCTGGTCATGTATACTTCCACCATCTACAGCACAGAAGAACGGTTTAAATGTTTCCTTATTGCCTCTTTTAGGGTACTGAAAAAATTACAATCGCATTTCTGACCTGGTTCAGTTTTAACTGTAATCTTTAATTACTGAGCCTTTCTCTCTGAAATTCTGCAGCATTCACATTCCTGCCACCTGCCAGTGTCAACAGCCACGTCCACAAAACCCATCACTGCACACAACAGCTACAAACCATAACACGAAATCATCCCTTGAAAGAAAGAGAGGGACGGGGAGCAGGACAGAGAAACGGAGATAGAAAATAAGCGATGGGGAGCAGGGCAGAGCACTAGGAAGAGGAAAATAAGACAAGGCAGAGGACCGAGGAGCTCAGAGAGAAAGAAGGGTCGAAAGGAAACGCCAGAGAGGTAGAGAAATCAAGAAATACAGGGACGAGGAGCCTTGCAGAGACGGAGCACGAAAATGTAGGGACGGTGAGCGCGAAAGAGGGAGAGAGAGACGGGGGCAGGGGAGGAGATGAAGAAGAAAGGAGAGAAAAAGATGGCAACGGAGCGCAGGGGACACAGACAGAGAGAGAAAAAGGAGAGTGAACAGGAAAAAAGGGACCGAGAAACAAAGAAAGGGTCAGATCTAGACAAAGAGACCAAGAAGGGGGCGAGGGGCGTGTGTGCAGGGAAACCCCAAAACAAACCAGCAAGGGGCTAGAGAACAGAGAGGGAGAGAAAGAGAAGAAAGGGCCATGAAGCAGGACAGAGAAGGAGAGAAAGGCAAAAAGGGAGAGCAAAAAGAGCCGGCTGGACAGGGAGGTACAGCAAGAAACGACCGGACAGCCAGCAGGACAGAGAAATAGAGACAGGGAGCCGGCTAGAGAAATTCTGGAGGGAGAAAAAGAGGGAGAGGGAGCACGACACAAACACAGACAGAAGACAGGAGGTACAGGGAAAGGAAAAGGAAAAAGAAAAAAAAAAAAAAAAAAAAATATCACAGCAGCGTGGGAGAGAGAAGGATCCAGGGGAGGGCCCAGGACGCAGAAGAGGGGCGACAGGGCCCCGAGGGCCCGCCACTCACCGCAGCTCTCGCTCTCCGCGCTCCCGGGAGACTCTGCCGCTTCAGGCGCTTCTCTCTCCTGCTCTCCTCCATTCCTCTTCCCTAACTCCGGTCGCTTGGCTGTCCCCCACCTAAGACAAAACGTCCATGTCTCGCAGCTCTTACGAGACAAGGCTCCCTACGCACGTAGCCGCGCTCGCGCGCTCCACAACCGGACCATGCTGCTGCTGGTGACACATACAGACCCTGCGGGGCACGCTGGCGGCCTGGCCTGCTGCGGGCTACCAAGAGGGAGCCTTCCTCACCCGCACAGGCAGGCTCTCTCCTGCCTGCAGCCCCAGCCAGCTGCCAGCCAGCTGGCCTTCCATTTCTTCTTCTTCTTCTTCAGCCTTCTCGGGACTCTCCAGCTTCAGCCGCGACACCTCCTGCCCGCAGCCACTCAGCGCTCCGCCTCTCCCTTTTCGCCCCCATGCCGCCAGCACAGCGAGGCCCGGCACACGCAGCCCACACAAGCCCGGAGCGGGCGCAGCCAACGGCATCCCCAGGCCACGAACGGACAAACGCGTCCTCAGCGCGGCCCCTGCCACACACAAACAAGCAGCGGCCACCGCCTTCAGGGAGGCCGAGGCACGCTCCAGGGCCAGCGTGCCGCCCGCACCACGGGCCTTGCGGGAGGCCGGGCGCTCCGGGACAGGCTTCAGGGGACGTGCTGCAGCTGGGGGCGGCTGCGCGGGGCGACAGGGGCCGGAGGAGCGCTGCCGACTTGGGGGGGATGCCCGCCTCCTTCCCCCCTTCCCTTCCGTCACCTCCCGCCTCTGGCCCCGGGGCTGCCCGCACCCGGCTCGCCTCCTGCAGCCTGCCGCAGCGGCCGGCTCCAAGCTTCCCGTCCCACCACCCTCGGGCACCCACCACGCACCCCCGCACCCGCCGGAGGGGAGCCCGCGCCTCACCGCTGGCCTCTCTGCTCCCCCGCCGCCCCGACACCCGACAACACACCGCCGCCAGGCTGCTCCGCCGCACCGCGCATGCGCCACGCGCCGACGGCGCGCCGGAGGGGACACACCCTGCGCCGAACGCCGGCCTGCAGTACCGCGTTGCGCCCACGCGGCGGCGCCAGCGGGTACGGCGGGTACAGCATCCTTATGGGGGTGCGTCCTCCTGGCTGGTAGCACAACTCTTACAAATGCACGAGAAAGGGAGGTGGATAGCATAACTACTGTTCTCAGTCTCGGAAAACACCCATCACTGAAATGTTAGTCTCATTTTAGCACCAAAAATTAGAAGTAACTTGCTAATTTCTATGACATCCATACACCGTGGTTTTTTAACGGATGCAAGCAAGCCAAACCACCCTCAGAGGTGAATGAGCACAGGTGATGTGTAGAGGAACAGCACTACTTATCGCCGACAGGACGCGACGGAAGTATTTAAAAGCACTTGCGATGGACAATAGAGGGGCCAGCTTCCTCATACTCATCTTTGCTGACCCACATTTGCTGAAAAGTGGACAGAGACGCCAGTATTGAACCCCCAGTCCAGACAGAGTATTTACATTCTGCTGGTGCAATCATCCAGAAGAGAAGCACAATCTGTTGGAAATAAAGTGACAAGCAGCTAACACAGTAAACATCTCTTTGGAGGAAACAACTAGGTGAAACGCTTTTCATCATCAAAGCACAACTCCAATGAAGTAAAGCACCGAAGAGGTAGAAAGGCTGCCATATTTTGTCTTCCACCTTGAGTCGACAGAGCTGCTATAACGTTACTATGAACAGACAAATACTGCAGCCCGTTGAGAGATCTGCAGATGGCCTACAACACAGCTACCAAAAAATTACAAACGTATACGAAAGAAAAGTAAAGGTTTGAAATATTTATCCAATTTGGTTGTAAATAAAGACCGCTGGGACAACACTGCACAGAACGGTCGGAGCATTTTTCTAATGATAAAGGAATTCTTTTACGTGAAAAGAATCCCAAACCCCAAAACACTGAGATACACTGGCACTGTGTATCTAGCTAAGCACTAGATGTGAAGCTAGAAGACCTCCCGCTGATTCCCGCCTGAGCCACTCAATTGCTCAAATACACTGCATGTACCCCTGCTCCTGCGTGCTCCCGTTTCCACGCCTGCCACTCCACGTCATGCCCGTGCAACATGTCGTCTGCTGCCTGACAAACATGGCCTCTCTATTTCACTACACATTGCCTTGCTCCAAGGCAAAAGGGTCCTTCCAAACAGCTAACAAGCCGCAGACTTTGCACGCTGCTTGGATTTTGGATTTATTCTTTCACCCTTTTCTCTGATAGCCAAGCCTTGAAGCCTACAATATCCCCTGTATCTTCTCAGGTTGGTCATGTTCCCTTTAGTATTTACAGCTCCATCTTCTCTAGGTTCATCCCTACCTATCTTGCTGTTCTGTGGTGTCTTTCAAGGAGCCCCTTTCTCCTTCTTAGCCCTATTTCACTGCGAAGCCCACAGGACTGTCTTCCTTAACTGTTCTTTCACATTTTCTCAGAATGACCTCAGAAACTCCCATGGCTTCAGCAACCATTTCTATTCCAGTACCTCTCCAATCCCTCTCTTCATTCTGCTTTGGCTGTTAGGAGGAAAAGAGGCACGAATTAAGCAGGCTGTCCGAGGGTCTCCTAACATCAGGGCCTGGGATGCAAGACCTGGACATTCCCTTGTGGACATTTGCATTTGACTATAGGATCTAACTTTCCAACAAAAGCTTCTTCTGGAACCGCAGGTGTGCAAAATTACCTGAATCTTCATAGCACTTGGAGCCAAAGCGGTAATCTCTTTCTGCATACGAGCGCCAATCCCAGGATACATCGTGGTTCCTCCAGAGAGGACGTTATTGGCATAGAGATCCTTACGGATGTCGATACCACATTTCAGAGTACTGTTGTAAGTGGTTACGTGGACACCTGCAGATTCCATCCCTGAGTGGAAAGAAGTTTCAACACATGTGATTTCTCTTTCTTCCCTTCTTTTTCTTACTGTTCAAATGAAAGGGAAGCTCAGTAGTCCAAGAGAATTCCAGGAAAAAAAACCTACGTGATGCTCAGGAGAGCATCTCGTGGTACTGTTCCTTGCTAAAGAAAAGGAACAGACCAGATAAAGTCCAAACTGTGTTCCCAGGACTGTAAGTACTAGACTTTTAAACTAGCTTAACACGCATATTTTGACAAAGATCTGTGATCCAGGAAGTCCCGATTTCCACCGCTACGTTTCTGACACCACTGTTGAACACCAACGCTGATCCTCGATACACTTCTGGCAGCCAAATCCCCCCACCTCCTAACGAGCATTTCTCCTGCTGATGTTCAAATGCAGAATATTTGAACATCGCTCCTGCTGATGTTCAAATGCAGAACTTGGAGCTATATTAATGCTTCAATAGTTTGCTTTCTACACACAAACGCAGCTAGCTTTACCACTTCGTTTAATGGAAATCGTGCCAAACTGCCCGCAGTCATTTGGCTCACTCCTCACGAGTGGAATTTAAATTGAAAGTAGGAAATTTGTGTGAGGGCAGTACAAGTTACCATAGAAAGTGGCAGTCATCCACTGGATAGAATGGGAAATTTGACACTACAGATAAAACTACTGCAAAATAACGTACGATTTCATTTTGTATGATTACATTACAGATTAATATAATCAAACAATAACCTGAAGCAGCATCTAGATATAAAACCCACATAAGCAGCACCGTGCAGTTATACATCAGCCAGTCGAGATAAAAAGCACGATCTTCTGACAGTACTCTAAATCATCACCTTAGAAACTCTACTGCACTTGGAAGAGGCTGAAATCATCTTACGATGCAGGTACCTCTAAACTGACAGGCGCCTTCTCATCCAGCAGCTGTAGCAGCAGTGTTCATCGCTTCTAAAGAGCTGATTAAGTCAATAGAAGCTGCGTGTTTCTATGGACATTTGAGAATCAGTACCTCAGTTCCTATAGCTGCAGGTTGTCTATACTTCCTACGAAATTCTTCTTTTCATTCTCTGTCAAGTCCCTAGAAAGAAAAGCCCTGTCTCACCTATGAAGGATGGCTGGAAGAGAGTTTCAGGGCATCGGAACCGCTCATTTCCAATGGTGATGACCTGTCCATCAGGAAGCTCATAGCTCTTTTCAAGAGAGGAGGAGGAAGCAGCAGCTGCCATTTCATTTTCAAAATCCAAAGCCACATAACAAAGCTTCTCCTTGACGTCTCTCACAATCTCCCGTTCCGCTGCAGACAGCCAACAAGATTTTAATCAACATACAGTACAACAGCCAGGACACAGACTTTCTCATGCACATTTCCCTGAGTTCACAGATTCACAGAATATTAGGGGTTGGAAGGGACCACTGTGGGTCATCTAGTCCAACCCTCCTGCTGAAGCAGGGTCACCTACAGCAGGCTGCACAGGACCGCATCCAGGCGGGTCTTGAATGTCTCCGGAGAAGGAGACTCCACAACCTCCCTGGGCAGCCTGTTCCAGTGCTCCGTCACCCTCAGAGGGAAGAAATTCTTCCTCACGTTCAGACGGAACTTCCTGTGCTTCAGTTTGTGCCCATTGCCCCTTGTCCTGTCGCTGGGCACCACTGAAAAGAGCTTGGCCCCATCTTCCTGACACCCACCCTGCAGACATTTCTAAGTATATATTAGGTCCCCTCGCAGCCTTCTCTTCTTCAGGCTGAACAAGCCCAGCTCCCCCAGCCTCTCCTCGTGGGAGAGATGTTCCAGTCCTCTCACCATCCTTGTAGCCCTCCGCTGGACTCTTTCCAGTAGCTCCTCATCTTTCTTGAACTGGGGAGCCCAGAACTGGACAGAGTACTCCAGAGGAGGCCTCACTAGGGCAGTGTAGAGGGGAAGGAGAACCTCCCTCAACCTGCTGGCCACACTCTTCTTGATGCACCCCAGGATCCCATTGGCTTTCTTGGCAGCCAGGGCACACTGCTGGCTCATGGTTAACCTGGCAAACTTGTCACCTCTGATGAAAATACGCTAGCATTTTGCAGGAGGCAGAACACACCTGTACCGCCCTCAATAGCTGCCCTTCTTCATCTACACCAAACGTTACCTGTCTTGAAAGGCTTTGTTACAAGATTCTCAAATAATAATTAACATATCAGGTTGTCTTTCATCTTAAAATCATTAATTCTTTTTTATATTTGTGCAGCTTAACAGACAAAGAACTACAAGTAATGCACTGAACCTGAAGGAGTCTGAGGAAGAGAGCAGTTGTATCATTTAGTGAAAGTAAGGTTTACAAATTATCATAGTAACTCATCAATCAGGAAATACTAAAAAATAACCTTCCTCATAAATATTTATTTCACTGTTCCTTTTGGTGCCTCCATTGAATACTTTTACAATATCAATATATATCAAATTAATATCTGGTGTTTAGATTGTATATATATAAGTTATTACTTCACTTTTATATATTTGCACAGTTTCTTTTCTATAACTGTGTGTGTATATATGCACAGAAAAATAATAATAATACACACACAGTTACAGAAAAGAAACTTGAGGGATGTAAGAAGAGGGACACTTCTGCCAGTAGTAACAAAATCTGTTTCAGGACCTTCTGACAAAGCCCCCCTAACAAACAATAATGAAAATCAGGTTGCCTTTTACTAGGTTTCTAAAACAAGTAACAAATAACAAAGCTTACTTCCAAACAAGTTTCTCCCTGAGCTGAACAGAAGCAACAGGTTTCAACTTCAGAGCATAATCTAGCATGTGTACACCCTCTGCCAACAGAATGACGAAGCATAATGCCTTGACATGTTTTTGCTAGCTGCAAATGGGCATTTCTGTCTTACTGGAGGCTACGACTCCAAGAATATCAACAGAGAATAAAACGATTCTCTTCTATCATGAGGTTTTTACACAAACCCAAAAGCTCACCTGAGGAGTCTCCATTCTAACTTGAAGCTGCACTCTGTCTTCCAGATCCTGACAACGCTCTTCTAGAAGAAGAATTTGTTCCTGCAGTTGATTTCCTTCCATTTCCAACTCTTCAACCACACTCCGTAAACCTGCTTCTGTCAAAGAAGAAAAATTATTTCAAGAAAGGCCTGCTAACATTCCTCAAGTCTAGAAATGGTTTCAGCTTTTTATTCACAATTCTCCCCAGTGTTGGGAACAAGCAGACCTCAACCATTTCCAGTGGAAGTGCCCGAGACCCTGCTTTTCCAAAAATTAGATGGCAAAAGTGTAAAATTAAGTAGACTCCCTACTCAAGGAACAGAGAGGCGTGATGCCATTGGAATTTCTCGTCTTCTGGCTACACAGCTGATCATTAAATTTACCAAAGTTTTCACTTATACAACCAATCTAAGTTCTTAAGCCCTTCGTGTATTTAACAAAAACGTGCTGCAGCTGGGGCCGGCTGCGCGGGGCGAGAGGGGCCGGTGGAGCGCTGCCGGCTTGGGGGGGATGCCCGCCTCCTTCCCCCCTTCCCTTCCGTCACCGCCTGCCTCTGGCCCCGGGGCTGCCCGCACCCGGCTCGCCTCCTGCAGCCTGCCGCAGCGGCCGGCTCCAAGCTTCCCGTCCCACCACCCTCGGGAAGCCACCACGCACCCCCGCACCCGCCGGAGGGGAGCCCCCGCCTCACCGCTGGCCTCTCTGCTCCCCCGCCGCCCCGACACCCGACAACACACCGCCGCCATGCTGCTCCGCCGCACCGCGCATGCGCCACGCGCCGACGGCGCGCCGGAGGGGCCACACCATGCGCCGAACGCCTGCCTGCAGTACCGCGTTGCGTCCACGAGGCGGCGCCAGGGGGTACGGCGCGGCGTCCACGCCCAGCGCCGGCTCCGGGCAGCCCCCGACTCGCGGCTCCGACACGGCGCCGCACCCCCGCCGCTCCTTGCCCCCGACACGGACCCCGCCCTCCCGGGGGCTTTTCCCCGGGTCCCGCCGCTCCATCCACTTCCCCCCTACACCCCGCGCTCACCTTCTCCCTCGCTGCAGCCGCAACGCGGCTATGGCTCCGCTCCTCCTTCGGCTCCCATCGGGCCCGGCACGGCAGCACCGGGCCCTCTACCGGCAGAGGGAGTGGCCGTCGCCATCAGCCCCGCTGCCTGCACCTGGGGCTCTTCCGGCCCCGGCCCACGGCTGGAGCCCATGATACCGTCATTGGGCAAACACAAAGACTCTCTGAAGCCCTTTGGGCACTTCAGCAAGCAGCCAGGCGTTCCTTATTGCAGCGCCGGACACACAGGGCACGCCTCCTCCCAGCGCTCAAAGCACCTGCGCCACTCGAGCGGCAGTACCGTACTTTGCTCACCGGATGGCAGCAGCGAGCTCTTGGACATGGCGCCACCGCGCATTGGCGCCACCCGAGCCGCAGTACCGAACTTTGCTCACCGGGTGGCAGCAGCGAGCTCTTAGACACGGCGCCACCGCGCATTGGCGCCACCCGAGCCGCAGTACCGAACTTTGCTCACCGGGTGGCAGCAGCGAGCTCTTGGACACGGCGCCGCCCGAGCCGCAGTACCGAACTTTGCTCACCGGGTGGCAGCAGCGAGCTCTTCGACACGGCGCCGCCCGAGCCGCAGTACCGAACTTTGCTCACCGGGTGGCAGCAGCGATCGTACCGGCCCCTCCACGGCCACCCGGGCCACGGCAGCACCGGGCCCTCCACCGGCAGAGGGAGGGGCCGTCGCCATCAGCCCCGCTGCCCGCACCTGGGGCTCCCCCGGCCCACGGCTGGAGCCCGGCACGAACAGGGGGCCGTCGCCCCAGCCCCACAGCCCGTCCCCTCCTCCCCTGGCCTCTGGCGCAGCCCCTCGTCCCGTGCAAACCAAGCACAAACGCAGCCGCCAGGGCAAAAGGGACCGCAGGTCTTTATTCAGTCACGCACCCAGCCAGTCCCGGGAGCCGCTCCGCCCCGGGGCTCGGGGCCCCCGACGCTCCCTCTGCCCCTCCGACACCTCGGCACTCCTTCCCGCAGCTGTGCCCGTTGCTCCAGCGGGGAACAGTCCGTCCGTCGCCTCCCGGAGCGACGCGCTGCTCGGCAGAGGCTGCCAAAAATGAGGAGCAGGGTGCAGGCCACTACAAGAGAGGAGAAAAGTGACAGGTGGCTGGACAGCGGCAGTGGAACGAGAAAGCACCAAGCAGGGAAAGGGACAGCGAGAGAAGGACGGGGACAGGCAGTCCCACAGAGACGGAGAAAGAAGCAGCAGCAAGAGAGGAAGAGCAGCAGCAGAAAGAAGAAGAGGGAGCAGGACACAGACCGAAAATGAAGAATGGGGAGCGGGAAGGAGATGCAAAAAAATCCCCTGCAGCATGACAGAGGAAAAAAGAACAGCGGCAGGGACCTGGACAAAGAGAGATGAGGAAATAGAATAGAATAGACATGGAGAAAGCAGTAGATCTGTGACGTGCTACGGAGCCAAGAAGGAAGGCCTCGAATCAAGGGACGAGGAGGCAGACAGAGAGCACCAAAGACAGCAAAAGTACTGACAGGCTACAGAGTAGGAGGAAAGCAAAACTAGTAACCGGGAGCTGAACAGAAAGAGGGGAAGAAGGAAAAAAATGCCACAGGCTGCAAGGCAGAAAGAGGGAGGACCTAAAAGATGGGGACAAGTCAGAGACAGATGGAGAAAGAAGGTACACAAGAGCAGAAAAAAAAATAATCGTAGCAGTGGGGGAAAGAGAGGGAGCCGGGCAGGGCCCAGGATGCAGAAGAGGGGTGACAGGGCCCCGAGGGCCCAGGACTCACCGCAGCTCTCACTCTCGGTGCTGCCGGGAGACTTGGACACTTCAGATGTTTCTCTCTCCTTCTCTCTTCCCTTCTTCTTCCGCAACTCCAATCGTTTGGCTCTCCTCCACCTGAGAGAAAATGCATGTGGCTGTCTTAGAGCTCATACGAGACGTGGCTTCCTAGACAAGAAGCCTCAGGAACAGGACAGAGAAAAAGAGAGAATATGATGAGTGGGAAGCAGAACACATGGATCGAGAGAGAACTTGAATCAGAGGAGTAAACAAGGCAGGAAAGAGAGATAAAGACAGGGAAGAAGCCACAAGAAAAGGGCCTTTCTGGCCTCTACTCGCACCCCCCGGCCTCCCTTTTTTTCTGGCCTCTACTCTCGCCCCCGGCCTCCCACCCCTTTCCGGCCTCCTTTTTTTTCCTGGCCTCTACTCCCCCCTCCTCGGCCACCCCCCCCCCCCACCTCCCACCCCTCGTCAGCCTCCTACCTCCCTTTTTGCTGGCCTCTACTTAATTCAGCTTCCCACCCTTTTTCAGCCTCCCACCCCTGTCCCACGCAGTGCAGGACACACTGACAGAGAGAGAAAAAGGACAGGCAACAGGAAGAAACGTACTAAGAAACAAAGAAAGGGTCAGACGAAGAAGGGGGTGGGTGGTCAGGGTTGGAACCCCAACACAAACCAGCAAGGGGCTAGAGGACAGACAGAGAGGAAGACAAGAACGGGCCGGGAAGCAGGAAGAGAAGGAGAGAAAGGCAAAAAGGGAGAGCCGGCTGCACAGGCAGGTACAGCAAGAAACGACCGGACAGGCAGCAGGATCGAGAAAGAGAGACAGAAAAACTGGGGACAGGAAGCAGGACAGAGGGACGGCGAGAGGAAACCAGGGCCAGGGAGCAGGACAGCGGTGGAAAAAGAGGCACTGGGGCAGTAGGACAGAAAGAGAAGGAAGAAAGGCCAGAAGAAGGACGGGGAATAACAGCGAAGGGAAAGAGAAGGACAAGGAGCAGGACAGATTGTCAGAGAAAGACAGGGACAGGGAGCGGGACAAGGTGATACTGAGAGAGAAAAAGGGGACAAGGAGGCAGGACAAAGTGAAAGACAGGCACAAGTAAGAGACGGGGGAGCAGGACAGAGACGGAGGGGGAAAAGCCTCAGCTGGGCAGCAGGAGACAGAGGCGGAGAAGGGAAAAAACAGCACCGGGCTGAGGGACCCTGAGGGAGGAATTAAAAAAACAAACACAGGGAGCAGGACAAAATGACAGAGAGAGAGAAAAGGGACAGAGCAGGACAGCATTGGTGGGAGAAATGCCACCGTGACAGGCAGCGGGAGAGAGGTATGGAGAAAGAAAAAAAATACCGAGGAAGAGAGAAAGGAAACAAGGGACAGCGAGCTGCACAGGGGGATAGAGAAATAAAGGATGGGAGAGGGAATGGTGCAGAGAGGGAAAGGCAGAAAAAACAGCAAGAGGCAGCAGGGCAAAAGGACAGCAAGAGGAAAAAGGAAAGGGACAGGGAGCTGGACAGAGATGGGAAAAAAAGCAGCGGGGACACACGAAAAGAGACAGAAAGAGAAGGGCACAAAAGGATAGATGAGGACAGCGGCAGGATGGAGACGCAGAACAAAACCTGGGACGGTCAACCTGGGTGGGCGGGGAGCGGGTCAGAGAGCCGGAGAAAGGAAAAACTCTGCTGTGGAGCAGCCGAGGGGGACGGAGAAAGACAGACAGGGACGGGGAGCAGGGCAGAGAAACGGAGAGAGAAAATAAGCGATGGGGAGCAGGGCAGAGCACTAGGAAGAGGAAAATAAGACAAGGCAGAAGACCAGGGAGCTCAGAGAGAAAGAAGGGTCGAAAGGAAACGCCAGAGAGGTAGAGAAATCAAGAAATACAGGGACGAGGAGCCTTGCAGAGACGAAGCACAAAAATGTAGGGCCGGTGAGCGCGAAAGAGGGAGAGAGAGACGGGGGCAGGGGGAGGAGATGAAGAAGAAAGGAGAGATAAAGATGGCAACGGAGTGCAGGACACACAGACAGAGAGAGAAAAAGGACAGTGAACAGGAAAAAAGGGACCGAGAAACAAAGAAAGGGTCAGATCTAGACAAAGAGACCAAGAAGGGGGCGGGGGGGGTGTGTGCAGGGAAACCCCAAAAGAAACCAGCAAGGGGCTAGAGAACAGAGAGGGAGAGAAAGAGAAGAAAGGGCCATGAAGCAGGACAGAGAAGGAGAGAAAGGCAAAAAGGGAGAGCAAAAAGAGAGCCGGCTGGACAGGGAGGTACAGCAAGAAACGACCGGACAGGTAGCAGGACACAGAAATAGAGACAGGGAGCCGGCTAGAGAAATTCTGGAGGGAGAAAAAGAGGGAGAGGGAGCACAACACAAACACAGACAGAAGACGGGAGGTACAGGGAAAGGAAAAGAAAAGGAAAAAGAAAAAAACAAATAAAAAAAATATCACAGCAGCGTGGGAGAGAGAAGGATCCAGGGGAGGGCCCGGGACGCAGAAGAGGGGCGACAGGGCCCCGAGGGCCCGCCACTCACCGCAGCTCTTGCTCTCAGCGCTCCCGGGAGACTCTGCCGCTTCAGACGCTTCTCTCTCCTGCTCTCCTCCATTCCTCTTCCCTAACTCCGGTCGCTTGGCTGTCCCCCACCTAAGACAAAACGTCCATGTCTCGCAGCTCTTACGAGACAAGGCTCCCTACGCACGTAGCTGCGCTCGCGCGCTCCACAACCGGACCATGCTGCTGCTGGTGACACATACAGACCCTGCGGGGCACGCTGGCGGCCTGGCCTGCTGCGGGCTACCAAGAGGGAGCCTTCCTCACCCGCACAGGCAGGCTCTCTCCTGCCTGCAGCGCCAGCGGCAGCTGGCCTTCTATTTCTTCTTCTTCTTCAGCCTTCTCGGGACTCTCCAGCTTCAGCCGCGACACCTCCTGCCCGCAGCCACTCAGCGCTCCGCCTCTCCCTTTTCGCCCCCACGCCGCCAGCACAGCGAGGCCCGGCACACGCAGCCCACACAAGCCCGGAGCGGGCGCAGCCAACGGCATCCCCAGGCCACGAACGGACAAACGCGTCCTCAGCGCGGCCCCTGCCACACACAAACAAGCAGCGGCCACCGCCTTCAGGGAGGCCGAGGCACGCTCCAGGGCCAGCGTGCCGCCCGCACACCACGGGCCTTGCGGGAGGCCGGGCGCTCCGGGACAGGCTTCAGGGGACGTGCTGCAGCTGGGGGCGGCTGCGCGGGGCGACAGGGGCCGGAGGAGCGCTGCCGGCTTTGGGGGGTGTCCGCCTCCTTCCCCCCTTCCCTTCCGTCACCTCCCGCCTCTGGCCCCGGGGCTGCCCGCACCCGGCTCGCCTCCTGCAGCCTGCCGCAGCGGCCGGCTCCAAGCTTCCCGTCCCACCACCCTCGGGCACCCACCACGCACCCCCGCACCCGCCGGAGGGGAGCCCGCGCCTCACCGCTGGCCTCTCTGCTCCCCCGCCGCCCCGACACCCGACAACACACCGCCGCCAGGCTGCTCCGCCGCACCGCGCATGCGCCACGCGCCGATGGCGCGCCGGAGGGGACACACCCCGCGCCGAACGCCGGCCTGCAGTACCGCGTGGCGCCCACGCGGCGGCGCCAGCGGGTACGGCGGGTACAGCATCCTTATGGGGGTGCGTCCTCCTGGCTGGTAGCACAACTCTTACAAATGCACGAGAAAGGGAGGTGGATAGCATAACTACTGTTCTCAGTCTCGGAAAACACCCATCACTGAAATGTTAGTCTCATTTTAGCACCAAAAATTAGAAGTAACTTGCTAATTTCTATGACATCCATACACCGTGGTTTTTTAACGGATGCAAGCAAGCCAAACCACCCTCAGAGGTGAATGAGCACAGGTGATGTGTAGAGGAACAGCACTACTTATCGCCGACAGGACGCGACGGAAGTATTTAAAAGCACTTGCGATGGACAATAGAGGGGCCAGCTTCCTCATACTCATCTTTGCTGACCCACATTTGCTGAAAAGTGGACAGAGACGCCAGTATTGAACCCCCAGTCCAGACAGAGTATTTACATTCAGGTGGTGCAATCATCCAGAAGAGAAGCACAATCTGTTGGAAATAAAGTGACAAGCAGCTAACACAGTAAACATCTCTTTGGAGGAAACAACTAGGTGAAACGCTTTTCATCATCAAAGCACAACTCCAATGAAGTAAAGCACCGAAGAGGTAGAAAGGCTGCCATATTTTGTCTTCCACCTTGAGTCGACAGAGCTGCTATAACGTTACTATGAACAGACAAATACTGCAGCCCGTTGAGAGATCTGCAGATGGCCTACAACACAGCTACCAAAAAATTACAAACGTATACGAAAGAAAAGTAAAGGTTTGAAATATTTATCCAATTTGGTTGTAAATAAAGACCGCTGGGACAACACTGCACAGAACGGTCGGAGCATTTTTCTAATGATAAAGGAATTCTTTTACGTGAAAAGAATCCCAAACCCCAAAACACTGAGATACACTGGCACTGTGTATCTAGCTAAGCACTAGATGTGAAGCTAGAAGACCTCCCGCTGATTCCCGCCTGAGCCACTCAATTGCTCAAATACACTGCATGTACCCCTGCTCCTGCGTGCTCCCGTTTCCACGCCTGCCACTCCACGTCATGCCCGTGCAACATGTCGTCTGCTGCCTGACAAACATGGCCTCTCTATTTCACTACACATTGCCTTGCTCCAAGGCAAAAGGGTCCTTCCAAACAGCTAACAAGCCGCAGACTTTGCACGCTGCTTGGATTTTGGATTTATTCTTTCACCCTTTTCTCTGATAGCCAAGCCTTGAAGCCTACAATATCCCCTGTATCTTCTCAGGTTGGTCATGTTCCCTTTAGTATTTACAGCTCCATCTTCTCTAGGTTCATCCCTACCTATCTTGCTGTTCTGTGGTGTCTTTCAAGGAGCCCCTTTCTCCTTCTTAGCCCTATTTCACTGCGAAGCCCACAGGACTGTCTTCCTTAACTGTTCTTTCACATTTTCTCAGAATGACCTCAGAAACTCCCATGGCTTCAGCAACCATTTCTATTCCAGTACCTCTCCAATCCCTCTCTTCATTCTGCTTTGGCTGTTAGGAGGAAAAGAGGCACGAATTAAGCAGGCTGTCCGAGGGTCTCCTAACATCAGGGCCTGGGATGCAAGACCTGGACATTCCCTTGTGGACATTTGCATTTGACTATAGGATCTAACTTTCCAACAAAAGCTTCTTCTGGAACCGCAGGTGTGCAAAATTACCTGAATCTTCATAGCACTTGGAGCCAAAGCGGTAATCTCTTTCTGCATACGAGCGCCAATCCCAGGATACATCGTGGTTCCTCCAGAGAGGACGTTATTGGCATAGAGATCCTTACGGATGTCGATACCACATTTCAGAGTACTGTTGTAAGTGGTTACGTGGACACCTGCAGATTCCATCCCTGAGTGGAAAGAAGTTTCAACACATGTGATTTCTCTTTCTTCCCTTCTTTTTCTTACTGTTCAAATGAAAGGGAAGCTCAGTAGTCCAAGAGAATTCCAGGAAAAAAAACCTACGTGATGCTCAGGAGAGCATCTCGTGGTACTGTTCCTTGCTAAAGAAAAGGAACAGACCAGATAAAGTCCAAACTGTGTTCCCAGGACTGTAAGTACTAGACTTTTAAACTAGCTTAACACGCATATTTTGACAAAGATCTGTGATCCAGGAAGTCCCGATTTCCACCGCTACGTTTCTGACACCACTGTTGAACACCAACGCTGATCCTCGATACACTTCTGGCAGCCAAATCCCCCCACCTCCTAACGAGCATTTCTCCTGCTGATGTTCAAATGCAGAATATTTGAACATCGCTCCTGCTGATGTTCAAATGCAGAACTTGGAGCTATATTAATGCTTCAATAGTTTGCTTTCTACACACAAACGCAGCTAGCTTTACCACTTCGTTTAATGGAAATCGTGCCAAACTGCCCGCAGTCATTTGGCTCACTCCTCACGAGTGGAATTTAAATTGAAAGTAGGAAATTTGTGTGAGGGCAGTACAAGTTACCATAGAAAGTGGCAGTCATCCACTGGATAGAATGGGAAATTTGACACTACAGATAAAACTACTGCAAAATAACGTACGATTTCATTTTGTATGATTACATTACAGATTAATATAATCAAACAATAACCTGAAGCAGCATCTAGATATAAAACCCACATAAGCAGCACCGTGCAGTTATACATCAGCCAGTCGAGATAAAAAGCACGATCTTCTGACAGTACTCTAAATCATCACCTTAGAAACTCTACTGCACTTGGAAGAGGCTGAAATCATCTTACGATGCAGGTACCTCTAAACTGACAGGCGCCTTCTCATCCAGCAGCTGTAGCAGCAGTGTTCATCGCTTCTAAAGAGCTGATTAAGTCAATAGAAGCTGCGTGTTTCTATGGACATTTGAGAATCAGTACCTCAGTTCCTATAGCTGCAGGTTGTCTATACTTCCTACGAAATTCTTCTTTTCATTCTCTGTCAAGTCCCTAGAAAGAAAAGCCCTGTCTCACCTATGAAGGATGGCTGGAAGAGAGTTTCAGGGCATCGGAACCGCTCATTTCCAATGGTGATGACCTGTCCATCAGGAAGCTCATAGCTCTTTTCAAGAGAGGAGGAGGAAGCAGCAGCTGCCATTTCATTTTCAAAATCCAAAGCCACATAACAAAGCTTCTCCTTGACGTCTCTCACAATCTCCCGTTCCGCTGCAGACAGCCAACAAGATTTTAATCAACATACAGTACAACAGCCAGGACACAGACTTTCTCATGCACATTTCCCTGAGTTCACAGATTCACAGAATATTAGGGGTTGGAAGGGACCACTGTGGGTCATCTAGTCCAACCCTCCTGCTGAAGCAGGGTCACCTACAGCAGGCTGCACAGGACCGCATCCAGGCGGGTCTTGAATGTCTCCGGAGAAGGAGACTCCACAACCTCCCTGGGCAGCCTGTTCCAGTGCTCCGTCACCCTCAGAGGGAAGAAATTCTTCCTCACGTTCAGACGGAACTTCCTGTGCTTCAGTTTGTGCCCATTGCCCCTTGTCCTGTCGCTGGGCACCACTGAAAAGAGCTTGGCCCCATCGTCCTGACACCCACCCTGCAGACATTTCTAAGTATATATTAGGTCCCCTCGCAGCCTTCTCTTCTTCGGGCTGAACAAGCCCAGCTCCCCCAGCCTCTCCTCGTGGGAGAGATGTTCCAGTCCTCTCACCATCCTTGTAGCCCTCCGCTGGACTCTCTCCAGTAGCTCCTCATCTTTCTTGAACTGGGGAGCCCAGAACTGGACAGAGTACTCCAAAGGAGGCCTCACTAGGGCAGTGTAGAGGGGAAGGAGAACCTCCCTCAACCTGCTGGCCACACTCTTCTTGATGCACCCCAGGATCCCATTGGCTTTCTTGGCAGCCAGGGCACACTGCTGGCTCATGGTTAACCTGGCAAACTTGTCACCTCTGATGAAAATACGCTAGCATTTTGCAGGAGGCAGAACACACCTGTACCGCCCTCAATAGCTGCCCTTCTTCATCTACACCAAACGTTACCTGTCTTGAAAGGCTTTGTTACAAGATTCTCAAATAATAATTAACATATCAGGTTGTCTTTCATCTTAAAATCATTAATTCTTTTTTATATTTGTGCAGCTTAACAGACAAAGAACTACGAGTAATGCACTGAACCTGAAGGAGTCTGAGGAAGAGAGCAGTTGTATCATTTAGTGAAAGTAAGGTTTACAAATTATCATAGTAACTCATCAATCAGGAAATACTAAAAAATAACCTTCCTCATAAATATTTATTTCACTGTTCCTTTTGGTGCCTCCATTGAATACTTTTACAATATCAATATATATCAAATTAATATCTGGTGTTTAGATTGTATATATATAAGTTATTACTTCACTTTTATATATTTGCACAGTTTCTTTTCTATAACTGTGTGTGTATATATGCACAGAAAAATAATAATAATACACACACAGTTACAGAAAAGAAACTTGAGGGATGTAAGAAGAGGGACACTTCTGCCAGTAGTAACAAAATCTGTTTCAGGACCTTCTGACAAAGCCCCCCTAACAAACAATAATGAAAATCAGGTTGCCTTTTACTAGGTTTCTAAAACAAGTAACAAATAACAAAGCTTACTTCCAAACAAGTTTCTCCCTGAGCTGAACAGAAGCAACAGGTTTCAACTTCAGAGCATAATCTAGCATGTGTACACCCTCTGCCAACAGAATGACGAAGCATAATGCCTTGACATGTTTTTGCTAGCTGCAAATGGGCATTTCTGTCTTACTGGAGGCTACGACTCCAAGAATATCAACAGAGAATAAAACGATTCTCTTCTATCATGAGGTTTTTACACAAACCCAAAAGCTCACCTGAGGAGCCTCCATTCTAACTTGAAGCTGCACTCTGTCTTCCAGATCCTGACAACGCTCTTCTAGAAGAAGAATTTGTTCCTGCAGTTGATTTCCTTCCATTTCCAACTCTTCAACCACACTCCGTAAACCTGCTTCTGTCAAAGAAGAAAAATTATTTCAAGAAAGGCCTGCTAACATTCCTCAAGTCTAGAAATGGTTTCAGCTTTTTATTCACAATTCTCCCCAGTGTTGGGAACAAGCAGACCTCAACCATTTCCAGTGGAAGTGCCCGAGACCCTGCTTTTCCAAAAATTAGATGGCAAAAGTGTAAAATTAAGTAGACTCCCTACTCAAGGAACAGAGAGGCGTGATGCCATTGGAATTTCTCGTCTTCTGGCTACACAGCTGATCATTAAATTTACCAAAGTTTTCACTTATACAACCAATCTAAGTTCTTAAGCCCTTCGTGTATTTAACAAAAACGTGCTGCAGCTGGGGCCGGCTGCGCGGGGCGAGAGGGGCCGGTGGAGCGCTGCCGGCTTGGGGGGGATGCCCGCCTCCTTCCCCCCTTCCCTTCCGTCACCGCCTGCCTCTGGCCCCGGGGCTGCCCGCACCCGGTTCGCCTCCTGCAGCCTGCCGCAGCGGCCGGCTCCAAGCTTCCCGTCCCACCACCCTCGGGAAGCCACCACGCACCCCCGCACCCGCCGGAGGGGAGCCCCCGCCTCACCGCTGGCCTCTCTGCTCCCCCGCCGCCCCGACACCCGACAACACACCGCCGCCATGCTGCTCCGCCGCACCGCGCATGCGCCACGCGCCGACGGCGCGCCGGAGGGGCCACACCATGCGCCGAACGCCTGCCTGCAGTACCGCGTTGCGTCCACGAGGCGGCGCCAGGGGGTACGGCGCGGCGTCCACGCCCAGCGCCGGCTCCGGGCAGCCCCCGACTCGCGGCTCCGACACGGCGCCGCACCCCCGCCGCTCCTTGCCCCCGACACGGACCCCGCCCTCCCGGGGGCTTTTCCCCGGGTCCCGCCGCTCCATCCACTTCCCCCCTACACCCCGCGCTCACCTTCTCCCTCGCTGCAGCCGCAACGCGGCTATGGCTCCGCTCCTCCTTCGGCTCCCATCGGGCCCGGCACGGCAGCACCGGGCCCTCTACCGGCAGAGGGAGTGGCCGTCGCCATCAGCCCCGCTGCCTGCACCTGGGGCTCTTCCGGCCCCGGCCCACGGCTGGAGCCCATGATACCGTCATTGGGCAAACACAAAGACTCTCTGAAGCCCTTTGGGCACTTCAGCAAGCAGCCAGGCGTTCCTTATTGCAGCGCCGGACACACAGGGCACGCCTCCTCCCAGCGCTCAAAGCACCTGCGCCACTCGAGCGGCAGTACCGTACTTTGCTCACCGGATGGCAGCAGCGAGCTCTTGGACATGGCGCCACCGCGCATTGGCGCCACCCGAGCCGCAGTACCGAACTTTGCTCACCGGGTGGCAGCAGCGAGCTCTTAGACACGGCGCCACCGCGCATTGGCGCCACCCGAGCCGCAGTACCGAACTTTGCTCACCGGGTGGCAGCAGCGAGCTCTTGGACACGGCGCCGCCCGAGCCGCAGTACCGAACTTTGCTCACCGGGTGGCAGCAGCGAGCTCTTCGACACGGCGCCGCCCGAGCCGCAGTACCGAACTTTGCTCACCGGGTGGCAGCAGCGATCGTACCGGCCCCTCCACGGCCACCCGGGCCACGGCAGCACCGGGCCCTCCACCGGCAGAGGGAGGGGCCGTCGCCATCAGCCCCGCTGCCCGCACCTGGGGCTCCCCCGGCCCACGGCTGGAGCCCGGCAGGAACAGGGGGCCGTCGCCCCAGCCCCACAGCCCGTCCCCTCCTCCCCTGGCCTCTGGCGCAGCCCCTCGTCCCGTGCAAACCAAGCACAAACGCAGCCGCCAGGGCAAAAGGGACCGCAGGTCTTTATTCAGTCACGCACCCAGCCAGTCCCGGGAGCCGCTCCGCCCCGGGGCTCGGGGCCCCCGACGCTCCCTCTGCCCCTCCGACACCTCGGCACTCCTTCCCGCAGCTGTGCCCGTTGCTCCAGCGGGGAACAGTCCGTCCGTCGCCTCCCGGAGCGACGCGCTGCTCGGCAGAGGCTGCCAAAAATGAGGAGCAGGGTGCAGGCCACTACAAGAGAGGAGAAAAGTGACAGGTGGCTGGACAGCGGCAGTGGAACGAGAAAGCACCAAGCAGGGAAAGGGACAGCGAGAGAAGGACGGGGACAGGCAGTCCCACAGAGACGGAGAAAGAAGCAGCAGCAAGAGAGGAAGAGCAGCAGCAGAAAGAAGAAGAGGGAGCAGGACACAGACCGAAAATGAAGAATGGGGAGCGGGAAGGAGATGCAAAAAAATCCCCTGCAGCATGACAGAGGAAAAAAGAACAGCGGCAGGGACCTGGACAAAGAGAGATGAGGAAATAGAATAGAATAGACATGGAGAAAGCAGTAGATCTGTGACGTGCTACGGAGCCAAGAAGGAAGGCCTCGAATCAAGGGACGAGGAGGCAGACAGAGAGCACCAAAGACAGCAAAAGTACTGACAGGCTACAGAGTAGGAGGAAAGCAAAACTAGTAACCGGGAGCTGAACAGAAAGAGGGGAAGAAGGAAAAAAATGCCACAGGCTGCAAGGCAGAAAGAGGGAGGACCTAAAAGATGGGGACAAGTCAGAGACAGATGGAGAAAGAAGGTACACAAGAGCAGAAAAAAAAATAATCGTAGCAGTGGGGGAAAGAGAGGGAGCCGGGCAGGGCCCAGGATGCAGAAGAGGGGTGACAGGGCCCCGAGGGCCCAGGACTCACCGCAGCTCTCACTCTCGGTGCTGCCGGGAGACTTGGACACTTCAGATGTTTCTCTCTCCTTCTCTCTTCCCTTCTTCTTCCGCAACTCCAATCGTTTGGCTCTCCTCCACCTGAGAGAAAATGCATGTGGCTGTCTTAGAGCTCATACGAGACGTGGCTTCCTAGACAAGAAGCCTCAGGAACAGGACAGAGAAAAAGAGAGAATATGATGAGTGGGAAGCAGAACACATGGATCGAGAGAGAACTTGAATCAGAGGAGTAAACAAGGCAGGAAAGAGAGATAAAGACAGGGAAGAAGCCACAAGAAAAGGGCCTTTCTGGCCTCTACTCGCACCCCCCGGCCTCCCTTTTTTTCTGGCCTCTACTCTCGCCCCCGGCCTCCCACCCCTTTCCGGCCTCCTTTTTTTTCCTGGCCTCTACTCCCCCCTCCTCGGCCACCCCCCCCCCCACCTCCCACCCCTCGTCAGCCTCCTACCTCCCTTTTTGCTGGCCTCTACTTAATTCAGCTTCCCACCCTTTTTCAGCCTCCCACCCCTGTCCCACGCAGTGCAGGACACACTGACAGAGAGAGAAAAAGGACAGGCAACAGGAAGAAACGTACTAAGAAACAAAGAAAGGGTCAGACGAAGAAGGGGGTGGGTGGTCAGGGTTGGAACCCCAACACAAACCAGCAAGGGGCTAGAGGACAGACAGAGAGGAAGACAAGAACGGGCCGGGAAGCAGGAAGAGAAGGAGAGAAAGGCAAAAAGGGAGAGCCGGCTGCACAGGCAGGTACAGCAAGAAACGACCGGACAGGCAGCAGGATCGAGAAAGAGAGACAGAAAAACTGGGGACAGGAAGCAGGACAGAGGGACGGCGAGAGGAAACCAGGGCCAGGGAGCAGGACAGCGGTGGAAAAAGAGGCACTGGGGCAGTAGGACAGAAAGAGAAGGAAGAAAGGCCAGAAGAAGGACGGGGAATAACAGCGAAGGGAAAGAGAAGGACAAGGAGCAGGACAGATTGTCAGAGAAAGACAGGGACAGGGAGCGGGACAAGGTGATACTGAGAGAGAAAAAGGGGACAAGGAGGCAGGACAAAGTGAAAGACAGGCACAAGTAAGAGACGGGGGAGCAGGACAGAGACGGAGGGGGAAAAGCCTCAGCTGGGCAGCAGGAGACAGAGGCGGAGAAGGGAAAAAACAGCACCGGGCTGAGGGACCCTGAGGGAGGAATTAAAAAAACAAACACAGGGAGCAGGACAAAATGACAGAGAGAGAGAAAAGGGACAGAGCAGGACAGCATTGGTGGGAGAAATGCCACCGTGACAGGCAGCGGGAGAGAGGTATGGAGAAAGAAAAAAAATACCGAGGAAGAGAGAAAGGAAACAAGGGACAGCGAGCTGCACAGGGGGATAGAGAAATAAAGGATGGGAGAGGGAATGGTGCAGAGAGGGAAAGGCAGAAAAAACAGCAAGAGGCAGCAGGGCAAAAGGACAGCAAGAGGAAAAAGGAAAGGGACAGGGAGCTGGACAGAGATGGGAAAAAAAGCAGCGGGGACACACGAAAAGAGACAGAAAGAGAAGGGCACAAAAGGATAGATCAGGACAGCGGCAGGATGGAGACGCAGAACAAAACCTGGGACGGTCAACCTGGGTGAGCGGGGAGCGGTCAGAGAGCTGGAGAAAGGAAAAACACTGCTGTGGAGCAGCAGAGGGGGACGGAGAAAGAGAGAGAGAGACGGGGAGCAGGGCAGAGAAACGGAGAGAGAAAATAAACGATGGGGAGCAGGGCAGAGCACTAGGAAGAGGAAAATAAGACAAGGCAGAAGACCAGGGAGCTCAGAGAGAAAGAAGGGTCGAAAGGAAACGCCAGAGAGGTAGAGAAATCAAGAAATACAGGGACGAGGAGCCTTGCAGAGACGAAGCACAAAAATGTAGGGCCGGTGAGCGCGAAAGAGGGAGAGAGAGACGGGGGCAGGGGGAGGAGATGAAGAAGAAAGGAGAGATAAAGATGGCAACGGAGTGCAGGACACACAGACAGAGAGAGAAAAAGGACAGTGAACAGGAAAAAAGGGACCGAGAAACAAAGAAAGGGTCAGATCTAGACAAAGAGACCAAGAAGGGGGCGGGGGGGGTGTGTGCAGGGAAACCCCAAAAGAAACCAGCAAGGGGCTAGAGAACAGAGAGGGAGAGAAAGAGAAGAAAGGGCCATGAAGCAGGACAGAGAAGGAGAGAAAGGCAAAAAGGGAGAGCAAAAAGAGAGCCGGCTGGACAGGGAGGTACAGCAAGAAACGACCGGACAGGTAGCAGGACACAGAAATAGAGACAGGGAGCCGGCTAGAGAAATTCTGGAGGGAGAAAAAGAGGGAGAGGGAGCACAACACAAACACAGACAGAAGACGGGAGGTACAGGGAAAGGAAAAGAAAAGGAAAAAGAAAAAAACAAATAAAAAAAATATCACAGCAGCGTGGGAGAGAGAAGGATCCAGGGGAGGGCCCGGGACGCAGAAGAGGGGCGACAGGGCCCCGAGGGCCCGCCACTCACCGCAGCTCTTGCTCTCAGCGCTCCCGGGAGACTCTGCCGCTTCAGACGCTTCTCTCTCCTGCTCTCCTCCATTCCTCTTCCCTAACTCCGGTCGCTTGGCTGTCCCCCACCTAAGACAAAACGTCCATGTCTCGCAGCTCTTACGAGACAAGGCTCCCTACGCACGTAGCTGCGCTCGCGCGCTCCACAACCGGACCATGCTGCTGCTGGTGACACATACAGACCCTGCGGGGCACGCTGGCGGCCTGGCCTGCTGCGGGCTACCAAGAGGGAGCCTTCCTCACCCGCACAGGCAGGCTCTCTCCTGCCTGCAGCGCCAGCGGCAGCTGGCCTTCTATTTCTTCTTCTTCTTCAGCCTTCTCGGGACTCTCCAGCTTCAGCCGCGACACCTCCTGCCCGCAGCCACTCAGCGCTCCGCCTCTCCCTTTTCGCCCCCACGCCGCCAGCACAGCGAGGCCCGGCACACGCAGCCCACACAAGCCCGGAGCGGGCGCAGCCAACGGCATCCCCAGGCCACGAACGGACAAACGCGTCCTCAGCGCGGCCCCTGCCACACACAAACAAGCAGCGGCCACCGCCTTCAGGGAGGCCGAGGCACGCTCCAGGGCCAGCGTGCCGCCCGCACACCACGGGCCTTGCGGGAGGCCGGGCGCTCCGGGACAGGCTTCAGGGGACGTGCTGCAGCTGGGGGCGGCTGCGCGGGGCGACAGGGGCCGGAGGAGCGCTGCCGGCTTTGGGGGGTGTCCGCCTCCTTCCCCCCTTCCCTTCCGTCACCTCCCGCCTCTGGCCCCGGGGCTGCCCGCACCCGGCTCGCCTCCTGCAGCCTGCCGCAGCGGCCGGCTCCAAGCTTCCCGTCCCACCACCCTCGGGCACCCACCACGCACCCCCGCACCCGCCGGAGGGGAGCCCGCGCCTCACCGCTGGCCTCTCTGCTCCCCCGCCGCCCCGACACCCGACAACACACCGCCGCCATGCTGCTCCGCCGCACCGCGCATGCGCCACGCGCCGACGGCGCGCCGGAGGGGACACACCCCGCGCCGAACGCCGGCCTGCAGTACCGCGTGGCGCCCACGCGGCGGCGCCAGCGGGTACGGCGGGTACAGCATCCTTATGGGGGTGCGTCCTCCTGGCTGGTAGCACAACTCTTACAAATGCACGAGAAAGGGAGGTGGATAGCATAACTACTGTTCTCAGTCTCGGAAAACACCCATCACTGAAATGTTAGTCTCATTTTAGCATCAAAAATTAGAAGTAACTTGCTAATTTCTATGACATCCATACACCGTGGTTTTTTAACGGATGCAAGCAAGCCAAACCACCCTCAGAGGTGAATGAGCACAGGTGATGTGTAGAGGAACAGCACTACTTATCGCCGACAGGACGCGACGGAAGTATTTAAAAGCACTTGCGATGGACAATAGAGGGGCCAGCTTCCTCATATTCATCTTTGCTGACCCACATTTGCTGAAAAGTGGACAGAGACGCCAGTATTGAACCCCCAGTCCAGACAGAGTATTTACATTCTGCTGGTGCAATCATCTAGAACAGAAGCACAATCTGTTGTAAATAAAGTGACAAGCAGCTAACACAGTAAACATCTCTTTGGAGGAAACAACTAGGTGAAACGCTTTTCATCATCAAAGCACAACTCCAATGAAGTAAAGCACCGAAGAGGTAGAAAGGCTGCCATATTTTGTCTTCCACCTTGAGTCGACAGAGCTGCTATAACATTACTATGAACAGACAAATACCGCAGCCCGTGAGAGATCTGCAGATGGCCTACAACACAGCTACCAAAAAATTACAAACATATACGAAAGAGAAGTAAAGTTTTGAAATATTTATCCAATTTGGTTGTAAATAAAGACCGCTGGGACAACACTGCACAGAACGGTCGGAGCATTTTTCTAATGATAAAGGAATTCTTTTACGTGAAAAGAATCCCAAACCCCAAAACACTGAGATACACTGGCACTGTGTATCTAGCTAAGCACTAGATGTGAAGCTAGAAGACCTCCCGCTGATTCCCGCCTGAGCCACTCAATTGCTCAAATACACTGCATGTACCCCTGCTCCTGCGTGCTCCCGTTTCCACGCCTGCCACTCCACGTCATGCCCGTGCAACATGTCGTCTGCTGCCTGACAAACATGGCCTCTCTATTTCACTACACATTGCCTTGCTCCAAGGCAAAAGGGTCCTTCCAAACAGCTAACAAGCCGCAGACTTTGCACGCTGCTTGGATTTTGGATTTATTCTTTCACCCTTTTCTCTGATAGCCAAGCCTTGAAGCCTACAATATCCCCTGTATCTTCTCAGGTTGGTCATGTTCCCTTTAGTATTTACAGCTCCATCTTCTCTAGGTTCATCCCTACCTATCTTGCTGTTCTGTGGTGTCTTTCAAGGAGCCCCTTTCTCCTTCTTAGCCCTATTTCACTGGGAAGCCCACAGGACTGTCTTCCTTAACTGTTCTTTCACATTTTCTCAAAATGACCTCAGAAACTCCCATGGCTTCAGCAACCATTTCTATTCCAGTACCTCTCCAATCCCTCTCTTCATTCTGCTTTGGCTGTTAGGAGGAAAAGAGGCACGAATTAAGCAGGCTGTCCGAGGGTCTCCTAACATCAGGGCCTGGGATGCAAGACCTGGACATTCCCTTGTGGACATTTGCATTTGATTATAGGATCTAACTTTCCAACAAAAGCTTCTTCTGGAAGCGCAGGTGTGCAAAATTACCTGAATCTTCATAGCACTTGGAGCCAAAGCGGTAATCTCTTTCTGCATACGAGCGCCAATCCCAGGATACATCGTGGTTCCTCCAGAGAGGACGTTATTGGCATAGAGATCCTTACGGATGTCGATATCACATTTCAGAGTACTGTTGTAAGTGGTTACGTGGATACCTGCAGATTCCATCCCTGAGTGGAAAGAAGTTTCAACACATGTGATTTCTCTTTCTTCCCTTCTTTTTCTTACTGTTCAAATGAAAGGGAAGCTCAGTAGTCCAAGAGAATTCCAGGAAAAAAAACCTACGTGATGCTCAGGAGAGCATCTCGTGGTACTGTTCCTTGCTAAAGAAAAGGAACAGACCAGATAAAGTCCAAACTGTGTTCCCAGGACTGTAAGTACTAGACTTTTAAACTAGCTTAACACGCATATTTTGACAAAGATCTGTGATCCAGGAAGTCGATTTCCACCGCTACGTTTCTGACACCACTGTTGAACACCAACGCTGATCCTCGATACACTTCTGGCAGCCAAATCCCCCCACCTCCTAACGAGCATTTCTCCTGCTGATGTTCAAATGCAGAATATTTGAACATCGCTCCTGCTGATGTTCAAATGCAGAACTTGGAGCTATATTAATGCTTCAATAGTTTGCTTTCTACACACAAACGCAGCTAGCTTTACCACTTCGTTTAATGGAAATCGTGCCAAACTGCCCGCAGTCATTTGGCTCACTCCTCACGAGTGGAATTTAAATTGAAAGTAGGAAATTTGTGTGAGGGCAGTACAAGTTACCATAGAAAGTGGCAGTCATCCACTGGATAGAATGGGAAATTTGACACTACAGATAAAACTACTGCAAAATAACGTACGATTTCATTTTGTATGATTACATTACAGATTAATATAATCAAACAATAACCTGAAGCAGCATCTAGATATAAAACCCACATAAGCAGCACCGTGCAGTTATACATCAGCCAGTCGAGATAAAAAGCACGATCTTCTGACAGTACTCTAAATCATCACCTTAGAAACTCTACTGCACTTGGAAGAGGCTGAAATCATCTTACGATGCAGGTACCTCTAAACTGACAGGCGCCTTCTCATCCAGCAGCTGTAGCAGCAGTGTTCATCGCTTCTAAAGAGCTGATTAAGTCAATAGAAGCTGCGTGTTTCTATGGACATTTGAGAATCAGTACCTCAGTTCCTATAGCTGCAGGTTGTCTATACTTCCTACGAAATTCTTCTTTTCATTCTCTGTCAAGTCCCTAGAAAGAAAAGCCCTGTCTCACCTATGAAGGATGGCTGGAAGAGAGTTTCAGGGCATCGGAACCGCTCATTTCCAATGGTGATGACCTGTCCATCAGGAAGCTCATAGCTCTTTTCAAGAGAGGAGGAGGAAGCAGCAGCTGCCATTTCATTTTCAAAATCCAAAGCCACATAACAAAGCTTCTCCTTGACGTCTCTCACAATCTCCCGTTCCGCTGCAGACAGCCAACAAGATTTTAATCAACATACAGTACAACAGCCAGGACACAGACTTTCTCATGCACATTTCCCTGAGTTCACAGATTCACAGAATATTAGGGGTTGGAAGGGACCACTGTGGGTCATCTAGTCCAACCCTCCTGCCGAAGCAGGGTCACCTACAGCAGGCTGCACAGGACCGCATCCAGGCGGGTCTTGAATGTCTCCGGAGAAGGAGACTCCACAACCTCCCTGGGCAGCCTGTTCCAGTGCTCCGTCACCCTCAGAGGGAAGAAATTCTTCCTCACGTTCAGACGGAACTTCCTGTGCTTCAGTTTGTGCCCATTGCCCCTTGTCCTGTCGCTGGGCACCACTGAAAAGAGCTTGGCCCCATCGTCCTGACACCCACCCTGCAGACATTTCTAAGTATATATTAGGTCCCCTCGCAGCCTTCTCTTCTTCGGGCTGAACAAGCCCAGCTCCCCCAGCCTCTCCTCGTGGGAGAGATGTTCCAGTCCTCTCACCATCCTTGTAGCCCTCCGCTGGACTCTCTCCAGTAGCTCCTCATCTTTCTTGAACTGGGGAGCCCAGAACTGGACAGAGTACTCCAAAGGAGGCCTCACTAGGGCAGTGTAGAGGGGAAGGAGAACCTCCCTCAACCTGCTGGCCACACTCTTCTTGATGCACCCCAGGATCCCATTGGCTTTCTTGGCAGCCAGGGCACACTGCTGGCTCATGGTTAACCTGGCAAACTTGTCACCTCTGATGAAAATACGCTAGCATTTTGCAGGAGGCAGAACACACCTGTACCGCCCTCAATAGCTGCCCTTCTTCATCTACACCAAACGTTACCTGTCTTGAAAGGCTTTGTTACAAGATTCTCAAATAATAATTAACATATCAGGTTGTCTTTCATCTTAAAATCATTAATTCTTTTTTATATTTGTGCAGCTTAACAGACAAAGAACTACAAGTAATGCACTGAACCTGAAGGAGTCTGAGGAAGAGAGCAGTTGTATCATTTAGTGAAAGTAAGGTTTACAAATTATCATAGTAACTCATCAATCAGGAAATACTAAAAAATAACCTTCCTCATAAATATTTATTTCACTGTTCCTTTTGGTGCCTCCATTGAATACTTTTACAATATCAATATATATCAAATTAATATCTGGTGTTTAGATTGTATATATATAAGTTATTACTTCACTTTTATATATTTGCACAGTTTCTTTTCTATAACTGTGTGTGTATATATGCACAGAAAAATAATAATAATACACACACAGTTACAGAAAAGAAACTTGAGGGATGTAAGAAGAGGGACACTTCTGCCAGTAGTAACAAAATCTGTTTCAGGACCTTCTGACAAAGCCCCCCTAACAAACAATAATGAAAATCAGGTTGCCTTTTACTAGGTTTCTAAAACAAGTAACAAATAACAAAGCTTACTTCCAAACAAGTTTCTCCCTGAGCTGAACAGAAGCAACAGGTTTCAACTTCAGAGCATAATCTAGCATGTGTACACCCTCTGCCAACAGAATGACGAAGCATAATGCCTTGACATGTTTTTGCTAGCTGCAAATGGGCATTTCTGTCTTACTGGAGGCTACAACTCCAAGAATATCAACAGAGAATAAAACGATTCTCTTCTATCATGAGGTTTTTACACAAACCCAAAAGCTCACCTGAAGAGTCTCCATTCTAACTTGAAGCTGCACTCTGTCTTCCAGATCCTGACAACGCTCTTCTAGAAGAAGAATTTGTTCCTGCAGTTGATTTCCTTCCATTTCCAACTCTTCAACCACACTCCGTAAACCTGCTTCTGTCAAAGAAGAAAAATTATTTCAAGAAAGGCCTGCTAACATTCCTCAAGTCTAGAAATGGTTTCAGCTTTTTATTCACAATTCTCCCCAGTGTTGGGAACAAGCAGACCTCAACCATTTCCAGTGGAAGTGCCCGAGACCCTGCTTTTCCAAAAATTAGATGGCAAAAGTGTAAAATTAAGTAGACTCCCTACTCAAGGAACAGAGAGGCGTGATGCCATTGGAATTTCTCGTCTTCTGGCTACACAGCTGATCATTAAATTTACCAAAGTTTTCACTTATACAACCAATCTAAGTTCTTAAGCCCTTCGTGTATTTAACAAAAACGTGCTGCAGCTGGGGCCGGCTGCGCGGGGCGAGAGGGGCCGGTGGAGCGCTGCCGGCTTGGGGGGGATGCCCGCCTCCTTCCCCCCTTCCCTTCCGTCACCGCCTGCCTCTGGCCCCGGGGCTGCCCGCACCCGGTTCGCCTCCTGCAGCCTGCCGCAGCGGCCGGCTCCAAGCTTCCCGTCCCACCACCCTCGGGAAGCCACCACGCACCCCCGCACCCGCCGGAGGGGAGCCCCCGCCTCACCGCTGGCCTCTCTGCTCCCCCGCCGCCCCGACACCCGACAACACACCGCCGCCATGCTGCTCCGCCGCACCGCGCATGCGCCACGCGCCGACGGCGCGCCGGAGGGGCCACACCATGCGCCGAACGCCTGCCTGCAGTACCGCGTTGCGTCCACGAGGCGGCGCCAGGGGGTACGGCGCGGCGTCCACGCCCAGCGCCGGCTCCGGGCAGCCCCCGACTCGCGGCTCCGACACGGCGCCGCACCCCCGCCGCTCCTTGCCCCCGACACGGACCCCGCCCTCCCGGGGGCTTTTCCCCGGGTCCCGCCGCTCCATCCACTTCCCCCCTACACCCCGCGCTCACCTTCTCCCTCGCTGCAGCCGCAACGCGGCTATGGCTCCGCTCCTCCTTCGGCTCCCATCGGGCCCGGCACGGCAGCACCGGGCCCTCTACCGGCAGAGGGAGTGGCCGTCGCCATCAGCCCCGCTGCCTGCACCTGGGGCTCTTCCGGCCCCGGCCCACGGCTGGAGCCCATGATACCGTCATTGGGCAAACACAAAGACTCTCTGAAGCCCTTTGGGCACTTCAGCAAGCAGCCAGGCGTTCCTTATTGCAGCGCCGGACACACAGGGCACGCCTCCTCCCAGCGCTCAAAGCACCTGCGCCACTCGAGCGGCAGTACCGTACTTTGCTCACCGGATGGCAGCAGCGAGCTCTTGGACATGGCGCCACCGCGCATTGGCGCCACCCGAGCCGCAGTACCGAACTTTGCTCACCGGGTGGCAGCAGCGAGCTCTTAGACACGGCGCCACCGCGCATTGGCGCCACCCGAGCCGCAGTACCGAACTTTGCTCACCGGGTGGCAGCAGCGAGCTCTTGGACACGGCGCCGCCCGAGCCGCAGTACCGAACTTTGCTCACCGGGTGGCAGCAGCGAGCTCTTCGACACGGCGCCGCCCGAGCCGCAGTACCGAACTTTGCTCACCGGGTGGCAGCAGCGATCGTACCGGCCCCTCCACGGCCACCCGGGCCACGGCAGCACCGGGCCCTCCACCGGCAGAGGGAGGGGCCGTCGCCATCAGCCCCGCTGCCCGCACCTGGGGCTCCCCCGGCCCACGGCTGGAGCCCGGCAGGAACAGGGGGCCGTCGCCCCAGCCCCACAGCCCGTCCCCTCCTCCCCTGGCCTCTGGCGCAGCCCCTCGTCCCGTGCAAACCAAGCACAAACGCAGCCGCCAGGGCAAAAGGGACCGCAGGTCTTTATTCAGTCACGCACCCAGCCAGTCCCGGGAGCCGCTCCGCCCCGGGGCTCGGGGCCCCCGACGCTCCCTCTGCCCCTCCGACACCTCGGCACTCCTTCCCGCAGCTGTGCCCGTTGCTCCAGCGGGGAACAGTCCGTCCGTCGCCTCCCGGAGCGACGCGCTGCTCGGCAGAGGCTGCCAAAAATGAGGAGCAGGGTGCAGGCCACTACAAGAGAGGAGAAAAGTGACAGGTGGCTGGACAGCGGCGGTGGAACGAGAAAGCACCAAGCAGGGAAAGGGACAGCGAGAGAAGGACGGGGACAGGCAGTCCCACAGAGACGGAGAAAGAAGCAGCAGCAAGAGAGGAAGAGCAGCAGCAGAAAGAAGAAGAGGGAGCAGGACACAGACCGAAAATGAAGAATGGGGAGCGGGAAGGAGATGCAAAAAAATCCCCTGCAGCATGACAGAGGAAAAAAGAACAGCGGCAGGGACCTGGACAAAGAGAGATGAGGAAATAGAATAGAATAGACATGGAGAAAGCAGTAGATCTGTGACGTGCTACGGAGCCAAGAAGGAAGGCCTCGAATCAAGGGACGAGGAGGCAGACAGAGAGCACCAAAGACAGCAAAAGTACTGACAGGCTACAGAGTAGGAGGAAAGCAAAACTAGTAACCGGGAGCTGAACAGAAAGAGGGGAAGAAGGAAAAAAATGCCACAGGCTGCAAGGCAGAAAGAGGGAGGACCTAAAAGATGGGGACAAGTCAGAGACAGATGGAGAAAGAAGGTACACAAGAGCAGAAAAAAAAATAATCGTAGCAGTGGGGGAAAGAGAGGGAGCCGGGCAGGGCCCAGGATGCAGAAGAGGGGTGACAGGGCCCCGAGGGCCCAGGACTCACCGCAGCTCTCACTCTCGGTGCTGCCGGGAGACTTGGACACTTCAGATGTTTCTCTCTCCTTCTCTCTTCCCTTCTTCTTCCGCAACTCCAATCGTTTGGCTCTCCTCCACCTGAGAGAAAATGCATGTGGCTGTCTTAGAGCTCATACGAGACGTGGCTTCCTAGACAAGAAGCCTCAGGAACAGGACAGAGAAAAAGAGAGAATATGATGAGTGGGAAGCAGAACACATGGATCGAGAGAGAACTTGAATCAGAGGAGTAAACAAGGCAGGAAAGAGAGATAAAGACAGGGAAGAAGCCACAAGAAAAGGGCCTTTCTGGCCTCTACTCGCACCCCCCGGCCTCCCTTTTTTTCTGGCCTCTACTCTCGCCCCCGGCCTCCCACCCCTTTCCGGCCTCCTTTTTTTTCCTGGCCTCTACTCCCCCCTCCTCGGCCACCCCCCCCCCCACCTCCCACCCCTCGTCAGCCTCCTACCTCCCTTTTTGCTGGCCTCTACTTAATTCAGCTTCCCACCCTTTTTCAGCCTCCCACCCCTGTCCCACGCAGTGCAGGACACACTGACAGAGAGAGAAAAAGGACAGGCAACAGGAAGAAACGTACTAAGAAACAAAGAAAGGGTCAGACGAAGAAGGGGGTGGGTGGTCAGGGTTGGAACCCCAACACAAACCAGCAAGGGGCTAGAGGACAGACAGAGAGGAAGACAAGAACGGGCCGGGAAGCAGGAAGAGAAGGAGAGAAAGGCAAAAAGGGAGAGCCGGCTGCACAGGCAGGTACAGCAAGAAACGACCGGACAGGCAGCAGGATCGAGAAAGAGAGACAGAAAAACTGGGGACAGGAAGCAGGACAGAGGGACGGCGAGAGGAAACCAGGGCCAGGGAGCAGGACAGCGGTGGAAAAAGAGGCACTGGGGCAGTAGGACAGAAAGAGAAGGAAGAAAGGCCAGAAGAAGGACGGGGAATAACAGCGAAGGGAAAGAGAAGGACAAGGAGCAGGACAGATTGTCAGAGAAAGACAGGGACAGGGAGCGGGACAAGGTGATACTGAGAGAGAAAAAGGGGACAAGGAGGCAGGACAAAGTGAAAGACAGGCACAAGTAAGAGACGGGGGAGCAGGACAGAGACGGAGGGGGAAAAGCCTCAGCTGGGCAGCAGGAGACAGAGGCGGAGAAGGGAAAAAACAGCACCGGGCTGAGGGACCCTGAGGGAGGAATTAAAAAAACAAACACAGGGAGCAGGACAAAATGACAGAGAGAGAGAAAAGGGACAGAGCAGGACAGCATTGGTGGGAGAAATGCCACCGTGACAGGCAGCGGGAGAGAGGTATGGAGAAAGAAAAAAAATACCGAGGAAGAGAGAAAGGAAACAAGGGACAGCGAGCTGCACAGGGGGATAGAGAAATAAAGGATGGGAGAGGGAATGGTGCAGAGAGGGAAAGGCAGAAAAAACAGCAAGAGGCAGCAGGGCAAAAGGACAGCAAGAGGAAAAAGGAAAGGGACAGGGAGCTGGACAGAGATGGGAAAAAAAGCAGCGGGGACACACGAAAAGAGACAGAAAGAGAAGGGCACAAAAGGATAGATCAGGACAGCGGCAGGATGGAGACGCAGAACAAAACCTGGGACGGTCAACCTGGGTGAGCGGGGAGCGGTCAGAGAGCTGGAGAAAGGAAAAACACTGCTGTGGAGCAGCAGAGGGGGACGGAGAAAGAGAGAGAGAGACGGGGAGCAGGGCAGAGAAACGGAGAGAGAAAATAAACGATGGGGAGCAGGGCAGAGCACTAGGAAGAGGAAAATAAGACAAGGCAGAAGACCAGGGAGCTCAGAGAGAAAGAAGGGTCGAAAGGAAACGCCAGAGAGGTAGAGAAATCAAGAAATACAGGGACGAGGAGCCTTGCAGAGACGAAGCACAAAAATGTAGGGCCGGTGAGCGCGAAAGAGGGAGAGAGAGACGGGGGCAGGGGGAGGAGATGAAGAAGAAAGGAGAGATAAAGATGGCAACGGAGTGCAGGACACACAGACAGAGAGAGAAAAAGGACAGTGAACAGGAAAAAAGGGACCGAGAAACAAAGAAAGGGTCAGATCTAGACAAAGAGACCAAGAAGGGGGCGGGGGGGGTGTGTGCAGGGAAACCCCAAAAGAAACCAGCAAGGGGCTAGAGAACAGAGAGGGAGAGAAAGAGAAGAAAGGGCCATGAAGCAGGACAGAGAAGGAGAGAAAGGCAAAAAGGGAGAGCAAAAAGAGAGCCGGCTGGACAGGGAGGTACAGCAAGAAACGACCGGACAGGTAGCAGGACACAGAAATAGAGACAGGGAGCCGGCTAGAGAAATTCTGGAGGGAGAAAAAGAGGGAGAGGGAGCACAACACAAACACAGACAGAAGACGGGAGGTACAGGGAAAGGAAAAGAAAAGGAAAAAGAAAAAAACAAATAAAAAAAATATCACAGCAGCGTGGGAGAGAGAAGGATCCAGGGGAGGGCCCGGGACGCAGAAGAGGGGCGACAGGGCCCCGAGGGCCCGCCACTCACCGCAGCTCTTGCTCTCAGCGCTCCCGGGAGACTCTGCCGCTTCAGACGCTTCTCTCTCCTGCTCTCCTCCATTCCTCTTCCCTAACTCCGGTCGCTTGGCTGTCCCCCACCTAAGACAAAACGTCCATGTCTCGCAGCTCTTACGAGACAAGGCTCCCTACGCACGTAGCTGCGCTCGCGCGCTCCACAACCGGACCATGCTGCTGCTGGTGACACATACAGACCCTGCGGGGCACGCTGGCGGCCTGGCCTGCTGCGGGCTACCAAGAGGGAGCCTTCCTCACCCGCACAGGCAGGCTCTCTCCTGCCTGCAGCGCCAGCGGCAGCTGGCCTTCTATTTCTTCTTCTTCTTCAGCCTTCTCGGGACTCTCCAGCTTCAGCCGCGACACCTCCTGCCCGCAGCCACTCAGCGCTCCGCCTCTCCCTTTTCGCCCCCACGCCGCCAGCACAGCGAGGCCCGGCACACGCAGCCCACACAAGCCCGGAGCGGGCGCAGCCAACGGCATCCCCAGGCCACGAACGGACAAACGCGTCCTCAGCGCGGCCCCTGCCACACACAAACAAGCAGCGGCCACCGCCTTCAGGGAGGCCGAGGCACGCTCCAGGGCCAGCGTGCCGCCCGCACACCACGGGCCTTGCGGGAGGCCGGGCGCTCCGGGACAGGCTTCAGGGGACGTGCTGCAGCTGGGGGCGGCTGCGCGGGGCGACAGGGGCCGGAGGAGCGCTGCCGGCTTTGGGGGGTGTCCGCCTCCTTCCCCCCTTCCCTTCCGTCACCTCCCGCCTCTGGCCCCGGGGCTGCCCGCACCCGGCTCGCCTCCTGCAGCCTGCCGCAGCGGCCGGCTCCAAGCTTCCCGTCCCACCACCCTCGGGCACCCACCACGCACCCCCGCACCCGCCGGAGGGGAGCCCGCGCCTCACCGCTGGCCTCTCTGCTCCCCCGCCGCCCCGACACCCGACAACACACCGCCGCCAGGCTGCTCCGCCGCACCGCGCATGCGCCACGCGCCGACGGCGCGCCGGAGGGGACACACCCCGCGCCGAACGCCGGCCTGCAGTACCGCGTGGCGCCCACGCGGCGGCGCCAGCGGGTACGGCGGGTACAGCATCCTTATGGGGGTGCGTCCTCCTGGCTGGTAGCACAACTCTTACAAATGCACGAGAAAGGGAGGTGGATAGCATAACTACTGTTCTCAGTCTCGGAAAACACCCATCACTGAAATGTTAGTCTCATTTTAGCATCAAAAATTAGAAGTAACTTGCTAATTTCTATGACATCCATACACCGTGGTTTTTTAACGGATGCAAGCAAGCCAAACCACCCTCAGAGGTGAATGAGCACAGGTGATGTGTAGAGGAACAGCACTACTTATCGCCGACAGGACGCGACGGAAGTATTTAAAAGCACTTGCAATGGACAATAGAGGGGCCAGCTTCCTCATATTCATCTTTGCTGACCCACATTTGCTGAAAAGTGGACAGAGACGCCAGTATTGAACCCCCAGTCCAGACAGAGTATTTACATTCTGCTGGTGCAATCATCTAGAACAGAAGCACAATCTGTTGTAAATAAAGTGACAAGCAGCTAACACAGTAAACATCTCTTTGGAGGAAACAACTAGGTGAAACGCTTTTCATCATCAAAGCACAACTCCAATGAAGTAAAGCACCGAAGAGGTAGAAAGGCTGCCATATTTTGTCTTCCACCTTGAGTCGACAGAGCTGCTATAACATTACTATGAACAGACAAATACCGCAGCCCGTGAGAGATCTGCAGATGGCCTACAACACAGCTACCAAAAAATTACAAACATATACGAAAGAGAAGTAAAGTTTTGAAATATTTATCCAATTTGGTTGTAAATAAAGACCGCTGGGACAACACTGCACAGAACGGTCGGAGCATTTTTCTAATGATAAAGGAATTCTTTTACGTGAAAAGAATCCCAAACCCCAAAACACTGAGATACACTGGCACTGTGTATCTAGCTAAGCACTAGATGTGAAGCTAGAAGACCTCCCGCTGATTCCCGCCTGAGCCACTCAATTGCTCAAATACACTGCATGTACCCCTGCTCCTGCGTGCTCCCGTTTCCACGCCTGCCACTCCACGTCATGCCCGTGCAACATGTCGTCTGCTGCCTGACAAACATGGCCTCTCTATTTCACTACACATTGCCTTGCTCCAAGGCAAAAGGGTCCTTCCAAACAGCTAACAAGCCGCAGACTTTGCACGCTGCTTGGATTTTGGATTTATTCTTTCACCCTTTTCTCTGATAGCCAAGCCTTGAAGCCTACAATATCCCCTGTATCTTCTCAGGTTGGTCATGTTCCCTTTAGTATTTACAGCTCCATCTTCTCTAGGTTCATCCCTACCTATCTTGCTGTTCTGTGGTGTCTTTCAAGGAGCCCCTTTCTCCTTCTTAGCCCTATTTCACTGCGAAGCCCACAGGACTGTCTTCCTTAACTGTTCTTTCACATTTTCTCAAAATGACCTCAGAAACTCCCATGGCTTCAGCAACCATTTCTATTCCAGTACCTCTCCAATCCCTCTCTTCATTCTGCTTTGGCTGTTAGGAGGAAAAGAGGCACGAATTAAGCAGGCTGTCCGAGGGTCTCCTAACATCAGGGCCTGGGATGCAAGACCTGGACATTCCCTTGTGGACATTTGCATTTGATTATAGGATCTAACTTTCCAACAAAAGCTTCTTCTGGAAGCGCAGGTGTGCAAAATTACCTGAATCTTCATAGCACTTGGAGCCAAAGCGGTAATCTCTTTCTGCATACGAGCGCCAATCCCAGGATACATCGTGGTTCCTCCAGAGAGGACGTTATTGGCATAGAGATCCTTACGGATGTCGATATCACATTTCAGAGTACTGTTGTAAGTGGTTACGTGGATACCTGCAGATTCCATCCCTGAGTGGAAAGAAGTTTCAACACATGTGATTTCTCTTTCTTCCCTTCTTTTTCTTACTGTTCAAATGAAAGGGAAGCTCAGTAGTCCAAGAGAATTCCAGGAAAAAAAACCTACGTGATGCTCAGGAGAGCATCTCGTGGTACTGTTCCTTGCTAAAGAAAAGGAACAGACCAGATAAAGTCCAAACTGTGTTCCCAGGACTGTAAGTACTAGACTTTTAAACTAGCTTAACACGCATATTTTGACAAAGATCTGTGATCCAGGAAGTCGATTTCCACCGCTACGTTTCTGACACCACTGTTGAACACCAACGCTGATCCTCGATACACTTCTGGCAGCCAAATCCCCCCACCTCCTAACGAGCATTTCTCCTGCTGATGTTCAAATGCAGAATATTTGAACATCGCTCCTGCTGATGTTCAAATGCAGAACTTGGAGCTATATTAATGCTTCAATAGTTTGCTTTCTACACACAAACGCAGCTAGCTTTACCACTTCGTTTAATGGAAATCGTGCCAAACTGCCCGCAGTCATTTGGCTCACTCCTCACGAGTGGAATTTAAATTGAAAGTAGGAAATTTGTGTGAGGGCAGTACAAGTTACCATAGAAAGTGGCAGTCATCCACTGGATAGAATGGGAAATTTGACACTACAGATAAAACTACTGCAAAATCATGTACGATTTCATTTTGTATGATTACATTACAGATTAATATAATCAAACAATAACCTGAAGCAGCATCTAGATATAAAACCCACATAAGCAGCACCGTGCAGTTATACATCAGCCAGTCGAGATAAAAAGCACGATCTTCTGACAGTACTCTAAATCATCACCTTAGAAACTCTACTGCACTTAAAAGAGGCTGAAATCATCTTACGATGCAGGTACCTCTACAATGACATTTTCAAAATCCAAAGCCACATAACAAAGCTTCTCCTTGATGTCTCTCACAATCTCCCGTTCCGCTGCAGACAGCCAACAAGATTTTAATCAATATACAGTACAACAGCCAGGACATAGACTTTCTCATGCACATTTCCCTGAGTTCATGATGGTCGTGTGGTTCATTGGCCCTCTCTCTTGTCTCAGCAACATTACTTTCCCTTTGGATTACCAGATTTCCCTCATCGGCAAGTAACAGATATATTGTACTACAGAATACTGCAAAGATTAATGTTTACATGTCTATGTCACAAAACCTTGACCAGATCTCCCGAGGGTCACCCACTGCCAGCTACTAACTTTGTTCCTTTCTCTGTGGAAGAGGTATAATGAAACACAACAACCCGTTCAATTTGCCAGTAACTCAGGATTCCCAAACGCGGTGGCATCCTTGTCCTTGATGCTCAACAAACACGCTGAAAGCCAAAGCCAGGAGCATCCCATTAGCTAACAGGAACTGTTTTTCCCAGGCCAACCTAGTGACAGGCATTTTGATGCATCTCACCAGGTACAGGCTTCCTGCCTAAGATGACAAGTAACAGAGCAAACATATGCAAAGCATATCCAAAGCCCAGCTCATTACCAGTGGTCACAAACGAGTAGCCTCTCTCTGTCAGAATTTTCATTGAGTTAGTCAGTCAGGTATCTGCCCACCAGATCCAGTCTCATGATGGGGGCAAGGCATAGCCCTCATAGACAGGCACATTGTGCGTGACACCATCTCCAGAATCCAAAACTACTCCTGGAAAGTCAAAGAAAAGGAAAAGCTGGTTATTGCCCACCGACACAGGGTCTCCACATACTCCGTATTCTCAACCGTGACACGCAACAACAAAGACGCTCACGTGACGATTGCTTCTGTCATTGCTGTAACTGAAGAGCTGCTCACGTGAGATGAAATTGTTGGCACAAACTAAGCATTTTGAGGAAAAAAAGACGTGTAACGTTCAGCAATTTGGTTGTATTGCTCTTGCTGAACGGATGCTAGCAATTGTGATCTTACACGTACGCGGAGACAACTTCACTTCAGACAACCCCCAGCGCTTTACAGACATGAAGCAATGTACAAACTGTAAATAAACTTCTATCTATAAAATCAAAACTTGGAATCTGCCATTAAAATAAACCACCTCATTAGGGAAAAGATAACAAGAGTTTATCTGTGCACAGCCATGTCACTTCTATTCTTGGATAGGAAATGAAGTACATGTTTTCCACTCAAAATGAATAAGGCATTTCTGATACCAAACATGCATACAAATAGTTGATTTTTAAACACAAAACAAGTATTTATGACAACTGTAATTCCTGTAAGCTGGCGATCTTTTTATACAAAATTATATGGTGGCATCAGGCTAGAGAGGCAGATGGCATTTTGATTTTTTTCAAAGTATACGAAGAATCAAGGGTTGCTAAGAAGTAATTTATCGTCTTAATGCTTGATCAGACTCTAAACAGCAATAAGAAGAGACCTCCATGCTAATTCTAATGATCGCTTAACAGCAGTCATGATTGTGTCATCAAAAGTCATCACTGATTTCAATGAAACTTTTTCATTTAGCTACCGATTGGGGTGTTTTTTCTTACTGGGAATGGAGCTTAACAATAGAGATATGTCTAAACTAAGAAGGAACCATGGGTTTGGCACAATCTAGTTAAGCCAGAGCCTCTTCTCCATCCTGTGCAATTAAGGGCAGTATCAAACTATCATCTTTCATCTGTTGATACAGCTGAGCTGCGGTCACCTGAGCTTTTGAAAGACACAGATCTACACCCATACCTGCCGTGAAGTTGGGAAAAACCAAAGAGGTACTTGCACAGCACGGTGGGAAGTGTTCAGTTGCCATATGGCCACCAGCTCCTCTCAACACACAGCTGGGTGCACCACAATCGACGTCTGTCTGTGTGGGCGCACGTGCACGCACATCCACGGGAGGAGGACAGGTGGAAAACACGACTCCCACAAAGACTCACCAGTCGTTCTTCCAGATGCATACAGAGACAGCACCGCCTGAATTGCTGCGTACCTGGCTGGCACACTGAACGTCTCAAACATAATCTGGAATTAAGGATTTGAAAACCTTTAGGATCTACACTCAAAAGTATCTGAAGGACAGTAATTTTTTTTTTGTCTTCAGTAAATACTGCCAGTTACTACTCCTGAGTCCCCTCCTGAACCGTGGTTCTTCTGTGAACAGCACGCTATGTTTTCTCTAGGATTTCACGAAAAATCACAGAAGTCAGTGGGTACCTTTCCATTAACCTCAGACTACGTCAGATTTTTAATGATAATATTAACTGAAGATGACACCCTGGGAGAACTTTTTTTACCCTGATGGCAGGACTGCATGAATGCAGCAATCTGAGGTATGTACGTATACACACACACCTATTTAAAAGATTTATAGAAGACGCAGATGGAAGAAACCACGAGGAATAATCTGTCTGTTCCCATCTCAAGGAGGAATCAGCCATTCCTGACACAGTACGATTGCCTCTTTAGGCCGTCGAGGAGAGCGAATGATTTTGCTTTTCCTTCTCTGGCAACTTGACTCGATAAGGAAGAGTACTTAAGAAACAGGACAGACAGACAGCACTTCTCCAGAGTATCTGAAGTATCCACATAAATTTCAGCTTGAATAGGTTTTACCGAAGCAAATTAATCAGGACATTCAGCCGCTCCTTCCAAAAAGGACACCTCCTCTGCTGTAGCCTCGAGGAGTCCTGTGAGATTCTGTTGATTGGCCTCGCGACCACAGGACAAGTTCAGCTAGAGGACAGACATTCAGCTCTACTTGGACTGAAGCAAGCAGAACCCCATCTCTTCCAAGGCTGAATTCTCTTCTAGAAATTTCATTTGTTAAAAATGAATTATGCACCTACCAGCTAGAATGCCAGTACTGAGATGGTAAATAAGAATCACCAGACATTCATGACCTCCGAGACCGCGGCTGTTTCCCAGTGGCATGTTTAAATTTGCCTCTTTCTTAGAGGATCATCATCAATCTTCACCAACCAACTAAAAATAACCCCCACCAGAAGTTTCAGGAAAGCGTTTGCTGGGTGTTTTTAAGCGACAGCTACTCTGCAGCGTGAAGTGCTCGCTACAAGAGTGTACTTGGAAGTGGTAACTACCTTCTCGAAGTGGTTATTCTGGGAAACAGAACAAGAGGCAGCTGGTGCAACCGCCCAGGAACAACACGACTTCGGATGCGTTGGCCAACGCATCCGACGAAGCCCTGAACTTCTTCAAGTTCATGGCAAAACTTCCACCGAGGGAGGGCCCGAGTGTCACCAAGACTTCTGTTTTGGATTCCTCGGATATTTTTAGGACGCTACGATTGCCTCTTTAGGCCGTCGAGGAGAGGGAATGATTTTGCTTTTCCTTCTCTGGCAACTTGACTCGATAAGGAAGAGTACTTCAGAAACAGGAAAGAAAGACAGCACTTCTCCAGCAAAGTTCTGGTCCCTAAAACCACAAAAATGTATGAAGCATCATTTTTGCAATTAATGCAACAATGCACTTGACATCTGACGGCATTACAGTTCTACCCGAGTGCTATAGGCACGGGCCAGGTGCCACCAGTGTCGGGGTCTGCCCTGCAACCAGCTCATGCTGTCCCATTTGTGGGGTTTAAGACATCGTGGGCTCTTCAGAGGATCCCTGCAAGAACACCCTGGAGATTTACAAACCAGGTTTCCTCACAGCAGGAACGTTTGGGGTTTTAAAGTTTGAGCTGCTTCAAGTTCCCGGTGTTTGATCCTTTCCCGTGTGCTTTACGAAGCAAGGCTGTGCCATAGGACCGACCCCAACGCTCTCAGATGAAATGGAAGCAGAATTTGACAGTACAACATTATTTAAGGTAAGAACAATCATTTTAGTTCTTGTTGATGTGCCTCTAACCGGAAGATTCTTTTTCACGTCAGGAAGCAGAATGATTTGATCGTATAAAATCATTAACAGCATTCATATAGCAATGTTTAACCATTAGTTCGAGTAGCTGGTCTTCTTCAACATTCATTCACGTTGCCATGAATCGTTATTTTTCTTCTAAAACCCTCAGGAAAAGGCTTTTAGAATGCAGTAGACCACCTACTTACCAGCAGCAGCCAACATTACAGAACTGTACCCAGACTCTGACTCCGTCAACGCAAGCCAGAAAGAAACTCCGTTCCCAAGTACCTCAGAAACGACATCGGAGGAGATACCGGAACTTAGGAGCAGAGAATTTTAAAAAGAGAAATGCTACAAAGCTTGGAGAGCTCAGCATCGCTCCTTGGCTCTGAAGAAAGCTGGACGGGACCAAGGTGTTCAGTCCTCCACGGTAAGAAATCATCTTGCCACTCGGTCGTGCACACAGCGTTTCACACCCAGCTTCCCGGGTAATGCTTGGGTCAGTACGGGCGCACTCAGAGAGACAAAATTCACAGGGAAAGCCCAGCACATCTGTGCAAGTTGCCGCTGCTTACACTTTTACTCACTATTGCTTAGATGCCAGAGAAGCAACTGACATTCATAAAATTAATGGTTGAATTCATGGTTGAATGTGGTTTTATTTAGAACAAATTGCCCCTGCAACCACACAGTCAGACCCCAGTTACCTTACACCAGGAGACTCTCTGGAATGCCTTCAAAGCCTGAAGCAAACAGCAGCCAAGTCCAGGAAGAAGTCTGTAGATCCCCAGAAGGTCTCAGACCAGCCGAAGCAAAAGCATTAAAATCATGAGCTGTAACATGGAAAGAACTCTCGGGGCGACACTTACCCAGGAAAAGGTGACGATTTGTAAAAGCCTCTTTGTAAATGACATGATCTCACCTCCCATTACATTTATATCAGCTTCTGGAATGGAGTTCAGAGTATCTACACAGTTCAAGCCATTTTTTGAAACCTTATTTTTCCGTTTCTGCTTATCACAGTGACAGCAGAAAGGGCTGGATAAATCAGGGCAGAATTGCCAACACCTCTGGAGCCTTTCCCGCTCGCTAACCTGCTGTGCCTCATGCCAGAGGGTCACTCTCTCCCCTGAAGACAAGAATCCCTCACGCGAGCCCAGTAAGACTGCAAGGATTTGTAGGTCCGCTGTTGTCACTGCAAAGTGTTCTGCTCCACTCTCAAACAATTAGTTAAGAATAGCTTGTTATCATGCTGTTAACAGCCATCTTCAGGCTGGAAAGGGAAAAGTCTTACCATGTACAGTCCTCATGTTTCAACTGTACTTGCGCGTTTGCGTGGCGCACAGACTGAAGATAGCTGACTTCTCTCCGTGTTTGGGTGACGGCATGGCTGAAAACAGGCACCGAATCAGCAATCAGCCCTTCAGAAGAGACAAGCCGTTACCATTTTACAAAAAAAAAAAGACAGCAGTTGTATAGGGGAAGATTGAATTTCTATAGATAAAACCTTTGCCAGGCTAAGAAACATTCTAGAACCGGCAGAAGAAGAAAGTTCACAGGATTTACCTCCAGCGGTAACTCCGGCTGGCAGCATCTCCCATTCCACATGACAAACAGAAGTGAAGCAGAACATCAGATACAATGTGGTACACGTTAACTCTGCAAATGGAAATCCCAACCAACCCCCCTTTCTTACCTGCCCTGTGACCGCGCAGCAGGCCTCGCGTACAAGCATCCTCGCACCTGAAGCGGGTAATTCGATTCACTGACATCTGCTCAAAGTCAGCCTTGTCCCTGCCCATCGGTAAAACCGATGGAACCCTTCCATTTCCATACTCATTAAATTTTTCTTGTCCCATGAGATTTTTAAGGATTTTAGTCTAGCACAGAGGAAATCAAACGGCTACTCCTTTTTGTGACCTTATGTCTACTCCTTCAGACTTGCTTTGTTTTGGTTGTACCTCCATTTCACACAGACGTGAATGGAAATGCAGAGAGAATAAACACCAACAAACAACAGTACAGGGTGTAAAAACAAGACTCGAGCTTCCAGTGGCCATCGTCTTCACAAATCAGCTACTTTTTCAATCAGCCAAGTAGTTGTGCAGTTTCAGAGAACACTGTCACAAACTTGGATGTATTACTACGCAAGGCGAAACGCTCTATTACGTGTCTACAGAAACTGAATGCAAATCCTCCGCTTCTTACAGCCTCTTAGTTGAAAACCCGCCCTCTATTCGTTTGTACCTGGACGCCACGTATGTCAAATACGTAAGGTTGTGTCTTTATAAGCCTCAATTTCACGTGTTGAGCAGCTGAGAAACATTTTGCCCCAAAGAAATGCAATAACTAAACCCACCAACAAGTGCAAGTGAATAAAAAAAATAAAAGCCAAAACAAACAAACAAAAAAAACCCAAGACAAGCTACAGAAATTGCACCTTCAAACAACAGTAAAGGATCAAGAAGCTGAAGACATTTCTTCACGTCATCTCATTTTTGGATCTTTAATCATCACCTTAACTCACTACCACACACATGTCTGTGCACCTTGTCAGAGCCACTACAAACTGGGCGGCCAAAGAACAACCAACTTAAATCTTTTATTTTCAGCCAAATAAAAAAAGAAAAAAATCGAGCTCTTCCTTTATTGCACTCTATAACACTTCTTGTCACAACCAAGAAGCCAATAAACAGCAAAAGCTGAATATTCCTTTAAAATCCATAGTTTAACTCGTAAAATAAAATTTATATAGAAAAGATATCATTTACAACCCATTCAGTAGTAATCAATCATTATGTACTCACAAACCATATTCAATAACTCGTATGCAGCAGTTTCTTTGTAGGGCAGAGGGGAATGTTTTTCTCCTTAGCAAATATAATATCCCACTGTTAAAGAGCAATTCAAGTCTACTTTGGAGCAACTGGGATATACACAAATTTCTTTTTGTGATAGACACAAATTTATTTGGAGAAGCGTAAGATTCATTTGGGGTAACAAGAATATATACGACTGTGTCCAGTGCAGAGCTTAACTGCAGCATGTGAAACGTCCATTACCTTGAACTGGCACACCATTACCGAAAGGGAAATAATTTACGCAGCAAATGCAGTGTATTCAGAGAACACCAGTGAGTCACAATAAAACAATACACAATAAAACAGCAAGATGTATTGTAACTAGATATGTGAGGAATCAAAACCAGGATTTGGCTCTGGCCGTCAGCAGCTTACAACAGTAAAGACTTCGCCCTCGGAGCCATCTTCTGAAGGAAAGGGCTGCTCCTTTCATCTGGTTAGGAAACAAAAAATTTCAAGTAAGCAGTCATAAGTACAGGTAAGATGCTTCACTGCAACTTAGATTGCCGAGGCACTATAAACCTTTTGCCTCTGATGCAGCAACGGATGCCACAGCACAGCTTGTAAGCGTAAAAGATTCAAAGCCCAAAGAAAACAGCATTAATCAATGGGGAGAGGAATGGATACAAGATATTTGTGTATTATGCAATTACATATGCACACGAGAAGTGAAAATGCATAATTATACGCATACACATTTTATTTAATGGCTGCATGTATCATATAAATAGGATACGTCATATTTTAATTTGGACATAGGTAAAGTGTTTCATGGCACGGTTTACACAGCTGCCTGTATTTGATTCTGATTCACCATCCATAACCCAAACAGAAAGAAATTAAGGACTTTTTCTTTCAGTAAAGTGTAGTTTCAGAAGCAGTTTGCTGCTTTGAATGGCTGTCTCTACGGACCCCCCCATCCTCGTGATACCTAACACAGTAAGAGGGTACTTCACACTCAGATTTTCAGAGAAAAGGCAGATTAGACACGTAGCTGCTTCATGCCAGTGCTTACGTATAAAGAGGACAACGCAAAATCAGTGACTCCCAGTCACTCACAAGGGAAATCCACACTCCAAGAATGTGCGACAGTTGAAAGAAAGGTATAGCAGAGGGAAGACAGGAAAAAGAAAGGAGCAGCATGAGGGCGATCACGAGCTGCACTGTCTGCAACCCAGTCTATAACTAGCAGTACACGGTGTACACACCACTTTTAAGTATCTCATCATTCAGGAGCTTTAAAAGCTTTCACTTACCTTTCGCACAATAACACGTTCACCAGGACTCAGGATTAAGGCTTCTCTTTCCTCCTCGGTTTCCATCTGAAGAGCGTATTCGCTAGCTACAGACCTGTAACCGCTTACTTCACATCTACAGAAAAATTACAGGGAGACAGCGGAGCACTGAATTAGCTACTCTTGTAAAGTACTGAATTCACAAAAGAAACATTGTTTTGTATACTTACATTACTGGTGAAAGGTCTCCACAAAAACCAGGAAGACTTAGTTGATGTTGCCAGGCCCTTTTCAGTCTCGATTTGCAATCTACTCTCAGGGTGTTTCCTTTATTCAGAATAAGCCCCATCATCGCTACCTGACTGAATGGTGCTTTTCAGATGATGGCAGTGATGGACACTTTATGTAGGCAGATGGACGATGGTATTTTAAATCTAAACAGTGGCTGCACTAAAGCTGTTAGATGTGAATTCTTTTTCTAACTTGGAAAAAGAGAAATATCACTGACTATCGAGTCCAAAATCTGAAGCAAGAAATTAAATTTAAAAAAATAATCCCAAAGCCCCTCACATTCTCTTGATCCACAGAGTTAGACCTCGCTTTATAGCACAGTTACACATGCATTTGCATTGATCCAAGTACTGCGGACTCACAGACAGGTTCTATTATTTGTTGTTCTACTTCTTCTATTACTTGCTCAGAAATCTAACACCCACAGGAAAAACCTATCACTAATCTCACTAAAAATAAAAGACAAAAACTCTGACGCTCCTCTTTCCAGTTCTCTAGTACGCGCTGCATTTACTCCAGGCAGAGGGTAAATGAAAACATCACCATGCATTCATCCAGGATGGCTCTGGCTCTCTGAACGTGCAAGTTATTTCCAACCACCTAAGAGTTTATTGCAGCCATCTGTCACATACTTCAAAAGTGTAAGAAAAGAAATACCTTTTACAGACACTTTTCTTTCAATAGAAAAAAACACCTTTGACAGACAGCAGTAATTTACCTGTGACTTCGCTCCTCACAGAGTCCAAGAGCCTCTTCCGCAGATTCTCTCCTCCTCCTCTCTTCCGCCAGTGTTTCTGGCAGCTGCGAGAGCGCCTGCTGCACCGAGTCGTGCTGTTGCTCAGTCTCTGCAAGCCTATGACAAAAGGAAATCCAAAATCAGTATTTTACATACTTCAAGAATTACTTCCGTCTTCTTTTTTGTTACGGAATGTTCTTTTTAGTGATCAATGCTTCATTAGAATGAGATGCTTTAGACTAGATCTTGAAATAAAAGTCACCAGTAAGTATGTATCTTTACAAAAACAAACCAGAAACATTACCAGATGAGAACAATTCAAGAATATGGCTAGGATTCATTTAATCCACTGTATAGCCACGGCTTTCCCTTTGCCCCCAAACACCTTAGGGGCATAGAAAAGCATTACTTTCGCACTTACAACACAGCTGTTAGGAAAACAATATTGCTAATACATGCTTGCAGTCCTGACCTTTTTCTGAGTTCATTTAGCTCCATGTTGTCTATTTCCACAACAACCGCACATCTTTCCTGTGGAGCTCCAGGGGGAACTTCTGCTCTAGTTTCATCCTAGAAAATATTAAAGGGGAAAAAAAAGCCAGTCAATATCTTTCTACTTGCTAAAAATCTTTATTTCGACTAAAGAAGCCACAAGCACCACAAAGCAGTGGAGTAAACCAACCTTTGTGCCACTTCATCTTCTAATTTCCAGAGCTGCAATTTTCCAAACCTCTTTTCTAACGGAAAGTTGGTGAAGAATCCTGCCCGTGTGTGCTGCAGGACTTGAAGGACACGTGTACACTGCGTAACGCAGCCATCTCTGAAGGGTGAGCAAAGCATCCACACAGCCACGTCGTCATTGATCACTGACCACAGTTTCGTCAGTAATGCAGCTGTTTGTTTATTTTTTACTTTACAGTTCTCCTTGTCTGACTTTAATTCTGTTTACACAAGAGTAAGGGTTGTCTTATGTACCTATCCATGTCCTGGGTTCGGCCAGGTCAGGGTTAATTTTCACTGGAATCCAGGAAGGGACACAGCCAGGCGGGCTGACCCAACCTGGCCAAGCAGAGCAGGGTATTCCATACCGTGTGCCCTCATGCTGGGTGCCGCTGGGGGGGAGCGGGGCGGCGGGAACTCGCTTGCAATTTCCAGTCTGAGCCAAGAGGGGTGTTTTGAAGAACACAAGTTTTACAGCACTCTAACTTTCAAATACACCAGACACCACCAATTGAGCAATATTTCTGTGTTGATACCAGCTCAGACTCACATGAGCTACTGAGGATCTCGGCTGTTGTTCTAAGTTACCTTTGAATTAATCTGCTGAAAGTGCAGCTCCTTCTGCTTTTATTTGCTCCGCCAATTTTTCATCTTTCCCTTCAAGATCTGCCTGCAATTGCTTATTAACTGAAGCCTTCTCTCGTGTCTCTATTTCCATCCTGTTCATTTGTTTAAGTATTTCATTTAACTGGTTATTAAGTTCATTGCACCATGTCTCTCTGGCTTTCAGATCTCCAGTTAATTTAAGTTTCGTCTCTTCATTTTGCTGCTCCAAAACCCCAAGCTTCTGCTCTAATGAAATAATGCACTCTTGTTTCTCCTGTAATTCTTTGGTAATTGTCTCCTGATGTTCAGTATGCTCTACATGCTTCCTAGATAACTCAGCCAACTCTTCATCTTTTTTAGCATTTTCCAAAACTAGTTTGTTGTATGAATCTTTAATTGATTTTAACTCATTTTCAAGTGTTTGTGCTTTAGTCTCTTTCTCTTTAAGCAAATTGTCCCATTTTTCCTTTAGAGCATTGTTTCCCTCAAGCTGAGATTTCAAATATTCAGTTTCTTTTCTTTGTTTATCCTTAGTTTCTTGCAGCTTTTCAGATGATTTACTAATTTGTTCTTTCAGCAAAGTAATTTGTGACTCACACTCTGCAAGTATGTTACGGTATGCGACCTTGTTGGCTTTGAGTTCAGAACGGAGCTCCTTCATTGTCCTGCTGGTCTCACTGCTTTGTCTTATTAATTCCTCATTTTCTTTGGTTTTAGCTTCATTCTCAACTCTCACTCTTTCTAGCTCCAGTCTCTTTGTATTACTTTGCTCAGAAAGGACAGATATCTTCAGGCTTGCACCTCTGATATCGGCTGTTTGTACTTCTTTCAGGAAACGAGTTTCCCTTTCAGCCTTTGATAAAGCCTCTTCCATCCCTTCTATTTCTTCCTCTTTGCATTGCACTTGACGCTTCAGGACCATCACCTGTGCGGCACATTCTGTCATATTGCGAGACAGGACAGACACCTCCCTGTCTTTTTCTGCCACTGCTTCTTCAAGATTATCAATTTCTCTTTCGCGTTTCTGGAGATCTTGAAGAAGTTGAGATCTTTCCTCTAAATGGCTTGTATTCAATTTGTCAAGCTCTTCATTTGTCTGGTCCAGATCCAGCTGCATCGACTCTACCACGCCCTCTTGTTTCAAAGTCTAAACATCAAGAAAATAATGTTACCAGAATACTTCAAACATACGTTAGAGGGAGAATGGAAGTTACACTCCACATGTAGAACAGCTATCTAAGGTAATCAATCTGTACCCAACCGTACAGCCACAAGATAACCACGTTATTCTGTGGACTGTTTTAGCACACAGAAAGTTTAGTCTATGAAATTTTTAGCAGCCAATGCTGTTATTTTGCTGACATTTAAATGGGCCATGTTAAAAGAACAGCAAATTTCTTCTCTTACTTTATTTTAATGAGTTAGTTACCTTTTCCTTCAGTGTAGCAACTTTTTCTGTTAGATCCCTGATGACTCTCTTCTGCTCAGTGTTCTCCACTTCATAAACACTGCATTTCTTTAAGGCTTCATTCAGCTTAGTATTCAAAATAAAAGTCAATGTGATAGAAACGTATAGAATTGTATTAAAATTGTGATGTTACAGTTATAATATTAAATTTACCTAACACTGGAGTTTATGTTTTGAAATTCATAAACAAAGATAACTTAGCAACCCAGGCAAACATAACTACTTTCATGCAAAGCTCTGTGATGTGTCTAAGAAATCCTCACACCCAACTTCAAGCAACTACATGAAGCGAATAAAACTGTAAAGAAAGAGCAAAACCCTTCAGATACAGAAAACTGCAATATTGCTGCTGCGACACAAATAGGAACTTACGGCTAATGCTCACCAGTTCCAATCAATATTATTTCACAAGAACTTTAACTTACTTTTTGCTCAGTATGCACAGAATTTTCACCAAGCTCTTTGTTCAGAAGATCCTTTTCTTGAAGCAGTTGCCTCCAAGTTTCAATTTGCTCTAGTTTTTCTGTCGTGTTCAACAGCTTTTCTTCTTTTTCCCCAAGGGAAGTTTCAAGGAAGCTATTTCTGTCACTTCATCTAACAAGGAAATACATAGTTAGATATTTTGAACACAAAGCTCGCTTTAAGCTTTCTAGACTTATCAGCCCCAAACTAGGTTCCTAAAAGAATCATTATTTTTACACTTTCCATTTACACTTGCAACTACAAAAACAAGATTACTGCAACCTGAAGCAGGATCAACTCACACTTTGCAGGTGTTTTAAGAGATCATACTTCTCATCAGACGTCCAAGCTTGAAACAAAGAAAGCGAATCCTACACAGAGCTGTAAAAAACCTTCATCTTACCCTTTGAGCTGTTCATGCAAGCCAGAGATCAGAATGTGATGCTTTGCCGCATCTCGCGTTTGTTGGTTGCGTAACTGGGCAAGCTGAGTTTGCAAATGCTCATTCTCATTCTGCAACAAAAGAAGAGTGAAGCGGATTATCACGTACCAACACCCACAACAGCACAAGATAACTGGAGTCACGAAAATCGGACTCTTCAGGAGATTTACATCCCACACGGTAACAGAGACCACTATTCTAGCACATGAGCAGATCATCAGTGCAGAACACAACACTGATACCAGCAGCTCAGATGTGATGTTAGTTCACACCGATGCAACTCACCTTGCAGAAACACCTCCTGCAGCAATGCTATGATAGCATGACCTGAAGGAGGACTGCTGTACACCCAAAGCAACACACACACTCACACTGTGTTAAGGCAGCTTACTTCTCTTAAGAGGGGAAGCTACTGCTTTGAAAAAATACTTTCCTCATTGCTTTGAAGACAGTACCAAACTTGCAATTTATTTTTGCCTGTTTTTTAAGGTTGAAGGAATGCAAAAATCTGCATATGGGGGATTGTGGAGAAAAGAAACAGGAAGCAAGCTGCATTCACACAGGTTTGTGGTTTCTTTTTTTTGGGGGGGTGGGGGGGTGATTTTTTTTTTGGTTTGTTTTTTTTTTAAACACAGTGCACATCTCCTACTCTAGCCAGATACACTGAATCAATTCAAAAATAAAACCACAAAAAAAAACTGGCAACAACATCCAAAAACCAAAAGCAGAACATGTATCCAGACTCCACAGCAAACAGGACACAGAATCACACAGAATGGTCGGGGTTGGAAGGGACCTCTGTGGGTCATCTAGTCCAACGCTCCTGCCGAAGCAGGGTCACCTACAGCAGGCTGCACAGGACCGCGTCCAGGCGGCTCTTGAATATCTCCGGAGAAGGAGACTCCACAACCTCCCTGGGCAGCCTGTTCCAGTGCTCCGTCACCCTCAGAGGGAAGAAATTCTTCCTCACGTTCAGACGGAACTTCCTGTGCTTCAGTTTGTGCCCATTGCCCCTTGTCCTGTCGCTGGGCACCACTGAAAAGAGCTTGGCCCCATCGTCCTGACACCCACCCTGCAGACATTTCTAAGTATATATTAGGTCCCCTCGCAGCCTTCTCTTCTTCGGGCTGAACAAGCCCAGCTCCCCCAGCCTCTCCTCGTGGGAGAGATGTTCCAGTCCTCTCACCATCCTTGTAGCCCTCCGCTGGACTCTTTCCAGTAGTTCTTCATCTTTCTTGAACTGGGGAGCCCAGAACTGGACAGAGTACTCCAGAGAAGGCCTCACTAGGGCAGTGTAGAGGGGAAGGAGAACCTCCCTCAACCTGCTGGCCACACTCTTCTTGATGCACCCCAGGATCCCATTGGCTTTCTTGGCAGCCAGGGCACACTGCTGGCTCATGGTTAACCTGGCAAACTTGTCACCTCTGATGAAAATACGCTAGCATTTTGCAGGAGGCAGAACACACCTGTACCGCCCTCAATAGCTGCCCTTCTTCATCTACACCAAACGTTACCTGTCTTGAAAGGTTTTGTTACAAGATTCTCAAATAATAATTAACATATCAGGTTGTCTTTCATCTTAAAATCATTAATTCTTTTTTATATTTGTGCAGCTTAACAGACAAAGAACTATGAGTAATGCACTGAACCTGAAGGAGTCTGAGGAAGAGATCAGTTGTATCATTTAGTGAAAGTAAGGTTTACAAGTTATCGTAGTAACTCATCAATCAGGAAATACTAAAAAATAACCTTCCTCATAAATATTTATTTCACTGTTCCTTTTGGTGCCTCCATTGAATACTTTTACAATATCAATATATATCAAATTAATATCTGGTGTTTAGATTGTATACATATAAATAAGTATTAGTTATTACTTAACTTTTATATATTTGCACAGTTTCTTTTCTATAAATGTGTGTGTATATATGCACAGAAAAATAGTAATAATACACACACAGTTACAGAAAAGAAACTTGAGGGATGTAAGAAGAGGGACACTTCTGCCAGTAGTAACAAAATCTGTTTCAGGACCTTCTGACAAAGCCCCCCTAACAAACAATAATGAAAATCAGGTTGCCTTTTACTAGGTTTCTAAAACAAATAACAAATAACAAAGCTTACTTCCAAACAAGTTTCTCCCTGAGCTGAACAGAAGCAACAGGTTTCAACTTCAGAGCATAATCTAGCATGTGTACACCCTCTGCCAACAGAATGACGAAGCATAATGCCTTGACATGTTTTTGCTAGCTGCAAATGGGCATTTCTGTCTTACTGGAGGCTACGACTCCAAGAATATCAACAGAGAATAAAACGATTCTCTTCCATCATGAGGTTTTTACACAAACCGAAAAGCTCACCTGAAGAGTCTCCATTCTACCTTGAAGCTTCACTCTGTCTTCCAGATCCTGACAACGCTCTTCTAGAAGAAGAATTGGTTCCTGCAGTTGATTTCCTTCCATTTCCAACTCTTCAACCACAGTCCGTAAACCTGCTTCTGTCAAAGAAGAAAAATTATTTCAAGAAAGGCCTGCTAACATTCCTCAAGTCTAGAAATGGTTTCAGCTTTTTATTCACAATTCTCCCCAGTGTTGGGAACAAGCAGACCTCAGCCATTTCCAGTGGAAGTGCCCGAGACCCTGCTTTTCCAAAAATTAGATGGCAAAAGTTCCCTCAGCTGCTGAAAAAACAAAATAAAGTTGCACAGCTCAAGAACTCGGAGAATCTGGCAGAAATATTCTCAACAATACTGTGGCTCATGTTACGTTAATCATAAGCTATCAATGTACTTGCAGGATCAGATCTTAAGCACTTGTTAATAAACAATTTAAACCGGTCTATATCAAAGTTTGCAAGTGAGTCTGTTCCATTTCAACAGCGAGATATATTTGCAGCCTTTACCACTGATATAAAAACATTTGCATTGAAAAATAAGACTTTGATTTTTAAATTAAAAGCATACAGCAATGGAACACCATTCTGTTTTGTAACATAACTGTTACAGATTGGAAGCACAGTCCCAGGAACAAGACTCGTAACTGAAAAAACACATGGCCTTGCCACACAGGACATTTCACGGGCACCAAGGCTCAACCAACTCCAGCGTGCAGACGTATTTACGTTCTGCTTCTGAACCAAAACTAGGCAGCTCATCCAGCACGCACATGCTTTGAAATGAAAAGGAAGAAAATGCAAGCCAAAAAAATGCAACAAAGATTAGAATACACCACCAGGGGGTTGTTAGTTGAATTTGGAAACAAAAATAGACACAAAATACAGATGCTGTGCATGCTTTCATAAACTGTCTAGTCGCTATCACACCTGCGTTAGGTGAAGTGTACTCTGGCCACCAGTCTCCCATGTTTTCTCCTTCAGCTGAATCAGTGCTATCCAAGGTGACGTGCAATTCTTGAAAGCTTTGCTTTCCATCAAAGTTGTATTCTTCCTACGCGTAAAAAATGAGAATGAAGTTCAATTTAAAGAGGAAAAGAAGCAAGGGTAAAATACATATCCTGTTATTAAAAGCATAGTTTCAATTCTAAGTCCTAAAGCTCAGCAAGTGATTGAGGTGCCTGAATGTCAGCATACGGGAGCGCTGTGGACACTAGAGCAACCTGCCCAGCTTCTAGCTAGTATTTCCAGAGAAGCCAAGCCTCCCACAGGTTTTGTGCGGTATCAGCCAGCACTTTTAAGACACCCCTATGTTTGGATACCTTCATTGGTCCCCTGATTTCTACAGTTAACAGGGTCCTCTGAATTTCAGGGTAAAGGATTGGAGTTCACTAAATTTAAGATTATTCTGCCAGTGGTATGTTCATGTGACAGTGACATCCTAATTCTTACAAAAGATCTTCATTTTCTCGTGTGTCTTACAGCACCACCTACCTAGAAGCAAACCTGAATGAACTGACACCACTTACTAATAAAAGTAAAGCTCCACCAAGAGAGAGTTTTATCAAGATTGTATCTAAACCAAAATAAATGGCCTTAACACATGAAGAATGCACACAGCTTCAAGCATGCGAATTACTCCAGAGTGAAGCTCGTTATTGTTCAATGTAAAATTAAGTAGACTCCCTACTCAAGGAACAGAGAGGCGTGATGCCATTGGAATTTCTCGTCTTCTGGCTACACACCCGATCATTAAATTTACCAAAGTTTTCACTTATACAACCAATCTAAGTTCTTAAGCCCTTCGTGTATTTAACAAAAACCCCTAGTTTTATTAGCATAGAGGTAAAAATAAATTCTTATCTCTTTTAACCCACCTGAAGCTTGCTGCTGCTCTGATTGCTTTTTCTTCTTGCTTGCTGCAGCCTGCCCATTCCTTGAACTGTGGTCGGTTCCTCCTCCAGCTCCTGTTGCCCTGAGACTATGGCTGCATCAGAGCAGCCAGGAAAGAACCAGTCATCCTCAATCAGTTTTGTGCCACAGGAAGGCTATCACATTTATATCAGACACTACTACATGAAGAGAGACCAGGGACAGGCTGAAGTCCCTATCAATGACGGACAGCAACAAGATTAAAGAAGCAATCCACTGCGTTCACCTTGTGATTTCCCTCCAACATTACTACGTAGAACATCAGAATAAAGTCTGCAGATCTCGCTAAGAAGCAGCAAACTGAAGTCTAACTTTACTTCTTCATCAGCTCTAAAGGAAGACTTTATACAGGAGACTGGAAAGGGTGAGGTTATGCTGATACTCAAAAAAAAGCCAAACAATTCAAATGCCAAACTAGATCTCGTTTCAATTTACCAGGTTGAAATATACCTGATTTGTACGACAAAGGCATCCATCAGCTGAGACAACTGTGGTTTTTACAATCTGAACAATCACGTTAGTTTTTACGGAAATGCCATACGTCCCTTTCAGCTTTAATTTTAGTACGAGCTACAAAGCCGGATCATTTGAGGAAGTCACAAGCATCTGTTACACTGCAAACCGGCATCAAACCATCTTACCGTAAATTAATCATACCATTCTTCTTAAGACAAAGATAAGAATCACTTTGAAATAAACACACTGAGTAAATTCAGAATATGAAAGCTTAGGTAGGCATTCTGTTCATTGTTAGAAATGATTTTTCATTTAAAGTACATTCCCATCTGTTTTGTGATAGGACAAAACACGTTTGGGGTAACAGATGAAGAAACAGACGGCTCATGCAAAGCAGACAGGACAGAACAGCCAGCGAAAAGACAGGACAGTAAAGGTGGCTCCATACTAACTGAAAATTACAAGAATCAGATAGTTACAAATTTAGCTTTCAATTTAACCACATCACTCCACGGTTGTTCTCACAGCATGCAAAATGCAGGGAACTTATGTCGATGCATCTGTGAGGTAAACACCAGAAACTATGAGGAGATTCAGCCCTGCTGGAAATAGTCAGCTTTCATCCCAGCTGTCCAAGGATTACTTCTACCACGAATTTCATCAACACACAATTCTCTAACACCTACTAGACTTAAGTTCTTCCTGTGATATTTCAAAATTGCATACTTCACATGTTGTCACAAAAGACTAGAGGAAAAAAGTCAAAGAAAAGAATTAATGACCCTCTTAAAATGAGGACTGCTAAATTGGATTCTGCTTCTGGGTTTAATTACATTTTGGCTTTTGGCACTGTCACATTATCTGCATTCATTTTACACACCTTTGTTTCTTTTCAAGTATAGATTCTACAGGGATTTTTTTTTTTTTTTATAAATTACACAAACCTCTTCAAAGACACAAAAATAAAAGAAAATTGCCACTGTCACATTCTCCTGCCATTCCAAGAGCTGATTCTGCAGTTCATCCACACTACCTGATTCACTGGCCTAACAAGAGAAATTGCATAGGAAAACATATTTACCAAATCCCACTGCAAATGTAAATAAAAAGTAGTAACATCCAGCAACCATAACAGCTAAATGTGACCAACGCTTCCAATGTGCCTTTGTCAGCTATCTTACAATTTTTGTAAACAGATATAATTTTTGCACTCTCACTAACGATATTTTGAATAAATTCACATAAACTCCTACCCAGGTTTATATCTGAGCTATGACACTGTGCTCACCAAAATGGCTTTTACAGGCTCTATTGTTTGTCTTTTTCTTTCTTTACTGTATCTAAACTAATTCCCTGTGTGCTACTGAATAGATGTGGTCACATTCAGGATCAAAAGTAGCATTTTTGTTACAGATAACATCAAATTATGTACAACACTGTTCATCTCAGTATGTCCCACATGGCAAAACGCAAACGCTGAGAGGTCAGGCACACTGCATTCAAACCTGAGATTTAGCTTCCAAGAGAGCTGAAGAGCTTGGTAACGTCAAGGAACCGATAACATCAAGGAATGGCTCCCCACTGCCACTTTTTTTTTTTTTTTTAAAGTATTATTTAACAAAACTGTTGTTGTTTGTCTTGGCCTGTTAATCAGCTGCTAACACCCAGAAACATTTCCCATTAAGTGCTCGAAACTTCAGCTATTTTTCAGTCAGGAAGAAAACCATAGTGTTTTTCCATGCTCTCATGCTAAGAAGTGTGCCAGACAGCTCACAGCACAAGTGAAAGTGATCTGCCAAGCAGTCATTTGTGCCCTGAATGATTCCAATAATCCAAAAATGCTACCAGCCATAGTATGTGCACATGTTTGCACCTTCAAACATAGCGCTACAAGAAAGAGGCGTCTGGCGGTTCTTCAGCTAGAATTCTGCACAACTCCTTTCACTGTTACACACAAGTTCCTCCGTGCCCAAACAACAGCCGCATCCCCAAACTCCTTCCTTGCATAAAACTTTCAGCTTCAATTATCGTCAGCACAAACCACCTACTGCTTCATTACTCTCATTTTGTCTGATCACCATATAGATCTTTACTCAACGATCATCCAAAATTAAAAATGGCATTTCTTAACTATTGAGATAAAAACACCACAGCCAAGACACCATCTTTTCCACCACACAATGTAAGTATTTTTAGTGTGTTTACTTACATTTTCCATATATGTAGCATCTTTTCCTTGGAAACGCTATCTTTCTTTGCTTTGAATATTTTTAAGACTTCCAGTTTGCTCCTGGAACAAGCTACATTTCTCTTCACTGCCTCCAACTCTCTTGCTAAGGTTCTGAACTAGAATCTGCATGCTTTGGAGCGAGGATTCTTTAACAGCCAGCTCATTCTTTAGAATGCAAACCAAAAGACAATTAAAAGAAGGGACCCAGAAAAAAGATACAGTAATCATCATGAAGCTGACTCCTAGCCCTTCCCTCAGAGTTAGAGCAACATTCAACTCAAAGCTCAGGTTTGGTTTGAATTGGAATGAAATTTGTCAGCACCTTCTGAAGTCGATACTAATACATACAAATGATACTGACAAAAGTAATAAAGAAATATAGATCTACTAACATAAATGAAAATAATCAGTAAAGAATTTGGATTCACGTGAAGAAGTGCAGAGGATTTGTGCTTCAGAGAAAGATGCACCGCATAACGCAGCAGAATTTGCTGATTCCTTGAAATCTCTATGGAGATTTTCTATTTCAGCTGCTAATATACCTTCAGTTCTTCATTGGGCACGAGTATTCCATTGGCAACACCACTTGATCCACACGCTGTCTGTAAATCCATGATGTAAGCATCTCTTTCAGCTCACTTCTTCTCTATCTCTGCCAGCGTGGCATCCGTTTCAGCCCCACGACAGCGCTGGGCCTCCAGTTCAACACTCTGAAAACAAAAAGACAGCACTGCTGGTCATGTATACTTCCACCATCTACAGCACAGAAGAACGGTTTAAATGTTTCCTTATTGCCTCTTTTAGGGTACTGAAAAAATTACAATCGCATTTCTGACCTGGTTCAGTTTTAACTGTAATCTTTAATTAATGAGCCTTTCTCTCTGAAATTCTGCAGCATTCACATTCCTGCCGCCTTCCAGTGTCAACAGCCACGTCCACAAAACCCATCACTGCACACAACAGCTACAAACCATAACACGAAATCATCCCTTGAAAGAAAGAGAGGGACGGGGAGCAGGACAGAGAAACGGAGAGAGAAAATAAGCGATGGGGAGCAGGGCAGAGCACTAGGAAGAGGAAAATAAGACAAGGCAGAGGACCGAGGAGCTCAGAGAGAAAGAAGGGTCGAAAGGAAACGCCAGAGAGGTAGAGAAATCAAGAAATACAGGGACGAGGAGCCTTGCAGAGACGGAGCACGAAAATGTAGGGCCGGTGAGCGCGAAAGAGGGAGAGAGAGACGGGGGCAGGGGAGGAGATGAAGAAGAAAGGAGAGAAAAAGATGGCAACGGAGCGCAGGGGACACAGACAGAGAGAGAAAAAGGAGAGTGAACAGGAAAAAAGGGACCGAGAAACAAAGAAAGGGTCAGATCTAGACAAAGAGACCAAGAAGGGGGCGAGGGGCGTGTGTGCAGGGAAACCCCAAAACAAACCAGCAAGGGGCTAGAGAACAGAGAGGGAGAGAAAGAGAAGAAAGGGCCATGAAGCAGGACAGAGAAGGAGAGAAAGGCAAAAAGGGAGAGCAAAAAGAGCCAGCTGGACAGGGAGGTACAGCAAGAAACGACCGGACAGGCAGTAGGACAGAGAAATAGAGACAGGGAGCCGGCTAGAGAAATTCTGGAGGGAGAAAAAGAGGGAGAGGGAGCACGACACAAACACAGACAGAAGACGGGAGGTACAGGGAAAGGAAAAGAAAAGGAAAAAGAAAAAAAAAAAAAAAAAAAAAATCACAGCAGCGTGGGAGAGAGAAGGATCCAGGGGAGGGCCCGGGACGCAGAAGAGGGGCGACAGGGCCCCGAGGGCCCGCCACTCACCGCAGCTCTCGCTCTCCGCGCTCCCGGGAGACTCTGCCGCTTCAGAAGCTTCTCTCTCCTGCTCTCCTCCATTCCTCTTCCCTAACTCCGGTCGCTTGGCTGTCCCCCACCTAAGAGAAAACGTCCATGTCTCGCAGCTCTTACAAGACAAGGCTCCCTACGCACATAGCCGCGCTCGCGCGCTCCACAACCAGACCATGCTGCTGCTGGTGACACATACAGACCCTGCGGGGCACGCTGGCGGCCTGGCCTGCTGCGGGCTACCAAGAGGGAGCCTTCCTCACCCGCACAGGCAGGCTCTCTCCTGCCTGCAGCCCCAGCCAGCTGCCAGCCAGCTGGCCTTCCATTTCTTCTTCTTCTTCTTCAGCCTTCTCGGGACTCTCCAGCTTCAGCCGCGACACCTCCTGCCCGCAGCCACTCAGCGCTCCGCCTCCCCCTTTTCGCCCCCACGCCGCCAGCACAGCGAGGCCCGGCACACGCAGCCCACACAAGCCCGGAGCGGGCACAGCCAACGGCATCCCCAGGCCACGAACGGACAAACGCGTCCTCAGCGCGGCCCCTGCCACACACAAACAAGCAGCGGCCACCGCCTTCAGGGAGGCCGAGGCACGCTCCAGGGCCAGCGTCCCGCCCGCACCACGGGCCTTGCGGGAGGCCGGGCGCTCCGGGACAGGCTTCAGGGGACGTGCTGCAGCTGGGGGCGGCTGCGCGGGGCGACAGGGGCCGGGGGAGCGCTGCCGGCTTGGGGGGGGGGTGCCCGCCTCCTTCCCCCCTTCCCTTCCGTCACCTCCCGCCTCTGGCCCCGGGGCTGCCCGCACCCGGCTCGCCTCCTGCAGCCTGCCGCAGCGGCCGGCTCCAAGCTTCCCGTCCCACCACCCTCGGGCACCCACCACGCACCCCCGCACCCGCCGGAGGGGAGCCCGCGCCTCACCGATGGCCTCTCTGCTCCCCCGCCGCCCCGCCACCCGACAACACACCGCCGCCAGGCTGCTCCGCCGCACCGCGCATGCGCCACGCGCCGACGGCGCGCCGGACGGGACACACCCTGCGCCGAACGCCGGCCTGCAGTACCGCGTGGCGCCCACGCGGCGGCGCCAGCGGGTACGGCGGGTACAGCATCCTTATGGGGGTGCGTCCTCCTGGCTGGTAGAACAACTCTTACAAATGCACGAGAAAGGGAGGTGTAGAGCATAACTACTGTTCTCAGTCTCGGAAAACACCCATCACTGAAATGTTAGTCTCATTTTAGCATCAAAAATTAGAAGTAACTTGCTAATTTCTATGACATCCATACACCGTGGTTTTTTAACGGATGCAAGCAAGCCAAACCACCCTCAGAGGTGAATGAGCACAGGTGATGTGTAGAGGAACAGCACTACTTATCGCCGACAGGACGCGACGGAAGTATTTAAAAGCACTTGCGATGGACAATAGAGGGGCCAGCTTCCTCATATTCATCTTTGCTGACCCACATTTGCTGAAAAGTGGACAGACACGCCAGTATTGAACCCCCAGTCCAGACAGAGTATTTACATTCTGCTGGTGCAATCATCTAGAACAGAAGCACAATCTGTTGGAAATAAAGTGACAAGCAGCTAACACAGTAAACATCTCTTTGGAGGAAACAACTAGGTGAAACGCTTTTCATCATCAAAGCACAACTCCAATGAAGTAAAGCACCGAAGAGGTAGAAAGGCTGCCATATTTTGTCTTCCACCTTGAGTCGACAGAGCTGCTATAACGTTACTATGAACAGACAAATACCGCAGCCCGTGAGAGATCTGCAGATGGCCTACAACACAGCTACCAAAAAATTACAAACATATACGAAAGAAAAGTAAAGGTTTGAAATATTTATCCAATTTGGTTGTAAATAAAGACCGCTGGGACAACACTGCACAGAACGGTCGGAGCATTTTTCTAATGATAAAGGAATTCTTTTACATAAAAAGAATCCCAAACCCCAAAACACTGAGATACACTGGCACTGTGTATCTAGCTAAGCACTAGATGTGAAGCTAGAAGACCTCCCGCTGATTCCCGCCTGAGCCACTCAATTGCTCAAATACACTGCATGTACCCCTGCTCCTGCGTGCTCCCGTTTCCACGCCTGCCACTCCACGTCATGCCCGTGCAACATGTCGTCTGCTGCCTGACAAACATGGCCTCTCTATTTCACTACACATTGCCTTGCTCCAAGGCAAAAGGGTCCTTCCAAACAGCTAACAAGCCGCAGACTTTGCACGCTGCTTGGATTTTGGATTTATTCTTTCACCCTTTTCTCTGATAGCCAAGCCTTGAAGCCTACAATATCCCCTGTATCTTCTCAGGTTGGTCATGTTCCCTTTAGTATTTACAGCTCCATCTTCTCTAGGTTCATCCCTACCTATCTTGCTGTTCTGTGGTGTCTTTCAAGGAGCCCCTTTCTCCTTCTTAGCCCTATTTCACTGGGAAGCCCACAGGACTGTCTTCCTTAACTGTTCTTTCACATTTTCTCAAAATGACCTCAGAAACTCCCATGGCTTCAGCAACCATTTCTATTCCAGTACCTCTCCAATCCCTCTCTTCATTCTGCTTTGGCTGTTAGGAGGAAAAGAGGCATGAATTAAGCAGGCTGTCCGAGGGTCTCCTAACATCAGGGCCTGGGATGCAAGACCTGCACATTCCCTTGTGGACATTTGCATTTGACTATAGGATCTAACTTTCCAACAAAAGCTTCTTCTGGAAGCGCAGGTGTGCAAAATTACCTGAATCTTCATAGCACTTGGAGCCAAAGCGGTAATCTCTTTCTGCATAAGAGCGCCAATCCCAGGATACATCGTGGTTCCTCCAGAGAGGACGTTATTGGCATAGAGATCCTTACGGATGTCGATATCACATTTCAGAGTACTGTTGTAAGTGGTTACGTGGATACCTGCAGATTCCATCCCTGAGTGGAAAGAAGTTTCAACACATGTGATTTCTCTTTCTTCCCTTCTTTTTCTTACTGTTCAAATGAAAGGGAAGCTCAGTAGTCCAAGAGAATTCCAGGAAAAAAAACCTACGTGATGCTCAGGAGAGCATCTCGTGGTACTGTTCCTTGCTAAAGAAAAGGAACAGACCAGATAAAGTCCAAACTGTGTTCCCAGGACTGTAAGTACTAGACTTTTAAACTAGCTTAACACGCATATTTTGACAAAGATCTGTGATCCAGGAAGTCCCGATTTCCACCGCTACGTTTCTGACACCACTGTTGAACACCAACGCTGATCCTCGATACACTTCTGGCAGCCAAATCCCCCCACCTCCTAACGAGCATTTCTCCTGCTGATGTTCAAATGCAGAATATTTGAACATCACTCCTGCTGATGTTCAAATGCAGAACTTGGAGCTATATTAATGCTTCAATAGTTTGCTTTCTACACACAAACGCAGCTAGCTTTACCACTTCGTTTAATGGAAATCGTGCCAAACTGCCCGCAGTCATTTGGCTCACTCCTCACGAGTGGAATTTAAATTGAAAGTAGGAAATTTGTGTGAGGGCGGTACAAGTTACCATAGAAAGTGGCAGTCATCCACTGGATAGAATGGGAAATTTGACACTACAGATAAAACTACTGGAAAATCATGTACGATTTCATTTTGTACGATTACATTACAGATTAATATAATCAAACAATAACCTGAAGCAGCATCTAGATATAAAACCCACATAAGCAGCACCGTGCAGTTATACATCAGCCAGTCGAGATAAAAAGCACGATCTTCTGACAGTACTCTAAACCATCACCTTAGAAACTCTACTGCTCTTATAAGAGGCTGAAATCATCTTACGATGCAGGTACCTCTAAACTGACAGGCGCCTTCTCATCCAGCAGCTGTAGCAGCAGTGTTCATCGCTTCTAAAGAGCTGATTAAGTCAATAGAAGCTGCGTGTTTCTATGGACATTTGAGAATCAGTACCTCAGTTCCTATAGCTGCAGGTTGTCTATACTTCCTACGAAATTCTTCTTTTCATTCTCTGTCAAGTCCCTAGAAAGAAAAGCCCTGTCTCACCTATGAAGGATGGCTGGAAGAGAGTTTCAGGGCATCGGAACCGCTCATTTCCAATGGTGATGACCTGTCCATCAGGAAGCTCATAGCTCTTTTCAAGAGAGGAGGAGGAAGCAGCAGTTGCCATTTCATTTTCAAAATCCAAAGCCACATAACAAAGCTTCTCCTTGACGTCTCTCACAATCTCCCGTTCCGCTGCAGACAGCCAACAAGATTTTAATCAACATACAGTACAACAGCCAGGACACAGACTTTCTCATGCACATTTCCCTGAGTTCATGATGGTCGTGTGGTTCATTGGCCCTCTCTCTTGTCTCAGCAACATTACTTTCCCTTTGGATTACCAGATTTCCCTCATCGGCAAGTAACAGATATATTGTACTACAGAATACTGCAAAGATTAATGTTTACATGTCTATGTCACAAAACCTTGACCAGATCTCCCGAGGGTCACCCATTGCCAGCTACTAACTTTGTTCCTTTCTCTGTGGAAGAGGTATAATCAAAACACAACAACCCGTTCAATTTGCCAGTAACTCAGGATTCCCAAACGCGGTGGCATCCTTGTCCTTGATGCTCAACAAACACGCTGAAAGCCAAAGCCAGGAGCATCCCATTAGCTAACAGGAACCGTTTTTCCCAGGCCAACCTACTGACAGGCATTTTGATGCATCTCACCAGGTACAGGCTTCCTGCATAAGATGACAAGTAACAGAGCAAACATATGCAAAGCATATCCAAAGCCCAGCTCATTACCAGTGGTGACAAACGAGTAGCCTCTCTCTGTCAGAATTTTCATTGAGTTAGTCAGTCAGGTATCTGCCCACCAGATCCAGTCTCATGATGGGGGCAAGGCACAGCCCTCATAGACAGGCACATTGTGCGTGACACCATCTCCAGAATCCAAAACTACTCCTGGAAAGTCAAAGAAAAGGAAAAGCTGGTTATTGCCCACCGACACAGGGTCTCCACATACTCCGTATTCTCAACCGTGACACGCAACAACAAAGACGCTCACGTGACGATTGCTTCTGTCATTGCTGTAACTGAAGAGCTGCTCACGTGAGATGAAATTGTTGGCACAAACTAAGCATTTTGAGGAAAAAAAGACGTGTAACGTTCAGCAATTTGATTGTATTGCTCTTGCTGAACGGATGCTAGCAATCGTGATCTTACACGTACGCGGAGACAACTTCACTTCAGACAACCCCTAGCACTTTACAGACATGAAACAATGTACAAACTGTAAATAAACTTCTATCTATAAAATCAAAACTTGGAATCTGCCATTAAAATAAACCACCTCATTAGGGAAAAGATAACAAGAGTTTATCTGTGCACAGCCATGTCACTTCTATTCTTGGATAGGAAATGAAGTACATGTTTTCCACTCAAAATGAATAAGGCATTTCTGATACCAAACATGCATACAAATAGTTGATTTTTAAACACAAAACAAGTATTTATGACAACTGTAATTCCTGTAAGCTGGCGATCTTTTTATACAAAATTATATGGTGGCATCAGGCTAGAGAGGCAGATGGCATTTTGATTTTTTTCAAAGTATACAAAGACTCAAGGGTTGCTAAGAAGTAATTTATCGTCTTAATGCTTGATCAGACTCTAAACAGCAATAAGAAGAGACCTCCATGCTAATTCTAATGATCGCTTAACAGCAGTCATGATTGTGTCATCAAAAGTCATCACTGATTTCAATGAAACTTTTTCATTTAGCTACCGATTGGGGTGTTTTTTCTTACTGGGAATGGAGCTTAACAATAGAGATATGTCTAAACTAAGAAGGAACCATGGGTTTGGCACAATCTAGTTAAGCCAGAGCCTCTTCTCCATCCTGTGCAATTAAGGGCAGTATCAAACTATCATCTTTCATCTGTTGATACAGCTGAGCTGCGGTCACCTGAGCTTTTGAAAGACACAGATCTACACCCATACCTGCCGTGAAGTTGGAAAAAACCAAAGAGGTACTTGCACAGCACGGTGGGAAGTGTTCAGTTGCCACATGGCCACCAGTTCCTCTCAACACACAGCTGGGTGCACCACAATCGACGTCTGTCTGTGTGGGCGCACGTGCACGCACATCCACGGGAGGAGGATAGGTGGAAAACACGACTCCCACAAAGACTCACCAGTCGTTCTTCCAGATGCATACAGAGACAGCACCGCCTGAATTGCTACGTACCTGGCTGGCACATTGAACGTCTCAAACATAATCTGGAATTAAGGATTTGAAAACCTTTAGGATCTACACTCAAAAGTATCTGAAGGACAGTAATTTTTTTTTTGTCTTCAGTAAATACTGCCAGTTACTACTCCTGAGTCCCCTCCTGAACCGTGGTTCTTCTGTGAACAGCACGCTATGTTTTCTCTAGGATTTCACGAAAAATCACAGAAGTCAGTGGGTACCTTTCCATTAACCTCAGACTACGTCAGATTTTTAATGATAACATTAACTGAAGATGACACCCTGGGAGAACTTTTTTTACCCTGATGGCAGGACTGCATGAATGCAGCAATCTGAGGTATGTACGTATACACACACACCTATTTAAAAGATTTATAGAAGACGCAGATGGAAGAAACCACGAGGAATAATCTGTCTGTTCCCATCTCAAGGAGGAATCAGCCATTCCTGACACAGTACGATTGCCTCTTTAGGCCGTCGAGGGGAGCGAATGATTTTGCTTTTCCTTCTCTGGCAACTTGACTCGATAAGGAAGAGTACTTCAGAAACAGGAAAGAAAGACAGCACTTCTCCAGCAAAGTTCTGGTCCCTAAAACCACAAAAATGTATGAAGCATCATTTTTGCAATTAATGCAACAATGCACTTGACATCTGACGGCATTACAGTTCTACCCGAGTGCTATAGGCACGGGCCAGGTGCCACCAGTATCGGGGTCTGCCCTGCAACCAGCTCATGCTGTCCCATTTGTGGGGTTTAAGACATCGTGGGCTCTTCAGAGAATCCCTGCAAGAACACCCTGGAGATTTACAAACCAGGTTTCCTCACAGCAGGAACGTTTGGGGTTTTAAAGTTTGAGCTGCTTCAAGTTCCCGGTGTTCGATCCTTTCCCGTGTGCTTTACGAAGCAAGGCTGTGCCATAGGACCGACCCCAACGCTCTCAGATGAAATGGAAGCAGAATTTGACAGTACAACATTATTTAAGGTAAGAACAATCATTTTAGTTCTTGTTGATGTGCCTCTAACCGGAAGATTCTTTTTCACGTCAGGAAGCAGAATGATTTGATCGTATAAAATCATTAACAGCATTCATATAGCAATGTTTAACCATTAGTTCGAGTAGCTGGTCTTCTTCAACATTCATTCACGTTGCCATGAATCGTTATTTTTCTTCTAAAACCCTCAGGAAAAGGCTTTTAGAATGCAGTAGACCACCTACTTACCAGCAGCAGCCAACATTACAGAACTGTACCCAGACTCTGACTCCGTCAACGCAAGCCAGAAAGAAACTCCGTTCCCAAGTACCTCAGAAACGACATCGGAGGAGATACCGGAACTTAGGAGCAGAGAATTTTAAAAAGAGAAATGCTACAAAGCTTGGAGAGCTCAGCATCGCTCCTTGGCTCTGAAGAAAGCTGGACAGGACCAAGGTGTTCAGTCCTCCACGGTAAGAAATCATCTTGCCACTCGGTCGTGCACACAGCGTTTCACACCCAGCTTCCCGGGTAATGCTTGGGTCAGTACGGGCGCACTCAGAGAGACAAAATTCACAGGGAAAGCCCAGCACATCTGTGCAAGTTGCCGCTGCTTACACTTTTACTCACTATTGCTTAGATGCCAGAGAAGCAACTGACATTCATAAAATTAATGGTTGAATTCATGGTTGAATGTGGTTTTATTTAAAACAAATTGCCTCTGCAACCACACAGTCAGACCCGAGTTACCTTACACCAGGAGACTCTCTGGAATGCCTTCAAAGCCTGAAGCAAACAGCAGCCAAGTCCAGGAAGAAGTCTGTAGATCCCCAGAAGGTCTCAGACCAGCCGAAGCAAAAGCATTAAAAGCATGAGCTGTAACATGGAAAGAACTCTCGGGGCGACACTTACCCAGGAAAAGGTGACGATTTGTAAAAGCCTCTTTGTAAATGACATGATCTCACCTCCCATTACATTTATATCAGCTTCTGGAATGGAGTTCAGAGTATCTACACAGTTCAAGCCATTTTTTGAAACCTTATTTTTCCGTTTCTGCTTATCACAGTGACAGCAGAAAGGGCTGGATAAATCAGGGCAGAATTGCCAACACCTCTGGAGCCTTTCCCGCTCGCTAACCTGCTGTGCCTCATGCCAGAGGGTCACTCTCTCCCCTGAAGACAAGAATCCCTCACGCGAGCCCAGTAAGACTGCAAGGATTTGTAGGTCCGCTGTTGTCACTGCAAAGTGTTCTGCTCCACTCTCAAACAATTAGTTAAGAATAGCTTGTTATCATGCTGTTAACAGCCATCTTCAGGCTGGAAAGGGAAAAGTCTTACCATGTACAGTCCTCATGTTTCAACTGTACTTGCGCGTTTGCGTGGCGCACAGACTGAAGATAGCTGACTTCTCTCCGTGTTTGGGTGACGGCATGGCTGAAAACAGGCACCGAATCAGCAATCAGCCCTTCAGAAGAGACAAGCCGTTACCATTTTACAAAAAAAAAAAAAGACAGCAGTTGTATAGGGGAAGATTGAATTTCTATAGATAAAACCTTTGCCAGGCTAAGAAACATTCTAGAACCGGCAGAAGAAGAAAGTTCACAGGATTTACCTCCAGCGGTAACTCCGGCTGGCAGCATCTCCCATTCCACATGACAAACAGAAGTGAAGCAGAACATCAGATACAATGTGGTACACGTTAACTCTGCAAATGGAAATCCCAACCAACCCCCCTTTCTTACCTGCCCTGTGACCGCGCAGCAGGCCTCGCGTACAAGCATCCTCGCACCTGAAGCGGGTAATTCGATTCACTGACATCTGCTCAAAGTCAGCCTTGTCCCTGCCCATCGGTAAAACCGATGGAACCCTTCCATTTCCATACTCATTAAATTTTTCTTGTCCCATGAGATTTTTAAGGATTTTAGTCTAGCACAGAGGAAATCAAACGGCTACTCCTTTTTGTGACCTTATGTCTACTCCTTCAGACTTGCTTTGTTTTGGTTGTACCTCCATTTCACACAGACGTGAATGGAAATGCAGAGAGAATAAACACCAACAAACAACAGTACAGGGTGTAAAAACAAGACTCGAGCTTCCAGTGGCCATCGTCTTCACAAATCAGCTACTTTTTCAATCAGCCAAGTAGTTGTGCAGTTTCAGAGAACACTGTCACAAAACTTGGATGTATTACTACGCAAGGCGAAACGCTCTATTACGTGTCTACAGAAACTGAATGCAAATCCTCCGCTTCTTACAGCCTCTTAGTTGAAAACCCGCCCTCTATTCGTTTGTACCTGGACGCCACGTATGTCAAATACGTAAGGTTGTGTCTTTATAAGCCTCAATTTCACGTGTTGAGCAGCTGAGAAACATTTTGCCCCAAAGAAATGCAATAACTAAACCCACCAACAAGTGCAAGTGAATAAAAAAAATAAAAGCCAAAACAAACAAACAAAAAATACCCAAGACAAGCTACAGAAATTGCACCTTCAAACAACAGTAAAGGATCAAGAAGCTGAAGACATTTCTTCACGTCATCTCATTTTTGGATCTTTAATCATCACCTTAACTCACTACCACACACATGTCTGTGCACCTTGTCAGAGCCATTACAAACTGGGCGGCCAAAGAACAACCAACTTAAATCTTTTATTTTCAGCCAAATAAAAAAAGAAAAAAAATCGAGCTCTTCCTTTATTGCACTCTATAACAATTCTTGTCACAACCAAGAAGCCAATAAACAGCAAAAGCTGAATATTCCTTTAAAATCCATAGTTTAACTCTTAAAATAAAATTTATATAGAAAAGATATCATTTACAACCCATTCAGTAGTAATCAATCATTAAGTACTCACAAACCATATTCAATAACTCGTATGCAGCAGTTTCTTTGTAGGGCAGAGGGGAATATTTTTCTCCTTAGCAAATATAATATCCCACTGTTAAAGAGCAATTCAAGTCAACTTTGGAGCAACGGTGATATACACAAATTTCTTTTTGTGATAGACACAAATTTATTTGGAGAAGCGTAAGATTCATTTGGGGTAACAAGAATATATACGACTGTGTCCAGTGCAGAGCTTAACTGCAGCATGTGAAACGTCCATTACCTTGAACTGGCACACCATTACCGAAAGGGAAATAATTTACGCAGCAAATGCAGTGTATTCAGAGAACACCAGTGAGTCACAATAAAACAACACACAATAAAACAGCAAGATGTATTGTAACTAGATACGTGAGGAATCAAAACCAGGATTTGGCTCTGGCCGTCAGCAGCTTACAACAGTAAAGACTTCGCCCTCGAAGCCATCTTCTGAAGGAAAGGGCTGCTCCTTTCATCTGGTTAGGAAACAAAAAATTTCAAGTAAGCAGTCATAAGTACAGGTAAGATGCTTCACTGCAACTTAGATTGCCGAGGCACTATAAACCTTTTGCCTCTGATGCAGCAACGGATGCCACAGCACAGCTTGTAAGCGTAAAAGATTCAAAGCCCAAAGAAAACAGCGTTAATCAATGGGGAGAGGAATGGATACAAGATATTTGTGTATTATGCAATTACATATGCACACGAGAAGTGAAAATGCATAATTAAATGCATACACATTTTATTTAATGGCTGCATGTGTCATATAAATAGGATCAGTCATATTTTCATTTGGACATAGGTAAAGTGTTTTATGGCACGGTTTACACAGCTGCCTGTATTTGATTCTGATTCACCATCCACAACCCAAACAGAAAGAAATTAAGGACTTTTTCTTTCAGTATAGTTTCAGAAGCAGTTTGCTGCTTTGAATGGCTGTCTCTACGGCCCCCCCCATCCTCGTGATACCTAACACAGTAAGAGGGTACTTCACACTCAGATTTTCAGAGAAAAGGCAGATTAGACACGTAGCTGCTTCGTGCCAGTGCTTACGTATAAAGAGGACAACGCAAAATCAGTGACTCCCAGTCACTCACAAGGGAAATCCACACTCCAAGAATGTGCGACAGTTGAAAGAAAGGTATAGCAGAGGGAAGACAGGAAAAAGAAAGGAGCAGCATGAGGGCGATCACGAGCTGCACTGTCTGCAACCCAGTCTATAACTAGCAGTACACGGTGTACACACCACTTTTAAGTATCTCATCATTCAGGAGCTTTAAAAGCTTTCACTTACCTTTCGCACAATAACACGTTCACCAGGACTCAGGATTAAGGCTTCTCTTTCCTCCTCGGTTTCCATCTGAAGAGCGTATTCGCTAGCTACAGACCTGTAACCGCTTACTTCACATCTACAGAAAAATTACAGGGAGACAGCGGAGCACTGAATTAGCTACTCTTGTAAAGTACTGAATTCACAAAAGAAACATTGTTTTGTATACTTACATTACTGGTGAAAGGTCTCCACAAAAACCAGGAAGACTTAGTTGATGTTGCCAGGCCCTTTTCAGTCTCGATTTGCAATCTACTCTCAGGGTGTTTCCTTTATTCAGAATAAGCCCCATCATCGCTACCTGACTGAATGGTGCTTTTCAGATGATGGCAGTGATGGACACTTTATGTAGGCAGATGGACGATGGTATTTTAAATCTAAACAGTGGCTGCACTAAAGCTGTTAGATGTGAATTCTTTTTCTAACTTGGAAAAAGAGAAATATCACTGACTATCGAGTCCAAAATCTGAAGCAAGAAATTAAATTTAAAAAAATAATCCCAAAGCCCATCACATTTTCTTCATCCACAGAGTTAGACCTCGCTTTACAGCACAGTTACACATGCATTTGCATTGCTCCAAGTACTGTGGACTCACAGACAGGTTCTATTATTTGTTGTTCTACTTCTTCTATTACTTGCTCAGAAATCTAACACCCACAGGAAAAACCTATCACTAATCTCACTAAAAATAAAAGACAAAAACTCTGACGCTCCTCTTTCCAGTTCTCTAGTACGCACTGCATTTACTCCAGGCAGAGGGTAAATGAAAACATCACCATGCGTTCATCCAGGATGGCTCTGGCTCTCTGAACGTGCAAGTTATTTCCAACCACCTAAGAGTTTATTGCAGCCATCTGTCACATACTTCAAAAGTGTAAGAAAAGAAATACCTTTTACAGACACTTTTCTTTCAACAGAAAAAAACACGTTTGACAGACAGCAGTAATTTACCTGTGACTTCGCTCCTCACAGAGTCCAAGAGCCTCTTCCGCAGATTCTCTCCTCCTCCTCTCTTCCGCCAGTGTTTCTGGCAGCTGCGAGAGCGCCTGCTGCACCGAGTTGTGCTGTTGCTCAGTCTCTGCAAGCCTATGACAAAAGGAAATCCAAAATCAGTATTTTACATACTTCAAGAATTACTTCCGTCTTCTTTTTTGTTACGGAATGTTCTTTTTAGTGATCAATGCTTCATTAGAATGAGATGCTTTAGACTAGATCTTGAAATAAAAGTCACCAGTAAGTATGTATCTTTACAAAAACAAACCAGAAACATTACCAGATGAGAACAATTCAAGAATATGGCTAGGATTCATTTAATCCACTGTATAGCCACGGCTTTCCCTTTGCCCCCAAACACCTTAGGGGCATAGAAAAGCATTACTTTCGCACTTACAACACAGCTGTTAGGAAAACAATATTGCTAATACATGCTTGCAGTCCTGACCTTTTTCTGAGTTCATTTAGCTCCATGTTGTCTATTTCCACAACAACCGCACATCTTTCCTGTGGAGCTCCAGGGGGAACTTCTGCTCTAGTTTCATCCTAGAAAATATTAAAGGGGAAAAAAAAGCCAGTCAATATCTTTCTACTTGCTAAAAATCTTTATTTCGACTAAAGAAGCCACAAGCACCACAAAGCAGTGGAGTAAACCAACCTTTGTGCCACTTCATCTTCTAATTTCCAGAGCTGCAATTTTCCAAACCTCTTTTCTAACGGAAAGTTGGTGAAGAATCCTGCCCGTGTGTGCTGCAGGACTTGAAGGACACGTGTACACTGCGTAACGCAGCCATCTCTGAAGGGTGAGCAAAGCATCCACACAGCCACGTCGTCATTGATCACTGACCACAGTTTCGTCAGTAATGCAGCTGTTTGTTTATTTTTTACTTTACAGTTCTCCTTGTCTGACTTTAATTCTGTTTACACAAGAGTAAGGGTTGTTTTATGTATGTATCCATGTCCTGGGTTCGGCCAGGTCAGGGTTAATTTTCACTGGAATCCAGGAAGGGACACAGCCAGGCGCGCTGACCCAACCTGGCCAAGCAGAGCAGGGTATTCCATACCGTGTGCCCTCATGCTGGGTGCCGCTGGGGGGGAGCGGGGCGGCGGGAACTCGCTTGCAATTTCCAGTCTGAGCCAAGAGGGGTGTTTTGAAGAACACAAGTTTTACAGCACTCTAACTTTCAAATACACCAGACACCACCAATTGAGCAATATTTCTGTGTTGATACCAGCTCAGACTCACATGAGCTACTGAGGATCTCGGCTGTTGTTCTAAGTTACCTTTGAATTAATCTGCTGAAAGTGCAGCTCCTTCTGGTGCATCTCCTGAAGACAGCGCTGCAGGTCATCTTGAAGCTGATTCTTCTCAGCTAAGACACGGGCAGTGCTGACAGACAACTTCTTCTCTATTTCTGCCACAGCCTGGACTTTCTTTAATAATTCACATTCTTTTACATCCAAGAGTTTGGACAGATTCTCATTTTCACTCATTAGCTCCTGCTTCTCTTTTTCCAACATATCGATACTTTTTTTCAGATATTCATCTGCTTTTATTTGCTCCGCCAATTTTTCATCTTTCCCTTCAAGATCTGCCTGCAATTGCTTATTAACTGAAGCCTTCTCTCGTGTCTCTATTTCCATCCTGTTCATTTGTTTAAGTATTTCATTTAACTGGTTATTAAGTTCTTTGCAACATGTCTCTCTGGCTTTCAGATCTCCAGTTAATTTAACTTTCGTCTCTTCATTTTGCTGCTCCAAAACCCCAAGCTTCTGCTCTAATGAAATAATGCACTCTTGTTTCTCCTGTAATTCTTTGGTAATTGTCTCCTGATGTTCAGTATGCTCTACATGCTTCCTAGATAACTCAGCCAACTCTTCATCTTTTTTAGCATTTTCCAAAACTAGTTTGTTGTAGGAATCTTTAATTGATTTTAACTCATTTTCAAGTGTTTGTGCTTTAGTCTCTTTCTCTTTAAGCAAATTGTCCCATTTTTCCTTTAGAGCATTGTTTTCCTCAAGCTGAGATTTCAAATATTCACTTTCTTTTCTTTGTTCATCCTTAGTTTCTTGCAGCTTTTCAGATGATTTACTAATTTGTTCTTTCAGCAAAGTAATTTGTGACTCACACTCTGCAAGTATGTTACGGTATGCGACCTTGTTGGCTTTGAGTTCAGAACGGAGCTCCTTCATTGTACTGCTGGTCTCACTGCTTTGTCTTATTAATTCCTCATTTTCTTTGGTTTTAGCTTCATTCTCAACTCTCACTCTTTCTAGCTCCAGTCTCATTGTATTACTTTGCTCAGAAAGGACAGATATCTTCAGGCTTGCACCTCTGATATCGGCTGTTTGTACTTCTTTCAGGAAACGAGTTTCCCTTTCAGCCTTTGATAAAGCCTCTTCCATCCCTTCTATTTCTTCCTCTTTGCATTGCACTTGACGCTTCAGGACCATCACCTGTGCGGCACATTCTGTCATATTGCGAGACAGGACAGACACCTCCCTGTCTTTTTCTGCCACTGCTTCTTCAAGATTATCAATTTCTCTTTCGCGTTTCTGGAGATCTTGAAGAAGTTGAGATCTTTCCTCTAAATGGCTTGTATTCAATTTGTCAAGCTCTTCATTTGTCTGGTCCAGATCCAGCTGCATCGACTCTACCACGTCCTCTTGTTTCAAAGTCTAAACATCAAGAAAATAATGTTACCAGAATACTTCAAACATACGTTAGAGGGAGAATGGAAGTTACACTCCACATGTAGAACAGCTATCTAAGGTAATCAATCTGTACCCAACCGTACAGCCACAAGATAACCACGTTATTCTGTGGACTGTTTTAGCACACAGAAAGTTTAGTGCATGAAATTTTTAGCAGCCAATGCTGTTATTTTGCTGACATTTAAATGGGCCATGTTAAAAGAACAGCAAATTTCTTCTCTTACTTTATTTTAATGAGTTAGTTACCTTTTCCTTCAGTGTAGCAACTTTTTCTGTTAGATCCCTGATGACTCTCTTCTGCTCAGTGTTCTCCACTTCATAAACACTGCATTTCTTTAAGGCTTCATTCAGCTTAGTATTCAAAATAAAAGTCAATGTGATAGAAACGTATAGAATTGTATTAAAATTGTGATGTTACAGTTATAATATTAAATTTACCTAACACTGGAGTTTATGTTTTGAAATTCATAAACAAAGATAACTTAGCAACCCAAGCAAACATAACTACTTTCATGCAAAGCTCTGTGATGTGTCTAAGAAATCCTCACACCCAACTTCAAGCAACTACATGAAGCGAATAAAACTGTAAAGAAAGAGCAAAACCCTTCAGATACAGAAAACTGCAATATTGCTGCTGCGACACAAATAGGAACTTACGGCTAATGCTCACCAGTTCCAATCAATATTATTTCACAAGAACTTTAACTTACTTTTTGCTCAGTATGCACAGAATTTTCACCAAGCTCTTTGTTCAGAAGATCCTTTTCTTGAAGCAGTTGCCTCCAAGTTTCAATTTGCTCTAGTTTTTCTGTCGTGTTCAACAGCTTTTCTTCTTTTTCTCCAAGGGAAGTTTCAAGGAAGCTATTTCTGTCACTTCATCTAACAAGGAAATACATAGTTAGATATTTTGAACACAAAGCTCGCTTTAAGCTTTCTAGACTTATCAGCCCCAAACTAGGTTCCTAAAAGAATCATTATTTTTACACTTTCCATTCACACTTGCAACTACAAAAACAAGATTACTGCAACCTGAAGCAGGATCAACTCACACTTTGCAGGTGTTTTAAGAGATCATACTTCTCATCAGACGTCCAAGCTTGAAACAAAGAAAGCGAATCCTACACAGAGCTGTAAAGAACCTTCATCTTACCCTTTGAGCTGTTCATGCAAGCCAGAGATCAGAATGTGATGCTTTGCCGCATCTCGCGTTTGTTGGTTGCGTAACTGGGCAAGCTGAGTTTGCAAATGCTCATTCTCATTCTGCAACAAAAGAAGAGTGAAGCGGATTATCACGTACCAACACCCACAACAGCACAAGATAACTGGAGTCACGAAAATCGGACTCTTCAGGAGATTTACATCCCACACGGTAACAGAGACCACTATTCTAGCACATGAGCAGATCATCAGTGCAGAACACAACACTGATACCAGCAGCTCAGATGTGATGTTAGTTCACACCGATGCAACTCACCTTGCAGAAACACCTCCTGCAGCAATGCTATGATAGCATGACCTGAAGGAGGACTGCTGTACACCCAAAGCAACACACACACTCACACTGTGTTAAGGCAGCTTACTTCTCTTAAGAGGGGAAGCTACTGCTTTGAAAAAATACTTTCCTCATTGCTTTGAAGACAGTACCAAACTTGCAATTTATTTTTGCCTGTTTTTTAAGGTTGAAGGAATGCAAAAATCTGCATATGGGGGATTGTGGAGAAAAGAAACAGGAAGCAAGCTGCATTCACACAGGTTTGTGGTTTCTTTTTTTTGGGGGGGTGGGGGGTGATTTTTTTTTTTTGTTTGTTTTTTTTTTAAACACAGTGCACATCTCCTACTCTAGCCAGATACACTGAATCAATTCAAAAATAAAACCACAAAAAAAAACTGGCAACAACATCCAAAAACCAAAAGCAGAACATGTATCCAGACTCCACAGCAAACAGGACACAGAATCACACAGAATGGTCGGGGTTGGAAGGGACCTCTGTGGGTCATCTAGTCCAACGCTCCTGCCGAAGCAGGGTCACCTACAGCAGGCTGCACAGGACCGCGTCCAGGCGGCTCTTGAATATCTCCGGAGAAGGAGACTCCACAACCTCCCTGGGCAGCCTGTTCCAGTGCTCCGTCACCCTCAGAGGGAAGAAATTCTTCCTCACGTTCAGACGGAACTTCCTGTGCTTCAGTTTGTGCCCGTTGCCCCTTGTCCTGTCGCTGGGCACCACTGAAAAGAGCTTGGCCCCATCTTCCTGACACCCACCCTGCAGACATTTCTAAGTATATATTAGGTCCCCTCGCAGCCTTCTCTTCTTCAGGCTGAACAAGCCCAGCTCCCTCAGCCTCTCCTCGTGGGAGAGATGTTCCAGTCCCCTCACCATCCTTGTAGCCCTCCGCTGGACTCTTTCCAGTAGCTCCTCATCTTTCTTGAACTGGGGAGCCCAGAACTGGACAGAGTACTCCAGAGGAGGCCTCACTAGGCCAGCGTAGGGGGGAAGGAGAACCTCCCTCAACCTGCTGGCCACACTCTTCTTGATGCACCCCAGGATCCCATTGGCTTTCTTGGCAGCCAGGGCACACTGCTGGCTCATGGTTAACCTGGCAAACTTGTCACCTCTGATGAAAATACGCTAGCATTTTGCAGGAGGCAGAACACACCTGTACCGCCCTCAATAGCTGCCCTTCTTCATCTACACCAAACGTTACCTGTCTTGAAAGGCTTTGTTACAAGATTCTCAAATAATAATTAACATATCAGGTTGTCTTTCATCTTAAAATCATTAATTCTTTTTTATATTTGTGCAGCTTAACAGACAAAGAACTATGAGTAATGCACTGAACCTGAAGGAGTCTGAGGAAGAGATCAGTTGTATCATTTAGTGAAAGTAAGGTTTACAAGTTATCGTAGTAACTCATCAATCAGGAAATACTAAAAAATAACCTTCCTCATAAATATTTATTTCACGGTTCCTTTTGGTGCCTCCATTGAATACTTTTACAATATCAATAGATATCAAATTAATATCTGGTGTTTAGATTGTATACATATAAATAAGTATTAGTTATTACTTAACTTTTATATATTTGCACAGTTTCTTTTCTATAAATGTGTGTGTATATATGCACAGAAAAATAGTAATAATACACACACAGTTACAGAAAAGAAACTTGAGGGATGTAAGAAGAGGGACACTTCTGCCAGTAGTAACAAAATCTGTTTCAGGACCTTCTGACAAAGCCCCCCTAACAAACAATAATGAAAATCAGGTTGCCTTTTACTAGGTTTCTAAAACAAATAACAAATAACAAAGCTTACTTCCAAACAAGTTTCTCCCTGAGCTGAACAGAAGCAACAGGTTTCAACTTCAGAGCATAATCTAGCATGTGTACACCCTCTGCCAACAGAATGACGAAGCATAATGCCTTGACATGTTTTTGCTAGCTGCAAATGGGCATTTCTGTCTTACTGGAGGCTACGACTCCAAGAATATCAACAGAGAATAAAACGATTCTCTTCTATCATGAGGTTTTTACACAAACCCAAAAGCTCACCTGAAGAGTCTCCATTCTACCTTGAAGCTTCACTCTGTCTTCCAGATCCTGACAACGCTCTTCTAGAAGAAGAATTGGTTCCTGCAGTTGATTTCCTTCCATTTCCAACTCTTCAACCACAGTCCGTAAACCTGCTTCTGTCAAAGAAGAAAAATTATTTCAAGAAAGGCCTGCTAACATTCCTCAAGTCTAGAAATGGTTTCAGCTTTTTATTCACAATTCTCCCCAGTGTTGGGAACAAGCAGACCTCAGCCATTTCCAGTGGAAGTGCCCGAGACCCTGCTTTTCCAAAAATTAGATGGCAAAAGTTCCCTCAGCTGCTGAAAAAACAAAATAAAGTTGCACAGCTCAAGAACTCGGAGAATCTGGCAGAAATATTCTCAACAATACTGTGGCTCATGTTACGTTAATCATAAGCTATCGATGTACTTGCAGGATCAGATCTTAAGCACTTGTTAATAAACAATTTAAACCGGTCTGTATCAAAGTTTGCAAGTGAGTCTGTTCCATTTCAACAGCGAGATATATTTGCAGCCTTTACCACTGATATAAAAACATTTGCATTGAAAAATAAGACTTTGATTTTTAAATTAAAAGCATACAGCAATGGAACACCATTCTGTTTTGTAACATAACTGTTACAGATTGGAAGCACAGTCCCAGGAACAAGACTCGTAACTGAAAAAACACATGGCCTTGCCACACAGGACATTTCACGGGCACCAAGGCTCAACCAACTCCAGCGTGCAGACGTATTTACGTTCTGCTTCTGAACCAAAACTAGGCAGCTCATCCAGCACGCACATGCTTTGAAATGAAAAGGAAGAAAATGCAAGCCAAAAAAATGCAACAAAGATTAGAATACACCACCAGTGGGTTGTTAGTTGAATTTGGAAACAAAAATAGACACAAAATACAGATGCTGTGCATGCTTTCATAAACTGTCTAGTCGCTATCACACCTGCGTTAGGTGAAGTGTACTCTGGCCACCAGTCTCCCATGTTTTCTCCTTCAGCTGAATCAGTGCTATCCAAGGTGACGTGCAATTCTTGAAAGCTTTGCTTTCCATCAAAGTTGTATTCTTCCTACGCGTAAAAAATGAGAATGAAGTTCAATTTAAAGAGGAAAAGAAGCAAGGGTAAAATACATATCCTGTTATTAAAAGCATAGTTTCAATTCTAAGTCCTAAAGCTCAGCAAGTGATTGAGGTGCCTGAATGTCAGCATACGGGAGCGCTGTGGACACTAGAGCAACCTGCCCAGCTTCTAGCTAGTATTTCCAGAGAAGCCAAGCCTCCCACAGGTTTTGTGCGGTATCAGCCAGGACTTTTAAGACACCCCTATGTTTGGATACCTTCATTGGTCCCCTGATTTCTACAGTTAACAAGGTCCTCTGAATTTCAGGGTAAAGGATTGGAGTTCACTAAATTTAAGATTATTCTGCCAGTGGTATGTTCTTGTGACAGTGACATCCTAATTCTTACAAAAGATCTTCATTTTCTCGTGTGTCTTACAGCACCACCTACCTAGAAGCAAACCTGAATGAACTGACACCACTTACTAATAAAAGTAAAGCTCCACCAACAGAGAGATTTATCAAGATTGTATCTAAACCAAAAAAAATGGCCTTAACACATGAAGAATGCACACAGCTTCAAGCATGCGAATTACTCCAGAGTGAAGCTCGTTATTGTTCAATGTAAAGTTAAGTAGACTCCCTACTCAAGGAACAGAGAGGCGTGATGCCATTGGAATTTCTCGCCTTCTGGCTACACACCCGATCATTAAATTTACCAAAGTTTTCACTTATACAACCAATCTAAGTTCTTAAGCCCTTCGTGTATTTAACAAAAACCCCTAGTTTTATTAGCATAGAGGTAAAAATAAATTCTTATCTCTTTTAACCCACCTGAAGCTTGCTGCTGCTCCGATTGCTTTTTCTTCTTGCTTGCTGCAGCCTGCCCATTCCTTGAACTGTGGTCGGTTCCTCCTCCAGCTCCTGTTGCCCTGAGACTATGGCTGCATCAGAGCAGCCAGGAAAGAACCAGTCATCCTCAATCAGTTTTGTGCCACAGGAAGGCTATCACATTTACATCAGACACTACTACATAAAGAGAGACCAGGGACAGGCTGAAGTCCCTATCAATGACTGACAGCAACAAGATTAAAGAAGCAATCCATCGCGTTCACCTTGTGATTTCCCTCCAACATTACTACGTAGAACATCAGAATAAAGTCTGCACATCTCGCTAAGAAGCGGCAAACTGAAGTCTAACTTTACTTCTTCATCAGCTCTAAATGAAGACTTTATACAGGAGACTGGAAAGGGTGAGGTTATGCTGATACTCAAAAAAAAGCCAAACAATTCAAATGCCAAACTAGATCTCGTTTCAATTTACCAGGTTGAAATATACCTGATTTGTACGACAAAGGCATCCATCAGCTGAGACAACTGTGGTTTTTACAATCTGAACAATCACGTTAGTTTTTACGGAAATGACATACGTCCCTTTCAGCTTTAATTTTAGTACGAGCTACAAAGCCAGATCATTTGAGGAAGTCACAAGCATCTGTTACACTGCAAACCGGCATCAAACCATCTTATCGTAAATTAATCATACCATTCTTCTTAAGACAAAGATAAGAATCACTTTGAAATAAACACACTGAGTAAATTCAGAATATGAAAGCTTAGGTAGGCATTCTGTTCATTGTTAGAAATGATTTTTCATTTAAAGTACATTCCCATCTGTTTTGTGATAGGACAAAACACGTTTGGGGTAACAGATGAAGAAACAGACGGCTCATGCAAAGCAGACAGGACAGAACAGCCAGCGAAAAGACACGACAGTAAAGGTGGCTCCATACTAACTGAAAATTACACGAATCAGATAGTTACAAATTTAGCTTTCAATTTAACCACATCACTCCACGGTTGTTCTCACAGCATGCAAAATGCAGGGAACTTATGTCGATGCATCTGTGAGGTAAACACCAGAAACTATGAGGAGATTCAGCCCTGCTGGAAATAGTCAGCTTTCATCCCAGCTGTCCAACGATTACTTCTACCACGAATTTCATCAACACACAATTCTCTAACACCTACTAGACTTAAGTTCTTCCTGTGATATTTCAAAATTGCATACTTCACATGTTGTCACAAAAGACTAGAGGAAAAAAGTCAAAGAAAAAAATTAATGACCCTCTTAAAATGAGGACTGCTAAATTGGATTCTGCTTCTGGTTTTAATTACATTTTGGCTTTTGGCACTGTCACATTATCTGCATTCATTTTACACACCTTTGTTTCTTTTCAAGTATAGATTCTACAGGGATTTTTTTTTTATAAATTACACAAACCTCTTCAAAGACACAAAAATTGAAGAAAATTGCCACTGTCACATTCTCCTGCCATTCCAAGAGCTGATTCTGCAGTTCATCCACACTACCTGATTCACTGGCCTAACAAGAGAAATTGCATAGGAAAACATATTTACCAAATCCCACTGCAAATGTAAATAAAAAGTAGTAACATCCAGCAACCATAACAGCTAAATGTGACCAACGCTTCCAATGTGCCTTTGTCAGCTATCTTACAATTTTTGTAAACAGATATAATTTTTGCACTCTCACTAACGATATTTTGAATAAATTCACATAAACTCCTACCCAGGTTTATATCTGAGCTATGACACTGTGCTCACCAAAATGGCTTTTACAGGCTCTATTGTTTGTCTTTTTCTTTCTTTACTGTATCTAAACTAATTCCCTGTGTGCTACTGAACAGATGTGGTCACATTCAGGATCAAAAGTAGCATTTTTGTTACAGATAACATCAAATTATGTACAACACTGTTCATCTCAGTATGTCCCACATGGCAAAACGCAAACGCTGAGAGGTCAGGCACACTGCATTCAAACCTGAGATTTAGCTTCCAAGAGAGCTGAAGAGCTTGGTAACGTCAAGGAACCGATAACATCAAGGAATGGCTCCCCACTGCCACTTTTTTTTTTTTTTTTTAAAGTATTATTTAACAAAACTGTTGTTGTTTGTCTTGGCCTGTTAATCAGCTGCTAACACCCAGAAACATTTCCCATTAAGTGCTCGAAACTTCAGCTATTTTTCAGTCAGGAAGAAAACCATAGTGTTTTTCCATGCTCTCATGCTAAGAAGTGTGCCAGACAGCTCACAGCACAAGTGAAAGTGATCTGCCAAGCAGTCATTTGTGCCCTGAATGATTCCAATAATCCAAAAATGCTACCAGCCATAGTATGTGCATATTTTTGCACCTTCAAACATAGCGCTACAAGAAAGAGGCGTCTGGCGGTTCTTCAGCTAGAATTCTGCACAACTCCTTTCACTGTTACACACAAGTTCCTCCGTGCCCAAACACCAGCCGCATCCTCAAACTCCTTCCTTGCATAAAACTTTCAGCTTCAATTATCGTCAGCACAAACCACCTACTGCTTCATTACTCTCATTTTGTCTGATCACCATATAGATCTTTACTCAACGATCACCCAAAATTAAAAATGGCATTTCTTAACTATTGAGATAAAAACACCACAGCCAAGACACCACCTTTTCCACCACACAATGGAAGTATTTTTAGTGTGTTTACTTACATTTTCCATATAGGTAGCATCTTTTCCTTGGAAACCCTATCTTTCTTTGCTTTGAATATTTTTAAGACTTCCAGTTTGCTCCTGGAACAAGCTACATTTCTCTTCACTGCCTCCAACTCTCTTGCTAAGGTTCTGAACTAGAATCTGCATGCTTTGGAGCGAGGATTCTTTAACAGCCAGCTCATTCTTTAGAATGCAAACCAAAAGACAATTAAAAGAAGGGACCCAGAAAAAAGATACAGTAATCATCATGAAGCTGACTCCTAGCCCTTCCCTCAGAGTTAGAGCAACATTCAACTCAAAGCTCAGGTTTGGTTTGAATTGGAATGAAATTTGTCAGCACCTTCTGAAGTCGATACTAATACATACAAATGATACTGACAAAAGTAATAAAGAAATATAGATCTACTAACATAAATGAAAATAATCAGTAAAGAATTTGGATTCACGTGAAGAAGTGCAGAGGATTTGTGCTTCAGAGAAAGATGCACCGCATAACGCAGCAGAATTTGCTGATTCCTTGAAATCTCTATGGAGATTTTCTATTTCAGCTGCTAATATACCTTCAGTTCTTCATTGGGCACGAGTATTCCATTGGCAACACCACTTGATCCACACGCTGTCTGTAAATCCATGATGTAAGCATCTCTTTCAGCTCACTTCTTCTCTATCTCTGCCAGCGTGGCATCCGTTTCAGCCCCACGACAGCGCTGGGCCTCCAGTTCAACACTCTGAAAACGAAAAGACAGCACTGCTGGTCATGTATACTTCCACCATCTACAGCACAGAAGAACGGTTTAAATGTTTCCTTATTGCCTCTTTTAGGGTACTGAAAAAATTACAATCGCATTTCTGACCTGGTTCAGTTTTAACTGTAATCTTTAATTACTGAGCCTTTCTCTCTGAAATTCTGCAGCATTCACATTCCTGCCACCTGCCAGTGTCAACAGCCACGTCCACAAAACCCATCACTGCACACAACAGCTACAAACCATAACACGAAATCATCCCTTGAAAGAAAGAGAGGGACGGGGAGCAGGACAGAGAAACGGAGATAGAAAATAAGCGATGGGGAGCAGGGCAGAGCACTAGGAAGAGGAAAATAAGACAAGGCAGAGGACCGAGGAGCTCAGAGAGAAAGAAGGGTCGAAAGGAAACGCCAGAGAGGTAGAGAAATCAAGAAATACAGGGACGAGGAGCCTTGCAGAGACGGAGCACGAAAATGTAGGGACGGTGAGCGCGAAAGAGGGAGAGAGAGACGGGGGCAGGGGAGGAGATGAAGAAGAAAGGAGAGAAAAAGATGGCAACGGAGCGCAGGGGACACAGACAGAGAGAGAAAAAGGAGAGTGAACAGGAAAAAAGGGACCGAGAAACAAAGAAAGGGTCAGATCTAGACAAAGAGACCAAGAAGGGGGCGAGGGGCGTGTGTGCAGGGAAACCCCAAAACAAACCAGCAAGGGGCTAGAGAACAGAGAGGGAGAGAAAGAGAAGAAAGGGCCATGAAGCAGGACAGAGAAGGAGAGAAAGGCAAAAAGGGAGAGCAAAAAGAGCCGGCTGGACAGGGAGGTACAGCAAGAAACGACCGGACAGCCAGCAGGACAGAGAAATAGAGACAGGGAGCCGGCTAGAGAAATTCTGGAGGGAGAAAAAGAGGGAGAGGGAGCACGACACAAACACAGACAGAAGACAGGAGGTACAGGGAAAGGAAAAGGAAAAAGAAAAAAAAAAAAAAAAAAAAATATCACAGCAGCGTGGGAGAGAGAAGGATCCAGGGGAGGGCCCAGGACGCAGAAGAGGGGCGACAGGGCCCCGAGGGCCCGCCACTCACCGCAGCTCTCGCTCTCCGCGCTCCCGGGAGACTCTGCCGCTTCAGGCGCTTCTCTCTCCTGCTCTCCTCCATTCCTCTTCCCTAACTCCGGTCGCTTGGCTGTCCCCCACCTAAGACAAAACGTCCATGTCTCGCAGCTCTTACGAGACAAGGCTCCCTACGCACGTAGCCGCGCTCGCGCGCTCCACAACCGGACCATGCTGCTGCTGGTGACACATACAGACCCTGCGGGGCACGCTGGCGGCCTGGCCTGCTGCGGGCTACCAAGAGGGAGCCTTCCTCACCCGCACAGGCAGGCTCTCTCCTGCCTGCAGCCCCAGCCAGCTGCCAGCCAGCTGGCCTTCCATTTCTTCTTCTTCTTCTTCAGCCTTCTCGGGACTCTCCAGCTTCAGCCGCGACACCTCCTGCCCGCAGCCACTCAGCGCTCCGCCTCTCCCTTTTCGCCCCCATGCCGCCAGCACAGCGAGGCCCGGCACACGCAGCCCACACAAGCCCGGAGCGGGCGCAGCCAACGGCATCCCCAGGCCACGAACGGACAAACGCGTCCTCAGCGCGGCCCCTGCCACACACAAACAAGCAGCGGCCACCGCCTTCAGGGAGGCCGAGGCACGCTCCAGGGCCAGCGTGCCGCCCGCACCACGGGCCTTGCGGGAGGCCGGGCGCTCCGGGACAGGCTTCAGGGGACGTGCTGCAGCTGGGGGCGGCTGCGCGGGGCGACAGGGGCCGGAGGAGCGCTGCCGACTTGGGGGGGATGCCCGCCTCCTTCCCCCCTTCCCTTCCGTCACCTCCCGCCTCTGGCCCCGGGGCTGCCCGCACCCGGCTCGCCTCCTGCAGCCTGCCGCAGCGGCCGGCTCCAAGCTTCCCGTCCCACCACCCTCGGGCACCCACCACGCACCCCCGCACCCGCCGGAGGGGAGCCCGCGCCTCACCGCTGGCCTCTCTGCTCCCCCGCCGCCCCGACACCCGACAACACACCGCCGCCAGGCTGCTCCGCCGCACCGCGCATGCGCCACGCGCCGACGGCGCGCCGGAGGGGACACACCCTGCGCCGAACGCCGGCCTGCAGTACCGCGTTGCGCCCACGCGGCGGCGCCAGCGGGTACGGCGGGTACAGCATCCTTATGGGGGTGCGTCCTCCTGGCTGGTAGCACAACTCTTACAAATGCACGAGAAAGGGAGGTGGATAGCATAACTACTGTTCTCAGTCTCGGAAAACACCCATCACTGAAATGTTAGTCTCATTTTAGCACCAAAAATTAGAAGTAACTTGCTAATTTCTATGACATCCATACACCGTGGTTTTTTAACGGATGCAAGCAAGCCAAACCACCCTCAGAGGTGAATGAGCACAGGTGATGTGTAGAGGAACAGCACTACTTATCGCCGACAGGACGCGACGGAAGTATTTAAAAGCACTTGCGATGGACAATAGAGGGGCCAGCTTCCTCATACTCATCTTTGCTGACCCACATTTGCTGAAAAGTGGACAGAGACGCCAGTATTGAACCCCCAGTCCAGACAGAGTATTTACATTCTGCTGGTGCAATCATCCAGAAGAGAAGCACAATCTGTTGGAAATAAAGTGACAAGCAGCTAACACAGTAAACATCTCTTTGGAGGAAACAACTAGGTGAAACGCTTTTCATCATCAAAGCACAACTCCAATGAAGTAAAGCACCGAAGAGGTAGAAAGGCTGCCATATTTTGTCTTCCACCTTGAGTCGACAGAGCTGCTATAACGTTACTATGAACAGACAAATACTGCAGCCCGTTGAGAGATCTGCAGATGGCCTACAACACAGCTACCAAAAAATTACAAACGTATACGAAAGAAAAGTAAAGGTTTGAAATATTTATCCAATTTGGTTGTAAATAAAGACCGCTGGGACAACACTGCACAGAACGGTCGGAGCATTTTTCTAATGATAAAGGAATTCTTTTACGTGAAAAGAATCCCAAACCCCAAAACACTGAGATACACTGGCACTGTGTATCTAGCTAAGCACTAGATGTGAAGCTAGAAGACCTCCCGCTGATTCCCGCCTGAGCCACTCAATTGCTCAAATACACTGCATGTACCCCTGCTCCTGCGTGCTCCCGTTTCCACGCCTGCCACTCCACGTCATGCCCGTGCAACATGTCGTCTGCTGCCTGACAAACATGGCCTCTCTATTTCACTACACATTGCCTTGCTCCAAGGCAAAAGGGTCCTTCCAAACAGCTAACAAGCCGCAGACTTTGCACGCTGCTTGGATTTTGGATTTATTCTTTCACCCTTTTCTCTGATAGCCAAGCCTTGAAGCCTACAATATCCCCTGTATCTTCTCAGGTTGGTCATGTTCCCTTTAGTATTTACAGCTCCATCTTCTCTAGGTTCATCCCTACCTATCTTGCTGTTCTGTGGTGTCTTTCAAGGAGCCCCTTTCTCCTTCTTAGCCCTATTTCACTGCGAAGCCCACAGGACTGTCTTCCTTAACTGTTCTTTCACATTTTCTCAGAATGACCTCAGAAACTCCCATGGCTTCAGCAACCATTTCTATTCCAGTACCTCTCCAATCCCTCTCTTCATTCTGCTTTGGCTGTTAGGAGGAAAAGAGGCACGAATTAAGCAGGCTGTCCGAGGGTCTCCTAACATCAGGGCCTGGGATGCAAGACCTGGACATTCCCTTGTGGACATTTGCATTTGACTATAGGATCTAACTTTCCAACAAAAGCTTCTTCTGGAACCGCAGGTGTGCAAAATTACCTGAATCTTCATAGCACTTGGAGCCAAAGCGGTAATCTCTTTCTGCATACGAGCGCCAATCCCAGGATACATCGTGGTTCCTCCAGAGAGGACGTTATTGGCATAGAGATCCTTACGGATGTCGATACCACATTTCAGAGTACTGTTGTAAGTGGTTACGTGGACACCTGCAGATTCCATCCCTGAGTGGAAAGAAGTTTCAACACATGTGATTTCTCTTTCTTCCCTTCTTTTTCTTACTGTTCAAATGAAAGGGAAGCTCAGTAGTCCAAGAGAATTCCAGGAAAAAAAACCTACGTGATGCTCAGGAGAGCATCTCGTGGTACTGTTCCTTGCTAAAGAAAAGGAACAGACCAGATAAAGTCCAAACTGTGTTCCCAGGACTGTAAGTACTAGACTTTTAAACTAGCTTAACACGCATATTTTGACAAAGATCTGTGATCCAGGAAGTCCCGATTTCCACCGCTACGTTTCTGACACCACTGTTGAACACCAACGCTGATCCTCGATACACTTCTGGCAGCCAAATCCCCCCACCTCCTAACGAGCATTTCTCCTGCTGATGTTCAAATGCAGAATATTTGAACATCGCTCCTGCTGATGTTCAAATGCAGAACTTGGAGCTATATTAATGCTTCAATAGTTTGCTTTCTACACACAAACGCAGCTAGCTTTACCACTTCGTTTAATGGAAATCGTGCCAAACTGCCCGCAGTCATTTGGCTCACTCCTCACGAGTGGAATTTAAATTGAAAGTAGGAAATTTGTGTGAGGGCAGTACAAGTTACCATAGAAAGTGGCAGTCATCCACTGGATAGAATGGGAAATTTGACACTACAGATAAAACTACTGCAAAATAACGTACGATTTCATTTTGTATGATTACATTACAGATTAATATAATCAAACAATAACCTGAAGCAGCATCTAGATATAAAACCCACATAAGCAGCACCGTGCAGTTATACATCAGCCAGTCGAGATAAAAAGCACGATCTTCTGACAGTACTCTAAATCATCACCTTAGAAACTCTACTGCACTTGGAAGAGGCTGAAATCATCTTACGATGCAGGTACCTCTAAACTGACAGGCGCCTTCTCATCCAGCAGCTGTAGCAGCAGTGTTCATCGCTTCTAAAGAGCTGATTAAGTCAATAGAAGCTGCGTGTTTCTATGGACATTTGAGAATCAGTACCTCAGTTCCTATAGCTGCAGGTTGTCTATACTTCCTACGAAATTCTTCTTTTCATTCTCTGTCAAGTCCCTAGAAAGAAAAGCCCTGTCTCACCTATGAAGGATGGCTGGAAGAGAGTTTCAGGGCATCGGAACCGCTCATTTCCAATGGTGATGACCTGTCCATCAGGAAGCTCATAGCTCTTTTCAAGAGAGGAGGAGGAAGCAGCAGCTGCCATTTCATTTTCAAAATCCAAAGCCACATAACAAAGCTTCTCCTTGACGTCTCTCACAATCTCCCGTTCCGCTGCAGACAGCCAACAAGATTTTAATCAACATACAGTACAACAGCCAGGACACAGACTTTCTCATGCACATTTCCCTGAGTTCACAGATTCACAGAATATTAGGGGTTGGAAGGGACCACTGTGGGTCATCTAGTCCAACCCTCCTGCTGAAGCAGGGTCACCTACAGCAGGCTGCACAGGACCGCATCCAGGCGGGTCTTGAATGTCTCCGGAGAAGGAGACTCCACAACCTCCCTGGGCAGCCTGTTCCAGTGCTCCGTCACCCTCAGAGGGAAGAAATTCTTCCTCACGTTCAGACGGAACTTCCTGTGCTTCAGTTTGTGCCCATTGCCCCTTGTCCTGTCGCTGGGCACCACTGAAAAGAGCTTGGCCCCATCTTCCTGACACCCACCCTGCAGACATTTCTAAGTATATATTAGGTCCCCTCGCAGCCTTCTCTTCTTCAGGCTGAACAAGCCCAGCTCCCCCAGCCTCTCCTCGTGGGAGAGATGTTCCAGTCCTCTCACCATCCTTGTAGCCCTCCGCTGGACTCTTTCCAGTAGCTCCTCATCTTTCTTGAACTGGGGAGCCCAGAACTGGACAGAGTACTCCAGAGGAGGCCTCACTAGGGCAGTGTAGAGGGGAAGGAGAACCTCCCTCAACCTGCTGGCCACACTCTTCTTGATGCACCCCAGGATCCCATTGGCTTTCTTGGCAGCCAGGGCACACTGCTGGCTCATGGTTAACCTGGCAAACTTGTCACCTCTGATGAAAATACGCTAGCATTTTGCAGGAGGCAGAACACACCTGTACCGCCCTCAATAGCTGCCCTTCTTCATCTACACCAAACGTTACCTGTCTTGAAAGGCTTTGTTACAAGATTCTCAAATAATAATTAACATATCAGGTTGTCTTTCATCTTAAAATCATTAATTCTTTTTTATATTTGTGCAGCTTAACAGACAAAGAACTACAAGTAATGCACTGAACCTGAAGGAGTCTGAGGAAGAGAGCAGTTGTATCATTTAGTGAAAGTAAGGTTTACAAATTATCATAGTAACTCATCAATCAGGAAATACTAAAAAATAACCTTCCTCATAAATATTTATTTCACTGTTCCTTTTGGTGCCTCCATTGAATACTTTTACAATATCAATATATATCAAATTAATATCTGGTGTTTAGATTGTATATATATAAGTTATTACTTCACTTTTATATATTTGCACAGTTTCTTTTCTATAACTGTGTGTGTATATATGCACAGAAAAATAATAATAATACACACACAGTTACAGAAAAGAAACTTGAGGGATGTAAGAAGAGGGACACTTCTGCCAGTAGTAACAAAATCTGTTTCAGGACCTTCTGACAAAGCCCCCCTAACAAACAATAATGAAAATCAGGTTGCCTTTTACTAGGTTTCTAAAACAAGTAACAAATAACAAAGCTTACTTCCAAACAAGTTTCTCCCTGAGCTGAACAGAAGCAACAGGTTTCAACTTCAGAGCATAATCTAGCATGTGTACACCCTCTGCCAACAGAATGACGAAGCATAATGCCTTGACATGTTTTTGCTAGCTGCAAATGGGCATTTCTGTCTTACTGGAGGCTACGACTCCAAGAATATCAACAGAGAATAAAACGATTCTCTTCTATCATGAGGTTTTTACACAAACCCAAAAGCTCACCTGAGGAGTCTCCATTCTAACTTGAAGCTGCACTCTGTCTTCCAGATCCTGACAACGCTCTTCTAGAAGAAGAATTTGTTCCTGCAGTTGATTTCCTTCCATTTCCAACTCTTCAACCACACTCCGTAAACCTGCTTCTGTCAAAGAAGAAAAATTATTTCAAGAAAGGCCTGCTAACATTCCTCAAGTCTAGAAATGGTTTCAGCTTTTTATTCACAATTCTCCCCAGTGTTGGGAACAAGCAGACCTCAACCATTTCCAGTGGAAGTGCCCGAGACCCTGCTTTTCCAAAAATTAGATGGCAAAAGTGTAAAATTAAGTAGACTCCCTACTCAAGGAACAGAGAGGCGTGATGCCATTGGAATTTCTCGTCTTCTGGCTACACAGCTGATCATTAAATTTACCAAAGTTTTCACTTATACAACCAATCTAAGTTCTTAAGCCCTTCGTGTATTTAACAAAAACGTGCTGCAGCTGGGGCCGGCTGCGCGGGGCGAGAGGGGCCGGTGGAGCGCTGCCGGCTTGGGGGGGATGCCCGCCTCCTTCCCCCCTTCCCTTCCGTCACCGCCTGCCTCTGGCCCCGGGGCTGCCCGCACCCGGCTCGCCTCCTGCAGCCTGCCGCAGCGGCCGGCTCCAAGCTTCCCGTCCCACCACCCTCGGGAAGCCACCACGCACCCCCGCACCCGCCGGAGGGGAGCCCCCGCCTCACCGCTGGCCTCTCTGCTCCCCCGCCGCCCCGACACCCGACAACACACCGCCGCCATGCTGCTCCGCCGCACCGCGCATGCGCCACGCGCCGACGGCGCGCCGGAGGGGCCACACCATGCGCCGAACGCCTGCCTGCAGTACCGCGTTGCGTCCACGAGGCGGCGCCAGGGGGTACGGCGCGGCGTCCACGCCCAGCGCCGGCTCCGGGCAGCCCCCGACTCGCGGCTCCGACACGGCGCCGCACCCCCGCCGCTCCTTGCCCCCGACACGGACCCCGCCCTCCCGGGGGCTTTTCCCCGGGTCCCGCCGCTCCATCCACTTCCCCCCTACACCCCGCGCTCACCTTCTCCCTCGCTGCAGCCGCAACGCGGCTATGGCTCCGCTCCTCCTTCGGCTCCCATCGGGCCCGGCACGGCAGCACCGGGCCCTCTACCGGCAGAGGGAGTGGCCGTCGCCATCAGCCCCGCTGCCTGCACCTGGGGCTCTTCCGGCCCCGGCCCACGGCTGGAGCCCATGATACCGTCATTGGGCAAACACAAAGACTCTCTGAAGCCCTTTGGGCACTTCAGCAAGCAGCCAGGCGTTCCTTATTGCAGCGCCGGACACACAGGGCACGCCTCCTCCCAGCGCTCAAAGCACCTGCGCCACTCGAGCGGCAGTACCGTACTTTGCTCACCGGATGGCAGCAGCGAGCTCTTGGACATGGCGCCACCGCGCATTGGCGCCACCCGAGCCGCAGTACCGAACTTTGCTCACCGGGTGGCAGCAGCGAGCTCTTAGACACGGCGCCACCGCGCATTGGCGCCACCCGAGCCGCAGTACCGAACTTTGCTCACCGGGTGGCAGCAGCGAGCTCTTGGACACGGCGCCGCCCGAGCCGCAGTACCGAACTTTGCTCACCGGGTGGCAGCAGCGAGCTCTTCGACACGGCGCCGCCCGAGCCGCAGTACCGAACTTTGCTCACCGGGTGGCAGCAGCGATCGTACCGGCCCCTCCACGGCCACCCGGGCCACGGCAGCACCGGGCCCTCCACCGGCAGAGGGAGGGGCCGTCGCCATCAGCCCCGCTGCCCGCACCTGGGGCTCCCCCGGCCCACGGCTGGAGCCCGGCAGGAACAGGGGGCCGTCGCCCCAGCCCCACAGCCCGTCCCCTCCTCCCCTGGCCTCTGGCGCAGCCCCTCGTCCCGTGCAAACCAAGCACAAACGCAGCCGCCAGGGCAAAAGGGACCGCAGGTCTTTATTCAGTCACGCACCCAGCCAGTCCCGGGAGCCGCTCCGCCCCGGGGCTCGGGGCCCCCGACGCTCCCTCTGCCCCTCCGACACCTCGGCACTCCTTCCCGCAGCTGTGCCCGTTGCTCCAGCGGGGAACAGTCCGTCCGTCGCCTCCCGGAGCGACGCGCTGCTCGGCAGAGGCTGCCAAAAATGAGGAGCAGGGTGCAGGCCACTACAAGAGAGGAGAAAAGTGACAGGTGGCTGGACAGCGGCAGTGGAACGAGAAAGCACCAAGCAGGGAAAGGGACAGCGAGAGAAGGACGGGGACAGGCAGTCCCACAGAGACGGAGAAAGAAGCAGCAGCAAGAGAGGAAGAGCAGCAGCAGAAAGAAGAAGAGGGAGCAGGACACAGACCGAAAATGAAGAATGGGGAGCGGGAAGGAGATGCAAAAAAATCCCCTGCAGCATGACAGAGGAAAAAAGAACAGCGGCAGGGACCTGGACAAAGAGAGATGAGGAAATAGAATAGAATAGACATGGAGAAAGCAGTAGATCTGTGACGTGCTACGGAGCCAAGAAGGAAGGCCTCGAATCAAGGGACGAGGAGGCAGACAGAGAGCACCAAAGACAGCAAAAGTACTGACAGGCTACAGAGTAGGAGGAAAGCAAAACTAGTAACCGGGAGCTGAACAGAAAGAGGGGAAGAAGGAAAAAAATGCCACAGGCTGCAAGGCAGAAAGAGGGAGGACCTAAAAGATGGGGACAAGTCAGAGACAGATGGAGAAAGAAGGTACACAAGAGCAGAAAAAAAAATAATCGTAGCAGTGGGGGAAAGAGAGGGAGCCGGGCAGGGCCCAGGATGCAGAAGAGGGGTGACAGGGCCCCGAGGGCCCAGGACTCACCGCAGCTCTCACTCTCGGTGCTGCCGGGAGACTTGGACACTTCAGATGTTTCTCTCTCCTTCTCTCTTCCCTTCTTCTTCCGCAACTCCAATCGTTTGGCTCTCCTCCACCTGAGAGAAAATGCATGTGGCTGTCTTAGAGCTCATACGAGACGTGGCTTCCTAGACAAGAAGCCTCAGGAACAGGACAGAGAAAAAGAGAGAATATGATGAGTGGGAAGCAGAACACATGGATCGAGAGAGAACTTGAATCAGAGGAGTAAACAAGGCAGGAAAGAGAGATAAAGACAGGGAAGAAGCCACAAGAAAAGGGCCTTTCTGGCCTCTACTCGCACCCCCCGGCCTCCCTTTTTTTCTGGCCTCTACTCTCGCCCCCGGCCTCCCACCCCTTTCCGGCCTCCTTTTTTTTCCTGGCCTCTACTCCCCCCTCCTCGGCCACCCCCCCCCCCACCTCCCACCCCTCGTCAGCCTCCTACCTCCCTTTTTGCTGGCCTCTACTTAATTCAGCTTCCCACCCTTTTTCAGCCTCCCACCCCTGTCCCACGCAGTGCAGGACACACTGACAGAGAGAGAAAAAGGACAGGCAACAGGAAGAAACGTACTAAGAAACAAAGAAAGGGTCAGACGAAGAAGGGGGTGGGTGGTCAGGGTTGGAACCCCAACACAAACCAGCAAGGGGCTAGAGGACAGACAGAGAGGAAGACAAGAACGGGCCGGGAAGCAGGAAGAGAAGGAGAGAAAGGCAAAAAGGGAGAGCCGGCTGCACAGGCAGGTACAGCAAGAAACGACCGGACAGGCAGCAGGATCGAGAAAGAGAGACAGAAAAACTGGGGACAGGAAGCAGGACAGAGGGACGGCGAGAGGAAACCAGGGCCAGGGAGCAGGACAGCGGTGGAAAAAGAGGCACTGGGGCAGTAGGACAGAAAGAGAAGGAAGAAAGGCCAGAAGAAGGACGGGGAATAACAGCGAAGGGAAAGAGAAGGACAAGGAGCAGGACAGATTGTCAGAGAAAGACAGGGACAGGGAGCGGGACAAGGTGATACTGAGAGAGAAAAAGGGGACAAGGAGGCAGGACAAAGTGAAAGACAGGCACAAGTAAGAGACGGGGGAGCAGGACAGAGACGGAGGGGGAAAAGCCTCAGCTGGGCAGCAGGAGACAGAGGCGGAGAAGGGAAAAAACAGCACCGGGCTGAGGGACCCTGAGGGAGGAATTAAAAAAACAAACACAGGGAGCAGGACAAAATGACAGAGAGAGAGAAAAGGGACAGAGCAGGACAGCATTGGTGGGAGAAATGCCACCGTGACAGGCAGCGGGAGAGAGGTATGGAGAAAGAAAAAAAATACCGAGGAAGAGAGAAAGGAAACAAGGGACAGCGAGCTGCACAGGGGGATAGAGAAATAAAGGATGGGAGAGGGAATGGTGCAGAGAGGGAAAGGCAGAAAAAACAGCAAGAGGCAGCAGGGCAAAAGGACAGCAAGAGGAAAAAGGAAAGGGACAGGGAGCTGGACAGAGATGGGAAAAAAAGCAGCGGGGACACACGAAAAGAGACAGAAAGAGAAGGGCACAAAAGGATAGATCAGGACAGCGGCAGGATGGAGACGCAGAACAAAACCTGGGACGGTCAACCTGGGTGGGCGGGGAGCGGGTCAGAGAGCCGGAGAAAGGAAAAACTCTGCTGTGGAGCAGCCGAGGGGGACGGAGAAAGACAGACAGGGACGGGGAGCAGGGCAGAGAAACGGAGAGAGAAAATAAGCGATGGGGAGCAGGGCAGAGCACTAGGAAGAGGAAAATAAGACAAGGCAGAAGACCAGGGAGCTCAGAGAGAAAGAAGGGTCGAAAGGAAACGCCAGAGAGGTAGAGAAATCAAGAAATACAGGGACGAGGAGCCTTGCAGAGACGAAGCACAAAAATGTAGGGCCGGTGAGCGCGAAAGAGGGAGAGAGAGACGGGGGCAGGGGGAGGAGATGAAGAAGAAAGGAGAGATAAAGATGGCAACGGAGTGCAGGACACACAGACAGAGAGAGAAAAAGGACAGTGAACAGGAAAAAAGGGACCGAGAAACAAAGAAAGGGTCAGATCTAGACAAAGAGACCAAGAAGGGGGCGGGGGGGGTGTGTGCAGGGAAACCCCAAAAGAAACCAGCAAGGGGCTAGAGAACAGAGAGGGAGAGAAAGAGAAGAAAGGGCCATGAAGCAGGACAGAGAAGGAGAGAAAGGCAAAAAGGGAGAGCAAAAAGAGAGCCGGCTGGACAGGGAGGTACAGCAAGAAACGACCGGACAGGTAGCAGGACACAGAAATAGAGACAGGGAGCCGGCTAGAGAAATTCTGGAGGGAGAAAAAGAGGGAGAGGGAGCACAACACAAACACAGACAGAAGACGGGAGGTACAGGGAAAGGAAAAGAAAAGGAAAAAGAAAAAAACAAATAAAAAAAATATCACAGCAGCGTGGGAGAGAGAAGGATCCAGGGGAGGGCCCGGGACGCAGAAGAGGGGCGACAGGGCCCCGAGGGCCCGCCACTCACCGCAGCTCTTGCTCTCAGCGCTCCCGGGAGACTCTGCCGCTTCAGACGCTTCTCTCTCCTGCTCTCCTCCATTCCTCTTCCCTAACTCCGGTCGCTTGGCTGTCCCCCACCTAAGACAAAACGTCCATGTCTCGCAGCTCTTACGAGACAAGGCTCCCTACGCACGTAGCTGCGCTCGCGCGCTCCACAACCGGACCATGCTGCTGCTGGTGACACATACAGACCCTGCGGGGCACGCTGGCGGCCTGGCCTGCTGCGGGCTACCAAGAGGGAGCCTTCCTCACCCGCACAGGCAGGCTCTCTCCTGCCTGCAGCGCCAGCGGCAGCTGGCCTTCTATTTCTTCTTCTTCTTCAGCCTTCTCGGGACTCTCCAGCTTCAGCCGCGACACCTCCTGCCCGCAGCCACTCAGCGCTCCGCCTCCCCCTTTTCGCCCCCACGCCGCCAGCACAGCGAGGCCCGGCACACGCAGCCCACACAAGCCCGGAGCGGGCGCAGCCAACGGCATCCCCAGGCCACGAACGGACAAACGCGTCCTCAGCGCGGCCCCTGCCACACACAAACAAGCAGCGGCCACCGCCTTCAGGGAGGCCGAGGCACGCTCCAGGGCCAGCGTGCCGCCCGCACACCACGGGCCTTGCGGGAGGCCGGGCGCTCCGGGACAGGCTTCAGGGGACGTGCTGCAGCTGGGGGCGGCTGCGCGGGGCGACAGGGGCCGGAGGAGCGCTGCCGGCTTTGGGGGGTGTCCGCCTCCTTCCCCCCTTCCCTTCCGTCACCTCCCGCCTCTGGCCCCGGGGCTGCCCGCACCCGGCTCGCCTCCTGCAGCCTGCCGCAGCGGCCGGCTCCAAGCTTCCCGTCCCACCACCCTCGGGCACCCACCACGCACCCCCGCACCCGCCGGAGGGGAGCCCGCGCCTCACCGCTGGCCTCTCTGCTCCCCCGCCGCCCCGACACCCGACAACACACCGCCGCCAGGCTGCTCCGCCGCACCGCGCATGCGCCACGCGCCGACGGCGCGCCGGAGGGGACACACCCTGCGCCGAACGCCGGCCTGCAGTACCGCGTTGCGCCCACGCGGCGGCGCCAGCGGGTACGGCGGGTACAGCATCCTTATGGGGGTGCGTCCTCCTGGCTGGTAGCACAACTCTTACAAATGCACGAGAAAGGGAGGTGGATAGCATAACTACTGTTCTCAGTCTCGGAAAACACCCATCACTGAAATGTTAGTCTCATTTTAGCACCAAAAATTAGAAGTAACTTGCTAATTTCTATGACATCCATACACCGTGGTTTTTTAACGGATGCAAGCAAGCCAAACCACCCTCAGAGGTGAATGAGCACAGGTGATGTGTAGAGGAACAGCACTACTTATCGCCGACAGGACGCGACGGAAGTATTTAAAAGCACTTGCGATGGACAATAGAGGGGCCAGCTTCCTCATACTCATCTTTGCTGACCCACATTTGCTGAAAAGTGGACAGAGACGCCAGTATTGAACCCCCAGTCCAGACAGAGTATTTACATTCTGCTGGTGCAATCATCCAGAAGAGAAGCACAATCTGTTGGAAATAAAGTGACAAGCAGCTAACACAGTAAACATCTCTTTGGAGGAAACAACTAGGTGAAACGCTTTTCATCATCAAAGCACAACTCCAATGAAGTAAAGCACCGAAGAGGTAGAAAGGCTGCCATATTTTGTCTTCCACCTTGAGTCGACAGAGCTGCTATAACGTTACTATGAACAGACAAATACTGCAGCCCGTTGAGAGATCTGCAGATGGCCTACAACACAGCTACCAAAAAATTACAAACGTATACGAAAGAAAAGTAAAGGTTTGAAATATTTATCCAATTTGGTTGTAAATAAAGACCGCTGGGACAACACTGCACAGAACGGTCGGAGCATTTTTCTAATGATAAAGGAATTCTTTTACGTGAAAAGAATCCCAAACCCCAAAACACTGAGATACACTGGCACTGTGTATCTAGCTAAGCACTAGATGTGAAGCTAGAAGACCTCCCGCTGATTCCCGCCTGAGCCACTCAATTGCTCAAATACACTGCATGTACCCCTGCTCCTGCGTGCTCCCGTTTCCACGCCTGCCACTCCACGTCATGCCCGTGCAACATGTCGTCTGCTGCCTGACAAACATGGCCTCTCTATTTCACTACACATTGCCTTGCTCCAAGGCAAAAGGGTCCTTCCAAACAGCTAACAAGCCGCAGACTTTGCACGCTGCTTGGATTTTGGATTTATTCTTTCACCCTTTTCTCTGATAGCCAAGCCTTGAAGCCTACAATATCCCCTGTATCTTCTCAGGTTGGTCATGTTCCCTTTAGTATTTACAGCTCCATCTTCTCTAGGTTCATCCCTACCTATCTTGCTGTTCTGTGGTGTCTTTCAAGGAGCCCCTTTCTCCTTCTTAGCCCTATTTCACTGCGAAGCCCACAGGACTGTCTTCCTTAACTGTTCTTTCACATTTTCTCAGAATGACCTCAGAAACTCCCATGGCTTCAGCAACCATTTCTATTCCAGTACCTCTCCAATCCCTCTCTTCATTCTGCTTTGGCTGTTAGGAGGAAAAGAGGCACGAATTAAGCAGGCTGTCCGAGGGTCTCCTAACATCAGGGCCTGGGATGCAAGACCTGGACATTCCCTTGTGGACATTTGCATTTGACTATAGGATCTAACTTTCCAACAAAAGCTTCTTCTGGAACCGCAGGTGTGCAAAATTACCTGAATCTTCATAGCACTTGGAGCCAAAGCGGTAATCTCTTTCTGCATACGAGCGCCAATCCCAGGATACATCGTGGTTCCTCCAGAGAGGACGTTATTGGCATAGAGATCCTTACGGATGTCGATACCACATTTCAGAGTACTGTTGTAAGTGGTTACGTGGACACCTGCAGATTCCATCCCTGAGTGGAAAGAAGTTTCAACACATGTGATTTCTCTTTCTTCCCTTCTTTTTCTTACTGTTCAAATGAAAGGGAAGCTCAGTAGTCCAAGAGAATTCCAGGAAAAAAAACCTACGTGATGCTCAGGAGAGCATCTCGTGGTACTGTTCCTTGCTAAAGAAAAGGAACAGACCAGATAAAGTCCAAACTGTGTTCCCAGGACTGTAAGTACTAGACTTTTAAACTAGCTTAACACGCATATTTTGACAAAGATCTGTGATCCAGGAAGTCCCGATTTCCACCGCTACGTTTCTGACACCACTGTTGAACACCAACGCTGATCCTCGATACACTTCTGGCAGCCAAATCCCCCCACCTCCTAACGAGCATTTCTCCTGCTGATGTTCAAATGCAGAATATTTGAACATCGCTCCTGCTGATGTTCAAATGCAGAACTTGGAGCTATATTAATGCTTCAATAGTTTGCTTTCTACACACAAACGCAGCTAGCTTTACCACTTCGTTTAATGGAAATCGTGCCAAACTGCCCGCAGTCATTTGGCTCACTCCTCACGAGTGGAATTTAAATTGAAAGTAGGAAATTTGTGTGAGGGCAGTACAAGTTACCATAGAAAGTGGCAGTCATCCACTGGATAGAATGGGAAATTTGACACTACAGATAAAACTACTGCAAAATAACGTACGATTTCATTTTGTATGATTACATTACAGATTAATATAATCAAACAATAACCTGAAGCAGCATCTAGATATAAAACCCACATAAGCAGCACCGTGCAGTTATACATCAGCCAGTCGAGATAAAAAGCACGATCTTCTGACAGTACTCTAAATCATCACCTTAGAAACTCTACTGCACTTGGAAGAGGCTGAAATCATCTTACGATGCAGGTACCTCTAAACTGACAGGCGCCTTCTCATCCAGCAGCTGTAGCAGCAGTGTTCATCGCTTCTAAAGAGCTGATTAAGTCAATAGAAGCTGCGTGTTTCTATGGACATTTGAGAATCAGTACCTCAGTTCCTATAGCTGCAGGTTGTCTATACTTCCTACGAAATTCTTCTTTTCATTCTCTGTCAAGTCCCTAGAAAGAAAAGCCCTGTCTCACCTATGAAGGATGGCTGGAAGAGAGTTTCAGGGCATCGGAACCGCTCATTTCCAATGGTGATGACCTGTCCATCAGGAAGCTCATAGCTCTTTTCAAGAGAGGAGGAGGAAGCAGCAGCTGCCATTTCATTTTCAAAATCCAAAGCCACATAACAAAGCTTCTCCTTGACGTCTCTCACAATCTCCCGTTCCGCTGCAGACAGCCAACAAGATTTTAATCAACATACAGTACAACAGCCAGGACACAGACTTTCTCATGCACATTTCCCTGAGTTCACAGATTCACAGAATATTAGGGGTTGGAAGGGACCACTGTGGGTCATCTAGTCCAACCCTCCTGCTGAAGCAGGGTCACCTACAGCAGGCTGCACAGGACCGCATCCAGGCGGGTCTTGAATGTCTCCGGAGAAGGAGACTCCACAACCTCCCTGGGCAGCCTGTTCCAGTGCTCCGTCACCCTCAGAGGGAAGAAATTCTTCCTCACGTTCAGACGGAACTTCCTGTGCTTCAGTTTGTGCCCATTGCCCCTTGTCCTGTCGCTGGGCACCACTGAAAAGAGCTTGGCCCCATCTTCCTGACACCCACCCTGCAGACATTTCTAAGTATATATTAGGTCCCCTCGCAGCCTTCTCTTCTTCGGGCTGAACAAGCCCAGCTCCCCCAGCCTCTCCTCGTGGGAGAGATGTTCCAGTCCTCTCACCATCCTTGTAGCCCTCCGCTGGACTCTTTCCAGTAGCTCCTCATCTTTCTTGAACTGGGGAGCCCAGAACTGGACAGAGTACTCCAGAGGAGGCCTCACTAGGGCAGTGTAGAGGGGAAGGAGAACCTCCCTCAACCTGCTGGCCACACTCTTCTTGATGCACCCCAGGATCCCATTGGCTTTCTTGGCAGCCAGGGCACACTGCTGGCTCATGGTTAACCTGGCAAACTTGTCACCTCTGATGAAAATACGCTAGCATTTTGCAGGAGGCAGAACACACCTGTACCGCCCTCAATAGCTGCCCTTCTTCATCTACACCAAACGTTACCTGTCTTGAAAGGCTTTGTTACAAGATTCTCAAATAATAATTAACATATCAGGTTGTCTTTCATCTTAAAATCATTAATTCTTTTTTATATTTGTGCAGCTTAACAGACAAAGAACTACGAGTAATGCACTGAACCTGAAGGAGTCTGAGGAAGAGAGCAGTTGTATCATTTAGTGAAAGTAAGGTTTACAAATTATCATAGTAACTCATCAATCAGGAAATACTAAAAAATAACCTTCCTCATAAATATTTATTTCACTGTTCCTTTTGGTGCCTCCATTGAATACTTTTACAATATCAATATATATCAAATTAATATCTGGTGTTTAGATTGTATATATATAAGTTATTACTTCACTTTTATATATTTGCACAGTTTCTTTTCTATAACTGTGTGTGTATATATGCACAGAAAAATAATAATAATACACACACAGTTACAGAAAAGAAACTTGAGGGATGTAAGAAGAGGGACACTTCTGCCAGTAGTAACAAAATCTGTTTCAGGACCTTCTGACAAAGCCCCCCTAACAAACAATAATGAAAATCAGGTTGCCTTTTACTAGGTTTCTAAAACAAGTAACAAATAACAAAGCTTACTTCCAAACAAGTTTCTCCCTGAGCTGAACAGAAGCAACAGGTTTCAACTTCAGAGCATAATCTAGCATGTGTACACCCTCTGCCAACAGAATGACGAAGCATAATGCCTTGACATGTTTTTGCTAGCTGCAAATGGGCATTTCTGTCTTACTGGAGGCTACGACTCCAAGAATATCAACAGAGAATAAAACGATTCTCTTCTATCATGAGGTTTTTACACAAACCCAAAAGCTCACCTGAGGAGTCTCCATTCTAACTTGAAGCTGCACTCTGTCTTCCAGATCCTGACAACGCTCTTCTAGAAGAAGAATTTGTTCCTGCAGTTGATTTCCTTCCATTTCCAACTCTTCAACCACACTCCGTAAACCTGCTTCTGTCAAAGAAGAAAAATTATTTCAAGAAAGGCCTGCTAACATTCCTCAAGTCTAGAAATGGTTTCAGCTTTTTATTCACAATTCTCCCCAGTGTTGGGAACAAGCAGACCTCAACCATTTCCAGTGGAAGTGCCCGAGACCCTGCTTTTCCAAAAATTAGATGGCAAAAGTGTAAAATTAAGTAGACTCCCTACTCAAGGAACAGAGAGGCGTGATGCCATTGGAATTTCTCGTCTTCTGGCTACACAGCTGATCATTAAATTTACCAAAGTTTTCACTTATACAACCAATCTAAGTTCTTAAGCCCTTCGTGTATTTAACAAAAACGTGCTGCAGCTGGGGCCGGCTGCGCGGGGCGAGAGGGGCCGGTGGAGCGCTGCCGGCTTGGGGGGGATGCCCGCCTCCTTCCCCCCTTCCCTTCCGTCACCGCCTGCCTCTGGCCCCGGGGCTGCCCGCACCCGGTTCGCCTCCTGCAGCCTGCCGCAGCGGCCGGCTCCAAGCTTCCCGTCCCACCACCCTCGGGAAGCCACCACGCACCCCCGCACCCGCCGGAGGGGAGCCCCCGCCTCACCGCTGGCCTCTCTGCTCCCCCGCCGCCCCGACACCCGACAACACACCGCCGCCATGCTGCTCCGCCGCACCGCGCATGCGCCACGCGCCGACGGCGCGCCGGAGGGGCCACACCATGCGCCGAACGCCTGCCTGCAGTACCGCGTTGCGTCCACGAGGCGGCGCCAGGGGGTACGGCGCGGCGTCCACGCCCAGCGCCGGCTCCGGGCAGCCCCCGACTCGCGGCTCCGACACGGCGCCGCACCCCCGCCGCTCCTTGCCCCCGACACGGACCCCGCCCTCCCGGGGGCTTTTCCCCGGGTCCCGCCGCTCCATCCACTTCCCCCCTACACCCCGCGCTCACCTTCTCCCTCGCTGCAGCCGCAACGCGGCTATGGCTCCGCTCCTCCTTCGGCTCCCATCGGGCCCGGCACGGCAGCACCGGGCCCTCTACCGGCAGAGGGAGTGGCCGTCGCCATCAGCCCCGCTGCCTGCACCTGGGGCTCTTCCGGCCCCGGCCCACGGCTGGAGCCCATGATACCGTCATTGGGCAAACACAAAGACTCTCTGAAGCCCTTTGGGCACTTCAGCAAGCAGCCAGGCGTTCCTTATTGCAGCGCCGGACACACAGGGCACGCCTCCTCCCAGCGCTCAAAGCACCTGCGCCACTCGAGCGGCAGTACCGTACTTTGCTCACCGGATGGCAGCAGCGAGCTCTTGGACATGGCGCCACCGCGCATTGGCGCCACCCGAGCCGCAGTACCGAACTTTGCTCACCGGGTGGCAGCAGCGAGCTCTTAGACACGGCGCCACCGCGCATTGGCGCCACCCGAGCCGCAGTACCGAACTTTGCTCACCGGGTGGCAGCAGCGAGCTCTTGGACACGGCGCCGCCCGAGCCGCAGTACCGAACTTTGCTCACCGGGTGGCAGCAGCGAGCTCTTCGACACGGCGCCGCCCGAGCCGCAGTACCGAACTTTGCTCACCGGGTGGCAGCAGCGATCGTACCGGCCCCTCCACGGCCACCCGGGCCACGGCAGCACCGGGCCCTCCACCGGCAGAGGGAGGGGCCGTCGCCATCAGCCCCGCTGCCCGCACCTGGGGCTCCCCCGGCCCACGGCTGGAGCCCGGCAGGAACAGGGGGCCGTCGCCCCAGCCCCACAGCCCGTCCCCTCCTCCCCTGGCCTCTGGCGCAGCCCCTCGTCCCGTGCAAACCAAGCACAAACGCAGCCGCCAGGGCAAAAGGGACCGCAGGTCTTTATTCAGTCACGCACCCAGCCAGTCCCGGGAGCCGCTCCGCCCCGGGGCTCGGGGCCCCCGACGCTCCCTCTGCCCCTCCGACACCTCGGCACTCCTTCCCGCAGCTGTGCCCGTTGCTCCAGCGGGGAACAGTCCGTCCGTCGCCTCCCGGAGCGACGCGCTGCTCGGCAGAGGCTGCCAAAAATGAGGAGCAGGGTGCAGGCCACTACAAGAGAGGAGAAAAGTGACAGGTGGCTGGACAGCGGCAGTGGAACGAGAAAGCACCAAGCAGGGAAAGGGACAGCGAGAGAAGGACGGGGACAGGCAGTCCCACAGAGACGGAGAAAGAAGCAGCAGCAAGAGAGGAAGAGCAGCAGCAGAAAGAAGAAGAGGGAGCAGGACACAGACCGAAAATGAAGAATGGGGAGCGGGAAGGAGATGCAAAAAAATCCCCTGCAGCATGACAGAGGAAAAAAGAACAGCGGCAGGGACCTGGACAAAGAGAGATGAGGAAATAGAATAGAATAGACATGGAGAAAGCAGTAGATCTGTGACGTGCTACGGAGCCAAGAAGGAAGGCCTCGAATCAAGGGACGAGGAGGCAGACAGAGAGCACCAAAGACAGCAAAAGTACTGACAGGCTACAGAGTAGGAGGAAAGCAAAACTAGTAACCGGGAGCTGAACAGAAAGAGGGGAAGAAGGAAAAAAATGCCACAGGCTGCAAGGCAGAAAGAGGGAGGACCTAAAAGATGGGGACAAGTCAGAGACAGATGGAGAAAGAAGGTACACAAGAGCAGAAAAAAAAATAATCGTAGCAGTGGGGGAAAGAGAGGGAGCCGGGCAGGGCCCAGGATGCAGAAGAGGGGTGACAGGGCCCCGAGGGCCCAGGACTCACCGCAGCTCTCACTCTCGGTGCTGCCGGGAGACTTGGACACTTCAGATGTTTCTCTCTCCTTCTCTCTTCCCTTCTTCTTCCGCAACTCCAATCGTTTGGCTCTCCTCCACCTGAGAGAAAATGCATGTGGCTGTCTTAGAGCTCATACGAGACGTGGCTTCCTAGACAAGAAGCCTCAGGAACAGGACAGAGAAAAAGAGAGAATATGATGAGTGGGAAGCAGAACACATGGATCGAGAGAGAACTTGAATCAGAGGAGTAAACAAGGCAGGAAAGAGAGATAAAGACAGGGAAGAAGCCACAAGAAAAGGGCCTTTCTGGCCTCTACTCGCACCCCCCGGCCTCCCTTTTTTTCTGGCCTCTACTCTCGCCCCCGGCCTCCCACCCCTTTCCGGCCTCCTTTTTTTTCCTGGCCTCTACTCCCCCCTCCTCGGCCACCCCCCCCCCCACCTCCCACCCCTCGTCAGCCTCCTACCTCCCTTTTTGCTGGCCTCTACTTAATTCAGCTTCCCACCCTTTTTCAGCCTCCCACCCCTGTCCCACGCAGTGCAGGACACACTGACAGAGAGAGAAAAAGGACAGGCAACAGGAAGAAACGTACTAAGAAACAAAGAAAGGGTCAGACGAAGAAGGGGGTGGGTGGTCAGGGTTGGAACCCCAACACAAACCAGCAAGGGGCTAGAGGACAGACAGAGAGGAAGACAAGAACGGGCCGGGAAGCAGGAAGAGAAGGAGAGAAAGGCAAAAAGGGAGAGCCGGCTGCACAGGCAGGTACAGCAAGAAACGACCGGACAGGCAGCAGGATCGAGAAAGAGAGACAGAAAAACTGGGGACAGGAAGCAGGACAGAGGGACGGCGAGAGGAAACCAGGGCCAGGGAGCAGGACAGCGGTGGAAAAAGAGGCACTGGGGCAGTAGGACAGAAAGAGAAGGAAGAAAGGCCAGAAGAAGGACGGGGAATAACAGCGAAGGGAAAGAGAAGGACAAGGAGCAGGACAGATTGTCAGAGAAAGACAGGGACAGGGAGCGGGACAAGGTGATACTGAGAGAGAAAAAGGGGACAAGGAGGCAGGACAAAGTGAAAGACAGGCACAAGTAAGAGACGGGGGAGCAGGACAGAGACGGAGGGGGAAAAGCCTCAGCTGGGCAGCAGGAGACAGAGGCGGAGAAGGGAAAAAACAGCACCGGGCTGAGGGACCCTGAGGGAGGAATTAAAAAAACAAACACAGGGAGCAGGACAAAATGACAGAGAGAGAGAAAAGGGACAGAGCAGGACAGCATTGGTGGGAGAAATGCCACCGTGACAGGCAGCGGGAGAGAGGTATGGAGAAAGAAAAAAAATACCGAGGAAGAGAGAAAGGAAACAAGGGACAGCGAGCTGCACAGGGGGATAGAGAAATAAAGGATGGGAGAGGGAATGGTGCAGAGAGGGAAAGGCAGAAAAAACAGCAAGAGGCAGCAGGGCAAAAGGACAGCAAGAGGAAAAAGGAAAGGGACAGGGAGCTGGACAGAGATGGGAAAAAAAGCAGCGGGGACACACGAAAAGAGACAGAAAGAGAAGGGCACAAAAGGATAGATGAGGACAGCGGCAGGATGGAGACGCAGAACAAAACCTGGGACGGTCAACCTGGGTGAGCGGGGAGCGGTCAGAGAGCTGGAGAAAGGAAAAACACTGCTGTGGAGCAGCAGAGGGGGACGGAGAAAGAGAGAGAGAGACGGGGAGCAGGGCAGAGAAACGGAGAGAGAAAATAAACGATGGGGAGCAGGGCAGAGCACTAGGAAGAGGAAAATAAGACAAGGCAGAAGACCAGGGAGCTCAGAGAGAAAGAAGGGTCGAAAGGAAACGCCAGAGAGGTAGAGAAATCAAGAAATACAGGGACGAGGAGCCTTGCAGAGACGAAGCACAAAAATGTAGGGCCGGTGAGCGCGAAAGAGGGAGAGAGAGACGGGGGCAGGGGGAGGAGATGAAGAAGAAAGGAGAGATAAAGATGGCAACGGAGTGCAGGACACACAGACAGAGAGAGAAAAAGGACAGTGAACAGGAAAAAAGGGACCGAGAAACAAAGAAAGGGTCAGATCTAGACAAAGAGACCAAGAAGGGGGCGGGGGGGGTGTGTGCAGGGAAACCCCAAAAGAAACCAGCAAGGGGCTAGAGAACAGAGAGGGAGAGAAAGAGAAGAAAGGGCCATGAAGCAGGACAGAGAAGGAGAGAAAGGCAAAAAGGGAGAGCAAAAAGAGAGCCGGCTGGACAGGGAGGTACAGCAAGAAACGACCGGACAGGTAGCAGGACACAGAAATAGAGACAGGGAGCCGGCTAGAGAAATTCTGGAGGGAGAAAAAGAGGGAGAGGGAGCACAACACAAACACAGACAGAAGACGGGAGGTACAGGGAAAGGAAAAGAAAAGGAAAAAGAAAAAAACAAATAAAAAAAATATCACAGCAGCGTGGGAGAGAGAAGGATCCAGGGGAGGGCCCGGGACGCAGAAGAGGGGCGACAGGGCCCCGAGGGCCCGCCACTCACCGCAGCTCTTGCTCTCAGCGCTCCCGGGAGACTCTGCCGCTTCAGACGCTTCTCTCTCCTGCTCTCCTCCATTCCTCTTCCCTAACTCCGGTCGCTTGGCTGTCCCCCACCTAAGACAAAACGTCCATGTCTCGCAGCTCTTACGAGACAAGGCTCCCTACGCACGTAGCTGCGCTCGCGCGCTCCACAACCGGACCATGCTGCTGCTGGTGACACATACAGACCCTGCGGGGCACGCTGGCGGCCTGGCCTGCTGCGGGCTACCAAGAGGGAGCCTTCCTCACCCGCACAGGCAGGCTCTCTCCTGCCTGCAGCGCCAGCGGCAGCTGGCCTTCTATTTCTTCTTCTTCTTCAGCCTTCTCGGGACTCTCCAGCTTCAGCCGCGACACCTCCTGCCCGCAGCCACTCAGCGCTCCGCCTCTCCCTTTTCGCCCCCACGCCGCCAGCACAGCGAGGCCCGGCACACGCAGCCCACACAAGCCCGGAGCGGGCGCAGCCAACGGCATCCCCAGGCCACGAACGGACAAACGCGTCCTCAGCGCGGCCCCTGCCACACACAAACAAGCAGCGGCCACCGCCTTCAGGGAGGCCGAGGCACGCTCCAGGGCCAGCGTGCCGCCCGCACACCACGGGCCTTGCGGGAGGCCGGGCGCTCCGGGACAGGCTTCAGGGGACGTGCTGCAGCTGGGGGCGGCTGCGCGGGGCGACAGGGGCCGGAGGAGCGCTGCCGGCTTTGGGGGGTGTCCGCCTCCTTCCCCCCTTCCCTTCCGTCACCTCCCGCCTCTGGCCCCGGGGCTGCCCGCACCCGGCTCGCCTCCTGCAGCCTGCCGCAGCGGCCGGCTCCAAGCTTCCCGTCCCACCACCCTCGGGCACCCACCACGCACCCCCGCACCCGCCGGAGGGGAGCCCGCGCCTCACCGCTGGCCTCTCTGCTCCCCCGCCGCCCCGACACCCGACAACACACCGCCGCCATGCTGCTCCGCCGCACCGCGCATGCGCCACGCGCCGACGGCGCGCCGGAGGGGACACACCCCGCGCCGAACGCCGGCCTGCAGTACCGCGTGGCGCCCACGCGGCGGCGCCAGCGGGTACGGCGGGTACAGCATCCTTATGGGGGTGCGTCCTCCTGGCTGGTAGCACAACTCTTACAAATGCACGAGAAAGGGAGGTGGATAGCATAACTACTGTTCTCAGTCTCGGAAAACACCCATCACTGAAATGTTAGTCTCATTTTAGCATCAAAAATTAGAAGTAACTTGCTAATTTCTATGACATCCATACACCGTGGTTTTTTAACGGATGCAAGCAAGCCAAACCACCCTCAGAGGTGAATGAGCACAGGTGATGTGTAGAGGAACAGCACTACTTATCGCCGACAGGACGCGACGGAAGTATTTAAAAGCACTTGCGATGGACAATAGAGGGGCCAGCTTCCTCATATTCATCTTTGCTGACCCACATTTGCTGAAAAGTGGACAGAGACGCCAGTATTGAACCCCCAGTCCAGACAGAGTATTTACATTCTGCTGGTGCAATCATCTAGAACAGAAGCACAATCTGTTGTAAATAAAGTGACAAGCAGCTAACACAGTAAACATCTCTTTGGAGGAAACAACTAGGTGAAACGCTTTTCATCATCAAAGCACAACTCCAATGAAGTAAAGCACCGAAGAGGTAGAAAGGCTGCCATATTTTGTCTTCCACCTTGAGTCGACAGAGCTGCTATAACATTACTATGAACAGACAAATACCGCAGCCCGTGAGAGATCTGCAGATGGCCTACAACACAGCTACCAAAAAATTACAAACATATACGAAAGAGAAGTAAAGTTTTGAAATATTTATCCAATTTGGTTGTAAATAAAGACCGCTGGGACAACACTGCACAGAACGGTCGGAGCATTTTTCTAATGATAAAGGAATTCTTTTACGTGAAAAGAATCCCAAACCCCAAAACACTGAGATACACTGGCACTGTGTATCTAGCTAAGCACTAGATGTGAAGCTAGAAGACCTCCCGCTGATTCCCGCCTGAGCCACTCAATTGCTCAAATACACTGCATGTACCCCTGCTCCTGCGTGCTCCCGTTTCCACGCCTGCCACTCCACGTCATGCCCGTGCAACATGTCGTCTGCTGCCTGACAAACATGGCCTCTCTATTTCACTACACATTGCCTTGCTCCAAGGCAAAAGGGTCCTTCCAAACAGCTAACAAGCCGCAGACTTTGCACGCTGCTTGGATTTTGGATTTATTCTTTCACCCTTTTCTCTGATAGCCAAGCCTTGAAGCCTACAATATCCCCTGTATCTTCTCAGGTTGGTCATGTTCCCTTTAGTATTTACAGCTCCATCTTCTCTAGGTTCATCCCTACCTATCTTGCTGTTCTGTGGTGTCTTTCAAGGAGCCCCTTTCTCCTTCTTAGCCCTATTTCACTGGGAAGCCCACAGGACTGTCTTCCTTAACTGTTCTTTCACATTTTCTCAAAATGACCTCAGAAACTCCCATGGCTTCAGCAACCATTTCTATTCCAGTACCTCTCCAATCCCTCTCTTCATTCTGCTTTGGCTGTTAGGAGGAAAAGAGGCACGAATTAAGCAGGCTGTCCGAGGGTCTCCTAACATCAGGGCCTGGGATGCAAGACCTGGACATTCCCTTGTGGACATTTGCATTTGATTATAGGATCTAACTTTCCAACAAAAGCTTCTTCTGGAAGCGCAGGTGTGCAAAATTACCTGAATCTTCATAGCACTTGGAGCCAAAGCGGTAATCTCTTTCTGCATACGAGCGCCAATCCCAGGATACATCGTGGTTCCTCCAGAGAGGACGTTATTGGCATAGAGATCCTTACGGATGTCGATATCACATTTCAGAGTACTGTTGTAAGTGGTTACGTGGATACCTGCAGATTCCATCCCTGAGTGGAAAGAAGTTTCAACACATGTGATTTCTCTTTCTTCCCTTCTTTTTCTTACTGTTCAAATGAAAGGGAAGCTCAGTAGTCCAAGAGAATTCCAGGAAAAAAAACCTACGTGATGCTCAGGAGAGCATCTCGTGGTACTGTTCCTTGCTAAAGAAAAGGAACAGACCAGATAAAGTCCAAACTGTGTTCCCAGGACTGTAAGTACTAGACTTTTAAACTAGCTTAACACGCATATTTTGACAAAGATCTGTGATCCAGGAAGTCGATTTCCACCGCTACGTTTCTGACACCACTGTTGAACACCAACGCTGATCCTCGATACACTTCTGGCAGCCAAATCCCCCCACCTCCTAACGAGCATTTCTCCTGCTGATGTTCAAATGCAGAATATTTGAACATCGCTCCTGCTGATGTTCAAATGCAGAACTTGGAGCTATATTAATGCTTCAATAGTTTGCTTTCTACACACAAACGCAGCTAGCTTTACCACTTCGTTTAATGGAAATCGTGCCAAACTGCCCGCAGTCATTTGGCTCACTCCTCACGAGTGGAATTTAAATTGAAAGTAGGAAATTTGTGTGAGGGCAGTACAAGTTACCATAGAAAGTGGCAGTCATCCACTGGATAGAATGGGAAATTTGACACTACAGATAAAACTACTGCAAAATAACGTACGATTTCATTTTGTATGATTACATTACAGATTAATATAATCAAACAATAACCTGAAGCAGCATCTAGATATAAAACCCACATAAGCAGCACCGTGCAGTTATACATCAGCCAGTCGAGATAAAAAGCACGATCTTCTGACAGTACTCTAAATCATCACCTTAGAAACTCTACTGCACTTGGAAGAGGCTGAAATCATCTTACGATGCAGGTACCTCTAAACTGACAGGCGCCTTCTCATCCAGCAGCTGTAGCAGCAGTGTTCATCGCTTCTAAAGAGCTGATTAAGTCAATAGAAGCTGCGTGTTTCTATGGACATTTGAGAATCAGTACCTCAGTTCCTATAGCTGCAGGTTGTCTATACTTCCTACGAAATTCTTCTTTTCATTCTCTGTCAAGTCCCTAGAAAGAAAAGCCCTGTCTCACCTATGAAGGATGGCTGGAAGAGAGTTTCAGGGCATCGGAACCGCTCATTTCCAATGGTGATGACCTGTCCATCAGGAAGCTCATAGCTCTTTTCAAGAGAGGAGGAGGAAGCAGCAGCTGCCATTTCATTTTCAAAATCCAAAGCCACATAACAAAGCTTCTCCTTGACGTCTCTCACAATCTCCCGTTCCGCTGCAGACAGCCAACAAGATTTTAATCAACATACAGTACAACAGCCAGGACACAGACTTTCTCATGCACATTTCCCTGAGTTCACAGATTCACAGAATATTAGGGGTTGGAAGGGACCACTGTGGGTCATCTAGTCCAACCCTCCTGCCGAAGCAGGGTCACCTACAGCAGGCTGCACAGGACCGCATCCAGGCGGGTCTTGAATGTCTCCGGAGAAGGAGACTCCACAACCTCCCTGGGCAGCCTGTTCCAGTGCTCCGTCACCCTCAGAGGGAAGAAATTCTTCCTCACGTTCAGACGGAACTTCCTGTGCTTCAGTTTGTGCCCATTGCCCCTTGTCCTGTCGCTGGGCACCACTGAAAAGAGCTTGGCCCCATCGTCCTGACACCCACCCTGCAGACATTTCTAAGTATATATTAGGTCCCCTCGCAGCCTTCTCTTCTTCGGGCTGAACAAGCCCAGCTCCCCCAGCCTCTCCTCGTGGGAGAGATGTTCCAGTCCTCTCACCATCCTTGTAGCCCTCCGCTGGACTCTCTCCAGTAGCTCCTCATCTTTCTTGAACTGGGGAGCCCAGAACTGGACAGAGTACTCCAAAGGAGGCCTCACTAGGGCAGTGTAGAGGGGAAGGAGAACCTCCCTCAACCTGCTGGCCACACTCTTCTTGATGCACCCCAGGATCCCATTGGCTTTCTTGGCAGCCAGGGCACACTGCTGGCTCATGGTTAACCTGGCAAACTTGTCACCTCTGATGAAAATACGCTAGCATTTTGCAGGAGGCAGAACACACCTGTACCGCCCTCAATAGCTGCCCTTCTTCATCTACACCAAACGTTACCTGTCTTGAAAGGCTTTGTTACAAGATTCTCAAATAATAATTAACATATCAGGTTGTCTTTCATCTTAAAATCATTAATTCTTTTTTATATTTGTGCAGCTTAACAGACAAAGAACTACAAGTAATGCACTGAACCTGAAGGAGTCTGAGGAAGAGAGCAGTTGTATCATTTAGTGAAAGTAAGGTTTACAAATTATCATAGTAACTCATCAATCAGGAAATACTAAAAAATAACCTTCCTCATAAATATTTATTTCACTGTTCCTTTTGGTGCCTCCATTGAATACTTTTACAATATCAATATATATCAAATTAATATCTGGTGTTTAGATTGTATATATATAAGTTATTACTTCACTTTTATATATTTGCACAGTTTCTTTTCTATAACTGTGTGTGTATATATGCACAGAAAAATAATAATAATACACACACAGTTACAGAAAAGAAACTTGAGGGATGTAAGAAGAGGGACACTTCTGCCAGTAGTAACAAAATCTGTTTCAGGACCTTCTGACAAAGCCCCCCTAACAAACAATAATGAAAATCAGGTTGCCTTTTACTAGGTTTCTAAAACAAGTAACAAATAACAAAGCTTACTTCCAAACAAGTTTCTCCCTGAGCTGAACAGAAGCAACAGGTTTCAACTTCAGAGCATAATCTAGCATGTGTACACCCTCTGCCAACAGAATGACGAAGCATAATGCCTTGACATGTTTTTGCTAGCTGCAAATGGGCATTTCTGTCTTACTGGAGGCTACAACTCCAAGAATATCAACAGAGAATAAAACGATTCTCTTCTATCATGAGGTTTTTACACAAACCCAAAAGCTCACCTGAAGAGTCTCCATTCTAACTTGAAGCTGCACTCTGTCTTCCAGATCCTGACAACGCTCTTCTAGAAGAAGAATTTGTTCCTGCAGTTGATTTCCTTCCATTTCCAACTCTTCAACCACACTCCGTAAACCTGCTTCTGTCAAAGAAGAAAAATTATTTCAAGAAAGGCCTGCTAACATTCCTCAAGTCTAGAAATGGTTTCAGCTTTTTATTCACAATTCTCCCCAGTGTTGGGAACAAGCAGACCTCAACCATTTCCAGTGGAAGTGCCCGAGACCCTGCTTTTCCAAAAATTAGATGGCAAAAGTGTAAAATTAAGTAGACTCCCTACTCAAGGAACAGAGAGGCGTGATGCCATTGGAATTTCTCGTCTTCTGGCTACACAGCTGATCATTAAATTTACCAAAGTTTTCACTTATACAACCAATCTAAGTTCTTAAGCCCTTCGTGTATTTAACAAAAACGTGCTGCAGCTGGGGCCGGCTGCGCGGGGCGAGAGGGGCCGGTGGAGCGCTGCCGGCTTGGGGGGGATGCCCGCCTCCTTCCCCCCTTCCCTTCCGTCACCGCCTGCCTCTGGCCCCGGGGCTGCCCGCACCCGGTTCGCCTCCTGCAGCCTGCCGCAGCGGCCGGCTCCAAGCTTCCCGTCCCACCACCCTCGGGAAGCCACCACGCACCCCCGCACCCGCCGGAGGGGAGCCCCCGCCTCACCGCTGGCCTCTCTGCTCCCCCGCCGCCCCGACACCCGACAACACACCGCCGCCATGCTGCTCCGCCGCACCGCGCATGCGCCACGCGCCGACGGCGCGCCGGAGGGGCCACACCATGCGCCGAACGCCTGCCTGCAGTACCGCGTTGCGTCCACGAGGCGGCGCCAGGGGGTACGGCGCGGCGTCCACGCCCAGCGCCGGCTCCGGGCAGCCCCCGACTCGCGGCTCCGACACGGCGCCGCACCCCCGCCGCTCCTTGCCCCCGACACGGACCCCGCCCTCCCGGGGGCTTTTCCCCGGGTCCCGCCGCTCCATCCACTTCCCCCCTACACCCCGCGCTCACCTTCTCCCTCGCTGCAGCCGCAACGCGGCTATGGCTCCGCTCCTCCTTCGGCTCCCATCGGGCCCGGCACGGCAGCACCGGGCCCTCTACCGGCAGAGGGAGTGGCCGTCGCCATCAGCCCCGCTGCCTGCACCTGGGGCTCTTCCGGCCCCGGCCCACGGCTGGAGCCCATGATACCGTCATTGGGCAAACACAAAGACTCTCTGAAGCCCTTTGGGCACTTCAGCAAGCAGCCAGGCGTTCCTTATTGCAGCGCCGGACACACAGGGCACGCCTCCTCCCAGCGCTCAAAGCACCTGCGCCACTCGAGCGGCAGTACCGTACTTTGCTCACCGGATGGCAGCAGCGAGCTCTTGGACATGGCGCCACCGCGCATTGGCGCCACCCGAGCCGCAGTACCGAACTTTGCTCACCGGGTGGCAGCAGCGAGCTCTTAGACACGGCGCCACCGCGCATTGGCGCCACCCGAGCCGCAGTACCGAACTTTGCTCACCGGGTGGCAGCAGCGAGCTCTTGGACACGGCGCCGCCCGAGCCGCAGTACCGAACTTTGCTCACCGGGTGGCAGCAGCGAGCTCTTCGACACGGCGCCGCCCGAGCCGCAGTACCGAACTTTGCTCACCGGGTGGCAGCAGCGATCGTACCGGCCCCTCCACGGCCACCCGGGCCACGGCAGCACCGGGCCCTCCACCGGCAGAGGGAGGGGCCGTCGCCATCAGCCCCGCTGCCCGCACCTGGGGCTCCCCCGGCCCACGGCTGGAGCCCGGCAGGAACAGGGGGCCGTCGCCCCAGCCCCACAGCCCGTCCCCTCCTCCCCTGGCCTCTGGCGCAGCCCCTCGTCCCGTGCAAACCAAGCACAAACGCAGCCGCCAGGGCAAAAGGGACCGCAGGTCTTTATTCAGTCACGCACCCAGCCAGTCCCGGGAGCCGCTCCGCCCCGGGGCTCGGGGCCCCCGACGCTCCCTCTGCCCCTCCGACACCTCGGCACTCCTTCCCGCAGCTGTGCCCGTTGCTCCAGCGGGGAACAGTCCGTCCGTCGCCTCCCGGAGCGACGCGCTGCTCGGCAGAGGCTGCCAAAAATGAGGAGCAGGGTGCAGGCCACTACAAGAGAGGAGAAAAGTGACAGGTGGCTGGACAGCGGCGGTGGAACGAGAAAGCACCAAGCAGGGAAAGGGACAGCGAGAGAAGGACGGGGACAGGCAGTCCCACAGAGACGGAGAAAGAAGCAGCAGCAAGAGAGGAAGAGCAGCAGCAGAAAGAAGAAGAGGGAGCAGGACACAGACCGAAAATGAAGAATGGGGAGCGGGAAGGAGATGCAAAAAAATCCCCTGCAGCATGACAGAGGAAAAAAGAACAGCGGCAGGGACCTGGACAAAGAGAGATGAGGAAATAGAATAGAATAGACATGGAGAAAGCAGTAGATCTGTGACGTGCTACGGAGCCAAGAAGGAAGGCCTCGAATCAAGGGACGAGGAGGCAGACAGAGAGCACCAAAGACAGCAAAAGTACTGACAGGCTACAGAGTAGGAGGAAAGCAAAACTAGTAACCGGGAGCTGAACAGAAAGAGGGGAAGAAGGAAAAAAATGCCACAGGCTGCAAGGCAGAAAGAGGGAGGACCTAAAAGATGGGGACAAGTCAGAGACAGATGGAGAAAGAAGGTACACAAGAGCAGAAAAAAAAATAATCGTAGCAGTGGGGGAAAGAGAGGGAGCCGGGCAGGGCCCAGGATGCAGAAGAGGGGTGACAGGGCCCCGAGGGCCCAGGACTCACCGCAGCTCTCACTCTCGGTGCTGCCGGGAGACTTGGACACTTCAGATGTTTCTCTCCCCTTCTCTCTTCCCCTCTTCTTCCGCAACTCCAATCGTTTGGCTCTCCTGCACCTGAGAGAAAATGCATGTGGCTGTCTTAGAGCTCATACGAGACGTGGCTTCCTAGACAAGAAGCCTCAGGAACAGGACAGAGAAAAAGAGAGAATATGATGAGTGGGAAGCAGAACACATGGATCGAGAGAGAACTTGAATCAGAGGAGTAAACAAGGCAGGAAAGAGAGATAAAGACAGGGAAGAAGCCACAAGAAAAGGGCCTTTCTGGCCTCTACTCGCACCCCCCGGCCTCCCTTTTTTTCTGGCCTCTACTCTCGCCCCCGGCCTCCCACCCCTTTCCGGCCTCCTTTTTTTTCCTGGCCTCTACTCCCCCCTCCTCGGCCACCCCCCCCCCCACCTCCCACCCCTCGTCAGCCTCCTACCTCCCTTTTTGCTGGCCTCTACTTAATTCAGCTTCCCACCCTTTTTCAGCCTCCCACCCCTGTCCCACGCAGTGCAGGACACACTGACAGAGAGAGAAAAAGGACAGGCAACAGGAAGAAACGTACTAAGAAACAAAGAAAGGGTCAGACGAAGAAGGGGGTGGGTGGTCAGGGTTGGAACCCCAACACAAACCAGCAAGGGGCTAGAGGACAGACAGAGAGGAAGACAAGAACGGGCCGGGAAGCAGGAAGAGAAGGAGAGAAAGGCAAAAAGGGAGAGCCGGCTGCACAGGCAGGTACAGCAAGAAACGACCGGACAGGCAGCAGGATCGAGAAAGAGAGACAGAAAAACTGGGGACAGGAAGCAGGACAGAGGGACGGCGAGAGGAAACCAGGGCCAGGGAGCAGGACAGCGGTGGAAAAAGAGGCACTGGGGCAGTAGGACAGAAAGAGAAGGAAGAAAGGCCAGAAGAAGGACGGGGAATAACAGCGAAGGGAAAGAGAAGGACAAGGAGCAGGACAGATTGTCAGAGAAAGACAGGGACAGGGAGCGGGACAAGGTGATACTGAGAGAGAAAAAGGGGACAAGGAGGCAGGACAAAGTGAAAGACAGGCACAAGTAAGAGACGGGGGAGCAGGACAGAGACGGAGGGGGAAAAGCCTCAGCTGGGCAGCAGGAGACAGAGGCGGAGAAGGGAAAAAACAGCACCGGGCTGAGGGACCCTGAGGGAGGAATTAAAAAAACAAACACAGGGAGCAGGACAAAATGACAGAGAGAGAGAAAAGGGACAGAGCAGGACAGCATTGGTGGGAGAAATGCCACCGTGACAGGCAGCGGGAGAGAGGTATGGAGAAAGAAAAAAAATACCGAGGAAGAGAGAAAGGAAACAAGGGACAGCGAGCTGCACAGGGGGATAGAGAAATAAAGGATGGGAGAGGGAATGGTGCAGAGAGGGAAAGGCAGAAAAAACAGCAAGAGGCAGCAGGGCAAAAGGACAGCAAGAGGAAAAAGGAAAGGGACAGGGAGCTGGACAGAGATGGGAAAAAAAGCAGCGGGGACACACGAAAAGAGACAGAAAGAGAAGGGCACAAAAGGATAGATCAGGACAGCGGCAGGATGGAGACGCAGAACAAAACCTGGGACGGTCAACCTGGGTGAGCGGGGAGCGGTCAGAGAGCTGGAGAAAGGAAAAACACTGCTGTGGAGCAGCAGAGGGGGACGGAGAAAGAGAGAGAGAGACGGGGAGCAGGGCAGAGAAACGGAGAGAGAAAATAAACGATGGGGAGCAGGGCAGAGCACTAGGAAGAGGAAAATAAGACAAGGCAGAAGACCAGGGAGCTCAGAGAGAAAGAAGGGTCGAAAGGAAACGCCAGAGAGGTAGAGAAATCAAGAAATACAGGGACGAGGAGCCTTGCAGAGACGAAGCACAAAAATGTAGGGCCGGTGAGCGCGAAAGAGGGAGAGAGAGACGGGGGCAGGGGGAGGAGATGAAGAAGAAAGGAGAGATAAAGATGGCAACGGAGTGCAGGACACACAGACAGAGAGAGAAAAAGGACAGTGAACAGGAAAAAAGGGACCGAGAAACAAAGAAAGGGTCAGATCTAGACAAAGAGACCAAGAAGGGGGCGGGGGGGGTGTGTGCAGGGAAACCCCAAAAGAAACCAGCAAGGGGCTAGAGAACAGAGAGGGAGAGAAAGAGAAGAAAGGGCCATGAAGCAGGACAGAGAAGGAGAGAAAGGCAAAAAGGGAGAGCAAAAAGAGAGCCGGCTGGACAGGGAGGTACAGCAAGAAACGACCGGACAGGTAGCAGGACACAGAAATAGAGACAGGGAGCCGGCTAGAGAAATTCTGGAGGGAGAAAAAGAGGGAGAGGGAGCACAACACAAACACAGACAGAAGACGGGAGGTACAGGGAAAGGAAAAGAAAAGGAAAAAGAAAAAAACAAATAAAAAAAATATCACAGCAGCGTGGGAGAGAGAAGGATCCAGGGGAGGGCCCGGGACGCAGAAGAGGGGCGACAGGGCCCCGAGGGCCCGCCACTCACCGCAGCTCTTGCTCTCAGCGCTCCCGGGAGACTCTGCCGCTTCAGACGCTTCTCTCTCCTGCTCTCCTCCATTCCTCTTCCCTAACTCCGGTCGCTTGGCTGTCCCCCACCTAAGACAAAACGTCCATGTCTCGCAGCTCTTACGAGACAAGGCTCCCTACGCACGTAGCTGCGCTCGCGCGCTCCACAACCGGACCATGCTGCTGCTGGTGACACATACAGACCCTGCGGGGCACGCTGGCGGCCTGGCCTGCTGCGGGCTACCAAGAGGGAGCCTTCCTCACCCGCACAGGCAGGCTCTCTCCTGCCTGCAGCGCCAGCGGCAGCTGGCCTTCTATTTCTTCTTCTTCTTCAGCCTTCTCGGGACTCTCCAGCTTCAGCCGCGACACCTCCTGCCCGCAGCCACTCAGCGCTCCGCCTCTCCCTTTTCGCCCCCACGCCGCCAGCACAGCGAGGCCCGGCACACGCAGCCCACACAAGCCCGGAGCGGGCGCAGCCAACGGCATCCCCAGGCCACGAACGGACAAACGCGTCCTCAGCGCGGCCCCTGCCACACACAAACAAGCAGCGGCCACCGCCTTCAGGGAGGCCGAGGCACGCTCCAGGGCCAGCGTGCCGCCCGCACACCACGGGCCTTGCGGGAGGCCGGGCGCTCCGGGACAGGCTTCAGGGGACGTGCTGCAGCTGGGGGCGGCTGCGCGGGGCGACAGGGGCCGGAGGAGCGCTGCCGGCTTTGGGGGGTGTCCGCCTCCTTCCCCCCTTCCCTTCCGTCACCTCCCGCCTCTGGCCCCGGGGCTGCCCGCACCCGGCTCGCCTCCTGCAGCCTGCCGCAGCGGCCGGCTCCAAGCTTCCCGTCCCACCACCCTCGGGCACCCACCACGCACCCCCGCACCCGCCGGAGGGGAGCCCGCGCCTCACCGCTGGCCTCTCTGCTCCCCCGCCGCCCCGACACCCGACAACACACCGCCGCCATGCTGCTCCGCCGCACCGCGCATGCGCCACGCGCCGACGGCGCGCCGGAGGGGACACACCCCGCGCCGAACGCCGGCCTGCAGTACCGCGTGGCGCCCACGCGGCGGCGCCAGCGGGTACGGCGGGTACAGCATCCTTATGGGGGTGCGTCCTCCTGGCTGGTAGCACAACTCTTACAAATGCACGAGAAAGGGAGGTGGATAGCATAACTACTGTTCTCAGTCTCGGAAAACACCCATCACTGAAATGTTAGTCTCATTTTAGCATCAAAAATTAGAAGTAACTTGCTAATTTCTATGACATCCATACACCGTGGTTTTTTAACGGATGCAAGCAAGCCAAACCACCCTCAGAGGTGAATGAGCACAGGTGATGTGTAGAGGAACAGCACTACTTATCGCCGACAGGACGCGACGGAAGTATTTAAAAGCACTTGCAATGGACAATAGAGGGGCCAGCTTCCTCATATTCATCTTTGCTGACCCACATTTGCTGAAAAGTGGACAGAGACGCCAGTATTGAACCCCCAGTCCAGACAGAGTATTTACATTCTGCTGGTGCAATCATCTAGAACAGAAGCACAATCTGTTGTAAATAAAGTGACAAGCAGCTAACACAGTAAACATCTCTTTGGAGGAAACAACTAGGTGAAACGCTTTTCATCATCAAAGCACAACTCCAATGAAGTAAAGCACCGAAGAGGTAGAAAGGCTGCCATATTTTGTCTTCCACCTTGAGTCGACAGAGCTGCTATAACATTACTATGAACAGACAAATACCGCAGCCCGTGAGAGATCTGCAGATGGCCTACAACACAGCTACCAAAAAATTACAAACATATACGAAAGAGAAGTAAAGTTTTGAAATATTTATCCAATTTGGTTGTAAATAAAGACCGCTGGGACAACACTGCACAGAACGGTCGGAGCATTTTTCTAATGATAAAGGAATTCTTTTACGTGAAAAGAATCCCAAACCCCAAAACACTGAGATACACTGGCACTGTGTATCTAGCTAAGCACTAGATGTGAAGCTAGAAGACCTCCCGCTGATTCCCGCCTGAGCCACTCAATTGCTCAAATACACTGCATGTACCCCTGCTCCTGCGTGCTCCCGTTTCCACGCCTGCCACTCCACGTCATGCCCGTGCAACATGTCGTCTGCTGCCTGACAAACATGGCCTCTCTATTTCACTACACATTGCCTTGCTCCAAGGCAAAAGGGTCCTTCCAAACAGCTAACAAGCCGCAGACTTTGCACGCTGCTTGGATTTTGGATTTATTCTTTCACCCTTTTCTCTGATAGCCAAGCCTTGAAGCCTACAATATCCCCTGTATCTTCTCAGGTTGGTCATGTTCCCTTTAGTATTTACAGCTCCATCTTCTCTAGGTTCATCCCTACCTATCTTGCTGTTCTGTGGTGTCTTTCAAGGAGCCCCTTTCTCCTTCTTAGCCCTATTTCACTGCGAAGCCCACAGGACTGTCTTCCTTAACTGTTCTTTCACATTTTCTCAAAATGACCTCAGAAACTCCCATGGCTTCAGCAACCATTTCTATTCCAGTACCTCTCCAATCCCTCTCTTCATTCTGCTTTGGCTGTTAGGAGGAAAAGAGGCACGAATTAAGCAGGCTGTCCGAGGGTCTCCTAACATCAGGGCCTGGGATGCAAGACCTGGACATTCCCTTGTGGACATTTGCATTTGATTATAGGATCTAACTTTCCAACAAAAGCTTCTTCTGGAAGCGCAGGTGTGCAAAATTACCTGAATCTTCATAGCACTTGGAGCCAAAGCGGTAATCTCTTTCTGCATACGAGCGCCAATCCCAGGATACATCGTGGTTCCTCCAGAGAGGACGTTATTGGCATAGAGATCCTTACGGATGTCGATATCACATTTCAGAGTACTGTTGTAAGTGGTTACGTGGATACCTGCAGATTCCATCCCTGAGTGGAAAGAAGTTTCAACACATGTGATTTCTCTTTCTTCCCTTCTTTTTCTTACTGTTCAAATGAAAGGGAAGCTCAGTAGTCCAAGAGAATTCCAGGAAAAAAACCCTACGTGATGCTCAGGAGAGCATCTCGTGGTACTGTTCCTTGCTAAAGAAAAGGAACAGACCAGATAAAGTCCAAACTGTGTTCCCAGGACTGTAAGTACTAGACTTTTAAACTAGCTTAACACGCATATTTTGACAAAGATCTGTGATCCAGGAAGTCGATTTCCACCGCTACGTTTCTGACACCACTGTTGAACACCAACGCTGATCCTCGATACACTTCTGGCAGCCAAATCCCCCCACCTCCTAACGAGCATTTCTCCTGCTGATGTTCAAATGCAGAATATTTGAACATCGCTCCTGCTGATGTTCAAATGCAGAACTTGGAGCTATATTAATGCTTCAATAGTTTGCTTTCTACACACAAACGCAGCTAGCTTTACCACTTCGTTTAATGGAAATCGTGCCAAACTGCCCGCAGTCATTTGGCTCACTCCTCACGAGTGGAATTTAAATTGAAAGTAGGAAATTTGTGTGAGGGCAGTACAAGTTACCATAGAAAGTGGCAGTCATCCACTGGATAGAATGGGAAATTTGACACTACAGATAAAACTACTGCAAAATCATGTACGATTTCATTTTGTATGATTACATTACAGATTAATATAATCAAACAATAACCTGAAGCAGCATCTAGATATAAAACCCACATAAGCAGCACCGTGCAGTTATACATCAGCCAGTCGAGATAAAAAGCACGATCTTCTGACAGTACTCTAAATCATCACCTTAGAAACTCTACTGCACTTAAAAGAGGCTGAAATCATCTTACGATGCAGGTACCTCTACAATGACATTTTCAAAATCCAAAGCCACATAACAAAGCTTCTCCTTGATGTCTCTCACAATCTCCCGTTCCGCTGCAGACAGCCAACAAGATTTTAATCAATATACAGTACAACAGCCAGGACATAGACTTTCTCATGCACATTTCCCTGAGTTCATGATGGTCGTGTGGTTCATTGGCCCTCTCTCTTGTCTCAGCAACATTACTTTCCCTTTGGATTACCAGATTTCCCTCATCGGCAAGTAACAGATATATTGTACTACAGAATACTGCAAAGATTAATGTTTACATGTCTATGTCACAAAACCTTGACCAGATCTCCCGAGGGTCACCCACTGCCAGCTACTAACTTTGTTCCTTTCTCTGTGGAAGAGGTATAATGAAACACAACAACCCGTTCAATTTGCCAGTAACTCAGGATTCCCAAACGCGGTGGCATCCTTGTCCTTGATGCTCAACAAACACGCTGAAAGCCAAAGCCAGGAGCATCCCATTAGCTAACAGGAACTGTTTTTCCCAGGCCAACCTAGTGACAGGCATTTTGATGCATCTCACCAGGTACAGGCTTCCTGCCTAAGATGACAAGTAACAGAGCAAACATATGCAAAGCATATCCAAAGCCCAGCTCATTACCAGTGGTCACAAACGAGTAGCCTCTCTCTGTCAGAATTTTCATTGAGTTAGTCAGTCAGGTATCTGCCCACCAGATCCAGTCTCATGATGGGGGCAAGGCATAGCCCTCATAGACAGGCACATTGTGCGTGACACCATCTCCAGAATCCAAAACTACTCCTGGAAAGTCAAAGAAAAGGAAAAGCTGGTTATTGCCCACCGACACAGGGTCTCCACATACTCCGTATTCTCAACCGTGACACGCAACAACAAAGACGCTCACGTGACGATTGCTTCTGTCATTGCTGTAACTGAAGAGCTGCTCACGTGAGATGAAATTGTTGGCACAAACTAAGCATTTTGAGGAAAAAAAGACGTGTAACGTTCAGCAATTTGGTTGTATTGCTCTTGCTGAACGGATGCTAGCAATTGTGATCTTACACGTACGCGGAGACAACTTCACTTCAGACAACCCCCAGCGCTTTACAGACATGAAGCAATGTACAAACTGTAAATAAACTTCTATCTATAAAATCAAAACTTGGAATCTGCCATTAAAATAAACCACCTCATTAGGGAAAAGATAACAAGAGTTTATCTGTGCACAGCCATGTCACTTCTATTCTTGGATAGGAAATGAAGTACATGTTTTCCACTCAAAATGAATAAGGCATTTCTGATACCAAACATGCATACAAATAGTTGATTTTTAAACACAAAACAAGTATTTATGACAACTGTAATTCCTGTAAGCTGGCGATCTTTTTATACAAAATTATATGGTGGCATCAGGCTAGAGAGGCAGATGGCATTTTGATTTTTTTCAAAGTATACGAAGAATCAAGGGTTGCTAAGAAGTAATTTATCGTCTTAATGCTTGATCAGACTCTAAACAGCAATAAGAAGAGACCTCCATGCTAATTCTAATGATCGCTTAACAGCAGTCATGATTGTGTCATCAAAAGTCATCACTGATTTCAATGAAACTTTTTCATTTAGCTACCGATTGGGGTGTTTTTTCTTACTGGGAATGGAGCTTAACAATAGAGATATGTCTAAACTAAGAAGGAACCATGGGTTTGGCACAATCTAGTTAAGCCAGAGCCTCTTCTCCATCCTGTGCAATTAAGGGCAGTATCAAACTATCATCTTTCATCTGTTGATACAGCTGAGCTGCGGTCACCTGAGCTTTTGAAAGACACAGATCTACACCCATACCTGCCGTGAAGTTGGGAAAAACCAAAGAGGTACTTGCACAGCACGGTGGGAAGTGTTCAGTTGCCATATGGCCACCAGCTCCTCTCAACACACAGCTGGGTGCACCACAATCGACGTCTGTCTGTGTGGGCGCACGTGCACGCACATCCACGGGAGGAGGACAGGTGGAAAACACGACTCCCACAAAGACTCACCAGTCGTTCTTCCAGATGCATACAGAGACAGCACCGCCTGAATTGCTGCGTACCTGGCTGGCACACTGAACGTCTCAAACATAATCTGGAATTAAGGATTTGAAAACCTTTAGGATCTACACTCAAAAGTATCTGAAGGACAGTAATTTTTTTTTTGTCTTCAGTAAATACTGCCAGTTACTACTCCTGAGTCCCCTCCTGAACCGTGGTTCTTCTGTGAACAGCACGCTATGTTTTCTCTAGGATTTCACGAAAAATCACAGAAGTCAGTGGGTACCTTTCCATTAACCTCAGACTACGTCAGATTTTTAATGATAATATTAACTGAAGATGACACCCTGGGAGAACTTTTTTTACCCTGATGGCAGGACTGCATGAATGCAGCAATCTGAGGTATGTACGTATACACACACACCTATTTAAAAGATTTATAGAAGACGCAGATGGAAGAAACCACGAGGAATAATCTGTCTGTTCCCATCTCAAGGAGGAATCAGCCATTCCTGACACAGTACGATTGCCTCTTTAGGCCGTCGAGGAGAGCGAATGATTTTGCTTTTCCTTCTCTGGCAACTTGACTCGATAAGGAAGAGTACTTAAGAAACAGGACAGACAGACAGCACTTCTCCAGAGTATCTGAAGTATCCACATAAATTTCAGCTTGAATAGGTTTTACCGAAGCAAATTAATCAGGACATTCAGCCGCTCCTTCCAAAAAGGACACCTCCTCTGCTGTAGCCTCGAGGAGTCCTGTGAGATTCTGTTGATTGGCCTCGCGACCACAGGACAAGTTCAGCTAGAGGACAGACATTCAGCTCTACTTGGACTGAAGCAAGCAGAACCCCATCTCTTCCAAGGCTGAATTCTCTTCTAGAAATTTCATTTGTTAAAAATGAATTATGCACCTACCAGCTAGAATGCCAGTACTGAGATGGTAAATAAGAATCACCAGACATTCATGACCTCCGAGACCGCGGCTGTTTCCCAGTGGCATGTTTAAATTTGCCTCTTTCTTAGAGGATCATCATCAATCTTCACCAACCAACTAAAAATAACCCCCACCAGAAGTTTCAGGAAAGCGTTTGCTGGGTGTTTTTAAGCGACAGCTACTCTGCAGCGTGAAGTGCTCGCTACAAGAGTGTACTTGGAAGTGGTAACTACCTTCTCGAAGTGGTTATTCTGGGAAACAGAACAAGAGGCAGCTGGTGCAACCGCCCAGGAACAACACGACTTCGGATGCGTTGGCCAACGCATCCGACGAAGCCCTGAACTTCTTCAAGTTCATGGCAAAACTTCCACCGAGGGAGGGCCCGAGTGTCACCAAGACTTCTGTTTTGGATTCCTCGGATATTTTTAGGACGCTACGATTGCCTCTTTAGGCCGTCGAGGAGAGGGAATGATTTTGCTTTTCCTTCTCTGGCAACTTGACTCGATAAGGAAGAGTACTTCAGAAACAGGAAAGAAAGACAGCACTTCTCCAGCAAAGTTCTGGTCCCTAAAACCACAAAAATGTATGAAGCATCATTTTTGCAATTAATGCAACAATGCACTTGACATCTGACGGCATTACAGTTCTACCCGAGTGCTATAGGCACGGGCCAGGTGCCACCAGTGTCGGGGTCTGCCCTGCAACCAGCTCATGCTGTCCCATTTGTGGGGTTTAAGACATCGTGGGCTCTTCAGAGGATCCCTGCAAGAACACCCTGGAGATTTACAAACCAGGTTTCCTCACAGCAGGAACGTTTGGGGTTTTAAAGTTTGAGCTGCTTCAAGTTCCCGGTGTTTGATCCTTTCCCGTGTGCTTTACGAAGCAAGGCTGTGCCATAGGACCGACCCCAACGCTCTCAGATGAAATGGAAGCAGAATTTGACAGTACAACATTATTTAAGGTAAGAACAATCATTTTAGTTCTTGTTGATGTGCCTCTAACCGGAAGATTCTTTTTCACGTCAGGAAGCAGAATGATTTGATCGTATAAAATCATTAACAGCATTCATATAGCAATGTTTAACCATTAGTTCGAGTAGCTGGTCTTCTTCAACATTCATTCACGTTGCCATGAATCGTTATTTTTCTTCTAAAACCCTCAGGAAAAGGCTTTTAGAATGCAGTAGACCACCTACTTACCAGCAGCAGCCAACATTACAGAACTGTACCCAGACTCTGACTCCGTCAACGCAAGCCAGAAAGAAACTCCGTTCCCAAGTACCTCAGAAACGACATCGGAGGAGATACCGGAACTTAGGAGCAGAGAATTTTAAAAAGAGAAATGCTACAAAGCTTGGAGAGCTCAGCATCGCTCCTTGGCTCTGAAGAAAGCTGGACGGGACCAAGGTGTTCAGTCCTCCACGGTAAGAAATCATCTTGCCACTCGGTCGTGCACACAGCGTTTCACACCCAGCTTCCCGGGTAATGCTTGGGTCAGTACGGGCGCACTCAGAGAGACAAAATTCACAGGGAAAGCCCAGCACATCTGTGCAAGTTGCCGCTGCTTACACTTTTACTCACTATTGCTTAGATGCCAGAGAAGCAACTGACATTCATAAAATTAATGGTTGAATTCATGGTTGAATGTGGTTTTATTTAGAACAAATTGCCCCTGCAACCACACAGTCAGACCCCAGTTACCTTACACCAGGAGACTCTCTGGAATGCCTTCAAAGCCTGAAGCAAACAGCAGCCAAGTCCAGGAAGAAGTCTGTAGATCCCCAGAAGGTCTCAGACCAGCCGAAGCAAAAGCATTAAAATCATGAGCTGTAACATGGAAAGAACTCTCGGGGCGACACTTACCCAGGAAAAGGTGACGATTTGTAAAAGCCTCTTTGTAAATGACATGATCTCACCTCCCATTACATTTATATCAGCTTCTGGAATGGAGTTCAGAGTATCTACACAGTTCAAGCCATTTTTTGAAACCTTATTTTTCCGTTTCTGCTTATCACAGTGACAGCAGAAAGGGCTGGATAAATCAGGGCAGAATTGCCAACACCTCTGGAGCCTTTCCCGCTCGCTAACCTGCTGTGCCTCATGCCAGAGGGTCACTCTCTCCCCTGAAGACAAGAATCCCTCACGCGAGCCCAGTAAGACTGCAAGGATTTGTAGGTCCGCTGTTGTCACTGCAAAGTGTTCTGCTCCACTCTCAAACAATTAGTTAAGAATAGCTTGTTATCATGCTGTTAACAGCCATCTTCAGGCTGGAAAGGGAAAAGTCTTACCATGTACAGTCCTCATGTTTCAACTGTACTTGCGCGTTTGCGTGGCGCACAGACTGAAGATAGCTGACTTCTCTCCGTGTTTGGGTGACGGCATGGCTGAAAACAGGCACCGAATCAGCAATCAGCCCTTCAGAAGAGACAAGCCGTTACCATTTTACAAAAAAAAAAAGACAGCAGTTGTATAGGGGAAGATTGAATTTCTATAGATAAAACCTTTGCCAGGCTAAGAAACATTCTAGAACCGGCAGAAGAAGAAAGTTCACAGGATTTACCTCCAGCGGTAACTCCGGCTGGCAGCATCTCCCATTCCACATGACAAACAGAAGTGAAGCAGAACATCAGATACAATGTGGTACACGTTAACTCTGCAAATGGAAATCCCAACCAACCCCCCTTTCTTACCTGCCCTGTGACCGCGCAGCAGGCCTCGCGTACAAGCATCCTCGCACCTGAAGCGGGTAATTCGATTCACTGACATCTGCTCAAAGTCAGCCTTGTCCCTGCCCATCGGTAAAACCGATGGAACCCTTCCATTTCCATACTCATTAAATTTTTCTTGTCCCATGAGATTTTTAAGGATTTTAGTCTAGCACAGAGGAAATCAAACGGCTACTCCTTTTTGTGACCTTATGTCTACTCCTTCAGACTTGCTTTGTTTTGGTTGTACCTCCATTTCACACAGACGTGAATGGAAATGCAGAGAGAATAAACACCAACAAACAACAGTACAGGGTGTAAAAACAAGACTCGAGCTTCCAGTGGCCATCGTCTTCACAAATCAGCTACTTTTTCAATCAGCCAAGTAGTTGTGCAGTTTCAGAGAACACTGTCACAAACTTGGATGTATTACTACGCAAGGCGAAACGCTCTATTACGTGTCTACAGAAACTGAATGCAAATCCTCCGCTTCTTACAGCCTCTTAGTTGAAAACCCGCCCTCTATTCGTTTGTACCTGGACGCCACGTATGTCAAATACGTAAGGTTGTGTCTTTATAAGCCTCAATTTCACGTGTTGAGCAGCTGAGAAACATTTTGCCCCAAAGAAATGCAATAACTAAACCCACCAACAAGTGCAAGTGAATAAAAAAAATAAAAGCCAAAACAAACAAACAAAAAAAACCCAAGACAAGCTACAGAAATTGCACCTTCAAACAACAGTAAAGGATCAAGAAGCTGAAGACATTTCTTCACGTCATCTCATTTTTGGATCTTTAATCATCACCTTAACTCACTACCACACACATGTCTGTGCACCTTGTCAGAGCCACTACAAACTGGGCGGCCAAAGAACAACCAACTTAAATCTTTTATTTTCAGCCAAATAAAAAAAGAAAAAAATCGAGCTCTTCCTTTATTGCACTCTATAACACTTCTTGTCACAACCAAGAAGCCAATAAACAGCAAAAGCTGAATATTCCTTTAAAATCCATAGTTTAACTCGTAAAATAAAATTTATATAGAAAAGATATCATTTACAACCCATTCAGTAGTAATCAATCATTATGTACTCACAAACCATATTCAATAACTCGTATGCAGCAGTTTCTTTGTAGGGCAGAGGGGAATGTTTTTCTCCTTAGCAAATATAATATCCCACTGTTAAAGAGCAATTCAAGTCTACTTTGGAGCAACTGGGATATACACAAATTTCTTTTTGTGATAGACACAAATTTATTTGGAGAAGCGTAAGATTCATTTGGGGTAACAAGAATATATACGACTGTGTCCAGTGCAGAGCTTAACTGCAGCATGTGAAACGTCCATTACCTTGAACTGGCACACCATTACCGAAAGGGAAATAATTTACGCAGCAAATGCAGTGTATTCAGAGAACACCAGTGAGTCACAATAAAACAATACACAATAAAACAGCAAGATGTATTGTAACTAGATATGTGAGGAATCAAAACCAGGATTTGGCTCTGGCCGTCAGCAGCTTACAACAGTAAAGACTTCGCCCTCGGAGCCATCTTCTGAAGGAAAGGGCTGCTCCTTTCATCTGGTTAGGAAACAAAAAATTTCAAGTAAGCAGTCATAAGTACAGGTAAGATGCTTCACTGCAACTTAGATTGCCGAGGCACTATAAACCTTTTGCCTCTGATGCAGCAACGGATGCCACAGCACAGCTTGTAAGCGTAAAAGATTCAAAGCCCAAAGAAAACAGCATTAATCAATGGGGAGAGGAATGGATACAAGATATTTGTGTATTATGTAATTACATATGCACACGAGAAGTGAAAATGCATAATTATACGCATACACATTTTATTTAATGGCTGCATGTATCATATAAATAGGATACGTCATATTTTAATTTGGACATAGGTAAAGTGTTTCATGGCACGGTTTACACAGCTGCCTGTATTTGATTCTGATTCACCATCCATAACCCAAACAGAAAGAAATTAAGGACTTTTTCTTTCAGTAAAGTGTAGTTTCAGAAGCAGTTTGCTGCTTTGAATGGCTGTCTCTACGGACCCCCCCATCCTCGTGATACCTAACACAGTAAGAGGGTACTTCACACTCAGATTTTCAGAGAAAAGGCAGATTAGACACGTAGCTGCTTCATGCCAGTGCTTACGTATAAAGAGGACAACGCAAAATCAGTGACTCCCAGTCACTCACAAGGGAAATCCACACTCCAAGAATGTGCGACAGTTGAAAGAAAGGTATAGCAGAGGGAAGACAGGAAAAAGAAAGGAGCAGCATGAGGGCGATCACGAGCTGCACTGTCTGCAACCCAGTCTATAACTAGCAGTACACGGTGTACACACCACTTTTAAGTATCTCATCATTCAGGAGCTTTAAAAGCTTTCACTTACCTTTCGCACAATAACACGTTCACCAGGACTCAGGATTAAGGCTTCTCTTTCCTCCTCGGTTTCCATCTGAAGAGCGTATTCGCTAGCTACAGACCTGTAACCGCTTACTTCACATCTACAGAAAAATTACAGGGAGACAGCGGAGCACTGAATTAGCTACTCTTGTAAAGTACTGAATTCACAAAAGAAACATTGTTTTGTATACTTACATTACTGGTGAAAGGTCTCCACAAAAACCAGGAAGACTTAGTTGATGTTGCCAGGCCCTTTTCAGTCTCGATTTGCAATCTACTCTCAGGGTGTTTCCTTTATTCAGAATAAGCCCCATCATCGCTACCTGACTGAATGGTGCTTTTCAGATGATGGCAGTGATGGACACTTTATGTAGGCAGATGGACGATGGTATTTTAAATCTAAACAGTGGCTGCACTAAAGCTGTTAGATGTGAATTCTTTTTCTAACTTGGAAAAAGAGAAATATCACTGACTATCGAGTCCAAAATCTGAAGCAAGAAATTAAATTTAAAAAAATAATCCCAAAGCCCCTCACATTCTCTTGATCCACAGAGTTAGACCTCGCTTTATAGCACAGTTACACATGCATTTGCATTGATCCAAGTACTGCGGACTCACAGACAGGTTCTATTATTTGTTGTTCTACTTCTTCTATTACTTGCTCAGAAATCTAACACCCACAGGAAAAACCTATCACTAATCTCACTAAAAATAAAAGACAAAAACTCTGACGCTCCTCTTTCCAGTTCTCTAGTACGCGCTGCATTTACTCCAGGCAGAGGGTAAATGAAAACATCACCATGCATTCATCCAGGATGGCTCTGGCTCTCTGAACGTGCAAGTTATTTCCAACCACCTAAGAGTTTATTGCAGCCATCTGTCACATACTTCAAAAGTGTAAGAAAAGAAATACCTTTTACAGACACTTTTCTTTCAATAGAAAAAAACACCTTTGACAGACAGCAGTAATTTACCTGTGACTTCGCTCCTCACAGAGTCCAAGAGCCTCTTCCGCAGATTCTCTCCTCCTCCTCTCTTCCGCCAGTGTTTCTGGCAGCTGCGAGAGCGCCTGCTGCACCGAGTCGTGCTGTTGCTCAGTCTCTGCAAGCCTATGACAAAAGGAAATCCAAAATCAGTATTTTACATACTTCAAGAATTACTTCCGTCTTCTTTTTTGTTACGGAATGTTCTTTTTAGTGATCAATGCTTCATTAGAATGAGATGCTTTAGACTAGATCTTGAAATAAAAGTCACCAGTAAGTATGTATCTTTACAAAAACAAACCAGAAACATTACCAGATGAGAACAATTCAAGAATATGGCTAGGATTCATTTAATCCACTGTATAGCCACGGCTTTCCCTTTGCCCCCAAACACCTTAGGGGCATAGAAAAGCATTACTTTCGCACTTACAACACAGCTGTTAGGAAAACAATATTGCTAATACATGCTTGCAGTCCTGACCTTTTTCTGAGTTCATTTAGCTCCATGTTGTCTATTTCCACAACAACCGCACATCTTTCCTGTGGAGCTCCAGGGGGAACTTCTGCTCTAGTTTCATCCTAGAAAATATTAAAGGGGAAAAAAAAGCCAGTCAATATCTTTCTACTTGCTAAAAATCTTTATTTCGACTAAAGAAGCCACAAGCACCACAAAGCAGTGGAGTAAACCAACCTTTGTGCCACTTCATCTTCTAATTTCCAGAGCTGCAATTTTCCAAACCTCTTTTCTAACGGAAAGTTGGTGAAGAATCCTGCCCGTGTGTGCTGCAGGACTTGAAGGACACGTGTACACTGCGTAACGCAGCCATCTCTGAAGGGTGAGCAAAGCATCCACACAGCCACGTCGTCATTGATCACTGACCACAGTTTCGTCAGTAATGCAGCTGTTTGTTTATTTTTTACTTTACAGTTCTCCTTGTCTGACTTTAATTCTGTTTACACAAGAGTAAGGGTTGTCTTATGTACCTATCCATGTCCTGGGTTCGGCCAGGTCAGGGTTAATTTTCACTGGAATCCAGGAAGGGACACAGCCAGGCGGGCTGACCCAACCTGGCCAAGCAGAGCAGGGTATTCCATACCGTGTGCCCTCATGCTGGGTGCCGCTGGGGGGGAGCGGGGCGGCGGGAACTCGCTTGCAATTTCCAGTCTGAGCCAAGAGGGGTGTTTTGAAGAACACAAGTTTTACAGCACTCTAACTTTCAAATACACCAGACACCACCAATTGAGCAATATTTCTGTGTTGATACCAGCTCAGACTCACATGAGCTACTGAGGATCTCGGCTGTTGTTCTAAGTTACCTTTGAATTAATCTGCTGAAAGTGCAGCTCCTTCTGCTTTTATTTGCTCCGCCAATTTTTCATCTTTCCCTTCAAGATCTGCCTGCAATTGCTTATTAACTGAAGCCTTCTCTCGTGTCTCTATTTCCATCCTGTTCATTTGTTTAAGTATTTCATTTAACTGGTTATTAAGTTCATTGCACCATGTCTCTCTGGCTTTCAGATCTCCAGTTAATTTAAGTTTCGTCTCTTTATTTTGCTGCTCCAAAACCCCAAGCTTCTGCTCTAATGAAATAATGCACTCTTGTTTCTCCTGTAATTCTTTGGTAATTGTCTCCTGATGTTCAGTATGCTCTACATGCTTCCTAGATAACTCAGCCAACTCTTCATCTTTTTTAGCATTTTCCAAAACTAGTTTGTTGTATGAATCTTTAATTGATTTTAACTCATTTTCAAGTGTTTGTGCTTTAGTCTCTTTCTCTTTAAGCAAATTGTCCCATTTTTCCTTTAGAGCATTGTTTCCCTCAAGCTGAGATTTCAAATATTCAGTTTCTTTTCTTTGTTTATCCTTAGTTTCTTGCAGCTTTTCAGATGATTTACTAATTTGTTCTTTCAGCAAAGTAATTTGTGACTCACACTCTGCAAGTATGTTACGGTATGCGACCTTGTTGGCTTTGAGTTCAGAACGGAGCTCCTTCATTGTCCTGCTGGTCTCACTGCTTTGTCTTATTAATTCCTCATTTTCTTTGGTTTTAGCTTCATTCTCAACTCTCACTCTTTCTAGCTCCAGTCTCTTTGTATTACTTTGCTCAGAAAGGACAGATATCTTCAGGCTTGCACCTCTGATATCGGCTGTTTGTACTTCTTTCAGGAAACGAGTTTCCCTTTCAGCCTTTGATAAAGCCTCTTCCATCCCTTCTATTTCTTCCTCTTTGCATTGCACTTGACGCTTCAGGACCATCACCTGTGCGGCACATTCTGTCATATTGCGAGACAGGACAGACACCTCCCTGTCTTTTTCTGCCACTGCTTCTTCAAGATTATCAATTTCTCTTTCGCGTTTCTGGAGATCTTGAAGAAGTTGAGATCTTTCCTCTAAATGGCTTGTATTCAATTTGTCAAGCTCTTCATTTGTCTGGTCCAGATCCAGCTGCATCGACTCTACCACGCCCTCTTGTTTCAAAGTCTAAACATCAAGAAAATAATGTTACCAGAATACTTCAAACATACGTTAGAGGGAGAATGGAAGTTACACTCCACATGTAGAACAGCTATCTAAGGTAATCAATCTGTACCCAACCGTACAGCCACAAGATAACCACGTTATTCTGTGGACTGTTTTAGCACACAGAAAGTTTAGTCTATGAAATTTTTAGCAGCCAATGCTGTTATTTTGCTGACATTTAAATGGGCCATGTTAAAAGAACAGCAAATTTCTTCTCTTACTTTATTTTAATGAGTTAGTTACCTTTTCCTTCAGTGTAGCAACTTTTTCTGTTAGATCCCTGATGACTCTCTTCTGCTCAGTGTTCTCCACTTCATAAACACTGCATTTCTTTAAGGCTTCATTCAGCTTAGTATTCAAAATAAAAGTCAATGTGATAGAAACGTATAGAATTGTATTAAAATTGTGATGTTACAGTTATAATATTAAATTTACCTAACACTGGAGTTTATGTTTTGAAATTCATAAACAAAGATAACTTAGCAACCCAGGCAAACATAACTACTTTCATGCAAAGCTCTGTGATGTGTCTAAGAAATCCTCACACCCAACTTCAAGCAACTACATGAAGCGAATAAAACTGTAAAGAAAGAGCAAAACCCTTCAGATACAGAAAACTGCAATATTGCTGCTGCGACACAAATAGGAACTTACGGCTAATGCTCACCAGTTCCAATCAATATTATTTCACAAGAACTTTAACTTACTTTTTGCTCAGTATGCACAGAATTTTCACCAAGCTCTTTGTTCAGAAGATCCTTTTCTTGAAGCAGTTGCCTCCAAGTTTCAATTTGCTCTAGTTTTTCTGTCGTGTTCAACAGCTTTTCTTCTTTTTCCCCAAGGGAAGTTTCAAGGAAGCTATTTCTGTCACTTCATCTAACAAGGAAATACATAGTTAGATATTTTGAACACAAAGCTCGCTTTAAGCTTTCTAGACTTATCAGCCCCAAACTAGGTTCCTAAAAGAATCATTATTTTTACACTTTCCATTTACACTTGCAACTACAAAAACAAGATTACTGCAACCTGAAGCAGGATCAACTCACACTTTGCAGGTGTTTTAAGAGATCATACTTCTCATCAGACGTCCAAGCTTGAAACAAAGAAAGCGAATCCTACACAGAGCTGTAAAAAACCTTCATCTTACCCTTTGAGCTGTTCATGCAAGCCAGAGATCAGAATGTGATGCTTTGCCGCATCTCGCGTTTGTTGGTTGCGTAACTGGGCAAGCTGAGTTTGCAAATGCTCATTCTCATTCTGCAACAAAAGAAGAGTGAAGCGGATTATCACGTACCAACACCCAGAACAGCACAAGATAACTGGAGTCACGAAAATCGGACTCTTCAGGAGATTTACATCCCACACGGTAACAGAGACCACTATTCTAGCACATGAGCAGATCATCAGTGCAGAACACAACACTGATACCAGCAGCTCAGATGTGATGTTAGTTCACACCGATGCAACTCACCTTGCAGAAACACCTCCTGCAGCAATGCTATGATAGCATGACCTGAAGGAGGACTGCTGTACACCCAAAGCAACACACACACTCACACTGTGTTAAGGCAGCTTACTTCTCTTAAGAGGGGAAGCTACTGCTTTGAAAAAATACTTTCCTCATTGCTTTGAAGACAGTACCAAACTTGCAATTTATTTTTGCCTGTTTTTTAAGGTTGAAGGAATGCAAAAATCTGCATATGGGGGATTGTGGAGAAAAGAAACAGGAAGCAAGCTGCATTCACACAGGTTTGTGGTTTCTTTTTTTTGGGGGGGTGGGGGGGTGATTTTTTTTTTGGTTTGTTTTTTTTTTAAACACAGTGCACATCTCCTACTCTAGCCAGATACACTGAATCAATTCAAAAATAAAACCACAAAAAAAAACTGGCAACAACATCCAAAAACCAAAAGCAGAACATGTATCCAGACTCCACAGCAAACAGGACACAGAATCACACAGAATGGTCGGGGTTGGAAGGGACCTCTGTGGGTCATCTAGTCCAACGCTCCTGCCGAAGCAGGGTCACCTACAGCAGGCTGCACAGGACCGCGTCCAGGCGGCTCTTGAATATCTCCGGAGAAGGAGACTCCACAACCTCCCTGGGCAGCCTGTTCCAGTGCTCCGTCACCCTCAGAGGGAAGAAATTCTTCCTCACGTTCAGACGGAACTTCCTGTGCTTCAGTTTGTGCCCATTGCCCCTTGTCCTGTCGCTGGGCACCACTGAAAAGAGCTTGGCCCCATCGTCCTGACACCCACCCTGCAGACATTTCTAAGTATATATTAGGTCCCCTCGCAGCCTTCTCTTCTTCGGGCTGAACAAGCCCAGCTCCCCCAGCCTCTCCTCGTGGGAGAGATGTTCCAGTCCTCTCACCATCCTTGTAGCCCTCCGCTGGACTCTTTCCAGTAGTTCTTCATCTTTCTTGAACTGGGGAGCCCAGAACTGGACAGAGTACTCCAGAGAAGGCCTCACTAGGGCAGTGTAGAGGGGAAGGAGAACCTCCCTCAACCTGCTGGCCACACTCTTCTTGATGCACCCCAGGATCCCATTGGCTTTCTTGGCAGCCAGGGCACACTGCTGGCTCATGGTTAACCTGGCAAACTTGTCACCTCTGATGAAAATACGCTAGCATTTTGCAGGAGGCAGAACACACCTGTACCGCCCTCAATAGCTGCCCTTCTTCATCTACACCAAACGTTACCTGTCTTGAAAGGTTTTGTTACAAGATTCTCAAATAATAATTAACATATCAGGTTGTCTTTCATCTTAAAATCATTAATTCTTTTTTATATTTGTGCAGCTTAACAGACAAAGAACTATGAGTAATGCACTGAACCTGAAGGAGTCTGAGGAAGAGATCAGTTGTATCATTTAGTGAAAGTAAGGTTTACAAGTTATCGTAGTAACTCATCAATCAGGAAATACTAAAAAATAACCTTCCTCATAAATATTTATTTCACTGTTCCTTTTGGTGCCTCCATTGAATACTTTTACAATATCAATATATATCAAATTAATATCTGGTGTTTAGATTGTATACATATAAATAAGTATTAGTTATTACTTAACTTTTATATATTTGCACAGTTTCTTTTCTATAAATGTGTGTGTATATATGCACAGAAAAATAGTAATAATACACACACAGTTACAGAAAAGAAACTTGAGGGATGTAAGAAGAGGGACACTTCTGCCAGTAGTAACAAAATCTGTTTCAGGACCTTCTGACAAAGCCCCCCTAACAAACAATAATGAAAATCAGGTTGCCTTTTACTAGGTTTCTAAAACAAATAACAAATAACAAAGCTTACTTCCAAACAAGTTTCTCCCTGAGCTGAACAGAAGCAACAGGTTTCAACTTCAGAGCATAATCTAGCATGTGTACACCCTCTGCCAACAGAATGACGAAGCATAATGCCTTGACATGTTTTTGCTAGCTGCAAATGGGCATTTCTGTCTTACTGGAGGCTACGACTCCAAGAATATCAACAGAGAATAAAACGATTCTCTTCCATCATGAGGTTTTTACACAAACCGAAAAGCTCACCTGAAGAGTCTCCATTCTACCTTGAAGCTTCACTCTGTCTTCCAGATCCTGACAACGCTCTTCTAGAAGAAGAATTGGTTCCTGCAGTTGATTTCCTTCCATTTCCAACTCTTCAACCACAGTCCGTAAACCTGCTTCTGTCAAAGAAGAAAAATTATTTCAAGAAAGGCCTGCTAACATTCCTCAAGTCTAGAAATGGTTTCAGCTTTTTATTCACAATTCTCCCCAGTGTTGGGAACAAGCAGACCTCAGCCATTTCCAGTGGAAGTGCCCGAGACCCTGCTTTTCCAAAAATTAGATGGCAAAAGTTCCCTCAGCTGCTGAAAAAACAAAATAAAGTTGCACAGCTCAAGAACTCGGAGAATCTGGCAGAAATATTCTCAACAATACTGTGGCTCATGTTACGTTAATCATAAGCTATCAATGTACTTGCAGGATCAGATCTTAAGCACTTGTTAATAAACAATTTAAACCGGTCTATATCAAAGTTTGCAAGTGAGTCTGTTCCATTTCAACAGCGAGATATATTTGCAGCCTTTACCACTGATATAAAAACATTTGCATTGAAAAATAAGACTTTGATTTTTAAATTAAAAGCATACAGCAATGGAACACCATTCTGTTTTGTAACATAACTGTTACAGATTGGAAGCACAGTCCCAGGAACAAGACTCGTAACTGAAAAAACACATGGCCTTGCCACACAGGACATTTCACGGGCACCAAGGCTCAACCAACTCCAGCGTGCAGACGTATTTACGTTCTGCTTCTGAACCAAAACTAGGCAGCTCATCCAGCACGCACATGCTTTGAAATGAAAAGGAAGAAAATGCAAGCCAAAAAAATGCAACAAAGATTAGAATACACCACCAGGGGGTTGTTAGTTGAATTTGGAAACAAAAATAGACACAAAATACAGATGCTGTGCATGCTTTCATAAACTGTCTAGTCGCTATCACACCTGCGTTAGGTGAAGTGTACTCTGGCCACCAGTCTCCCATGTTTTCTCCTTCAGCTGAATCAGTGCTATCCAAGGTGACGTGCAATTCTTGAAAGCTTTGCTTTCCATCAAAGTTGTATTCTTCCTACGCGTAAAAAATGAGAATGAAGTTCAATTTAAAGAGGAAAAGAAGCAAGGGTAAAATACATATCCTGTTATTAAAAGCATAGTTTCAATTCTAAGTCCTAAAGCTCAGCAAGTGATTGAGGTGCCTGAATGTCAGCATACGGGAGCGCTGTGGACACTAGAGCAACCTGCCCAGCTTCTAGCTAGTATTTCCAGAGAAGCCAAGCCTCCCACAGGTTTTGTGCGGTATCAGCCAGCACTTTTAAGACACCCCTATGTTTGGATACCTTCATTGGTCCCCTGATTTCTACAGTTAACAGGGTCCTCTGAATTTCAGGGTAAAGGATTGGAGTTCACTAAATTTAAGATTATTCTGCCAGTGGTATGTTCATGTGACAGTGACATCCTAATTCTTACAAAAGATCTTCATTTTCTCGTGTGTCTTACAGCACCACCTACCTAGAAGCAAACCTGAATGAACTGACACCACTTACTAATAAAAGTAAAGCTCCACCAACAGAGAGTTTTATCAAGATTGTATCTAAACCAAAATAAATGGCCTTAACACATGAAGAATGCACACAGCTTCAAGCATGCGAATTACTCCAGAGTGAAGCTCGTTATTGTTCAATGTAAAATTAAGTAGACTCCCTACTCAAGGAACAGAGAGGCGTGATGCCATTGGAATTTCTCGTCTTCTGGCTACACACCCGATCATTAAATTTACCAAAGTTTTCACTTATACAACCAATCTAAGTTCTTAAGCCCTTCGTGTATTTAACAAAAACCCCTAGTTTTATTAGCATAGAGGTAAAAATAAATTCTTATCTCTTTTAACCCACCTGAAGCTTGCTGCTGCTCTGATTGCTTTTTCTTCTTGCTTGCTGCAGCCTGCCCATTCCTTGAACTGTGGTCGGTTCCTCCTCCAGCTCCTGTTGCCCTGAGACTATGGCTGCATCAGAGCAGCCAGGAAAGAACCAGTCATCCTCAATCAGTTTTGTGCCACAGGAAGGCTATCACATTTATATCAGACACTACTACATGAAGAGAGACCAGGGACAGGCTGAAGTCCCTATCAATGACGGACAGCAACAAGATTAAAGAAGCAATCCACTGCGTTCACCTTGTGATTTCCCTCCAACATTACTACGTAGAACATCAGAATAAAGTCTGCAGATCTCGCTAAGAAGCAGCAAACTGAAGTCTAACTTTACTTCTTCATCAGCTCTAAAGGAAGACTTTATACAGGAGACTGGAAAGGGTGAGGTTATGCTGATACTCAAAAAAAAGCCAAACAATTCAAATGCCAAACTAGATCTCGTTTCAATTTACCAGGTTGAAATATACCTGATTTGTACGACAAAGGCATCCATCAGCTGAGACAACTGTGGTTTTTACAATCTGAACAATCACGTTAGTTTTTACGGAAATGCCATACGTCCCTTTCAGCTTTAATTTTAGTACGAGCTACAAAGCCGGATCATTTGAGGAAGTCACAAGCATCTGTTACACTGCAAACCGGCATCAAACCATCTTACCGTAAATTAATCATACCATTCTTCTTAAGACAAAGATAAGAATCACTTTGAAATAAACACACTGAGTAAATTCAGAATATGAAAGCTTAGGTAGGCATTCTGTTCATTGTTAGAAATGATTTTTCATTTAAAGTACATTCCCATCTGTTTTGTGATAGGACAAAACACGTTTGGGGTAACAGATGAAGAAACAGACGGCTCATGCAAAGCAGACAGGACAGAACAGCCAGCGAAAAGACACGACAGTAAAGGTGGCTCCATACTAACTGAAAATTACAAGAATCAGATAGTTACAAATTTAGCTTTCAATTTAACCACATCACTCCACGGTTGTTCTCACAGCATGCAAAATGCAGGGAACTTATGTCGATGCATCTGTGAGGTAAACACCAGAAACTATGAGGAGATTCAGCCCTGCTGGAAATAGTCAGCTTTCATCCCAGCTGTCCAACGATTACTTCTACCACGAATTTCATCAACACACAATTCTCTAACACCTACTAGACTTAAGTTCTTCCTGTGATATTTCAAAATTGCATACTTCACATGTTGTCACAAAAGACTAGAGGAAAAAAGTCAAAGAAAAGAATTAATGACCCTCTTAAAATGAGGACTGCTAAATTGGATTCTGCTTCTGGGTTTAATTACATTTTGGCTTTTGGCACTGTCACATTATCTGCATTCATTTTACACACCTTTGTTTCTTTTCAAGTATAGATTCTACAGGGATTTTTTTTTTTTTTTATAAATTACACAAACCTCTTCAAAGACACAAAAATAAAAGAAAATTGCCACTGTCACATTCTCCTGCCATTCCAAGAGCTGATTCTGCAGTTCATCCACACTACCTGATTCACTGGCCTAACAAGAGAAATTGCATAGGAAAACATATTTACCAAATCCCACTGCAAATGTAAATAAAAAGTAGTAACATCCAGCAACCATAACAGCTAAATGTGACCAACGCTTCCAATGTGCCTTTGTCAGCTATCTTACAATTTTTGTAAACAGATATAATTTTTGCACTCTCACTAACGATATTTTGAATAAATTCACATAAACTCCTACCCAGGTTTATATCTGAGCTATGACACTGTGCTCACCAAAATGGCTTTTACAGGCTCTATTGTTTGTCTTTTTCTTTCTTTACTGTATCTAAACTAATTCCCTGTGTGCTACTGAATAGATGTGGTCACATTCAGGATCAAAAGTAGCATTTTTGTTACAGATAACATCAAATTATGTACAACACTGTTCATCTCAGTATGTCCCACATGGCAAAACGCAAACGCTGAGAGGTCAGGCACACTGCATTCAAACCTGAGATTTAGCTTCCAAGAGAGCTGAAGAGCTTGGTAACGTCAAGGAACCGATAACATCAAGGAATGGCTCCCCACTGCCACTTTTTTTTTTTTTTTTAAAGTATTATTTAACAAAACTGTTGTTGTTTGTCTTGGCCTGTTAATCAGCTGCTAACACCCAGAAACATTTCCCATTAAGTGCTCGAAACTTCAGCTATTTTTCAGTCAGGAAGAAAACCATAGTGTTTTTCCATGCTCTCATGCTAAGAAGTGTGCCAGACAGCTCACAGCACAAGTGAAAGTGATCTGCCAAGCAGTCATTTGTGCCCTGAATGATTCCAATAATCCAAAAATGCTACCAGCCATAGTATGTGCACATGTTTGCACCTTCAAACATAGCGCTACAAGAAAGAGGCGTCTGGCGGTTCTTCAGCTAGAATTCTGCACAACTCCTTTCACTGTTACACACAAGTTCCTCCGTGCCCAAACAACAGCCGCATCCCCAAACTCCTTCCTTGCATAAAACTTTCAGCTTCAATTATCGTCAGCACAAACCACCTACTGCTTCATTACTCTCATTTTGTCTGATCACCATATAGATCTTTACTCAACGATCATCCAAAATTAAAAATGGCATTTCTTAACTATTGAGATAAAAACACCACAGCCAAGACACCATCTTTTCCACCACACAATGTAAGTATTTTTAGTGTGTTTACTTACATTTTCCATATATGTAGCATCTTTTCCTTGGAAACGCTATCTTTCTTTGCTTTGAATATTTTTAAGACTTCCAGTTTGCTCCTGGAACAAGCTACATTTCTCTTCACTGCCTCCAACTCTCTTGCTAAGGTTCTGAACTAGAATCTGCATGCTTTGGAGCGAGGATTCTTTAACAGCCAGCTCATTCTTTAGAATGCAAACCAAAAGACAATTAAAAGAAGGGACCCAGAAAAAAGATACAGTAATCATCATGAAGCTGACTCCTAGCCCTTCCCTCAGAGTTAGAGCAACATTCAACTCAAAGCTCAGGTTTGGTTTGAATTGGAATGAAATTTGTCAGCACCTTCTGAAGTCGATACTAATACATACAAATGATACTGACAAAAGTAATAAAGAAATATAGATCTACTAACATAAATGAAAATAATCAGTAAAGAATTTGGATTCACGTGAAGAAGTGCAGAGGATTTGTGCTTCAGAGAAAGATGCACCGCATAACGCAGCAGAATTTGCTGATTCCTTGAAATCTCTATGGAGATTTTCTATTTCAGCTGCTAATATACCTTCAGTTCTTCATTGGGCACGAGTATTCCATTGGCAACACCACTTGATCCACACGCTGTCTGTAAATCCATGATGTAAGCATCTCTTTCAGCTCACTTCTTCTCTATCTCTGCCAGCGTGGCATCCGTTTCAGCCCCACGACAGCGCTGGGCCTCCAGTTCAACACTCTGAAAACAAAAAGACAGCACTGCTGGTCATGTATACTTCCACCATCTACAGCACAGAAGAACGGTTTAAATGTTTCCTTATTGCCTCTTTTAGGGTACTGAAAAAATTACAATCGCATTTCTGACCTGGTTCAGTTTTAACTGTAATCTTTAATTAATGAGCCTTTCTCTCTGAAATTCTGCAGCATTCACATTCCTGCCGCCTGCCAGTGTCAACAGCCACGTCCACAAAACCCATCACTGCACACAACAGCTACAAACCATAACACGAAATCATCCCTTGAAAGAAAGAGAGGGACGGGGAGCAGGACAGAGAAACGGAGAGAGAAAATAAGCGATGGGGAGCAGGGCAGAGCACTAGGAAGAGGAAAATAAGACAAGGCAGAGGACCGAGGAGCTCAGAGAGAAAGAAGGGTCGAAAGGAAACGCCAGAGAGGTAGAGAAATCAAGAAATACAGGGACGAGGAGCCTTGCAGAGACGGAGCACGAAAATGTAGGGCCGGTGAGCGCGAAAGAGGGAGAGAGAGACGGGGGCAGGGGAGGAGATGAAGAAGAAAGGAGAGAAAAAGATGGCAACGGAGCGCAGGGGACACAGACAGAGAGAGAAAAAGGAGAGTGAACAGGAAAAAAGGGACCGAGAAACAAAGAAAGGGTCAGATCTAGACAAAGAGACCAAGAAGGGGGCGAGGGGCGTGTGTGCAGGGAAACCCCAAAACAAACCAGCAAGGGGCTAGAGAACAGAGAGGGAGAGAAAGAGAAGAAAGGGCCATGAAGCAGGACAGAGAAGGAGAGAAAGGCAAAAAGGGAGAGCAAAAAGAGCCAGCTGGACAGGGAGGTACAGCAAGAAACGACCGGACAGGCAGTAGGACAGAGAAATAGAGACAGGGAGCCGGCTAGAGAAATTCTGGAGGGAGAAAAAGAGGGAGAGGGAGCACGACACAAACACAGACAGAAGACGGGAGGTACAGGGAAAGGAAAAGAAAAGGAAAAAGAAAAAAAAAAAAAAAAAAAAAATCACAGCAGCGTGGGAGAGAGAAGGATCCAGGGGAGGGCCCGGGACGCAGAAGAGGGGCGACAGGGCCCCGAGGGCCCGCCACTCACCGCAGCTCTCGCTCTCCGCGCTCCCGGGAGACTCTGCCGCTTCAGAAGCTTCTCTCTCCTGCTCTCCTCCATTCCTCTTCCCTAACTCCGGTCGCTTGGCTGTCCCCCACCTAAGAGAAAACGTCCATGTCTCGCAGCTCTTACAAGACAAGGCTCCCTACGCACATAGCCGCGCTCGCGCGCTCCACAACCAGACCATGCTGCTGCTGGTGACACATACAGACCCTGCGGGGCACGCTGGCGGCCTGGCCTGCTGCGGGCTACCAAGAGGGAGCCTTCCTCACCCGCACAGGCAGGCTCTCTCCTGCCTGCAGCCCCAGCCAGCTGCCAGCCAGCTGGCCTTCCATTTCTTCTTCTTCTTCTTCAGCCTTCTCGGGACTCTCCAGCTTCAGCCGCGACACCTCCTGCCCGCAGCCACTCAGCGCTCCGCCTCCCCCTTTTCGCCCCCACGCCGCCAGCACAGCGAGGCCCGGCACACGCAGCCCACACAAGCCCGGAGCGGGCACAGCCAACGGCATCCCCAGGCCACGAACGGACAAACGCGTCCTCAGCGCGGCCCCTGCCACACACAAACAAGCAGCGGCCACCGCCTTCAGGGAGGCCGAGGCACGCTCCAGGGCCAGCGTCCCGCCCGCACCACGGGCCTTGCGGGAGGCCGGGCGCTCCGGGACAGGCTTCAGGGGACGTGCTGCAGCTGGGGGCGGCTGCGCGGGGCGACAGGGGCCGGGGGAGCGCTGCCGGCTTGGGGGGGGGGTGCCCGCCTCCTTCCCCCCTTCCCTTCCGTCACCTCCCGCCTCTGGCCCCGGGGCTGCCCGCACCCGGCTCGCCTCCTGCAGCCTGCCGCAGCGGCCGGCTCCAAGCTTCCCGTCCCACCACCCTCGGGCACCCACCACGCACCCCCGCACCCGCCGGAGGGGAGCCCGCGCCTCACCGATGGCCTCTCTGCTCCCCCGCCGCCCCGCCACCCGACAACACACCGCCGCCAGGCTGCTCCGCCGCACCGCGCATGCGCCACGCGCCGACGGCGCGCCGGACGGGACACACCCTGCGCCGAACGCCGGCCTGCAGTACCGCGTGGCGCCCACGCGGCGGCGCCAGCGGGTACGGCGGGTACAGCATCCTTATGGGGGTGCGTCCTCCTGGCTGGTAGAACAACTCTTACAAATGCACGAGAAAGGGAGGTGTAGAGCATAACTACTGTTCTCAGTCTCGGAAAACACCCATCACTGAAATGTTAGTCTCATTTTAGCATCAAAAATTAGAAGTAACTTGCTAATTTCTATGACATCCATACACCGTGGTTTTTTAACGGATGCAAGCAAGCCAAACCACCCTCAGAGGTGAATGAGCACAGGTGATGTGTAGAGGAACAGCACTACTTATCGCCGACAGGACGCGACGGAAGTATTTAAAAGCACTTGCGATGGACAATAGAGGGGCCAGCTTCCTCATATTCATCTTTGCTGACCCACATTTGCTGAAAAGTGGACAGACACGCCAGTATTGAACCCCCAGTCCAGACAGAGTATTTACATTCTGCTGGTGCAATCATCTAGAACAGAAGCACAATCTGTTGTAAATAAAGTGACAAGCAGCTAACACAGTAAACATCTCTTTGGAGGAAACAACTAGGTGAAACGCTTTTCATCATCAAAGCACAACTCCAATGAAGTAAAGCACCGAAGAGGTAGAAAGGCTGCCATATTTTGTCTTCCACCTTGAGTCGACAGAGCTGCTATAACGTTACTATGAACAGACAAATACCGCAGCCCGTGAGAGATCTGCAGATGGCCTACAACACAGCTACCAAAAAATTACAAACATATACGAAAGAAAAGTAAAGGTTTGAAATATTTATCCAATTTGGTTGTAAATAAAGACCGCTGGGACAACACTGCACAGAACGGTCGGAGCATTTTTCTAATGATAAAGGAATTCTTTTACATAAAAAGAATCCCAAACCCCAAAACACTGAGATACACTGGCACTGTGTATCTAGCTAAGCACTAGATGTGAAGCTAGAAGACCTCCCGCTGATTCCCGCCTGAGCCACTCAATTGCTCAAATACACTGCATGTACCCCTGCTCCTGCGTGCTCCCGTTTCCACGCCTGCCACTCCACGTCATGCCCGTGCAACATGTCGTCTGCTGCCTGACAAACATGGCCTCTCTATTTCACTACACATTGCCTTGCTCCAAGGCAAAAGGGTCCTTCCAAACAGCTAACAAGCCGCAGACTTTGCACGCTGCTTGGATTTTGGATTTATTCTTTCACCCTTTTCTCTGATAGCCAAGCCTTGAAGCCTACAATATCCCCTGTATCTTCTCAGGTTGGTCATGTTCCCTTTAGTATTTACAGCTCCATCTTCTCTAGGTTCATCCCTACCTATCTTGCTGTTCTGTGGTGTCTTTCAAGGAGCCCCTTTCTCCTTCTTAGCCCTATTTCACTGGGAAGCCCACAGGACTGTCTTCCTTAACTGTTCTTTCACATTTTCTCAAAATGACCTCAGAAACTCCCATGGCTTCAGCAACCATTTCTATTCCAGTACCTCTCCAATCCCTCTCTTCATTCTGCTTTGGCTGTTAGGAGGAAAAGAGGCATGAATTAAGCAGGCTGTCCGAGGGTCTCCTAACATCAGGGCCTGGGATGCAAGACCTGCACATTCCCTTGTGGACATTTGCATTTGACTATAGGATCTAACTTTCCAACAAAAGCTTCTTCTGGAAGCACAGGTGTGCAAAATTACCTGAATCTTCATAGCACTTGGAGCCAAAGCGGTAATCTCTTTCTGCATAAGAGCGCCAATCCCAGGATACATCGTGGTTCCTCCAGAGAGGACGTTATTGGCATAGAGATCCTTACGGATGTCGATATCACATTTCAGAGTACTGTTGTAAGTGGTTACGTGGATACCTGCAGATTCCATCCCTGAGTGGAAAGAAGTTTCAACACATGTGATTTCTCTTTCTTCCCTTCTTTTTCTTACTGTTCAAATGAAAGGGAAGCTCAGTAGTCCAAGAGAATTCCAGGAAAAAAAACCTACGTGATGCTCAGGAGAGCATCTCGTGGTACTGTTCCTTGCTAAAGAAAAGGAACAGACCAGATAAAGTCCAAACTGTGTTCCCAGGACTGTAAGTACTAGACTTTTAAACTAGCTTAACACGCATATTTTGACAAAGATCTGTGATCCAGGAAGTCCCGATTTCCACCGCTACGTTTCTGACACCACTGTTGAACACCAACGCTGATCCTCGATACACTTCTGGCAGCCAAATCCCCCCACCTCCTAACGAGCATTTCTCCTGCTGATGTTCAAATGCAGAATATTTGAACATCACTCCTGCTGATGTTCAAATGCAGAACTTGGAGCTATATTAATGCTTCAATAGTTTGCTTTCTACACACAAACGCAGCTAGCTTTACCACTTCGTTTAATGGAAATCGTGCCAAACTGCCCGCAGTCATTTGGCTCACTCCTCACGAGTGGAATTTAAATTGAAAGTAGGAAATTTGTGTGAGGGCGGTACAAGTTACCATAGAAAGTGGCAGTCATCCACTGGATAGAATGGGAAATTTGACACTACAGATAAAACTACTGGAAAATCATGTACGATTTCATTTTGTACGATTACATTACAGATTAATATAATCAAACAATAACCTGAAGCAGTATCTAGATATAAAACCCACATAAGCAGCACCGTGCAGTTATACATCAGCCAGTCGAGATAAAAAGCACGATCTTCTGACAGTACTCTAAACCATCACCTTAGAAACTCTACTGCTCTTATAAGAGGCTGAAATCATCTTACGATGCAGGTACCTCTAAACTGACAGGCGCCTTCTCATCCAGCAGCTGTAGCAGCAGTGTTCATCGCTTCTAAAGAGCTGATTAAGTCAATAGAAGCTGCGTGTTTCTATGGACATTTGAGAATCAGTACCTCAGTTCCTATAGCTGCAGGTTGTCTATACTTCCTACGAAATTCTTCTTTTCATTCTCTGTCAAGTCCCTAGAAAGAAAAGCCCTGTCTCACCTATGAAGGATGGCTGGAAGAGAGTTTCAGGGCATCGGAACCGCTCATTTCCAATGGTGATGACCTGTCCATCAGGAAGCTCATAGCTCTTTTCAAGAGAGGAGGAGGAAGCAGCAGTTGCCATTTCATTTTCAAAATCCAAAGCCACATAACAAAGCTTCTCCTTGACGTCTCTCACAATCTCCCGTTCCGCTGCAGACAGCCAACAAGATTTTAATCAACATACAGTACAACAGCCAGGACACAGACTTTCTCATGCACATTTCCCTGAGTTCATGATGGTCGTGTGGTTCATTGGCCCTCTCTCTTGTCTCAGCAACATTACTTTCCCTTTGGATTACCAGATTTCCCTCATCGGCAAGTAACAGATATATTGTACTACAGAATACTGCAAAGATTAATGTTTACATGTCTATGTCACAAAACCTTGACCAGATCTCCCGAGGGTCACCCATTGCCAGCTACTAACTTTGTTCCTTTCTCTGTGGAAGAGGTATAATCAAAACACAACAACCCGTTCAATTTGCCAGTAACTCAGGATTCCCAAACGCGGTGGCATCCTTGTCCTTGATGCTCAACAAACACGCTGAAAGCCAAAGCCAGGAGCATCCCATTAGCTAACAGGAACCGTTTTTCCCAGGCCAACCTACTGACAGGCATTTTGATGCATCTCACCAGGTACAGGCTTCCTGCATAAGATGACAAGTAACAGAGCAAACATATGCAAAGCATATCCAAAGCCCAGCTCATTACCAGTGGTGACAAACGAGTAGCCTCTCTCTGTCAGAATTTTCATTGAGTTAGTCAGTCAGGTATCTGCCCACCAGATCCAGTCTCATGATGGGGGCAAGGCACAGCCCTCATAGACAGGCACATTGTGCGTGACACCATCTCCAGAATCCAAAACTACTCCTGGAAAGTCAAAGAAAAGGAAAAGCTGGTTATTGCCCACCGACACAGGGTCTCCACATACTCCGTATTCTCAACCGTGACACGCAACAACAAAGACGCTCACGTGACGATTGCTTCTGTCATTGCTGTAACTGAAGAGCTGCTCACGTGAGATGAAATTGTTGGCACAAACTAAGCATTTTGAGGAAAAAAAGACGTGTAACGTTCAGCAATTTGATTGTATTGCTCTTGCTGAACGGATGCTAGCAATCGTGATCTTACACGTACGCGGAGACAACTTCACTTCAGACAACCCCTAGCACTTTACAGACATGAAACAATGTACAAACTGTAAATAAACTTCTATCTATAAAATCAAAACTTGGAATCTGCCATTAAAATAAACCACCTCATTAGGGAAAAGATAACAAGAGTTTATCTGTGCACAGCCATGTCACTTCTATTCTTGGATAGGAAATGAAGTACATGTTTTCCACTCAAAATGAATAAGGCATTTCTGATACCAAACATGCATACAAATAGTTGATTTTTAAACACAAAACAAGTATTTATGACAACTGTAATTCCTGTAAGCTGGCGATCTTTTTATACAAAATTATATGGTGGCATCAGGCTAGAGAGGCAGATGGCATTTTGATTTTTTTCAAAGTATACAAAGACTCAAGGGTTGCTAAGAAGTAATTTATCGTCTTAATGCTTGATCAGACTCTAAACAGCAATAAGAAGAGACCTCCATGCTAATTCTAATGATCGCTTAACAGCAGTCATGATTGTGTCATCAAAAGTCATCACTGATTTCAATGAAACTTTTTCATTTAGCTACCGATTGGGGTGTTTTTTCTTACTGGGAATGGAGCTTAACAATAGAGATATGTCTAAACTAAGAAGGAACCATGGGTTTGGCACAATCTAGTTAAGCCAGAGCCTCTTCTCCATCCTGTGCAATTAAGGGCAGTATCAAACTATCATCTTTCATCTGTTGATACAGCTGAGCTGCGGTCACCTGAGCTTTTGAAAGACACAGATCTACACCCATACCTGCCGTGAAGTTGGAAAAAACCAAAGAGGTACTTGCACAGCACGGTGGGAAGTGTTCAGTTGCCACATGGCCACCAGTTCCTCTCAACACACAGCTGGGTGCACCACAATCGACGTCTGTCTGTGTGGGCGCACGTGCACGCACATCCACGGGAGGAGGATAGGTGGAAAACACGACTCCCACAAAGACTCACCAGTCGTTCTTCCAGATGCATACAGAGACAGCACCGCCTGAATTGCTACGTACCTGGCTGGCACATTGAACGTCTCAAACATAATCTGGAATTAAGGATTTGAAAACCTTTAGGATCTACACTCAAAAGTATCTGAAGGACAGTAATTTTTTTTTTGTCTTCAGTAAATACTGCCAGTTACTACTCCTGAGTCCCCTCCTGAACCGTGGTTCTTCTGTGAACAGCACGCTATGTTTTCTCTAGGATTTCACGAAAAATCACAGAAGTCAGTGGGTACCTTTCCATTAACCTCAGACTACGTCAGATTTTTAATGATAACATTAACTGAAGATGACACCCTGGGAGAACTTTTTTTACCCTGATGGCAGGACTGCATGAATGCAGCAATCTGAGGTATGTACGTATACACACACACCTATTTAAAAGATTTATAGAAGACGCAGATGGAAGAAACCACGAGGAATAATCTGTCTGTTCCCATCTCAAGGAGGAATCAGCCATTCCTGACACAGTACGATTGCCTCTTTAGGCCGTCGAGGGGAGCGAATGATTTTGCTTTTCCTTCTCTGGCAACTTGACTCGATAAGGAAGAGTACTTCAGAAACAGGAAAGAAAGACAGCACTTCTCCAGCAAAGTTCTGGTCCCTAAAACCACAAAAATGTATGAAGCATCATTTTTGCAATTAATGCAACAATGCACTTGACATCTGACGGCATTACAGTTCTACCCGAGTGCTATAGGCACGGGCCAGGTGCCACCAGTATCGGGGTCTGCCCTGCAACCAGCTCATGCTGTCCCATTTGTGGGGTTTAAGACATCGTGGGCTCTTCAGAGAATCCCTGCAAGAACACCCTGGAGATTTACAAACCAGGTTTCCTCACAGCAGGAACGTTTGGGGTTTTAAAGTTTGAGCTGCTTCAAGTTCCCGGTGTTCGATCCTTTCCCGTGTGCTTTACGAAGCAAGGCTGTGCCATAGGACCGACCCCAACGCTCTCAGATGAAATGGAAGCAGAATTTGACAGTACAACATTATTTAAGGTAAGAACAATCATTTTAGTTCTTGTTGATGTGCCTCTAACCGGAAGATTCTTTTTCACGTCAGGAAGCAGAATGATTTGATCGTATAAAATCATTAACAGCATTCATATAGCAATGTTTAACCATTAGTTCGAGTAGCTGGTCTTCTTCAACATTCATTCACGTTGCCATGAATCGTTATTTTTCTTCTAAAACCCTCAGGAAAAGGCTTTTAGAATGCAGTAGACCACCTACTTACCAGCAGCAGCCAACATTACAGAACTGTACCCAGACTCTGACTCCGTCAACGCAAGCCAGAAAGAAACTCCGTTCCCAAGTACCTCAGAAACGACATCGGAGGAGATACCGGAACTTAGGAGCAGAGAATTTTAAAAAGAGAAATGCTACAAAGCTTGGAGAGCTCAGCATCGCTCCTTGGCTCTGAAGAAAGCTGGACAGGACCAAGGTGTTCAGTCCTCCACGGTAAGAAATCATCTTGCCACTCGGTCGTGCACACAGCGTTTCACACCCAGCTTCCCGGGTAATGCTTGGGTCAGTACGGGCGCACTCAGAGAGACAAAATTCACAGGGAAAGCCCAGCACATCTGTGCAAGTTGCCGCTGCTTACACTTTTACTCACTATTGCTTAGATGCCAGAGAAGCAACTGACATTCATAAAATTAATGGTTGAATTCATGGTTGAATGTGGTTTTATTTAAAACAAATTGCCTCTGCAACCACACAGTCAGACCCGAGTTACCTTACACCAGGAGACTCTCTGGAATGCCTTCAAAGCCTGAAGCAAACAGCAGCCAAGTCCAGGAAGAAGTCTGTAGATCCCCAGAAGGTCTCAGACCAGCCGAAGCAAAAGCATTAAAAGCATGAGCTGTAACATGGAAAGAACTCTCGGGGCGACACTTACCCAGGAAAAGGTGACGATTTGTAAAAGCCTCTTTGTAAATGACATGATCTCACCTCCCATTACATTTATATCAGCTTCTGGAATGGAGTTCAGAGTATCTACACAGTTCAAGCCATTTTTTGAAACCTTATTTTTCCGTTTCTGCTTATCACAGTGACAGCAGAAAGGGCTGGATAAATCAGGGCAGAATTGCCAACACCTCTGGAGCCTTTCCCGCTCGCTAACCTGCTGTGCCTCATGCCAGAGGGTCACTCTCTCCCCTGAAGACAAGAATCCCTCACGCGAGCCCAGTAAGACTGCAAGGATTTGTAGGTCCGCTGTTGTCACTGCAAAGTGTTCTGCTCCACTCTCAAACAATTAGTTAAGAATAGCTTGTTATCATGCTGTTAACAGCCATCTTCAGGCTGGAAAGGGAAAAGTCTTACCATGTACAGTCCTCATGTTTCAACTGTACTTGCGCGTTTGCGTGGTGCACAGACTGAAGATAGCTGACTTCTCTCCGTGTTTGGGTGACGGCATGGCTGAAAACAGGCACCGAATCAGCAATCAGCCCTTCAGAAGAGACAAGCCGTTACCATTTTACAAAAAAAAAAAAAGACAGCAGTTGTATAGGGGAAGATTGAATTTCTATAGATAAAACCTTTGCCAGGCTAAGAAACATTCTAGAACCGGCAGAAGAAGAAAGTTCACAGGATTTACCTCCAGCGGTAACTCCGGCTGGCAGCATCTCCCATTCCACATGACAAACAGAAGTGAAGCAGAACATCAGATACAATGTGGTACACGTTAACTCTGCAAATGGAAATCCCAACCAACCCCCCTTTCTTACCTGCCCTGTGACCGCGCAGCAGGCCTCGCGTACAAGCATCCTCGCACCTGAAGCGGGTAATTCGATTCACTGACATCTGCTCAAAGTCAGCCTTGTCCCTGCCCATCGGTAAAACCGATGGAACCCTTCCATTTCCATACTCATTAAATTTTTCTTGTCCCATGAGATTTTTAAGGATTTTAGTCTAGCACAGAGGAAATCAAACGGCTACTCCTTTTTGTGACCTTATGTCTACTCCTTCAGACTTGCTTTGTTTTGGTTGTACCTCCATTTCACACAGACGTGAATGGAAATGCAGAGAGAATAAACACCAACAAACAACAGTACAGGGTGTAAAAACAAGACTCGAGCTTCCAGTGGCCATCGTCTTCACAAATCAGCTACTTTTTCAATCAGCCAAGTAGTTGTGCAGTTTCAGAGAACACTGTCACAAACTTGGATGTATTACTACGCAAGGCGAAACGCTCTATTACGTGTCTACAGAAACTGAATGCAAATCCTCCGCTTCTTACAGCCTCTTAGTTGAAAACCCGCCCTCTATTCGTTTGTACCTGGACGCCACGTATGTCAAATACGTAAGGTTGTGTCTTTATAAGCCTCAATTTCACGTGTTGAGCAGCTGAGAAACATTTTGCCCCAAAGAAATGCAATAACTAAACCCACCAACAAGTGCAAGTGAATAAAAAAAATAAAAGCCAAAACAAACAAACAAAAAAAACCCAAGACAAGCTACAGAAATTGCACCTTCAAACAACAGTAAAGGATCAAGAAGCTGAAGACATTTCTTCACGTCATCTCATTTTTGGATCTTTAATCATCACCTTAACTCACTACCACACACATGTCTGTGCACCTTGTCAGAGCCACTACAAACTGGGCGGCCAAAGAACAACCAACTTAAATCTTTTATTTTCAGCCAAATAAAAAAAGAAAAAAATCGAGCTCTTCCTTTATTGCACTCTATAACACTTCTTGTCACAACCAAGAAGCCAATAAACAGCAAAAGCTGAATATTCCTTTAAAATCCATAGTTTAACTCGTAAAATAAAATTTATATAGAAAAGATATCATTTACAACCCATTCAGTAGTAATCAATCATTATGTACTCACAAACCATATTCAATAACTCGTATGCAGCAGTTTCTTTGTAGGGCAGAGGGGAATGTTTTTCTCCTTAGCAAATATAATATCCCACTGTTAAAGAGCAATTCAAGTCTACTTTGGAGCAACTGGGATATACACAAATTTCTTTTTGTGATAGACACAAATTTATTTGGAGAAGCGTAAGATTCATTTGGGGTAACAAGAATATATACGACTGTGTCCAGTGCAGAGCTTAACTGCAGCATGTGAAACGTCCATTACCTTGAACTGGCACACCATTACCGAAAGGGAAATAATTTACGCAGCAAATGCAGTGTATTCAGAGAACACCAGTGAGTCACAATAAAACAATACACAATAAAACAGCAAGATGTATTGTAACTAGATATGTGAGGAATCAAAACCAGGATTTGGCTCTGGCCGTCAGCAGCTTACAACAGTAAAGACTTCGCCCTCGGAGCCATCTTCTGAAGGAAAGGGCTGCTCCTTTCATCTGGTTAGGAAACAAAAAATTTCAAGTAAGCAGTCATAAGTACAGGTAAGATGCTTCACTGCAACTTAGATTGCCGAGGCACTATAAACCTTTTGCCTCTGATGCAGCAACGGATGCCACAGCACAGCTTGTAAGCGTAAAAGATTCAAAGCCCAAAGAAAACAGCATTAATCAATGGGGAGAGGAATGGATACAAGATATTTGTGTATTATGTAATTACATATGCACACGAGAAGTGAAAATGCATAATTATACGCATACACATTTTATTTAATGGCTGCATGTATCATATAAATAGGATACGTCATATTTTAATTTGGACATAGGTAAAGTGTTTCATGGCACGGTTTACACAGCTGCCTGTATTTGATTCTGATTCACCATCCATAACCCAAACAGAAAGAAATTAAGGACTTTTTCTTTCAGTAAAGTGTAGTTTCAGAAGCAGTTTGCTGCTTTGAATGGCTGTCTCTACGGACCCCCCCATCCTCGTGATACCTAACACAGTAAGAGGGTACTTCACAGTCAGATTTTCAGAGAAAAGGCAGATTAGACACGTAGCTGCTTCATGCCAGTGCTTACGCATAAAAAGGACAACGCAAAATCAGTGACTCCCAGTCACTCACAAGGGAAATCCACACTCCAAGAATGTGCGACAGTTGAAAGAAAGGTATAGCAGAGGGAAGACAGGAAAAAGAAAGGAGCAGCATGAGGGCGATCACGAGCTGCACTGTCTGCAACCCAGTCTATAACTAGCAGTACACGGTGTACACACCACTTTTAAGTATCTCATCATTCAGGAGCTTTAAAAGCTTTCACTTACCTTTCGCACAATAACACGTTCACCAGGACTCAGGATTAAGGCTTCTCTTTCCTCCTCGGTTTCCATCTGAAGAGCGTATTCGCTAGCTACAGACCTGTAACCGCTTACTTCACATCTACAGAAAAATTACAGGGAGACAGCGGAGCACTGAATTAGCTACTCTTGTAAAGTACTGAATTCACAAAAGAAACATTGTTTTGTATACTTACATTACTGGTGAAAGGTCTCCACAAAAACCAGGAAGACTTAGTTGATGTTGCCAGGCCCTTTTCAGTCTCGATTTGCAATCTACTCTCAGGGTGTTTCCTTTATTCAGAATAAGCCCCATCATCGCTACCTGACTGAATGGTGCTTTTCAGATGATGGCAGTGATGGACACTTTATGTAGGCAGATGGACGATGGTATTTTAAATCTAAACAGTGGCTGCACTAAAGCTGTTAGATGTGAATTCTTTTTCTAACTTGGAAAAAGAGAAATATCACTGACTATCGAGTCCAAAATCTGAAGCAAGAAATTAAATTTAAAAAAATAATCCCAAAGCCCATCACATTTTCTTCATCCACAGAGTTAGACCTCGCTTTATAGCACAGTTACACATGCATTTGCATTGCTCCAAGTACTGTGGACTCACAGACAGGTTCTATTATTTGTTGTTCTACTTCTTCTATTACTTGCTCAGAAATCTAACACCCACAGGAAAAACCTATCACTAATCTCACTAAAAATAAAAGACAAAAACTCTGACGCTCCTCTTTCCAGTTCTCTAGTACGCGCTGCATTTACTCCAGGCAGAGGGTAAATGAAAACATCACCATGCATTCATCCAGGATGGCTCTGGCTCTCTGAACGTGCAAGTTATTTCCAACCACCTAAGAGTTTATTGCAGCCATCTGTCACATACTTCAAAAGTGTAAGAAAAGAAATACCTTTTACAGACACTTTTCTTTCAATAGAAAAAAACACCTTTGACAGACAGCAGTAATTTACCTGTGACTTCGCTCCTCACAGAGTCCAAGAGCCTCTTCCGCAGATTCTCTCCTCCTCCTCTCTTCCGCCAGTGTTTCTGGCAGCTGCGAGAGCGCCTGCTGCACCGAGTCGTGCTGTTGCTCAGTCTCTGCAAGCCTATGACAAAAGGAAATCCAAAATCAGTATTTTACATACTTCAAGAATTACTTCCGTCTTCTTTTTTGTTACGGAATGTTCTTTTTAGTGATCAACGCTTCATTAGAATGAGATGCTTTAGACTAGATCTTGAAATAAAAGTCACCAGTAAGTATGTATCTTTACAAAAACAAACCAGAAACATTACCAGATGAGAACAATTCAAGAATATGGCTAGGATTCATTTAATCCACTGTATAGCCACGGCTTTCCCTTTGCCCCCAAACACCTTAGGGGCATAGAAAAGCATTACTTTCGCACTTACAACACAGCTGTTAGGAAAACAATATTGCTAATACATGCTTGCAGTCCTGACCTTTTTCTGAGTTCATTTAGCTCCATGTTGTCTATTTCAACAACAACCGCACATCTTTCCTGTGGAGCTCCAGGGGGAACTTCTGCTCTAGTTTCATCCTAGAAAATATTAAAGGGGAAAAAAAAGCCAGTCAATATCTTTCTACTTGCTAAAAATCTTTATTTCGACTAAAGAAGCCACAAGCACCACAAAGCAGTGGAGTAAACCAACCTTTGTGCCACTTCATCTTCTAATTTCCAGAGCTGCAATTTTCCAAACCTCTTTTCTAACGGAAAGTTGGTGAAGAATCCTGCCCGTGTGTGCTGCAGGACTTGAAGGACACGTGTACACTGCGTAACGCAGCCGTCTCTGAAGGGTGAGCAAAGCATCCACACAGCCACGTCGTCATTGATCACTGACCACAGTTTCGTCAGTAATGCAGCTGTTTGTTTATTTTTTACTTTACAGTTCTCCTTGTCTGACTTTAATTCTGTTTACACAAGAGTAAGGGTTGTCTTATGTACCTATCCATGTCCTGGGTTCGGCCAGGTCAGGGTTAATTTTCACTGGAATCCAGGAAGGGACACAGCCAGGCGGGCTGACCCAACCTGGCCAAGCAGAGCAGGGTATTCCATACCGTGTGCCCTCATGCTGGGTGCCGCTGGGGGGGAGCGGGGCGGCGGGAACTCGCTTGCAATTTCCAGTCTGAGCCAAGAGGGGTGTTTTGAAGAACACAAGTTTTACAGCACTCTAACTTTCAAATACACCAGACACCACCAATTGAGCAATATTTCTGTGTTGATACCAGCTCAGACTCACATGAGCTACTGAGGATCTCTGCTGTTGTTCTAAGTTACCTTTGAATTAATCTGCTGAAAGTGCAGCTCCTTCTGCTTTTATTTGCTCCGCCAATTTTTCATCTTTCCCTTCAAGATCTGCCTGCAATTGCTTATTAACTGAAGCCTTCTCTCGTGTCTCTATTTCCATCCTGTTCATTTGTTTAAGTATTTCATTTAACTGGTTATTAAGTTCATTGCACCATGTCTCTCTGGCTTTCAGATCTCCAGTTAATTTAAGTTTCGTCTCTTCATTTTGCTGCTCCAAAACCCCAAGCTTCTGCTCTAATGAAATAATGCACTCTTGTTTCTCCTGTAATTCTTTGGTAATTGTCTCCTGATGTTCAGTATGCTCTACATGCTTCCTAGATAACTCAGCCAACTCTTCATCTTTTTTAGCATTTTCCAAAACTAGTTTGTTGTATGAATCTTTAATTGATTTTAACTCATTTTCAAGTGTTTGTGCTTTAGTCTCTTTCTCTTTAAGCAAATTGTCCCATTTTTCCTTTAGAGCATTGTTTCCCTCAAGCTGAGATTTCAAATATTCAGTTTCTTTTCTTTGTTTATCCTTAGTTTCTTGCAGCTTTTCAGATGATTTACTAATTTGTTCTTTCAGCAAAGTAATTTGTGACTCACACTCTGCAAGTATGTTACGGTATGCGACCTTGTTGGCTTTGAGTTCAGAACGGAGCTCCTTCATTGTCCTGCTGGTCTCACTGCTTTGTCTTATTAATTCCTCATTTTCTTTGGTTTTAGCTTCATTCTCAACTCTCACTCTTTCTAGCTCCAGTCTCTTTGTATTACTTTGCTCAGAAAGGACAGATATCTTCAGGCTTGCACCTCTGATATCGGCTGTTTGTACTTCTTTCAGGAAACGAGTTTCCCTTTCAGCCTTTGATAAAGCCTCTTCCATCCCTTCTATTTCTTCCTCTTTGCATTGCACTTGACGCTTCAGGACCATCACCTGTGCGGCACATTCTGTCATATTGCGAGACAGGACAGACACCTCCCTGTCTTTTTCTGCCACTGCTTCTTCAAGATTATCAATTTCTCTTTCGCGTTTCTGGAGATCTTGAAGAAGTTGAGATCTTTCCTCTAAATGGCTTGTATTCAATTTGTCAAGCTCTTCATTTGTCTGGTCCAGATCCAGCTGCATCGACTCTACCACGCCCTCTTGTTTCAAAGTCTAAACATCAAGAAAATAATGTTACCAGAATACTTCAAACATACGTTAGAGGGAGAATGGAAGTTACACTCCACATGTAGAACAGCTATCTAAGGTAATCAATCTGTACCCAACCGTACAGCCACAAGATAACCACGTTATTCTGTGGACTGTTTTAGCACACAGAAAGTTTAGTCTATGAAATTTTTAGCAGCCAATGCTGTTATTTTGCTGACATTTAAATGGGCCATGTTAAAAGAACAGCAAATTTCTTCTCTTACTTTATTTTAATGAGTTAGTTACCTTTTCCTTCAGTGTAGCAACTTTTTCTGTTAGATCCCTGATGACTCTCTTCTGCTCAGTGTTCTCCACTTCATAAACACTGCATTTCTTTAAGGCTTCATTCAGCTTAGTATTCAAAATAAAAGTCAATGTGATAGAAACGTATAGAATTGTATTAAAATTGTGATGTTACAGTTATAATATTAAATTTACCTAACACTGGAGTTTATGTTTTGAAATTCATAAACAAAGATAACTTAGCAACCCAGGCAAACATAACTACTTTCATGCAAAGCTCTGTGATGTGTCTAAGAAATCCTCACACCCAACTTCAAGCAACTACATGAAGCGAATAAAACTGTAAAGAAAGAGCAAAACCCTTCAGATACAGAAAACAGCAATATTGCTGCTGCGACACAAATAGGAACTTACGGCTAATGCTCACCAGTTCCAATCAGTATTATTTCACAAGAACTTTAACTTACTTTTTGCTCAGTATGCACAGAATTTTCACCAAGCTCTTTGTTCAGAAGATCCTTTTCTTGAAGCAGTTGCCTCCAAGTTTCAATTTGCTCTAGTTTTTCTGTCGTGTTCAACAGCTTTTCTTCTTTTTCCCCAAGGGAAGTTTCAAGGAAGCTATTTCTGTCACTTCATCTAACAAGGAAATACATATTTAGATATTTTGAACACAAAGCTCGCTTTAAGCTTTCTAGACTTATCAGCCCCAAACTAGGTTCCTAAAAGAATCATTATTTTTACACTTTCCATTTACACTTGCAACTACAAAAACAAGATTACTGCAACCTGAAGCAGGATCAACTCACACTTTGCAGGTGTTTTAAGAGATCATACTTCTCATCAGACGTCCAAGCTTGAAACAAAGAAAGCGAATCCTACACAGAGCTGTAAAAAACCTTCATCTTACCCTTTGAGCTGTTCATGCAAGCCAGAGATCAGAATGTGATGCTTTGCCGCATCTCGCGTTTGTTGGTTGCGTAACTGGGCAAGCTGAGTTTGCAAATGCTCATTCTCATTCTGCAACAAAAGAAGAGTGAAGCGGATTATCACGTACCAACACCCAGAACAGCACAAGATAACTGGAGTCACGAAAATCGGACTCTTCAGGAGATTTACATCCCACACGGTAACAGAGACCACTATTCTAGCACATGAGCAGATCATCAGTGCAGAACACAACACTGATACCAGCAGCTCAGATGTGATGTTAGTTCACACCGATGCAACTCACCTTGCAGAAACACCTCCTGCAGCAATGCTATGATAGCATGACCTGAAGGAGGACTGCTGTACACCCAAAGCAACACACACACTCACACTGTGTTAAGGCAGCTTACTTCTCTTAAGAGGGGAAGCTACTGCTTTGAAAAAATACTTTCCTCATTGCTTTGAAGACAGTACCAAACTTGCAATTTATTTTTGCCTGTTTTTTAAGGTTGAAGGAATGCAAAAATCTGCATATGGGGGATTGTGGAGAAAAGAAACAGGAAGCAAGCTGCATTCACACAGGTTTGTGGTTTCTTTTTTTTGGGGGGGTGGGGGGGTGATTTTTTTTTTGGTTTGTTTTTTTTTAAACACAGTGCACATCTCCTACTCTAGCCAGATACACTGAATCAATTCAAAAATAAAACCACAAAAAAAAACTGGCAACAACATCCAAAAACCAAAAGCAGAACATGTATCCAGACTCCACAGCAAACAGGACACAGAATCACACAGAATGGTCGGGGTTGGAAGGGACCTCTGTGGGTCATCTAGTCCAACGCTCCTGCCGAAGCAGGGTCACCTACAGCAGGCTGCACAGGACCGCGTCCAGGCGGCTCTTGAATATCTCCGGAGAAGGAGACTCCACAACCTCCCTGGGCAGCCTGTTCCAGTGCTCCGTCACCCTCAGAGGGAAGAAATTCTTCCTCACGTTCAGACGGAACTTCCTGTGCTTCAGTTTGTGCCCATTGCCCCTTGTCCTGTCGCTGGGCACCACTGAAAAGAGCTTGGCCCCATCGTCCTGACACCCACCCTGCAGACATTTCTAAGTATATATTAGGTCCCCTCGCAGCCTTCTCTTCTTCGGGCTGAACAAGCCCAGCTCCCCCAGCCTCTCCTCATGGGAGAGATGTTCCAGTCCTCTCACCATCCTTGTAGCCCTCCGCTGGACTCTTTCCAGTAGTTCTTCATCTTTCTTGAACTGGGGAGCCCAGAACTGGACAGAGTACTCCAGAGAAGGCCTCACTAGGGCAGTGTAGAGGGGAAGGAGAACCTCCCTCAACCTGCTGGCCACACTCTTCTTGATGCACCCCAGGATCCCATTGGCTTTCTTGGCAGCCAGGGCACACTGCTGGCTCATGGTTAACCTGGCAAACTTGTCACCTCTGATGAAAATACGCTAGCATTTTGCAGGAGGCAGAACACACCTGTACCGCCCTCAATAGCTGCCCTTCTTCATCTACACCAAACGTTACCTGTCTTGAAAGGTTTTGTTACAAGATTCTCAAATAATAATTAACATATCAGGTTGTCTTTCATCTTAAAATCATTAATTCTTTTTTATATTTGTGCAGCTTAACAGACAAAGAACTATGAGTAATGCACTGAACCTGAAGGAGTCTGAGGAAGAGATCAGTTGTATCATTTAGTGAAAGTAAGGTTTACAAGTTATCGTAGTAACTCATCAATCAGGAAATACTAAAAAATAACCTTCCTCATAAATATTTATTTCACTGTTCCTTTTGGTGCCTCCATTGAATACTTTTACAATATCAATAGATATCAAATTAATATCTGGTGTTTAGATTGTATACATATAAATAAGTATTAGTTATTACTTAACTTTTATATATTTGCACAGTTTCTTTTCTATAAATGTGTGTGTATATATGCACAGAAAAATAGTAATAATACACACACAGTTACAGAAAAGAAACTTGAGGGATGTAAGAAGAGGGACACTTCTGCCAGTAGTAACAAAATCTGTTTCAGGACCTTCTGACAAAGCCCCCCTAACAAACAATAATGAAAATCAGGTTGCCTTTTACTAGGTTTCTAAAACAAATAACAAATAACAAAGCTTACTTCCAAACAAGTTTCTCCCTGAGCTGAACAGAAGCAACAGGTTTCAACTTCAGAGCATAATCTAGCATGTGTACACCCTCTGCCAACAGAATGACGAAGCATAATGCCTTGACATGTTTTTGCTAGCTGCAAATGGGCATTTCTGTCTTACTGGAGGCTACGACTCCAAGAATATCAACAGAGAATAAAACGATTCTCTTCTATCATGAGGTTTTTACACAAACCGAAAAGCTCACCTGAAGAGTCTCCATTCTACCTTGAAGCTGCACTCTGTCTTCCAGATCCTGACAACGCTCTTCTAGAAGAAGAATTTCTTCCTGCAGTTGATTTCCTTCCATTTCCAACTCTTCAACCACACTCCGTAAACCTGCTTCTGTCAAAGAAGAAAAATTATTTCAAGAAAGGCCTGCTAACATTCCTCAAGTCTAGAAATGGTTTCAGCTTTTTATTCACAATTCTCCCCAGTGTTGGGAACAAGCAGACCTCAGCCATTTCCAGTGGAAGTGCCCGAGACCCTGCTTTTCCAAAAATTAGATGGCAAAAGTTCCCTCAGCTGCTGAAAAAACAAAATAAAGTTGCACAGCTCAAGAACTCGGAGAATCTGGCAGAAATATTCTCAACAATACTGTGGCTCATGTTACGTTAATCATAAGCTATCAATGTACTTGCAGGATCAGATCTTAAGCACTTGTTAATAAACAATTTAAACCGGTCTATATCAAAGTTTGCAAGTGAGTCTGTTCCATTTCAACAGCGAGATATATTTGCAGCCTTTACCACTGATATAAAAACATTTGCATTGAAAAATAAGACTTTGATTTTTAAATTAAAAGCATACAGCAATGGAACGCCATTCTGTTTTGTAACATAACTGTTACAGATTGGAAGCACAGTCCCAGGAACAAGACTCGTAACTGAAAAAACACATGGCCTTGCCACACAGGACATTTCACGGGCACCAAGGCTCAACCAACTCCAGCGTGCAGACGTATTTACGTTCTGCTTCTGAACCAAAACTAGGCAGCTCATCCAGCACGCACATGCTTTGAAATGAAAAGGAAGAAAATGCAAGCCAAAAAAATGCAACAAAGATTAGAATACACCACCAGTGGGTTGTTAGTTGAATTTGGAAACAAAAATAGACACAAAATACAGATGCTGTGCATGCTTTCATAAACTGTCTAGTCGCTATCACACCTGCGTTAGGTGAAGTGTACTCTGGCCACCAGTCTCCCATGTTTTCTCCTTCAGCTGAATCAGTGCTATCCAAGGTGACGTGCAATTCTTGAAAGCTTTGCTTTCCATCAAAGTTGTATTCTTCCTACGCGTAAAAAATGAGAATGAAGTTCAATTTAAAGAAGAAAAGAAGCAAGGGTAAAATACATATCCTGTTATTAAAAGCATAGTTTCAATTCTAAGTCCTAAAGCTCAGCAAGTGATTGAGGTGCCTGAATGTCAGCATACGGGAGCGCTGTGGACACTAGAGCAACCTGCCCAGCTTCTAGCTAGTATTTCCAGAGAAGCCAAGCCTCCCACAGGTTTTGTGCGGTATCAGCCAGCACTTTTAAGACACCCCTATGTTTGGATACCTTCATTGGTCCCCTGATTTCTACAGTTAACAGGGTCCTCTGAATTTCAGGGTAAAGGATTGGAGTTCACTAAATTTAAGATTATTCTGCCAGTGGTATGTTCATGTGACAGTGACATCCTAATTCTTACAAAAGATCTTCATTTTCTCGTGTGTCTTACAGCACCACCTACCTAGAAGCAAACCTGAATGAACTGACACCACTTACTAATAAAAGTAAAGCTCCACCAACAGAGAGTTTTATCAAGATTGTATCTAAACCAAAATAAATGGCCTTAACACATGAAGAATGCACACAGCTTCAAGCATGCGAATTACTCCAGAGTGAAGCTCGTTATTGTTCAATGTAAAATTAAGTAGACTCCCTACTCAAGGAACAGAGAGGCGTGATGCCATTGGAATTTCTCGTCTTCTGGCTACACACCCGATCATTAAATTTACCAAAGTTTTCACTTATACAACCAATCTAAGTTCTTAAGCCCTTCGTGTATTTAACAAAAACCCCTAGTTTTATTAGCATAGAGGTAAAAATAAATTCTTATCTCTTTTAACCCACCTGAAGCTTGCTGCTGCTCCGATTGCTTTTTCTTCTTGCTTGCTGCAGCCTGCCCATTCCTTGAACTGTGGTCGGTTCCTCCTCCAGCTCCTGTTGCCCTGAGACTATGGCTGCATCAGAGCAGCCAGGAAAGAACCAGTCATCCTCAATCAGTTTTGTGCCACAGGAAGGCTATCACATTTATATCAGACACTACTACATGAAGAGAGACCAGGGACAGGCTGAAGTCCCTATCAATGACGGACAGCAACAAGATTAAAGAAGCAATCCACTGCGTTCACCTTGTGATTTCCCTCCAACATTACTACGTAGAACATCAGAATAAAGTCTGCAGATCTCGCTAAGAAGCAGCAAACTGAAGTCTAACTTTACTTCTTCATCAGCTCTAAAGGAAGACTTTATACAGGAGACTGGAAAGGGTGAGGTTATGCTGATACTCAAAAAAAAGCCAAACAATTCAAATGCCAAACTAGATCTCGTTTCAATTTACCAGGTTGAAATATACCTGATTTGTACGACAAAGGCATCCATCAGCTGAGACAACTGTGGTTTTTACAATCTGAACAATCACGTTAGTTTTTACGGAAATGCCATACGTCCCTTTCAGCTTTAATTTTAGTACGAGCTACAAAGCCGGATCATTTGAGGAAGTCACAAGCATCTGTTACACTGCAAACCGGCATCAAACCATCTTACCGTAAATTAATCATACCATTCTTCTTAAGACAAAGATAAGAATCACTTTGAAATAAACACACTGAGTAAATTCAGAATATGAAAGCTTAGGTAGGCATTCTGTTCATTGTTAGAAATGATTTTTCATTTAAAGTACATTCCCATCTGTTTTGTGATAGGACAAAACACGTTTGGGGTAACAGATGAAGAAACAGACGGCTCATGCAAAGCAGACAGGACAGAACAGCCAGCGAAAAGACAGGACAGTAAAGGTGGCTCCATACTAACTGAAAATTACAAGAATCAGATAGTTACAAATTTAGCTTTCAATTTAACCACATCACTCCACGGTTGTTCTCACAGCATGCAAAATGCAGGGAACTTATGTCGATGCATCTGTGAGGTAAACACCAGAAACTATGAGGAGATTCAGCCCTGCTGGAAATAGTCAGCTTTCATCCCAGCTGTCCAACGATTACTTCTACCACGAATTTCATCAACACACAATTCTCTAACACCTACTAGACTTAAGTTCTTCCTGTGATATTTCAAAATTGCATACTTCACATGTTGTCACAAAAGACTAGAGGAAAAAAGTCAAAGAAAAGAATTAATGACCCTCTTAAAATGAGGACTGCTAAATTGGATTCTGCTTCTGGGTTTAATTACATTTTGGCTTTTGGCACTGTCACATTATCTGCATTCATTTTACACACCTTTGTTTCTTTTCAAGTATAGATTCTACAGGGATTTTTTTTTTATAAATTACACAAACCTCTTCAAAGACACAAAAATAAAAGAAAATTGCCACTGTCACATTCTCCTGCCATTCCAAGAGCTGATTCTGCAGTTCATCCACACTACCTGATTCACTGGCCTAACAAGAGAAATTGCATAGGAAAACATATTTACCAAATCCCACTGCAAATGTAAATAAAAAGTAGTAACATCCAGCAACCATAACAGCTAAATGTGACCAACGCTTCCAATGTGCCTTTGTCAGCTATCTTACAATTTTTGTAAACAGATATAATTTTTGCACTCTCACTAACGATATTTTGAATAAATTCACATAAACTCCTACCCAGGTTTATATCTGAGCTATGACACTGTGCTCACCAAAATGGCTTTTACAGGCTCTATTGTTTGTCTTTTTCTTTCTTTACTGTATCTAAACTAATTCCCTGTGTGCTACTGAATAGATGTGGTCACATTCAGGATCAAAAGTAGCATTTTTGTTACAGATAACATCAAATTATGTACAACACTGTTCATCTCAGTATGTCCCACATGGCAAAACGCAAACGCTGAGAGGTCAGGCACACTGCATTCAAACCTGAGATTTAGCTTCCAAGAGAGCTGAAGAGCTTGGTAACGTCAAGGAACCGATAACATCAAGGAATGGCTCCCCACTGCCACTTTTTTTTTTTTTTTTAAAGTATTATTTAACAAAACTGTTGTTGTTTGTCTTGGCCTGTTAATCAGCTGCTAACACCCAGAAACATTTCCCATTAAGTGCTCGAAACTTCAGCTATTTTTCAGTCAGGAAGAAAACCATAGTGTTTTTCCATGCTCTCATGCTAAGAAGTGTGCCAGACAGCTCACAGCACAAGTGAAAGTGATCTGCCAAGCAGTCATTTGTGCCGTGAATGATTCCAATAATCCAAAAATGCTACCAGCCATAGTATGTGCACATGTTTGCACCTTCAAACATAGCGCTACAAGAAAGAGGCGTCTGGCGGTTCTTCAGCTAGAATTCTGCACAACTCCTTTCACTGTTACACACAAGTTCCTCCGTGCCCAAACAACAGCCGCATCCCCAAACTCCTTCCTTGCATAAAACTTTCAGCTTCAATTATCGTCAGCACAAACCACCTACTGCTTCATTACTCTCATTTTGTCTGATCACCATATAGATCTTTACTCAACGATCATCCAAAATTAAAAATGGCATTTCTTAACTATTGAGATAAAAACACCACAGCCAAGACACCATCTTTTCCACCACACAATGTAAGTATTTTTAGTGTGTTTACTTACATTTTCCATATATGTAGCATCTTTTCCTTGGAAACGCTATCTTTCTTTGCTTTGAATATTTTTAAGACTTCCAGTTTGCTCCTGGAACAAGCTACATTTCTCTTCACTGCCTCCAACTCTCTTGCTAAGGTTCTGAACTAGAATCTGCATGCTTTGGAGCGAGGATTCTTTAACAGCCAGCTCATTCTTTAGAATGCAAACCAAAAGACAATTAAAAGAAGGGACCCAGAAAAAAGATACAGTAATCATCATGAAGCTGACTCCTAGCCCTTCCCTCAGAGTTAGAGCAACATTCAACTCAAAGCTCAGGTTTGGTTTGAATTGGAATGAAATTTGTCAGCACCTTCTGAAGTCGATACTAATACATACAAATGATACTGACAAAAGTAATAAAGAAATATAGATCTACTAACATAAATGAAAATAATCAGTAAAGAATTTGGATTCACGTGAAGAAGTGCAGAGGATTTGTGCTTCAGAGAAAGATGCACCGCATAACGCAGCAGAATTTGCTGATTCCTTGAAATCTCTATGGAGATTTTCTATTTCAGCTGCTAATATACCTTCAGTTCTTCATTGGGCACGAGTATTCCATTGGCAACACCACTTGATCCACACGCTGTCTGTAAATCCATGATGTAAGCATCTCTTTCAGCTCACTTCTTCTCTATCTCTGCCAGCGTGGCATCCGTTTCAGCCCCACGACAGCGCTGGGCCTCCAGTTCAACACTCTGAAAACAAAAAGACAGCACTGCTGGTCATGTATACTTCCACCATCTACAGCACAGAAGAACGGTTTAAATGTTTCCTTATTGCCTCTTTTAGGGTACTGAAAAAATTACAATCGCATTTCTGACCTGGTTCAGTTTTAACTGTAATCTTTAATTAATGAGCCTTTCTCTCTGAAATTCTGCAGCATTCACATTCCTGCCGCCTGCCAGTGTCAACAGCCACGTCCACAAAACCCATCACTGCACACAACAGCTACAAACCATAACACGAAATCATCCCTTGAAAGAAAGAGAGGGACGGGGAGCAGGACAGAGAAACGGAGAGAGAAAATAAGCGATGGGGAGCAGGGCAGAGCACTAGGAAGAGGAAAATAAGACAAGGCAGAGGACCGAGGAGCTCAGAGAGAAAGAAGGGTCGAAAGGAAACGCCAGAGAGGTAGAGAAATCAAGAAATACAGGGACGAGGAGCCTTGCAGAGACGGAGCACGAAAATGTAGGGCCGGTGAGCGCGAAAGAGGGAGAGAGAGACGGGGGCAGGGGAGGAGATGAAGAAGAAAGGAGAGAAAAAGATGGCAACGGAGCGCAGGGGACACAGACAGAGAGAGAAAAAGGAGAGTGAACAGGAAAAAAGGGACCGAGAAACAAAGAAAGGGTCAGATCTAGACAAAGAGACCAAGAAGGGGGCGAGGGGCGTGTGTGCAGGGAAACCCCAAAACAAACCAGCAAGGGGCTAGAGAACAGAGAGGGAGAGAAAGAGAAGAAAGGGCCATGAAGCAGGACAGAGAAGGAGAGAAAGGCAAAAAGGGAGAGCAAAAAGAGCCAGCTGGACAGGGAGGTACAGCAAGAAACGACCGGACAGGCAGTAGGACAGAGAAATAGAGACAGGGAGCCGGCTAGAGAAATTCTGGAGGGAGAAAAAGAGGGAGAGGGAGCACGACACAAACACAGACAGAAGACGGGAGGTACAGGGAAAGGAAAAGAAAAGGAAAAAGAAAAAAAAAAAAAAAAAAAAAAATCACAGCAGCGTGGGAGAGAGAAGGATCCAGGGGAGGGCCCGGGACGCAGAAGAGGGGCGACAGGGCCCCGAGGGCCCGCCACTCACCGCAGCTCTCGCTCTCCGCGCTCCCGGGAGACTCTGCCGCTTCAGAAGCTTCTCTCTCCTGCTCTCCTCCATTCCTCTTCCCTAACTCCGGTCGCTTGGCTGTCCCCCACCTAAGAGAAAACGTCCATGTCTCGCAGCTCTTACAAGACAAGGCTCCCTACGCACATAGCCGCGCTCGCGCGCTCCACAACCAGACCATGCTGCTGCTGGTGACACATACAGACCCTGCGGGGCACGCTGGCGGCCTGGCCTGCTGCGGGCTACCAAGAGGGAGCCTTCCTCACCCGCACAGGCAGGCTCTCTCCTGCCTGCAGCCCCAGCCAGCTGCCAGCCAGCTGGCCTTCCATTTCTTCTTCTTCTTCTTCAGCCTTCTCGGGACTCTCCAGCTTCAGCCGCGACACCTCCTGCCCGCAGCCACTCAGCGCTCCGCCTCCCCCTTTTCGCCCCCACGCCGCCAGCACAGCGAGGCCCGGCACACGCAGCCCACACAAGCCCGGAGCGGGCACAGCCAACGGCATCCCCAGGCCACGAACGGACAAACGCGTCCTCAGCGCGGCCCCTGCCACACACAAACAAGCAGCGGCCACCGCCTTCAGGGAGGCCGAGGCACGCTCCAGGGCCAGCGTCCCGCCCGCACCACGGGCCTTGCGGGAGGCCGGGCGCTCCGGGACAGGCTTCAGGGGACGTGCTGCAGCTGGGGGCGGCTGCGCGGGGCGACAGGGGCCGGGGGAGCGCTGCCGGCTTGGGGGGGGGGTGCCCGCCTCCTTCCCCCCTTCCCTTCCGTCACCTCCCGCCTCTGGCCCCGGGGCTGCCCGCACCCGGCTCGCCTCCTGCAGCCTGCCGCAGCGGCCGGCTCCAAGCTTCCCGTCCCACCACCCTCGGGCACCCACCACGCACCCCCGCACCCGCCGGAGGGGAGCCCGCGCCTCACCGATGGCCTCTCTGCTCCCCCGCCGCCCCGCCACCCGACAACACACCGCCGCCAGGCTGCTCCGCCGCACCGCGCATGCGCCACGCGCCGACGGCGCGCCGGACGGGACACACCCTGCGCCGAACGCCGGCCTGCAGTACCGCGTGGCGCCCACGCGGCGGCGCCAGCGGGTACGGCGGGTACAGCATCCTTATGGGGGTGCGTCCTCCTGGCTGGTAGAACAACTCTTACAAATGCACGAGAAAGGGAGGTGTAGAGCATAACTACTGTTCTCAGTCTCGGAAAACACCCATCACTGAAATGTTAGTCTCATTTTAGCATCAAAAATTAGAAGTAACTTGCTAATTTCTATGACATCCATACACCGTGGTTTTTTAACGGATGCAAGCAAGCCAAACCACCCTCAGAGGTGAATGAGCACAGGTGATGTGTAGAGGAACAGCACTACTTATCGCCGACAGGACGCGACGGAAGTATTTAAAAGCACTTGCGATGGACAATAGAGGGGCCAGCTTCCTCATATTCATCTTTGCTGACCCACATTTGCTGAAAAGTGGACAGACACGCCAGTATTGAACCCCCAGTCCAGACAGAGTATTTACATTCTGCTGGTGCAATCATCTAGAACAGAAGCACAATCTGTTGTAAATAAAGTGACAAGCAGCTAACACAGTAAACATCTCTTTGGAGGAAACAACTAGGTGAAACGCTTTTCATCATCAAAGCACAACTCCAATGAAGTAAAGCACCGAAGAGGTAGAAAGGCTGCCATATTTTGTCTTCCACCTTGAGTCGACAGAGCTGCTATAACGTTACTATGAACAGACAAATACCGCAGCCCGTGAGAGATCTGCAGATGGCCTACAACACAGCTACCAAAAAATTACAAACATATACGAAAGAAAAGTAAAGGTTTGAAATATTTATCCAATTTGGTTGTAAATAAAGACCGCTGGGACAACACTGCACAGAACGGTCGGAGCATTTTTCTAATGATAAAGGAATTCTTTTACATAAAAAGAATCCCAAACCCCAAAACACTGAGATACACTGGCACTGTGTATCTAGCTAAGCACTAGATGTGAAGCTAGAAGACCTCCCGCTGATTCCCGCCTGAGCCACTCAATTGCTCAAATACACTGCATGTACCCCTGCTCCTGCGTGCTCCCGTTTCCACGCCTGCCACTCCACGTCATGCCCGTGCAACATGTCGTCTGCTGCCTGACAAACATGGCCTCTCTATTTCACTACACATTGCCTTGCTCCAAGGCAAAAGGGTCCTTCCAAACAGCTAACAAGCCGCAGACTTTGCACGCTGCTTGGATTTTGGATTTATTCTTTCACCCTTTTCTCTGATAGCCAAGCCTTGAAGCCTACAATATCCCCTGTATCTTCTCAGGTTGGTCATGTTCCCTTTAGTATTTACAGCTCCATCTTCTCTAGGTTCATCCCTACCTATCTTGCTGTTCTGTGGTGTCTTTCAAGGAGCCCCTTTCTCCTTCTTAGCCCTATTTCACTGCGAAGCCCACAGGACTGTCTTCCTTAACTGTTCTTTCACATTTTCTCAAAATGACCTCAGAAACTCCCATGGCTTCAGCAACCATTTCTATTCCAGTACCTCTCCAATCCCTCTCTTCATTCTGCTTTGGCTGTTAGGAGGAAAAGAGGCATGAATTAAGCAGGCTGTCCGAGGGTCTCCTAACATCAGGGCCTGGGATGCAAGACCTGCACATTCCCTTGTGGACATTTGCATTTGACTATAGGATCTAACTTTCCAACAAAAGCTTCTTCTGGAAGCGCAGGTGTGCAAAATTACCTGAATCTTCATAGCACTTGGAGCCAAAGCGGTAATCTCTTTCTGCATAAGAGCGCCAATCCCAGGATACATCGTGGTTCCTCCAGAGAGGACGTTATTGGCATAGAGATCCTTACGGATGTCGATATCACATTTCAGAGTACTGTTGTAAGTGGTTACGTGGATACCTGCAGATTCCATCCCTGAGTGGAAAGAAGTTTCAACACATGTGATTTCTCTTTCTTCCCTTCTTTTTCTTACTGTTCAAATGAAAGGGAAGCTCAGTAGTCCAAGAGAATTCCAGGAAAAAAAACCTACGTGATGCTCAGGAGAGCATCTCGTGGTACTGTTCCTTGCTAAAGAAAAGGAACAGACCAGATAAAGTCCAAACTGTGTTCCCAGGACTGTAAGTACTAGACTTTTAAACTAGCTTAACACGCATATTTTGACAAAGATCTGTGATCCAGGAAGTCCCGATTTCCACCGCTACGTTTCTGACACCACTGTTGAACACCAACGCTGATCCTCGATACACTTCTGGCAGCCAAATCCCCCCACCTCCTAACGAGCATTTCTCCTGCTGATGTTCAAATGCAGAATATTTGAACATCACTCCTGCTGATGTTCAAATGCAGAACTTGGAGCTATATTAATGCTTCAATAGTTTGCTTTCTACACACAAACGCAGCTAGCTTTACCACTTCGTTTAATGGAAATCGTGCCAAACTGCCCGCAGTCATTTGGCTCACTCCTCACGAGTGGAATTTAAATTGAAAGTAGGAAATTTGTGTGAGGGCGGTACAAGTTACCATAGAAAGTGGCAGTCATCCACTGGATAGAATGGGAAATTTGACACTACAGATAAAACTACTGGAAAATCATGTACGATTTCATTTTGTACGATTACATTACAGATTAATATAATCAAACAATAACCTGAAGCAGCATCTAGATATAAAACCCACATAAGCAGCACCGTGCAGTTATACATCAGCCAGTCGAGATAAAAAGCACGATCTTCTGACAGTACTCTAAACCATCACCTTAGAAACTCTACTGCTCTTATAAGAGGCTGAAATCATCTTACGATGCAGGTACCTCTAAACTGACAGGCGCCTTCTCATCCAGCAGCTGTAGCAGCAGTGTTCATCGCTTCTAAAGAGCTGATTAAGTCAATAGAAGCTGCGTGTTTCTATGGACATTTGAGAATCAGTACCTCAGTTCCTATAGCTGCAGGTTGTCTATACTTCCTACGAAATTCTTCTTTTCATTCTCTGTCAAGTCCCTAGAAAGAAAAGCCCTGTCTCACCTATGAAGGATGGCTGGAAGAGAGTTTCAGGGCATCGGAACCGCTCATTTCCAATGGTGATGACCTGTCCATCAGGAAGCTCATAGCTCTTTTCAAGAGAGGAGGAGGAAGCAGCAGTTGCCATTTCATTTTCAAAATCCAAAGCCACATAACAAAGCTTCTCCTTGACGTCTCTCACAATCTCCCGTTCCGCTGCAGACAGCCAACAAGATTTTAATCAACATACAGTACAACAGCCAGGACACAGACTTTCTCATGCACATTTCCCTGAGTTCATGATGGTCGTGTGGTTCATTGGCCCTCTCTCTTGTCTCAGCAACATTACTTTCCCTTTGGATTACCAGATTTCCCTCATCGGCAAGTAACAGATATATTGTACTACAGAATACTGCAAAGATTAATGTTTACATGTCTATGTCACAAAACCTTGACCAGATCTCCCGAGGGTCACCCATTGCCAGCTACTAACTTTGTTCCTTTCTCTGTGGAAGAGGTATAATCAAAACACAACAACCCGTTCAATTTGCCAGTAACTCAGGATTCCCAAACGCGGTGGCATCCTTGTCCTTGATGCTCAACAAACACGCTGAAAGCCAAAGCCAGGAGCATCCCATTAGCTAACAGGAACCGTTTTTCCCAGGCCAACCTACTGACAGGCATTTTGATGCATCTCACCAGGTACAGGCTTCCTGCATAAGATGACAAGTAACAGAGCAAACATATGCAAAGCATATCCAAAGCCCAGCTCATTACCAGTGGTGACAAACGAGTAGCCTCTCTCTGTCAGAATTTTCATTGAGTTAGTCAGTCAGGTATCTGCCCACCAGATCCAGTCTCATGATGGGGGCAAGGCACAGCCCTCATAGACAGGCACATTGTGCGTGACACCATCTCCAGAATCCAAAACTACTCCTGGAAAGTCAAAGAAAAGGAAAAGCTGGTTATTGCCCACCGACACAGGGTCTCCACATACTCCGTATTCTCAACCGTGACACGCAACAACAAAGACGCTCACGTGACGATTGCTTCTGTCATTGCTGTAACTGAAGAGCTGCTCACGTGAGATGAAATTGTTGGCACAAACTAAGCATTTTGAGGAAAAAAAGACGTGTAACGTTCAGCAATTTGATTGTATTGCTCTTGCTGAACGGATGCTAGCAATCGTGATCTTACACGTACGCGGAGACAACTTCACTTCAGACAACCCCTAGCACTTTACAGACATGAAACAATGTACAAACTGTAAATAAACTTCTATCTATAAAATCAAAACTTGGAATCTGCCATTAAAATAAACCACCTCATTAGGGAAAAGATAACAAGAGTTTATCTGTGCACAGCCATGTCACTTCTATTCTTGGATAGGAAATGAAGTACATGTTTTCCACTCAAAATGAATAAGGCATTTCTGATACCAAACATGCATACAAATAGTTGATTTTTAAACACAAAACAAGTATTTATGACAACTGTAATTCCTGTAAGCTGGCGATCTTTTTATACAAAATTATATGGTGGCATCAGGCTAGAGAGGCAGATGGCATTTTGATTTTTTTCAAAGTATACAAAGACTCAAGGGTTGCTAAGAAGTAATTTATCGTCTTAATGCTTGATCAGACTCTAAACAGCAATAAGAAGAGACCTCCATGCTAATTCTAATGATCGCTTAACAGCAGTCATGATTGTGTCATCAAAAGTCATCACTGATTTCAATGAAACTTTTTCATTTAGCTACCGATTGGGGTGTTTTTTCTTACTGGGAATGGAGCTTAACAATAGAGATATGTCTAAACTAAGAAGGAACCATGGGTTTGGCACAATCTAGTTAAGCCAGAGCCTCTTCTCCATCCTGTGCAATTAAGGGCAGTATCAAACTATCATCTTTCATCTGTTGATACAGCTGAGCTGCGGTCACCTGAGCTTTTGAAAGACACAGATCTACACCCATACCTGCCGTGAAGTTGGAAAAAACCAAAGAGGTACTTGCACAGCACGGTGGGAAGTGTTCAGTTGCCACATGGCCACCAGTTCCTCTCAACACACAGCTGGGTGCACCACAATCGACGTCTGTCTGTGTGGGCGCACGTGCACGCACATCCACGGGAGGAGGATAGGTGGAAAACACGACTCCCACAAAGACTCACCAGTCGTTCTTCCAGATGCATACAGAGACAGCACCGCCTGAATTGCTACGTACCTGGCTGGCACATTGAACGTCTCAAACATAATCTGGAATTAAGGATTTGAAAACCTTTAGGATCTACACTCAAAAGTATCTGAAGGACAGTAATTTTTTTTTTGTCTTCAGTAAATACTGCCAGTTACTACTCCTGAGTCCCCTCCTGAACCGTGGTTCTTCTGTGAACAGCACGCTATGTTTTCTCTAGGATTTCACGAAAAATCACAGAAGTCAGTGGGTACCTTTCCATTAACCTCAGACTACGTCAGATTTTTAATGATAACATTAACTGAAGATGACACCCTGGGAGAACTTTTTTTACCCTGATGGCAGGACTGCATGAATGCAGCAATCTGAGGTATGTACGTATACACACACACCTATTTAAAAGATTTATAGAAGACGCAGATGGAAGAAACCACGAGGAATAATCTGTCTGTTCCCATCTCAAGGAGGAATCAGCCATTCCTGACACAGTACGATTGCCTCTTTAGGCCGTCGAGGGGAGCGAATGATTTTGCTTTTCCTTCTCTGGCAACTTGACTCGATAAGGAAGAGTACTTCAGAAACAGGAAAGAAAGACAGCACTTCTCCAGCAAAGTTCTGGTCCCTAAAACCACAAAAATGTATGAAGCATCATTTTTGCAATTAATGCAACAATGCACTTGACATCTGACGGCATTACAGTTCTACCCGAGTGCTATAGGCACGGGCCAGGTGCCACCAGTATCGGGGTCTGCCCTGCAACCAGCTCATGCTGTCCCATTTGTGGGGTTTAAGACATCGTGGGCTCTTCAGAGAATCCCTGCAAGAACACCCTGGAGATTTACAAACCAGGTTTCCTCACAGCAGGAACGTTTGGGGTTTTAAAGTTTGAGCTGCTTCAAGTTCCCGGTGTTCGATCCTTTCCCGTGTGCTTTACGAAGCAAGGCTGTGCCATAGGACCGACCCCAACGCTCTCAGATGAAATGGAAGCAGAATTTGACAGTACAACATTATTTAAGGTAAGAACAATCATTTTAGTTCTTGTTGATGTGCCTCTAACCGGAAGATTCTTTTTCACGTCAGGAAGCAGAATGATTTGATCGTATAAAATCATTAACAGCATTCATATAGCAATGTTTAACCATTAGTTCGAGTAGCTGGTCTTCTTCAACATTCATTCACGTTGCCATGAATCGTTATTTTTCTTCTAAAACCCTCAGGAAAAGGCTTTTAGAATGCAGTAGACCACCTACTTACCAGCAGCAGCCAACATTACAGAACTGTACCCAGACTCTGACTCCGTCAACGCAAGCCAGAAAGAAACTCCGTTCCCAAGTACCTCAGAAACGACATCGGAGGAGATACCGGAACTTAGGAGCAGAGAATTTTAAAAAGAGAAATGCTACAAAGCTTGGAGAGCTCAGCATCGCTCCTTGGCTCTGAAGAAAGCTGGACAGGACCAAGGTGTTCAGTCCTCCACGGTAAGAAATCATCTTGCCACTCGGTCGTGCACACAGCGTTTCACACCCAGCTTCCCGGGTAATGCTTGGGTCAGTACGGGCGCACTCAGAGAGACAAAATTCACAGGGAAAGCCCAGCACATCTGTGCAAGTTGCCGCTGCTTACACTTTTACTCACTATTGCTTAGATGCCAGAGAAGCAACTGACATTCATAAAATTAATGGTTGAATTCATGGTTGAATGTGGTTTTATTTAAAACAAATTGCCTCTGCAACCACACAGTCAGACCCGAGTTACCTTACACCAGGAGACTCTCTGGAATGCCTTCAAAGCCTGAAGCAAACAGCAGCCAAGTCCAGGAAGAAGTCTGTAGATCCCCAGAAGGTCTCAGACCAGCCGAAGCAAAAGCATTAAAAGCATGAGCTGTAACATGGAAAGAACTCTCGGGGCCACACTTACCCAGGAAAAGGTGACGATTTGTAAAAGCCTCTTTGTAAATGACATGATCTCACCTCCCATTACATTTATATCAGCTTCTGGAATGGAGTTCAGAGTATCTACACAGTTCAAGCCATTTTTTGAAACCTTATTTTTCCGTTTCTGCTTATCACAGTGACAGCAGAAAGGGCTGGATAAATCAGGGCAGAATTGCCAACACCTCTGGAGCCTTTCCCGCTCGCTAACCTGCTGTGCCTCATGCCAGAGGGTCACTCTCTCCCCTGAAGACAAGAATCCCTCACGCGAGCCCAGTAAGACTGCAAGGATTTGTAGGTCCGCTGTTGTCACTGCAAAGTGTTCTGCTCCACTCTCAAACAATTAGTTAAGAATAGCTTGTTATCATGCTGTTAACAGCCATCTTCAGGCTGGAAAGGGAAAAGTCTTACCATGTACAGTCCTCATGTTTCAACTGTACTTGCGCGTTTGTGTGGTGCACAGACTGAAGATAGCTGACTTCTCTCCGTGTTTGGGTGACGGCATGGCTGAAAACAGGCACCGAATCAGCAATCAGCCCTTCAGAAGAGACAAGCCGTTACCATTTTACAAAAAAAAAAAGACAGCAGTTGTATAGGGGAAGATTGAATTTCTATAGATAAAACCTTTGCCAGGCTAAGAAACATTCTAGAACCGCCAGAAGAAGAAAGTTCACAGGATTTACCTCCAGCGGTAACTCCGGCTGGCAGCATCTCCCATTCCACATGACAAACAGAAGTGAAGCAGAACATCAGATACAATGTGGTACACGTTAACTCTGCAAATGGAAATCCCAACCAACCCCCCTTTCTTACCTGCCCTGTGACCGCGCAGCAGGCCTCGCGTACAAGCATCCTCGCACCTGAAGCGGGTAATTCGATTCACTGACATCTGCTCAAAGTCAGCCTTGTCCCTGCCCATCGGTAAAACCGATGGAACCCTTCCATTTCCATACTCATTAAATTTTTCTTGTCCCATGAGATTTTTAAGGATTTTAGTCTAGCACAGAGGAAATCAAACGGCTACTCCTTTTTGTGACCTTATGTCTACTCCTTCAGACTTGCTTTGTTTTGGTTGTACCTCCATTTCACACAGACGTGAATGGAAATGCAGAGAGAATAAACACCAACAAACAACAGTACAGGGTGTAAAAACAAGACTCGAGCTTCCAGTGGCCATCGTCTTCACAAATCAGCTACTTTTTCAATCAGCCAAGTAGTTGTGCAGTTTCAGAGAACACTGTCACAAACTTGGATGTATTACTACGCAAGGCGAAACGCTCTATTACGTGTCTACAGAAACTGAATGCAAATCCTCCGCTTCTTACAGCCTCTTAGTTGAAAACCCGCCCTCTATTCGTTTGTACCTGGACGCCACGTATGTCAAATACGTAAGGTTGTGTCTTTATAAGCCTCAATTTCACGTGTTGAGCAGCTGAGAAACATTTTGCCCCAAAGAAATGCAATAACTAAACCCACCAACAAGTGCAAGTGAATAAAAAAAATAAAAGCCAAAACAAACAAACAAAAAAAACCCAAGACAAGCTACAGAAATTGCACCTTCAAACAACAGTAAAGGATCAAGAAGCTGAAGACATTTCTTCACGTCATCTCATTTTTGGATCTTTAATCATCACCTTAACTCACTACCACACACATGTCTGTGCACCTTGTCAGAGCCACTACAAACTGGGCGGCCAAAGAACAACCAACTTAAATCTTTTATTTTCAGCCAAATAAAAAAAGAAAAAAATCGAGCTCTTCCTTTATTGCACTCTATAACACTTCTTGTCACAACCAAGAAGCCAATAAACAGCAAAAGCTGAATATTCCTTTAAAATCCATAGTTTAACTCGTAAAATAAAATTTATATAGAAAAGATATCATTTACAACCCATTCAGTAGTAATCAATCATTATGTACTCACAAACCATATTCAATAACTCGTATGCAGCAGTTTCTTTGTAGGGCAGAGGGGAATGTTTTTCTCCTTAGCAAATATAATATCCCACTGTTAAAGAGCAATTCAAGTCTACTTTGGAGCAACTGGGATATACACAAATTTCTTTTTGTGATAGACACAAATTTATTTGGAGAAGCGTAAGATTCATTTGGGGTAACAAGAATATATACGACTGTGTCCAGTGCAGAGCTTAACTGCAGCATGTGAAACGTCCATTACCTTGAACTGGCACACCATTACCGAAAGGGAAATAATTTACGCAGCAAATGCAGTGTATTCAGAGAACACCAGTGAGTCACAATAAAACAATACACAATAAAACAGCAAGATGTATTGTAACTAGATATGTGAGGAATCAAAACCAGGATTTGGCTCTGGCCGTCAGCAGCTTACAACAGTAAAGACTTCGCCCTCGGAGCCATCTTCTGAAGGAAAGGGCTGCTCCTTTCATCTGGTTAGGAAACAAAAAATTTCAAGTAAGCAGTCATAAGTACAGGTAAGATGCTTCACTGCAACTTAGATTGCCGAGGCACTATAAACCTTTTGCCTCTGATGCAGCAACGGATGCCACAGCACAGCTTGTAAGCGTAAAAGATTCAAAGCCCAAAGAAAACAGCATTAATCAATGGGGAGAGGAATGGATACAAGATATTTGTGTATTATGTAATTACATATGCACACGAGAAGTGAAAATGCATAATTATATGCATACACATTTTATTTAATGGCTGCATGTATCATATAAATAGGATACGTCATATTTTAATTTGGACATAGGTAAAGTGTTTCATGGCACGGTTTACACAGCTGCCTGTATTTGATTCTGATTCACCATCCATAACCCAAACAGAAAGAAATTAAGGACTTTTTCTTTCAGTAAAGTGTAGTTTCAGAAGCAGTTTGCTGCTTTGAATGGCTGTCTCTACGGACCCCCCCATCCTCGTGATACCTAACACAGTAAGAGGGTACTTCACAGTCAGATTTTCAGAGAAAAGGCAGATTAGACACGTAGCTGCTTCATGCCAGTGCTTACGTATAAAGAGGACAACGCAAAATCAGTGACTCCCAGTCACTCACAAGGGAAATCCACACTCCAAGAATGTGCGACAGTTGAAAGAAAGGTATAGCAGAGGGAAGACAGGAAAAAGAAAGGAGCAGCATGAGGGCGATCACGAGCTGCACTGTCTGCAACCCAGTCTATAACTAGCAGTACACGGTGTACACACCACTTTTAAGTATCTCATCATTCAGGAGCTTTAAAAGCTTTCACTTACCTTTCGCACAATAACACGTTCACCAGGACTCAGGATTAAGGCTTCTCTTTCCTCCTCGGTTTCCATCTGAAGAGCGTATTCGCTAGCTACAGACCTGTAACCGCTTACTTCACATCTACAGAAAAATTACAGGGAGACAGCGGAGCACTGAATTAGCTACTCTTGTAAAGTACTGAATTCACAAAAGAAACATTGTTTTGTATACTTACATTACTGGTGAAAGGTCTCCACAAAAACCAGGAAGACTTAGTTGATGTTGCCAGGCCCTTTTCAGTCTCGATTTGCAATCTACTCTCAGGGTGTTTCCTTTATTCAGAATAAGCCCCATCATCGCTACCTGACTGAATGGTGCTTTTCAGATGATGGCAGTGATGGACACTTTATGTAGGCAGATGGACGATGGTATTTTAAATCTAAACAGTGGCTGCACTAAAGCTGTTAGATGTGAATTCTTTTTCTAACTTGGAAAAAGAGAAATATCACTGACTATCGAGTCCAAAATCTGAAGCAAGAAATTAAATTTAAAAAAATAATCCCAAAGCCCATCACATTTTCTTCATCCACAGAGTTAGACCTCGCTTTATAGCACAGTTACACATGCATTTGCATTGCTCCAAGTACTGTGGACTCACAGACAGGTTCTATTATTTGTTGTTCTACTTCTTCTATTACTTGCTCAGAAATCTAACACCCACAGGAAAAACCTATCACTAATCTCACTAAAAATAAAAGACAAAAACTCTGACGCTCCTCTTTCCAGTTCTCTAGTACGCGCTGCATTTACTCCAGGCAGAGGGTAAATGAAAACATCACCATGCATTCATCCAGGATGGCTCTGGCTCTCTGAACGTGCAAGTTATTTCCAACCACCTAAGAGTTTATTGCAGCCATCTGTCACATACTTCAAAAGTGTAAGAAAAGAAATACCTTTTACAGACACTTTTCTTTCAATAGAAAAAAACACCTTTGACAGACAGCAGTAATTTACCTGTGACTTCGCTCCTCACAGAGTCCAAGAGCCTCTTCCGCAGATTCTCTCCTCCTCCTCTCTTCCGCCAGTGTTTCTGGCAGCTGCGAGAGCGCCTGCTGCACCGAGTCGTGCTGTTGCTCAGTCTCTGCAAGCCTATGACAAAAGGAAATCCAAAATCAGTATTTTACATACTTCAAGAATTACTTCCGTCTTCTTTTTTGTTACGGAATGTTCTTCTTAGTGATCAATGCTTCATTAGAATGAGATGCTTTAGACTAGATCTTGAAATAAAAGTCACCAGTAAGTATGTATCTTTACAAAAACAAACCAGAAACATTACCAGATGAGAACAATTCAAGAATATGGCTAGGATTCATTTAATCCACTGTATAGCCACGGCTTTCCCTTTGCCCCCAAACACCTTAGGGGCATAGAAAAGCATTACTTTCGCACTTACAACACAGCTGTTAGGAAAACAATATTGCTAATACATGCTGGCAGTCCTGACCTTTTTCTGAGTTCATTTAGCTCCATGTTGTCTATTTCCACAACAACCGCACATCTTTCCTGTGGAGCTCCAGGGGGAACTTCTGCTCTAGTTTCATCCTAGAAAATATTAAAGGGGAAAAAAAAGCCAGTCAATATCTTTCTACTTGCTAAAAATCTTTATTTCGACTAAAGAAGCCACAAGCACCACAAAGCAGTGGAGTAAACCAACCTTTGTGCCACTTCATCTTCTAATTTCCAGAGCTGCAATTTTCCAAACCTCTTTTCTAACGGAAAGTTGGTGAAGAATCCTGCCCGTGTGTGCTGCAGGACTTGAAGGACACGTGTACACTGCGTAACGCAGCCATCTCTGAAGGGTGAGCAAAGCATCCACACAGCCACGTCCTCATTGATCACTGACCACAGTTTCGTCAGTAATGCAGCTGTTTGTTTATTTTTTACTTTACAGTTCTCCTTGTCTGACTTTAATTCTGTTTACACAAGAGTAAGGGTTGTCTTATGTACCTATCCATGTCCTGGGTTCGGCCAGGTCAGGGTTAATTTTCACTGGAATCCAGGAAGGGACACAGCCAGGCGGGCTGACCCAACCTGGCCAAGCAGAGCAGGGTATTCCATACCGTGTGCCCTCATGCTGGGTGCCGCTGGGGGGGAGCGGGGCGGCGGGAACTCGCTTGCAATTTCCAGTCTGAGCCAAGAGGGGTGTTTTGAAGAACACAAGTTTTACAGCACTCTAACTTTCAAATACACCAGACACCACCAATTGAGCAATATTTCTGTGTTGATACCAGCTCAGACTCACATGAGCTACTGAGGATCTCGGCTGTTGTTCTAAGTTACCTTTGAATTAATCTGCTGAAAGTGCAGCTCCTTCTGCTTTTATTTGCTCCGCCAATTTTTCATCTTTCCCTTCAAGATCTGCCTGCAATTGCTTATTAACTGAAGCCTTCTCTCGTGTCTCTATTTCCATCCTGTTCATTTGTTTAAGTATTTCATTTAACTGGTTATTAAGTTCATTGCACCATGTCTCTCTGGCTTTCAGATCTCCAGTTAATTTAAGTTTCGTCTCTTTATTTTGCTGCTCCAAAACCCCAAGCTTCTGCTCTAATGAAATAATGCACTCTTGTTTCTCCTGTAATTCTTTGGTAATTGTCTCCTGATGTTCAGTATGCTCTACATGCTTCCTAGATAACTCAGCCAACTCTTCATCTTTTTTAGCATTTTCCAAAACTAGTTTGTTGTATGAATCTTTAATTGATTTTAACTCATTTTCAAGTGTTTGTGCTTTAGTCTCTTTCTCTTTAAGCAAATTGTCCCATTTTTCCTTTAGAGCATTGTTTCCCTCAAGCTGAGATTTCAAATATTCAGTTTCTTTTCTTTGTTTATCCTTAGTTTCTTGCAGCTTTTCAGATGATTTACTAATTTGTTCTTTCAGCAAAGTAATTTGTGACTCACACTCTGCAAGTATGTTACGGTATGCGACCTTGTTGGCTTTGAGTTCAGAACGGAGCTCCTTCATTGTCCTGCTGGTCTCACTGCTTTGTCTTATTAATTCCTCATTTTCTTTGGTTTTAGCTTCATTCTCAACTCTCACTCTTTCTAGCTCCAGTCTCTTTGTATTACTTTGCTCAGAAAGGACAGATATCTTCAGGCTTGCACCTCTGATATCGGCTGTTTGTACTTCTTTCAGGAAACGAGTTTCCCTTTCAGCCTTTGATAAAGCCTCTTCCATCCCTTCTATTTCTTCCTCTTTGCATTGCACTTGACGCTTCAGGACCATCACCTGTGCGGCACATTCTGTCATATTGCGAGACAGGACAGACACCTCCCTGTCTTTTTCTGCCACTGCTTCTTCAAGATTATCAATTTCTCTTTCGCGTTTCTGGAGATCTTGAAGAAGTTGAGATCTTTCCTCTAAATGGCTTGTATTCAATTTGTCAAGCTCTTCATTTGTCTGGTCCAGATCCAGCTGCATCGACTCTACCACGCCCTCTTGTTTCAAAGTCTAAACATCAAGAAAATAATGTTACCAGAATACTTCAAACATACGTTAGAGGGAGAATGGAAGTTACACTCCACATGTAGAACAGCTATCTAAGGTAATCAATCTGTACCCAACCGTACAGCCACAAGATAACCACGTTATTCTGTGGACTGTTTTAGCACACAGAAAGTTTAGTCTATGAAATTTTTAGCAGCCAATGCTGTTATTTTGCTGACATTTAAATGGGCCATGTTAAAAGAACAGCAAATTTCTTCTCTTACTTTATTTTAATGAGTTAGTTACCTTTTCCTTCAGTGTAGCAACTTTTTCTGTTAGATCCCTGATGACTCTCTTCTGCTCAGTGTTCTCCACTTCATAAACACTGCATTTCTTTAAGGCTTCATTCAGCTTAGTATTCAAAATAAAAGTCAATGTGATAGAAACGTATAGAATTGTATTAAAATTGTGATGTTACAGTTATAATATTAAATTTACCTAACACTGGAGTTTATGTTTTGAAATTCATAAACAAAGATAACTTAGCAACCCAGGCAAACATAACTACTTTCATGCAAAGCTCTGTGATGTGTCTAAGAAATCCTCACACCCAACTTCAAGCAACTACATGAAGCGAATAAAACTGTAAAGAAAGAGCAAAACCCTTCAGATACAGAAAACAGCAATATTGCTGCTGCGACACAAATAGGAACTTACGGCTAATGCTCACCAGTTCCAATCAATATTATTTCACAAGAACTTTAACTTACTTTTTGCTCAGTATGCACAGAATTTTCACCAAGCTCTTTGTTCAGAAGATCCTTTTCTTGAAGCAGTTACCTCCAAGTTTCAATTTGCTCTAGTTTTTCTGTCGTGTTCAACAGCTTTTCTTCTTTTTCCCCAAGGGAAGTTTCAAGGAAGCTATTTCTGTCACTTCATCTAACAAGGAAATACATAGTTAGATATTTTGAACACAAAGCTCGCTTTAAGCTTTCTAGACTTATCAGCCCCAAACTAGGTTCCTAAAAGAATCATTATTTTTACACTTTCCATTTACACTTGCAACTACAAAAACAAGATTACTGCAACCTGAAGCAGGATCAACTCACACTTTGCAGGTGTTTTAAGAGATCATACTTCTCATCAGACGTCCAAGCTTGAAACAAAGAAAGCGAATCCTACACAGAGCTGTAAAAAACCTTCATCTTACCCTTTGAGCTGTTCATGCAAGCCACAGATCAGAATGTGATGCTTTGCCGCATCTCGCGTTTGTTGGTTGCGTAACTGGGCAAGCTGAGTTTGCAAATGCTCATTCTCATTCTGCAACAAAAGAAGAGTGAAGCGGATTATCACGTACCAACACCCAGAACAGCACAAGATAACTGGAGTCACAAAAATCGGACTCTTCAGGAGATTTACATCCCACACGGTAACAGAGACCACTATTCTAGCACATGAGCAGATCATCAGTGCAGAACACAACACTGATACCAGCAGCTCAGATGTGATGTTAGTTCACACCGATGCAACTCACCTTGCAGAAACACCTCCTGCAGCAATGCTATGATAGCATGACCTGAAGGAGGACTGCTGTACACCCAAAGCAACACACACACTCACACTGTGTTAAGGCAGCTTACTTCTCTTAAGAGGGGAAGCTACTGCTTTGAAAAAATACTTTCCTCATTGCTTTGAAGACAGTACCAAACTTGCAATTTATTTTTGCCTGTTTTTTAAGGTTGAAGGAATGCAAAAATCTGCATATGGGGGATTGTGGAGAAAAGAAACAGGAAGCAAGCTGCATTCACACAGGTTTGTGGTTTCTTTTTTTTGGGGGGGGTGGGGGGGTGATTTTTTTTTTGGTTTGTTTTTTTTTTAAACACAGTGCACATCTCCTACTCTAGCCAGATACACTGAATCAATTCAAAAATAAAACCACAAAAAAAAACTGGCAACAACATCCAAAAACCAAAAGCAGAACATGTATCCAGACTCCACAGCAAACAGGACACAGAATCACACAGAATGGTCGGGGTTGGAAGGGACCTCTGTGGGTCATCTAGTCCAACGCTCCTGCCGAAGCAGGGTCACCTACAGCAGGCTGCACAGGACCGCGTCCAGGCGGCTCTTGAATATCTCCGGAGAAGGAGACTCCACAACCTCCCTGGGCAGCCTGTTCCAGTGCTCCGTCACCCTCAGAGGGAAGAAATTCTTCCTCACGTTCAGACGGAACTTCCTGTGCTTCAGTTTGTGCCCATTGCCCCTTGTCCTGTCGCTGGGCACCACTGAAAAGAGCTTGGCCCCATCGTCCTGACACCCACCCTGCAGACATTTCTAAGTATATATTAGGTCCCCTCGCAGCCTTCTCTTCTTCGGGCTGAACAAGCCCAGCTCCCCCAGCCTCTCCTCGTGGGAGAGATGTTCCAGTCCTCTCACCATCCTTGTAGCCCTCCGCTGGACTCTTTCCAGTAGTTCTTCATCTTTCTTGAACTGGGGAGCCCAGAACTGGACAGAGTACTCCAGAGAAGGCCTCACTAGGGCAGTGTAGAGGGGAAGGAGAACCTCCCTCAACCTGCTGGCCACACTCTTCTTGATGCACCCCAGGATCCCATTGGCTTTCTTGGCAGCCAGGGCACACTGCTGGCTCATGGTTAACCTGGCAAACTTGTCACCTCTGATGAAAATACGCTAGCATTTTGCAGGAGGCAGAACACACCTGTACCGCCCTCAATAGCTGCCCTTCTTCATCTACACCAAACGTTACCTGTCTTGAAAGGTTTTGTTACAAGATTCTCAAATAATAATTAACATATCAGGTTGTCTTTCATCTTAAAATCATTAATTCTTTTTTATATTTGTGCAGCTTAACAGACAAAGAACTATGAGTAATGCACTGAACCTGAAGGAGTCTGAGGAAGAGATCAGTTGTATCATTTAGTGAAAGTAAGGTTTACAAGTTATCGTAGTAACTCATCAATCAGGAAATACTAAAAAATAACCTTCCTCATAAATATTTATTTCACTGTTCCTTTTGGTGCCTCCATTGAATACTTTTACAATATCAATATATATCAAATTAATATCTGGTGTTTAGATTGTATACATATAAATAAGTATTAGTTATTACTTAACTTTTATATATTTGCACAGTTTCTTTTCTATAAATGTGTGTGTATATATGCACAGAAAAATAGTAATAATACACACACAGTTACAGAAAAGAAACTTGAGGGATGTAAGAAGAGGGACACTTCTGCCAGTAGTAACAAAATCTGTTTCAGGACCTTCTGACAAAGCCCCCCTAACAAACAATAATGAAAATCGGGTTGCCTTTTACTAGGTTTCTAAAACAAATAACAAATAACAAAGCTTACTTCCAAACAAGTTTCTCCCTGAGCTGAACAGAAGCAACAGGTTTCAACTTCAGAGCATAATCTAGCATGTGTACACCCTCTGCCAACAGAATGACGAAGCATAATGCCTTGACATGTTTTTGCTAGCTGCAAATGGGCATTTCTGTCTTACTGGAGGCTACGACTCCAAGAATATCAACAGAGAATAAAACGATTCTCTTCTATCATGAGGTTTTTACACAAACCGAAAAGCTCACCTGAAGAGTCTCCATTCTACCTTGAAGCTTCACTCTGTCTTCCAGATCCTGACAACGCTCTTCTAGAAGAAGAATTGGTTCCTGCAGTTGATTTCCTTCCATTTCCAACTCTTCAACCACAGTCCGTAAACCTGCTTCTGTCAAAGAAGAAAAATTATTTCAAGAAAGGCCTGCTAACATTCCTCAAGTCTAGAAATGGTTTCAGCTTTTTATTCACAATTCTCCCCAGTGTTGGGAACAAGCAGACCTCAGCCATTTCCAGTGGAAGTGCCCGAGACCCTGCTTTTCCAAAAATTAGATGGCAAAAGTTCCCTCAGCTGCTGAAAAAACAAAATAAAGTTGCACAGCTCAAGAACTCGGAGAATCTGGCAGAAATGTTCTCAACAATACTGTGGCTCATGTTACGTTAATCATAAGCTATCAATGTACTTGCAGGATCAGATCTTAAGCACTTGTTAATAAACAATTTAAACCGGTCTATATCAAAGTTTGCAAGTGAGTCTGTTCCATTTCAACAGCGAGATATATTTGCAGCCTTTACCACTGATATAAAAACATTTGCATTGAAAAATAAGACTTTGATTTTTAAATTAAAAGCATACAGCAATGGAACGCCATTCTGTTTTGTAACATAACTGTTACAGATTGGAAGCACAGTCCCAGGAACAAGACTCGTAACTGAACAAACACATGGCCTTGCCACACAGGACATTTCACGGGCACCAAGGCTCAACCAACTCCAGTGTGCAGACGTATTTACGTTCTGCTTCTGAACCAAAACTAGGCAGCTCATCCAGCACGCACATGCTTTGAAATGAAAAGGAAGAAAATGCAAGCCAAAAAAATGCAACAAAGATTAGAATACACCACCAGGGGGTTGTTAGTTGAATTTGGAAACAAAAATAGACACAAAATACAGATGCTGTGCATGCTTTCATAAACTGTCTAGTCGCTATCACACCTGCGTTAGGTGAAGTGTACTCTGGCCACCAGTCTCCCATGTTTTCTCCTTCAGCTGAATCAGTGCTATCCAAGGTGACGTGCAATTCTTGAAAGCTTTGCTTTCCATCAAAGTTGTATTCTTCCTACGCGTAAAAAATGAGAATGAAGTTCAATTTAAAGAAGAAAAGAAGCAAGGGTAAAATACATATCCTGTTATTAAAAGCATAGTTTCAATTCTAAGTCCTAAAGCTCAGCAAGTGATTGAGGTGCCTGAATGTCAGCATACGGGAGCGCTGTGGACACTAGAGCAACCTGCCCAGCTTCTAGCTAGTATTTCCAGAGAAGCCAAGCCTCCCACAGGTTTTGTGCGGTGTCAGCCAGCACTTTTAAGACACCCCTATGTTTGGATACCTTCATTGGTCCCCTGATTTCTACAGTTAACAGGGTCCTCTGAATTTCAGGGTAAAGGATTGGAGTTCACTAAATTTAAGATTATTCTGCCAGTGGTATGTTCATGTGACAGTGACATCCTAATTCTTACAAAAGATCTTCATTTTCTCGTGTGTCTTACAGCACCACCTACCTAGAAGCAAACCTGAATGAACTGACACCACTTACTAATAAAAGTAAAGCTCCACCAACAGAGAGTTTTATCAAGATTGTATCTAAACCAAAATAAATGGCCTTAACACATGAAGAATGCACACAGCTTCAAGCATGCGAATTACTCCAGAGTGAAGCTCGTTATTGTTCAATGTAAAATTAAGTAGACTCCCTACTCAAGGAACAGAGAGGCGTGATGCCATTGGAATTTCTCGTCTTCTGGCTACACACCCGATCATTAAATTTACCAAAGTTTTCACTTATACAACCAATCTAAGTTCTTAAGCCCTTCGTGTATTTAACAAAAACCCCTAGTTTTATTAGCATAGAGGTAAAAATAAATTCTTATCTCTTTTAACCCACCTGAAGCTTGCTGCTGCTCCGATTGCTTTTTCTTCTTGCTTGCTGCAGCCTGCCCATTCCTTGAACTGTGGTCGGTTCCTCCTCCAGCTCCTGTTGCCCTGAGACTATGGCTGCATCAGAGCAGCCAGGAAAGAACCAGTCATCCTCAATCAGTTTTGTGCCACAGGAAGGCTATCACATTTACATCAGACACTACTACATAAAGAGAGACCAGGGACAGGCTGAAGTCCCTATCAATGACTGACAGCAACAAGATTAAAGAAGCAATCCATCGCGTTCACCTTGTGATTTCCCTCCAACATTACTACGTAGAACATCAGAATAAAGTCTGCACATCTCGCTAAGAAGCGGCAAACTGAAGTCTAACTTTACTTCTTCATCAGCTCTAAATGAAGACTTTATACAGGAGACTGGAAAGGGTGAGGTTATGCTGATACTCAAAAAAAAGCCAAACAATTCAAATGCCAAACTAGATCTCGTTTCAATTTACCAGGTTGAAATATACCTGATTTGTACGACAAAGGCATCCATCAGCTGAGACAACTGTGGTTTTTACAATCTGAACAATCACGTTAGTTTTTACGGAAATGCCATACGTCCCTTTCAGCTTTAATTTTAGTACGAGCTACAAAGCCAGATCATTTGAGGAAGTCACAAGCATCTGTTACACTGCAAACCGGCATCAAACCATCTTATCGTAAATTAATCATACCATTCTTCTTAAGACAAAGATAAGAATCACTTTGAAATAAACACACTGAGTAAATTCGGAGTACGAAAGCTTAGGCAGGCATTCTGTTCATTGTTAGAAATGATTTTTCATTTAAAGTACATTCCCATCTGTTTTGTGATAGGACAAAACACGTTTGGGGTAACAGATGAAGAAACAGACGGCTCATGCAAAGCAGACAGGACAGAACAGCCAGCGAAAAGACACGACAGTAAAGGTGGCTCCATACTAACTGAAAATTACATGAATCAGATAGTTACAAATTTAGCTTTCAATTTAACCACATCACTCCACGGTTGTTCTCACAGCATGCAAAATGCAGGGAACTTATGTCGATGCATCTGTGAGGTAAACACCAGAAACTATGAGGAGATTCAGCCCTGCTGGAAATAGTCAGCTTTCATCCCAGCTGTCCAACGATTACTTCTACCACGAATTTCATCAACACACAATTCTCTAACACCTACTAGACTTAAGTTCTTCCTGTGATATTTCAAAATTGCATACTTCACATGTTGTCACAAAAGACTAGAGGAAAAAAGTCAAAGAAAAGAATTAATGACCCTCTTAAAATGAGGACTGCTAAATTGGATTCTGCTTCTGGGTTTAATTACATTTTGGCTTTTGGCACTGTCACATTATCTGCATTCATTTTACACACCTTTGTTTCTTTTCAAGTATAGATTCTACAGGGATTTTTTTTTTTTTTTATAAATTACACAAACCTCTTCAAAGACACAAAAATAAAAGAAAATTGCCACTGTCACATTCTCCTGCCATTCCAAGAGCTGATTCTGCAGTTCATCCACACTACCTGATTCACTGGCCTAACAAGAGAAATTGCATAGGAAAACATATTTACCAAATCCCACTGCAAATGTAAATAAAAAGTAGTAACATCCAGCAACCATAACAGCTAAATGTGACCAACGCTTCCAATGTGCCTTTGTCAGCTATCTTACAATTTTTGTAAACAGATATAATTTTTGCACTCTCACTAACGATATTTTGAATAAATTCACATAAACTCCTACCCAGGTTTATATCTGAGCTATGACACTGTGCTCACCAAAATGGCTTTTACAGGCTCTATTGTTTGTCTTTTTCTTTCTTTACTGTATCTAAACTAATTCCCTGTGTGCTACTGAATAGATGTGGTCACATTCAGGATCAAAAGTAGCATTTTTGTTACAGATAACATCAAATTATGTACAACACTGTTCATCTCAGTATGTCCCACATGGCAAAACGCAAACGCTGAGAGGTCAGGCACACTGCATTCAAACCTGAGATTTAGCTTCCAAGAGAGCTGAAGAGCTTGGTAACGTCAAGGAACCGATAACATCAAGGAATGGCTCCCCACTGCCACTTTTTTTTTTTTTTTTAAAGTATTATTTAACAAAACTGTTGTTGTTTGTCTTGGCCTGTTAATCAGCTGCTAACACCCAGAAACATTTCCCATTAAGTGCTCGAAACTTCAGCTATTTTTCAGTCAGGAAGAAAACCATAGTGTTTTTCCATGCTCTCATGCTAAGAAGTGTGCCAGACAGCTCACAGCACAAGTGAAAGTGATCTGCCAAGCAGTCATTTGTGCCGTGAATGATTCCAATAATCCAAAAATGCTACCAGCCATAGTATGTGCACATGTTTGCACCTTCAAACATAGCGCTACAAGAAAGAGGCGTCTGGCGGTTCTTCAGCTAGAATTCTGCACAACTCCTTTCACTGTTACACACAAGTTCCTCCGTGCCCAAACAACAGCCGCATCCCCAAACTCCTTCCTTGCATAAAACTTTCAGCTTCAATTATCGTCAGCACAAACCACCTACTGCTTCATTACTCTCATTTTGTCTGATCACCATATAGATCTTTACTCAACGATCATCCAAAATTAAAAATGGCATTTCTTAACTATTGAGATAAAAACACCACAGCCAAGACACCATCTTTTCCACCACACAATGTAAGTATTTTTAGTGTGTTTACTTACATTTTCCATATATGTAGCATCTTTTCCTTGGAAACGCTATCTTTCTTTGCTTTGAATATTTTTAAGACTTCCAGTTTGCTCCTGGAACAAGCTACATTTCTCTTCACTGCCTCCAACTCTCTTGCTAAGGTTCTGAACTAGAATCTGCATGCTTTGGAGCGAGGATTCTTTAACAGCCAGCTCATTCTTTAGAATGCAAACCAAAAGACAATTAAAAGAAGGGACCCAGAAAAAAGATACAGTAATCATCATGAAGCTGACTCCTAGCCCTTCCCTCAGAGTTAGAGCAACATTCAACTCAAAGCTCAGGTTTGGTTTGAATTGGAATGAAATTTGTCAGCACCTTCTGAAGTCGATACTAATACATACAAATGATACTGACAAAAGTAATAAAGAAATATAGATCTACTAACATAAATGAAAATAATCAGTAAAGAATTTGGATTCACGTGAAGAAGTGCAGAGGATTTGTGCTTCAGAGAAAGATGCACCGCATAACGCAGCAGAATTTGCTGATTCCTTGAAATCTCTATGGAGATTTTCTATTTCAGCTGCTAATATACCTTCAGTTCTTCATTGGGCACGAGTATTCCATTGGCAACACCACTTGATCCACACGCTGTCTGTAAATCCATGATGTAAGCATCTCTTTCAGCTCACTTCTTCTCTATCTCTGCCAGCGTGGCATCCGTTTCAGCCCCACGACAGCGCTGGGCCTCCAGTTCAACACTCTGAAAACGAAAAGACAGCACTGCTGGTCATGTATACTTCCACCATCTACAGCACAGAAGAACGGTTTAAATGTTTCCTTATTGCCTCTTTTAGGGTACTGAAAAAATTACAGTCGCATTTCTGACCTGGTTCAGTTTTAACTGTAATCTTTAATTAATGAGCCTTTCTCTCTGAAATTCTGCAGCATTCACATTCCTGCCGCCTGCCAGTGTCAACAGCCACGTCCACAAAACCCATCACTGCACACAACAGCTACAAACCATAACACGAAATCATCCCTTGAAAGAAAGAGAGGGACGGGGAGCAGGACAGAGAAACGGAGAGAGAAAATAAGCGATGGGGAGCAGGGCAGAGCACTAGGAAGAGGAAAATAAGACAAGGCAGAGGACCGAGGAGCTCAGAGAGAAAGAAGGGTCGAAAGGAAACGCCAGAGAGGTAGAGAAATCAAGAAATACAGGGACGAGGAGCCTTGCAGAGACGGAGCACGAAAATGTAGGGCCGGTGAGCGCGAAAGAGGGAGAGAGAGACGGGGGCAGGGGAGGAGATGAAGAAGAAAGGAGAGAAAAAGATGGCAACGGAGCGCAGGGGACACAGACAGAGAGAGAAAAAGGAGAGTGAACAGGAAAAAAGGGACCGAGAAACAAAGAAAGGGTCAGATCTAGACAAAGAGACCAAGAAGGGGGCGAGGGGCGTGTGTGCAGGGAAACCCCAAAACAAACCAGCAAGGGGCTAGAGAACAGAGAGGGAGAGAAAGAGAAGAAAGGGCCATGAAGCAGGACAGAGAAGGAGAGAAAGGCAAAAAGGGAGAGCAAAAAGAGCCGGCTGGACAGGGAGGTACAGCAAGAAACGACCGGACAGGCAGTAGGACAGAGAAATAGAGACAGGGAGCCGGCTAGAGAAATTCTGGAGGGAGAAAAAGAGGGAGAGGGAGCACGACACAAACACAGACAGAAGACGGGAGGTACAGGGAAAGGAAAAGAAAAAAGAAAAATAAAGAAATCACAGCAGCGTGGGAGAGAGAAGGATCCAGGGGAGGGCCTGGGACGCAGAAGAGGGGCGACAGGGCCCCGAGGGCCCGCCACTCACCGCAGCTCTCGCTCTCCGCGCTCCCGGGAGACTCTGCCGCTTCAGACGCTTCTCTCTCCTGCTCTCCTCCATTCCTCTTCCCTAACTCCGGTCGCTTGGCTGTCCCCCACCTAAGACAAAACGTCCATGTCTCGCAGCTCTTACGAGACAAGGCTCCCTACGCACGTAGCCGCGCTCGCGCGCTCCACAACCGGACCATGCTGCTGCTGGTGACACATACAGACCCTGCGGGGCACGCTGGCGGCCTGGCCTGCTGCGGGCTACCAAGAGGGAGCCTTCCTCACCCGCACAGGCAGGCTCTCTCCTGCCTGCAGCCCCAGCCAGCTGCCAGCCAGCTGGCCTTCCATTTCTTCTTCTTCTTCTTCAGCCTTCTCGGGACTCTCCAGCTTCAGCCGCGACACCTCCTGCCCGCAGCCACTCAGCGCTCCGCCTCCCCCTTTTCGCCCCCACGCCGCCAGCACAGCGAGGCCCGGCACACGCAGCCCACACAAGCCCGGAGCGGGCGCAGCCAACGGCATCCCCAGGCCACGAACGGACAAACGCGTCCTCAGCGCGGCCCCTGCCACACACAAACAAGCAGCGGCCACCGCCTTCAGGGAGGCCGAGGCACGCTCCAGGGCCAGCGTCCCGCCCGCACCACGGGCCTTGCGGGAGGCCGGGCGCTCCGGGACAGGCTTCAGGGGACGTGCTGCAGCTGGGGGCGGCTGCGCGGGGCGACAGGGGCCGGGGGAGCGCTGCCGGCTTGGGGGGGATGCCCGCCTCCTTCCCCCCTTCCCTTCCGTCACCTCCTGCCTCTGGCCCCGGGGCTGCCCGCACCCGGCTCGCCTCCTGCAGCCTGCCGCAGCGGCCGGCTCCAAGCTTCCCGTCCCACCACCCTCGGGCACCCACCACGCACCCCCGCACCCGCCGGAGGGGAGCCCGCGCCTCACCGCTGGCCTCTCTGCTCCCCCGCCGCCCCGACACCCGACAACACACCGCCGCCAGGCTGCTACGCCGCACCGCGCATGCGCCACGAGCCGACGGCGCGCCGGAGGGGACACACCCCGCGCCGAACGCCGGCCTGCAGTACCGCGTGGCGCCCACGCGGCGGCGCCAGCGGGTACGGCGGGTACAGCATCCTTATGGGGGTGCGTCCTCCTGGCTGGTAGAACAACTCTTACAAATGCACGAGAAAGGGAGGTGGATAGCATAACTACTGTTCTCAGTCTCGGAAAACACCCATCACTGAAATGTTAGTCTCATTTTAGCATCAAAAATTAGAAGTAACTTGCTAATTTCTATGACATCCATCTACCGTGGTTTTTTAACGCATGCAAGCAAGCCAAACCACCCTCAGAGGTGAATGAGCACAGGTGATGTGTAGAGGAACAGCACTACTTATCGCCGACAGGACGCGACAGAAGTATTTAAAAGCACTTGCGATGGACAATAGAGGGGCCAGCTTCCTCATATTCATCTTTGCTGACCCACATTTGCTGAAAAGTGGACAGAGACGCCAGTATTGAACCCCCAGTCCAGACAGAGTATTTACATTCTGCTGGTGCAATCATCCAGAAGAGAAGCACAATCTGTTGTAAATAAAGTGACAAGCAGCTAACACAGTAAACATCTCTTTGGAGGAAACAACTAGGTGAAACGCTTTTCATCATCAAAGCACAACTCCAATGAAGTAAAGCACCGAAGAGGTAGAAAGGCTGCCATATTTTGTCTTCCACCTTGAGTCGACAGAGCTGCTATAATGTTACTATGAACAGACAAATACCGCAGCCCGTGAGAGATCTGCAGATGGCCTACAACACAGCTACCAAAAATTTACAAACGTATACGAAAGAAAAGTAAAGGTTTGAAATATTTATCCAATTTGGTTGTAAATAAAGACCGCTGGGACAACACTGCACAGAACGGTCGGAGCATTTTTCTAATGATAAAGGAATTCTTTTACGTAAAAAGAATCCCAAACCCCAAAACACTGAGATACACTGGCACTGTGTATCTAGCTAAGCACTAGATGTGAAGCTAGAAGACCTCCCGCTGATTCCCGCCTGAGCCACTCAATTGCTCAAATACACTGCATGTACCCCTGCTCCTGCGTGCTCCCGTTTCCACGCCTGCCACTCCACGTCATGCCCGTGCAACATGTCGTCTGCTGCCTGACAAACATGGCCTCTCTATTTCACTACACATTGCCTTGCTCCAAGGCAAAAGGGTCCTTCCAAACAGCTAACAAGCCGCAGACTTTGCACGCTGCTTGGATTTTGGATTTATTCTTTCACCCTTTTCTCTGATAGCCAAGCCTTGAAGCCTACAATATCCCCTGTATCTTCTCAGGTTGGTCATGTTCCCTTTAGTATTTACAGCTCCATCTTCTCTAGGTTCATCCCTACCTATCTTGCTGTTCTGTGGTGTCTTTCAAGGAGCCCCTTTCTCCTTCTTAGCCCTATTTCACTGCGAAGCCCACAGGACTGTCTTCCTTAACTGTTCTTTCACATTTTCTCAAAATGACCTCAGAAACTCCCATGGCTTCAGCAACCATTTCTATTCCAGTACCTCTCCAATCCCTCTCTTCATTCTGCTTTGGCTGTTAGGAGGAAAAGAGGCATGAATTAAGCAGGCTGTCCGAGGGTCTCCTAACATCAGGGCCTGGGATGCAAGACCTGCACATTCCCTTGTGGACATTTGCATTTGACTATAGGATCTAACTTTCCAACAAAAGCTTCTTCTGGAAGCGCAGGTGTGCAAAATTACCTGAATCTTCATAGCACTTGGAGCCAAAGCGGTAATCTCTTTCTGCATACGATCGCCAATCCCAGGATACATCGTGGTTCCTCCAGAGAGGACGTTATTGGCATAGAGATCCTTACGGATGTCGATATCACATTTCAGAGTACTGTTGTAAGTGCTTACGTGGACACCTGCAGATTCCATCCCTGAGTGGAAAGAAGTTTCAACACATGTGATTTCTCTTTCTTCCCTTCTTTTTCTTACTGTTCAAATGAAAGGGAAGCTCAGTAGTCCAAGAGAATTCCAGGAAAAAAAACCTACGTGATGCTCAGGAGAGCATCTCGTGGTACTGTTCCTTGCTAAAGAAAAGGAACAGACCAGATAAAGTCCAAACTGTGTTCCCAGGACTGTAAGTACTAGACTTTTAAACTAGCTTAACACGCATATTTTGACAAAGATCTGTGATCCAGGAAGTCCCGATTTCCACCGCTACGTTTCTGACACCACTGTTGAACACCAACGCTGATCCTCGATACACTTCTGGCAGCCAAATCCCCCCACCTCCTAACGAGCATTTCTCCCGCTGATGTTCAAATGCAGAATATTTGAACATCACTCCTGCTGATGTTCAAAGGCAGAACTTGGAGCTATATTAATGCTTCAATAGTTTGCTTTCTACACACAAACGCAGCTAGCTTTACCACTTCGTTTAATGGAAATCGTGCCAAACTGCCCGCAGTCATTTGGCTCACTCCTCACGAGTGGAATTTAAATTGAAAGTAGGAAATTTGTGTGAGGGCAGTACAAGTTACCATAGAAAGTGGCAGTCATCCACTGGATAGAATGGGAAATTTGACACTACAGATAAAACTACTGGAAAATAACGTACGATTTCATTTTGTATGATTACATTACAGATTAATATAATAAAACAATAAACTGCAGCAGCATCTAGATATAAAACCCACATAAGCAGCACCGTGCAGTTATACATCAGCCAGTCGAGATAAAAAGCATGATCTTCTGACAGTACTCTAAATCATCACCTTAGAAACTCTACTGCACTTGGAAGAGGCTGAAATCATCTTACGATGCAGGTACCTCTAAACTGACATTTTCAAAATCCAAAGCCACATAACAAAGCTTCTCCTTGATGTCTCTCACAATCTCCCGTTCCGCTGCAGACAGCCAACAAGATTTTAATCAACATACAGTACAACAGCCAGGACACAGACTTTCTCATGCACATTTCCCTGAGTTCATGATGGTCGTGTGGTTCATTGGCCCTCTCTCTTGTCTCAGCAACATTACTTTCCCTTTGGATTACCAGATTTCCCTCATCGGCAAGTAACAGATATATTGTACTACAGAATACTGCAAAGATTAATGTTTACATGTCTATGTCACAAAACCTTGACCAGATCTCCCGAGGGTCACCCATTGCCAGCTACTAACTTTGTTCCTTTCTCTGTGGAAGAGGTATAATCAAAACACAACAACCCGTTCAATTTGCCAGTAACTCAGGATTCCCAAACGCGGTGGCATCCTTGTCCTTGATGCTCAACAAACACGCTGAAAGCCAAAGCCAGGAGCATCCCATTAGCTAACAGGAACTGTTTTTCCCAGGCCAACCTAGTGACAGGCATTTTGATGCATCTCACCAGGTACAGGCTTCCTGCATAAGATGACAAGTAACAGAGCAAACATATGCAAAGCATATCCAAAGCCCAGCTCATTACCAGTGGTGACAAACGAGTAGCCTCTCTCTGTCAGAATTTTCATTGAGTTAGTCAGTCAGGTATCTGCCCACCAGATCCAGTCTCATGATGGGGGCAAGGCATAGCCCTCATAGACAGGCACATTGTGAGTGACACCATCTCCAGAATCCAAAACTACTCCTGGAAAGTCAAAGAAAAGGAAAAGCTGGTTATTGCCCACCGACACAGGGTCTCCACATACTCCGTATTCTCAACCGTGACATGCAACAACAAAGACGCTCACGTGACGATTGCTTCTGTCATTGCTGTAACTGAAGAGCTGCTCACGTGAGATGAAATTGTTGGCACAAACTAAGCATTTTGAGGAAAAAAAGACGTGTAACGTTCAGCAATTTGATTGTATTGCTCTTGCTGAACGGATGCTAGCAATCGTGATCTTACACGTACGCGGAGACAACTTCACTTCAGACAACCCCTAGCGCTTTACAGACATGAAACAATGTACAAACTGTAAATAAACTTCTATCTATAAAATCAAAACTTGGAATCTGCCATTAAAATAAACCACCTCATTAGGGAAAAGATAACAAGAGTTTATCTGTGCACAGCCATGTCACTTCTATTCTTGGATAGGAAATGAAGTACATGTTTTCCACTCAAAATGAATAAGGCATTTCTGATACCAAACATGCATACAAATAGTTGATTTTTAAACACAAAACAAGTATTTATGACAACTGTAATTCCTGTAAGCTGGCGATCTTTTTATACAAAATTATATGGTGGCATCAGGCTAGAGAGGCAGATGGCATTTTGATTTTTTTCAAAGTATACAAAGACTCAAGGGTTGCTAAGAAGTAATTTATCGTCTTAATGCTTGATCAGACTCTAAACAGCAATAAGAAGAGACCTCCATGCTAATTCTAATGATCGCTTAACAGCAGTCATGATTGTGTCATCAAAAGTCATCACTGATTTCAATGAAACTTTTTCATTTAGCTACCGATTGGGGTGTTTTTTCTTACTGGGAATGGAGCTTAACAATAGAGATATGTCTAAACTAAGAAGGAACCATGGGTTTGGCACAATCTAGTTAAGCCAGAGCCTCTTCTCCATCCTGTGCAATTAAGGGCAGTATCAAACTATCATCTTTCATCTGTTGATACAGCTGAGCTGCGGTCACCTGAGCTTTTGAAAGACACAGATCTACACCCATACCTGCCGTGAAGTTGGAAAAAACCAAAGAGGTACTTGCACAGCACGGTGGGAAGTGTTCAGTTGCCACATGGCCACCAGTTCCTCTCAACACACAGCTGGGTGCACCACAATCGACGTCTGTCTGTGTGGGCGCACGTGCACGCACATCCACGGGAGGAGGACAGGTGGAAAACACGACTCCCACAAAGACTCACCAGTCGTTCTTCCAGATGCATACAGAGACAGCACCGCCTGAATTGCTACGTACCTGGCTGGCACACTGAACGTCTCAAACATAATCTGGAATTAAGGATTTGAAAACCTTTAGGATCTACACTCAAAAGTATCTGAAGGACAGTAATTTTTTTTTTTTTTCCCAGTAAATACTGCCAGTTACTACTCCTGAGTCCCCTCCTGAACCGTGGTTCTTCTGTGAACAGCACGCTATGTTTTCTCTAGGATTTCACGAAAAATCACAGAAGTCAGTGGGTACCTTTCCATTAACCTCAGACTACGTCAGATTTTTAATGATAACATTAACTGAAGATGACACCCTGGGAGAACTTTTTTTACCCTGATGGCAGGACTGCATGAATGCAGCAATCTGAGGTATGTACGTATACACACACACCTATTTAAAAGATTTATAGAAGACGCAGATGGAAGAAACCACGAGGAATAATCTGTCTGTTCCCATCTCAAGGAGGAATCAGCCATTCCTGACACAGTACGATTGCCTCTTTAGGCCGTCGAGGAGAGCGAATGATTTTGCTTTTCCTTCTCTGGCAACTTGACTCGATAAGGAAGAGTACTTCAGAAACAGGAAAGAAAGACAGCACTTCTCCAGCAAAGTTCTGGTCCCTAAAACCACAAAAATGTATGAAGCATCATTTTTGCAATTAATGCAACAATGCACTTGACATCTGATGGCATTACAGTTCTACCCGAGTGCTATAGGCACGGGCCAGGTGCCACCAGTATCGGGGTCTGCCCTGCAACCAGCTCATGCTGTCCCATTTGTGGGGTTTAAGACATCGTGGGCTCTTCAGAGAATCCCTGCAAGAACACCCTGGAGATTTACAAACCAGGTTTCCTCACAGCAGGAACGTTTGGGGTTTTAAAGTTTGAGCTGCTTCAAGTTCCCGGTGTTCGATCCTTTCCCGTGTGCTTTACGAAGCAAGGCTGTGCCATAGGACCGACCCCAACGCTCTCAGATGAAATGGAAGCAGAATTTGACAGTACAACATTATTTAAGGTAAGAACAATCATTTTTGTTCTTGTTGATGTGCCTCTAACCGGAAGATTCTTTTTCACGTCAGGAAGCAGAATGATTTGATCGTATAAAATCATTAACAGCATTCATATAGCAATGTTTAACCATTAGTTCGACTAGCTGGTCTTTTTCAACATTCATTCACGTTGCCATGAATCGTTATTTTTCTTCTAAAACCCTCAGGAAAAGGCTTTTAGAATGCAGTAGACAACCTATTTACCAGCAGCAGCCAACATTACAGAACTGTACCCAGACTCTGACTCCGTCAACGCAAGCCAGAAAGAAACTCCGTTCCTAAGTACCTCAGAAACGACATCAGAGGAGATACCGGAACTTAGGAGCAGAGAATTTTAAAAAGAGAAATGCTACAAAGCTTGGAGAGCTCAGCATCGCTCCTTGGCTCTGAAGAAAGCTGGACGGGACCAAGGTGTTCAGTCCTCCACGGTAAGAAATCATCTTGCCACTCGGTCGTGCACACAGCGTTTCACACCCAGCTTCCCGGGTAATGCTTGGGTCAGTACGGGCGCACTCAGAGAGACAAAATTCACAGGGAAAGCCCAGCACATCTGTGCAAGTTGCCGCTGCTTACACTTTTACTCACTATTGCTTAGATGCCAGAGAAGCAACTGACATTCATAAAATTAATGGTTGAATTCATGGTTGAATGTGGTTTTATTTAGAACAAATTGCCCCTGCAACCACACAGTCAGACCCCAGTTACCTTACACCAGGAGACTCTCTGGAATACCTTCAAAGCCTGAAGCAAACAGCAGCCAAGTCCAGGAAGAAGTCTGTAGATCCCCAGAAGGTCTCAGACCAGCCGAAGCAAAAGCATTAAAATCGTGAGCTGTAACATGGAAAGAACTCTCGGGGCGACACTTACCCAGGAAAAGGTGACGATTTGTAAAAGCCTCTTTGTAAATGACATGATCTCACCTCCCATTACATTTATATCAGCTTCTGGAATGGAGTTCAGAGTATCTACACAGTTCAAGCCATTTTTTGAAACCTTATTTTTCCGTTTCTGCTTATCACAGTGACAGCAGAAAGGGCTGGATAAATCAGGGCAGAATTGCCAACACCTCTGGAGCCTTTCCCGCTCGCTAACCTGCTGTGCCTCATGCCAGAGGGTCACTCTCTCCCCTGAAGACAAGAATCCCTCACGCGAGCCCAGTAAGACTGCAAGGATTTGTAGGTCCGCTGTTGTCACTGCAAAGTGTTCTGCTCCACTCTCAAACAATTAGTTAAGAATAGCTTGTTATCATGCTGTTAACAGCCATCTTCAGGCTGGAAAGGGAAAAGTCTTACCATGTACAGTCCTCATGTTTCAACTGTACTTGCGCGTTTGCGTGGCGCACAGACTGAAGATAGCTGACTTCTCTCCGTGTTTGGGTGACGGCATGGCTGAAAACAGGCACCGAATCAGCAATCAGCCCTTCAGAAGAGACAAGCCGTTACCATTTTACAAAAAAAAAAAGACAGCAGTTGTATAGGGAAAGATTGAATTTCTATAGATAAAACCTTTGCCAGGCTAAGAAACATTCTAGAACCGCCAGAAGAAGAAAGTTCACAGGATTTACCTCCAGCGGTAACTCCGGCTGGCAGCATCTCCCATTCCACATGACAAACAGAAGTGAAGCAGAACATCAGATACAATGTGGTACACGTTAACTCTGCAAATGGAAATCCCAACCAACCCCCCTTTCTTACCTGCCCTGTGACCGCGCGGCAGGCCTCGCGTACAAGCATCCTCGCACCTGAAGCGGGTAATTCGATTCACTGACATCTGCTCAAAGTCAGCCTTGTCCCTGCCCATTGGTAAAACCGATGGAACCCTTCCATTTCCATACTCATTAAATTTTTCTTGTCCCATGAGATTTTTAAGGATTTTAGTCTAGCACAGAGGAAATCAAACGGCTACTCCTTTTTGTGACCTTATGTCTACTCCTTCAGACTTGCTTTGTTTTGGTTGTACCTCCATTTTACACAGATGTGAATGGAAATGCAGAGAGAATAAACACCAACAAACAACAGTACAGGGTGTAAAAACAAGACTCGAGCTTCCAGTGGCCATCGTCTTCACAAATCAGCTACTTTTTCAATCAGCCAAGTAGTTGTGCAGTTTCAGAGAACACTGTCACAAACTTGGATGTATTACTACGCAAGGCGAAACGCTCTATTACGTGCCTACAGAAACTGAATGCAAATCCTCCGCTTCTTACAGCCTCTTAGTTGAAAACCCGCCCTCTATTCGTTTGTACCTGGACGCCACGTATGTCAAATACGTAAGGTTGTGTCTTTATAAGCCTCAATTTCACGTGTTGAGCAGCTGAGAAACATTTTGCCCCAAAGAAATGCAATAACTAAACCCACCAACAAGTGCAAGTGAATAAAAAAAATAAAAGCCAAAACAAACAAACAAAAAATACCCAAGACAAGCTACAGAAATTGCACCTTCAAACAACAGTAAAGGATCAAGAAGCTGAAGACATTTCTTCACGTCATCTCATTTTTGGATCTTTAATCATCACCTTAACTCACTACCACACACATGTCTGTGCACCTTGTCAGAGCCATTACAAACTGGGCGGCCAAAGAACAACCAACTTAAATCTTTTATTTTCAGCCAAATAAAAAAAGAAAAAATCGAGCTCTTCCTTTATTGCACTCTATAACAATTCTTGTCACAACCAAGAAGCCAATAAACAGCAAAAGCTGAATATTCCTTTAAAATCCATAGTTTAACTCTTAAAATAAAATTTATATAGAAAAGATATCATTTACAACCCATTCAGTAGTAATCAATCATTATGTACTCACAAACCATATTCAATAACTCGGATGCAGCAGTTTCTTTGTAGGGCAGAGGGGAATGTTTTTCTCCTTAGCAAATATAATATCCCACTGTTAAAGAGCAATTCAAGTCAACTTTGGAGCAACTGTGATATACACAAATTTCTTTTTGTGATAGACACAAATTTATTTGGAGAAGCGTAAGATTCATTTGGGGTAACAAGAATATATACGACTGTGTCCAGTGCATAGCTTAACTGCAGCATGTGAAACGTCCATTACCTTGAACTGGCACACCATTACCGAAAGGGAAATAATTTACGCAGCAAATGCAGTGTATTCAGAGAACACCAGTGAGTCACAATAAAACAACACACAATAAAACAGCAAGATGTATTGTAACTAGATACGTGAGGAATCAAAACCAGGATTTGGCTCTGGCCGTCAGCAGCTTACAACAGTAAAGACTTCGCCCTCGGAGCCATCTTCTGAAGGAAAGGGCTGCTCCTTTCATCTGGTTAGGAAACAAAAAATTTCAAGTAAGCAGTCATAAGTACAGGTAAGATGCTTCACTGCAACTTAGATTGCCGAGGCACTATAAACCTTTTGCCTCTGATGCAGCAACGGATGCCACAGCACAGCTTGTAAGCGTAAAAGATTCAAAGCCCAAAGAAAACAGCGTTAATCAATGGGGAGAGGAATGGATACAAGATATTTGTGTATTATGCAATTACATATGCACACGAGAAGTGAAAATGCATAATTATATGCATACACATTTTATTTAATGGCTGCATGTGTCATATAAATAGGATCAGTCATATTTTCATTTGGACATAGGTAAAGTGTTTTATGGCACGGTTTACACAGCTGCCTGTATTTGATTCTGATTCACCATCCACAACCCAAACAGAAAGAAATTAAGGACTTTTTCTTTCAGTATAGTTTCAGAAGCAGTTTGCTGCTTTGAATGGCTGTCTCTACGGCCCCCCCCATCCTCGTGATACCTAACACAGTAAGAGGGTACTTCACACTCAGATTTTCAGAGAAAAGGCAGATTAGACACGTAGCTGCTTCGTGCCAGTGCTTACGTATAAAGAGGACAACGCAAAATCAGTGACTCCCAGTCACTCACAAGGGAAATCCACACTCCAAGAATGTGCGACAGTTGAAAGAAAGGTATAGCAGAGGGAAGACAGGAAAAAGAAAGGAGCAGCATGAGGGCGATCACGAGCTGCACTGTCTGCAACCCAGTCTATAACTAGCAGTACACGGTGTACACACCACTTTTAAGTATCTCATCATTCAGGAGCTTTAAAAGCTTTCACTTACCTTTCGCACAATAACACGTTCACCAGGACTCAGGATTAAGGCTTCTCTTTCCTCCTTGGTTTCCATCTGAAGAGCGTATTCGCTAGCTACAGACCTGTAACCGCTTACTTCACATCTACAGAAAAATTACAGGGAGACAGCGGAGCACTGAATTAGCTACTCTTGTAAAGTACTGAATTCACAAAAGAAACATTGTTTTGTATACTTACATTACTGGTGAAAGGTCTCCACAAAAACCAGGAAGACTTAGTTGATGTTGCCAGGCCCTTTTCAGTCTCGATTTGCAATCTACTCTCAGGGTGTTTCCTTTATTCAGAATAAGCCCCATCATCGCTACCTGACTGAATGGTGCTTTTCAGATGATGGCAGTGATGGACACTTTATGTAGGCAGATGGACGATGGTATTTTAAATCTAAACAGTGGCTGCACTAAAGCTGTTAGATGTGAATTCTTTTTCTAACTTGGAAAAAGAGAAATATCACTGACTATCGAGTCCAAAATCTGAAGCAAGAAATTAAATTTAAAAAAATAATCCCAAAGCCCCTCACATTCTCTTGATCCACAGAGTTAGACCTCGCTTTACAGCACAGTTACACATGCATTTGCATTGCTCCAAGTACTGTGGACTCACAGACAGGTTCTATTATTTGTTGTTCTACTTCTTCTATTACTTGCTCAGAAATCTAACACCCACAGGAAAAACCTATCACTAATCTCACTAAAAATAAAAGACAAAAACTCTGACGCTCCTCTTTCCAGTTCTCTAGTACGCGCTGCATTTACTCCAGGCAGAGGGTAAATGAAAACATCACCATGCATTCATCCAGGATGGCTCTGGCTCTCTGAACGTGCAAGTTATTTCCAACCACCTAAGAGTTTATTGCAGCCATCTGTCACATACTTCAAAAGTGTAAGAAAAGAAATACCTTTTACAGACACTTTTCTTTCAATAGAAAAAAACACGTTTGACAGACAGCAGTAATTTACCTGTGACTTCGCTCCTCACAGAGTCCAAGAGCCTCTTCCGCAGATTCTCTCCTCCTCCTCTCTTCCGCCAGTGTTTCTGGCAGCTGCGAGAGCGCCTGCTGCACCGAGTCGTGCTGTTGCTCAGTCTCTGCAAGCCTATGACAAAAGGAAATCCAAAATCAGTATTTTACATACTTCAAGAATTACTTCCGTCTTCTTTTTCGTTACGGAATGTTCTTTTTAGTGATCAACGCTTCATTAGAATGAGATGCTTTAGACTAGATCTTGAAATAAAAGTCACCAGTAAGTATGTATCTTTACAAAAACAAACCAGAAACATTACCAGATGAGAACAATTCAAGAATATGGCTAGGATTCATTTAATCCACTGTATAGCCACGGCTTTCCCTTTGCCCCCAAACACCTTAGGGGCATAGAAAAGCATTACTTTCGCACTTACAACACAGCTGTTAGGAAAACAATATTGCTAATACATGCTTGCAGTCCTGACCTTTTTCTGAGTTCATTTAGCTCCATGTTGTCTATTTCAACAACAACCGCACATCTTTCCTGTGGAGCTCCAGAGGGAACTTCTGCTCTAGTTTCATCCTAGAAAATATTAAAGGGGAAAAAAAAAGCCAGTCAATATCTTTCTACTTGCTAAAAATCTTTATTTCGACTAAAGAAGCCACAAGCACCACAAAGCAGTGGAGTAAACCAACCTTTGTGCCACTTCATCTTCTAATTTCCAGAGCTGCAATTTTCCAAACCTCTTTTCTAACGGAAAGTTGGTGAAGAATCCTGCCCGTGTGTGCTGCAGGACTTGAAGGACACGTGTACACTGCGTAACGCAGCCGTCTCTGAAGGGTGAGCAAAGCATCCACACAGCCACGTCGTCATTGATCACTGACCACAGTTTCGTCAGTAATGCAGCTGTTTGTTTATTTTTTACTTTACAGTTCTCCTTGTCTGACTTTAATTCTGTTTACACAAGAGTAAGGGTTGTCTTATGTATCTATCCATGTCCTGGGTTCGGCCAGGTCAGGGTTAATTTTCACTGGAATCCAGGAAGGGACACAGCCAGGCGGGCTGACCCAACCTGGCCAAGCAGAGCAGGGTATTCCATACCGTGTGCCCTCATGCTGGGTGCCGCTGGTGGGGAGCGGGGCGGCGGGAACTCGCTTGCAATTTCCAGTCTGAGCCAAGAGGGGTGTTTTGAAGAACACAAGTTTTACAGCACTCTAACTTTCAAATACACCAGACACCACCAATTGAGCAATATTTCTGTGTTGATACCAGCTCAGACTCACATGAGCTACTGAGGATCTCGGCTGTTGTTCTAAGTTACCTTTGAATTAATCTGCTGAAAGTGCAGCTCCTTCTGGTGCATCTCCTGAAGACAGCGCTGCAGGTCATCTTGAAGCTGATTCTTCTCAGCTAAGACACGGGCAGTGCTGACAGACAACTTCTTCTCTATTTCTGCCACAGCCTGGACTTTCTTTAATAATTCACATTCTTTTACATCCAAGAGTTTGGACAGATTCTCATTTTCACTCATTAGCTCCTGCTTCTCTTTTTCCAACATATCGATACTTTTTTTCAGATATTCATCTGCTTTTATTTGCTCCGCCAATTTTTCATCTTTCCCTTCAAGATCTGCCTGCAATTGCTTATTAACTGAAGCCTTCTCTCGTGTCTCTATTTCCATCCTGTTCATTTGTTTAAGTATTTCATTTAACTGGTTATTAAGTTCTTTGCAACATGTCTCTCTGGCTTTCAGATCTCCAGTTAATTTAAGTTTCGTCTCTTCATTTTGCTGCTCCAAAACCCCAAGCTTCTGCTCTAATGAAATAATGCACTCTTGTTTCTCCTGTAATTCTTTGGTAATTGTCTCCTGATGTTCAGTATGCTCTACATGCTTCCTGGATAACTCAGCCAACTCTTCATCTTTTTTAGCATTTTCCAAAACTAGTTTGTTGTATGAATCTTTAATTGATTTTAACTCATTTTCAAGTGTTTGTGCTTTAGTCTCTTTCTCTTTAAGCAAATTGTCCCATTTTTCCTTTAGAGCATTGTTTCCCTCAAGCTGAGATTTCAAATATTCACTTTCTTTTCTTTGTTCATCCTTAGTTTCTTGCAGCTTTTCAGATGATTTACTAATTTGTTCTTTCAGCAAAGTAATTTGTGACTCACACTCTGCAAGTATGTTATGGTATGCGACCTTGTTGGCTTTGAGTTCAGAACGGAGCTCCTTCATTGTCCTGCTGGTCTCACTGCTTTGTCTTATTTTCTTTGGTTTTAGCTTCATTCTCAACTCTCACTCTTTCTAGCTCCAGTCTCATTGTATTACTTTGCTCAGAAAGGACAGATATCTTCAGGCTTGCACCTCTGATATCGGCTGTTTGTACTTCTTTCAGGAAACGAGTTTCCCTTTCAGCCTTTGATAAAGCCTCTTCCATCCCTTCTATTTCTTCCTCTTTGCATTGCACTTGACGCTTCAGGACCATCACCTGTGCGGCACATTCTGTCATATTGCGAGACAGGACAGACACCTCCCTGTCTTTTTCTGCCACTGCTTCTTCAAGATTATCAATTTCTCTTTCGCGTTTCTGGAGATCTTGAAGAAGTTGAGATCTTTCCTCTAAATGGCTTGTATTCAATTTGTCAAGCTCTTCATTTGTCTGGTCCAGATCCAGCTGCATCGACTCTACCACGTCCTCTTGTTTCAAAGTCTAAACATCAAGAAAATAATGTTACCAGAATACTTCAAACATACGTTAGAGGGAGAATGGAAGTTACACTCCACATGTAGAACAGCTATCTAAGGTAATCAATCTGTACCCAACCGTACAGCCACAAGATAACCACGTTATTCTGTGGACTGTTTTAGCACACAGAAAGTTTAGTCTATGAAATTTTTAGCAGCCAATGCTGTTATTTTGCTGACATTTAAATGGGCCATGTTAAAAGAACAGCAAATTTCTTCTCTTACTTTATTTTAATGAGTTAGTTACCTTTTCCTTCAGTGTAGCAACTTTTTCTGTTAGATCCCTGATGACTCTCTTCTGCTCAGTGTTCTCCACTTCATAAACACTGCATTTCTTTAAGGCTTCATTCAGCTTAGTATTCAAAATAAAAGTCAATGTGATAGAAACGTATAGAATTGTATTAAAATTGTGATGTTACAGTTATAATATTAAATTTACCTAACACTGGAGTTTATGTTTTGAAATTCATAAACAAAGATAACTTAGCAACCCAAGCAAACAGAACTACTTTCATGCAAAGCTCTGTGATGTGTCTAAGAAATCCTCACACCCAACTTCAAGCAACTACATGAAGCGAATAAAACTGTAAAGAAAGAGCAAAACCCTTCAGATACAGAAAACAGCAATATTGCTGCTGCGACACAAATAGGAACTTACGGCTAATGCTCACCAGTTCCAATCAATATTATTTCACAAGAACTTTAACTTACTTTTTGCTCAGTATGCACAGAATTTTCACCAAGCTCTTTGTTCAGAAGATCCTTTTCTTGAAGCAGTTGCCTCCAAGTTTCAATTTGCTCTAGTTTTTCTGTCGTGTTCAACAGCTTTTCTTCTTTTTCTCCAAGGGAAGTTTCAAGGAAGCTATTTCTGTCACTTCATCTAACAAGGAAATACATAGTTAGATATTTTGAACACAAAGCTCGCTTTAAGCTTTCTAGACTTATCAGCCCCAAACTAGGTTCGTAAAAGAATCATTATTTTTACACTTTCCATTTACACTTGCAACTACAAAAACAAGATTACTGCAACCTGAAGCAGGATCAACTCACACTTTGCAGGTGTTTTAAGAGATCATACTTCTCATCAGACGTCCAAGCTTGAAACAAAGAAAGCGAATCCTACACAGAGCTGTAAAAAACCTTCATCTTACCCTTTGAGCTGTTCATGCAAGCCAGAGATCAGAATGTGATGCTTTGCCGCATCTCGCGTTTGTTGGTTGCGTAACTGGGCAAGCTGAGTTTGCAAATGCTCATTCTCATTCTGCAACAAAAGAAGAGTGAAGCGGATTATCACGTACCAACACCCAGAACAGCACAAGATAACTGGAGTCACGAAAATCGGACTCTTCAGGAGATTTACATCCCACACGGTAACAGAGACCACTATTCTAGCACATGAGCAGATCATCAGTGCAGAACACAACACTGATACCAGCAGCTCAGATGTGATGTTAGTTCACATCGATGCAACTCACCTTGCAGAAACACCTCCTGCAGCAATGCTATGATAGCATGACCTGAAGGAGGACTGCTGTACACCCAAAGCAACACACACACTCACACTGTGTTAAGGCAGCTTACTTCTCTTAAGAGGGGAAGCTACTGCTTTGAAAAAATACTTTCCTCATTGCTTTGAAGACAGTACCAAACTTGCAATTTATTTTTGCCTGTTTTTTAAGGTTGAAGGAATGCAAAAATCTGCATATGGGGGATTGTGGAGAAAAGAAACAGGAAGCAAGCTGCATTCACACAGGTTTGTGGTTTCTTTTTTTGGAGGGGGTGGGGGGATGATGTTATTTTTGGTTTGTTTGTTTTTTAAACACAGTGCACATCTCCTACTCTAGCCAGATACACCGAACCAATTCAAAAATAAAACCACAAAAAAAAACTGGCAACAACATCCAAAAACCAAAAGCAGAACATGTATCCAGACTCCACAGCAAATAGGACACAGAATCACACAGAATGGTCGGGGTTGGAAGGGACCTCTGTGGGTCATCTAGTCCAACGCTCCTGCCGAAGCAGGGTCACCTACAGCAGGCTGCACAGGACCGCGTCCAGGCGGCTCTTGAATATCTCCGGAGAAGGAGACTCCACAACCTCCCTGGGCAGCCTGTTCCAGTGCTCCGTCACCCTCAGAGGGAAGAAATTCTTCCTCACGTTCAGACGGAACTTCCTGTGCTTCAGTTTGTGCCCATTGCCCCTTGTCCTGTCGCTGGGCACCACTGAAAAGAGCTTGGCCCCATCGTCCTGACACCCACCCTGCAGACATTTCTAAGTATATATTAGGTCCCCTCGCAGCCTTCTCTTCTTCGGGCTGAACAAGCCCAGCTCCCCCAGCCTCTCCTCGTGGGAGAGATGTTCCAGTCCCCTCACCATCCTTGTAGCCCTCCGCTGGACTCTTTCCAGTAGCTCCTCATCTTTCTTGAACTGGGGAGCCCAGAACTGGACAGAGTACTCCAGAGGAGGCCTCACTAGGCCAGCGTAGGGGGGAAGGAGAACCTCCCTCAACCTGCTGGCCACACTCTTCTTGATGCACCCCAGGATCCCATTGGCTTTCTTGGCAGCCAGGGCACACTGCTGGCTCATGGTTAACCTGGCAAACTTGTCACCTCTGATGAAAATACGCTAGCATTTTGCAGGAGGCAGAACACACCTGTACCGCCCTCAATAGCTGCCCTTCTTCATCTACACCAAACGTTACCTGTCTTGAAAGGCTTTGTTACAAGATTCTCAAATAATAATTAACATACCAGGTTGTCTTTCATCTTAAAATCATTAATTCTTTTTTATATTTGTGCAGCTTAACAGACAAAGAACTATGAGTAATGCACTGAACCTGAAGGAGTCTGAGGAAGAGATCAGTTGTATCATTTAGTGAAAGTAAGGTTTACAAATTATCATAGTAACTCATCAATCAGGAAATACTAAAAAATAACCTTCCTCATAAATATTTATTTCACTGTTCCTTTTGGTGCCTCCACTGAATACTTTTACAATATCAATATATATCAAATTAATATCTGGTGTTTAGATTGTATATATATAAATAAATGTTAGTTATTACTTAACTTTTATATATTTGCACAGTTTCTTTTCTATAACTGTGTGTGTATATATGCACAGAAAAATAATAATACTACACACACAGTTACAGAAAAGAAACTTGAGGGATGTAAGAAGAGGGACACTTCTGCCAGTAGTAACAAAATCTGTTTCAGGACCTTCTGACAAAGCCCCCCTAACAAACAATCATGAAAATCAGGTTGCCTTTTACTAGGTTTCTAAAACAAATAACAAAGCTTACTTCCAAACAAGTTTCTCCCTGAGCTGAACAGAAGCAACAGGTTTCAACTTCAGAGCATAATCTAGCATGTGTACACCCTCTGCCAACAGAATGACGAAGCATAATGCCTTGACATGTTTTTGCTAGCTGCAAATGGGCATTTCTGTCTTACTGGAGGCTACGACTCTAAGAATATCAACAGAGAATAAAACGATTCTCTTCCATCATGAGGTTTTTACACAAACCGAAAAGCTCACCTGAAGAGTCTCCATTCTACCTTGAAGCTTCACTCTGTCTTCCAGATCCTGACAACGCTCTTCTAGAAGAAGAATTGGTTCCTGCAGTTGATTTCCTTCCATTTCCAACTCTTCAACCACACTCCATAAACCTACTTCTGTCAAAGAAGAAAAATTATTTCAAGAAAGGCCTGCTAACATTCCTCAAGTCTAGAAATGGTTTCAGCTTTTTATTCACAATTCTCCCCAGTGTTGGGAACAAGCAGACCTCAGCCATTTCCAGTGGAAGTGCCCGAGACCCTGCTTTTCCAAAAATTAGATGGCAAAGCTTCCCTTAGCTGCTGAAAAACCAAAATAAAGTTGCACAGCTCAAGAACTCGGAGAATCTGGCAGAAATGTTCTCAACAATACTGTGGCTCATGTTACGTTAATCATAAGCTATCGATGTACTTGCAGGATCAGATCTTAAGCACTTGTTAATAAACAATTTAAACCGGTCTGTATCAAAGTTTGCAAGTGAGTCTGTTCCATTTCAACAGCGAGATATATTTGCAGCCTTTACCACTGATATAAAAACATTTGCATTGAAAAATAAGACTTTGATTTTTAAATTAAAAGCATACAGCAATGGAACGCCATTCTGTTTTGTAACATAACTGTTACGTATTGGAAGAACAGTCCCAGGAACAAGACTCGTAACTGAAAAAACACATGGCCTTGCCACACAGGACATTTCATGGGCACCAAGGCTCAACCAACTCCAGCGTGCAGACGTATTTACGTTCTGCTTCTGAACCAAAACTAGGCAGCTCATCCAGCACGCACATGCTTTGAAATGAAAAGGAAGAAAATGCAAGCCAAAAAAATGCAACAAAGATTAGAATACACCACCAGTGGGTTGTTAGTTGAATTTGGAAACAAAAATAGACACAAAATACAGATGCTGTGCATGCTTTCATAAACTGTCTAGTCGCTATCACACCTGCGTTAGGTGAAGTGTACTCTGGCCACCAGTCTCCCATGTTTTCTCCTTCAGCTGAATCAGTGCTATCCAAGGTGACGTGCAATTCTTGAAAGCTTTGCTTTCCATCAAAGTTGTATTCTTCCTACGCGTAAAAAATGAGAATGAAGTTCAATTTAAAGAGGAAAAGAAGCAAGGGTAAAATACATATCCTGTTATTAAAAGCATAGTTTCAATTCTAAGTCCTAAAGCTCAGCAAGTGATTGAGGTGCCTGAATGTCAGCATACGGGAGCGCTGTGGACACTAGAGCAACCTGCCCAGCTTCTAGCTAGTATTTCCAGAGAAGCCAAGCCTCCCACAGGTTTTGTGCGGTATCAGCCAGCACTTTTAAGACACCCCTATGTTTGGATACCTTCATTGGTCCCCTGCTTTCTACAGTTAACAGGGTCCTCTGAATTTCAGGGTAAAGGATTGGAGTTCACTAAATTTAAGATTATTCTGCCAGTGGTATGTTCATGTGACAGTGACATCCTAATTCTTACAAAAGATCTTCATTTTCTCGTGTGTCTTACAGCACCACCTACCTAGAAGCAAACCTGAATGAACTGACACCACTTACTAATAAAAGTAAAGCTCCACCAACAGAGAGATTTATCAAGATTGTATCTAAACCAAAAAAAATGGCCTTAACACATGAAGAATGCACACAGCTTCAAGCATGTGAATTACTCCAGAGTGAAGCTCGTTATTGTTCAATGTAAAATTAAGTAGACTCCCTACTCAAGGAACAGAGAGGCGTGATGCCATTGGAATTTCTCATCTTCTGGCTACATACCCGATCATTAAATTCACCAAAGTTTTCACTTATACAACCAATCTAAGTTCTTAAGCCCTTCGTGTATTTAACAAAAACCCCTAGTTTTATTAGCATAGAGGTAAAAATAAATTCTTATCTCTTTTAACCCACCTGAAGCTTGCTGCTGCTCTGATTGCTTTTTCTTCTTGCTTGCTGCAGCCTGCCCATTCCTTGAACTGTGGTCGGTTCCTCCTCCAGCTCCTGTTGCCCTGAGACTATGGCTGCATCAGAGCAGCCAGGAAAGAACCAGTCATCCTCAATCAGTTTTGTGCCACAGGAAGGCTATCACATTTACATCAGACACTACTACATAAAGAGAGACCAGGGACAGGCTGAAGTCCCTATCAATGACTGACAGCAACAAGATTAAAGAAGCAATCCATCGCGTTCACCTTGTGATTTCCCTCCAACATTACTACGTAGAACATCAGAATAAAGTCTGCACATCTCGCTAAGAAGCGGCAAACTGAAGTCTAACTTTACTTCTTCATCAGCTCTAAATGAAGACTTTATACAGGAGACTGGAAAGGGTGAGGTTATGCTGATACTCAAAAAAAAGCCAAACAATTCAAATGCCAAACTAGATCTCGTTTCAGTTTACCAGGTTGAAATATACCTGATTTGTACGACAAAGGCATCCATCAGCTGAGACAACTGTGGTTTTTACAATCTGAACAATCACGTTAGTTTTTACGGAAATGACATACGTCCCTTTCAGCTTTAATTTTAGTACGAGCTACAAAGCCAGATCATTTGAGGAAGTCACAAGCATCTGTTACACTGCAAACCGGCATCAAACCATCTTATCGTAAATTAATCATACCATTCTTCTTAAGACAAAGATAAGAATCACTTTGAAATAAACACACTGAGTAAATTCGGAGTACGAAAGCTTAGGCAGGCATCCTGTTCATTGTTAGAAATGATTTTTCATTTAAAGTACATTCCCATCTGTTTTGTGATAGGACAAAACACGTTTGGGGTAACAGATGAAGAAACAGACGGCTCATGCAAAGCAGACAGGACAGAACAGCCAGCGAAAAGACACGACAGTAAAGGTGGCTCCATACTAACTGAAAATTACACGAATCAGATAGTTACAAATTTAGCTTTCAATTTAACCACATCACTCCACGGTTGTTCTCACAGCATGCAAAATGCAGGGAACTTATGTCGATGCATCTGTGAGGTAAACACCAGAAACTATGAGGAGATTCAGCCCTGCTGGAAATAGTCAGCTTTCATCCCAGCTGTCCAACGATTACTTCTACCACGAATTTCATCAACACACAATTCTCTAACACCTACTAGACTTAAGTTCTTCCTGTGATATTTCAAAATTGCATACTTCACATGTTGTCACAAAAGACTAGAGGAAAAAAGTCAAAGAAAAAAATTAATGACCCTCTTAAAATGAGGACTGCTAAATTGGATTCTGCTTCTGGGTTTAATTACATTTTGGCTTTTGGCACTGTCACATTATCTGCATTCATTTTACACACCTTTGTTTCTTTTCAAGTATAGATTCTACAGGGATTTTTTTTTTATAAATTACACAAACCTCTTCAAAGACACAAAAATTGAAGAAAATTGCCACTGTCACATTCTCCTGCCATTCCAAGAGCTGATTCTGCAGTTCATCCACACTACCTGATTCACTGGCCTAACAAGAGAAATTGCATAGGAAAACATATTTACCAAATCCCACTGCAAATGTAAATAAAAAGTAGTAACATCCAGCAACCATAACAGCTAAATGTGACCAACGCTTCCAATGTGCCTTTGTCAGCTATCTTACAATTTTTGTAAACAGATATAATTTTTGCACTCTCACTAACGATATTTTGAATAAATTCACATAAACTCCTACCCAGGTTTATATCTGAGCTATGACACTGTGCTCACCAAAATGGCTTTTACAGGCTCTATTGTTTGTCTTTTTCTTTCTTTACTGTATCTAAACTAATTCCCTGTGTGCTACTGAACAGATGTGGTCACATTCAGGATCAAAAGTAGCATTTTTGTTACAGATAACATCAAATTATGTACAACACTGTTCATCTCAGTATGTCCCACATGGCAAAACGCAAACGCTGAGAGGTCAGGCACACTGCATTCAAACCTGAGATTTAGCTTCCAAGAGAGCTGAAGAGCTTGGTAACGTCAAGGAACCGATAACATCAAGGAATGGCTCCCCACTGCCACTTTTTTTTTTTTTTTAAAGTATTATTTAACAAAACTGTTGTTGTTTGTCTTGGCCTGTTAATCAGCTGCTAACACCCAGAAACATTTCCCATTAAGTGCTCGAAACTTCAGCTATTTTTCAGTCAGGAAGAAAACCATAGTGTTTTTCCATGCTCTCATGCTAAGAAGTGTGCCAGACAGCTCACAGCACAAGTGAAAGTGATCTGCCAAGCAGTCATTTGTGCCCTGAATGATTCCAATAATCCAAAAATGCTACCAGCCATAGTATGTGCATATTTTTGCACCTTCAAACATAGCGCTACAAGAAAGAGGCGTCTGGCGGTTCTTCAGCTAGAATTCTGCACAACTCCTTTCACTGTTACACACAAGTTCCTCCGTGCCCAAACACCAGCCGCATCCTCAAACTCCTTCCTTGCATAAAACTTTCAGCTTCAATTATCGTCAGCACAAACCACCTACTGCTTCATTACTCTCATTTTGTCTGATCACCATATAGATCTTTACTCAACGATCATCCAAAATTAAAAATGGCATTTCTTAACTATTGAGATAAAAACACCACAGCCAAGACACCACCTTTTCCACCACACAATGGAAGTATTTTTAGTGTGTTTACTTACATTTTCCATATAGGTAGCATCTTTTCCTTGGAAACCCTATCTTTCTTTGCTTTGAATATTTTTAAGACTTCCAGTTTGCTCCTGGAACAAGCTACATTTCTCTTCACTGCCTCCAACTCTCTTGCTAAGGTTCTGAACTAGAATCTGCATGCTTTGGAGCGAGGATTCTTTAACAGCCAGCTCATTCTTTAGAATGCAAACCAAAAGACAATTAAAAGAAGGGACCCAGAAAAAAGATACAGTAATCATCATGAAGCTGACTCCTAGCCCTTCCCTCAGAGTTAGAGCAACATTCAACTCAAAGCTCAGGTTTGGTTTGAATTGGAATGAAATTTGTCAGCACCTTCTGAAGTCGATACTAATACATACAAATGATACTGACAAAAGTAATAAAGAAATATAGATCTACTAACATAAATGAAAATAATCAGTAAAGAATTTGGATTCACGTGAAGAAGTGCAGAGGATTTGTGCTTCAGAGAAAGATGCACCGTATAACGCAGCAGAATTTGCTGATTCCTTGAAATCTCTATGGAGATTTTCTATTTCAGCTGCTAATATACCTTCAGTTCTTCATTGGGCACGAGTATTCCATTGGCAACACCACTTGATCCACACGCTGTCTGTAAATCCATGATGTAAGCATCTCTTTCAGCTCACTTCTTCTCTATCTCTGCCAGCGTGGCATCCGTTTCAGCCCCACGACAGCGCTGGGCCTCCAGTTCAACACTCTGAAAACGAAAAGACAGCACTGCTGGTCATGTATACTTCCACCATCTACAGCACAGAAGAACGGTTTAAATGTTTCCTTATTGCCTCTTTTAGGGTACTGAAAAAATTACAATCGCATTTCTGACCTGGTTCAGTTTTAACTGTAATCCTTAATTACTGAGCCTTTCTCTCTGAAATTCTGCAGCATTCACATTCCTGCCGCCTTCCAGTGTCAACAGCCACGTCCACAAAACCCATCACTGCACACAACAGCTACAAACCATAACACGAAATCATCCCTTGAAAGAAAGAGAGGGACGGGGAGCAGGACAGAGAAACGGAGAGAGAAAATAAGCGATGGGGAGCAGGGCAGAGCACTAGGAAGAGGAAAATAAGACAAGGCAGAGGACCGAGGAGCTCAGAGAGAAAGAAGGGTCGAAAGGAAACGCCAGAGAGATAGAGAAATCAAGAAATACAGGGACGAGGAGCCTTGCAGAGACGGAGCACGAAAATGTAGGGCCGGTTAACGCGAAAGAGGGAGAGAGAGACGGGGGCAGGGGAGGAGATGAAGAAGAAAGGAGAGAAAAAGATGGCAACGGAGCGCAGGGGACACAGACAGAGAGAGAAAAAGGAGAGTGAACAGGAAAAAAGGGACCGAGAAACAAAGAAAGGGTCAGATCTAGACAAAGAGACCAAGAAGGGGGCGAGGGGCGTGTGTGCAGGGAAACCCCAAAACAAACCAGCAAGGGGCTAGAGAACAGAGAGGGAGAGAAAGAGAAGAAAGGGCCATGAAGCAGGACAGAGAAGGAGAGAAAGGCAAAAAGGGAGAGCAAAAAGAGCCGGCTGGACAGGGAGGTACAGCAAGAAACGACCGGACAGCCAGCAGGACAGAGAAATAGAGACAGGGAGCCGGCTAGAGAAATTCTGGAGGGAGAAAAAGAGGGAGAGGGAGCACGACACAAACACAGACAGAAGACAGGAGGTACAGGGAAAGGAAAAGGAAAAAGAAAAAAAAATAAAAAAATATCACAGCAGCGTGGGAGAGAGAAGGATCCAGGGGAGGGCCCAGGACGCAGAAGAGGGGCGACAGGGCCCCGAGGGCCCGCCACTCACCGCAGCTCTCGCTCTCCGCGCTCCCGGGAGACTCTGCCGCTTCAGACGCTTCTCTCTCCTGCTCTCCTCCATTCCTCTTCCCTAACTCCGGTCGCTTGGCTGTCCCCCACCTAAGACAAAACGTCCATGTCTCGCAGCTCTTACGAGACAAGGCTCCCTACGCACGTAGCCGCGCTCGCGCGCTCCACAACCGGACCATGCTGCTGCTGGTGACACATACAGACCCTGCGGGGCACGCTGGCGGCCTGGCCTGCTGCGGGCTACCAAGAGGGAGCCTTCCTCACCCGCACAGGCAGGCTCTCTCCTGCCTGCAGCCCCAGCCAGCTGCCAGCCAGCTGGCCTTCCATTTCTTCTTCTTCTTCTTCAGCCTTCTCGGGACTCTCCAGCTTCAGCCGCGACACCTCCTGCCCGCAGCCACTCAGCGCTCCGCCTCTCCCTTTTCGCCCCCACGCCGCCAGCACAGCGAGGCCCGGCACACGCAGCCCACACAAGCCCGGAGCGGCCGCAGCCAACGGCATCCCCAGGCCACGAACGGACAAACGCGTCCTCAGCGCGGCCCCTGCCACACACAAACAAGCAGCGGCCACCGCCTTCAGGGAGGCCGAGGCACGCTCCAGGGCCAGCGTCCCGCCCGCACCACGGGCCTTGCGGGAGGCCGGGCGCTCCGGGACAGGCTTCAGGGGACGTGCTGCAGCTGGGGGCGGCTGCGCGGGGCGACAGGGGCCGGGGGAGCGCTGCCGACTTGGGGGGGATGCCCGCCTCCTTCCCCCCTTCCCTTCCGTCACCTCCCGCCTCTGGCCCCGGGGCTGCCCGCACCCGGCTCGCCTCCTGCAGCCTGCCGCAGCGGCCGGCTCCAAGCTTCCCGTCCCACCACCCTCGGGCACCCACCACGCACCCCCGCACCCGCCGGAGGGGAGCCCGCGCCTCACCGCTGGCCTCTCTGCTCCCCCGCCGCCCCGACACCCGACAACACACCGCCGCCAGGCTGCTCCGCCGCACCGCGCATGCGCCACGCGCCGACGGCGCGCCGGAGGGGACACACCCCGCGCCGAACGCCGGCCTGCAGTACCGCGTGGCGCCCACGCGGCGGCGCCAGCGGGTACGGCGGGTACAGCATCCTTATGGGGGTGCGTCCTCCTGGCTGGTAGCACAACTCTTACAAATGCACGAGAAAGGGAGGTGGATAGCATAACTACTGTTCTCAGTCTCGGAAAACACCCATCACTGAAATGTTAGTCTCATTTTAGCACCAAAAATTAGAAGTAACTTGCTAATTTCTATGACATCCATCCACCGTGGTTTTTTAACGGATGCAAGCAAGCCAAACCACCCTCAGAGGTGAATGAGCACAGGTGATGTGTAGAGGAACAGCACTACTTATCGCCGACAGGACGCGACGGAAGTATTTAAAAGCACTTGCGATGGACAATAGAGGGGCCAGCTTCCTCATATTCATCTTTGCTGACCCACATTTGCTGAAAAGTGGACAGAGACGCCAGTATTGAACCCCCAGTCCAGACAGAGTATTTACATTCTGCTGGTGCAATCATCCAGAAGAGAAGCACAATCTGTTGGAAATAAAGTGACAAGCAGCTAACACAGTAAACATCTCTTTGGAGGAAACAACTAGGTGAAACGCTTTTCATCATCAAAGCACAACTCCAATGAAGTAAAGCACCGAAGAGGTAGAAAGGCTGCCATATTTTGTCTTCCACCTTGAGTCGACAGAGCTGCTATAACGTTACTATGAACAGACAAATACTGCAGCCCGTTGAGAGATCTGCAGATGGCCTACAACACAGCTACCAAAAAATTACAAACGTATACGAAAGAAAAGTAAAGTTTTGAAATATTTATCCAATTTGGTTGTAAATAAAGACCGCTGGGACAACACTGCACAGAACGGTCTGAGCATTTTTCTAATGATAAAGGAATTCTTTTACGTAAAAAGAATCCCAAACCCCAAAACACTGAGATACACTGGCACTGTGTATCTAGCTAAGCACTAGATGTGAAGCTAGAAGACCTCCCGCTGATTCCCGCCTGAGCCACTCAATTGCTCAAATACACTGCATGTACCCCTGCTCCTGCGTGCTCCCGTTTCCACGCCTGCCACTCCACGTCATGCCCGTGCAACATGTCGTCTGCTGCCTGACAAACATGGCCTCTCTATTTCACTACACATTGCCTTGCTCCAAGGCAAAAGGGTCCTTCCAAACAGCTAACAAGCCGCAGACTTTGCACGCTGCTTGGATTTTGGATTTATTCTTTCACCCTTTTCTCTGATAGCCAAGCCTTGAAGCCTACAATATCCCCTGTATCTTCTCAGGTTGGTCATGTTCCCTTTAGTATTTACAGCTCCATCTTCTCTAGGTTCATCCCTACCTATCTTGCTGTTCTGTGGTGTCTTTCAAGGAGCCCCTTTCTCCTTCTTAGCCCTATTTCACTGCGAAGCCCACAGGACTGTCTTCCTTAACTGTTCTTTCACATTTTCTCAAAATGACCTCAGAAACTCCCATGGCTTCAGCAACCATTTCTATTCCAGTACCTCTCCAATCCCTCTCTTCATTCTGCTTTGGCTGTTAGGAGGAAAAGAGGCATGAATTAAGCAGGCTGTCCGAGGGTCTCCTAACATCAGGGCCTGGGATGCAAGACCTGCACATTCCCTTGTGGACATTTGCATTTGACTATAGGATCTAACTTTCCAACAAAAGCTTCTTCTGGAACCACAGGTGTGCAAAATTACCTGAATCTTCATAGCACTTGGAGCCAAAGCGGTAATCTCTTTCTGCATACGAGCGCCAATCCCAGGATACATCGTGGTTCCTCCAGAGAGGACGTTATTGGCATAGAGATCCTTACGGATGTCGATATCACATTTCAGAGTACTGTTGTAAGTGGTTACGTGGACACCTGCAGATTCCATCCCTGAGTGGAAAGAAGTTTCAACACATGTGATTTCTCTTTCTTCCCTTCTTTTTCTTACTGTTCAAATGAAAGGGAAGCTCAGTAGTCCAAGAGAATTCCAGGAAAAAAAACCTACGTGATGCTCAGGAGAGCATCTCGTGGTACTGTTCCTTGCTAAAGAAAAGGAACAGACCAGATAAAGTCCAAACTGTGTTCCCAGGACTGTAAGTACTAGACTTTTAAACTAGCTTAACACGCATATTTTGACAAAGATCTGTGATCCAGGAAGTCCCGATTTCCACCGCTACGTTTCTGACACCACTGTTGAACACCAACGCTGATCCTCGATACACTTCTGGCAGCCAAATCCCCCCACCTCCTAACGAGCATTTCTCCCGCTGATGTTCAAATGCAGAATATTTGAACATCACTCCTGCTGATGTTCAAAGGCAGAACTTGGAGCTATATTAATGCTTCAATAGTTTGCTTTCTACACACAAACGCAGCTAGCTTTACCACTTCGTTTAATGGAAATCGTGCCAAACTGCCCGCAGTCATTTTGCTCACTCCTCACGAGTGGAATTTAAATTGAAAGTAGGAAATTTGTGTGAGGGCAGTACAAGTTACCATAGAAAGTGGCAGTCATCCACTGGATAGAATGGGAAATTTGACACTACAGATAAAACTACTGCAAAATAACGTGCGATTTCATTTTGTATGATTACATTACAGATTAATATAATCAAACAATAAACTGAAGCAGCATCTAGATATAAAACCCACATAAGCAGCACCGTGCAGTTATACATCAGCCAGTCGAGATAAAAAGCACGATCTTCTGACAGTACTCTAAATCATCACCTTAGAAACTCTACTGCACTTGGAAGAGGCTGAAATCATCTTACGATGCAGGTACCTCTAAACTGACATTTTCAAAATCCAAAGCCACATAACAAAGCTTCTCCTTGACGTCTCTCACAATCTCCCGTTCCGCTGCAGACAGCCAACAAGATTTTAATCAACATACAGTACAACAGCCAGGACACAGACTTTCTCATGCACATTTCCCTGAGTTCATGATGGTCGTGTGGTTCATTGGCCCTCTCTCTTGTCTCAGCAACATTACTTTCCCTTTGGATTACCAGATTTCCCTCATCGGCAAGTAACAGATATATTGTACTACAGAATACTGCAAAGATTAATGTTTACATGTCTATGTCACAAAACCTTGACCAGATCTCCCGAGGGTCACCCATTGCCAGCTACTAACTTTGTTCCTTTCTCTGTGGAAGAGGTATAATCAAAACACAACAACCCGTTCAATTTGCCAGTAACTCAGGATTTCCAAACGCGGTGGCATCCTTGTCCTTGATGCTCAACAAACACGCTGAAAGCCAAAGCCAGGAGCATCCCATTAGCTAACAGGAACCGTTTTTCCCAGGCCAACCTAGTGACAGGCATTTTGATGCATCTCACCAGGTACAGGCTTCCTGCATAAAATGACAAGTAACAGAGCAAACATATGCAAAGCATATCCAAAGCCCAGCTCATTACCAGTGGTGACAAACGAGTAGCCTCTCTCTGTCAGAATTTTCATTGAGTTAGTCAGTCAGGTATCTGCCCACCAGATCCAGTCTCACGATGGGGGCAAGGCATAGCCCTCATAGACAGGCACATTGTGCGTGACACCATCTCCAGAATCCAAAACTACTCCTGGAAAGTCAAAGAAAAGGAAAAGCTGGTTATTGCCCGCCGACACAGGGTCTCCACATACTCCGTATTCTCAACCGTGACACGCAACAACAAAGACGCTCACGTGACGATTGCTTCTGTCATTGCTGTAACTGAAGAGCTGCTCACGTGAGATGAAATTGTTGGCACAAACTAAGCATTTTGAGGAAAAAAAGACGTGTAACGTTCAGCAATTTGGTTGTATTGCTCTTGCTGAACGGATGCTAGCAATCGTGATCTTACACGTACGCGGAGACAACTTCACTTCAGACAACCCCCAGCGCTTTACAGACATGAAACAATGTACAAACTGTAAATAAACTTCTATCTATAAAATCAAAACTTGGAATCTGCCATTAAAATAAACCACCTCATTAGGGAAAAGATAACAAGAGTTTATCTGTGCACAGCCATGTCACTTCTATTCTTGGATAGGAAATGAAGTACATGTTTTCCACTCAAAATGAATAAGGCATTTCTGATACCAAACATGCATACAAATAGTTGATTTTTGAACACAAAACAAGTATTTATGACAACTGTAATTCCTGTAAGCTGGCGATCTTTTTATACAAAATTATATGGTGGCATCAGGCTAGAGAGGCAGATGGCATTTTGATTTTTTTCAAAGTATACAAAGACTCAAGGGTTGCTAAGAAGTAATTTATCGTCTTAATGCTTGATCAGACTCTAAACAGCAATAAGAAGAGACCTCCATGCTAATTCTAATGATCGCTTAACAGCAGTCATGATTGTGTCATCAAAAGTCATCACTGATTTCAATGAAACTTTTTCATTTAGCTACCGATTGGGGTGTTTTTTCTTACTGGGAATGGAGCTTAACAATAGAGATATGTCTAAACTAAGAAGGAACCATGGGTTTGGCACAATCTAGTTAAGCCAGAGCCTCTTCTCCATCCTGTGCAATTAAGGGCAGTATCAAACTATCATCTTTCATCTGTTGATACAGCTGAGCTGCGGTCACCTGAGCTTTTGAAAGACACAGATCTACACCCATACCTGCCGTGAAGTTGGAAAAAACCAAAGAGGTACTTGCACAGCACGGTGGGAAGTGTTCAGTTGCCATATGGCCACCAGTTCCTCTCAACACACAGCTGGGTGCACCACAATCGACGTCTGTCTGTGTGGGCGCACGTGCACGCACATCCACGGGAGGAGGACAGGTGGAAAACACGACTCCCAGAAAGACTCACCAGTCGTTCTTCCAGATGCATACAGAGACAGCACCGCCTGAATTGCTGCGTACCTGGCTGGCACATTGAACGTCTCAAACATAATCTGGAATTAAGGATTTGAAAACCTTTAGGATCTACACTCAAAAGTATCTGAAGGACAGTAATTTTTTTTTTTTTTCCCAGTAAATACTGCCAGTTACTACTCCTGAGTCCCCTCCTGAACCGTGGTTCTTCTGTGAACAGCACGCTATGTTTTCTCTAGGATTTCACGAAAAATCACAGAAGTCAGCGGGTACCTTTCCATTAACCTCAGACTACGTCAGATTTTTAATGATAATATTAACTGAAGATGACACCCTGGGAGAACTTTTTTTACCCTGATGGCAGGACTGCATGAATGCAGCAATCTGAGGTATGTACGTATACACACACACCTATTTAAAAGATTTATAGAAGACGCAGATGGAAGAAACCACGAGGAATAATCTGTCTGTTCCCATCTCAAGGAGGAATCAGCCATTCCTGACACAGTACGATTGCCTCTTTAGGCCGTCGAGGAGAGCGAATGATTTTGCTTTTCCTTCTCTGGCAACTTGACTCGATAAGGAAGAGTACTTCAGAAACAGGAAAGAAAGACAGCACTTCTCCAGCAAAGTTCTGGTCCCTAAAACCACAAAAATGTATGAAGCATCATTTTTGCAATTAATGCAACAATGCACTTGACATCTGACGGCATTACAGTTCTACCCGAGTGCTATAGGCACGGGCCAGGTGCCACCAGTGTCGGAGTCTGCCCTGCAACCAGCTCATGCTGTCCCATTTGTGGGGTTTAAGACATCGTGGGCTCTTCAGAGGATCCCTGCAAGAACACCCTGGAGATTTACAAACCAGGTTTCCTCACAGCAGGAACGTTTGGGGTTTTAAAGTTTGAGCTGCTTCAAGTTCCCGGTGTTCGATCCTTTCCCGTGTGCTTTACGAAGCAAGGCTGTGCCATAGGACCGACCCCAACGCTCTCAGATGAAATGGAAGCAGAATTTGACAGTACAACATTATTTAAGGTAAGAACAATCATTTTAGTTCTTGTTGATGTGCCTCTAACCGGAAGATTCTTTTTCACGTCAGGAAGCAGAATGATTTGATCGTATAAAATCATTAACAGCATTCATATAGCAATGTTTAACCATTAGTTCGAGTAGCTGGTCTTCTTCAACATTCATTCACGTTGCCATGAATCGTTATTTTTCTTCTAAAACCCTCAGGAAAAGGCTTTTAGAATGCAGTAGACCACCTACTTACCAGCAGCAGCCAACATTACAGAACTGTACCCAGACTCTGACTCCGTCAACGCAAGCCAGAAAGAAACTCCGTTCCCAAGTACCTCAGAAATGACATCGGAGGAGATACCGGAACTTAGGAGCAGAGAATTTTAAAAAGAGAAATGCTACAAAGCTTGGAGAGCTCAGCATCGCTCCTTGGCTCTGAAGAAAGCTGGACGGGACCAAGGTGTTCAGTCCTCCACGGTAAGAAATCATCTTGCCACTCGGTCGTGCACACAGCGTTTCACACCCAGCTTCCCGGGTAATGCTTGGGTCAGTACGGGCGCACTCAGAGAGACAAAATTCACAGGGAAAGCCCAGCACATCTGTGCAAGTTGCCGCTGCTTACACTTTTACTCACTATTGCTTAGATGCCAGAGAAGCAACTGACATTCATAAAATTAATGGTTGAATTCATGGTTGAATGTGGTTTTATTTAGAACAAATTGCCCCTGCAACCACACAGTCAGACCCCAGTTACCTTACACCAGGAGACTCTCTGGAATGCCTTCAAAGCCTGAAGCAAACAGCAGCCAAGTCCAGGAAGAAGTCTGTAGATCCCCAGAAGGTCTCAGACCAGCCGAAGCAAAAGCATTAAAATCGTGAGCTGTAACATGGAAAGAACTCTCGGGGCGACACTTACCCAGGAAAAGGTGACGATTTGTAAAAGCCTCTTTGTAAATGACATGATCTCACCTCCCATTACATTTATATCAGCTTCTGGAATGGAGTTCAGAGTATCTACACAGTTCAAGCCATTTTTTGAAACCTTATTTTTCCGTTTCTGCTTATCACAGTGACAGCAGAAAGGGTTGGATAAATCAGGGCAGAATTGCCAACACCTCTGGAGCCTTTCCCGCTCGCTAACCTGCTGTGCCTCATGCCAGAGGGTCACTCTCTCCCCTGAAGACAAGAATCCCTCACGCGAGCCCAGTAAGACTGCAAGGATTTGTAGGTCCGCTGTTGTCACTGCAAAGTGTTCTGCTCCACTCTCAAACAATTAGTTAAGAATAGCTTGTTATCATGCTGTTAACAGCCATCTTCAGGCTGGAAAGGGAAAAGTCTTACCATGTACAGTCCTCATGTTTCAACTGTACTTGCGCGTTTGCGTGGCGCACAGACTGAAGATAGCTGACTTCTCTCCGTGTTTGGGTGACGGCATGGCTGAAAACAGGCACCGAATCAGCAATCAGCCCTTCAGAAGAGACAAGCCGTTACCATTTTACAAAAAAAAAAAGACAGCAGTTGCATAGGGAAAGATTGAATTTCTATAGATAAAACCTTTGCCAGGCTAAGAAACATTCTAGAACCGGCAGAAGAAGAAAGTTCACAGGATTTACCTCCAGCGGTAACTCCGGCTGGCAGCATCTCCCATTCCACATGACAAACAGAAGTGAAGCAGAACATCAGATACAATGTGGTACACGTTAACTCTGCAAATGGAAATCCCAACCAACCTCCCTTTCTTACCTGCCCTGTGACCGCGCAGCAGGCCTCGCGTACAAGCATCCTCGCACCTGAAGCGGGTAATTCGATTCACTGACATCTGCTCAAAGTCAGCCTTGTCCCTGCCCATCGGTAAAACCGATGGAACCCTTCCATTTCCATACTCATTAAATTTTTCTTGTCCCATGAGATTTTTAAGGATTTTAGTCTAGCACAGAGGAAATCAAACGGCTACTCCTTTTTGTGACCTTATGTCTACTCCTTCAGACTTGCTTTGTTTTGGTTGTACCTCCATTTCACACAGACGTGAATGGAAATGCAGAGAGAATAAACACCAACAAACAACAGTACAGGGTGTAAAAACAAGACTCGAGCTTCCAGTGGCCATCGTCTTCACAAATCAGCTACTTTTTCAATCAGCCAAGTAGTTGTGCAGTTTCAGAGAACACTGTCACAAAACTTGGATGTATTACTACGCAAGGCGAAACGCTCTATTACGTGTCTACAGAAACTGAATGCAAATCCTCCGCTTCTTACAGCCTCTTAGTTGAAAACCCGCCCTCTATTCGTTTGTACCTGGGCGCCACGTATGTCAAATACGTAAGGTTGTGTCTTTATAAGCCTCAATTTCACGTGTTGAGCAGCTGAGAAACATTTTGCCCCAAAGAAATGCAATAACTAAACCCACCAACAAGTGCAAGTGAATAAAAAAAATAAAAGCCAAAACAAACAAACAAAAAATACCCAAGACAAGCTACAGAAATTGCACCTTCAAACAACAGTAAAGGATCAAGAAGCTGAAGACATTTCTTCACGTCATCTCATTTTTGGATCTTTAATCATCACCTTAACTCACTACCACACACATGTCTGTGCACCTTGTCAGAGCCATTACAAACTGGGCGGCCAAAGAACAACCAACTTAAATCTTTTATTTTCAGCCAAATAAAAAAAGAAAAAAATCGAGCTCTTCCTTTATTGCACTCTATAACAATTCTTGTCACAACCAAGAAGCCAATAAACAGCAAAAGCTGAATATTCCTTTAAAATCCATAGTTTAACTCTTAAAATAAAATTTATATAGAAAAGATATCATTTACAACCCATTCAGTAGTAATCAATCATTATGTACTCACAAACCATATTCAATAACTCGTATGCAGCAGTTTCTTTGTAGGGCAGAGGGGAATATTTTTCTCCTTAGCAAATATAATATCCCACTGTTAAAGAGCAATTCAAGTCAACTTTGGAGCAACGGTGATATACACAAATTTCTTTTTGTGATAGACACAAATTTATTTGGAGAAGCGTAAGATTCATTTGGGGTAACAAGAATATATACGACTGTGTCCAGTGCAGAGCTTAACTGCATCATGTGAAACGTCCATTACCTTGAACTGGCACACCATTACCGAAAGGGAAATAATTTATGCAGCAAATGCAGTGTATTCAGAGAACACCAGTGAGTCACAATAAAACAACACACAATAAAACAGCAAGATGTATTGTAACTAGATACGTGAGGAATCAAAACCAGGATTTGGCTCTGGCCGTCAGCAGCTTACAACAGTAAAGACTTCGCCCTCGAAGCCATCTTCTGAAGGAAAGGGCTGCTCCTTTCATCTGGTTAGGAAACAAAAAATTTCAAGTAAGCAGTCATAAGTACAGGTAAGATGCTTCACTGCAACTTAGATTGCCGAGGCACTATAAACCTTTTGCCTCTGATGCAGCAACGGATGCCACAGCACAGCTTGTAAGCGTAAAAGATTCAAAGCCCAAAGAAAACAGCGTTAATCAATGGGGAGAGGAATGGATACAAGATATTTGTGTATTATGCAATTACATATGCACACGAGAAGTGAAAATGCATAATTATATGCATACACATTTTATTTAATGGCTGCATGTGTCATATAAATAGGATCAGTCATATTTTCATTTGGACATAGGTAAAGTGTTTTATGGCACGGTTTACACAGCTGCCTGTATTTGATTCTGATTCACCATCCACAACCCAAACAGAAAGAAATTAAGGACTTTTTCTTTCAGTATAGTTTCAGAAGCAGTTTGCTGCTTTGAATGGCTGTCTCTACGGACCCCCCCATCCTCGTGATACCTAACACAGCAAGAGGGTACTTCACACTCAGATTTTCAGAGAAAAGGCAGATTAGACACGTAGCTGCTTCGTGCCAGTGCTTACGTATAAAGAGGACAACGCAAAATCAGTGACTCCCAGTCACTCACAAGGGAAATCCACACTCCAAGAATGTGCGACAGTTGAAAGAAAGGTATAGCAGAGGGAAGACAGGAAAAAGAAAGGAGCAGCATGAGGGCGATCACGAGCTGCACTGTCTGCAACCCAGTCTATAACTAGCAGTACACGGTGTACACACCACTTTTAAGTATCTCATCATTCAGGAGCTTTAAAAGCTTTCACTTACCTTTCGCACAATAACACGTTCACCAGGACTCAGGATTAAGGCTTCTCTTTCCTCCTTGGTTTCCATCTGAAGAGCGTATTCGCTAGCTACAGACCTGTAACCGCTTACTTCACATCTACAGAAAAATTACAGGGAGACAGCGGAGCACTGAATTAGCTACTCTTGTAAAGTACTGAATTCACAAAAGAAACATTGTTTTGTATACTTACATTACTGGTGAAAGGTCTCCACAAAAACCAGGAAGACTTAGTTGATGTTGCCAGGCCCTTTTCAGTCTCGATTTGCAATCTACTCTCAGGGTGTTTCCTTTATTCAGAATAAGCCCCATCATCGCTACCTGACTGAATGGTGCTTTTCAGATGATGGCAGTGATGGACACTTTATGTAGGCAGATGGACGATGGTATTTTAAATCTAAACAGTGGCTGCACTAAAGCTGTTAGATGTGAATTCTTTTTCTAACTTGGAAAAAGAGAAATATCACTGACTATCGAGTCCAAAATCTGAAGCAAGAAATTAAATTTAAAAAAATAATCCCAAAGCCCATCACATTTTCTTCATCCACAGAGTTAGACCTCGCTTTATAGCACAGTTACACATGCATTTGCATTGCTCCAAGTACTGTGGACTCACAGACAGGTTCTATTATTTGTTGTTCTACTTCTTCTATTACTTGCTCAGAAATCTAACACCCACAGGAAAAACCTATCACTAATCTCACTAAAAATAAAAGACAAAAACTCTGACGCTCCTCTTTCCAGTTCTCTAGTACGCGCTGCATTTACTCCAGGCAGAGGGTAAATGAAAACATCACCATGCATTCATCCAGGATGGCTCTGGCTCTCTGAACGTGCAAGTTATTTCCAACCACCTAAGAGTTTATTGCAGCCATCTGTCACATACTTCAAAAGTGTAAGAAAAGAAATACCTTTTACAGACACTTTTCTTTCAACAGAAAAAAACACGTTTGACAGACAGCAGTAATTTACCTGTGACTTCGCTCCTCACAGAGTCCAAGAGCCTCTTCCGCAGATTCTCTCCTCCTCCTCTCTTCCGCCAGTGTTTCTGGCAGCTGCGAGAGCGCCTGCTGCACCGAGTTGTGCTGTTGCTCAGTCTCTGCAAGCCTATGACAAAAGGAAATCCAAAATCAGTATTTTACATACTTCAAGAATTACTTCCGTCTTCTTTTTTGTTACGGAATGTTCTTTTTAGTGATCAATGCTTCATTAGAATGAGATGCTTTAGACTAGATCTTGAAATAAAAGTCACCAGTAAGTATGTATCTTTACAAAAACAAACCAGAAACATTACCAGATGAGAACAATTCAAGAATATGGCTAGGATTCATTTAATCCACTGTATAGCCACGGCTTTCCCTTTGCCCCCAAACACCTTAGGGGCATAGAAAAGCATTACTTTCGCACTTCCAACACAGCTGTTAGGAAAACAATATTGCTAATACATGCTTGCAGTCCTGACCTTTTTCTGAGTTCATTTAGCTCCATGTTGTCTATTTCAACAACAACCGCACATCTTTCCTGTGGAGCTCCAGGGGGAACTTCTGCTCTAGTTTCATCCTAGAAAATATTAAAGGGGAAAAAAAAGCCAGTCAATATCTTTCTACTTGCTAAAAATCTTTATTTCGACTAAAGAAGCCACAAGCACCACAAAGCAGTGGAGTAAACCAACCTTTGTGCCACTTCATCTTCTAATTTCCAGAGCTGCAATTTTCCAAACCTCTTTTCTAACGGAAAGTTGGTGAAGAATCCTGCCCGTGTGTGCTGCAGGACTTGAAGGACACGTGTACACTGCGTAACGCAGCCATCTCTGAAGGGTGAGCAAAGCATCCACACAGCCACGTCGTCATTGATCACTGACCACAGTTTCGTCAGTAATGCAGCTGTTTGTTTATTTTTTACTTTACAGTTCTCCTTGTCTGACTTTAATTCTGTTTACACAAGAGTAAGGGTTGTCTTATGTACCTATCCATGTCCTGGGTTCGGCCAGGTCAGGGTTAATTTTCACTGGAATCCAGGAAGGGACACAGCCAGGCGGGCTGACCCAACCTGGCCAAGCAGAGCAGGGTATTCCATACCGTGTGCCCTCATGCTGGGTGCCGCTGGGGGGGAGCGGGGCGGCGGGAACTCGCTTGCAATTTCCAGTCTGAGCCAAGAGGGGTGTTTTGAAGAACACAAGTTTTACAGCACTCTAACTTTCAAATACACCAGACACCACCAATTGAGCAATATTTCTGTGTTGATACCAGCTCAGACTCACATGAGCTACTGAGGATCTCGGCTGTTGTTCTAAGTTACCTTTGAATTAATCTGCTGAAAGTGCAGCTCCTTCTGGTGCATCTCCTGAAGACAGCGCTGCAGGTCATCTTGAAGCTGATTCTTCTCAGCTAAGACACGGGCAGTGCTGACAGACAACTTCTTCTCTATTTCTGCCACAGCCTGGACTTTCTTTAATAATTCACATTCTTTTACATCCAAGAGTTTGGACAGATTCTCATTTTCACTCATTAGCTCCTGCTTCTCTTTTTCCAACATATCGATACTTTTTTTCAGATATTCATCTGCTTTTATTTGCTCCGCCAATTTTTCATCTTTCCCTTCAAGATCTGCCTGCAATTGCTTATTAACTGAAGCCTTCTCTCGTGTCTCTATTTCCATCCTGTTCATTTGTTTAAGTATTTCATTTAACTGGTTATTAAGTTCTTTGCAACATGTCTCTCTGGCTTTCAGATCTCCAGTTAATTTAACTTTCGTCTCTTCATTTTGCTGCTCCAAAACCCCAAGCTTCTGCTCTAATGAAATAATGCACTCTTGTTTCTCCTGTAATTCTTTGGTAATTGTCTCCTGATGTTCAGTATGCTCTACATGCTTCCTGGATAACTCAGCCAACTCTTCATCTTTTTTAGCATTTTCCAAAACTAGTTTGTTGTATGAATCTTTAATTGATTTTAACTCATTTTCAAGTGTTTGTGCTTTAGTCTCTTTCTCTTTAAGCAAATTGTCCCATTTTTCCTTTAGAGCATTGTTTTCCTCAAGCTGAGATTTCAAATATTCACTTTCTTTTCTTTGTTCATCCTTAGTTTCTTGCAGCTTTTCAGATGATTTACTAATTTGTTCTTTCAGCAAAGTAATTTGTGACTCACACTCTGCAAGTATGTTACGGTATGCGACCTTGTTGGCTTTGAGTTCAGAACGGAGCTCCTTCATTGTCCTGCTGGTCTCACTGCTTTGTCTTATTAATTCCTCATTTTCTTTGGTTTTAGCTTCATTCTCAACTCTCACTCTTTCTAGCTCCAGTCTCATTGTATTACTTTGCTCAGAAAGGACAGATATCTTCAGGCTTGCACCTCTGATATCGGCTGTTTGTACTTCTTTCAGGAAACGAGTTTCCCTTTCAGCCTTTGATAAAGCCTCTTCCATCCCTTCTATTTCTTCCTCTTTGCATTGCACTTGACGCTTCAGGACCATCACCTGTGCGGCACATTCTGTCATATTGCGAGACAGGACAGACACCTCCCTGTCTTTTTCTGCCACTGCTTCTTCAAGATTATCAATTTCTCTTTCGCGTTTCTGGAGATCTTGAAGAAGTTGAGATCTTTCCTCTAAATGGCTTGTATTCAATTTGTCAAGCTCTTCATTTGTCTGGTCCAGATCCAGCTGCATCGACTCTACCACGTCCTCTTGTTTCAAAGTCTAAACATCAAGAAAATAATGTTACCAGAATACTTCAAACATACGTTAGAGGGAGAATGGAAGTTACACTCCACATGTAGAACAGCTATCTAAGGTAATCAATCTGTACCCAACCGTACAGCCACAAGATAACCACGTTATTCTGTGGACTGTTTTAGCACACAGAAAGTTTAGTGCATGAAATTTTTAGCAGCCAATGCTGTTATTTTGCTGACATTTAAATGGGCCATGTTAAAAGAACAGCAAATTTCTTCTCTTACTTTATTTTAATGAGTTAGTTACCTTTTCCTTCAGTGTAGCAACTTTTTCTGTTAGATCCCTGATGACTCTCTTCTGCTCAGTGTTCTCCACTTCATAAACACTGCATTTCTTTAAGGCTTCATTCAGCTTAGTATTCAAAATAAAAGTCAATGTGATAGAAACGTATAGAATTGTATTAAAATTGTGATGTTACAGTTATAATATTAAATTTACCTAACACTGGAGTTTATGTTTTGAAATTCATAAACAAAGATAACTTAGCAACCCAAGCAAACATAACTACTTTCATGCAAAGCTCTGTGATGTGTCTAAGAAATCCTCACACCCAACTTCAAGCAACTACATGAAGCGAATAAAACTGTAAAGAAAGAGCAAAACCCTTCAGATACAGAAAACTGCAATATTGCTGCTGCGACACAAATAGGAACTTACGGCTAATGCTCACCAGTTCCAATCAATATTATTTCACAAGAACTTTAACTTACTTTTTGCTCAGTATGCACAGAATTTTCACCAAGCTCTTTGTTCAGAAGATCCTTTTCTTGAAGCAGTTGCCTCCAAGTTTCAATTTGCTCTAGTTTTTCTGTCGTGTTCAACAGCTTTTCTTCTTTTTCTCCAAGGGAAGTTTCAAGGAAGCTATTTCTGTCACTTCATCTAACAAGGAAATACATAGTTAGATATTTTGAACACAAAGCTCGCTTTAAGCTTTCTAGACTTATCAGCCCCAAACTAGGTTCCTAAAAGAATCATTATTTTTACACTTTCCATTTACACTTGCAACTACAAAAACAAGATTACTGCAACCTGAAGCAGGATCAACTCACACTTTGCAGGTGTTTTAAGAGATCATACTTCTCATCAGACGTCCAAGCTTGAAACAAAGAAAGCGAATCCTACACAGAGCTGTAAAGAACCTTCATCTTACCCTTTGAGCTGTTCATGCAAGCCAGAGATCAGAATGTGATGCTTTGCCGCATCTCGCGTTTGTTGGTTGCGTAACTGGGCAAGCTGAGTTTGCAAATGCTCATTCTCATTCTGCAACAAAAGAAGAGTGAAGCGGATTATCACGTACCAACACCCAGAACAGCACAAGATAACTGGAGTCACGAAAATCGGACTCTTCAGGAGATTTACATCCCACACGGTAACAGAGACCACTATTCTAGCACATGAGCAGATCATCAGTGCAGAACACAACACTGATACCAGCAGCTCAGATGTGATGTTAGTTCACACCGATGCAACTCACCTTGCAGAAACACCTCCTGCAGCAATGCTATGATAGCATGACCTGAAGGAGGACTGCTGTACACCCAAAGCAACACACACACTCACACTGTGTTAAGGCAGCTTACTTCTCTTAAGAGGGGAAGCTACTGCTTTGAAAAAATACTTTCCTCATTGCTTTGAAGACAGTACCAAACTTGCAATTTATTTTTGCCTGTTTTTTAAGGTTGAAGGAATGCAAAAATCTGCATATGGGGGATTGTGGAGAAAAGAAACAGGAAGCAAGCTGCATTCACACAGGTTTGTGGTTTCTTTTTTTTGGGGGGGTGGGGGGTGATTTTTTTTTTTTGTTTGTTTTTTTTTTAAACACAGTGCACATCTCCTACTCTAGCCAGATACACTGAATCAATTCAAAAATAAAACCACAAAAAAAAACTGGCAACAACATCCAAAAACCAAAAGCAGAACATGTATCCAGACTCCACAGCAAACAGGACACAGAATCACACAGAATGGTCGGGGTTGGAAGGGACCTCTGTGGGTCATCTAGTCCAACGCTCCTGCCGAAGCAGGGTCACCTACAGCAGGCTGCACAGGACCGCGTCCAGGCGGCTCTTGAATATCTCCGGAGAAGGAGACTCCACAACCTCCCTGGGCAGCCTGTTCCAGTGCTCCGTCACCCTCAGAGGGAAGAAATTCTTCCTCACGTTCAGACGGAACTTCCTGTGCTTCAGTTTGTGCCCGTTGCCCCTTGTCCTGTCGCTGGGCACCACTGAAAAGAGCTTGGCCCCATCTTCCTGACACCCACCCTGCAGACATTTCTAAGTATATATTAGGTCCCCTCGCAGCCTTCTCTTCTTCAGGCTGAACAAGCCCAGCTCCCCCAGCCTCTCCTCGTGGGAGAGATGTTCCAGTCCCCTCACCATCCTTGTAGCCCTCCGCTGGACTCTTTCCAGTAGCTCCTCATCTTTCTTGAACTGGGGAGCCCAGAACTGGACAGAGTACTCCAGAGGAGGCCTCACTAGGCCAGCGTAGGGGGGAAGGAGAACCTCCCTCAACCTGCTGGCCACACTCTTCTTGATGCACCCCAGGATCCCATTGGCTTTCTTGGCAGCCAGGGCACACTGCTGGCTCATGGTTAACCTGGCAAACTTGTCACCTCTGATGAAAATACGCTAGCATTTTGCAGGAGGCAGAACACACCTGTACCGCCCTCAATAGCTGCCCTTCTTCATCTACACCAAACGTTACCTGTCTTGAAAGGCTTTGTTACAAGATTCTCAAATAATAATTAACATATCAGGTTGTCTTTCATCTTAAAATCATTAATTCTTTTTTATATTTGTGCAGCTTAACAGACAAAGAACTATGAGTAATGCACTGAACCTGAAGGAGTCTGAGGAAGAGATCAGTTGTATCATTTAGTGAAAGTAAGGTTTACAAGTTATCGTAGTAACTCATCAATCAGGAAATACTAAAAAATAACCTTCCTCATAAATATTTATTTCACGGTTCCTTTTGGTGCCTCCATTGAATACTTTTACAATATCAATAGATATCAAATTAATATCTGGTGTTTAGATTGTATACATATAAATAAGTATTAGTTATTACTTAACTTTTATATATTTGCACAGTTTCTTTTCTATAAATGTGTGTGTATATATGCACAGAAAAATAGTAATAATACACACACAGTTACAGAAAAGAAACTTGAGGGATGTAAGAAGAGGGACACTTCTGCCAGTAGTAACAAAATCTGTTTCAGGACCTTCTGACAAAGCCCCCCTAACAAACAATAATGAAAATCAGGTTGCCTTTTACTAGGTTTCTAAAACAAATAACAAATAACAAAGCTTACTTCCAAACAAGTTTCTCCCTGAGCTGAACAGAAGCAACAGGTTTCAACTTCAGAGCATAATCTAGCATGTGTACACCCTCTGCCAACAGAATGACGAAGCATAATGCCTTGACATGTTTTTGCTAGCTGCAAATGGGCATTTCTGTCTTACTGGAGGCTACGACTCCAAGAATATCAACAGAGAATAAAACGATTCTCTTCCATCATGAGGTTTTTACACAAACCGAAAAGCTCACCTGAAGAGTCTCCATTCTACCTTGAAGCTTCACTCTGTCTTCCAGATCCTGACAACGCTCTTCTAGAAGAAGAATTGGTTCCTGCAGTTGATTTCCTTCCATTTCCAACTCTTCAACCACAGTCCGTAAACCTGCTTCTGTCAAAGAAGAAAAATTATTTCAAGAAAGGCCTGCTAACATTCCTCAAGTCTAGAAATGGTTTCAGCTTTTTATTCACAATTCTCCCCAGTGTTGGGAACAAGCAGACCTCAGCCATTTCCAGTGGAAGTGCCCGAGACCCTGCTTTTCCAAAAATTAGATGGCAAAAGTTCCCTCAGCTGCTGAAAAACCAAAATAAAGTTGCACAGCTCAAGAACTCGGAGAATCTGGCAGAAATATTCTCAACAATACTGTGGCTCATGTTACGTTAATCATAAGCTATCAATGTACTTGCAGGATCAGATCTTAAGCACTTGTTAATAAACAATTTAAACCGGTCTGTATCAAAGTTTGCAAGTGAGTCTGTTCCATTTCAACAGCGAGATATATTTGCAGCCTTTACCACTGATATAAAAACATTTGCATTGAAAAATAAGACTTTGATTTTTAAATTAAAAGCATACAGCAATGGAACACCATTCTGTTTTGTAACATAACTGTTACAGATTGGAAGCACAGTCCCAGGAACAAGACTCGTAACTGAAAAAACACATGGCCTTGCCACACAGGACATTTCATGGGCACCAAGGCTCAACCAACTCCAGTGTGCAGACGTATTTACGTTCTGCTTCTGAACCAAAACTAGGCAGCTCATCCAGCACGCACATGCTTTGAAATGAAAAGGAAGAAAATGCAAGCCAAAAAAATGCAACAAAGATTAGAATACACCACCAGTGGGTTGTTAGTTGAATTTGGAAACAAAAATAGACACAAAATACAGATGCTGTGCATGCTTTCATAAACTGTCTAGTCGCTATCACACCTGCGTTAGGTGAAGTGTACTCTGGCCACCAGTCTCCCATGTTTTCTCCTTCAGCTGAATCAGTGCTATCCAAGGTGACGTGCAATTCTTGAAAGCTTTGCTTTCCATCAAAGTTGTATTCTTCCTACGCATAAAAAATGAGAATGAAGTTCAATTTAAAGAAGAAAAGAAGCAAGGGTAAAATACATATCCTGTTATTAAAAGCATAGTTTCAATTCTAAGTCCTAAAGCTCAGCAAGTGATTGAGGTGCCTGAATGTCAGCATACGGGAGCGCTGTGGACACTAGAGCAACCTGCCCAGCTTCTAGCTATTATTTCCAGAAAAGCCAAGCCTCCCACAGGTTTTGTGCGGTATCAGCCAGGACTTTTAAGACACCCCTATGTTTGGATACCTTCATTGGTCCCCTGATTTCTACAGTTAACAGGGTCCTCTGAATTTCAGGGTAAAGGATTGGAGTTCACTAAATTTAAGATTATTCTGCCAGTGGTATGTTCATGTGACAGTGACATCCTAATTCTTACAAAAGATCTTCATTTTCTCGTGTGTCTTACAGCACCACCTACCTAGAAGCAAACCTGAATGAACTGACACCACTTACTAATAAAAGTAAAGCTCCACCAACAGAGAGATTTATCAAGATTGTATCTAAACCAAAAAAAATGGCCTTAACACATGAAGAATGCACACAGCTTCAAGCATGCGAATTACTCCAGAGTGAAGCTCGTTATTGTTCAATGTAAAATTAAGTAGACTCCCTACTCAAGGAACAGAGAGGCGTGATGCCATTGGAATTTCTCGCCTTCTGGCTACACACCCGATCATTAAATTTACCAAAGTTTTCACTTATACAACCAATCTAAGTTCTTAAGCCCTTCGTGTATTTAACAAAAACCCCTAGTTTTATTAGCATAGAGGTAAAAATAAATTCTTATCTCTTTTAACCCACCTGAAGCTTGCTGCTGCTCCGATTGCTTTTTCTTCTTGCTTGCTGCAGCCTGCCCATTCCTTGAACTGTGGTCGGTTCCTCCTCCAGCTCCTGTTGCCCTGAGACTATGGCTGCATCAGAGCAGCCAGGAAAGAACCAGTCATCCTCAATCAGTTTTGTGCCACAGGAAGGCTATCACATTTACATCAGACACTACTACATAAAGAGAGACCAGGGACAGGCTGAAGTCCCTATCAATGACTGACAGCAACAAGATTAAAGAAGCAATCCATCGCGTTCACCTTGTGATTTCCCTCCAACATTACTACGTAGAACATCAGAATAAAGTCTGCACATCTCGCTAAGCAGCGGCAAACTGAAGTCTAACTTTACTTCTTCATCAGCTCTAAATGAAGACTTTATACAGGAGACTGGAAAGGGTGAGGTTATGCTGATACTCAAAAAAAAGCCAAACAATTCAAATGCCAAACTAGATCTCGTTTCAATTTACCAGGTTGAAATATACCTGATTTGTACGACAAAGGCATCCATCAGCTGAGACAACTGTGGTTTTTACAATCTGAACAATCACGTTAGTTTTTACGGAAATGACATACGTCCCTTTCAGCTTTAATTTTAGTACGAGCTACAAAGCCAGATCATTTGAGGAAGTCACAAGCATCTGTTACACTGCAAACCGGCATCAAACCATCTTATCGTAAATTAATCATACCATTCTTCTTAAGACAAAGATAAGAATCACTTTGAAATAAACACACTGAGTAAATTCAGAATATGAAAGCTTAGGTAGGCATTCTGTTCATTGTTAGAAATGATTTTTCATTTAAAGTACATTCCCATCTGTTTTGTGATAGGACAAAACACGTTTGGGGTAACAGATGAAGAAACAGACGGCTCATGCAAAGCAGACAGGACAGAACAGCCAGCGAAAAGACACGACAGTAAAGGTGGCTCCATACTAACTGAAAATTACACGAATCAGATAGTTACAAATTTAGCTTTCAATTTAACCACATCACTCCACGGTTGTTCTCACAGCATGCAAAATGCAGGGAACTTATGTCGATGCATCTGTGAGGTAAACACCAGAAACTATGAGGAGATTCAGCCCTGCTGGAAATAGTCAGCTTTCATCCCAGCTGTCCAACGATTACTTCTACCACGAATTTCATCAACACACAATTCTCTAACACCTACTAGACTTAAGTTCTTCCTGTGATATTTCAAAATTGCATACTTCACATGTTGTCACAAAAGACTAGAGGAAAAAAGTCAAAGAAAAAAATTAATGACCCTCTTAAAATGAGGACTGCTAAATTGGATTCTGCTTCTGGTTTTAATTACATTTTGGCTTTTGGCACTGTCACATTATCTGCATTCATTTTACACACCTTTGTTTCTTTTCAAGTATAGATTCTACAGGGATTTTTTTTTTATAAATTACACAAACCTCTTCAAAGACACAAAAATTGAAGAAAATTGCCACTGTCACATTCTCCTGCCATTCCAAGAGCTGATTCTGCAGTTCATCCACACTACCTGATTCACTGGCCTAACAAGAGAAATTGCATAGGAAAACATATTTACCAAATCCCACTGCAAATGTAAATAAAAAGTAGTAACATCCAGCAACCATAACAGCTAAATGTGACCAACGCTTCCAATGTGCCTTTGTCAGCTATCTTACAATTTTTGTAAACAGATATAATTTTTGCACTCTCACTAACGATATTTTGAATAAATTCACATAAACTCCTACCCAGGTTTATATCTGAGCTATGACACTGTGCTCACCAAAATGGCTTTTACAGGCTCTATTGTTTGTCTTTTTCTTTCTTTACTGTATCTAAACTAATTCCCTGTGTGCTACTGAACAGATGTGGTCACATTCAGGATCAAAAGTAGCATTTTTGTTACAGATAACATCAAATTATGTACAACACTGTTCATCTCAGTATGTCCCACATGGCAAAACGCAAACGCTGAGAGGTCAGGCACACTGCATTCAAACCTGAGATTTAGCTTCCAAGAGAGCTGAAGAGCTTGGTAACGTCAAGGAACCGATAACATCAAGGAATGGCTCCCCACTGCCACTTTTTTTTTTTTTTTTAAAGTATTATTTAACAAAACTGTTGTTGTTTGTCTTGGCCTGTTAATCAGCTGCTAACACCCAGAAACATTTCCCATTAAGTGCTCGAAACTTCAGCTATTTTTCAGTCAGGAAGAAAACCATAGTGTTTTTCCATGCTCTCATGCTAAGAAGTGTGCCAGACAGCTCACAGCACAAGTGAAAGTGATCTGCCAAGCAGTCATTTGTGCCCTGAATGATTCCAATAATCCAAAAATGCTACCAGCCATAGTATGTGCATATTTTTGCACCTTCAAACATAGCGCTACAAGAAAGAGGCGTCTGGCGGTTCTTCAGCTAGAATTCTGCACAACTCCTTTCACTGTTACACACAAGTTCCTCCGTGCCCAAACACCAGCCGCATCCTCAAACTCCTTCCTTGCATAAAACTTTCAGCTTCAATTATCGTCAGCACAAACCACCTACTGCTTCATTACTCTCATTTTGTCTGATCACCATATAGATCTTTACTCAACGATCATCCAAAATTAAAAATGGCATTTCTTAACTATTGAGATAAAAACACCACAGCCAAGACACCACCTTTTCCACCACACAATGGAAGTATTTTTAGTGTGTTTACTTACATTTTCCATATAGGTAGCATCTTTTCCTTGGAAACCCTATCTTTCTTTGCTTTGAATATTTTTAAGACTTCCAGTTTGCTCCTGGAACAAGCTACATTTCTCTTCACTGCCTCCAACTCTCTTGCTAAGGTTCTGAACTAGAATCTGCATGCTTTGGAGCGAGGATTCTTTAACAGCCAGCTCATTCTTTAGAATGCAAACCAAAAGACAATTAAAAGAAGGGACCCAGAAAAAAGATACAGTAATCATCATGAAGCTGACTCCTAGCCCTTCCCTCAGAGTTAGAGCAACATTCAACTCAAAGCTCAGGTTTGGTTTGAATTGGAATGAAATTTGTCAGCACCTTCTGAAGTCGATACTAATACATACAAATGATACTGACAAAAGTAATAAAGAAATATAGATCTACTAACATAAATGAAAATAATCAGTAAAGAATTTGGATTCACGTGAAGAAGTGCAGAGGATTTGTGCTTCAGAGAAAGATGCACCGTATAACGCAGCAGAATTTGCTGATTCCTTGAAATCTCTATGGAGATTTTCTATTTCAGCTGCTAATATACCTTCAGTTCTTCATTGGGCACGAGTATTCCATTGGCAACACCACTTGATCCACACGCTGTCTGTAAATCCATGATGTAAGCATCTCTTTCAGCTCACTTCTTCTCTATCTCTGCCAGCGTGGCATCCGTTTCAGCCCCACGACAGCGCTGGGCCTCCAGTTCAACACTCTGAAAACGAAAAGACAGCACTGCTGGTCATGTATACTTCCACCATCTACAGCACAGAAGAACGGTTTAAATGTTTCCTTATTGCCTCTTTTAGGGTACTGAAAAAATTACAATCGCATTTCTGACCTGGTTCAGTTTTAACTGTAATCCTTAATTACTGAGCCTTTCTCTCTGAAATTCTGCAGCATTCACATTCCTGCCGCCTTCCAGTGTCAACAGCCACGTCCACAAAACCCATCACTGCACACAACAGCTACAAACCATAACACGAAATCATCCCTTGAAAGAAAGAGAGGGACGGGGAGCAGGACAGAGAAACGGAGAGAGAAAATAAGCGATGGGGAGCAGGGCAGAGCACTAGGAAGAGGAAAATAAGACAAGGCAGAGGACCGAGGAGCTCAGAGAGAAAGAAGGGTCGAAAGGAAATGCCAGAGAGGTAGAGAAATCAAGAAATACAGGGACGAGGAGCCTTGCAGAGACGGAGCACGAAAATGTAGGGACGGTGAGCGCGAAAGAGGGAGAGAGAGACGGGGGCAGGGGAGGAGATGAAGAAGAAAGGAGAGAAAAAGATGGCAACGGAGCGCAGGGGACACAGACAGAGAGAGAAAAAGGACAGTGAACAGGAAAAAAGGGACCGAGAAACAAAGAAAGGGTCAGATCTAGACAAAGAGACCAAGAAGGGGGCGAGGGGCGTGTGTGCAGGGAAACCCCAAAACAAACCAGCAAGGGGCTAGAGAACAGAGAGGGAGAGAAAGAGAAGAAAGGGCCATGAAGCAGGACAGAGAAGGAGAGAAAGGCAAAAAGGGAGAGCAAAAAGAGCCGGCTGGACAGGGAGGTACAGCAAGAAACGACCGGACAGCCAGCAGGACAGAGAAATAGAGACAGGGAGCCGGCTAGAGAAATTCTGGAGGGAGAAAAAGAGGGAGAGGGAGCACGACACAAACACAGACAGAAGACAGGAGGTACAGGGAAAGGAAAAGGAAAAAGAAAAAAAAAAAAAAAAAAAATATCACAGCAGCGTGGGAGAGAGAAGGATCCAGGGGAGGGCCCAGGACGCAGAAGAGGGGCGACAGGGCCCCGAGGGCCCGCCACTCACCGCAGCTCTCGCTCTCCGCGCTCCCGGGAGACTCTGCCGCTTCAGGCGCTTCTCTCTCCTGCTCTCCTCCATTCCTCTTCCCTAACTCCGGTCGCTTGGCTGTCCCCCACCTAAGACAAAACGTCCATGTCTCGCAGCTCTTACGAGACAAGGCTCCCTACGCACGTAGCCGCGCTCGCGCGCTCCACAACCGGACCATGCTGCTGCTGGTGACACATACAGACCCTGCGGGGCACGCTGGCGGCCTGGCCTGCTGCGGGCTACCAAGAGGGAGCCTTCCTCACCCGCACAGGCAGGCTCTCTCCTGCCTGCAGCCCCAGCCAGCTGCCAGCCAGCTGGCCTTCCATTTCTTCTTCTTCTTCTTCAGCCTTCTCGGGACTCTCCAGCTTCAGCCGCGACACCTCCTGCCCGCAGCCACTCAGCGCTCCGCCTCTCCCTTTTCGCCCCCACGCCGCCAGCACAGCGAGGCCCGGCACACGCAGCCCACACAAGCCCGGAGCGGCCGCAGCCAACGGCATCCCCAGGCCACGAACGGACAAACGCGTCCTCAGCGCGGCCCCTGCCACACACAAACAAGCAGCGGCCACCGCCTTCAGGGAGGCCGAGGCACGCTCCAGGGCCAGCGTCCCGCCCGCACCACGGGCCTTGCGGGAGGCCGGGCGCTCCGGGACAGGCTTCAGGGGACGTGCTGCAGCTGGGGGCGGCTGCGCGGGGCGACAGGGGCCGGGGGAGCGCTGCCGACTTGGGGGGGATGCCCGCCTCCTTCCCCCCTTCCCTTCCGTCACCTCCCGCCTCTGGCCCCGGGGCTGCCCGCACCCGGCTCGCCTCCTGCAGCCTGCCGCAGCGGCCGGCTCCAAGCTTCCCGTCCCACCACCCTCGGGCACCCACCACGCACCCCCGCACCCGCCGGAGGGGAGCCCGCGCCTCACCGCTGGCCTCTCTGCTCCCCCGCCGCCCCGACACCCGACAACACACCGCCGCCAGGCTGCTCCGCCGCACCGCGCATGCGCCACGAGCCGACGGCGCGCCGGAGGGGACACACCCCGCGCCGAACGCCGGCCTGCAGTACCGCGTGGCGCCCACGCGGCGGCGCCAGCGGGTACGGCGGGTACAGCATCCTTATGGGGGTGCGTCCTCCTGGCTGGTAGCACAACTCTTACAAATGCACGAGAAAGGGAGGTGGATAGCATAACTACTGTTCTCAGTCTCGGAAAACACCCATCACTGAAATGTTAGTCTCATTTTAGCACCAAAAATTAGAAGTAACTTGCTAATTTCTATGACATCCATACACCGTGGTTTTTTAACGGATGCAAGCAAGCCAAACCACCCTCAGAGGTGAATGAGCACAGGTGATGTGTAGAGGAACAGCACTACTTATCGCCGACAGGACGCGACAGAAGTATTTAAAAGCACTTGCGATGGACAATAGAGGGGCCAGCTTCCTCATATTCATCTTTGCTGACCCACATTTGCTGAAAAGTGGACAGAGACGCCAGTATTGAACCCCCAGTCCAGACAGAGTATTTACATTCTGCTGGTGCAATCATCCAGAAGAGAAGCACAATCTGTTGTAAATAAAGTGACAAGCAGCTAACACAGTAAACATCTCTTTGGAGGAAACAACTAGGTGAAACGCTTTTCATCATCAAAGCACAACTCCAATGAAGTAAAGCACCGAAGAGGTAGAAAGGCTGCCATATTTTGTCTTCCACCTTGAGTCGACAGAGCTGCTATAACGTTACTATGAACAGACAAATACCGCAGCCCGTTGAGAGATCTGCAGATGGCCTACAACACAGCTACCAAAAAATTACAAACGTATACGAAAGAAAAGTAAAGTTTTGAAATATTTATCCAATTTGGTTGTAAATAAAGACCGCTGGGACAACACTGCACAGAACGGTCGGAGCATTTTTCTAATGATAAAGGAATTCTTTTACGTAAAAAGAATCCCAAACCCCAAAACACTGAGATACACTGGCATTGTGTATCTAGCTAAGCACTAGATGTGAAGCTAGAAGACCTCCCGCTGATTCCCGCCTGAGCCACTCAATTGCTCAAATACACTGCATGTACCCCTGCTCCTGCGTGCTCCCGTTTCCACGCCTGCCACTCCACGTCATGCCCGTGCAACATGTCGTCTGCTGCCTGACAAACATGGCCTCTCTATTTCACTACACATTGCCTTGCTCCAAGGCAAAAGGGTCCTTCCAAACAGCTAACAAGCCGCAGACTTTGCACGCTGCTTGGATTTTGGATTTATTCTTTCACCCTTTTCTCTGATAGCCAAGCCTTGAAGCCTACAATATCCCCTGTATCTTCTCAGGTTGGTCATGTTCCCTTTAGTATTTACAGCTCCATCTTCTCTAGGTTCATCCCTACCTATCTTGCTGTTCTGTGGTGTCTTTCAAGGAGCCCCTTTCTCCTTCTTAGCCCTATTTCACTGCGAAGCCCACAGGACTGTCTTCCTTAACTGTTCTTTCACATTTTCTCAGAATGACCTCAGAAACTCCCATGGCTTCAGCAACCATTTCTATTCCAGTACCTCTCCAATCCCTCTCTTCATTCTGCTTTGGCTGTTAGGAGGAAAAGAGGCACGAATTAAGCAGGCTGTCCGAGGGTCTCCTAACATCAGGGCCTGGGATGCAAGACCTGGACATTCCCTTGTGGACATTTGCATTTGACTATAGGATCTAACTTTCCAACAAAAGCTTCTTCTGGAACCGCAGGTGTGCAAAATTACCTGAATCTTCATAGCACTTGGAGCCAAAGCGGTAATCTCTTTCTGCATACGATCGCCAATCCCAGGATACATCGTGGTTCCTCCAGAGAGGACGTTATTGGCATAGAGATCCTTACAGATGTCGATACCACATTTCAGAGTACTGTTGTAAGTGGTTACGTGGACACCTGCAGATTCCATCCCTGAGTGGAAAGAAGTTTCAACACATGTGATTTCTCTTTCTTCCCTTCTTTTTCTTACTGTTCAAATGAAAGGGAAGCTCAGTAGTCGAAGAGAATTCCAGGAAAAAAAAACTACGTGATGCTCAGGAGAGCATCTCGTGGTACTGTTCCTTGCTAAAGAAAAGGAACAGACCAGATAAAGTCCAAACTGTGTTCCCAGGACTGTAAGTACTAGACTTTTAAACTAGCTTAACACGCATATTTTGACAAAGATCTGTGATCCAGGAAGTCCCGATTTCCACCGCTACGTTTCTGACACCACTGTTGAACACCAACGCTGATCCTCGATACACTTCTGGCAGCCAAATCCCCCCACCTCCTAACGAGCATTTCTCCTGCTGATGTTCAAATGCAGAATATTTGAACATCGCTCCTGCTGATGTTCAAATGCAGAACTTGGAGCTATATTAATGCTTCAATAGTTTGCTTTCTACACACAAACGCAGCTAGCTTTACCACTTCGTTTAATGGAAATCGTGCCAAACTGCCCGCAGTCATTTGGCTCACTCCTCACGAGTGGAATTTAAATTGAAAGTAGGAAATTTGTGTGAGGGCAGTACAAGTTACCATAGAAAGTGGCAGTCATCCACTGGATAGAATGGGAAATTTGACACTACAGATAAAACTACTGCAAAATAACGTGCGATTTCATTTTGTATGATTACATTACAGATTAATATAATCAAACAATAAACTGAAGCAGCATCTAGATATAAAACCCACATAAGCAGCACCGTGCAGTTATACATCAGCCAGTCGAGATAAAAAGCACGATCTTCTGACAGTACTCTAAATCATCACCTTAGAAACTCTACTGCACTTAAAAGAGGCTGAAATCATCTTACGATGCAGGTACCTCTAAACTGACATTTTCAAAATCCAAAGCCACATAACAAAGCTTCTCCTTGACGTCTCTCACAATCTCCCGTTCCGCTGCAGACAGCCAACAAGATTTTAATCAACATACAGTACAACAGCCAGGACACAGACTTTCTCATGCACTTTTCCCTGAGTTCATGATGGTCGTGTGGTTCATTGGCCCTCTCTCTTGTCTCAGCAACATTACTTTCCCTTTGGATTACCAGATTTCCCTCATCGGCAAGTAACAGATATATTGTACTACAGAATACTGCAAAGATTAATGTTTACATGTCTATGTCACAAAACCTTGACCAGATCTCCCGAGGGTCACCCATTGCCAGCTACTAACTTTGTTCCTTTCTCTGTGGAAGAGGTATAATCAAAACACAACAACCCGTTCAATTTGCCAGTAACTCAGGATTTCCAAACGCGGTGGCATCCTTGTCCTTGATGCTCAACAAACACGCTGAAAGCCAAAGCCAGGAGCATCCCATTAGCTAACAGGAACTGTTTTTCCCAGGCCAACCTAGTGACAGGCATTTTGATGCATCTCACCAGGTACAGGCTTCCTGCATAAAATGACAAGTAACAGAGCAAACATATGCAAAGCATATCCAAAGCCCAGCTCATTACCAGTGGTGACAAACGAGTAGCCTCTCTCTGTCAGAATTTTCATTGAGTTAGTCAGTCAGGTATCTGCCCACCAGATCCAGTCTCACGATGGGGGCAAGGCATAGCCCTCATAGACAGGCACATTGTGCATGACACCATCTCCAGAATCCAAAACTACTCCTGGAAAGTCAAAGAAAAGGAAAAGCTGGTTATTGCCCGCCGACACAGGGTCTCCACATACTCCGTATTCTCAACCGTGACACGCAACAACAAAGACGCTCACGTGACGATTGCTTCTGTCATTGCTGTAACTGAAGAGCTGCTCACGTGAGATGAAATTGTTGGCACAAACTAAGCATTTTGAGGAAAAAAAGACATGTAACGTTCAGCAATTTGGTTGTATTGCTCTTGCTGAACGGATGCTAGCAATTGTGATCTTACACGTACGCGGAGACAACTTCACTTCAGACAACCCCTAGCGCTTTACAGACATGAAACAATGTACAAACTGTAAATAAACTTCTATCTATAAAATCAAAACTTGGAATCTGCCATTAAAATAAACCACCTCATTAGGGAAAAGATAACAAGAGTTTATCTGTGCACAGCCATGTCACTTCTATTCTTGGATAGGAAATGAAGTACATGTTTTCCACTCAAAATGAATAAGGCATTTCTGATACCAAACATGCATACAAATAGTTGATTTTTGAACACAAAACAAGTATTTATGACAACTGTAATTCCTGTAAGCTGGCGATCTTTTTATACAAAATTATATGGTGGCATCAGGCTAGAGAGGCAGATGGCATTTTGATTTTTTTCAAAGTATACAAAGACTCAAGGGTTGCTAAGAAGTAATTTATCGTCTTAATGCTTGATCAGACTCTAAACAGCAATAAGAAGAGACCTCCATGCTAATTCTAATGATCGCTTAACAGCAGTCATGATTGTGTCATCAAAAGTCATCACTGATTTCAATGAAACTTTTTCATTTAGCTACCGATTGGGGTGTTTTTTCTTACTGGGAATGGAGCTTAACAATAGAGATATGTCTAAACTAAGAAGGAACCATGGGTTTGGCACAATCTAGTTAAGCCAGAGCCTCTTCTCCATCCTGTGCAATTAAGGGCAGTATCAAACTATCATCTTTCATCTGTTGATACAGCTGAGCTGCGGTCACCTGAGCTTTTGAAAGACACAGATCTACACCCATACCTGCCGTGAAGTTGGAAAAAACCAAAGAGGTACTTGCACAGCACGGTGGGAAGTGTTCAGTTGCCATATGGCCACCAGTTCCTCTCAACACACAGCTGGGTGCACCACAATCGACGTCTGTCTGTGTGGGCGCACGTGCACGCACATCCACGGGAGGAGGACAGGTGGAAAACACGACTCCCAGAAAGACTCACCAGTCGTTCTTCCAAATGCATACAGAGACAGCACCGCCTGAATTGCTGCGTACCTGGCTGGCACATTGAACGTCTCAAACATAATCTGGAATTAAGGATTTGAAAACCTTTAGGATCTACACTCAAAAGTATCTGAAGGACAGTAATTTTTTTTTTTTTTCCCAGTAAATACTGCCAGTTACTACTCCTGAGTCCCCTCCTGAACCGTGGTTCTTCTGTGAACAGCACGCTATGTTTTCTCTAGGATTTCACGAAAAATCACAGAAGTCAGCGGGTACCTTTCCATTAACCTCAGACTACGTCAGATTTTTAATGATAATATTAACTGAAGATGACACCCTGGGAGAACTTTTTTTACCCTGATGGCAGGACTGCATGAATGCAGCAATCTGAGGTATGTACGTATACACACACACCTATTTAAAAGATTTATAGAAGACGCAGATGGAAGAAACCACGAGGAATAATCTGTCTGTTCCCATCTCAAGGAGGAATCAGCCATTCCTGACACAGTACGATTGCCTCTTTAGGCCGTCGAGGAGAGCGAATGATTTTGCTTTTCCTTCTCTGGCAACTTGACTCGATAAGGAAGAGTACTTCAGAAACAGGAAAGAAAGACAGCACTTCTCCAGCAAAGTTCTGGTCCCTAAAACCACAAAAATGTATGAAGCATCATTTTTGCAATTAATGCAACAATGCACTTGACATCTGACGGCATTACAGTTCTACCCGAGTGCTATAGGCACGGGCCAGGTGCCACCAGTGTCGGAGTCTGCCCTGCAACCAGCTCATGCTGTCCCATTTGTGGGGTTTAAGACATCGTGGGCTCTTCAGAGGATCCCTGCAAGAACACCCTGGAGATTTACAAACCAGGTTTCCTCACAGCAGGAACGTTTGGGGTTTTAAAGTTTGAGCTGCTTCAAGTTCCCGGTGTTCGATCCTTTCCCGTGTGCTTTACGAAGCAAGGCTGTGCCATAGGACCGACCCCAACGCTCTCAGATGAAATGGAAGCAGAATTTGACAGTACAACATTATTTAAGGTAAGAACAATCATTTTAGTTCTTGTTGATGTGCCTCTAACCGGAAGATTCTTTTTCACGTCAGGAAGCAGAATGATTTGATCGTATAAAATCATTAACAGCATTCATATAGCAATGTTTAACCATTAGTTCGAGTAGCTGGTCTTCTTCAACATTCATTCACGTTGCCATGAATCGTTATTTTTCTTCTAAAACCCTCAGGAAAAGGCTTTTAGAATGCAGTAGACCACCTACTTACCAGCAGCAGCCAACATTACAGAACTGTACCCAGACTCTGACTCCGTCAACGCAAGCCAGAAAGAAACTCCGTTCCCAAGTACCTCAGAAATGACATCGGAGGAGATACCGGAACTTAGGAGCAGAGAATTTTAAAAAGAGAAATGCTACAAAGCTTGGAGAGCTCAGCATCGCTCCTTGGCTCTGAAGAAAGCTGGACGGGACCAAGGTGTTCAGTCCTCCACGGTAAGAAATCATCTTGCCACTCGGTCGTGCACACAGCGTTTCACACCCAGCTTCCCGGGTAATGCTTGGGTCAGTACGGGCGCACTCAGAGAGACAAAATTCACAGGGAAAGCCCAGCACATCTGTGCAAGTTGCCGCTGCTTACACTTTTACTCACTATTGCTTAGATGCCAGAGAAGCAACTGACATTCATAAAATTAATGGTTGAATTCATGGTTGAATGTGGTTTTATTTAGAACAAATTGCCCCTGCAACCACACAGTCAGACCCCAGTTACCTTACACCAGGAGACTCTCTGGAATGCCTTCAAAGCCTGAAGCAAACAGCAGCCAAGTCCAGGAAGAAGTCTGTAGATCCCCAGAAGGTCTCAGACCAGCCGAAGCAAAAGCATTAAAATCGTGAGCTGTAACATGGAAAGAACTCTCGGGGCGACACTTACCCAGGAAAAGGTGACGATTTGTAAAAGCCTCTTTGTAAATGACATGATCTCACCTCCCATTACATTTATATCAGCTTCTGGAATGGAGTTCAGAGTATCTACACAGTTCAAGCCATTTTTTGAAACCTTATTTTTCCGTTTCTGCTTATCACAGTGACAGCAGAAAGGGTTGGATAAATCAGGGCAGAATTGCCAACACCTCTGGAGCCTTTCCCGCTCGCTAACCTGCTGTGCCTCATGCCAGAGGGTCACTCTCTCCCCTGAAGACAAGAATCCCTCACGCGAGCCCAGTAAGACTGCAAGGATTTGTAGGTCCGCTGTTGTCACTGCAAAGTGTTCTGCTCCACTCTCAAACAATTAGTTAAGAATAGCTTGTTATCATGCTGTTAACAGCCATCTTCAGGCTGGAAAGGGAAAAGTCTTACCATGTACAGTCCTCATGTTTCAACTGTACTTGCGCGTTTGCGTGGCGCACAGACTGAAGATAGCTGACTTCTCTCCGTGTTTGGGTGACGGCATGGCTGAAAACAGGCACCGAATCAGCAATCAGCCCTTCAGAAGAGACAAGCCGTTACCATTTTACAAAAAAAAAAAGACAGCAGTTGCATAGGGAAAGATTGAATTTCTATAGATAAAACCTTTGCCAGGCTAAGAAACATTCTAGAACCGGCAGAAGAAGAAAGTTCACAGGATTTACCTCCAGCGGTAACTCCGGCTGGCAGCATCTCCCATTCCACATGACAAACAGAAGTGAAGCAGAACATCAGATACAATGTGGTACACGTTAACTCTGCAAATGGAAATCCCAACCAACCTCCCTTTCTTACCTGCCCTGTGACCGCGCAGCAGGCCTCGCGTACAAGCATCCTCGCACCTGAAGCGGGTAATTCGATTCACTGACATCTGCTCAAAGTCAGCCTTGTCCCTGCCCATCGGTAAAACCGATGGAACCCTTCCATTTCCATACTCATTAAATTTTTCTTGTCCCATGAGATTTTTAAGGATTTTAGTCTAGCACAGAGGAAATCAAACGGCTACTCCTTTTTGTGACCTTATGTCTACTCCTTCAGACTTGCTTTGTTTTGGTTGTACCTCCATTTCACACAGACGTGAATGGAAATGCAGAGAGAATAAACACCAACAAACAACAGTACAGGGTGTAAAAACAAGACTCGAGCTTCCAGTGGCCATCGTCTTCACAAATCAGCTACTTTTTCAATCAGCCAAGTAGTTGTGCAGTTTCAGAGAACACTGTCACAAAACTTGGATGTATTACTACGCAAGGCGAAACGCTCTATTACGTGTCTACAGAAACTGAATGCAAATCCTCCGCTTCTTACAGCCTCTTAGTTGAAAACCCGCCCTCTATTCGTTTGTACCTGGGCGCCACGTATGTCAAATACGTAAGGTTGTGTCTTTATAAGCCTCAATTTCACGTGTTGAGCAGCTGAGAAACATTTTGCCCCAAAGAAATGCAATAACTAAACCCACCAACAAGTGCAAGTGAATAAAAAAAATAAAAGCCAAAACAAACAAACAAAAAATACCCAAGACAAGCTACAGAAATTGCACCTTCAAACAACAGTAAAGGATCAAGAAGCTGAAGACATTTCTTCACGTCATCTCATTTTTGGATCTTTAATCATCACCTTAACTCACTACCACACACATGTCTGTGCACCTTGTCAGAGCCATTACAAACTGGGCGGCCAAAGAACAACCAACTTAAATCTTTTATTTTCAGCCAAATAAAAAAAGAAAAAAATCGAGCTCTTCCTTTATTGCACTCTATAACAATTCTTGTCACAACCAAGAAGCCAATAAACAGCAAAAGCTGAATATTCCTTTAAAATCCATAGTTTAACTCTTAAAATAAAATTTATATAGAAAAGATATCATTTACAACCCATTCAGTAGTAATCAATCATTATGTACTCACAAACCATATTCAATAACTCGTATGCAGCAGTTTCTTTGTAGGGCAGAGGGGAATATTTTTCTCCTTAGCAAATATAATATCCCACTGTTAAAGAGCAATTCAAGTCAACTTTGGAGCAACGGTGATATACACAAATTTCTTTTTGTGATAGACACAAATTTATTTGGAGAAGCGTAAGATTCATTTGGGGTAACAAGAATATATACGACTGTGTCCAGTGCAGAGCTTAACTGCAGCATGTGAAACGTCCATTACCTTGAACTGGCACACCATTACCGAAAGGGAAATAATTTATGCAGCAAATGCAGTGTATTCAGAGAACACCAGTGAGTCACAATAAAACAACACACAATAAAACAGCAAGATGTATTGTAACTAGATACGTGAGGAATCAAAACCAGGATTTGGCTCTGGCCGTCAGCAGCTTACAACAGTAAAGACTTCGCCCTCGAAGCCATCTTCTGAAGGAAAGGGCTGCTCCTTTCATCTGGTTAGGAAACAAAAAATTTCAAGTAAGCAGTCATAAGTACAGGTAAGATGCTTCACTGCAACTTAGATTGCCGAGGCACTATAAACCTTTTGCCTCTGATGCAGCAACGGATGCCACAGCACAGCTTGTAAGCGTAAAAGATTCAAAGCCCAAAGAAAACAGCGTTAATCAATGGGGAGAGGAATGGATACAAGATATTTGTGTATTATGCAATTACATATGCACACGAGAAGTGAAAATGCATAATTATATGCATACACATTTTATTTAATGGCTGCATGTGTCATATAAATAGGATCAGTCATATTTTCATTTGGACATAGGTAAAGTGTTTTATGGCACGGTTTACACAGCTGCCTGTATTTGATTCTGATTCACCATCCACAACCCAAACAGAAAGAAATTAAGGACTTTTTCTTTCAGTATAGTTTCAGAAGCAGTTTGCTGCTTTGAATGGCTGTCTCTACGGACCCCCCCATCCTCGTGATACCTAACACAGCAAGAGGGTACTTCACACTCAGATTTTCAGAGAAAAGGCAGATTAGACACGTAGCTGCTTCGTGCCAGTGCTTACGTATAAAGAGGACAACGCAAAATCAGTGACTCCCAGTCACTCACAAGGGAAATCCACACTCCAAGAATGTGCGACAGTTGAAAGAAAGGTATAGCAGAGGGAAGACAGGAAAAAGAAAGGAGCAGCATGAGGGCGATCACGAGCTGCACTGTCTGCAACCCAGTCTATAACTAGCAGTACACGGTGTACACACCACTTTTAAGTATCTCATCATTCAGGAGCTTTAAAAGCTTTCACTTACCTTTCGCACAATAACACGTTCACCAGGACTCAGGATTAAGGCTTCTCTTTCCTCCTTGGTTTCCATCTGAAGAGCGTATTCGCTAGCTACAGACCTGTAACCGCTTACTTCACATCTACAGAAAAATTACAGGGAGACAGCGGAGCACTGAATTAGCTACTCTTGTAAAGTACTGAATTCACAAAAGAAACATTGTTTTGTATACTTACATTACTGGTGAAAGGTCTCCACAAAAACCAGGAAGACTTAGTTGATGTTGCCAGGCCCTTTTCAGTCTCGATTTGCAATCTACTCTCAGGGTGTTTCCTTTATTCAGAATAAGCCCCATCATCGCTACCTGACTGAATGGTGCTTTTCAGATGATGGCAGTGATGGACACTTTATGTAGGCAGATGGACGATGGTATTTTAAATCTAAACAGTGGCTGCACTAAAGCTGTTAGATGTGAATTCTTTTTCTAACTTGGAAAAAGAGAAATATCACTGACTATCGAGTCCAAAATCTGAAGCAAGAAATTAAATTTAAAAAAATAATCCCAAAGCCCATCACATTTTCTTCATCCACAGAGTTAGACCTCGCTTTATAGCACAGTTACACATGCATTTGCATTGCTCCAAGTACTGTGGACTCACAGACAGGTTCTATTATTTGTTGTTCTACTTCTTCTATTACTTGCTCAGAAATCTAACACCCACAGGAAAAACCTATCACTAATCTCACTAAAAATAAAAGACAAAAACTCTGACGCTCCTCTTTCCAGTTCTCTAGTACGCGCTGCATTTACTCCAGGCAGAGGGTAAATGAAAACATCACCATGCATTCATCCAGGATGGCTCTGGCTCTCTGAACGTGCAAGTTATTTCCAACCACCTAAGAGTTTATTGCAGCCATCTGTCACATACTTCAAAAGTGTAAGAAAAGAAATACCTTTTACAGACACTTTTCTTTCAACAGAAAAAAACACGTTTGACAGACAGCAGTAATTTACCTGTGACTTCGCTCCTCACAGAGTCCAAGAGCCTCTTCCGCAGATTCTCTCCTCCTCCTCTCTTCCGCCAGTGTTTCTGGCAGCTGCGAGAGCGCCTGCTGCACCGAGTTGTGCTGTTGCTCAGTCTCTGCAAGCCTATGACAAAAGGAAATCCAAAATCAGTATTTTACATACTTCAAGAATTACTTCCGTCTTCTTTTTTGTTACGGAATGTTCTTTTTAGTGATCAATGCTTCATTAGAATGAGATGCTTTAGACTAGATCTTGAAATAAAAGTCACCAGTAAGTATGTATCTTTACAAAAACAAACCAGAAACATTACCAGATGAGAACAATTCAAGAATATGGCTAGGATTCATTTAATCCACTGTATAGCCACGGCTTTCCCTTTGCCCCCAAACACCTTAGGGGCATAGAAAAGCATTACTTTCGCACTTCCAACACAGCTGTTAGGAAAACAATATTGCTAATACATGCTTGCAGTCCTGACCTTTTTCTGAGTTCATTTAGCTCCATGTTGTCTATTTCAACAACAACCGCACATCTTTCCTGTGGAGCTCCAGGGGGAACTTCTGCTCTAGTTTCATCCTAGAAAATATTAAAGGGGAAAAAAAAGCCAGTCAATATCTTTCTACTTGCTAAAAATCTTTATTTCGACTAAAGAAGCCACAAGCACCACAAAGCAGTGGAGTAAACCAACCTTTGTGCCACTTCATCTTCTAATTTCCAGAGCTGCAATTTTCCAAACCTCTTTTCTAACGGAAAGTTGGTGAAGAATCCTGCCCGTGTGTGCTGCAGGACTTGAAGGACACGTGTACACTGCGTAACGCAGCCATCTCTGAAGGGTGAGCAAAGCATCCACACAGCCACGTCGTCATTGATCACTGACCACAGTTTCGTCAGTAATGCAGCTGTTTGTTTATTTTTTACTTTACAGTTCTCCTTGTCTGACTTTAATTCTGTTTACACAAGAGTAAGGGTTGTCTTATGTACCTATCCATGTCCTGGGTTCGGCCAGGTCAGGGTTAATTTTCACTGGAATCCAGGAAGGGACACAGCCAGGCGGGCTGACCCAACCTGGCCAAGCAGAGCAGGGTATTCCATACCGTGTGCCCTCATGCTGGGTGCCGCTGGGGGGGAGCGGGGCGGCGGGAACTCGCTTGCAATTTCCAGTCTGAGCCAAGAGGGGTGTTTTGAAGAACACAAGTTTTACAGCACTCTAACTTTCAAATACACCAGACACCACCAATTGAGCAATATTTCTGTGTTGATACCAGCTCAGACTCACATGAGCTACTGAGGATCTCGGCTGTTGTTCTAAGTTACCTTTGAATTAATCTGCTGAAAGTGCAGCTCCTTCTGGTGCATCTCCTGAAGACAGCGCTGCAGGTCATCTTGAAGCTGATTCTTCTCAGCTAAGACACGGGCAGTGCTGACAGACAACTTCTTCTCTATTTCTGCCACAGCCTGGACTTTCTTTAATAATTCACATTCTTTTACATCCAAGAGTTTGGACAGATTCTCATTTTCACTCATTAGCTCCTGCTTCTCTTTTTCCAACATATCGATACTTTTTTTCAGATATTCATCTGCTTTTATTTGCTCCGCCAATTTTTCATCTTTCCCTTCAAGATCTGCCTGCAATTGCTTATTAACTGAAGCCTTCTCTCGTGTCTCTATTTCCATCCTGTTCATTTGTTTAAGTATTTCATTTAACTGGTTATTAAGTTCTTTGCAACATGTCTCTCTGGCTTTCAGATCTCCAGTTAATTTAACTTTCGTCTCTTCATTTTGCTGCTCCAAAACCCCAAGCTTCTGCTCTAATGAAATAATGCACTCTTGTTTCTCCTGTAATTCTTTGGTAATTGTCTCCTGATGTTCAGTATGCTCTACATGCTTCCTGGATAACTCAGCCAACTCTTCATCTTTTTTAGCATTTTCCAAAACTAGTTTGTTGTATGAATCTTTAATTGATTTTAACTCATTTTCAAGTGTTTGTGCTTTAGTCTCTTTCTCTTTAAGCAAATTGTCCCATTTTTCCTTTAGAGCATTGTTTTCCTCAAGCTGAGATTTCAAATATTCACTTTCTTTTCTTTGTTCATCCTTAGTTTCTTGCAGCTTTTCAGATGATTTACTAATTTGTTCTTTCAGCAAAGTAATTTGTGACTCACACTCTGCAAGTATGTTACGGTATGCGACCTTGTTGGCTTTGAGTTCAGAACGGAGCTCCTTCATTGTCCTGCTGGTCTCACTGCTTTGTCTTATTAATTCCTCATTTTCTTTGGTTTTAGCTTCATTCTCAACTCTCACTCTTTCTAGCTCCAGTCTCATTGTATTACTTTGCTCAGAAAGGACAGATATCTTCAGGCTTGCACCTCTGATATCGGCTGTTTGTACTTCTTTCAGGAAACGAGTTTCCCTTTCAGCCTTTGATAAAGCCTCTTCCATCCCTTCTATTTCTTCCTCTTTGCATTGCACTTGACGCTTCAGGACCATCACCTGTGCGGCACATTCTGTCATATTGCGAGACAGGACAGACACCTCCCTGTCTTTTTCTGCCACTGCTTCTTCAAGATTATCAATTTCTCTTTCGCGTTTCTGGAGATCTTGAAGAAGTTGAGATCTTTCCTCTAAATGGCTTGTATTCAATTTGTCAAGCTCTTCATTTGTCTGGTCCAGATCCAGCTGCATCGACTCTACCACGTCCTCTTGTTTCAAAGTCTAAACATCAAGAAAATAATGTTACCAGAATACTTCAAACATACGTTAGAGGGAGAATGGAAGTTACACTCCACATGTAGAACAGCTATCTAAGGTAATCAATCTGTACCCAACCGTACAGCCACAAGATAACCACGTTATTCTGTGGACTGTTTTAGCACACAGAAAGTTTAGTGCATGAAATTTTTAGCAGCCAATGCTGTTATTTTGCTGACATTTAAATGGGCCATGTTAAAAGAACAGCAAATTTCTTCTCTTACTTTATTTTAATGAGTTAGTTACCTTTTCCTTCAGTGTAGCAACTTTTTCTGTTAGATCCCTGATGACTCTCTTCTGCTCAGTGTTCTCCACTTCATAAACACTGCATTTCTTTAAGGCTTCATTCAGCTTAGTATTCAAAATAAAAGTCAATGTGATAGAAACGTATAGAATTGTATTAAAATTGTGATGTTACAGTTATAATATTAAATTTACCTAACACTGGAGTTTATGTTTTGAAATTCATAAACAAAGATAACTTAGCAACCCAAGCAAACATAACTACTTTCATGCAAAGCTCTGTGATGTGTCTAAGAAATCCTCACACCCAACTTCAAGCAACTACATGAAGCGAATAAAACTGTAAAGAAAGAGCAAAACCCTTCAGATACAGAAAACTGCAATATTGCTGCTGCGACACAAATAGGAACTTACGGCTAATGCTCACCAGTTCCAATCAATATTATTTCACAAGAACTTTAACTTACTTTTTGCTCAGTATGCACAGAATTTTCACCAAGCTCTTTGTTCAGAAGATCCTTTTCTTGAAGCAGTTGCCTCCAAGTTTCAATTTGCTCTAGTTTTTCTGTCGTGTTCAACAGCTTTTCTTCTTTTTCTCCAAGGGAAGTTTCAAGGAAGCTATTTCTGTCACTTCATCTAACAAGGAAATACATAGTTAGATATTTTGAACACAAAGCTCGCTTTAAGCTTTCTAGACTTATCAGCCCCAAACTAGGTTCCTAAAAGAATCATTATTTTTACACTTTCCATTTACACTTGCAACTACAAAAACAAGATTACTGCAACCTGAAGCAGGATCAACTCACACTTTGCAGGTGTTTTAAGAGATCATACTTCTCATCAGACGTCCAAGCTTGAAACAAAGAAAGCGAATCCTACACAGAGCTGTAAAGAACCTTCATCTTACCCTTTGAGCTGTTCATGCAAGCCAGAGATCAGAATGTGATGCTTTGCCGCATCTCGCGTTTGTTGGTTGCGTAACTGGGCAAGCTGAGTTTGCAAATGCTCATTCTCATTCTGCAACAAAAGAAGAGTGAAGCGGATTATCACGTACCAACACCCAGAACAGCACAAGATAACTGGAGTCACGAAAATCGGACTCTTCAGGAGATTTACATCCCACACGGTAACAGAGACCACTATTCTAGCACATGAGCAGATCATCAGTGCAGAACACAACACTGATACCAGCAGCTCAGATGTGATGTTAGTTCACACCGATGCAACTCACCTTGCAGAAACACCTCCTGCAGCAATGCTATGATAGCATGACCTGAAGGAGGACTGCTGTACACCCAAAGCAACACACACACTCACACTGTGTTAAGGCAGCTTACTTCTCTTAAGAGGGGAAGCTACTGCTTTGAAAAAATACTTTCCTCATTGCTTTGAAGACAGTACCAAACTTGCAATTTATTTTTGCCTGTTTTTTAAGGTTGAAGGAATGCAAAAATCTGCATATGGGGGATTGTGGAGAAAAGAAACAGGAAGCAAGCTGCATTCACACAGGTTTGTGGTTTCTTTTTTTTGGGGGGGTGGGGGGTGATTTTTTTTTTTTGTTTGTTTTTTTTTTAAACACAGTGCACATCTCCTACTCTAGCCAGATACACTGAATCAATTCAAAAATAAAACCACAAAAAAAAACTGGCAACAACATCCAAAAACCAAAAGCAGAACATGTATCCAGACTCCACAGCAAACAGGACACAGAATCACACAGAATGGTCGGGGTTGGAAGGGACCTCTGTGGGTCATCTAGTCCAACGCTCCTGCCGAAGCAGGGTCACCTACAGCAGGCTGCACAGGACCGCGTCCAGGCGGCTCTTGAATATCTCCGGAGAAGGAGACTCCACAACCTCCCTGGGCAGCCTGTTCCAGTGCTCCGTCACCCTCAGAGGGAAGAAATTCTTCCTCACGTTCAGACGGAACTTCCTGTGCTTCAGTTTGTGCCCGTTGCCCCTTGTCCTGTCGCTGGGCACCACTGAAAAGAGCTTGGCCCCATCTTCCTGACACCCACCCTGCAGACATTTCTAAGTATATATTAGGTCCCCTCGCAGCCTTCTCTTCTTCAGGCTGAACAAGCCCAGCTCCCCCAGCCTCTCCTCGTGGGAGAGATGTTCCAGTCCCCTCACCATCCTTGTAGCCCTCCGCTGGACTCTTTCCAGTAGCTCCTCATCTTTCTTGAACTGGGGAGCCCAGAACTGGACAGAGTACTCCAGAGGAGGCCTCACTAGGCCAGCGTAGGGGGGAAGGAGAACCTCCCTCAACCTGCTGGCCACACTCTTCTTGATGCACCCCAGGATCCCATTGGCTTTCTTGGCAGCCAGGGCACACTGCTGGCTCATGGTTAACCTGGCAAACTTGTCACCTCTGATGAAAATACGCTAGCATTTTGCAGGAGGCAGAACACACCTGTACCGCCCTCAATAGCTGCCCTTCTTCATCTACACCAAACGTTACCTGTCTTGAAAGGCTTTGTTACAAGATTCTCAAATAATAATTAACATATCAGGTTGTCTTTCATCTTAAAATCATTAATTCTTTTTTATATTTGTGCAGCTTAACAGACAAAGAACTATGAGTAATGCACTGAACCTGAAGGAGTCTGAGGAAGAGATCAGTTGTATCATTTAGTGAAAGTAAGGTTTACAAGTTATCGTAGTAACTCATCAATCAGGAAATACTAAAAAATAACCTTCCTCATAAATATTTATTTCACGGTTCCTTTTGGTGCCTCCATTGAATACTTTTACAATATCAATAGATATCAAATTAATATCTGGTGTTTAGATTGTATACATATAAATAAGTATTAGTTATTACTTAACTTTTATATATTTGCACAGTTTCTTTTCTATAAATGTGTGTGTATATATGCACAGAAAAATAGTAATAATACACACACAGTTACAGAAAAGAAACTTGAGGGATGTAAGAAGAGGGACACTTCTGCCAGTAGTAACAAAATCTGTTTCAGGACCTTCTGACAAAGCCCCCCTAACAAACAATAATGAAAATCAGGTTGCCTTTTACTAGGTTTCTAAAACAAATAACAAATAACAAAGCTTACTTCCAAACAAGTTTCTCCCTGAGCTGAACAGAAGCAACAGGTTTCAACTTCAGAGCATAATCTAGCATGTGTACACCCTCTGCCAACAGAATGACGAAGCATAATGCCTTGACATGTTTTTGCTAGCTGCAAATGGGCATTTCTGTCTTACTGGAGGCTACGACTCCAAGAATATCAACAGAGAATAAAACGATTCTCTTCCATCATGAGGTTTTTACACAAACCGAAAAGCTCACCTGAAGAGTCTCCATTCTACCTTGAAGCTTCACTCTGTCTTCCAGATCCTGACAACGCTCTTCTAGAAGAAGAATTGGTTCCTGCAGTTGATTTCCTTCCATTTCCAACTCTTCAACCACAGTCCGTAAACCTGCTTCTGTCAAAGAAGAAAAATTATTTCAAGAAAGGCCTGCTAACATTCCTCAAGTCTAGAAATGGTTTCAGCTTTTTATTCACAATTCTCCCCAGTGTTGGGAACAAGCAGACCTCAGCCATTTCCAGTGGAAGTGCCCGAGACCCTGCTTTTCCAAAAATTAGATGGCAAAAGTTCCCTCAGCTGCTGAAAAACCAAAATAAAGTTGCACAGCTCAAGAACTCGGAGAATCTGGCAGAAATATTCTCAACAATACTGTGGCTCATGTTACGTTAATCATAAGCTATCAATGTACTTGCAGGATCAGATCTTAAGCACTTGTTAATAAACAATTTAAACCGGTCTGTATCAAAGTTTGCAAGTGAGTCTGTTCCATTTCAACAGCGAGATATATTTGCAGCCTTTACCACTGATATAAAAACATTTGCATTGAAAAATAAGACTTTGATTTTTAAATTAAAAGCATACAGCAATGGAACACCATTCTGTTTTGTAACATAACTGTTACAGATTGGAAGCACAGTCCCAGGAACAAGACTCGTAACTGAAAAAACACATGGCCTTGCCACACAGGACATTTCACGGGCACCAAGGCTCAACCAACTCCAGTGTGCAGACGTATTTACGTTCTGCTTCTGAACCAAAACTAGGCAGCTCATCCAGCACGCACATGCTTTGAAATGAAAAGGAAGAAAATGCAAGCCAAAAAAATGCAACAAAGATTAGAATACACCACCAGTGGGTTGTTAGTTGAATTTGGAAACAAAAATAGACACAAAATACAGATGCTGTGCATGCTTTCATAAACTGTCTAGTCGCTATCACACCTGCGTTAGGTGAAGTGTACTCTGGCCACCAGTCTCCCATGTTTTCTCCTTCAGCTGAATCAGTGCTATCCAAGGTGACGTGCAATTCTTGAAAGCTTTGCTTTCCATCAAAGTTGTATTCTTCCTACGCATAAAAAATGAGAATGAAGTTCAATTTAAAGAAGAAAAGAAGCAAGGGTAAAATACATATCCTGTTATTAAAAGCATAGTTTCAATTCTAAGTCCTAAAGCTCAGCAAGTGATTGAGGTGCCTGAATGTCAGCATACGGGAGCGCTGTGGACACTAGAGCAACCTGCCCAGCTTCTAGCTATTATTTCCAGAAAAGCCAAGCCTCCCACAGGTTTTGTGCGGTATCAGCCAGGACTTTTAAGACACCCCTATGTTTGGATACCTTCATTGGTCCCCTGATTTCTACAGTTAACAGGGTCCTCTGAATTTCAGGGTAAAGGATTGGAGTTCACTAAATTTAAGATTATTCTGCCAGTGGTATGTTCATGTGACAGTGACATCCTAATTCTTACAAAAGATCTTCATTTTCTCGTGTGTCTTACAGCACCACCTACCTAGAAGCAAACCTGAATGAACTGACACCACTTACTAATAAAAGTAAAGCTCCACCAACAGAGAGATTTATCAAGATTGTATCTAAACCAAAAAAAATGGCCTTAACACATGAAGAATGCACACAGCTTCAAGCATGCGAATTACTCCAGAGTGAAGCTCGTTATTGTTCAATGTAAAATTAAGTAGACTCCCTACTCAAGGAACAGAGAGGCGTGATGCCATTGGAATTTCTCGCCTTCTGGCTACACACCCGATCATTAAATTTACCAAAGTTTTCACTTATACAACCAATCTAAGTTCTTAAGCCCTTCGTGTATTTAACAAAAACCCCTAGTTTTATTAGCATAGAGGTAAAAATAAATTCTTATCTCTTTTAACCCACCTGAAGCTTGCTGCTGCTCCGATTGCTTTTTCTTCTTGCTTGCTGCAGCCTGCCCATTCCTTGAACTGTGGTCGGTTCCTCCTCCAGCTCCTGTTGCCCTGAGACTATGGCTGCATCAGAGCAGCCAGGAAAGAACCAGTCATCCTCAATCAGTTTTGTGCCACAGGAAGGCTATCACATTTACATCAGACACTACTACATAAAGAGAGACCAGGGACAGGCTGAAGTCCCTATCAATGACTGACAGCAACAAGATTAAAGAAGCAATCCATCGCGTTCACCTTGTGATTTCCCTCCAACATTACTACGTAGAACATCAGAATAAAGTCTGCACATCTCGCTAAGCAGCGGCAAACTGAAGTCTAACTTTACTTCTTCATCAGCTCTAAATGAAGACTTTATACAGGAGACTGGAAAGGGTGAGGTTATGCTGATACTCAAAAAAAAGCCAAACAATTCAAATGCCAAACTAGATCTCGTTTCAATTTACCAGGTTGAAATATACCTGATTTGTACGACAAAGGCATCCATCAGCTGAGACAACTGTGGTTTTTACAATCTGAACAATCACGTTAGTTTTTACGGAAATGACATACGTCCCTTTCAGCTTTAATTTTAGTACGAGCTACAAAGCCAGATCATTTGAGGAAGTCACAAGCATCTGTTACACTGCAAACCGGCATCAAACCATCTTATCGTAAATTAATCATACCATTCTTCTTAAGACAAAGATAAGAATCACTTTGAAATAAACACACTGAGTAAATTCAGAATATGAAAGCTTAGGTAGGCATTCTGTTCATTGTTAGAAATGATTTTTCATTTAAAGTACATTCCCATCTGTTTTGTGATAGGACAAAACACGTTTGGGGTAACAGATGAAGAAACAGACGGCTCATGCAAAGCAGACAGGACAGAACAGCCAGCGAAAAGACACGACAGTAAAGGTGGCTCCATACTAACTGAAAATTACACGAATCAGATAGTTACAAATTTAGCTTTCAATTTAACCACATCACTCCACGGTTGTTCTCACAGCATGCAAAATGCAGGGAACTTATGTCGATGCATCTGTGAGGTAAACACCAGAAACTATGAGGAGATTCAGCCCTGCTGGAAATAGTCAGCTTTCATCCCAGCTGTCCAACGATTACTTCTACCACGAATTTCATCAACACACAATTCTCTAACACCTACTAGACTTAAGTTCTTCCTGTGATATTTCAAAATTGCATACTTCACATGTTGTCACAAAAGACTAGAGGAAAAAAGTCAAAGAAAAAAATTAATGACCCTCTTAAAATGAGGACTGCTAAATTGGATTCTGCTTCTGGGTTTAATTACATTTTGGCTTTTGGCACTGTCACATTATCTGCATTCATTTTACACACCTTTGTTTCTTTTCAAGTATAGATTCTACAGGGATTTTTTTTTTATAAATTACACAAACCTCTTCAAAGACACAAAAATTGAAGAAAATTGCCACTGTCACATTCTCCTGCCATTCCAAGAGCTGATTCTGCAGTTCATCCACACTACCTGATTCACTGGCCTAACAAGAGAAATTGCATAGGAAAACATATTTACCAAATCCCACTGCAAATGTAAATAAAAAGTAGTAACATCCAGCAACCATAACAGCTAAATGTGACCAACGCTTCCAATGTGCCTTTGTCAGCTATCTTACAATTTTTGTAAACAGATATAATTTTTGCACTCTCACTAACGATATTTTGAATAAATTCACATAAACTCCTACCCAGGTTTATATCTGAGCTATGACACTGTGCTCACCAAAATGGCTTTTACAGGCTCTATTGTTTGTCTTTTTCTTTCTTTACTGTATCTAAACTAATTCCCTGTGTGCTACTGAACAGATGTGGTCACATTCAGGATCAAAAGTAGCATTTTTGTTACAGATAACATCAAATTATGTACAACACTGTTCATCTCAGTATGTCCCACATGGCAAAACGCAAACGCTGAGAGGTCAGGCACACTGCATTCAAACCTGAGATTTAGCTTCCAAGAGAGCTGAAGAGCTTGGTAACGTCAAGGAACCGATAACATCAAGGAATGGCTCCCCACTGCCACTTTTTTTTTTTTTTTTAAAGTATTATTTAACAAAACTGTTGTTGTTTGTCTTGGCCTGTTAATCAGCTGCTAACACCCAGAAACATTTCCCATTAAGTGCTCGAAACTTCAGCTATTTTTCAGTCAGGAAGAAAACCATAGTGTTTTTCCATGCTCTCATGCTAAGAAGTGTGCCAGACAGCTCACAGCACAAGTGAAAGTGATCTGCCAAGCAGTCATTTGTGCCCTGAATGATTCCAATAATCCAAAAATGCTACCAGCCATAGTATGTGCATATTTTTGCACCTTCAAACATAGCGCTACAAGAAAGAGGCGTCTGGCGGTTCTTCAGCTAGAATTCTGCACAACTCCTTTCACTGTTACACACAAGTTCCTCCGTGCCCAAACACCAGCCGCATCCTCAAACTCCTTCCTTGCATAAAACTTTCAGCTTCAATTATCGTCAGCACAAACCACCTACTGCTTCATTACTCTCATTTTGTCTGATCACCATATAGATCTTTACTCAACGATCATCCAAAATTAAAAATGGCATTTCTTAACTATTGAGATAAAAACACCACAGCCAAGACACCACCTTTTCCACCACACAATGGAAGTATTTTTAGTGTGTTTACTTACATTTTCCATATAGGTAGCATCTTTTCCTTGGAAACCCTATCTTTCTTTGCTTTGAATATTTTTAAGACTTCCAGTTTGCTCCTGGAACAAGCTACATTTCTCTTCACTGCCTCCAACTCTCTTGCTAAGGTTCTGAACTAGAATCTGCATGCTTTGGAGCGAGGATTCTTTAACAGCCAGCTCATTCTTTAGAATGCAAACCAAAAGACAATTAAAAGAAGGGACCCAGAAAAAAGATACAGTAATCATCATGAAGCTGACTCCTAGCCCTTCCCTCAGAGTTAGAGCAACATTCAACTCAAAGCTCAGGTTTGGTTTGAATTGGAATGAAATTTGTCAGCACCTTCTGAAGTCGATACTAATACATACAAATGATACTGACAAAAGTAATAAAGAAATATAGATCTACTAACATAAATGAAAATAATCAGTAAAGAATTTGGATTCACGTGAAGAAGTGCAGAGGATTTGTGCTTCAGAGAAAGATGCACCGTATAACGCAGCAGAATTTGCTGATTCCTTGAAATCTCTATGGAGATTTTCTATTTCAGCTGCTAATATACCTTCAGTTCTTCATTGGGCACGAGTATTCCATTGGCAACACCACTTGATCCACACGCTGTCTGTAAATCCATGATGTAAGCATCTCTTTCAGCTCACTTCTTCTCTATCTCTGCCAGCGTGGCATCCGTTTCAGCCCCACGACAGCGCTGGGCCTCCAGTTCAACACTCTGAAAACGAAAAGACAGCACTGCTGGTCATGTATACTTCCACCATCTACAGCACAGAAGAACGGTTTAAATGTTTCCTTATTGCCTCTTTTAGGGTACTGAAAAAATTACAATCGCATTTCTGACCTGGTTCAGTTTTAACTGTAATCCTTAATTACTGAGCCTTTCTCTCTGAAATTCTGCAGCATTCACATTCCTGCCGCCTTCCAGTGTCAACAGCCACGTCCACAAAACCCATCACTGCACACAACAGCTACAAACCATAACACGAAATCATCCCTTGAAAGAAAGAGAGGGACGGGGAGCAGGACAGAGAAACGGAGAGAGAAAATAAGCGATGGGGAGCAGGGCAGAGCACTAGGAAGAGGAAAATAAGACAAGGCAGAGGACCGAGGAGCTCAGAGAGAAAGAAGGGTCGAAAGGAAATGCCAGAGAGGTAGAGAAATCAAGAAATACAGGGACGAGGAGCCTTGCAGAGACGGAGCACGAAAATGTAGGGACGGTGAGCGCGAAAGAGGGAGAGAGAGACGGGGGCAGGGGAGGAGATGAAGAAGAAAGGAGAGAAAAAGATGGCAACGGAGCGCAGGGGACACAGACAGAGAGAGAAAAAGGACAGTGAACAGGAAAAAAGGGACCGAGAAACAAAGAAAGGGTCAGATCTAGACAAAGAGACCAAGAAGGGGGCGAGGGGCGTGTGTGCAGGGAAACCCCAAAACAAACCAGCAAGGGGCTAGAGAACAGAGAGGGAGAGAAAGAGAAGAAAGGGCCATGAAGCAGGACAGAGAAGGAGAGAAAGGCAAAAAGGGAGAGCAAAAAGAGCCAGCTGGACAGGGAGGTACAGCAAGAAACGACCGGACAGGCAGTAGGACAGAGAAATAGAGACAGGGAGCCGGCTAGAGAAATTCTGGAGGGAGAAAAAGAGGGAGAGGGAGCACGACACAAACACAGACAGAAGACGGGAGGTACAGGGAAAGGAAAAGAAAAGGAAAAAGAAAAAAAAAAAAAAAAAAAAAATCACAGCAGCGTGGGAGAGAGAAGGATCCAGGGGAGGGCCCGGGACGCAGAAGAGGGGCGACAGGGCCCCGAGGGCCCGCCACTCACCGCAGCTCTCGCTCTCCGCGCTCCCGGGAGACTCTGCCGCTTCAGACGCTTCTCTCTCCTGCTCTCCTCCATTCCTCTTCCCTAACTCCGGTCGCTTGGCTGTCCCCCACCTAAGACAAAACGTCCATGTCTCGCAGTTCTTATGAGACAAGGCTCCCTACGCACGTAGCCGCGCTCGCGCGCTCCACAACCGGACCATGCTGCTGCTGGTGACACATACAGACCCTGCGGGGCACGCTGGCGGCCTGGCCTGCTGCGGCCTACCAAGAGGGAGCCTTCCTCATCCGCACAGGCAGGCTCTCTCCTGCCTGCAGCGCCAGCCAGCTGCCAGCCAGCTGGCCTTCCATTTCTTCTTCTTCTTCTTCAGCCTTCTCGGGACTCTCCAGCTTCAGCCGCGCCACCTCCTGCCCGCAGCCACTCAGCGCTCCGCCTCTCCCTTTTCGCCCCCACGCCGCCAGCACAGCGAGGCCCGGCACACGCAGCCCACACAAGCCCGGAGCGGCCGCAGCCAACGGCATCCCCAGGGCACGAACGGACAAACGCGTCCTCAGCGCGGCCCCTGCCACACACAAACAAGCAGCGGCCACCGCCTTCAGGGAGGCCGAGGCACGCTCCAGGGCCAGCGTGCCGCCCGCACCACGGGCCTTGGGGCAGGCCGGGCGCTCCGGGACAGGCTTCAGGGGACGTGCTGCAGCTGCGGGCGGCTGCGCGGGGCGACAGGGGCCGGGGGAGCGCTGCCGGCTTGGGGGGGATGCCCGCCTCCTTCCCCCCTTCCCTTCCGTCACCTCCCGCCTCTGGCCCCGGGGCTGCCCGCACCCGGCTCGCCTCCTGCAGCCTGCCGCAGCGGCCGGCTCCAAGCTTCCCGTCCCACCACCCTCGGGCACCCACCACGCACCCCCGCACCCGCCGGAGGGGAGCCCGCGCCTCACCGCTGGCCTCTGTGCTCCCCCGCCGCCCCGACACCCGACAACACACCGCCGCCAGGCTGCTCCGCCGCACCGCGCGCATGCGCCACGCGCCGACGGCGCGCCGGAGGGGACACACCCTGCGCCGAACGCCGGCCTGCAGTACCGCGTGGCGCCCACGCGGCGGCGCCAGCGGGTACGGCGGGTACAGCATCCTTATGGGGGTGCGTCCTCCTGGCTGGTAGAACAACTCTTACAAATGCACGAGAAAGGGAGGTGTAGAGCATAACTACTGTTCTCAGTCTCGGAAAACACCCATCACTGAAATGTTAGTCTCATTTTAGCATCAAAAATTAGAAGTAACTTGCTAATTTCTATGACATCCATACACCGTGTTTTTTTTAACGGATGCAAGCAAGCCAAACCACCCTCAGAGGTGAATGAGCACAGGTGATGTGCAGAGGAACAGCACTACTTATCGCCGACAGGACGCGACAGAAGTATTTAAAAGCACTTGCGATGGACAATAGAGGGGCCAGCTTCCTCATATTCATCTTTGCTGACCCACATTTGCTGAAAAGTGGACAGAGACGCCAGTATTGAACCCCCAGTCCAGACAGAGTATTTACATTCAGGTGGTGCAATCATCTAGAAGAGAAGCACAATCTGTTGTAAATAAAGTGACAAGCAGCTAACACAGTAAACATCTCTTTGGAGGAAACAACTAGGTGAAACGCTTTTCATCATCAAAGCACAACTCCAATGAAGTAAAGCACCGAAGAGGTAGAAAGGCTGCCATATTTTGTCTTCCACCTTGAGTCGACAGAGCTGCTATAACGTTACTATGAACAGACAAATACCGCAGCCCGTGAGAGATCTGCAGATGGCCTACAACACAGCTACCAAAAAATTACAAACGTATACGAAAGAAAAGTAAAGGTTTGAAATATTTATCCAATTTGGTTGTAAATAAAGACCGCTGGGACAACACTGCACAGAACGGTCTCAGTATTTTTCTAATGATAAAGGAATTCTTTTACGTAAAAAGAATCCCAAACCCCAAAACACTGAGATACACTGGCACTGTGTATCTAGCTAAGCACTAGATGTGAAGCTAGAAGACCTCCCGCTGATTCCCGCCTGAGCCACTCAATTGCTCAAATACACTGCATGTACCCCTGCTCCTGCGTGCTCCCGTTTCCACGCCTGCCACTCCACGTCATGCCCGTGCAACATGTCGTCTGCTGCCTGACAAACATGGCCTCTCTATTTCACTACACATTGCCTTGCTCCAAGGCAAAAGGGTCCTTCCAAACAGCTAACAAGCCGCAGACTTTGCACGCTGCTTGGATTTTGGATTTATTCTTTCACCCTTTTCTCTGATAGCCAAGCCTTGAAGCCTACAATATCCCCTGTATCTTCTCAGGTTGGTCATGTTCCCTTTAGTATTTATAGCTCCATCTTCTCTAGGTTCATCCCTACCTATCTTGCTGTTCTGTGGTGTCTTTCACGGAGCCCCTTTCTCCTTCTTAGCCCTATTTCACTGCGAAGCCCACAGGACTGTCTTCCTTAACTGTTCTTTCACATTTTCTCAAAATGACCTCAGAAACTCCCATGGCTTCAGCAACCATTTCTATTCCAGTACCTCTCCAATCCCTCTCTTCATTCTGCTTTGGCTGTTAGGAGGAAAAGAGGCACGAATTAAGCAGGCTGTCCGAGGGTCTCCTAACATCAGGGCCTGGGATGCAAGACCTGCACATTCCCTTGTGGACATTTGCATTTGACTATAGGATCTAACTTTCCAACAAAAGCTTCTTCTGGAAGCGCAGGTGTGCAAAATTACCTGAATCTTCATAGCACTTGGAGCCACAGCGGTAATCTCTTTCTGCATACGATCGCCAATCCCAGGATACATCGTGGTTCCTCCAGAGAGGACGTTATTGGCATAGAGATCCTTACGGATGTCGATACCACATTTCAGAGTACTGTTGTAAGTGGTTACGTGGACACCTGCAGATTCCATCCCTGAGTGGAAAGAAGTTTCAACACATGTGATTTCTCTTTCTTCCCTTCTTTTTCTTACTGTTCAAATGAAAGGGAAGCTCAGTAGTCCAAGAGAATTCCAGGAAAAAAAACCTACGTGATGCTCAGGAGAGCATCTCGTGGTACTGTTCCTTGCTAAAGAAAAGGAACAGACCAGATAAAGTCCAAACTGTGTTCCCAGGACTGTAAGTACTAGACTTTTAAACTAGCTTAACACGCATATTTTGACAAAGATCTGTGATCCAGGAAGTCGATTTCCACCGCTACGTTTCTGACACCACTGTTGAACACCAACGCTGATCCTCGATACACTTCTGGCAGCCAAATCCCCCCACCTCCTAACGAGCATTTCTCCTGCTGATGTTCAAATGCAGAATATTTGAACATCGCTCCTGCTGATGTTCAAATGCAGAACTTGGAGCTATATTAATGCTTCAATAGTTTGCTTTCTACACACAAACGCAGCTAGCTTTACCACTTCGTTTAATGGAAATCGTGCCAAACTGCCCGCAGTCATTTGGCTCACTCCTCACGAGTGGAATTTAAATTGAAAGTAGGAAATTTGTGTGAGGGCAGTACAAGTTACCATAGCAAGTGGCAGTCATCCACTGGATAGAATGGGAAATTTGACACTACAGATAAAACTACTGGAAAATCATGTACGATTTCATTTTGTATGATTACATTACAGATTAATATAATCAAACAATAACCTGAAGCAGCATCTAGATATAAAACCCACATAAGCAGCACCGTGCAGTTATACATCAGCCAGTCGAGATAAAAAGCACGATCTTCTGACAGTACTCTAAATCATCACCTTAGAAACTCTACTGCACTTAGAAGAGGCTGAAATCATCTTACGATGCAGGTACCTCTAAACTGACAGGCGCCTTCTCATCCAGCAGCTGTAGCAGCAGTGTTCATCGCTTCTAAAGAGCTGATTAAGTCAATAGAAGCTGCGTGTTTCTATGGACATTTGAGAATCAGTACCTCAGTTCCTATAGCTGCAGGTTGTCTATACTTCCTACGAAATTCTTCTTTTCATTCTCTGTCAAGTCCCTAGAAAGAAAAGTCCTGTCTCACCTATGAAGGATGGCTGGAAGAGAGTTTCAGGGCATCAGAACCGCTCATTTCCAATGGTGATGACCTGTCCATCAGGAAGCTCATAGCTCTTTTCAAGAGAGGAGGAGGAAGCAGCAGCTGCCATTTCATTTTCAAAATCCAAAGCCACATAACAAAGCTTCTCCTTGACGTCTCTCACAATCTCCCGTTCCGCTGCAGACAGCCAACAAGATTTTAATCAACATACAGTACAACAGCCAGGACACAGACTTTCTCATGCACATTTCCCTGAGTTCACAGATTCACAGAATATTAGGGGTTGGAAGGGACCACTGTGGGTCATCTAGTCCAACCCTCCTGCTGAAGCAGGGTCACCTACAGCAGGCTGCACAGGACCGCATCCAGGCGGGTCTTGAATATCTCCGGAGAAGGAGACTCCACAACCTCCCTGGGCAGCCTGTTCCAGTGCTCCGTCACCCTCAGAGGGAAGAAATTCTTCCTCACGTTCAGACGGAACTTCCTGTGCTTCAGTTTGTGCCCATTGCCCCTTGTCCTGTCGCTGGGCACCACTGAAAAGAGCTTGGCCCCATCTTCCTGACACCCACCCTGCAGACATTTCTAAGTATATATTAGGTCCCCTCGCAGCCTTCTCTTCTTCAGGCTGAACAAGCCCAGCTCCCCCAGCCTCTCCTCGTGGGAGAGATGTTCCAGTCCTCTCACCATCCTTGTAGCCCTCCGCTGGACTCTTTCCAGTAGCTCCTCATCTTTCTTGAACTGGGGAGCCCAGAACTGGACAGAGTACTCCAGAGGAGGCCTCACTAGGGCAGTGTAGAGGGGAAGGAGAACCTCCCTCAACCTGCTGGCCACACTCTTCTTGATGCACCCCAGGATCCCATTGGCTTTCTTGGCAGCCAGGGCACACTGCTGGCTCATGGTTAACCTGGCAAACTTGTCACCTCTGATGAAAATACGCTAGCATTTTGGAGGAGGCAGAACACACCTGTACCGCCCTCAATAGCTGCCCTTCTTCATCTACACCAAACGTTACCTGTCTTGAAAGGTTTTGTTACAAGATTCTCAAATAATAATTAACATATCAGGTTGTCTTTCATCTTAAAATCATTAATTCTTTTTTATATTTGTGCAGCTTAACAGACAAAGAACTACGAGTAATGCACTGAACCTGAAGGAGTCTGAGGAAGAGAGCAGTTGTATCATTTAGTGAAAGTAAGGTTTACAAATTATCATAGTAACTCATCAATCAGGAAATACTAAAAAATAACCTTCCTCATAAATATTTATTTCACTGTTCCTTTTGGTGCCTCCATTGAATACTTTTACAATATCATTATATATCAAATTAATATCTGGTGTTTAGATTGTATATATATAAGTTATTACTTCACTTTTATATATTTGCACAGTTTCTTTTCTATAAATGTGTGTGTATATATGCACAGAAAAATAATAATAATACACACACAGTTACAGAAAAGAAACTTGAGGGATGTAAGAAGAGGGACACTTCTGCCAGTAGTAACAAAATCTGTTTCAGGACCTTCTGACAAAGCCCCCCTAACAAACAATAATGAAAATCAGGTTGCCTTTTACTAGGTTTCTAAAACAAGTAACAAATAACAAAGCTTACTTCCAAACAAGTTTCTCCCTGAGCTGAACAGAAGCAACAGGTTTCAACTTCAGAGCATAATCTAGCATGTGTACACCCTCTGCCAACAGAATGACGAAGCATAATGCCTTGACATGTTTTTGCTACCTGCAAATGGGCATTTCTGTCTTACTGGAGGCTACGACTCCAAGAATATCAACAGAGAATAAAACGATTCTCTTCTATCATGAGGTTTTTACACAAACCCAAAAGCTCACCTGAGGAGTCTCCATTCTAACTTGAAGCTGCACTCTGTCTTCCAGATCCTGACAACGCTCTTCTAGAAGAAGAATTGGTTCCTGCAGTTGATTTCCTTCCATTTCCAACTCTTCAACCACACTCCGTAAACCTGCTTCTGTCAAAGAAGAAAAATTATTTCAAGAAAGGCCTGCTAACATTCCTCAAGTCTAGAAATGGTTTCAGCTTTTTATTCACAATTCTCCCCAGTGTTGGGAACAAGCAGACCTCAACCATTTCCAGTGGAAGTGCCCGAGACCCTGCTTTTCCAAAAACTAGATGGCAAAAGTGTAAAATTAAGTAGACTGCCTACTCAAGGAACAGAGAGGCGTGATGCCATTGGAATTTCTCGTCTTCTGGTAAACACCCGATCATTAAATTCACCAAAGTTTTCACTTATACAACCAATCTAAGTTCTTAAGCCCTTCGTGTATTTAACAAAAACGTGCTGCAGCTGGGGCCGGCTGCGCGGGGCGACAGGGGCCGGTGGAGCGCTGCCGGCTTGGGGGGGATGCCCGCCTCCTTCCCCCCTTCCCTTCCGTCACCTCCTGCCTCTGGCCCCGGGGCTGCCCGCACCCGGCTCGCCTCCTGCAGCCTGCCGCAGCGGCCGGCTCCAAGCTTCCCGTCCCACCACCCTCGGGAAGCCACCACGCACCCCCGCACCCGCCGGAGGGGAGCCCGCGCCTCACCGCTGGCCTCTCTGCTCCCCCGCCGCCCCGACACCCGACAACACACCGCCGCCAGGCTGCTGCGCCGCACCGCGCATGCGCCACGCGCCGACGGCGCGCCGGAGGGGCCAGACCATGCGCCGAACGCCGGCCTGCAGTACCGCGTTGCGTCCACGAGGCGGCGCCAGGGGGTACGGCGCGGCGTCCACGCCCAGCGCCAGCTCCGGGCAGCCCCCGACTCGCGGCTCCGACACGGCGCCGCACCCCCGCCGCTCCTTGCCCCCGACACGGACCCCGCCCTCCCGGGGGCTTTTCCCCGGGTCCCGCCGCTCCATCCACTTCCCCCCTACACCCCGCGCTCACCTTCTCCCTCGCTGCAGCCGCAACGCGGCTATGGCTCCGCTCCTCCTTCGGCTCCCATCGGGCCCGGCACGGCAGCACCGGGCCCTCTACCGGCAGAGGGAGGGGCCGTCGCCATCAGCCCCGCTGCCTGCACCTGGGGCTCTTCCGGCCCCGGCCCACGGCTGGAGCCCATGATGCCGTCATTGGGCAAACACAAAGACTCTCTGAAGCCCTTTGGGCACTTCAGCAAGCAGCCAGGCGTTCCTTATTGCAGCGCCGGACACACAGGGCACGCCTCCTCCCAGCGCTCAAAGCATCTGCGCCACTCGAGCGGCAGTACCGTACTTTGCTCACCGGATGGCAGCAGCGAGCTCTTGGACATGGCGCCACCGCGCATTGGCGCCACCCGAGCCGCAGTACCGAACTTTGCTCACCGGGTGGCAGCAGCGAGCTCTTAGACACGGCGCCACCGCGCATTGGCGCCACCCGAACCGCAGTACCGAACTTTGCTCACCGGGTGGCAGCAGCGAGCTCTTGGACACGGCGCCGCCCGAGCCGCAGTACCGAACTTTGCTCACCGGGTGGCAGCAGCGATCGTACCGGCCCCTCCACGGCCACCCGGGCCACGGCAGCACCGGGCCCTCCACCGGCAGAGGGAGGGGCCGTCGCCATCAGCCCCGCTGCCTGCACCTGGGGCTCTTCCGGCCCCGGCCCACGGCTGGAGTCCACGATGCCGTCATTGGGCAAACACAAAGACTCTCTGAAGCCCTTTGGGCACTTCAGCAAGCAGGCAGGCGTTCCTTATTGCAGCGCCGGACACACAGGGCACGCCTCCTCCCAGCGCGCAAAGCACCTGCGCCACTCGAGCCGCAGTACCGAACTTTGCTCACCGGGTGGCAGCAGCGAGCTCTTGGACACGGCGCCACCGCGCATTGGCGCCACCCGAGCCGCAGTACCGAACTTTGCTCACCGGGTGGCAGCAGCGAGCTCTTGGACACGGCGCCACCCGAGCCGCAGTACCGAACTTTGCTCACCGGGTGGCAGCAGCGAGCCTTTGGACACGGCGCCACCCGAGCCGCAGTACCGAACTTTGCTCACCGGGTGGCAGCAGCGAGCTCTTCGACACGGCGCCGCCCGAGCCGCAGTACCGAACTTTGCTCACCGGGTGGCAGCAGCGATCGTACCGGCCCCTCCACGGCCACCCGGGCCACGGCAGCACCGGGCCCTCCACCGGCAGAGGGAGGGGCCGTCGCCATCAGCCCCGCTGCCCGCACCTGGGGCTCCCCCGGCCCACGGCTGGAGCCCGGCAGGAACAGGGGGCCATCGCCCCAGCCCCACAGCCCGTCCCCTCCTCCCCTGGCCTCTGGCGCAGCCCCTCGTCCCGTGCAAACCAAGCACAAACGCAGCCGCCAGGGCAAAAGGGACCGCAGGTCTTTATTCAGTCACGCACCCAGCCAGTCCCGGGAGCCGCTCTGTCCCGGGGCTCGGGGCCCCCGACGCTCCCTCTGCCCCTCCGACACCTCGGCACTCCTTCCTGCAGCTGCACCCGTTGCTCCAGCAGCGAACAGTCCGTCCGTCACCTCCCGGAGCGACGCGCTGCTCGGCAGAGGCTGCCAAAAATGAGGAGCAGGGTGCAGGCCACTACAAGAGAGGAGAAAAGTGACAGGTGGCTGGACAGCGGCGGTGGAACGAGAAAGCACCAAGCAGGTAAAGGGACAGCGAGAGAAGGACGGGGACAGGCAGTCCCACAGAGACGGAGAAAGAAGCAGCAGCAAGAGAGGAAGAGCAGCAGCAGAAAGAAGAAGAGGGAGCAGGACACAGACCGAAAATGAAGAATGGGGAGCGGGAAGGAGATGCAAAAAAAAACCCTGCAGCATGACAGAGGAAAAAAGAACAGCGGCAGGGACCTGGACAAAGAGAGATGAGGAAATAGAATAGAATAGACATGGAGAAAGCAGTAGATCTGTGACGTGCTACGGAGCCGAGAAGGAAGGCCTCGAATCAAGGGACGAGGAGCCAGACAGAGAGCACCAAAGACAGCAAAAGTACTGACAGGCTACAGAGTAGGAGGAAAGCAAAACTAGTAACCGGGAGCTGAACAGAAAGAGGGGAAGAAGGAAAAAAATGCCACAGGCTGCAAGGCAGAAAGAGGGAGGACCTAAAAGATGGGGACAAGTCAGAGACAGATGGAGAAAGAAGGTACACAAGAGCAGAAAAAAAAATAATCGTAGCAGTGGGGGAAAGAGAGGGAGCCGGGCAGGGCCCAGGATGCAGAAGAGGGGTGACAGGGCCCCGAGGGCCCAGGACTCACCGCAGCTCTCACACTCGGTGCTGCCGGGAGACTTGGACACTTCAGATGTTTCTCTCTCCTTCTCTCTTCCCTTCTTCTTCCGCAACTCCAATCGTTTGGCTCTCCTCCACCTGAGAGAAAATGCATGTGGCTGTCTTAGAGCTCATACGAGACGTGGCTTCCTAGACAAGAAGCCTCAGGAACAGGACAGAGAAAAAGAGAGAATATGATGAGTGGGAAGCAGAACACATGGATCGAGAGAGAACTTGAATCAGAGGAGTAAACAAGGCAGGAAAGAGAGATAAAGACAGGGAAGAAGCCACAAGAAAAGGGCCTTTCTGGCCTCTACTCGCACCCCCCGGCCTCCCTTTTTTTCTGGCCTCTACTCTCGCCCCCGGCCTCCCACCCCTTTCCGGCCTCCTTTTTTTTCCTGGCCTCTACTCCCCCCTCCTCGGCCACCCCCCCCCCCCACCTCCCACCCCTCGTCAGCCTCCTACCTCCCTTTTTGCTGGCCTCTACTTAATTCAGCTTCCCACCCTTTTTCAGCCTCCCACCCCTGTCCCACGCAGTGCAGGACACACTGACAGAGAGAGAAAAAGGACAGGCAACAGGAAGAAACGTACTAAGAAACAAAGAAAGGGTCAGACGAAGAAGGGGGTGGGTGGTCAGGGTTGGAACCCCAACACAAACCAGCAAGGGGCTAGAGGACAGACAGAGAGGAAGACAAGAACGGGCCGGGAAGCAGGAAGAGAAGGAGAGAAAGGCAAAAAGGGAGAGCCGGCTGCACAGGCAGGTACAGCAAGAAACGACCGGACAGGCAGCAGGATCGAGAAAGAGAGACAGAAAAACTGGGGACAGGAAGCAGGACAGAGGGACGGCGAGAGGAAACAAGGGCCAGGGAGCAGGACAGCGGTGGAAAAAGAGGCACTGGGGCAGTAGGACAGAAAGAGAAGGAAGAAAGGCCAGAAGAAGGACGGGGAATAACAGCGAAGGGAAAGAGAAAGGACAAGGAGCAGGACAGATTGTCAGAGAAAGACAGGGACAGGGAGCGGGACAAGGTGATACTGAGAGAGAAAAAGGGGACAAGGAGGCAGGACAAAGTGAAAGACAGGCACAAGTAAGAGACAGGGGAGCAGGACAGAGACGGAGGGGGAAAAGCCTCAGCTGGGCAGCAGGAGACAGAGGCGGAGAAGGGAAAAAACAGCACCGGGCTGAGGGACCCTGAGGGAGGAATTAAAAAAACAAACACAGGGAGCAGGACAAAATGACAGAGAGAGAGAAAAGGGACAGAGCAGGACAGCATTGGGGGGAGAAATGCCACCGTGACGGGCAGCGGGAGAGAGGTATGGAGAAAGAAAAAAAATACCGAGGAAGAGAGAAAGGAAACAAGGGACAGCGAGCTGCACAGGGGGATAGAGAAAGAAAGGATGGGAGAGGGAATGGCGCAGAGAGAGAAAGGCAGAAAAAACAGCAAGAGGAAGCAGGGCAAAAGGACAGCAAGAGGAAAAAGGAAAGGGACAGGGAGCTGGACACAGATGGGAAAAAAAGCAGCGGGGACACACGAAAAGAGACAGAAAGAGAAGGGCACAAAAGGATAGATGAGGACAGCGGCAGGATGGAGACGCAGAACAAAACCTGGGACGGTCAACCTGGGTGGGCGGGGAGCGGTCAGAGAGCCGGAGAAAGGAAAAACTCTGCTGTGGAGCAGCCGAGGGGGACGGAGAAAGAGAGAGAGGGACGGGGAGCAGGGCAGAGAAACGGAGAGAGAAAATAAGCGATGGGGAGCAGGGCAGAGCACTAGGAAGAGGAAAACAAGACAAGGGAGAAGACCGAGGAGCTCAGAGAGAAAAAAGGGTCGAAAGGAAACGCCAGAGAGGTAGAGAAATCAAGAAAAACAGGGACGAGGAGCCTTGCAGAGACGGAGCACGAAAATGTAGGGCCGGTGAGCGCGAAAGAGGGAGAGAGAGACGGGGGCAGGGGGAGGAGATGAAGAAGAAAGGAGAGATAAAGATGGCAACGGAGCGCAGGGGACACAGACAGAGAGAGAAAAAGGAGAGTGAACAGGAAAAAAGGGACCGAGAAACAAAGAAAGGGTCAGATCTAGACAAAGAGACCAAGAAAGGGGCGGGGGGCGTGTGTGCAGGGAAACCCCAAAACAAACCAGCAAGGGGCTAGAGAACAGAGAGGGAGACAAAGAGAAGAAAGGGCCATGAAGCAGGACAGAGAAGGAGAGAAAGGCAAAAAGGGAGAGCAAAAAGAGAGCCGGCTGGACAGGGAGGTACAGCAAGAAACGACCGGACAGGTAGCAGGACACAGAAATAGAGACAGGGAGCCGGCTAGAGAAATTCTGGAGGGAGAAAAAGAGGGAGAGGGAGCAGGACACAAACACAGACAGAAGACGGGAGGTACAGGGAAAGGAAAACAAAAGGAAAAAGAAAAAAAAAAAAAAATCACAGCAGCGTGGGAGAGAGAAGGATCCAGGGGAGGGCCCGGGACGCAGAAGAGGGGCGACAGGGCCCCGAGGGCCCGCCACTCACCGCAGCTCTCGCTCTCCGCGCTCCCGGGAGACTCTGCCGCTTCAGACGCTTCTCTCTCCTGCTCTCCTCCATTCCTCTTCCCTAACTCCGGTCGCTTGGCTGTCCCCCACCTAAGACAAAACGTCCATGTCTCGCAGCTCTTACGAGACAAGGCTCCCCAGGCACGTAGCCTCGCTTGCTCGCGCGCTACGCGCTGGAACAGCACAGAGGGAAAGAGAGAGAGACAGAGAACGACGAGCGGGCAGCAGAACTGACGGATCAAGAGAGAAACTGAATCGGAGGAATAAAGAACACTGGAGGGAGACACGAGTAGAGCGAACAAGCCAGATGGACGGGGGCAGGAGACACACAGATCAGGCCAAAGAGGTGGAGAAAGTAAAATCGGTGATGGGCTGCAGGATGATAGAAAAGGCCACGGTTCAGCACAGAGGAGAACAACGGGACAGCAAGCCGGACAGGGGCATATAGCGAGAAACAAAGGGACAGGCAGCAGTATGGAGATACACAGACAAAGAGTTACGGGGAGGATGGAGGACAGAGAGAACAAGAGAAAAGGGACAGGGAGGGGGGCACAGATGGAGAAAGAAACATTGCAGAGAGAGAGAGGAAGAAAGCGACAGGGCAGAGGCAGAGAGGTAGAGAAAGGAAGAAAAAAGTAGCGACGAGTAAGAGGCCAGAGGGACAAGGAAAAGCCAGGAGGAAGGACAGAGTGAGAGAGAAAACAGGTGAGGGACACGACGCCAGACTGTGAAACAGAGAGCGCGACAGGGAGCAGGACGCTGGGACAGACAGCAAACGAGAGCAACAGAGAGAACGGCAGCGAGGCGGAGCACGAGAGAAAACAGGGACTGAGAGCAAGACCGAGGGGTGAAGCAATAAATAACGGGGCTGGGGAGCAGGACAGCAGAAGAGAGAGACAGAGAGGGGGACACATAGGACAACCGCAAACTGAGAGGGAGAAGGAGAAGAGCACAGAGGGTCACAGACAAAAAGAGAGGGACGGCAGCAAGAGAAAAACAAGACGAGGCAGAAGGACTGAGGAGCAGAGAGAAAAAGGGTACAGGGAAAAGGACAGAGATGCAGAAAACAAGGCAAGCCTGGAGCACAGGGCAAAACTGACAAGGACAGGGAGCGGGACAAAGGGATGGAGGAGTTAAAAACAGCGATGGGCCGCAGCACAGAGGAAGAGAGAAAAAGAGCCAGAAGAGCAAGGGAAGAAGAGTGACAGAAGGGTGTTGACAGGGACACGTACAAAGGGGGCTTGGGGGACACACACATCGGAAGGGTAGAAAGGAAAGGGAGGGATGGGGAGCAAGACAGCGTGATAGAGCGAGACAGAGGGAGTGGAGTGCAAGGATACACAAAAGCAGAGGGACTGGGAAGAGGAAAGAACGTCAGGGAGAGAAAGGTGAGGGTGGGGAACAGGGGAGAGAGAGGTGGAGAATGAAAAAACAGCCATGGTCAGAAGAACAGAAATGCAGAGAATAAAAAATTACTTCCAGGCAGCAGGACAGAGGGACAGAGCAAGAGGAAAAAAAAAAAAAAAAAAACAACAACAGGGAGAAGGATGGGTAACACACAGCAGGACACTGCGACAGTGAGAGGACAGAATACACAGAGCAAGGCAGAGGAATGAAGAGAGAAAAAAAAAAAACAACCACCCAGCAAACAGAAAGGGAACCGGACAGAACTAGGCAGCAGGGCAGAGAGACGGAGAAAGAAAAAACAGGGACAGAGGGATAGAGAGGCAAAGAGAGGGATGGGGACCAGGACAGTGGGATACAAACAGGGAGTAGGACGCGAGATTGCAGAGAGAGAGGTCCAGGGAAGCGGGAAGAATGACAGAGAGAAAAAGGGGGGAGGGGGGTGGGGAGCAGGTCAGAGAGCTGGAGAAAGGAAAAACACTGCTGTGGAGCAGCAGAGGGGGACAGAGAAAGAAAGAGAGGGACGGATGGGGAGCAGGGCAGAGAAACGGAGAGAGAAAATAAGCGATGGGGAGCAGGGCAGAGCACTAGGAAGAGGAAAATAAGACAAGGGAGAAGACCGAGGAGCTCAGAGAGAAAGAAAGGTCGAAAGAAAACGCCAGAGAGGTAGAGAAATCAAGAAAAACAGAGACGAGGAGCCTTGCAGAGCAAAGCAAGACAGCGTAGGGCCGGTGAGCACGAAAGAGGGAGAGAGAGGTGGGGGCAGGGGGAGGAGATGAAGAAGAAAGGAGAGACAAAGATGGCAACGGAGCGCAGGACACAGAGACAAAGAAAGGGTCAGATCTAGACAAAGAGACCCAGAAGGGGTGGGGTGGTGGGGGGGTGCCGGGGAGGGAACCCCAAAACAAACCAGCAAGGAGCTGGAGGACAGAGAGACAGAAGAAGAGAAGAAAGGACGAGGAAGCAGGACAGAGGAGGAGAGAAAGGCAAAAAGGGAGAGCCGGCTGGACAGGGAGGTCCAGCAAGAAACAACCAGACAGGCAGCAGGACAGAGAAACAGAAAAACTGGGGCACAGGAAGCAGGACAGAGGGACGGCGAGAGGAAACAAGGGCCAGGGAGCAGGACAGCGGTGGAGAAAAAAACACTGCGGCAGCAGGGTAGAAAGAGAAGGAAGAAAGGCCAGAAGAAGGATGGGGAATGATTGAGAAGGGAAAGTGAAGGACAAGGAGCAGGACAGATTGTCAGAGAAAGGGAGTGGGACAAGGTGATACTGAGAGAGAAAAAGGGGACAGGGAGGCAGGATAAAGAGAAAGACAGGCAAAAATAACAGACGGGGGAGCAGGACAGAGACGGAGGGGGAAAAGCCTCAGCTGGGCAGCAGGAGAGAGAGGCGGAGAAGGGAAAAAACAGCACCGGGCTGAGGGACCCTGAGGGAGGAATTAAAAAAACAAACACAGGGAGCAGGACAAAATGACAGAGAGAGAGAAAAGGGACAGAGCAGGACAGCACTGGCGGGGGCGGGGGGGGAAGTGACCGTGACAGGCAGTGGGAGAGAGGTATGGAGAAAGAAAAAAAATACCGAGGAAGAGAGAAAGGTAAGAAGGGACAGCGAGCAGCACAGGGGGATAGAGAAATAAAGGATGGGAGAGGGAATGGTGCAGAGAGAGAAAGGCAGAAAAAACAGCAAGAGGAAGCAGGGCAAAAGGACAGCAAGAGGAGAAAGGAAAGGGACAGGAATCTGGACACAGATGGGAAAAAAGCAGCGGGGACACACGAAAAGAGACAGAAAGAGAAGAGCATAAAAGGATAGATCAGGACAGCGGCAGGATGGAGATGCAGAACAAAACCTGGGACGGTCAACCTGGGTGAGCGGGGAGCGGTCAGAGAGCCGGAGAAAGGAAAAACTCTGCTGTGGAGCAGCCGAGGGGGACGGAGAAAGAGAGAGAGGGACGGGGAGCAGGGCAGAGAAACGGAGAGAGAAAATAAACGATGGGGAGCAGGGCAGAGCACTAGGAAGAGGAAAATAAGACAAGGCAGAAGACCGAGGAGCTCAGAGAGAAAGAAAGGTCGAAAGGAAACGCCAGAGAGGTAGAGAAATCCAAGAAAAACAGGGACGAGGAGCCTTGCAGAGAAGGAGCAAGAAAGCGTACGGCCAGTGAGCGAGAGATGGGGGCATGGGGAGGAGATGAAGAAGAAAGGAGAGATAAAGATGGCAACGGAGCGCAGGGGACACAGACAGAGAGAGAAAAAGGACAGTGAACAGGAAAAAAGGGACTGAGAAACAAAGAAAGGGTCAGATCTAGACAAAGAGACCAAGAAGGGGGCGGGGGGCGTGTGTGCAGGGAAACCCCAAAACAAACCAGCAAGGGGCTAGAGAACAGAGAGGGAGAGAAAGAGAAGAAAGGGCCATGAAGCAGGACAGAGAAGGAGAGAAAGGCAAAAAGGGAGAGCAAAAAGAGAGCCGGCTGGACAGGGAGGTACAGCAAGAAACGACCGGACAGGTAGCAGGACACAGAAATAGAGACAGGGAGCCGGCTAGAGAAATTCTGGAGGGAGAAAAAGAGGGAGAGGGAGCAGGACACAAACACAGACAGAAGACGGGAGGTACAGGGAAAGGAAAAGAAAAGGAAAAAGAAAAAAACAAATAAAAAAAATATCAGAGCAGCGTGGGAGAGAGAAGGATCCAGGGGAGGGCCCGGGACGCAGAAGAGGGGCGACAGGGCCCCGAGGGCCCGCCACTCACCGCAGCTCTCGCTCTCCGCGCTCCCGGGAGACTCTGCCGCTTCAGACGCTTCTCTCTCCTGCTCTCCTCCATTCCTCTTCCCTAACTCCGGTCGCTTGGCTGTCCCCCACCTAAGACAAAACGTCCATGTCTCGCAGCTTTTACGAGACAAGGCTCCCTACGCACGTAGCCGCGCTCGCGCGCTCCACAACCGGACCATGCTGCTGCTGGTGACACATACAGACCCTGCGGGGCACGCTGGCGGCCTGGCCTGCTGCGGGCTACCAAGACGGAGCCTTCCTCACCCGCACAGGCAGGCTCTCTCCTGCCTGCAGCCCCAGCCAGCTGCCAGCCAGCTGGCCTTCCATTTCTTCTTCTTCTTCTTCTTCAGCCTTCTCGGGACTCTCCAGCTTCAGCCGCGCCACCTCCTGTCCGCAGCCACTCAGCGCTCCGCCTCTCCCTTTTCGCCCCCACGCCGCCAGCACAGCGAGGCCCGGCACACGCAGCCCACACAAGCCCGGAGCGGGCGCAGCCAACGGCATCCCCAGGCCACGAACGGACAAACGCGTCCTCAGCGCGGCCCCTGCCACACACAAACAAGCAGCGGCCACCGCCTTCAGGGAGGCCGAGGCACGCTCCAGGGCCAGCGTGCCGCCCGCACCACGGGCCTTATGGGAGGCCGGGCGCTCCGGGACAGGCTTCAGGGGACGTGCTGCAGCTCGGGGCGGCTGCGCGGGGCGACAGGGGCCGGGGGAGCGCTGCCGGCTTGGGGGGGATGCCCGCCTCCTTCCCCCCTTCCCTTCCGTCACCTCCCGCCTCTGGCCCCGGGGCTGCCCGCACCCGGCTCGCCTCCTGCAGCCTGCCGCAGCGGCCGGCTCCAAGCTTCCCGTCCCACCACCCTCGGGCACCCACCACGCACCCCCGCACCCGCCGGAGGGGAGCCCGCGCCTCACCGCTGGCCTCTGTGCTCCCCCGCCGCCCCGACAACCGACAACACACCGCCGCCAGGCTGCTCCGCCGCACCGCGCATGCGCCACGAGCCGACGGCGCGCCGGAGGGGACACACCCCGCGCCGAACGCCGGCCTGCAGTACCGCGTGGCGCCCACGCGGCGGCGCCAGCGGGTACGGCGGGTACAGCATCCTTATGGGGGTGCGTCCTCCTGGCTGGTAGCACAACTCTTACAAATGCACGAGAAAGGGAGGTGGATAGCATAACTACTGTTCTCAGTCTCGGAAAACACCCATCACTGAAATGTTAGTCTCATTTTAGCATCAAAAATTAGAAGTAACTTGCTAATTTCTATGACATCCATACACCGTGGTTTTTTAACGGATGCAAGCAAGCCAAACCACCCTCAGAGGTGAATGAGCACAGGTGATGTGTAGAGGAACAGCACTACTTATCGCCGACAGGACGCGACGGAAGTATTTAAAAGCACTTGCGATGGACAATAGAGGGGCCAGCTTCCTCATACTCATCTTTGCTGACCCACATTTGCTGAAAAGTGGACAGAGACGCCAGTATTGAACCCCCAGTCCAGACAGAGTATTTACATTCTGCTGGTGCAATCATCTAGAAGAGAAGCACAATCTGTTGGAAATAAAGTGACAAGCAGCTAACACAGTAAACATCTCTTTGGAGGAAACAACTAGGTGAAACGCTTTTCATCATCAAAGCACAACTCCAATGAAGTAAAGCACCGAAGAGGTAGAAAGGCTGCCATATTTTGTCTTCCACCTTGAGTCGACAGAGCTGCTATAATGTTACTATGAACACACAAATACCGCAGCCCGTTGAGAGATCTGCAGATGGCCTACAACACAGCTACCAAAAAATTACAAACGTATACGAAAGAAAAGTAAAGTTTTGAAATATTTATCCAATTTGGTTGTAAATAAAGACCGCTGGGACAACACTGCACAGAACGGTCGGAGCATTTTTCTAATGATAAAGGAATTCTTTTACGTGAAAAGAATCCCAAACCCCAAAACACTGAGATACACTGGCACTGTGTATCTAGCTAAGCACTAGATGTGAAGCTAGAAGACCTCCCGCTGATTCCCGCCTGAGCCACTGAATTGCTCAAATACACTGCATGTACCCCTGCTCCTGCGTGCTCCCGTTTCCACGCCTGCCACTCCACGTCATGCCCGTGCAACATGTCGTCTGCTGCCTGACAAACATGGCCTCTCTATTTCACTACACATTGCCTTGCTCCAAGGCAAAAGGGTCCTTCCAAACAGCTAACAAGCCGCAGACTTTGCACGCTGCTTGGATTTTGGATTTATTCTTTCACCCTTTTCTCTGATAGCCAAGCCTTGAAGCCTACAATATCCCCTGTATCTTCTCAGGTTGGTCATGTTCCCTTTAGTATTTACAGCTCCATCTTCTCTAGGTTCATCCCTACCTATCTTGCTGTTCTGTGGTGTCTTTCAAGGAGCCCCTTTCTCCTTCTTAGCCCTATTTCACTGCGAAGCCCACAGGACTGTCTTCCTTAACTGTTCTTTCACATTTTCTCAAAATGACCTCAGAAACTCCCATGGCTTCAGCAACCATTTCTATTCCAGTACCTCTCCAATCCCTCTCTTCATTCTGCTTTGGCTGTTAGGAGGAAAAGAGGCATGAATTAAGCAGGCTGTCCGAGGGTCTCCTAACATCAGGGCCTGGGATGCAAGACCTGCACATTCCCTTGTGGACATTTGGATTTGATTATAGGATCTAACTTTCCAACAAGCGCAGGTGTGCAAAATTACCTGAATCTTCATAGCACTTGGAGCCACAGCGGTAATCTCTTTCTGCATACGAGCGCCAATCCCAGGATACATCGTGGTTCCTCCAGAGAGGACGTTATTGGCATAGAGATCCTTACGGATGTCGATATCACATTTCAGAGTACTGTTGTAAGTGGTTACGTGGATACCTGCAGATTCCATCCCTGAGTGGAAAGAAGTTTCAACACATGTGATTTCTCTTTCTTCCCTTCTTTTTCTTACTGTTCAAATGAAAGGGAAGCTCAGTAGTCCAAGAAAATTCCAGGAAAAAAACCCTACGTGATGCTCAGGAGAGCATCTCGTGGTACTGTTCCTTGCTAAAGAAAAGGAACAGACCAGATAAAGTCCAAACTGTGTTCCCAGGACTGTAAGTACTAGACTTTTAAACTAGCTTAACACGCATATTTTGACAAAGATCTGTGATCCAGGAAGTCCCGATTTCCACCGCTACGTTTCTGACACCACTGTTGAACACCAACGCTGATCCTCGATACAATTCTGGCAGCCAAATCCCCCCACCTCCTAACGAGCATTTCTCCTGCCGATGTTCAAATGCAGAATATTTGAACATCACTCCTGCTGATGTTCAAATGCAGAACTTGGAGCTATATTAATGCTTCAATAGTTTGCTTTCTACACACAAACGCAGCTAGCTTTACCACTTTGTTTAATGGAAATCGTGCCAAACTGCCCGCAGTCATTTTGCTCACTCCTCACGAGTGGAATTTAAATTGAAAGTAGGAAATTTGTGTGAGGGCGGTACAAGTTACCATAGAAAGTGGCAGTCATCCACTGGATAGAATGGGAAATTTGACACTACAGATAAAACTACTGGAAAATCATGTACGATTTCATTTTGTACGATTACATTACAGATTAATATAATCAAACAATAAACTGAAGCAGCATCTAGATATAAAACCCACATAAGCAGCACCGTGCAGTTATACATCAGCCAGTCGAGATAAAAAGCACGATCTTCTGACAGTACTCCAAATCATCACCTTAGAAACTCTACTGCACTTGGAAGAGGCTGAAATCATCTTACGATGCAGGTACCTCTAAACTGACATTTTCAAAATCCAAAGCCACATAACAAAGCTTCTCCTTGATGTCTCTCACAATCTCCCGTTCCGCTGCAGACAGCCAACAAGATTTTAATCAACATACAGTACAACAGCCAGGACACAGACTTTCTCATGCACATTTCCCTGAGTTCATGATGGTCGTGTGGTTCATTGGCCCTCTCTCTTGTCTCAGCAACATTACTTTCCCTTTGGATTACCAGATTTCCTTCATCGGCAAGTAACAGATATATTGTACTACAGAATACTGCAAAGATTAATGTTTACATGTCTATGTCACAAAACCTTGACCAGATCTCCCGAGGGTCACCCACTGCCAGCTACTAACTTTGTTCCTTTCTCTGTGGAAGAGGTATAATCAAAACACAACAACCCGTTCAATTTGCCAGTAACTCAGGATTCCCAAACACGGTGGCATCCTTGTCCTTGATGCTCAACAAACACGCTGAAAGCCAAAGCCAGGAGCATCCCATTAGCTAACAGGAACTGTTTTTCCCAGGCCAACCTAGTGACAGGGATTTTGATGCATCTCACCAGGTACAGGCTTCCTGCATAAGATGACAAGTAACAGAGCAAACATATGCAAAGCATATCCAAAGCCCAGCTCATTACCAGTGGTGACAAACGAGTAGCCTCTCTCTGTCAGAATTTTCATTGCGTTAGTCAGTCAGGTATCTGCCCACCAGATCGAGTCTCACGATGGGGGTAAGGCACAGCCCTCAGACAGGCACATTGTGCGTGACACCATCTCCAGAATCCAAAACTACTCCTGGAAAGTCAAAGAAAAGGAAAAGCTGGTTATTGCCCGCCGACACAGGGTCTCCACATACTCCGTATTCTCAACCGTGACACGCAACAACAAAGACGCTCACGTGATGATTGCTTCTGTCATTGCTGTAACTGAAGAGCTGCTCACGTGAGATGAAATTGTTGGCACAAACTAAGCATTTTGAGGAAAAAAAGACGTGTAACGTTCAGCAATTTGATTGTATTGCTCTTGCTGAACGGATGCTAGCAATCGTGATCTTACACGTACGCGGAGACAACTTCACTTCAGACAACCCCTAGCGCTTTACAGACATGAAACCATGTACAAACTGTAAATAAACTTCTATCTATAAAATCAAAACTTGGAATCTGCCATTAAAATAAACCACCTCATTAGGGAAAAGATAACAAGAGTTTATCTGTGCACAGCCATGTCACTTCTATTCTTGGATAGGAAATGAAGTACATGTTTTCCACTCAAAATGAATAAGGCATTTCTGATACCAAACATGCATACAAATAGTTGATTTTTAAACACAAAACAAGTACTTATGACAACTGTAATTCCTGTAAGCTGGCGATCTTTTTATACAAAATTATATGGTGGCATCAGGCTAGAGAGGCAGATGGCATTTTGATTTTTTTCAAAGTATACAAAGACTCAAGGGTTGCTAAGAAGTAATTTATCGTCTTAATGCTTGATCAGACTCTAAACAGCAATAAGAAGAGACCTCCATGCTAATTCTAATGATTGCTTAACAGCAGTCATGATTGTGTCATCAAAAGTCATCATTTCAATGAAACTTTTTCATTTAGCTACCGATTGGGGTGTTTTTTCTTACTGGGAATGGAGCTTAACAATAGAGATATGTCTAAACTAAGAAGGAACCATGGGTTTGGCACAATCTAGTTAAGCCAGAGCCTCTTCTCCATCCTGTGCAATTAAGGGCAGTATCAAACTATCATCTTTCATCTGTTGATACAGCTGAGCTGCGGTCACCTGAGCTTTTGAAAGACACAGATCTACACCCATACCTGCCGTGAAGTTGGGAAAAACCAAAGAGGTACTTGCACAGCACGGTGGGAAGTGTTCAGTTGCCATATGGCCACCAGTTCCTCTCAACACACAGCTGGGTGCACCACAATCGACGTCTGTCTGTGTGGGCACACGTGCACGCACATCCACGGGAGGAGGACAGGTGGAAAACACGACTCCCAGAAAGACTCACCAGTCGTTCTTCCAGATGCATACAGAGACAGCACCGCCTGAATTGCTACGTACCTGGCTGGCACACTGAACGTCTCAAACATAATCTGGAATTAAGGATTTGAAAACCTTTAGGATCTACACTCAAAAGTATCTGAAGGACAGTAATTTTTTTTTTGTCTTCAGTAAATACTGCCAGTTACTACTCCTGAGTCCCCTCCTGAACCGTGGTTCTTCTGTGAACAGCACGCTATGTTTTCTCTAGGATTTCACGAAAAATCACAGAAGTCAGTGGGTACCTTTCCATTAACCTCAGACTACGTCAGATTTTTAATGATAATATTAACTGAAGATGACACCCTGGGAGAACTTTTTTTACCCTGATGGCAGGACTGCATGAATGCAGCAATCTGAGGTATGTACGTATACACACACACCTATTTAAAAGATTTATAGAAGACGCAGATGGAAGAAACCACGAGGAATAATCTGTCTGTTCCCATCTCAAGGAGGAATCAGCCATTCCTGACACAGTACGATTGCCTCTTTAGGCCGTCGAGGGGAGCGAATGATTTTGCTTTTCCTTCTCTGGCAACTTGACTCGATAAGGAAGAGTACTTCAGAAACAGGAAAGACAGACAGCACTTCTCCAGAGTATCTGAAGTATCCACATAAATTTCAGCTTGAATAGGTTTTACCGAAGCAAATTAATCAGGACATTCAGCGGCTCCTTCCAAAAAGGACACCTCCTCTGCTGTAGCCTCGAGGAGTCCTGTGAGATTCTGTTGATTGGCCTCGCGACCACAGGACAAGTTCAGCTAGAGGACAGACATTCAGCTCTACTTGGACTGAAGCAAGCAGAACCCCATCTCTTCCAAGGCTGAATTCTCTTCTAGAAATTTCATTTGTTAAAAATGGATTATGCACCTACCAGCTAGAATGCCAGTACTGAGATGGTAAATAAGAATCACCAGACATTCATGACCTCCGAGACCGCGGCTGTTTCCCAGTGGCATGTTTAAATTTGCCTCTTTCTTAGAGGATCATCATCAATCTTCACCAACCAACTAAAAATAACCCCCACCAGAAGTTTCAGGAAAGCGTTTGCTGGGTGTTTTTAAGCGACAGCTACTCTGCAGCGTGAAGTGCTCGCTACAAGAGTGTACTTGGAAGTGGTAACTACCTTCTCGAAGTGGTTATTCTGGGAAACAGAACAAGAGGCAGCTGGCGCAACCGCCCAGGAACAACACGACTTCGGATGCGTTGGCCAACGCATCCGACGAAGCCCTGAACTTCTTCAAGTTCATGGCAAAACTCCCACCGAGGGAGGGCCCGAGTGTCACCAAGACTTCTGTTTTGGATTCCTCGGATATTTTTAGGACGCTACGATTGCCTCTTTAGGCCGTCGAGGAGAGGGAATGATTTTGCTTTTCCTTCTCTGGCAACTTGACTCGATAAGGAAGAGTACTTCAGAAACAGGAAAGAAAGACAGCACTTCTCCAGCAAAGTTCTGGTCCCTAAAACCACAAAAATGTATGAAGCATCATTTTTGCAATTAATGCAACAATGCACTTGACATCTGACGGCATTACAGTTCTACCCGAGTGCTATAGGCACGGGCCAGGTGCCACCAGTGTCGGGGTCTGCCCTGCAACCAGCTCATGCTGTCCCATTTGTGGGGTTTAAGACATCGTGGGCTCTTCAGAGGATCCCTGCAAGAACACCCTGGAGATTTACAAACCAGGTTTCCTCACAGCAGGAACGTTTGGGGTTTTAAAGTTTGAGCTGCTTCAAGTTCCCCGTGTTTGATCCTTTCCCGTGTGCTTTACGAAGCAAGGCTGTGCCATAGGACCGACCCCAACGCTCTCAGATGAAATGGAAGCAGAATTTGACAGTACAACATTATTTAAGGTAAGAACAATCATTTTAGTTCTTGTTGATGTGCCTCTAACCGGAAGATTCTTTTTCACGTCAGGAAGCAGAATGATTTGATCGTATAAAATCATTAACAGCATTCATATAGCAATGTTTAACCATTAGTTCGAGTAGCTGGTCTTCTTCAACATTCGTTCACGTTGCCATGAATCGTTATTTTTCTTCTAAAACCCTCAGGAAAAGGCTTTTAGAATGCAGTAGACCACCTATTTACCAGCAGCAGCCAACATTACAGAACTGTACCCAGACTCTGACTCCGTCAACGCAAGCCAGAAAGAAACTCCGTTCCCAAGTACCTCAGAAACGACATCGGAGGAGATACCGGAACTTAGGAGCAGAGAATTTTAAAAAGAGAAATGCTACAAAGCTTGGAGAGCTCAGCATCGCTCCTTGGCTCTGAAGAAAGCTGGACGGGACCAAGGTGTTCAGTCCTCCACGGTAAGAAATCATCTTGCCACTCGGTCGTGCACACAGCGTTTCACACCCAGCTTCCCGGGTAATGCTTGGGTCAGTACGGGCGCACTCAGAGAGACAAAATTCACAGGGAAAGCCCAGCACATCTGTGCAAGTTGCCGCTGCTTACACTTTTACTCACTATTGCTTAGATGCCAGAGAAGCAACTGACATTCATAAAATTAATGGTTGAATTCATGGTTGAATGTGGTTTTATTTAAAACAAATTGCCTCTGCAACCACACAGTCAGACCCGAGTTACCTTACACCAGGAGACTCTCTGGAATGCCTTCAAAGCCTGAAGCAAACAGCAGCCAAGTCCAGGAAGAAGTCTGTAGATCCCCAGAAGGTCTCAGACCAGCCGAAGCAAAAGCATTAAAATCATGAGCTGTAACATGGAAAGAACTCTCGGGGCCACACTTACCCAGGAAAAGGTGACGATTTGTAAAAGCCTCTTTGTAAATGACATGATCTCACCTCCCATTACATTTATATCAGCTTCTGGAACGGAGTTCAGAGTATCTACACAGTTCAAGCCATTTTTTGAAACCTTATTTTTCCGTTTCTGCTTATCACAGTGACAGCAGAAAGGGCTGGATAAATCAGGGCAGAATTGCCAACACCTCTGGAGCCTTTCCCGCTCGCTAACCTGCTGTGCCTCATGCCAGAGGGTCACTCTCTCCCCTGAAGACAAGAATCCCTCACGCGAGCCCAGTAAGACTGCAAGGATTTGTAGGTCCGCTGTTGTCACTGCAAAGTGTTCTGCTCCACTCTCAAACAATTAGTTAAGAATAGCTTGTTATCATGCTGTTAACAGCCATCTTCAGGCTGGAAAGGGAAAAGTCTTACCATGTACAGTCCTCATGTTTCAACTGTACTTGCGCGTTTGCGTGGCGCACAGACTGAAGATAGCTGACTTCTCTCCGTGTTTGGGTGACGGCATGGCTGAAAACAGGCACCGAATCAGCAATCAGCCCTTCAGAAGAGACAAGCCGTTACCATTTTACAAAAAAACAGACAGCAGTTGCATAGGGGAAGATTGAATTTCTATAGATAAAACCTTTGCCAGGCTAAGAAACATTCTAGAACCGCCAGAAGAAGAAAGTTCACAGGATTTACCTCCAGCGGTAACTCCGGCTGGCAGCATCTCCCATTCCACATGACAAACAGAAGTGAAGCAGAACATCAGATACAATGTGGTACACGTTAACTCTGCAAATGGAAATCCCAACCAACCCCCCTTTCTTACCTGCCCTGTGACCGCGCAGCAGGCCTCGCGTACAAGCATCCTCGCACCTGAAGCGGGTAATTCGATTCACTGACATCTGCTCAAAGTCAGCCTTGTCCCTGCCCATCGGTAAAACCGATGGAACCCTTCCATTTCCATACTCATTAAATTTTTCTTGTCCCATGAGATTTTTAAGGATTTTAGTCTAGCACAGAGGAAATCAAACGGCTACTCCTTTTTGTGACCTTATGTCTACTCCTTCAGACTTGCTTTGTTTTGGTTGTACCTCCATTTCACACAGACGTGAATGGAAATGCAGAGAGAATAAACACCAACAAACAACAGTACAGGGTGTAAAAACAAGACTCGAGCTTCCAGTGGCCATCGTCTTCACAAATCAGCTACTTTTTCAATCAGCCAAGTAGTTGTGCAGTTTCAGAGAACACTGTCACAAAACTTGGATGTATTACTACGCAAGGCGAAACGCTCTATTACGTGTCTACAGAAACTGAATGCAAATCCTCCGCTTCTTACAGCCTCTTAGTTGAAAACCCGCCCTCTATTCGTTTGTACCTGGACGCCACGTATGTCAAATACGTAAGGTTGTGTCTTTATAAGCCTCAATTTCACGTGTTGAGCAGCTGAGAAACATTTTGCCCCAAAGAAATGCAATAACTAAACCCACCAACAAGTGCAAGTGAATAAAAAAAATAAAAGCCAAAACAAACAAACAAAAAATACCCAAGACAAGCTACAGAAATTGCACCTTCAAACAACAGTAAAGGATCAAGAAGCTGAAGACATTTCTTCACGTCATCTCATTTTTGGATCTTTAATCATCACCTTAACTCACTACCACACACATGTCTGTGCACCTTGTCAGAGCCATTACAAACTGGGCGGCCAAAGAACAACCAACTTAAATCTTTTATTTTCAGCCAAATAAAAAAAGAAAAAAATCGAGCTCTTCCTTTATTGCACTCTATAACAATTCTTGTCACAACCAAGAAGCCAATAAACAGCAAAAGCTGAATATTCCTTTAAAATCCATAGTTTAACTCTTAAAATAAAATTTATATAGAAAAGATATCATTTACAACCCATTCAGTAGTAATCAATCATTATGTACTCACAAACCATATTCAATAACTCGGATGCAGCAGTTTCTTTGTAGGGCAGAGGGGAATGTTTTTCTCCTTAGCAAATATAATATCCCACTGTTAAAGAGCAATTCAAGTCAACTTTGGAGCAACTGTGATATACACAAATTTCTTTTTGTGATAGACACAAATTTATTTGGAGAAGCGTAAGATTCATTTGGGGTAACAAGAATATATACGACTGTGTCCAGTGCATAGCTTAACTGCATCATGTGAAACGTCCATTACCTTGAACTGGCACACCATTACCGAAAGGGAAATAATTTACGCAGCAAATGCAGTGTATTCAGAGAACACCAGTGAGTCACAATAAAACAACACACAATAAAACAGCAAGATGTATTGTAACTAGATACGTGAGGAATCAAAACCAGGATTTGGCTCTGGCCGTCAGCAGCTTACAACAGTAAAGACTTCGCCCTCGGAGCCATCTTCTGAAGGAAAGGGCTGCTCCTTTCATCTGGTTAGGAAACAAAAAATTTCAAGTAAGCAGTCATAAGTACAGGTAAGATGCTTCACTGCAACTTAGATTGCCGAGGCACTATAAACCTTTTGCCTCTGATGCAGCAACGGATGCCACAGCACAGCTTGTAAGCGTAAAAGATTCAAAGCCCAAAGAAAACAGCGTTAATCAATGGGGAGAGGAATGGATACAAGATATTTGTGTATTATGCAATTACATATGCACACGAGAAGTGAAAATGCATAATTATATGCATACACATTTTATTTAATGGCTGCATGTGTCATATAAATAGGATCAGTCATATTTTCATTTGGACATAGGTAAAGTGTTTTATGGCACGGTTTACACAGCTGCCTGTATTTGATTCTGATTCACCATCCACAACCCAAACAGAAAGAAATTAAGGACTTTTTCTTTCAGTAAAGTGTAGTTTCAGAAGCAGTTTGCTGCTTTGAATGGCTGTCTCTACGGACCCCCCCATCCTCGTGATACCTAACACAGTAAGAGGGTACTTCACACTCAGATTTTCAGAGAAAAGGCAGATTAGACACGTAGCTGCTTCGTGCCAGTGCTTACGTATAAAGAGGACAACGCAAAATCAGTGACTCCCAGTCACTCACAAGGGAAATCCACACTCCAAGAATGTGCGACAGTTGAAAGAAAGGTATAGCAGAGGGAAGACAGGAAAAAGAAAGGAGCAGCATGAGGGCGATCACGAGCTGCACTGTCTTCAACCCAGTCTATAACTAGCAGTACACGGCGTACACACCACTTTTAAGTATCTCATCATTCAGGAGCTTTAAAAGCTTTCACTTACCTTTCGCACAATAACACGTTCACCAGGACTCAGGATTAAGGCTTCTCTTTCCTCCTCGGTTTCCATCTGAAGAGCGTATTCGCTAGCTACAGACCTGTAACCGCTTACTTCACATCTACAGAAAAATTACAGGGAGACAGCGGAGCACTGAATTAGCTACTCTTGTAAAGTACTGAATTCACAAAAGAAACATTGTTTTGTATACTTACATTACTGGTGAAAGGTCTCCACAAAAACCAGGAAGACTTAGTTGATGTTGCCAGGCCCTTTTCAGTCTCGATTTGCAATCTACTCTCAGGGTGTTTCCTTTATTCAGAATAAGCCCCATCATCGCTACCTGACTGAATGGTGCTTTTCAGATGATGGCAGTGATGGACACTTTATGTAGGCAGATGGACGATGGTATTTTAAATCTAAACAGTGGCTGCACTAAAGCTGTTAGATGTGAATTCTTTTTCTAACTTGGAAAAAGAGAAATATCACTGACTATCGAGTCCAAAATCTGAAGCAAGAAATTAAATTTAAAAAAATAATCCCAAAGCCCATCACATTTTCTTCATCCACAGAGTTAGACCTCGCTTTATAGCACAGTTACACATGCATTTGCATTGCTCCAAGTACTGTGGACTCACAGACAGGTTCTATTATTTGTTGTTCTACTTCTTCTATTACTTGCTCAGAAATCTAACACCCACAGGAAAAACCTATCACTAATCTCACTAAAAATAAAAGACAAAAACTCTGACGCTCCTCTTTCCAGTTCTCTAGTACGCGCTGCATTTACTCCAGGCAGAGGGTAAATGAAAACATCACCATGCATTCATCCAGGATGGCTCTGGCTCTCTGAACGTGCAAGTTATTTCCAACCACCTAAGAGTTTATTGCAGCCATCTGTCACATACTTCAAAAGTGTAAGAAAAGAAATACCTTTTACAGACACTTTTCTTTCAACAGAAAAAAACACGTTTGACAGACAGCAGTAATTTACCTGTGACTTCGCTCCTCACAGAGTCCAAGAGCCTCTTCCGCAGATTCTCTCCTCCTCCTCTCTTCCGCCAGTGTTTCTGGCAGCTGCGAGAGCGCCTGCTGCACCGAGTTGTGCTGTTGCTCAGTCTCTGCAAGCCTATGACAAAAGGAAATCCAAAATCAGTATTTTACATACTTCAAGAATTACTTCCGTCTTCTTTTTTGTTACGGAATGTTCTTTTTAGTGATCAATGCTTCATTAGAATGAGATGCTTTAGACTAGATCTTGAAATAAAAGTCACCAGTAAGTATGTATCTTTACAAAAACAAACCAGAAACATTACCAGATGAGAACAATTCAAGAATATGGCTAGGATTCATTTAATCCACTGTATAGCCACGGCTTTCCCTTTGCCCCCAAACACCTTAGGGGCATAGAAAAGCATTACTTTCGCACTTACAACACAGCTGTTAGGAAAACAATATTGCTAATACATGCTTGCAGTCCTGACCTTTTTCTGAGTTCATTTAGCTCCATGTTGTCTATTTCCACAACAACCGCACATCTTTCCTGTGGAGCTCCAGGGGGAACTTCTGCTCTAGTTTCATCCTAGAAAATATTAAAGGGGAAAAAAAAGCCAGTCAATATCTTTCTACTTGCTAAAAATCTTTATTTCGACTAAAGAAGCCACAAGCACCACAAAGCAGTGGAGTAAACCAACCTTTGTGCCACTTCATCTTCTAATTTCCAGAGCTGCAATTTTCCAAACCTCTTTTCTAACGGAAAGTTGGTGAAGAATCCTGCCCGTGTGTGCTGCAGGACTTGAAGGACACGTGTACACTGCGTAACGCAGCCGTCTCTGAAGGGTGAGCAAAGCATCCACACAGCCACGTCGTCATTGATCACTGACCACAGTTTCGTCAGTAATGCAGCTGTTTGTTTATTTTTTACTTTACAGTTCTCCTTGTCTGACTTTAATTCTGTTTACACAAGAGTAAGGGTTGTTTTATGTATGTATCCATGTCCTGGGTTCGGCCAGGTCAGGGTTAATTTTCACTGGAATCCAGGAAGGGACACAGCCAGGCGCGCTGACCCAACCTGGCCAAGCAGAGCAGGGTATTCCATACCGTGTGCCCTCATGCTGGGTGCCGCTGGGGGGGAGCGGGGCGGCGGGAACTCGCTTGCAATTTCCAGTCTGAGCCAAGAGGGGTGTTTTGAAGAACACAAGTTTTACAGCACTCTAACTTTCAAATACACCAGACACCACCAATTGAGCAATATTTCTGTGTTGATACCAGCTCAGACTCACATGAGCTACTGAGGATCTCGGCTGTTGTTCTAAGTTACCTTTGAATTAATCTGCTGAAAGTGCAGCTCCTTCTGGTGCATCTCCTGAAGACAGCGCTGCAGGTCATCTTGAAGCTGATTCTTCTCAGCTAAGACACGGGCAGTGCTGACAGACAACTTCTTCTCTATTTCTGCCACAGCCTGGACTTTCTTTAATAATTCACATTCTTTTACATCCAAGAGTTTGGACAGATTCTCATTTTCACTCATTAGCTCCTGCTTCTCTTTTTCCAACATATCGATACTTTTTTTCAGATATTCATCTGCTTTTATTTGCTCCGCCAATTTTTCATCTTTCCCTTCAAGATCTGCCTGCAATTGCTTATTAACTGAAGCCTTCTCTCGTGTCTCTATTTCCATCCTGTTCATTTGTTTAAGTATTTCATTTAACTGGTTATTAAGTTCTTTGCAACATGTCTCTCTGGCTTTCAGATCTCCAGTTAATTTAACTTTCGTCTCTTCATTTTGCTGCTCCAAAACCCCAAGCTTCTGCTCTAATGAAATAATGCACTCTTGTTTCTCCTGTAATTCTTTGGTAATTGTCTCCTGATGTTCAGTATGCTCTACATGCTTCCTGGATAACTCAGCCAACTCTTCATCTTTTTTAGCATTTTCCAAAACTAGTTTGTTGTATGAATCTTTAATTGATTTTAACTCATTTTCAAGTGTTTGTGCTTTAGTCTCTTTCTCTTTAAGCAAATTGTCCCATTTTTCCTTTAGAGCATTGTTTTCCTCAAGCTGAGATTTCAAATATTCACTTTCTTTTCTTTGTTCATCCTTAGTTTCTTGCAGCTTTTCAGATGATTTACTAATTTGTTCTTTCAGCAAAGTAATTTGTGACTCACACTCTGCAAGTATGTTACGGTATGCGACCTTGTTGGCTTTGAGTTCAGAACGGAGCTCCTTCATTGTCCTGCTGGTCTCACTGCTTTGTCTTATTAATTCCTCATTTTCTTTGGTTTTAGCTTCATTCTCAACTCTCACTCTTTCTAGCTCCAGTCTCATTGTATTACTTTGCTCAGAAAGGACAGATATCTTCAGGCTTGCACCTCTGATATCGGCTGTTTGTACTTCTTTCAGGAAACGAGTTTCCCTTTCAGCCTTTGATAAAGCCTCTTCCATCCCTTCTATTTCTTCCTCTTTGCATTGCACTTGACGCTTCAGGACCATCACCTGTGCGGCACATTCTGTCATATTGCGAGACAGGACAGACACCTCCCTGTCTTTTTCTGCCACTGCTTCTTCAAGATTATCAATTTCTCTTTCGCGTTTCTGGAGATCTTGAAGAAGTTGAGATCTTTCCTCTAAATGGCTTGTATTCAATTTGTCAAGCTCTTCATTTGTCTGGTCCAGATCCAGCTGCATCGACTCTACCACGTCCTCTTGTTTCAAAGTCTAAACATCAAGAAAATAATGTTACCAGAATACTTCAAACATACGTTAGAGGGAGAATGGAAGTTACACTCCACATGTAGAACAGCTATCTAAGGTAATCAATCTGTACCCAACCGTACAGCCACAAGATAACCACGTTATTCTGTGGACTGTTTTAGCACACAGAAAGTTTAGTGCATGAAATTTTTAGCAGCCAATGCTGTTATTTTGCTGACATTTAAATGGGCCATGTTAAAAGAACAGCAAATTTCTTCTCTTACTTTATTTTAATGAGTTAGTTACCTTTTCCTTCAGTGTAGCAACTTTTTCTGTTAGATCCCTGATGACTCTCTTCTGCTCAGTGTTCTCCACTTCATAAACACTGCATTTCTTTAAGGCTTCATTCAGCTTAGTATTCAAAATAAAAGTCAATGTGATAGAAACGTATAGAATTGTATTAAAATTGTGATGTTACAGTTATAATATTAAATTTACCTAACACTGGAGTTTATGTTTTGAAATTCATAAACAAAGATAACTTAGCAACCCAAGCAAACATAACTACTTTCATGCAAAGCTCTGTGATGTGTCTAAGAAATCCTCACACCCAACTTCAAGCAACTACATGAAGCGAATAAAACTGTAAAGAAAGAGCAAAACCCTTCAGATACAGAAAACTGCAATATTGCTGCTGCGACACAAATAGGAACTTACGGCTAATGCTCACCAGTTCCAATCAATATTATTTCACAAGAACTTTAACTTACTTTTTGCTCAGTATGCACAGAATTTTCACCAAGCTCTTTGTTCAGAAGATCCTTTTCTTGAAGCAGTTGCCTCCAAGTTTCAATTTGCTCTAGTTTTTCTGTCGTGTTCAACAGCTTTTCTTCTTTTTCTCCAAGGGAAGTTTCAAGGAAGCTATTTCTGTCACTTCATCTAACAAGGAAATACATAGTTAGATATTTTGAACACAAAGCTCGCTTTAAGCTTTCTAGACTTATCAGCCCCAAACTAGGTTCCTAAAAGAATCATTATTTTTACACTTTCCATTTACACTTGCAACTACAAAAACAAGATTACTGCAACCTGAAGCAGGATCAACTCACACTTTGCAGGTGTTTGAAGAGATCATACTTCTCATCAGACGTCCAAGCTTGAAACAAAGAAAGCGAATCCTACACAGAGCTGTAAAGAACCTTCATCTTACCCTTTGAGCTGTTCATGCAAGCCAGAGATCAGAATGTGATGCTTTGCCGCATCTCGCGTTTGTTGGTTGCGTAACTGGGCAAGCTGAGTTTGCAAATGCTCATTCTCATTCTGCAACAAAAGAAGAGTGAAGCGGATTATCACGTACCAACACCCAGAACAGCACAAGATAACTGGAGTCACGAAAATCGGACTCTTCAGGAGATTTACATCCCACACGGTAACAGAGACCACTATTCTAGCACATGAGCAGATCATCAGTGCAGAACACAACACTGATACCAGCAGCTCAGATGTGATGTTAGTTCACACCGATGCAACTCACCTTGCAGAAACACCTCCTGCAGCAATGCTATGATAGCATGACCTGAAGGAGGACTGCTGTACACCCAAAGCAACACACACACACACACACACTGTGTTAAGGCAGCTTACTTCTCTTAAGAGGGGAAGCTACTGCTTTGAAAAAATACTTTCCTCATTGCTTTGAAGACAGTACCAAACTTGCAATTTATTTTTGCCTGTTTTTTAAGGTTGAAGGAATGCAAAAATCTGCATATGGGGGATTGTGGAGAAAAGAAACAGGAAGCAAGCTGCATTCACACAGGTTTGTGGTTTCTTTTTTTTGGGGGGGTGGGGGGTGATTTTTTTTTTTGGTTTGTTTGTTTTTTAAACACAGTGCACATCTCCTACTCTAGCCAGATACACTGAATCAATTCAAAAATAAAACCACAAAAAAAAACTGGCAACAACATCCAAAAACCAAAAGCAGAACATGTATCCAGACTCCACAGCAAACAGGACACAGAATCACACAGAATGGTCGGGGTTGGAAGGGACCTCTGTGGGTCATCTAGTCCAACGCTCCTGCCGAAGCAGGGTCACCTACAGCAGGCTGCACAGGACCGCGTCCAGGCGGCTCTTGAATATCTCCGGAGAAGGAGACTCCACAACCTCCCTGGGCAGCCTGTTCCAGTGCTCCGTCACCCTCAGAGGGAAGAAATTCTTCCTCACGTTCAGACGGAACTTCCTGTGCTTCAGTTTGTGCCCATTGCCCCTTGTCCTGTCGCTGGGCACCACTGAAAAGAGCTTGGCCCCATCGTCCTGACACCCACCCTGCAGACATTTCTAAGTATATATTAGGTCCCCTCGCAGCCTTCTCTTCTTCGGGCTGAACAAGCCCAGCTCCCCCAGCCTCTCCTCGTGGGAGAGATGTTCCAGTCCTCTCACCATCCTTGTAGCCCTCCGCTGGACTCTTTCCAGTAGCTCTTCATCTTTCTTGAACTGGGGAGCCCAGAACTGGACAGAGTACTCCAGAGGAGGCCTCACTAGGGCAGTGTAGAGGGGAAGGAGAACCTCCCTCAACCTGCTGGCCACACTCTTCTTGATGCACCCCAGGATCCCATTGGCTTTCTTGGCAGCCAGGGCACACTGCTGGCTCATGGTTAACCTGGCAAACTTGTCACCTCTGATGAAAATACGCTAGCATTTTGCAGGAGGCAGAACACACCTGTACCGCCCTCAATAGCTGCCCTTCTTCATCTACACCAAACGTTACCTGTCTTGAAAGGTTTTGTTACAAGATTCTCAAATAATAATTAACATATCAGGTTGTCTTTCATCTTAAAATCATTAATTCTTTTTTATATTTGTGCAGCTTAACAGACAAAGAACTATGAGTAATGCACTGAACCTGAAGGAGTCTGAGGAAGAGATCAGTTGTATCATTTAGTGAAAGTAAGGTTTACAAGTTATCGTAGTAACTCATCAATCAGGAAATACTAAAAAATAACCTTCCTCATAAATATTTATTTCACGGTTCCTTTTGGTGCCTCCATTGAATACTTTTACAATATCAATAGATATCAAATTAATATCTGGTGTTTAGATTGTATACATATAAATAAGTATTAGTTATTACTTAACTTTTATATATTTGCACAGTTTCTTTTCTATAAATGTGTGTGTATATATGCACAGAAAAATAGTAATAATACACACACAGTTACAGAAAAGAAACTTGAGGGATGTAAGAAGAGGGACACTTCTGCCAGTAGTAACAAAATCTGTTTCAGGACCTTCTGACAAAGCCCCCCTAACAAACAATAATGAAAATCAGGTTGCCTTTTACTAGGTTTCTAAAACAAATAACAAATAACAAAGCTTACTTCCAAACAAGTTTCTCCCTGAGCTGAACAGAAGCAACAGGTTTCAACTTCAGAGCATAATCTAGCATGTGTACACCCTCTGCCAACAGAATGACGAAGCATAATGCCTTGACATGTTTTTGCTAGCTGCAAATGGGCATTTCTGTCTTACTGGAGGCTACGACTCCAAGAATATCAACAGAGAATAAAACGATTCTCTTCTATCATGAGGTTTTTACACAAACCGAAAAGCTCACCTGAAGAGTCTCCATTCTACCTTGAAGCTTCACTCTGTCTTCCAGATCCTGACAACGCTCTTCTAGAAGAAGAATTGGTTCCTGCAGTTGATTTCCTTCCATTTCCAACTCTTCAACCACACTCCGTAAACCTGCTTCTGTCAAAGAAGAAAAATTATTTCAAGAAAGGCCTGCTAACATTCCTCAAGTCTAGAAATGGTTTCAGCTTTTTATTCACAATTCTCCCCAGTGTTGGGAACAAGCAGACCTCAGCCATTTCCAGTGGAAGTGCCCGAGACCCTGCTTTTCCAAAAATTAGATGGCAAAAGTTCCCTCAGCTGCTGAAAAACCAAAATAAAGTTGCACAGCTCAAGAACTCGGAGAATCTGGCAGAAATATTCTCAACAATACTGTGGCTCATGTTACGTTAATCATAAGCTATCGATGTACTTGCAGGATCAGATCTTAAGCACTTGTTAATAAACAATTTAAACCGGTCTGTATCAAAGTTTGCAAGTGAGTCTGTTCCATTTCAACAGCGAGATATATTTGCAGCCTTTACCACTGATATAAAAACATTTGCATTGAAAAATAAGACTTTGATTTTTAAATTAAAAGCATACAGCAATGGAACACCATTCTGTTTTGTAACATAACTGTTACAGATTGGAAGCACAGTCCCAGGAACAAGACTCGTAACTGAAAAAACACATGGCCTTGCCACACAGGACATTTCACGGGCACCAAGGCTCAACCAACTCCAGCGTGCAGACGTATTTACGTTCTGCTTCTGAACCAAAACTAGGCAGCTCATCCAGCACGCACATGCTTTGAAATGAAAAGGAAGAAAATGCAAGCCAAAAAAATGCAACAAAGATTAGAATACACCACCAGTGGGTTGTTAGTTGAATTTGGAAACAAAAATAGACACAAAATACAGATGCTGTGCATGCTTTCATAAACTGTCTAGTCGCTATCACACCTGCGTTAGGTGAAGTGTACTCTGGCCACCAGTCTCCCATGTTTTCTCCTTCAGCTGAATCAGTGCTATCCAAGGTGACGTGCAATTCTTGAAAGCTTTGCTTTCCATCAAAGTTGTATTCTTCCTACGCGTAAAAAATGAGAATGAAGTTCAATTTAAAGAGGAAAAGAAGCAAGGGTAAAATACATATCCTGTTATTAAAAGCATAGTTTCAATTCTAAGTCCTAAAGCTCAGCAAGTGATTGAGGTGCCTGAATGTCAGCATACGGGAGCGCTGTGGACACTAGAGCAACCTGCCCAGCTTCTAGCTAGTATTTCCAGAGAAGCCAAGCCTCCCACAGGTTTTGTGCGGTATCAGCCAGCACTTTTAAGACACCCCTATGTTTGGATACCTTCATTGGTCCCCTGATTTCTACAGTTAACAGGGTCCTCTGAATTTCAGGGTAAAGGATTGGAGTTCACTAAATTTAAGATTATTCTGCCAGTGATATGTTCATGTGACAGTGACATCCTAATTCTTACAAAAGATCTTCATTTTCTCGTGTGTCTTACAGCACCACCTACCTAGAAGCAAACCTGAATGAACTGACACCACTTACTAATAAAAGTAAAGCTCCACCAACAGAGAGATTTATCAAGATTGTATCTAAACCAAAAAAAATGGCCTTAACACATGAAGAATGCACACAGCTTCAAGCATGCGAATTACTCCAGAGTGAAGCTCGTTATTGTTCAATGTAAAATTAAGTAGACTCCCTACTCAAGGAACAGAGAGGCGTGATGCCATTGGAATTTCTCGCCTTCTGGCTACACACCCGATCATTAAATTTACCAAAGTTTTCACTTATACAACCAATCTAAGTTCTTAAGCCCTTCGTGTATTTAACAAAAACCCCTAGTTTTATTAGCATAGAGGTAAAAATAAATTCTTATCTCTTTTAACCCACCTGAAGCTTGCTGCTGCTCCGATTGCTTTTTCTTCTTGCTTGCTGCAGCCTGCCCATTCCTTGAACTGTGGTCGGTTCCTCCTCCAGCTCCTGTTGCCCTGAGACTATGGCTGCATCAGAGCAGCCAGGAAAGAACCAGTCATCCTCAATCAGTTTTGTGCCACAGGAAGGCTATCACATTTACATCAGACACTACTACATAAAGAGAGACCAGGGACAGGCTGAAGTCCCTATCAATGACTGACAGCAACAAGATTAAAGAAGCAATCCATCGCGTTCACCTTGTGATTTCCCTCCAACATTACTACGTAGAACATCAGAATAAAGTCTGCACATCTCGCTAAGAAGCGGCAAACTGAAGTCTAACTTTACTTCTTCATCAGCTCTAAATGAAGACTTTATACAGGAGACTGGAAAGGGTGAGGTTATGCTGATACTCAAAAAAAAGCCAAACAATTCAAATGCCAAACTAGATCTCGTTTCAATTTACCAGGTTGAAATATACCTGATTTGTACGACAAAGGCATCCATCAGCTGAGACAACTGTGGTTTTTACAATCTGAACAATCACGTTAGTTTTTACGGAAATGACATACGTCCCTTTCAGCTTTAATTTTAGTACGAGCTACAAAGCCAGATCATTTGAGGAAGTCACAAGCATCTGTTACACTGCAAACCGGCATCAAACCATCTTATCGTAAATTAATCATACCATTCTTCTTAAGACAAAGATAAGAATCACTTTGAAATAAACACACTGAGTAAATTCAGAATATGAAAGCTTAGGTAGGCATTCTGTTCATTGTTAGAAATGATTTTTCATTTAAAGTACATTCCCATCTGTTTTGTGATAGGACAAAACACGTTTGGGGTAACAGATGAAGAAACAGACGGCTCATGCAAAGCAGACAGGACAGAACAGCCAGCGAAAAGACACGACAGTAAAGGTGGCTCCATACTAACTGAAAATTACACGAATCAGATAGTTACAAATTTAGCTTTCAATTTAACCACATCACTCCACGGTTGTTCTCACAGCATGCAAAATGCAGGGAACTTATGTCGATGCATCTGTGAGGTAAACACCAGAAACTATGAGGAGATTCAGCCCTGCTGGAAATAGTCAGCTTTCATCCCAGCTGTCCAACGATTACTTCTACCACGAATTTCATCAACACACAATTCTCTAACACCTACTAGACTTAAGTTCTTCCTGTGATATTTCAAAATTGCATACTTCACATGTTGTCACAAAAGACTAGAGGAAAAAAGTCAAAGAAAAAAATTAATGACCCTCTTAAAATGAGGACTGCTAAATTGGATTCTGCTTCTGGTTTTAATTACATTTTGGCTTTTGGCACTGTCACATTATCTGCATTCATTTTACACACCTTTGTTTCTTTTCAAGTATAGATTCTACAGGGATTTTTTTTTTATAAATTACACAAACCTCTTCAAAGACACAAAAATTGAAGAAAATTGCCACTGTCACATTCTCCTGCCATTCCAAGAGCTGATTCTGCAGTTCATCCACACTACCTGATTCACTGGCCTAACAAGAGAAATTGCATAGGAAAACATATTTACCAAATCCCACTGCAAATGTAAATAAAAAGTAGTAACATCCAGCAACCATAACAGCTAAATGTGACCAACGCTTCCAATGTGCCTTTGTCAGCTATCTTACAATTTTTGTAAACAGATATAATTTTTGCACTCTCACTAACGATATTTTGAATAAATTCACATAAACTCCTACCCAGGTTTATATCTGAGCTATGACACTGTGCTCACCAAAATGGCTTTTACAGGCTCTATTGTTTGTCTTTTTCTTTCTTTACTGTATCTAAACTAATTCCCTGTGTGCTACTGAACAGATGTGGTCACATTCAGGATCAAAAGTAGCATTTTTGTTACAGATAACATCAAATTATGTACAACACTGTTCATCTCAGTATGTCCCACATGGCAAAACGCAAACGCTGAGAGGTCAGGCACACTGCATTCAAACCTGAGATTTAGCTTCCAAGAGAGCTGAAGAGCTTGGTAACGTCAAGGAACCGACAACATCAAGGAATGGCTCCCCACTGCCACTTTTTTTTTTTTTTTTTAAAGTATTATTTAACAAAACTGTTGTTGTTTGTCTTGGCCTGTTAATCAGCTGCTAACACCCAGAAACATTTCCCATTAAGTGCTCGAAACTTCAGCTATTTTTCAGTCAGGAAGAAAACCATAGTGTTTTTCCATGCTCTCATGCTAAGAAGTGTGCCAGACAGCTCACAGCACAAGTGAAAGTGATCTGCCAAGCAGTCATTTGTGCCCTGAATGATTCCAATAATCCAAAAATGCTACCAGCCATAGTATGTGCACATTTTTGCACCTTCAAACATAGCGCTACAAGAAAGAGGCGTCTGGCGGTTCTTCAGCTAGAATTCTGCACAACTCCTTTCACTGTTACACACAAGTTCCTCCGTGCCCAAACACCAGCCGCATCCTCAAACTCCTTCCTTGCATAAAATTTTCAGCTTCAATTATCGTCAGCACAAACCACCTACTGCTTCATTACTCTCATTTTGTCTGATCACCATATAGATCTTTACTCAACGATCACCCAAAATTAAAAATGGCATTTCTTAACTATTGAGATAAAAACACCACAGCCAAGACACCACCTTTTCCACCACACAATGGAAGTATTTTTAGTGTGTTTACTTACATTTTCCATATAGGTAGCATCTTTTCCTTGGAAACCCTATCTTTCTTTGCTTTGAATATTTTTAAGACTTCCAGTTTGCTCCTGGAACAAGCTACATTTCTCTTCACCGCCTCCAACTCTCTTGCTAAGGTTCTGAACTAGAATCTGCATGCTTTGGAGCGAGGATTCTTTAACAGCCAGCTCATTCTTTAGAATGCAAACCAAAAGACAATTAAAAGAAGGGACCCAGAAAAAAGATACAGTAATCATCATGAAGCTGACTCCTAGCCCTTCCCTCAGAGTTAGAGCAACATTCAACTCAAAGCTCAGGTTTGGTTTGAATTGGAATGAAATTTGTCAGCACCTTCTGAAGTCGATACTAATACATACAAATGATACTGACAAAAGTAATAAAGAAATATAGATCTACTAACATAAATGAAAATAATCAGTAAAGAAGTTGGATTCACGTGAAGAAGTGCAGAGGATTTGTGCTTCAGAGAAAGATGCACCGTATAACGCAGCAGAATTTGCTGATTCCTTGAAATCTCTATGGAGATTTTCTATTTCAGCTGCTAATATACCTTCAGTTCTTCATTGGGCACGAGTATTCCATTGGCAACACCACTTGATCCACACGCTGTCTGTAAATCCATGATGTAAGCATCTCTTTCAGCTCACTTCTTCTCTATCTCTGCCAGCGTGGCATCCGTTTCAGCCCCACGACAGCGCTGGGCCTCCAGTTCAACACTCTGAAAACGAAAAGACAGCACTGCTGGTCATGTATACTTCCACCATCTACAGCACAGAAGAACGGTTTAAATGTTTCCTTATTGCCTCTTTTAGGGTACTGAAAAAATTACAATCGCATTTCTGACCTGGTTCAGTTTTAACTGTAATCTTTAATTACTGAGCCTTTCTCTCTGAAATTCTGCAGCATTCACATTCCTGCCGCCTTCCAGTGTCAACAGCCACGTCCACAAAACCCATCACTGCACACAACAGCTACAAACCATAACACGAAATCATCCCTTGAAAGAAAGAGAGGGACGGGGAGCAGGACAGAGAAACGGAGAGAGAAAATAAGCGATGGGGAGCAGGGCAGAGCACTAGGAAGAGGAAAATAAGACAAGGCAGAGGACCGAGGAGCTCAGAGAGAAAGAAGGGTCGAAAGGAAACGCCAGAGAGGTAGAGAAATCAAGAAATACAGGGACGAGGAGCCTTGCAGAGACGGAGCACGAAAATGTAGGGACGGTGAGCGCGAAAGAGGGAGAGAGAGACGGGGGCAGGGGAGGAGATGAAGAAGAAAGGAGAGAAAAAGATGGCAACGGAGCGCAGGGGACACAGACAGAGAGAGAAAAAGGAGAGTGAACAGGAAAAAAGGGACCGAGAAACAAAGAAAGGGTCAGATCTAGACAAAGAGACCAAGAAGGGGGCGAGGGGCGTGTGTGCAGGGAAACCCCAAAACAAACCAGTAAGGGGCTAGAGAACAGAGAGGGAGAGAAAGAGAAGAAAGGGCCATGAAGCAGGACAGAGAAGGAGAGAAAGGCAAAAAGGGAGAGCAAAAAGAGCCGGCTGGACAGGGAGGTACAGCAAGAAACGACCGGACAGCCAGCAGGACACAGAAATAGAGACAGGGAGCCGGCTAGAGAAATTCTGGAGGGAGAAAAAGAGGGAGAGGGAGCACGACACAAACACAGACAGAAGACAGGAGGTACAGGGAAAGGAAAAGGAAAAAGAAAAAAAAAAAAAAAAAAAAAATCACAGCAGCGTGGGAGAGAGAAGGATCCAGGGGAGGGCCCGGGACGCAGAAGAGGGGCAACAGGGCCCCGAGGGCCCGCCACTCACCGCAGCTCTCGCTCTCCGCGCTCCCGGGAGACTCTGCCGCTTCAGACGCTTCTCTCTCCTGCTCTCCTCCATTCCTCTTCCCTAACTCCGGTCGCTTGGCTGTCCCCCACCTAAGACAAAACGTCCATGTCTCGCAGCTCTTACGAGACAAGGCTCCCTACGCACGTAGCCGCGCTCGCGCGCTCCACAACCGGACCATGCTGCTGCTGGTGACACATACAGACCCTGCGGGGCACGCTGGCGGCCTGGCCTGCTGCGGGCTACCAAGAGGGAGCCTTCCTCACCCGCACAGGCAGGCTCTCTCCTGCCTGCAGCCCCAGCCAGCTGCCAGCCAGCTGGCCTTCCATTTCTTCTTCTTCTTCTTCAGCCTTCTCGGGACTCTCCAGCTTCAGCCGCGCCACCTCCTGCCCGCAGCCACTCAGCGCTCCGCCTCTCCCTTTTCGCCCCCACGCCGCCAGCACAGCGAGGCCCGGCACACGCAGCCCACACAAGCCCGGAGCGGGCGCAGCCAACGGCATCCCCAGGCCACGAACGGACAAACGCGTCCTCAGCGCGGCCCCTGCCACACACAAACAAGCAGCGGCCACCGCCTTCAGGGAGGCCGAGGCACGCTCCAGGGCCAGCGTGCCGCCCGCACCACGGGCCTTGCGGGAGGCCGGGCGCTCCGGGACAGGCTTCAGGGGACGTGCTGCAGCTGGGGGCGGCTGCGCGGGGCGACAGGGGCCGGGGGAGCGCTGCCGACTTGGGGGGGATGCCCGCCTCCTTCCCCCCTTCCCTTCCGTCACCTCCCGCCTCTGGCCCCGGGGCTGCCCGCACCCGGCTCGCCTCCTGCAGCCTGCCGCAGCGGCCGGCTCCAAGCTTCCCGTCCCACCACCCTCGGGCACCCACCACGCACCCCCGCACCCGCCGGAGGGGAGCCCGCGCCTCACCGCTGGCCTCTCTGCTCCCCCGCCGCCCCGACACCCGACAACACACCGCCGCCAGGCTGCTCCGCCGCACCGCGCATGCGCCACGCGCCGACGGCGCGCCGGAGGGGACACACCCTGCGCCGAACGCCGGCCTGCAGTACCGCGTGGCGCCCACGCGGCGGCGCCAGCGGGTACGGCGGGTACAGCATCCTTATGGGGGTGCGTCCTCCTGGCTGGTAGCACAACTCTTACAAATGCACGAGAAAGGGAGGTGGATAGCATAACTACTGTTCTCAGTCTCGGAAAACACCCATCACTGAAATGTTAGTCTCATTTTAGCATCAAAAATTAGAAGTAACTTGCTAATTTCTATGACATCCATACACCGTGGTTTTTTAACGGATGCAAGCAAGCCAAACCACCCTCAGAGGTGAATGAGCACAGGTGATGTGTAGAGGAACAGCACTACTTATCGCCGACAGGACACGACAGAAGTATTTAAAAGCACTTGCGATGGACAATAGAGGGGCCAGCTTCCTCATACTCATCTTTGCTGACCCACATTTGCTGAAAAGTGGACAGAGACGCCAGTATTGAACCCCCAGTCCAGACAGAGTATTTACATTCTGCTGGTGCAATCATCCAGAAGAGAAGCACAATCTGTTGTAAATAAAGTGACAAGCAGCTAACACAGTAAACATCTCTTTGGAGGAAACAACTAGGTGAAACGCTTTTCATCATCAAAGCACAACTCCAATGAAGTAAAGCACCGAAGAGGTAGAAAGGCTGCCATATTTTGTCTTCCACCTTGAGTCGACAGAGCTGCTATAACGTTACTATGAACAGACAAATACCGCAGCCCGTGAGAGATCTGCAGATGGCCTACAACACAGCTACCAAAAAATTACAAACGTATACGAAAGAAAAGTAAAGTTTTGAAATATTTATCCAATTTGGTTGTAAATAAAGACCGCTGGGACAACACTGCACAGAACGGTCGGAGCATTTTTCTAAAGGAATTCTTTTACATAAAAAGAATCCCAAACCCCAAAACACTGAGATACACTGGCATTGTGTATCTAGCTAAGCACTAGATGTGAAGCTAGAAGACCTCCCGCTGATTCCCGCCTGAGCCACTCAATTGCTCAAATACACTGCATGTACCCCTGCTCCTGCGTGCTCCCGTTTCCACGCCTGCCACTCCACGTCATGCCCGTGCAACATGTCGTCTGCTGCCTGACAAACATGGCCTCTCTATTTCACTACACATTGCCTTGCTCCAAGGCAAAAGGGTCCTTCCAAACAGCTAACAAGCCGCAGACTTTGCACGCTGCTTGGATTTTGGATTTATTCTTTCACCCTTTTCTCTGATAGCCAAGCCTTGAAGCCTACAATATCCCCTGTATCTTCTCAGGTTGGTCATGTTCCCTTTAGTATTTACAGCTCCATCTTCTCTAGGTTCATCCCTACCTATCTTGCTGTTCTGTGGTGTCTTTCAAGGAGCCCCTTTCTCCTTCTTAGCCCTATTTCACTGCGAAGCCCACAGGACTGTCTTCCTTAACTGTTCTTTCACATTTTCTCAGAATGACCTCAGAAACTCCCATGGCTTCAGCAACCATTTCTATTCCAGTACCTCTCCAATCCCTCTCTTCATTCTGCTTTGGCTGTTAGGAGGAAAAGAGGCACGAATTAAGCAGGCTGTCCGAGGGTCTCCTAACATCAGGGCCTGGGATGCAAGACCTGCACATTCCCTTGTGGACATTTGCATTTGACTATAGGATCTAACTTTCCAACAAAAGCTTCTTCTGGAACCGCAGGTGTGCAAAATTACCTGAATCTTCATAGCACTTGGAGCCAAAGCGGTAATCTCTTTCTGCATACGAGCGCCAATCCCAGGATACATCGTGGTTCCTCCAGAGAGGACGTTATTGGCATAGAGATCCTTACGGATGTCGATACCACATTTCAGAGTACTGTTGTAAGTGGTTACGTGGACACCTGCAGATTCCATCCCTGAGTGGAAAGAAGTTTCAACACATGTGATTTCTCTTTCTTCCCTTCTTTTTCTTACTGTTCAAATGAAAGGGAAGCTCAGTAGTCCAAGAGAATTCCAGGAAAAAAAACCTACGTGATGCTCAGGAGAGCATCTCGTGGTACTGTTCCTTGCTAAAGAAAAGGAACAGACCAGATAAAGTCCAAACTGTGTTCCCAGGACTGTAAGTACTAGACTTTTAAACTAGCTTAACACGCATATTTTGACAAAGATCTGTGATCCAGGAAGTCCCGATTTCCACCGCTACGTTTCTGACACCACTGTTGAACACCAACGCTGATCCTCGATACACTTCTGGCAGCCAAATCCCCCCACCTCCTAACGAGCATTTCTCCTGCTGATGTTCAAATGCAGAATATTTGAACATCGCTCCTGCTGATGTTCAAATGCAGAACTTGGAGCTATATTAATGCTTCAATAGTTTGCTTTCTACACACAAACGCAGCTAGCTTTACCACTTCGTTTAATGGAAATCGTGCCAAACTGCCCGCAGTCATTTGGCTCACTCCTCACGAGTGGAATTTAAATTGAAAGTAGGAAATTTGTGTGAGGGCAGTACAAGTTACCATAGAAAGTGGCAGTCATCCACTGGATAGAATGGGAAATTTGACACTACAGATAAAACTACTGCAAAATAACGTACGATTTCATTTTGTATGATTACATTACAGATTAATATAATCAAACAATAAACTGAAGCAGCATCTAGATATAAAACCCACATAAGCAGCACCGTGCAGTTATACATCAGCCAGTCGAGATAAAAAGCACGATCTTCTGACAGTACTCTAAATCATCACCTTAGAAACTCTACTGCACTTAGAAGAGGCTGAAATCATCTTACGATGCAGGTACCTCTAAACTGACAGGTGCCTTCTCATCCAGCAGCTGTAGCAGCAGTGTTCATCGCTTCTAAAGAGCTGATTAAGTCAATAGAAGCTGCGTGTTTCTATGGACATTTGAGAATCAGTACCTCAGTTCCTATAGCTGCAGGTTGTCTATACTTCCTACGAAATTCTTCTTTTCATTCTCTGTCAAGTCCCTAGAAAGAAAAGTCCTGTCTCACCTATGAAGGATGGCTGGAAGAGAGTTTCAGGGCATCGGAACCGCTCATTTCCAATGGTGATGACCTGTCCATCAGGAAGCTCATAGCTCTTTTCAAGAGAGGAGGAGGAAGCAGCAGCTGCCATTTCATTTTCAAAATCCAAAGCCACATAACAAAGCTTCTCCTTGACGTCTCTCACAATCTCCCGTTCCGCTGCAGACAGCCAACAAGATTTTAATCAACATACAGTACAACAGCCAGGACACAGACTTTCTCATGCACATTTCCCTGAGTTCACAGATTCACAGAATATTAGGGGTTGGAAGGGACCACTGTGGGTCATCTAGTCCAACCCTCCTGCTGAAGCAGGGTCACCTACAGCAGGCTGCACAGGACCGCATCCAGGCGGGTCTTGAATGTCTCCGGAGAAGGAGACTCCACAACCTCCCTGGGCAGCCTGTTCCAGTGCTCCGTCACCCTCAGAGGGAAGAAATTCTTCCTCACGTTCAGACGGAACTTCCTGTGCTTCAGTTTGTGCCCATTGCCCCTTGTCCTGTCGCTGGGCACCACTGAAAAGAGCTTGGCCCCATCTTCCTGACACCCACCCTGCAGACATTTCTAAGTATATATTAGGTCCCCTCGCAGCCTTCTCTTCTTCAGGCTGAACAAGCCCAGCTCCCCCAGCCTCTCCTCGTGGGAGAGATGTTCCAGTCCTCTCACCATCCTTGTAGCCCTCCGCTGGACTCTTTCCAGTAGCTCCTCATCTTTCTTGAACTGGGGAGCCCAGAACTGGACAGAGTACTCCAGAGGAGGCCTCACTAGGGCAGTGTAGAGGGGAAGGAGAACCTCCCTCAACCTGCTGGCCACACTCTTCTTGATGCACCCCAGGATCCCATTGGCTTTCTTGGCAGCCAGGGCACACTGCTGGCTCATGGTTAACCTGGCAAACTTGTCACCTCTGATGAAAATACGCTAGCATTTTGCAGGAGGCAGAACACACCTGTACCGCCCTCAATAGCTGCCCTTCTTCATCTACACCAAACGTTACCTGTCTTGAAAGGCTTTGTTACAAGATTCTCAAATAATAATTAACATATCAGGTTGTCTTTCATCTTAAAATCATTAATTCTTTTTTATATTTGTGCAGCTTAACAGACAAAGAACTACAAGTAATGCACTGAACCTGAAGGAGTCTGAGGAAGAGAGCAGTTGTATCATTTAGTGAAAGTAAGGTTTACAAATTATCATAGTAACTCATCAATCAGGAAATACTAAAAAATAACCTTCCTCATAAATATTTATTTCACTGTTCCTTTTGGTGCCTCCATTGAATACTTTTACAATATCAATAGATATCAAATTAATATCTGGTGTTTAGATTGTATATATATAAGTTATTACTTCACTTTTATATATTTGCACAGTTTCTTTTCTATAACTGTGTGTGTATATATGCACAGAAAAATAATAATAATACACACACAGTTACAGAAAAGAAACTTGAGGGATGTAAGAAGAGGGACACTTCTGCCAGTAGTAACAAAATCTGTTTCAGGACCTTCTGACAAAGCCCCCCTAACAAACAATAATGAAAATCAGGTTGCCTTTTACTAGGTTTCTAAAACAAGTAACAAATAACAAAGCTTACTTCCAAACAAGTTTCTCCCTGAGCTGAACAGAAGCAACAGGTTTCAACTTCAGAGCATAATCTAGCATGTGTACACCCTCTGCCAACAGAATGACGAAGCATAATGCCTTGACATGTTTTTGCTAGCTGCAAATGGGCATTTCTGTCTTACTGGAGGCTACGACTCCAAGAATATCAACAGAGAATAAAACGATTCTCTTCTATCATGAGGTTTTTACACAAACCCAAAAGCTCACCTGAGGAGTCTCCATTCTAACTTGAAGCTGCACTCTGTCTTCCAGATCCTGACAACGCTCTTCTAGAAGAAGAATTGGTTCCTGCAGTTGATTTCCTTCCATTTCCAACTCTTCAACCACAGTCCGTAAACCTGCTTCTGTCAAAGAAGAAAAATTATTTCAAGAAAGGCCTGCTAACATTCCTCAAGTCTAGAAATGGTTTCAGCTTTTTATTCACAATTCTCCCCAGTGTTGGGAACAAGCAGACCTCAACCATTTCCAGTGGAAGTGCCCGAGACCCTGCTTTTCCAAAAATTAGATGGCAAAAGTGTAAAATTAAGTAGACCCCCTACTCAAGGAACAGAGAGGCGTGATGCCATTGGAATTTCTCGTCTTCTGGCTACACAGCTGATCATTAAATTTACCAAAGTTTTCACTTATACAACCAATCTAAGTTCTTAAGCCCTTCGTGTATTTAACAAAAACGTGCTGCAGCTGGGGCCGGCTGCGCGGGGCGAGAGGGGCCGGTGGAGCGCTGCCGGCTTGGGGGGGATGCCCGCCTCCTTCCCCCCTTCCCTTCCGTCACCGCCTGCCTCTGGCCCCGGGGCTGCCCGCACCCGGCTCGCCTCCTGCAGCCTGCCGCAGCGGCCGGCTCCAAGCTTCCCGTCCCACCACCCTCGGGAAGCCACCACGCACCCCCGCACCCGCCGGAGGGGAGCCCCCGCCTCACCGCTGGCCTCTCTGCTCCCCCGCCGCCCCGACACCCGACAACACACCGCCGCCAGGCTGCTCCGCCGCACCGCGCATGCGCCACGCGCCGACGGCGCGCCGGAGGGGCCACACCATGCGCCGAACGCCTGCCTGCAGTACCGCGTTGCGTCCACGAGGCGGCGCCAGGGGGTACGGCGCGGCGTCCACGCCCAGCGCCGGCTCCGGGCAGGCCCCGAATCGCGGCTCCGACACGGCGCCGCACCCCCGCCGCTCCTTGCCCCCGACACGGACCCCGCCCTCCCGGGGGCTTTTCCCCGGGTCCCGCCGCTCCATCCACTTCCCCCCTACACCCCGCGCTCACCTTCTCCCTCGCTGCAGCCGCAACGCGGCTATGGCTCCGCTCCTCCTTCGGCTCCCATCGGGCCCGGCACGGCAGCACCGGGCCCTCTACCGGCAGAGGGAGGGGCCGTCGCCATCAGCCCCGCTGCCTGCACCTGGGGCTCTTCCGGCCCCGGCCCACGGCTGGAGCCCATGATGCCGTCATTGGGCAAACACAAAGACTCTCTGAAGCCCTTTGGGCACTTCAGCAAGCAGCCAGGCGTTCCTTATTGCAGCGCCGGACACACAGGGCACGCCTCCTCCCAGCGCTCAAAGCACCTGCGCCACTCGAGCGGCAGTACCGTACTTTGCTCACCGGATGGCAGCAGCGAGCTCTTGGACATGGCGCCACCGCGCATTGGCGCCACCCGAGCCGCAGTACTGAACTTTGCTCACCGGGTGGCAGCAGCGAGCTCTTGGACACGGCGCCACCCGAGCCGCAGTACCGAACTTTGCTCACCGGGTGGCAGCAGCGATCGTACCGGCCCCTCCACGGCCACCCGGGCCACGGCAGCACCGGGCCCTCCACCGGCAGAGGGAGGGGCCGTCGCCATCAGCCCCGCTGCCCGCACCTGGGGCTCTTCCGGCCCCGGCCCACGGCTGGAGCCCACGATGCCGTCATTGGGCAAACACAAAGACTCTCTGAAGCCCTTTGGGCACTTCAGCAAGCAGGCAGGCGTTCCTTATTGCAGCGCCGGACACACAGGGCACGGCTCCTCCCAGCGCGCAAAGCACCTGCGCCACTCGAGCCGCAGTACCGAACTTTGCTCACCGGGTGGCAGCAGCGAGCTCTTAGACACGGCGCCACCGCGCATTGGCGCCACCCGAGCCGCAGTACCGAACTTTGCTCACCGGGTGGCAGCAGCGAGCTCTTGGACACGGCGCCACCCGAGCCGCAGTACCGAACTTTGCTCACCGGGTGGCAGCAGCGAGCTCTTGGACACGGCGCCGCCCGAGCCGCAGTACCGAACTTTGCTCACCGGGTGGCAGCAGCGAGCTCTTCGACACGGCGCCGCCCGAGCCGCAGTACCGAACTTTGCTCACCGGGTGGCAGCAGCGATCGTACCGGCCCCTCCACGGCCACCCGGGCCACGGCAGCACCGGGCCCTCCACCGGCAGAGGGAGGGGCCGTCGCCATCAGCCCCGCTGCCCGCACCTGGGGCTCCCCCGGCCCACGGCTGGAGCCCGGCAGGAACAGGGGGCCGTCGCCCCAGCCCCACAGCCCGTCCCCTCCTCCCCTGGCCTCTGGCGCAGCCCCTCGTCCCGTGCAAACCAAGCACAAACGCAGCCGCCAGGGCAAAAGGGACCGCAGGTCTTTATTCAGTCACGCACCCAGCCAGTCCCGGGAGCCGCTCCGCCCCGGGGCTCGGGGCCCCCGACGCTCCCTCTGCCCCTCCGACACCTCGGCACTCCTTCCCGCAGCTGTGCCCGTTGCTCCAGCGGGGAACAGTCCGTCCGTCGCCTCCCGGAGCGACGCGCTGCTCGGCAGAGGCTGCCAAAAATGAGGAGCAGGGTGCAGGCCACTACAAGAGAGGAGAAAAGTGACAGGTGGCTGGACAGCGGCGGTGGAACGAGAAAGCACGAAGCAGGTAAAGGGACAGCGAGAGAAGGACGGGGACAGGCAGTCCCACAGAGACGGAGAAAGAAGCAGCAGCAAGAGAGGAAGAGCAGCAGCAGAAAGAAGAAGAGGGAGCAGGACACAGACCGAAAATGAAGAATGGGGAGCGGGAAGGAGATGCAAAAAAATCCCCTGCAGCATGACAGAGGAAAAAAGAACAGCGGCAGGGACCTGGACAAAGAGAGATGAGGAAATAGAATAGAATAGACATGGAGAAAGCAGTAGATCTGTGACGTGCTACGGAGCCAAGAAGGAAGGCCTCGAATCAAGGGACGAGGAGGCAGACAGAGAGCACCAAAGACAGCAAAAGTACTGACAGGCTACAGAGTAGGAGGAAAGCAAAACTAGTAACCGGGAGCTGAACAGAAAGAGGGGAAGAAGGAAAAAAATGCCACAGGCTGCAAGGCAGAAAGAGGGAGGACCTAAAAGATGGGGACAAGTCAGAGACAGATGGAGAAAGAAGGTACACAAGAGCAGAAAAAAAAATAATCGTAGCAGTGGGGGAAAGAGAGGGAGCCGGGCAGGGCCCAGGATGCAGAAGAGGGGTGACAGGGCCCCGAGGGCCCAGGACTCACCGCAGCTCTCACTCTCGGTGCTGCCGGGAGACTTGGACACTTCAGATGTTTCTCTCTCCTTCTCTCTTCCCTTCTTCTTCCGCAACTCCAATCGTTTGGCTCTCCTCCACCTGAGAGAAAATGCATGTGGCTGTCTTAGAGCTCATACGAGACGTGGCTTCCTAGACAAGAAGCCTCAGGAACAGGACAGAGAAAAAGAGAGAATATGATGAGTGGGAAGCAGAACACAGGGATCAAGAGAGAACTTGAATCAGAGGAGTAAACAAGGCAGGAAAGAGAGATAAAGACAGGGAAGAAGCCACAAGAAAAGGGCCTTTCTGGCCTCTACTCGCACCCCCCGGCCTCCCTTTTTTTCTGGCCTCTACTCTCGCCCCCGGCCTCCCACCCCTTTCCGGCCTCCTTTTTTTTCCTGGCCTCTACTCCCCCCTCCTCGGCCACCCCCCCCCCCCACCTCCCACCCCTCGTCAGCCTCCTACCTCCCTTTTTGCTGGCCTCTACTTCATTCAGCTTCCCACCCTTTTTCAGCCTCCCACCCCTGTCCCACGCAGTGCAGGACACACTGACAGAGAGAGAAAAAGGACAGGCAACAGGAAGAAACGTACTAAGAAACAAAGAAAGGGTCAGACGAAGAAGGGGGTGGGTGGTCAGGGTTGGAACCCCAACACAAACCAGCAAGGGGCTAGAGGACAGACAGAGAGGAAGACAAGAACGGGCCGGGAAGCAGGAAGAGAAGGAGAGAAAGGCAAAAAGGGAGAGCCGGCTGCACAGGCAGGTACAGCAAGAAACGACCGGACAGGCAGCAGGATCGAGAAAGAGAGACAGAAAAACTGGGGACAGGAAGCAGGACAGAGGGACGGCGAGAGGAAACAAGGGCCAGGGAGCAGGACAGCGGTGGAAAAAGAGGCACTGGGGCAGTAGGACAGAAAGAGAAGGAAGAAAGGCCAGAAGAAGGACGGGGAATAACAGCGAAGGGAAAGAGAAGGACAAGGAGCAGGACAGATTGTCAGAGAAAGACAGGGACAGGGAGCGGGACAAGGTGATACTGAGAGAGAAAAAGGGGACAAGGAGGCAGGACAAAGTGAAAGACAGGCACAAGTAAGAGACGGGGGAGCAGGACAGAGACGGAGGGGGAAAAGCCTCAGCTGGGCAGCAGGAGAGAGAGGCGGAGAAGGGAAAAAACAGCACCGGGCTGAGGGACCCTGAGGGAGGAATTAAAAAAACAAACACAGGGAGCAGGACAAAATGACAGAGAGAGAGAAAAGGGACAGAGCAGGACAGCATTGGGGGGAGAAATGCCACCGTGACAGGCAGCGGGAGAGAGGTATGGAGAAAGAAAAAAAATACCGAGGAAGAGAGAAAGGAAACAAGGGACAGCGAGCTGCACAGGGGGATAGAGAAATAAAGGATGGGAGAGGGAATGGTGCAGAGAGAGAAAGGCAGAAAAAACAGCAAGAGGCAGCAGGGCAAAAGGACAGCAAGAGGAGAAAGGAAAGGGACAGGGAGCTGGACAGAGATGGGAAAAAAAGCAGCGGGGACACACGAAAAGAGACAGAAAGAGAAGGGCACAAAAGGATAGATGAGGACAGCGGCAGGATGGAGACGCAGAACAAAACCTGGGACGGTCAACCTGGGTGGGCGGGGAGCGGTCAGAGAGCCGGAGAAAGGAAAAACTCTGCTGTGGAGCAGCAGAGGGGGACGGAGAAAGAGAGAGAGGGACGGGGAGCAGGGCAGAGAAACGGAGAGAGAAAATAAACGATGGGGAGCAGGGCAGAGCACTAGGAAGAGGAAAATAAGACAAGGCAGAAGACCAAGGAGCTCAGAGAGAAAGAAGGGTCGAAAGGAAACGCCAGAGAGGTAGAGAAATCAAGAAATACAGGGACGAGGAGCCTTGCAGAGACGGAGCACGAAAATGTAGGGACGGTGAGCGCGAAAGAGGGAGAGAGAGACGGGGGCAGGGGGAGGAGATGAAGAAGAGAGATAAAGATGGCAACGGAGTGCAGGACACACAGACAGAGAGAGAAAAAGGACAGTGAACAGGAAAAAAGGGACCGAGAAACAAAGAAAGGGTCAGATCTAGACAAAGAGACCAAGAAGGGGGCGGGGGGGGGGGTGTGCAGGGAAACCCCAAAACAAACCAGCAAGGGGCTAGAGAACAGAGAGGGAGAGAAAGAGAAGAAAGGGCCATGAAGCAGGACAGAGAAGGAGAGAAAGGCAAAAAGGGAGAGCAAAAAGAGCCGGCTGGACAGGGAGGTACAGCAAGAAACGACCGGACAGCCAGCAGGACAGAGAAATAGAGACAGGGAGCCGGCTAGAGAAATTCTGGAGGGAGAAAAAGAGGGAGAGGGAGCACAACACAAACACAGACAGAAGACGGGAGGTACAGGGAAAGGAAAAGAAAAGGAAAAAGAAAAATAAAGAAATCACAGCAGCGTGGGAGAGAGAAGGATCCAGGGGAGGGCCCGGGACGCAGAAGAGGGGCGACAGGGCCCCGAGGGCCCGCCACTCACCGCAGCTCTCGCTCTCCGCGCTGCCGGGAGACTCTGCCGCTTCAGACGCTTCTCTGTCCTGCTCTCCTCCATTCCTCTTCCGTAACCCCGGTCGCTTGGCTGTCCCCCACCTAAGACAAAACGTCCATGTCTCGCAGCTCTTACGAGACAAGGCTCCCTAGGCACGTAGCCTCGCTTGCTCTCGCGCTACGCGCAGGAACAGCACAGAGGGAAAGAGAGAGAGACAGAGAACGACGAGCGGGCAGCAGAACTGATGGATCAAGAGAGAAACTGAATCGGAGGAATAAAGAACACTGGAGGGAGACACAAGTAGAGCGAACAAGCCAGATGGACGGGGGCAGGAGACACACAGATCAGGCCAAAGAGGTGGAGAAAGTAAAATCGGTGATGGGCTGCAGGATGATAGAAAAGGCCATGGTTCAGCACAGAGGAGAACAACGGGACAGCAAGCCGGACAGGGGCATATAGCGAGAAACAAAGGGACAGGCAGCAGTATGGAGATACACAGACAAAGAGTTACGGGGAGGATGGAGGACAGAGAGAACAAGAGAAAAGGGACAGGGAGGGGGGCACAGATGGAGAAAGAAACATTGCAGAGAGAGAGAGGAAGAAAGCGACAGGGCAGAGGCAGAGAGGTAGAGAAAGGAAGCAAAAAGTAGCGACGAGTAAGAGGCCAGAGGGACAAGGAAAAGCCAGGAGGAAGGACAGAGTGAGAGAGAAAGCAGGTGAGGGACACGACGCCAGACTGTGAAACAGAGAGCGCGACAGGGAGCAGGACGCTGGGACAGACAGCAAACGAGAGCAACAGAGAGAACGGCAGCGAGGCGGAGCACGAGAGAAAACAGGGACTGAGAGCAAGACCGAGGGGTGAAGCAATAAATAACGGGGCTGGGGAGCAGGACAGCAGAAGAGAGAGACAGAGAGGGGGACACATAGGACAACTGCAAACTGAGAGGGAGAAGGAGAAGAGCACAGAGGGTCACAGACAAAAAGAGAGGGACGGCAGCAAGAGAAAAACAAGACGAGGCAGAAGGACTGAGGAGCAGAGAGAAAAAGGGTACAGGCAAAAGGACAGAGATGCAGAAAACAAGGCAAGCCTGGAGCACAGGGCAAAACTGACAAGGACAGGGAGCGGGACAAAGGGATGGAGGAGTTAAAAACAGCGATGGGCCGCAGCACAGAGGAAGAGAGAAAAAGAGCCAGAAGAGCAAGGGAAGAAGAGTGACAGAAGGGTGTTGACAGGGACACGTACAAAGGGGGCTTGGGGGACACACACATCGGAAGGGTAGAAAGGAAAGGGAGGGATGGGGAGCAAGACAGCATGATAGAGCGAGACAGAGGGAGTGGAGTGCAAGGATACACAAAAGCAGAGGGACTGGGAAGAGGAAAGAACGTCAGGGAGAGAAAGGTGAGGGTGGGGAGCAGGGGAGAGAGAGGTGGAGAATGAAAAAACAGCCATGGTCAGAAGAACAGAAATGCAGAGAATAAAAAATTACTTCCAGGCAGCAGGACAGAGGGACAGAGCAAGAGGAAAAAAAAAAAAAAAAAACAACAGGGAGAAGGATGGGTAACACACAGCAGGACACTGCGACAGTGAGAGGACAGAATACACAGAGCAAGGCAGAGGAATGAAGAGAGAAAAAAAAAAACAACCACCCAGCAAACAGAAAGGGAACCGGACAGAACTAGGCAGCAGGGCAGAGAGACGGAGAAAGAAAAAACAGGGACAGAGGGATAGAGAGGCAAAGAGAGGGATGGGGACCAGGACAGTGGGATACAAACAGGGAGTAGGACGCGAGATTGCAGAGAGAGAGGTCCAGGGAAGCAGGAAGAATGACAGAGAGAAAAAGGGGGGAGGGGGGTGGGGAGCAGGTCAGAGAGCTGGAGAAAGGAAAAACACTGCTGTGGAGCAGCAGAGGGGGACAGAGAAAGAAAGAGAGGGACGGATGGGGAGCAGGGCAGAGAAACGGAGAGAGAAAATAAGCGATGGGGAGCAGGGCAGAGCACTAGGAAGAGGAAAATAAGACAAGGGAGAAGACCGAGGAGCTCAGAGAGAAAGAAAGGTCGAAAGAAAACGCCAGAGAGGTAGAGAAATCAAGAAAAATAGAGACGAGGAGCCTTGCAGAGACAAAGCAAGACAGCGTAGGGCCGGTGAGCGCGAAAGAGGGAGAGAGAGGTGGGGGCAGGGGGAGGAGATGAAGAAGAAAGGAGAGACAAAGATGGCAACGGAGCGCAGGACACAGAGACAAAGAAAGGGTCAGATCTAGACAAAGAGACCCAGAAGGGGTGGGGTGGTGGGGGGGTGCCGGGGAGGGAACCCCAAAACAAACCAGCAAGGAGCTGGAGGACAGAGAGACAGAAGAAGAGAAGAAAGGACGAGGAAGCAGGACAGAGGAGGAGAGAAAGGCAAAAAGGGAGAGCCGGCTGGACAGGGAGGTCCAGCAAGAAACAACCAGACAGGCAGCAGGACAGAGAAACAGAAAAACTGGGGCACAGGAAGCAGGACAGAGGGACAGCGAGAGGAAACAAGGGCCAGGGAGCAGGACAGCGGTGGAGAAAAAAGCACTGCGGCAGCAGGGTAGAAAGAGAAGGAAGAAAGGCCAGAAGAAGGATGGGGAATGATTGAGAAGGGAAAGTGAAGGACAAGGAGCAGGACAGATTGTCAGAGAAAGGGAGTGGGACAAGGTGATACTGAGAGAGAAAAAGGGGACAGGGAGGCAGGATAAAGAGAAAGACAGGCAAAAATAACAGATGGGGGAGCAGGACAGAGACGGAGGGGGAAAAGCCTCAGCTGGGCAGCAGGAGAGAGAGGCGGAGAAGGGAAAAAACAGCACCGGGCTGAGAGACCCTGAGAGAGGAATTAAAAAAACAGACACAGGGAGCAGGACAAAATGACAGAGAGAGAAAAGGGACAGAGCAGGACAGCACTGGCGGGGGGGGAAGTGACCGTGACAGGCAGTGGGAGAGAGGTATGGAGAAAGAAAAAAAATACCGAGGAAGAGAGAAAGGGAAGAAGGGACAGCGAGCTGCACAGGGGGATAGAGAAATAAAGGATGGGAGAGGGAATGGTGCAGAGAGAGAAAGGCAGAAAAAACAGCAAGAGGAAGCAGGGCAAAAGGACAGCAAGAGGAGAAAGGAAAGGGACAGGAATCTGGACACAGATGGGAAAAAAGCAGCGGGGACACACGAAAAGAGACAGAAAGAGAAGGGCATAAAAGGATAGATCAGGACAGCGGCAGGATGGAGACGCAGAACAAAACCTGGGACGGTCAACCTGGGTGAGCGGGGAGCGGTCAGAGAGCCGGAGAAAGGAAAAACTCTGCTGTGGAGCAGCAGAGGGGGACGGAGAAAGAGAGAGAGGGACGGGGAGCAGGGCAGAGAAACGGAGAGAGAAAATAAACGATGGGGAGCAGGGCAGAGCACTAGGAAGAGGAAAATAAGACAAGGCAGAAGACCGAGGAGCTCAGAGAGAAAGAAAGGTCGAAAGGAAACGCCAGAGAGGTAGAGAAATCCAAGAAAAACAGGGACGAGGAGCCTTGCAGAGAAGGAGCAAGAAAGCGTACGGCCGGTGAGCGAGAGATGGGGGCATGGGGAGGAGATGAAGAAGAAAGGAGAGATAAAGATGGCAACGGAGTGCAGGACACACAGACAGAGAGAGAAAAAGGACAGTGAACAGGAAAAAAGAGACCGAGAAACAAAGAAAGGGTCAGATCTAGACAAAGAGACCAAGAAGGGGGCGGGGGGCGTGTGTGCAGGGAAACCCCAAAACAAACCAGCAAGGGGCTAGAGAACAGAGAGGGAGAGAAAGAGAAGAAAGGGCCATGAAGCAGGACAGAGAAGGAGAGAAAGGCAAAAAGGGAGAGCAAAAAGAGAGCCGGCTGGACAGGGAGGTACAGCAAGAAACGACCGGACAGCCAGCAGGACACAGAAATAGAGACAGGGAGCCGGCTAGAGAAATTCTGGAGGGAGAAAAAGAGGGAGAGGGAGCACAACACAAACACAGACAGAAGACGGGAGGTACAGGGAAAGGAAAAGAAAAGGAAAAAGAAAAAAACAAATAAAAAAAATATCACAGCAGCGTGGGAGAGAGAAGGATCCAGGGGAGGGCCCGGGACGCAGAAGAGGGGCAACAGGGCCCCGAGGGCCCGCCACTCACCGCAGCTCTCGCTCTCCGCGCTCCCGGGAGACTCTGCCGCTTCAGACGCTTCTCTCTCCTGCTCTCCTCCATTCCTCTTCCCTAACTCCGGTCGCTTGGCTGTCCCCCACCTAAGACAAAACGTCCATGTCTCGCAGCTCTTACGAGACAAGGCTCCCTACGCACGTACCCGCGCTCGCGCGCTCCACAACCGGACCATGCTGCTGCTGGTGACACATACAGACCCTGCGGGGCACGCTGGCGGCCTGGCCTGCTGCGGGCTACCAAGAGGGAGCCTTCCTCACCCGCACAGGCAGGCTCTCTCCTGCCTGCAGCGCCAGCCAGCTGCCAACCAGGTAGCCTTCCATTTCTTCTTCTTCCTTCAGCCTTCTCGGGACTCTCCAGCTTCAGCCGCGACACCTCCTGCCCGCAGCCACTCAGCGCTCCGCCTCTCCCTTTTCGCCCCCACGCCGCCAGCACAGCGAGGCCCGGCACACGCAGCCCACACAAGCCCGGAGCGGGCGCAGCCAACGGCATCCCCAGGCCACGAACGGACAAACGCGTCCTCAGCGCGGCCCCTGCCACACACAAACAAGCAGCGGCCACCGCCTTCAGGGAGGCCGAGGCACGCTCCAGGGCCAGCGTGCCGCCCGCACCACGGGCCTTATGGGAGGCCGGGCGCTCCGGGACAGGCTTCAGGGGACGTGCTGCAGCTGGGGGCGGCTGCGCGGGGCGACAGGGGCCGGAGGAGCGCTGCCGACTTGGGGGGGATGCCCGCCTCCTTCCCCCCTTCCCTTCCGTCACCTCCCGCCTCTGGCCCCGGGGCTGCCCGCACCCGGCTCGCCTCCTGCAGCCTGCCGCAGCGGCCGGCTCCAAGCTTCCCGTCCCACCACCCTCGGGCACCCACCACGCACCCCCGCACCCGCCGGAGGGGAGCCCGCGCCTCACCGCTGGCCTCTCTGCTCCCCCGCCGCCCCGACACCCGACAACACACCGCCGCCATGCTGCTCCGCCGCACCGCGCATGCGCCACCCGCCGACGGCGCGCCGGAGGGGACACACCCCGCGCCGAACGCCGGCCTGCAGTACCGCGTGGCGCCCACGCGGCGGCGCCAGCGGGTACGGCGGGTACAGCATCCTTATGGGGGTGCGTCCTCCTGGCTGGTAGAACAACTCTTACAAATGCACGAGAAAGGGAGGTGTAGAGCATAACTACTGTTCTCAGTCTCGGAAAACACCCATCACTGAAATGTTAGTCTCATTTTAGCATCAAAAATTAGAAGTAACTTGCTAATTTCTATGACATCCATCCACCGTGGTTTTTTAACGGATGCAAGCAAGCCAAACCACCCTCAGAGGTGAATGAGCACGGGTGATGTGTAGAGGAACAGCACTACTTATCGCCGACAGGACGCGACAGAAGTATTTAAAAGCACTTGCGATGGACAATAGAGGGGCCAGCTTCCTCATATTCATCTTTGCTGACCCACATTTGCTGAAAAGTGGACAGAGACGCCAGTATTGAACCCCCAGTCCAGACAGAGTATTTACATTCTGCTGGTGCAATCATCCAGAAGAGAAGCACAATCTGTTGGAAATAAAGTGACAAGCAGCTAACACAGTAAACATCTCTTTGGAGGAAACAACTAGGTGAAACGCTTTTCATCATCAAAGCACAACTCCAATGAAGTAAAGCACCGAAGAGGTAGAAAGGCTGCCATATTTTGTCTTCCACCTTGAGTCGACAGAGCTGCTATAATGTTACTATGAACAGACAAATACCGCAGCCCGTGAGAGATCTGCAGATGGCCTACAACACAGCTACCAAAAATTTACAAACGTATACGAAAGAAAAGTAAAGGTTTGAAATATTTATCCAATTTGGTTGTAAATAAAGACCGCTGGAACAACACTGCACAGAACGGTCGGAGCATTTTTCTAATGATAAAGGAATTCTTTTACGTAAAAAGAATCCCAAACCCCAAAACACTGAGATACACTGGCATTGTGTATCTAGCTAAGCACTAGATGTGAAGCTAGAAGACCTCCCGCTGATTCCCGCCTGAGCCACTCAATTGCTCAAATACACTGCATGTACCCCTGCTCCTGCGTGCTCCCGTTTCCACGCCTGCCACTCCACGTCATGCCCGTGCAACATGTCGTCTGCTGCCTGACAAACATGGCCTCTCTATTTCACTACACATTGCCTTGCTCCAAGGCAAAAGGGTCCTTCCAAACAGCTAACAAGCCGCAGACTTTGCACGCTGCTTGGATTTTGGATTTATTCTTTCACCCTTTTCTCTGATAGCCAAGCCTTGAAGCCTACAATATCCCCTGTATCTTCTCAGGTTGGTCATGTTCCCTTTAGTATTTACAGCTCCATCTTCTCTAGGTTCATCCCTACCTATCTTGCTGTTCTGTGGTGTCTTTCAAGGAGCCCCTTTCTCCTTCTTAGCCCTATTTCACTGCGAAGCCCACAGGACTGTCTTCCTTAACTGTTCTTTCACATTTTCTCAGAATGACCTCAGAAACTCCCATGGCTTCAGCAACCATTTCTATTCCAGTACCTCTCCAATCCCTCTCTTCATTCTGCTTTGGCTGTTAGGAGGAAAAGAGGCATGAATTAAGCAGGCTGTCCGAGGGTGTCCTAACATCAGGGCCTGGGATGCAAGACCTGCACATTCCCTTGTGGACATTTGCATTTGACTATAGGATCTAACTTTCCAACAAAAGCTTCTTCTGGAAGCGCAGGTGTGCAAAATTACCTGAATCTTCATAGCACTTGGAGCCAAAGCGGTAATCTCTTTCTGCATACGATCGCCAATCCCAGGATACATCGTGGTTCCTCCAGAGAGGACGTTATTGGCATAGAGATCCTTACGGATGTCGATATCACATTTCAGAGTACTGTTGTAAGTGGTTACGTGGACACCTGCAGATTCCATCCCTGAGTGGAAAGAAGTTTCAACACATGTGATTTCTCTTTCTTCCCTTCTTTTTCTTACTGTTCAAATGAAAGGGAAGCTCAGTAGTCCAAGAGAATTCCAGGAAAAAAAACCTACGTGATGCTCAGGAGAGCATCTCGTGGTACTGTTCCTTGCTAAAGAAAAGGAACAGACCAGATAAAGTCCAAACTGTGTTCCCAGGACTGTAAGTACTAGACTTTTAAACTAGCTTAACACGCATATTTTGACAAAGATCTGTGATCCAGGAAGTCCCGATTTCCACCGCTACGTTTCTGACACCACTGTTGAACACCAACGCTGATCCTCGATACACTTCTGGCAGCCAAATCCCCCCACCTCCTAACGAGCATTTCTCCCGCTGATGTTCAAATGCAGAGTATTTGAACATCACTCCTGCTGATGTTCAAATGCAGAACTTGGAGCTATATTAATGCTTCAATAGTTTGCTTTCTACACACAAACGCAGCTAGCTTTACCACTTCGTTTAATGGAAATCGTGCCAAACTGCCCGCAGTCATTTTGCTCACTCCTCACGAGTGGAATTTAAATTGAAAGTAGGAAATTTGTGTGAGGGCAGTACAAGTTACCATAGAAAGTGGCAGTCATCCACTGGATAGAATGGGAAATTTGACACTACAGATAAAACTACTGGAAAATAACGTGCGATTTCATTTTGTATGATTACATTACAGATTAATATAATAAAACAATAAACCGAAGCAGCATCTAGATATAAAACCCACATAAGCAGCACCGTGCAGTTATACATCAGCCAGTCGAGATAAAAAGCACGATCTTCTGACAGTACTCCAAATCATCACCTTAGAAACTCTACTGCACTTAAAAGAGGCTGAAATCATCTTACGATGCAGGTACCTCTAAACTGACATTTTCAAAATCCAAAACCACATAACAAAGCTTCTCCTTGACGTCTCTCACAATGTCCCGTTCCGCTGCAGACAGCCAACAAGATTTTAATCAACATACAGTACAACAGCCAGGACACAGACTTTCTCATGCACATTTCCCTGAGTTCATGATGGTCGTGTGGTTCATTGGCCCTCTCTCTTGTCTCAGCAACATTACTTTCCCTTTGGATTACCAGATTTCCCTCATCGGCAAGTAACAGATATATTGTACTACAGAATACTGCAAAGATTAATGTTTACATGTCTATGTCACAAAACCTTGACCAGATCTCCCGAGGGTCACCCATTGCCAGCTACTAACTTTGTTCCTTTCTCTGTGGAAGAGGTATAATCAAAACACAACAACCCGTTCAATTTGCCAGTAACTCAGGATTCCCAAACGCGGTGGCATCCTTGTCCTTGATGCTCAACAAACACGCTGAAAGCCAAAGCCAGGAGCATCCCATTAGCTAACAGGAACTGTTTTTCCCAGGCCAACCTAGTGACAGGCATTTTGATGCATCTCACCAGGTACAGGCTTCCTGCATAAGATGACAAGTAACAGAGCAAACATATGCAAAGCATACCCAAAGCCCAGCTCATTACCAGTGGTGACAAACGAGTAGCCTCTCTCTGTCAGAATTTTCATTGAGTTAGTCAGTCAGGTATCTGCCCACCAGATCCAGTCTCATGATGGGGGCAAGGCATAGCCCTCATAGACAGGCACATTGTGCATGACACCATCTCCAGAATCCAAAACTACTCCTGGAAAGTCAAAGAAAAGGAAAAGCTGGTTATTGCTCACCGACACAGGGTCTCCACATACTCCGTATTCTCAACCGTGACACGCAACAACAAAGACGCTCACGTGACGATTGCTTCTGTCATTGCTGTAACTGAAGAGCTGCTCACGTGAGATGAAATTGTTGGCACAAACTAAGCATTTTGAGGAAAAAAAGACGTGTAACGTTCAGCAATTTGATTGTATTGCTCTTGCTGAACGGATGCTAGCAATTGTGATCTTACACGTACGCGGAGACAACTTCACTTCAGACAACCCCTAGCGCTTTACAGACATGAAACAATGTACAAACTGTAAATAAACTTCTATCTATAAAATCAAAACTTGGAATCTGCCATTAAAATAAACCACCTCATTAGGGAAAAGATAACAAGAGTTTATCTGTGCACAGCCATGTCACTTCTATTCTTGGATAGGAAATGAAGTACATGTTTTCCACTCAAAATGAATAAGGCATTTCTGATACCAAACATGCATACAAATAGTTGATTTTTGAACACAAAACAAGTATTTATGACAACTGTAATTCCTGTAAGCTGGCGATCTTTTTATACAAAATTATATGGTGGCATCAGGCTAGAGAGGCAGATGGCATTTTGATTTTTTTCAAAGTATACAAAGACTCAAGGGTTGCTAAGAAGTAATTTATCGTCTTAATGCTTGATCAGACTCTAAACAGCAATAAGAAGAGACCTCCATGCTAATTCTAATGATCGCTTAACAGCAGTCATGATTGTGTCATCAAAAGTCATCACTGATTTCAATGAAACTTTTTCATTTAGCTACCGATTGGGGTGTTTTTTCTTACTGGGAATGGAGCTTAACAATAGAGATATGTCTAAACTAAGAAGGAACCATGGGTTTGGCACAATCTAGTTAAGCCAGAGCCTCTTCTCCATCCTGTGCAATTAAGGGCAGTATCAAACTATCATCTTTCATCTGTTGATACAGCTGAGCTGCGGTCACCTGAGCTTTTGAAAGACACAGATCTACACCCATACCTGCCGTGAAGTTGGAAAAAACCAAAGAGGTACTTGCACAGCACGGTGGGAAGTGTTCAGTTGCCATATGGCCACCAGTTCCTCTCAACACACAGCTGGGTGCACCACAATCGACGTCTGTCTGTGTGGGCGCACGTGCACGCACATCCACGGGAGGAGGACAGGTGGAAAACACGACTCCCAGAAAGACTCACCAGTCGTTCTTCCAAATGCATACAGAGACAGCACCGCCTGAATTGCTGCGTACCTGGCTGGCACATTGAACGTCTCAAACATAATCTGGAATTAAGGATTTGAAAACCTTTAGGATCTACACTCAAAAGTATCTGAAGGACAGTAATTTTTTTTTTTTTTCCCAGTAAATACTGCCAGTTACTACTCCTGAGTCCCCTCCTGAACCGTGGTTCTTCTGTGAACAGCACGCTATGTTTTCTCTAGGATTTCACGAAAAATCACAGAAGTCAGCGGGTACCTTTCCATTAACCTCAGACTACGTCAGATTTTTAATGATAATATTAACTGAAGATGACACCCTGGGAGAACTTTTTTTACCCTGATGGCAGGACTGCATGAATGCAGCAATCTGAGGTATGTACGTATACACACACACCTATTTAAAAGATTTATAGAAGACGCAGATGGAAGAAACCACGAGGAATAATCTGTCTGTTCCCATCTCAAGGAGGAATCAGCCATTCCTGACACAGTACGATTGCCTCTTTAGGCCGTCGAGGAGAGCGAATGATTTTGCTTTTCCTTCTCTGGCAACTTGACTCGATAAGGAAGAGTACTTCAGAAACAGGAAAGAAAGACAGCACTTCTCCAGCAAAGTTCTGGTCCCTAAAACCACAAAAATGTATGAAGCATCATTTTTGCAATTAATGCAACAATGCACTTGACATCTGACGGCATTACAGTTCTACCCGAGTGCTATAGGCACGGGCCAGGTGCCACCAGTGTCGGAGTCTGCCCTGCAACCAGCTCATGCTGTCCCATTTGTGGGGTTTAAGACATCGTGGGCTCTTCAGAGGATCCCTGCAAGAACACCCTGGAGATTTACAAACCAGGTTTCCTCACAGCAGGAACGTTTGGGGTTTTAAAGTTTGAGCTGCTTCAAGTTCCCGGTGTTCGATCCTTTCCCGTGTGCTTTACGAAGCAAGGCTGTGCCATAGGACCGACCCCAACGCTCTCAGATGAAATGGAAGCAGAATTTGACAGTACAACATTATTTAAGGTAAGAACAATCATTTTAGTTCTTGTTGATGTGCCTCTAACCGGAAGATTCTTTTTCACGTCAGGAAGCAGAATGATTTGATCGTATAAAATCATTAACAGCATTCATATAGCAATGTTTAACCATTAGTTCGAGTAGCTGGTCTTCTTCAACATTCATTCACGTTGCCATGAATCGTTATTTTTCTTCTAAAACCCTCAGGAAAAGGCTTTTAGAATGCAGTAGACCACCTACTTACCAGCAGCAGCCAACATTACAGAACTGTACCCAGACTCTGACTCCGTCAACGCAAGCCAGAAAGAAACTCCGTTCCCAAGTACCTCAGAAACGACATCGGAGGAGATACCGGAACTTAGGAGCAGAGAATTTTAAAAAGAGAAATGCTACAAAGCTTGGAGAGCTCAGCATCGCTCCTTGGCTCTGAAGAAAGCTGGACAGGACCAAGGTGTTCAGTCCTCCACGGTAAGAAATCATCTTGCCACTCGGTCGTGCACACAGCGTTTCACACCCAGCTTCCCGGGTAATGCTTGGGTCAGTACGGGCGCACTCAGAGAGACAAAATTCACAGGGAAAGCCCAGCACATCTGTGCAAGTTGCCGCTGCTTACACTTTTACTCACTATTGCTTAGATGCCAGAGAAGCAACTGACATTCATAAAATTAATGGTTGAATTCATGGTTGAATGTGGTTTTATTTAGAACAAATTGCCCCTGCAACCACACAGTCAGACCCCAGTTACCTTACACCAGGAGACTCTCTGGAATGCCTTCAAAGCCTGAAGCAAACAGCAGCCAAGTCCAGGAAGAAGTCTGTAGATCCCCAGAAGGTCTCAGACCAGCCGAAGCAAAAGCATTAAAATCATGAGCTGTAACATGGAAAGAACTCTCGGGGCGACACTTACCCAGGAAAAGGTGACGATTTGTAAAAGCCTCTTTGTAAATGACATGATCTCACCTCCCATTACATTTATATCAGCTTCTGGAATGGAGTTCAGAGTATCTACACAGTTCAAGCCATTTTTTGAAACCTTATTTTTCCGTTTCTGCTTATCACAGTGACAGCAGAAAGGGTTGGATAAATCAGGGCAGAATTGCCAACACCTCTGGAGCCTTTCCCGCTCGCTAACCTGCTGTGCCTCATGCCAGAGGGTCACTCTCTCCCCTGAAGACAAGAATCCCTCACGCGAGCCCAGTAAGACTGCAAGGATTTGTAGGTCCGCTGTTGTCACTGCAAAGTGTTCTGCTCCACTCTCAAACAATTAGTTAAGAATAGCTTGTTATCATGCTGTTAACAGCCATCTTCAGGCTGGAAAGGGAAAAGTCTTACCATGTACAGTCCTCATGTTTCAACTGTACTTGCGCGTTTGCGTGGCGCACAGACTGAAGATAGCTGACTTCTCTCAGTGTTTGGGTGACGGCATGGCTGAAAACAGGCACCGAATCAGCAATCAGCCCTTCAGAAAAGACAAGCCGTTACCATTTTACAAAAAAAAAAAGACAGCAGTTGTATAGGGAAAGATTGAATTTCTATAGATAAAACCTTTGCCAGGCTAAGAAACATTCTAGAACCGCCAGAAGAAGAAAGTTCACAGGATTTACCTCCAGCGGTAACTCCGGCTGGCAGCATCTCCCATTCCACATGACAAACAGAAGTGAAGCAGAACATCAGATACAATGTGGTACACGTTAACTCTGCAAATGGAAATCCCAACCAACCCCCCTTTCTTACCTGCCCTGTGACCGCGCAGCAGGCCTCGCGTACAAGCATCCTCGCACCTGAAGCGGGTAATTCGATTCACTGACATCTGCTCAAAGTCAGCCTTGCCCCTGCCCATCGGTAAAACCGATGGAACCCTTCCATTTCCATACTCATTAAATTTTTCTTGTCCCATGAGATTTTTAAGGATTTTAGTCTAGCACAGAGGAAATCAAACGGCTACTCCTTTTTGTGACCTTATGTCTACTCCTTCAGACTTGCTTTGTTTTGGTTGTACCTCCATTTCACACAGACGTGAATGGAAATGCAGAGAGAATAAACACCAACAAACAACAGTACAGGGTGTAAAAACAAGACTCGAGCTTCCAGTGGCCATCGTCTTCACAAATCAGCTACTTTTTCAATCAGCCAAGTAGTTGTGCAGTTTCAGAGAACACTGTCACAAAACTTGGATGTATTACTACGCAAGGCGAAACGCTCTATTACGTGTCTACAGAAACTGAATGCAAATCCTCCGCTTCTTACAGCCTCTTAGTTGAAAACCCGCCCTCTATTCGTTTGTACCTGGACGCCACGTATGTCAAATACGTAAGGTTGTGTCTTTATAAGCCTCAATTTCACGTGTTGAGCAGCTGAGAAACATTTTGCCCCAAAGAAATGCAATAACTAAACCCACCAACAAGTGCAAGTGAATAAAAAAAATAAAAGCCAAAACAAACAAACAAAAAATACCCAAGACAAGCTACAGAAATTGCACCTTCAAACAACAGTAAAGGATCAAGAAGCTGAAGACATTTCTTCACGTCATCTCATTTTTGGATCTTTAATCATCACCTTAACTCACTACCACACACATGTCTGTGCACCTTGTCAGAGCCATTACAAACTGGGCGGCCAAAGAACAACCAACTTAAATCTTTTATTTTCAGCCAAATAAAAAAAGAAAAAAATCGAGCTCTTCCTTTATTGCACTCTATAACAATTCTTGTCACAACCAAGAAGCCAATAAACAGCAAAAGCTGAATATTCCTTTAAAATCCATAGTTTAACTCTTAAAATAAAATTTATATAGAAAAGATATCATTTACAACCCATTCAGTAGTAATCAATCATTATGTACTCACAAACCATATTCAATAACTCGGATGCAGCAGTTTCTTTGTAGGGCAGAGGGGAATGTTTTTCTCCTTAGCAAATATAATATCCCACTGTTAAAGAGCAATTCAAGTCAACTTTGGAGCAACTGTGATATACACAAATTTCTTTTTGTGATAGACACAAATTTATTTGGAGAAGCGTAAGATTCATTTGGGGTAACAAGAATATATACGACTGTGTCCAGTGCATAGCTTAACTGCATCATGTGAAACGTCCATTACCTTGAACTGGCACACCATTACCGAAAGGGAAATAATTTACGCAGCAAATGCAGTGTATTCAGAGAACACCAGTGAGTCACAATAAAACAACACACAATAAAACAGCAAGATGTATTGTAACTAGATACGTGAGGAATCAAAACCAGGATTTGGCTCTGGCCGTCAGCAGCTTACAACAGTAAAGACTTCGCCCTCGGAGCCATCTTCTGAAGGAAAGGGCTGCTCCTTTCATCTGGTTAGGAAACAAAAAATTTCAAGTAAGCAGTCATAAGTACAGGTAAGATGCTTCACTGCAACTTAGATTGCCGAGGCACTATAAACCTTTTGCCTCTGATGCAGCAACGGATGCCACAGCACAGCTTGTAAGCGTAAAAGATTCAAAGCCCAAAGAAAACAGCGTTAATCAATGGGGAGAGGAATGGATACAAGATATTTGTGTATTATGCAATTACATATGCACACGAGAAGTGAAAATGCATAATTATATGCATACACATTTTATTTAATGGCTGCATGTGTCATATAAATAGGATCAGTCATATTTTCATTTGGACATAGGTAAAGTGTTTTATGGCACGGTTTACACAGCTGCCTGTATTTGATTCTGATTCACCATCCACAACCCAAACAGAAAGAAATTAAGGACTTTTTCTTTCAGTAAAGTGTAGTTTCAGAAGCAGTTTGCTGCTTTGAATGGCTGTCTCTACGGACCCCCCCATCCTCGTGATACCTAACACAGTAAGAGGGTACTTCACACTCAGATTTTCAGAGAAAAGGCAGATTAGACACGTAGCTGCTTCGTGCCAGTGCTTACGTATAAAGAGGACAACGCAAAATCAGTGACTCCCAGTCACTCACAAGGGAAATCCACACTCCAAGAATGTGCGACAGTTGAAAGAAAGGTATAGCAGAGGGAAGACAGGAAAAAGAAAGGAGCAGCATGAGGGCGATCACGAGCTGCACTGTCTTCAACCCAGTCTATAACTAGCAGTACACGGTGTACACACCACTTTTAAGTATCTCATCATTCAGGAGCTTTAAAAGCTTTCACTTACCTTTCGCACAATAACATGTTCACCAGGACTCAGGATTAAGGCTTCTCTTTCCTCCTCGGTTTCCATCTGAAGAGCGTATTCGCTAGCTACAGACCTGTAACCGCTTACTTCACATCTACAGAAAAATTACAGGGAGACAGCGGAGCACTGAATTAGCTACTCTTGTAAAGTACTGAATTCACAAAAGAAACATTGTTTTGTATACTTACATTACTGGTGAAAGGTCTCCACAAAAACCAGGAAGACTTAGTTGATGTTGCCAGGCCCTTTTCAGTCTCGATTTGCAATCTACTCTCAGGGTGTTTCCTTTATTCAGAATAAGCCCCATCATCGCTACCTGACTGAATGGTGCTTTTCAGATGATGGCAGTGATGGACACTTTATGTAGGCAGATGGACGATGGTATTTTAAATCTAAACAGTGGCTGCACTAAAGCTGTTAGATGTGAATTCTTTTTCTAACTTGGAAAAAGAGAAATATCACTGACTATCGAGTCCAAAATCTGAAGCAAGAAATTAAATTTAAAAAAATAATCCCAAAGCCCATCACATTTTCTTCATCCACAGAGTTAGACCTCGCTTTATAGCACAGTTACACATGCATTTGCATTGCTCCAAGTACTGTGGACTCACAGACAGGTTCTATTATTTGTTGTTCTACTTCTTCTATTACTTGCTCAGAAATCTAACACCCACAGGAAAAACCTATCACTAATCTCACTAAAAATAAAAGACAAAAACTCTGACGCTCCTCTTTCCAGTTCTCTAGTACGCGCTGCATTTACTCCAGGCAGAGGGTAAATGAAAACATCACCATGCATTCATCCAGGATGGCTCTGGCTCTCTGAACGTGCAAGTTATTTCCAACCACCTAAGAGTTTATTGCAGCCATCTGTCACATACTTCAAAAGTGTAAGAAAAGAAATACCTTTTACAGACACTTTTCTTTCAACAGAAAAAAACACGTTTGACAGACAGCAGTAATTTACCTGTGACTTCGCTCCTCACAGAGTCCAAGAGCCTCTTCCGCAGATTCTCTCCTCCTCCTCTCTTCTGCCAGTGTTTCTGGCAGCTGCGAGAGCGCCTGCTGCACCGAGTTGTGCTGTTGCTCAGTCTCTGCAAGCCTATGACAAAAGGAAATCCAAAATCAGTATTTTACATACTTCAAGAATTACTTCCGTCTTCTTTTTTGTTACGGAATGTTCTTTTTAGTGATCAATGCTTCATTAGAATGAGATGCTTTAGACTAGATCTTGAAATAAAAGTCACCAGTAAGTATGTATCTTTACAAAAACAAACCAGAAACATTACCAGATGAGAACAATTCAAGAATATGGCTAGGATTCATTTAATCCACTGTATAGCCACGGCTTTCCCTTTGCCCCCAAACACCTTAGGGGCATAGAAAAGCATTACTTTCGCACTTACAACACAGCTGTTAGGAAAACAATATTGCTAATACATGCTTGCAGTCCTGACCTTTTTCTGAGTTCATTTAGCTCCATGTTGTCTATTTCCACAACAACCGCACATCTTTCCTGTGGAGCTCCAGGGGGAACTTCTGCTCTAGTTTCATCCTAGAAAATATTAAAGGGGAAAAAAAAGCCAGTCAATATCTTTCTACTTGCTAAAAATCTTTATTTCGACTAAAGAAGCCACAAGCACCACAAAGCAGTGGAGTAAACCAACCTTTGTGCCACTTCATCTTCTAATTTCCAGAGCTGCAATTTTCCAAACCTCTTTTCTAACGGAAAGTTGGTGAAGAATCCTGCCCGTGTGTGCTGCAGGACTTGAAGGACACGTGTACACTGCGTAACGCAGCCGTCTCTGAAGGGTGAGCAAAGCATCCACACAGCCACGTCGTCATTGATCACTGACCACAGTTTCGTCAGTAATGCAGCTGTTTGTTTATTTTTTACTTTACAGTTCTCCTTGTCTGACTTTAATTCTGTTTACACAAGAGTAAGGGTTGTTTTACGTATGTATCCATGTCCTGGGTTCGGCCAGGTCAGGGTTAATTTTCACTGGAATCCAGGAAGGGACACAGCCAGGCGCGCTGACCCAACCTGGCCAAGCAGAGCAGGGTATTCCATACCGTGTGCCCTCATGCTGGGTGCCGCTGGGGGGGAGCGGGGCGGCGGGAACTCGCTTGCAATTTCCAGTCTGAGCCAAGAGGGGTGTTTTGAAGAACACAAGTTTTACAGCACTCTAACTTTCAAATACACCAGACACCACCAATTGAGCAATATTTCTGTGTTGATACCAGCTCAGACTCACATGAGCTACTGAGGATCTCGGCTGTTGTTCTAAGTTACCTTTGAATTAATCTGCTGAAAGTGCAGCTCCTTCTGGTGCATCTCCTGAAGACAGCGCTGCAGGTCATCTTGAAGCTGATTCTTCTCAGCTAAGACACGGGCAGTGCTGACAGACAACTTCTTCTCTATTTCTGCCACAGCCTGGACTTTCTTTAATAATTCACATTCTTTTACATCCAAGAGTTTGGACAGATTCTCATTTTCACTCATTAGCTCCTGCTTCTCTTTTTCCAACATATCGATACTTTTTTTCAGATATTCATCTGCTTTTATTTGCTCCGCCAATTTTTCATCTTTCCCTTCAAGATCTGCCTGCAATTGCTTATTAACTGAAGCCTTCTCTCGTGTCTCTATTTCCATCCTGTTCATTTGTTTAAGTATTTCATTTAACTGGTTATTAAGTTCTTTGCAACATGTCTCTCTGGCTTTCAGATCTCCAGTTAATTTAACTTTCGTCTCTTCATTTTGCTGCTCCAAAACCCCAAGCTTCTGCTCTAATGAAATAATGCACTCTTGTTTCTCCTGTAATTCTTTGGTAATTGTCTCCTCATGTTCAGTATGCTCTACATGCTTCCTAGATAACTCAGCCAACTCTTCATCTTTTTTAGCATTTTCCAAAACTAGTTTGTTGTATGAATCTTTAATTGATTTTAACTCATTTTCAAGTGTTTGTGCTTTAGTCTCTTTCTCTTTAAGCAAATTGTCCCATTTTTCCTTTAGAGCATTGTTTTCCTCAAGCTGAGATTTCAAATATTCACTTTCTTTTCTTTGTTCATCCTTAGTTTCTTGCAGCTTTTCAGATGATTTACTAATTTGTTCTTTCAGCAAAGTAATTTGTGACTCACACTCTGCAAGTATGTTACGGTATGCGACCTTGTTGGCTTTGCGTTCAGAACGGAGCTCCTTCATTGTACTGCTGGTCTCACTGCTTTGTCTTATTAATTCCTCATTTTCTTTGGTTTTAGCTTCATTCTCAACTCTCACTCTTTCTAGCTCCAGTCTCATTGTATTACTTTGCTCAGAAAGGACAGATATCTTCAGGCTTGCACCTCTGATATCGGCTGTTTGCACTTCTTTCAGGAAACGAGTTTCCCTTTCAGCCTTTGATAAAGCCTCTTCCATCCCTTCTATTTCTTCCTCTTTGCATTGCACTTGACGCTTCAGGACCATCACCTGTGCGGCACATTCTGTCATATTGCGAAACAGGACAGACACCTCCCTGTCTTTTTCTGCCACTGCTTCTTCAAGATTATCAATTTCTCTTTCGCGTTTCTGGAGATCTTGAAGAAGTTGAGATCTTTCCTCTAAATGGCTTGTATTCAATTTGTCAAGCTCTTCATTTGTCTGGTCCAGATCCAGCTGCATCGACTCTACCACGTCCTCTTGTTTCAAAGTCTAAACATCAAGAAAATAATGTTACCAGAATACTTCAAACATACGTTAGAGGGAGAATGGAAGTTACACTCCACATGTAGAACAGCTATCTAAGGTAATCAATCTGTACCCAACCGTACAGCCACAAGATAACCACGTTATTCTGTGGACTGTTTTAGCACACAGAAAGTTTAGTGCATGAAATTTTTAGCAGCCAATGCTGTTATTTTGCTGACATTTAAATGGGCCATGTTAAAAGAACAGCAAATTTCTTCTCTTACTTTATTTTAATGAGTTAGTTACCTTTTCCTTCAGTGTAGCAACTTTTTCTGTTAGATCCCTGATGACTCTCTTCTGCTCAGTGTTCTCCACTTCATAAACACTGCATTTCTTTAAGGCTTCATTCAGCTTAGTATTCAAAATAAAAGTCAATGTGATAGAAACGTATAGAATTGTATTAAAATTGTGATGTTACAGTTATAATATTAAATTTACCTAACACTGGAGTTTATGTTTTGAAATTCATAAACAAAGATAACTTAGCAACCCAAGCAAACATAACTACTTTCATGCAAAGCTCTGTGATGTGTCTAAGAAATCCTCACACCCAACTTCAAGCAACTACATGAAGCGAATAAAACTGTAAAGAAAGAGCAAAACCCTTCAGATACAGAAAACTGCAATATTGCTGCTGCGACACAAATAGGAACTTACGGCTAATGCTCACCAGTTCCAATCAATATTATTTCACAAGAACTTTAACTTACTTTTTGCTCAGTATGCACAGAATTTTCACCAAGCTCTTTGTTCAGAAGATCCTTTTCTTGAAGCAGTTGCCTCCAAGTTTCAATTTGCTCTAGTTTTTCTGTCGTGTTCAACAGCTTTTCTTCTTTTTCTCCAAGGGAAGTTTCAAGGAAGCTATTTCTGTCACTTCATCTAACAAGGAAATACATAGTTAGATATTTTGAACACAAAGCTCGCTTTAAGCTTTCTAGACTTATCAGCCCCAAACTAGGTTCCTAAAAGAATCATTATTTTTACACTTTCCATTTACACTTGCAACTACAAAAACAAGATTACTGCAACCTGAAGCAGGATCAACTCACACTTTGCAGGTGTTTTAAGAGATCATACTTCTCATCAGACGTCCAAGCTTGAAACAAAGAAAGCGAATCCTACACAGAGCTGTAAAGAACCTTCATCTTACCCTTTGAGCTGTTCATGCAAGCCAGAGATCAGAATGTGATGCTTTGCCGCATCTCGCGTTTGTTGGTTGCGTAACTGGGCAAGCTGAGTTTGCAAATGCTCATTCTCATTCTGCAACAAAAGAAGAGTGAAGCGGATTATCACGTACCAACACCCAGAACAGCACAAGATAACTGGAGTCACGAAAATCGGACTCTTCAGGAGATTTACATCCCACACGGTAACAGAGACCACTATTCTAGCACATGAGCAGATCATCAGTGCAGAACACAACACTGATACCAGCAGCTCAGATGTGATGTTAGTTCACACCGATGCAACTCACCTTGCAGAAACACCTCCTGCAGCAATGCTATGATAGCATGACCTGAAGGAGGACTGCTGTACACCCAAAGCAACACACACACTCACACTGTGTTAAGGCAGCTTACTTCTCTTAAGAGGGGAAGCTACTGCTTTGAAAAAATACTTTCCTCATTGCTTTGAAGACAGTACCAAACTTGCAATTTATTTTTGCCTGTTTTTTAAGGTTGAAGGAATGCAAAAATCTGCATATGGGGGATTGTGGAGAAAAGAAACAGGAAGCAAGCTGCATTCACACAGGTTTGTGGTTTCTTTTTTTTGGGGGGGTGGGAGGTGATTTTTTTTTTTGGTTTGTTTTTTTTTTAAACACAGTGCACATCTCCTACTCTAGCCAGATACACTGAATCAATTCAAAAATAAAACCACAAAAAAAAACTGGCAACAACATCCAAAAACCAAAAGCAGAACATGTATCCAGACTCCACAGCAAACAGGACACAGAATCACACAGAATGGTGGGGGTTGGAAGGGACCTCTGTGGGTCATCTAGTCCAACGCTCCTGCCGAAGCAGGGTCACCTACAGCAGGCTGCACAGGACCGCGTCCAGGCGGCTCTTGAATATCTCCGGAGAAGGAGACTCCACAACCTCCCTGGGCAGCCTGTTCCAGTGCTCCGTCACCCTCAGAGGGAAGAAATTCTTCCTCACGTTCAGACGGAACTTCCTGTGCTTCAGTTTGTGCCCATTGCCCCTTGTCCTGTCGCTGGGCACCACTGAAAAGAGCTTGGCCCCATCGTCCTGACACCCACCCTGCAGACATTTCTAAATATATATTAGGTCCCCTCGCAGCCTTCTCTTCTTCGGGCTGAACAAGCCCAGCTCCCCCAGCCTCTCCTCGTGGGAGAGATGTTCCAGTCCTCTCACCATCCTTGTAGCCCTCCGCTGGACTCTTTCCAGTAGCTCTTCATCTTTCTTGAACTGGGGAGCCCAGAACTGGACAGAGTACTCCAGAGGAGGCCTCACTAGGGCAGTGTAGAGGGGAAGGAGAACCTCCCTCAACCTGCTGGCCACACTCTTCTTGATGCACCCCAGGATCCCATTGGCTTTCTTGGCAGCCAGGGCACACTGCTGGCTCATGGTTAACCTGGCAAACTTGTCACCTCTGATGAAAATACGCTAGCATTTTGCAGGAGGCAGAACACACCTGTACCGCCCTCAATAGCTGCCCTTCTTCATCTACACCAAACGTTACCTGTCTTGAAAGGTTTTGTTACAAGATTCTCAAATAATAATTAACATATCAGGTTGTCTTTCATCTTAAAATCATTAATTCTTTTTTATATTTGTGCAGCTTAACAGACAAAGAACTATGAGTAATGCACTGAACCTGAAGGAGTCTGAGGAAGAGATCAGTTGTATCATTTAGTGAAAGTAAGGTTTACAAGTTATCGTAGTAACTCATCAATCAGGAAATACTAAAAAATAACCTTCCTCATAAATATTTATTTCACGGTTCCTTTTGGTGCCTCCATTGAATACTTTTACAATATCAATAGATATCAAATTAATATCTGGTGTTTAGATTGTATACATATAAATAAGTATTAGTTATTACTTAACTTTTATATATTTGCACAGTTTCTTTTCTATAAATGTGTGTGTATATATGCACAGAAAAATAGTAATAATACACACACAGTTACAGAAAAGAAACTTGAGGGATGTAAGAAGAGGGACACTTCTGCCAGTAGTAACAAAATCTGTTTCAGGACCTTCTGACAAAGCCCCCCTAACAAACAATCATGAAAATCAGGTTGCCTTTTACTAGGTTTCTAAAACAAATAACAAATAACAAAGCTTACTTCCAAACAAGTTTCTCCCTGAGCTGAACAGAAGCAACAGGTTTCAACTTCAGAGCATAATCTAGCATGTGTACACCCTCTGCCAACAGAATGACGAAGCATAATGCCTTGACATGTTTTTGCTAGCTGCAAATGGGCATTTCTGTCTTACTGGAGGCTACGACTCCAAGAATATCAACAGAGAATAAAACGATTCTCTTCTATCATGAGGTTTTTACACAAACCGAAAAGCTCACCTGAAGAGTCTCCATTCTACCTTGAAGCTTCACTCTGTCTTCCAGATCCTGACAACGCTCTTCTAGAAGAAGAATTGGTTCCTGCAGTTGATTTCCTTCCATTTCCAACTCTTCAACCACACTCCGTAAACCTGCTTCTGTCAAAGAAGAAAAATTATTTCAAGAAAGGCCTGCTAACATTCCTCAAGTCTAGAAATGGTTTCAGCTTTTTATTCACAATTCTCCCCAGTGTTGGGAACAAGCAGACCTCAGCCATTTCCAGTGGAAGTGCCCGAGACCCTGCTTTTCCAAAAATTAGATGGCAAAAGTTCCCTCAGCTGCTGAAAAACCAAAATAAAGTTGCACAGCTCAAGAACTCGGAGAATCTGGCAGAAATATTCTCAACAATACTGTGGCTCATGTTACGTTAATCATAAGCTATCGATGTACTTGCAGGATCAGATCTTAAGCACTTGTTAATAAACAATTTAAACCGGTCTGTATCAAAGTTTGCAAGTGAGTCTGTTCCATTTCAACAGCGAGATATATTTGCAGCCTTTACCACTGATATAAAAACATTTGCATTGAAAAATAAGACTTTGATTTTTAAATTAAAAGCATACAGCAATGGAACACCATTCTGTTTTGTAACATAACTGTTACAGATTGGAAGCACAGTCCCAGGAACAAGACTCGTAACTGAAAAAACACATGGCCTTGCCACACAGGACATTTCACGGACACCAAGGCTCAACCAACTCCAGTGTGCAGACGTATTTACGTTCTGCTTCTGAACCAAAACTAGGCAGCTCATCCAGCACGCACATGCTTTGAAATGAAAAGGAAGAAAATGCAAGCCAAAAAAATGCAACAAAGATTAGAATACACCACCAGTGGGTTGTTAGTTGAATTTCGAAACAAAAATAGACACAAAATACAGATGCTGTGCATGCTTTCATAAACTGTCTAGTCGCTATCACACCTGCGTTAGGTGAAGTGTACTCTGGCCACCAGTCTCCCATGTTTTCTCCTTCAGCTGAATCAGTGCTATCCAAGGTGACGTGCAATTCTTGAAAGCTTTGCTTTCCATCAAAGTTGTATTCTTCCTACGCGTAAAAAATGAGAATGAAGTTCAATTTAAAGAGGAAAAGAAGCAAGGGTAAAATACATATCCTGTTATTAAAAGCATAGTTTCAATTCTAAGTCCTAAAGCTCAGCAAGTGATTGAGGTGCCTGAATGTCAGCATACGGGAGCGCTGTGGACACTAGAGCAACCTGCCCAGCTTCTAGCTAGTATTTCCAGAGAAGCCAAGCCTCCCACAGGTTTTGTGCGGTATCAGCCAGCACTTTTAAGACACCCCTATGTTTGGATACCTTCATTGGTCCCCTGATTTCTACAGTTAACAGGGTCCTCTGAATTTCAGGGTAAAGGATTGGAGTTCACTAAATTTAAGATTATTCTGCCAGTGATATGTTCATGTGACAGTGACATCCTAATTCTTACAAAAGATCTTCATTTTCTCGTGTGTCTTACAGCACCACCTACCTAGAAGCAAACCTGAATGAACTGACACCACTTACTAATAAAAGTAAAGCTCCACCAACAGAGAGATTTATCAAGATTGTATCTAAACCAAAAAAAATGGCCTTAACACATGAAGAATGCACACAGCTTCAAGCATGCGAATTACTCCAGAGTGAAGCTCGTTATTGTTCAATGTAAAATTAAGTAGACTCCCTACTCAAGGAACAGAGAGGCGTGATGCCATTGGAATTTCTCGCCTTCTGGCTACACACCCGATCATTAAATTTACCAAAGTTTTCACTTATACAACCAATCTAAGTTCTTAAGCCCTTCGTGTATTTAACAAAAACCCCTAGTTTTATTAGCATAGAGGTAAAAATAAATTCTTATCTCTTTTAACCCACCTGAAGCTTGCTGCTGCTCCGATTGCTTTTTCTTCTTGCTTGCTGCAGCCTGCCCATTCCTTGAACTGTGGTCGGTTCCTCCTCCAGCTCCTGTTGCCCTGAGACTATGGCTGCATCAGAGCAGCCAGGAAAGAACCAGTCATCCTCAATCAGTTTTGTGCCACAGGAAGGCTATCACATTTACATCAGACACTACTACATAAAGAGAGACCAGGGACAGGCTGAAGTCCCTATCAATGACTGACAGCAACAAGATTAAAGAAGCAATCCATCGCGTTCACCTTGTGATTTCCCTCCAACATTACTACGTAGAACATCAGAATAAAGTCTGCAGATCTCGCTAAGAAGCGGCAAACTGAAGTCTAACTTTACTTCTTCATCAGCTCTAAATGAAGACTTTATACAGGAGACTGGAAAGGGTGAGGTTATGCTGATACTCAAAAAAAAGCCAAACAATTCAAATGCCAAACTAGATCTCGTTTCAATTTACCAGGTTGAAATATACCTGATTTGTACGACAAAGGCATCCATCAGCTGAGACAACTGTGGTTTTTACAATCTGAACAATCACGTTAGTTTTTACGGAAATGACATACGTCCCTTTCAGCTTTAATTTTAGTACGAGCTACAAAGCCAGATCATTTGAGGAAGTCACAAGCATCTGTTACACTGCAAACCGGCATCAAACCATCTTATCGTAAATTAATCATACCATTCTTCTTAAGACAAAGATAAGAATCACTTTGAAATAAACACACTGAGTAAATTCAGAATATGAAAGCTTAGGTAGGCATTCTGTTCATTGTTAGAAATGATTTTTCATTTAAAGTACATTCCCATCTGTTTTGTGATAGGACAAAACACGTTTGGGGTAACAGATGAAGAAACAGACGGCTCATGCAAAGCAGACAGGACAGAACAGCCAGCGAAAAGACACGACAGTAAAGGTGGCTCCATACTAACTGAAAATTACACGAATCAGATAGTTACAAATTTAGCTTTCAATTTAACCACATCACTCCACGGTTGTTCTCACAGCATGCAAAATGCAGGGAACTTATGTCGATGCATCTGTGAGGTAAACACCAGAAACTATGAGGAGATTCAGCCCTGCTGGAAATAGTCAGCTTTCATCCCAGCTGTCCAACGATTACTTCTACCACGAATTTCATCAACACACAATTCTCTAACACCTACTAGACTTAAGTTCTTCCTGTGATATTTCAAAATTGCATACTTCACATGTTGTCACAAAAGACTAGAGGAAAAAAGTCAAAGAAAAAAATTAATGACCCTCTTAAAATGAGGACTGCTAAATTGGATTCTGCTTCTGGGTTTAATTACATTTTGGCTTTTGGCACTGTCACATTATCTGCATTCATTTTACACACCTTTGTTTCTTTTCAAGTATAGATTCTACAGGGATTTTTTTTTTTATAAATTACACAAACCTCTTCAAAGACACAAAAATTGAAGAAAATTGCCACTGTCACATTCTCCTGCCATTCCAAGAGCTGATTCTGCAGTTCATCCACACTACCTGATTCACTGGCCTAACAAGAGAAATTGCATAGGAAAACATATTTACCAAATCCCACTGCAAATGTAAATAAAAAGTAGTAACATCCAGCAACCATAACAGCTAAATGTGACCAACGCTTCCAATGTGCCTTTGTCAGCTATCTTACAATTTTTGTAAACAGATATAATTTTTGCACTCTCACTAACGATATTTTGAATAAATTCACATAAACTCCTACCCAGGTTTATATCTGAGCTATGACACTGTGCTCACCAAAATGGCTTTTACAGGCTCTATTGTTTGTCTTTTTCTTTCTTTACTGTATCTAAACTAATTCCCTGTGTGCTACTGAACAGATGTGGTCACATTCAGGATCAAAAGTAGCATTTTTGTTACAGATAACATCAAATTATGTACAACACTGTTCATCTCAGTATGTCCCACATGGCAAAACGCAAACGCTGAGAGGTCAGGCACACTGCATTCAAACCTGAGATTTAGCTTCCAAGAGAGCTGAAGAGCTTGGTAACGTCAAGGAACCGATAACATCAAGGAATGGCTCCCCACTGCCACTTTTTTTTTTTTTTTTTAAAGTATTATTTAACAAAACTGTTGTTGTTTGTCTTGGCCTGTTAATCAGCTGCTAACACCCAGAAACATTTCCCATTAAGTGCTCGAAACTTCAGCTATTTTTCAGTCAGGAAGAAAACCATAGTGTTTTTCCATGCTCTCATGCTAAGAAGTGTGCCAGACAGCTCACAGCACAAGTGAAAGTGATCTGCCAAGCAGTCATTTGTGCCCTGAATGATTCCAATAATCCAAAAATGCTACCAGCCATAGTATGTGCACATTTTTGCACCTTCAAACATAGCGCTACAAGAAAGAGGCGTCTGGCGGTTCTTCAGCTAGAATTCTGCACAACTCCTTTCACTGTCACACACAAGTTCCTCCGTGCCCAAACACCAGCCACATCCTCAAACTCCTTCCTTGCATAAAACTTTCAGCTTCAATTATCGTCAGCACAAACCACCTACTGCTTCATTACTCTCATTTTGTCTGATCACCATATAGATCTTTACTCAACGATCACCCAAAATTAAAAATGGCATTTCTTAACTATTGAGATAAAAACACCACAGCCAAGACACCACCTTTTCCACCACACAATGGAAGTATTTTTAGTGTGTTTACTTACATTTTCCATATAGGTAGCATCTTTTCCTTGGAAACCCTATCTTTCTTTGCTTTGAATATTTTTAAGACTTCCAGTTTGCTCCTGGAACAAGCTACATTTCTCTTCACTGCCTCCAACTCTCTTGCTAAGGTTCTGAACTAGAATCTGCATGCTTTGGAGCGAAGATTCTTTAACAGCCAGCTCATTCTTTAGAATGCAAACCAAAAGACAATTAAAAGAAGGGACCCAGAAAAAAGATACAGTAATCATCATGAAGCTGACTCCTAGCCCTTCCCTCAGAGTTAGAGCAACATTCAACTCAAAGCTCAGGTTTGGTTTGAATTGGAATGAAATTTGTCAGCACCTTCTGAAGTCGATACTAATACATACAAATGATACTGACAAAAGTAATAAAGAAATATAGATCTACTAACATAAATGAAAATAATCAGTAAAGAAGTTGGATTCACGTGAAGAAGTGCACAGGATTTGTGCTTCAGAGAAAGATGCACCGTATAACGCAGCAGAATTTGCTGATTCCTTGAAATCTCTATGGAGATTTTCTATTTCAGCTGCTAATATACCTTCAGTTCTTCATTGGGCACGAGTATTCCATTGGCAACACCACTTGATCCACACGCTGTCTGTAAATCCATGATGTAAGCATCTCTTTCAGCTCACTTCTTCTCTATCTCTGCCAGCGTGGCATCCGTTTCAGCCCCACGACAGCGCTGGGCCTCCAGTTCAACACTCTGAAAACGAAAAGACAGCACTGCTGGTCATGTATACTTCCACCATCTACAGCACAGAAGAACGGTTTAAATGTTTCCTTATTGCCTCTTTTAGGGTACTGAAAAAATTACAATCGCATTTCTGACCTGGTTCAGTTTTAACTGTAATCTTTAATTACTGAGCCTTTCTCTCTGAAATTCTGCAGCATTCACATTCCTGCCGCCTTCCAGTGTCAACAGCCACGTCCACAAAACCCATCACTGCACACAACAGCTACAAACCATAACACGAAATCATCCCTTGAAAGAAAGAGAGGGACGGGGAGCAGGACAGAGAAACGGAGAGAGAAAATAAGCGATGGGGAGCAGGGCAGAGCACTAGGAAGAGGAAAATAAGACAAGGCAGAGGACCGAGGAGCTCAGAGAGAAAGAAGGGTCGAAAGGAAACGCCAGAGAGGTAGAGAAATCAAGAAATACAGGGACGAGGAGCCTTGCAGAGACGGAGCACGAAAATGTAGGGACGGTGAGCGCGAAAGAGGGAGAGAGAGACGGGGGCAGGGGAGGAGATGAAGAAGAAAGGAGAGAAAAAGATGGCAACGGAGCGCAGGGGACACAGACAGAGAGAGAAAAAGGAGAGTGAACAGGAAAAAAGGGACCGAGAAACAAAGAAAGGGTCAGATCTAGACAAAGAGACCAAGAAGGGGGCGAGGGGCGTGTGTGCAGGGAAACCCCAAAACAAACCAGCAAGGGGCTAGAGAACAGAGAGGGAGAGAAAGAGAAGAAAGGGCCATGAAGCAGGACAGAGAAGGAGAGAAAGGCAAAAAGGGAGAGCAAAAAGAGCCGGCTGGACAGGGAGGTACAGCAAGAAACGACCGGACAGCCAGCAGGACACAGAAATAGAGACAGGGAGCCGGCTAGAGAAATTCTGGAGGGAGAAAAAGAGGGAGAGGGAGCAGGACACAAACACAGACAGAAGACAGGAGGTACAGGGAAAGGAAAAGGAAAAAGAAAAAAAAAAAAAAAAAAAAAATCACAGCAGCGTGGGAGAGAGAAGGATCCAGGGGAGGGCCCGGGACGCAGAAGAGGGGCGACAGGGCCCCGAGGGCCCGCCACTCACCGCAGCTCTCGCTCTCCGCGCTCCCGGGAGACTCTGCCGCTTCAGACGCTTCTCTCTCCTGCTCTCCTCCATTCCTCTTCCCTAACTCCGGTCGCTTGGCTGTCCCCCACCTAAGACAAAACGTCCATGTCTCGCAGCTCTTACGAGACAAGGCTCCCTACGCACGTAGCCGCGCTCGCGCGCTCCACAACCGGACCATGCTGCTGCTGGTGACACATACAGACCCTGCGGGGCACGCTGGCGGCCTGGCCTGCTGCGGGCTACCAAGAGGGAGCCTTCCTCACCCGCACAGGCAGGCTCTCTCCTGCCTGCAGCCCCAGCCAGCTGCCAGCCAGCTGGCCTTCCATTTCTTCTTCTTCTTCTTCAGCCTTCTCGGGACTCTCCAGCTTCAGCCGCGACACCTCCTGCCCGCAGCCACTCAGCGCTCCGCCTCTCCCTTTTCGCCCCCACGCCGCCAGCACAGCGAGGCCCGGCACACGCAGCCCACACAAGCCCGGAGCGGGCGCAGCCAACGGCATCCCCAGGCCACGAACGGACAAACGCGTCCTCAGCGCGGCCCCTGCCACACACAAACAAGCAGCGGCCACCGCCTTCAGGGAGGCCGAGGCACGCTCCAGGGCCAGCGTGCCGCCCGCACCACGGGCCTTGCGGGAGGCCGGGCGCTCCGGGACAGGCTTCAGGGGACGTGCTGCAGCTGGGGGCGGCTGCGCGGGGCGACAGGGGCCGGAGGAGCGCTGCCGACTTGGGGGGGATGCCCGCCTCCTTCCCCCCTTCCCTTCCGTCACCTCGCGCCTCTGGCCCCGGGGCTGCCCGCACCCGGCTCGCCTCCTGCAGCCTGCCGCAGCGGCCGGCTCCAAGCTTCCCGTCCCACCACCCTCGGGCACCCACCACGCACCCCCGCACCCGCCGGAGGGGAGCCCGCGCCTCACCGCTGGCCTCTCTGCTCCCCCGCCGCCCCGACACCCGACAACACACCGCCGCCAGGCTGCTCCGCCGCACCGCGCATGCGCCACGAGCCGACGGCGCGCCGGAGGGGACACACCCCGCGCCGAACGCCGGCCTGCAGTACCGCGTGGCGCCCACGCGGCGGCGCCAGCGGGTACGGCGGGTACAGCATCCTTATGGGGGTGCGTCCTCCTGGCTGGTAGCACAACTCTTACAAATGCACGAGAAAGGGAGGTGGATAGCATAACTACTGTTCTCAGTCTCGGAAAACACCCATCACTGAAATGTTAGTCTCATTTTAGCACCAAAAATTAGAAGTAACTTGCTAATTTCTATGACATCCATACACCGTGGTTTTTTAACGGATGCAAGCAAGCCAAACCACCCTCAGAGGTGAATGAGCACAGGTGATGTGTAGAGGAACAGCACTACTTATCGCCGACAGGACGCGACAGAAGTATTTAAAAGCACTTGCGATGGACAATAGAGGGGCCAGCTTCCTCATATTCATCTTTGCTGACCCACATTTGCTGAAAAGTGGACAGAGACGCCAGTATTGAACCCCCAGTCCAGACAGAGTATTTACATTCTGCTGGTGCAATCATCCAGAAGAGAAGCACAATCTGTTGTAAATAAAGTGACAAGCAGCTAACACAGTAAACATCTCTTTGGAGGAAACAACTAGGTGAAACGCTTTTCATCATCAAAGCACAACTCCAATGAAGTAAAGCACCGAAGAGGTAGAAAGGCTGCCATATTTTGTCTTCCACCTTGAGTCGACAGAGCTGCTATAACGTTACTATGAACAGACAAATACTGCAGCCCGTTGAGAGATCTGCAGATGGCCTACAACACAGCTACCAAAAAATTACAAACGTATACGAAAGAAAAGTAAAGTTTTGAAATATTTATCCAATTTGGTTGTAAATAAAGACCGCTGGGACAACACTGCACAGAACGGTCGGAGCATTTTTCTAATGATAAAGGAATTCTTTTACATAAAAAGAATCCCAAACCCCAAAACACTGAGATACACTGGCATTGTGTATCTAGCTAAGCACTAGATGTGAAGCTAGAAGACCTCCCGCTGATTCCCGCCTGAGCCACTCAATTGCTCAAATACACTGCATGTACCCCTGCTCCTGCGTGCTCCCGTTTCCACGCCTGCCACTCCACGTCATGCCCGTGCAACATGTCGTCTGCTGCCTGACAAACATGGCCTCTCTATTTCACTACACATTGCCTTGCTCCAAGGCAAAAGGGTCCTTCCAAACAGCTAACAAGCCGCAGACTTTGCACGCTGCTTGGATTTTGGATTTATTCTTTCACCCTTTTCTCTGATAGCCAAGCCTTGAAGCCTACAATATCCCCTGTATCTTCTCAGGTTGGTCATGTTCCCTTTAGTATTTACAGCTCCATCTTCTCTAGGTTCATCCCTACCTATCTTGCTGTTCTGTGGTGTCTTTCAAGGAGCCCCTTTCTCCTTCTTAGCCCTATTTCACTGCGAAGCCCACAGGACTGTCTTCCTTAACTGTTCTTTCACATTTTCTCAGAATGACCTCAGAAACTCCCATGGCTTCAGCAACCATTTCTATTCCAGTACCTCTCCAATCCCTCTCTTCATTCTGCTTTGGCTGTTAGGAGGAAAAGAGGCACGAATTAAGCAGGCTGTCCGAGGGTCTCCTAACATCAGGGCCTGGGATGCAAGACCTGCACATTCCCTTGTGGACATTTGCATTTGACTATAGGATCTAACTTTCCAACAAAAGCTTCTTCTGGAACCGCAGGTGTGCAAAATTACCTGAATCTTCATAGCACTTGGAGCCAAAGCGGTAATCTCTTTCTGCATACGAGCGCCAATCCCAGGATACATCGTGGTTCCTCCAGAGAGGACGTTATTGGCATAGAGATCCTTACGGATGTCGATACCACATTTCAGAGTACTGTTGTAAGTGGTTACGTGGACACCTGCAGATTCCATCCCTGAGTGGAAAGAAGTTTCAACACATGTGATTTCTCTTTCTTCCCTTCTTTTTCTTACTGTTCAAATGAAAGGGAAGCTCAGTAGTCCAAGAGAATTCCAGGAAAAAAAACCTACGTGATGCTCAGGAGAGCATCTCGTGGTACTGTTCCTTGCTAAAGAAAAGGAACAGACCAGATAAAGTCCAAACTGTGTTCCCAGGACTGTAAGTACTAGACTTTTAAACTAGCTTAACACGCATATTTTGACAAAGATCTGTGATCCAGGAAGTCCCGATTTCCACCGCTACGTTTCTGACACCACTGTTGAACACCAACGCTGATCCTCGATACACTTCTGGCAGCCAAATCCCCCCACCTCCTAACGAGCATTTCTCCCGCTGATGTTCAAATGCAGAATATTTGAACATCGCTCCTGCTGATGTTCAAATGCAGAACTTGGAGCTATATTAATGCTTCAATAGTTTGCTTTCTACACACAAACGCAGCTAGCTTTACCACTTCGTTTAATGGAAATCGTGCCAAACTGCCCGCAGTCATTTTGCTCACTCCTCACGAGTGGAATTTAAATTGAAAGTAGGAAATTTGTGTGAGGGCAGTACAAGTTACCATAGAAAGTGGCAGTCATCCACTGGATAGAATGGGAAATTTGACACTACAGATAAAACTACTGCAAAATAACGTGCGATTTCATTTTGTATGATTACATTACAGATTAATATAATCAAACAATAAACCGAAGCAGCATCTAGATATAAAACCCACATAAGCAGCACCGTGCAGTTATACATCAGCCAGTCGAGATAAAAAGCACGATCTTCTGACAGTACTCTAAATCATCACCTTAGAAACTCTACTGCACTTAAAAGAGGCTGAAATCATCTTACGATGCAGGTACCTCTAAACTGACATTTTCAAAATCCAAAACCACATAACAAAGCTTCTCCTTGACGTCTCTCACAATCTCCCGTTCCGCTGCAGACAGCCAACAAGATTTTAATCAACATACAGTACAACAGCCAGGACACAGACTTTCTCATGCACATTTCCCTGAGTTCATGATGGTCGTGTGGTTCATTGGCCCTCTCTCTTGTCTCAGCAACATTACTTTCCCTTTGGATTACCAGATTTCCCTCATCGGCAAGTAACAGATATATTGTACTACAGAATACTGCAAAGATTAATGTTTACATGTCTATGTCACAAAACCTTGACCAGATCTCCCGAGGGTCACCCATTGCCAGCTACTAACTTTGTTCCTTTCTCTGTGGAAGAGGTATAATCAAAACACAACAACCCGTTCAATTTGCCAGTAACTCAGGATTCCCAAACGCGGTGGCATCCTTGTCCTTGATGCTCAACAAACACGCTGAAAGCCAAAGCCAGGAGCATCCCATTAGCTAACAGGAACTGTTTTTCCCAGGCCAACCTAGTGACAGGCATTTTGATGCATCTCACCAGGTACAGGCTTCCTGCATAAGATGACAAGTAACAGAGCAAACATATGCAAAGCATACCCAAAGCCCAGCTCATTACCAGTGGTGACAAACGAGTAGCCTCTCTCTGTCAGAATTTTCATTGAGTTAGTCAGTCAGGTATCTGCCCACCAGATCCAGTCTCATGATGGGGGCAAGGCATAGCCCTCATAGACAGGCACATTGTGCATGACACCATCTCCAGAATCCAAAACTACTCCTGGAAAGTCAAAGAAAAGGAAAAGCTGGTTATTGCTCACCGACACAGGGTCTCCACATACTCCGTATTCTCAACCGTGACACGCAACAACAAAGACGCTCACGTGACGATTGCTTCTGTCATTGCTGTAACTGAAGAGCTGCTCACGTGAGATGAAATTGTTGGCACAAACTAAGCATTTTGAGGAAAAAAAGACGTGTAACGTTCAGCAATTTGATTGTATTGCTCTTGCTGAACGGATGCTAGCAATTGTGATCTTACACGTACGCGGAGACAACTTCACTTCAGACAACCCCTAGCGCTTTACAGACATGAAACAATGTACAAACTGTAAATAAACTTCTATCTATAAAATCAAAACTTGGAATCTGCCATTAAAATAAACCACCTCATTAGGGAAAAGATAACAAGAGTTTATCTGTGCACAGCCATGTCACTTCTATTCTTGGATAGGAAATGAAGTACATGTTTTCCACTCAAAATGAATAAGGCATTTCTGATACCAAACATGCATACAAATAGTTGATTTTTGAACACAAAACAAGTATTTATGACAACTGTAATTCCTGTAAGCTGGCGATCTTTTTATACAAAATTATATGGTGGCATCAGGCTAGAGAGGCAGATGGCATTTTGATTTTTTTCAAAGTATACAAAGACTCAAGGGTTGCTAAGAAGTAATTTATCGTCTTAATGCTTGATCAGACTCTAAACAGCAATAAGAAGAGACCTCCATGCTAATTCTAATGATCGCTTAACAGCAGTCATGATTGTGTCATCAAAAGTCATCACTGATTTCAATGAAACTTTTTCATTTAGCTACCGATTGGGGTGTTTTTTCTTACTGGGAATGGAGCTTAACAATAGAGATATGTCTAAACTAAGAAGGAACCATGGGTTTGGCACAATCTAGTTAAGCCAGAGCCTCTTCTCCATCCTGTGCAATTAAGGGCAGTATCAAACTATCATCTTTCATCTGTTGATACAGCTGAGCTGCGGTCACCTGAGCTTTTGAAAGACACAGATCTACACCCATACCTGCCGTGAAGTTGGAAAAAACCAAAGAGGTACTTGCACAGCACCGTGGGAAGTGTTCAGTTGCCATATGGCCACCAGTTCCTCTCAACACACAGCTGGGTGCACCACAATCGACGTCTGTCTGTGTGGGCGCACGTGCACGCACATCCACGGGAGGAGGACAGGTGGAAAACACGACTCCCAGAAAGACTCACCAGTCGTTCTTCCAGATGCATACAGAGACAGCACCGCCTGAATTGCTACGTACCTGGCTGGCACACTGAACGTCTCAAACATAATCTGGAATTAAGGATTTGAAAACCTTTAGGATCTACACTCAAAAGTATCTGAAGGACAGTAATTTTTTTTTTGTCTTCAGTAAATACTGCCAGTTACTACTCTTGAGTCCCCTCCTGAACCGTGGATCTTCTGTGAACAGCACGCTATGTTTTCTCTAGGATTTCACGAAAAATCACAGAAGTCAGCGGGTACCTTTCCATTAACCTCAGACTACGTCAGATTTTTAATGATAATATTAACTGAAGATGACACCCTGGGAGAACTTTTTTTACCCTGATGGCAGGACTGCATGAATGCAGCAATCTGAGGTATGTACGTATACACACACACCTATTTAAAAGATTTATAGAAGACGCAGATGGAAGAAACCACGAGGAATAATCTGTCTGTTCCCATCTCAAGGAGGAATCAGCCATTCCTGACACAGTACGATTGCCTCTTTAGGCCGTCGAGGAGAGCGAATGATTTTGCTTTTCCTTCTCTGGCAACTTGACTCGATAAGGAAGAGTACTTCAGAAACAGGAAAGAAAGACAGCACTTCTCCAGCAAAGTTCTGGTCCCTAAAACCACAAAAATGTATGAAGCATCATTTTTGCAATTAATGCAACAATGCACTTGACATCTGACGGCATTACAGTTCTACCCGAGTGCTATAGGCACGGGCCAGGTGCCACCAGTGTCGGAGTCTGCCCTGCAACCAGCTCATGCTGTCCCATTTGTGGGGTTTAAGACATCGTGGGCTCTTCAGAGGATCCCTGCAAGAACACCCTGGAGATTTACAAACCAGGTTTCCTCACAGCAGGAACGTTTGGGGTTTTAAAGTTTGAGCTGCTTCAAGTTCCCGGTGTTCGATCCTTTCCCGTGTGCTTTACGAAGCAAGGCTGTGCCATAGGACCGACCCCAACGCTCTCAGATGAAATGGAAGCAGAATTTGACAGTACAACATTATTTAAGGTAAGAACAATCATTTTAGTTCTTGTTGATGTGCCTCTAACCGGAAGATTCTTTTTCACGTCAGGAAGCAGAATGATTTGATCGTATAAAATCATTAACAGCATTCATATAGCAATGTTTAACCATTAGTTCGAGTAGCTGGTCTTCTTCAACATTCATTCACGTTGCCATGAATCGTTATTTTTCTTCTAAAACCCTCAGGAAAAGGCTTTTAGAATGCAGTAGACCACCTACTTACCAGCAGCAGCCAACATTACAGAACTGTACCCAGACTCTGACTCCGTCAACGCAAGCCAGAAAGAAACTCCGTTCCCAAGTACCTCAGAAACGACATCGGAGGAGATACCGGAACTTAGGAGCAGAGAATTTTAAAAAGAGAAATGCTACAAAGCTTGGAGAGCTCAGCATCGCTCCTTGGCTCTGAAGAAAGCTGGACAGGACCAAGGTGTTCAGTCCTCCACGGTAAGAAATCATCTTGCCACTCGGTCGTGCACACAGCGTTTCACACCCAGCTTCCCGGGTAATGCTTGGGTCAGTACGGGCGCACTCAGAGAGACAAAATTCACAGGGAAAGCCCAGCACATCTGTGCAAGTTGCCGCTGCTTACACTTTTACTCACTATTGCTTAGATGCCAGAGAAGCAACTGACATTCATAAAATTAATGGTTGAATTCATGGTTGAATGTGGTTTTATTTAGAACAAATTGCCCCTGCAACCACACAGTCAGACCCCAGTTACCTTACACCAGGAGACTCTCTGGAATGCCTTCAAAGCCTGAAGCAAACAGCAGCCAAGTCCAGGAAGAAGTCTGTAGATCCCCAGAAGGTCTCAGACCAGCCGAAGCAAAAGCATTAAAATCATGAGCTGTAACATGGAAAGAACTCTCGGGGCGACACTTACCCAGGAAAAGGTGACGATTTGTAAAAGCCTCTTTGTAAATGACATGATCTCACCTCCCATTACATTTATATCAGCTTCTGGAATGGAGTTCAGAGTATCTACACAGTTCAAGCCATTTTTTGAAACCTTATTTTTCCGTTTCTGCTTATCACAGTGACAGCAGAAAGGGTTGGATAAATCAGGGCAGAATTGCCAACACCTCTGGAGCCTTTCCCGCTCGCTAACCTGCTGTGCCTCATGCCAGAGGGTCACTCTCTCCCCTGAAGACAAGAATCCCTCACGCGAGCCCAGTAAGACTGCAAGGATTTGTAGGTCCGCTGTTGTCACTGCAAAGTGTTCTGCTCCACTCTCAAACAATTAGTTAAGAATAGCTTGTTATCATGCTGTTAACAGCCATCTTCAGGCTGGAAAGGGAAAAGTCTTACCATGTACAGTCCTCATGTTTCAACTGTACTTGCGCGTTTGCGTGGCGCACAGACTGAAGATAGCTGACTTCTCTCAGTGTTTGGGTGACGGCATGGCTGAAAACAGGCACCGAATCAGCAATCAGCCCTTCAGAAGAGACAAGCCGTTACCATTTTACAAAAAAAAAAAGACAGCAGTTGTATAGGGAAAGATTGAATTTCTATAGATAAAACCTTTGCCAGGCTAAGAAACATTCTAGAACCGCCAGAAGAAGAAAGTTCACAGGATTTACCTCCAGCGGTAACTCCGGCTGGCAGCATCTCCCATTCCACATGACAAACAGAAGTGAAGCAGAACATCAGATACAATGTGGTACACGTTAACTCTGCAAATGGAAATCCCAACCAACCCCCCTTTCTTACCTGCCCTGTGACCGCGCAGCAGGCCTCGCGTACAAGCATCCTCGCACCTGAAGCGGGTAATTCGATTCACTGACATCTGCTCAAAGTCAGCCTTGTCCCTGCCCATCGGTAAAACCGATGGAACCCTTCCATTTCCATACTCATTAAATTTTTCTTGTCCCATGAGATTTTTAAGGATTGTAGTCTAGCACAGAGGAAATCAAACGGCTACTCCTTTTTGTGACCTTATGTCTACTCCTTCAGACTTGCTTTGTTTTGGTTGTACCTCCATTTCACACAGACGTGAATGGAAATGCAGAGAGAATAAACACCAACAAACAACAGTACAGGGTGTAAAAACAAGACTCGAGCTTCCAGTGGCCATCGTCTTCACAAATCAGCTACTTTTTCAATCAGCCAAGTAGTTGTGCAGTTTCAGAGAACACTGTCACAAAACTTGGATGTATTACTACGCAAGGCGAAACGCTCTATTACGTGTCTACAGAAACTGAATGCAAATCCTCCGCTTCTTACAGCCTCTTAGTTGAAAACCCGCCCTCTATTCGTTTGTACCTGGACGCCACGTATGTCAAATACGTAAGGTTGTGTCTTTATAAGCCTCAATTTCACGTGTTGAGCAGCTGAGAAACATTTTGCCCCAAAGAAATGCAATAACTAAACCCACCAACAAGTGCAAGTGAATAAAAAAAATAAAAGCCAAAACAAACAAACAAAAAATACCCAAGACAAGCTACAGAAATTGCACCTTCAAACAACAGTAAAGGATCAAGAAGCTGAAGACATTTCTTCACGTCATCTCATTTTTGGATCTTTAATCATCACCTTAACTCACTACCACACACATGTCTGTGCACCTTGTCAGAGCCATTACAAACTGGGCGGCCAAAGAACAACCAACTTAAATCTTTTATTTTCAGCCAAATAAAAAAAGAAAAAAATCGAGCTCTTCCTTTATTGCACTCTATAACAATTCTTGTCACAACCAAGAAGCCAATAAACAGCAAAAGCTGAATATTCCTTTAAAATCCATAGTTTAACTCTTAAAATAAAATTTATATAGAAAAGATATCATTTACAACCCATTCAGTAGTAATCAATCATTATGTACTCACAAACCATATTCAATAACTCGGATGCAGCAGTTTCTTTGTAGGGCAGAGGGGAATGTTTTTCTCCTTAGCAAATATAATATCCCACTGTTAAAGAGCAATTCAAGTCAACTTTGGAGCAACTGTGATATACACAAATTTCTTTTTGTGATAGACACAAATTTATTTGGAGAAGCGTAAGATTCATTTGGGGTAACAAGAATATATACGACTGTGTCCAGTGCATAGCTTAACTGCATCATGTGAAACGTCCATTACCTTGAACTGGCACACCATTACCGAAAGGGAAATAATTTACGCAGCAAATGCAGTGTATTCAGAGAACACCAGTGAGTCACAATAAAACAACACACAATAAAACAGCAAGATGTATTGTAACTAGATACGTGAGGAATCAAAACCAGGATTTGGCTCTGGCCGTCAGCAGCTTACAACAGTAAAGACTTCGCCCTCGGAGCCATCTTCTGAAGGAAAGGGCTGCTCCTTTCATCTGGTTAGGAAACAAAAAATTTCAAGTAAGCAGTCATAAGTACAGGTAAGATGCTTCACTGCAACTTAGATTGCCGAGGCACTATAAACCTTTTGCCTCTGATGCAGCAACGGATGCCACAGCACAGCTTGTAAGCGTAAAAGATTCAAAGCCCAAAGAAAACAGCGTTAATCAATGGGGAGAGGAATGGATACAAGATATTTGTGTATTATGCAATTACATATGCACACGAGAAGTGAAAATGCATAATTATATGCATACACATTTTATTTAATGGCTGCATGTGTCATATAAATAGGATCAGTCATATTTTCATTTGGACATAGGTAAAGTGTTTTATGGCACGGTTTACACAGCTGCCTGTATTTGATTCTGATTCACCATCCACAACCCAAACAGAAAGAAATTAAGGACTTTTTCTTTCAGTAAAGTGTAGTTTCAGAAGCAGTTTGCTGCTTTGAATGGCTGTCTCTACGGACCCCCCCAATCCTCGTGATACCTAACACAGTAAGAGGGTACTTCACACTCAGATTTTCAGAGAAAAGGCAGATTAGACACGTAGCTGCTTCGTGCCAGTGCTTACGTATAAAGAGGACAACGCAAAATCAGTGACTCCCAGTCACTCACAAGGGAAATCCACACTCCAAGAATGTGCGACAGTTGAAAGAAAGGTATAGCAGAGGGAAGACAGGAAAAAGAAAGGAGCAGCATGAGGGCGATCACGAGCTGCACTGTCTTCAACCCAGTCTATAACTAGCAGTACACGGTGTACACACCACTTTTAAGTATCTCATCATTCAGGAGCTTTAAAAGCTTTCACTTACCTTTCGCACAATAACATGTTCACCAGGACTCAGGATTAAGGCTTCTCTTTCCTCCTCGGTTTCCATCTGAAGAGCGTATTCGCTAGCTACAGACCTGTAACCGCTTACTTCACATCTACAGAAAAATTACAGGGAGACAGCGGAGCACTGAATTAGCTACTCTTGTAAAGTACTGAATTCACAAAAGAAACATTGTTTTGTATACTTACATTACTGGTGAAAGGTCTCCACAAAAACCAGGAAGACTTAGTTGATGTTGCCAGGCCCTTTTCAGTCTCGATTTGCAATCTACTCTCAGGGTGTTTCCTTTATTCAGAATAAGCCCCATCATCGCTACCTGACTGAATGGTGCTTTTCAGATGATGGCAGTGATGGACACTTTATGTAGGCAGATGGACGATGGTATTTTAAATCTAAACAGTGGCTGCACTAAAGCTGTTAGATGTGAATTCTTTTTCTAACTTGGAAAAAGAGAAATATCACTGACTATCGAGTCCAAAATCTGAAGCAAGAAATTAAATTTAAAAAAATAATCCCAAAGCCCATCACATTTTCTTCATCCACAGAGTTAGACCTCGCTTTATAGCACAGTTACACATGCATTTGCATTGCTCCAAGTACTGTGGACTCACAGACAGGTTCTATTATTTGTTGTTCTACTTCTTCTATTACTTGCTCAGAAATCTAACACCCACAGGAAAAACCTATCACTAATCTCACTAAAAATAAAAGACAAAAACTCTGACGCTCCTCTTTCCAGTTCTCTAGTACGCGCTGCATTTACTCCAGGCAGAGGGTAAATGAAAACATCACCATGCATTCATCCAGGATGGCTCTGGCTCTCTGAACGTGCAAGTTATTTCCAACCACCTAAGAGTTTATTGCAGCCATCTGTCACATACTTCAAAAGTGTAAGAAAAGAAATACCTTTTACAGACACTTTTCTTTCAACAGAAAAAAACACGTTTGACAGACAGCAGTAATTTACCTGTGACTTCGCTCCTCACAGAGTCCAAGAGCCTCTTCCGCAGATTCTCTCCTCCTCCTCTCTTCTGCCAGTGTTTCTGGCAGCTGCGAGAGCGCCTGCTGCACCGAGTCGTGCTGTTGCTCAGTCTCTGCAAGCCTATGACAAAAGGAAATCCAAAATCAGTATTTTACATACTTCAAGAATTACTTCCGTCTTCTTTTTTGTTACGGAATGTTCTTTTTAGTGATCAATGCTTCATTAGAATGAGATGCTTTAGACTAGATCTTGAAATAAAAGTCACCAGTAAGTATGTATCTTTACAAAAACAAACCAGAAACATTACCAGATGAGAACAATTCAAGAATATGGCTAGGATTCATTTAATCCACTGTATAGCCACGGCTTTCCCTTTGCCCCCAAACACCTTAGGGGCATAGAAAAGCATTACTTTCGCACTTACAACACAGCTGTTAGGAAAACAATATTGCTAATACATGCTTGCAGTCCTGACCTTTTTCTGAGTTCATTTAGCTCCATGTTGTCTATTTCCACAACAACCGCACATCTTTCCTGTGGAGCTCCAGGGGGAACTTCTGCTCTAGTTTCATCCTAGAAAATATTAAAGGGGAAAAAAAAGCCAGTCAATATCTTTCTACTTGCTAAAAATCTTTATTTCGACTAAAGAAGCCACAAGCACCACAAAGCAGTGGAGTAAACCAACCTTTGTGCCACTTCATCTTCTAATTTCCAGAGCTGCAATTTTCCAAACCTCTTTTCTAACGGAAAGTTGGTGAAGAATCCTGCCCGTGTGTGCTGCAGGACTTGAAGGACACGTGTACACTGCGTAACGCAGCCGTCTCTGAAGGGTGAGCAAAGCATCCACACAGCCACGTCGTCATTGATCACTGACCACAGTTTCGTCAGTAATGCAGCTGTTTGTTTATTTTTTACTTTACAGTTCTCCTTGTCTGACTTTAATTCTGTTTACACAAGAGTAAGGGTTGTTTTACGTATGTATCCATGTCCTGGGTTCGGCCAGGTCAGGGTTAATTTTCACTGGAATCCAGGAAGGGACACAGCCAGGCGCGCTGACCCAACCTGGCCAAGCAGAGCAGGGTATTCCATACCGTGTGCCCTCATGCTGGGTGCCGCTGGGGGGGAGCGGGGCGGCGGGAACTCGCTTGCAATTTCCAGTCTGAGCCAAGAGGGGTGTTTTGAAGAACACAAGTTTTACAGCACTCTAACTTTCAAATACACCAGACACCACCAATTGAGCAATATTTCTGTGTTGATACCAGCTCAGACTCACATGAGCTACTGAGGATCTCGGCTGTTGTTCTAAGTTACCTTTGAATTAATCTGCTGAAAGTGCAGCTCCTTCTGGTGCATCTCCTGAAGACAGCGCTGCAGGTCATCTTGAAGCTGATTCTTCTCAGCTAAGACACGGGCAGTGCTGACAGACAACTTCTTCTCTATTTCTGCCACAGCCTGGACTTTCTTTAATAATTCACATTCTTTTACATCCAAGAGTTTGGACAGATTCTCATTTTCACTCATTAGCTCCTGCTTCTCTTTTTCCAACATATCGATACTTTTTTTCAGATATTCATCTGCTTTTATTTGCTCCGCCAATTTTTCATCTTTCCCTTCAAGATCTGCCTGCAATTGCTTATTAACTGAAGCCTTCTCTCGTGTCTCTATTTCCATCCTGTTCATTTGTTTAAGTATTTCATTTAACTGGTTATTAAGTTCTTTGCAACATGTCTCTCTGGCTTTCAGATCTCCAGTTAATTTAACTTTCGTCTCTTCATTTTGCTGCTCCAAAACCCCAAGCTTCTGCTCTAATGAAATAATGCACTCTTGTTTCTCCTGTAATTCTTTGGTAATTGTCTCCTGATGTTCAGTATGCTCTACATGCTTCCTAGATAACTCAGCCAACTCTTCATCTTTTTTAGCATTTTCCAAAACTAGTTTGTTGTATGAATCTTTAATTGATTTTAACTCATTTTCAAGTGTTTGTGCTTTAGTCTCTTTCTCTTTAAGCAAATTGTCCCATTTTTCCTTTAGAGCATTGTTTTCCTCAAGCTGAGATTTCAAATATTCACTTTCTTTTCTTTGTTCATCCTTAGTTTCTTGCAGCTTTTCAGATGATTTACTAATTTGTTCTTTCAGCAAAGTAATTTGTGACTCACACTCTGCAAGTATGTTACGGTATGCGACCTTGTTGGCTTTGAGTTCAGAACGGAGCTCCTTCATTGTACTGCTGGTCTCACTGCTTTGTCTTATTAATTCCTCATTTTCTTTGGTTTTAGCTTCATTCTCAACTCTCACTCTTTCTAGCTCCAGTCTCATTGTATTACTTTGCTCAGAAAGGACAGATATCTTCAGGCTTGCACCTCTGATATCGGCTGTTTGTACTTCTTTCAGGAAACGAGTTTCCCTTTCAGCCTTTGATAAAGCCTCTTCCATCCCTTCTATTTCTTCCTCTTTGCATTGCACTTGACGCTTCAGGACCATCACCTGTGCGGCACATTCTGTCATATTGCGAGACAGGACAGACACCTCCCTGTCTTTTTCTGCCACTGCTTCTTCAAGATTATCAATTTCTCTTTCGCGTTTCTGGAGATCTTGAAGAAGTTGAGATCTTTCCTCTAAATGGCTTGTATTCAATTTGTCAAGCTCTTCATTTGTCTGGTCCAGATCCAGCTGCATCGACTCTACCACGTCCTCTTGTTTCAAAGTCTAAACATCAAGAAAATAATGTTACCAGAATACTTCAAACATACGTTAGAGGGAGAATGGAAGTTACACTCCACATGTAGAACAGCTATCTAAGGTAATCAATCTGTACCCAACCGTACAGCCACAAGATAACCAGGTTATTCTGTGGACTGTTTTAGCACACAGAAAGTTTAGTCTATGAAATTTTTAGCAGCCAATGCTGTTATTTTGCTGACATTTAAATGGGCCATGTTAAAAGAACAGCAAATTTCTTCTCTTACTTTATTTTAATGAGTTAGTTACCTTTTCCTTCAGTGTAGCAACTTTTTCTGTTAGATCCCTGATGACTCTCTTCTGCTCAGTGTTCTCCACTTCATAAACACTGCATTTCTTTAAGGCTTCATTCAGCTTAGTATTCAAAATAAAAGTCAATGTGATAGAAACGTATAGAATTGTATTAAAATTGTGATGTTACAGTTATAATATTAAATTTACCTAACACTGGAGTTTATGTTTTGAAATTCATAAACAAAGATAACTTAGCAACCCAAGCAAACATAACTACTTTCATGCAAAGCTCTGTGATGTGTCTAAGAAATCCTCACACCCAACTTCAAGCAACTACATGAAGCGAATAAAACTGTAAAGAAAGAGCAAAACCCTTCAGATACAGAAAACTGCAATATTGCTGCTGCGACACAAATAGGAACTTACGGCTAATGCTCACCAGTTCCAATCAATATTATTTCACAAGAACTTTAACTTACTTTTTGCTCAGTATGCACAGAATTTTCACCAAGCTCTTTGTTCAGAAGATCCTTTTCTTGAAGCAGTTGCCTCCAAGTTTCAATTTGCTCTAGTTTTTCTGTCGTGTTCAACAGCTTTTCTTCTTTTTCTCCAAGGGAAGTTTCAAGGAAGCTATTTCTGTCACTTCATCTAACAAGGAAATACATAGTTAGATATTTTGAACACAAAGCTCGCTTTAAGCTTTCTAGACTTATCAGCCCCAAACTAGGTTCCTAAAAGAATCATTATTTTTACACTTTCCATTTACACTTGCAACTACAAAAACAAGATTACTGCAACCTGAAGCAGGATCAACTCACACTTTGCAGGTGTTTTAAGAGATCATACTTCTCATCAGACGTCCAAGCTTGAAACAAAGAAAGCGAATCCTACACAGAGCTGTAAAGAACCTTCATCTTACCCTTTGAGCTGTTCATGCAAGCCAGAGATCAGAATGTGATGCTTTGCCGCATCTCGCGTTTGTTGGTTGCGTAACTGGGCAAGCTGAGTTTGCAAATGCTCATTCTCATTCTGCAACAAAAGAAGAGTGAAGCGGATTATCACGTACCAACACCCAGAACAGCACAAGATAACTGGAGTCACGAAAATCGGACTCTTCAGGAGATTTACATCCCACACGGTAACAGAGACCACTATTCTAGCACATGAGCAGATCATCAGTGCAGAACACAACACTGATACCAGCAGCTCAGATGTGATGTTAGTTCACACCGATGCAACTCACCTTGCAGAAACACCTCCTGCAGCAATGCTATGATAGCATGACCTGAAGGAGGACTGCTGTACACCCAAAGCAACACACACACACACACACACTGTGTTAAGGCAGCTTACTTCTCTTAAGAGGGGAAGCTACTGCTTTGAAAAAATACTTTCCTCATTGCTTTGAAGACAGTACCAAACTTGCAATTTATTTTTGCCTGTTTTTTAAGGTTGAAGGAATGCAAAAATCTGCATATGGGGGATTGTGGAGAAAAGAAACAGGAAGCAAGCTGCATTCACACAGGTTTGTGGTTTCATTTTTTTGGGGGGGTGGGGGGGTGATTTTTTTTTTGGTTTGTTTTTTTTTAAACACAGTGCACATCTCCTACTCTAGCCAGATACACTGAATCAATTCAAAAATAAAACCACAAAAAAAAACTGGCAACAACATCCAAAAACCAAAAGCAGAACATGTATCCAGACTCCACAGCAAACAGGACACAGAATCACACAGAATGGTCGGGGTTGGAAGGGACCTCTGTGGGTCATCTAGTCCAACGCTCCTGCCGAAGCAGGGTCACCTACAGCAGGCTGCACAGGACCGCGTCCAGGCGGCTCTTGAATATCTCCGGAGAAGGAGACTCCACAGCCTCCCTGGGCAGCCTGTTCCAGTGCTCCGTCACCCTCAGAGGGAAGAAATTCTTCCTCACGTTCAGACGGAACTTCCTGTGCTTCAGTTTGTGCCCATTGCCCCTTGTCCTGTCGCTGGGCACCACTGAAAAGAGCTTGGCCCCATCGTCCTGACACCCACCCTGCAGACATTTCTAAGTATATATTAGGTCCCCTCGCAGCCTTCTCTTCTTCGGGCTGAACAAGCCCAGCTCCCCCAGCCTCTCCTCGTGGGAGAGATGTTCCAGTCCTCTCACCATCCTTGTAGCCCTCCGCTGGACTCTTTCCAGTAGCTCTTCATCTTTCTTGAACTGGGGAGCCCAGAACTGGACAGAGTACTCCAGAGGAGGCCTCACTAGGGCAGTGTAGAGGGGAAGGAGAACCTCCCTCAACCTGCTGGCCACACTCTTCTTGATGCACCCCAGGATCCCATTGGCTTTCTTGGCAGCCAGGGCACACTGCTGGCTCATGGTTAACCTGGCAAACTTGTCACCTCTGATGAAAATACGCTAGCATTTTGCAGGAGGCAGAACACACCTGTACCGCCCTCAATAGCTGCCCTTCTTCATCTACACCAAACGTTACCTGTCTTGAAAGGTTTTGTTACAAGATTCTCAAATAATAATTAACATATCAGGTTGTCTTTCATCTTAAAATCATTAATTCTTTTTTATATTTGTGCAGCTTAACAGACAAAGAACTATGAGTAATGCACTGAACCTGAAGGAGTCTGAGGAAGAGATCAGTTGTATCATTTAGTGAAAGTAAGGTTTACAAGTTATCGTAGTAACTCATCAATCAGGAAATACTAAAAAATAACCTTCCTCATAAATATTTATTTCACGGTTCCTTTTGGTGCCTCCATTGAATACTTTTACAATATCAATAGATATCAAATTAATATCTGGTGTTTAGATTGTATACATATAAATAAGTATTAGTTATTACTTAACTTTTATATATTTGCACAGTTTCTTTTCTATAAATGTGTGTGTATATATGCACAGAAAAATAGTAATAATACACACACAGTTACAGAAAAGAAACTTGAGGGATGTAAGAAGAGGGACACTTCTGCCAGTAGTAACAAAATCTGTTTCAGGACCTTCTGACAAAGCCCCCCTAACAAACAATCATGAAAATCAGGTTGCCTTTTACTAGGTTTCTAAAACAAATAACAAATAACAAAGCTTACTTCCAAACAAGTTTCTCCCTGAGCTGAACAGAAGCAACAGGTTTCAACTTCAGAGCATAATCTAGCATGTGTACACCCTCTGCCAACAGAATGACGAAGCATAATGCCTTGACATGTTTTTGCTAGCTGCAAATGGGCATTTCTGTCTTACTGGAGGCTACGACTCCAAGAATATCAACAGAGAATAAAACGATTCTCTTCTATCATGAGGTTTTTACACAAACCGAAAAGCTCACCTGAAGAGTCTCCATTCTACCTTGAAGCTTCACTCTGTCTTCCAGATCCTGACAACGCTCTTCTAGAAGAAGAATTGGTTCCTGCAGTTGATTTCCTTCCATTTCCAACTCTTCAACCACACTCCGTAAACCTGCTTCTGTCAAAGAAGAAAAATTATTTCAAGAAAGGCCTGCTAACATTCCTCAAGTCTAGAAATGGTTTCAGCTTTTTATTCACAATTCTCCCCAGTGTTGGGAACAAGCAGACCTCAGCCATTTCCAGTGGAAGTGCCCGAGACCCTGCTTTTCCAAAAATTAGATGGCAAAAGTTCCCTCAGCTGCTGAAAAACCAAAATAAAGTTGCACAGCTCAAGAACTCGGAGAATCTGGCAGAAATATTCTCAACAATACTGTGGCTCATGTTACGTTAATCATAAGCTATCGATGTACTTGCAGGATCAGATCTTAAGCACTTGTTAATAAACAATTTAAACCGGTCTGTATCAAAGTTTGCAAGTGAGTCTGTTCCATTTCAACAGCGAGATATATTTGCAGCCTTTACCACTGATATAAAAACATTTGCATTGAAAAATAAGACTTTGATTTTTAAATTAAAAGCATACAGCAATGGAACACCATTCTGTTTTGTAACATAACTGTTACAGATTGGAAGCACAGTCCCAGGAACAAGACTCGTAACTGAAAAAACACATGGCCTTGCCACACAGGACATTTCACGGGCACCAAGGCTCAACCAACTCCAGTGTGCAGACGTATTTACGTTCTGCTTCTGAACCAAAACTAGGCAGCTCATCCAGCACGCACATGCTTTGAAATGAAAAGGAAGAAAATGCAAGCCAAAAAAATGCAACAAAGATTAGAATACACCACCAGTGGGTTGTTAGTTGAATTTGGAAACAAAAATAGACACAAAATACAGATGCTGTGCATGCTTTCATAAACTGTCTAGTCGCTATCACACCTGCGTTAGGTGAAGTGTACTCTGGCCACCAGTCTCCCATGTTTTCTCCTTCAGCTGAATCAGTGCTATCCAAGGTGACGTGCAATTCTTGAAAGCTTTGCTTTCCATCAAAGTTGTATTCTTCCTACGCGTAAAAAATGAGAATGAAGTTCAATTTAAAGAGGAAAAGAAGCAAGGGTAAAATACATATCCTGTTATTAAAAGCATAGTTTCAATTCTAAGTCCTAAAGCTCAGCAAGTGATTGAGGTGCCTGAATGTCAGCATACGGGAGCGCTGTGGACACTAGAGCAACCTGCCCAGCTTCTAGCTAGTATTTCCAGAGAAGCCAAGCCTCCCACAGGTTTTGTGCGGTATCAGCCAGGACTTTTAAGACACCCCTATGTTTGGATACCTTCATTGGTCCCCTGATTTCTACAGTTAACAGGGTCCTCTGAATTTCAGGGTAAAGGATTGGAGTTCACTAAATTTAAGATTATTCTGCCAGTGGTATGTTCATGTGACAGTGACATCCTAATTCTTACAAAAGATCTTCATTTTCTCGTGTGTCTTACAGCACCACCTACCTAGAAGCAAACCTGAATGAACTGACACCACTTACTAATAAAAGTAAAGCTCCACCAACAGAGAGATTTATCAAGATTGTATCTAAACCAAAAAAAATGGCCTTAACACATGAAGAATGCACACAGCTTCAAGCATGCGAATTACTCCAGAGTGAAGCTCGTTATTGTTCAATGTAAAATTAAGTAGACTCCCTACTCAAGGAACAGAGAGGCGTGATGCCATTGGAATTTCTCGCCTTCTGGCTACACACCCGATCATTAAATTTACCAAAGTTTTCACTTATACAACCAATCTAAGTTCTTAAGCCCTTCGTGTATTTAACAAAAACCCCTAGTTTTATTAGCATAGAGGTAAAAATAAATTCTTATCTCTTTTAACCCACCTGAAGCTTGCTGCTGCTCCGATTGCTTTTTCTTCTTGCTTGCTGCAGCCTGCCCATTCCTTGAACTGTGGTCGGTTCCTCCTCCAGCTCCTGTTGCCCTGAGACTATGGCTGCATCAGAGCAGCCAGGAAAGAACCAGTCATCCTCAATCAGTTTTGTGCCACAGGAAGGCTATCACATTTACATCAGACACTACTACATAAAGAGAGACCAGGGACAGGCTGAAGTCCCTATCAATGACTGACAGCAACAAGATTAAAGAAGCAATCCATCGCGTTCACCTTGTGATTTCCCTCCAACATTACTACGTAGAACATCAGAATAAAGTCTGCAGATCTCGCTAAGAAGCGGCAAACTGAAGTCTAACTTTACTTCTTCATCAGCTCTAAATGAAGACTTTATACAGGAGACTGGAAAGGGTGAGGTTATGCTGATACTCAAAAAAAAGCCAAACAATTCAAATGCCAAACTAGATCTCGTTTCAATTTACCAGGTTGAAATATACCTGATTTGTACGACAAAGGCATCCATCAGCTGAGACAACTGTGGTTTTTACAATCTGAACAATCACGTTAGTTTTTACGGAAATGACATACGTCCCTTTCAGCTTTAATTTTAGTACGAGCTACAAAGCCAGATCATTTGAGGAAGTCACAAGCATCTGTTACACTGCAAACCGGCATCAAACCATCTTATCGTAAATTAATCATACCATTCTTCTTAAGACAAAGATAAGAATCACTTTGAAATAAACACACTGAGTAAATTCAGAATATGAAAGCTTAGGTAGGCATTCTGTTCATTGTTAGAAATGATTTTTCATTTAAAGTACATTCCCATCTGTTTTGTGATAGGACAAAACACGTTTGGGGTAACAGATGAAGAAACAGACGGCTCATGCAAAGCAGACAGGACAGAACAGCCAGCGAAAAGACACGACAGTAAAGGTGGCTCCATACTAACTGAAAATTACACGAATCAGATAGTTACAAATTTAGCTTTCAATTTAACCACATCACTCCACGGTTGTTCTCACAGCATGCAAAATGCAGGGAACTTATGTCGATGCATCTGTGAGGTAAACACCAGAAACTATGAGGAGATTCAGCCCTGCTGGAAATAGTCAGCTTTCATCCCAGCTGTCCAACGATTACTTCTACCACGAATTTCATCAACACACAATTCTCTAACACCTACTAGACTTAAGTTCTTCCTGTGATATTTCAAAATTGCATACTTCACATGTTGTCACAAAAGACTAGAGGAAAAAAGTCAAAGAAAAAAATTAATGACCCTCTTAAAATGAGGACTGCTAAATTGGATTCTGCTTCTGGTTTTAATTACATTTTGGCTTTTGGCACTGTCACATTATCTGCATTCATTTTACACACCTTTGTTTCTTTTCAAGTATAGATTCTACAGGGATTTTTTTTTTATAAATTACACAAACCTCTTCAAAGACACAAAAATTGAAGAAAATTGCCACTGTCACATTCTCCTGCCATTCCAAGAGCTGATTCTGCAGTTCATCCACACTACCTGATTCACTGGCCTAACAAGAGAAATTGCATAGGAAAACATATTTACCAAATCCCACTGCAAATGTAAATAAAAAGTAGTAACATCCAGCAACCATAACAGCTAAATGTGACCAACGCTTCCAATGTGCCTTTGTCAGCTATCTTACAATTTTTGTAAACAGATATAATTTTTGCACTCTCACTAACGATATTTTGAATAAATTCACATAAACTCCTACCCAGGTTTATATCTGAGCTATGACACTGTGCTCACCAAAATGGCTTTTACAGGCTCTATTGTTTGTCTTTTTCTTTCTTTACTGTATCTAAACTAATTCCCTGTGTGCTACTGAACAGATGTGGTCACATTCAGGATCAAAAGTAGCATTTTTGTTACAGATAACATCAAATTATGTACAACACTGTTCATCTCAGTATGTCCCACATGGCAAAACGCAAACGCTGAGAGGTCAGGCACACTGCATTCAAACCTGAGATTTAGCTTCCAAGAGAGCTGAAGAGCTTGGTAACGTCAAGGAACCGATAACATCAAGGAATGGCTCCCCACTGCCACTTTTTTTTTTTTTTTTTAAAGTATTATTTAACAAAACTGTTGTTGTTTGTCTTGGCCTGTAAATCAGCTGCTAACACCCAGAAACATTTCCCATTAAGTGCTCGAAACTTCAGCTATTTTTCAGTCAGGAAGAAAACCATAGTGTTTTTCCATGCTCTCATGCTAAGAAGTGTGCCAGACAGCTCACAGCACAAGTGAAAGTGATCTGCCAAGCAGTCATTTGTGCCCTGAATGATTCCAATAATCCAAAAATGCTACCAGCCATAGTATGTGCACATTTTTGCACCTTCAAACATAGCGCTACAAGAAAGAGGCGTCTGGCGGTTCTTCAGCTAGAATTCTGCACAACTCCTTTCACTGTTACACACAAGTTCCTCCGTGCCCAAACACCAGCCGCATCCTCAAACTCCTTCCTTGCATAAAACTTTCAGCTTCAATTATCGTCAGCACAAACCACCTACTGCTTCATTACTCTCATTTTGTCTGATCACCATATAGATCTTTACTCAACGATCACCCAAAATTAAAAATGGCATTTCTTAACTATTGAGATAAAAACACCACAGCCAAGACACCACCTTTTCCACCACACAATGGAAGTATTTTTAGTGTGTTTACTTACATTTTCCATATAGGTAGCATCTTTTCCTTGGAAACCCTATCTTTCTTTGCTTTGAATATTTTTAAGACTTCCAGTTTGCTCCTGGAACAAGCTACATTTCTCTTCACTGCCTCCAACTCTCTTGCTAAGGTTCTGAACTAGAATCTGCATGCTTTGGAGCGAGGATTCTTTAACAGCCAGCTCATTCTTTAGAATGCAAACCAAAAGACAATTAAAAGAAGGGACCCAGAAAAAAGATACAGTAATCATCATGAAGCTGACTCCTAGCCCTTCCCTCAGAGTTAGAGCAACATTCAACTCAAAGCTCAGATTTGGTTTGAATTGGAATGAAATTTGTCAGCACCTTCTGAAGTCGATACTAATACACACAAATGATACTGACAAAAGTAATAAAGAAATATAGATCTACTAACATAAATGAAAATAATCAGTAAAGAATTTGGATTCACGTGAAGAAGTGCAGAGGATTTGTGCTTCAGAGAAAGATGCACCGTATAACGCAGCAGAATTTGCTGATTCCTTGAAATCTCTATGGAGATTTTCTATTTCAGCTGCTAATATACCTTCAGTTCTTCATTGGGCACGAGTATTCCATTGGCAACACCACTTGATCCACACGCTGTCTGTAAATCCATGATGTAAGCATCTCTTTCAGCTCACTTCTTCTCTATCTCTGCCAGCGTGGCATCCGTTTCAGCCCCACGACAGCGCTGGGCCTCCAGTTCAACACTCTGAAAACGAAAAGACAGCACTGCTGGTCATGTATACTTCCACCATCTACAGCACAGAAGAACGGTTTAAATGTTTCCTTATTGCCTCTTTTAGGGTACTGAAAAAATTACAATCGCATTTCTGACCTGGTTCAGTTTTAACTGTAATCTTTAATTACTGAGCCTTTCTCTCTGAAATTCTGCAGCATTCACATTCCTGCCGCCTTCCAGTGTCAACAGCCACGTCCACAAAACCCATCACTGCACACAACAGCTACAAACCATAACACGAAATCATCCCTTGAAAGAAAGAGAGGGACGGGGAGCAGGACAGAGAAACGGAGAGAGAAAATAAGCGATGGGGAGCAGGGCAGAGCACTAGGAAGAGGAAAATAAGACAAGGCAGAGGACCGAGGAGCTCAGAGAGAAAGAAGGGTCGAAAGGAAACGCCAGAGAGGTAGAGAAATCAAGAAATACAGGGACGAGGAGCCTTGCAGAGACGGAGCACGAAAATGTAGGGACGGTGAGCGCGAAAGAGGGAGAGAGAGACGGGGGCAGGGGAGGAGATGAAGAAGAAAGGAGAGAAAAAGATGGCAACGGAGCGCAGGGGACACAGACAGAGAGAGAAAAAGGAGAGTGAACAGGAAAAAAGGGACCGAGAAACAAAGAAAGGGTCAGATCTAGACAAAGAGACCAAGAAGGGGGCGAGGGGCGTGTGTGCAGGGAAACCCCAAAACAAACCAGCAAGGGGCTAGAGAACAGAGAGGGAGAGAAAGAGAAGAAAGGGCCATGAAGCAGGACAGAGAAGGAGAGAAAGGCAAAAAGGGAGAGCAAAAAGAGCCGGCTGGACAGGGAGGTACAGCAAGAAACGACCGGACAGCCAGCAGGACACAGAAATAGAGACAGGGAGCCGGCTAGAGAAATTCTGGAGGGAGAAAAAGAGGGAGAGGGAGCAGGACACAAACACAGACAGAAGACAGGAGGTACAGGGAAAGGAAAAGGAAAAAGAAAAAAAAAAAAAAAAAAAAAATCACAGCAGCGTGGGAGAGAGAAGGATCCAGGGGAGGGCCCGGGACGCAGAAGAGGGGCGACAGGGCCCCGAGGGCCCGCCACTCACCGCAGCTCTCGCTCTCCGCGCTCCCGGGAGACTCTGCCGCTTCAGACGCTTCTCTCTCCTGCTCTCCTCCATTCCTCTTCCCTAACTCCGGTCGCTTGGCTGTCCCCCACCTAAGACAAAACGTCCATGTCTCGCAGCTCTTACGAGACAAGGCTCCCTACGCACGTAGCCGCGCTCGCGCGCTCCACAACCGGACCATGCTGCTGCTGGTGACACATACAGACCCTGCGGGGCACGCTGGCGGCCTGGCCTGCTGCGGGCTACCAAGAGGGAGCCTTCCTCACCCGCACAGGCAGGCTCTCTCCTGCCTGCAGCCCCAGCCAGCTGCCAGCCAGCTGGCCTTCCATTTCTTCTTCTTCTTCTTCAGCCTTCTCGGGACTCTCCAGCTTCAGCCGCGACACCTCCTGCCCGCAGCCACTCAGCGCTCCGCCTCTCCCTTTTCGCCCCCACGCCGCCAGCACAGCGAGGCCCGGCACACGCAGCCCACACAAGCCCGGAGCGGGCGCAGCCAACGGCATCCCCAGGCCACGAACGGACAAACGCGTCCTCAGCGCGGCCCCTGCCACACACAAACAAGCAGCGGCCACCGCCTTCAGGGAGGCCGAGGCACGCTCCAGGGCCAGCGTGCCGCCCGCACCACGGGCCTTGCGGGAGGCCGGGCGCTCCGGGACAGGCTTCAGGGGACGTGCTGCAGCTGCGGGCGGCTGCGCGGGGCGACAGGGGCCGGGGGAGCGCTGCCGGCTTGGGGGGGGGGTGCCCGCCTCCTTCCCCCCTTCCCTTCCGTCACCTCCTGCCTCTGGCCCCGGGGCTGCCCGCACCCGGCTCGCCTCCTGCAGCCTGCCGCAGCGGCCGGCTCCAAGCTTCCCGTCCCACCACCCTCGGGCACCCACCACGCACCCCCGCACCCGCCGGAGGGGAGCCCAGGCCTCACCGCTGGCCTCTCTGCTCCCCCGCCGCCCCGACACCCGACAACACACCGCCGCCACGCTGCTCCGCCGCACCGCGCATGCGCCACGCGCCGACGGCGCGCCGGAGGGGACACACCCCGCGCCGAACGCCGGCCTGCAGTACCGCGTGGCGCCCACGCGGCGGCGCCAGCGGGTACGGCGGGTACAGCATCCTTATGGGGGTGCGTCCTCCTGGCTGGTAGAACAACTCTTACAAATGCACGAGAAAGGGAGGTGTAGAGCATAACTACTGTTCTCAGTCTCGGAAAACACCCATCACTGAAATGTTAGTCTCATTTTAGCATCAAAAATTAGAAGTAACTTGCTAATTTCTATGACATCCATCCACCGTGGTTTTTTAACGGATGCAAGCAAGCCAAACCACCCTCAGAGGTGAATGAGCACAGGTGATGTGTAGAGGAACAGCACTACTTATCGCCGACAGGACGCGACGGAAGTATTTAAAAGCACTTGCGATGGACAATAGAGGGGCCAGCTTCCTCATACTCATCTTTGCTGACCCACATTTGCTGAAAAGTGGACAGAGACGCCAGTATTGAACCCCCAGTCCAGACAGAGTATTTACATTCTGCTGGTGCAATCATCTAGAACAGACGCACAATCTGTTGTAAATAAAGTGACAAGCAGCTAACACAGTAAACATCTCTTTGGAGGAAACAACTAGGTGAAACGCTTTTCATCATCAAAGCACAACTCCAATGAAGTAAAGCACCGAAGAGGTAGAAAGGCTGCCATATTTTGTCTTCCACCTTGAGTCGACAGAGCTGCTATAACGTTACTATGAACAGACAAATACTGCAGCCCGTTGAGAGATCTGCAGATGGCCTACAACACAGCTACCAAAAAATTACAAACGTATACGAAAGAAAAGTAAAGGTTTGAAATATTTATCCAATTTGGTTGTAAATAAAGACCGCTGGGACAACACTGCACAGAACGGTCGGAGCATTTTTCTAATGATAAAGGAATTCTTTTACGTAAAAAGAATCCCAAACCCCAAAACACTGAGATACACTGGCACTGTGTATCTAGCTAAGCACTAGATGTGAAGCTAGAAGACCTCCCGCTGATTCCCGCCTGAGCCACTCAATTGCTCAAATACACTGCATGTACCCCTGCTCCTGCGTGCTCCCGTTTCCACGCCTGCCACTCCACGTCATGCCCGTGCAACATGTCGTCTGCTGCCTGACAAACATGGCCTCTCTATTTCACTACACATTGCCTTGCTCCAAGGCAAAAGGGTCCTTCCAAACAGCTAACAAGCCGCAGACTTTGCACGCTGCTTGGATTTTGGATTTATTCTTTCACCCTTTTCTCTGATAGCCAAGCCTTGAAGCCTACAATATCCCCTGTATCTTCTCAGGTTGGTCATGTTCCCTTTAGTATTTACAGCTCCATCTTCTCTAGGTTCATCCCTACCTATCTTGCTGTTCTGTGGTGTCTTTCAAGGAGCCCCTTTCTCCTTCTTAGCCCTATTTCACTGCGAAGCCCACAGGACTGTCTTCCTTAACTGTTCTTTCACATTTTCTCAAAATGACCTCAGAAACTCCCATGGCTTCAGCAACCATTTCTATTCCAGTACCTCTCCAATCCCTCTCTTCATTCTGCTTTGGCTGTTAGGAGGAAAAAAGAGGCATGAATTAAGCAGGCTGTCCGAGGGTCTCCTAACATCAGGGCCTGGGATGCAAGACCTGCACATTCCCTTGTGGACATTTGCATTTGACTATAGGATCTAACTTTCCAACAAAAGCTTCTTCTGGAAGCGCAGGTGTGCAAAATTACCTGAATCTTCATAGCACTTGGAGCCACAGCGGTAATCTCTTTCTGCATACGATCGCCAATCCCAGGATACATCGTGGTTCCTCCAGAGAGGACGTTATTGGCATAGAGATCCTTACGGATGTCGATATCACATTTCAGAGTACTGTTGTAAGTGGTTACGTGGATACCTGCAGATTCCATCCCTGAGTGGAAAGAAGTTTCAACACATGTGATTTCTCTTTCTTCCCTTCTTTTTCTTACTGTTCAAATGAAAGGGAAGCTCAGTAGTCCAAGAAAATTCCAGGAAAAAAAACCTACGTGATGCTCAGGAGAGCATCTCGTGGTACTGTTCCTTGCTAAAGAAAAGGAACAGACCAGATAAAGTCCAAACTGTGTTCCCAGGACTGTAAGTACTAGACTTTTAAACTAGCTTAACACGCATATTTTGACAAAGATCTGTGATCCAGGAAGTCCCGATTTCCACCGCTACGTTTCTGACACCACTGTTGAACACCAACGCTGATCCTCGATACACTTCTGGCAGCCAAATCCCCCCACCTCCTAACGAGCATTTCTCCTGCTGATGTTCAAATGCAGAATATTTGAACATCGCTCCTGCTGATGTTCAAATGCAGAACTTGGAGCTATATTAATGCTTCAATAGTTTGCTTTCTACACACAAACGCAGCTAGCTTTACCACTTCGTTTAATGGAAATCGTGCCAAACTGCCCGCAGTCATTTTGCTCACTCCTCACGAGTGGAATTTAAATTGAAAGTAGGAAATTTGTGTGAGGGCGGTACAAGTTACCATAGAAAGTGTCAGTCATCCACTGGATAGAATGGGAAATTTGACACTACAGATAAAACTACTGGAAAATCATGTACGATTTCATTTTGTACGATTACATTACAGATTAATATAATCAAACAATAACCTGAAGCAGCATCTAGATATAAAACCCACATAAGCAGCACCGTGCAGTTATACATCAGCCAGTCGAGATAAAAAGCACGATCTTCTGACAGTACTCTAAATCATCACCTTAGAAACTCTACTGCTCTTATAAGAGGCTGAAATCATCTTACGATGCAGGTACCTCTAAACTGACAGGCGCCTTCTCATCCAGCAGCTGTAGCAGCAGTGTTCATCGCTTCTAAAGAGCTGATTAAGTCAATAGAAGCTGCGTGTTTCTATGGACATTTGAGAATCAGTACCTCAGTTCCTATAGCTGCAGGTTGTCTATACTTCCTACGAAATTCTTCTTTTCATTCTCTGTCAAGTCCCTAGAAAGAAAAGCCCTGTCTCACCTATGAAGGATGGCTGGAAGAGAGTTTCAGGGCATCGGAACCGCTCATTTCCAATGGTGATGACCTGTCCATCAGGAAGCTCATAGCTCTTTTCAAGAGAGGAGGAGGAAGCAGCAGTTGCCATTTCATTTTCAAAATCCAAAGCCACATAACAAAGCTTCTCCTTGACGTCTCTCACAATCTCCCGTTCCGCTGCAGACAGCCAACAAGATTTTAATCAACATACAGTACAACAGCCAGGACACAGACTTTCTCATGCACATTTCCCTGAGTTCATGATGGTCGTGTGGTTCATTGGCCCTCTCTCTTGTCTCAGCAACATTACTTTCCCTTTGGATTACCAGATTTCCCTCATCGGCAAGTAACAGATATATTGTACTACAGAATACTGCAAAGATTAATGTTTACATGTCTATGTCACAAAACCTTGACCAGATCTCCCGAGGGTCACCCATTGCCAGCTACTAACTTTGTTCCTTTCTCTGTGGAAGAGGTATAATCAAAACACAACAACCCGTTCAATTTGCCAGTAACTCAGGATTCCCAAACGCGGTGGCATCCTTGTCCTTGATGCTCAACAAACACGCTGAAAGCCAAAGCCAGGAGCATCCCATTAGCTAACAGGAACCGTTTTTCCCAGGCCAACCTAGTGACAGGCATTTTGATGCATCTCACCAGGTACAGGCTTCCTGCATAAGATGACAAGTAACAGAGCAAACATATGCAAAGCATATCCAAAGCCCAGCTCATTACCAGTGGTGACAAACGAGTAGCCTCTCTCTGTCAGAATTTTCATTGAGTTAGTCAGTCAGGTATCTGCCCACCAGATCCAGTCTCACGATGGGGGCAAGGCACAGCCCTCATAGACAGGCACATTGTGAGTGACACCATCTCCAGAATCCAAAACTACTCCTGGAAAGTCAAAGAAAAGGAAAAGCTGGTTATTGCCCGCCGACACAGGGTCTCCACATACTCCGTATTCTCAACCGTGACACGCAACAACAAAGACGCTCACGTGACGATTGCTTCTGTCATTGCTGTAACTGAAGAGCTGCTCACGTGAGATGAAATTGTTGGCACAAACTAAGCATTTTGAGGAAAAAAAGACGTGTAACGTTCAGCAATTTGGTTGTATTGCTCTTGCTGAACGGATGCTAGCAATCGTGATCTTACACGTACGCGGAGACAACTTCACTTCAGACAACCCCCAGCGCTTTACAGACATGAAACAATGTACAAACTGTAAATAAACTTCTATCTATAAAATCAAAACTTGGAATCTGCCATTAAAATAAACCACCTCATTAGGGAAAAGATAACAAGAGTTTATCTGTGCACAGCCATGTCACTTCTATTCTTGGATAGGAAATGAAGTACATGTTTTCCACTCAAAATGAATAAGGCATTTCTGATGCCAAACATGCATACAAATAGTTGATTTTTAAACACAAAACAAGTATTTATGACAACTGTAATTCCTGTAAGCTGGCGATCTTTTTATACAAAATTATATGGTGGCATCAGGCTAGAGAGGCAGATGGCATTTTGATTTTTTTCAAAGTATACAAAGACTCAAGGGTTGCTAAGAAGTAATTTATCGTCTTAATGCTTGATCAGACTCTAAACAGCAATAAGAAGAGACCTCCATGCTAATTCTAATGATCGCTTAACAGCAGTCATGATTGTGTCATCAAAAGTCATCACTGATTTCAATGAAACTTTTTCATTTAGCTACCGATTGGGGTGTTTTTTCTTACTGGGAATGGAGCTTAACAATAGAGATATGTCTAAACTAAGAAGGAACCATGGGTTTGGCACAATCTAGTTAAGCCAGAGCCTCTTCTCCATCCTGTGCAATTAAGGGCAGTATCAAACTATCATCTTTCATCTGTTGATACAGCTGAGCTGCGGTCACCTGAGCTTTTGAAAGACACAGATCTACACCCATACCTGCCGTGAAGTTGGAAAAAACCAAAGAGGTACTTGCACAGCACCGTGGGAAGTGTTCAGTTGCCATATGGCCACCAGTTCCTCTCAACACACAGCTGGGTGCACCACAATCGACGTCTGTCTGTGTGGGCGCACGTGCACGCACATCCACGGGAGGAGGACAGGTGGAAAACACGACTCCCAGAAAGACTCACCAGTCCTTCTTCCAGATGCATACAGAGACAGCACCGCCTGAATTGCTACGTACCTGGCTGGCACACTGAACGTCTCAAACATAATCTGGAATTAAGGATTTGAAAACCTTTAGGATCTACACTCAAAAGTATCTGAAGGACAGTAATTTTTTTTTTTTCTTCAGTAAATACTGCCAGTTACTACTCCTGAGTCCCCTCCTGAACCGTGGTTCTTCTGTGAACAGCACGCTATGTTTTCTCTAGGATTTCACGAAAAATCACAGAAGTCAGCGGGTACCTTTCCATTAACCTCAGACTACGTCAGATTTTTAATGATAATATTAACTGAAGATGACACCCTGGGAGAACTTTTTTTACCCTGATGGCAGGACTGCATGAATGCAGCAATCTGAGGTATGTACGTATACACACACACCTATTTAAAAGATTTATAGAAGACGCAGATGGAAGAAACCACGAGGAATAATCTGTCTGTTCCCATCTCAAGGAGGAATCAGCCATTCCTGACACAGTACGATTGCCTCTTTAGGCCGTCGAGGGGAGCGAATGATTTTGCTTTTCCTTCTCTGGCAACTTGACTCGATAAGGAAGAGTACTTCAGAAACAGGAAAGAAAGACAGCACTTCTCCAGCAAAGTTCTGGTCCCTAAAACCACAAAAATGTATGAAGCATCATTTTTGCAATTAATGCAACAATGCACTTGACATCTGACGGCATTACAGTTCTACCCGAGTGCTATAGGCACGGGCCAGGTGCCACCAGTATCGGGGTCTGCCCTGCAACCAGCTCATGCTGTCCCATTTGTGGGGTTTAAGACATCGTGGGCTCTTCAGAGAATCCCTGCAAGAACACCCTGGAGATTTACAAACCAGGTTTCCTCACAGCAGGAACGTTTGGGGTTTTAAAGTTTGAGCTGCTTCAAGTTCCCGGTGTTCGATCCTTTCCCGTGTGCTTTACGAAGCAAGGCTGTGCCATAGGACCGACCCCAACGCTCTCAGATGAAATGGAAGCAGAATTTGACAGTACAACATTATTTAAGGTAAGAACAATCATTTTAGTTCTTGTTGATGTGCCTCTAACCGGAAGATTCTTTTTCACGTCAGGAAGCAGAATGATTTGATCGTATAAAATCATTAACAGCATTCATATAGCAATGTTTAACCATTAGTTCGAGTAGCTGGTCTTCTTCAACATTCATTCACGTTGCCATGAATCGTTATTTTTCTTCTAAAACCCTCAGGAAAAGGCTTTTAGAATGCAGTAGACCACCTACTTACCAGCAGCAGCCAACATTACAGAACTGTACCCAGACTCTGACTCCGTCAACGCAAGCCAGAAAGAAACTCCGTTCCCAAGTACCTCAGAAATGACATCGGAGGAGATACCGGAACTTAGGAGCAGAGAATTTTAAAAAGAGAAATGCTACAAAGCTTGGAGAGCTCAGCATCGCTCCTTGGCTCTGAAGAAAGCTGGACAGGACCAAGGTGTTCAGTCCTCCACGGTAAGAAATCATCTTGCCACTCGGTCGTGCACACAGCGTTTCACACCCAGCTTCCCGGGTAATGCTTGGGTCAGTACGGGCGCACTCAGAGAGACAAAATTCACAGGGAAAGCCCAGCACATCTGTGCAAGTTGCCGCTGCTTACACTTTTACTCACTATTGCTTAGATGCCAGAGAAGCAACTGACATTCATAAAATTAATGGTTGAATTCATGGTTGAATGTGGTTTTATTTAAAACAAATTGCCTCTGCAACCACACAGTCAGACCCGAGTTACCTTACACCAGGAGACTCTCTGGAATGCCTTCAAAGCCTGAAGCAAACAGCAGCCAAGTCCAGGAAGAAGTCTGTAGATCCCCAGAAGGTCTCAGACCAGCCGAAGCAAAAGCATTAAAATCGTGAGCTGTAACATGGAAAGAACTCTCGGGGCGACACTTACCCAGGAAAAGGTGACGATTTGTAAAAGCCTCTTTGTAAATGACATGATCTCACCTCCCATTACATTTATATCAGCTTCTGGAATGGAGTTCAGAGTATCTACACAGTTCAAGCCATTTTTTGAAACCTTATTTTTCCGTTTCTGCTTATCACAGTGACAGCAGAAAGGGCTGGATAAATCAGGGCAGAATTGCCAACACCTCTGGAGCCTTTCCCGCTCGCTAACCTGCTGTGCCTCATGCCAGAGGGTCACTCTCTCCCCTGAAGACAAGAATCCCTCACGCGAGCCCAGTAAGACTGCAAGGATTTGTAGGTCCGCTGTTGTCACTGCAAAGTGTTCTGCTCCACTCTCAAACAATTAGTTAAGAATAGCTTGTTATCATGCTGTTAACAGCCATCTTCAGGCTGGAAAGGGAAAAGTTTTACCATGTACAGTCCTCATGTTTCAACTGTACTTGCGCGTTTGCGTGGCGCACAGACTGAAGATAGCTGACTTCTCTCCGTGTTTGGGTGACGGCATGGCTGAAAACAGGCACCGAATCAGCAATCAGCCCTTCAGAAGAGACAAGCCGTTACCATTTTACAAAAAAAAAAAAGACAGCAGTTGTATAGGGAAAGATTGAATTTCTATAGATAAAACCTTTGCCAGGCTAAGAAACATTCTAGAACCGCCAGAAGAAGAAAGTTCACAGGATTTACCTCCAGCGGTAACTCCGGCTGGCAGCATCTCCCATTCCACATGACAAACAGAAGTGAAGCAGAACATCAGATACAATGTGGTACACGTTAACTCTGCAAATGGAAATCCCAACCAACCCCCCTTTCTTACCTGCCCTGTGACCGCGCAGCAGGCCTCGCGTACAAGCATCCTCGCACCTGAAGCGGGTAATTCGATTCACTGACATCTGCTCAAAGTCAGCCTTGTCCCTGCCCATCGGTAAAACCGATGGAACCCTTCCATTTCCATACTCATTAAATTTTTCTTGTCCCATGAGATTTTTAAGGATTTTAGTCTAGCACAGAGGAAATCAAACGGCTACTCCTTTTTGTGACCTTATGTCTACTCCTTCAGACTTGCTTTGTTTTGGTTGTACCTCCATTTCACACAGACGTGAATGGAAATGCAGAGAGAATAAACACCAACAAACAACAGTACAGGGTGTAAAAACAAGACTCGAGCTTCCAGTGGCCATCGTCTTCACAAATCAGCTACTTTTTCAATCAGCCAAGTAGTTGTGCAGTTTCAGAGAACACTGTCACAAAACTTGGATGTATTACTACGCAAGGCGAAACGCTCTATTACGTGTGTACAGAAACTGAATGCAAATCCTCCGCTTCTTACAGCCTCTTAGTTGAAAACCCGCCCTCTATTCGTTTGTACCTGGGCGCCACGTATGTCAAATACGTAAGGTTGTGTCTTTATAAGCCTCAATTTCACGTGTTGAGCAGCTGAGAAACATTTTGCCCCAAAGAAATGCAATAACTAAACCCACCAACAAGTGCAAGTGAATAAAAAAAATGAAAGCCAAAACAAACAAACAAAAAATACCCAAGACAAGCTACAGAAATTGCACCTTCAAACAACAGTAAAGGATCAAGAAGCTGAAGACATTTCTTCACGTCATCTCATTTTTGGATCTTTAATCATCACCTTAACTCACTACCACACACATGTCTGTGCACCTTGTCAGAGCCATTACAAACTGGGCGGCCAAAGAACAACCAACTTAAATCTTTTATTTTCAGCCAAATAAAAAAATAAAAAATCGAGCTCTTCCTTTATTGCACTCTATAACACTTCTTGTCACAACCAAGAAGCCAATAAACAGCAAAAGATGAATATTCCTTTAAAATCCATAGTTTAACTCTTAAAATAAAATTTATATAGAAAAGATATCATTTACAACCCATTCAGTAGTAATCAATCATTATGTACTCACAAACCATATTCAATAACTCGTATGCAGCAGTTTCTTTGTAGGGCAGAGGGGAATATTTTTCTCCTTAGCAAATATAATATCCCACTGTTAAAGAGCAATTCAAGTCTACTTTGGAGCAACTGTGATATACACAAATTTCTTTTTGTGATAGACACAAATTTATTTGGAGAAGCGTAAGATTCATTTGGGGTAACAAGAATATATACGACTGTGTCCAGTGCAGAGCTTAACTGCACCATGTGAAACGTCCATTACCTTGAACTGGCACACCATTACCGAAAGGGAAATAATTTACGCAGCAAATGCAGTGTATTCAGAGAACACCAGTGAGTCACAATAAAACAATACACAATAAAACAGCAAGATGTATTGTAACTAGATATGTGAGGAATCAAAACCAGGATTTGGCTCTGGCCGTCAGCAGCTTACAATAGTAAAGACTTCGCCCTCGGAGCCATCTTCTGAAGGAAAGGGCTGCTCCTTTCATCTGGTTAGGAAACAAAAAATTTCAAGTAAGCAGTCATAAGTACAGGTAAGATGCTTCACTGCAACTTAGATTGCCGAGGCACTATAAACCTTTTGCCTCTGATGCAGCAACGGATGCCACAGCACAGCTTGTAAGCGTAAAAGATTCAAAGCCCAAAGAAAACAGCATTAATCAATGGGGAGAGGAATGGATACAAGATATTTGTGTATTATGTAATTACATATGCACACGAGAAGTGAAAATGCATAATTATACGCATACACATTTTATTTAATGGCTGCATGTGTCATATAAATAGGATCAGTCATATTTTAATTTGGACATAGGTAAAGTGTTTCATGGCACGGTTTACACAGCTGCCTGTATTTGATTCTGATTCACCATCCACAACCCAAACAGAAAGAAATTAAGGACTTTTTCTTTCAGTAAAGTGTAGTTTCAGAAGCAGTTTGCTGCTTTGAATGGCTGTCTCTACGGACCCCCCCATCCTCGTGATACCTAACACAGTAAGAGGGTACTTCACACTCAGATTTTCAGAGAAAAGGCAGATTAGACACGTAGCTGCTTCATGCCAGTGCTTACATATAAAGAGGACAACGCAAAATCAGTGACTCCCAGTCACTCACAAGGGAAATCCACACTCCAAGAATGTGCGACAGTTGAAAGAAAGGTATAGCAGAGGGAAGACAGGAAAAAGAAAGGAGCAGCATGAGGGCGATCACGAGCTGCACTGTCTGCAACCCAGTCTATAACTAGCAGTACACGGTGTACACACCACTTTTAAGTATCTCATCATTCAGGAGCTTTAAAAGCTTTCACTTACCTTTCGCACAATAACACGTTCACCAGGACTCAGGATTAAGGCTTCTCTTTCCTCCTCGGTTTCCATCTGAAGAGCGTATTCGCTAGCTACAGACCTGTAACCGCTTACTTCACATCTACAGAAAAATTACAGGGAGACAGCGGAGCACTGAATTAGCTACTCTTGTAAAGTACTGAATTCACAAAAGAAACATTGTTTTGTATACTTACATTACTGGTGAAAGGTCTCCACAAAAAGCAGGAAGACTTAGTTGATGTTGCCAGGCCCTTTTCAGTCTCGATTTGCAATCTACTCTCAGGGTGTTTCCTTTATTCAGAATAAGCCCCATCATCGCTACCTGACTGAATGGTGCTTTTCAGATGATGGCAGTGATGGACACTTTATGTAGGCAGATGGACGATGGTATTTTAAATCTAAACAGTGGCTGCACTAAAGCTGTTAGATGTGAATTCTTTTTCTAACTTGGAAAAAGAGAAATATCACTGACTATCGAGTCCAAAATCTGAAGCAAGAAATTAAATTTAAAAAAATAATCCCAAAGCCCCTCACATTCTCTTGATCCACAGAGTTAGACCTCGCTTTATAGCACAGTTACACATGCATTTGCAATGCTCCAAGTACTGTGGACTCACAGACAGGTTCTATTATTTGTTGTCCTACTTCTTCTATTACTTGCTCAGAAATCTAACACCCACAGGAAAAACCTATCACTAATCTCACTAAAAATAAAAGACAAAAACTCTGACGCTCCTCTTTCCAGTTCTCTAGTACGCGCTGCATTTACTCCAGGCAGAGGGTAAATGAAAACATCACCATGCATTCATCCAGGATGGCTCTGGCTCTCTGAACGTGCAAGTTATTTCCAACCACCTAAGAGTTTATTGCAGCCATCTGTCACATACTTCAAAAGTGTAAGAAAAGAAATACCTTTTACAGACACTTTTCTTTCAATAGAAAAAAACACCTTTGACAGACAGCAGTAATTTACCTGTGACTTCGCTCCTCACAGAGTCCAAGAGCCTCTTCCGCAGATTCTCTCCTCCTCCTCTCTTCTGCCAGTGTTTCTGGCAGCTGCGAGAGCGCCTGCTGCACCGAGTCGTGCTGTTGCTCAGTCTCTGCAAGCCTATGACAAAAGGAAATCCAAAATCAGTATTTTACATACTTCAAGAATTACTTCCGTCTTCTTTTTTGTTACGGAATGTTCTTTTTAGTGATCAACGCTTCATTAGAATGAGATGCTTTAGACTAGATCTTGAAATAAAAGTCACCAGTAAGTATGTATCTTTACAAAAACAAACCAGAAACATTACCAGATGAGAACAATTCAAGAATATGGCTAGGATTCATTTAATCCACTGTATAGCCACGGCTTTCCCTTTGCCCCCAAACACCTTAGGGGCATAGAAAAGCATTACTTTCGCACTTACAACACAGCTGTTAGGAAAACAATATTGCTAATACATGCTTGCAGTCCTGACCTTTTTCTGAGTTCATTTAGCTCCATGTTGTCTATTTCAACAACAACCGCACATCTTTCCTGTGGAGCTCCAGGGGGAACTTCTGCTCTAGTTTCATCCTAGAAAATATTAAAGGGGAAAAAAAAAGCCAGTCAATATCTTTCTACTTGCTAAAAATCTTTATTTCGACTAAAGAAGCCACAAGCACCACAAAGCAGTGGAGTAAACCAACCTTTGTGCCACTTCATCTTCTAATTTCCAGAGCTGCAATTTTCCAAACCTCTTTTCTAACGGAAAGTTGGTGAAGAATCCTGCCCGTGTGTGCTGCAGGACTTGAAGGACACGTGTACACTGCGTAACGCAGCCGTCTCTGAAGGGTGAGCAAAGCATCCACACAGCCACGTCCTCATTGATCACTGACCACAGTTTCGTCAGTAATGCAGCTGTTTGTTTATTTTTTACTTTACAGTTCTCCTTGTCTGACTTTAATTCTGTTTACACAAGAGTAAGGGGTGTCTTATGTATCTATCCATGTCCTGGGTTCGGCCAGGTCAGGGTTAATTTTCACTGGAATCCAGGAAGGGACACAGCCAGGCGCGCTGACCCAACCTGGCCAAGCAGAGCAGGGTATTCCATACCGTGTGCCCTCATGCTGGGTGCCGCTGGGGGGGGAGCGGGGCGGCGGGAACTCGCTTGCAATTTCCAGTCTGAGCCAAGAGGGGTGTTTTGAAGAACACAAGTTTTACAGCACTAACTTTCACATACACCAGACACCACCAATTGAGCAATATTTCTGTGTTGATACCAGCTCAGACTCACATGAGCTACTGAGGATCTCGGCTGTTGTTCTAAGTTACCTTTGGATTAATCTGCTGAAAGTGCAGCTCCTTCTGCTTTTATTTGCTCCGCCAATTTTTCATCTTTCCCTTCAAGATCTGCCTGCAATTGCTTATTAACTGAAGCCTTCTCTCGTGTCTCTATTTCCATCCTGTTCATTTAAGTATTTCATTTAACTGGTTATTAAGTTCTTTGCAACATGTCTCTCTGGCTTTCAGATCTCCAGTTAATTTAACTTTCGTCTCTTCATTTTGCTGCTCCAAAACCCCAAGCTTCTGCTCTAATGAAATAATGCACTCTTGTTTCTCCTGTAATTCTTTGGTAATTGTCTCCTGATGTTCAGTATGCTCTACATGCTTCCTAGATAACTCAGCCAACTCTTCATCTTTTTTAGCATTTTCCAAAACTAGTTTGTTGTATGAATCTTTAATTGATTTTAACTCATTTTCAAGTGTTTGTGCTTTAGTCTCTTTCTCTTTAAGCAAATTGTCCCATTTTTCCTTTAGAGCATTGTTTCCCTCAAGCTGAGATTTCAAATATTCACTTTCTTTTCTTTGTTCATCCTTAGTTTCTTGCAGCTTTTCAGATGATTTACTAATTTGTTCTTTCAGCAAAGTAATTTGTGACTCACACTCTGCAAGTATGTTATGGTATGCGACCTTGTTGGCTTTGAGTTCAGAACGGAGCTCCTTCATTGTCCTGCTGGTCTCGCTGCTTTGTCTTATTAATTCCTCATTTTCTTTGGTTTTAGCTTCATTCTCAACTCTCACTCTTTCTAGCTCCAGTCTCATTGTATTACTTTGCTCAGAAAGGACAGATATCTTCAGGCTTGCATCTCTGATATCGGCTGTTTGTACTTCTTTCAGGAAACGAGTTTCCCTTTCAGCCTTTGATAAAGCCTCTTCCATCCCTTGTATTTCTTCCTCTTTGCATTGCACTTGACGCTTCAGGACCATCACCTGTGCGGCACATTCTGTCATATTGCGAGACAGGACAGACACCTCCCTGTCTTTTTCTGCCACTGCTTCTTCAAGATTATCAATTTCTCTTTCGCGTTTCTGGAGATCTTGAAGAAGTTGAGATCTTTCCTCTAAATGGCTTGTATTCAATTTGTCAAGCTCTTCATTTGTCTGGTCCAGATCCAGCTGCATCGACTCTACCACGTCCTCTTGTTTCAAAGTCTAAACATCAAGAAAATAATGTTACCAGAATACTTCAAACATACGTTAGAGGGAGAATGGAAGTTACACTCCACATGTAGAACAGCTATCTAAGGTAATCAATCTGTACCCAACCGTACAGCCACAAGATAACCACGTTATTCTGTGGACTGTTTTAGCACACAGAAAGTTTAGTCTATGAAATTTTTAGCAGCCAATGCTGTTATTTTGCTGACATTTAAATGGGCCATGTTAAAAGAACAGCAAATTTCTTCTCTTACTTTATTTTAATGAGTTAGTTACCTTTTCCTTCAGTGTAGCAACTTTTTCTGTTAGATCCCTGATGACTCTCTTCTGCTCAGTGTTCTCCACTTCATAAACACTGCATTTCTTTAAGGCTTCATTCAGCTTAGTATTCAAAATAAAAGTCAATGTGATAGAAACGTATAGAATTGTATTAAAATTGTGATGTTACAGTTATAATATTAAATTTACCTAACACTGGAGTTTATGTTTTGAAATTCATAAACAAAGATAACTTAGCAACCCAAGAAAACATAACTACTTTCATGCAAAGCTCTGTGATGTGTCTAAGAAATCCTCACACCCAACTTCAAGCAACTACATGAAGCGAATAAAACTGTAAAGAAAGAGCAAAACCCTTCAGATACAGAAAACAGCAATATTGCTGCTGCGACACAAATAGGAACTTACGGCTAATGCTCACCAGTTCCAATCAATATTATTTCACAAGAACTTTAACTTACTTTTTGCTCAGTATGCACAAAATTTTCACCAAGCTCTTTGTTCAGAAGATCCTTTTCTTGAAGCAGTTGCCTCCAAGTTTCAATTTGCTCTAGTTTTTCTGTCGTGTTCAACAGCTTTTCTTCTTTTTCTCCAAGGGAAGTTTCAAGGAAGCTATTTCTGTCACTTCATCTAACAAGGAAATACATAGTTAGATATTTTGAACACAAAGCTCGCTTTAAGCTTTCTAGACTTATCAGCCCCAAACTAGGTTCCTAAAAGAATCATTATTTTTACACTTTCCATTTACACTTGCAACTACAAAAACAAGATTACTGCAACCTGAAGCAGGATCAACTCACACTTTGCAGGTGTTTTAAGAGATCATACTTCTCATCAGACGTCCAAGCTTGAAACAAAGAAAGTGAATCCTACACAGAGCTGTAAAGAACCTTCATCTTACCCTTTGAGCTGTTCATGCAAGCCAGAGATCAGAATGTGATGCTTTGCCGCATCTCGCGTTTGTTGGTTGCGTAACTGGGCAAGCTGAGTTTGCAAATGCTCATTCTCATTCTGCAACAAAAGAAGAGTGAAGCGGATTATCACGTACCAACACCCAGAACAGCACAAGATAACTGGAGTCACGAAAATCGGACTCTTCAGGAGATTTACATCCCACACGGTAACAGAGACCACTATTCTAGCACATGAGCAGATCATCAGTGCAGAACACAACACTGATACCAGCAGCTCAGATGTGATGTTAGTTCACATCGATGCAACTCACCTTGCAGAAACACCTCCTGCAGCAATGCTATGATAGCATGACCTGAAGGAGGACTGCTGTACACCCAAAGCAACACACACACTCACACTGTGTTAAGGCAGCTTACTTCTCTTAAGAGGGGAAGCTACTGCTTTGAAAAAATACTTTCCTCATTGCTTTGAAGACAGTACCAAACTTGCAATTTATTTTTGCCTGTTTTTTAAGGTTGAAGGAATGCAAAAATCTGCATATGGGGGATTGTGGAGAAAAGAAACAGGAAGCAAGCTGCATTCACACAGGTTTGTGGTTTCTTTTTTTTGGGGGGGTGGGGGGTGATTTTTTTTTTGGTTTGTTTTTTTTTAAACACAGTGCACATCTCCTACTCTAGCCAGATACACCGAATCAATTCAAAAATAAAACCACAAAAAAAAACTGGCAACAACATCCAAAAACCAAAAGCAGAACATGTATCCAGACTCCACAGCAAACAGGACACAGAATCACACAGAATGGTCGGGGTTGGAAGGGACCTCTGTGGGTCATCTAGTCCAACGCTCCTGCCGAAGCAGGGTCACCTACAGCAGGCTGCACAGGACCGCGTCCAGGCGGCTCTTGAATATCTCCGGAGAAGGAGACTCCACAACCTCCCTGGGCAGCCTGTTCCAGTGCTCCGTCACCCTCAGAGGGAAGAAATTCTTCCTCACGTTCAGACGGAACTTCCTGTGCTTCAGTTTGTGCCCGTTGCCCCTTGTCCTGTCGCTGGGCACCACTGAAAAGAGCTTGGCCCCATCTTCCTGACACCCACCCTGCAGACATTTCTAAGTATATATTAGGTCCCCTCGCAGCCTTCTCTTCTTCGGGCTGAACAAGCCCAGCTCCCCCAGCCTCTCCTCGTGGGAGAGATGTTCCAGTCCTCTCACCATCCTTGTAGCCCTCCGCTGGACTCTTTCCAGTAGCTCTTCATCTTTCTTGAACTGGGGAGCCCAGAACTGGACAGAGTACTCCAGAGGAGGCCTCACTAGGGCAGTGTAGAGGGGAAGGAGAACCTCCCTCAACCTGCTGGCCACACTCTTCTTGATGCACCCCAGGATCCCATTGGCTTTCTTGGCAGCCAGGGCACACTGCTGGCTCATGGTTAACCTGGCAAACTTGTCACCTCTGATGAAAATACGCTAGCATTTTGCAGGAGGCAGAACACACCTGTACCGCCCTCAATAGCTGCCCTTCTTCATCTACACCAAACGTTACCTGTCTTGAAAGGCTTTGTTACAAGATTCTCAAATAATAATTAACATATCAGGTTGTCTTTCATCTTAAAATCATTAATTCTTTTTTATATTTGTGCAGCTTAACAGACAAAGAACTATGAGTAATGCACTGAACCTGAAGGAGTCTGAGGAAGAGAGCAGTTGTATCATTTAGTGAAAGTAAGGTTTACAAGTTATCATAGTAACTCATCAATCAGGAAATACTAAAAAATAACCTTCCTCATAAATATTTATTTCACTGTTCCTTTTGGTGCCTCCATTGAATACTTTTACAATATCAATATATATCAAATTAATATCTGGTGTTTAGATTGTATACATATAAGTTATTACTTAACTTTTATATATTTGCACAGTTTCTTTTCTATAACTGTGTGTGTATATATGCACAGAAAAATAATAATACTACACACACAGTTACAGAAAAGAAACTTGAGGGATGTAAGAAGAGGGACACTTCTGCCAGTAGTAACAAAATCTGTTTCAGGACCTTCTGACAAAGCCCCCCTAACAAACAATCATGAAAATCAGGTTGCCTTTTACTAGGTTTCTAAAACAAGTAACAAATAACAAAGCTTACTTCCAAACAAGTTTCTCCCTGAGCTGAACAGAAGCAACAGGTTTCAACTTCAGAGCATAATCTAGCATGTGTACACCCTCTGCCAACAGAATGACGAAGCATAATGCCTTGACATGTTTTTGCTAGCTGCAAATGGGCATTTCTGTCTTACTGGAGGCTACGACTCCAAGAATATCAACAGAGAATAAAACGATTCTCTTCTATCATGAGGTTTTTACACAAACCCAAAAGCTCACCTGAAGAGTCTCCATTCTACCTTGAAGCTGCACTCTGTCTTCCAGATCCTGACAACGCTCTTCTAGAAGAAGAATTGGTTCCTGCAGTTGATTTCCTTCCATTTCCAACTCTTCAACCACACTCCGTAAACCTGCTTCTGTCAAAGAAGAAAAATTATTTCAAGAAAGGCCTGCTAACATTCCTCAAGTCTAGAAATGGTTTCAGCTTTTTATTCACAATTCTCCCCAGTGTTGGGAACAAGCAGACCTCAGCCATTTCCAGTGGAAGTGCCCGAGACCCTGCTTTTCCAAAAATTAGATGGCAAAAGTTCCCTTAGCTGCTGAAAAACCAAAATAAAGTTGCACAGCTCAAGAACTCGGAGAATCTGGCAGAAATATTCTCAACAATACTGTGGCTCATGTTACGTTAATCATAAGCTATCGATGTACTTGCAGGATCAGATCTTAAGCACTTGTTAATAAACAATTTAAACCGGTCTATATCAAAGTTTGCAAGTGAGTCTGTTCCATTTCAACAGCGAGATATATTTGCAGCCTTTACCACTGATATAAAAACATTTGCATTGAAAAATAAGACTTTGATTTTTAAATTAAAAGCATACAGCAATGGAACACCATTCTGTTTTGTAACATAACTGTTACAGATTGGAAGCACAGTCCCAGGAACAAGACTCGTAACTGAAAAAACACATGGCCTTGCCACACAGGACATTTCACGGGCACCAAGGCTCAACCAACTCCAGCGTGCAGACGTATTTACGTTCTGCTTCTGAACCAAAACTAGGCAGCTCATCCAGCACGCACATGCTTTGAAATGAAAAGGAAGAAAATGCAAGCCAAAAAAATGCAACAAAGATTAGAATACACCACCAGTGGGTTGTTAGTTGAATTTGGAAACAAAAATAGACACAAAATACAGATGCTGTGCATGCTTTCATAAACTGTCTAGTCGCTATCACACCTGCGTTAGGTGAAGTGTACTCTGGCCACCAGTCTCCCATGTTTTCTCCTTCAGCTGAATCAGTGCTATCCAAGGTGACGTGCAATTCTTGAAAGCTTTGCTTTCCATCAAAGTTGTATTCTTCCTACGCGTAAAAAATGAGAATGAAGTTCAATTTAAAGAAGAAAAGAAGCAAGGGTAAAATACATATCCTGTTATTAAAAGCATAGTTTCAATTCTAAGTCCTAAAGCTCAGCAAGTGATTGAGGTGCCTGAATGTCAGCATACGGGAGCGCTGTGGACACTAGAGCAACCTGCCCAGCTTCTAGCTAGTATTTCCAGAGAAGCCAAGCCTCCCACAGGTTTTGTGCGGTATCAGCCAGCACTTTTAAGACACCCCTATGTTTGGATACCTTCATTGGTCCCCTGATTTCTACAGTTAACAGGGTCCTCTGAATTTCAGGGTAAAGGATTGGAGTTCACTAAATTTAAGATTATTCTGCCAGTGGTATGTTCATGTGACAGTGACATCCTAATTCTTACAAAAGATCTTCATTTTCTCGTGTGTCTTACAGCACCACCTACCTAGAAGCAAACCTGAATGAACTGACACCACTTACTAATAAAAGTAAAGCTCCACCAACAGAGAGTTTTCTCAAGATTGTATCTAAACCAAAATAAATGGCCTTAACACATGAAGAATGCACACAGCTTCAAGCATGCGAATTACTCCAGAGTGAAGCTCGTTATTGTTCAATGTAAAATTAAGTAGACTCCCTACTCAAGGAACAGAGAGGCGTGATGCCATTGGAATTTCTCGTCTTCTGGCTACACACCCGATCATTAAATTTACCAAAGTTTTCACTTATACAACCAATCTAAGTTCTTAAGCCCTTCGTGTATTTAACAAAAACCCCTAGTTTTATTAGCATAGAGGTAAAAATAAATTCTTATCTCTTTTAACCCACCTGAAGCTTGCTGCTGCTCTGATTGCTTTTTCTTCTTGCTTATTGCAGCCTGCCCATTCCTTGAACTGTGGTCGGTTCCTCCTCCAGCTCCTGTTGCCCTGAGACTATGGCTGCATCAGAGCAGCCAGGAAAGAACCAGTCATCCTCAATCAGTTTTATGCCACAGGAAGGCAATCACATTTATATCAGACACTACTACATGAAGAGAGACCAGGGACAGGCTGAAGTCCCTATCAATGACTGACAGCAACAAGATTAAAGAAGCAATCCATTGCGTTCACCTTGTGATTTCCCTCCAACATTACTACGTAGAACATCAGAATAAAGTCTGCAGATCTCGCTAAGAAGCAGCAAACTGAAGTCTAACTTTACTTCTTCATCAGCTCTAAATGAAGACTTTATACAGGAGACTGGAAAGGGTGAGGTTATGCTGATACTCAAAAAAAAGCCAAACAATTCAAATGCCAAACTAGATCTCATTTCAATTTACCAGGTTGAAATATACCTGATTTGTACGACAAAGGCATCCATCAGCTGAGACAACTGTGGTTTTTACAATCTGAACAATCACGTTAGTTTTTACGGAAATGCCATACGTCCCTTTCAGCTTTAATTTTAGTACGAGCTACAAAGCCGGATCATTTGAGGAAGTCACAAGCATCCGTTACACTGCAAACCGGCATCAAACCATCTTATCGTAAATTAATCATACCATTCTTCTTAAGACAAAGATAAGAATCACTTTGAAATAAATACACTGAGTAAATTCAGAATATGAAAGCTTAGGTAGGCATCCTGTTCATTGTTAGAAATGATTTTTCATTTAAAGTACATTCCCATCTGTTTTGTGATAGGACAAAACACGTTTGGGGTAACAGATGAAGAAACAGACGGCTCATGCAAAGCAGACAGGACAGAACAGCCAGCGAAAAGACACGACAGTAAAGGTGGCTCCATACTAACTGAAAATTACATTAATCAGATAGTTACAAATTTAGCTTTCAATTTAACCACATCACTCCACGGTTGTTCTCACAGCATGCAAAATGCAGGGAACTTATGTCGATGCATCTGTGAGGTAAACACCAGAAACTATGAGGAGATTCAGCCCTGCTGGAAATAGTCAGCTTTCATCCCAGCTGTCCAACGATTACTTCTACCACGAATTTCATCAACACACAATTCTCTAACACCTACTAGACTTCAGTTCTTCCTGTGATATTTCAAAATTGCATACTTCACATGTTGTCACAAAAGACTAGAGGAAAAAAGTCAAAGAAAAAAATTAATGACCCTCTTAAAATGAGGACTGCTAAATTGGATTCTGCTTCTGGGTTTAATTACATTTTGGCTTTTGGCACTGTCACATTATCTGCATTCATTTTACACACCTTTGTTTCTTTTCAAGTATAGATTCTACAGGGATTTTTTTTTTATAAATTACACAAACCTCTTCAAAGACACAAAAATTAAAGAAAATTGCCACTGTCACATTCTCCTGCCATTCCAAGAGCTGATTCTGCAGTTCATCCACACTACCTGATTCACTGGCCTAACAAGAGAAATTGCATAGGAAAACATATTTACCAAATCCCACTGCAAATGTAAATAAAAAGTAGTAACATCCAGCAACCATAACAGCTAAATGTGACCAACGCTTCCAATGTGCCTTTGTCAGCTATCTTACAATTTTTGTAAACAGATATAATTTTTGCACTCTCACTAACGATATTTTGAATAAATTCACATAAACTCCTACCCAGGTTTATATCTGAGCTATGACACTGTGCTCACCAAAATGGCTTTTACAGGCTCTATTGTTTGTCTTTTTCTTTCTTTACTGTATCTAAACTAATTCCCTGTGTGCTACTGAATAGATGTGGTCACATTCAGGATCAAAAGTAGCATTTTTGTTACAGATAACATCAAATTATGTACAACACTGTTCATCTCAGTATGTCCCACATGGCAAAACGCAAACGCTGAGAGGTCAGGCACACTGCATTAAAACCTGAGATTTAGCTTCCAAGAGAGCTGAAGAGCTTGGTAACGTCAAGGAACCGATAACATCAAGGAATGGCTCCCCACTGCCACTTTTTTTTTTTTTTTTAAAGTATTATTTAACAAAACTGTTGTTGTTTGTCTTGGCCTGTTAATCAGCTGCTAACACCCAGAAACATTTCCCATTAAGTACTCGAAACTTCAGCTATTTTTCAGTCAGGAAGAAAACCATAGTGTTTTTCCATGCTCTCATGCTAAGAAGTGTGCCAGACAGCTCACAGCACAAGTGAAAGTGATCTGCCAAGCAGTCATTTGTGCCCTGAATGATTCCAATAATCCAAAAATGCTACCAGCCATAGTATGTGCACATTTTTGCACCTTCAAACATAGCGCTACAAGAAAGAGGCGTCTGGCGGTTCTTCAGCTAGAATTCTGCACAACTCCTTTCACTGTTACACACAAGTTCCTCCGTGCCCAAACACCAGCCGCATCCTCAAACTCCTTCCTTGCATAAAACTTTCAGCTTCAATTATCGTCAGCACAAACCACCTACTGCTTCATTACTCTCATTTTGTCTGATCACCATATAGATCTTTACTCAACGATCATCCAAAATTAAAAATGGCATTTCTTAACTATTGAGATAAGAACACCACAGCCAAGACACCATCTTTTCCACCACACAATGTAAGTATTTTTAGTGTGTTTACTTACATTTTCCATATATGTAGCATCTTTTCCTTGGAAACGCTATCTTTCTTTGCTTTGAATATTTTTAAGACTTCCAGTTTGCTCCTGGAACAAGCTACATTTCTCTTCACTGCCTCCAACTCTCTTGCTAAGGTTCTGAACTAGAATCTGCATGCTTTGGAGCGAGGATTCTTTAACAGCCAGCTCATTCTTTAGAATGCAAACCAAAAGACAATTAAAAGAAGGGACCCAGAAAAAAGATACAGTAATCATCATGAAGCTGACTCCTAGCCCTTCCCTCAGAGTTAGAGCAACATTCAACTCAAAGCTCAGGGTTTGGTCTGAATTTGAATGAAATTTGTCAGCACCTTCTGAAGTCGATACTTATACATACAAATGATACTGACAAAAGTAATAAAGAAATATAGATCTACTAACATAAATGAAAATAATCAGTAAAGAAGTTGGATTCACGTGAAGAAGTGCAGAGGATTTGTGCTTCAGAGAAAGATGCACCGCATAACGCAGCAGAATTTGCTGATTCCTTGAAATCTCTATGGAGATTTTCTATTTCAGCTGCTAATATACCTTCAGTTCTTCATTGGGCACGAGTATTCCATTGGCAACACCACTTGATCCACACGCTGTCTGTAAATCCATGATGTAAGCATCTCTTTCAGCTCACTTCTTCTCTATCTCTGCCAGCGTGGCATCCGTTTCAGCCCCACGACAGCGCTGGGCCTCCAGTTCAACACTCTGAAAACGAAAAGACAGCACTGCTGGTCATGTATACTTCCACCATCTACAGCACAGAAGAACGGTTTAAATGTTTCCTTATTGCCTCTTTTAGGGTACTGAAAAAATTACAATCGCATTTCTGACCTGGTTCAGTTTTAACTGTAATCTTTAATTAATGAGCCTTTCTCTCTGAAATTCTGCAGCATTCACATTCCTGCCACCTTCCAGTGTCAACAGCCACGTCCACAAAACCCATCACTGCACACAACAGCTACAAACCATAACACGAAATCATCCCTTGAAAGAAAGAGAGGGACGGGGAGCAGGACAGAGAAACGGAGAGAGAAAATAAGCGATGGGGAGCAGGGCAGAGCACTAGGAAGAGGAAAATAAGACAAGGCAGAGGACCGAGAAGCTCAGAGAGAAAGAAGGGTCGAAAGGAAACGCCAGAGAGGTAGAGAAATCAAGAAATACAGGGACGAGGAGCCTTGCAGAGACGGAGCACGAAAATGTAGGGCCGGTGAGCGCGAAAGAGGGAGAGAGAGACGGGGGCAGGGGAGGAGATGAAGAAGAAAGGAGAGAAAAAGATGGCAACGGAGCGCAGGGGACACAGACAGAGAGAGAAAAAGGAGAGTGAACAGGAAAAAAGGGACCGAGAAACAAAGAAAGGGTCAGATCTAGACAAAGAGACCAAGAAGGGGGCGAGGGGCGTGTGTGCAGGGAAACCCCAAAACAAACCAGCAAGGGGCTAGAGAACAGAGAGGGAGAGAAAGAGAAGAAAGGGCCATGAAGCAGGACAGAGAAGGAGAGAAAGGCAAAAAGGGAGAGCAAAAAGAGCCGGCTGGACAGGGAGGTACAGCAAGAAATGACCGGACAGGCAGTAGGACAGAGAAATAGAGACAGGGAGCCGGCTAGAGAACTTCTGGAGTTAGAAAAAGAGGGAGAGGGAGCACAACACAAACACAGACAGAAGACGGGAGGTACAGGGAAAGGAAAAGAAAAGGAAAAAAAAAAAAAAAAAAAAAAAAAAATCACAGCAGCGTGGGAGAGAGAAGGATCCAGGGGAGGGCCCGGGACGCAGAAGAGGGGCGACAGGGCCCCGAGGGCCCGCCACTCACCGCAGCTCTCGCTCTCCGCGCTCCCGGGAGACTCTGCCGCTTCAGACGCTTCTCTCTCCTGCTCTCCTCCATTCCTCTTCCCTAACTCCGGTCGCTTGGCTGTCCCCCACCTAAGACAAAACGTCCATGTCTCGCAGCTCTTACGAGACAAGGCTCCCTACGCACGTAGCCGCGCTCGCGCGCTCCACAACCGGACCATGCTGCTGCTGGTGACACATACAGACTCTGCGGGGCACGCTGGCGGCCTGGCCTGCTGCGGGCTACCAAGAGGGAGCCTTCCTCACCCGCACAGGCAGGCTCTCTCCTGCCTGCAGCCCCAGCCAGCTGCCAACCAGGTAGCCTTCCATTTCTTCTTCTTCCTTCAGCCTTCTCGGGACTCTCCAGCTTCAGCCGCGACACCTCCTGCCCGCAGCCACTCAGCGCTCCGCCTCTCCCTTTTCGCCCCCACGCCGCCAGCACAGCGAGGCCCGGCACACGCAGCCCACACAAGCCCGGAGCGGGCGCAGCCAACGGCATCCCCAGGCCACGAACGGACAAACGCGTCCTCAGCGCGGCCCCTGCCACACACAAACAAGCAGCGGCCACCGCCTTCAGGGAGGCCGAGGCACGCTCCAGGGCCAGCGTGCCGCCCGCACCACGGGCCTTGCGGGAGGCCGGGCGCTCCGGGACAGGCTTCAGGGGACGTGCTGCAGCTGGGGGCGGCTGCGCGGGGCGACAGGGGCCGGGGGAGCGCTGCCGACTTGGGGGGGATGCCCGCCTCCTTCCCCCCTTCCCTTCCGTCACCTCCCGCCTCTGGCCCCGGGGCTGCCCGCACCCGGCTCGCCTCCTGCAGCCTGCCGCAGCGGCCGGCTCCAAGCTTCCCGTCCCACCACCCTCGGGCACCCACCACGCACCCCCGCACCCGCCGGAGGGGAGCCCGCGCCTCACCGCTGGCCTCTCTGCTCCCCCGCCGCCCCGACACCCGACAACACACCGCCGCCAGGCTGCTCCGCCGCACCGCGCATGCGCCACGCGCCGACGGCGCGCCGGAGGGGACACACCCTGCGCCGAACGCCGGCCTGCAGTACCGCGTGGCGCCCACGCGGCGGCGCCAGCGGGTACGGCGGGTACAGCATCCTTATGGGGGTGCGTCCTCCTGGCTGGTAGCACAACTCTTACAAATGCACGAGAAAGGGAGGTGGATAGCATAACTACTGTTCTCAGTCTCGGAAAACACCCATCACTGAAATGTTAGTCTCATTTTAGCATCAAAAATTAGAAGTAACTTGCTAATTTCTATGACATCCATACACCGTGGTTTTTTAACGGATGCAAGCAAGCCAAACCACCCTCAGAGGTGAATGAGCACAGGTGATGTGTAGAGGAACAGCACTACTTATCGCCGACAGGACACGACAGAAGTATTTAAAAGCACTTGCGATGGACAATAGAGGGGCCAGCTTCCTCATACTCATCTTTGCTGACCCACATTTGCTGAAAAGTGGACAGAGACGCCAGTATTGAACCCCCAGTCCAGACAGAGTATTTACATTCTGCTGGTGCAATCATCCAGAAGAGAAGCACAATCTGTTGTAAATAAAGTGACAAGCAGCTAACACAGTAAACATCTCTTTGGAGGAAACAACTAGGTGAAACGCTTTTCATCATCAAAGCACAACTCCAATGAAGTAAAGCACCGAAGAGGTAGAAAGGCTGCCATATTTTGTCTTCCACCTTGAGTCGACAGAGCTGCTATAACGTTACTATGAACAGACAAATACCGCAGCCCGTTGAGAGATCTGCAGATGGCCTACAACACAGCTACCAAAAAATTACAAACGTATACGAAAGAAAAGTAAAGTTTTGAAATATTTATCCAATTTGGTTGTAAATAAAGACCGCTGGGACAACACTGCACAGAACGGTCGGAGCATTTTTCTAATGATAAAGGAATTCTTTTACGTAAAAAGAATCCCAAACCCCAAAACACTGAGATACACTGGCATTGTGTATCTAGCTAAGCACTAGATGTGAAGCTAGAAGACCTCCCGCTGATTCCCGCCTGAGCCACTCAATTGCTCAAATACACTGCATGTACCCCTGCTCCTGCGTGCTCCCGTTTCCACGCCTGCCACTCCACGTCATGCCCGTGCAACATGTCGTCTGCTGCCTGACAAACATGGCCTCTCTATTTCACTACACATTGCCTTGCTCCAAGGCAAAAGGGTCCTTCCAAACAGCTAACAAGCCGCAGACTTTGCACGCTGCTTGGATTTTGGATTTATTCTTTCACCCTTTTCTCTGATAGCCAAGCCTTGAAGCCTACAATATCCCCTGTATCTTCTCAGGTTGGTCATGTTCCCTTTAGTATTTACAGCTCCATCTTCTCTAGGTTCATCCCTACCTATCTTGCTGTTCTGTGGTGTCTTTCAAGGAGCCCCTTTCTCCTTCTTAGCCCTATTTCACTGCGAAGCCCACAGGACTGTCTTCCTTAACTGTTCTTTCACATTTTCTCAGAATGACCTCAGAAACTCCCATGGCTTCAGCAACCATTTCTATTCCAGTACCTCTCCAATCCCTCTCTTCATTCTGCTTTGGCTGTTAGGAGGAAAAGAGGCACGAATTAAGCAGGCTGTCCGAGGGTCTCCTAACATCAGGGCCTGGGATGCAAGACCTGGACATTCCCTTGTGGACATTTGCATTTGACTATAGGATCTAACTTTCCAACAAAAGCTTCTTCTGGAACCGCAGGTGTGCAAAATTACCTGAATCTTCATAGCACTTGGAGCCAAAGCGGTAATCTCTTTCTGCATACGATCGCCAATCCCAGGATACATCGTGGTTCCTCCAGAGAGGACGTTATTGGCATAGAGATCCTTACGGATGTCGATACCACATTTCAGAGTACTGTTGTAAGTGGTTACGTGGATACCTGCAGATTCCATCCCTGAGTGGAAAGAAGTTTCAACACATGTGATTTCTCTTTCTTCCCTTCTTTTTCTTACTGTTCAAATGAAAGGGAAGCTCAGTAGTCCAAGAGAATTCCAGGAAAAAAAACCTACGTGATGCTCAGGAGAGCATCTCGTGGTACTGTTCCTTGCTAAAGAAAAGGAACAGACCAGATAAAGTCCAAACTGTGTTCCCAGGACTGTAAGTACTAGACTTTTAAACTAGCTTAACACGCATATTTTGACAAAGATCTGTGATCCAGGAAGTCCCGATTTCCACCGCTACGTTTCTGACACCACTGTTGAACACCAACGCTGATCCTCGATACACTTCTGGCAGCCAAATCCCCCCACCTCCTAACGAGCATTTCTCCCGCTGATGTTCAAATGCAGAATATTTGAACATCGCTCCTGCTGATGTTCAAATGCAGAACTTGGAGCTATATTAATGCTTCAATAGTTTGCTTTCTACACACAAACGCAGCTAGCTTTACCACTTCGTTTAATGGAAATCGTGCCAAACTGCCCGCAGTCATTTGGCTCACTCCTCACGAGTGGAATTTAAATTGAAAGTAGGAAATTTGTGTGAGGGCAGTACAAGTTACCATAGAAAGTGGCAGTCATCCACTGGATAGAATGGGAAATTTGACACTACAGATAAAACTACTGCAAAATAACGTGCGATTTCATTTTGTATGATTACATTACAGATTAATATAATCAAACAATAACCTGAAGCAGCATCTAGATATAAAACCCACATAAGCAGCACCGTGCAGTTATACATCAGCCAGTCGAGATAAAAAGCACGATCTTCTGACAGTACTCTAAATCATCACCTTAGAAACTCTACTGCACTTGGAAGAGGCTGAAATCATCTTACGATGCAGGTACCTCTAAACTGACATTTTCAAAATCCAAAACCACATAACAAAGCTTCTCCTTGACGTCTCTCACAATCTCCCGTTCCGCTGCAGACAGCCAACAAGATTTTAATCAACATACAGTACAACAGCCAGGACACAGACTTTCTCATGCACATTTCCCTGAGTTCATGATGGTCGTGTGGTTCATTGGCCCTCTCTCTTGTCTCAGCAACATTACTTTCCCTTTGGATTACCAGATTTCCCTCATCGGCAAGTAACAGATATATTGTACTACAGAATACTGCAAAGATTAATGTTTACATGTCTATGTCACAAAACCTTGACCAGATCTCCCGAGGGTCACCCATTGCCAGCTACTAACTTTGTTCCTTTCTCTGTGGAAGAGGTATAATCAAAACACAACAACCCGTTCAATTTGCCAGTAACTCAGGATTTCCAAACGCGGTGGCATCCTTGTCCTTGATGCTCAACAAACACGCTGAAAGCCAAAGCCAGGAGCATCCCATTAGCTAACAGGAACCGTTTTTCCCAGGCCAACCTAGTGACAGGCATTTTGATGCATCTCACCAGGTACAGGCTTCCTGCATAAGATGACAAGTAACAGAGCAAACATATGCAAAGCATATCCAAAGCCCAGCTCATTACCAGTGGTGACAAACGAGTAGCCTCTCTCTGTCAGAATTTTCATTGAGTTAGTCAGTCAGGTATCTGCCCACCAGATCCAGTCTCACGATGGGGGCAAGGCACAGCCCTCATAGACAGGCACATTGTGAGTGACACCATCTCCAGAATCCAAAACTACTCCTGGAAAGTCAAAGAAAAGGAAAAGCTGGTTATTGCCCGCCGACACAGGGTCTCCACATACTCCGTATTCTCAACCGTGACACGCAACAACAAAGACGCTCACGTGACGATTGCTTCTGTCATTGCTGTAACTGAAGAGCTGCTCACGTGAGATGAAATTGTTGGCACAAACTAAGCATTTTGAGGAAAAAAAGACGTGTAACGTTCAGCAATTTGGTTGTATTGCTCTTGCTGAACGGATGCTAGCAATCGTGATCTTACACGTACGCGGAGACAACTTCACTTCAGACAACCCCCAGCGCTTTACAGACATGAAACAATGTACAAACTGTAAATAAACTTCTATCTATAAAATCAAAACTTGGAATCTGCCATTAAAATAAACCACCTCATTAGGGAAAAGATAACAAGAGTTTATCTGTGCACAGCCATGTCACTTCTATTCTTGGATAGGAAATGAAGTACATGTTTTCCACTCAAAATGAATAAGGCATTTCTGATACCAAACATGCATACAAATAGTTGATTTTTGAACACAAAACAAGTATTTATGACAACTGTAATTCCTGTAAGCTGGCGATCTTTTTATACAAAATTATATGGTGGCATCAGGCTAGAGAGGCAGATGGCATTTTGATTTTTTTCAAAGTATACAAAGACTCAAGGGTTGCTAAGAAGTAATTTATCGTCTTAATGCTTGATCAGACTCTAAACAGCAATAAGAAGAGACCTCCATGCTAATTCTAGTGATCGCTTAACAGCAGTCATGATTGTGTCATCAAAAGTCATCACTGATTTCAATGAAACTTTTTCATTTAGCTACCGATTGGGGTGTTTTTTCTTACTGGGAATGGAGCTTAACAATAGAGATATGTCTAAACTAAGAAGGAACCATGGGTTTGGCACAATCTAGTTAAGCCAGAGCCTCTTCTCCATCCTGTGCAATTAAGGGCAGTATCAAACTATCATCTTTCATCTGTTGATACAGCTGAGCTGCGGTCACCTGAGCTTTTGAAAGACACAGATCTACACCCATACCTGCCGTGAAGTTGGAAAAAACCAAAGAGGTACTTGCACAGCACCGTGGGAAGTGTTCAGTTGCCATATGGCCACCAGTTCCTCTCAACACACAGCTGGGTGCACCACAATCGACGTCTGTCTGTGTGGGCGCACGTGCACGCACATCCACGGGAGGAGGACAGGTGGAAAACACGACTCCCAGAAAGACTCACCAGTCATTCTTCCAGATGCATACAGAGACAGCACCGCCTGAATTGCTACGTACCTGGCTGGCACACTGAACGTCTCAAACATAATCTGGAATTAAGGATTTGAAAACCTTTAGGATCTACACTCAAAAGTATCTGAAGGACAGTAATTTTTTTTTTGTCTTCAGTAAATACTGCCAGTTACTACTCCTGAGTCCCCTCCTGAACCGTGGTTCTTCTGTGAACAGCACGCTATGTTTTCTCTAGGATTTCACGAAAAATCACAGAAGTCAGCGGGTACCTTTCCATTAACCTCAGACTACGTCAGATTTTTAATGATAATATTAACTGAAGATGACACCCTGGGAGAACTTTTTTTACCCTGATGGCAGGACTGCATGAATGCAGCAATCTGAGGTATGTACGTATACACACACACCTATTTAAAAGATTTATAGAAGACGCAGATGGAAGAAACCACGAGGAATAATCTGTCTGTTCCCATCTCAAGGAGGAATCAGCCATTCCTGACACAGTACGATTGCCTCTTTAGGCCGTCGAGGGGAGCGAATGATTTTGCTTTTCCTTCTCTGGCAACTTGACTCGATAAGGAAGAGTACTTCAGAAACAGGAAAGAAAGACAGCACTTCTCCAGCAAAGTTCTGGTCCCTAAAACCACAAAAATGTATGAAGCATCATTTTTGCAATTAATGCAACAATGCACTTGACATCTGACGGCATTACAGTTCTACCCGAGTGCTATAGGCACGGGCCAGGTGCCACCAGTATCGGGGTCTGCCCTGCAACCAGCTCATGCTGTCCCATTTGTGGGGTTTAAGACATCGTGGGTTCTTCAGAGGATCCCTGCAAGAACACCCTGGAGATTTACAAACCAGGTTTCCTCACAGCAGGAACGTTTGGGGTTTTAAAGTTTGAGCTGCTTCAAGTTCCCGGTGTTCGATCCTTTCCCGTGTGCTTTACGAAGCAAGGCTGTGCCATAGGACCGACCCCAACGCTCTCAGATGAAATGGAAGCAGAATTTGACAGTACAACATTATTTAAGGTAAGAACAATCATTTTAGTTCTTGTTGATGTGCCTCTAACCGGAAGATTCTTTTTCACGTCAGGAAGCAGAATGATTTGATCGTATAAAATCATTAACAGCATTCATATAGCAATGTTTAACCATTAGTTCGAGTAGCTGGTCTTCTTCAACATTCATTCACGTTGCCATGAATCGTTATTTTTCTTCTAAAACCCTCAGGAAAAGGCTTTTAGAATGCAGTAGACCACCTATTTACCAGCAGCAGCCAACATTACAGAACTGTACCCAGACTCTGACTCCGTCAACGCAAGCCAGAAAGAAACTCCGTTCCTAAGCACCTCAGAAACGACATCGGAGGAGATACCGGAACTTAGGAGCAGAGAATTTTAAAAAGAGAAATGCTACAAAGCTTGGAGAGCTCAGCATCGCTCCTTGGCTCTGAAGAAAGCTGGACAGGACCAAGGTGTTCAGTCCTCCACGGTAAGAAATCATCTTGCCACTCGGTCGTGCACACAGCGTTTCACACCCAGCTTCCCGGGTAATGCTTGGGTCAGTACGGGCGCACTCAGAGAGACAAAATTCACAGGGAAAGCCCAGCACATCTGTGCAAGTTGCCGCTGCTTACACTTTTACTCACTATTGCTTAGATGCCAGAGAAGCAACTGACATTCATAAAATTAATGGTTGAATTCATGGTTGAATGTGGTTTTATTTAAAACAAATTGCCTCTGCAACCACACAGTCAGACCCGAGTTACCTTACACCAGGAGACTCTCTGGAATGCCTTCAAAGCCTGAAGCAAACAGCAGCCAAGTCCAGGAAGAAGTCTGTAGATCCCCAGAAGGTCTCAGACCAGCCGAAGCAAAAGCATTAAAATCATGAGCTGTAACATGGAAAGAACTCTCGGGGCGACACTTACCCAGGAAAAGGTGACGATTTGTAAAAGCCTCTTTGTAAATGACATGATCTCACCTCCCATTACATTTATATCAGCTTCTGGAATGGAGTTCAGAGTATCTACACAGTTCAAGCCATTTTTTGAAACCTTATTTTTCCGTTTCTGCTTATCACAGTGACAGCAGAAAGGGCTGGATAAATCAGGGCAGAATTGCCAACACCTCTGGAGCCTTTCCCGCTCGCTAACCTGCTGCGCCTCATGCCAGAGGGTCGCTCTCTCCCCTGAAGACAAGAATCCCTCACGCGAGCCCAGTAAGACTGCAAGGATTTGTAGGTCCGCTGTTGTCACTGCAAAGTGTTCTGCTCCACTCTCAAACAATTAGTTAAGAATAGCTTGTTATCATGCTGTTAACAGCCATCTTCAGGCTGGAAAGGGAAAAGTCTTACCATGTACAGTCCTCATGTTTCAACTGTACTTGCGCGTTTGCGTGGCGCACAGACTGAAGATAGCTGACTTCTCTCCGTGTTTGGGTGACGGCATGGCTGAAAACAGGCACCGAATCAGCAATCAGCCCTTCAGAAGAGACAAGCCGTTACCATTTTACAAAAAAAAAAAGACAGCAGTTGTATAGGGAAAGATTGAATTTCTATAGATAAAACCTTTGCCAGGCTAAGAAACATTCTAGAACCGCCAGAAGAAAGTTCACAGGATTTACCTCCAGCGGTAACTCCGGCTGGCAGCATCTCCCATTCCACATGACAAACAGAAGTGAAGCAGAACATCAGATACAATGTGGTACACGTTAACTCTGCAAATGGAAATCCCAACCAACCCCCCTTTCTTACCTGCCCTGTGACCGCGCAGCAGGCCTCGCGTACAAGCATCCTCGCACCTGAAGCGGGTAATTCGATTCACTGACATCTGCTCAAAGTCAGCCTTGTCCCTGCCCATCGGTAAAACCGATGGAACCCTTCCATTTCCATACTCATTACATTTTTCTTGTCCCATGAGATTTTTAAGGATTTTAGTCTAGCACAGAGGAAATCAAACGGCTACTCCTTTTTGTGACCTTATGTCTACTCCTTCAGACTTGCTTTGTTTTGGTTGTACCTCCATTTCACACAGACGTGAATGGAAATGCAGAGAGAATAAACACCAACAAACAACAGTACAGGGTGTAAAAACAAGACTCGAGCTTCCAGTGGCCATCGTCTTCACAAATCAGCTACTTTTTCAATCAGCCAAGTAGTTGTGCAGTTTCAGAGAACACTGTCACAAAACTTGGATGTATTACTACGCAAGGCGAAACGCTCTATTACGTGTCTACAGAAACTGAATGCAAATCCTCCGCTTCTTACAGCCTCTTAGTTGAAAACCCGCCCTCTATTCGTTTGTACCTGGACGCCACGTATGTCAAATACGTAAGGTTGTGTCTTTATAAGCCTCAATTTCACGTGTTGAGCAGCTGAGAAACATTTTGCCCCAAAGAAATGCAATAACTAAACCCACCAACAAGTGCAAGTGAATAAAAAAAATAAAAGCCAAAACAAACAAACAAAAAATACCCAAGACAAGCTACAGAAATTGCACCTTCAAACAACAGTAAAGGATCAAGAAGCTGAAGACATTTCTTCACGTCATCTCATTTTTGGATCTTTAATCATCACCTTAACTCACTACCACACACATATGTCTGTGCACCTTGTCAGAGCCATTACAAACTGGGCGGCCAAAGAACAACCAACTTAAATCTTTTATTTTCAGCCAAATAAAAAAATAAAAAAAATCGAGCTCTTCCTTTATTGCACTCTATAACACTTCTTGTCACAACCAAGAAGCCAATAAACAGCAAAAGATGAATATTCCTTTAAAATCCATAGTTTAACTCTTAAAATAAAATTTATATAGAAAAGATATCATTTACAACCCATTCAGTAGTAATCAATCATTATGTACTCACAAACCATATTCAATAACTCGGATGCAGCAGTTTCTTTGTAGGGCAGAGGGGAATATTTTTCTCCTTAGCAAATATAATATCCCACTGTTAAAGAGCAATTCAAGTCTACTTTGGAGCAACTGTGATATACACAAATTTCTTTTTGTGATAGACACAAATTTATTTGGAGAAGCGTAAGATTCATTTGGGGTAACAAGAATATATACGACTGTGTCCAGTGCAGAGCTTAACTGCACCATGTGAAACGTCCATTACCTTGAACTGGCACACCATTACCGAAAGGGAAATAATTTACGCAGCAAATGCAGTGTATTCAGAGAACACCAGTGAGTCACAATAAAACAACACACAATAAAACAGCAAGATGTATTGTAACTAGATATGTGAGGAATCAAAACCAGGATTTGGCTCTGGCCGTCAGCAGCTTACAACAGTAAAGACTTCGCCCTCGGAGCCATCTTCTGAAGGAAAGGGCTGCTCCTTTCATCTGGTTAGGAAACAAAAAATTTCAAGTAAGCAGTCATAAGTACAGGTAAGATGCTTCACTGCAACTTAGATTGCCGAGGCACTATAAACCTTTTGCCTCTGATGCAGCAACGGATGCCACAGCACAGCTTGTAAGCGTAAAAGATTCAAAGCCCAAAGAAAACAGCATTAATCAATGGGGAGAGGAATGGATACAAGATATTTGTGTATTATGCAATTACATATGCACACGAGAAGTGAAAATGCATAATTATACGCATACACATTTTATTTAATGGCTGCATGTGTCATATAAATAGGATCAGTCATATTTTAATTTGGACATAGGTAAAGTGTTTCATGGCACGGTTTACACAGCTGCCTGTATTTGATTCTGATTCACCATCCACAACCCAAACAGAAAGAAATTAAGGACTTTTTCTTTCAGTAAAGTGTAGTTTCAGAAGCAGTTTGCTGCTTTGAATGGCTGTCTCTACGGACCCCCCCATCCTCGTGATACCTAACACAGTAAGAGGGTACTTCACACTCAGATTTTCAGAGAAAAGGCAGATTAGACACGTAGCTGCTTCATGCCAGTGCTTACATATAAAGAGGACAACGCAAAATCAGTGACTCCCAGTCACTCACAAGGGAAATCCACACTCCAAGAATGTGCGACAGTTGAAAGAAAGGTATAGCAGAGGGAAGACAGGAAAAAGAAAGGAGCAGCATGAGGGCGATCACGAGCTGCACTGTCTTCAACCCAGTCTATAACTAGCAGTACACGGTGTACACACCACTTTTAAGTATCTCATCATTCAGGAGCTTTAAAAGCTTTCACTTACCTTTCGCACAATAACACGTTCACCAGGACTCAGGATTAAGGCTTCTCTTTCCTCCTCGGTTTCCATCTGAAGAGCGTATTCGCTAGCTACAGACCTGTAACCGCTTACTTCACATCTACAGAAAAATTACAGGGAGACAGCGGAGCACTGAATTAGCTACTCTTGTAAAGTACTGAATTCACAAAAGAAACATTGTTTTGTATACTTACATTACTGGTGAAAGGTCTCCACAAAAAGCAGGAAGACTTAGTTGATGTTGCCAGGCCCTTTTCAGTCTCGATTTGCAATCTACTCTCAGGGTGTTTCCTTTATTCAGAATAAGCCCCATCATCGCTACCTGACTGAATGGTGCTTTTCAGATGATGGCAGTGATGGACACTTTATGTAGGCAGATGGACGATGGTATTTTAAATCTAAACAGTGGCTGCACTAAAGCTGTTAGATGTGAATTCTTTTTCTAACTTGGAAAAAGAGAAATATCACTGACTATCGAGTCCAAAATCTGAAGCAAGAAATTAAATTTAAAAAAATAATCCCAAAGCCCATCACATTTTCTTCATCCACAGAGTTAGACCTCGCTTTACAGCACAGTTACACATGCATTTGCATTGCTCCAAGTACTGTGGACTCACAGACAGGTTCTATTATTTGTTGTTCTACTTCTTCTATTACTTGCTCAGAAATCTAACACCCACAGGAAAAACCTATCACTAATCTCACTAAAAATAAAAGACAAAAACTCTGACGCTCCTCTTTCCAGTTCTCTAGTACGCGCTGCATTTACTCCAGGCAGAGGGTAAATGAAAACATCACCATGCATTCATCCAGGATGGCTCTGGCTCTCTGAACGTGCAAGTTATTTCCAACCACCTAAGAGTTTATTGCAGCCATCTGTCACATACTTCAAAAGTGTAAGAAAAGAAATACCTTTTACAGACACTTTTCTTTCAACAGAAAAAAACACGTTTGACAGACAGCAGTAATTTACCTGTGACTTCGCTCCTCACAGAGTCCAAGAGCCTCTTCCGCAGATTCTCTCCTCCTCCTCTCTTCCGCCAGTGTTTCTGGCAGCTGCGAGAGCGCCTGCTGCACCGAGTCGTGCTGTTGCTCAGTCTCTGCAAGCCTATGACAAAAGGAAATCCAAAATCAGTATTTTACATACTTCAAGAATTACTTCCGTCTTCTTTTTTGTTACGGAATGTTCTTTTTAGTGATCAATGCTTCATTAGAATGAGATGCTTTAGACTAGATCTTGAAATAAAAGTCACCAGTAAGTATGTATCTTTACAAAAACAAACCAGAAACATTACCAGATGAGAACAATTCAAGAATATGGCTAGGATTCATTTAATCCACTGTATAGCCACGGCTTTCCCTTTGCCCCCAAACACCTTAGGGGCATAGAAAAGCATTACTTTCGCACTTACAACACAGCTGTTAGGAAAACAATATTGCTAATACATGCTTGCAGTCCTGACCTTTTTCTGAGTTCATTTAGCTCCATGTTGTCTATTTCCACAACAACCGCACATCTTTCCTGTGGAGCTCCAGGGGGAACTTCTGCTCTAGTTTCATCCTAGAAAATATTAAAGGGGAAAAAAAAGCCAGTCAATATCTTTCTACTTGCTAAAAATCTTTATTTCGACTAAAGAAGCCACAAGCACCACAAAGTAGTGGAGTAAACCAACCTTTGTGCCACTTCATCTTCTAATTTCCAGAGCTGCAATTTTCCAAACCTCTTTTCTAACGGAAAGTTGGTGAAGAATCCTGCCCGTGTGTGCTGCAGGACTTGAAGGACACGTGTACACTGCGTAACGCAGCCATCTCTGAAGGGTGAGCAAAGCATCCACACAGCCACGTCGTCATTGATCACTGACCACAGTTTCGTCAGTAATGCAGCTGTTTGTTTATTTTTTACTTTACAGTTCTCCTTGTCTGACTTTAATTCTGTTTACACAAGAGTAAGGGTTGTTTTATGTATGTATCCATGTCCTGGGTTCGGCCAGGTCAGGGTTAATTTTCACTGGAATCCAGGAAGGGACACAGCCAGGCGCGCTGACCCAACCTGGCCAAGCAGAGCAGGGTATTCCATACCGTGTGCCCTCATGCTGGGTGCCGCTGGTGGGGAGCGGGGCGGCGGGAACTCGCTTGCAATTTCCAGTCTGAGCCAAGAGGGGTGTTTTGAAGAACACAAGTTTTACAGCACTCTAACTTTCAAATACACCAGACACCACCAATTGAGCAATATTTCTGTGTTGATACCAGCTCAGACTCACATGAGCTACTGAGGATCTCGGCTGTTGTTCTAAGTTACCTTTGAATTAATCTGCTGAAAGTGCAGCTCCTTCTGGTGCATCTCCTGAAGACAGCGCTGCAGGTCATCTTGAAGCTGATTCTTCTCAGCTAAGACACGGGCAGTGCTGACAGACAACTTCTTCTCTATTTCTGCCACAGCCTGGACTTTCTTTAATAATTCACATTCTTTTACATCCAAGAGTTTGGACAGATTCTCATTTTCACTCATTAGCTCCTGCTTCTCTTTTTCCAACATATCGATACTTTTTTTCAGATATTCATCTGCTTTTATTTGCTCCGCCAATTTTTCATCTTTCCCTTCAAGATCTGCCTGCAATTGCTTATTAACTGAAGCCTTCTCTCGTGTCTCTATTTCCATCCTGTTCATTTAAGTATTTCATTTAACTGGTTATTAAGTTCTTTGCAACATGTCTCTCTGGCTTTCAGATCTCCAGTTAATTTAACTTTCGTCTCTTCATTTTGCTGCTCCAAAACCCCAAGCTTCTGCTCTAATGAAATAATGCACTCTTGTTTCTCCTGTAATTCTTTGGTAATTGTCTCCTGATGTTCAGTATGCTCTACATGCTTCCTAGATAACTCAGCCAACTCTTCATCTTTTTTAGCATTTTCCAAAACTAGTTTGTTGTATGAATCTTTAATTGATTTTAACTCATTTTCAAGTGTTTGTGCTTTAGTCTCTTTCTCTTTAAGCAAATTGTCCCATTTTTCCTTTAGAGCATTGTTTTCCTCAAGCTGAGATTTCAAATATTCACTTTCTTTTCTTTGTTCATCCTTAGTTTCTTGCAGCTTTTCAGATGATTTACTAATTTGTTCTTTCAGCAAAGTAATTTGTGACTCACACTCTGCAAGTATGTTACGGTATGCGACCTTGTTGGCTTTGAGTTCAGAACGGAGCTCCTTCATTGTACTGCTGGTCTCACTGCTTTGTCTTATTAATTCCTCATTTTCTTTGGTTTTAGCTTCATTCTCAACTCTCACTCTTTCTAGCTCCAGTCTCATTGTATTACTTTGCTCAGAAAGGACAGATATCTTCAGGCTTGCACCTCTGATATCGGCTGTTTGTACTTCTTTCAGGAAACGAGTTTCCCTTTCAGCCTTTGATAAAGCCTCTTCCATCCCTTCTATTTCTTCCTCTTTGCATTGCACTTGACGCTTCAGGACCATCACCTGTGCGGCACATTCTGTCATATTGCGAGACAGGACAGACACCTCCCTGTCTTTTTCTGCCACTGCTTCTTCAAGATTATCAATTTCTCTTTCGCGTTTCTGGAGATCTTGAAGAAGTTGAGATCTTTCCTCTAAATGGCTTGTATTCAATTTGTCAAGCTCTTCATTTGTCTGGTCCAGATCCAGCTGCATCGACTCTACCACGTCCTCTTGTTTCAAAGTCTAAACATCAAGAAAATAATGTTACCAGAATACTTCAAACATACGTTAGAGGGAGAATGGAAGTTACACTCCACATGTAGAACAGCTATCTAAGGTAATCAATCTGTACCCAACCGTACAGCCACAAGATAACCACGTTATTCTGTGGACTGTTTTAGCACACAGAAAGTTTAGTGCATGAAATTTTTAGCAGCCAATGCTGTTATTTTGCTGACATTTAAATGGGCCATGTTAAAAGAACAGCAAATTTCTTCTCTTACTTTATTTTAATGAGTTAGTTACCTTTTCCTTCAGTGTAGCAACTTTTTCTGTTAGATCCCTGATGACTCTCTTCTGCTCAGTGTTCTCCACTTCATAAACACTGCATTTCTTTAAGGCTTCATTCAGCTTAGTATTCAAAATAAAAGTCAATGTGATAGAAACGTATAGAATTGTATTAAAATTGTGATGTTACAGTTATAATATTAAATTTACCTAACACTGGAGTTTATGTTTTGAAATTCATAAACAAAGATAACTTAGCAACCCAAGCAAACATAACTACTTTCATGCAAAGCTCTGTGATGTGTCTAAGAAATCCTCACACCCAACTTCAAGCAACTACATGAAGCGAATAAAACTGTAAAGAAAGAGCAAAACCCTTCAGATACAGAAAACTGCAATATTGCTGCTGCGACACAAATAGGAACTTACGGCTAATGCTCACCAGTTCCAATCAATATTATTTCACAAGAACTTTAACTTACTTTTTGCTCAGTATGCACAGAATTTTCACCAAGCTCTTTGTTCAGAAGATCCTTTTCTTGAAGCAGTTGCCTCCAAGTTTCAATTTGCTCTAGTTTTTCTGTCGTGTTCAACAGCTTTTCTTCTTTTTCTCCAAGGGAAGTTTCAAGGAAGCTATTTCTGTCACTTCATCTAACAAGGAAATACATAGTTAGATATTTTGAACACAAAGCTCGCTTTAAGCTTTCTAGACTTATCAGCCCCAAACTAGGTTCGTAAAAGAATCATTATTTTTACACTTTCCATTTACACTTGCAACTACAAAAACAAGATTACTGCAACCTGAAGCAGGATCAACTCACACTTTGCAGGTGTTTTAAGAGATCATACTTCTCATCAGACGTCCAAGCTTGAAACAAAGAAAGCGAATCCTACACAGAGCTGTAAAGAACCTTCATCTTACCCTTTGAGCTGTTCATGCAAGCCAGAGATCAGAATGTGATGCTTTGCCGCATCTCGCGTTTGTTGGTTGCGTAACTGGGCAAGCTGAGTTTGCAAATGCTCATTCTCATTCTGCAACAAAAGAAGAGTGAAGCGGACTATCACGTACCAACACCCAGAACAGCACAAGATAACTGGAGTCACGAAAATCGGACTCTTCAGGAGATTTACATCCCACACGGTAACAGAGACCACTATTCTAGCACATGAGCAGATCATCAGTGCAGAACACAACACTGATACCAGCAGCTCAGATGTGATGTTAGTTCACACCGATGCAACTCACCTTGCAGAAACACCTCCTGCAGCAATGCTATGATAGCATGACCTGAAGGAGGACTGCTGTACACCCAAAGCAACACACACACTCACACTGTGTTAAGGCAGCTTACTTCTCTTAAGAGGGGAAGCTACTGCTTTGAAAAAATACTTTCCTCATTGCTTTGAAGACAGTACCAAACTTGCAATTTATTTTTGCCTGTTTTTTAAGGTTGAAGGAATGCAAAAATCTGCATATGGGGGATTGTGGAGAAAAGAAACAGGAAGCAAGCTGCATTCACACAGGTTTGTGGTTTCTTTTTTTTGGGGGGGTGGGAGGTGATTTTTTTTTTTGGTTTGTTTTTTTTTTAAACACAGTGCACATCTCCTACTCTAGCCAGATACACTGAATCAATTCAAAAATAAAACCACAAAAAAAAACTGGCAACAACATCCAAAAACCAAAAGCAGAACATGTATCCAGACTCCACAGCAAACAGGACACAGAATCACACAGAATGGTGGGGGTTGGAAGGGACCTCTGTGGGTCATCTAGTCCAACGCTCCTGCCGAAGCAGGGTCACCTACAGCAGGCTGCACAGGACCGCGTCCAGGCGGCTCTTGAATATCTCCGGAGAAGGAGACTCCACAACCTCCCTGGGCAGCCTGTTCCAGTGCTCCGTCACCCTCAGAGGGAAGAAATTCTTCCTCACGTTCAGACGGAACTTCCTGTGCTTCAGTTTGTGCCCATTGCCCCTTGTCCTGTCGCTGGGCACCACTGAAAAGAGCTTGGCCCCATCGTCCTGACACCCACCCTGCAGACATTTCTAAGTATATATTAGGTCCCCTCGCAGCCTTCTCTTCTTCGGGCTGAACAAGCCCAGCTCCCCCAGCCTCTCCTCGTGGGAGAGATGTTCCAGTCCTCTCACCATCCTTGTAGCCCTCCGCTGGACTCTTTCCAGTAGCTCTTCATCTTTCTTGAACTGGGGAGCCCAGAACTGGACAGAGTACTCCAGAGGAGGCCTCACTAGGGCAGTGTAGAGGGGAAGGAGAACCTCCCTCAACCTGCTGGCCACACTCTTCTTGATGCACCCCAGGATCCCATTGGCTTTCTTGGCAGCCAGGGCACACTGCTGGCTCATGGTTAACCTGGCAAACTTGTCACCTCTGATGAAAATACGCTAGCATTTTGCAGGAGGCAGAACACACCTGTACCGCCCTCAATAGCTGCCCTTCTTCATCTACACCAAACGTTACCTGTCTTGAAAGGTTTTGTTACAAGATTCTCAAATAATAATTAACATATCAGGTTGTCTTTCATCTTAAAATCATTAATTCTTTTTTATATTTGTGCAGCTTAACAGACAAAGAACTACAAGTAATGCACTGAACCTGAAGGAGTCTGAGGAAGAGAGCAGTTGTATCATTTAGTGAAAGTAAGGTTTACAAATTATCATAGTAACTCATCAATCAGGAAATACTAAAAAATAACCTTCCTCATAAATATTTATTTCACGGTTCCTTTTGGTGCCTCCATTGAATACTTTTACAATATCAATAGATATCAAATTAATATCTGGTGTTTAGATTGTATACATATAAATAAGTATTAGTTATTACTTAACTTTTATATATTTGCACAGTTTCTTTTCTATAAATGTGTGTGTATATATGCACAGAAAAATAGTAATAATACACACACAGTTACAGAAAAGAAACTTGAGGGATGTAAGAAGAGGGACACTTCTGCCAGTAGTAACAAAATCTGTTTCAGGACCTTCTGACAAAGCCCCCCTAACAAACAATAATGAAAATCAGGTTGCCTTTTACTAGGTTTCTAAAACAAATAACAAATAACAAAGCTTACTTCCAAACAAGTTTCTCCCTGAGCTGAACAGAAGCAACAGGTTTCAACTTCAGAGCATAATCTAGCATGTGTACACCCTCTGCCAACAGAATGACGAAGCATAATGCCTTGACATGTTTTTGCTAGCTGCAAATGGGCATTTCTGTCTTACTGGAGGCTACGACTCCAAGAATATCAACAGAGAATAAAACGATTCTCTTCTATCATGAGGTTTTTACACAAACCGAAAAGCTCACCTGAAGAGTCTCCATTCTACCTTGAAGCTTCACTCTGTCTTCCAGATCCTGACAACGCTCTTCTAGAAGAAGAATTGGTTCCTGCAGTTGATTTCCTTCCATTTCCAACTCTTCAACCACACTCCGTAAACCTGCTTCTGTCAAAGAAGAAAAATTATTTCAAGAAAGGCCTGCTAACATTCCTCAAGTCTAGAAATGGTTTCAGCTTTTTATTCACAATTCTCCCCAGTGTTGGGAACAAGCAGACCTCAGCCATTTCCAGTGGAAGTGCCCGAGACCCTGCTTTTCCAAAAATTAGATGGCAAAAGTTCCCTCAGCTGCTGAAAAACCAAAATAAAGTTGCACAGCTCAAGAACTCGGAGAATCTGGCAGAAATATTCTCAACAATACTGTGGCTCATGTTACGTTAATCATAAGCTATCGATGTACTTGCAGGATCAGATCTTAAGCACTTGTTAATAAACAATTTAAACCGGTCTGTATCAAAGTTTGCAAGTGAGTCTGTTCCATTTCAACAGCGAGATATATTTGCAGCCTTTACCACTGATATAAAAACATTTGCATTGAAAAATAAGACTTTGATTTTTAAATTAAAAGCATACAGCAATGGAACACCATTCTGTTTTGTAACATAACTGTTACAGATTGGAAGCACAGTCCCAGGAACAAGACTCGTAACTGAAAAAACACATGGCCTTGCCACACAGGACATTTCACGGGCACCAAGGCTCAACCAACTCCAGTGTGCAGACGTATTTACGTTCTGCTTCTGAACCAAAACTAGGCAGCTCATCCAGCACGCACATGCTTTGAAATGAAAAGGAAGAAAATGCAAGCCAAAAAAATGCAACAAAGATTAGAATACACCACCAGTGGGTTGTTAGTTGAATTTGGAAACAAAAATAGACACAAAATACAGATGCTGTGCATGCTTTCATAAACTGTCTAGTCGCTATCACACCTGCGTTAGGTGAAGTGTACTCTGGCCACCAGTCTCCCATGTTTTCTCCTTCAGCTGAATCAGTGCTATCCAAGGTGACGTGCAATTCTTGAAAGCTTTGCTTTCCATCAAAGTTGTATTCTTCCTACGCGTAAAAAATGAGAATGAAGTTCAATTTAAAGAGGAAAAGAAGCAAGGGTAAAATACATATCCTGTTATTAAAAGCATAGTTTCAATTCTAAGTCCTAAAGCTCAGCAAGTGATTGAGGTGCCTGAATGTCAGCATACGGGAGCGCTGTGGACACTAGAGCAACCTGCCCAGCTTCTAGCTAGTATTTCCAGAGAAGCCAAGCCTCCCACAGGTTTTGTGCGGTATCAGCCAGGACTTTTAAGACACCCCTATGTTTGGATACCTTCATTGGTCCCCTGATTTCTACAGTTAACAGGGTCCTCTGAATTTCAGGGTAAAGGATTGGAGTTCACTAAATTTAAGATTATTCTGCCAGTGGTATGTTCATGTGACAGTGACATCCTAATTCTTACAAAAGATCTTCATTTTCTCGTGTGTCTTACAGCACCACCTACCTAGAAGCAAACCTGAATGAACTGACACCACTTACTAATAAAAGTAAAGCTCCACCAACAGAGAGATTTATCAAGATTGTATCTAAACCAAAAAAAATGGCCTTAACACATGAAGAATGCACACAGCTTCAAGCATGCGAATTACTCCAGAGTGAAGCTCGTTATTGTTCAATGTAAAATTAAGTAGACTCCCTACTCAAGGAACAGAGAGGCGTGATGCCATTGGAATTTCTCGCCTTCTGGCTACACACCCGATCATTAAATTTACCAAAGTTTTCACTTATACAACCAATCTAAGTTCTTAAGCCCTTCGTGTATTTAACAAAAACCCCTAGTTTTATTAGCATAGAGGTAAAAATAAATTCTTATCTCTTTTAACCCACCTGAAGCTTGCTGCTGCTCCGATTGCTTTTTCTTCTTGCTTGCTGCAGCCTGCCCATTCCTTGAACTGTGGTCGGTTCCTCCTCCAGCTCCTGTTGCCCTGAGACTATGGCTGCATCAGAGCAGCCAGGAAAGAACCAGTCATCCTCAATCAGTTTTGTGCCACAGGAAGGCTATCACATTTACATCAGACACTACTACATAAAGAGAGACCAGGGACAGGCTGAAGTCCCTATCAATGACTGACAGCAACAAGATTAAAGAAGCAATCCATCGCGTTCACCTTGTGATTTCCCTCCAACATTACTACGTAGAACATCAGAATAAAGTCTGCAGATCTCGCTAAGAAGCGGCAAACTGAAGTCTAACTTTACTTCTTCATCAGCTCTAAATGAAGACTTTATACAGGAGACTGGAAAGGGTGAGGTTATGCTGATACTCAAAAAAAAGCCAAACAATTCAAATGCCAAACTAGATCTCGTTTCAATTTACCAGGTTGAAATATACCTGATTTGTACGACAAAGGCATCCATCAGCTGAGACAACTGTGGTTTTTACAATCTGAACAATCACGTTAGTTTTTACGGAAATGACATACGTCCCTTTCAGCTTTAATTTTAGTACGAGCTACAAAGCCAGATCATTTGAGGAAGTCACAAGCATCTGTTACACTGCAAACCGGCATCAAACCATCTTATCGTAAATTAATCATACCATTCTTCTTAAGACAAAGATAAGAATCACTTTGAAATAAACACACTGAGTAAATTCAGAATATGAAAGCTTAGGTAGGCATTCTGTTCATTGTTAGAAATGATTTTTCATTTAAAGTACATTCCCATCTGTTTTGTGATAGGACAAAACACGTTTGGGGTAACAGATGAAGAAACAGACGGCTCATGCAAAGCAGACAGGACAGAACAGCCAGCGAAAAGACACGACAGTAAAGGTGGCTCCATACTAACTGAAAATTACACGAATCAGATAGTTACAAATTTAGCTTTCAATTTAACCACATCACTCCACGGTTGTTCTCACAGCATGCAAAATGCAGGGAACTTATGTCGATGCATCTGTGAGGTAAACACCAGAAACTATGAGGAGATTCAGCCCTGCTGGAAATAGTCAGCTTTCATCCCAGCTGTCCAACGATTACTTCTACCACGAATTTCATCAACACACAATTCTCTAACACCTACTAGACTTAAGTCCTTCCTGTGATATTTCAAAATTGCATACTTCACATGTTGTCACAAAAGACTAGAGGAAAAAAGTCAAAGAAAAAAATTAATGACCCTCTTAAAATGAGGACTGCTAAATTGGATTCTGCTTCTGGTTTTAATTACATTTTGGCTTTTGGCACTGTCACATTATCTGCATTCATTTTACACACCTTTGTTTCTTTTCAAGTATAGATTCTACAGGGATTTTTTTTTTATAAATTACACAAACCTCTTCAAAGACACAAAAATTGAAGAAAATTGCCACTGTCACATTCTCCTGCCATTCCAAGAGCTGATTCTGCAGTTCATCCACACTACCTGATTCACTGGCCTAACAAGAGAAATTGCATAGGAAAACATATTTACCAAATCCCACTGCAAATGTAAATAAAAAGTAGTAACATCCAGCAACCATAACAGCTAAATGTGACCAACGCTTCCAATGTGCCTTTGTCAGCTATCTTACAATTTTTGTAAACAGATATAATTTTTGCACTCTCACTAACGATATTTTGAATAAATTCACATAAACTCCTACCCAGGTTTATATCTGAGCTATGACACTGTGCTCACCAAAATGGCTTTTACAGGCTCTATTGTTTGTCTTTTTCTTTCTTTACTGTATCTAAACTAATTCCCTGTGTGCTACTGAACAGATGTGGTCACATTCAGGATCAAAAGTAGCATTTTTGTTACAGATAACATCAAATTATGTACAACACTGTTCATCTCAGTATGTCCCACATGGCAAAACGCAAACGCTGAGAGGTCAGGCACACTGCATTAAAACCTGAGATTTAGCTTCCAAGAGAGCTGAAGAGCTTGGTAACGTCAAGGAACCGATAACATCAAGGAATGGCTCCCCACTGCCACTTTTTTTTTTTTTTTTAAAGTATTATTTAACAAAACTGTTGTTGTTTGTCTTGGCCTGTAAATCAGCTGCTAACACCCAGAAACATTTCCCATTAAGTGCTCGAAACTTCAGCTATTTTTCAGTCAGGAAGAAAACCATAGTGTTTTTCCATGCTCTCATGCTAAGAAGTGTGCCAGACAGCTCACAGCACAAGTGAAAGTGATCTGCCAAGCAGTCATTTGTGCCCTGAATGATTCCAATAATCCAAAAATGCTACCAGCCATAGTATGTGCACATTTTTGCACCTTCAAACATAGCGCTACAAGAAAGAGGCGTCTGGCGGTTCTTCAGCTAGAATTCTGCACAACTCCTTTCACTGTTACACACAAGTTCCTCCGTGCCCAAACACCAGCCGCATCCTCAAACTCCTTCCTTGCATAAAACTTTCAGCTTCAATTATCGTCAGCACAAACCACCTACTGCTTCATTACTCTCATTTTGTCTGATCACCATATAGATCTTTACTCAACGATCACCCAAAATTAAAAATGGCATTTCTTAACTATTGAGATAAAAACACCACAGCCAAGACACCACCTTTTCCACCACACAATGGAAGTATTTTTAGTGTGTTTACTTACATTTTCCATATAGGTAGCATCTTTTCCTTGGAAACCCTATCTTTCTTTGCTTTGAATATTTTTAAGACTTCCAGTTTGCTCCTGGAACAAGCTACATTTCTCTTCACTGCCTCCAACTCTCTTGCTAAGGTTCTGAACTAGAATCTGCATGCTTTGGAGCGAAGATTCTTTAACAGCCAGCTCATTCTTTAGAATGCAAACCAAAAGACAATTAAAAGAAGGGACCCAGAAAAAAGATACAGTAATCATCATGAAGCTGACTCCTAGCCCTTCCCTCAGAGTTAGAGCAACATTCAACTCAAAGCTCAGGTTTGGTTTGAATTGGAATGAAATTTGTCAGCACCTTCTGAAGTCGATACTAATACATACAAATGATACTGACAAAAGTAATAAAGAAATATAGATCTACTAACATAAATGAAAATAATCAGTAAAGAATTTGGATTCACGTGAAGAAGTGCACAGGATTTGTGCTTCAGAGAAAGATGCACCGTATAACGCAGCAGAATTTGCTGATTCCTTGAAATCTCTATGGAGATTTTCTATTTCAGCTGCTAATATACCTTCAGTTCTTCATTGGGCACGAGTATTCCATTGGCAACACCACTTGATCCACACGCTGTCTGTAAATCCATGATGTAAGCATCTCTTTCAGCTCACTTCTTCTCTATCTCTGCCAGCGTGGCATCCGTTTCAGCCCCACGACAGCGCTGGGCCTCCAGTTCAACACTTTGAAAACGAAAAGACAGCACTGCTGGTCATGTATACTTCCACCATCTACAGCACAGAAGAACGGTTTAAATGTTTCCTTATTGCCTCTTTTAGGGTACTGAAAAAATTACAATCGCATTTCTGACCTGGTTCAGTTTTAACTGTAATCTTTAATTAATGAGCCTTTCTCTCTGAAATTCTGCAGCATTCACATTCCTGCCGCCTTCCAGTGTCAACAGCCACGTCCACAAAACCCATCACTGCACACAACAGCTACAAACCATAACACGAAATCATCCCTTGAAAGAAAGAGAGGGACGGGGAGCAGGACAGAGAAACGGAGAGAGAAAATAAGCGATGGGGAGCAGGGCAGAGCACTAGGAAGAGGAAAATAAGACAAGGCAGAGGACCGAGGAGCTCAGAGAGAAAGAAGGGTCGAAAGGAAACGCCAGAGAGGTAGAGAAATCAAGAAATACAGGGACGAGGAGCCTTGCAGAGACGGAGCACGAAAATGTAGGGACGGTGAGCGCGAAAGAGGGAGAGAGAGACGGGGGCAGGGGAGGAGATGAAGAAGAAAGGAGAGAAAAAGATGGCAACGGAGCGCAGGGGACACAGACAGAGAGAGAAAAAGGAGAGTGAACAGGAAAAAAGGGACCGAGAAACAAAGAAAGGGTCAGATCTAGACAAAGAGACCAAGAAGGGGGCGAGGGGCGTGTGTGCAGGGAAACCCCAAAACAAACCAGCAAGGGGCTAGAGAACAGAGAGGGAGAGAAAGAGAAGAAAGGGCCATGAAGCAGGACAGAGAAGGAGAGAAAGGCAAAAAGGGAGAGCAAAAAGAGCCGGCTGGACAGGGAGGTACAGCAAGAAACGACCGGACAGCCAGCAGGACACAGAAATAGAGACAGGGAGCCGGCTAGAGAAATTCTGGAGGGAGAAAAAGAGGGAGAGGGAGCAGGACACAAACACAGACAGAAGACAGGAGGTACAGGGAAAGGAAAAGGAAAAAGAAAAAAAAAAAAAAAAAAAAAAATCACAGCAGCGTGGGAGAGAGAAGGATCCAGGGGAGGGCCCGGGACGCAGAAGAGGGGCGACAGGGCCCCGAGGGCCCGCCACTCACCGCAGCTCTCGCTCTCCGCGCTCCCGGGAGACTCTGCCGCTTCAGACGCTTCTCTCTCCTGCTCTCCTCCATTCCTCTTCCCTAACTCCGGTCGCTTGGCTGTCCCCCACCTAAGACAAAACGTCCATGTCTCGCAGCTCTTACGAGACAAGGCTCCCTACGCACGTAGCCGCGCTCGCGCGCTCCACAACCGGACCATGCTGCTGCTGGTGACACATACAGACCCTGCGGGGCACGCTGGCGGCCTGGCCTGCTGCGGGCTACCAAGAGGGAGCCTTCCTCACCCGCACAGGCAGGCTCTCTCCTGCCTGCAGCCCCAGCCAGCTGCCAGCCAGCTGGCCTTCCATTTCTTCTTCTTCTTCTTCAGCCTTCTCGGGACTCTCCAGCTTCAGCCGCGACACCTCCTGCCCGCAGCCACTCAGCGCTCCGCCTCTCCCTTTTCGCCCCCACGCCGCCAGCACAGCGAGGCCCGGCACACGCAGCCCACACAAGCCCGGAGCGGGCGCAGCCAACGGCATCCCCAGGCCACGAACGGACAAACGCGTCCTCAGCGCGGCCCCTGCCACACACAAACAAGCAGCGGCCACCGCCTTCAGGGAGGCCGAGGCACGCTCCAGGGCCAGCGTGCCGCCCGCACCACGGGCCTTGCGGGAGGCCGGGCGCTCCGGGACAGGCTTCAGGGGACGTGCTGCAGCTGCGGGCGGCTGCGCGGGGCGACAGGGGCCGGGGGAGCGCTGCCGACTTGGGGGGGGGGTGCCCGCCTCCTTCCCCCCTTCCCTTCCGTCACCTCCTGCCTCTGGCCCCGGGGCTGCCCGCACCCGGCTCGCCTCCTGCAGCCTGCCGCAGCGGCCGGCTCCAAGCTTCCCGTCCCACCACCCTCGGGCACCCACCACGCACCCCCGCACCCGCCGGAGGGGAGCCCAGGCCTCACCGCTGGCCTCTCTGCTCCCCCGCCGCCCCGACACCCGACAACACACCGCCGCCACGCTGCTCCGCCGCACCGCGCATGCGCCACGCGCCGACGGCGCGCCGGAGGGGACACACCCCGCGCCGAACGCCGGCCTGCAGTACCGCGTGGCGCCCACGCGGCGGCGCCAGCGGGTACGGCGGGTACAGCATCCTTATGGGGGTGCGTCCTCCTGGCTGGTAGAACAACTCTTACAAATGCACGAGAAAGGGAGGTGTAGAGCATAACTACTGTTCTCAGTCTCGGAAAACACCCATCACTGAAATGTTAGTCTCATTTTAGCATCAAAAATTAGAAGTAACTTGCTAATTTCTATGACATCCATCCACCGTGGTTTTTTAACGGATGCAAGCAAGCCAAACCACCCTCAGAGGTGAATGAGCACAGGTGATGTGTAGAGGAACAGCACTACTTATCGCCGACAGGACGCGACGGAAGTATTTAAAAGCACTTGCGATGGACAATAGAGGGGCCAGCTTCCTCATACTCATCTTTGCTGACCCACATTTGCTGAAAAGTGGACAGAGACGCCAGTATTGAACCCCCAGTCCAGACAGAGTATTTACATTCTGCTGGTGCAATCATCTAGAACAGACGCACAATCTGTTGTAAATAAAGTGACAAGCAGCTAACACAGTAAACATCTCTTTGGAGGAAACAACTAGGTGAAACGCTTTTCATCATCAAAGCACAACTCCAATGAAGTAAAGCACCGAAGAGGTAGAAAGGCTGCCATATTTTGTCTTCCACCTTGAGTCGACAGAGCTGCTATAACGTTACTATGAACAGACAAATTCCGCAGCCCGTGAGAGATCTGCAGATGGCCTACAACACAGCTACCAAAAAATTACAAACATATACGAAAGAAAAGTAAAGGTTTGAAATATTTATCCAATTTGGTTGTAAATAAAGACCGCTGGGACAACACTGCACAGAACGGTCGGAGCATTTTTCTAATGATAAAGGAATTCTTTTACGTAAAAAGAATCCCAAACCCCAAAACACTGAGATACACTGGCACTGTGTATCTAGCTAAGCACTAGATGTGAAGCTAGAAGACCTCCCGCTGATTCCCGCCTGAGCCACTCAATTGCTCAAATACACTGCATGTACCCCTGCTCCTGCGTGCTCCCGTTTCCACGCCTGCCACTCCACGTCATGCCCGTGCAACATGTCGTCTGCTGCCTGACAAACATGGCCTCTCTATTTCACTACACATTGCCTTGCTCCAAGGCAAAAGGGTCCTTCCAAACAGCTAACAAGCCGCAGACTTTGCACGCTGCTTGGATTTTGGATTTATTCTTTCACCCTTTTCTCTGATAGCCAAGCCTTGAAGCCTACAATATCCCCTGTATCTTCTCAGGTTGGTCATGTTCCCTTTAGTATTTACAGCTCCATCTTCTCTAGGTTCATCCCTACCTATCTTGCTGTTCTGTGGTGTCTTTCAAGGAGCCCCTTTCTCCTTCTTAGCCCTATTTCACTGCGAAGCCCACAGGACTGTCTTCCTTAACTGTTCTTTCACATTTTCTCAAAATGACCTCAGAAACTCCCATGGCTTCAGCAACCATTTCTATTCCAGTACCTCTCCAATCCCTCTCTTCATTCTGCTTTGGCTGTTAGGAGGAAAAAAGAGGCATGAATTAAGCAGGCTGTCCGAGGGTCTCCTAACATCAGGGCCTGGGATGCAAGACCTGCACATTCCCTTGTGGACATTTGCATTTGACTATAGGATCTAACTTTCCAACAAAAGCTTCTTCTGGAAGCGCAGGTGTGCAAAATTACCTGAATCTTCATAGCACTTGGAGCCACAGCGGTAATCTCTTTCTGCATACGATCGCCAATCCCAGGATACATCGTGGTTCCTCCAGAGAGGACGTTATTGGCATAGAGATCCTTACGGATGTCGATATCACATTTCAGAGTACTGTTGTAAGTGGTTACGTGGATACCTGCAGATTCCATCCCTGAGTGGAAAGAAGTTTCAACACATGTGATTTCTCTTTCTTCCCTTCTTTTTCTTACTGTTCAAATGAAAGGGAAGCTCAGTAGTCCAAGAAAATTCCAGGAAAAAAAACCTACGTGATGCTCAGGAGAGCATCTCGTGGTACTGTTCCTTGCTAAAGAAAAGGAACAGACCAGATAAAGTCCAAACTGTGTTCCCAGGACTGTAAGTACTAGACTTTTAAACTAGCTTAACACGCATATTTTGACAAAGATCTGTGATCCAGGAAGTCCCGATTTCCACCGCTACGTTTCTGACACCACTGTTGAACACCAACGCTGATCCTCGATACACTTCTGGCAGCCAAATCCCCCCACCTCCTAACGAGCATTTCTCCTGCTGATGTTCAAATGCAGAATATTTGAACATCGCTCCTGCTGATGTTCAAATGCAGAACTTGGAGCTATATTAATGCTTCAATAGTTTGCTTTCTACACACAAACGCAGCTAGCTTTACCACTTCGTTTAATGGAAATCGTGCCAAACTGCCCGCAGTCATTTTGCTCACTCCTCACGAGTGGAATTTAAATTGAAAGTAGGAAATTTGTGTGAGGGCGGTACAAGTTACCATAGAAAGTGTCAGTCATCCACTGGATAGAATGGGAAATTTGACACTACAGATAAAACTACTGGAAAATCATGTACGATTTCATTTTGTACGATTACATTACAGATTAATATAATCAAACAATAACCTGAAGCAGCATCTAGATATAAAACCCACATAAGCAGCACCGTGCAGTTATACATCAGCCAGTCGAGATAAAAAGCACGATCTTCTGACAGTACTCTAAATCATCACCTTAGAAACTCTACTGCTCTTATAAGAGGCTGAAATCATCTTACGATGCAGGTACCTCTAAACTGACAGGCGCCTTCTCATCCAGCAGCTGTAGCAGCAGTGTTCATCGCTTCTAAAGAGCTGATTAAGTCAATAGAAGCTGCGTGTTTCTATGGACATTTGAGAATCAGTACCTCAGTTCCTATAGCTGCAGGTTGTCTATACTTCCTACGAAATTCTTCTTTTCATTCTCTGTCAAGTCCCTAGAAAGAAAAGCCCTGTCTCACCTATGAAGGATGGCTGGAAGAGAGTTTCAGGGCATCGGAACCGCTCATTTCCAATGGTGATGACCTGTCCATCAGGAAGCTCATAGCTCTTTTCAAGAGAGGAGGAGGAAGCAGCAGTTGCCATTTCATTTTCAAAATCCAAAGCCACATAACAAAGCTTCTCCTTGACGTCTCTCACAATCTCCCGTTCCGCTGCAGACAGCCAACAAGATTTTAATCAACATACAGTACAACAGCCAGGACACAGACTTTCTCATGCACATTTCCCTGAGTTCATGATGGTCGTGTGGTTCATTGGCCCTCTCTCTTGTCTCAGCAACATTACTTTCCCTTTGGATTACCAGATTTCCCTCATCGGCAAGTAACAGATATATTGTACTACAGAATACTGCAAAGATTAATGTTTACATGTCTATGTCACAAAACCTTGACCAGATCTCCCGAGGGTCACCCATTGCCAGCTACTAACTTTGTTCCTTTCTCTGTGGAAGAGGTATAATCAAAACACAACAACCCGTTCAATTTGCCAGTAACTCAGGATTCCCAAACGCGGTGGCATCCTTGTCCTTGATGCTCAACAAACACGCTGAAAGCCAAAGCCAGGAGCATCCCATTAGCTAACAGGAACCGTTTTTCCCAGGCCAACCTAGTGACAGGCATTTTGATGCATCTCACCAGGTACAGGCTTCCTGCATAAGATGACAAGTAACAGAGCAAACATATGCAAAGCATATCCAAAGCCCAGCTCATTACCAGTGGTGACAAACGAGTAGCCTCTCTCTGTCAGAATTTTCATTGAGTTAGTCAGTCAGGTATCTGCCCACCAGATCCAGTCTCACGATGGGGGCAAGGCACAGCCCTCATAGACAGGCACATTGTGAGTGACACCATCTCCAGAATCCAAAACTACTCCTGGAAAGTCAAAGAAAAGGAAAAGCTGGTTATTGCCCGCCGACACAGGGTCTCCACATACTCCGTATTCTCAACCGTGACACGCAACAACAAAGACGCTCACGTGACGATTGCTTCTGTCATTGCTGTAACTGAAGAGCTGCTCACGTGAGATGAAATTGTTGGCACAAACTAAGCATTTTGAGGAAAAAAAGACGTGTAACGTTCAGCAATTTGGTTGTATTGCTCTTGCTGAACGGATGCTAGCAATCGTGATCTTACACGTACGCGGAGACAACTTCACTTCAGACAACCCCCAGCGCTTTACAGACATGAAACAATGTACAAACTGTAAATAAACTTCTATCTATAAAATCAAAACTTGGAATCTGCCATTAAAATAAACCACCTCATTAGGGAAAAGATAACAAGAGTTTATCTGTGCACAGCCATGTCACTTCTATTCTTGGATAGGAAATGAAGTACATGTTTTCCACTCAAAATGAATAAGGCATTTCTGATGCCAAACATGCATACAAATAGTTGATTTTTAAACACAAAACAAGTATTTATGACAACTGTAATTCCTGTAAGCTGGCGATCTTTTTATACAAAATTATATGGTGGCATCAGGCTAGAGAGGCAGATGGCATTTTGATTTTTTTCAAAGTATACAAAGACTCAAGGGTTGCTAAGAAGTAATTTATCGTCTTAATGCTTGATCAGACTCTAAACAGCAATAAGAAGAGACCTCCATGCTAATTCTAGTGATCGCTTAACAGCAGTCATGATTGTGTCATCAAAAGTCATCACTGATTTCAATGAAACTTTTTCATTTAGCTACCGATTGGGGTGTTTTTTCTTACTGGGAATGGAGCTTAACAATAGAGATATGTCTAAACTAAGAAGGAACCATGGGTTTGGCACAATCTAGTTAAGCCAGAGCCTCTTCTCCATCCTGTGCAATTAAGGGCAGTATCAAACTATCATCTTTCATCTGTTGATACAGCTGAGCTGCGGTCACCTGAGCTTTTGAAAGACACAGATCTACACCCATACCTGCCGTGAAGTTGGAAAAAACCAAAGAGGTACTTGCACAGCACCGTGGGAAGTGTTCAGTTGCCATATGGCCACCAGTTCCTCTCAACACACAGCTGGGTGCACCACAATCGACGTCTGTCTGTGTGGGCGCACGTGCACGCACATCCACGGGAGGAGGACAGGTGGAAAACACGACTCCCAGAAAGACTCACCAGTCATTCTTCCAGATGCATACAGAGACAGCACCGCCTGAATTGCTACGTACCTGGCTGGCACACTGAACGTCTCAAACATAATCTGGAATTAAGGATTTGAAAACCTTTAGGATCTACACTCAAAAGTATCTGAAGGACAGTAATTTTTTTTTTGTCTTCAGTAAATACTGCCAGTTACTACTCCTGAGTCCCCTCCTGAACCGTGGTTCTTCTGTGAACAGCACGCTATGTTTTCTCTAGGATTTCACGAAAAATCACAGAAGTCAGCGGGTACCTTTCCATTAACCTCAGACTACGTCAGATTTTTAATGATAATATTAACTGAAGATGACACCCTGGGAGAACTTTTTTTACCCTGATGGCAGGACTGCATGAATGCAGCAATCTGAGGTATGTACGTATACACACACACCTATTTAAAAGATTTATAGAAGACGCAGATGGAAGAAACCACGAGGAATAATCTGTCTGTTCCCATCTCAAGGAGGAATCAGCCATTCCTGACACAGTACGATTGCCTCTTTAGGCCGTCGAGGGGAGCGAATGATTTTGCTTTTCCTTCTCTGGCAACTTGACTCGATAAGGAAGAGTACTTCAGAAACAGGAAAGAAAGACAGCACTTCTCCAGCAAAGTTCTGGTCCCTAAAACCACAAAAATGTATGAAGCATCATTTTTGCAATTAATGCAACAATGCACTTGACATCTGACGGCATTACAGTTCTACCCGAGTGCTATAGGCACGGGCCAGGTGCCACCAGTATCGGGGTCTGCCCTGCAACCAGCTCATGCTGTCCCATTTGTGGGGTTTAAGACATCGTGGGCTCTTCAGAGAATCCCTGCAAGAACACCCTGGAGATTTACAAACCAGGTTTCCTCACAGCAGGAACGTTTGGGGTTTTAAAGTTTGAGCTGCTTCAAGTTCCCGGTGTTCGATCCTTTCCCGTGTGCTTTACGAAGCAAGGCTGTGCCATAGGACCGACCCCAACGCTCTCAGATGAAATGGAAGCAGAATTTGACAGTACAACATTATTTAAGGTAAGAACAATCATTTTAGTTCTTGTTGATGTGCCTCTAACCGGAAGATTCTTTTTCACGTCAGGAAGCAGAATGATTTGATCGTATAAAATCATTAACAGCATTCATATAGCAATGTTTAACCATTAGTTCGAGTAGCTGGTCTTCTTCAACATTCATTCACGTTGCCATGAATCGTTATTTTTCTTCTAAAACCCTCAGGAAAAGGCTTTTAGAATGCAGTAGACCACCTACTTACCAGCAGCAGCCAACATTACAGAACTGTACCCAGACTCTGACTCCGTCAACGCAAGCCAGAAAGAAACTCCGTTCCCAAGTACCTCAGAAATGACATCGGAGGAGATACCGGAACTTAGGAGCAGAGAATTTTAAAAAGAGAAATGCTACAAAGCTTGGAGAGCTCAGCATCGCTCCTTGGCTCTGAAGAAAGCTGGACAGGACCAAGGTGTTCAGTCCTCCACGGTAAGAAATCATCTTGCCACTCGGTCGTGCACACAGCGTTTCACACCCAGCTTCCCGGGTAATGCTTGGGTCAGTACGGGCGCACTCAGAGAGACAAAATTCACAGGGAAAGCCCAGCACATCTGTGCAAGTTGCCGCTGCTTACACTTTTACTCACTATTGCTTAGATGCCAGAGAAGCAACTGACATTCATAAAATTAATGGTTGAATTCATGGTTGAATGTGGTTTTATTTAAAACAAATTGCCTCTGCAACCACACAGTCAGACCCGAGTTACCTTACACCAGGAGACTCTCTGGAATGCCTTCAAAGCCTGAAGCAAACAGCAGCCAAGTCCAGGAAGAAGTCTGTAGATCCCCAGAAGGTCTCAGACCAGCCGAAGCAAAAGCATTAAAATCGTGAGCTGTAACATGGAAAGAACTCTCGGGGCGACACTTACCCAGGAAAAGGTGACGATTTGTAAAAGCCTCTTTGTAAATGACATGATCTCACCTCCCATTACATTTATATCAGCTTCTGGAATGGAGTTCAGAGTATCTACACAGTTCAAGCCATTTTTTGAAACCTTATTTTTCCGTTTCTGCTTATCACAGTGACAGCAGAAAGGGCTGGATAAATCAGGGCAGAATTGCCAACACCTCTGGAGCCTTTCCCGCTCGCTAACCTGCTGCGCCTCATGCCAGAGGGTCGCTCTCTCCCCTGAAGACAAGAATCCCTCACGCGAGCCCAGTAAGACTGCAAGGATTTGTAGGTCCGCTGTTGTCACTGCAAAGTGTTCTGCTCCACTCTCAAACAATTAGTTAAGAATAGCTTGTTATCATGCTGTTAACAGCCATCTTCAGGCTGGAAAGGGAAAAGTCTTACCATGTACAGTCCTCATGTTTCAACTGTACTTGCGCGTTTGCGTGGCGCACAGACTGAAGATAGCTGACTTCTCTCCGTGTTTGGGTGACGGCATGGCTGAAAACAGGCACCGAATTAGCAATCAGCCCTTCAGAAGAGACAAGCCGTTACCATTTTACAAAAAAAAAAAGACAGCAGTTGTATAGGGAAAGATTGAATTTCTATAGATAAAACCTTTGCCAGGCTAAGAAACATTCTAGAACCGCCAGAAGAAAGTTCACAGGATTTACCTCCAGCGGTAACTCCGGCTGGCAGCATCTCCCATTCCACATGACAAACAGAAGTGAAGCAGAACATCAGATACAATGTGGTACACGTTAACTCTGCAAATGGAAATCCCAACCAACCCCCCTTTCTTACCTGCCCTGTGACCGCGCAGCAGGCCTCGCGTACAAGCATCCTCGCACCTGAAGCGGGTAATTCGATTCACTGACATCTGCTCAAAGTCAGCCTTGTCCCTGCCCATCGGTAAAACCGATGGAACCCTTCCATTTCCATACTCATTACATTTTTCTTGTCCCATGAGATTTTTAAGGATTTTAGTCTAGCACAGAGGAAATCAAACGGCTACTCCTTTTTGTGACCTTATGTCTACTCCTTCAGACTTGCTTTGTTTTGGTTGTACCTCCATTTCACACAGACGTGAATGGAAATGCAGAGAGAATAAACACCAACAAACAACAGTACAGGGTGTAAAAACAAGACTCGAGCTTCCAGTGGCCATCGTCTTCACAAATCAGCTACTTTTTCAATCAGCCAAGTAGTTGTGCAGTTTCAGAGAACACTGTCACAAAACTTGGATGTATTACTACGCAAGGCGAAACGCTCTATTACGTGTCTACAGAAACTGAATGCAAATCCTCCGCTTCTTACAGCCTCTTAGTTGAAAACCCGCCCTCTATTCGTTTGTACCTGGACGCCACGTATGTCAAATACGTAAGGTTGTGTCTTTATAAGCCTCAATTTCACGTGTTGAGCAGCTGAGAAACATTTTGCCCCAAAGAAATGCAATAACTAAACCCACCAACAAGTGCAAGTGAATAAAAAAAATAAAAGCCAAAACAAACAAACAAAAAATACCCAAGACAAGCTACAGAAATTGCACCTTCAAACAACAGTAAAGGATCAAGAAGCTGAAGACATTTCTTCACGTCATCTCATTTTTGGATCTTTAATCATCACCTTAACTCACTACCACACACATATGTCTGTGCACCTTGTCAGAGCCATTACAAACTGGGCGGCCAAAGAACAACCAACTTAAATCTTTTATTTTCAGCCAAATAAAAAAATAAAAAAAATCGAGCTCTTCCTTTATTGCACTCTATAACACTTCTTGTCACAACCAAGAAGCCAATAAACAGCAAAAGATGAATATTCCTTTAAAATCCATAGTTTAACTCTTAAAATAAAATTTATATAGAAAAGATATCATTTACAACCCATTCAGTAGTAATCAATCATTATGTACTCACAAACCATATTCAATAACTCGGATGCAGCAGTTTCTTTGTAGGGCAGAGGGGAATATTTTTCTCCTTAGCAAATATAATATCCCACTGTTAAAGAGCAATTCAAGTCTACTTTGGAGCAACTGTGATATACACAAATTTCTTTTTGTGATAGACACAAATTTATTTGGAGAAGCGTAAGATTCATTTGGGGTAACAAGAATATATACGACTGTGTCCAGTGCAGAGCTTAACTGCACCATGTGAAACGTCCATTACCTTGAACTGGCACACCATTACCGAAAGGGAAATAATTTACGCAGCAAATGCAGTGTATTCAGAGAACACCAGTGAGTCACAATAAAACAACACACAATAAAACAGCAAGATGTATTGTAACTAGATATGTGAGGAATCAAAACCAGGATTTGGCTCTGGCCGTCAGCAGCTTACAACAGTAAAGACTTCGCCCTCGGAGCCATCTTCTGAAGGAAAGGGCTGCTCCTTTCATCTGGTTAGGAAACAAAAAATTTCAAGTAAGCAGTCATAAGTACAGGTAAGATGCTTCACTGCAACTTAGATTGCCGAGGCACTATAAACCTTTTGCCTCTGATGCAGCAACGGATGCCACAGCACAGCTTGTAAGCGTAAAAGATTCAAAGCCCAAAGAAAACAGCATTAATCAATGGGGAGAGGAATGGATACAAGATATTTGTGTATTATGCAATTACATATGCACACGAGAAGTGAAAATGCATAATTATACGCATACACATTTTATTTAATGGCTGCATGTGTCATATAAATAGGATCAGTCATATTTTAATTTGGACATAGGTAAAGTGTTTCATGGCACGGTTTACACAGCTGCCTGTATTTGATTCTGATTCACCATCCACAACCCAAACAGAAAGAAATTAAGGACTTTTTCTTTCAGTAAAGTGTAGTTTCAGAAGCAGTTTGCTGCTTTGAATGGCTGTCTCTACGGACCCCCCCATCCTCGTGATACCTAACACAGTAAGAGGGTACTTCACACTCAGATTTTCAGAGAAAAGGCAGATTAGACACGTAGCTGCTTCATGCCAGTGCTTACATATAAAGAGGACAACGCAAAATCAGTGACTCCCAGTCACTCACAAGGGAAATCCACACTCCAAGAATGTGCGACAGTTGAAAGAAAGGTATAGCAGAGGGAAGACAGGAAAAAGAAAGGAGCAGCATGAGGGCGATCACGAGCTGCACTGTCTTCAACCCAGTCTATAACTAGCAGTACACGGTGTACACACCACTTTTAAGTATCTCATCATTCAGGAGCTTTAAAAGCTTTCACTTACCTTTCGCACAATAACACGTTCACCAGGACTCAGGATTAAGGCTTCTCTTTCCTCCTCGGTTTCCATCTGAAGAGCGTATTCGCTAGCTACAGACCTGTAACCGCTTACTTCACATCTACAGAAAAATTACAGGGAGACAGCGGAGCACTGAATTAGCTACTCTTGTAAAGTACTGAATTCACAAAAGAAACATTGTTTTGTATACTTACATTACTGGTGAAAGGTCTCCACAAAAAGCAGGAAGACTTAGTTGATGTTGCCAGGCCCTTTTCAGTCTCGATTTGCAATCTACTCTCAGGGTGTTTCCTTTATTCAGAATAAGCCCCATCATCGCTACCTGACTGAATGGTGCTTTTCAGATGATGGCAGTGATGGACACTTTATGTAGGCAGATGGACGATGGTATTTTAAATCTAAACAGTGGCTGCACTAAAGCTGTTAGATGTGAATTCTTTTTCTAACTTGGAAAAAGAGAAATATCACTGACTATCGAGTCCAAAATCTGAAGCAAGAAATTAAATTTAAAAAAATAATCCCAAAGCCCCTCACATTCTCTTGATCCACAGAGTTAGACCTCGCTTTATAGCACAGTTACACATGCATTTGCAATGCTCCAAGTACTGTGGACTCACAGACAGGTTCTATTATTTGTTGTCCTACTTCTTCTATTACTTGCTCAGAAATCTAACACCCACAGGAAAAACCTATCACTAATCTCACTAAAAATAAAAGACAAAAACTCTGACGCTCCTCTTTCCAGTTCTCTAGTACGCGCTGCATTTACTCCAGGCAGAGGGTAAATGAAAACATCACCATGCATTCATCCAGGATGGCTCTGGCTCTCTGAACGTGCAAGTTATTTCCAACCACCTAAGAGTTTATTGCAGCCATCTGTCACATACTTCAAAAGTGTAAGAAAAGAAATACCTTTTACAGACACTTTTCTTTCAATAGAAAAAAACACCTTTGACAGACAGCAGTAATTTACCTGTGACTTCGCTCCTCACAGAGTCCAAGAGCCTCTTCCGCAGATTCTCTCCTCCTCCTCTCTTCCGCCAGTGTTTCTGGCAGCTGCGAGAGCGCCTGCTGCACCGAGTCGTGCTGTTGCTCAGTCTCTGCAAGCCTATGACAAAAGGAAATCCAAAATCAGTATTTTACATACTTCAAGAATTACTTCCGTCTTCTTTTTCGTTACGGAATGTTCTTTTTAGTGATCAACGCTTCATTAGAATGAGATGCTTTAGACTAGATCTTGAAATAAAAGTCACCAGTAAGTATGTATCTTTACAAAAACAAAACAGAAACATTACCAGATGATAACAATTCAAGAATATGGCTAGGATTCATTTAATCCACTGTATAGCCACGGCTTTCCCTTTGCCCCCAAACACCTTAGGGGCATAGAAAAGCATTACTTTCGCACTTACAACACAGCTGTTAGGAAAACAATACTGCTAATACATGCTTGCAGTCCTGACCTTTTTCTGAGTTCATTGTGCCACTTCATCTTCTAATTTCCAGAGCTGCAATTTTCCAAACCTCTTTTCTAATGGAAAGTTGGTGAAGAATCCTGCCCGTGTGTGCTGCAGGACTTGAAGGACACGTGTACACTGCGTAACGCAGCCATCTCTGAAGGGTGAGCAAAGCATCCACACAGCCACGTCGTCATTGATCACTGACCACAGTTTCGTCAGTAATGCAGCTGTTTGTTTATTTTTTACTTTACAGTTCTCCTTGTCTGACTTTAATTCTGTTTACACAAGAGTAAGGGTTGTCTTATGTATCTATCCATGTCCTGGGTTCGGCCAGGTCAGGGTTAATTTTCACTGGAATCCAGGAAGGGACACAGCCAGGCGGGCTGACCCAACCTGGCCAAGCAGAGCAGGGTATTCCATACCGTGTGCCCTCATGCTGGGTGCCGCTGGGGGGGGAGCGGGGCGGCGGGAACGCGCTTGCAATTTCCAAGCCAAGAGGGGTGTTTTGAAGAACACAAGTTTTACAGCACTCTAACTTTCAAATACACCAGACACCACCAATTGAGCAATATTTCTGTGTTGATACCAGCTCAGACTCACATGAGCTACTGAGGATCTCGGCTGTTGTTCTAAGTTACCTTTGAATTAATCTGCTGAAAGTGCAGCTCCTTCTGCTTTTATTTGCTCCGCCAATTTTTCATCTTTCCCTTCAAGATCTGCCTGCAATTGCTTATTAACTGAAGCCTTCTCTCGTGTCTCTATTTCCATCCTGTTCATTTGTTTAAGTATTTCATTTAACTGGTTATTAAGTTCATTGCACCATGTCTCTCTGGCTTTCAGATCTCCAGTTAATTTAAGTTTCGTCTCTTCATTTTGCTGCTCCAAAACCCCAAGCTTCTGCTCTAATGAAATAATGCACTCTTGTTTCTCCTGTAATTCTTTGGTAATTGTCTCCTGATGTTCAGTATGCTCTACATGCTTCCTAGATAACTCAGCCAACTCCATCTTTTTTAGCATTTTCCAAAACTAGTTTGTTGTATGAATCTTTAATTGATTTTAACTCATTTTCAAGTGTTTGTGCTTTAGTCTCTTTCTCTTTAAGCAAATTGTCCCATTTTTCCTTTAGAGCATTGTTTTCCTCAAGCTGAGATTTCAAATATTCACTTTCTTTTCTTTGTTCATCCTTAGTTTCTTGCAGCTTTTCAGATGATTTACTAATTTGTTCTTTCAGCAAAGTAATTTGTGACTCACACTCTGCAAGTATGTTATGGTATGCGACCTTGTTGGCTTTGAGTTCAGAACGGAGCTCCTTCATTGTCCTGCTGGTCTCACTGCTTTGTCTTATTAATTCCTCATTTTCTTTGGTTTTAGCTTCATTCTCAACTCTCTCTCTTTCTAGCTCCAGTCTCATTGTATTACTTTGCTCAGAAAGGACAGATATCTTCAGGCTTGCACCTCTGATATCGGCTGTTTGTACTTCTTTCAGGAAACGAGTTTCCCTTTCAGCCTTTGATAAAGCCTCTTCCATCCCTTGTATTTCTTCCTCTTTGCATTGCACTTGACGCTTCAGGACCATCACCTGTGCGGCACATTCTGTCATATTGCGAGACAGGACAGACACCTCCCTGTCTTTTTCTGCCACTGCTTCTTCAAGATTATCAATTTCTCTTTCGCGTTTCTGGAGATCTTGAAGAAGTTGAGATCTTTCCTCTAAATGGCTTGTATTCAATTTGTCAAGCTCTTCATTTGTCTGGTCCAGATCCAGCTGCATCGACTCTACCACGCCCTCTTGTTTCAAAGTCTAAACATCAAGAAAATAATGTTACCAGAATACTTCAAACATACGTTAGAGGGAGAATGGAAGTTACACTCCACATGTAGAACAGCTATCTAAGGTAATCAATCTGTACCCAACCGTACAGCCACAAGATAACCACGTTATTCTGTGGACTGTTTTAGCACACAGAAAGTTTAGTGTATGAAATTTTTAGCAGCCAATGCTGTTATTTTGCTGACATTTAAATGGGCCATGTTAAAAGAACAGCAGATTTCTTCTCTTACTTTATTTTAATGAGTTAGTTACCTTTTCCTTCAGTGTAGCAACTTTTTCTGTTAGATCCCTGATGACTCTCTTCTGCTCAGTGTTCTCCACTTCATAAACACTGCATTTCTTTAAGGCTTCATTCAGCTTAGTATTCAAAATAAAAGCCAATGTGATAGAAACGTATAGAATTGTATTAAAATTGTGATGTTACAGTTATAATATTAAATTTACCTAACACTGGAGTTTATGTTTTGAAATTCATAAACAAAGATAACTTAGCAACCCAAGCAAACATAACTACTTTCATGCAAAGCTCTGTGATGTGTCTAAGAAATCCTCACACCCAACTTCAAGCAACTACATGAAGCGAATAAAACTGTAAAGAAAGAGCAAAACCCTTCAGATACAGAAAACAGCAATATTGCTGCTGCGACACAAATAGGAACTTACGGCTAATGCTCACCAGTTCCAATCAATATTATTTCACAAGAACTTTAACTTACTTTTTGCTCAGTATGCACAAACTTTTCACCAAGCTCTTTGTTCAGAAGATCCTTTTCTTGAAGCAGTTGCCTCCAAGTTTCAATTTGCTCTAGTTTTTCTGTCGTGTTCAACAGCTTTTCTTCTTTTTCTCCAAGGGAAGTTTCAAGGAAGCTATTTCTGTCACTTCATCTAACAAGGAAATACATAGTTAGATATTTTGAACACAAAGCTCGCTTTAAGCTTTCTAGACTTATCAGCCCCAAACTAGGTTCCTAAAAGAATCATTATTTTTACACTTTCCATTTACACTTGCAACTACAAAAACAAGATTACTGCAACCTGAAGCAGGATCAACTCACACTTTGCAGGTGTTTTAAGAGATCATACTTCTCATCAGACGTTCAAGCTTGAAACAAAGAAAGCTAATCCTACACAGAGCTGTAAAGAACCTTCATCTTACCCTTTGAGCTGTTCATGCAAGCCAGAGATCAGAATGTGATGCTTTGCCGCATCTCGCGTTTGTTGGTTGCGTAACTGGGCAAGCTGAGTTTGCAAATGCTCATTCTCATTCTGCAACAAAAGAAGAGTGAAGCGGATTATCACGTACCAACACCCAGAACAGCACAAGATAACTGGAGTCACGAAAATCGGACTCTTCAGGAGATTTACATCCCACACGGTAACAGAGACCACTATTCTAGCACATGAGCAGATCATCAGTGCAGAACACAACACTGATACCAGCAGCTCAGATGTGATGTTAGTTCACACCGATGCAACTCACCTTGCAGAAACACCTCCTGCAGCAATGCTATGATAGCATGACCTGAAGGAGGACTGCTGTACACCCAAAGCAACACACACACTCACACTGTGTTAAGGCAGCTTACTTCTCTTAAGAGGGGAAGCTACTGCTTTGAAAAAATACTTTCCTCATTGCTTTGAAGACAGTACCAAACTTGCAATTTATTTTTGCCTGTTTTTTAAGGTTGAAGGAATGCAAAAATCTGCGTATGGGGGATTGTGGAGAAAAGAAACAGGAAGCAAGCTGCATTCACACAGGTTTGTGGTTTCTTTTTTTTGGGGGGGTGGGTGATTTTTTTTTTTGGTTTGTTTTTTTTTAAACACAGTGCACATCTCCTACTCTAGCCAGATACACCGAATCAATTCAAAAATAAAACCACAAAAAAAAACTGGCAACAACATCCAAAAACCAAAAGCAGAACATGTATCCAGACTCCACAGCAAATAGGACACAGAATCACACAGAATGGTCGGGGTTGGAAGGGACCTCTGTGGGTCATCTAGTCCAACCCTCCTGCTGAAGCAGGGTCACCTACAGCAGGCTGCACAGGACCGTGTCCAGGCGGCTCTTGAGTATCTCCGGAGAAGGAGACTCCACAGCCTCCCTGGGCAGCCTGTTCCAGTGCTCCGTCACCCTCAGAGGGAAGAAATTCTTCCTCACGTTCAGACAGAACTTCCTCTGCTTCAGTTTGTGCCCGTTGCCCCTTGTCCTGTCGCTGGGCACCACTGAAAAGAGCTTGGCCCCATCTTCCTGACACCCACCCTGCAGACATTTCTAAGTACATATTAGGTCCCCTCGCAGCCTTCTCTTCTTCAGGCTGAACAAGCCCAGCTCCCCCAGCCTCTCCTCGTGGGAGAGATGTTCCAGTCCCCTCAACATCCTTGTAGCCCTCCGCTGGACTCTTTCAAGTAGCTCCTCATCTTTCTTGAACTGGGGAGCCCAGAACTGGACACAGTACTCCAGAGGAGGCCTCACTAGGGCAGTGTAGAGGGGAAGGAGAACCTCCCTCAACCTGCTGGCCACACTCTTCTTGATGCACCCCAGGATCCCATTGGCTTTCTTGGCAGCCAGGGCACACTGCTGGCTCATGGTTAACCTGGCAAACTTGTCACCTCTGATGAAAATACGCTAGCATTTTGCAGGAGGCAGAACACACCTGTACCGCCCTCAATAGCTGCCCTTCTTCATCTACACCAAACGTTACCTGTCTTGAAAGGTTTTGTTACAAGATTCTCAAATAATAATTAACATATCAGGTTGTCTTTCATCTTAAAATCATTAATTCTTTTTTATATTTGTGCAGCTTAACAGACAAAGAACTACGAGTAATGCACTGAACCTGAAGGAGTCTGAGGAAGAGATCAGTTGTATCATTTAGTGAAAGTAAGGTTTACAAATTATCATAGTAACTCATCAATCAGGAAATACTAAAAAATAACCTTCCTCATAAATATTTATTTCACTGTTCCTTTTGGTGCCTCCATTGAATACTTTTACAATATCAATATATATCAAATTAATATCTGGTGTTTAGATTGTATACATATAAATAAATATTAAGTTATTACTTAACTTTTATATATTTGCACAGTTTCTTTTCTATAACTGTGTGTGTATATATGCACAGAAAAATAATAATACTACACACACAGTTACAGAAAAGAAACTTGAGGGATGTAAGAAGAGGGACACTTCTGCCAGTAGTAACAAAATCTGTTTCAGGACCTTCTGACAAAGCCCCCCTAACAAACAATCATGAAAATCAGGTTGCCTTTTACTAGGTTTCTAAAACAAATAACAAATAACAAAGCTTACTTCCAAACAAGTTTCTCCCTGAGCTGAACAGAAGCAACAGGTTTCAACTTCAGAGCATAATCTAGCATGTGTACACCCTCTGCCAACAGAATGACGAAGCATAATGCCTTGACATGTTTTTGCTAGCTGCAAATGGGCATTTCTGTCTTACTGGAGGCTACGACTCCAAGAATATCAACAGAGAATAAAACGATTCTCTTCTATCATGAGGTTTTTACACAAACCGAAAAGCTCACCTGAGGAGTCTCCATTCTACCTTGAAGCTGCACTCTGTCTTCCAGATCCTGACAACGCTCTTCTAGAAGAAGAACTGGTTCCTGCAGTTGATTCCTTTCCATTTCCAACTCTTCAACCACACTCCGTAAACCTGCTTCTGTCAAAGAAGAAAAATTATTTCAAGAAAGGCCTGCTAACATTCCTCAAGTCTAGAAATGGTTTCAGCTTTTTATTCACAATTCTCCCCAGTGTTGGGAACAAGCAGACCTCAACCATTTCCAGTGGAAGTGCCCGAGACCCTGCTTTTCCAAAAATTAGATGGCAAAAGTTCCCTTAGCTGCTGAAAAACCAAAATAAAGTTGCACAGCTCAAGAACTCGGAGAATCTGGCAGAAATATTCTCAACAATACTGTGGCTCATGTTACGTTAATCATAAGCTATCGATGTACTTGCAGGATCAGATCTTAAGCACTTGTTAATAAACAATTTAAACCGGTCTGTATCAAAGTTTGCAAGTGAGTCTGTTCCATTTCAACAGCGAGATATATTTGCAGCCTTTACCACTGATATAAAAACATTTGCATTGAAAAATAAGACTTTGATTTTTAAATTAAAAGCATACAGCAATGGAACGCCATTCTGTTTTGTAACATAACTGTTACAGATTGGAAGCACAGTCCCAGGAACAAGACTCGTAACTGAAAAAACACATGGCCTTGCCACACAGGACATTTCACGGGCACCAAGGCTCAACCAACTCCAGCGTGCAGACGTATTTACGTTCTGCTTCTGAACCAAAACTAGGCAGCTCATCCAGTACACACATGCTTTGAAATGAAAAGGAAGAAAATGCAAGCCAAAAAAATGCAACAAAGATTAGAATACACCACCAGTGGGTTGTTAGTTGAATTTGGAAACAAAAATAGACACAAAATACAGATGCTGTGCATGCTTTCATAAACTGTCTAGTCGCTATCACACCTGCGTTAGGTGAAGTGTACTCTGGCCACCAGTCTCCCATGTTTTCTCCTTCAGCTGAATCAGTGCTATCCAAGGTGATGTGCAATTCTTGAAAGCTTTGCTTTCCATCAAAGTTGTATTCTTCCTACGCGTAAAAAAGGAGAATGAAGTTCAATTTAAAGAAGAAAAGAAGCAAGGGTAAAATACATATCCTGTTATTAAAAGCATAGTTTCAATTCTAAGTCCTAAAGCTCAGCAAGTGATTGAGGTGCCTGAATGTCAGCATATGGGAGCGCTGTGGACACTAGAGCAACCTGCCCAGCTTCTAGCTAGTATTTCCAGAGAAGCCAAGCCTCCCACAGGTTTTGTGCGGTATCAGCCAGGACTTTTAAGACACCCCTATGTTTGGATACCTTCATTGGTCCCCTGATTTCTACAGTTAACAGGGTCCTCTGAATTTCAGGGTAAAGGATTGGAGTTCACTAAATTTAAGATTATTCTGCCAGTGGTATGTTCATGTGACAGTGACATCCTAATTCTTACAAAAGATCTTCATTTTCTCGTGTGTCTTACAGCACCACCTACCTAGAAGCAAACCTGAATGAACTGACACCACTTACTAATAAAAGTAAAGCTCCACCAACAGAGAGATTTATCAAGATTGTATCTAAACCAAAAAAATGGCCTTAACACATGAAGAATGCACATAGCTTCAAGCATGTGAATTACTCCAGAGTGAAGCTCGTTATTGTTCAATGTAAAATTAAGTAGACTCCCTACTCAAGGAACAGAGAGGCGTGATGCCATTGGAATTTCTCGTCTTCTGGCTACACACCCGATCATTAAATTTACCAAAGTTTTCACTTATACAACCAATCTAAGTTCTTAAGCCCTTCGTGTATTTAACAAAAACCCCTAGTTTTATTAGCATAGAGGTAAAAATAAATTCTTATCTCTTTTAACCCACCTGAAGCTTGCTGCTGCTCCGATCGCTTTTTCTTCTTGCTTGCTGCAGCCTGCCCATTCCTTGAACTGTGGTCGGTTCCTCCTCCAGCTCCTGTTGCCCTGAGACTATGGCTGCATCAGAGCAGCCAGGAAAGAACCAGTCATCCTCAATCAGTTTTGTGCCACAGGAAGGCTATCACATTTACATCAGACACTACTACATAAAGAGAGACCAGGGACAGGCTGAAGTCCCTATCAATGACTGACAGCAACAAGATTAAAGAAGCAATCCATCGCGTTCACCTTGTGATTTCCCTCCAACATTACTACGTAGAACATCAGAATAAAGTCTGCAGATCTCGCTAAGAAGCAGCAAACTGAAGTCTAACTTTACTTCTTCATCAGCTCTAAATGAAGACTTTATACAGGAGACTGGAAAGGGTGAGGTTATGCTGACACTCAAAAAAAAGCCAAACAATTCAAATGCCAAACTAGATCTCATTTCAATTTACCAGGTTGAAATATACCTGATTTGTACGACAAAGGCATCCATCAGCTGAGACAACTGTGGTTTTTACAATCTGAACAATCACGTTAGTTTTTACGGAAATGACATACGTCCCTTTCAGCTTTAATTTTAGTACGAGCTACAAAGCCAGATCATTTGAGGAAGTCACAAGCATCTGTTACACTGCAAACCGGCATCAAACCATCTTATCGTAAATTAATCATACCATTCTTCTTAAGACAAAGATAAGAATCACTTTGAAATAAACACACTGAGTAAATTCAGAATACGAAAGCTTAGGTAGGCATCCTGTTCATTGTTAGAAATGATTTTTCATTTAAAGTACATTCCCATCTGTTTTGTGATAGGACAAAACACGTTTGGGGTAACAGATGAAGAAACAGACGGCTCATGCAAAGCAGACAGGACAGAACAGCCAGCGAAAAGACACGACAGTAAAGGTGGCTCCATACTAACTGAAAATTACATTAATCAGATAGTTACAAATTTAGCTTTCAATTTAACCACATCACTCCACGGTTGTTCTCACAGCATGCAAAATGCAGGGAACTTATGTCGATGCATCTGTGAGGTAAACACCAGAAACTATGAGGAGATTCAGCCCTGCTGGAAATAGTCAGCTTTCATCCCAGCTGTCCAAGGATTACTTCTACCACGAATTTCATCAACACACAATTCTCTAACACCTACTAGACTTAAGTTCTTCCTGTGATATTTCAAAATTGCGTACTTCACATGTTGTCACAAAAGACTAGAGGAAAAAAGTCAAAGAAAAAAATTAATGACCCTCTTAAAATGAGGACTGCTAAATTGGATTCTACTTCTGGTTTTAATTATATTTTGGCTTTTGGCACTGTCACATTATCTGCATTCATTTTACACACCTTTGTTTCTTTTCAAGTATAGATTCTACAGGGATTTTTTTTTTTTTATAAATTACACAAACCTCTTCAAAGACGCAAAAATAAAAGAAAATTGCCACTGTCACATGAAAAATGAAAGTTTAGAAATCAGAACTTTAGAATGATTTGCAACACTCAGGCAAGTGTTAAAACACTTTCAGTTAAATTATGCATTGCTTTACCAACAATTAGTAAGTAAATACATCTTCTGATATGGGAAACTCTCTTCTCACTGGCTGACCAGATGGCACTGTGGGGTAGGAGTGGAGGGGGAAGGGACGCTGAGTGCTCATCAGGTGTAACGGCAGGAAAAAAGAAACAGAAAGGTCATGCTGATCCCAAGGGGAAAAACCGCAAAATTAAACACGGCCTGACGCAGATGAAATTTCACAACTGTTATTAATATTGCATGTGGATCTGTAGTTACCGCAGATGAGGTCATCGGCAGTTTTAATGAAGGGAATACTATTCTCTTTCAATTCCAAAGCATCACGTGCGCAAATCACTCAAAAAGAAGCGACGTGATCCTCAAAACATTTCTGTGCTTACGTACTGAACTTCCACATTCATCATGTAAATGCAAAATAATTCAATCGCAGATTAAAAAGAGAAGACTCAAATTAACTCACTCGATTAATTATGGAGGTAGGTTGTGCACATGAAAATTGGCCATTCATCCCCACACGCTTCACTAACAGGACAAAAATTACAGTACTAGATTGCATCTGATACTAGATTGCATGGAAAAAAGCAGTACAAGCTATCTGAAACTTCACCAGACTTTTCTAAGTTTGAGCAGAAGCTGCTTTGCTTTCTTATCGCCCGTTTCATTCATAATTTAGGAAACTACAAAATCTGAGGTTACTTGAAATCTTGTTTTCTGTAAGTGACTTAATAGTCTTAACCAGCTCCAAACCATTGCCAGTTAATGTTACCCAGCTGACTTGTAGAAGCAGCACTTACCAACAGATTACTAGATATGCTAAGAAAGGTTTCGCAGTGATTCTATTTCAAAGAGAAACTGACTCAGGTACATTCTGCTAAAGTACCCCCTTCAGTCATCAAATTCAAACCAACATTTCTGTTTCCCCACACCTTCACTGGCTGTTCTAGGCAGGCAGCTTTCATTTTTCGTGATGATCTTTTTATCATTGATCTTTCATACGCAGACAACAAGCTTCCAAAGTAAATTCAAGCACTCTCACAGAGCAGCAACTCAGATTGCAAACAGAATATCACGTCTACTCATAACAAGGACACAAAAAAAGATGAATGTATGAAAAACAGATTCAAGCAAATAGGAAAAAGAAGAAATTGCACATTTAAGCAATTTCACTAACTACAAATCTTACGACTACAGAAATGAGTCACGGTGGTGTGCTGCCAATTCAATCTGAAGGACAGCAGACACACACACATAGATGTACATCTACAAATACGATAACTGTATCGTAAATAAATCCATTCACCTTCTGTCTCCTCCTCAGTCTGAGCCATTCTGAAGACCACAGCAGATTTCTCTTCTCTGACTTGATCGCGGGACTCCTCTGACTCTGGCACATTCTCCTGCCATTCCAAGAGCTGATTCTGCAGTTCATCCACACTACCTGATTCACTGGCCTAACAAGAGAAATTGCATAGGAAAACATATTTACCAAATCCCACTGCAAATGTAAATAAAAAGTAGTAACATCCAGCAACCATAACAGCTAAATGTGACCAACGCTTCCAATGTGCCTTTGTCAGCTATCTTACAATTTTTGTAAACAGATATAATTTTTGCACTCTCACTAACGATATTTTGAATAAATTCACATAAACTCCTACCCAGGTTTATATCTGAGCTATGACACTGTGCTCACCAAAATGGCTTTTACAGGCTCTATTGTTTGTCTTTTTCTTTCTTTACTGTATCTAAACTAATTCCCTGTGTGCTACTGAATAGATGTGGTCACATTCAGGATCAAAAGTAGCATTTTTGTTACAGATAACATCAAATTATGTACAACACTGTTCATCTCAGTATGTCCCACATGGCAAAACGCAAACGCTGAGAGGTCAGGCACACTGCATTAAAACCTGAGATTTAGCTTCCAAGAGAGCTGAAGAGCTTGGTAACGTCAAGGAACCGATAACATCAAGGAATGGCTCCCCACTGCCACTTTTTTTTTTTTTTTTAAAGTATTATTTAACAAAACTGTTGTTGTTTGTCTTGGCCTGTTAATCAGCTGCTAACACCCAGAAACATTTCCCATTAAGTACTCGAAACTTCAGCTATTTTTCAGTCAGGAAGAAAACCATAGTGTTTTTCCATGCTCTCATGCTAAGAAGTGTGCCAGACAGCTCACAGCACAAGTGAAAGTGATCTGCCAAGCAGTCATTTGTGCCCTGAATGATTCCAATAATCCAAAAATGCTACCAGCCATAGTATGTGCACATTTTTGCACCTTCAAACATAGCGCTACAAGAAAGAGGCGTCTGGCGGTTCTTCAGCTAGAATTCTGCACAACTCCTTTCACTGTTACACACAAGTTCCTCCGTGCCCAAACACCAGCCGCATCCTCAAACTCCTTCCTTGCATAAAACTTTCAGCTTCAATTATCGTCAGCACAAACCACCTACTGCTTCATTACTCTCATTTTGTCTGATCACCATATAGATCTTTACTCAACGATCATCCAAAATTAAAAATGGCATTTCTTAACTATTGAGATAAGAACACCACAGCCAAGACACCATCTTTTCCACCACACAATGTAAGTATTTTTAGTGTGTTTACTTACATTTTCCATATATGTAGCATCTTTTCCTTGGAAACGCTATCTTTCTTTGCTTTGAATATTTTTAAGACTTCCAGTTTGCTCCTGGAACAAGCTACATTTCTCTTCACTGCCTCCAACTCTCTTGCTAAGGTTCTGAACTAGAATCTGCATGCTTTGGAGCGAGGATTCTTTAACAGCCAGCTCATTCTTTAGAATGCAAACCAAAAGACAATTAAAAGAAGGGACCCAGAAAAAAGATACAGTAATCATCATGAAGCTGACTCCTAGCCCTTCCCTCAGAGTTAGAGCAACATTCAACTCAAAGCTCAGGGTTTGGTCTGAATTTGAATGAAATTTGTCAGCACCTTCTGAAGTCGATACTTATACATACAAATGATACTGACAAAAGTAATAAAGAAATATAGATCTACTAACATAAATGAAAATAATCAGTAAAGAAGTTGGATTCACGTGAAGAAGTGCAGAGGATTTGTGCTTCAGAGAAAGATGCACCGCATAACGCAGCAGAATTTGCTGATTCCTTGAAATCTCTATGGAGATTTTCTATTTCAGCTGCTAATATACCTTCAGTTCTTCATTGGGCACGAGTATTCCATTGGCAACACCACTTGATCCACACGCTGTCTGTAAATCCATGATGTAAGCATCTCTTTCAGCTCACTTCTTCTCTATCTCTGCCAGCGTGGCATCCGTTTCAGCCCCACGACAGCGCTGGGCCTCCAGTTCAACACTCTGAAAACGAAAAGACAGCACTGCTGGTCATGTATACTTCCACCATCTACAGCACAGAAGAACGGTTTAAATGTTTCCTTATTGCCTCTTTTAGGGTACTGAAAAAATTACAATCGCATTTCTGACCTGGTTCAGTTTTAACTGTAATCTTTAATTACTGAGCCTTTCTCTCTGAAATTCTGCAGCATTCACATTCCTGCCGCCTGCCAGTGTCAACAGCCACGTCCACAAAACCCATCACTGCACACAACAGCTACAAACCATAACACGAAATCATCCCTTGAAAGAAAGAGAGGGACGGGGAGCAGGACAGAGAAACGGAGAGAGAAAATAAGCGATGGGGAGCAGGGCAGAGCACTAGGAAGAGGAAAATAAGACAAGGCAGAGGACCGAGAAGCTCAGAGAGAAAGAAGGGTCGAAAGGAAACGCCAGAGAGGTAGAGAAATCAAGAAATACAGGGACGAGGAGCCTTGCAGAGACGGAGCACGAAAATGTAGGGACGGTGAGCGTGAAAGAGGGAGAGAGAGACGGGGGCAGGGGAGGAGATGAAGAAGAAAGGAGAGAAAAAGATGGCAACGGAGCGCAGGGGACACAGACAGAGAGAGAAAAAGGAGAGTGAACAGGAAAAAAGGGACCGAGAAACAAAGAAAGGGTCAGATCTAGACAAAGAGACCAAGAAGGGGGCGAGGGGCGTGTGTGCAGGGAAACCCCAAAACAAACCAGCAAGGGGCTAGAGAACAGAGAGGGAGAGAAAGAGAAGAAAGGGCCATGAAGCAGGACAGAGAAGGAGAGAAAGGCAAAAAGGGAGAGCAAAAAGAGCCGGCTGGACAGGGAGGTACAGCAAGAAATGACCGGACAGGCAGTAGGACAGAGAAATAGAGACAGGGAGCCGGCTAGAGAAATTCTGGAGTTAGAAAAAGAGGGAGAGGGAGCACAACACACAGACAGAAGACGGGAGGTACAGGGAAAGGAAAAGAAAAGGAAAAAAAAAAAAAAAAAAAAAAAAATCACAGCAGCGTGGGAGAGAGAAGGATCCAGGGGAGGGCCCGGGACGCAGAAGAGGGGCGACAGGGCCCCGAGGGCCCGCCACTCACCGCAGCTCTCGCTCTCCGCGCTCCCGGGAGACTCTGCCGCTTCAGACGCTTCTCTCTCCTGCTCTCCTCCATTCCTCTTCCCTAACTCCGGTCGCTTGGCTGTCCCCCACCTAAGACAAAACGTCCATGTCTCGCAGCTCTTACGAGACAAGGCTCCCTACGCACGTAGCCGCGCTCGCGCGCTCCACAACCGGACCATGCTGCTGCTGGTGACACATACAGACTCTGCGGGGCACGCTGGCGGCCTGGCCTGCTGCGGGCTACCAAGAGGGAGCCTTCCTCACCCGCACAGGCAGGCTCTCTCCTGCCTGCAGCCCCAGCCAGCTGCCAACCAGGTAGCCTTCCATTTCTTCTTCTTCCTTCAGCCTTCTCGGGACTCTCCAGCTTCAGCCGCGCCACCTCCTGCCCGCAGCCACTCAGCGCTCCGCCTCTCCCTTTTCGCCCCCACGCCGCCAGCACAGCGAGACCCGGCACACGCAGCCCACACAAGCCTGGAGCGGGCGCAGCCAACGGCATCCCCAGGCCACGAACGGACAAACGCGTCCTCAGCGCGGCCCCTGCCACACACAAACAAGCAGCGGCCACCGCCTTCAGGGAGGCCGAGGCACGCTCCAGGGCCAGCGTGCCGCCCGCACCACGGGCCTTGCGGGAGGCCGGGCGCTCCGGGACAGGCTTCAGGGGACGTGCTGCAGCTGGGGGCGGCTGCGCGGGGCGACAGGGGCCGGGGGAGCGCTGCCGACTTGGGGGGGATGCCCGCCTCCTTCCCCCCTTCCCTTCCGTCACCTCCCGCCTCTGGCCCCGGGGCTGCCCGCACCCGGCTCGCCTCCTGCAGCCTGCCGCAGCGGCCGGCTCCAAGCTTCCCGTCCCACCACCCTCGGGCACCCACCACGCACCCCCGCACCCGCCGGAGGGGAGCCCGCGCCTCACCGCTGGCCTCTCTGCTCCCCCGCCGCCCCGACACCCGACAACGCTCCGCCGCACCGCGCATGCGCCACGCGCCGACGGCGCGCCGGAGGGGACACACCCCGCGCCGAACGCCGGCCTGCAGTACCGCGTGGCGCCCACGCGGCGGCGCCAGCGGGTACGGCGGGTACAGCATCCTTATGGGGGTGCGTCCTCCTGGCTGGTAGCACAACTCTTACAAATGCACGAGAAAGGGAGGTGGATAGCATAACTACTGTTCTCAGTCTCGGAAAACACCCATCACTGAAATGTTAGTCTCATTTTAGCACCAAAAATTAGAAGTAACTTGCTAATTTCTATGACATCCATCCACCGTGGTTTTTTAACGGATGCAAGCAAGCCAAACCACCCTCAGAGGTGAATGAGCACAGGTGATGTGTAGAGGAACAGCACTACTTATCGCCGACAGGACGCGACAGAAGTATTTAAAAGCACTTGCGATGGACAATAGAGGGGCCAGCTTCCTCATATTCATCTTTGCTGACCCACATTTGCTGAAAAGTGGACAGAGACGCCAGTATTGAACCCCCAGTCCAGACAGAGTATTTACATTCTGCTGGTGCAATCATCCAGAAGAGAAGCACAATCTGTTGTAAATAAAGTGACAAGCAGCTAACACAGTAAACATCTCTTTGGAGGAAACAACTAGGTGAAACGCTTTTCATCATCAAAGCACAACTCCAATGAAGTAAAGCACCGAAGAGGTAGAAAGGCTGCCATATTTTGTCTTCCACCTTGAGTCGACAGAGCTGCTATAACGTTACTATGAACAGACAAATACCGCAGCCCGTGAGAGATCTGCAGATGGCCTACAACACAGCTACCAAAAAATTACAAACGTATACGAAAGAAAAGTAAAGTTTTGAAATATTTATCCAATTTGGTTGTAAATAAAGACCGCTGGGACAACACTGCACAGAACGGTCGGAGCATTTTTCTAATGATAAAGGAATTCTTTTACATAAAAAGAATCCCAAACCCCAAAACACTGAGATACACTGGCATTGTGTATCTAGCTAAGCACTAGATGTGAAGCTAGAAGACCTCCCGCTGATTCCCGCCTGAGCCACTGAATTGCTCAAATACACTGCATGTACCCCTGCTCCTGCGTGCTCCCGTTTCCACGCCTGCCACTCCACGTCATGCCCGTGCAACAAGTCGTCTGCTGCCTGACAAACATGGCCTCTCTATTTCACTACACATTGCCTTGCTCCAAGGCAAAAGGGTCCTTCCAAACAGCTAACAAGCCGCAGACTTTGCACGCTGCTTGGATTTTGGATTTATTCTTTCACCCTTTTCTCTGATAGCCAAGCCTTGAAGCCTACAATATCCCCTGTATCTTCTCAGGTTGGTCATGTTCCCTTTAGTATTTACAGCTCCATCTTCTCTAGGTTCATCCCTACCTATCTTGCTGTTCTGTGGTGTCTTTCAAGGAGCCCCTTTCTCCTTCTTAGCCCTATTTCACTGCGAAGCCCACAGGACTGTCTTCCTTAACTGTTCTTTCACATTTTCTCAGAATGACCTCAGAAACTCCCATGGCTTCAGCAACCATTTCTATTCCAGTACCTCTCCAATCCCTCTCTTCATTCTGCTTTGGCTGTTAGGAGGAAAAGAGGCACGAATTAAGCAGGCTGTCCGAGGGTCTCCTAACATCAGGGCCTGGGATGCAAGACCTGGACATTCCCTTGTGGACATTTGCATTTGACTATAGGATCTAACTTTCCAACAAAAGCTTCTTCTGGAACCGCAGGTGTGCAAAATTACCTGAATCTTCATAGCACTTGGAGCCAAAGCGGTAATCTCTTTCTGCATACGATCGCCAATCCCAGGATACATCGTGGTTCCTCCAGAGAGGACGTTATTGGCATAGAGATCCTTACGGATGTCGATACCACATTTCAGAGTACTGTTGTAAGTGGTTACGTGGATACCTGCAGATTCCATCCCTGAGTGGAAAGAAGTTTCAACACATGTGATTTCTCTTTCTTCCCTTCTTTTTCTTACTGTTCAAATGAAAGGGAAGCTCAGTAGTCCAAGAGAATTCCAGGAAAAAAAACCTACGTGATGCTCAGGAGAGCATCTCGTGGTACTGTTCCTTGCTAAAGAAAAGGAACAGACCAGATAAAGTCCAAACTGTGTTCCCAGGACTGTAAGTACTAGACTTTTAAACTAGCTTAACACGCATATTTTGACAAAGATCTGTGATCCAGGAAGTCCCGATTTCCACCGCTACGTTTCTGACACCACTGTTGAACACCAACGCTGATCCTCGATACACTTCTGGCAGCCAAATCCCCCCACCTCCTAACGAGCATTTCTCCTGCTGATGTTCAAATGCAGAATATTTGAACATCGCTCCTGCTGATGTTCAAATGCAGAACTTGGAGCTATATTAATGCTTCAATAGTTTGCTTTCTACACACAAACGCAGCTAGCTTTACCACTTCGTTTAATGGAAATCGTGCCAAACTGCCCGCAGTCATTTTGCTCACTCCTCACGAGTGGAATTTAAATTGAAAGTAGGAAATTTGTGTGAGGGCAGTACAAGTTACCATAGAAAGTGGCAGTCATCCACTGGATAGAATGGGAAATTTGACACTACAGATAAAACTACTGCAAAATAACGTGCGATTTCATTTTGTATGATTACATTACAGATTAATATAATCAAACAATAAACTGAAGCAGCATCTAGATATAAAACCCACATAAGCAGCACCGTGCAGTTATACATCAGCCAGTCGAGATAAAAAGCACGATCTTCTGACAGTACTCTAAATCATCACCTTAGAAACTCTACTGCACTTGGAAGAGGCTGAAATCATCTTACGATGCAGGTACCTCTAAACTGACATTTTCAAAATCCAAAACCACATAACAAAGCTTCTCCTTGACGTCTCTCACAATCTCCCGTTCCGCTGCAGACAGCCAACAAGATTTTAATCAACATACAGTACAACAGCCAGGACACAGACTTTCTCATGCACATTTCCCTGAGTTCATGATGGTCGTGTGGTTCATTGGCCCTCTCTCTTGTCTCAGCAACATTACTTTCCCTTTGGATTACCAGATTTCCCTCATCGGCAAGTAACAGATATATTGTACTACAGAATACTGCAAAGATTAATGTTTACATGTCTATGTCACAAAACCTTGACCAGATCTCCCGAGGGTCACCCATTGCCAGCTACTAACTTTGTTCCTTTCTCTGTGGAAGAGGTATAATCAAAACACAACAACCCGTTCAATTTGCCAGTAACTCAGGATTTCCAAACGCGGTGGCATCCTTGTCCTTGATGCTCAACAAACACGCTGAAAGCCAAAGCCAGGAGCATCCCATTAGCTAACAGGAACCGTTTTTCCCAGGCCAACCTAGTGACAGGCATTTTGATGCATCTCACCAGGTACAGGCTTCCTGCATAAGATGACAAGTAACAGAGCAAACATATGCAAAGCATATCCAAAGCCCAGCTCATTACCAGTGGTGACAAACGAGTAGCCTCTCTCTGTCAGAATTTTCATTGAGTTAGTCAGTCAGGTATCTGCCCACCAGATCCAGTCTCACGATGGGGGCAAGGCACAGCCCTCATAGACAGGCACATTGTGAGTGACACCATCTCCAGAATCCAAAACTACTCCTGGAAAGTCAAAGAAAAGGAAAAGCTGGTTATTGCCCGCCGACACAGGGTCTCCACATACTCCGTATTCTCAACCGTGACACGCAACAACAAAGACGCTCACGTGACGATTGCTTCTGTCATTGCTGTAACTGAAGAGCTGCTCACGTGAGATGAAATTGTTGGCACAAACTAAGCATTTTGAGGAAAAAAAGACGTGTAACGTTCAGCAATTTGGTTGTATTGCTCTTGCTGAACGGATGCTAGCAATCGTGATCTTACACGTACGCGGAGACAACTTCACTTCAGACAACCCCCAGCGCTTTACAGACATGAAACAATGTACAAACTGTAAATAAACTTCTATCTATAAAATCAAAACTTGGAATCTGCCATTAAAATAAACCACCTCATTAGGGAAAAGATAACAAGAGTTTATCTGTGCACAGCCATGTCACTTCTATTCTTGGATAGGAAATGAAGTACATGTTTTCCACTCAAAATGAATAAGGCATTTCTGATACCAAACATGCATACAAATAGTTGATTTTTGAACACAAAACAAGTATTTATGACAACTGTAATTCCTGTAAGCTGGCGATCTTTTTATACAAAATTATATGGTGGCATCAGGCTAGAGAGGCAGATGGCATTTTGATTTTTTTCAAAGTATACAAAGACTCAAGGGTTGCTAAGAAGTAATTTATCGTCTTAATGCTTGATCAGACTCTAAACAGCAATAAGAAGAGACCTCCATGCTAATTCTAGTGATCGCTTAACAGCAGTCATGATTGTGTCATCAAAAGTCATCACTGATTTCAATGAAACTTTTTCATTTAGCTACCGATTGGGGTGTTTTTTCTTACTGGGAATGGAGCTTAACAATAGAGATATGTCTAAACTAAGAAGGAACCATGGGTTTGGCACAATCTAGTTAAGCCAGAGCCTCTTCTCCATCCTGTGCAATTAAGGGCAGTATCAAACTATCATCTTTCATCTGTTGATACAGCTGAGCTGCGGTCACCTGAGCTTTTGAAAGACACAGATCTACACCCATACCTGCCGTGAAGTTGGAAAAAACCAAAGAGGTACTTGCACAGCACCGTGGGAAGTGTTCAGTTGCCATATGGCCACCAGTTCCTCTCAACACACAGCTGGGTGCACCACAATCGACGTCTGTCTGTGTGGGCGCACGTGCACGCACATCCACGGGAGGAGGACAGGTGGAAAACACGACTCCCAGAAAGACTCACCAGTCATTCTTCCAGATGCATACAGAGACAGCACCGCCTGAATTGCTACGTACCTGGCTGGCACACTGAACGTCTCAAACATAATCTGGAATTAAGGATTTGAAAACCTTTAGGATCTACACTCAAAAGTATCTGAAGGACAGTAATTTTTTTTTTGTCTTCAGTAAATACTGCCAGTTACTACTCCTGAGTCCCCTCCTGAACCGTGGTTCTTCTGTGAACAGCACGCTATGTTTTCTCTAGGATTTCACGAAAAATCACAGAAGTCAGCGGGTACCTTTCCATTAACCTCAGACTACGTCAGATTTTTAATGATAATATTAACTGAAGATGACACCCTGGGAGAACTTTTTTTACCCTGATGGCAGGACTGCATGAATGCAGCAATCTGAGGTATGTACGTATACACACACACCTATTTAAAAGATTTATAGAAGACGCAGATGGAAGAAACCACGAGGAATAATCTGTCTGTTCCCATCTCAAGGAGGAATCAGCCATTCCTGACACAGTACGATTGCCTCTTTAGGCCGTCGAGGGGAGCGAATGATTTTGCTTTTCCTTCTCTGGCAACTTGACTCGATAAGGAAGAGTACTTCAGAAACAGGAAAGAAAGACAGCACTTCTCCAGCAAAGTTCTGGTCCCTAAAACCACAAAAATGTATGAAGCATCATTTTTGCAATTAATGCAACAATGCACTTGACATCTGACGGCATTACAGTTCTACCCGAGTGCTATAGGCACGGGCCAGGTGCCACCAGTATCGGGGTCTGCCCTGCAACCAGCTCATGCTGTCCCATTTGTGGGGTTTAAGACATCGTGGGCTCTTCAGAGAATCCCTGCAAGAACACCCTGGAGATTTACAAACCAGGTTTCCTCACAGCAGGAACGTTTGGGGTTTTAAAGTTTGAGCTGCTTCAAGTTCCCGGTGTTCGATCCTTTCCCGTGTGCTTTACGAAGCAAGGCTGTGCCATAGGACCGACCCCAACGCTCTCAGATGAAATGGAAGCAGAATTTGACAGTACAACATTATTTAAGGTAAGAACAATCATTTTAGTTCTTGTTGATGTGCCTCTAACCGGAAGATTCTTTTTCACGTCAGGAAGCAGAATGATTTGATCGTATAAAATCATTAACAGCATTCATATAGCAATGTTTAACCATTAGTTCGAGTAGCTGGTCTTCTTCAACATTCATTCACGTTGCCATGAATCGTTATTTTTCTTCTAAAACCCTCAGGAAAAGGCTTTTAGAATGCAGTAGACCACCTACTTACCAGCAGCAGCCAACATTACAGAACTGTACCCAGACTCTGACTCCGTCAACACAAGCCAGAAAGAAACTCCGTTCCCAAGTACCTCAGAAACGACATCGGAGGAGATACCGGAACTTAGGAGCAGAGAATTTTAAAAAGAGAAATGCTACAAAGCTTGGAGAGCTCAGCATCGCTCCTTGGCTCTGAAGAAAGCTGGACGGGACCAAGGTGTTCAGTCCTCCACGGTAAGAAATCATCTTGCCACTCGGTCGTGCACACAGCGTTTCACACCCAGCTTCCCGGGTAATGCTTGGGTCAGTACGGGCGCACTCAAGAGAGACAAAATTCACAGGGAAAGCCCAGCACATCTGTGCAAGTTGCCGCTGCTTACACTTTTACTCACTATTGCTTAGATGCCAGAGAAGCAACTGACATTCATAAAATTAATGGTTGAATTCATGGTTGAATGTGGTTTTATTTAGAACAAATTGCCCCTGCAACCACACAGTCAGACCCCAGTTACCTTACACCAGGAGACTCTCTGGAATGCCTTCAAAGCCTGAAGCAAACAGCAGCCAAGTCCAGGAAGAAGTCTGTAGATCCCCAGAAGGTCTCAGACCAGCCGAAGCAAAAGCATTAAAATCGTGAGCTGTAACATGGAAAGAACTCTCGGGGCGACACTTACCCAGGAAAAGGTGACGATTTGTAAAAGCCTCTTTGTAAATGACATGATCTCACCTCCCATTACATTTATATCAGCTTCTGGAACGGAGTTCAGAGTATCTACACAGTTCAAGCCATTTTTTGAAACCTTATTTTTCCGTTTCTGCTTATCACAGTGACAGCAGAAAGGGCTGGATAAATCAGGGCAGAATTGCCAACACCTCTGGAGCCTTTCCCGCTCGCTAACCTGCTGTGCCTCATGCCAGAGGGTCACTCTCTCCCCTGAAGACAAGAATCCCTCACGCGAGCCCAGTAAGACTGCAAGGATTTGTAGGTCCGCTGTTGTCACTGCAAAGTGTTCTGCTCCACTCTCAAACAATTAGTTAAGAATAGCTTGTTATCATGCTGTTAACAGCCATCTTCAGGCTGGAAAGGGAAAAGTCTTACCATGTACAGTCCTCATGTTTCAACTGTACTTGCGCGTTTGCGTGGCGCACAGACTGAAGATAGCTGACTTCTCTCCGTGTTTGGGTGACGGCATGGCTGAAAACAGGCACCGAATCAGCAATCAGCCCTTCAGAAGAGACAAGCCGTTACCATTTTACAAAAAAAAAAAGACAGCAGTTGTATAGGGGAAGATTGAATTTCTATAGATCTAAAAACCTTTGCCAGGCTAAGAAACATTCTAGAACCGCCAGAAGAAGAAAGTTCACAGGATTTACCTCCAGCGGTAACTCCGGCTGGCAGCATCTCCCATTCCACATGACAAAACAGAAGTGAAGCAGAACATCAGATACAATGTGGTACACGTTAACTCTGCAAATGGAAATCCCAACCAACCCCCCTTTCTTACCTGCCCTGTGACCGCGCAGCAGGCCTCGCGTACAAGCATCCTCGCACCTGAAGCGGGTAATTCGATTCACTGACATCTGCTCAAAGTCAGCCTTGTCCCTGCCCATCGGTAAAACCGATGGAACCCTTCCATTTCCATACTCATTAAATTTTTCTTGTCCCATGAGATTTTTAAGGATTTTAGTCTAGCACAGAGGAAATCAAACGGCTACTCCTTTTTGTGACCTTATGTCTACTCCTTCAGACTTGCTTTGTTTTGGTTGTACCTCCATTTCACACAGACGTGAATGGAAATGCAGAGAGAATAAACACCAACAAACAACAGTACAGGGTGTAAAAACAAGACTCGAGCTTCCAGTGGCCATCGTCTTCACAAATCAGCTACTTTTTCAATCAGCCAAGTAGTTGTGCAGTTTCAGAGAACACTGTCACAAAACTTGGATGTATTACTACGCAAGGCGAAACGCTCTATTACGTGTCTACAGAAACTGAATGCAAATCCTCCGCTTCTTACAGCCTCTTAGTTGAAAACCCGCCCTCTATTCGTTTGTACCTGGACGCCACGTATGTCAAATACGTAAGGTTGTGTCTTTATAAGCCTCAATTTCACGTGTTGAGCAGCTGAGAAACATTTTGCCCCAAAGAAATGCAATAACTAAACCCACCAACAAGTGCAAGTGAATAAAAAAAATAAAAGCCAAAACAAACAAACAAAAAATACCCAAGACAAGCTACAGAAATTGCACCTTCAAACAACAGTAAAGGATCAAGAAGCTGAAGACATTTCTTCACGTCATCTCATTTTTGGATCTTTAATCATCACCTTAACTCACTACCACACACATGTCTGTGCACCTTGTCAGAGCCACTACAAACTGGGCGGCCAAAGAACAACCAACTTAAATCTTTTATTTTCAGCCAAATAAAAAAATAAAAAAAATCGAGCTCTTCCTTTATTGCGCTCTATAACACTTCTTGTCACAACCAAGAAGCCAATAAACAGCAAAAGATGAATATTCCTTTAAAATCCATAGTTTAACTCTTAAAATAAAATTTATATAGAAAAGATATCATTTACAACCCATTCAGTAGTAATCAATCATTATGTACTCACAAACCATATTCAATAACTCGGATGCAGCAGTTTCTTTGTAGGGCAGAGGGGAATATTTTTCTCCTTAGCAAATATAATATCCCACTGTTAAAGAGCAATTCAAGTCTACTTTGGAGCAACTGTGATATACACAAATTTCTTTTTGTGATAGACACAAATTTATTTGGAGAAGCGTAAGATTCATTTGGGGTAACAAGAATATATACGACTGTGTCCAGTGCAGAGCTTAACTGCATCATGTGAAACGTCCATTACCTTGAACTGGCACACCATTACCGAAAGGGAAATAATTTACGCAGCAAATGCAGTGTATTCAGAGAACACCAGTGAGTCACAATAAAACAACACACAATAAAACAGCAAGATGTATTGTAACTAGATATGTGAGGAATCAAAACCAGGATTTGGCTCTGGCCGTCAGCAGCTTACAACAGTAAAGACTTCGCCCTCGGAGCCATCTTCTGAAGGAAAGGGCTGCTCCTTTCATCTGGTTAGGAAACAAAAAATTTCAAGTAAGCAGTCATAAGTACAGGTAAGATGCTTCACTGCAACTTAGATTGCCGAGGCACTATAAACCTTTTGCCTCTGATGCAGCAACGGATGCCACAGCACAGCTTGTAAGCGTAAAAGATTCAAAGCCCAAAGAAAACAGCGTTAATCAATGGGGAGAGGAATGGATACAAGATATTTGTGTATTATGTAATTACATATGCACACGAGAAGTGAAAATGCATAATTATACGCATACACATTTTATTTAATGGCTGCATGTGTCATATAAATAGGATCAGTCATATTTTAATTTGGACATAGGTAAAGTGTTTCATGGCACGGTTTACACAGCTGCCTGTATTTGATTCTGATTCACCATCCACAACCCAAACAGAAAGAAATTAAGGACTTTTTCTTTCAGTAAAGTGTAGTTTCAGAAGCAGTTTGCTGCTTTGAATGGCTGTCTCTACGGACCCCCCCATCCTCGTGATACCTAACACAGTAAGAGGGTACTTCACACTCAGATTTTCAGAGAAAAGGCAGATTAGACACGTAGCTGCTTCATGCCAGTGCTTACATATAAAGAGGACAACGCAAAATCAGTGACTCCCAGTCACTCACAAGGGAAATCCACACTCCAAGAATGTGCGACAGTTGAAAGAAAGGTATAGCAGAGGGAAGACAGGAAAAAGAAAGGAGCAGCATGAGGGCGATCACGAGCTGCACTGTCTTCAACCCAGTCTATAACTAGCAGTACACGGTGTACACACCACTTTTAAGTATCTCATCATTCAGGAGCTTTAAAAGCTTTCACTTACCTTTCGCACAATAACACGTTCACCAGGACTCAGGATTAAGGCTTCTCTTTCCTCCTCGGTTTCCATCTGAAGAGCGTATTCGCTAGCTACAGACCTGTAACCGCTTACTTCACATCTACAGAAAAATTACAGGGAGACAGCGGAGCACTGAATTAGCTACTCTTGTAAAGTACTGAATTCACAAAAGAAACATTGTTTTGTATACTTACATTACTGGTGAAAGGTCTCCACAAAAAGCAGGAAGACTTAGTTGATGTTGCCAGGCCCTTTTCAGTCTCGATTTGCAATCTACTCTCAGGGTGTTTCCTTTATTCAGAATAAGCCCCATCATCGCTACCTGACTGAATGGTGCTTTTCAGATGATGGCAGTGATGGACACTTTATGTAGGCAGATGGACGATGGTATTTTAAATCTAAACAGTGGCTGCACTAAAGCTGTTAGATGTGAATTCTTTTTCTAACTTGGAAAAAGAGAAATATCACTGACTATCGAGTCCAAAATCTGAAGCAAGAAATTAAATTTAAAAAAATAATCGCAAAGCCCCTCACATTCTCTTGATCCACAGAGTTAGACCTCGCTTTATAGCACAGTTACACATGCATTTGCAATGCTCCAAGTACTGTGGACTGACAGACAGGTTCTATTATTTGTTGTCCTACTTCTTCTATTACTTGCTGAGAAATCTAACACCCACAGGAAAAACCTATCACTAATCTCACTAAAAATAAAAGACAAAAACTCTGACGCTCCTCTTTCCAGTTCTCTAGTACGCGCTGCATTTACTCCAGGCAGAGGGTAAATGAAAACATCACCATGCATTCATCCAGGATGGCTCTGGCTCTCTGAACGTGCAAGTTATTTCCAACCACCTAAGAGTTTATTGCAGCCATCTGTCACATACTTCAAAAGTGTAAGAAAAGAAATACCTTTTACAGACACTTTTCTTTCAATAGAAAAAAACACCTTTGACAGACAGCAGTAATTTACCTGTGACTTCGCTCCTCACAGAGTCCAAGAGCCTCTTCCGCAGATTCTCTCCTCCTCCTCTCTTCCGCCAGTGTTTCTGGCAGCTGCGAGAGCGCCTGCTGCACCGAGTCGTGCTGTTGCTCAGTCTCTGCAAGCCTATGACAAAAGGAAATCCAAAATCAGTATTTTACATACTTCAAGAATTACTTCCGTCTTCTTTTTTGTTACGGAATGTTCTTTTTAGTGATCAACGCTTCATTAGAATGAGATGCTTTAGACTAGATCTTGAAATAAAAGTCACCAGTAAGTATGTATCTTTACAAAAACAAACCAGAAACATTACCAGATGAGAACAATTCAAGAATATGGCTAGGATTCATTTAATCCACTGTATAGCCACGGCTTTCCCTTTGCCCCCAAACACCTTAGGGGCATAGAAAAGCATTACTTTCGCACTTACAACACAGCTGTTAGGAAAACAATATTGCTAATACATGCTTGCAGTCCTGACCTTTTTCGGAGTTCATTTAGCTCCATGTTGTCTATTTCAACAACAACCGCACATCTTTCCTGTGGAGCTCCAGGGGGAACTTCTGCTCTAGTTTCATCCTAGAAAATATTAAAGGGGAAAAAAAAGCCAGTCAATATCTTTCTACTTGCTAAAAATCTTTATTTCGACTAAAGAAGCCACAAGCACCACAAAGCAGTGGAGTAAACCAACCTTTGTGCCACTTCATCTTCTAATTTCCAGAGCTGCAATTTTCCAAACCTCTTTTCTAACGGAAAGTTGGTGAAGAATCCTGCCCGTGTGTGCTGCAGGACTTGAAGGACACGTGTACACTGCGTAACGCAGCCGTCTCTGAAGGGTGAGCAAAGCATCCACACAGCCACGTCGTCATTGATCACTGACCACAGTTTCGTCAGTAATGCAGCTGTTTGTTTATTTTTTACTTTACAGTTCTCCTTGTCTGACTTTAATTCTGTTTACACAAGAGTAAGGGTTGTCTTATGTATCTATCCATGTCCTGGGTTCGGCCAGGTCAGGGTTAATTTTCACTGGAATCCAGGAAGGGACACAGCCAGGCGCGCTGACCCAACCTGGCCAAGCAGAGCAGGGTATTCCATACCGTGTGCCCTCATGCTGGGTGCCGCTGGGGGGGAGCGGGGCGGCGGGAACTCGCTTGCAATTTCCAGTCTGAGCCAAGAGGGGTGTTTTGAAGAACACAAGTTTTACAGCACTCTAACTTTCAAATACACCAGACACCACCAATTGAGCAATATTTCTGTGTTGATACCAGCTCAGACTCACATGAGCTACTGAGGATCTCAGCTGTTGTTCTAAGTTACCTTTGAATTAATCTGCTGAAAGTGCAGCTCCTTCTGCTTTTATTTGCTCCGCCAATTTTTCATCTTTCCCTTCAAGATCTGCCTGCAATTGCTTATTAACTGAAGCCTTCTCTCGTGTCTCTATTTCCATCCTGTTCATTTGTTTAAGTATTTCATTTAACTGGTTATTAAGTTCTTTGCACCATGTCTCTCTGGCTTTCAGATCTCCAGTTAATTTAACTTTCGTCTCTTCATTTTGCTGCTCCAAAACCCCAAGCTTCTGCTCTAATGAAATAATGCACTCTTGTTTCTCCTGTAATTCTTTGGTAATTGTCTCCTGATGTTCAGTATGCTCTACATGCTTCCTAGATAACTCAGCCAACTCTTCATCTTTTTTAGCATTTTCCAAAACTAGTTTGTTGTATGAATCTTTAATTGATTTTAACTCATTTTCAAGTGTTTGTGCTTTAGTCTCTTTCTCTTTAAGCAAATTGTCCCATTTTTCCTTTAGAGCATTGTTTTCCTCAAGCTGAGATTTCAAATATTCACTTTCTTTTCTTTGTTCATCCTTAGTTTCTTGCAGCTTTTCAGATGATTTACTAATTTGTTCTTTCAGCAAAGTAATTTGTGACTCACACTCTGCAAGTATGTTACGGTATGCGACCTTGTTGGCTTTGAGTTCAGAACGGAGCTCCTTCATTGTACTGCTGGTCTCACTGCTTTGTCTTATTAATTCCTCATTTTCTTTGGTTTTAGCTTCATTCTCAACTCTCACTCTTTCTAGCTCCAGTCTCATTGTATTACTTTGCTCAGAAAGGACAGATATCTTCAGGCTTGCACCTCTGATATCGGCTGTTTGTACTTCTTTCAGGAAACGAGTTTCCCTTTCAGCCTTTGATAAAGCCTCTTCCATCCCTTCTATTTCTTCCTCTTTGCATTGCACTTGACGCTTCAGGACCATCACCTGTGCGGCACATTCTGTCATATTGCGAGACAGGACAGACACCTCCCTGTCTTTTTCTGCCACTGCTTCTTCAAGATTATCAATTTCTCTTTCGCGTTTCTGGAGATCTTGAAGAAGTTGAGATCTTTCCTCTAAATGGCTTGTATTCAATTTGTCAAGCTCTTCATTTGTCTGGTCCAGATCCAGCTGCATCGACTCTACCACGTCCTCTTGTTTCAAAGTCTAAACATCAAGAAAATAATGTTACCAGAATACTTCAAACATACGTTAGAGGGAGAATGGAAGTTACACTCCACATGTAGAACAGCTATCTAAGGTAATCAATCTGTACCCAACCGTACAGCCACAAGATAACCACGTTATTCTGTGGACTGTTTTAGCACACAGAAAGTTTAGTGCATGAAATTTTTAGCAGCCAATGCTGTTATTTTGCTGACATTTAAATGGGCCATGTTAAAAGAACAGCAAATTTCTTCTCTTACTTTATTTTAATGAGTTAGTTACCTTTTCCTTCAGTGTAGCAACTTTTTCTGTTAGATCCCTGATGACTCTCTTCTGCTCAGTGTTCTCCACTTCATAAACACTGCATTTCTTTAAGGCTTCATTCAGCTTAGTATTCAAAATAAAAGTCAATGTGATAGAAACGTATAGAATTGTATTAAAATTCTGATGTTACAGTTATAATATTAAATTTACCTAACACTGGAGTTTATGTTTTGAAATTCATAAACAAAGATAACTTAGCAACCCAAGCAAACATAACTACTTTCATGCAAAGCTCTGTGATGTGTCTAAGAAATCCTCACACCCAACTTCAAGCAACTACATGAAGCGAATAAAACTGTAAAGAAAGAGCAAAACCCTTCAGATACAGAAAACAGCAATATTGCTGCTGCGACACAAATAGGAACTTACGGCTAATGCTCACCAGTTCCAATCAATATTATTTCACAAGAACTTTAACTTACTTTTTGCTCAGTATGCACAAACTTTTCACCAAGCTCTTTGTTCAGAAGATCCTTTTCTTGAAGCAGTTGCCTCCAAGTTTCAATTTGCTCTAGTTTTTCTGTCGTGTTCAACAGCTTTTCTTCTTTTTCTCCAAGGGAAGTTTCAAGGAAGCTATTTCTGTCACTTCATCTAACAAGGAAATACATAGTTAGATATTTTGAACACAAAGCTCGCTTTAAGCTTTCTAGACTTATCAGCCCCAAACTAGGTTCCTAAAAGAATCATTATTTTTACACTTTCCATTTACACTTGCAACTACAAAAACAAGATTACTGCAACCTGAAGCAGGATCAACTCACACTTTGCAGGTGTTTTAAGAGATCATACTTCTCATCAGACGTTCAAGCTTGAAACAAAGAAAGCGAATCCTACACAGAGCTGTAAAGAACCTTCATCTTACCCTTTGAGCTGTTCATGCAAGCCAGAGATCAGAATGTGATGCTTTGCCGCATCTCGCGTTTGTTGGTTGCGTAACTGGGCAAGCTGAGTTTGCAAATGCTCATTCTCATTCTGCAACAAAAGAAGAGTGAAGCGGATTATCACGTACCAACACCCAGAACAGCACAAGATAACTGGAGTCACGAAAATCGGACTCTTCAGGAGATTTACATCCCACACGGTAACAGAGACCACTATTCTAGCACATGAGCAGATCATCAGTGCAGAACACAACACTGATACCAGCAGCTCAGATGTGATGTTAGTTCACACCGATGCAACTCACCTTGCAGAAACACCTCCTGCAGCAATGCTATGATAGCATGACCTGAAGGAGGACTGCTGTACACCCAAAGCAACACACACACTCACACTGTGTTAAGGCAGCTTACTTCTCTTAAGAGGGGAAGCTACTGCTTTGAAAAAATACTTTCCTCATTGCTTTGAAGACAGTACCAAACTTGCAATTTATTTTTGCCTGTTTTTTAAGGTTGAAGGAATGCAAAAATCTGCATATGGGGGATTGTGGAGAAAAGAAACAGGAAGCAAGCTGCATTCACACAGGTTTGTGGTTTCTTTTTTTGGAGGGGGTGGGGGGGTGATGTTATTTTTGGTTTGTTTGTTTTTTAAACACAGTGCACATCTCCTACTCTAGCCAGATACACCGAACCAATTCAAAAATAAAACCACAAAAAAAAAACTGGCAACAACATCCAAAAACCAAAAGCAGAACATGTATCCAGACTCCACAGCAAATAGGACACAGAATCACACAGAATGGTCGGGGTTGGAAGGGACCTCTGTGGGTCATCTAGTCCAACGCTCCTGCCGAAGCAGGGTCACCTACAGCAGGCTGCACAGGACCGCGTCCAGGCGGCTCTTGAATATCTCCGGAGAAGGAGACTCCACAGCCTCCCTGGGCAGCCTGTTCCAGTGCTCCGTCACCCTCAGAGGGAAGAAATTCTTCCTCACGTTCAGACGGAACTTCCTGTGCTTCGGTTTGTGCCCATTGCCCCTTGTCCTGTCGCTGGGCACCACTGAAAAGAGCTTGGCCCCATCTTCCTGACACCCACCCTGCAGACATTTCTAAGTATATATTAGGTCCCCTCGCAGCCTTCTCTTCTTCGGGCTGAACAAGCCCAGCTCCCCCAGCCTCTCCTCGTGGGAGAGATCTTCCAGTCCCCTCACCATCCTTGTAGCCCTCCGCTGGACTCTTTCCAGTAGCTCCTCATCTTTCTTGAACTGGGGAGCCCAGAACTGGACAGAGTACTCCAGAGGAGGCCTCACTAGGCCAGCGTAGGGGGGAAGGAGAACCTCCCTCAACCTGCTGGCCACACTCTTCTTGATGCACCCCAGGATCCCATTGGCTTTCTTGGCAGCCAGGGCACACTGCTGGCTCATGGTTAACCTGGCAAACTTGTCACCTCTGATGAAAACACGCTAGCATTTTGCAGGAGGCAGAACACACCTGTACCGCCCTCAATAGCTGCCCTTCTTCATCTACACCAAACGTTACCTGTCTTGAAAGGCTTTGTTACAAGATTCTCAAATAATAATTAACATATCAGGTTGTCTTTCATCTTAAAATCATTAATTCTTTTTTATATTTGTGCAGCTTAACAGACAAAGAACTATGAGTAATGCACTGAACCTGAAGGAGTCTGAGGAAGAGATCAGTTGTATCATTTAGTGAAAGTAAGGTTTACAAATTATCATAGTAACTCATCAATCAGGAAATACTAAAAAATAACCTTCCTCATAAATATTTATTTCACTGTTCCTTTTGGTGCCTCCACTGAATACTTTTACAATATCAATATATATCACATTAATATCTGGTGTTTAGATTGTATATATATAAATAAATGTTAGTTATTACTTAACTTTTATATATTTGCACAGTTTCTTTTCTATAACTGTGTGTGTATATATGCACAGAAAAATAATAATACTACACACACAGTTACAGAAAAGAAACTTGAGGGATGTAAGAAGAGGGACACTTCTGCCAGTAGTAACAAAATCTGTTTCAGGACCTTCTGACAAAGCCCCCCTAACAAACAATAATGAAAATCAGGTTGCCTTTTACTAGGTTTCTAAAACAAGTAACAAAGCTTACTTCCAAACAAGTTTCTCCCTGAGCTGAACAGAAGCAACAGGTTTCAACTTCAGAGCATAATCTAGCATGTGTACACCCTCTGCCAACAGAATGACGAAGCATAATGCCTTGACATGTTTTTGCTAGCTGCAAATGGGCATTTCTGTCTTACTGGAGGCTACGACTCCAAGAATATCAACAGAGAATAAAACGATTCTCTTCCATCATGAGGTTTTTACACAAACCGAAAAGCTCACCTGAAGAGTCTCCATTCTACCTTGAAGCTGCACTCTGTCTTCCAGATCCTGACAACGCTCTTCTAGAAGAAGAATTGGTTCCTGCAGTTGATTTCCTTCCATTTCCAACTCTTCAACCACACTCCATAAACCTACTTCTGTCAAAGAAGAAAAATTATTTCAAGAAAGGCCTGCTAACATTCCTCAAGTCTAGAAATGGTTTCAGCTTTTTATTCACAATTCTCCCCAGTGTTGGGAACAAGCAGACCTCAACCATTTCCAGTGGAAGTGCCCGAGACCCTGCTTTTCCAAAAACTAGATGTCAAAAGTTCCCTCAGCTGCTGAAAAACCAAAATAAAGTTGCACAGCTCAAGAACTCGGAGAATCTGGCAGAAATGTTCTCAACAATACTGTGGCTCATGTTACGTTAATCATAAGCTATCGATGTACTTGCAGGATCAGATCTTAAGCACTTGTTAATAAACAATTTAAACCGGTCTGTATCAAAGTTTGCAAGTGAGTCTGTTCCATTTCAACAGCGAGATATATTTGCAGCCTTTACCACTGATATAAAAACATTTGCTTTGAAAAATAAGACTTTGATTTTTAAATTAAAAGCATACAGCAATGGAACGCCATTCTGTTTTGTAACATAACTGTTACAGATTGGAAGCACAGTCCCAGGAACAAGACTCGTAACTGAAAAAACACATGGCCTTGCCACACAGGACATTTCACGGGCACCAAGGCTCAACCAACTCCAGCGTGCAGACGTATTTACGTTCTGCTTCTGAACCAAAACTAGGCAGCTCATCCAGCACGCACATGCTTTGAAATGAAAAGGAAGAAAATGCAAGCCAAAAAAATACAACAAAGATTAGAATACACCACCAGTGGGTTGTTAGTTGAATTTGGAAACTATAAAAATAGACACAAAATACAGATGCTGTGCATGCTTTCATAAACTGTCTAGTCGCTATCACACCTGCGTTAGGTGAAGTGTACTCTGGCCACCAGTCTCCCATGTTTTCTCCTTCAGCTGAATCAGTGCTATCCAAGGTGACGTGCAATTCTTGAAAGCTTTGCTTTCCATCAAAGTTGTATTCTTCCTACGCGTAAAAAATGAGAATGAAGTTCAATTTAAAGAGGAAAAGAAGCAAGGGTAAAATACATATCCTGTTATTAAAAGCATAGTTTCAATTCTAAGTCCTAAAGCTCAGCAAGTGATTGAGGTGCCTGAATGTCAGCATACGGGAGCGCTGTGGACACTAGAGCAACCTGCCCAGCTTCTAGCTATTATTTCCAGAGAAGCCAAGCCTCCCACAGGTTTTGTACGGTATCAGACAGGACTTTTAAGACACCCCTATGTTTGGATACCTTCATTGGTCCCCTGCTTTCTACAGTTAACAGGGTCCTCTGAATTTCAGGGTAAAGGATTGGAGTTCACTAAATTTAAGATTATTCTGCCAGTGGTATGTTCATGTGACAGTGACATCCTAATTCTTACAAAAGATCTTCATTTTCTCGTGTGTCTTACAGCACCACCTACCTAGAAGCAAACCTGAATGAACTGACACCACTTACTAATAAAAGTAAAGCTCCACCAACAGAGAGATTTATCAAGATTGTATCTAAACCAAAATAAATGGCCTTAACACATGAAGAATGCACACAGCTTCAAGCATGTGAATTACTCCAGAGTGAAGCTCGTTATTGTTCAATGTAAAATTAAGTAGACTCCCTACTCAAGCAACAGAGAGGCGTGATGCCATTGGAATTTCTCGTCTTCTGGCTACACACCCGATCATTAAATTCACCAAAGTTTTCACTTATACAACCAATCTAAGTTCTTAAGCCCTTCGTGTATTTAACAAAAACCCCTAGTTTTATTAGCATAGAGGTAAAAATAAATTCTTATCTCTTTTAACCCACCTGAAGCTTGCTGCTGCTCTGATTGCTTCTTCTTCTTGCTTGCTGCAGCCTGCCCATTCCTTGAACTGTGGTCGGTTCCTCCTCCAGCTCCTGTTGCCCTGAGACTATGGCTGCATCAGAGCAGCCAGGAAAGAACCAGTCATCCTCAATCAGTTTTGTGCCACAGGAAGGCTATCACATTTACATCAGACACTACTACATAAAGAGAGACCAGGGACAGGCTGAAGTCCCTATCAATGACTGACAGCAACAAGATTAAAGAAGCAATCCATTGCGTTCACCTTGTGATTTCCCTCCAACATTACTACGTAGAACATCAGAATAAAGTCTGCACATCTCGCTAAGAAGCAGCAAAATGAAGTCTAACTTTACTTCTTCATCAGCTCTAAATGAAGACTTTATACAGGAGACTGGAAAGGGTGAGGTTATGCTGATACTCAAAAAAAAGCCAAACAATTCAAATGCCAAACTAGATCTCATTTCAATTTACCAGGTTGAAATATACCTGATTTGTACGACAAAGGCATCCATCAGCTGAGACAACTGTGGTTTTTACAATCTGAACAATCACGTTAATTTTTACGGAAATGCCATACGTCCCTTTCAGCTTTAATTTTAGTACGAGCTACAAAGCCGGATCATTTGAGGAAGTCACAAGCATCTGTTACACTGCAAACCGGCATCAAACCATCTTATCGTAAATTAATCATACCATTCTTCTTAAGACAAAGATAAGAATCACTTTGAAATAAATACACTGAGTAAATTCAGAATATGAAAGCTTAGGTAGGCATTCTGTTCATTGTTAGAAATGATTTTTCATTTAAAGTACATTCCCATCTGTTTTGTGATAGGACAAAACACGTTTGGGGTAACAGATGAAGAAACAGACGGCTCATGCAAAGCAGACAGGACAGAACAGCCAGCGAAAAGACACGACAGTAAAGGTGGCTCCATACTAACTGAAAATTACATGAATCAGATAGTTACAAATTTAGCTTTCAATTTAACCACATCACTCCACGGTTGTTCTCACAGCATGCAAAATGCAGGGAACTTATGTCGATGCATCTGTGAGGTAAACACCAGAAACTATGAGGAGATTCAGCCCTGCTGGAAATAGTCAGCTTTCATCCCAGCTGTCCAACGATTACTTCTACCACGAATTTCATCAACACACAATTCTCTAACACCTACTAGACTTAAGTTCTTCCTGTGATATTTCAAAATTGCATACTTCACATGTTGTCACAAAAGACTAGAGGAAAAAAGTCAAAGAAAAAAATTAATGACCCTCTTAAAATGAGGACTGCTAAATTGGATTCTGCTTCTGGGTTTAATTACATTTTGGCTTTTGGCACTGTCACATTATCTGCATTCATTTTACACACCTTTGTTTCTTTTCAAGTATAGATTCTACAGGGATTTTTTTTTTATAAATTACACAAACCTCTTCAAAGACACAAAAATTAAAGAAAATTGCCACTGTCACATTCTCCTGCCATTCCAAGAGCTGATTCTGCAGTTCATCCACACTACCTGATTCACTGGCCTAACAAGAGAAATTGCATAGGAAAACATATTTACCAAATCCCACTGCAAATGTAAATAAAAAGCAGTAACATCCAGCAACCATAACAGCTAAATGTGACCAACGCTTCCAATGTGCCTTTGTCAGCTATCTTACAATTTTTGTAAACAGATATAATTTTTGCACTCTCACTAACGATATTTTGAATAAATTCACATAAACTCCTACCCAGGTTTATATCTGAGCTATGACACTGTGCTCACCAAAATGGCTTTTACAGGCTCTATTGTTTGTCTTTTTCTTTCTTTACTGTATCTAAACTAATTCCCTGTGTGCTACTGAACAGATGTGGTCACATTCAGGATCAAAAGTAGCATTTTTGTTACAGATAACATCAAATTATGTACAACACTGTTCATCTCAGTATGTCCCACATGGCAAAACGCAAACGCTGAGAGGTCAGGCACACTGCATTCAAACCTGAGATTTAGCTTCCAAGAGAGCTGAAGAGCTTGGTAACGTCAAGGAACCGACAACATCAAGGAATGGCTCCCCACTGCCACTTTTTTTTTTTTTTTTTTAAAGTATTATTTAACAAAACTGTTGTTGTTTGTCTTGGCCTGTTAATCAGCTGCTAACACCCAGAAACATTTCCCATTAAGTGCTCGAAACTTCAGCTATTTTTCAGTCAGGAAGAAAACCATAGTGTTTTTCCATGCTCTCATGCTAAGAAGTGTGCCAGACAGCTCACAGCACAAGTGAAAGTGATCTGCCAAGCAGTCATTTGTGCCCTGAATGATTCCAATAATCCAAAAATGCTACCAGCCATAGTATGTGCACATTTTTGCACCTTCAAACATAGCGCTACAAGAAAGAGGCGTCTGGCGGTTCTTCAGCTAGAATTCTGCACAACTCCTTTCACTGTCACACACAAGTTCCTCCGTGCCCAAACACCAGCCGCATCCTCAAACTCCTTCCTTGCATAAAACTTTCAGCTTCAATTATCGTCAGCACAAACCACCTACTGCTTCATTACTCTCATTTTGTCTGATCACCATATAGATCTTTACTCAACGATCATCCAAAATTAAAAATGGCATTTCTTAACTATTGAGATAAAAACACCACAGCCAAGACACCACCTTTTCCACCACACAATGGAAGTATTTTTAGTGTGTTTACTTACATTTTCCATATAGGTAGCATCTTTTCCTTGGAAACCCTATCTTTCTTTGCTTTGAATATTTTTAAGACTTCCAGTTTGCTCCTGGAACAAGCTACATTTCTCTTCACTGCCTCCAACTCTCTTGCTAAGGTTCTGAACTAGAATCTGCATGCTTTGGAGCGAGGATTCTTTAACAGCCAGCTCATTCTTTAGAATGCAAACCAAAAGACAATTAAAAGAAGGGACTCAGAAAAAAGATACAGTAATCATCATGAAGCTGACTCCTAGCCCTTCCCTCAGAGTTAGAGCAACATTCAACTCAAAGCTCAGGTTTGGTTTGAATTGGAATGAAATTTGTCAGCACCTTCTGAAGTCGATACTAATACATACAAATGATACTGACAAAAGTAATAAAGAAATATAGATCTACTAACATAAATGAAAATAATCAGTAAAGAATTTGGATTCACGTGAAGAAGTGCACAGGATTTGTGCTTCAGAGAAAGATGCACCGCATAACGCAGCAGAATTTGCTGATTCCTTGAAATCTCTATGGAGATTTTCTATTTCAGCTGCTAATATACCTTCAGTTCTTCATTGGGCACGAGTATTCCATTGGCAACACCACTTGATCCACACGCTGTCTGTAAATCCATGATGTAAGCATCTCTTTCAGCTCACTTCTTCTCTATCTCTGCCAGCGTGGCATCCGTTTCAGCCCCACGATAGCGCTGGGCCTCCAGTTCAACACTCTGAAAACAAAAAGACAGCACTGCTGGTCATGTATACTTCCACCATCTACAGCACAGAAGAACGGTTTAAATGTTTCCTTATTGCCTCTTTTAGGGTACTGAAAAAATTACAATCGCATTTCTGACCTGGTTCAGTTTTAACTGTAATCTTTAATTAATGAGCCTTTCTCTCTGAAATTCTGCAGCATTCACATTCCTGCCGCCTGCCAGTGTCAACAGCCACGTCCACAAAACCCATCACTGCACACAACAGCTACAAACCATAACACGAAATCATCCCTTGAAAGAAAGAGAGGGACGGGGAGCAGGACAGAGAAACGGAGAGAGAAAATAAGCGATGGGGAGCAGGGCAGAGCACTAGGAAGAGGAAAATAAGACAAGGCAGAGGACCGAGGAGCTCAGAGAGAAAGAAGGGTCGAAAGGAAACGCCAGAGAGGTAGAGAAATCAAGAAATACAGGGACGAGGAGTCTTGCAGAGACGGAGCACGAAAATGTAGGGACGGTGAGCGCGAAAGAGGGAGAGAGAGACGGGGGCAGGGGAGGAGATGAAGAAGAAAGGAGAGAAAAAGATGGCAACGGAGCGCAGGGGACACAGACAGAGAGAGAAAAAGGAGAGTGAACAGGAAAAAAGGGACCGAGAAACAAAGAAAGGGTCAGATCTAGACAAAGAGACCGAGAAGGGGGCGAGGGGCGTGTGTGCAGGGAAACCCCAAAACAAACCAGCAAGGGGCTAGAGAACAGAGAGGGAGAGAAAGAGAAGAAAGGGCCATGAAGCAGGACAGAGAAGGAGAGAAAGGCAAAAAGGGAGAGCAAAAAGAGCCGGCTGGACAGGGAGGTACAGCAAGAAACGACCGGACAGCCAGCAGGACAGAGAAATAGAGACAGGGAGCCGGCTAGAGAAATTCTGGAGGGAGAAAAAGAGGGAGAGGGAGCAGGACACAAACACAGACAGAAGACAGGAGGTACAGGGAAAGGAAAAGGAAAAAGAAAAAAAAAAAAAAAAAAAATCACAGCAGCGTGGGAGAGAGAAGGATCCAGGGGAGGGCCCGGGACGCACAAGAGGGGCGACAGGGCCCCGAGGGCCCGCCACTCACCGCGGCTCTCGCTCTCCGCGCTGCCGGGAGACTCTGCTGCTTCAGATGCTTCTCTGTCCTGCTCTCCTCCATTCCTCTTCCGTAACTCCGGTCGCTTGGCTGTCCCCCACCTAAGAGAAAACGTCCATGTCTCGCAGCTCTTACGAGACAAGGATCCCCAGGCACGTAGCCTCGCTTGCTCGCGCGCTACGCGCAGGAACAGCACAGAGGGAAAGAGAGAGAGACAGAGAACGACGAGCGGGCAGCAGAACTGATGGATCAAGAGAGAAACTGAATCGGAGGAATAAAGAACACTGGAGGGAGACACAAGTAGAGCGAACAAGCCAGATGGACGGGGGCAGGAGACACACAGATCAGGCCAAAGAGGTGGAGAAAGTAAAATCGGTGATGGGCTGCAGGATGATAGAAAAGGCCACGGTTCAGCACAGAGGAGAACAACGGGACAGCAAGCTGGACAGGGGCATATAGCGAGAAACAAAGGGACAGGCAGCAGTATGGAGATACACAGACAAAGAGTTACGGGGAGGATGGAGGACAGAGAGAACAAGAGAAAAGGGACAGGGAGGGGGGCACAGATGGAGAAAGAAACATTGCAGAGAGAGAGAGGAAGAAAGCGACAGGGCAGAGGCAGAGAGGTAGAGAAAGGAAGAAAAAAGTAGCCACGAGTAAGAGGCCAGAGGGACAAGGAAAAGCCAGGAGGAAGGACAGAGTGAGAGAGAAAACAGGTGAGGGACACGACGCCAGACTGTGAAACAGAGAGCGCGACAGGGAGCAGGACGCTGGGACAGACAGCAAACGAGAGCAACAGAGAGAACGGCAGCGAGGCGGAGCACGAGAGAAAACAGGGACTGAGAGCAAGACCGAGGGGTGAAGCAATAAATAACGGGGCTGGGGAGCAGGACAGCAGAAGAGAGAGACAGAGAGGGGGACACATAGGACAACCGCAAACTGAGAGGGAGAAGGAGAAGAGCACAGAGGGTCACAGACAAAAAGAGAGGGACGGCAGCAAGAGAAAAACAAGACGAGGCAGAAGGACTGAGGAGCAGAGAGAAAAAGGGTACAGGCAAAAGGACAGAGATGCAGAAAACAAGGCAAGCCTGGAGCACAGGGCAAAACTGACAAGGACAGGGAGCAGGACAAAGGGATGGAGGAGTTAAAAACAGCGATGGGCCGCAGCACAGAGGAAGAGAGAGAAAAAGAGCCAGAAGAGCAAGGGAAGAAGAGTGACAGAAGGGTGTTGACAGGGACACGTACAAAGGGGGCTTGGGGGACACACACATCGGAAGGGTAGAAAGGAAAGAGAGGGATGGGGAGCAAGACAGCGTGATAGAGCGAGACAGAGGGAGTGGAGTGCAAGGATACACAAAAGCAGAGGGACTGGGAAGAGGAAAGAACGTCAAGGAGAGAAAGGTGAGGGTGGGGAGCAGGGGAGAGAGAGGTGGAGAATGAAAAAACAGCCATGGTCAGAAGAACAGAAATGCAGAGAATAAAAAATTACTTCCAGGCAGCAGGACAGAGGGACAGAGCAAGAGGAAAAAAAAAAAAAAAAAAAACAACAGGGAGAAGGATGGGTAACACACAGCAGGACACTGCGACAGTGAGAGGACAGAATACACAGAGCAAGGCAGAGGAATGAAGAGAGAAAAAAAAAAAACAACCACCCAGCAAACAGAAAGGGAACCGGACAGAACTAGGCAGCAGGGCAGAGAGACGGAGAAAGAAAAAACAGGGACAGAGGGATAGAGAGGCAAAGAGAGGGATGGGGACCAGGACAGTGGGATACAAACAGGGAGTAGGACGCGAGATTGCAGAGAGAGAGGTCCAGGGAAGCGGGAAGAATGACAGAGAGAAAAAGGGGGGAGGGGGGTGGGGAGCAGGTCAGAGAGCTGGAGAAAGGAAAAACACTGCTGTGGAGCAGCAGAGGGGGACAGAGAAAGAAAGAGAGGGACGGATGGGGAGCAGGGCAGAGAAACGGAGAGAGAAAATAAGCGATGGGGAGCAGGGCAGAGCACTAGGAAGAGGAAAATAAGACAAGGGAGAAGACCGAGGAGCTCAGAGAGAAAGAAAGGTCGAAAGAAAACGCCAGAGAGGTAGAGAAATCAAGAAAAACAGAGACGAGGAGCCTTGCAGAGACAAAGCAAGACAGCGTAGGGCCGGTGAGCGCGAAAGAGGGAGAGAGAGGTGGGGGCAGGGGGAGGAGATGAAGAAGAAAGGAGAGACAAAGATGGCAACGGAGCGCAGGACACAGAGACAAAGAAAGGGTCAGATCTAGACAAAGAGACCCAGAAGGGGTGGGGTGGTGGGGGGGTGCCGGGGAGGGAACCCCAAAACAAACCAGCAAGGAGCTGGAGGACAGAGAGACAGAAGAAGAGAAGAAAGGACGAGGAAGCAGGACAGAGGAGGAGAGAAAGGCAAAAAGGGAGAGCCGGCTGGACAGGGAGGTCCAGCAAGAAACAACCAGACAGGCAGCAGGACAGAGAAACAGAAAAACTGGGGCACAGGAAGCAGGACAGAGGGACGGCGAGAGGAAACAAGGGCCAGGGAGCAGGACAGCGGTGGAGAAAAAAACACTGCGGCAGCAGGGTAGAAAGAGAAGGAAGAAAGGCCAGAAGAAGGATGGGGAATGACTGAGAAAGGAAAGTGAAGGACAAGGAGCAGGACAGATTGTCAGAGAAAGGGAGTGGGACAAGGTGATACTGAGAGAGAAAAAGGGGACAGGGAGGCAGGATAAAGAGAAAGACAGGCAAAAATAACAGACGGGGGAGCAGGACAGAGACGGAGGGGGAAAAGCCTCAGCTGGGCAGCAGGAGAGAGAGGCGGAGAAGGGAAAAAACAGCACCGGGCTGAGAGACCCTGAGGGAGGAATTAAAAAAACAGACACAGGGAGCAGGACAAAATGACAGAGAGAGAAAAGGGACAGAGAAGGCCAGCACTAGCGGGGGGGGGAAGTGACCGTGACAGGCAGTGGGAGAGAGGTATGGAGAAAGAAAAAAAATACCGAGGAAGAGAGAAAGGGAAGAAGGGACAGCGAGCAGCACAGGGGGATAGAGAAATAAAGGATGGGAGAGGGAATGGTGCAGAGAGAGAAAGGCAGAAAAAACAGCAAGAGGAAGCAGGGCAAAAGGACAGCAAGAGGAGAAAGGAAAGGGACAGGAATCTGGACACAGATGGGAAAAAAGCAGCGGGGACACACGAAAAGAGACAGAAAGAGAAGAGCATAAAAGGATAGATCAGGACAGCGGCAGGATGGAGACGCAGAACAAAACCTGGGACGGTCAACCTGGGTGAGCGGGGAGCGGTCAGAGAGCTGGAGAAAGGAAAAACTCTGCTGTGGAGCAGCAGAGGGGGACGGAGAAAGAGAGAGAGGGACGGGGAGCAGGGCAGAGAAACGGAGAGAGAAAATAAACGATGGGGAGCAGGGCAGAGCACTAGGAAGAGGAAAATAAGACAAGGCAGAAGACCGAGGAGCTCAGAGAGAAAGAAGGGTCGAAAGGAAACGCCAGACAGGTAGAGAAATCCAAGAAAAACAGGGACGAGGAGCCTTGCAGAGAAGGAGCAAGAAAGCGTACGGCCGGTGAGCGAGATGGGGGCATGGGGAGGAGATGAAGAAGAAAGGAGAGATAAAGATGGCAACGGAGCGCAGGACACACAGACAGAGAGAGAAAAAGGACAGTGAACAGGAAAAAAGGGACTGAGAAACAAAGAAAGGGTCAGATCTAGACAAAGAGACCAAGAAGGGGGCGGGGGGGGGGTGTGCAGGGAAACCCCAAAACAAACCAGCAAGGGGCTAGAGAACAGAGAGGGAGAGAAAGAGAAGAAAGGGCCATGAAGCAGGACAGAGAAGGAGAGAAAGGCAAAAAGGGAGAGCAAAAAGAGAGCCGGCTGGACAGGGAGGTACAGCAAGAAACGACCGGACAGCCAGCAGGACAGAGAAATAGAGACAGGGAGCCGGCTAGAGAAATTCTGGAGGGAGAAAAAGAGGGAGAGGGAGCACAACACAAACACAGACAGAAGACGGGAGGTACAGGGAAAGGAAAAGAAAAGGAAAAAGAAAAAAACAAATAAAAAAAATATCACAGCAGCGTGGGAGAGAGAAGGATCCAGGGGAGGGCCCGGGACGCAGAAGAGGGGTGACAGGGCCCCGAGGGCCCGCCACTCACCGCAGCTCTTGCTCTCCGCGCTGCCGGGAGACTCTGCCGCTTCAGATGCTTCTCTCTCCTGCTCTCCTCCATTCCTCTTCCCTAACTCCGGTCGCTTGGCTGTCCCCCACCTAAGACAAAACGTCCATGTCTCGCAGTTCTTATGAGACAAGGCTCCCTACGCACGTAGCCGCGCTCGCGCGCTCCACAACCGGACCATGCTGCTGCTGGTGACACATACAGACCCTGCGGGGCACGCTGGCGGCCTGGCCTGCTGCGGGCTACCAAGAGGGAGCCTTCCTCACCCGCACAGGCAGGCTCTCTCCTGCCTGCAGCCCCAGCCAGCTGCCAGCCAGCTGGCCTTCCATTTCTTCTTCTTCTTCATCCTTCTCGGGACTCTCCAGCTTCAGCCGCGACACCTCCTGCCCGCAGCCACTCAGCGCTCCGCCTCTCCCTTTTCGCCCCCACGCCGCCAGCACAGCGAGGCCCGGCACACGCAGCCCACACAAGCCCGGAGCGGCCGCAGCCAACGGCATCCCCAGGCCACGAACGGACAAACGCGTCCTCAGCGCGGCCCCTGCCACACACAAACAAGCAGCGGCCACCGCCTTCAGGGAGGCCGAGGCACGCTCCAGGGCCAGCGTGCCGCCCGCACCACGGGCCTTGGGGCAGGCCGGGCGCTCCGGGACAGGCTTCAGGGGACGTGCTGCAGCTGGGGGCGGCTGCGCGGGGCGACAGGGGCCGGGGGAGCGCTGCCGACTTGGGGGGGATGCCCGCCTCCTTCCCCCCTTCCCTTCCGTCACCTCCCGCCTCTGGCCCCGGGGCTGCCCGCACCCGGCTCGCCTCCTGCAGCCTGCCGCAGCGGCCGGCTCCAAGCTTCCCGTCCCACCACCCTCGGGCACCCACCACGCACCCCCGCACCCGCCGGAGGGGAGCCCGCGCCTCACCGCTGGCCTCTCTGCTCCCCCGCCGCCCCGCCACCCGACAACACACCGCCGCCAGGCTGCTCCGCCGCACCGCGCATGCGCCACGCGCCGACGGCGCGCCGGAGGGGACACACCCTGCGCCGAACGCCGGCCTGCAGTACCGCGTGGCGCCCACGCGGCGGCGCCAGCGGGTACGGCGGGTACAGCATCCTTATGGGGGTGCGTCCTCCTGGCTGGTAGCACAACTCTTACAAATGCACGAGAAAGGGAGGTGGATAGCATAACTACTGTTCTCAGTCTCGGAAAACACCCATCACTGAAATGTTAGTCTCATTTTAGCATCAAAAATTAGAAGTAACTTGCTAATTTCTATGACATCCATACACCGTGGTTTTTTAACGGATGCAAGCAAGCCAAACCACCCTCAGAGGTGAATGAGCACAGGTGATGTGTAGAGGAACAGCACTACTTATCGCCGACAGGACGCGACAGAAGTATTTAAAAGCACTTGCGATGGACAATAGAGGGGCCAGCTTCCTCATACTCATCTTTGCTGACCCACATTTGCTGAAAAGTGGACAGAGACGCCAGTATTGAACCCCCAGTCCAGACAGAGTATTTACATTCAGGTGGTGCAATCATCTAGAACAGAAGCACAATCTGTTGGAAATAAAGTGACAAGCAGCTAACACAGTAAACATCTCTTTGGAGGAAACAACTAGGTGAAACGCTTTTCATCATCAAAGCACAACTCCAATGAAGTAAAGCACCGAAGAGGTAGAAAGGCTGCCATATTTTGTCTTCCACCTTGAGTCGACAGAGCTGCTATAACGTTACTATGAACAGACAAATACCGCAGCCCGTGAGAGATCTGCAGATGGCCTACAACACAGCTACCAAAAAATTACAAACGTATACGAAAGAAAAGGTTTGAAATATTTATCCAATTTGGTTGTAAATAAAGACCGCTGGGACAACACTGCACAGAACGGTCTGAGCATTTTTCTAATGATAAAGGAATTCTTTTACGTAAAAAGAATCCCAAACCCCAAAACACTGAGATACACTGGCATTGTGTATCTAGCTAAGCACTAGATGTGAAGCTAGAAGACCTCCCGCTGATTCCCGCCTGAGCCACTCAATTGCTCAAATACACTGCATGTACCCCTGCTCCTGCGTGCTCCCGTTTCCACGCCTGCCACTCCACGTCATGCCCGTGCAACATGTCGTCTGCTGCCTGACAAACATGGCCTCTCTATTTCACTACACATTGCCTTGCTCCAAGGCAAAAGGGTCCTTCCAAACAGCTAACAAGCCGCAGACTTTGCACGCTGCTTGGATTTTGGATTTATTCTTTCACCCTTTTCTCTGATAGCCAAGCCTTGAAGCCTACAATATCCCCTGTATCTTCTCAGGTTGGTCATGTTCCCTTTAGTATTTACAGCTCCATCTTCTCTAGGTTCATCCCTACCTATCTTGCTGTTCTGTGGTGTCTTTCAAGGAGCCCCTTTCTCCTTCTTAGCCCTATTTCACTGCGAAGCCCACAGGACTGTCTTCCTTAACTGTTCTTTCACATTTTCTCAGAATGACCTCAGAAACTCCCATGGCTTCAGCAACCATTTCTATTCCAGTACCTCTCCAATCCCTCTCTTCATTCTGCTTTGGCTGTTAGGAGGAAAAGAGGCACGAATTAAGCAGGCTGTCCGAGGGTCTCCTAACATCAGGGCCTGGGATGCAAGACCTGGACATTCCCTTGTGGACATTTGCATTTGACTATAGGATCTAACTTTCCAACAAAAGCTTCTTCTGGAACCGCAGGTGTGCAAAATTACCTGAATCTTCATAGCACTTGGAGCCACAGCGGTAATCTCTTTCTGCATACGATCGCCAATCCCAGGATACATCGTGGTTCCTCCAGAGAGGACGTTATTGGCATAGAGATCCTTACGGATGTCGATACCACATTTCAGAGTACTGTTGTAAGTGGTTACGTGGATACCTGCAGATTCCATCCCTGAGTGGAAAGAAGTTTCAACACATGTGATTTCTCTTTCTTCCCTTCTTTTTCTTACTGTTCAAATGAAAGGGAAGCTCAGTAGTCCAAGAGAATTCCAGGAAAAAAAACCTACGTGATGCTCAGGAGAGCATCTCGTGGTACTGTTCCTTGCTAAAGAAAAGGAACAGACCAGATAAAGTCCAAACTGTGTTCCCAGGACTGTAAGTACTAGACTTTTAAACTAGCTTAACACGCATATTTTGACAAAGATCTGTGATCCAGGAAGTCCCGATTTCCACCGCTACGTTTCTGACACCACTGTTGAACACCAACGCTGATCCTCGATACACTTCTGGCAGCCAAATCCCCCCACCTCCTAACGAGCATTTCTCCTGCTGATGTTCAAATGCAGAATATTTGAACATCGCTCCTGCTGATGTTCAAATGCAGAACTTGGAGCTATATTAATGCTTCAATAGTTTGCTTTCTACACACAAACGCAGCTAGCTTTACCACTTCGTTTAATGGAAATCGTGCCAAACTGCCCGCAGTCATTTGGCTCACTCCTCACGAGTGGAATTTAAATTGAAAGTAGGAAATTTGTGTGAGGGCGGTACAAGTTACCATAGAAAGTGGCAGTCATCCACTGGATAGAATGGGAAATTTGACACTACAGATAAAACTACTGGAAAATCATGTACGATTTCATTTTGTACGATTACATTACAGATTAATATAATCAAACAATAAACTGAAGCAGCATCTAGATATAAAACCCACATAAGCAGCACCGTGCAGTTATACATCAGCCAGTCGAGATAAAAAGCACGATCTTCTGACAGTACTCTAAATCATCACCTTAGAAACTCTACTGCACTTAGAAGAGGCTGAAATCATCTTACGATGCAGGTACCTCTAAACTGACAGGCGCCTTCTCATCCAGCAGCTGTAGCAGCAGTGTTCATCGCTTCTAAAGAGCTGATTAAGTCAATAGAAGCTGCGTGTTTCTATGGACATTTGAGAATCAGTACCTCAGTTCCTATAGCTGCAGGTTGTCTATACTTCCTACGAAATTCTTCTTTTCATTCTCTGTCAAGTCCCTAGAAAGAAAAGCCCTGTCTCACCTATGAAGGATGGCTGGAAGAGAGTTTCAGGGCATCAGAACCGCTCATTTCCAATGGTGATGACCTGTCCATCAGGAAGCTCATAGCTCTTTTCAAGTGAGGAGGAGGAAGCAGCAGTTGCCATTTCATTTTCAAAATCCAAAGCCACATAACCAAGCTTCTCCTTGACGTCTCTCACAATCTCCCGTTCCGCTGCAGACAGCCAACAAGATTTTAATCAACATACAGTACAACAGCCAGGACACAGACTTTCTCATGCACATTTCCCTGAGTTCATGATGGTCGTGTGGTTCATTGGCCCTCTCTCTTGTCTCAGCAACATTACTTTCCCTTTGGATTACCAGATTTCCCTCATCGGCAAGTAACAGATATATTGTACTACAGAATACTGCAAAGATTAATGTTTACATGTCTATGTCACAAAACCTTGACCAGATCTCCCGAGGGTCACCCATTGCCAGCTACTAACTTTGTTCCTTTCTCTGTGGAAGAGGTATAATCAAAACACAACAACCCGTTCAATTTGCCAGTAACTCAGGATTTCCAAACGCGGTGGCATCCTTGTCCTTGATGCTCAACAAACACGCTGAAAGCCAAAGCCAGGAGCATCCCATTAGCTAACAGGAACTGTTTTTCCCAGGCCAACCTAGTGACAGGCATTTTGATGCATCTCACCAGGTACAGGCTTCCTGCATAAGATGACAAGTAACAGAGCAAACATACGCAAAGCATACCCAAAGCCCAGCTCATTACCAGTGGTGACAAACGAGTAGCCTCTCTCTGTCAGAATTTTCATTGCGTTAGTCAGTCAGGTATCTGCCCACCAGATCCAGTCTCACGATGGGGGCAAGGCACAGCCCTCATAGACAGGCACATTGTGAGTGACACCATCTCCAGAATCCAAAACTACTCCTGGAAAGTCAAAGAAAAGGAAAAGCTGGTTATTGCCCGCCGACACAGGGTCTCCACATACTCCGTATTCTCAACCGTGACACGCAACAACAAAGACGCTCACGTGACGATTGCTTCTGTCATTGCTGTAACTGAAGAGCTGCTCACGTGAGATGAAATTGTTGGCACAAACTAAGCATTTTGAGGAAAAAAAGACGTGTAACGTTCAGCAATTTGATTGTATTGCTCTTGCTGAACGGATGCTAGCAATCGTGATCTTACACGTACGCGGAGACAACTTCACTTCAGACAACCCCTAGCGCTTTACAGACATGAAACCATGTACAAACTGTAAATAAACTTCTATCTATAACATCAAAACTTGGAATCTGCCATTAAAATAAACCACCTCATTAGGGAAAAGATAACAAGAGTTTATCTGTGCACAGCCATGTCACTTCTATTCTTGGATAGGAAATGAAGTACATGTTTTCCACTCAAAATGAATAAGGCATTTCTGATGCCAAACATGCATACAAATAGTTGATTTTTAAACACAAAACAAGTATTTATGACAACTGTAATTCCTGTAAGCTGGCGATCTTTTTATACAAAATTATATGGTGGCATCAGGCTAGAGAGGCAGATGGCATTTTGATTTTTTTCAAAGTATACAAAGACTCAAGGGTTGCTAAGAAGTAATTTATCGTCTTAATGCTTGATCAGACTCTAAACAGCAATAAGAAGAGACCTCCATGCTAATTCTAATGATCGCTTAACAGCAGTCATGATTGTGTCCTCAAAAGTCATCACTGATTTCAATGAAACTTTTTCATTTAGCTACCGATTGGGGTGTTTTTTCTTACTGGGAATGGAGCTTAACAATAGAGATATGTCTAAACTAAGAAGGAACCATGGGTTTGGCACAATCTAGTTAAGCCAGAGCCTCTTCTCCATCCTGTGCAATTAAGGGCAGTATCAAACTATCATCTTTCATCTGTTGATACAGCTGAGCTGCGGTCACCTGAGCTTTTGAAAGACACAGATCTACACCCATACCTGCCGTGAAGTTGGAAAAAACCAAAGAGGTACTTGCACAGCACCGTGGGAAGTGTTCAGTTGCCATATGGCCACCAGTTCCTCTCAACACACAGCTGGGTGCACCACAATCGACGTCTGTCTGTGTGGGCGCACGTGCACGCACATCCACGGGAGGAGGACAGGTGGAAAACACGACTCCCAGAAAGACTCACCAGTCGTTCTTCCAGATGCATACAGAGACAGCACCGCCTGAATTGCTACGTACCTGGCTGGCACACTGAACGTCTCAAACATAATCTGGAATTAAGGATTTGAAAACCTTTAGGATCTACACTCAAAAGTATCTGAAGGACAGTAATTTTTTTTTTGTCTTCAGTAAATACTGCCAGTTACTACTCCTGAGTCCCCTCCTGAACCGTGGTTCTTCTGTGAACAGCACGCTATGTTTTCTCTAGGATTTCACGAAAAATCACAGAAGTCAGTGGGTACCTTTCCATTAACCTCAGACTACGTCAGATTTTTAATGATAATATTAACTGAAGATGACACCCTGGGAGAACTTTTTTTACCCTGATGGCAGGACTGCATGAATGCAGCAATCTGAGGTATGTACGTATACACACACACCTATTTAAAAGATTTATAGAAGACGCAGATGGAAGAAACCACGAGGAATAATCTGTCTGTTCCCATCTCAAGGAGGAATCAGCCATTCCTGACACAGTACGATTGCCTCTTTAGGCCGTCGAGGGGAGCGAATGATTTTGCTTTTCCTTCTCTGGCAACTTGACTCGATAAGGAAGAGTACTTCAGAAACAGGAAAGAAAGACAGCACTTCTCCAGCAAAGTTCTGGTCCCTAAAACCACAAAAATGTATGAAGCATCATTTTTGCAATTAATGCAACAATGCACTTGACATCTGACGGCATTACAGTTCTACCCGAGTGCTATAGGCACGGGCCAGGTGCCACCAGTATCGGGGTCTGCCCTGCAACCAGCTCATGCTGTCCCATTTGTGGGGTTTTAAGACATCGTGGGCTCTTCAGAGAATCCCTGCAAGAACACCCTGGAGATTTACAAACCAGGTTTCCTCACAGCAGGAACGTTTGGGGTTTTAAAGTTTGAGCTGCTTCAAGTTCCCGGTGTTCGATCCTTTCCCGTGTGCTTTACGAAGCAAGGCTGTGCCATAGGACTGACCCCAACGCTCTCAGATGAAATGGAAGCAGAATTTGACAGTACAACATTATTTAAGGTAAGAACAATCATTTTAGTTCTTGTTGATGTGCCTCTAACCGGAAGATTCTTTTTCACGTCAGGAAGCAGAATGATTTGATCGTATAAAATCATTAACAGCATTCATATAGCAATGTTTAACCATTAGTTCGAGTAGCTGGTCTTCTTCAACATTCATTCACGTTGCCATGAATCGTTATTTTTCTTCTAAAACCCTCAGGAAAAGGCTTTTAGAATGCAGTAGACCACCTACTTACCAGCAGCAGCCAACATTACAGAACTGTACCCAGACTCTGACTCCGTCAACGCAAGCCAGAAAGAAACTCCGTTCCCAAGTACCTCAGAAACGACATCGGAGGAGATACCGGAACTTAGGAGCAGAGAATTTTAAAAAGAGAAATGCTACAAAGCTTGGAGAGCTCAGCATCGCTCCTTGGCTCTGAAGAAAGCTGGACGGGACCAAGGTGTTCAGTCCTCCACGGTAAGAAATCATCTTGCCACTCGGTCGTGCACACAGCGTTTCACACCCAGCTTCCCGGGTAATGCTTGGGTCAGTACGGGCGCACTCAGAGAGACAAAATTCACAGGGAAAGCCCAGCACATCTGTGCAAGTTGCCGCTGCTTACACTTTTACTCACTATTGCTTAGATGCCAGAGAAGCAACTGACATTCATAAAATTAATGGTTGAATTCATGGTTGAATGTGGTTTTATTTAAAACAAATTGCCTCTGCAACCACACAGTCAGACCCCAGTTACCTTACACCAGGAGACTCTCTGGAATGCCTTCAAAGCCTGAAGCAAACAGCAGCCAAGTCCAGGAAGAAGTCTGTAGATCCCCAGAAGGTCTCAGACCAGCCGAAGCAAAAGCATTAAAATCGTGAGCTGTAACATGGAAAGAACTCTCGGGGCGACACTTACCCAGGAAAAGGTGACGATTTGTAAAAGCCTCTTTGTAAATGACATGATCTCACCTCCCATTACATTTATATCAGCTTCTGGAATGGAGTTCAGAGTATCTACACAGTTCAAGCCATTTTTTGAAACCTTATTTTTCCGTTTCTGCTTATCACAGTGACAGCAGAAAGGGCTGGATAAATCAGGGCAGAATTGCCAACACCTCTGGAGCCTTTCCCGCTCGCTAACCTGCTGTGCCTCATGCCAGAGGGTCACTCTCTCCCCTGAAGACAAGAATCCCTCACGCGAGCCCAGTAAGACTGCAAGGATTTGTAGGTCCGCTGTTGTCACTGCAAAGTGTTCTGCTCCACTCTCAAACAATTAGTTAAGAATAGCTTGTTATCATGCTGTTAACAGCCATCTTCAGGCTGGAAAGGGAAAAGTCTTACCATGTACAGTCCTCATGTTTCAACTGTACTTGCGCGTTTGCGTGGCGCACAGACTGAAGATAGCTGACTTCTCTCCGTGTTTGGGTGACGGCATGGCTGAAAACAGGCACCGAATTAGCAATCAGCCCTTCAGAAGAGACAAGCCGTTACCATTTTACAAAAAAAAAAGACAGCAGTTGTATAGGGAAAGATTGAATTTCTATAGATAAAACCTTTGCCAGGCTAAGAAACATTCTAGAACCGCCAGAAGAAGAAAGTTCACAGGATTTACCTCCAGCGGTAACTCCGGCTGGCAGCATCTCCCATTCCACATGACAAACAGAAGTGAAGCAGAACATCAGATACAATGTGGTACACGTTAACTCTGCAAATGGAAATCCCAACCAACCCCCCTTTCTTACCTGCCCTGTGACCGCGCAGCAGGCCTCGCGTACAAGCATCCTCGCACCTGAAGCGGGTAATTCGATTCACTGACATCTGCTCAAAGTCAGCCTTGTCCCTGCCCATCGGTAAAACCGATGGAACCCTTCCATTTCCATACTCATTAAATTTTTCTTGTCCCATGAGATTTTTAAGGATTTTAGTCTAGCACAGAGGAAATCAAACGGCTACTCCTTTTTGTGACCTTATGTCTACTCCTTCAGACTTGCTTTGTTTTGGTTGTACCTCCATTTCACACAGACGTGAATGGAAATGCAGAGAGAATAAACACCAACAAACAACAGTACAGGGTGTAAAAACAAGACTCGAGCTTCCAGTGGCCATCGTCTTCACAAATCAGCTACTTTTTCAATCAGCCAAGTAGTTGTGCAGTTTCAGAGAACACTGTCACAAAACTTGGATGTATTACTACGCAAGGCGAAACGCTCTATTACGTGTCTACAGAAACTGAATGCAAATCCTCCGCTTCTTACAGCCTCTTAGTTGAAAACCCGCCCTCTATTCGTTTGTACCTGGACGCCACGTATGTCAAATACGTAAGGTTGTGTCTTTATAAGCCTCAATTTCACGTGTTGAGCAGCTGAGAAACATTTTGCCCCAAAGAAATGCAATAACTAAACCCACCAACAAGTGCAAGTGAATAAAAAAAATAAAAGCCAAAACAAACAAACAAACAAAACCCAAGACAAGCTACAGAAATTGCACCTTCAAACAACAGTAAAGGATCAAGAAGCTTAAGACATTTCTTCACATCATCTCATTTTTGGATCTTTAATCATCACCTTAACTCACTACCACACACATGTCTGTGCACCTTGTCAGAGCCATTACAAACTGGGCGGCCAAAGAACAACCAACTTAAATCTTTTATTTTCAGCCAAATAAAGAAATAAAAAAATCGAGCTCTTCCTTTATTGCACTCTATAACACTTCTTGTCACAACCAAGAAGCCAATAAACAGCAAAAGCTGAATATTCCTTTAAAATCCATAGTTTAACTCTTAAAATAAAATTTATATAGAAAAGATATCATTTACAACCCATTCAGTAGTAATCAATCATTATGTACTCACAAACCATATTCAATAACTCGTATGCAGCAGTTTCTTTGTAGGGCAGAGGGGAATGTTTTTCTCCTTAGCAAATATAATATCCCACTGTTAAAGAGCAATTCAAGTCTACTTTGGAGCAACTGTGATATACACAGATTTCTTTTTGTGATAGACACAAATTTATTTGGAGAAGCGTAAGATTCATTTGGGGTAACAAGAATATATACGACTGTGTCCAGTGCAGAGCTTAACTGCAGCATGTGAAACGTCCATGACCTTGAACTGGCACACCATTACCGAAAGGGAAATAATTTACGCAGCAAATGCAGTGTATTCAGAGAACACCAGTGAGTCAAAATAAAACAATACACAATAAAACAGCAAGATGTATTGTAACTAGATACGTGAGGAACCAAAACCAGGATTTGGCTCTGGCCGTCAGCAGCTTACAACAGTAAAGACTTCACCCTCGGAGCCATCTTCTGAAGGAAAGGGCTGCTCCTTTCATCTGGTTAGGAAACAAAAAATTTCAAGTAAGCAGTCATAAGTACAGGTAAGATGCTTCACTGCAACTTAGATTGCCGAGGCACTATAAACCTTTTGCCTCTGATGCAGCAACGGATGCCACAGCACAGCTTGTAAGCGTAAAAGATTCAAAGCCCAAAGAAAACAGCATTAATCAATGGGGAGAGGAATGGATACAAGATATTTGTGTATTATGCAATTACATATGCACACGAGAAGTGAAAATGCATAATTATACGCATACACATTTTATTTAATGGCTGCAGGTGTCATATAAATAGGATCAGTCATATTTTCATTTGGACATAGGTAAAGTGTTTTATGGCACAGTTTACACAGCTGCCTGTATTTGATTCTGATTCACCATCCACAACCCAAACAGAAAGAAATTAAGGACTTTTTCTTTCAGTATAGTTTCAGAAGCAGTTTGCTGCTTTGAATGGCTGTCTCTACGGACCCCCCCATCCTCGTGATACCTAACACAGCAAGAGGGTACTTCACACTCAGATTTTCAGAGAAAAGGCAGATTAGACACGTAGCTGCTTCGTGCCAGTGCTTACGTATAAAGAGGACAACGCAAAATCAGTGACTCCCAGTCACTCACAAGGGAAATCCACACTCCAAGAATGTGCGACAGTTGAAAGAAAGGTATAGCAGAGGGAAGACAGGAAAAAGAAAGGAGCAGCATGAGGGCGATCACGAGCTGCACTGTCTGCAACCCAGTCTATAACTAGCAGTACACGGTGTACACACCACTTTTAAGTATCTCATCATTCAGGAGCTTTAAAAGCTTTCACTTACCTTTCGCACAATAACACGTTCACCAGGACTCAGGATTAAGGCTTCTCTTTCCTCCTCGGTTTCCATCTGAAGAGCGTATTCGCTAGCTACAGACCTGTAACCGCTTACTTCACATCTACAGAAAAATTACAGGGAGACAGCGGAGCACTGAATTAGCTACTCTTGTAAAGTACTGAATTCACAAAAGAAACATTGTTTTGTATACTTACATTACTGGTGAAAGGTCTCCACAAAAACCAGGAAGACTTAGTTGATGTTGCCAGGCCCTTTTCAGTCTCGATTTGCAATCTACTCTCAGGGTGTTTCCTTTATTCAGAATAAGCCCCATCATCGCTACCTGACTGAATGGTGCTTTTCAGATGATGGCAGTGATGGACACTTTATGTAGGCAGATGGACGATGGTATTTTAAATCTAAACAGTGGCTGCACTAAAGCTGTTAGATGTGAATTCTTTTTCTAACTTGGAAAAAGAGAAATATCACTGACTATCGAGTCCAAAATCTGAAGCAAGAAATTAAATTTAAAAAAATAATCCCAAAGCCCATCACATTTTCTTGATCCACAGAGTTAGACCTCGCTTTACAGCACAGTTACACATGCATTTGCATTGCTCCAAGTACTGTGGACTCACAGACAGGTTCTATTATTTGTTGTTCTACTTCTTCTATTACTTGCTCAGAAATCTAACACCCACAGGAAAAACCTATCACTAATCTCACTAAAAATAAAAGACAAAAACTCTGACGCTCCTCTTTCCAGTTCTCTAGTACACGCTGCATTTGCTCCAGGCAGAGGGTAAATGAAAACATCACCATGCATTCATCCAGGATGGCTCTGGCTCTCTGAACGTGCAAGTTATTTCAAACCACCTAAGAGTTTATTGCAGCCATCTGTCACATACTTCAAAAGTGTAAGAAAAGAAATACCTTTTACAGACACTTTTCTTTCAATAGAAAAAAACACGTTTGACAGACAGCAGTAATTTACCTGTGACTTCGCTCCTCACAGAGTCCAAGAGCCTCTTCCGCAGATTCTCTCCTCCTCCTCTCTTCCGCCAGTGTTTCTGGCAGCTGCGAGAGCGCCTGCTGCACCGAGTCGTGCTGTTGCTCAGTCTCTGCAAGCCTATGACAAAAGGAAATCCAAAATCAGTATTTTACATACTTCAAGAATTACTTCCGTCTTCTTTTTTGTTACGGAATGTTCTTTTTAGTGATCAACGCTTCATTAGAATGAGATGCTTTAGACTAGATCTTGAAATAAAAGTCACCAGTAAGTATGTATCTTTACAAAAACAAACCAGAAACATTACCAGATGAGAACAATTCAAGAATATGGCTAGGATTCATTTAATCCACTGTATAGCCACGGCTTTCCCTTTGCCCCCAAACACCTTAGGGGCATAGAAAAGCATTACTTTCGCACTTACAACACAGCTGTTAGGAAAACAATATTGCTAATACATGCTTGCAGTCCTGACCTTTTTCGGAGTTCATTTAGCTCCATGTTGTCTATTTCCACAACAACCGCACATCTTTCCTGTGGAGCTCCAGGGGGAACTTCTGCTCTAGTTTCATCCTAGAAAATATTAAAGGGGAAAAAAAAAGCCAGTCAATATCTTTCTACTTGCTAAAAATCTTTATTTCGACTAAAGAAGCCACAAGCACCACAAAGCAGTGGAGTAAACCAACCTTTGTGCCACTTCATCTTCTAATTTCCAGAGCTGCAATTTTCCAAACCTCTTTTCTAACGGAAAGTTGGTGAAGAATCCTGCCCGTGTGTGCTGCAGGACTTGAAGGACACGTGTACACTGCGTAACGCAGCCGTCTCTGAAGGGTGAGCAAAGCATCCACACAGCCACGTCCTCATTGATCACTGACCACAGTTTCGTCAGTAATGCAGCTGTTTGTTCATTTTTTACTTTACAGTTCTCCTTGTCTGACTTTAATTCTGTTTACACAAGAGTAAGGGTTGTTTTATGTATGTATCCATGTCCTGGGTTCGGCCAGGTCAGGGTTAATTTTCACTGGAATCCAGGAAGGGACACAGCCAGGCGGGCTGACCCAACCTGGCCAAGCAGAGCAGGGTATTCCATACCGTGTGCCCTCATGCTGGGTGCCGCTGGGGGGGAGCGGGGCGGCGGGAACTCGCTTGCAATTTCCAGTCTGAGCCAAGAGGGGTGTTTTGAAGAACACAAGTTTTACAGCACTCTAACTTTCAAATACACCAGACACCACCAATTGAGCAGTATTTCTGTGTTGATACCAGCTCAGACTCACATGAGCTACTGAGGATCTCGGCTGTTGTTCTAAGTTACCTTTGAATTAATCTGCTGAAAGTGCAGCTCCTTCTGGTGCATCTCCTGAAGACAGCGCTGCAGGTCATCTTGAAGCTGATTCTTCTCAGCTAAGACACGGGCAGTGCTGACAGACAACTTCTTCTCTATTTCTGCCACAGCCTGGACTTTCTTTAATAATTCACATTCTTTTACATCCAAGAGTTTGGACAGATTCTCATTTTCACTCATTAGCTCCTGCTTCTCTTTTTCCAACATATCGATACTTTTTTTCAGATATTCATCTGCTTTTATTTGCTCCGCCAATTTTTCATCTTTCCCTTCAAGATCTGCCTGCAATTGCTTATTAACTGAAGCCTTCTCTCGTGTCTCTATTTCCATCCTGTTCATTTGTTTAAGTATTTCATTTAACTGGTTATTAAGTTCTTTGCAACATGTCTCTCTGGCTTTCAGATCTCCAGTTAATTTAAGTTTCGTCTCTTCATTTTGCTGCTCCAAAAACCCAAGCTTCTGCTCTAATGAAATAATGCACTCTTGTTTCTCCTGTAATTCTTTGGTAATTGTCTCCTGATGTTCAGTATGCTCTACATGCTTCCTAGATAACTCAGCCAACTCTTCATCTTTTTTAGCATTTTCCAAAACTAGTTTGTTGTACGAATCTTTAATTGATTTTAACTCATTTTCAAGTGTTTGTGCTTTAGTCTCTTTCTCTTTAAGCAAATTGTCCCATTTTTCCTTTAGAGCATTGCTTCCCTCAAGCTGAGATTTCAAATATTCACTTTCTTTTCTTTGTTCATCCTTAGTTTCTTGCAGCTTTTCAGATGATTTACTAATTTGTTCTTTCAGCAAAGTAATTTGTGACTCACACTCTGCAAGTATGTTACGGTATGCGACCTTGTTGGCTTTGAGTTCAGAACGGAGCTCCTTCATTGTCCTGCTGGTCTCACTGCTTTGTCTTATTAATTCCTCATTTTCTTTGGTTTTAGCTTCATTCTCAACTCTCACTCTTTCTAGCTCCAGTCTCATTGTATTACTTTGCTCAGAAAGGACAGATATCTTCAGGCTTGCACCTCTGATATCGGCTGTTTGTACTTCTTTCAGGAAACGAGTTTCCCTTTCAGCCTTTGATAAAGCCTCTTCCATCCCTTCTATTTCTTCCTCTTTGCATTGCACTTGACGCTTCAGGACCATCACCTGTGCGGCACATTCTGTCATATTGCGAGACAGGACAGACACCTCCCTGTCTTTTTCTGCCACTGCTTCTTCAAGATTATCAATTTCTCTTTCGCGTTTCTGGAGATCTTGAAGAAGTTGAGATCTTTCCTCTAAATGGCTTGTATTCAATTTGTCAAGCTCTTCATTTGTCTGGTCCAGATCCAGCTGCATCGACTCTACCACGTCCTCTTGTTTCAAAGTCTAAACATCAAGAAAATAATGTTACCAGAATACTTCAAACATACGTTAGAGGGAGAATGGAAGTTACACTCCACATGTAGAACAGCTATCTAAGGTAATCAATCTGTACCCAACCGTACAGCCACAAGATAACCACGTTATTCTGTGGACTGTTTTAGCACACAGAAAGTTTAGTCTACGAAATTTTTAGCAGCCAATGCTGTTCTTTTGCTGACATTTAAATGGGCCATGTTAAAAGAACAGCAAATTTCTTCTCTTACTTTATTTTAATGAGTTAGTTACCTTTTCCTTCAGTGTAGCAACTTTTTCTGTTAGATCCCTGATGACTCTCTTCTGCTCAGTGTTCTCCACTTCATAAACACTGCATTTCTTTAAGGCTTCATTCAGCTTAGTATTCAAAATAAAAGTCAATGTGATAGAAACGTATAGAATTGTATTAAAATTGTGATGTTACAGTTATAATATTAAATTTACCTAACACTGGAGTTTATGTTTTGAAATTCATAAACAAAGATAACTTAGCAACCCAAGCAAACATAACTACTTTCATGCAAAGCTCTGTGATGTGTCTAAGAAATCCTCACACCCAACTTCAAGCAACTACATGAAGCGAATAAAACTGTAAAGAAAGAGCAAAACCCTTCAGATACAGAAAACTGCAATATTGCTGCTGCGACACAAATAGGAACTTACGGCTAATGCTCACCAGTTCCAATCAATATTATTTCACAAGAACTTTAACTTACTTTTTGCTCAGTATGCACAGAATTTTCACCAAGCTCTTTGTTCAGAAGATCCTTTTCTTGAAGCAGTTGCCTCCAAGTTTCAATTTGCGCTAGTTTTTCTGTCGTGTTCAACAGCTTTTCTTCTTTTTCTCCAAGGGAAGTTTCAAGGAAGCTATTTCTGTCACTTCATCTAACAAGGAAATACATAGTTAGATATTTTGAACACAAAGCTCGCTTTAAGCTTTCTAGACTTATCAGCCCCAAACTAGGTTCCTAAAAGAATCATTATTTTTACACTTTCCATTTACACTTGCAACTACAAAAACAAGATTACTGCAACCTGAAGCAGGATCAACTCACACTTTGCAGGTGTTTTAAGAGATCATACTTCTCATCAGACGTCCAAGCTTGAAACAAAGAAAGCGAATCCTACACAGAGCTGTAAAGAACCTTCATCTTACCCTTTGAGCTGTTCATTCAAGCCAGAGATCAGAATGTGATGCTTTGCCGCATCTCGCGTTTGTTGGTTGCGTAACTGGGCAAGCTGAGTTTGCAAATGCTCATTCTCATTCTGCAACAAAAGAAGAGTGAAGCGGATTATCACGTACCAACACCCAGAACAGCACAAGATAACTGGAGTCACGAAAATCGGACTCTTCAGGAGATTTACATCCCACACGGTAACAGAGACCACTATTCTAGCACATGAGCAGATCATCAGTGCAGAACACAACACTGATACCAGCAGCTCAGATGTGATGTTAGTTCACACCGATGCAACTCACCTTGCAGAAACACCTCCTGCAGCAATGCTATGATAGCATGACCTGAAGGAGGACTGCTGTACACCCAAAGCAACACACACACTCACACTGTGTTAAGGCAGCTTACTTCTCTTAAGAGGGGAAGCTACTGCTTTGAAAAAATACTTTCCTCATTGCTTTGAAGACAGTACCAAACTTGCAATTTATTTTTGCCTGTTTTTTAAGGTTGAAGGAATGCAAAAATCTGCATATGGGGGATTGTGGAGAAAAGAAACAGGAAGCAAGCTGCATTCACACAGGTTTGTGGTTTCATTTTTTTGGGGGGGTGGGGGGTGATTTTTTTTTTGGTTTGTTTTTTTTTTAAACACAGTGCACATCTCCTACTCTAGCCAGATACACTGAATCAATTCAAAAATAAAACCACAAAAAAAAACTGGCAACAACATCCAAAAACCAAAAGCAGAACATGTATCCAGACTCCACAGCAAACAGGACACAGAATCACACAGAATGGTCGGGGTTGGAAGGGACCTCTGTGGGTCATCTAGTCCAACGCTCCTGCCGAAGCAGGGTCACCTACAGCAGGCTGCACAGGACCGCGTCCAGGCGGGTCTTGAATATCTCCGGAGAAGGAGACTCCACAGCCTCCCTGGGCAGCCTGTTCCAGTGCTCCGTCACCCTCAGAGGGAAGAAATTCTTCCTCACGTTCAGACGGAACTTCCTGTGCTTCAGTTTGTGCCCATTGCCCCTTGTCCTGTCGCTGGGCACCACTGAAAAGAGCTTGGCCCCATCGTCCTGACACCCACCCTGCAGACATTTCTAAGTATATATTAGGTCCCCTCGCAGCCTTCTCTTCTTCGGGCTGAACAAGCCCAGCTCCCCCAGCCTCTCCTCGTGGGAGAGATGTTCCAGTCCTCTCACCATCCTTGTAGCCCTCCGCTGGACTCTTTCCAGTAGCTCTTCATCTTTCTTGAACTGGGGAGCCCAGAACTGGACAGAGTACTCCAGAGGAGGCCTCACTAGGGCAGTGTAGAGGGGAAGGAGAACCTCCCTCAACCTGCTGGCCACACTCTTCTTGATGCACCCCAGGATCCCATTGGCTTTCTTGGCAGCCAGGGCACACTGCTGGCTCATGGTTAACCTGGCAAACTTGTCACCTCTGATGAAAATACGCTAGCATTTTGCAGGAGGCAGAACACACCTGTACCGCCCTCAATAGCTGCCCTTCTTCATCTACACCAAACGTTACCTGTCTTGAAAGGCTTTGTTACAAGATTCTCAAATAATAATTAACATATCAGGTTGTCTTTCATCTTAAAATCATTAATTCTTTTTTATATTTGTGCAGCTTAACAGACAAAGAACTATGAGTAATGCACTGAACCTGAAGGAGTCTGAGGAAGAGAGCAGTTGTATCATTTAGTGAAAGTAAGGTTTACAAGTTATCGTAGTAACTCATCAATCAGGAAATACTAAAAAATAACCTTCCTCATAAATATTTATTTCACGGTTCCTTTTGGTGCCTCCATTGAATACTTTTACAATATCAATATATATCAAATTAATATCTGGTGTTTAGATTGTATACATATAAATAAGTATTAGTTATTACTTAACTTTTATATATTTGCACAGTTTCTTTTCTATAAATGTGTGTGTATATATGCACAGAAAAATAGTAATAATACACACACAGTTACAGAAAAGAAACTTGAGGGATGTAAGAAGAGGGACACTTCTGCCAGTAGTAACAAAATCTGTTTCAGGACCTTCTGACAAAGCCCCCCTAACAAACAATAATGAAAATCAGGTTGCCTTTTACTAGGTTTCTAAAACAAATAACAAATAACAAAGCTTACTTCCAAACAAGTTTCTCCCTGAGCTGAACAGAAGCAACAGGTTTCAACTTCAGAGCATAATCTAGCATGTGTACACCCTCTGCCAACAGAATGACGAAGCATAATGCCTTGACATGTTTTTGCTAGCTGCAAATGGGCATTTCTGTCTTACTGGAGGCTACGACTCCAAGAATATCAACAGAGAATAAAACGATTCTCTTCTATCATGAGGTTTTTACACAAACCGAAAAGCTCACCTGAAGAGTCTCCATTCTACCTTGAAGCTGCACTCTGTCTTCCAGATCCTGACAACGCTCTTCTAGAAGAAGAATTGGTTCCTGCAGTTGATTTCCTTCCATTTCCAACTCTTCAACCACAGTCCGTAAACCTGCTTCTGTCAAAGAAGAAAAATTATTTCAAGAAAGGCCTGCTAACATTCCTCAAGTCTAGAAATGGTTTCAGCTTTTTATTCACAATTCTCCCCAGTGTTGGGAACAAGCAGACCTCAGCCATTTCCAGTGGAAGTGCCCGAGACCCTGCTTTTCCAAAAATTAGATGGCAAAAGTTCCCTCAGCTGCTGAAAAACCAAAATAAAGTTGCACAGCTCAAGAACTCGGAGAATCTGGCAGAAATATTCTCAACAATACTGTGGCTCATGTTACGTTAATCATAAGCTATCGATGTACTTGCAGGATCAGATCTTAAGCACTTGTTAATAAACAATTTAAACCGGTCTGTATCAAAGTTTGCAAGTGAGTCTGTTCCATTTCAACAGCGAGATATATTTGCAGCCTTTACCACTGATATAAAAACATTTGCATTGAAAAATAAGACTTTGATTTTTAAATTAAAAGCATACAGCAATGGAACACCATTCTGTTTTGTAACATAACTGTTACAGATTGGAAGCACAGTCCCAGGAACAAGACTCGTAACTGAAAAAACACATGGCCTTGCCACACAGGACATTTCATGGGCACCAAGGCTCAACCAACTCCAGTGTGCAGACGTATTTACGTTCTGCTTCTGAACCAAAACTAGGCAGCTCATCCAGCACGCACATGCTTTGAAATGAAAAGGAAGAAAATGCAAGCCAAAAAAATGCAACAAAGATTAGAATACACCACCAGTGGGTTGTTAGTTGAATTTGGAAACAAAAATAGACACAAAATACAGATGCTGTGCATGCTTTCATAAACTGTCTAGTCGCTATCACACCTGCGTTAGGTGAAGTGTACTCTGGCCACCAGTCTCCCATGTTTTCTCCTTCAGCTGAATCAGTGCTATCCAAGGTGACGTGCAATTCTTGAAAGCTTTGCTTTCCATCAAAGTTGTATTCTTCCTACGCATAAAAAAGGAGAATGAAGTTCAATTTAAAGAAGAAAAGAAGCAAGGGTAAAATACATATCCTGTTATTAAAAGCATAGTTTCAATTCTAAGTCCTAAAGCTCAGCAAGTGATTGAGGTGCCTGAATGTCAGCATACGGGAGCGCTGTGGACACTAGAGCAACCTGCCCAGCTTCTAGCTAGTATTTCCAGAAAAGCCAAGCCTCCCACAGGTTTTGTGCGGTATCAGACAGGACTTTTAAGACACCCCTATGTTTGGATACCTTCATTGGTCCCCTGATTTCTACAGTTAACAGGGTCCTCTGAATTTCAGGGTAAAGGATTGGAGTTCACTAAATTTAAGATTATTCTGCCAGTGGTATGTTCATGTGACAGTGACATCCTAATTCTTACAAAAGATCTTCATTTTCTCGTGTGTCTTACAGCACCACCTACCTAGAAGCAAACCTGAATGAACTGACACCACTTACTAATAAAAGTAAAGCTCCACCAACAGAGAGATTTATCAAGATTGTATCTAAACCAAAAAAAATGGCCTTAACACATGAAGAATGCACACAGCTTCAAGCATGCGAATTACTCCAGAGTGAAGCTCGTTATTGTTCAATGTAAAATTAAGTAGACTCCCTACTCAAGGAACAGAGAGGCGTGATGCCATTGGAATTTCTCGCCTTCTGGCTACACACCCGATCATTAAATTTACCAAAGTTTTCACTTATACAACCAATCTAAGTTCTTAAGCCCTTCGTGTATTTAACAAAAACCCCTAGTTTTATTAGCATAGAGGTAAAAATAAATTCTTATCTCTTTTAACCCACCTGAAGCTTGCTGCTGCTCCGATTGCTTTTTCTTCTTGCTTGCTGCAGCCTGCCCATTCCTTGAACTGTGGTCGGTTCCTCCTCCAGCTCCTGTTGCCCTGAGACTATGGCTGCATCAGAGCAGCCAGGAAAGAACCAGTCATCCTCAATCAGTTTTGTGCCACAGGAAGGCTATCACATTTATATCGGACACTACTACATGAAGGGAGACCAGGGACAGGCTGAAGTCCCTATCAATGACTGACAGCAACAAGATTAAAGAAGCAATCCATCGCGTTCACCTTGTGATTTCCCTCCAACATTACTACGTAGAACATCAGAATAAAGTCTGCACATCTCGCTAAGAAGCGGCAAACTGAAGTCTAACTTTACTTCTTCATCAGCTCTAAATGAAGACTTTATACAGGAGACTGGAAAGGGTGAGGTTATGCTGATACTCAAAAAAAAGCCAAACAATTCAAATGCCAAACTAGATCTCGTTTCAATTTACCAGGTTGAAATATACCTGATTTGTACGACAAAGGCATCCATCAGCTGAGACAACTGTGGTTTTTACAATCTGAACAATCACGTTAGTTTTTACGGAAATGACATACGTCCCTTTCAGCTTTAATTTTAGTACGAGCTACAAAGCCAGATCATTTGAGGAAGTCACAAGCATCTGTTACACTGCAAACCGGCATCAAACCATCTTATCGTAAATTAATCATACCATTCTTCTTAAGACAAAGAGAAGAATCACTTTGAAATAAACACACTGAGTAAATTCAGAATATGAAAGCTTAGGCAGGCATCCTGTTCATTGTTAGAAATGATTTTTCATTTAAAGTACATTCCCATCCGTTTTGTGATAGGACAAAACACGTTTGGGGTAACAGATGAAGAAACAGACGGCTCATGCAAAGCAGACAGGACAGAACAGCCAGCGAAAAGACACGACAGTAAAGGTGGCTCCATACTAACTGAAAATTACATGAATCAGATAGTTACAAATTTAGCTTTCAATTTAACCACATCACTCCACGGTTGTTCTCACAGCATGCAAAATGCAGGGAACTTATGTCGATGCATCTGTGAGGTAAACACCAGAAACTATGAGGAGATTCAGCCCTGCTGGAAATAGTCAGCTTTCATCCCAGCTGTCCAACGATTACTTCTACCACGAATTTCATCAACACACAATTCTCTAACACCTACTAGACTTAAGTTCTTCCTGTGATATTTCAAAATTGCATACTTCACATGTTGTCACAAAAGACTAGAGGAAAAAAGTCAAAGAAAAGAATTAATGACCCTCTTAAAATGAGGACTGCTAAATTGGATTCTGCTTCTGGGTTTAATTACATTTTGGCTTTTGGCACTGTCACATTATCTGCATTCATTTTACACACCTTTGTTTCTTTTCAAGTATAGATTCTACAGGGATTTTTTTTTTATAAATTACACAAACCTCTTCAAAGACACAAAAATTGAAGAAAATTGCCACTGTCACATTCTCCTGCCATTCCAAGAGCTGATTCTGCAGTTCATCCACACTACCTGATTCACTGGCCTAACAAGAGAAATTGCATAGGAAAACATATTTACCAAATCCCACTGCAAATGTAAATAAAAAGTAGTAACATCCAGCAACCATAACAGCTAAATGTGACCAACGCTTCCAATGTGCCTTTGTCAGCTATCTTACAATTTTTGTAAACAGATATAATTTTTGCACTCTCACTAACGATATTTTGAATAAATTCACATAAACTCCTACCCAGGTTTATATCTGAGCTATGACACTGTGCTCACCAAAATGGCTTTTACAGGCTCTATTGTTTGTCTTTTTCTTTCTTTACTGTATCTAAACTAATTCCCTGTGTGCTACTGAACAGATGTGGTCACATTCAGGATCAAAAGTAGCATTTTTGTTACAGATAACATCAAATTATGTACAACACTGTTCATCTCAGTATGTCCCACATGGCAAAACGCAAACGCTGAGAGGTCAGGCACACTGCATTCAAACCTGAGATTTAGCTTCCAAGAGAGCTGAAGAGCTTGGTAACGTCAAGGAACCGATAACATCAAGGAATGGCTCCCCACTGCCACTTTTTTTTTTTTTTTAAAGTATTATTTAACAAAACTGTTGTTGTTTGTCTTGGCCTGTTAATCAGCTGCTAACACCCAGAAACATTTCCCATTAAGTGCTCGAAACTTCAGCTATTTTTCAGTCAGGAAGAAAACCATAGTGTTTTTCCATGCTCTCATGCTAAGAAGTGTGCCAGACAGCTCACAGCACAAGTGAAAGTGATCTGCCAAGCAGTCATTTGTGCCTTGAATGATTCCAATAATCCAAAAATGCTACCAGCCATAGTATGTGCACATGTTTGCACCTTCAAACATAGCGCTACAAGAAAGAGGCGTCTGGCGGTTCTTCAGCTAGAATTCTGCACAACTCCTTTCACTGTTACACACAAGTTCCTCCGTGCCCAAACACCAGCCGCATCCTCAAACTCCTTCCTTGCATAAAACTTTCAGCTTCAATTATCGTCAGCACAAACCACCTACTGCTTCATTACTCTCATTTTGTCTGATCACCATATAGATCTTTACTCAACGATCATCCAAAATTAAAAATGGCATTTCTTAACTATTGAGATAAAAACACCACAGCCAAGACACCACCTTTTCCACCACACAATGGAAGTATTTTTAGTGTGTTTACTTACATTTTCCATATAGGTAGCATCTTTTCCTTGGAAACCCTATCTTTCTTTGCTTTGAATATTTTTAAGACTTCCAGTTTGCTCCTGGAACAAGCTACATTTCTCTTCACTGCCTCCAACTCTCTTGCTAAGGTTCTGAACTAGAATCTGCATGCTTTGGAGCGAGGATTCTTTAACAGCCAGCTCATTCTTTAGAATGCAAACCAAAAGACAATTAAAAGAAGGGACCCAGAAAAAAGATACAGTAATCATCATGAAGCTGACTCCTAGCCCTTCCCTCAGAGTTAGAGCAACATTCAACTCAAAGCTCAGGTTTGGTTTGAATTGGAATGAAATTTGTCAGCACCTTCTGAAGTCGATACTAATACATACAAATGATACTGACAAAAGTAATAAAGAAATATAGATCTACTAACATAAATGAAAATAATCAGTAAAGAATTTGGATTCACGTGAAGAAGTGCAGAGGATTTGTGCTTCAGAGAAAGATGCACCGTATAACGCAGCAGAATTTGCTGAGTCCTTGAAATCTCTATGGAGATTTTCTATTTCAGCTGCTAATATACCTTCAGTTCTTCATTGGGCACGAGTATTCCATTGGCAACACCACTTGATCCACACGCTGTCTGTAAATCCATGATGTAAGCATCTCTTTCAGCTCACTTCTTCTCTATCTCTGCCAGCGTGGCATCCGTTTCAGCCCCACGATAGCGCTGGGCCTCCAGTTCAACACTCTGAAAATGAAAAGACAGCACTGCTGGTCATGTATACTTCCACCATCTACAGCACAGAAGAACGGTTTAAATGTTTCCTTATTGCCTCTTTTAGGGTACTGAAAAAATTACAATCGCATTTCTGACCTGGTTCAGTTTTAACTGTAATCTTTAATTACTGAGCCTTTCTCTCTGAAATTCTGCAGCATTCACATTCCTGCCGCCTTCCAGTGTCAACAGCCACGTCCACAAAACCCATCACTGCACACAACAGCTACAAACCATAACACGAAATCATCCCTTGAAAGAAAGAGAGGGACGGGGAGCAGGACAGAGAAACGGAGAGAGAAAATAAGCGATGGGGAGCAGGGCAGAGCACTAGGAAGAGGAAAATAAGACAAGGCAGAGGACCGAGGAGCTCAGAGAGAAAGAAGGGTCGAAAGGAAACGCCAGAGAGGTAGAGAAATCAAGAAATACAGGGACGAGGAGCCTTGCAGAGACGGAGCACGAAAATGTAGGGACGGTGAGCGCGAAAGAGGGAGAGAGAGACGGGGGCAGGGGAGGAGATGAAGAAGAAAGGAGAGAAAAAGATGGCAACGGAGCGCAGGGGACACAGACAGAGAGAGAAAAAGGAGAGTGAACAGGAAAAAAGGGACCGAGAAACAAAGAAAGGGTCAGATCTAGACAAAGAGACCAAGAAGGGGGCGAGGGGCGTGTGTGCAGGGAAACCCCAAAACAAACCAGCAAGGGGCTAGAGAACAGAGAGGGAGAGAAAGAGAAGAAAGGGCCATGAAGCAGGACAGAGAAGGAGAGAAAGGCAAAAAGGGAGAGCAAAAAGAGCCGGCTGGACAGAGAGGTACAGCAAGAAACGACCGGACAGCCAGCAGGACAGAGAAATAGAGACAGGGAGCCGGCTAGAGAAATTCTGGAGGGAGAAAAAGAGGGAGAGGGAGCACGACACAAACACAGACAGAAGACAGGAGGTACAGGGAAAGGAAAAGGAAAAAGAAAAAAACAAATAAAAAAAATATCACAGCAGCGTGGGAGAGAGAAGGATCCAGGGGAGGGCCCGGGACGCAGAAGAGGGGCGACAGGGCCCCGAGGGCCCGCCACTCACCGCAGCTCTCGCTCTCCGCGCTCCCGGGAGACTCTGCCGCTTCAGACGCTTCTCTCTCCTGCTCTCCTCCATTCCTCTTCCCTAACTCCGGTCGCTTGGCTGTCCCCCACCTAAGACAAAACGTCCATGTCTCGCAGCTCTTACGAGACAAGGCTCCCTACGCACGTAGCCGCGCTCGCGCGCTCCACAACCGGACCATGCTGTTGCTGGTGACACATACAGACCCTGCGGGGCACGCTGGCGGCCTGGCCTGCTGCGGGCTACCAAGAGGGAGCCTTCCTCACCCGCACAGGCAGGCTCTCTCCTGCCTGCAGCCCCAGCCAGCTGCCAGCCAGCTGGCCTTCCATTTCTTCTTCTTCTTCTTCAGCCTTCTCGGGACTCTCCAGCTTCAGCCGCGACACCTCCTGCCCGCAGCCACTCAGCGCTCCGCCTCTCCCTTTTCGCCCCCACGCCGCCAGCACAGCGAGGCCCGGCACACGCAGCCCACACAAGCCCGGAGCGGGCGCAGCCAACGGCATCCCCAGGCCACGAACGGACAAACGCGTCCTCAGCGCGGCCCCTGCCACACACAAACAAGCAGCGGCCACCGCCTTCAGGGAGGCCGAGGCACGCTCCAGGGCCAGCGTGCCGCCCGCACCACGGGCCTTGCGGGAGGCCGGGCGCTCCGGGACAGGCTTCAGGGGACGTGCTGCAGCTGGGGGCGGCTGCGCGGGGCGACAGGGGCCGGGGGAGCGCTGCCGGCTTGGGGGGGATGCCCGCCTCCTTCCCCCCTTCCCTTCCGTCACCTCCTGCCTCTGGCCCCGGGGCTGCCCGCACCCGGCTCGCCTCCTGCAGCCTGCCGCAGCGGCCGGCTCCAAGCTTCCCGTCCCACCACCCTCGGGCACCCACCACGCACCCCCGCACCCGCCGGAGGGGAGCCCGCGCCTCACCGCTGGCCTCTCTGCTCCCCCGCCGCCCCGACACCCGACAACACACCGCCGCCAGGCTGCTCCGCCGCACCGCGCATGCGCCACGAGCCGACGGCGCGCCGGAGGGGACACACCCCGCGCCGAACGCCGGCCTGCAGTACCGCGTGGCGCCCACGCGGCGGCGCCAGCGGGTACGGCGGGTACAGCATCCTTATGGGGGTGCGTCCTCCTGGCTGGTAGAACAACTCTTACAAATGCACGAGAAAGGGAGGTGGATAGCATAACTACTGTTCTCAGTCTCGGAAAACACCCATCACTGAAATGTTAGTCTCATTTTAGCACCAAAAATTAGAAGTAACTTGCTAATTTCTATGACATCCATACACCGTAGTTTTTTAACGGATGCAAGCAAGCCAAACCACCCTCAGAGGTGAATGAGCACAGGTGATGTGTAGAGGAACAGCACTACTTATCGCCGACAGGACGCGACAGAAGTATTTAAAAGCACTTGCGATGGACAATAGAGGGGCCAGCTTCCTCATATTCATCTTTGCTGACCCACATTTGCTGAAAAGTGGACAGAGACGCCAGTATTGAACCCCCAGTCCAGACAGAGTATTTACATTCTGCTGGTGCAATCATCCAGAAGAGAAGCACAATCTGTTGGAAATAAAGTGACAAGCAGCTAACACAGTAAACATCTCTTTGGAGGAAACAACTAGGTGAAACGCTTTTCATCATCAAAGCACAACTCCAATGAAGTAAAGCACCGAAGAGGTAGAAAGGCTGCCATATTTTGTCTTCCACCTTGAGTCGACAGAGCTGCTATAACGTTACTATGAACAGACAAATACCGCAGCCCGTTGAGAGATCTGCAGATGGCCTACAACACAGCTACCAAAAAATTACAAACGTATACGAAAGAAAAGTAAAGTTTTGAAATATTTATCCAATTTGGTTGTAAATAAAGACCGCTGGGACAACACTGCACAGAACGGTCGGAGCATTTTTCTAATGATAAAGGAATTCTTTTACGTAAAAAGAATCCCAAACCCCAAAACACTGAGATACACTGGCACTGTGTATCTAGCTAAGCACTAGATGTGAAGCTAGAAGACCTCCCGCTGATTCCCGCCTGAGCCACTCAATTGCTCAAATACACTGCATGTACCCCTGCTCCTGCGTGCTCCCGTTTCCACGCCTGCCACTCCACGTCATGCCCGTGCAACATGTCGTCTGCTGCCTGACAAACATGGCCTCTCTATTTCACTACACATTGCCTTGCTCCAAGGCAAAAGGGTCCTTCCAAACAGCTAACAAGCCGCAGACTTTGCACGCTGCTTGGATTTTGGATTTATTCTTTCACCCTTTTCTCTGATAGCCAAGCCTTGAAGCCTACAATATCCCCTGTATCTTCTCAGGTTGGTCATGTTCCCTTTAGTATTTACAGCTCCATCTTCTCTAGGTTCATCCCTACCTATCTTGCTGTTCTGTGGTGTCTTTCAAGGAGCCCCTTTCTCCTTCTTAGCCCTATTTCACTGCGAAGCCCACAGGACTGTCTTCCTTAACTGTTCTTTCACATTTTCTCAGAATGACCTCAGAAACTCCCATGGCTTCAGCAACCATTTCTATTCCAGTACCTCTCCAATCCCTCTCTTCATTCTGCTTTGGCTGTTAGGAGGAAAAGAGGCACGAATTAAGCAGGCTGTCCGAGGGTCTCCTAACATCAGGGCCTGGGATGCAAGACCTGGACATTCCCTTGTGGACATTTGCATTTGACTATAGGATCTAACTTTCCAACAAAAGCTTCTTCTGGAACCGCAGGTGTGCAAAATTACCTGAATCTTCATAGCACTTGGAGCCAAAGCGGTAATCTCTTTCTGCATACGATCGCCAGTCCCAGGATACATCGTGGTTCCTCCAGAGAGGACGTTATTGGCATAGAGATCCTTACGGATGTCGATATCACATTTCAGAGTACTGTTGTAAGTGGTTACGTGGATACCTGCAGATTCCATCCCTGAGTGGAAAGAAGTTTCAACACATGTGATTTCTCTTTCTTCCCTTCTTTTTCTTACTGTTCAAATGAAAGGGAAGCTCAGTAGTCCAAGAGAATTCCAGGAAAAAAAACCTACGTGATGCTCAGGAGAGCATCTCGTGGTACTGTTCCTTGCTAAAGAAAAGGAACAGACCAGATAAAGTCCAAACTGTGTTCCCAGGACTGTAAGTACTAGACTTTTAAACTAGCTTAACACGCATATTTTGACAAAGATCTGTGATCCAGGAAGTCCCGATTTCCACCGCTACGTTTCTGACACCACTGTTGAACACCAACGCTGATCCTCGATACACTTCTGGCAGCCAAATCCCCCCACCTCCTAACGAGCATTTCTCCTGCTGATGTTCAAATGCAGAATATTTGAACATCGCTCCTGCTGATGTTCAAATGCAGAACTTGGAGCTATATTAATGCTTTAATAGTTTGCTTTCTACACACAAACGCAGCTAGCTTTACCACTTCGTTTAATGGAAATCGTGCCAAACTGCCCGCAGTCATTTTGCTCACTCCTCACGAGTGGAATTTAAATTGAAAGTAGGAAATTTGTGTGAGGGCGGTACAAGTTACCATAGAAAGTGGCAGTCATCCACTGGATAGAATCGGAAATTTGACACTACAGATAAAACTACTGGAAAATCATGTACGATTTCATTTTGTACGATTACATTACAGATTAATATAATCAAACAATAAACTGAAGCAGCATCTAGATATAAAACCCACATAAGCAGCACCGTGCAGTTATACATCAGCCAGTCGAGATAAAAAGCACGATCTTCTGACAGTACTCCAAATCATCACCTTAGAAACTCTACTGCACTTAGAAGAGGCTGAAATCATCTTACGATGCAGGCAACTCTAAACTGACATTTTCAAAATCCAAAGCCACATAACAAAGCTTCTCCTTGATGTCTCTCACAATCTCCCGTTCCGCTGCAGACAGCCAACAAGATTTTAATCAACATACAGTACAACAGCCAGGACACAGACTTTCTCATGCACATTTCCCTGAGTTCATGATGGTCGTGTGGTTCATTGGCCCTCTCTCTTGTCTCAGCAACATTACTTTCCCTTTGGATTACCAGATTTCCCTCATCGGCAAGTAACAGATATATTGTACTACAGAATACTGCAAAGATTAATGTTTACATGTCTATGTCACAAAACCTTGACCAGATCTCCCGAGGGTCACCCATTGCCAGCTACTAACTTTGTTCCTTTCTCTGTGGAAGAGGTATAATCAAAACACAACAACCCGTTCAATTTGCCAGTAACTCAGGATTCCCAAACGCGGTGGCATCCTTGTCCTTGATGCTCAACAAACACGCTGAAAGCCAAAGCCAGGAGCATCCCATTAGCTAACAGGAACTGTTTTTCCCAGGCCAACCTAGTGACAGGCATTTTGATGCATCTCACCAGGTACAGGCTTCCTGCATAAGATGACAAGTAACAGAGCAAACATATGCAAAGCATATCCAAAGCCCAGCTCATTACCAGTGGTGACAAACGAGTAGCCTCTCTCTGTCAGAATTTTCATTGCGTTAGTCAGTCAGGTATCTGCCCACCAGATCCAGTCTCATGATGGGGGCAAGGCACAGCCCTCATAGACGGGCACATTGTGCGTGACACCATCTCCAGAATCCAAAACCACTCCTGGAAAGTCAAAGAAAAGGAAAAGCTGGTTATTGCCCGCCGACACAGGGTCTCCACATACTCCGTATTCTCAACCGTGACACGCAACAACAAAGACGCTCACGTGATGATTGCTTCTGTCATTGCTGTAACTGAAGAGCTGCTCACGTGAGATGAAATTGTTGGCACAAACTAAGCATTTTGAGGAAAAAAAGACGTGTAACGTTCAGCAATTTGATTGTATTGCTCTTGCTGAACGGATGCTAGCAATCGTGATCTTACACGTACGCGGAGACAACTTCACTTCAGACAACCCCCAGCGCTTTACAGACATGAAACCATGTACAAACTGTAAATAAACTTCTATCTATAACATCAAAACTTGGAATCTGCCATTAAAATAAACCACCTCATTAGGGAAAAGATAACAAGAGTTTATCTGTGCACAGCCATGTCACTTCTATTCTTGGATAGGAAATGAAGTACATGTTTTCCACTCAAAATGAATAAGGCATTTCTGATACCAAACATGCATACAAATAGTTGATTTTTAAACACAAAACAAGTATTTATGACAACTGTAATTCCTGTAAGCTGGCGATCTTTTTATACAAAATTATATGGTGGCATCAGGCTAGAGAGGCAGATGGCATTTTGATTTTTTTCAAAGTATACAAAGACTCAAGGGTTGCTAAGAAGTAATTTATCGTCTTAATGCTTGATCAGACTCTAAACAGCAATAAGAAGAGACCTCCATGCTAATTCTAATGATCGCTTAACAGCAGTCATGATTGTGTCATCAAAAGTCATCACTGATTTCAATGAAACTTTTTCATTTAGCTACCGATTGGGGTGTTTTTTCTTACTGGGAATGGAGCTTAACAATAGAGATATGTCTAAACTAAGAAGGAACCATGGGTTTGGCACAATCTAGTTAAGCCAGAGCCTCTTCTCCATCCTGTGCAATTAAGGGCAGTATCAAACTATCATCTTTCATCTGTTGATACAGCTGAGCTGCGGTCACCTGAGCTTTTGAAAGACACAGATCTACACCCATACCTGCCGGGAAGTTGGGAAAAACCAAAGAGGTACTTGCACAGCATGGTGGGAAGTGTTCAGTTGCCATATGGCCACCAGTTCCTCTCAACACACAGCTGGGTGCACCACAATCGACGTCTGTCTGTGTGGGCGCACGTGCACGCACATCCACGGGAGGAGGACAGGTGGAAAACACGACTCCCAGAAAGACTCACCAGTCGTTCTTCCAGATGCATACAGAGACAGCACCACCTGAATTGCTGCGTACCTGGCTGGCACATTGAACGTCTCAAACATAATCTGGAATTAAGGATTTGAAAACCTTTAGGATCTACACTCAAAAGTATCTGAAGGACAGTAATTTTTTTTTTTGTCTTCAGTAAATACTGCCAGTTACTACTCCTGAGTCCCCTCCTGAACCGTGGTTCTTCTGTGAACAGCACGCTATGTTTTCTCTAGGATTTCACGAAAAATCACAGAAGTCAGTGGGTACCTTTCCATTAACCTCAGACTACGTCAGATTTTTAATGATAATATTAACTGAAGATGACACCCTGGGAGAACTTTTTTTACCCTGATGGCAGGACTGCATGAATGCAGCAATCTGAGGTATGTACGTATACACACACACCTATTTAAAAGATTTATAGAAGACGCAGATGGAAGAAACCACGAGGAATAATCTGTCTGTTCCCATCTCAAGGAGGAATCAGCCATTCCTGACACAGTACGATTGCCTCTTTAGGCCGTCGAGGGGAGCGAATGATTTTGCTTTTCCTTCTCTGGCAACTTGACTCGATAAGGAAGAGTACTTCAGAAACAGGACAGACAGACAGCACTTCTCCAGCAAAGTTCTGGTCCCTAAAACCACAAAAATGTATGAAGCATCATTTTTGCAATTAATGCAACAATGCACTTGACATCTGACGGCATTACAGTTCTACCCGAGTGCTATAGGCACGGGCCAGGTGCCACCAGTATCGGGGTCTGCCCTGCAACCAGCTCATGCTGTCCCATTTGTGGGGTTTAAGACATCGTGGGTTCTTCAGAGGATCCCTGCAAGAACACCCTGGAGATTTACAAACCAGGTTTCCTCACAGCAGGAACGTTTGGGGTTTTAAAGTTTGAGCTGCTTCAAGTTCCCGGTGTTCGATCCTTTCCCGTGTGCTTTACGAAGCAAGGCTGTGCCATAGGACCGACCCCAACGCTCTCAGATGAAATGGAAGCAGAATTTGACAGTACAACATTATTTAAGGTAAGAACAATCATTTTAGTTCTTGTTGATGTGCCTCTAACCGGAAGATTCTTTTTCACGTCAGGAAGCAGAATGATTTGATCGTATAAAATCATTAACAGCATTCATATAGCAATGTTTAACCATTAGTTCGACTAGCTGGTCTTTTTCAACATTCATTCACGTTGCCATGAATCGTTATTTTTCTTCTAAAACCCTCAGGAAAAGGCTTTTAGAATGCAGTAGACAACCTATTTACCAGCAGCAGCCAACATTACAGAACTGTACCCAGACTCTGACTCCGTCAACGCAAGCCAGAAAGAAACTCCGTTCCCAAGTACCTCAGAAACGACATCGGAGGAGATACCGGAACTTAGGAGCAGAGAATTTTAAAAAGAGAAATGCTACAAAGCTTGGAGAGCTCAGCATCGCTCCTTGGCTCTGAAGAAAGCTGGACAGGACCAAGGTGTTCAGTCCTCCACGGTAAGAAATCATCTTGCCACTCGGTCGTGCACACAGCGTTTCACACCCAGCTTCCCGGGTAATGCTTGGGTCAGTACGGGCGCACTCAGAGAGACAAAATTCACAGGGAAAGCCCAGCACATCTGTGCAAGTTGCCGCTGCTTACACTTTTACTCACTATTGCTTAGATGCCAGAGAAGCAACTGACATTCATAAAATTAATGGTTGAATTCATGGTTGAATGTGGTTTTATTTAAAACAAATTGCCTCTGCAACCACACAGTCAGACCCGAGTTACCTTACACCAGGAGACTCTCTGGAATGCCTTCAAAGCCTGAAGCAAACAGCAGCCAAGTCCAGGAAGAAGTCTGTAGATCCCCAGAAGGTCTCAGACCAGCCGAAGCAAAAGCATTAAAATCATGAGCTGTAACATGGAAAGAACTCTCGGGGCGACACTTACCCAGGAAAAGGTGACGACATGATCTCACCTCCCATTACATTTATATCAGCTTCTGGAATGGAGTTCAGAGTATCTACACAGTTCAAGCCATTTTTTGAAACCTTATTTTTCCGTTTCTGCTTATCACAGTGACAGCAGAAAGGGCTGGATAAATCAGGGCAGAATTGCCAACACCTCTGGAGCCTTTCCCGCTCGCTAACCTGCTGTGCCTCATGCCAGAGGGTCACTCTCTCCCCTGAAGACAAGAATCCCTCACGCGAGCCCAGTAAGACTGCAAGGATTTGTAGGTCCGCTGTTGTCACTGCAAAGTGTTCTGCTCCACTCTCAAACAATTAGTTAAGAATAGCTTGTTATCATGCTGTTAACAGCCATCTTCAGGCTGGAAAGGGAAAAGTCTTACCATGTACAGTCCTCATGTTTCAACTGTACTTGCGCGTTTGCGTGGCGCACAGACTGAAGACAGCTGACTTCTCTCCGTGTTTGGGTGACGGCATGGCTGAAAACAGGCACCGAATCAGCAATCAGCCCTTCAGAAGAGACAAGCCGTTACCATTTTACAAAAAAAAAAGACAGCAGTTGTATAGGGGAAGATTGAATTTCTATAGATAAAACCTTTGCCAGGCTAAGAAACATTCTAGAACCGCCAGAAGAAGAAAGTTCACAGGATTTACCTCCAGCGGTAACTCCGGCTGGCAGCATCTCCCATTCCACATGACAAACAGAAGTGAAGCAGAACATCAGATACAATGTGGTACACGTTAACTCTGTAAATGGAAATCCCAACCAACCCCCCTTTCTTACCTGCCCTGTGACCGCGCAGCAGGCCTCGCGTACAAGCATCCTCGCACCTGAAGCGGGTAATTCGATTCACTGACATCTGCTCAAAGTCAGCCTTGTCCCTGCCCATCGGTAAAACCGATGGAACCCTTCCATTTCCATACTCATTAAATTTTTCTTGTCCCATGAGATTTTTAAGGATTTTAGTCTAGCACAGAGGAAATCAAACGGCTACTCCTTTTTGTGACCTTATGTCTACTCCTTCAGACTTGCTTTGTTTTGGTTGTACCTCCATTTCACACAGACGTGAATGGAAATGCAGAGAGAATAAACACCAACAAACAACAGTACAGGGTGTAAAAACAAGACTCGAGCTTCCAGTGGCCATCGTCTTCACAAATCAGCTACTTTTTCAATCAGCCAAGTAGTTGTGCAGTTTCAGAGAACACTGTCACAAAACTTGGATGTATTACTACGCAAGGCGAAACGCTCTATTACGTGTCTACAGAAACTGAATGCAAATCCTCCGCTTCTTACAGCCTCTTAGTTGAAAACCCGCCCTCTATTCGTTTGTACCTGGGCGCCACGTATGTCAAATACGTAAGGTTGTGTCTTTATAAGCCTCAATTTCACGTGTTGAGCAGCTGAGAAACATTTTGCCCCAAAGAAATGCAATAACTAAACCCACCAACAAGTGCAAGTGAATAAAAAAAATAAAAGCCAAAACAAACAAACAAAAAAAACCCAAGACAAGCTACAGAAATTGCACCTTCAAACAACAGTAAAGGATCAAGAAGCTGAAGACATTTCTTCACGTCATCTCATTTTTGGATCTTTAATCATCACCTTAACTCACTACCACACACATGTCTGTGCACCTTGTCAGAGCCATTACAAACTGGGCGGCCAAAGAACAACCAACTTAAATCTTTTATTTTCAGCCAAATAAAAAAAGAAAAAAATCGAGCTCTTCCTTTATTGCACTCTATAACACTTCTTGTCACAACCAAGAAGCCAATAAACAGCAAAAGCTGAATATTCCTTTAAAATCCATAGTTTAACTCTTAAAATAAAATTTATATAGAAAAGATATCATTTACAACCCATTCAGTAGTAATCAATCATTATGTACTCACAAACCATATTCAATAACTCGGATGCAGCAGTTTCTTTGTAGGGCAGAGGGGAATATTTTTCTCCTTAGCAAATATAATATCCCACTGTTAAAGAGCAATTCAAGTCAACTTTGGAGCAACGGTGATATACACAAATTTCTTTTTGTGATAGACACAAATTTATTTGGAGAAGCGTAAGATTCATTTGGGGTAACAAGAATATATACGACTGTGTCCAGTGCAGAGCTTAACTGCAGCATGTGAAACGTCCATTACCTTGAACTGGCACACCATTACCGAAAGGGAAATAATTTACGCAGCAAATGCAGTGTATTCAGAGAACACCAGTGAGTCACAATAAAACAATACACAATAAAACAACAAGATGTATTGTAACTAGATATGTGAGGAATCAAAACCAGGATTTGGCTCTGGCCGTCAGCAGCTTACAACAGTAAAGACTTCGCCCTCGGAGCCATCTTCTGAAGGAAAGGGCTGCTCCTTTCATCTGGTTAGGAAACAAAAAATTTCAAGTAAGCAGTCATAAGTACAGGTAAGATGCTTCACTGCAACTTAGATTGCCGAGGCACTATAAACCTTTTGCCTCTGATGCAGCAATGGATGCCACAGCACAGCTTGTAAGCGTAAAAGATTCAAAGCCCAAAGAAAACAGCATTAATCAATGGGGAGAGGAATGGATACAAGATATTTGTGTATTATGCAATTACATATGCACACTAGAAGTGAAAATGCATAATTATACGCATACACATTTTATTTAATGGCTGCATGTGTCATATAAATAGGATCAGTCATATTTTCATTTGGACATAGGTAAAGTGTTTTATGGCACAGTTTACACAGCTGCCTGTATTTGATTCTGATTCACCATCCACAACCCAAACAGAAAGAAATTAAGGACTTTTTCTTTCAGTAAAGTGTAGTTTCAGAAGCAGTTTGCTGCTTTGAATGGCTGTCTCTACGGACCCCCCCATCCTCGTGATACCTAACACAGCAAGAGGGTACTTCACACTCAGATTTTCAGAGAAAAGGCAGATTAGACACGTAGCTGCTTCATGCCAGTGCTTACGTATAAAGAGGACAACGCAAAATCAGTGACTCCCAGTCACTCACAAGGGAAATCCACACTCCAAGAATGTGCGACAGTTGAAAGAAAGGTATAGCAGAGGGAAGACAGGAAAAGAAAGGAGCAGCATGAGGGCGATCACGAGCTGCACTGTCTGCAACCCAGTCTATAACTAGCAGTACACGGTGTACACACCACTTTTAAGTATCTCATCATTCAGGAGCTTTAAAAGCTTTCACTTACCTTTCGCACAATAACACGTTCACCAGGACTCAGGATTAAGGCTTCTCTTTCCTCCTCGGTTTCCATCTGAAGAGCGTATTCGCTAGCTACAGACCTGTAACCGCTTACTTCACATCTACAGAAAAATTACAGGGAGACAGCGGAGCACTGAATTAGCTACTCTTGTAAAGTACTGAATTCACAAAAGAAACATTGTTTTGTATACTTACATTACTGGTGAAAGGTCTCCACAAAAACCAGGAAGACTTAGTTGATGTTGCCAGGCCCTTTTCAGTCTCGATTTGCAATCTACTCTCAGGGTGTTTCCTTTATTCAGAATAAGCCCCATCATCGCTACCTGACTGAATGGTGCTTTTCAGATGATGGCAGTGATGGACACTTTATGTAGGCAGATGGACGATGGTATTTTAAATCTAAACAGTGGCTGCACTAAAGCTGTTAGATGTGAATTCCTTTTCTAACTTGGAAAAAGAGAAATATCACTGACTATCGAGTCCAAAATCTGAAGCAAGAAATTAAATTTAAAAAAATAATCCCAAAGCCCATCACATTTTCTTCATCCACAGAGTTAGACCTCGCTTTATAGCACAGTTACACATGCATTTGCATTGCTCCAAGTACTGTGGACTCACAGACAGGTTCTATTATTTGTTGTTCTACTTCTTCTATTACTTGCTCAGAAATCTAACACCCACAGGAAAAACCTATCACTAATCTCACTAAAAATAAAAGACAAAAACTCTGACGCTCCTCTTTCCAGTTCTCTAGTACGCGCTGCATTTACTCCAGGCAGAGGGTAAATGAAAACATCACCATGCATTCATCCAGGATGGCTCTGGCTCTCTGAACGTGCAAGTTATTTCCAACCACCTAAGAGTTTATTGCAGCCATCTGTCACATACTTCAAAAGTGTAAGAAAAGAAATACCTTTTACAGACACTTTTCTTTCAATAGAAAAAAACACGTTTGACAGACAGCAGTAATTTACCTGTGACTTCGCTCCTCACAGAGTCCAAGAGCCTCTTCCGCAGATTCTCTCCTCCTCCTCTCTTCCGCCAGTGTTTCTGGCAGCTGCGAGAGCGCCTGCTGCACCGAGTCGTGCTGTTGCTCAGTCTCTGCAAGCCTATGACAAAAGGAAATCCAAAATCAGTATTTTACATACTTCAAGAATTACTTCCGTCTTCTTTTTCGTTACGGAATGTTCTTTTTAGTGATCAACGCTTCATTAGAATGAGATGCTTTAGACTAGATCTTGAAATAAAAGTCACCAGTAAGTATGTATCTTTACAAAAACAAACCAGAAACATTACCAGATGAGAACAATTCAAGAATATGGCTAGGATTCATTTAATCCACTGTATAGCCACGGCTTTCCCTTTGCCCCCAAACACCTTAGGGGCATAGAAAAGCATTACTTTCGCACTTACAACACAGCTGTTAGGAAAACAATATTGCTAATACATGCTTGCAGTCCTGACCTTTTTCTGAGTTCATTTAGCTCCATGTTGTCTATTTCAACAACAACCGCACATCTTTCCTGTGGAGCTCCAGGGGGAACTTCTGCTCTAGTTTCATCCTAGAAAATATTAAAGGGGAAAAAAAAAGCCAGTCAATATCTTTCTACTTGCTAAAAATCTTTATTTCGACTAAAGAAGCCACAAGCACCACAAAGCAGTGGAGTAAACCAACCTTTGTGCCACTTCATCTTCTAATTTCCAGAGCTGCAATTTTCCAAACCTCTTTTCTAACGGAAAGTTGGTGAAGAATCCTGCCCGTGTGTGCTGCAGGATTTGAAGGACACGTGTACACTGCGTAACGCAGCCGTCTCTGAAGGGTGAGCAAAGCATCCACACAGCCACGTCGTCATTGATCACTGACCACAGTTTCGTCAGTAATGCAGCTATTTGTTCATTTTTTACTTTACAGTTCTCCTTGTCTGACTTTAATTCTGTTTACACAAGAGTAAGGGTTGTTTTATGTATGTATCCATGTCCTGGGTTCGGCCAGGTCAGGGTTAATTTTCACTGGAATCCAGGAAGGGACACAGCCAGGCGCGCTGACCCAACCTGGCCAAGCAGAGCAGGGTATTCCATACCGTGTGCCCTCATGCTGGGTGCCGCTGGGGGGGGAGCGGGGCGGCGGGAACTCGCTTGCAATTTCCAGTCTGAGCCAAGAGGGGTGTTTTGAAGAACACAAGTTTTACAGCACTCTAACTTTCAAATACACCAGACACCACCAATTGAGCAATATTTCTGTGTTGATACCAGCTCAGACTCACATGAGCTACTGAGGATCTCGGCTGTTGTTCTAAGTTACCTTTGAATTAATCTGCTGAAAGTGCAGCTCCTTCTGGTGCATCTCCTGAAGACAGCGCTGCAGGTCATCTTGAAGCTGATTCTTCTCAGCTAAGACACGGGCAGTGCTGACAGACAACTTCTTCTCTGTTTCTGCCACAGCCTGGACTTTCCTTAATAATTCACATTCTTTTACATCCAAGAGTTTGGACAGATTCTCATTTTCACTCATTAGCTCCTGCTTCTCTTTTTCCAACATATCGATACTTTTTTTCAGATATTCATCTGCTTTTATTTGCTCCGCCAATTTTTCATCTTTCCCTTCAAGATCTGCCTACAATTGCTTATTAACTGAAGCCTTCTCTCGTGTCTCTATTTCCATCCTGTTCATTTGTTTAAGTATTTCATTTAACTGGTTATTAAGTTCTTTGCACCATGTCTCTCTGGCTTTCAGATCTCCAGTTAATTTAAGTTTCTTCTCTTCATTTTGCTGCTCCAAAACCCCAAGCTTCTGCTCTAATGAAATAATGCACTCTTGTTTCTCCTGTAATTCTTTGGTAATTGTCTCCTGATGTTCAGTATGCTCTACATGCTTCCTAGATAACTCAGCCAACTCTTCATCTTTTTTAGCATTTTCCAAAACTAGTTTGTTGTACGAATCTTTAATTGATTTTAACTCATTTTCAAGTGTTTGTGCTTTAGTCTCTTTCCCTTTAAGCAAATTGTCCCATTTTTCCTTTAGAGCATTGTTTTCCTCAAGCTGAGATTTCAAATATTCAGTTTCTTTTCTTTGTTTATCCTTAGTTTCTTGCAGCTTTTCAGATGATTTACTAATTTGTTCTTTCAGCAAAGTAATTTGTGACTCACACTCTGCAAGTATGTTATGGTATGCGACCTTGTTGGCTTTGAGTTCAGAACGGAGCTCCTTCATTGTCCTGCTGGTCTCACTGCTTTGTCTTATTTTCTTTGGTTTTAGCTTCATTCTCAACTCTCACTCTTTCTAGCTCCAGTCTCATTGTATTACTTTGCTCAGAAAGGACAGATATCTTCAGGCTTGCATCTCTGATACCGGCTGTTTGTACTTCTTTCAGGAAACGAGTTTCCCTTTCAGCCTTTGATAAAGCCTCTTCCATCCCTTCTATTTCTTCCTCTTTGCATTGCACTTGACGCTTCAGGACCATCACCTGTGCGGCACATTCTGTCATATTGCGAGACAGGACAGACACCTCCCTGTCTTTTTCTGCCACTGCTTCTTCAAGATTATCAATTTCTCTTTCGCGTTTCTGGAGATCTTGAAGAAGTTGAGATCTTTCCTCTAAATGGCTTGTATTCAATTTGTCAAGCTCTTCATTTGTCTGGTCCAGATCCAGCTGCATCGACTCTACCACGTCCTCTTGTTTCAAAGTCTAAACATCAAGAAAATAATGTTACCAGAATACTTCAAACATACGTTAGAGGGAGAATGGAAGTTACACTCCACATGTAGAACAGCTATCTAAGGTAATCAATCTGTACCCAACCGTACAGTCACAAGATAACCACGTTATTCTGTGGACTGTTTTAGCACACAGAAAGTTTAGTGCATGAAATTTTTAGCAGCCAATGCTGTTACTTTGCTGACATTTAAATGGGCCATGTTAAAAGAACAGCAAATTTCTTCTCTTACTTTATTTTAATGAGTTAGTTACCTTTTCCTTCAGTGTAGCAACTTTTTCTGTTAGATCCCTGATGACTCTCTTCTGCTCAGTGTTCTCCACTTCATAAACACTGCATTTCTTTAAGGCTTCATTCAGCTTAGTATTCAAAATAAAAGTCAATGTGATAGAAACGTATAGAATTGTATTAAAATTCTGATGTTACAGTTATAATATTAAATTTACCTAACACTGGAGTTTATGTTTTGAAATTCATAAACAAAGATAACTTAGCAACCCAAGAAAACATAACTACTTTCATGCAAAGCTCTGTGATGTGTCTAAGAAATCCTCACACCCAACTTCAAGCAACTACATGAAGCGAATAAAACTGTAAAGAAAGAGCAAAACCCTTCAGATACAGAAAACAGCAATATTGCTGCTGCGACACAAATAGGAACTTACGGCTAATGCTCACCAGTTCCAATCAATATTATTTCACAAGAACTTTAACTTACTTTTTGCTCAGTATGCACAAACTTTTCACCAAGCTCTTTGTTCAGAAGATCCTTTTCTTGAAGCAGTTGCCTCCAAGTTTCAATTTGCTCTAGTTTTTCTGTCGTGTTCAACAGCTTTTCTTCTTTTTCTCCAAGGGAAGTTTCAAGGAAGCTATTTCTGTCACTTCATCTAACAAGGAAATACATAGTTAGATATTTTGAACACAAAGCTCGCTTTAAGCTTTCTAGACTTATCAGCCCCAAACTAGGTTCCTAAAAGAATCATTATTTTTACACTTTCCATTTACACTTGCAACTACAAAAACAAGATTACTGCAACCTGAAGCAGGATCAACTCACACTTTGCAGGTGTTTTAAGAGATCATACTTCTCATCAGACGTTCAAGCTTGAAACAAAGAAAGCGAATCCTACACAGAGCTGTAAAGAACCTTCATCTTACCCTTTGAGCTGTTCACGCAAGCCAGAGATCAGAATGTGATGCTTTGCCGCATCTCGCGTTTGTTGGTTGCGTAACTGGGCAAGCTGAGTTTGCAAATGCTCATTCTCATTCTGCAACAAAAGAAGAGTGAAGCGGATTATCACGTACCAACACCCAGAACAGCACAAGATAACTGGAGTCACGAAAATCGGACTCTTCAGGAGATTTACATCCCACACGGTAACAGAGACCACTATTCTAGCACATGAGCAGATCATCAGTGCAGAACACAACACTGATACCAGCAGCTCAGATGTGATGTTAGTTCACACCGATGCAACTCACCTTGCAGAAACACCTCCTGCAGCAATGCTATGATAGCATGACCTGAAGGAGGACTGCTGTACACCCAAAGCAACACACACACTCACACTGTGTTAAGGCAGCTTACTTCTCTTAAGAGGGGAAGCTACTGCTTTGAAAAAATACTTTCCTCATTGCTTTGAAGACAGTACCAAACTTGCAATTTATTTTTGCCTGTTTTTTAAGGTTGAAGGAATGCAAAAATCTGCATATGGGGGATTGTGGAGAAAAGAAACAGGAAGCAAGCTGCATTCACACAGGTTTGTGGTTTCTTTTTTTTGGGGGGGTGGGGGGTGCTTTTTTTTTTGGTTTGTTTTTTTTTTAAACACAGTGCACATCTCCTACTCTAGCCAGATACACTGAATCAATTCAAAAATAAAACCACAAAAAAAAACTGGCAACAACATCCAAAAACTAAAAGCAGAACATGTATCCAGACTCCACAGCAAATAGGACACAGAATCACACAGAATGGTCGGGGTTGGAAGGGACCTCTGTGGGTCATCTAGTCCAACGCTCCTGCCGAAGCAGGGTCACCTACAGCAGGCTGCACAGGACCGCGTCCAGGCGGGTCTTGAATATCTCCGGAGAAGGAGACTCCACAACCTCCCTGGGCAGCCTGTTCCAGTGCTCCGTCACCCTCAGAGGGAAGAAATTCTTCCTCACGTTCAGACGGAACTTCCTGTGCTTCAGTTTGTGCCCGTTGCCCCTTGTCCTGTCGCTGGGCACCACTGAAAAGAGCTTGGCCCCATCTTCCTGACACCCACCCTGCAGACATTTCTAAGTATATATTAGGTCCCCTCGCAGCCTTCTCTTCTTCAGGCTGAACAAGCCCAGCTCCCCCAGCCTCTCCTCGTGGGAGAGATGTTCCAGTCCCCTCACCATCCTTGTAGCCCTCCGCTGGACTCTTTCCAGTAGCTCCTCATCTTTCTTGAACTGGGGAGCCCAGAACTGGACAGAGTACTCCAGAGGAGGCCTCACTAGGCCAGCGTAGGGGGGAAGGAGAACCTCCCTCAACCTGCTGGCCACACTCTTCTTGATGCACCCCAGGATCCCATTGGCTTTCTTGGCAGCCAGGGCACACTGCTGGCTCATGGTTAACCTGGCAAACTTGTCACCTCTGATGAAAATACGCTAGCATTTTGCAGGAGGCAGAACACACCTGTACCGCCCTCAATAGCTGCCCTTCTTCATCTACACCAAACGTTACCTGTCTTGAAAGGCTTTGTTACAAGATTCTCAAATAATAATTAACATATCAGGTTGTCTTTCATCTTAAAATCATTAATTCTTTTTTATATTTGTGCAGCTTAACAGACAAAGAACTATGAGTAATGCACTGAACCTGAAGGAGTCTGAGGAAGAGATCAGTTGTATCATTTAGTGAAAGTAAGGTTTACAAATTATCGTAGTAACTCATCAATCAGGAAATACTAAAAAATAACCTTCCTCATAAATATTTATTTCACGGTTCCTTTTGGTGCCTCCATTGAATACTTTTACAATATCAATATATATCACATTAATATCTGGTGTTTAGATTGTATATATATAAATAAATGTTAGTTATTACTTAACTTTTATATATTTGCACAGTTTCTTTTCTATAACTGTGTGTGTATATATGCACAGAAAAATAATAATACTACACACACAGTTACAGAAAAGAAACTTGAGGGATGTAAGAAGAGGGACACTTCTGCCAGTAGTAACAAAATCTGTTTCAGGACCTTCTGACAAAGCCCCCCTAACAAACAATAATGAAAATCGGGTTGCCTTTTACTAGGTTTCTAAAACAAATAACAAAGCTTACTTCCAAACAAGTTTCTCCCTGAGCTGAACAGAAGCAACAGGTTTCAACTTCAGAGCATAATCTAGCATGTGTACACCCTCTGCCAACAGAATGACGAAGCATAATGCCTTGACATGTTTTTGCTAGCTGCAAATGGGCATTTCTGTCTTACTGGAGGCTACGACTCTAAGAATATCAACAGAGAATAAAACGATTCTCTTCCATCATGAGGTTTTTACACAAACCGAAAAGCTCACCTGAAGAGTCTCCATTCTACCTTGAAGCTGCACTCTGTCTTCCAGATCCTGATAACGCTCTTCTAGAAGAAGAATTGGTTCCTGCAGTTGATTTCCTTCCATTTCCAACTCTTCAACCACACTCCATAAACCTACTTCTGTCAAAGAAGAAAAATTATTTCAAGAAAGGCCTGCTAACATTCCTCAAGTCTAGAAATGGTTTCAGCTTTTTATTCACAATTCTCCCCAGTGTTGGGAACAAGCAGACCTCAACCATTTCCAGTGGAAGTGCCCGAGACCCTGCTTTTCCAAAAACTAGATGTCAAAAGTTCCCTCAGCTGCTGAAAACCAAAATAAAGTTGCACAGCTCAAGAACTCGGAGAATCTGGCAGAAATGTTCTCAACAATACTGTGGCTCATGTTACGTTAATCATAAGCTATCGATGTACTTGCAGGATCAGATCTTAAGCACTTGTTAATAAACAATTTAAACCGGTCTGTATCAAAGTTTGCAAGTGAGTCTGTTCCATTTCAACAGCGAGATATATTTGCAGCCTTTACCACTGATATAAAAACATTTGCTTTGAAAAATAAGACTTTGATTTTTAAATTAAAAGCATACAGCAATGGAACGCCATTCTGTTTTGTAACATAACTGTTACAGATTGGAAGCACAGTCCCAGGAACAAGACTCGTAACTGAAAAAACACATGGCCTTGCCACACAGGACATTTCACGGGCACCAAGGCTCAACCAACTCCAGCGTGCAGACGTATTTACGTTCTGCTTCTGAACCAAAACTAGGCAGCTCATCCAGCACGCACATGCTTTGAAATGAAAAGGAAGAAAATGCAAGCCAAAAAAATACAACAAAGATTAGAATACACCACCAGTGGGTTGTTAGTTGAATTTGGAAACTATAAAAATAGACACAAAATACAGATGCTGTGCATGCTTTCATAAACTGTCTAGTCGCTATCACACCTGCGTTAGGTGAAGTGTACTCTGGCCACCAGTCTCCCATGTTTTCTCCTTCAGCTGAATCAGTGCTATCCAAGGTGACGTGCAATTCTTGAAAGCTTTGCTTTCCATCAAAGTTGTATTCTTCCTACGCGTAAAAAATGAGAATGAAGTTCAATTTAAAGAGGAAAAGAAGCAAGGGTAAAATACATATCCTGTTATTAAAAGCATAGTTTCAATTCTAAGTCCTAAAGCTCAGCAAGTGATTGAGGTGCCTGAATGTCAGCATACGGGAGCGCTGTGGACACTAGAGCAACCTGCCCAGCTTCTAGCTATTATTTCCAGAGAAGCCAAGCCTCCCACAGGTTTTGTACGGTATCAGACAGGACTTTTAAGACACCCCTATGTTTGGATACCTTCATTGGTCCCCTGCTTTCTACAGTTAACAGGGTCCTCTGAATTTCAGGGTAAAGGATTGGAGTTCACTAAATTTAAGATTATTCTGCCAGTGGTATGTTCATGTGACAGTGACATCCTAATTCTTACAAAAGATCTTCATTTTCTCGTGTGTCTTACAGCACCACCTACCTAGAAGCAAACCTGAATGAACTGACACCACTTACTAATAAAAGTAAAGCTCCACCAACAGAGAGATTTATCAAGATTGTATCTAAACCAAAATAAATGGCCTTAACACATGAAGAATGCACACAGCTTCAAGCATGTGAATTACTCCAGAGTGAAGCTCGTTATTGTTCAATGTAAAATTAAGTAGACTCCCTACTCAAGCAACAGAGAGGCGTGATGCCATTGGAATTTCTCGTCTTCTGGCTACACACCCGATCATTAAATTCACCAAAGTTTTCACTTATACAACCAATCTAAGTTCTTAAGCCCTTCGTGTATTTAACAAAAACCCCTAGTTTTATTAGCATAGAGGTAAAAATAAATTCTTATCTCTTTTAACCCACCTGAAGCTTGCTGCTGCTCTGATTGCTTCTTCTTCTTGCTTGCTGCAGCCTGCCCATTCCTTGAACTGTGGTCGGTTCCTCCTCCAGCTCCTGTTGCCCTGAGACTATGGCTGCATCAGAGCAGCCAGGAAAGAACCAGTCATCCTCAATCAGTTTTGTGCCACAGGAAGGCTATCACATTTACATCAGACACTACTACATAAAGAGAGACCAGGGACAGGCTGAAGTCCCTATCAATGACTGACAGCAACAAGATTAAAGAAGCAATCCATTGCGTTCACCTTGTGATTTCCCTCCAACATTACTACGTAGAACATCAGAATAAAGTCTGCACATCTCGCTAAGAAGCAGCAAAATGAAGTCTAACTTTACTTCTTCATCAGCTCTAAATGAAGACTTTATACAGGAGACTGGAAAGGGTGAGGTTATGCTGATACTCAAAAAAAAGCCAAACAATTCATATGCCAAACTAGATCTCATTTCAATTTACCAGGTTGAAATATACCTGATTTGTACGACAAAGGCATCCATCAGCTGAGACAACTGTGGTTTTTACAATCTGAACAATCACGTTAATTTTTACGGAAATGACATACGTCCCTTTCAGCTTTAATTTTAGTACGAGCTACAAAGCCGGATCATTTGAGGAAGTCACAAGCATCTGTTACACTGCAAACCGGCATCAAACCATCTTATCGTAAATTAATCATACCATTCTTCTTAAGACAAAGATAAGAATCACTTTGAAATAAATACACTGAGTAAATTCAGAATATGAAAGCTTAGGTAGGCATTCTGTTCATTGTTAGAAATGATTTTTCATTTAAAGTACATTCCCATCTGTTTTGTGATAGGACAAAACACGTTTGGGGTAACAGATGAAGAAACAGACGGCTCATGCAAAGCAGACAGGACAGAACAGCCAGCGAAAAGACACGACAGTAAAGGTGGCTCCATACTAACTGAAAATTACATGAATCAGATAGTTACAAATTTAGCTTTCAATTTAACCACATCACTCCACGGTTGTTCTCACAGCATGCAAAATGCAGGGAACTTATGTCGATGCATCTGTGAGGTAAACACCAGAAACTATGAGGAGATTCAGCCCTGCTGGAAATAGTCAGCTTTCATCCCAGCTGTCCAACGATTACTTCTACCACGAATTTCATCAACACACAATTCTCTAACACCTACTAGACTTAAGTTCTTCCTGTGATATTTCAAAATTGCATACTTCACATGTTGTCACAAAAGACTAGAGGAAAAAAGTCAAAGAAAAAAATTAATGACCCTCTTAAAATGAGGACTGCTAAATTGGATTCTGCTTCTGGGTTTAATTACATTTTGGCTTTTGGCACTGTCACATTATCTGCATTCATTTTACACACCTTTGTTTCTTTTCAAGTATAGATTCTACAGGGATTTTTTTTTTATAAATTACACAAACCTCTTCAAAGACACAAAAATTAAAGAAAATTGCCACTGTCACATTCTCCTGCCATTCCAAGAGCTGATTCTGCAGTTCATCCACACTACCTGATTCACTGGCCTAACAAGAGAAATTGCATAGGAAAACATATTTACCAAATCCCACTGCAAATGTAAATAAAAAGCAGTAACATCCAGCAACCATAACAGCTAAATGTGACCAACGCTTCCAATGTGCCTTTGTCAGCTATCTTACAATTTTTGTAAACAGATATAATTTTTGCACTCTCACTAACGATATTTTGAATAAATTCACATAAACTCCTACCCAGGTTTATATCTGAGCTATGACACTGTGCTCACCAAAATGGCTTTTACAGGCTCTATTGTTTGTCTTTTTCTTTCTTTACTGTATCTAAACTAATTCCCTGTGTGCTACTGAACAGATGTGGTCACATTCAGGATCAAAAGTAGCATTTTTGTTACAGATAACATCAAATTATGTACAACACTGTTCATCTCAGTATGTCCCACATGGCAAAACGCAAACGCTGAGAGGTCAGGCACACTGCATTCAAACCTGAGATTTAGCTTCCAAGAGAGCTGAAGAGCTTGGTAACGTCAAGGAACCGACAACATCAAGGAATGGCTCCCCACTGCCACTTTTTTTTTTTTTTTTTTAAAGTATTATTTAACAAAACTGTTGTTGTTTGTCTTGGCCTGTTAATCAGCTGCTAACACCCAGAAACATTTCCCATTAAGTGCTCGAAACTTCAGCTATTTTTCAGTCAGGAAGAAAACCATAGTGTTTTTCCATGCTCTCATGCTAAGAAGTGTGCCAGACAGCTCACAGCACAAGTGAAAGTGATCTGCCAAGCAGTCATTTGTGCCCTGAATGATTCCAATAATCCAAAAATGCTACCAGCCATAGTATGTGCACATTTTTGCACCTTCAAACATAGCGCTACAAGAAAGAGGCGTCTGGCGGTTCTTCAGCTAGAATTCTGCACAACTCCTTTCACTGTCACACACAAGTTCCTCCGTGCCCAAACACCAGCCGCATCCTCAAACTCCTTCCTTGCATAAAACTTTCAGCTTCAATTATCGTCAGCACAAACCACCTACTGCTTCATTACTCTCATTTTGTCTGATCACCATATAGATCTTTACTCAACGATCATCCAAAATTAAAAATGGCATTTCTTAACTATTGAGATAAAAACACCACAGCCAAGACACCACCTTTTCCACCACACAATGGAAGTATTTTTAGTGTGTTTACTTACATTTTCCATATAGGTAGCATCTTTTCCTTGGAAACCCTATCTTTCTTTGCTTTGAATATTTTTAAGACTTCCAGTTTGCTCCTGGAACAAGCTACATTTCTCTTCACTGCCTCCAACTCTCTTGCTAAGGTTCTGAACTAGAATCTGCATGCTTTGGAGCGAGGATTCTTTAACAGCCAGCTCATTCTTTAGAATGCAAACCAAAAGACAATTAAAAGAAGGGACTCAGAAAAAAGATACAGTAATCATCATGAAGCTGACTCCTAGCCCTTCCCTCAGAGTTAGAGCAACATTCAACTCAAAGCTCAGGTTTGGTTTGAATTGGAATGAAATTTGTCAGCACCTTCTGAAGTCGATACTAATACATACAAATGATACTGACAAAAGTAATAAAGAAATATAGATCTACTAACAGAAATGAAAATAATCAGTAAAGAATTTGGATTCACGTGAAGAAGTGCACAGGATTTGTGCTTCAGAGAAAGATGCACCGCATAACGCAGCAGAATTTGCTGATTCCTTGAAATCTCTATGGAGATTTTCTATTTCAGCTGCTAATATACCTTCAGTTCTTCATTGGGCACGAGTATTCCATTGGCAACACCACTTGATCCACACGCTGTCTGTAAATCCATGATGTAAGCATCTCTTTCAGCTCACTTCTTCTCTATCTCTGCCAGCGTGGCATCCGTTTCAGCCCCACGACAGCGCTGGGCCTCCAGTTCAACACTCTGAAAACGAAAAGACAGCACTGCTGGTCATGTATACTTCCACCATCTACAGCACAGAAGAACGGTTTAAATGTTTCCTTATTGCCTCTTTTAGGGTACTGAAAAAATTACAATCGCATTTCTGACCTGGTTCAGTTTTAACTGTAATCTTTAATTACTGAGCCTTTCTCTCTGAAATTCTGCAGCATTCACATTCCTGCCGCCTTCCAGTGTCAACAGCCACGTCCACAAAACCCATCACTGCACACAACAGCTACAAACCATAACACGAAATCATCCCTTGAAAGAAAGAGAGGGACGGGGAGCAGGGCAGAGAAACGGAGAGAGAAAATAAGCGATGGGGAGCAGGGCAGAGCACTAGGAAGAGGAAAATAAGACAAGGCAGAGGACCGAGGAGCTCAGAGAGAAAGAAGGGTCGAAAGGAAACGCCAGAGAGGTAGAGAAATCAAGAAATACAGGGACGAGGAGTCTTGCAGAGACGGAGCACGAAAATGTAGGGACGGTGAGCGCGAAAGAGGGAGAGAGAGACGGGGGCAGGGGAGGAGATGAAGAAGAAAGGAGAGAAAAAGATGGCAACGGAGCGCAGGGGACACAGACAGAGAGAGAAAAAGGAGAGTGAACAGGAAAAAAGGGACCGAGAAACAAAGAAAGGGTCAGATCTAGACAAAGAGACCGAGAAGGGGGCGAGGGGCGTGTGTGCAGGGAAACCCCAAAACAAACCAGCAAGGGGCTAGAGAACAGAGAGGGAGAGAAAGAGAAGAAAGGGCCATGAAGCAGGACAGAGAAGGAGAGAAAGGCAAAAAGGGAGAGCAAAAAGAGCCGGCTGGACAGGGAGGTACAGCAAGAAACGACCGGACAGCCAGCAGGACAGAGAAATAGAGACAGGGAGCCGGCTAGAGAAATTCTGGAGGGAGAAAAAGAGGGAGAGGGAGCAGGACACAAACACAGACAGAAGACAGGAGGTACAGGGAAAGGAAAAGGAAAAAGAAAAAAAAAAAAAAAAAAAATCACAGCAGCGTGGGAGAGAGAAGGATCCAGGGGAGGGCCCGGGACGCACAAGAGGGGCGACAGGGCCCCGAGGGCCCGCCACTCACCGCGGCTCTCGCTCTCCGCGCTGCCGGGAGACTCTGCTGCTTCAGATGCTTCTCTGTCCTGCTCTCCTCCATTCCTCTTCCGTAACTCCGGTCGCTTGGCTGTCCCCCACCTAAGAGAAAACGTCCATGTCTCGCAGCTCTTACGAGACAAGGATCCCCAGGCACGTAGCCTCGCTTGCTCGCGCGCTACGCGCAGGAACAGCACAGAGGGAAAGAGAGAGAGACAGAGAACGACGAGCGGGCAGCAGAACTGATGGATCAAGAGAGAAACTGAATCGGAGGAATAAAGAACACTGGAGGGAGACACAAGTAGAGCGAACAAGCCAGATGGACGGGGGCAGGAGACACACAGATCAGGCCAAAGAGGTGGAGAAAGTAAAATCGGTGATGGGCTGCAGGATGATAGAAAAGGCCACGGTTCAGCACAGAGGAGAACAACGGGACAGCAAGCTGGACAGGGGCATATAGCGAGAAACAAAGGGACAGGCAGCAGTATGGAGATACACAGACAAAGAGTTACGGGGAGGATGGAGGACAGAGAGAACAAGAGAAAAGGGACAGGGAGGGGGGCACAGATGGAGAAAGAAACATTGCAGAGAGAGAGAGGAAGAAAGCGACAGGGCAGAGGCAGAGAGGTAGAGAAAGGAAGAAAAAAGTAGCCACGAGTAAGAGGCCAGAGGGACAAGGAAAAGCCAGGAGGAAGGACAGAGTGAGAGAGAAAACAGGTGAGGGACACGACGCCAGACTGTGAAACAGAGAGCGCGACAGGGAGCAGGACGCTGGGACAGACAGCAAACGAGAGCAACAGAGAGAACGGCAGCGAGGCGGAGCACGAGAGAAAACAGGGACTGAGAGCAAGACCGAGGGGTGAAGCAATAAATAACGGGGCTGGGGAGCAGGACAGCAGAAGAGAGAGACAGAGAGGGGGACACATAGGACAACCGCAAACTGAGAGGGAGAAGGAGAAGAGCACAGAGGGTCACAGACAAAAAGAGAGGGACGGCAGCAAGAGAAAAACAAGACGAGGCAGAAGGACTGAGGAGCAGAGAGAAAAAGGGTACAGGCAAAAGGACAGAGATGCAGAAAACAAGGCAAGCCTGGAGCACAGGGCAAAACTGACAAGGACAGGGAGCGGGACAAAGGGATGGAGGAGTTAAAAACAGCGATGGGCCGCAGCACAGAGGAAGAGAGAGAAAAAGAGCCAGAAGAGCAAGGGAAGAAGAGTGACAGAAGGGTGTTGACAGGGACACGTACAAAGGGGGCTTGGGGGACACACACATCGGAAGGGTAGAAAGGAAAGAGAGGGATGGGGAGCAAGACAGCGTGATAGAGCGAGACAGAGGGAGTGGAGTGCAAGGATACACAAAAGCAGAGGGACTGGGAAGAGGAAAGAACGTCAGGGAGAGAAAGGTGAGGGTGGGGAGCAGGGGAGAGAGAGGTGGAGAATGAAAAAACAGCCATGGTCAGAAGAACAGAAATGCAGAGAATAAAAAATTACTTCCAGGCAGCAGGACAGAGGGACAGAGCAAGAGGAAAAAAAAAAAAAAAAAAAACAACAGGGAGAAGGATGGGTAACACACAGCAGGACACTGCGACAGTGAGAGGACAGAATACACAGAGCAAGGCAGAGGAATGAAGAGAGAAAAAAAAAAAACAACCACCCAGCAAACAGAAAGGGAACCGGACAGAACTAGGCAGCAGGGCAGAGAGACGGAGAAAGAAAAAACAGGGACAGAGGGATAGAGAGGCAAAGAGAGGGATGGGGACCAGGACAGTGGGATACAAACAGGGAGTAGGACGCGAGATTGCAGAGAGAGAGGTCCAGGGAAGCGGGAAGAATGACAGAGAGAAAAAGGGGGGAGGGGGGTGGGGAGCAGGTCAGAGAGCTGGAGAAAGGAAAAACACTGCTGTGGAGCAGCAGAGGGGGACAGAGAAAGAAAGAGAGGGACGGATGGGGAGCAGGGCAGAGAAACGGAGAGAGAAAATAAGCGATGGGGAGCAGGGCAGAGCACTAGGAAGAGGAAAATAAGACAAGGGAGAAGACCGAGGAGCTCAGAGAGAAAGAAAGGTCGAAAGAAAACGCCAGAGAGGTAGAGAAATCAAGAAAAACAGAGACGAGGAGCCTTGCAGAGACAAAGCAAGACAGCGTAGGGCCGGTGAGCGCGAAAGAGGGAGAGAGAGGTGGGGGCAGGGGGAGGAGATGAAGAAGAAAGGAGAGACAAAGATGGCAACGGAGCGCAGGACACAGAGACAAAGAAAGGGTCAGATCTAGACAAAGAGACCCAGAAGGGGTGGGGTGGTGGTGGGGTGCCGGGGAGGGAACCCCAAAACAAACCAGCAAGGAGCTGGAGGACAGAGAGACAGAAGAAGAGAAGAAAGGACGAGGAAGCAGGACAGAGGAGGAGAGAAAGGCAAAAAGGGAGAGCCGGCTGGACAGGGAGGTCCAGCAAGAAACAACCAGACAGGCAGCAGGACAGAGAAACAGAAAAACTGGGGCACAGGAAGCAGGACAGAGGGACGGCGAGAGGAAACAAGGGCCAGGGAGCAGGACAGCGGTGGAGAAAAAAACACTGCGGCAGCAGGGTAGAAAGAGAAGGAAGAAAGGCCAGAAGAAGGATGGGGAATGACTGAGAAAGGAAAGTGAAGGACAAGGAGCAGGACAGATTGTCAGAGAAAGGGAGTGGGACAAGGTGATACTGAGAGAGAAAAAGGGGACAGGGAGGCAGGATAAAGAGAAAGACAGGCAAAAATAACAGACGGGGGAGCAGGACAGAGACGGAGGGGGAAAAGCCTCAGCTGGGCAGCAGGAGAGAGAGGCGGAGAAGGGAAAAAACAGCACCGGGCTGAGAGACCCTGAGGGAGGAATTAAAAAAACAGACACAGGGAGCAGGACAAAATGACAGAGAGAGAAAAGGGACAGAGCAGGACAGCACTAGCGGGGGGGGGAAGTGACCGTGACAGGCAGTGGGAGAGAGGTATGGAGAAAGAAAAAAAATACCGAGGAAGAGAGAAAGGGAAGAAGGGACAGCGAGCAGCACAGGGGGATAGAGAAATAAAGGATGGGAGAGGGAATGGTGCAGAGAGAGAAAGGCAGAAAAAACAGCAAGAGGAAGCAGGGCAAAAGGACAGCAAGAGGAGAAAGGAAAGGGACAGGAATCTGGACACAGATGGGAAAAAAGCAGCGGGGACACACGAAAAGAGACAGAAAGAGAAGAGCATAAAAGGATAGATCAGGACAGCGGCAGGATGGAGACGCAGAACAAAACCTGGGACGGTCAACCTGGGTGAGCGGGGAGCGGTCAGAGAGCTGGAGAAAGGAAAAACTCTGCTGTGGAGCAGCAGAGGGGGACGGAGAAAGAGAGAGAGGGACGGGGAGCAGGGCAGAGAAACGGAGAGAGAAAATAAACGATGGGGAGCAGGGCAGAGCACTAGGAAGAGGAAAATAAGACAAGGCAGAAGACCGAGGAGCTCAGAGAGAAAGAAGGGTCGAAAGGAAACGCCAGACAGGTAGAGAAATCCAAGAAAAACAGGGACGAGGAGCCTTGCAGAGAAGGAGCAAGAAAGCGTACGGCCGGTGAGCGAGAGATGGGGGCATGGGGAGGAGATGAAGAAGAAAGGAGAGATAAAGATGGCAACGGAGCGCAGGACACACAGACAGAGAGAGAAAAAGGACAGTGAACAGGAAAAAAGGGACTGAGAAACAAAGAAAGGGTCAGATCTAGACAAAGAGACCAAGAAGGGGGCGGGGGGGGGGGTGTGCAGGGAAACCCCAAAACAAACCAGCAAGGGGCTAGAGAACAGAGAGGGAGAGAAAGAGAAGAAAGGGCCATGAAGCAGGACAGAGAAGGAGAGAAAGGCAAAAAGGGAGAGCAAAAAGAGAGCCGGCTGGACAGGGAGGTACAGCAAGAAACGACCGGACAGCCAGCAGGACAGAGAAATAGAGACAGGGAGCCGGCTAGAGAAATTCTGGAGGGAGAAAAAGAGGGAGAGGGAGCACAACACAAACACAGACAGAAGACGGGAGGTACAGGGAAAGGAAAAGAAAAGGAAAAAGAAAAAAACAAATAAAAAAAATATCACAGCAGCGTGGGAGAGAGAAGGATCCAGGGGAGGGCCTGGGACGCAGAAGAGGGGTGACAGGGCCCCGAGGGCCCGCCACTCACCGCAGCTCTTGCTCTCCGCGCTGCCGGGAGACTCTGCCGCTTCAGATGCTTCTCTCTCCTGCTCTCCTCCATTCCTCTTCCCTAACTCCGGTCGCTTGGCTGTCCCCCACCTAAGACAAAACGTCCATGTCTCGCAGTTCTTATGAGACAAGGCTCCCTACGCACGTAGCCGCGCTCGCGCGCTCCACAACCGGACCATGCTGCTGCTGGTGACACATACAGACCCTGCGGGGCACGCTGGCGGCCTGGCCTGCTGCGGGCTACCAAGAGGGAGCCTTCCTCACCCGCACAGGCAGGCTCTCTCCTGCCTGCAGCCCCAGCCAGCTGCCAGCCAGCTGGCCTTCCATTTCTTCTTCTTCTTCAGCCTTCTCGGGACTCTCCAGCTTCAGCCGCGACACCTCCTGCCCGCAGCCACTCAGCGCTCCGCCTCTCCCTTTTCGCCCCCACGCCGCCAGCACAGCGAGGCCCGGCACACGCAGCCCACACAAGCCCGGAGCGGCCGCAGCCAACGGCATCCCCAGGCCACGAACGGACAAACGCGTCCTCAGCGCGGCCCCTGCCACACACAAACAAGCAGCGGCCACCGCCTTCAGGGAGGCCGAGGCACGCTCCAGGGCCAGCGTGCCGCCCGCACCACGGGCCTTGGGGCAGGCCGGGCGCTCCGGGACAGGCTTCAGGGGACGTGCTGCAGCTGGGGGCGGCTGCGCGGGGCGACAGGGGCCGGGGGAGCGCTGCCGACTTGGGGGGGATGCCCGCCTCCTTCCCCCCTTCCCTTCCGTCACCTCCCGCCTCTGGCCCCGGGGCTGCCCGCACCCGGCTCGCCTCCTGCAGCCTGCCGCAGCGGCCGGCTCCAAGCTTCCCGTCCCACCACCCTCGGGCACCCACCACGCACCCCCGCACCCGCCGGAGGGGAGCCCGCGCCTCACCGCTGGCCTCTCTGCTCCCCCGCCGCCCCGCCACCCGACAACACACCGCCGCCATGCTGCTACGCCGCACCGCGCATGCGCCACGCGCCGACGGCGCGCCGGAGGGGACACACCCTGCGCCGAACGCCGGCCTGCAGTACCGCGTGGCGCCCACGCGGCGGCGCCAGCGGGTACGGCGGGTACAGCATCCTTATGGGGGTGCGTCCTCCTGGCTGGTAGCACAACTCTTACAAATGCACGAGAAAGGGAGGTGGATAGCATAACTACTGTTCTCAGTCTCGGAAAACACCCATCACTGAAATGTTAGTCTCATTTTAGCATCAAAAATTAGAAGTAACTTGCTAATTTCTATGACATCCATCCACCGTGGTTTTTTAACGGATGCAAGCAAGCCAAACCACCCTCAGAGGTGAATGAGCACAGGTGATGTGTAGAGGAACAGCACTACTTATCGCCGACAGGACGCGACAGAAGTATTTAAAAGCACTTGCGATGGACAATAGAGGGGCCAGCTTCCTCATACTCATCTTTGCTGACCCACATTTGCTGAAAAGTGGACAGAGACGCCAGTATTGAACCCCCAGTCCAGACAGAGTATTTACATTCTGCTGGTGCAATCATCTAGAACAGAAGCACAATCTGTTGGAAATAAAGTGACAAGCAGCTAACACAGTAAACATCTCTTTGGAGGAAACAACTAGGTGAAACGCTTTTCATCATCAAAGCACAACTCCAATGAAGTAAAGCACCGAAGAGGTAGAAAGGCTGCCATATTTTGTCTTCCACCTTGAGTCGACAGAGCTGCTATAACGTTACTATGAACAGACAAATACCGCAGCCCGTGAGAGATCTGCAGATGGCCTACAACACAGCTACCAAAAAATTACAAACGTATACGAAAGAAAAGGTTTGAAATATTTATCCAATTTGGTTGTAAATAAAGACCGCTGGGACAACACTGCACAGAACGGTCTGAGCATTTTTCTAATGATAAAGGAATTCTTTTACGTAAAAAGAATCCCAAACCCCAAAACACTGAGATACACTGGCATTGTGTATCTAGCTAAGCACTAGATGTGAAGCTAGAAGACCTCCCGCTGATTCCCGCCTGAGCCACTCAATTGCTCAAATACACTGCATGTACCCCTGCTCCTGCGTGCTCCCGTTTCCACGCCTGCCACTCCACGTCATGCCCGTGCAACATGTCGTCTGCTGCCTGACAAACATGGCCTCTCTATTTCACTACACATTGCCTTGCTCCAAGGCAAAAGGGTCCTTCCAAACAGCTAACAAGCCGCAGACTTTGCACGCTGCTTGGATTTTGGATTTATTCTTTCACCCTTTTCTCTGATAGCCAAGCCTTGAAGCCTACAATATCCCCTGTATCTTCTCAGGTTGGTCATGTTCCCTTTAGTATTTACAGCTCCATCTTCTCTAGGTTCATCCCTACCTATCTTGCTGTTCTGTGGTGTCTTTCAAGGAGCCCCTTTCTCCTTCTTAGCCCTATTTCACTGCGAAGCCCACAGGACTGTCTTCCTTAACTGTTCTTTCACATTTTCTCAGAATGACCTCAGAAACTCCCATGGCTTCAGCAACCATTTCTATTCCAGTACCTCTCCAATCCCTCTCTTCATTCTGCTTTGGCTGTTAGGAGGAAAAGAGGCACGAATTAAGCAGGCTGTCCGAGGGTCTCCTAACATCAGGGCCTGGGATGCAAGACCTGGACATTCCCTTGTGGACATTTGCATTTGACTATAGGATCTAACTTTCCAACAAAAGCTTCTTCTGGAACCGCAGGTGTGCAAAATTACCTGAATCTTCATAGCACTTGGAGCCACAGAGGTAATCTCTTTCTGCATACGATCGCCAATCCCAGGATACATCGTGGTTCCTCCAGAGAGGACGTTATTGGCATAGAGATCCTTACGGATGTCGATACCACATTTCAGAGTACTGTTGTAAGTGGTTACGTGGATACCTGCAGATTCCATCCCTGAGTGGAAAGAAGTTTCAACACATGTGATTTCTCTTTCTTCCCTTCTTTTTCTTACTGTTCAAATGAAAGGGAAGCTCAGTAGTCCAAGAGAATTCCAGGAAAAAAAACCTACGTGATGCTCAGGAGAGCATCTCGTGGTACTGTTCCTTGCTAAAGAAAAGGAACAGACCAGATAAAGTCCAAACTGTGTTCCCAGGACTGTAAGTACTAGACTTTTAAACTAGCTTAACACGCATATTTTGACAAAGATCTGTGATCCAGGAAGTCCCGATTTCCACCGCTACGTTTCTGACACCACTGTTGAACACCAACGCTGATCCTCGATACACTTCTGGCAGCCAAATCCCCCCACCTCCTAACGAGCATTTCTCCTGCTGATGTTCAAATGCAGAATATTTGAACATCGCTCCTGCTGATGTTCAAATGCAGAACTTGGAGCTATATTAATGCTTCAATAGTTTGCTTTCTACACGCAAACGCAGCTAGCTTTACCACTTCGTTTAATGGAAATCGTGCCAAACTGCCCGCAGTCATTTGGCTCACTCCTCACGAGTGGAATTTAAATTGAAAGTAGGAAATTTGTGTGAGGGCGGTACAAGTTACCATAGAAAGTGGCAGTCATCCACTGGATAGAATGGGAAATTTGACACTACAGATAAAACTACTGGAAAATCATGTACGATTTCATTTTGTACGATTACATTACAGATTAATATAATCAAACAATAAACTGAAGCAGCATCTAGATATAAAACCCACATAAGCAGCACCGTGCAGTTATACATCAGCCAGTCGAGATAAAAAGCACGATCTTCTGACAGTACTCTAAATCATCACCTTAGAAACTCTACTGCACTTAGAAGAGGCTGAAATCATCTTACGATGCAGGTACCTCTAAACTGACATTTTCAAAATCCAAAACCACATAACAAAGCTTCTCCTTGACGTCTCTCACAATCTCCCGTTCCGCTGCAGACAGCCAACAAGATTTTAATCAACATACAGTACAACAGCCAGGACACAGACTTTCTCATGCACATTTCCCTGAGTTCATGATGGTCGTGTGGTTCATTGGCCCTCTCTCTTGTCTCAGCAACATTACTTTCCCTTTGGATTACCAGATTTCCCTCATCGGCAAGTAACAGATATATTGTACTACAGAATACTGCAAAGATTAATGTTTACATGTCTATGTCACAAAACCTTGACCAGATCTCCCGAGGGTCACCCATTGCCAGCTACTAACTTTGTTCCTTTCTCTGTGGAAGAGGTATAATCAAAACACAACAACCCGTTCAATTTGCCAGTAACTCAGGATTCCCAAACGCGGTGGCATCCTTGTCCTTGATGCTCAACAAACACGCTGAAAGCCAAAGCCAGGAGCATCCCATTAGCTAACAGGAACCGTTTTTCCCAGGCCAACCTAGTGACAGGCATTTTGATGCATCTCACCAGGTACAGGCTTCCTGCATAAAATGACAAGTAACAGAGCAAACATATGCAAAGCATATCCAAAGCCCAGCTCATTACCAGTGGTGACAAACGAGTAGCCTCTCTCTGTCAGAATTTTCATTGAGTTAGTCAGTCAGGTATCTGCCCACCAGATCCAGTCTCACGATGGGGGCAAGGCATAGCCCTCATAGACAGGCACATTGTGCATGACACCATCTCCAGAATCCAAAACTACTCCTGGAAAGTCAAAGAAAAGGAAAAGCTGGTTATTGCCCGCCGACACAGGGTCTCCACATACTCCGTATTCTCAACCGTGACACGCAACAACAAAGACGCTCACGTGACGATTGCTTCTGTCATTGCTGTAACTGAAGAGCTGCTCACGTGAGATGAAATTGTTGGCACAAACTAAGCATTTTGAGGAAAAAAAGACGTGTAACGTTCAGCAATTTGGTTGTATTGCTCTTGCTGAACGGATGCTAGCAATCGTGATCTTACACGTACGCGGAGACAACTTCACTTCAGACAACCCCCAGCGCTTTACAGACATGAAACAATGTACAAACTGTAAATAAACTTCTATCTATAAAATCAAAACTTGGAATCTGCCATTAAAATAAACCACCTCATTAGGGAAAAGATAACAAGAGTTTATCTGTGCACAGCCATGTCACTTCTATTCTTGGATAGGAAATGAAGTACATGTTTTCCACTCAAAATGAATAAGGCATTTCTGATACCAAACATGCATACAAATAGTTGATTTTTGAACACAAAACAAGTATTTATGACAACTGTAATTCCTGTAAGCTGGCGATCTTTTTATACAAAATTATATGGTGGCATCAGGCTAGAGAGGCAGATGGCATTTTGATTTTTTTCAAAGTATACAAAGACTCAAGGGTTGCTAAGAAGTAATTTATCGTCTTAATGCTTGATCAGACTCTAAACAGCAATAAGAAGAGACCTCCATGCTAATTCTAATGATCGCTTAACAGCAGTCATGATTGTGTCATCAAAAGTCATCACTGATTTCAATGAAACTTTTTCATTTAGCTACCGATTGGGGTGTTTTTTCTTACTGGGAATGGAGCTTAACAATAGAGATATGTCTAAACTAAGAAGGAACCATGGGTTTGGCACAATCTAGTTAAGCCAGAGCCTCTTCTCCATCCTGTGCAATTAAGGGCAGTATCAAACTATCATCTTTCATCTGTTGATACAGCTGAGCTGCGGTCACCTGAGCTTTTGAAAGACACAGATCTACACCCATACCTGCCGTGAAGTTGGAAAAAACCAAAGAGGTACTTGCACAGCACGGTGGGAAGTGTTCAGTTGCCATATGGCCACCAGTTCCTCTCAACACACAGCTGGGTGCACCACAATCGACGTCTGTCTGTGTGGGCGCACGTGCACGCACATCCACGGGAGGAGGACAGGTGGAAAACACGACTCCCAGAAAGACTCACCAGTCGTTCTTCCAGATGCATACAGAGACAGCACCGCCTGAATTGCTACATACCTGGCTGGCACATTGAACGTCTCAAACATAATCTGGAATTAAGGATTTGAAAACCTTTAGGATCTACACTCAAAAGTATCTGAAGGACAGTAATTTTTTTTTTGTCTTCAGTAAATACTGCCAGTTACTACTCCTGAGTCCCCTCCTGAACCGTGGTTCTTCTGTGAACAGCACGCTATGTTTTCTCTAGGATTTCACGAAAAATCACAGAAGTCAGCGGGTACCTTTCCATTAACCTCAGACTACGTCAGATTTTTAATGATAACATTAACTGAAGATGACACCCTGGGAGAACTTTTTTTACCCTGATGGCAGGACTGCATGAATGCAGCAATCTGAGGTATGTACGTATACACACACACCTATTTAAAAGATTTATAGAAGACGCAGATGGAAGAAACCACGAGGAATAATCTGTCTGTTCCCATCTCAAGGAGGAATCAGCCATTCCTGACACAGTACGATTGCCTCTTTAGGCCGTCGAGGGGAGCGAATGATTTTGCTTTTCCTTCTCTGGCAACTTGACTCGATAAGGAAGAGTACTTCAGAAACAGGAAAGAAAGACAGCACTTCTCCAGCAAAGTTCTGGTCCCTAAAACCACAAAAATGTATGAAGCATCATTTTTGCAATTAATGCAACAATGCACTTGACATCTGACGGCATTACAGTTCTACCCGAGTGCTATAGGCACGGGCCAGGTGCCACCAGTATCGGGGTCTGCCCTGCAACCAGCTCATGCTGTCCCATTTGTGGGGTTTAAGACATCGTGGGCTCTTCAGAGAATCCCTGCAAGAACACCCTGGAGATTTACAAACCAGGTTTCCTCACAGCAGGAACGTTTGGGGTTTTAAAGTTTGAGCTGCTTCAAGTTCCCGGTGTTCGATCCTTTCCCGTGTGCTTTACGAAGCAAGGCTGTGCCATAGGACCGACCCCAACGCTCTCAGATGAAATGGAAGCAGAATTTGACAGTACAACATTATTTAAGGTAAGAACAATCATTTTAGTTCTTGTTGATGTGCCTCTAACCGGAAGATTCTTTTTCACGTCAGGAAGCAGAATGATTTGATCGTATAAAATCATTAACAGCATTCATATAGCAATGTTTAACCATTAGTTCGAGTAGCTGGTCTTCTTCAACATTCATTCACGTTGCCATGAATCGTTATTTTTCTTCTAAAACCCTCAGGAAAAGGCTTTTAGAATGCAGTAGACCACCTACTTACCAGCAGCAGCCAACATTACAGAACTGTACCCAGACTCTGACTCCGTCAACGCAAGCCAGAAAGAAACTCCGTTCCCAAGTACCTCAGAAACGACATCGGAGGAGATACCGGAACTTAGGAGCAGAGAATTTTAAAAAGAGAAATGCTACAAAGCTTGGAGAGCTCAGCATCGCTCCTTGGCTCTGAAGAAAGCTGGACGGGACCAAGGTGTTCAGTCCTCCACGGTAAGAAATCATCTTGCCACTCGGTCGTGCACACAGCGTTTCACACCCAGCTTCCCGGGTAATGCTTGGGTCAGTACGGGCGCACTCAAGAGAGACAAAATTCACAGGGAAAGCCCAGCACATCTGTGCAAGTTGCCGCTGCTTACACTTTTACTCACTATTGCTTAGATGCCAGAGAAGCAACTGACATTCATAAAATTAATGGTTGAATTCATGGTTGAATGTGGTTTTATTTAGAACAAATTGCCCCTGCAACCACACAGTCAGACCCCAGTTACCTTACACCAGGAGACTCTCTGGAATGCCTTCAAAGCCTGAAGCAAACAGCAGCCAAGTCCAGGAAGAAGTCTGTAGATCCCCAGAAGGTCTCAGACCAGCCGAAGCAAAAGCATTAAAATCGTGAGCTGTAACATGGAAAGAACTCTCGGGGCGACACTTACCCAGGAAAAGGTGACGATTTGTAAAAGCCTCTTTGTAAATGACATGATCTCACCTCCCATTACATTTATATCAGCTTCTGGAACGGAGTTCAGAGTATCTACACAGTTCAAGCCATTTTTTGAAACCTTATTTTTCCGTTTCTGCTTATCACAGTGACAGCAGAAAGGGCTGGATAAATCAGGGCAGAATTGCCAACACCTCTGGAGCCTTTCCCGCTCGCTAACCTGCTGTGCCTCATGCCAGAGGGTCACTCTCTCCCCTGAAGACAAGAATCCCTCACGCGAGCCCAGTAAGACTGCAAGGATTTGTAGGTCCGCTGTTGTCACTGCAAAGTGTTCTGCTCCACTCTCAAACAATTAGTTAAGAATAGCTTGTTATCATGCTGTTAACAGCCATCTTCAGGCTGGAAAGGGAAAAGTCTTACCATGTACAGTCCTCATGTTTCAACTGTACTTGCGCGTTTGCGTGGCGCACAGACTGAAGATAGCTGACTTCTCTCCGTGTTTGGGTGACGGCATGGCTGAAAACAGGCACCGAATCAGCAATCAGCCCTTCAGAAGAGACAAGCCGTTACCATTTTACAAAAAAAAAAAGACAGCAGTTGCATAGGGAAAGATTGAATTTCTATAGATAAAACCTTTGCCAGGCTAAGAAACATTCTAGAACCGCCAGAAGAAGAAAGTTCACAGGATTTACCTCCAGCGGTAACTCCGGCTGGCAGCATCTCCCATTCCACATGACAAAACAGAAGTGAAGCAGAACATCAGATACAATGTGGTACACGTTAACTCTGCAAATGGAAATCCCAACCAACCCCCCTTTCTTACCTGCCCTGTGACCGCGCAGCAGGCCTCGCGTACAAGCATCCTCGCACCTGAAGCGGGTAATTCGATTCACTGACATCTGCTCAAAGTCAGCCTTGTCCCTGCCCATCGGTAAAACCGATGGAACCCTTCCATTTCCATACTCATTAAATTTTTCTTGTCCCATGAGATTTTTAAGGATTTTAGTCTAGCACAGAGGAAATCAAACGGCTACTCCTTTTTGTGACCTTATGTCTACTCCTTCAGACTTGCTTTGTTTTGGTTGTACCTCCATTTCACACAGACGTGAATGGAAATGCAGAGAGAATAAACACCAACAAACAACAGTACAGGGTGTAAAAACAAGACTCGAGCTTCCAGTGGCCATCGTCTTCACAAATCAGCTACTTTTTCAATCAGCCAAGTAGTTGTGCAGTTTCAGAGAACACTGTCACAAAACTTGGATGTATTACTACGCAAGGCGAAACGCTCTATTACGTGTCTACAGAAACTGAATGCAAATCCTCCGCTTCTTACAGCCTCTTAGTTGAAAACCCGCCCTCTATTCGTTTGTACCTGGGCGCCACGTATGTCAAATACGTAAGGTTGTGTCTTTATAAGCCTCAATTTCACGTGTTGAGCAGCTGAGAAACATTTTGCCCCAAAGAAATGCAATAACTAAACCCACCAACAAGTGCAAGTGAATAAAAAAAATAAAAGCCAAAACAAACAAACAAAAAATACCCAAGACAAGCTACAGAAATTGCACCTTCAAACAACAGTAAAGGATCAAGAAGCTGAAGACATTTCTTCACGTCATCTCATTTTTGGATCTTTAATCATCACCTTAACTCACTACCACACACATGTCTGTGCACCTTGTCAGAGCCATTACAAACTGGGCGGCCAAAGAACAACCAACTTAAATCTTTTATTTTCAGCCAAATAAAAAAAGAAAAAAATCGAGCTCTTCCTTTATTGCACTCTATAACAATTCTTGTCACAACCAAGAAGCCAATAAACAGCAAAAGCTGAATATTCCTTTAAAATCCATAGTTTAACTCTTAAAATAAAATTTATATAGAAAAGATATCATTTACAACCCATTCAGTAGTAATCAATCATTATGTACTCACAAACCATATTCAATAACTCGTATGCAGCAGTTTCTTTGTAGGGCAGAGGGGAATATTTTTCTCCTTAGCAAATATAATATCCCACTGTTAAAGAGCAATTCAAGTCAACTTTGGAGCAACGGTGATATACACAAATTTCTTTTTGTGATAGACACAAATTTATTTGGAGAAGCGTAAGATTCATTTGGGGTAACAAGAATATATACGACTGTGTCCAGTGCATAGCTTAACTGCATCATGTGAAACGTCCATTACCTTGAACTGGCACACCATTACCGAAAGGGAAATAATTTACGCAGCAAATGCAGTGTATTCAGAGAACACCAGTGAGTCACAATAAAACAACACACAATAAAACAGCAAGATGTATTGTAACTAGATATGTGAGGAATCAAAACCAGGATTTGGCTCTGGCCGTCAGCAGCTTACAACAGTAAAGACTTCGCCCTCGGAGCCATCTTCTGAAGGAAAGGGCTGCTCCTTTCATCTGGTTAGGAAACAAAAAATTTCAAGTAAGCAGTCATAAGTACAGGTAAGATGCTTCACTGCAACTTAGATTGCCGAGGCACTATAAACCTTTTGCCTCTGATGCAGCAACGGATGCCACAGCACAGCTTGTAAGCGTAAAAGATTCAAAGCCCAAAGAAAACAGCGTTAATCAATGGGGAGAGGAATGGATACAAGATATTTGTGTATTATGCAATTACATATGCACACGAGAAGTGAAAATGCATAATTATATGCATACACATTTTATTTAATGGCTGCATGTGTCATATAAATAGGATCAGTCATATTTTCATTTGGACATAGGTAAAGTGTTTTATGGCACGGTTTACACAGCTGCCTGTATTTGATTCTGATTCACCATCCACAACCCAAACAGAAAGAAATTAAGGACTTTTTCTTTCAGTATAGTTTCAGAAGCAGTTTGCTGCTTTGAATGGCTGTCTCTACGGCCCCCCCCATCCTCGTGATACCTAACACAGTAAGAGGGTACTTCACAGTCAGATTTTCAGAGAAAAGGCAGATTAGACACGTAGCTGCTTCGTGCCAGTGCTTACGTATAAAGAGGACAACGCAAAATCAGTGACTCCCAGTCACTCACAAGGGAAATCCACACTCCAAGAATGTGCGACAGTTGAAAGAAAGGTATAGCAGAGGGAAGACAGGAAAAAGAAAGGAGCAGCATGAGGGCGATCACGAGCTGCACTGTCTGCAACCCAGTCTATAACTAGCAGTACACGGTGTACACACCACTTTTAAGTATCTCATCATTCAGGAGCTTTAAAAGCTTTCACTTACCTTTCGCACAATAACACGTTCACCAGGACTCAGGATTAAGGCTTCTCTTTCCTCCTCGGTTTCCATCTGAAGAGCGTATTCGCTAGCTACAGACCTGTAACCGCTTACTTCACATCTACAGAAAAATTACAGGGAGACAGCGGAGCACTGAATTAGCTACTCTTGTAAAGTACTGAATTCACAAAAGAAACATTGTTTTGTATACTTACATTACTGGTGAAAGGTCTCCACAAAAACCAGGAAGACTTAGTTGATGTTGCCAGGCCCTTTTCAGTCTCGATTTGCAATCTACTCTCAGGGTGTTTCCTTTATTCAGAATAAGCCCCATCATCGCTACCTGACTGAATGGTGCTTTTCAGATGATGGCAGTGATGGACACTTTATGTAGGCAGATGGACGATGGTATTTTAAATCTAAACAGTGGCTGCACTAAAGCTGTTAGATGTGAATTCTTTTTCTAACTTGGAAAAAGAGAAATATCACTGACTATCGAGTCCAAAATCTGAAGCAAGAAATTAAATTTAAAAAAATAATCCCAAAGCCCATCACATTTTCTTCATCCACAGAGTTAGACCTCGCTTTATAGCACAGTTACACATGCATTTGCATTGCTCCAAGTACTGTGGACTCACAGACAGGTTCTATTATTTGTTGTTCTACTTCTTCTATTACTTGCTCAGAAATCTAACACCCACAGGAAAAACCTATCACTAATCTCACTAAAAATAAAAGACAAAAACTCTGACGCTCCTCTTTCCAGTTCTCTAGTACGCGCTGCATTTACTCCAGGCAGAGGGTAAATGAAAACATCACCATGCATTCATCCAGGATGGCTCTGGCTCTCTGAACGTGCAAGTTATTTCCAACCACCTAAGAGTTTATTGCAGCCATCTGTCACATACTTCAAAAGTGTAAGAAAAGAAATACCTTTTACAGACACTTTTCTTTCAACAGAAAAAAACACGTTTGACAGACAGCAGTAATTTACCTGTGACTTCGCTCCTCACAGAGTCCAAGAGCCTCTTCCGCAGATTCTCTCCTCCTCCTCTCTTCCGCCAGTGTTTCTGGCAGCTGCGAGAGCGCCTGCTGCACCGAGTCGTGCTGTTGCTCAGTCTCTGCAAGCCTATGACAAAAGGAAATCCAAAATCAGTATTTTACATACTTCAAGAATTACTTCCGTCTTCTTTTTTGTTACGGAATGTTCTTTTTAGTGATCAACGCTTCATTAGAATGAGATGCTTTAGACTAGATCTTGAAATAAAAGTCACCAGTAAGTATGTATCTTTACAAAAACAAACCAGAAACATTACCAGATGAGAACAATTCAAGAATATGGCTAGGATTCATTTAATCCACTGTATAGCCACGGCTTTCCCTTTGCCCCCAAACACCTTAGGGGCATAGAAAAGCATTACTTTCGCACTTACAACACAGCTGTTAGGAAAACAATATTGCTAATACATGCTTGCAGTCCTGACCTTTTTCGGAGTTCATTTAGCTCCATGTTGTCTATTTCAACAACAACCGCACATCTTTCCTGTGGAGCTCCAGGGGGAACTTCTGCTCTAGTTTCATCCTAGAAAATATTAAAGGGGAAAAAAAAGCCAGTCAATATCTTTCTACTTGCTAAAAATCTTTATTTCGACTAAAGAAGCCACAAGCACCACAAAGCAGTGGAGTAAACCAACCTTTGTGCCACTTCATCTTCTAATTTCCAGAGCTGCAATTTTCCAAACCTCTTTTCTAACGGAAAGTTGGTGAAGAATCCTGCCCGTGTGTGCTGCAGGACTTGAAGGACACGTGTACACTGCGTAACGCAGCCGTCTCTGAAGGGTGAGCAAAGCATCCACACAGCCACGTCGTCATTGATCACTGACCACAGTTTCGTCAGTAATGCAGCTGTTTGTTTATTTTTTACTTTACAGTTCTCCTTGTCTGACTTTAATTCTGTTTACACAAGAGTAAGGGTTGTCTTATGTATCTATCCATGTCCTGGGTTCGGCCAGGTCAGGGTTAATTTTCACTGGAATCCAGGAAGGGACACAGCCAGGCGCGCTGACCCAACCTGGCCAAGCAGAGCAGGGTATTCCATACCGTGTGCCCTCATGCTGGGTGCCGCTGGGGGGGAGCGGGGCGGCGGGAACTCGCTTGCAATTTCCAGTCTGAGCCAAGAGGGGTGTTTTGAAGAACACAAGTTTTACAGCACTCTAACTTTCAAATACACCAGACACCACCAATTGAGCAATATTTCTGTGTTGATACCAGCTCAGACTCACATGAGCTACTGAGGATCTCAGCTGTTGTTCTAAGTTACCTTTGAATTAATCTGCTGAAAGTGCAGCTCCTTCTGCTTTTATTTGCTCCGCCAATTTTTCATCTTTCCCTTCAAGATCTGCCTGCAATTGCTTATTAACTGAAGCCTTCTCTCGTGTCTCTATTTCCATCCTGTTCATTTGTTTAAGTATTTCATTTAACTGGTTATTAAGTTCTTTGCACCATGTCTCTCTGGCTTTCAGATCTCCAGTTAATTTAAGTTTCGTCTCTTCATTTTGCTGCTCCAAAACCCCAAGCTTCTGCTCTAATGAAATAATGCACTCTTGTTTCTCCTGTAATTCTTTGGTAATTGTCTCCTGATGTTCAGTATGCTCTACATGCTTCCTAGATAACTCAGCCAACTCTTCATCTTTTTTAGCATTTTCCAAAACTAGTTTGTTGTATGAATCTTTAATTGATTTTAACTCATTTTCAAGTGTTTGTGCTTTAGTCTCTTTCTCTTTAAGCAAATTGTCCCATTTTTCCTTTAGAGCATTGTTTTCCTCAAGCTGAGATTTCAAATATTCACTTTCTTTTCTTTGTTCATCCTTAGTTTCTTGCAGCTTTTCAGATGATTTACTAATTTGTTCTTTCAGCAAAGTAATTTGTGACTCACACTCTGCAAGTATGTTACGGTATGCGACCTTGTTGGCTTTGAGTTCAGAACGGAGCTCCTTCATTGTCCTGCTGGTCTCACTGCTTTGTCTTATTAATTCCTCATTTTCTTTGGTTTTAGCTTCATTCTCAACTCTCACTCTTTCTAGCTCCAGTCTCATTGTATTACTTTGCTCAGAAAGGACAGATATCTTCAGGCTTGCACCTCTGATATCGGCTGTTTGTACTTCTTTCAGGAAACGAGTTTCCCTTTCAGCCTTTGATAAAGCCTCTTCCATCCCTTCTATTTCTTCCTCTTTGCATTGCACTTGACGCTTCAGGACCATCACCTGTGCGGCACATTCTGTCATATTGCGAGACAGGACAGACACCTCCCTGTCTTTTTCTGCCACTGCTTCTTCAAGATTATCAATTTCTCTTTCGCGTTTCTGGAGATCTTGAAGAAGTTGAGATCTTTCCTCTAAATGGCTTGTATTCAATTTGTCAAGCTCTTCATTTGTCTGGTCCAGATCCAGCTGCATCGACTCTACCACGTCCTCTTGTTTCAAAGTCTAAACATCAAGAAAATAATGTTACCAGAATACTTCAAACATACGTTAGAGGGAGAATGGAAGTTACACTCCACATGTAGAACAGCTATCTAAGGTAATCAATCTGTACCCAACCGTACAGCCACAAGATAACCACGTTATTCTGTGGACTGTTTTAGCACACAGAAAGTTTAGTGCATGAAATTTTTAGCAGCCAATGCTGTTATTTTGCTGACATTTAAATGGGCCATGTTAAAAGAACAGCAAATTTCTTCTCTTACTTTATTTTAATGAGTTAGTTACCTTTTCCTTCAGTGTAGCAACTTTTTCTGTTAGATCCCTGATGACTCTCTTCTGCTCAGTGTTCTCCACTTCATAAACACTGCATTTCTTTAAGGCTTCATTCAGCTTAGTATTCAAAATAAAAGTCAATGTGATAGAAACGTATAGAATTGTATTAAAATTCTGATGTTACAGTTATAATATTAAATTTACCTAACACTGGAGTTTATGTTTTGAAATTCATAAACAAAGATAACTTAGCAACCCAAGCAAACATAACTACTTTCATGCAAAGCTCTGTGATGTGTCTAAGAAATCCTCACACCCAACTTCAAGCAACTACATGAAGCGAATAAAACTGTAAAGAAAGAGCAAAACCCTTCAGATACAGAAAACAGCAATATTGCTGCTGCGACACAAATAGGAACTTACGGCTAATGCTCACCAGTTCCAATCAATATTATTTCACAAGAACTTTAACTTACTTTTTGCTCAGTATGCACAAACTTTTCACCAAGCTCTTTGTTCAGAAGATCCTTTTCTTGAAGCAGTTGCCTCCAAGTTTCAATTTGCTCTAGTTTTTCTGTCGTGTTCAACAGCTTTTCTTCTTTTTCTCCAAGGGAAGTTTCAAGGAAGCTATTTCTGTCACTTCATCTAACAAGGAAATACATAGTTAGATATTTTGAACACAAAGCTCGCTTTAAGCTTTCTAGACTTATCAGCCCCAAACTAGGTTCCTAAAAGAATCATTATTTTTACACTTTCCATTTACACTTGCAACTACAAAAACAAGATTACTGCAACCTGAAGCAGGATCAACTCACACTTTGCAGGTGTTTTAAGAGATCATACTTCTCATCAGACGTTCAAGCTTGAAACAAAGAAAGCTAATCCTACACAGAGCTGTAAAGAACCTTCATCTTACCCTTTGAGCTGTTCATGCAAGCCAGAGATCAGAATGTGATGCTTTGCCGCATCTCGCGTTTGTTGGTTGCGTAACTGGGCAAGCTGAGTTTGCAAATGCTCATTCTCATTCTGCAACAAAAGAAGAGTGAAGCGGATTATCACGTACCAACACCCAGAACAGCACAAGATAACTGGAGTCACGAAAATCGGACTCTTCAGGAGATTTACATCCCACACGGTAACAGAGACCACTATTCTAGCACATGAGCAGATCATCAGTGCAGAACACAACACTGATACCAGCAGCTCAGATGTGATGTTAGTTCACATCGATGCAACTCACCTTGCAGAAACACCTCCTGCAGCAATGCTATGATAGCATGACCTGAAGGAGGACTGCTGTACACCCAAAGCAACACACACACTCACACTGTGTTAAGGCAGCTTACTTCTCTTAAGAGGGGAAGCTACTGCTTTGAAAAAATACTTTCCTCATTGCTTTGAAGACAGTACCAAACTTGCAATTTATTTTTGCCTGTTTTTTAAGGTTGAAGGAATGCAAAAATCTGCATATGGGGGATTGTGGAGAAAAGAAACAGGAAGCAAGCTGCATTCACACAGGTTTGTGGTTTCTTTTTTTGGAGGGGGTGGGGGGGTGATGTTATTTTTGGTTTGTTTGTTTTTTAAACACAGTGCACATCTCCTACTCTAGCCAGATACACCGAACCAATTCAAAAATAAAACCACAAAAAAAAAACTGGCAACAACATCCAAAAACCAAAAGCAGAACATGTATCCAGACTCCACAGCAAATAGGACACAGAATCACACAGAATGGTCGGGGTTGGAAGGGACCTCTGTGGGTCATCTAGTCCAACGCTCCTGCCGAAGCAGGGTCACCTACAGCAGGCTGCACAGGACCGCGTCCAGGCGGCTCTTGAATATCTCCGGAGAAGGAGACTCCACAGCCTCCCTGGGCAGCCTGTTCCAGTGCTCCGTCACCCTCAGAGGGAAGAAATTCTTCCTCACGTTCAGACGGAACTTCCTGTGCTTCGGTTTGTGCCCATTGCCCCTTGTCCTGTCGCTGGGCACCACTGAAAAGAGCTTGGCCCCATCTTCCTGACACCCACCCTGCAGACATTTCTAAGTATATATTAGGTCCCCTCGCAGCCTTCTCTTCTTCAGGCTGAACAAGCCCAGCTCCCCCAGCCTCTCCTCGTGGGAGAGATCTTCCAGTCCCCTCACCATCCTTGTAGCCCTCCGCTGGACTCTTTCCAGTAGCTCCTCATCTTTCTTGAACTGGGGAGCCCAGAACTGGACAGAGTACTCCAGAGGAGGCCTCACTAGGCCAGCGTAGGGGGGAAGGAGAACCTCCCTCAACCTGCTGGCCACACTCTTCTTGATGCACCCCAGGATCCCATTGGCTTTCTTGGCAGCCAGGGCACACTGCTGGCTCATGGTTAACCTGGCAAACTTGTCACCTCTGATGAAAACACGCTAGCATTTTGCAGGAGGCAGAACACACCTGTACCGCCCTCAATAGCTGCCCTTCTTCATCTACACCAAACGTTACCTGTCTTGAAAGGCTTTGTTACAAGATTCTCAAATAATAATTAACATATCAGGTTGTCTTTCATCTTAAAATCATTAATTCTTTTTTATATTTGTGCAGCTTAACAGACAAAGAACTATGAGTAATGCACTGAACCTGAAGGAGTCTGAGGAAGAGATCAGTTGTATCATTTAGTGAAAGTAAGGTTTACAAATTATCATAGTAACTCATCAATCAGGAAATACTAAAAAATAACCTTCCTCATAAATATTTATTTCACTGTTCCTTTTGGTGCCTCCACTGAATACTTTTACAATATCAATATATATCACATTAATATCTGGTGTTTAGATTGTATATATATAAATAAATGTTAGTTATTACTTAACTTTTATATATTTGCACAGTTTCTTTTCTATAACTGTGTGTGTATATATGCACAGAAAAATAATAATACTACACACACAGTTACAGAAAAGAAACTTGAGGGATGTAAGAAGAGGGACACTTCTGCCAGTAGTAACAAAATCTGTTTCAGGACCTTCTGACAAAGCCCCCCTAACAAACAATAATGAAAATCAGGTTGCCTTTTACTAGGTTTCTAAAACAAGTAACAAAGCTTACTTCCAAACAAGTTTCTCCCTGAGCTGAACAGAAGCAACAGGTTTCAACTTCAGAGCATAATCTAGCATGTGTACACCCTCTGCCAACAGAATGACGAAGCATAATGCCTTGACATGTTTTTGCTAGCTGCAAATGGGCATTTCTGTCTTACTGGAGGCTACGACTCCAAGAATATCAACAGAGAATAAAACGATTCTCTTCCATCATGAGGTTTTTACACAAACCGAAAAGCTCACCTGAAGAGTCTCCATTCTACCTTGAAGCTGCACTCTGTCTTCCAGATCCTGACAACGCTCTTCTAGAAGAAGAATTGGTTCCTGCAGTTGATTTCCTTCCATTTCCAACTCTTCAACCACACTCCATAAACCTACTTCTGTCAAAGAAGAAAAATTATTTCAAGAAAGGCCTGCTAACATTCCTCAAGTCTAGAAATGGTTTCAGCTTTTTATTCACAATTCTCCCCAGTGTTGGGAACAAGCAGACCTCAACCATTTCCAGTGGAAGTGCCCGAGACCCTGCTTTTCCAAAAACTAGATGTCAAAAGTTCCCTCAGCTGCTGAAAACCAAAATAAAGTTGCACAGCTCAAGAACTCGGAGAATCTGGCAGAAATGTTCTCAACAATACTGTGGCTCATGTTACGTTAATCATAAGCTATCGATGTACTTGCAGGATCAGATCTTAAGCACTTGTTAATAAACAATTTAAACCGGTCTGTATCAAAGTTTGCAAGTGAGTCTGTTCCATTTCAACAGCGAGATATATTTGCAGCCTTTACCACTGATATAAAAACATTTGCTTTGAAAAATAAGACTTTGATTTTTAAATTAAAAGCATACAGCAATGGAACGCCATTCTGTTTTGTAACATAACTGTTACGGATTGGAAGCACAGTCCCAGGAACAAGACTCGTAACTGAAAAAACACATGGCCTTGCCACACAGGACATTTCACGGGCACCAAGGCTCAACCAACTCCAGCGTGCAGACGTATTTACGTTCTGCTTCTGAACCAAAACTAGGCAGCTCATCCAGCACGCACATGCTTTGAAATGAAAAGGAAGAAAATGCAAGCCAAAAAAATACAACAAAGATTAGAATACACCACCAGTGGGTTGTTAGTTGAATTTGGAAACTATAAAAATAGACACAAAATACAGATGCTGTGCATGCTTTCATAAACTGTCTAGTCGCTATCACACCTGCGTTAGGTGAAGTGTACTCTGGCCACCAGTCTCCCATGTTTTCTCCTTCAGCTGAATCAGTGCTATCCAAGGTGACGTGCAATTCTTGAAAGCTTTGCTTTCCATCAAAGTTGTATTCTTCCTACGCGTAAAAAATGAGAATGAAGTTCAATTTAAAGAGGAAAAGAAGCAAGGGTAAAATACATATCCTGTTATTAAAAGCATAGTTTCAATTCTAAGTCCTAAAGCTCAGCAAGTGATTGAGGTGCCTGAATGTCAGCATACGGGAGCGCTGTGGACACTAGAGCAACCTGCCCAGCTTCTAGCTATTATTTCCAGAGAAGCCAAGCCTCCCACAGGTTTTGTACGGTATCAGACAGGACTTTTAAGACACCCCTATGTTTGGATACCTTCATTGGTCCCCTGCTTTCTACAGTTAACAGGGTCCTCTGAATTTCAGGGTAAAGGATTGGAGTTCACTAAATTTAAGATTATTCTGCCAGTGGTATGTTCATGTGACAGTGACATCCTAATTCTTACAAAAGATCTTCATTTTCTCGTGTGTCTTACAGCACCACCTACCTAGAAGCAAACCTGAATGAACTGACACCACTTACTAATAAAAGTAAAGCTCCACCAACAGAGAGATTTATCAAGATTGTATCTAAACCAAAATAAATGGCCTTAACACATGAAGAATGCACACAGCTTCAAGCATGTGAATTACTCCAGAGTGAAGCTCGTTATTGTTCAATGTAAAATTAAGTAGACTCCCTACTCAAGCAACAGAGAGGCGTGATGCCATTGGAATTTCTCGTCTTCTGGCTACACACCCGATCATTAAATTCACCAAAGTTTTCACTTATACAACCAATCTAAGTTCTTAAGCCCTTCGTGTATTTAACAAAAACCCCTAGTTTTATTAGCATAGAGGTAAAAATAAATTCTTATCTCTTTTAACCCACCTGAAGCTTGCTGCTGCTCTGATTGCTTCTTCTTCTTGCTTGCTGCAGCCTGCCCATTCCTTGAACTGTGGTCGGTTCCTCCTCCAGCTCCTGTTGCCCTGAGACTATGGCTGCATCAGAGCAGCCAGGAAAGAACCAGTCATCCTCAATCAGTTTTGTGCCACAGGAAGGCTATCACATTTACATCAGACACTACTACATAAAGAGAGACCAGGGACAGGCTGAAGTCCCTATCAATGACTGACAGCAACAAGATTAAAGAAGCAATCCATTGCGTTCACCTTGTGATTTCCCTCCAACATTACTACGTAGAACATCAGAATAAAGTCTGCACATCTCGCTAAGAAGCAGCAAAATGAAGTCTAACTTTACTTCTTCATCAGCTCTAAATGAAGACTTTATACAGGAGACTGGAAAGGGTGAGGTTATGCTGATACTCAAAAAAAAGCCAAACAATTCAAATGCCAAACTAGATCTCATTTCAATTTACCAGGTTGAAATATACCTGATTTGTACAACAAAGGCATCCATCAGCTGAGACAACTGTGGTTTTTACAATCTGAACAATCACGTTAATTTTTACGGAAATGCCATACGTCCCTTTCAGCTTTAATTTTAGTACGAGCTACAAAGCCGGATCATTTGAGGAAGTCACAAGCATCTGTTACACTGCAAACCGGCATCAAACCATCTTATCGTAAATTAATCATACCATTCTTCTTAAGACAAAGATAAGAATCACTTTGAAATAAATACACTGAGTAAATTCAGAATATGAAAGCTTAGGTAGGCATTCTGTTCATTGTTAGAAATGATTTTTCATTTAAAGTACATTCCCATCTGTTTTGTGATAGGACAAAACACGTTTGGGGTAACAGATGAAGAAACAGACGGCTCATGCAAAGCAGACAGGACAGAACAGCCAGCGAAAAGACACGACAGTAAAGGTGGCTCCATACTAACTGAAAATTACATGAATCAGATAGTTACAAATTTAGCTTTCAATTTAACCACATCACTCCACGGTTGTTCTCACAGCATGCAAAATGCAGGGAACTTATGTCGATGCATCTGTGAGGTAAACACCAGAAACTATGAGGAGATTCAGCCCTGCTGGAAATAGTCAGCTTTCATCCCAGCTGTCCAACGATTACTTCTACCACGAATTTCATCAACACACAATTCTCTAACACCTACTAGACTTAAGTTCTTCCTGTGATATTTCAAAATTGCATACTTCACATGTTGTCACAAAAGACTAGAGGAAAAAAGTCAAAGAAAAAAATTAATGACCCTCTTAAAATGAGGACTGCTAAATTGGATTCTGCTTCTGGGTTTAATTACATTTTGGCTTTTGGCACTGTCACATTATCTGCATTCATTTTACACACCTTTGTTTCTTTTCAAGTATAGATTCTACAGGGATTTTTTTTTTATAAATTACACAAACCTCTTCAAAGACACAAAAATTAAAGAAAATTGCCACTGTCACATTCTCCTGCCATTCCAAGAGCTGATTCTGCAGTTCATCCACACTACCTGATTCACTGGCCTAACAAGAGAAATTGCATAGGAAAACATATTTACCAAATCCCACTGCAAATGTAAATAAAAAGCAGTAACATCCAGCAACCATAACAGCTAAATGTGACCAACGCTTCCAATGTGCCTTTGTCAGCTATCTTACAATTTTTGTAAACAGATATAATTTTTGCACTCTCACTAACGATATTTTGAATAAATTCACATAAACTCCTACCCAGGTTTATATCTGAGCTATGACACTGTGCTCACCAAAATGGCTTTTACAGGCTCTATTGTTTGTCTTTTTCTTTCTTTACTGTATCTAAACTAATTCCCTGTGTGCTACTGAACAGATGTGGTCACATTCAGGATCAAAAGTAGCATTTTTGTTACAGATAACATCAAATTATGTACAACACTGTTCATCTCAGTATGTCCCACATGGCAAAACGCAAACGCTGAGAGGTCAGGCACACTGCATTCAAACCTGAGATTTAGCTTCCAAGAGAGCTGAAGAGCTTGGTAACGTCAAGGAACCGACAACATCAAGGAATGGCTCCCCACTGCCACTTTTTTTTTTTTTTTTTTAAAGTATTATTTAACAAAACTGTTGTTGTTTGTCTTGGCCTGTTAATCAGCTGCTAACACCCAGAAACATTTCCCATTAAGTGCTCGAAACTTCAGCTATTTTTCAGTCAGGAAGAAAACCATAGTGTTTTTCCATGCTCTCATGCTAAGAAGTGTGCCAGACAGCTCACAGCACAAGTGAAAGTGATCTGCCAAGCAGTCATTTGTGCCCTGAATGATTCCAATAATCCAAAAATGCTACCAGCCATAGTATGTGCACATTTTTGCACCTTCAAACATAGCGCTACAAGAAAGAGGCGTCTGGCGGTTCTTCAGCTAGAATTCTGCACAACTCCTTTCACTGTCACACACAAGTTCCTCCGTGCCCAAACACCAGCCGCATCCTCAAACTCCTTCCTTGCATAAAACTTTCAGCTTCAATTATCGTCAGCACAAACCACCTACTGCTTCATTACTCTCATTTTGTCTGATCACCATATAGATCTTTACTCAACGATCATCCAAAATTAAAAATGGCATTTCTTAACTATTGAGATAAAAACACCACAGCCAAGACACCACCTTTTCCACCACACAATGGAAGTATTTTTAGTGTGTTTACTTACATTTTCCATATAGGTAGCATCTTTTCCTTGGAAACCCTATCTTTCTTTGCTTTGAATATTTTTAAGACTTCCAGTTTGCTCCTGGAACAAGCTACATTTCTCTTCACTGCCTCCAACTCTCTTGCTAAGGTTCTGAACTAGAATCTGCATGCTTTGGAGCGAGGATTCTTTAACAGCCAGCTCATTCTTTAGAATGCAAACCAAAAGACAATTAAAAGAAGGGACTCAGAAAAAAGATACAGTAATCATCATGAAGCTGACTCCTAGCCCTTCCCTCAGAGTTAGAGCAACATTCAACTCAAAGCTCAGGTTTGGTTTGAATTGGAATGAAATTTGTCAGCACCTTCTGAAGTCGATACTAATACATACAAATGATACTGACAAAAGTAATAAAGAAATATAGATCTACTAACAGAAATGAAAATAATCAGTAAAGAATTTGGATTCACGTGAAGAAGTGCACAGGATTTGTGCTTCAGAGAAAGATGCACCGCATAACGCAGCAGAATTTGCTGATTCCTTGAAATCTCTATGGAGATTTTCTATTTCAGCTGCTAATATACCTTCAGTTCTTCATTGGGCACGAGTATTCCATTGGCAACACCACTTGATCCACACGCTGTCTGTAAATCCATGATGTAAGCATCTCTTTCAGCTCACTTCTTCTCTATCTCTGCCAGCGTGGCATCCGTTTCAGCCCCACGATAGCGCTGGGCCTCCAGTTCAACACTCTGAAAACGAAAAGACAGCACTGCTGGTCATGTATACTTCCACCATCTACAGCACAGAAGAACGGTTTAAATGTTTCCTTATTGCCTCTTTTAGGGTACTGAAAAAATTACAATCGCATTTCTGACCTGGTTCAGTTTTAACTGTAATCTTTAATTAATGAGCCTTTCTCTCTGAAATTCTGCAGCATTCACATTCCTGCCGCCTTCCAGTGTCAACAGCCACGTCCACAAAACCCATCACTGCACACAACAGCTACAAACCATAACACGAAATCATCCCTTGAAAGAAAGAGAGGGACGGGGAGCAGGACAGAGAAACGGAGAGAGAAAATAAGCGATGGGGAGCAGGGCAGAGCACTAGGAAGAGGAAAATAAGACAAGGCAGAGGACCGAGGAGCTCAGAGAGAAAGAAGGGTCGAAAGGAAACGCCAGAGAGGTAGAGAAATCAAGAAATACAGGGACGAGGAGTCTTGCAGAGACGGAGCACGAAAATGTAGGGACGGTGAGCGCGAAAGAGGGAGAGAGAGACGGGGGCAGGGGAGGAGATGAAGAAGAAAGGAGAGAAAAAGATGGCAACGGAGCGCAGGGGACACAGACAGAGAGAGAAAAAGGAGAGTGAACAGGAAAAAAGGGACCGAGAAACAAAGAAAGGGTCAGATCTAGACAAAGAGACCGAGAAGGGGGCGAGGGGCGTGTGTGCAGGGAAACCCCAAAACAAACCAGCAAGGGGCTAGAGAACAGAGAGGGAGAGAAAGAGAAGAAAGGGCCATGAAGCAGGACAGAGAAGGAGAGAAAGGCAAAAAGGGAGAGCAAAAAGAGCCGGCTGGACAGGGAGGTACAGCAAGAAACGACCGGACAGCCAGCAGGACAGAGAAATAGAGACAGGGAGCCGGCTAGAGAAATTCTGGAGGGAGAAAAAGAGGGAGAGGGAGCAGGACACAAACACAGACAGAAGACAGGAGGTACAGGGAAAGGAAAAGGAAAAAGAAAAAAAAAAAAAAAAAAAATCACAGCAGCGTGGGAGAGAGAAGGATCCAGGGGAGGGCCCGGGACGCACAAGAGGGGCGACAGGGCCCCGAGGGCCCGCCACTCACCGCGGCTCTCGCTCTCCGCGCTGCCGGGAGACTCTGCTGCTTCAGATGCTTCTCTGTCCTGCTCTCCTCCATTCCTCTTCCGTAACTCCGGTCGCTTGGCTGTCCCCCACCTAAGAGAAAACGTCCATGTCTCGCAGCTCTTACGAGACAAGGATCCCCAGGCACGTAGCCTCGCTTGCTCGCGCGCTACGCGCAGGAACAGCACAGAGGGAAAGAGAGAGAGACAGAGAACGACGAGCGGGCAGCAGAACTGATGGATCAAGAGAGAAACTGAATCGGAGGAATAAAGAACACTGGAGGGAGACACAAGTAGAGCGAACAAGCCAGATGGACGGGGGCAGGAGACACACAGATCAGGCCAAAGAGGTGGAGAAAGTAAAATCGGTGATGGGCTGCAGGATGATAGAAAAGGCCACGGTTCAGCACAGAGGAGAACAACGGGACAGCAAGCTGGACAGGGGCATATAGCGAGAAACAAAGGGACAGGCAGCAGTATGGAGATACACAGACAAAGAGTTACGGGGAGGATGGAGGACAGAGAGAACAAGAGAAAAGGGACAGGGAGGGGGGCACAGATGGAGAAAGAAACATTGCAGAGAGAGAGAGGAAGAAAGCGACAGGGCAGAGGCAGAGAGGTAGAGAAAGGAAGAAAAAAGTAGCCACGAGTAAGAGGCCAGAGGGACAAGGAAAAGCCAGGAGGAAGGACAGAGTGAGAGAGAAAACAGGTGAGGGACACGACGCCAGACTGTGAAACAGAGAGCGCGACAGGGAGCAGGACGCTGGGACAGACAGCAAACGAGAGCAACAGAGAGAACGGCAGCGAGGCGGAGCACGAGAGAAAACAGGGACTGAGAGCAAGACCGAGGGGTGAAGCAATAAATAACGGGGCTGGGGAGCAGGACAGCAGAAGAGAGAGACAGAGAGGGGGACACATAGGACAACCGCAAACTGAGAGGGAGAAGGAGAAGAGCACAGAGGGTCACAGACAAAAAGAGAGGGACGGCAGCAAGAGAAAAACAAGACGAGGCAGAAGGACTGAGGAGCAGAGAGAAAAAGGGTACAGGCAAAAGGACAGAGATGCAGAAAACAAGGCAAGCCTGGAGCACAGGGCAAAACTGACAAGGACAGGGAGCAGGACAAAGGGATGGAGGAGTTAAAAACAGCGATGGGCCGCAGCACAGAGGAAGAGAGAGAAAAAGAGCCAGAAGAGCAAGGGAAGAAGAGTGACAGAAGGGTGTTGACAGGGACACGTACAAAGGGGGCTTGGGGGACACACACATCGGAAGGGTAGAAAGGAAAGAGAGGGATGGGGAGCAAGACAGCGTGATAGAGCGAGACAGAGGGAGTGGAGTGCAAGGATACACAAAAGCAGAGGGACTGGGAAGAGGAAAGAACGTCAAGGAGAGAAAGGTGAGGGTGGGGAGCAGGGGAGAGAGAGGTGGAGAATGAAAAAACAGCCATGGTCAGAAGAACAGAAATGCAGAGAATAAAAAATTACTTCCAGGCAGCAGGACAGAGGGACAGAGCAAGAGGAAAAAAAAAAAAAAAAAAAACAACAGGGAGAAGGATGGGTAACACACAGCAGGACACTGCGACAGTGAGAGGACAGAATACACAGAGCAAGGCAGAGGAATGAAGAGAGAAAAAAAAAAAACAACCACCCAGCAAACAGAAAGGGAACCGGACAGAACTAGGCAGCAGGGCAGAGAGACGGAGAAAGAAAAAACAGGGACAGAGGGATAGAGAGGCAAAGAGAGGGATGGGGACCAGGACAGTGGGATACAAACAGGGAGTAGGACGCGAGATTGCAGAGAGAGAGGTCCAGGGAAGCGGGAAGAATGACAGAGAGAAAAAGGGGGGAGGGGGGTGGGGAGCAGGTCAGAGAGCTGGAGAAAGGAAAAACACTGCTGTGGAGCAGCAGAGGGGGACAGAGAAAGAAAGAGAGGGACGGATGGGGAGCAGGGCAGAGAAACGGAGAGAGAAAATAAGCGATGGGGAGCAGGGCAGAGCACTAGGAAGAGGAAAATAAGACAAGGGAGAAGACCGAGGAGCTCAGAGAGAAAGAAAGGTCGAAAGAAAACGCCAGAGAGGTAGAGAAATCAAGAAAAACAGAGACGAGGAGCCTTGCAGAGACAAAGCAAGACAGCGTAGGGCCGGTGAGCGCGAAAGAGGGAGAGAGAGGTGGGGGCAGGGGGAGGAGATGAAGAAGAAAGGAGAGACAAAGATGGCAACGGAGCGCAGGACACAGAGACAAAGAAAGGGTCAGATCTAGACAAAGAGACCCAGAAGGGGTGGGGTGGTGGTGGGGTGCCGGGGAGGGAACCCCAAAACAAACCAGCAAGGAGCTGGAGGACAGAGAGACAGAAGAAGAGAAGAAAGGACGAGGAAGCAGGACAGAGGAGGAGAGAAAGGCAAAAAGGGAGAGCCGGCTGGACAGGGAGGTCCAGCAAGAAACAACCAGACAGGCAGCAGGACAGAGAAACAGAAAAACTGGGGCACAGGAAGCAGGACAGAGGGACGGCGAGAGGAAACAAGGGCCAGGGAGCAGGACAGCGGTGGAGAAAAAAACACTGCGGCAGCAGGGTAGAAAGAGAAGGAAGAAAGGCCAGAAGAAGGATGGGGAATGACTGAGAAAGGAAAGTGAAGGACAAGGAGCAGGACAGATTGTCAGAGAAAGGGAGTGGGACAAGGTGATACTGAGAGAGAAAAAGGGGACAGGGAGGCAGGATAAAGAGAAAGACAGGCAAAAATAACAGACGGGGGAGCAGGACAGAGACGGAGGGGGAAAAGCCTCAGCTGGGCAGCAGGAGAGAGAGGCGGAGAAGGGAAAAAACAGCACCGGGCTGAGGGACCCTGAGGGAGGAATTAAAAAAACAGACACAGGGAGCAGGACAAAATGACAGAGAGAGAAAAGGGACAGAGAAGGCCAGCACTAGCGGGGGGGGGAAGTGACCGTGACAGGCAGTGGGAGAGAGGTATGGAGAAAGAAAAAAAATACCGAGGAAGAGAGAAAGGGAAGAAGGGACAGCGAGCAGCACAGGGGGATAGAGAAATAAAGGATGGGAGAGGGAATGGTGCAGAGAGAGAAAGGCAGAAAAAACAGCAAGAGGAAGCAGGGCAAAAGGACAGCAAGAGGAGAAAGGAAAGGGACAGGAATCTGGACACAGATGGGAAAAAAGCAGCGGGGACACACGAAAAGAGACAGAAAGAGAAGAGCATAAAAGGATAGATCAGGACAGCGGCAGGATGGAGACGCAGAACAAAACCTGGGACGGTCAACCTGGGTGAGCGGGGAGCGGTCAGAGAGCTGGAGAAAGGAAAAACTCTGCTGTGGAGCAGCAGAGGGGGACGGAGAAAGAGAGAGAGGGACGGGGAGCAGGGCAGAGAAACGGAGAGAGAAAATAAACGATGGGGAGCAGGGCAGAGCACTAGGAAGAGGAAAATAAGACAAGGCAGAAGACCGAGGAGCTCAGAGAGAAAGAAGGGTCGAAAGGAAACGCCAGACAGGTAGAGAAATCCAAGAAAAACAGGGACGAGGAGCCTTGCAGAGAAGGAGCAAGAAAGCGTACGGCCGGTGAGCGAGAGATGGGGGCATGGGGAGGAGATGAAGAAGAAAGGAGAGATAAAGATGGCAACGGAGCGCAGGACACACAGACAGAGAGAGAAAAAGGACAGTGAACAGGAAAAAAGGGACTGAGAAACAAAGAAAGGGTCAGATCTAGACAAAGAGACCAAGAAGGGGGCGGGGGGGGGGTGTGCAGGGAAACCCCAAAACAAACCAGCAAGGGGCTAGAGAACAGAGAGGGAGAGAAAGAGAAGAAAGGGCCATGAAGCAGGACAGAGAAGGAGAGAAAGGCAAAAAGGGAGAGCAAAAAGAGAGCCGGCTGGACAGGGAGGTACAGCAAGAAACGACCGGACAGCCAGCAGGACAGAGAAATAGAGACAGGGAGCCGGCTAGAGAAATTCTGGAGGGAGAAAAAGAGGGAGAGGGAGCACAACACAAACACAGACAGAAGACGGGAGGTACAGGGAAAGGAAAAGAAAAGGAAAAAGAAAAAAACAAATAAAAAAAATATCACAGCAGCGTGGGAGAGAGAAGGATCCAGGGGAGGGCCCGGGACGCAGAAGAGGGGTGACAGGGCCCCGAGGGCCCGCCACTCACCGCAGCTCTTGCTCTCCGCGCTCCCGGGAGACTCTGCCGCTTCAGATGCTTCTCTCTCCTGCTCTCCTCCATTCCTCTTCCCTAACTCCGGTCGCTTGGCTGTCCCCCACCTAAGACAAAACGTCCATGTCTCGCAGTTCTTATGAGACAAGGCTCCCTACGCACGTAGCCGCGCTCGCGCGCTCCACAACCGGACCATGCTGCTGCTGGTGACACATACAGACCCTGCGGGGCACGCTGGCGGCCTGGCCTGCTGCGGGCTACCAAGAGGGAGCCTTCCTCACCCGCACAGGCAGGCTCTCTCCTGCCTGCAGCCCCAGCCAGCTGCCAGCCAGCTGGCCTTCCATTTCTTCTTCTTCTTCAGCCTTCTCGGGACTCTCCAGCTTCAGCCGCGACACCTCCTGCCCGCAGCCACTCAGCGCTCCGCCTCTCCCTTTTCGCCCCCACGCCGCCAGCACAGCGAGGCCCGGCACACGCAGCCCACACAAGCCCGGAGCGGCCGCAGCCAACGGCATCCCCAGGCCACGAACGGACAAACGCGTCCTCAGCGCGGCCCCTGCCACACACAAACAAGCAGCGGCCACCGCCTTCAGGGAGGCCGAGGCACGCTCCAGGGCCAGCGTGCCGCCCGCACCACGGGCCTTGGGGCAGGCCGGGCGCTCCGGGACAGGCTTCAGGGGACGTGCTGCAGCTGGGGGCGGCTGCGCGGGGCGACAGGGGCCGGGGGAGCGCTGCCGACTTGGGGGGGATGCCCGCCTCCTTCCCCCCTTCCCTTCCGTCACCTCCCGCCTCTGGCCCCGGGGCTGCCCGCACCCGGCTCGCCTCCTGCAGCCTGCCGCAGCGGCCGGCTCCAAGCTTCCCGTCCCACCACCCTCGGGCACCCACCACGCACCCCCGCACCCGCCGGAGGGGAGCCCGCGCCTCACCGCTGGCCTCTCTGCTCCCCCGCCGCCCCGCCACCCGACAACACACCGCCGCCATGCTGCTACGCCGCACCACGCATGCGCCACGCGCCGACGGCGCGCCGGAGGGGACACACCCTGCGCCGAACGCCGGCCTGCAGTACCGCGTGGCGCCCACGCGGCGGCGCCAGCGGGTACGGCGGGTACAGCATCCTTATGGGGGTGCGTCCTCCTGGCTGGTAGCACAACTCTTACAAATGCACGAGAAAGGGAGGTGGATAGCATAACTACTGTTCTCAGTCTCGGAAAACACCCATCACTGAAATGTTAGTCTCATTTTAGCATCAAAAATTAGAAGTAACTTGCTAATTTCTATGACATCCATACACCGTGGTTTTTTAACGGATGCAAGCAAGCCAAACCACCCTCAGAGGTGAATGAGCACAGGTGATGTGTAGAGGAACAGCACTACTTATCGCCGACAGGACGCGACAGAAGTATTTAAAAGCACTTGCGATGGACAATAGAGGGGCCAGCTTCCTCATACTCATCTTTGCTGACCCACATTTGCTGAAAAGTGGACAGAGACGCCAGTATTGAACCCCCAGTCCAGACAGAGTATTTACATTCTGCTGGTGCAATCATCTAGAACAGAAGCACAATCTGTTGGAAATAAAGTGACAAGCAGCTAACACAGTAAACATCTCTTTGGAGGAAACAACTAGGTGAAACGCTTTTCATCATCAAAGCACAACTCCAATGAAGTAAAGCACCGAAGAGGTAGAAAGGCTGCCATATTTTGTCTTCCACCTTGAGTCGACAGAGCTGCTATAACGTTACTATGAACAGACAAATACCGCAGCCCGTGAGAGATCTGCAGATGGCCTACAACACAGCTACCAAAAAATTACAAACGTATACGAAAGAAAAGGTTTGAAATATTTATCCAATTTGGTTGTAAATAAAGACCGCTGGGACAACACTGCACAGAACGGTCTGAGCATTTTTCTAATGATAAAGGAATTCTTTTACGTAAAAAGAATCCCAAACCCCAAAACACTGAGATACACTGGCATTGTGTATCTAGCTAAGCACTAGATGTGAAGCTAGAAGACCTCCCGCTGATTCCCGCCTGAGCCACTCAATTGCTCAAATACACTGCATGTACCCCTGCTCCTGCGTGCTCCCGTTTCCACGCCTGCCACTCCACGTCATGCCCGTGCAACATGTCGTCTGCTGCCTGACAAACATGGCCTCTCTATTTCACTACACATTGCCTTGCTCCAAGGCAAAAGGGTCCTTCCAAACAGCTAACAAGCCGCAGACTTTGCACGCTGCTTGGATTTTGGATTTATTCTTTCACCCTTTTCTCTGATAGCCAAGCCTTGAAGCCTACAATATCCCCTGTATCTTCTCAGGTTGGTCATGTTCCCTTTAGTATTTACAGCTCCATCTTCTCTAGGTTCATCCCTACCTATCTTGCTGTTCTGTGGTGTCTTTCAAGGAGCCCCTTTCTCCTTCTTAGCCCTATTTCACTGCGAAGCCCACAGGACTGTCTTCCTTAACTGTTCTTTCACATTTTCTCAGAATGACCTCAGAAACTCCCATGGCTTCAGCAACCATTTCTATTCCAGTACCTCTCCAATCCCTCTCTTCATTCTGCTTTGGCTGTTAGGAGGAAAAGAGGCACGAATTAAGCAGGCTGTCCGAGGGTCTCCTAACATCAGGGCCTGGGATGCAAGACCTGGACATTCCCTTGTGGACATTTGCATTTGACTATAGGATCTAACTTTCCAACAAAAGCTTCTTCTGGAACCGCAGGTGTGCAAAATTACCTGAATCTTCATAGCACTTGGAGCCACAGCGGTAATCTCTTTCTGCATACGATCGCCAATCCCAGGATACATCGTGGTTCCTCCAGAGAGGACGTTATTGGCATAGAGATCCTTACGGATGTCGATACCACATTTCAGAGTACTGTTGTAAGTGGTTACGTGGATACCTGCAGATTCCATCCCTGAGTGGAAAGAAGTTTCAACACATGTGATTTCTCTTTCTTCCCTTCTTTTTCTTACTGTTCAAATGAAAGGGAAGCTCAGTAGTCCAAGAGAATTCCAGGAAAAAAAACCTACGTGATGCTCAGGAGAGCATCTCGTGGTACTGTTCCTTGCTAAAGAAAAGGAACAGACCAGATAAAGTCCAAACTGTGTTCCCAGGACTGTAAGTACTAGACTTTTAAACTAGCTTAACACGCATATTTTGACAAAGATCTGTGATCCAGGAAGTCCCGATTTCCACCGCTACGTTTCTGACACCACTGTTGAACACCAACGCTGATCCTCGATACACTTCTGGCAGCCAAATCCCCCCACCTCCTAACGAGCATTTCTCCTGCTGATGTTCAAATGCAGAATATTTGAACATCGCTCCTGCTGATGTTCAAATGCAGAACTTGGAGCTATATTAATGCTTCAATAGTTTGCTTTCTACACGCAAACGCAGCTAGCTTTACCACTTCGTTTAATGGAAATCGTGCCAAACTGCCCGCAGTCATTTGGCTCACTCCTCACGAGTGGAATTTAAATTGAAAGTAGGAAATTTGTGTGAGGGCGGTACAAGTTACCATAGAAAGTGGCAGTCATCCACTGGATAGAATGGGAAATTTGACACTACAGATAAAACTACTGGAAAATCATGTACGATTTCATTTTGTACGATTACATTACAGATTAATATAATCAAACAATAAACTGAAGCAGCATCTAGATATAAAACCCACATAAGCAGCACCGTGCAGTTATACATCAGCCAGTCGAGATAAAAAGCACGATCTTCTGACAGTACTCTAAATCATCACCTTAGAAACTCTACTGCACTTAGAAGAGGCTGAAATCATCTTACGATGCAGGTACCTCTAAACTGACAGGCGCCTTCTCATCCAGCAGCTGTAGCAGCAGTGTTCATCGCTTCTAAAGAGCTGATTAAGTCAATAGAAGCTGCGTGTTTCTATGGACATTTGAGAATCAGTACCTCAGTTCCTATAGCTGCAGGTTGTCTATACTTCCTACGAAATTCTTCTTTTCATTCTCTGTCAAGTCCCTAGAAAGAAAAGCCCTGTCTCACCTATGAAGGATGGCTGGAAGAGAGTTTCAGGGCATCAGAACCGCTCATTTCCAATGGTGATGACCTGTCCATCAGGAAGCTCATAGCTCTTTTCAAGTGAGGAGGAGGAAGCAGCAGTTGCCATTTCATTTTCAAAATCCAAAGCCACATAACCAAGCTTCTCCTTGACGTCTCTCACAATCTCCCGTTCCGCTGCAGACAGCCAACAAGATTTTAATCAACATACAGTACAACAGCCAGGACACAGACTTTCTCATGCACATTTCCCTGAGTTCATGATGGTCGTGTGGTTCATTGGCCCTCTCTCTTGTCTCAGCAACATTACTTTCCCTTTGGATTACCAGATTTCCCTCATCGGCAAGTAACAGATATATTGTACTACAGAATACTGCAAAGATTAATGTTTACATGTCTATGTCACAAAACCTTGACCAGATCTCCCGAGGGTCACCCATTGCCAGCTACTAACTTTGTTCCTTTCTCTGTGGAAGAGGTATAATCAAAACACAACAACCCGTTCAATTTGCCAGTAACTCAGGATTTCCAAACGCGGTGGCATCCTTGTCCTTGATGCTCAACAAACACGCTGAAAGCCAAAGCCAGGAGCATCCCATTAGCTAACAGGAACTGTTTTTCCCAGGCCAACCTAGTGACAGGCATTTTGATGCATCTCACCAGGTACAGGCTTCCTGCATAAGATGACAAGTAACAGAGCAAACATACGCAAAGCATACCCAAAGCCCAGCTCATTACCAGTGGTGACAAACGAGTAGCCTCTCTCTGTCAGAATTTTCATTGCGTTAGTCAGTCAGGTATCTGCCCACCAGATCCAGTCTCACGATGGGGGCAAGGCACAGCCCTCATAGACAGGCACATTGTGAGTGACACCATCTCCAGAATCCAAAACTACTCCTGGAAAGTCAAAGAAAAGGAAAAGCTGGTTATTGCCCGCCGACACAGGGTCTCCACATACTCCGTATTCTCAACCGTGACACGCAACAACAAAGACGCTCACGTGACGATTGCTTCTGTCATTGCTGTAACTGAAGAGCTGCTCACGTGAGATGAAATTGTTGGCACAAACTAAGCATTTTGAGGAAAAAAAGACGTGTAACGTTCAGCAATTTGATTGTATTGCTCTTGCTGAACGGATGCTAGCAATCGTGATCTTACACGTACGCGGAGACAACTTCACTTCAGACAACCCCTAGCGCTTTACAGACATGAAACCATGTACAAACTGTAAATAAACTTCTATCTATAAAATCAAAACTTGGAATCTGCCATTAAAATAAACCACCTCATTAGGGAAAAGATAACAAGAGTTTATCTGTGCACAGCCATGTCACTTCTATTCTTGGATAGGAAATGAAGTACATGTTTTCCACTCAAAATGAATAAGGCATTTCTGATGCCAAACATGCATACAAATAGTTGATTTTTAAACACAAAACAAGTATTTATGACAACTGTAATTCCTGTAAGCTGGCGATCTTTTTATACAAAATTATATGGTGGCATCAGGCTAGAGAGGCAGATGGCATTTTGATTTTTTTCAAAGTATACAAAGACTCAAGGGTTGCTAAGAAGTAATTTATCGTCTTAATGCTTGATCAGACTCTAAACAGCAATAAGAAGAGACCTCCATGCTAATTCTAATGATCGCTTAACAGCAGTCATGATTGTGTCCTCAAAAGTCATCACTGATTTCAATGAAACTTTTTCATTTAGCTACCGATTGGGGTGTTTTTTCTTACTGGGAATGGAGCTTAACAATAGAGATATGTCTAAACTAAGAAGGAACCATGGGTTTGGCACAATCTAGTTAAGCCAGAGCCTCTTCTCCATCCTGTGCAATTAAGGGCAGTATCAAACTATCATCTTTCATCTGTTGATACAGCTGAGCTGCGGTCACCTGAGCTTTTGAAAGACACAGATCTACACCCATACCTGCCGTGAAGTTGGAAAAAACCAAAGAGGTACTTGCACAGCACCGTGGGAAGTGTTCAGTTGCCATATGGCCACCAGTTCCTCTCAACACACAGCTGGGTGCACCACAATCGACGTCTGTCTGTGTGGGCGCACGTGCACGCACATCCACGGGAGGAGGACAGGTGGAAAACACGACTCCCAGAAAGACTCACCAGTCGTTCTTCCAGATGCATACAGAGACAGCACCGCCTGAATTGCTACGTACCTGGCTGGCACACTGAACGTCTCAAACATAATCTGGAATTAAGGATTTGAAAACCTTTAGGATCTACACTCAAAAGTATCTGAAGGACAGTAATTTTTTTTTTGTCTTCAGTAAATACTGCCAGTTACTACTCCTGAGTCCCCTCCTGAACCGTGGTTCTTCTGTGAACAGCACGCTATGTTTTCTCTAGGATTTCACGAAAAATCACAGAAGTCAGTGGGTACCTTTCCATTAACCTCAGACTACGTCAGATTTTTAATGATAATATTAACTGAAGATGACACCCTGGGAGAACTTTTTTTACCCTGATGGCAGGACTGCATGAATGCAGCAATCTGAGGTATGTACGTATACACACACACCTATTTAAAAGATTTATAGAAGACGCAGATGGAAGAAACCACGAGGAATAATCTGTCTGTTCCCATCTCAAGGAGGAATCAGCCATTCCTGACACAGTACGATTGCCTCTTTAGGCCGTCGAGGGGAGCGAATGATTTTGCTTTTCCTTCTCTGGCAACTTGACTCGATAAGGAAGAGTACTTCAGAAACAGGAAAGAAAGACAGCACTTCTCCAGCAAAGTTCTGGTCCCTAAAACCACAAAAATGTATGAAGCATCATTTTTGCAATTAATGCAACAATGCACTTGACATCTGACGGCATTACAGTTCTACCCGAGTGCTATAGGCACGGGCCAGGTGCCACCAGTATCGGGGTCTGCCCTGCAACCAGCTCATGCTGTCCCATTTGTGGGGTTTTAAGACATCGTGGGCTCTTCAGAGAATCCCTGCAAGAACACCCTGGAGATTTACAAACCAGGTTTCCTCACAGCAGGAACGTTTGGGGTTTTAAAGTTTGAGCTGCTTCAAGTTCCCGGTGTTCGATCCTTTCCCGTGTGCTTTACGAAGCAAGGCTGTGCCATAGGACCGACCCCAACGCTCTCAGATGAAATGGAAGCAGAATTTGACAGTACAACATTATTTAAGGTAAGAACAATCATTTTAGTTCTTGTTGATGTGCCTCTAACCGGAAGATTCTTTTTCACGTCAGGAAGCAGAATGATTTGATCGTATAAAATCATTAACAGCATTCATATAGCAATGTTTAACCATTAGTTCGAGTAGCTGGTCTTCTTCAACATTCATTCACGTTGCCATGAATCGTTATTTTTCTTCTAAAACCCTCAGGAAAAGGCTTTTAGAATGCAGTAGACCACCTACTTACCAGCAGCAGCCAACATTACAGAACTGTACCCAGACTCTGACTCCGTCAACGCAAGCCAGAAAGAAACTCCGTTCCCAAGTACCTCAGAAACGACATCGGAGGAGATACCGGAACTTAGGAGCAGAGAATTTTAAAAAGAGAAATGCTACAAAGCTTGGAGAGCTCAGCATCGCTCCTTGGCTCTGAAGAAAGCTGGACGGGACCAAGGTGTTCAGTCCTCCACGGTAAGAAATCATCTTGCCACTCGGTCGTGCACACAGCGTTTCATACCCAGCTTCCCGGGTAATGCTTGGGTCAGTACGGGCGCACTCAGAGAGACAAAATTCACAGGGAAAGCCCAGCACATCTGTGCAAGTTGCCGCTGCTTACACTTTTACTCACTATTGCTTAGATGCCAGAGAAGCAACTGACATTCATAAAATTAATGGTTGAATTCATGGTTGAATGTGGTTTTATTTAAAACAAATTGCCTCTGCAACCACACAGTCAGACCCGAGTTACCTTACACCAGGAGACTCTCTGGAATGCCTTCAAAGCCTGAAGCAAACAGCAGCCAAGTCCAGGAAGAAGTCTGTAGATCCCCAGAAGGTCTCAGACCAGCCGAAGCAAAAGCATTAAAATCGTGAGCTGTAACATGGAAAGAACTCTCGGGGCGACACTTACCCAGGAAAAGGTGACGATTTGTAAAAGCCTCTTTGTAAATGACATGATCTCACCTCCCATTACATTTATATCAGCTTCTGGAATGGAGTTCAGAGTATCTACACAGTTCAAGCCATTTTTTGAAACCTTATTTTTCCGTTTCTGCTTATCACAGTGACAGCAGAAAGGGCTGGATAAATCAGGGCAGAATTGCCAACACCTCTGGAGCCTTTCCCGCTCGCTAACCTGCTGTGCCTCATGCCAGAGGGTCACTCTCTCCCCTGAAGACAAGAATCCCTCACGCGAGCCCAGTAAGACTGCAAGGATTTGTAGGTCCGCTGTTGTCACTGCAAAGTGTTCTGCTCCACTCTCAAACAATTAGTTAAGAATAGCTTGTTATCATGCTGTTAACAGCCATCTTCAGGCTGGAAAGGGAAAAGTCTTACCATGTACAGTCCTCATGTTTCAACTGTACTTGCGCGTTTGCGTGGCGCACAGACTGAAGATAGCTGACTTCTCTCCGTGTTTGGGTGACGGCATGGCTGAAAACAGGCACCGAATTAGCAATCAGCCCTTCAGAAGAGACAAGCCGTTACCATTTTACAAAAAAAAAAGACAGCAGTTGTATAGGGAAAGATTGAATTTCTATAGATAAAACCTTTGCCAGGCTAAGAAACATTCTAGAACCGCCAGAAGAAGAAAGTTCACAGGATTTACCTCCAGCGGTAACTCCGGCTGGCAGCATCTCCCATTCCACATGACAAACAGAAGTGAAGCAGAACATCAGATACAATGTGGTACACGTTAACTCTGCAAATGGAAATCCCAACCAACCCCCCTTTCTTACCTGCCCTGTGACCGCGCAGCAGGCCTCGCGTACAAGCATCCTCGCACCTGAAGCGGGTAATTCGATTCACTGACATCTGCTCAAAGTCAGCCTTGTCCCTGCCCATCGGTAAAACCGATGGAACCCTTCCATTTCCATACTCATTAAATTTTTCTTGTCCCATGAGATTTTTAAGGATTTTAGTCTAGCACAGAGGAAATCAAACGGCTACTCCTTTTTGTGACCTTATGTCTACTCCTTCAGACTTGCTTTGTTTTGGTTGTACCTCCATTTCACACAGACGTGAATGGAAATGCAGAGAGAATAAACACCAACAAACAACAGTACAGGGTGTAAAAACAAGACTCGAGCTTCCAGTGGCCATCGTCTTCACAAATCAGCTACTTTTTCAATCAGCCAAGTAGTTGTGCAGTTTCAGAGAACACTGTCACAAAACTTGGATGTATTACTACGCAAGGCGAAACGCTCTATTACGTGTCTACAGAAACTGAATGCAAATCCTCCGCTTCTTACAGCCTCTTAGTTGAAAACCCGCCCTCTATTCGTTTGTACCTGGACGCCACGTATGTCAAATACGTAAGGTTGTGTCTTTATAAGCCTCAATTTCACGTGTTGAGCAGCTGAGAAACATTTTGCCCCAAAGAAATGCAATAACTAAACCCACCAACAAGTGCAAGTGAATAAAAAAAATAAAAGCCAAAACAAACAAACAAACAAAACCCAAGACAAGCTACAGAAATTGCACCTTCAAACAACAGTAAAGGATCAAGAAGCTTAAGACATTTCTTCACATCATCTCATTTTTGGATCTTTAATCATCACCTTAACTCACTACCACACACATGTCTGTGCACCTTGTCAGAGCCATTACAAACTGGGCGGCCAAAGAACAACCAACTTAAATCTTTTATTTTCAGCCAAATAAAGAAATAAAAAAATCGAGCTCTTCCTTTATTGCACTCTATAACACTTCTTGTCACAACCAAGAAGCCAATAAACAGCAAAAGCTGAATATTCCTTTAAAATCCATAGTTTAACTCTTAAAATAAAATTTATATAGAAAAGATATCATTTACAACCCATTCAGTAGTAATCAATCATTATGTACTCACAAACCATATTCAATAACTCGGATGCAGCAGTTTCTTTGTAGGGCAGAGGGGAATGTTTTTCTCCTTAGCAAATATAATATCCCACTGTTAAAGAGCAATTCAAGTCTACTTTGGAGCAACTGTGATATACACAGATTTCTTTTTGTGATAGACACAAATTTATTTGGAGAAGCGTAAGATTCATTTGGGGTAACAAGAATATATACGACTGTGTCCAGTGCAGAGCTTAACTGCAGCATGTGAAACGTCCATGACCTTGAACTGGCACACCATTACCGAAAGGGAAATAATTTACGCAGCAAATGCAGTGTATTCAGAGAACACCAGTGAGTCAAAATAAAACAATACACAATAAAACAGCAAGATGTATTGTAACTAGATACGTGAGGAACCAAAACCAGGATTTGGCTCTGGCCGTCAGCAGCTTACAACAGTAAAGACTTCGCCCTCGGAGCCATCTTCTGAAGGAAAGGGCTGCTCCTTTCATCTGGTTAGGAAACAAAAAATTTCAAGTAAGCAGTCATAAGTACAGGTAAGATGCTTCACTGCAACTTAGATTGCCGAGGCACTATAAACCTTTTGCCTCTGATGCAGCAACGGATGCCACAGCACAGCTTGTAAGCGTAAAAGATTCAAAGCCCAAAGAAAACAGCATTAATCAATGGGGAGAGGAATGGATACAAGATATTTGTGTATTATGCAATTACATATGCACACGAGAAGTGAAAATGCATAATTATACGCATACACATTTTATTTAATGGCTGCAGGTGTCATATAAATAGGATCAGTCATATTTTCATTTGGACATAGGTAAAGTGTTTTATGGCACAGTTTACACAGCTGCCTGTATTTGATTCTGATTCACCATCCACAACCCAAACAGAAAGAAATTAAGGACTTTTTCTTTCAGTATAGTTTCAGAAGCAGTTTGCTGCTTTGAATGGCTGTCTCTACGGACCCCCCCATCCTCGTGATACCTAACACAGTAAGAGGGTACTTCACACTCAGATTTTCAGAGAAAAGGCAGATTAGACACGTAGCTGCTTCGTGCCAGTGCTTACGTATAAAGAGGACAACGCAAAATCAGTGACTCCCAGTCACTCACAAGGGAAATCCACACTCCAAGAATGTGCGACAGTTGAAAGAAAGGTATAGCAGAGGGAAGACAGGAAAAAGAAAGGAGCAGCATGAGGGCGATCACGAGCTGCACTGTCTGCAACCCAGTCTATAACTAGCAGTACACGGTGTACACACCACTTTTAAGTATCTCATCATTCAGGAGCTTTAAAAGCTTTCACTTACCTTTCGCACAATAACACGTTCACCAGGACTCAGGATTAAGGCTTCTCTTTCCTCCTCGGTTTCCATCTGAAGAGCGTATTCGCTAGCTACAGACCTGTAACCGCTTACTTCACATCTACAGAAAAATTACAGGGAGACAGCGGAGCACTGAATTAGCTACTCTTGTAAAGTACTGAATTCACAAAAGAAACATTGTTTTGTATACTTACATTACTGGTGAAAGGTCTCCACAAAAACCAGGAAGACTTAGTTGATGTTGCCAGGCCCTTTTCAGTCTCGATTTGCAATCTACTCTCAGGGTGTTTCCTTTATTCAGAATAAGCCCCATCATCGCTACCTGACTGAATGGTGCTTTTCAGATGATGGCAGTGATGGACACTTTATGTAGGCAGATGGACGATGGTATTTTAAATCTAAACAGTGGCTGCACTAAAGCTGTTAGATGTGAATTCTTTTTCTAACTTGGAAAAAGAGAAATATCACTGACTATCGAGTCCAAAATCTGAAGCAAGAAATTAAATTTAAAAAAATAATCCCAAAGCCCATCACATTTTCTTGATCCACAGAGTTAGACCTCGCTTTACAGCACAGTTACACATGCATTTGCATTGCTCCAAGTACTGTGGACTCACAGACAGGTTCTATTATTTGTTGTTCTACTTCTTCTATTACTTGCTCAGAAATCTAACACCCACAGGAAAAACCTATCACTAATCTCACTAAAAATAAAAGACAAAAACTCTGACGCTCCTCTTTCCAGTTCTCTAGTACACGCTGCATTTGCTCCAGGCAGAGGGTAAATGAAAACATCACCATGCATTCATCCAGGATGGCTCTGGCTCTCTGAACGTGCAAGTTATTTCAAACCACCTAAGAGTTTATTGCAGCCATCTGTCACATACTTCAAAAGTGTAAGAAAAGAAATACCTTTTACAGACACTTTTCTTTCAATAGAAAAAAACACGTTTGACAGACAGCAGTAATTTACCTGTGACTTCGCTCCTCACAGAGTCCAAGAGCCTCTTCCGCAGATTCTCTCCTCCTCCTCTCTTCCGCCAGTGTTTCTGGCAGCTGCGAGAGCGCCTGCTGCACCGAGTCGTGCTGTTGCTCAGTCTCTGCAAGCCTATGACAAAAGGAAATCCAAAATCAGTATTTTACATACTTCAAGAATTACTTCCGTCTTCTTTTTTGTTACGGAATGTTCTTTTTAGTGATCAACGCTTCATTAGAATGAGATGCTTTAGACTAGATCTTGAAATAAAAGTCACCAGTAAGTATGTATCTTTACAAAAACAAACCAGAAACATTACCAGATGAGAACAATTCAAGAATATGGCTAGGATTCATTTAATCCACTGTATAGCCACGGCTTTCCCTTTGCCCCCAAACACCTTAGGGGCATAGAAAAGCATTACTTTCGCACTTACAACACAGCTGTTAGGAAAACAATATTGCTAATACATGCTTGCAGTCCTGACCTTTTTCGGAGTTCATTTAGCTCCATGTTGTCTATTTCCACAACAACCGCACATCTTTCCTGTGGAGCTCCAGGGGGAACTTCTGCTCTAGTTTCATCCTAGAAAATATTAAAGGGGAAAAAAAAAGCCAGTCAATATCTTTCTACTTGCTAAAAATCTTTATTTCGACTAAAGAAGCCACAAGCACCACAAAGCAGTGGAGTAAACCAACCTTTGTGCCACTTCATCTTCTAATTTCCAGAGCTGCAATTTTCCAAACCTCTTTTCTAACGGAAAGTTGGTGAAGAATCCTGCCCGTGTGTGCTGCAGGACTTGAAGGACACGTGTACACTGCGTAACGCAGCCGTCTCTGAAGGGTGAGCAAAGCATCCACACAGCCACGTCGTCATTGATCACTGACCACAGTTTCGTCAGTAATGCAGCTGTTTGTTCATTTTTTACTTTACAGTTCTCCTTGTCTGACTTTAATTCTGTTTACACAAGAGTAAGGGTTGTTTTATGTATGTATCCATGTCCTGGGTTCGGCCAGGTCAGGGTTAATTTTCACTGGAATCCAGGAAGGGACACAGCCAGGCGGGCTGACCCAACCTGGCCAAGCAGAGCAGGGTATTCCATACCGTGTGCCCTCATGCTGGGTGCCGCTGGGGGGGAGCGGGGCGGCGGGAACTCGCTTGCAATTTCCAGTCTGAGCCAAGAGGGGTGTTTTGAAGAACACAAGTTTTACAGCACTCTAACTTTCAAATACACCAGACACCACCAATTGAGCAATATTTCTGTGTTGATACCAGCTCAGACTCACATGAGCTACTGAGGATCTCGGCTGTTGTTCTAAGTTACCTTTGAATTAATCTGCTGAAAGTACAGCTCCTTCTGGTGCATCTCCTGAAGACAGCGCTGCAGGTCATCTTGAAGCTGATTCTTCTCAGCTAAGACACGGGCAGTGCTGACAGACAACTTCTTCTCTATTTCTGCCACAGCCTGGACTTTCTTTAATAATTCACATTCTTTTACATCCAAGAGTTTGGACAGATTCTCATTTTCACTCATTAGCTCCTGCTTCTCTTTTTCCAACATATCGATACTTTTTTTCAGATATTCATCTGCTTTTATTTGCTCCGCCAATTTTTCATCTTTCCCTTCAAGATCTGCCTGCAATTGCTTATTAACTGAAGCCTTCTCTCGTGTCTCTATTTCCATCCTGTTCATTTAAGTATTTCATTTAACTGGTTATTAAGTTCTTTGCAACATGTCTCTCTGGCTTTCAGATCTCCAGTTAATTTAACTTTCGTCTCTTCATTTTGCTGCTCCAAAACCCCAAGTTTCTGCTCTAATGAAATAATGCACTCTTGTTTCTCCTGTAATTCTTTGGTAATTGTCTCCTCATGTTCAGTATGCTCTACATGCTTCCTAGATAACTCAGCCAACTCTTCATCTTTTTTAGCATTTTCCAAAACTAGTTTGTTGTACGAATCTTTAATTGATTTTAACTCATTTTCAAGTGTTTGTGCTTTAGTCTCTTTCTCTTTAAGCAAATTGTCCCATTTTTCCTTTAGAGCATTGTTTCCCTCAAGCTGAGATTTCAAATATTCACTTTCTTTTCTTTGTTCATCCTTAGTTTCTTGCAGCTTTTCAGATGATTTACTAATTTGTTCTTTCAGCAAAGTAATTTGTGACTCACACTCTGCAAGTATGTTATGGTATGCGACCTTGTTGGCTTTGAGTTCAGAACGGAGCTCCTTCATTGTACTGCTGGTCTCACTGCTTTGTCTTATTAATTCCTCATTTTCTTTGGTTTTAGCTTCATTCTCAACTCTCACTCTTTCTAGCTCCAGTCTCATTGTATTACTTTGCTCAGAAAGGACAGATATCTTCAGGCTTGCATCTCTGATATCGGCTGTTTGTACTTCTCTCAGGAAACGAGTTTCCCTTTCAGCCTTTGATAAAGCCTCTTCCATCCCTTCTATTTCTTCCTCTTTGCATTGCACTTGACGCTTCAGGACCATCACCTGTGCGGCACATTCTGTCATATTGCGAGACAGGACAGACACCTCCCTGTCTTTTTCTGCCACTGCTTCTTCAAGATTATCAATTTCTCTTTCGCGTTTCTGGAGATCTTGAAGAAGTTGAGATCTTTCCTCTAAATGGCTTGTATTTAATTTGTCAAGCTCTTCATTTGTCTGGTCCAGATCCAGCTGCATCGACTCTACCACGTCCTCTTTTTTCAAAGTCTAAACATCAAGAAAATAATGTTACCAGAATACTTCAAACATACGTTAGAGGGAGAATGGAAGTTACACTCCACATGTAGAACAGCTATCTAAGGTAATCAATCTGTACCCAACCGTACAGCCACAAGATAACCACGTTATTCTGTGGACTGTTTTAGCACACAGAAAGTTTAGTGTATGAAATTTTTAGCAGCCAATGCTGTTATTTTGCTGACATTTAAATGGGCCATGTTAAAAGAACAGCAAATTTCTTCTCTTACTTTATTTTAATGAGTTAGTTACCTTTTCCTTCAGTGTAGCAACTTTTTCTGTTAGATCCCTGATGACTCTTTTCTGCTCAGCGTTCTCCACTTCATAAACACTGCATTTCTTCAAGGCTTCATTCAGCTTAGTATTCAAAATAAAAGTCAATGTGATAGAAACGTATAGAATTGTATTAAAATTGTGATGTTACAGTTATAATATTAAATTTACCTAACACTGGAGTTTATGTTTTGAAATTCATAAACAAAGATAACTTAGCAACCCAAGCAAACATAACTACTTTCATGCAAAGCTCTGTGATGTGTCTAAGAAATCCTCACACCCAACTTCAAGCAACTACATGAAGCGAATAAAACTGTAAAGAAAGAGCAAAACCCTTCAGATACAGAAAACAGCAATATTGCTGCTGCGACACAAATAGGAACTTACGGCTAATGCTCACCAGTTCCAATCAATATTATTTCACAAGAACTTTAACTTACTTTTTGCTCAGTATGCACAGAATTTTCACCAAGCTCTTTGTTCAGAAGATCCTTTTCTTGAAGCAGTTGCCTCCAAGTTTCAATTTGCTCTAGTTTTTCTGTCGTGTTCAACAGCTTTTCTTCTTTTTCTCCAAGGGAAGTTTCAAGGAAGCTATTTCTGTCACTTCATCTAACAAGGAAATACATAGTTAGATATTTTGAACACAAAGCTCGCTTTAAGCTTTCTAGACTTATCAGCCCCAAACTAGGTTCGTAAAAGAATCATTATTTTTACACTTTCCATTTACACTTGCAACTACAAAAACAAGATTACTGCAACCTGAAGCAGGATCAACTCACACTTTGCAGGTGTTTTAAGAGATCATACTTCTCATCAGACGTCCAAGCTTGAAACAAAGAAAGCGAATCCTACACAGAGCTGTAAAGAACCTTCATCTTACCCTTTGAGCTGTTCATGCAAGCCAGAGATCAGAATGTGATGCTTTGCCGCATCTCGCGTTTGTTGGTTGCGTAACTGGGCAAGCTGAGTTTGCAAATGCTCATTCTCATTCTGCAACAAAAGAAGAGTGAAGCGGATTATCACGTACCAACACCCAGAACAGCACAAGATAACTGGAGTCACGAAAATCGGACTCTTCAGGAGATTTACATCCCACACGGTAACAGAGACCACTATTCTAGCACATGAGCAGATCATCAGTGCAGAACACAACACTGATACCAGCAGCTCAGATGTGATGTTAGTTCACATCGATGCAACTCACCTTGCAGAAACACCTCCTGCAGCAATGCTATGATAGCATGACCTGAAGGAGGACTGCTGTACACCCAAAGCAACACACACACTCACACTGTGTTAAGGCAGCTTACTTCTCTTAAGAGGGGAAGCTACTGCTTTGAAAAAATACTTTCCTCATTGCTTTGAAGACAGTACCAAACTTGCAATTTATTTTTGCCTGTTTTTTAAGGTTGAAGGAATGCAAAAATCTGCATATGGGGGATTGTGGAGAAAAGAAACAGGAAGCAAGCTGCATTCACACAGGTTTGTGATTTCTTTTTTTTGGGGGAGTGGGTGATTTTTTTTTTGGTTTGTTTGTTTTTTAAACACAGTGCACATCTCCTACTCTAGCCAGATACACCGAACCAATTCAAAAATAAAACCACAAAAAAAAACTGGCAACAACATCCAAAAACCAAAAGCAGAACATGTATCCAGACTCCACAGCAAATAGGACACAGAATCACACAGAATGGTCGGGGTTGGAAGGGACCTCTGTGGGTCATCTAGTCCAACGCTCCTGCCGAAGCAGGGTCACCTACAGCAGGCTGCACAGGACCGCGTCCAGGCGGCTCTTGAATATCTCCGGAGAAGGAGACTCCACAACCTCCCTGGGCAGCCTGTTCCAGTGCTCCGTCACCCTCAGAGGGAAGAAATTCTTCCTCACGTTCAGACGGAACTTCCTGTGCTTCAGTTTGTGCCCATTGCCCCTTGTCCTGTCGCTGGGCACCACTGAAAAGAGCTTGGCCCCATCGTCCTGACACCCACCCTGCAGACATTTCTAAGTATATATTAGGTCCCCTCGCAGCCTTCTCTTCTTCGGGCTGAACAAGCCCAGCTCCCCCAGCCTCTCCTCGTGGGAGAGATGTTCCAGTCCTCTCACCATCCTTGTAGCCCTCCGCTGGACTCTTTCCAGTAGCTCTTCATCTTTCTTGAACTGGGGAGCCCAGAACTGGACACAGTACTCCAGAGGAGGCCTCACTAGGGCAGTGTAGAGGGGAAGGAGAACCTCCCTCAACCTGCTGGCCACACTCTTCTTGATGCACCCCAGGATCCCATTGGCTTTCTTGGCAGCCAGGGCACACTGCTGGCTCATGGTTAACCTGGCAAACTTGTCACCTCTGATGAAAATACGCTAGCATTTTGGAGGAGGCAGAACACACCTGTACCGCCCTCAATAGCTGCCCTTCTTCATCTACACCAAACGTTACCTGTCTTGAAAGGCTTTGTTACAAGATTCTCAAATAATAATTAACATATCAGGTTGTCTTTCATCTTAAAATCATTAATTCTTTTTTATATTTGTGCAGCTTAACAGACAAAGAACTATGAGTAATGCACTGAACCTGAAGGAGTCTGAGGAAGAGAGCAGTTGTATCATTTAGTGAAAGTAAGGTTTACAAATTATCATAGTAACTCATCAATCAGGAAATACTAAAAAATAACCTTCCTCTTAAATATTTATTTCACTGTTCCTTTTGGTGCCTCCACTGAATACTTTTACAATATCAATAGATATCAAATTAATATCTGGTGTTTAGATTGTATACATATAAATAAGTATTAGTTATTACTTCACTTTTATATATTTGCACAGTTTCTTTTCTATAAATGTGTGTGTATATATGCACAGAAAAATAGTAATAATACACACACAGTTACAGAAAAGAAACTTGAGGGATGTAAGAAGAGGGACACTTCTGCCAGTAGTAACAAAATCTGTTTCGGGACCTTCTGACAAAGCCCCCCTAACAAACAATCATGAAAATCAGGTTGCCTTTTACTAGGTTTCTAAAACAAATAACAAATAACAAAGCTTACTTCCAAACAAGTTTCTCCCTGAGCTGAACAGAAGCAACAGGTTTCAACTTCAGAGCATAATCTAGCATGTGTACACCCTCTGCCAACAGAATGACGAAGCATAATGCCTTGACATGTTTTTGCTAGCTGCAAATGGGCATTTCTGTCTTACTGGAGGCTACGACTCCAAGAATATCAACAGAGAATAAAACGATTCTCTTCTATCATGAGGTTTTTACACAAACCCAAAAGCTCACCTGAAGAGTCTCCATTCTACCTTGAAGCTGCACTCTGTCTTCCAGATCCTGACAACGCTCTTCTAGAAGAAGAATTGGTTCCTGCAGTTGATTTCCTTCCATTTCCAACTCTTCAACCACACTCCGTAAACCTACTTCTGTCAAAGAAGAAAAATTATTTCAAGAAAGGCCTGCTAACATTCCTCAAGTCTAGAAATGGTTTCAGCTTTTTATTCACAATTCTCCCCAGTGTTGGGAACAAGCAGACCTCAACCATTTCCAGTGGAAGTGCCCGAGACCCTGCTTTTCCAAAAATTAGATGGCAAAAGTTCCCTCAGCTGCTGAAAAAACAAAATAAAGTTGCACAGCTCAAGAACTCGGAGAATCTGGCAGAAATATTCTCAACAATACTGTGGCTCATGTTACGTTAATCATAAGCTATCGATGTACTTGCAGGATCAGATCTTAAGCACTTGTTAATAAACAATTTAAACCGGTCTGTATCAAAGTTTGCAAGTGAGTCTGTTCCATTTCAACAGCGAGATATATTTGCAGCCTTTACCACTGATATAAAAACATTTGCATTGAAAAATAAGACTTTGATTTTTAAATTAAAAGCATACAGCAATGGAACACCATTCTGTTTTGTAACATAACTGTTACAGATTGGAAGCACAGTCCCAGGAACAAGACTCGTAACTGAAAAAACACATGGCCTTGCCACACAGGACATTTCACGGGCACCAAGGCTCAACCAACTCCAGCGTGCAGACGTATTTACGTTCTGCTTCTGAACCAAAACTAGGCAGCTCATCCAGCACGCACATGCTTTGAAATGAAAAGGAAGAAAATGCAAGCCAAAAAAATGCAACAAAGATTAGAATACACCACCAGTGGGTTGTTAGTTGAATTTGGAAACAAAAATAGACACAAAATACAGATGCTGTGCATGCTTTCATAAACTGTCTAGTCGCTATCACACCTGCGTTAGGTGAAGTGTACTCTGGCCACCAGTCTCCCATGTTTTCTCCTTCAGCTGAATCAGTGCTATCCAAGGTGACGTGCAATCCTTGAAAGCTTTGCTTTCCATCAAAGTTGTATTCTTCCTACGCGTAAAAAATGAGAATGAAGTTCAATTTAAAGAGGAAAAGAAGCAAGGGTAAAATACATATCCTGTTATTAAAAGCATAGTTTCAATTCTAAGTCCTAAAGCTCAGCAAGTGATTGAGGTGCCTGAATGTCAGCATACGGGAGCGCTGTGGACACTAGAGCAACCTGCCCAGCTTCTAGCTATTATTTCCAGAGAAGCCAAGCCTCCCACAGGTTTTGTGCGGTATCAGCCAGGACTTTTAAGACACCCCTATGTTTGGATACCTTCATTGGTCGCCTGATTTCTACAGTTAACAGGGTCCTCTGAATTTCAGGGTAAAGGATTGGAGTTCACTAAATTTAAGATTATTCTGCCAGTGGTATGTTCATGTGACAGTGACATCCTAATTCTTACAAAAGATCTTCATTTTCTCGTGTGTCTTACAGCACCACCTACCGAGAAGCAAACCTGAATGAACTGACACCACTTACTAATAAAAGTAAAGCTCCACCAACAGAGAGATTTATCAAGATTGTATCTAAACCAAAAAAAATGGCCTTAACACATGAAGAATGCACACAGCTTCAAGCATGCGAATTACTCCAGAGTGAAGCTCGTTATTGTTCAATGTAAAATTAAGTAGACTCCCTACTCAAGGAACAGAGAGGCGTGATGCCATTGGAATTTCTCGCCTTCTGGCTACACACCCGATCATTAAATTCACCAAAGTTTTCACTTATACAACCAATCTAAGTTCTTAAGCCCTTCGTGTATTTAACAAAAACCCCTAGTTTTATTAGCATAGAGGTAAAAATAAATTCTTATCTCTTTTAACCCACCTGAAGCTTGCTGCTGCTCCGATTGCTTTTTCTTCTTGCTTGCTGCAGCCTGCCCATTCCTTGAACTGTGGTCGGTTCCTCCTCCAGCTCCTGTTGCCCTGAGACTATGGCTGCATCAGAGCAGCCAGGAAAGAACCAGTCATCCTCAATCAGTTTTGTGCCACAGGAAGGCTATCACATTTACATCAGACACTACTACATAAAGAGAGACCAGGGACAGGCTGAAGTCCCTATCAATGACTGACAGCAACAAGATTAAAGAAGCAATCCATCGCGTTCACCTTGTGATTTCCCTCCAACATTACTACGTAGAACATCAGAATAAAGTCTGCACATCTCGCTAAGCAGCAGCAAACTGAAGTCTAACTTTACTTCTTCATCAGCTCTAAATGAAGACTTTATACAGGAGACTGGAAAGGGTGAGGTTATGCTGATACTCAAAAAAAAGCCAAACAATTCAAATGCCAAACTAGATCTCGTTTCAATTTACCAGGTTGAAATATACCTGATTTGTACGACAAAGGCATCCATCAGCTGAGACAACTGTGGTTTTTACAATCTGAACAATCACGTTAGTTTTTACGGAAATGACATACGTCCCTTTCAGCTTTAATTTTAGTATGAGCTACAAAGCTGGATCATTTGAGGAAGTCACAAGCATCTGTTACACTGCAAACCGGCATCAAACCATCTTACCGTAAATTAATCATACCATTCTTCTTAAGACAAAGATAAGAATCACTTTGAAATAAATACACTGAGTAAATTCAGAATATGAAAGCTTAGGTAGGCATTCTGTTCATTGTTAGAAATGATTTTTCATTTAAAGTACATTCCCATCTGTTTTGTGATAGGACAAAACACGTTTGGGGTAACAGATGAAGAAACAGACGGCTCATGCAAAGCAGACAGGACAGAACAGCCAGCGAAAAGACACGACAGTAAAGGTGGCTCCATACTAACTGAAAATTACATGAATCAGATGGTTACAAATTTAGCTTTCAATTTAACCACATCACTCCACGGTTGTTCTCACAGCATGCAAAATGCAGGGAACTTATGTCGATGCATCTGTGAGGTAAACACCAGAAACTATGAGGAGATTCAGCCCTGCTGGAAATAGTCAGCTTTCATCCCAGCTGTCCAACGATTACTTCTACCACGAATTTCATCAACACACAATTCTCTAACACCTACTAGACTTAAGTTCTTCCTGTGATATTTCAAAATTGCATACTTCACATGTTGTCACAAAAGACTAGAGGAAAAAAGTCAAAGAAAAAAATTAATGACCCTCTTAAAATGAGGACTGCTAAATTGGATTCTGCTTCTGGGTTTAATTACATTTTGGCTTTTGGCACTGTCACATTATCTGCATTCATTTTACACACCTTTGTTTCTTTTCAAGTATAGATTCTACAGGGATTTTTTTTTTTTTTTTATAAATTACACAAACCTCTTCAAAGACACAAAAATTAAAGAAAATTGCCACTGTCACATTCTCCTGCCATTCCAAGAGCTGATTCTGCAGTTCATCCACACTACCTGATTCACTGGCCTAACAAGAGAAATTGCATAGGAAAACATATTTACCAAATCCCACTGCAAATGTAAATAAAAAGTAGTAACATCCAGCAACCATAACAGCTAAATGTGACCAACGCTTCCAATGTGCCTTTGTCAGCTATCTTACAATTTTTGTAAACAGATATAATTTTTGCACTCTCACTAACGATATTTTGAATAAATTCACATAAACTCCTACCCAGGTTTATATCTGAGCTATGACACTGTGCTCACCAAAATGGCTTTTACAGGCTCTATTGTTTGTCTTTTTCTTTCTTTACTGTATCTAAACTAATTCCCTGTGTGCTACTGAATAGATGTGGTCACATTCAGGATCAAAAGTAGCATTTTTGTTACAGATAACATCAAATTATGTACAACACTGTTCATCTCAGTATGTCCCACATGGCAAAACGCAAACGCTGAGAGGTCAGGCACACTGCATTCAAACCTGAGATTTAGCTTCCAAGAGAGCTGAAGAGCTTGGTAACGTCAAGGAACCGATAACATCAAGGAATGGCTCCCCACTGCCACTTTTTTTTTTTTTTTTTTAAAGTATTATTTAACAAAACTGTTGTTGTTTGTCTTGGCCTGTTATTCAGCTGCTAACACCCAGAAACATTTCCCATTAAGTGCTCGAAACTTCAGCTATTTTTCAGTCAGGAAGAAAACCATAGTGTTTTTCCATGCTCTCATGCTAAGAAGTGTGCCAGACAGCTCACAGCACAAGTGAAAGTGATCTGCCAAGCAGTCATTTGTGCCCTGAATGATTCCAATAATCCAAAAATGCTACCAGCCATAGTATGTGCACATGTTTGCACCTTCAAACATAGCGCTACAAGAAAGAGGCGTCTGGCGGTTCTTCAGCTAGAATTCTGCACAACTCCTTTCACTGTTACACACAAGTTCCTCCGTGCCCAAACACCAGCCGCATCCTCAAACTCCTTCCTTGCATAAAACTTTCAGCTTCAATTATCGTCAGCACAAACCACCTACTGCTTCATTACTCTCATTTTGTCTGATCACCATATAGATCTTTACTCAACGATCATCCAAAATTAAAAATGGCATTTCTTAACTATTGAGATAAAAACACCACAGCCAAGACACCACCTTTTCCACCACACAATGGAAGTATTTTTAGTGTGTTTACTTACATTTTCCATATAGGTAGCATCTTTTCCTTGGAAACGCTATCTTTCTTTGCTTTGAATATTTTTAAGACTTCCAGTTTGCTCCTGGAACAAGCTACATTTCTCTTCACTGCCTCCAACTCTCTTGCTAAGGTTCTGAACTAGAATCTGCATGCTTTGGAGCGAGGATTCTTTAACAGCCAGCTCATTCTTTAGAATGCAAACCAAAAGACAATTAAAAGAAGGGACCCAGAAAAAAGATACAGTAATCATCATGAAGCTGACTCCTAGCCCTTCCCTCAGAGTTAGAGCAACATTCAACTCAAAGCTCAGATTTGGTTTGAATTGGAATGAAATTTGTCAGCACCTTCTGAAGTCGATACTAATACACACAAATGATACTGACAAAAGTAATAAAGAAATATAGATCTACTAACATAAATGAAAATAATCAGTAAAGAATTTGGATTCACGTGAAGAAGTGCAGAGGATTTGTGCTTCAGAGAAAGATGCACCGCATAACGCAGCAGAATTTGCTGATTCCTTGAAATCTCTATGGAGATTTTCTATTTCAGCTGCTAATATACCTTCAGTTCTTCATTGGGCACGAGTATTCCATTGGCAACACCACTTGATCCACACGCTGTCTGTAAATCCATGATGTAAGCATCTCTTTCAGCTCACTTCTTCTCTATCTCTGCCAGCGTGGCATCCGTTTCAGCCCCACGACAGCGCTGGGCCTCCAGTTCAACACTCTGAAAACAAAAAGACAGCACTGCTGGTCATGTATACTTCCACCATCTACAGCACAGAAGAACGGTTTAAATGTTTCCTTATTGCCTCTTTTAGGGTACTGAAAAAATTACAATCGCATTTCTGACCTGGTTCAGTTTTAACTGTAATCTTTAATTACTGAGCCTTTCTCTCTGAAATTCTGCAGCATTCACATTCCTGCCGCCTTCCAGTGTCAACAGCCACGTCCACAAAACCCATCACTGCACACAACAGCTACAAACCATAACACGAAATCATCCCTTGAAAGAAAGAGAGGGACGGGGAGCAGGACAGAGAAACGGAGAGAGAAAATAAGCGATGGGGAGCAGGGCAGAGCACTAGGAAGAGGAAAATAAGACAAGGCAGAGGACCGAGGAGCTCAGAGAGAAAGAAGGGTCGAAAGGAAACGCCAGAGAGGTAGAGAAATCAAGAAATACAGGGACGAGGAGCCTTGCAGAGACGGAGCACGAAAATGTAGGGATGGTGAGTGCGAAAGAGGGAGAGAGAGACGGGGGCAGGGGAGAAGATGAAGAAGAAAGGAGAGATAAAGATGGCAACGGAGCGCAGGGGACACAGACAGAGAGAGAAAAAGGAGAGTGAACAGGAAAAAAGGGACCGAGAAACAAAGAAAGGGTCAGATCTAGACAAAGAGACCGAGAAGGGGGCGAGGGGCGTGTGTGCAGGGAAACCCCAAAACAAACCAGCAAGGGGCTAGAGAACAGAGAGGGAGAGAAAGAGAAGAAAGGGCCATGAAGCAGGACAGAGAAGGAGAGAAAGGCAAAAAGGGAGAGCAAAAAGAGAGCCGGCTGGACAGGGAGATACAGCAAGAAACAACCAGACAGGCAGCAGGGCACAAAATAGAGACAGGGAGCCGGCTAGAGAAATTCTGGAGGGAGAAAAAGAGGGAGAGGGAGCAGGACACAAACACAGACAGAAGACAGGAGGTACAGGGAAAGGAAAAGGAAAAAGAAAAAGGAAAAAAAAAAAAAAAAAAAATCACAGCAGCGTGGGAGAGAGAAGGATCCAGGGGAGGGCCCGGGACGCAGAAGAGGGGCGACAGGGCCCCGAGGGCCCGCCACTCACGCAGCTCTTGCTCTCCGCGCTCCCGGGAGACTCTGCCGCTTCAGACGCTTCTCTCTCCTGCTCTCCTCCATTCCTCTTCCCTAACTCCGGTCGCTTGGCTGTCCCCCACCTAAGACAAAACGTCCATGTCTCGCAGCTCTTACGAGACAAGGCTCCCTACGCACGTAGCCGCGCTCCTGCGCTCCACAACCGGACCATGCTGCTGCTGGTGACACATACAGACCCTGCGGGGCACGCTGGCGGCCTGGCCTGCTGCGGGCTACCAAGACGGAGCCTTCCTCACCCGCACAGGCAGGCTCTCTCCTGCCTGCAGCCCCAGCCAGCTGCCAACCAGGTGACCTTCCATTTCTTCTTCTTCAGCCTTCTCGGGACTCTCCAGCTTCAGCCGCGCCACCTCCTGCCCGCAGCCACTCAGCGCTCCGCCTCTCCCTTTTCGCCCCCACGCCGCCAGCACAGCGAGGCCCGGCACACGCAGCCCACACAAGCCCGGAGCGGCCGCAGCCAACGGCATCCCCAGGCCACGAACGGACAAACGCGTCCTCAGCGCGGCCCCTGCCACACACAAACAAGCAGCGGCCACCGCCTTCAGGGAGGCCGAGGCACGCTCCAGGGCCAGCGTGCCGCCCGCACCACGGGCCTTGCGGGAGGCCGGGCGCTCCGGGACAGGCTTCAGGGGACGTGCTGCAGCTGGGGGCGGCTGCGCGGGGCGAGCGGGGCCGGGGGAGCGCTGCCGGCTTTGGGGGGTGTCCGCCTCCTTCCCCCCTTCCCTTCCGTCACCTCCCGCCTCTGGCCCCGGGGCTGCCCGCACCCGGCTCGCCTCCTGCAGCCTGCCGCAGCGGCCGGCTCCAAGCTTCCCGTCCCACCACCCTCGGGCACCCACCACGCACCCCCGCACCCGCCGGAGGGGAGCCCGCGCCTCACCGCTGGCCTCTCTGCTCCCCCGCCGCCCCGACACCCGACAACACACCGCCGCCAGGCTGCTCCGCCGCACCGCGCATGCGCCACGCGCCGACGGCGCGCCGGAGGGGACACACCCTGCGCCGAACGCCGGCCTGCAGTACCGCGTTGCGCCCACGCGGCGGCGCCAGCGGGTACGGCGGGTACAGCATCCTTATGGGGGTGCGTCCTCCTGGCTGGTAGAACAACTCTTACAAATGCACGAGAAAGGGAGGTGTAGAGCATAACTACTGTTCTCAGTCTCGGAAAACACCCATCACTGAAATGTTAGTCTCATTTTAGCATCAAAAATTAGAAGTAACTTGCTAATTTCTATGACATCCATACACCGTGGTTTTTTAACGGATGCAAGCAAGCCAAACCACCCTCAGAGGTGAATGAGCACAGGTGATGTGTAGAGGAACAGCACTACTTATCGCCGACAGGACGCGACAGAAGTATTTAAAAGCACTTGCGATGGACAATAGAGGAGCCAGCTTCCTCATACTCATCTTTGCTGACCCACATTTGCTGAAAAGTGGACAGAGACGCCAGTATTGAACCCCCAGTCCAGACAGAGTATTTACATTCTGCTGGTGCAATCATCCAGAAGAGAAGCACAATCTGTTGGAAATAAAGTGACAAGCAGCTAACACAGTAAACATCTCTTTGGAGGAAACAACTAGGTGAAACGCTTTTCATCATCAAAGCACAACTCCAATGAAGTAAAGCACCGAAGAGGTAGAAAGGCTGCCATATTTTGTCTTCCACCTTGAGTCGACAGAGCTGCTATAACGTTACTATGAACAGACAAATACCGCAGCCCGTTGAGAGATCTGCAGATGACCTACAACACAGCTACCAAAAATTTACAAACGTATACGAAAGAAAAGGAAAGGTTTGAAATATTTATCCAATTTGGTTGTAAATAAAGACCGCTGGAACAACACTGCACAGAACGGTCGGAGCATTTTTCTAATGATAAAGGAATTCTTTTACGTAAAAAGAATCCCAAACCCCAAAACACTGAGATACACTGGCACTGTGTATCTAGCTAAGCACTAGATGTGAAGCTAGAAGACCTCCCGCTGATTCCCGCCTGAGCCACTCAATTGCTCAAATACACTGCATGTACCCCTGCTCCTGCGTGCTCCCGTTTCCACGCCTGCCACTCCACGTCATGCCCGTGCAACATGTCGTCTGCTGCCTGACAAACATGGCCTCTCTATTTCACTACACATTGCCTTGCTCCAAGGCAAAAGGGTCCTTCCAAACAGCTAACAAGCCGCAGACTTTGCACGCTGCTTGGATTTTGGATTTATTCTTTCACCCTTTTCTCTGATAGCCAAGCCTTGAAGCCTACAATATCCCCTGTATCTTCTCAGGTTGGTCATGTTCCCTTTAGTATTTACAGCTCCATCTTCTCTAGGTTCATCCCTACCTATCTTGCTGTTCTGTGGTGTCTTTCAAGGAGCCCCTTTCTCCTTCTTAGCCCTATTTCACTGCGAAGCCCACAGGACTGTCTTCCTTAACTGTTCTTTCACATTTTCTCAGAATGACCTCAGAAACTCCCATGGCTTCAGCAACCATTTCTATTCCAGTACCTCTCCAATCCCTCTCTTCATTCTGCTTTGGCTGTTAGGAGGAAAAGAGGCATGAATTAAGCAGGCTGTCCGAGGGTCTCCTAACATCAGGGCCTGGGATGCAAGACCTGGACATTCCCTTGTGGACATTTGCATTTGACTATAGGATCTAACTTTCCAACAAAAGCTTCTTCTGGAAGCACAGGTGTGCAAAATTACCTGAATCTTCATAGCACTTGGAGCCACAGCGGTAATCTCTTTCTGTATACGATCGCCAATCCCAGGATACATCGTGGTTCCTCCAGAGAGGACGTTATTGGCATAGAGATCCTTACGGATGTCGATACCACATTTCAGAGTACTGTTGTAAGTGGTTACGTGGATACCTGCAGATTCCATCCCTGAGTGGAAAGAAGTTTCAACACATGTGATTTCTCTTTCTTCCCTTCTTTTTCTTACTGTTCAAATGAAAGGGAAGCTCAGTAGTCCAAGAAAATTCCAGGAAAAAAAACCTACGTGATGCTCAGGAGAGCATCTCGTGGTACTGTTCCTTGCTAAAGAAAAGGAACAGACCAGATAAAGTCCAAACTGTGTTCCCAGGACTGTAAGTACTAGACTTTTAAACTAGCTTAACACGCATATTTTGACAAAGATCTGTGATCCAGGAAGTCCCGATTTCCACCGCTACGTTTCTGACACCACTGTTGAACACCAACGCTGATCCTCGATACACTTCTGGCAGCCAAATCCCCCCACCTCCTAACGAGCATTTCTCCTGCTGATGTTCAAATGCAGAATATTTGAACATCACTCCTGCTGATGTTCAAATGCAGAACTTGGAGCTATATTAATGCTTCAATAGTTTGCTTTCTACACACAAACGCAGCTAGCTTTACCACTTCGTTTAATGGAAATCGTGCCAAACTGCCCGCAGTCATTTGGCTCACTCCTCACGAGTGGAATTTAAATTGAAAGTAGGAAATTTGTGTGAGGGCAGTACAAGTTACCATAGAAAGTGGCAGTCATCCACTGGATAGAATGGGAAATTTGACACTACAGATAAAACTACTGGAAAATCATGTACGGTTTCATTTTGTATGATTACATTACAGATTAATATAATCAAACAATAAACTGAAGCAGCATCTAGATATAAAACCCACATAAGCAGCACCGTGCAGTTATACATCAGCCAGTCGAGATAAAAAGCACGATCTTCTGACAGTACTCTAAATCATCACCTTAGAAACTCTACTGCACTTAGAAGAGGCTGAAATCATCTTACGATGCAGGTACCTCTAAACTGACAGGCGCCTTCTCATCCAGCAGCTGTAGCAGCAGTGTTCATCGCTTCTAAAGAGCTGATTAAGTCAATAGAAGCTGCGTGTTTCTATGGACATTTGAGAATCAGTACCTCAGTTCCTATAGCTGCAGGTTGTCTATACTTCCTACGAAATTCTTCTTTTCATTCTCTGTCAAGTCCCTAGAAAGAAAAGCCCTGTCTCACCTATGAAGGATGGCTGGAAGAGAGTTTCAGGGCATCAGAACCGCTCATTTCCAATGGTGATGACCTGTCCATCAGGAAGCTCATAGCTCTTTTCAAGTGAGGAGGAGGAAGCAGCAGTTGCCATTTCATTTTCAAAATCCAAAGCCACATAACCAAGCTTCTCCTTGACGTCTCTCACAATCTCCCGTTCCGCTGCAGACAGCCAACAAGATTTTAATCAACATACAGTACAACAGCCAGGACACAGACTTTCTCATGCACATTTCCCTGAGTTCACAGATTCACAGAATATTAGGGGTTGGAAGGGACCACTGTGGGTCATCTAGTCCAACCCTCCTGCTGAAGCAGGGTCACCTACAGCAGGCTGCACAGGACCGCATCCAGGCGGCTCTTGAATATCTCCGGAGAAGGAGACTCCACAGCCTCCCTGGGCAGCCTGTTCCAGTGCTCCGTCACCCTCAGAGGGAAGAAATTCTTCCTCACGTTCAGACGGAACTTCCTGTGCTTCAGTTTGTGCCCGTTGCCCCTTGCCCTGTCGCTGGGCACCACTGAAAAGAGCTTGGCCCCATCTTCCTGACACCCACCCTGCAGACATTTCTAAGTATATATTAGGTCCCCTCGCAGCCTTCTCTTCCTCAGGCTGAACAAGCCCAGCTCCCCCAGCCTCTCCTCGTGGGAGAGATCTTCCAGTCCCCTCACCATCCTTGTAGCCCTCCGCTGGACTCTTTCCAGTAGCTCCTCATCTTTCTTGAACTGGGGAGCCCAGAACTGGACACAGTACTCCAGAGGAGGCCTCACTAGGGCAGTGTAGAGGGGAAGGAGAACCTCCCTCAACCTGCTGGCCACGCTCTTCTTGACGCACCCCAGGATCCCATTGGCCTTCTTGGCAGCCAGGGCACACTGCTGGCTCATGGTTAACCTGGCAAACTTGTCACCTCTGATGAAAATACGCTAGCATTTTGGAGGAGGCAGAACACACCTGTACCGCCCTCAATAGCTGCCCTTCTTCATCTACACCAAACGTTACCTGTCTTGAAAGGCTTTGTTACAAGATTCTCAAATAATAATTAACATATCAGGTTGTCTTTCATCTTAAAATCATTAATTCTTTTTTATATTTGTGCAGCTTAACAGACAAAGAACTATGAGTAATGCACTGAACCTGAAGGAGTCTGAGGAAGAGAGCAGTTGTATCATTTAGCGAAAGTAAGGTTTACAAATTATCATAGTAACTCATCAATCAGGAAATACTAAAAAATAACCTTCCTCATAAATATTTATTTCACTGTTCCTTTTGGTGCCTCCATTGAATACTTTTACAATATCAATATATATCAAATTAATAGCTGGTGTTTAGATTGTATATATATAAATAAATGTTAGTTATTACTTAACTTTTATATATTTGCACAGTTTCTTTTCTATAAATGTGTGTGTATATATGCACAGAAAAATAATAATAATACACACACAGTTACAGAAAAGAAACTTGAGGGATGTAAGAAGAGGGACACTTCTGCCAGTAGTAACAAAATCTGTTTCAGGACCTTCTGACAAAGCCCCCCTAACAAACAATAATGAAAATCAGGTTGCCTTTTACTAGGTTTCTAAAACAAATAACAAATAACAAAGCTTACTTGCAAACAAGTTTCTCCCTGAGCTGAACAGAAGCAACAGGTTTCAACTTCAGAGCATAATCTAGCATGTGTACACCCTCTGCCAACAGAATGACGAAGCATAATGCCTTGACATGTTTTTGCTAGCTGCAAATGGGTATTTCTGTCTTACTGGAGGCTACGACTCCAAGAATATCAACAGAGAATAAAACGATTCTCTTCTATCATGAGGTTTTTACACAAACCGAAAAGCTCACCTGAAGAGTCTCCATTCTACCTTGAAGCTGCACTCTGTCTTCCAGATCCTGACAACGCTCTTCTAGAAGAAGAATTGGTTCCTGCAGTTGATTTCCTTCCATTTCCAACTCTTCAACCACACTCCGTAAACCTGCTTCTGTCAAAGAAGAAAAATTATTTCAAGAAAGGCCTGCTAACATTCCTCAAGTCTAGAAATGGTTTCAGCTTTTTATTCACAATTCTCCCCAGTGTTGGGAACAAGCAGACCTCAACCATTTCCAGTGGAAGTGCCCGAGACCCTGCTTTTCCAAAAATTAGATGGCAAAAGTGTAAAATTAAGTAGACTCCCTACTCAAGGAACAGAGAGGCGTGATGCCATTGGAATTTCTCGTCTTCTGGCTACACAGCTGATCATTAAATTTACCAAAGTTTTCACTTATACAACCAATCTAAGTTCTTAAGCCCTTCGTGTATTTAACAAAAACGTGCTGCAGCTGGGGCCGGCTGCGCGGGGCGAGAGGGGCCGGTGGAGCGCTGCCGGCTTGGGGGGGATGCCCGCCTCCTTCCCCCCTTCCCTTCCGTCACCGCCTGCCTCTGGCCCCGGGGCTGCCCGCACCCGGCTCGCCTCATGCAGCCTGCCGCAGCGGCCGGCTCCAAGCTTCCCGTCCCACCACCCTCGGGAAGCCACCACGCACCCCCGCACCCGCCGGAGGGGAGCCCCCGCCTCACCGCTGGCCTCTCTGCTCCCCCGCCGCCCCGACACCAGACCGCCGCCAGGCTGCTCCGCCGCACCGCGCATGCGCCACGCGCCGACGGCGCGCCGGAGGGGCCACACCATGCGTCGAACGCCTGCCTGCAGTACCGCGTTGCGTCCACGAGGCGGCGCCAGGGGGTACGGCGCGGCGTCCACGCCCAGCGCCGGCTCCGGGCAGGCCCCGACTCGCGGCTCCGACACGGCGCCGCACCCCCGCCGCTCCTTGCCCCCGACACGGACCCCGCCCTCCCGGGGGCTTTTCCCCGGGTCCCGCCGCTCCATCCACTTCCCCCCTACACCCCGCGCTCACCTTCTCCCTCGCTGCAGCCGCAACGCGGCTATGGCTCCGCTCCTCCTTCGGCTCCCATCGGGGCCGGCACGGCAGCACCGGGCCCTCTACCGGCAGAGGGAGGGGCCGTCGCCATCAGCCCCGCTGCCTGCACCTGGGGCTCTTCCGGCCCCGGCCCACGGCTGGAGCCCATGATACCGTCATTGGGCAAACACAAAGACTCTCTGAAGCCCTTTGGGCACTTCAGCAAGCAGCCAGGCGTTCCTTATTGCAGCGCCGGACACACAGGGCACGCCTCCTCCCAGCGCTCAAAGCACCTGCGCCACTCGAGCGGCAGTACCGTACTTTGCTCACCGGATGGCAGCAGCGAGCTCTTGGACATGGCGCCACCGCGCATTGGCGCCACCCGAGCCGCAGTACCGAACTTTGCTCACCGGGTGGCAGCAGCGAGCTCTTAGACACGGCGCCACCGCGCATTGGCGCCACCCGAGCCGCAGTACCGAACTTTGCTCACCGGGTGGCAGCAGCGAGCTCTTGGACACGGCGCCACCCGAGCCGCAGTACCGAACTTTGCTCACCGGGTGGCAGCAGCGAGCTCTTGGACACGGCGCCGCCCGAGCCGCAGTACCGAACTTTGCTCACCGGGTGGCAGCAGCGAGCTCTTCGACACGGCGCCGCCCGAGCCGCAGTACCGAACTTTGCTCACCGGGTGGCAGCAGCGATCGTACCGGCCCCTCCACGGCCACCCGGGCCACGGCAGCACCGGGCCCTCCACCGGCAGAGGGAGGGGCCGTCGCCATCAGCCCCGCTGCCCGCACCTGGGGCTCCCCCGGCCCACGGCTGGAGCCCGGCAGGAACAGGGGGCCGTCGCCCCAGCCCCACAGCCCGTCCCCTCCTCCCCTGGCCTCTGGCGCAGCCCCTCGTCCCGTGCAAACCAAGCACAAACGCAGCCGCCAGGGCAAAAGGGACCGCAGGTCTTTATTCAGTCACGCACCCAGCCAGTCCCGGGAGCCGCTCCGCCCCGGGGCTCGGGGCCCCCGACGCTCCCTCTGCCCCTCCGACACCTCGGCACTCCTTCCCGCAGCTGTGCCCGTTGCTCCAGCGGGGAACAGTCCGTCCGTCGCCTCCCGGAGCGACGCGCTGCTCGGCAGAGGCTGCCAAAAATGAGGAGCAGGGTGCAGGCCACTACAAGAGAGGAGAAAAGTGACAGGTGGCTGGACAGCGGCGGTGGAACGAGAAAGCACGAAGCAGGTAAAGGGACAGCGAGAGAAGGACGGGGACAGGCAGTCCCACAGAGACGGAGAAAGAAGCAGCAGCAAGAGAGGAAGAGCAGCAGCAGAAAGAAGAAGAGGGAGCAGGACACAGACCGAAAATGAAGAATGGGGAGCGGGAAGGAGATGCAAAAAAATCGCCTGCAGCATGACAGAGGAAAAAAGAATAGCGGCAGGGACCTGGACAAAGAGAGATGAGGAAATAGAATAGAATAGACATGGAGAAAGCAGTAGATCTGTGACGTGCTACGGAGCCGAGAAGGAAGGCCTCGAATCAAGGGACGAGGAGGCAGACAGAGAGCACCAAAGACAGCAAAAGTACTGACAGGCTACAGAGTAGGATGAAAGCAAAACTAGTAACCGGGAGCTGAACAGAAAGAGGGGAAGAAGGAAAAAAATGCCACAGGCTGCAAGGCAGAAAGAGGGAGGACCTAAAAGATGGGGACAAGTCAGAGACAGATGGAGAAAGAAGGTACACAAGAGCAGAAAAAAAAATAATCGTAGCAGTGGGGGAAAGAGAGGGAGCCGGGCAGGGCCCAGGATGCAGAAGAGGGGTGACAGGGCCCCGAGGGCCCAGGACTCACCGCAGCTCTCACTCTCGGTGCTGCCGGGAGACTTGGACACTTCAGATGTTTCTCTCTCCTTCTCTCTTCCCTTCTTCTTCCGCAACTCCAATCGTTTGGCTCTCCTCCACCTGAGAGAAAATGCATGTGGCTGTCTTAGAGCTCATACGAGACGTGGCTTCCTAGACAAGAAGCCTCAGGAACAGGACAGAGAAAAAGAGAGAATATGATGAGTGGGAAGCAGAACACAGGGATCGAGAGAGAACTTGAATCAGAGGAGTAAACAAGGCAGGAAAGAGAGATAAAGACAGGGAAGAAGCCACAAGAAAAGGGCCTTTCTGGCCTCTACTCGCACCCCCCGGCCTCCCTTTTTTTCTGGCCTCTACTCTCGCCCCCGGCCTCCCACCCCTTTCCGGCCTCCTTTTTTTTCCTGGCCTCTACTCCCCCCTCCTCGGCCACCCCCCCCCCCCACCTCCCACCCCTCGTCAGCCTCCTACCTCCCTTTTTGCTGGCCTCTACTTCATTCAGCTTCCCACCCCTCTGCAACCTCCTACCTCTTTCCAGCCTCCACTCCGCCCCCCCAGCTTCCCACCCTTTTTCAGCCTCCCACCCCTGTCCCACGCAGTGCAGGACACACTGACAGAGAGAGAAAAAGGACAGGCAACAGGAAGAAACGTACTAAGAAACAAAGAAAGGGTCAGACGAAGAAGGGGGTGGGTGGTCAGGGTTGGAACCCCAACACAAACCAGCAAGGGGCTAGAGGACAGACAGAGAGGAAGACAAGAACGGGCCGGGAAGCAGGAAGAGAAGGAGAGAAAGGCAAAAAGGGAGAGCCGGCTGCACAGGCAGGTACAGCAAGAAACGACCGGACAGGCAGCAGGATCGAGAAAGAGAGACAGAAAAACTGGGGACAGGAAGCAGGACAGAGGGACGGCGAGAGGAAACAAGGGCCAGGGAGCAGGACAGCGGTGGAAAAAGAGGCACTGGGGCAGTAGGACAGAAAGAGAAGGAAGAAAGGCCAGAAGAAGGACGGGGAATAACAGCGAAGGGAAAGAGAAGGACAAGGAGCAGGACAGATTGTCAGAGAAAGACAGGGACAGGGAGCGGGACAAGGTGATACTGAGAGAGAAAAAGGGGACAAGGAGGCAGGACAAAGTGAAAGACAGGCACAAGTAAGAGACGGGGGAGCAGGACAGAGACGGAGGGGGAAAAGCCTCAGCTGGGCAGCAGGAGAGAGAGGCGGAGAAGGGAAAAAACAGCACCGGGCTGAGGGACCCTGAGGGAGGAATTAAAAAAACAAACACAGGGAGCAGGACAAAATGACAGAGAGAGAGAAAAGGGACAGAGCAGGACAGCATTGGGGGGAGAAATGCCACCGTGACAGGCAGCGGGAGAGAGGTATGGAGAAAGAAAAAAAATACCGAGGAAGAGAGAAAGGAAACAAGGGACAGCGAGCTGCACAGGGGGATAGAGAAATAAAGGATGGGAGAGGGAATGGTGCAGAGAGAGAAAGGCAGAAAAAACAGCAAGAGGAAGCAGGGCAAAAGGACAGCAAGAGGAAAAAGGAAAGGGACAGGGAGCTGGACAGAGATGGGAAAAAAAGCAGCGGGGACACACGAAAAGAGACAGAAAGAGAAGGGCACAAAAGGATAGATGAGGACAGCGGCAGGATGGAGACGCAGAACAAAACCTGGGACGGTCAACCTGGGTGAGCGGGGAGCGGTCAGAGAGCTGGAGAAAGGAAAAACTCTGCTGTGGAGCAGCAGAGGGGGACGGAGAAAGAGAGAGAGGGACGGGGAGCAGGGCAGAGAAACGGAGAGAGAAAATAAACGATGGGGAGCAGGGCAGAGCACTAGGAAGAGGAAAATAAGACAAGGCAGAAGACCAAGGAGCTCAGAGAGAAAGAAGGGTCGAAAGGAAACGCCAGAGAGGTAGAGAAATCAAGAAATACAGGGACGAGGAGCCTTGCAGAGACGGAGCACGAAAATGTAGGGACGGTGAGCGCGAAAGAGGGAGAGAGAGACGGGGGCAGGGGGAGGAGATGAAGAAGAGAGATAAAGATGGCAACGGAGTGCAGGACACACAGACAGAGAGAGAAAAAGGACAGTGAACAGGAAAAAAGGGACCGAGAAACAAAGAAAGGGTCAGATCTAGACAAAGAGACCAAGAAGGGGGCGGGGGGGGGGGTGTGCAGGGAAACCCTAAAACAAACCAGCAAGGGGCTAGAGAACAGAGAGGGAGAGAAAGAGAAGAAAGGGCCATGAAGCAGGACAGAGAAGGAGAGAAAGGCAAAAAGGGAGAGCAAAAAGAGCCGGCTGGACAGGGAGGTACAGCAAGAAACGACCGGACAGCCAGCAGGACAGAGAAATAGAGACAGGGAGCCGGCTAGAGAAATTCTGGAGGGAGAAAAAGAGGGAGAGGGAGCAGGACACAAACACAGACAGAAGACGGGAGGTACAGGGAAAGGAAAAGAAAAGGAAAAAGAAAAATAAAGAAATCACAGCAGCGTGGGAGAGAGAAGGATCCAGGGGAGGGCCTGGGACGCAGAAGAGGGGCGACAGGGCCCCGAGGGCCCGCCACTCACCGCGGCTCTCGCTCTCCGCGCTGCCGGGAGACTCTGCCGCTTCAGATGCTTCTCTCTCCTGCTCTCCTCCATTCCTCTTCCGTAACCCCGGTCGCTTGGCTGTCCCCCACCTAAGACAAAACGTCCATGTCTCGCAGCTCTTATGAGACAAGGCTCCCCAGGCACGTAGCCTCGCTTGCTCTCGCGCTACGCGCAGGAACAGCACAGAGGGAAAGAGAGAGAGACAGAGAACGACGAGCGGGCAGCAGAACTGATGGATCAAGAGAGAAACTGAATCGGAGGAATAAAGAACACTGGAGGGAGACACAAGTAGAGCGAACAAGCCAGATGGACGGGGGCAGGAGACACACAGATCAGGCCAAAGAGGTGGAGAAAGTAAAATCGGTGATGGGCTGCAGGATGATAGAAAAGGCCATGGTTCAGCACAGAGGAGAACAACGGGACAGCAAGCCGGACAGGGGCATATAGCGAGAAACAAAGGGACAGGCAGCAGTATGGAGATACACAGACAAAGAGTTACGGGGAGGATGGAGGACAGAGAGAACAAGAGAAAAGGGACAGGGAGGGGGGCACAGATGGAGAAAGAAACATTGCAGAGAGAGAGAGGAAGAAAGCGACAGGGCAGAGGCAGAGAGGTAGAGAAAGGAAGCAAAAAGTAGCGACGAGTAAGAGGCCAGAGGGACAAGGAAAAGCCAGGAGGAAGGACAGAGTGAGAGAGAAAACAGGTGAGGGACACGACGCCAGACTGTGAAACAGAGAGCGCGACAGGGAGCAGGACGCTGGGACAGACAGCAAACGAGAGCAACAGAGAGAACGGCAGCGAGGCGGAGCACGAGAGAAAACAGGGACTGAGAGCAAGACCGAGGGGTGAAGCAATAAATAACGGGGCTGGGGAGCAGGACAGCAGAAGAGAGAGACAGAGAGGGGGACACATAGGACAACCGCAAACTGAGAGGGAGAAGGAGAAGAGCACAGAGGGTCACAGACAAAAAGAGAGGGACGGCAGCAAGAGAAAAACAAGACGAGGCAGAAGGACTGAGGAGCAGAGAGAAAAAGGGTACAGGCAAAAGGACAGAGATGCAGAAAACAAGGCAAGCCTGGAGCACAGGGCAAAACTGACAAGGACAGGGAGCGGGACAAAGGGATGGAGGAGTTAAAAACAGCGATGGGCCGCAGCACAGAGGAAGAGAGAAAAAGAGCCAGAAGAGCAAGGGAAGAAGAGTGACAGAAGGGTGTTGACAGGGACACGTACAAAGGGGGCTTGGGGGACACACACATCGGAAGGGTAGAAAGGAAAGGGAGGGATGGGGAGCAAGACAGCATGATAGAGCGAGACAGAGGGAGTGGAGTGCAAGGATACACAAAAGCAGAGGGACTGGGAAGAGGAAAGAACGTCAGGGAGAGAAAGGTGAGGGTGGGGAGCAGGGGAGAGAGAGGTGGAGAATGAAAAAACAGCCATGGTCAGAAGAACAGAAATGCAGAGAATAAAAAATTACTTCCAGGCAGCAGGACAGAGGGACAGAGCAAGAGGAAAAAAAAAAAAAAAAAACAACAGGGAGAAGGATGGGTAACACACAGCAGGACACTGCGACAGTGAGAGGACAGAATACACAGAGCAAGGCAGAGGAATGAAGAGAGAAAAAAAAAAAACAACCACCCAGCAAACAGAAAGGGAACCGGACAGAACTAGGCAGCAGGGCAGAGAGACGGAGAAAGAAAAAACAGGGACAAAGGGATAGAGAGGCAAAGAGAGGGATGGGGACCAGGACAGTGGGATACAAACAGGGAGTAGGACGCGAGATTGCAGAGAGAGAGGTCCAGGGAAGCAGGAAGAATGACAGAGAGAAAAAGGGGGGAGGGGGGTGGGGAGCAGGTCAGAGAGCTGGAGAAAGGAAAAACACTGCTGTGGAGCAGCAGAGGGGGACAGAGAAAGAAAGAGAGGGACGGATGGGGAGCAGGGCAGAGAAACGGAGAGAGAAAATAAGCGATGGGGAGCAGGGCAGAGCACTAGGAAGAGGAAAATAAGACAAGGGAGAAGACCGAGGAGCTCAGAGAGAAAGAAGGGTCGAAAGAAAACGCCAGAGAGGTAGAGAAATCAAGAAAAATAGAGACGAGGAGCCTTGCAGAGACAAAGCAAGACAGCGTAGGGCCGGTGAGCGCGAAAGAGGGAGAGAGAGGTGGGGGCAGGGGGAGGAGATGAAGAAGAAAGGAGAGACAAAGATGGCAACGGAGCGCAGGACACAGAGACAAAGAAAGGGTCAGATCTAGACAAAGAGACCCAGAAGGGGTGGGGTGGTGGGGGGGTGCCGGGGAGGGAACCCCAAAACAAACCAGCAAGGAGCTGGAGGACAGAGAGACAGAAGAAGAGAAGAAAGGACGAGGAAGCAGGACAGAGGAGGAGAGAAAGGCAAAAAGGGAGAGCCGGCTGGACAGGGAGGTCCAGCAAGAAACAACCAGACAGGCAGCAGGACAGAGAAACAGAAAAACTGGGGCTCAGGAAGCAGGACAGAGGGACAGCGAGAGGAAACAAGGGCCAGGGAGCAGGACAGCGGTGGAGAAAAAAGCACTGCGGCAGCAGGGTAGAAAGAGAAGGAAGAAAGGCCAGAAGAAGGATGGGGAATGATTGAGAAGGGAAAGTGAAGGACAAGGAGCAGGACAGATTGTCAGAGAAAGGGAGTGGGACAAGGTGATACTGAGAGAGAAAAAGGGGACAGGGAGGCAGGATAAAGAGAAAGACAGGCAAAAATAACAGACGGGGGAGCAGGACAGAGACGGAGGGGGAAAAGCCTCAGCTGGGCAGCAGGAGAGAGAGGCGGAGAAGGGAAAAAACAGCACCGGGCTGAGAGACCCTGAGAGAGGAATTAAAAAAACAGACACAGGGAGCAGGACAAAATGACAGAGAGAGAAAAGGGACAGAGCAGGACAGCACTGGCGGGGGCGGGGGGGGAAGTGACCGTGACAGGCAGTGGGAGAGAGGTATGGAGAAAGAAAAAAAATACCGAGGAAGAGAGAAAGGAAACAAGGGACAGCGAGCTGCACAGGGGGATAGAGAAATAAAGGATGGGAGAGGGAATGGTGCAGAGAGAGAAAGGCAGAAAAAACAGCAAGAGGAAGCAGGGCAAAAGGACAGCAAGAGGAGAAAGGAAAGGGACAGGAATCTGGACACAGATGGGAAAAAAGCAGCGGGGACACACGAAAAGAGACAGAAAGAGAAGAGCATAAAAGGATAGATCAGGACAGCGGCAGGATGGAGACGCAGAACAAAACCTGGGACGGTCAACCTGGGTGAGCGGGGAGCGGTCAGAGAGCCGGAGAAAGGAAAAACTCTGCTGTGGAGCAGCAGAGGGAGACGGAGAAAGAGAGAGAGGGACGGGGAGCAGGGCAGAGAAACCGAGAGAGAAAATAAACGATGGGGAGCAGGGCAGAGCACTAGGAAGAGGAAAATAAGACAAGGCAGAAGACCGAGGAGCTCAGAGAGAAAGAAAGGTCGAAAGGAAACGCCAGAGAGGTAGAGAAATCCAAGAAAAACAGGGACGAGGAGCCTTGCAGAGAAGGAGCAAGAAAGCGTACGGCCGGTGAGCGAGAGATGGGGGCATGGGGAGGAGATGAAGAAGAAAGGAGAGATAAAGATGGCAACGGAGTGCAGGACACACAGACAGAGAGAGAAAAAGGACAGTGAACAGGAAAAAAGGGACCGAGAAACAAAGAAAGGGTCAGATCTAGACAAAGAGACCAAGAAGGGGGCGGGGGGCGTGTGTGCAGGGAAACCCCAAAACAAACCAGCAAGGGGCTAGAGAACAGAGAGGGAGAGAAAGAGAAGAAAGGGCCATGAAGCAGGACAGAGAAGGAGAGAAAGGCAAAAAGGGAGAGCAAAAAGAGAGCCGGCTGGACAGGGAGGTACAGCAAGAAACGACCGGACAGGTAGCAGGACACAGAAATAGAGACAGGGAGCCGGCTAGAGAAATTCTGGAGGGAGAAAAAGAGGGAGAGGGAGCACAACACAAACACAGACAGAAGACGGGAGGTACAGGGAAAGGAAAAGAAAAGGAAAAAGAAAAAAACAAATAAAAAAAATATCACAGCAGCGTGGGAGAGAGAAGGATCCAGGGGAGGGCCCGGGACGCAGAAGAGGGGCGACAGGGCCCCGAGGGCCCGCCACTCACGCAGCTCTCGCTCTCCGCGCTCCCGGGAGACTCTGCCGCTTCAGACGCTTCTCTCTCCTGCTTTCCTCCATTCCTCTTCCCTAACTCCGGTCGCTTGGCTGTCCCCCACCTAAGACAAAACGTCCATGTCTCGCAGCTCTTACGAGACAAGGCTCCCTACGCACGTAGCCGCGCTCGCGCGCTCCACAACCGGACCATGCTGCTGCTGGTGACACATACAGACCCTGCGGGGCACGCTGGCGGCCTGGCCTGCTGCGGGCTACCAAGAGGGAGCCTTCCTCACCCGCACAGGCAGGCTCTCTCCTGCCTGCAGCCCCAGCCAGCTGGCCTTCCATTTCTTCTTCTTCCTTCAGCCTTCTCGGGACTCTCCAGCTTCAGCCGCGCCACCTCCTGCCCGCAGCCACTCAGCGCTCCGCCTCTCCCTTTTCGCCCCCACGCCGCCAGCACAGCGAGGCCCGGCACACGCAGCCCACACAAGCCCGGAGCGGGCGCAGCCAACGGCATCCCCAGGCCACGAACGGACAAACGCGTCCTCAGCGCGGCCCCTGCCACACACAAACAAGCAGCGGCCACCGCCTTCAGGGAGGCCGAGGCACGCTCCAGGGCCAGCGTGCCGCCCGCACCACGGGCCTTGCGGGAGGCCGGGCGCTCCGGGACAGGCTTCAGGGGACGTGCTGCAGCTCGGGGCGGCTGCGCGGGGCGACAGGGGCCGGTGGAGCGCTGCCGGCTTGGGGGGGATGCCCGCCTCCTTCCCCCCTTCCCTTCCGTCACCTCCCGCCTCTGGCCCCGGGGCTGCCCGCACCCGGCTCGCCTCCTGCAGCCTGCCGCAGCGGCCGGCTCCAAGCTTCCCGTCCCACCACCCTCGGGCACCCACCACGCACCCCCGCACCCGCCGGAGGGGAGCCCGCGCCTCACCGCTGGCCTCTCTGCTCCCCCGCCGCCCCGACACCCGACAACACACCGCCGCCAGGCTGCTCCGCCGCACCGCGCATGCGCCACGAGCCGACGGCGCGCCGGAGGGGACACACCCCGCGCCGAACGCCGGCCTGCAGTACCGCGTGGCGCCCACGCGGCGGCGCCAGCGGGTACGGCGGGTACAGCATCCTTATGGGGGTGCGTCCTCCTGGCTGGTAGCACAACTCTTACAAATGCACGAGAAAGGGAGGTGTAGAGCATAACTACTGTTCTCAGTCTCGGAAAACACCCATCACTGAAATGTTAGTCTCATTTTAGCATCAAAAATTAGAAGTAACTTGCTAATTTCTATGACATCCATCCACCGTGGTTTTTTAACAGATGCAAGCAAGCCAAACCACCCTCAGAGGTGAATGAGCACGGGTGATGTGTAGAGGAACAGCACTACTTATCGCCGACAGGACGCGACAGAAGTATTTAAAAGCACTTGCGATGGACAATAGAGGGGCCAGCTTCCTCATATTCATCTTTGCTGACCCACATTTGCTGAAAAGTGGACAGAGACGCCAGTATTGAACCCCCAGTCCAGACAGAGTATTTACATTCAGGTGGTGCAATCATCCAGAAGAGAAGCACAATCTGTTGGAAATAAAGTGACAAGCAGCTAACACAGTAAACATCTCTTTGGAGGAAACAACTAGGTGAAACGCTTTTCATCATCAAAGCACAACTCCAATGAAGTAAAGCACCGAAGAGGTAGAAAGGCTGCCATATTTTGTCTTCCACCTTGAGTCGACAGAGCTGCTATAATGTTACTATGAACAGACAAATACCGCAGCCCGTGAGAGATCTGCAGATGGCCTACAACACAGCTACCAAAAATTTACAAACGTATACGAAAGAAAAGGAAAGGTTTGAAATATTTATCCAATTTGGTTGTAAATAAAGACCGCTGGAACAACACTGCACAGAACGGTCGGAGCATTTTTCTAATGATAAAGGAATTCTTTTACGTAAAAAGAATCCCAAACCCCAAAACACTGAGATACACTGGCATTGTGTATCTAGCTAAGCACTAGATGTGAAGCTAGAAGACCTCCCGCTGATTCCCGCCTGAGCCACTCAATTGCTCAAATACACTGCATGTACCCCTGCTCCTGCGTGCTCCCGTTTCCACGCCTGCCACTCCACGTCATGCCCGTGCAACATGTCGTCTGCTGCCTGACAAACATGGCCTCTCTATTTCACTACACATTGCCTTGCTCCAAGGCAAAAGGGTCCTTCCAAACAGCTAACAAGCCGCAGACTTTGCACGCTGCTTGGATTTTGGATTTATTCTTTCACCCTTTTCTCTGATAGCCAAGCCTTGAAGCCTACAATATCCCCTGTATCTTCTCAGGTTGGTCATGTTCCCTTTAGTATTTACAGCTCCATCTTCTCTAGGTTCATCCCTACCTATCTTGCTGTTCTGTGGTGTCTTTCAAGGAGCCCCTTTCTCCTTCTTAGCCCTATTTCACTGCGAAGCCCACAGGACTGTCTTCCTTAACTGTTCTTTCACATTTTCTCAAAATGACCTCAGAAACTCCCATGGCTTCAGCAACCATTTCTATTCCAGTACCTCTCCAATCCCTCTCTTCATTCTGCTTTGGCTGTTAGGAGGAAAAGAGGCATGAATTAAGCAGGCTGTCCGAGGGTCTCCTAACATCAGGGCCTGGGATGCAAGACCTGCACATTCCCTTGTGGACATTTGCATTTGACTATAGGATCTAACTTTCCAACAAAAGCTTCTTCTGGAACCGCAGGTGTGCAAAATTACCTGAATCTTCATAGCACTTGGAGCCAAAGCGGTAATCTCTTTCTGCATACGAGCGCCAATCCCAGGATACATCGTGGTTCCTCCAGAGAGGACGTTATTGGCATAGAGATCCTTACGGATGTCGATATCACATTTCAGAGTACTGTTGTAAGTGGTTACGTGGACACCTGCAGATTCCATCCCTGAGTGGAAAGAAGTTTCAACACATGTGATTTCTCTTTCTTCCCTTCTTTTTCTTACTGTTCAAATGAAAGGGAAGCTCAGTAGTCCAAGAGAATTCCAGGAAAAAAAACCTACGTGATGCTCAGGAGAGCATCTCGTGGTACTGTTCCTTGCTAAAGAAAAGGAACAGACCAGATAAAGTCCAAACTGTGTTCCCAGGACTGTAAGTACTAGACTTTTAAACTAGCTTAACACGCATATTTTGACAAAGATCTGTGATCCAGGAAGTCCCGATTTCCACCGCTACGTTTCTGACACCACTGTTGAACACCAACGCTGATCCTCGATACACTTCTGGCAGCCAAATCCCCCCACCTCCTAACGAGCATTTCTCCCGCTGATGTTCAAATGCAGAGTATTTGAACATCGCTCCTGCTGATGTTCAAATGCAGAACTTGGAGCTATATTAATGCTTCAATAGTTTGCTTTCTACACACAAACGCAGCTAGCTTTACCACTTCGTTTAATGGAAATCGTGCCAAATTGCCCGCAGTCATTTTGCTCACTCCTCACGAGTGGAATTTAAATTGAAAGTAGGAAATTTGTGTGAGGGCAGTACAAGTTACCATAGAAAGTGGCAGTCATCCACTGGATAGAATGGGAAATTTGACACTACAGATAAAACTACTGCAAAATAACGTGCGATTTCATTTTGTATGATTACATTACAGATTAATATAATCAAACAATAAACCGAAGCAGCATCTAGATATAAAACCCACATAAGCAGCACCGTGCAGTTATACATCAGCCAGTCGAGATAAAAAGCACGATCTTCTGACAGTACTCTAAATCATCACCTTAGAAACTCTACTGCACTTGGAAGAGGCTGAAATCATCTTACGATGCAGGTACCTCTAAACTGACATTTTCAAAATCCAAAGCCACATAACAAAGCTTCTCCTTGATGTCTCTCACAATGTCCCGTTCCGCTGCAGACAGCCAACAAGATTTTAATCAACATACAGTACAACAGCCAGGACACAGACTTTCTCATGCACATTTCCCTGAGTTCATGATGGTCGTGTGGTTCATTGGCCCTCTCTCTTGTCTCAGCAACATTACTTTCCCTTTGGATTACCAGATTTCCCTCATCGGCAAGTAACAGATATATTGTACTACAGAATACTGCAAAGATTAATGTTTACATGTCTATGTCACAAAACCTTGACCAGATCTCCCGAGGGTCACCCATTGCCAGCTACTAACTTTGTTCCTTTCTCTGTGGAAGAGGTATAATCAAAACACAACAACCCGTTCAATTTGCCAGTAACTCAGGATTCCCAAACGCGGTGGCATCCTTGTCCTTGATGCTCAACAAACACGCTGAAAGCCAAAGCCAGGAGCATCCCATTAGCTAACAGGAACTGTTTTTCCCAGGCCAACCTAGTGACAGGCATTTTGATGCATCTCACCAGGTACAGGCTTCCTGCATAAGATGACAAGTAACAGAGCAAACATATGCAAAGCATACCCAAAGCCCAGCTCATTACCAGTGGTGACAAACGAGTAGCCTCTCTCTGTCAGAATTTTCATTGAGTTAGTCAGTCAGGTATCTGCCCACCAGATCCAGTCTCATGATGGGGGCAAGGCATAGCCCTCATAGACAGGCACATTGTGCATGACACCATCTCCAGAATCCAAAACTACTCCTGGAAAGTCAAAGAAAAGGAAAAGCTGGTTATTGCTCACCGACACAGGGTCTCCACATACTCCGTATTCTCAACCGTGACACGCAACAACAAAGACGCTCACGTGACGATTGCTTCTGTCATTGCTGTAACTGAAGAGCTGCTCACGTGAGATGAAATTGTTGGCACAAACTAAGCATTTTGAGGAAAAAAAGACGTGTAACGTTCAGCAATTTGATTGTATTGCTCTTGCTGAACGGATGCTAGCAATTGTGATCTTACACGTACGCGGAGACAACTTCACTTCAGACAACCCCTAGCGCTTTACAGACATGAAACAACGTACAAACTGTAAATAAACTTCTATCTATAAAATCAAAACTTGGAATCTGCCATTAAAATAAACCACCTCATTAGGGAAAAGATAACAAGAGTTTATCTGTGCACAGCCATGTCACTTCTATTCTTGGATAGGAAATGAAGTACATGTTTTCCACTCAAAATGAATAAGGCATTTCTGATACCAAACATGCATACAAATAGTTGATTTTTGAACACAAAACAAGTATTTATGACAACTGTAATTCCTGTAAGCTGGCGATCTTTTTATACAAAATTATATGGTGGCATCAGGCTAGAGAGGCAGATGGCATTTTGATTTTTTTCAAAGTATACAAAGACTCAAGGGTTGCTAAGAAGTAATTTATCGTCTTAATGCTTGATCAGGCTCTAAACAGCAATAAGAAGAGACCTCCATGCTAATTCTAATGATCGCTTAACAGCAGTCATGATTGTGTCATCAAAAGTCATCACTGATTTCAATGAAACTTTTTCATTTAGCTACCGATTGGGGTGTTTTTTCTTACTGGGAATGGAGCTTAACAATAGAGATATGTCTAAACTAAGAAGGAACCATGGGTTTGGCACAATCTAGTTAAGCCAGAGCCTCTTCTCCATCCTGTGCAATTAAGGGCAGTATCAAACTATCATCTTTCATCTGTTGATACAGCTGAGCTGCGGTCACCTGAGCTTTTGAAAGACACAGATCTACACCCATACCTGCCGTGAAGTTGGAAAAAACCAAAGAGGTACTTGCACAGCACGGTGGGAAGTGTTCAGTTGCCATATGGCCACCAGTTCCTCTCAACACACAGCTGGGTGCACCACAATCGACGTCTGTCTGTGTGGGCGCACGTGCACGCACATCCACGGGAGGAGGACAGGTGGAAAACACGACTCCCAGAAAGACTCACCAGTCGTTCTTCCAAATGCATACAGAGACAGCACCGCCTGAATTGCTGCGTACCTGGCTGGCACATTGAACGTCTCAAACATAATCTGGAATTAAGGATTTGAAAACCTTTAGGATCTACACTCAAAAGTATCTGAAGGACAGTAATTTTTTTTTTTTTTCCCAGTAAATACTGCCAGTTACTACTCCTGAGTCCCCTCCTGAACCGTGGTTCTTCTGTGAACAGCACGCTATGTTTTCTCTAGGATTTCACGAAAAATCACAGAAGTCAGCGGGTACCTTTCCATTAACCTCAGACTACGTCAGATTTTTAATGATAATATTAACTGAAGATGACACCCTGGGAGAACTTTTTTTACCCTGATGGCAGGACTGCATGAATGCAGCAATCTGAGGTATGTACGTATACACACACACACCTATTTAAAAGATTTATAGAAGACGCAGATGGAAGAAACCACGAGGAATAATCTGTCTGTTCCCATCTCAAGGAGGAATCAGCCATTCCTGACACAGTACGATTGCCTCTTTAGGCCGTCGAGGAGAGCGAATGATTTTGCTTTTCCTTCTCTGGCAACTTGACTCGATAAGGAAGAGTACTTCAGAAACAGGAAAGAAAGACAGCACTTCTCCAGCAAAGTTCTGGTCCCTAAAACCACAAAAATGTATGAAGCATCATTTTTGCAATTAATGCAACAATGCACTTGACATCTGACGGCATTACAGTTCTACCCGAGTGCTATAGGCACGGGCCAGGTGCCACCAGTGTCGGAGTCTGCCCTGCAACCAGCTCATGCTGTCCCATTTGTGGGGTTTAAGACATCGTGGGCTCTTCAGAGGATCCCTGCAAGAACACCCTGGAGATTTACAAACCAGGTTTCCTCACAGCAGGAACGTTTGGGGTTTTAAAGTTTGAGCTGCTTCAAGTTCCCGGTGTTCGATCCTTTCCCGTGTGCTTTACGAAGCAAGGCTGTGCCATAGGACCGACCCCAACGCTCTCAGATGAAATGGAAGCAGAATTTGACAGTACAACATTATTTAAGGTAAGAACAATCATTTTAGTTCTTGTTGATGTGCCTCTAACCGGAAGATTCTTTTTCACGTCAGGAAGCAGAATGATTTGATCGTATAAAATCATTAACAGCATTCATATAGCAATGTTTAACCATTAGTTCGAGTAGCTGGTCTTCTTCAACATTCATTCACGTTGCCATGAATCGTTATTTTTCTTCTAAAACCCTCAGGAAAAGGCTTTTAGAATGCAGTAGACCACCTACTTACCAGCAGCAGCCAACATTACAGAACTGTACCCAGACTCTGACTCCGTCAACGCAAGCCAGAAAGAAACTCCGTTCCCAAGTACCTCAGAAACGACATCGGAGGAGATACCGGAACTTAGGAGCAGAGAATTTTAAAAAGAGAAATGCTACAAAGCTTGGAGAGCTCAGCATCGCTCCTTGGCTCTGAAGAAAGCTGGACGGGACCAAGGTGTTCAGTCCTCCACGGTAAGAAATCATCTTGCCACTCGGTCGTGCACACAGCGTTTCACACCCAGCTTCCCGGGTAATGCTTGGGTCAGTACGGGCGCACTCAGAGAGACAAAATTCACAGGGAAAGCCCAGCACATCTGTGCAAGTTGCCGCTGCTTACACTTTTACTCACTATTGCTTAGATGCCAGAGAAGCAACTGACATTCATAAAATTAATGGTTGAATTCATGGTTGAATGTGGTTTTATTTAGAACAAATTGCCCCTGCAACCACACAGTCAGACCCCAGTTACCTTACACCAGGAGACTCTCTGGAATGCCTTCAAAGCCTGAAGCAAACAGCAGCCAAGTCCAGGAAGAAGTCTGTAGATCCCCAGAAGGTCTCAGACCAGCCGAAGCAAAAGCATTAAAATCGTGAGCTGTAACATGGAAAGAACTCTCGGGGCGACACTTACCCAGGAAAAGGTGACGATTTGTAAAAGCCTCTTTGTAAATGACATGATCTCACCTCCCATTACATTTATATCAGCTTCTGGAATGGAGTTCAGAGTATCTACACAGTTCAAGCCATTTTTTGAAACCTTATTTTTCCGTTTCTGCTTATCACAGTGACAGCAGAAAGGGTTGGATAAATCAGGGCAGAATTGCCAACACCTCTGGAGCCTTTCCCGCTCGCTAACCTGCTGTGCCTCATGCCAGAGGGTCACTCTCTCCCCTGAAGACAAGAATCCCTCACGCGAGCCCAGTAAGACTGCAAGGATTTGTAGGTCCGCTGTTGTCACTGCAAAGTGTTCTGCTCCACTCTCAAACAATTAGTTAAGAATAGCTTGTTATCATGCTGTTAACAGCCATCTTCAGGCTGGAAAGGGAAAAGTCTTACCATGTACAGTCCTCATGTTTCAACTGTACTTGCGCGTTTGCGTGGCGCACAGACTGAAGATAGCTGACTTCTCTCCGTGTTTGGGTGACGGCATGGCTGAAAACAGGCACCGAATCAGCAATCAGCCCTTCAGAAGAGACAAGCCGTTACCATTTTACAAAAAAAAAAAGACAGCAGTTGTATAGGGAAAGATTGAATTTCTATAGATAAAACCTTTGCCAGGCTAAGAAACATTCTAGAACCGCCAGAAGAAGAAAGTTCACAGGATTTACCTCCAGCGGTAACTCCGGCTGGCAGCATCTCCCATTCCACATGACAAACAGAAGTGAAGCAGAACATCAGATACAATGTGGTACACGTTAACTCTGCAAATGGAAATCCCAACCAACCCCCCTTTCTTACCTGCCCTGTGACCGCGCAGCAGGCCTCGCGTACAAGCATCCTCGCACCTGAAGCGGGTAATTCGATTCACTGACATCTGCTCAAAGTCAGCCTTGTCCCTGCCCATCGGTAAAACCGATGGAACCCTTCCATTTCCATACTCATTAAATTTTTCTTGTCCCATGAGATTTTTAAGGATTTTAGTCTAGCACAGAGGAAATCAAACGGCTACTCCTTTTTGTGACCTTATGTCTACTCCTTCAGACTTGCTTTGTTTTGGTTGTACCTCCATTTCACACAGACGTGAATGGAAATGCAGAGAGAATAAACACCAACAAACAACAGTACAGGGTGTAAAAACAAGACTCGAGCTTCCAGTGGCCATCGTCTTCACAAATCAGCTACTTTTTCAATCAGCCAAGTAGTTGTGCAGTTTCAGAGAACACTGTCACAAAACTTGGATGTATTACTACGCAAGGCGAAACGCTCTATTACGTGTCTACAGAAACTGAATGCAAATCCTCCGCTTCTTACAGCCTCTTAGTTGAAAACCCGCCCTCTATTCGTTTGTACCTGGACGCCACGTATGTCAAATACGTAAGGTTGTGTCTTTATAAGCCTCAATTTCACGTGTTGAGCAGCTGAGAAACATTTTGCCCCAAAGAAATGCAATAACTAAACCCACCAACAAGTGCAAGTGAATAAAAAAAATAAAAGCCAAAACAAACAAACAAAAAATACCCAAGACAAGCTACAGAAATTGCACCTTCAAACAACAGTAAAGGATCAAGAAGCTGAAGACATTTCTTCACGTCATCTCATTTTTGGATCTTTAATCATCACCTGAACTCACTACCACACACATGTCTGTGCACCTTGTCAGAGCCATTACAAACTGGGCGGCCAAAGAACAACCAACTTAAATCTTTTATTTTCAGCCAAATAAAAAAAGAAAAAAATCGAGCTCTTCCTTTATTGCACTCTATAACAATTCTTGTCACAACCAAGAAGCCAATAAACAGCAAAAGCTGAATATTCCTTTAAAATCCATAGTTTAACTCTTAAAATAAAATTTATATAGAAAAGATATCATTTACAACCCATTCAGTAGTAATCAATCATTATGTACTCACAAACCATATTCAATAACTCGGATGCAGCAGTTTCTTTGTAGGGCAGAGGGGAATGTTTTTCTCCTTAGCAAATATAATATCCCACTGTTAAAGAGCAATTCAAGTCAACTTTGGAGCAACTGTGATATACACAAATTTCTTTTTGTGATAGACACAAATTTATTTGGAGAAGCGTAAGATTCATTTGGGGTAACAAGAATATATACGACTGTGTCCAGTGCATAGCTTAACTGCATCATGTGAAACGTCCATTACCTTGAACTGGCACACCATTACCGAAAGGGAAATAATTTACGCAGCAAATGCAGTGTATTCAGAGAACACCAGTGAGTCACAATAAAACAACACACAATAAAACAGCAAGATGTATTGTAACTAGATACGTGAGGAATCAAAACCAGGATTTGGCTCTGGCCGTCAGCAGCTTACAACAGTAAAGACTTCGCCCTCGGAGCAATCTTCTGAAGGAAAGGGCTGCTCCTTTCATCTGGTTAGGAAACAAAAAATTTCAAGTAAGCAGTCATAAGTACAGGTAAGATGCTTCACTGCAACTTAGATTGCCGAGGCACTATAAACCTTTTGCCTCTGATGCAGCAACGGATGCCACAGCACAGCTTGTAAGCGTAAAAGATTCAAAGCCCAAAGAAAACAGCGTTAATCAATGGGGAGAGGAATGGATACAAGATATTTGTGTATTATGCAATTACATATGCACACGAGAAGTGAAAATGCATAATTATATGCATACACATTTTATTTAATGGCTGCATGTGTCATATAAATAGGATCAGTCATATTTTCATTTGGACATAGGTAAAGTGTTTTATGGCACGGTTTACACAGCTGCCTGTATTTGATTCTGATTCACCATCCACAACCCAAACAGAAAGAAATTAAGGACTTTTTCTTTCAGTAAAGTGTAGTTTCAGAAGCAGTTTGCTGCTTTGAATGGCTGTCTCTACGGCCCCCCCCATCCTCGTGATACCTAACACAGTAAGAGGGTACTTCACACTCAGATTTTCAGAGAAAAGGCAGATTAGACACGTAGCTGCTTCGTGCCAGTGCTTACGTATAAAGAGGACAACGCAAAATCAGTGACTCCCAGTCACTCACAAGGGAAATCCACACTCCAAGAATGTGCGACAGTTGAAAGAAAGGTATAGCAGAGGGAAGACAGGAAAAAGAAAGGAGCAGCATGAGGGCGATCACGAGCTGCACTGTCTTCAACCCAGTCTATAACTAGCAGTACACGGTGTACACACCACTTTTAAGTATCTCATCATTCAGGAGCTTTAAAAGCTTTCACTTACCTTTCGCACAATAACATGTTCACCAGGACTCAGGATTAAGGCTTCTCTTTCCTCCTCGGTTTCCATCTGAAGAGCGTATTCGCTAGCTACAGACCTGTAACCGCTTACTTCACATCTACAGAAAAATTACAGGGAGACAGCGGAGCACTGAATTAGCTACTCTTGTAAAGTACTGAATTCACAAAAGAAACATTGTTTTGTATACTTACATTACTGGTGAAAGGTCTCCACAAAAAGCAGGAAGACTTAGTTGATGTTGCCAGGCCCTTTTCAGTCTCGATTTGCAATCTACTCTCAGGGTGTTTCCTTTATTCAGAATAAGCCCCATCATCGCTACCTGACTGAATGGTGCTTTTCAGATGATGGCAGTGATGGACACTTTATGTAGGCAGATGGACGATGGTATTTTAAATCTAAACAGTGGCTGCACTAAAGCTGTTAGATGTGAATTCTTTTTCTAACTTGGAAAAAGAGAAATATCACTGACTATCGAGTCCAAAATCTGAAGCAAGAAATTAAATTTAAAAAAATAATCCCAAAGCCCATCACATTTTCTTCATCCACAGAGTTAGACCTCGCTTTATAGCACAGTTACACATGCATTTGCATTGCTCCAAGTACTGTGGACTCACAGACAGGTTCTATTATTTGTTGTTCTACTTCTTCTATTACTTGCTCAGAAATCTAACACCCACAGGAAAAACCTATCACTAATCTCACTAAAAATAAAAGACAAAAACTCTGACGCTCCTCTTTCCAGTTCTCTAGTACGCGCTGCATTTACTCCAGGCAGAGGGTAAATGAAAACATCACCATGCATTCATCCAGGATGGCTCTGGCTCTCTGAACGTGCAAGTTATTTCCAACCACCTAAGAGTTTATTGCAGCCATCTGTCACATACTTCAAAAGTGTAAGAAAAGAAATACCTTTTACAGACACTTTTCTTTCAACAGAAAAAAACACGTTTGACAGACAGCAGTAATTTACCTGTGACTTCGCTCCTCACAGAGTCCAAGAGCCTCTTCCGCAGATTCTCTCCTCCTCCTCTCTTCCGCCAGTGTTTCTGGCAGCTGCGAGAGCGCCTGCTGCACCGAGTCGTGCTGTTGCTCAGTCTCTGCAAGCCTATGACAAAAGGAAATCCAAAATCAGTATTTTACATACTTCAAGAATTACTTCCGTCTTCTTTTTTGTTACGGAATGTTCTTTTTAGTGATCAACGCTTCATTAGAATGAGATGCTTTAGACTAGATCTTGAAATAAAAGTCACCAGTAAGTATGTATCTTTACAAAAACAAACCAGAAACATTACCAGATGAGAACAATTCAAGAATATGGCTAGGATTCATTTAATCCACTGTATAGCCACGGCTTTCCCTTTGCCCCCAAACACCTTAGGGGCATAGAAAAGCATTACTTTCGCACTTACAACACAGCTGTTAGGAAAACAATATTGCTAATACATGCTTGCAGTCCTGACCTTTTTCTGAGTTCATTTAGCTCCATGTTGTCTATTTCCACAACAACCGCACATCTTTCCTGTGGAGCTCCAGGGGGAACTTCTGCTCTAGTTTCATCCTAGAAAATATTAAAGGGGAAAAAAAAGCCAGTCAATATCTTTCTACTTGCTAAAAATCTTTATTTCGACTAAAGAAGCCACAAGCACCACAAAGCAGTGGAGTAAACCAACCTTTGTGCCACTTCATCTTCTAATTTCCAGAGCTGCAATTTTCCAAACCTCTTTTCTAACGGAAAGTTGGTGAAGAATCCTGCCCGTGTGTGCTGCAGGACTTGAAGGACACGTGTACACTGCGTAACGCAGCCATCTCTGAAGGGTGAGCAAAGCATCCACACAGCCACGTCGTCATTGATCACTGACCACAGTTTCGTCAGTAATGCAGCTGTTTGTTTATTTTTTACTTTACAGTTCTCCTTGTCTGACTTTAATTCTGTTTACACAAGAGTAAGGGTTGTTTTATGTATGTATCCATGTCCTGGGTTCGGCCAGGTCAGGGTTAATTTTCACTGGAATCCAGGAAGGGACACAGCCAGGCGCGCTGACCCAACCTGGCCAAGCAGAGCAGGGTATTCCATACCGTGTGCCCTCATGCTGGGTGCCGCTGGGGGGGAGCGGGGCGGCGGGAACTCGCTTGCAATTTCCAGTCTGAGCCAAGAGGGGTGTTTTGAAGAACACAAGTTTTACAGCACTCTAACTTTCAAATACACCAGACACCACCAATTGAGCAATATTTCTGTGTTGATACCAGCTCAGACTCACATGAGCTACTGAGGATCTCGGCTGTTGTTCTAAGTTACCTTTGAATTAATCTGCTGAAAGTGCAGCTCCTTCTGGTGCATCTCCTGAAGACAGCGCTGCAGGTCATCTTGAAGCTGATTCTTCTCAGCTAAGACACGGGCAGTGCTGACAGACAACTTCTTCTCTATTTCTGCCACAGCCTGGACTTTCTTTAATAATTCACATTCTTTTACATCCAAGAGTTTGGACAGATTCTCATTTTCACTCATTAGCTCCTGCTTCTCTTTTTCCAACATATCGATACTTTTTTTCAGATATTCATCTGCTTTTATTTGCTCCGCCAATTTTTCATCTTTCCCTTCAAGATCTGCCTGCAATTGCTTATTAACTGAAGCCTTCTCTCGTGTCTCTATTTCCATCCTGTTCATTTGTTTAAGTATTTCATTTAACTGGTTATTAAGTTCTTTGCAACATGTCTCTCTGGCTTTCAGATCTCCAGTTAATTTAACTTTCGTCTCTTCATTTTGCTGCTCCAAAACCCCAAGCTTCTGCTCTAATGAAATAATGCACTCTTGTTTCTCCTGTAATTCTTTGGTAATTGTCTCCTGATGTTCAGTATGCTCTACATGCTTCCTAGATAACTCAGCCAACTCTTCATCTTTTTTAGCATTTTCCAAAACTAGTTTGTTGTATGAATCTTTAATTGATTTTAACTCATTTTCAAGTGTTTGTGCTTTAGTCTCTTTCTCTTTAAGCAAATTGTCCCATTTTTCCTTTAGAGCATTGTTTTCCTCAAGCTGAGATTTCAAATATTCACTTTCTTTTCTTTGTTCATCCTTAGTTTCTTGCAGCTTTTCAGATGATTTACTAATTTGTTCTTTCAGCAAAGTAATTTGTGACTCACACTCTGCAAGTATGTTACGGTATGCGACCTTGTTGGCTTTGAGTTCAGAACGGAGCTCCTTCATTGTACTGCTGGTCTCACTGCTTTGTCTTATTAATTCCTCATTTTCTTTGGTTTTAGCTTCATTCTCAACTCTCACTCTTTCTAGCTCCAGTCTCATTGTATTACTTTGCTCAGAAAGGACAGATATCTTCAGGCTTGCACCTCTGATATCGGCTGTTTGTACTTCTTTCAGGAAACGAGTTTCCCTTTCAGCCTTTGATAAAGCCTCTTCCATCCCTTCTATTTCTTCCTCTTTGCATTGCACTTGACGCTTCAGGACCATCACCTGTGCGGCACATTCTGTCATATTGCGAGACAGGACAGACACCTCCCTGTCTTTTTCTGCCACTGCTTCTTCAAGATTATCAATTTCTCTTTCGCGTTTCTGGAGATCTTGAAGAAGTTGAGATCTTTCCTCTAAATGGCTTGTATTCAATTTGTCAAGCTCTTCATTTGTCTGGTCCAGATCCAGCTGCATCGACTCTACCACGTCCTCTTGTTTCAAAGTCTAAACATCAAGAAAATAATGTTACCAGAATACTTCAAACATACGTTAGAGGGAGAATGGAAGTTACACTCCACATGTAGAACAGCTATCTAAGGTAATCAATCTGTACCCAACCGTACAGCCACAAGATAACCACGTTATTCTGTGGACTGTTTTAGCACACAGAAAGTTTAGTGCATGAAATTTTTAGCAGCCAATGCTGTTATTTTGCTGACATTTAAATGGGCCATGTTAAAAGAACAGCAAATTTCTTCTCTTACTTTATTTTAATGAGTTAGTTACCTTTTCCTTCAGTGTAGCAACTTTTTCTGTTAGATCCCTGATGACTCTCTTCTGCTCAGTGTTCTCCACTTCATAAACACTGCATTTCTTTAAGGCTTCATTCAGCTTAGTATTCAAAATAAAAGTCAATGTGATAGAAACGTATAGAATTGTATTAAAATTGTGATGTTACAGTTATAATATTAAATTTACCTAACACTGGAGTTTATGTTTTGAAATTCATAAACAAAGATAACTTAGCAACCCAAGCAAACATAACTACTTTCATGCAAAGCTCTGTGATGTGTCTAAGAAATCCTCACACCCAACTTCAAGCAACTACATGAAGCGAATAAAACTGTAAAGAAAGAGCAAAACCCTTCAGATACAGAAAACTGCAATATTGCTGCTGCGACACAAATAGGAACTTACGGCTAATGCTCACCAGTTCCAATCAATATTATTTCACAAGAACTTTAACTTACTTTTTGCTCAGTATGCACAGAATTTTCACCAAGCTCTTTGTTCAGAAGATCCTTTTCTTGAAGCAGTTGCCTCCAAGTTTCAATTTGCTCTAGTTTTTCTGTCGTGTTCAACAGCTTTTCTTCTTTTTCTCCAAGGGAAGTTTCAAGGAAGCTATTTCTGTCACTTCATCTAACAAGGAAATACATAGTTAGATATTTTGAACACAAAGCTCGCTTTAAGCTTTCTAGACTTATCAGCCCCAAACTAGGTTCCTAAAAGAATCATTATTTTTACACTTTCCATTTACACTTGCAACTACAAAAACAAGATTACTGCAACCTGAAGCAGGATCAACTCACACTTTGCAGGTGTTTTAAGAGATCATACTTCTCATCAGACGTCCAAGCTTGAAACAAAGAAAGCGAATCCTACACAGAGCTGTAAAGAACCTTCATCTTACCCTTTGAGCTGTTCATGCAAGCCAGAGATCAGAATGTGATGCTTTGCCGCATCTCGCGTTTGTTGGTTGCGTAACTGGGCAAGCTGAGTTTGCAAATGCTCATTCTCATTCTGCAACAAAAGAAGAGTGAAGCGGATTATCACGTACCAACACCCAGAACAGCACAAGATAACTGGAGTCACGAAAATCGGACTCTTCAGGAGATTTACATCCCACACGGTAACAGAGACCACTATTCTAGCACATGAGCAGATCATCAGTGCAGAACACAACACTGATACCAGCAGCTCAGATGTGATGTTAGTTCACATCGATGCAACTCACCTTGCAGAAACACCTCCTGCAGCAATGCTATGATAGCATGACCTGAAGGAGGACTGCTGTACACCCAAAGCAACACACACACTCACACTGTGTTAAGGCAGCTTACTTCTCTTAAGAGGGGAAGCTACTGCTTTGAAAAAATACTTTCCTCATTGCTTTGAAGACAGTACCAAACTTGCAATTTATTTTTGCCTGTTTTTTAAGGTTGAAGGAATGCAAAAATCTGCATATGGGGGATTGTGGAGAAAAGAAACAGGAAGCAAGCTGCATTCACACAGGTTTGTGGTTTCTTTTTTTTGGGGGGGTGGGGGGTGATTTTTTTTTTTGGTTTGTTTTTTTTTTAAACACAGTGCACATCTCCTACTCTAGCCAGATACACTGAATCAATTCAAAAATAAAACCACAAAAAAAAACTGGCAACAACATCCAAAAACCAAAAGCAGAACATGTATCCAGACTCCACAGCAAACAGGACACAGAATCACACAGAATGGTCGGGGTTGGAAGGGACCTCTGTGGGTCATCTAGTCCAACGCTCCTGCCGAAGCAGGGTCACCTACAGCAGGCTGCACAGGACCGCGTCCAGGCGGCTCTTGAATATCTCCGGAGAAGGAGACTCCACAACCTCCCTGGGCAGCCTGTTCCAGTGCTCCGTCACCCTCAGAGGGAAGAAATTCTTCCTCACGTTCAGACGGAACTTCCTGTGCTTCAGTTTGTGCCCGTTGCCCCTTGTCCTGTCGCTGGGCACCACTGAAAAGAGCTTGGCCCCATCTTCCTGACACCCACCCTGCAGATATTTCTAAGTATATATTAGGTCCCCTCGCAGCCTTCTCTTCTTCAGGCTGAACAAGCCCAGCTCCCCCAGCCTCTCCTCGTGGGAGAGATGTTCCAGTCCTCTCACCATCCTTGTAGCCCTCCGCTGGACTCTTTCCAGTAGCTCTTCACCTTTCTTGAACTGGGGAGCCCAGAACTGGACAGAGTACTCCAGAGGAGGCCTCACTAGGGCAGTGTAGAGGGGAAGGAGAACCTCCCTCAACCTGCTGGCCACACTCTTCTTGATGCACCCCAGGATCCCATTGGCTTTCTTGGCAGCCAGGGCACACTGCTGGCTCATGGTTAACCTGGCAAACTTGTCACCTCTGATGAAAATACGCTAGCATTTTGGAGGAGGCAGAACACACCTGTACCGCCCTCAATAGCTGCCCTTCTTCATCTACACCAAACGTTACCTGTCTTGAAAGGCTTTGTTACAAGATTCTCAAATAATAATTAACATATCAGGTTGTCTTTCATCTTAAAATCATTAATTCTTTTTTATATTTGTGCAGCTTAACAGACAAAGAACTATGAGTAATGCACTGAACCTGAAGGAGTCTGAGGAAGAGAGCAGTTGTATCATTTAGTGAAAGTAAGGTTTACAAATTATCATAGTAACTCATCAATCAGGAAATACTAAAAAATAACCTTCCTCTTAAATATTTATTTCACTGTTCCTTTTGGTGCCTCCACTGAATACTTTTACAATATCAATAGATATCAAATTAATATCTGGTGTTTAGATTGTATACATATAAATAAGTATTAGTTATTACTTCACTTTTATATATTTGCACAGTTTCTTTTCTATAAATGTGTGTGTATATATGCACAGAAAAATAGTAATAATACACACACAGTTACAGAAAAGAAACTTGAGGGATGTAAGAAGAGGGACACTTCTGCCAGTAGTAACAAAATCTGTTTCAGGACCTTCTGACAAAGCCCCCCTAACAAACAATCATGAAAATCAGGTTGCCTTTTACTAGGTTTCTAAAACAAATAACAAATAACAAAGCTTACTTCCAAACAAGTTTCTCCCTGAGCTGAACAGAAGCAACAGGTTTCAACTTCAGAGCATAATCTAGCATGTGTACACCCTCTGCCAACAGAATGACGAAGCATAATGCCTTGACATGTTTTTGCTAGCTGCAAATGGGCATTTCTGTCTTACTGGAGGCTACGACTCCAAGAATATCAACAGAGAATAAAACCATTCTCTTCCATCATGAGGTTTTTACACAAACCGAAAAGCTCACCTGAAGAGTCTCCATTCTACCTTGAAGCTTCACTCTGTCTTCCAGATCCTGACAACGCTCTTCTAGAAGAAGAATTGGTTCCTGCAGTTGATTTCCTTCCATTTCCAACTCTTCAACCACACTCCGTAAACCTGCTTCTGTCAAAGAAGAAAAATTATTTCAAGAAAGGCCTGCTAACATTCCTCAAGTCTAGAAATGGTTTCAGCTTTTTATTCACAATTCTCCCCAGTGTTGGGAACAAGCAGACCTCAACCATTTCCAGTGGAAGTGCCCGACACCCTGCTTTTCCAAAAATTAGATGGCAAAAGTTCCCTCAGCTGCTGAAAAACCAAAATAAAGTTGCACAGCTCAAGAACTCGGAGAATCTGGCAGAAATATTCTCAACAATACTGTGGCTCATGTTACGTTAATCATAAGCTATCGATGTACTTGCAGGATCAGATCTTAAGCACTTGTTAATAAACAATTTAAACCGGTCTATATCAAAGTTTGCAAGTGAGTCTGTTCCATTTCAACAGCGAGATATATTTGCAGCCTTTACCACTGATATAAAAACATTTGCATTGAAAAATAAGACTTTGATTTTTAAATTAAAAGCATACAGCAATGGAACACCATTCTGTTTTGTAACATAACTGTTACAGATTGGAAGCACAGTCCCAGGAACAAGACTCGTAACTGAAAAAACACATGGCCTTGCCACACAGGACATTTCACGGGCACCAAGGCTCAACCAACTCCAGCGTGCAGACGTATTTACGTTCTGCTTCTGAACCAAAACTAGGCAGCTCATCCAGCACGCACATGCTTTGAAATGAAAAGGAAGAAAATGCAAGCCAAAAAAATGCAACAAAGATTAGAATACACCACCAGTGGGTTGTTAGTTGAATTTGGAAACAAAAATAGACACAAAATACAGATGCTGTGCATGCTTTCATAAACTGTCTAGTCGCTATCACACCTGCGTTAGGTGAAGTGTACTCTGGCCACCAGTCTCCCATGTTTTCTCCTTCAGCTGAATCAGTGCTATCCAAGGTGACGTGCAATTCTTGAAAGCTTTGCTTTCCATCAAAGTTGTATTCTTCCTACGCATAAAAAAGGAGAATGAAGTTCAATTTAAAGAAGAAAAGAAGCAAGGGTAAAATACATATCCTGTTATTAAAAGCATAGTTTCAATTCTAAGTCCTAAAGCTCAGCAAGTGATTGAGGTGCCTGAATGTCAGCATACGGGAGCGCTGTGGACACTAGAGCAACCTGCCCAGCTTCTAGCTAGTATTTCCAGAGAAGCCAAGCCTCCCACAGGTTTTGTGCGGTATCAGCCAGGACTTTTAAGACACCCCTATGTTTGGATACCTTCATTGGTCCCCTGATTTCTACAGTTAACAGGGTCCTCTGAATTTCAGGGTAAAGGATTGGAGTTCACTAAATTTAAGATTATTCTGCCAGTGGTATGTTCATGTGACAGTGACATCCTAATTCTTACAAAAGATCTTCATTTTCTCGTGTGTCTTACAGCACCACCTACCTAGAAGCAAACCTGAATGAACTGACACCACTTACTAATAAAAGTAAAGCTCCACCAACAGAGAGATTTATCAAGATTGTATCTAAACCAAAAAAAATGGCCTTAACACATGAAGAATGCACACAGCTTCAAGCATGCGAATTACTCCAGAGTGAAGCTCGTTATTGTTCAATGTAAAATTAAGCAGACTCCCTACTCAAGGAACAGAGAGGCGTGATGCCATTGGAATTTCTCGCCTTCTGGCTACACACCCGATCATTAAATTTACCAAAGTTTTCACTTATACAACCAATCTAAGTTCTTAAGCCCTTCGTGTATTTAACAAAAACCCCTAGTTTTATTAGCATAGAGGTAAAAATAAATTCTTATCTCTTTTAACCCACCTGAAGCTTGCTGCTGCTCCGATTGCTTTTTCTTCTTGCTTGCTGCAGCCTGCCCATTCCTTGAACTGTGGTCGGTTCCTCCTCCAGCTCCTGTTGCCCTGAGACTATGGCTGCATCAGAGCAGCCAGGAAAGAACCAGTCATCCTCAATCAGTTTTGTGCCACAGGAAGGCTATCACATTTACATCAGACACTACTACATAAAGAGAGACCAGGGACAGGCTGAAGTCCCTATCAATGACTGACAGCAACAAGATTAAAGAAGCAATCCATCGCGTTCACCTTGTGATTTCCCTCCAACATTACTACGTAGAACATCAGAATAAAGTCTGCACATCTCGCTAAGAAGCGGCAAACTGAAGTCTAACTTTACTTCTTCATCAGCTCTAAATGAAGACTTTATACAGGAGACTGGAAAGGGTGAGGTTATGCTGATACTCAAAAAAAAGCCAAACAATTCAAATGCCAAACTAGATCTCGTTTCAATTTACCAGGTTGAAATATACCTGATTTGTACGACAAAGGCATCCATCAGCTGAGACAACTGTGGTTTTTACAATCTGAACAATCACGTTAGTTTTTACGGAAATGACATACGTCCCTTTCAGCTTTAATTTTAGTACGAGCTACAAAGCCAGATCATTTGAGGAAGTCACAAGCATCCGTTACACTGCAAACCGGCATCAAACCATCTTATCGTAAATTAATCATACCATTCTTCTTAAGACAAAGATAAGAATCACTTTGAAATAAATACACTGAGTAAATTCAGAATATGAAAGCTTAGGTAGGCATTCTGTTCATTGTTAGAAATGATTTTTCATTTAAAGTACATTCCCATCTGTTTTGTGATAGGACAAAACACGTTTGGGGTAACAGATGAAGAAACAGACGGCTCATGCAAAGCAGACAGGACAGAACAGCCAGCGAAAAGACACGACAGTAAAGGTGGCTCCATACTAACTGAAAATTACATGAATCAGATAGTTACAAATTTAGCTTTCAATTTAACCACTCCACTCCACTGTTGTTCTCACAGCATGCAAAATGCAGGGAACTTATGTCGATGCATCTGTGAGGTAAACACCAGAAACTATGAGGAGATTCAGCCCTGCTGGAAATAGTCAGCTTTCATCCCAGCTGTCCAACGATTACTTCTACCACGAATTTCATCAACACACAATTCTCTAACACCTACTAGACTTAAGTTCTTCCTGTGATATTTCAAAATTGCATACTTCACATATTGTCACAAAAGACTAGAGGAAAAAAGTCAAAGAAAAAAATTAATGACCCTCTTAAAATGAGGACTGCTAAATTGGATTCTGCTTCTGGGTTTAATTACATTTTGGCTTTTGGCACTGTCACATTATCTGCATTCATTTTACACACCTTTGTTTCTTTTCAAGTATAGATTCTACAGGGATTTTTTTTTTTTTTATAAATTACACAAACCTCTTCAAAGACACAAAAATTAAAGAAAATTGCCACTGTCACATTCTCCTGCCATTCCAAGAGCTGATTCTGCAGTTCATCCACACTACCTGATTCACTGGCCTAACAAGAGAAATTGCATAGGAAAACATATTTACCAAATCCCACTGCAAATGTAAATAAAAAGTAGTAACATCCAGCAACCATAACAGCTAAATGTGACCATCGCTTCCAATGTGCCTTTGTCAGCTATCTTACAATTTTTGTAAACAGATATAATTTTTGCACTCTCACTAACGATATTTTGAATAAATTCACATAAACTCCTACCCAGGTTTATATCTGAGCTATGACACTGTGCTCACCAAAATGGCTTTTACAGGCTCTATTGTTTGTCTTTTTCTTTCTTTACTGTATCTAAACTAATTCCCTGTGTGCTACTGAATAGGTGTGGTCACATTCAGGATCAAAAGTAGCATTTTTGTTACAGATAACATCAAATTATGTACAACACTGTTCATCTCAGTATGTCCCACATGGCAAAACGCAAACGCTGAGAGGTCAGGCACACTGCATTCAAACCTGAGATTTAGCTTCCAAGAGAGCTGAAGAGCTTGGTAACGTCAAGGAACCGATAACATCAAGGAATGGCTCCCCACTGCCACTTTTTTTTTTTTTTTTTTTTAAAGTATTATTTAACAAAACTGTTGTTGTTTGTCTTGGCCTGTTATTCAGCTGCTAACACCCAGAAACATTTCCCATTAAGTGCTCGAAACTTCAGCTATTTTTCAGTCAGGAAGAAAACCATAGTGTTTTTCCATGCTCTCATGCTAAGAAGTGTGCCAGACAGCTCACAGCACAAGTGAAAGTGATCTGCCAAGCAGTCATTTGTGCCCTGAATGATTCCAATAATCCAAAAATGCTACCAGCCATAGTATGTGCACATGTTTGCACCTTCAAACATAGCGCTACAAGAAAGAGGCGTCTGGCGGTTCTTCAGCTAGAATTCTGCACAACTCCTTTCACTGTTACACACAAGTTCCTCCGTGCCCAAACACCAGCCGCATCCTCAAACTCCTTCCTTGCATAAAACTTTCAGCTTCAATTATCGTCAGCACAAACCACCTACTGCTTCATTACTCTCATTTTGTCTGATCACCATATAGATCTTTACTCAACGATCACCCAAAATTAAAAATGGCATTTCTTAACTATTGAGATAAAAACACCACAGCCAAGACACCACCTTTTCCACCACACAATGGAAGTATTTTTAGTGTGTTTACTTACATTTTCCATATAGGTAGCATCTTTTCCTTGGAAACCCTATCTTTCTTTGCTTTGAATATTTTTAAGACTTCCAGTTTGCTCCTGGAACAAGCTACATTTCTCTTCACTGCCTCCAACTCTCTTGCTAAGGTTCTGAACTAGAATCTGCATGCTTTGGAGCGAGGATTCTTTAACAGCCAGCTCATTCTTTAGAATGCAAACCAAAAGACAATTAAAAGAAGGGACCCAGAAAAAAGATACAGTAATCATCATGAAGCTGACTCCTAGCCCTTCCCTCAGAGTTAGAGCAACATTCAACTCAAAGCTCAGGTTTGGTTTGAATTGGAATGAAATTTGTCAGCACCTTCTGAAGTCGATACTAATACATACAAATGATACTGACAAAAGTAATAAAGAAATATAGATCTACTAACATAAATGAAAATAATCAGTAAAGAATTTGGATTCACGTGAAGAAGTGCACAGGATTTGTGCTTCAGAGAAAGATGCACCGCATAACGCAGCAGAATTTGCTGATTCCTTGAAATCTCTATGGAGATTTTCTATTTCAGCTGCTAATATACCTTCAGTTCTTCATTGGGCACGAGTATTCCATTGGCAACACCACTTGATCCACACGCTGTCTGTAAATCCATGATGTAAGCATCTCTTTCAGCTCACTTCTTCTCTATCTCTGCCAGCGTGGCATCCGTTTCAGCCCCACGACAGCGCTGGGCCTCCAGTTCAACACTCTGAAAACGAAAAGACAGCACTGCTGGTCATGTATACTTCCACCATCTACAGCACAGAAGAACGGTTTAAATGTTTCCTTATTGCCTCTTTTAGGGTACTGAAAAAATTACAATCGCATTTCTGACCTGGTTCAGTTTTAACTGTAATCTTTAATTAATGAGCCTTTCTCTCTGAAATTCTGCAGCATTCACATTCCTGCCGCCTGCCAGTGTCAACAGCCACGTCCACAAAACCCATCACTGCACACAACAGCTACAAACCATAACACGAAATCATCCCTTGAAAGAAAGAGAGGGACGGGGAGCAGGACAGAGAAACGGAGAGAGAAAATAAGCGATGGGGAGCAGGGCAGAGCACTAGGAAGAGGAAAATAAGACAAGGAAGAAGACCGAGGAGCTCAGAGAGAAAGAAGGGTCGAAAGGAAACGCCAGAGAGGTAGAGAAATCAAGAAATACAGGGACGAGGAGCCTTGCAGAGACGGAGCACGAAAATGTAGGGACGGTGAGCGCGAAAGAGGGAGAGAGAGACGGGGGCAGGGGAGGAGATGAAGAAGAAAGGAGAGAAAAAGATGGCAACGGAGCGCAGGGGACACAGACAGAGAGAGAAAAAGGAGAGTGAACAGGAAAAAAGGGACCGAGAAACAAAGAAAGGGTCAGATCTAGACAAAGAGACCAAGAAGGGGGCGAGGGGCGTGTGTGCAGGGAAACCCCAAAACAAACCAGCAAGGGGCTAGAGAACAGAGAGGGAGAGAAAGAGAAGAAAGGGCCATGAAGCAGGACAGAGAAGGAGAGAAAGGCAAAAAGGGAGAGCAAAAAGAGCCGGCTGGACAGGGAGGTACAGCAAGAAACGACCGGACAGCCAGCAGGACAGACAAATAGAGACAGGGAGCCGGCTAGAGAAATTCTGGAGGGAGAAAAAGAGGGAGAGGGAGCAGGACACAAACACAGACAGAAGACAGGAGGTACAGGGAAAGGAAAAGGAAAAAGAAAAAAAAAAAAAAAAAAAATATCACAGCAGCGTGGGAGAGAGAAGGATCCAGGGGAGGGCCCAGGACGCAGAAGAGGGGCGACAGGGCCCCGAGGGCCCGCCACTCACCGCAGCTCTCGCTCTCCGCGCTCCCGGGAGACTCTGCCGCTTCAGACGCTTCTCTCTCCTGCTCTCCTCCATTCCTCTTCCCTAACTCCGGTCGCTTGGCTGTCCCCCACCTAAGACAAAACGTCCATGTCTCGCAGCTCTTACGAGACAAGGCTCCCTACGCACGTAGCCGCGCTCGCGCGCTCCACAACCGGACCATGCTGCTGCTGGTGACACATACAGACCCTGCGGGGCACGCTGGCGGCCTGGCCTGCTGCGGGCTACCAAGAGGGAGCCTTCCTCACCCGCACAGGCAGGCTCTCTCCTGCCTGCAGCCCCAGCCAGCTGCCAGCCAGCTGGCCTTCCATTTCTTCTTCTTCTTCTTCAGCCTTCTCGGGACTCTCCAGCTTCAGCCGCGACACCTCCTGCCCGCAGCCACTCAGCGCTCCGCCTCTCCCTTTTCGCCCCCACGCCGCCAGCACAGCGAGGCCCGGCACACGCAGCCCACACAAGCCCCGAGCGGGCGCAGCCAACGGCATCCCCAGGCCACGAACGGACAAACGCGTCCTCAGCGCGGCCCCTGCCACACACAAACAAGCAGCGGCCACCGCCTTCAGGGAGGCCGAGGCACGCTCCAGGGCCAGCGTGCCGCCCGCACCACGGGCCTTGCGGGAGGCCGGGCGCTCCGGGACAGGCTTCAGGGGACGTGCTGCAGCTGGGGGCGGCTGCGCGGGGCGACAGGGGCCGGGGGAGCGCTGCCGACTTGGGGGGGATGCCCGCCTCCTTCCCCCCTTCCCTTCCGTCACCTCCTGCCTCTGGCCCCGGGGCTGCCCGCACCCGGCTCGCCTCCTGCAGCCTGCCGCAGCGGCCGGCTCCAAGCTTCCCGTCCCACCACCCTCGGGCACCCACCACGCACCCCCGCACCCGCCGGAGGGGAGCCCGCGCCTCACCGCTGGCCTCTCTGCTCCCCCGCCGCCCCGACACCCGACAACACACCGCCGCCAGGCTGCTCCGCCGCACCGCGCATGCGCCACGAGCCGACGGCGCGCCGGAGGGGACACACCCCGCGCCGAACGCCGGCCTGCAGTACCGCGTGGCGCCCACGCGGCGGCGCCAGCGGGTACGGCGGGTACAGCATCCTTATGGGGGTGCGTCCTCCTGGCTGGTAGCACAACTCTTACAAATGCACGAGAAAGGGAGGTGGATAGCATAACTACTGTTCTCAGTCTCGGAAAACACCCATCACTGAAATGTTAGTCTCATTTTAGCACCAAAAATTAGAAGTAACTTGCTAATTTCTATGACATCCATACACCGTGGTTTTTTAACGGATGCAAGCAAGCCAAACCACCCTCAGAGGTGAATGAGCACAGGTGATGTGTAGAGGAACAGCACTACTTATCGCCGACAGGACGCGACAGAAGTATTTAAAAGCACTTGCGATGGACAATAGAGGGGCCAGCTTCCTCATATTCATCTTTGCTGACCCACATTTGCTGAAAAGTGGACAGAGACGCCAGTATTGAACCCCCAGTCCAGACAGAGTATTTACATTCTGCTGGTGCAATCATCCAGAAGAGAAGCACAATCTGTTGTAAATAAAGTGACAAGCAGCTAACACAGTAAACATCTCTTTGGAGGAAACAACTAGGTGAAACGCTTTTCATCATCAAAGCACAACTCCAATGAAGTAAAGCACCGAAGAGGTAGAAAGGCTGCCATATTTTGTCTTCCACCTTGAGTCGACAGAGCTGCTATAACGTTACTATGAACAGACAAATACCGCAGCCCGTTGAGAGATCTGCAGATGGCCTACAACACAGCTACCAAAAAATTACAAACGTATACGAAAGAAAAGTAAAGTTTTGAAATATTTATCCAATTTGGTTGTAAATAAAGACCGCTGGGACAACACTGCACAGAACGGTCGGAGCATTTTTCTAATGATAAAGGAATTCTTTTACATAAAAAGAATCCCAAACCCCAAAACACTGAGATACACTGGCATTGTGTATCTAGCTAAGCACTAGATGTGAAGCTAGAAGACCTCCCGCTGATTCCCGCCTGAGCCACTCAATTGCTCAAATACACTGCATGTACCCCTGCTCCTGCGTGCTCCCGTTTCCACGCCTGCCACTCCACGTCATGCCCGTGCAACATGTCGTCTGCTGCCTGACAAACATGGCCTCTCTATTTCACTACACATTGCCTTGCTCCAAGGCAAAAGGGTCCTTCCAAACAGCTAACAAGCCGCAGACTTTGCACGCTGCTTGGATTTTGGATTTATTCTTTCACCCTTTTCTCTGATAGCCAAGCCTTGAAGCCTACAATATCCCCTGTATCTTCTCAGGTTGGTCATGTTCCCTTTAGTATTTACAGCTCCATCTTCTCTAGGTTCATCCCTACCTATCTTGCTGTTCTGTGGTGTCTTTCAAGGAGCCCCTTTCTCCTTCTTAGCCCTATTTCACTGCGAAGCCCACAGGACTGTCTTCCTTAACTGTTCTTTCACATTTTCTCAGAATGACCTCAGAAACTCCCATGGCTTCAGCAACCATTTCTATTCCAGTACCTCTCCAATCCCTCTCTTCATTCTGCTTTGGCTGTTAGGAGGAAAAGAGGCACGAATTAAGCAGGCTGTCCGAGGGTCTCCTAACATCAGGGCCTGGGATGCAAGACCTGGACATTCCCTTGTGGACATTTGCATTTGACTATAGGATCTAACTTTCCAACAAAAGCTTCTTCTGGAACCGCAGGTGTGCAAAATTACCTGAATCTTCATAGCACTTGGAGCCAAAGCGGTAATCTCTTTCTGCATACGAGCGCCAATCCCAGGATACATCGTGGTTCCTCCAGAGAGGACGTTATTGGCACAGAGATCCTTACGGATGTCGATACCACATTTCAGAGTACTGTTGTAAGTGGTTACGTGGATACCTGCAGATTCCATCCCTGAGTGGAAAGAAGTTTCAACACATGTGATTTCTCTTTCTTCCCTTCTTTTTCTTACTGTTCAAATGAAAGGGAAGCTCAGTAGTCCAAGAGAATTCCAGGAAAAAAAAACCTACGTGATGCTCAGGAGAGCATCTCGTGGTACTGTTCCTTGCTAAAGAAAAGGAACAGACCAGATAAAGTCCAAACTGTGTTCCCAGGACTGTAAGTACTAGACTTTTAAACTAGCTTAACACGCATATTTTGACAAAGATCTGTGATCCAGGAAGTCCCGATTTCCACCGCTACGTTTCTGACACCACTGTTGAACACCAACGCTGATCCTCGATACACTTCTGGCAGCCAAATCCCCCCACCTCCTAACGAGCATTTCTCCTGCTGATGTTCAAATGCAGAATATTTGAACATCGCTCCTGCTGATGTTCAAATGCAGAACTTGGAGCTATATTAATGCTTCAATAGTTTGCTTTCTACACACAAACGCAGCTAGCTTTACCACTTCGTTTAATGGAAATCGTGCCAAACTGCCCGCAGTCATTTTGCTCACTCCTCACGAGTGGAATTTAAATTGAAAGTAGGAAATTTGTGTGAGGGCAGTACAAGTTACCATAGAAAGTGGCAGTCATCCACTGGATAGAATGGGAAATTTGACACTACAGATAAAACTACTGCAAAATAACGTGCGATTTCATTTTGTATGATTACATTACAGATTAATATAATCAAACAATAAACTGAAGCAGCATCTAGATATAAAACCCACATAAGCAGCACCGTGCAGTTATACATCAGCCAGTCGAGATAAAAAGCACGATCTTCTGACAGTACTCTAAATCATCACCTTAGAAACTCTACTGCACTTAAAAGAGGCTGAAATCATCTTACGATGCAGGTACCTCTAAACTGACATTTTCAAAATCCAAAACCACATAACAAAGCTTCTCCTTGACGTCTCTCACAATCTCCCGTTCCGCTGCAGACAGCCAACAAGATTTTAATCAACATACAGTACAACAGCCAGGACACAGACTTTCTCATGCACATTTCCCTGAGTTCATGATGGTCGTGTGGTTCATTGGCCCTCTCTCTTGTCTCAGCAACATTACTTTCCCTTTGGATTACCAGATTTCCCTCATCGGCAAGTAACAGATATATTGTACTACAGAATACTGCAAAGATTAATGTTTACATGTCTATGTCACAAAACCTTGACCAGATCTCCCGAGGGTCACCCATTGCCAGCTACTAACTTTGTTCCTTTCTCTGTGGAAGAGGTATAATCAAAACACAACCACCCGTTCAATTTGCCAGTAACTCAGGATTTCCAAACGCGGTGGCATCCTTGTCCTTGATGCTCAACAAACACGCTGAAAGCCAAAGCCAGGAGCATCCCATTAGCTAACAGGAACCGTTTTTCCCAGGCCAACCTAGTGACAGGCATTTTGATGCATCTCACCAGGTACAGGCTTCCTGCATAAAATGACAAGTAACAGAGCAAACATATGCAAAGCATATCCAAAGCCCAGCTCATTACCAGTGGTGACAAACGAGTAGCCTCTCTCTGTCAGAATTTTCATTGAGTTAGTCAGTCAGGTATCTGCCCACCAGATCCAGTCTCACGATGGGGGCAAGGCATAGCCCTCATAGACAGGCACATTGTGCATGACACCATCTCCAGAATCCAAAACTACTCCTGGAAAGTCAAAGAAAAGGAAAAGCTGGTTATTGCCCGCCGACACAGGGTCTCCACATACTCCGTATTCTCAACCGTGACACGCAACAACAAAGACGCTCACGTGACGATTGCTTCTGTCATTGCTGTAACTGAAGAGCTGCTCACGTGAGATGAAATTGTTGGCACAAACTAAGCATTTTGAGGAAAAAAAGACGTGTAACGTTCAGCAATTTGGTTGTATTGCTCTTGCTGAACGGATGCTAGCAATCGTGATCTTACACGTACGCGGAGACAACTTCACTTCAGACAACCCCCAGCGCTTTACAGACATGAAACAATGTACAAACTGTAAATAAACTTCTATCTATAAAATCAAAACTTGGAATCTGCCATTAAAATAAACCACCTCATTAGGGAAAAGATAACAAGAGTTTATCTGTGCACAGCCATGTCACTTCTATTCTTGGATAGGAAATGAAGTACATGTTTTCCACTCAAAATGAATAAGGCATTTCTGATACCAAACATGCATACAAATAGTTGATTTTTGAACACAAAACAAGTATTTATGACAACTGTAATTCCTGTAAGCTGGCGATCTTTTTATACAAAATTATATGGTGGCATCAGGCTAGAGAGGCAGATGGCATTTTGATTTTTTTCAAAGTATACAAAGACTCAAGGGTTGCTAAGAAGTAATTTATGGTCTTAATGCTTGATCAGACTCTAAACAGCAATAAGAAGAGACCTCCATGCTAATTCTAATGATCGCTTAACAGCAGTCATGATTGTGTCATCAAAAGTCATCACTCATTTCAATGAAACTTTTTCATTTAGCTACCGATTGGGGTGTTTTTTCTTACTGGGAATGGAGCTTAACAATAGAGATATGTCTAAACTAAGAAGGAACCATGGGTTTGGCACAATCTAGTTAAGCCAGAGCCTCTTCTCCATCCTGTGCAATTAAGGGCAGTATCAAACTATCATCTTTCATCTGTTGATACAGCTGAGCTGCGGTCACCTGAGCTTTTGAAAGACACAGATCTACACCCATACCTGCCGTGAAGTTGGAAAAAACCAAAGAGGTACTTGCACAGCACGGTGGGAAGTGTTCAGTTGCCATATGGCCACCAGTTCCTCTCAACACACAGCTGGGTGCACCACAATCGACGTCTGTCTGTGTGGGCGCACGTGCACGCACATCCACGGGAGGAGGACAGGTGGAAAACACGACTCCCAGAAAGACTCACCAGTCGTTCTTCCAGATGCATACAGAGACAGCACCGCCTGAATTGCTGCGTACCTGGCTGGCACACTGAACGTCTCAAACATAATCTGGAATTAAGGATTTGAAAACCTTTAGGATCTACACTCAAAAGTATCTGAAGGACAGTAATTTTTTTTTTGTCTTCAGTAAATACTGCCAGTTACTACTCTTGAGTCCCCTCCTGAACCGTGGATCTTCTGTGAACAGCATGCTATGTTTTCTCTAGGATTTCACGAAAAATCACAGAAGTCAGCGGGTACCTTTCCATTAACCTCAGACTACGTCAGATTTTTAATGATAATATTAACTGAAGATGACACCCTGGGAGAACTTTTTTTACCCTGATGGCAGGACTGCATGAATGCAGCAATCTGAGGTATGTACGTATACACACACACCTATTTAAAAGATTTATAGAAGACGCAATGGAAGAAACCACGAGGAATAATCTGTCTGTTCCCATCTCAAGGAGGAATCAGCCATTCCTGACACAGTACGATTGCCTCTTTAGGCCGTCGAGGGGAGCGAATGATTTTGCTTTTCCTTCTCTGGCAACTTGACTCGATAAGGAAGAGTACTTCAGAAACAGGAAAGAAAGACAGCACTTCTCCAGCAAAGTTCTGGTCCCTAAAACCACAAAAATGTATGAAGCATCATTTTTGCAATTAATGCAACAATGCACTTGACATCTGACGGCATTACAGTTCTACCCGAGTGCTATAGGCACGGGCCAGGTGCCACCAGTATCGGGGTCTGCCCTGCAACCAGCTCATGCTGTCCCATTTGTGGGGTTTAAGACATCGTGGGCTCTTCAGAGGATCCCTGCAAGAACACCCTGGAGATTTACAAACCAGGTTTCCTCACAGCAGGAACGTTTGGGGTTTTAAAGTTTGAGCTGCTTCAAGTTCCCGGTGTTCGATCCTTTCCCGTGTGCTTTACGAAGCAAGGCTGTGCCATAGGACCGACCCCAACGCTCTCAGATGAAATGGAAGCAGAATTTGACAGTACAACATTATTTAAGGTAAGAACAATCATTTTAGTTCTTGTTGATGTGCCTCTAACCGGAAGATTCTTTTTCACGTCAGGAAGCAGAATGATTTGATCGTATAAAATCATTAACAGCATTCATATAGCAATGTTTAACCATTAGTTCGAGTAGCTGGTCTTCTTCAACATTCATTCACGTTGCCATGAATCGTTATTTTTCTTCTAAAACCCTCAGGAAAAGGCTTTTAGAATGCAGTAGACCACCTACTTACCAGCAGCAGCCAACATTACAGAACTGTACCCAGACTCTGACTCCGTCAACGCAAGCCAGAAAGAAACTCCGTTCCCAAGTACCTCAGAAACGACATCGGAGGAGATACCGGAACTTAGGAGCAGAGAATTTTAAAAAGAGAAATGCTACAAAGCTTGGAGAGCTCAGCATCGCTCCTTGGCTCTGAAGAAAGCTGGACGGGACCAAGGTGTTCAGTCCTCCACGGTAAGAAATCATCTTGCCACTCGGTCGTGCACACAGCGTTTCACACCCAGCTTCCCGGGTAATGCTTGGGTCAGTACGGGCGCACTCAGAGAGACAAAATTCACAGGGAAAGCCCAGCACATCTGTGCAAGTTGCCGCTGCTTACACTTTTACTCACTATTGCTTAGATGCCAGAGAAGCAACTGACATTCATAAAATTAATGGTTGAATTCATGGTTGAATGTGGTTTTATTTAGAACAAATTGCCCCTGCAACCACACAGTCAGACCCCAGTTACCTTACACCAGGAGACTCTCTGGAATGCCTTCAAAGCCTGAAGCAAACAGCAGCCAAGTCCAGGAAGAAGTCTGTAGATCCCCAGAAGGTCTCAGACCAGCCGAAGCAAAAGCATTAAAATCGTGAGCTGTAACATGGAAAGAACTCTCGGGGCGACACTTACCCAGGAAAAGGTGACGATTTGTAAAAGCCTCTTTGTAAATGACATGATCTCACTTCCCATTACATTTATATCAGCTTCTGGAATGGAGTTCAGAGTATCTACACAGTTCAAGCCATTTTTTGAAACCTTATTTTTCCGTTTCTGCTTATCACAGTGACAGCAGAAAGGGTTGGATAAATCAGGGCAGAATTGCCAACACCTCTGGAGCCTTTCCCGCTCGCTAACCTGCTGTGCCTCATGCCAGAGGGTCGCTCTCTCCCCTGAAGACAAGAATCCCTCACGCGAGCCCAGTAAGACTGCAAGGATTTGTAGGTCCGCTGTTGTCACTGCAAAGTGTTCTGCTCCACTCTCAAACAATTAGTTAAGAATAGCTTGTTATCATGCTGTTAACAGCCATCTTCAGGCTGGAAAGGGAAAAGTCTTACCATGTACAGTCCTCATGTTTCAACTGTACTTGCGCGTTTGCGTGGCGCACAGACTGAAGATAGCTGACTTCTCTCAGTGTTTGGGTGACGGCATGGCTGAAAACAGGCACCGAATCAGCAATCAGCCCTTCAGAAGAGACAAGCCGTTACCATTTTACAAAAAAAAAAGACAGCAGTTGCATAGGGAAAGATTGAATTTCTATAGATAAAACCTTTGCCAGGCTAAGAAACATTCTAGAACCGCCAGAAGAAGAAAGTTCACAGGATTTACCTCCAGCGGTAACTCCGGCTGGCAGCATCTCCCATTCCACATGACAAACAGAAGTGAAGCAGAACATCAGATACAATGTGGTACACGTTAACTCTGCAAATGGAAATCCCAACCAACCCCCCTTTCTTACCTGCCCTGTGACCGCGCAGCAGGCCTCGCGTACAAGCATCCTCGCACCTGAAGCGGGTAATTCGATTCACTGACATCTGCTCAAAGTCAGCCTTGTCCCTGCCCATCGGTAAAACCGATGGAACCCTTCCATTTCCATACTCATTAAATTTTTCTTGTCCCATGAGATTTTTAAGGATTTTAGTCTAGCACAGAGGAAATCAAACGGCTACTCCTTTTTGTGACCTTATGTCTACTCCTTCAGACTTGCTTTGTTTTGGTTGTACCTCCATTTCACACAGACGTGAATGGAAATGCAGAGAGAATAAACACCAACAAACAACAGTACAGGGTGTAAAAACAAGACTCGAGCTTCCAGTGGCCATCGTCTTCACAAATCAGCTACTTTTTCAATCAGCCAAGTAGTTGTGCAGTTTCAGAGAACACTGTCACAAAACTTGGATGTATTACTACGCAAGGCGAAACGCTCTATTACGTGTCTACAGAAACTGAATGCAAATCCTCCGCTTCTTACAGCCTCTTAGTTGAAAACCCGCCCTCTATTCGTTTGTACCTGGACGCCACGTATGTCAAATACGTAAGGTTGTGTCTTTATAAGCCTCAATTTCACGTGTTGAGCAGCTGAGAAACATTTTGCCCCAAAGAAATGCAATAACTAAACCCACCAACAAGTGCAAGTGAATAAAAAAAATAAAAGCCAAAACAAACAAACAAAAAATACCCAAGACAAGCTACAGAAATTGCACCTTCAAACAACAGTAAAGGATCAAGAAGCTGAAGACATTTCTTCACGTCATCTCATTTTTGGATCTTTAATCATCACCTTAACTCACTACCACACACATGTCTGTGCACCTTGTCAGAGCCATTACAAACTGGGCGGCCAAAGAACAACCAACTTAAATCTTTTATTTTCAGCCAAATAAAAAAAGAAAAAAATCGAGCTCTTCCTTTATTGCACTCTATAACAATTCTTGTCACAACCAAGAAGCCAATAAACAGCAAAAGCTGAATATTCCTTTAAAATCCATAGTTTAACTCTTAAAATAAAATTTATATAGAAAAGATATCATTTACAACCCATTCAGTAGTAATCAATCATTATGTACTCACAAACCATATTCAATAACTCGTATGCAGCAGTTTCTTTGTAGGGCAGAGGGGAATATTCTTCTCCTTAGCAAATATAATATCCCACTGTTAAAGAGCAATTCAAGTCAACTTTGGAGCAACGGTGATATACACAAATTTCTTTTTGTGATAGACACAAATTTATTTGGAGAAGCGTAAGATTCATTTGGGGTAACAAGAATATATACGACTGTGTCCAGTGCATAGCTTAACTGCATCATGTGAAACGTCCGTTACCTTGAACTGGCACACCATTACCGAAAGGGAAATAATTTACGCAGCAAATGCAGTGTATTCAGAGAACACCAGTGAGTCACAATAAAACAACACACAATAAAACAGCAAGATGTATTGTAACTAGATACGTGAGGAATCAAAACCAGGATTTGGCTCTGGCCGTCAGCAGCTTACAACAGTAAAGACTTCGCCCTCGGAGCCATCTTCTGAAGGAAAGGGCTGCTCCTTTCATCTGGTTAGGAAACAAAAAATTTCAAGTAAGCAGTCATAAGTACAGGTAAGATGCTTCACTGCAACTTAGATTGCCGAGGCACTATAAACCTTTTGCCTCTGATGCAGCAACGGATGCCACAGCACAGCTTGTAAGCGTAAAAGATTCAAAGCCCAAAGAAAACAGCGTTAATCAATGGGGAGAGGAATGGATACAAGATATTTGTGTATTATGCAATTACATATGCACACGAGAAGTGAAAATGCATAATTATATGCATACACATTTTATTTAATGGCTGCATGTGTCATATAAATAGGATCAGTCATATTTTCATTTGGACATAGGTAAAGTGTTTTATGGCACGGTTTACACAGCTGCCTGTATTTGATTCTGATTCACCATCCACAACCCAAACAGAAAGAAATTAAGGACTTTTTCTTTCAGTAAAGTGTAGTTTCAGAAGCAGTTTGCTGCTTTGAATGGCTGTCTCTACGGACCCCCCCATCCTCGTGATACCTAACACAGCAAGAGGGTACTTCACACTCAGATTTTCAGAGAAAAGGCAGATTAGACACGTAGCTGCTTCATGCCAGTGCTTACGTATAAAGAGGACAACGCAAAATCAGTGACTCCCAGTCACTCACAAGGGAAATCCACACTCCAAGAATGTGCGACAGTTGAAAGAAAGGTATAGCAGAGGGAAGACAGGAAAAAGAAAGGAGCAGCATGAGGGCGATCACGAGCTGCACTGTCTGCAACCCAGTCTATAACTAGCAGTACACGGTGTACACACCACTTTTAAGTATCTCATCATTCAGGAGCTTTAAAAGCTTTCACTTACCTTTCGCACAATAACACGTTCACCAGGACTCAGGATTAAGGCTTCTCTTTCCTCCTCGGTTTCCATCTGAAGAGCGTATTCGCTAGCTACAGACCTGTAACCGCTTACTTCACATCTACAGAAAAATTACAGGGAGACAGCGGAGCACTGAATTAGCTACTCTTGTAAAGTACTGAATTCACAAAGAAACATTGTTTTGTATACTTACATTACTGGTGAAAGGTCTCCACAAAAAGCAGGAAGACTTAGTTGATGTTGCCAGGCCCTTTTCAGTCTCGATTTGCAATCTACTCTCAGGGTGTTTCCTTTATTCAGAATAAGCCCCATCATCGCTACCTGACTGAATGGTGCTTTTCAGATGATGGCAGTGATGGACACTTTATGTAGGCAGATGGACGATGGTATTTTAAATCTAAACAGTGGCTGCACTAAAGCTGTTAGATGTGAATTCTTTTTCTAACTTGGAAAAAGAGAAATATCACTGACTATCGAGTCCAAAATCTGAAGCAAGAAATTAAATTTAAAAAAATAATCCCAAAGCCCATCACATTCTCTTGATCCACAGAGTTAGACCTCGCTTTACAGCACAGTTACACATGCATTTGCATTGCTCCAAGTACTGTGGACTCACAGACAGGTTCTATTATTTGTTGTTCTACTTCTTCTATTACTTGCTCAGAAATCTAACACCCACAGGAAAAACCTATCACTAATCTCACTAAAAATAAAAGACAAAAACTCTGACGCTCCACTTTCCAGTTCTCTAGTACGCGCTGCATTTACTCCAGGCAGAGGGTAAATGAAAACATCACCATGCATTCATCCAGGATGGCTCTGGCTCTCTGAACGTGCAAGTTATTTCCAACCACCTAAGAGTTTATTGCAGCCATCTGTCACATACTTCAAAAGTGTAAGAAAAGAAATACCTTTTACAGACACTTATCTTTCAATAGAAAAAAACACGTTTGACAGACAGCAGTAATTTACCTGTGACTTCGCTCCTCACAGAGTCCAAGAGCCTCTTCCGCAGATTCTCTCCTCCTCCTCTCTTCCGCCAGTGTTTCTGGCAGCTGCGAGAGCGCCTGCTGCACCGAGTCGTGCTGTTGCTCAGTCTCTGCAAGCCTATGACAAAAGGAAATCCAAAATCAGTATTTTACATACTTCAAGAATTACTTCCGTCTTCTTTTTTGTTACGGAATGTTCTTTTTAGTGATCAACGCTTCATTAGAATGAGATGCTTTAGACTAGATCTTGAAATAAAAGTCACCAGTAAGTATGTATCTTTACAAAAACAAACCAGAAACATTACCAGATGAGAACAATTCAAGAATATGGCTAGGATTCATTTAATCCACTGTATAGCCACGGCTTTCCCTTTGCCCCCAAACACCTTAGGGGCATAGAAAAGCATTACTTTCGCACTTACAACACAGCTGTTAGGAAAACAATATTGCTAATACATGCTTGCAGTCCTGATCTTTTTCTGAGTTCATTTAGCTCCATGTTGTCTATTTCAACAACAACCGCACATCTTTCCTGTGGAGCTCCAGGGGCAACTTCTGCTCTAGTTTCATCCTAGAAAATATTAAAGGGGAAAAAAAAAGCCAGTCAATATCTTTCTACTTGCTAAAAATCTTTATTTCGACTAAAGAAGCCACAAGCACCACAAAGCAGTGGAGTAAACCAACCTTTGTGCCACTTCATCTTCTAATTTCCAGAGCTGCAATTTTCCAAACCTCTTTTCTAACGGAAAGTTGGTGAAGAATCCTGCCCGTGTGTGCTGCAGGACTTGAAGGACACGTGTACACTGCGTAACGCAGCCGTCTCTGAAGGGTGAGCAAAGCATCCACACAGCCACGTCGTCATTGATCACTGACCACAGTTTCGTCAGTAATGCAGCTGTTTGTTCATTTTTTACTTTACTGTTCTCCTTGTCTGACTTTAATTCTGTTTACACAAGAGTAAGGGTTGTTTTATGTATGTATCCATGTCCTGGGTTCGGCCAGGTCAGGGTTAATTTTCACTGGAATCCAGGAAGGGACACAGCCAGGCGCGCTGACCCAACCTGGCCAAGCAGAGCAGGGTATTCCATACCGTGTGCCCTCATGCTGGGTGCCGCTGGGGGGGAGCGGGGCGGCGGGAACTCGCTTGCAATTTCCAGTCTGAGCCAAGAGGGGTGTTTTGAAGAACACAAGTTTTACAGCACTCTAACTTTCAAATACACCAGACACCACCAATTGAGAAATATTTCTGTGTTGATACCAGCTCAGACTCACATGAGCTACTGAGGATCTCGGCTGTTGTTCTAAGTTACCTTTGAATTAATCTGCTGAAAGTGCAGCTCCTTCTGGTGCATCTCCTGAAGACAGCGCTGCAGGTCATCTTGAAGCTGATTCTTCTCAGCTAAGACACGGGCAGTGCTGACAGACAACTTCTTCTCTATTTCTGCCACAGCCTGGACTTTCTTTAATAATTCACATTCTTTTACATCCAAGAGTTTGGACAGATTCTCATTTTCACTCATTAGCTCCTGCTTCTCTTTTTCCAACATATCGATACTTTTTTTCAGATATTCATCTGCTTTTATTTGCTCCGCCAATTTTTCATCTTTCCCTTCAAGATCTGCCTGCAATTGCTTATTAACTGAAGCCTTCTCTCGTGTCTCTATTTCCATCCTGTTCATTTGTTTAAGTATTTCGTTTAACTGGTTATTAAGTTCATTGCACCATGTCTCTCTGGCTTTCAGATCTCCAGTTAATTTAACTTTCGTCTCTTCATTTTGCTGCTCCAAAACCCCAAGCTTCTGCTCTAATGAAATAATGCACTCTTGTTTCTCCTGTAATTCTTTGGTAATTGTCTCCTGATGTTCAGTATGCTCTACATGCTTCCTAGATAACTCAGCCAACTCTTCATCTTTTTTAGCATTTTCCAAAACTAGTTTGTTGTACGAATCTTTAATTGATTTTAACTCATTTTCAAGTGTTTGTGCTTTAGTCTCTTTCTCTTTAAGCAAATTGTCCCATTTTTCCTTTAGAGCATTGTTTCCCTCAAGCTGAGATTTCAAATATTCACTTTCTTTTCTTTGTTCATCCTTAGTTTCTTGCAGCTTTTCAGATGATTTACTAATTTGTTCTTTCAGCAAAGTAATTTGTGACTCACACTCTGCAAGTATGTTACGGTATGCGACCTTGTTGGCTTTGAGTTCAGAACGGAGCTCCTTCATTGTCCTGCTGGTCTCACTGCTTTGTCTTATTAATTCCTCATTTTCTTTGGTTTTAGCTTCATTCTCAACTCTCACTCTTTCTAGCTCCAGTCTCATTGTATTACTTTGCTCAGAAAGGACAGATATCTTCAGGCTTGCATCTCTGATATCGGCTGTTTGTACTTCTCTCAGGAAACGAGTTTCCCTTTCAGCCTTTGATAAAGCCTCTTCCATCCCTTCTATTTCTTCCTCTTTGCATTGCACTTGACGCTTCAGGACCATCACCTGTGCGGCACATTCTGTCATATTGCGAGACAGGACAGACACCTCCCTGTCTTTTTCTGCCACTGCTTCTTCAAGATTATCAATTTCTCTTTCGCGTTTCTGGAGATCTTGAAGAAGTTGAGATCTTTCCTCTAAATGGCTTGTATTCAATTTGTCAAGCTCTTCATTTGTCTGGTCCAGATCCAGCTGCATCGACTCTACCACGTCCTCTTGTTTCAAAGTCTAAACATCAAGAAAATAATGTTACCAGAATACTTCAAACATACGTTAGAGGGAGAATGGAAGTTACACTCCACATGTAGAACAGCTATCTAAGGTAATCAATCTGTACCCAACCGTACAGCCACAAGATAACCACGTTATTCTGTGGACTGTTTTAGCACACAGAAAGTTTAGTCTACGAAATTTTTAGCAGCCAATGCTGTTATTTTGCTGACATTTAAATGGGCCATGTTAAAAGAACAGCAAATTTCTTCTCTTACTTTATTTTAATGAGTTAGTTACCTTTTCCTTCAGTGTAGCAACTTTTTCTGTTAGATCCCTGATGACTCTTTTCTGCTCAGCGTTCTCCACTTCATAAACACTGCATTTCTTTAAGGCTTCATTCAGCTTAGTATTCAAAATAAAAGTCAATGTGATAGAAACGTATAGAATTGTATTAAAATTGTGATGTTACAGTTATAATATTAAATTTACCTAACACTGGAGTTTATGTTTTGAAATTCATAAACAAAGATAACTTAGCAACCCAAGCAAACATAACTACTTTCATGCAAAGCTCTGTGATGTGTCTAAGAAATCCTCACACCCAACTTCAAGCAACTACATGAAGCGAATAAAACTGTAAAGAAAGAGCAAAACCCTTCAGATACAGAAAACAGCAATATTGCTGCTGCGACACAAATAGGAACTTACGGCTAATGCTCACCAGTTCCAATCAATATTATTTCACAAGAACTTTAACTTACTTTTTGCTCAGTATGCACAAAATTTTCACCAAGCTCTTTGTTCAGAAGATCCTTTTCTTGAAGCAGTTGCCTCCAAGTTTCAATTTGCTCTAGTTTTTCTGTCGTGTTCAACAGCTTTTCTTCTTTTTCTCCAAGGGAAGTTTCAAGGAAGCTATTTCTGTCACTTCATCTAACAAGGAAATACATAGTTAGATATTTTGAACACAAAGCTCGCTTTAAGCTTTCTAGACTTATCAGCCCCAAACTAGGTTCCTAAAAGAATCATTATTTTTACACTTTCCATTTACACTTGCAACTACAAAAACAAGATTACTGCAACCTGAAGCAGGATCAACTCACACTTTGCAGGTGTTTTAAGAGATCATACTTCTCATCAGACGTCCAAGCTTGAAACAAAGAAAGCGAATCCTACACAGAGCTGTAAAGAACCTTCATCTTACCCTTTGAGCTGTTCATGCAAGCCAGAGATCAGAATGTGATGCTTTGCCGCATCTCGCGTTTGTTGGTTGCGTAACTGGGCAAGCTGAGTTTGCAAATGCTCATTCTCATTCTGCAACAAAAGAAGAGTGAAGCGGATTATCACGTACCAACACCCAGAACAGCACAAGATAACTGGAGTCACGAAAATCGGACTCTTCAGGAGATTTACATCCCACACGGTAACAGAGACCACTATTCTAGCACATGAGCAGATCATCAGTGCAGAACACAACACTGATACCAGCAGCTCAGATGTGATGTTAGTTCACATCGATGCAACTCACCTTGCAGAAACACCTCCTGCAGCAATGCTATGATAGCATGACCTGAAGGAGGACTGCTGTACACCCAAAGCAACACACACACTCACACTGTGTTAAGGCAGCTTACTTCTCTTAAGAGGGGAAGCTACTGCTTTGAAAAAATACTTTCCTCATTGCTTTGAAGACAGTACCAAACTTGCAATTTATTTTTGCCTGTTTTTTAAGGTTGAAGGAATGCAAAAATCTGCATATGGGGGATTGTGGAGAAAAGAAACAGGAAGCAAGCTGCATTCACACAGGTTTGTGGTTTCTTTTTTTTGGGGGGGTGGGGGGTGGGTGATTTTTTTTTTGGTTTGTTTGTTTTTTAAACACAGTGCACATCTCCTACTCTAGCCAGATACACCGAACCAATTCAAAAATAAAACCACAAAAAAAAACTGGCAACAACATCCAAAAACCAAAAGCAGAACATGTATCCAGACTCCACAGCAAATAGGACACAGAATCACACAGAATGGTCGGGGTTGGAAGGGACCTCTGTGGGTCATCTAGTCCAACGCTCCTGCCGAAGCAGGGTCACCTACAGCAGGCTGCACAGGACCGCGTCCAGGCGGCTCTTGAATATCTCCGGAGAAGGAGACTCCACAACCTCCCTGGGCAGCCTGTTCCAGTGCTCCGTCACCCTCAGAGGGAAGAAATTCTTCCTCACGTTCAGACGGAACTTCCTCTGCTTCAGTTTGTGCCCGTTGCCCCTTGTCCTGTCGCTGGGCACCACTGAAAAGAGCTTGGCCCCATCTTCCTGACACCCACCCTGCAGACATTTCTAAGTATATATTAGGTCCCCTCGCAGCCTTCTCTTCTTCAGGCTGAACAAGCCCAGCTCCCCCAGCCTCTCCTCGTGGGAGAGATGTTCCAGTCCCCTCACCATCCTTGTAGCCCTCCGCTGGACTCTTTCCAGTAGCTCCTCATCTTTCTTGAACTGGGGAGCCCAGAACTGGACAGAGTACTCCAGAGGAGGCCTCACTAGGGCAGTGTAGAGGGGAAGGAGAACCTCCCTCAACCTGCTGGCCACACTCTTCTTGATGCACCCCAGGATCCCATTGGCTTTCTTGGCAGCCAGGGCACACTGCTGGCTCATGGTTAACCTGGCAAACTTGTCACCTCTGATGAAAATACGCTAGCATTTTGCAGGAGGCAGAACACACCTGTACCGCCCTCAATAGCTGCCCTTCTTCATCTACACCAAACGTTACCTGTCTTGAAAGGCTTTGTTACAAGATTCTCAAATAATAATTAACATATCAGGTTGTCTTTCATCTTAAAATCATTAATTCTTTTTTGTATTTGTGCAGCTTAACAGACAAAGAACTACAAGTAATGCACTGAACCTGAAGGAGTCTGAGGAAGAGAGCAGTTGTATCATTTAGTGAAAGTAAGGTTTACAAGTTATCGTAGTAACTCATCAATCAGGAAATACTAAAAAATAACCTTCCTCATAAATATTTATTTCACTGTTCCTTTTGGTGCCTCCATTGAATACTTTTACAATATCAATATATATCAAATTAATATCTGGTGTTTAGATTGTATACATATAAGTTATTACTTAACTTTTGTATATTTGCACAGTTTCTTTTCTATAAATGTGTGTGTATATATGCACAGAAAAATAGTAATAATACACACACAGTTACAGAAAAGAAACTTGAGGGATGTAAGAAGAGGGACACTTCTGCCAGTAGTAACAAAATCTGTTTCAGGACCTTCTGACAAAGCCCCCCTAACAAACAATCATGAAAATCAGGTTGCCTTTTACTAGGTTTCTAAAACAAATAACAAATAACAAAGCTTACTTCCAAACAAGTTTCTCCCTGAGCTGAACAGAAGCAACAGGTTTCAACTTCAGAGCATAATCTAGCATGTGTACACCCTCTGCCAACAGAATGACGAAGCATAATGCCTTGACATGTTTTTGCTAGCTGCAAATGGGCATTTCTGTCTTACTGGAGGCTACGACTCCAAGAATATCAACAGAGAATAAAACCATTCTCTTCCATCATGAGGTTTTTACACAAACCGAAAAGCTCACCTGAAGAGTCTCCATTCTACCTTGAAGCTTCACTCTGTCTTCCAGATCCTGACAACGCTCTTCTAGAAGAAGAATTGGTTCCTGCAGTTGATTTCCTTCCATTTCCAACTCTTCAACCACACTCCGTAAACCTGCTTCTGTCAAAGAAGAAAAATTATTTCAAGAAAGGCCTGCTAACATTCCTCAAGTCTAGAAATGGTTTCAGCTTTTTATTCACAATTCTCCCCAGTGTTGGGAACAAGCAGACCTCAACCATTTCCAGTGGAAGTGCCCGACACCCTGCTTTTCCAAAAATTAGATGGCAAAAGTTCCCTCAGCTGCTGAAAAACCAAAATAAAGTTGCACAGCTCAAGAACTCGGAGAATCTGGCAGAAATATTCTCAACAATACTGTGGCTCATGTTACGTTAATCATAAGCTATCGATGTACTTGCAGGATCAGATCTTAAGCACTTGTTAATAAACAATTTAAACCGGTCTATATCAAAGTTTGCAAGTGAGTCTGTTCCATTTCAACAGCGAGATATATTTGCAGCCTTTACCACTGATATAAAAACATTTGCATTGAAAAATAAGACTTTGATTTTTAAATTAAAAGCATACAGCAATGGAACACCATTCTGTTTTGTAACATAACTGTTACAGATTGGAAGCACAGTCCCAGGAACAAGACTCGTAACTGAAAAAACACATGGCCTTGCCACACAGGACATTTCACGGGCACCAAGGCTCAACCAACTCCAGCGTGCAGACGTATTTACGTTCTGCTTCTGAACCAAAACTAGGCAGCTCATCCAGCACGCACATGCTTTGAAATGAAAAGGAAGAAAATGCAAGCCAAAAAAATGCAACAAAGATTAGAATACACCACCAGTGGGTTGTTAGTTGAATTTGGAAACAAAAATAGACACAAAATACAGATGCTGTGCATGCTTTCATAAACTGTCTAGTCGCTATCACACCTGCGTTAGGTGAAGTGTACTCTGGCCACCAGTCTCCCATGTTTTCTCCTTCAGCTGAATCAGTGCTATCCAAGGTGACGTGCAATTCTTGAAAGCTTTGCTTTCCATCAAAGTTGTATTCTTCCTACGCATAAAAAAGGAGAATGAAGTTCAATTTAAAGAAGAAAAGAAGCAAGGGTAAAATACATATCCTGTTATTAAAAGCATAGTTTCAATTCTAAGTCCTAAAGCTCAGCAAGTGATTGAGGTGCCTGAATGTCAGCATACGGGAGCGCTGTGGACACTAGAGCAACCTGCCCAGCTTCTAGCTAGTATTTCCAGAGAAGCCAAGCCTCCCACAGGTTTTGTGCGGTATCAGCCAGGACTTTTAAGACACCCCTATGTTTGGATACCTTCATTGGTCCCCTGATTTCTACAGTTAACAGGGTCCTCTGAATTTCAGGGTAAAGGATTGGAGTTCACTAAATTTAAGATTATTCTGCCAGTGGTATGTTCATGTGACAGTGACATCCTAATTCTTACAAAAGATCTTCATTTTCTCGTGTGTCTTACAGCACCACCTACCTAGAAGCAAACCTGAATGAACTGACACCACTTACTAATAAAAGTAAAGCTCCACCAACAGAGAGATTTATCAAGATTGTATCTAAACCAAAAAAATGGCCTTAACACATGAAGAATGCACATAGCTTCAAGCATGTGAATTACTCCAGAGTGAAGCTCGTTATTGTTCAATGTAAAATTAAGTAGACTCCCTACTCAAGGAACAGAGAGGCGTGATGCCATTGGAATTTCTCGTCTTCTGGCTACACACCCGATCATTAAATTCACCAAAGTTTTCACTTATACAACCAATCTAAGTTCTTAAGCCCTTCGTGTATTTAACAAAAACCCCTAGTTTTATTAGCATAGAGGTAAAAATAAATTCTTATCTCTTTTAACCCACCTGAAGCTTGCTGCTGCTCCGATTGCTTTTTCTTCTTGCTTGCTGCAGCCTGCCCATTCCTTGAACTGTGGTCGGTTCCTCCTCCAGCTCCTGTTGCCCTGAGACTATGGCTGCATCAGAGCAGCCAGGAAAGAACCAGTCATCCTCAATCAGTTTTGTGCCACAGGAAGGCTATCACATTTATATCAGACACTACTACATGAAGAGAGACCAGGGACAGGCTGAAGTCCCTATCAATGACTGACAGCAACAAGATTAAAGAAGCAATCCATCGCGTTCACCTTGTGATTTCCCTCCAACATTACTACGTAGAACATCAGAATAAAGTCTGCACATCTCGCTAAGAAGCGGCAAACTGAAGTCTAACTTTACTTCTTCATCAGCTCTAAATGAAGACTTTATACAGGAGACTGGAAAGGGTGAGGTTATGCTGATACTCAAAAAAAAGCCAAACAATTCAAATGCCAAACTAGATCTCATTTCAATTTACCAGGTTGAAATATACCTGATTTGTACGACAAAGGCATCCATCAGCTGAGACAACTGTGGTTTTTACAATCTGAACAATCACGTTAGTTTTTACGGAAATGACATACGTCCCTTTCAGCTTTAATTTTAGTACGAGCTACAAAGCCAGATCATTTGAGGAAGTCACAAGCATCTGTTACACTGCAAACCGGCATCAAACCATCTTATCGTAAATTAATCATACCATTCTTCTTAAGACAAAGATAAGAATCACTTTGAAATAAACACACTGAGTAAATTCAGAATACGAAAGCTTAGGTAGGCATCCTGTTCATTGTTAGAAATGATTTTTCATTTAAAGTACATTCCCATCTGTTTTGTGATAGGACAAAACACGTTTGGGGTAACAGATGAAGAAACAGACGGCTCATGCAAAGCAGACAGGACAGAACAGCCAGCGAAAAGACACGACAGTAAAGGTGGCTCCATACTAACTGAAAATTACATGAATCAGATAGTTACAAATTTAGCTTTCAATTTAACCACATCACTCCACGGTTGTTCTCACAGCATGCAAAATGCAGGGAACTTATGTCGATGCATCTGTGAGGTAAACACCAGAAACTATGAGGAGATTCAGCCCTGCTGGAAATAGTCAGCTTTCATCCCAGCTGTCCAACGATTACTTCTACCACGAATTTCATCAACACACAATTCTCTAACACCTACTAGACTTAAGTTCTTCCTGTGATATTTCAAAATTGCATACTTCACATGTTGTCACAAAAGACTAGAGGAAAAAAGTCAAAGAAAAAAATTAATGACCCTCTTAAAATGAGGACTGCTAAATTGGATTCTGCTTCTGGTTTTAATTACATTTTGGCTTTTGGCACTGTCACATTATCTGCATTCATTTTACACACCTTTGTTTCTTTTCAAGTATAGATTCTACAGGGATTTTTTTTTATAAATTACACAAACCTCTTCAAAGACACAAAAATTAAAGAAAATTGCCACTGTCACATTCTCCTGCCATTCCAAGAGCTGATTCTGCAGTTCATCCACACTACCTGATTCACTGGCCTAACAAGAGAAATTGCATAGGAAAACATATTTACCAAATCCCACTGCAAATGTAAATAAAAAGTAGTAACATCCAGGAACCATAACAGCTAAATGTGACCAACGCTTCCAATGTGCCTTTGTCAGCTATCTTACAATTTTTGTAAACAGATATAATTTTTGCACTCTCACTAACGATATTTTGAATAAATTCACATAAACTCCTACCCAGGTTTATATCTGAGCTATGACACTGTGCTCACCAAAATGGCTTTTACAGGCTCTATTGTTTGTCTTTTTCTTTCTTTACTGTATCTAAACTAATTCCCTGTGTGCTACTGAACAGATGTGGTCACATTCAGGATCAAAAGTAGCATTTTTGTTACAGATAACATCAAATTATGTACAACACTGTTCATCTCAGTATGTCCCACATGGCAAAACGCAAACGCTGAGAGGTCAGGCACACTGCATTCAAACCTGAGATTTAGCTTCCAAGAGAGTTGAAGAGCTTGGTAACGTCAAGGAACCGATAACATCAAGGAATGGCTCCCCACTGCCACTTTTTTTTTTTTTTTTTAAAGTATTATTTAACAAAACTGTTGTTGTTTGTCTTGGCCTGTTAATCAGCTGCTAACACCCAGAAACATTTCCCATTAAGTGCTCGAAACTTCAGCTATTTTTCAGTCAGGAAGAAAACCATAGTGTTCTTCCATGCTCTCATGCTAAGAAGTGTGCCAGACAGCTCACAGCACAAGTGAAAGTGATCTGCCAAGCAGTCATTTGTGCCCTGAATGATTCCAATAATCCAAAAATGCTACCAGCCATAGTATGTGCACATTTTTGCACCTTCAAACATAGCGCTACAAGAAAGAGGCGTCTGGCGGTTCTTCAGCTAGAATTCTGCACAACTCCTTTCACTGTTACACACAAGTTCCTCCGTGCCCAAACACCAGCCGCATCCTCAAACTCCTTCCTTGCATAAAACTTTCAGCTTCAATTATCGTCAGCACAAACCACCTACTGCTTCATTACTCTCATTTTGTCTGATCACCATATAGATCTTTACTCAACGATCACCCAAAATTAAAAATGGCATTTCTTAACTATTGAGATAAAAACACCACAGCCAAGACACCACCTTTTCCACCACACAATGGAAGTATTTTTAGTGTGTTTACTTACATTTTCCATATAGGTAGCATCTTTTCCTTGGAAACCCTATCTTTCTTTGCTTTGAATATTTTTAAGACTTCCAGTTTGCTCCTGGAACAAGCTACATTTCTCTTCACTGCCTCCAACTCTCTTGCTAAGGTTCTGAACTAGAATCTGCATGCTTTGGAGCGAGGATTCTTTAACAGCCAGCTCATTCTTTAGAATGCAAACCAAAAGACAATTAAAAGAAGGGACCCAGAAAAAAGATACAGTAATCATCATGAAGCTGACTCCTAGCCCTTCCCTCAGAGTTAGAGCAACATTCAACTCAAAGCTCAGATTTGGTTTGAATTGGAATGAAATTTGTCAGCACCTTCTGAAGTCGATACTAATACACACAAATGATACTGACAAAAGTAATAAAGAAATATAGATCTACTAACATAAATGAAAATAATCAGTAAAGAATTTGGATTCACGTGAAGAAGTGCAGAGGATTTGTGCTTCAGAGAAAGATGCACCGTATAACGCAGCAGAATTTGCTGATTCCTTGAAATCTCTATGGAGATTTTCTATTTCAGCTGCTAATATACCTTCAGTTCTTCATTGGGCACGAGTATTCCATTGGCAACACCACTTGATCCACACGCTGTCTGTAAATCCATGATGTAAGCATCTCTTTCAGCTCACTTCTTCTCTATCTCTGCCAGCGTGGCATCCGTTTCAGCCCCACGACAGCGCTGGGCCTCCAGTTCAACACTCTGAAAACGAAAAGACAGCACTGCTGGTCATGTATACTTCCACCATCTACAGCACAGAAGAACGGTTTAAATGTTTCCTTATTGCCTCTTTTAGGGTACTGAAAAAATTACAATCGCATTTCTGACCTGGTTCAGTTTTAACTGTAATCTTTAATTACTGAGCCTTTCTCTCTGAAATTCTGCAGCATTCACATTCCTGCCGCCTGCCAGTGTCAACAGCCACGTCCACAAAACCCATCACTGCACACAACAGCTACAAACCATAACACGAAATCATCCCTTGAAAGAAAGAGAGGGACGGGGAGCAGGACAGAGAAACGGAGAGAGAAAATAAGCGATGGGGAGCAGGGCAGAGCACTAGGAAGAGGAAAATAAGACAAGGCAGAGGACCGAGGAGCTCAGAGAGAAAGAAGGGTCGAAAGGAAACGCCAGAGAGGTAGAGAAATCAAGAAATACAGGGACGAGGAGCCTTGCAGAGACGGAGCACGAAAATGTAGGGACGGTGAGCGCGAAAGAGGGAGAGAGAGACGGGGGCAGGGGAGGAGATGAAGAAGAAAGGAGAGAAAAAGATGGCAACGGAGCGCAGGGGACACAGACAGAGAGAGAAAAAGGAGAGTGAACAGGAAAAAAGGGACCGAGAAACAAAGAAAGGGTCAGATCTAGACAAAGAGACCAAGAAGGGGGCGAGGGGCGTGTGTGCAGGGAAACCCCAAAACAAACCAGCAAGGGGCTAGAGAACAGAGAGGGAGAGAAAGAGAAGAAAGGGCCATGAAGCAGGACAGAGAAGGAGAGAAAGGCAAAAAGGGAGAGCAAAAAGAGCCGGCTGGACAGGGAGGTACAGCAAGAAACGACCGGACAGCCAGCAGGACAGAGAAATAGAGACAGGGAGCCGGCTAGAGAAATTCTGGAGGGAGAAAAAGAGGGAGAGGGAGCAGGACACAAACACAGACAGAAGACAGGAGGTACAGGGAAAGGAAAAGGAAAAAGAAAAAAAAAAAAAAAAAAAAAAATCACAGCAGCGTGGGAGAGAGAAGGATCCAGGGGAGGGCCCGGGACGCAGAAGAGGGGCGACAGGGCCCCGAGGGCCCGCCACTCACCGCAGCTCTCGCTCTCCGCGCTCCCGGGAGACTCTGCCGCTTCAGACGCTTCTCTCTCCTGCTCTCCTCCGTTCCTCTTCCCTAACTCCGGTCGCTTGGCTGTCCCCCACCTAAGACAAAACGTCCATGTCTCGCAGCTCTTACGAGACAAGGCTCCCTACGCACGTAGCCGCGCTCGCGCGCTCCACAACCGGACCATGCTGCTGCTGGTGACACATACAGACCCTGCGGGGCACGCTGGCGGCCTGGCCTGCTGCGGGCTACCAAGAGGGAGCCTTCCTCACCCGCACAGGCAGGCTCTCTCCTGCCTGCAGCCCCAGCCAGCTGCCAGCCAGCTGGCCTTCCATTTCTTCTTCTTCTTCTTCAGCCTTCTCGGGACTCTCCAGCTTCAGCCGCGACACCTCCTGCCCGCAGCCACTCAGCGCTCCGCCTCTCCCTTTTCGCCCCCACGCCGCCAGCACAGCGAGGCCCGGCACACGCAGCCCACACAAGCCCGGAGCGGGCGCAGCCAACGGCATCCCCAGGCCACGAACGGACAAACGCGTCCTCAGCGCGGCCCCTGCCACACACAAACAAGCAGCGGCCACCGCCTTCAGGGAGGCCGAGGCACGCTCCAGGGCCAGCGTGCCGCCCGCACCACGGGCCTTGCGGGAGGCCGGGCGCTCCGGGACAGGCTTCAGGGGACGTGCTGCAGCTGGGGGCGGCTGCGCGGGGCGACAGGGGCCGGGGGAGCGCTGCCGACTTGGGGGGGATGCCCGCCTCCTTCCCCCCTTCCCTTCCGTCACCTCCCGCCTCTGGCCCCGGGGCTGCCCGCACCCGGCTCGCCTCCTGCAGCCTGCCGCAGCGGCCGGCTCCAAGCTTCCCGTCCCACCACCCTCGGGCACCCACCACGCACCCCCGCACCCGCCGGAGGGGAGCCCGCGCCTCACCGCTGGCCTCTCTGCTCCCCCGCCGCCCCGGCACCCGACAACACACCGCCGCCAGGCTGCTCCGCCGCACCGCGCATGCGCCACGAGCCGACGGCGCGCCGGAGGGGACACACCCCGCGCCGAACGCCGGCCTGCAGTACCGCGTGGCGCCCACGCGGCGGCGCCAGCGGGTACGGCGGGTACAGCATCCTTATGGGGGTGCGTCCTCCTGGCTGGTAGCACAACTCTTACAAATGCACGAGAAAGGGAGGTGGATAGCATAACTACTGTTCTCAGTCTCGGAAAACACCCATCACTGAAATGTTAGTCTCATTTTAGCACCAAAAATTAGAAGTAACTTGCTAATTTCTATGACATCCATCCACCGTGGTTTTTTAACGGATGCAAGCAAGCCAAACCACCCTCAGAGGTGAATGAGCACAGGTGATGTGTAGAGGAACAGCACTACTTATCGCCGACAGGACGCGACAGAAGTATTTAAAAGCACTTGCGATGGACAATAGAGGGGCCAGCTTCCTCATATTCATCTTTGCTGACCCACATTTGCTGAAAAGTGGACAGAGACGCCAGTATTGAACCCCCAGTCCAGACAGAGTATTTACATTCTGCTGGTGCAATCATCCAGAAGAGAAGCACAATCTGTTGTAAATAAAGTGACAAGCAGCTAACACAGTAAACATCTCTTTGGAGGAAACAACTAGGTGAAACGCTTTTCATCATCAAAGCACAACTCCAATGAAGTAAAGCACCGAAGAGGTAGAAAGGCTGCCATATTTTGTCTTCCACCTTGAGTCGACAGAGCTGCTATAACGTTACTATGAACAGACAAATACCGCAGCCCGTTGAGAGATCTGCAGATGGCCTACAACACAGCTACCAAAAAATTACAAACGTATACGAAAGAAAAGTAAAGTTTTGAAATATTTATCCAATTTGGTTGTAAATAAAGACCGCTGGGACAACACTGCACAGAACGGTCGGAGCATTTTTCTAATGATAAAGGAATTCTTTTACGTGAAAAGAATCCCAAACCCCAAAACACTGAGATACACTGGCACTGTGTATCTAGCTAAGCACTAGATGTGAAGCTAGAAGACCTCCCGCTGATTCCCGCCTGAGCCACTCAATTGCTCAAATACACTGCATGTACCCCTGCTCCTGCGTGCTCCCGTTTCCACGCCTGCCACTCCACGTCATGCCCGTGCAACATGTCGTCTGCTGCCTGACAAACATGGCCTCTCTATTTCACTACACATTGCCTTGCTCCAAGGCAAAAGGGTCCTTCCAAACAGCTAACAAGCCGCAGACTTTGCACGCTGCTTGGATTTTGGATTTATTCTTTCACCCTTTTCTCTGATAGCCAAGCCTTGAAGCCTACAATATCCCCTGTATCTTCTCAGGTTGGTCATGTTCCCTTTAGTATTTACAGCTCCATCTTCTCTAGGTTCATCCCTACCTATCTTGCTGTTCTGTGGTGTCTTTCAAGGAGCCCCTTTCTCCTTCTTAGCCCTATTTCACTGCGAAGCCCACAGGACTGTCTTCCTTAACTGTTCTTTCACATTTTCTCAGAATGACCTCAGAAACTCCCATGGCTTCAGCAACCATTTCTATTCCAGTACCTCTCCAATCCCTCTCTTCATTCTGCTTTGGCTGTTAGGAGGAAAAGAGGCACGAATTAAGCAGGCTGTCCGAGGGTCTCCTAACATCAGGGCCTGGGATGCAAGACCTGGACATTCCCTTGTGGACATTTGCATTTGACTATAGGATCTAACTTTCCAACAAAAGCTTCTTCTGGAACCGCAGGTGTGCAAAATTACCTGAATCTTCATAGCACTTGGAGCCAAAGCGGTAATCTCTTTCTGCATACGAGCGCCAATCCCAGGATACATCGTGGTTCCTCCAGAGAGGACGTTATTGGCATAGAGATCCTTACGGATGTCGATACCACATTTCAGAGTACTGTTGTAAGTGGTTACGTGGACACCTGCAGATTCCATCCCTGAGTGGAAAGAAGTTTCAACACATGTGATTTCTCTTTCTTCCCTTCTTTTTCTTACTGTTCAAATGAAAGGGAAGCTCAGTAGTCCAAGAGAATTCCAGGAAAAAAAACCTACGTGATGCTCAGGAGAGCATCTCGTGGTACTGTTCCTTGCTAAAGAAAAGGAACAGACCAGATAAAGTCCAAACTGTGTTCCCAGGACTGTAAGTACTAGACTTTTAAACTAGCTTAACACGCATATTTTGACAAAGATCTGTGATCCAGGAAGTCCCGATTTCCACCGCTACGTTTCTGACACCACTGTTGAACACCAACGCTGATCCTCGATACACTTCTGGCAGCCAAATCCCCCCACCTCCTAACGAGCATTTCTCCTGCTGATGTTCAAATGCAGAATATTTGAACATCGCTCCTGCTGATGTTCAAATGCAGAACTTGGAGCTATATTAATGCTTCAATAGTTTGCTTTCTACACACAAACGCAGCTAGCTTTACCACTTCGTTTAATGGAAATCGTGCCAAACTGCCCGCAGTCATTTTGCTCACTCCTCACGAGTGGAATTTAAATTGAAAGTAGGAAATTTGTGTGAGGGCAGTACAAGTTACCATAGAAAGTGGCAGTCATCCACTGGATAGAATGGGAAATTTGACACTACAGATAAAACTACTGCAAAATAACGTACGATTTCATTTTGTATGATTACATTACAGATTAATATAATCAAACAATAACCTGAAGCAGCATCTAGATATAAAACCCACATAAGCAGCACCGTGCAGTTATACATCAGCCAGTCGAGATAAAAAGCACGATCTTCTGACAGTACTCTAAATCATCACCTTAGAAACTCTACTGCACTTGGAAGAGGCTGAAATCATCTTACGATGCAGGTACCTCTAAACTGACAGGCGCCTTCTCATCCAGCAGCTGTAGCAGCAGTGTTCATCGCTTCTAAAGAGCTGATTAAGTCAATAGAAGCTGCGTGTTTCTATGGACATTTGAGAATCAGTACCTCAGTTCCTATAGCTGCAGGTTGTCTATACTTCCTACGAAATTCTTCTTTTCATTCTCTGTCAAGTCCCTAGAAAGAAAAGCCCTGTCTCACCTATGAAGGATGGCTGGAAGAGAGTTTCAGGGCATCGGAACCGCTCATTTCCAATGGTGATGACCTGTCCATCAGGAAGCTCATAGCTCTTTTCAAGAGAGGAGGAGGAAGCAGCAGCTGCCATTTCATTTTCAAAATCCAAAGCCACATAACAAAGCTTCTCCTTGACGTCTCTCACAATCTCCCGTTCCGCTGCAGACAGCCAACAAGATTTTAATCAACATACAGTACAACAGCCAGGACACAGACTTTCTCATGCACATTTCCCTGAGTTCACAGATTCACAGAATATTAGGGGTTGGAAGGGACCACTGTGGGTCATCTAGTCCAACCCTCCTGCTGAAGCAGGGTCACCTACAGCAGGCTGCACAGGACCGCGTCCAGGCGGCTCTTGAATATCTCCGGAGAAGGAGACTCCACAACCTCCCTGGGCAGCCTGTTCCAGTGCTCCGTCACCCTCAGAGGGAAGAAATTCTTCCTCACGTTCAGACGGAACTTCCTGTGCTTCAGTTTGTGCCCATTGCCCCTTGTCCTGTCGCTGGGCACCACTGAAAAGAGCTTGGCCCCATCTTCCTGACACCCACCCTGCAGACATTTCTAAGTATATATTAGGTCCCCTCGCAGCCTTCTCTTCTTCAGGCTGAACAAGCCCAGCTCCCTCAGCCTCTCCTCGTGGGAGAGATGTTCCAGTCCTCTCACCATCCTTGTAGCCCTCCGCTGGACTCTTTCCAGTAGCTCCTCATCTTTCTTGAACTGGGGAGCCCAGAACTGGACAGAGTACTCCAGAGGAGGCCTCACTAGGGCAGTGTAGAGGGGAAGGAGAACCTCCCTCAACCTGCTGGCCACACTCTTCTTGATGCACCCCAGGATCCCATTGGCTTTCTTGGCAGCCAGGGCACACTGCTGGCTCATGGTTAACCTGGCAAACTTGTCACCTCTGATGAAAATACGCTAGCATTTTGCAGGAGGCAGAACACACCTGTACCGCCCTCAATAGCTGCCCTTCTTCATCTACACCAAACGTTACCTGTCTTGAAAGGCTTTGTTACAAGATTCTCAAATAATAATTAACATATCAGGTTGTCTTTCATCTTAAAATCATTAATTCTTTTTTATATTTGTGCAGCTTAACAGACAAAGAACTACAAGTAATGCACTGAACCTGAAGGAGTCTGAGGAAGAGAGCAGTTGTATCATTTAGTGAAAGTAAGGTTTACAAATTATCATAGTAACTCATCAATCAGGAAATACTAAAAAATAACCTTCCTCATAAATATTTATTTCACTGTTCCTTTTGGTGCCTCCATTGAATACTTTTACAATATCAATATATATCAAATTAATATCTGGTGTTTAGATTGTATATATATAAGTTATTACTTCACTTTTATATATTTGCACAGTTTCTTTTCTATAACTGTGTGTGTATATATGAACAGAAAAATAATAATAATACACACACAGTTACAGAAAAGAAACTTGAGGGATGTAAGAAGAGGGACACTTCTGCCAGTAGTAACAAAATCTGTTTCAGGACCTTCTGACAAAGCCCCCCTAACAAACAATAATGAAAATCAGGTTGCCTTTTACTAGGTTTCTAAAACAAGTAACAAATAACAAAGCTTACTTCCAAACAAGTTTCTCCCTGAGCTGAACAGAAGCAACAGGTTTCAACTTCAGAGCATAATCTAGCATGTGTACACCCTCTGCCAACAGAATGACGAAGCATAATGCCTTGACATGTTTTTGCTAGCTGCAAATGGGCATTTCTGTCTTACTGGAGGCTACGACTCCAAGAATATCAACAGAGAATAAAACGATTCTCTTCTATCATGAGGTTTTTACACAAACCCAAAAGCTCACCTGAAGAGTCTCCATTCTAACTTGAAGCTGCACTCTGTCTTCCAGATCCTGACAACGCTCTTCTAGAAGAAGAATTGGTTCCTGCAGTTGATTTCCTTCCATTTCCAACTCTTCAACCACACTCCGTAAACCTGCTTCTGTCAAAGAAGAAAAATTATTTCAAGAAAGGCCTGCTAACATTCCTCAAGTCTAGAAATGGTTTCAGCTTTTTATTCACAATTCTCCCCAGTGTTGGGAACAAGCAGACCTCAACCGTTTCCAGTGGAAGTGCCCGAGACCCTGCTTTTCCAAAAATTAGATGGCAAAAGTGTAAAATTAAGTAGACTCCCTACTCAAGGAACAGAGAGGCGTGATGCCATTGGAATTTCTCGTCTTCTGGCTACACAGCTGATCATTAAATTTACCAAAGTTTTCACTTATACAACCAATCTAAGTTCTTAAGCCCTTCGTGTATTTAACAAAAACGTGCTGCAGCTGGGGCCGGCTGCGCGGGGCGAGAGGGGCCGGGGGAGCGCTGCCGGCTTGGGGGGGATGCCCGCCTCCTTCCCCCCTTCCCTTCCGTCACCTCCCGCCTCTGGCCCCGGGGCTGCCCGCACCCGGCTCGCCTCCTGCAGCCTGCCGCAGCGGCCGGCTCCAAGCTTCCCGTCCCACCACCCTCGGGAAGCCACCACGCACCCCCGCACCCGCCGGAGGGGAGCCCCCGCCTCACCGCTGGCCTCTCTGCTCCCCCGCCGCCCCGACACCAGACCGCCGCCAGGCTGCTCCGCCGCACCGCGCATGCGCCACGCGCCGACGGCGCGCCGGAGGGGCCACACCATGCGCCGAACGCCTGCCTGCAGTACCGCGTTGCGTCCACGAGGCGGCGCCAGGGGGTACGGCGCGGCGTCCACGCCCAGCGCCGGCTCCGGGCAGGCCCCGAATCGCGGCTCCGACACGGCGCCGCACCCCCGCCGCTCCTTGCCCCCGACACGGACCCCGCCCTCCCGGGGGCTTTTCCCCGGGTCCCGCCGCTCCATCCACTTCCCCCCTACACCCCGCGCTCACCTTCTCCCTCGCTGCAGCCGCAACGCGGCTATGGCTCTGCTCCTCCTTCGGCTCCCATCGGGCCCGGCACGGCAGCACCGGGCCCTCTACCGGCAGAGGGAGGGGCCGTCGCCATCAGCCCCGCTGCCTGCACCTGGGGCTCTTCCGGCCCCGGCCCACGGCTGGAGCCCATGATGCCGTCATTGGGCAAACACAAAGACTCTCTGAAGCCCTTTGGGCACTTCAGCAAGCAGGCAGGCGTTCCTTATTGCAGCGCCGGACACACAGGGCACGCCTCCTCCCAGCGCTCAAAGCACCTGCGCCACTCGAGCCGCAGTACCGTACTTTGCTCACCGGATGGCAGCAGCGAGCTCTTGGACATGGCGCCACCGCGCATTGGCGCCACCCGAGCCGCAGTACCGAACTTTGCTCACCGGGTGGCAGCAGCGAGCTCTTAGACACGGCGCCACCGCGCATTGGCGCCACCCGAGCCGCAGTACCGAACTTTGCTCACCGGGTGGCAGCAGCGAGCTCTTGGACACGGCGCCACCCGAGCCGCAGTACCGAACTTTGCTCACCGGGTGGCAGCAGCGATCGTACCGGCCCCTCCACGGCCACTCGGGCCACGGCAGCACCGGGCCCTCCACCGGCAGAGGGAGGGGCCGTCGCCATCAGCCCCGCTGCCCGCACCTGGGGCTCTTCCGGCCCCGGCCCACGGCTGGAGCCCACGATGCCGTCATTGGGCAAACACAAAGACTCTCTGAAGCCCTTTGGGCACTTCAGCAAGCAGCCAGGCGTTCCTTATTGCAGCGCCGGACACACAGGGCACGGCTCCTCCCAGCGCGCAAAGCACCTGCGCCACTCGAGCCGCAGTACCGAACTTTGCTCACCGGGTGGCAGCAGCGAGCTCTTAGACACGGCGCCACCGCGCATTGGCGCCACCCGAGCCGCAGTACCGAACTTTGCTCACCGGGTGGCAGCAGCGAGCTCTTGGACACGGCGCCACCCGAGCCGCAGTACCGAACTTTGCTCACCGGGTGGCAGCAGCGAGCTCTTGGACACGGCGCCGCCCGAGCCGCAGTACCCAACTTTGCTCACCGGGTGGCAGCAGCGAGCTCTTGGACACGGCGCCGCCCGAGCCGCAGTACCGAACTTTGCTCACCGGGTGGCAGCAGCGATCGTACCGGCCCCTCCACGGCCACCCGGGCCACGGCAGCACCGGGCCCTCCACCGGCAGAGGGAGGGGCCGTCGCCATCAGCCCCGCTGCCCGCACCTGGGGCTCCCCCGGCCCACGGCTGGAGCCCGGCAGGAACAGGGGGCCGTCGCCCCAGCCCCACAGCCCGTCCCCTCCTCCCCTGGCCTCTGGCGCAGCCCCTCGTCCCGTGCAAACCAAGCACAAACGCAGCCGCCAGGGCAAAAGGGACCGCAGGTCTTTATTCAGTCACGCACCCAGCCAGTCCCGGGAGCCGCTCCGCCCCGGGGCTCGGGGCCCCCGACGCTCCCTCTGCCCCTCCGACACCTCGGCACTCCTTCCCGCAGCTGTGCCCGTTGCTCCAGCGGCGAACAGTCCGTCCGTCGCCTCCCGGAGCGACGCGCTGCTCGGCAGAGGCTGCCAAAAATGAGGAGCAGGGTGCAGGCCACTACAAGAGAGGAGAAAAGTGACAGGTGGCTGGACAGCGGCGGTGGAACGAGAAAGCACGAAGCAGGTAAAGGGACAGCGAGAGAAGGACGGGGACAGGCAGTCCCACAGAGACGGAGAAAGAAGCAGCAGCAAGAGAGGAAGAGCAGCAGCAGAAAGAAGAAGAGGGAGCAGGACACAGACCGAAAATGAAGAATGGGGAGCGGGAAGGAGATGCAAAAAAATCCCCTGCAGCATGACAGAGGAAAAAAGAACAGCGGCAGGGACCTGGACAAAGAGAGATGAGGAAATAGAATAGAATAGACATGGAGAAAGCAGTAGATCTGTGACGTGCTACGGAGCCAAGAAGGAAGGCCTCGAATCAAGGGACGAGGAGGCAGACAGAGAGCACCAAAGACAGCAAAAGTACTGACAGGCTACAGAGTAGGAGGAAAGCAAAACTAGTAACCGGGAGCTGAACAGAAAGAGGGGAAGAAGGAAAAAAATGCCACAGGCTGCAAGGCAGAAAGAGGGAGGACCTAAAAGATGGGGACAAGTCAGAGACAGATGGAGAAAGAAGGTACACAAGAGCAGAAAAAAAAAATAACCGTAGCAGTGGGGGAAAGAGAGGGAGCCGGGCAGGGCCCAGGATGCACAAGAGGGGTGACAGGGCCCCGAGGGCCCACGACTCACCGCAGCTCTCACTCTCGGTGCTGCCGGGAGACTTGGACACTTCAGATGTTTCTCTCTCCTTCTCTCTTCCCTTCTTCTTCCGCAACTCCAATCGTTTGGCTCTCCTCCACCTGAGAGAAAATGCATGTGGCTGTCTTAGAGCTCATACGAGACGTGGCTTCCTAGACAAGAAGCCTCAGGAACAGGACAGAGAAAAAGAGAGAATATGATGAGTGGGAAGCAGAACACACGGATCGAGAGAGAACTTGAATCAGAGGAGTAAACAAGGCAGGAAAGAGAGATAAAGACAGGGAAGAAGCCACAAGAAAAGGGCCTTTCTGGCCTCTACTTGCACCCCCCGGCCTCCCTTTTTTTCTGGCCTCTACTCTCGCCCCCGGCCTCCCACCCCTTTCCGGCCTCCTTTTTTTTCCTGGCCTCTACTCCCCCCTCCTCGGCCACCCCCCCCCCCCCACCTCCCACCCCTCGTCAGCCTCCTACCTCCCTTTTTGCTGGCCTCTACTTAATTCAGCTTCCCACCCTTTTTCAGCCTCCCACCCCTGTCCCACGCAGTGCAGGACACACTGACAGAGAGAGAAAAAGGACAGGCAACAGGAAGAAACGTACTAAGAAACAAAGAAAGGGTCAGACGAAGAAGGGGGTGGGTGGTCAGGGTTGGAACCCCAACACAAACCAGCAAGGGGCTAGAGGACAGACAGAGAGGAAGACAAGAACGGGCCGGGAAGCAGGAAGAGAAGGAGAGAAAGGCAAAAAGGGAGAGCCGGCTGCACAGGCAGGTACAGCAAGAAACGACCGGACAGGCAGCAGGATCGAGAAAGAGAGACAGAAAAACTGGGGACAGGAAGCAGGACAGAGGGACGGCGAGAGGAAACAAGGGCCAGGGAGCAGGACAGCGGTGGAAAAAGAGGCACTGGGGCAGTAGGACAGAAAGAGAAGGAAGAAAGGCCAGAAGAAGGACGGGGAATAACAGCGAAGGGAAAGAGAAGGACAAGGAGCAGGACAGATTGTCAGAGAAAGACAGGGACAGGGAGCGGGACAAGGTGATACTGAGAGAGAAAAAGGGGACAAGGAGGCAGGACAAAGTGAAAGACAGGCACAAGTAAGAGACAGGGGAGCAGGACAGAGACGGAGGGGGAAAAGCCTCAGCTGGGCAGCAGGAGAGAGAGGCGGAGAAGGGAAAAAACAGCACCGGGCTGAGGGACCCTGAGGGAGGAATTAAAAAAACAAACACAGGGAGCAGGACAAAATGACAGAGAGAGAGAAAAGGGACAGAGCAGGACAGCATTGGGGGGAGAAATGCCACCGTGACAGGCAGTGGGAGAGAGGTATGGAGAAAGAAAAAAAATACCGAGGAAGAGAGAAAGGAAACAAGGGACAGCAAGCTGCACAGGGGGATCGAGAAATAAAGGATGGGAGAGGGAATGGTGCAGAGAGAGAAAGGCAGAAAAAACAGCAAGAGGAAGCAGGGCAAAAGGACAGCAAGAGGAAAAAGGAAAGGGACAGGGAGCTGGACAGAGATGGGAAAAAAAGCAGCGGGGACACACGAAAAGAGACAGAAAGAGAAGGGCACAAAAGGATAGATGAGGACAGCGGCAGGATGGAGACGCAGAACAAAACCTGGGACGGTCAACCTGGGTGGGCGGGGAGCGGTCAGAGAGCCGGAGAAAGGAAAAACTCTGCTGTGGAGCAGCAGAGGGGGACGGAGAAAGAGAGAGAGGGACGGGGAGCAGGGCAGAGAAACGGAGAGAGAAAATAAACGATGGGGAGCAGGGCAGAGCACTAGGAAGAGGAAAATAAGACAAGGCAGAAGACCAAGGAGCTCAGAGAGAAAGAAGGGTCGAAAGGAAACGCCAGAGAGGTAGAGAAATCAAGAAATACAGGGACGAGGAGCCTTGCAGAGACGGAGCACAAAAATGTAGGGACGGTGAGCGCGAAAGAGGGAGAGAGAGACGGGGGCAGGGGGAGGAGATGAAGAAGAAAGGAGAGATAAAGATGGCAACGGAGTGCAGGACACACAGACAGAGAGAGAAAAAGGACAGTGAACAGGAAAAAAGGGACCGAGAAACAAAGAAAGGGTCAGATCTAGACAAAGAGACCAAGAAGGGGGCGGGGGGGGAGGTGTGCAGGGAAACCCCAAAACAAACCAGCAAGGGGCTAGAGAACAGAGAGGGAGAGAAAGAGAAGAAAGGGCCATGAAGCAGGACAGAGAAGGAGAGAAAGGCAAAAAGGGAGAGCAAAAAGAGCCGGCTGGACAGGGAGGTACAGCAAGAAACGACCGGACAGCCAGCAGGACAGACAAATAGAGACAGGGAGCCGGCTAGAGAAATTCTGGAGGGAGAAAAAGAGGGAGAGGGAGCAGGACACAAACACAGACAGAAGACGGGAGGTACAGGGAAAGGAAAAGGAAAGGAAAAAGAAAAATAAAGAAATCACAGCAGCGTGGGAGAGAGAAGGATCCAGGGGAGGGCCCGGGACGCAGAAGAGGGGCGACAGGGCCCCGAGGGCCCGCCACTCACCGCAGCTCTCGCTCTCCGCGCTCCCGGGAGACTCTGCCGCTTCAGACGCTTCTCTGTCCTGCTCTCCTCCATTCCTCTTCCGTAACCCCGGTCGCTTGGCTGTCCCCCACCTAAGACAAAACGTCCATGTCTCGCAGCTCTTACGAGACAAGGCTCCCTACGCACGTAGCCTCGCTTGCTCTCGCGCTACGCGCAGGAACAGCACAGAGGGAAAGAGAGAGAGACAGAGAACGACGAGCGGGCAGCAGAACTGATGGATCAAGAGAGAAACTGAATCGGAGGAATAAAGAACACTGGAGGGAGACACGAGTAGAGCGAACAAGCCAGATGGACGGGGGCAGGAGACACACAGATCAGGCCAAAGAGGTGGAGAAAGTAAAATCGGTGATGGGCTGCAGGATGATAGAAAAGGCCACGGTTCAGCACAGAGGAGAACAACGGGACAGCAAGCTGGACAGGGGCATATAGCGAGAAACAAAGGGACAGGCAGCAGTATGGAGATACACAGACAAAGAGTTACGGGGAGGATGGAGGACAGAGAGAACAAGAGAAAAGGGACAGGGAGGGGGGCACAGATGGAGAAAGAAACATTGCAGAGAGAGAGAGGAAGAAAGCGACAGGGCAGAGGCAGAGAGGTAGAGAAAGGAAGCAAAAAGTAGCGACGAGTAAGAGGCCAGAGGGACAAGGAAAAGCCAGGAGGAAGGACAGAGTGAGAGAGAAAACAGGTGAGGGACACGACGCCAGACTGTGAAACAGAGAGCGCGACAGGGAGCAGGACGCTGGGACAGACAGCAAACGAGAGCAACAGAGAGAACGGCAGCGAGGCGGAGCACGAGAGAAAACAGGGACTGAGAGCAAGACCGAGGGGTGAAGCAATAAATAACGGGGCTGGGGAGCAGGACAGCAGAAGAGAGAGACAGAGAGGGGGACACATAGGACAACTGCAAACTGAGAGGGAGAAGGAGAAGAGCACAGAGGGTCACAGACAAAAAGAGAGGGACGGCAGCAAGAGAAAAACAAGACGAGGCAGAAGGACTGAGGAGCAGAGAGAAAAAGGGTACAGGCAAAAGGACAGAGATGCAGAAAACAAGGCAAGCCTGGAGCACAGGGCAAAACTGACAAGGACAGGGAGCGGGACAAAGGGATGGAGGAGTTAAAAACAGCGATGGGCCGCAGCACAGAGGAAGAGAGAGAAAAAGAGCCACAAGAGCAAGGGAAGAAGAGTGACAGAAGGGTGTTGACAGGGACACGTACAAAGGGGGCTTGGGGGACACACACATCGGAAGGGTAGAAAGGAAAGGGAGGGATGGGGAGCAAGACAGCGTGATAGAGCGAGACAGAGGGAGTGGAGTGCAAGGATACACAAAAGCAGAGGGACTGGGAAGAGGAAAGAACGTCAGGGAGAGAAAGGTGAGGGTGGGGAGCAGGGGAGAGAGAGGTGGAGAATGAAAAAACAGCCATGGTCAGAAGAACAGAAATGCAGAGAATAAAAAATTACTTCCAGGCAGCAGGACAGAGGGACAGAGCAAGAGGAAAAAAAAAAAAAAAACAACAACAGGGAGAAGGATGGGTAACACACAGCAGGACACTGCGACAGTGAGAGGACAGAATACACAGAGCAAGGCAGAGGAATGAAGAGAGAAAAAAAAAAAACAACCACCCAGCAAACAGAAAGGGAACCGGACAGAACTAGGCAGCAGGGCAGAGAGACGGAGAAAGAAAAAACAGGGACAAAGGGATAGAGAGGCAAAGAGAGGGATGGGGACCAGGACAGTGGGATACAAACAGGGAGTAGGACGCGAGATTGCAGAGAGAGAGGTCCAGGGAAGCAGGAAGAATGACAGAGAGAAAAAGGGGGGAGGGGGGTGGGGAGCAGGTCAGAGAGCTGGAGAAAGGAAAAACGCTGCTGTGGAGCAGCAGAGGGGGACAGAGAAAGAAAGAGAGGGACGGATGGGGAGCAGGGCAGAGAAACGGAGAGAGAAAATAAGCGATGGGGAGCAGGGCAGAGCACTAGGAAGAGGAAAATAAGACAAGGCAGAGGACCGAGGAGCTCAGAGAGAAAGAAGGGTCGAAAGAAAACGCCAGAGAGGTAGAGAAATCAAGAAAAACAGAGACGAGGAGCCTTGCAGAGACAAAGCAAGACAGCGTAGGGCCGGTGAGCGCGAAAGAGGGAGAGAGAGGTGGGGGCAGGGGGAGGAGATGAAGAAGAAAGGAGAGACAAAGATGGCAACGGAGCGCAGGACACAGAGACAAAGAAAGGGTCAGATCTAGACAAAGAGACCCAGAAGGGGTGGGGTGGTGGGGGGGTGCCGGGGAGGGAACCCCAAAACAAACCAGCAAGGAGCTGGAGGACAGAGAGACAGAAGAAGAGAAGAAAGGACGAGGAAGCAGGACAGAGGAGGAGAGAAAGGCAAAAAGGGAGAGCCGGCTGGACAGGGAGGTCCAGCAAGAAACAACCAGACAGGCAGCAGGACAGAGAAACAGAAAAACTGGGGCACAGGAAGCAGGACAGAGGGACAGCGAGAGGAAACAAGGGCCAGGGAGCAGGACAGCGGTGGAGAAAAAAGCACTGCGGCAGCAGGGTAGAAAGAGAAGGAAGAAAGGCCAGAAGAAGGATGGGGAATGATTGAGAAGGGAAAGTGAAGGACAAGGAGCAGGACAGATTGTCAGAGAAAGGGAGTGGGACAAGGTGATACTGAGAGAGAAAAAGGGGACAGGGAGGCAGGATAAAGAGAAAGACAGGCAAAAATAACAGACGGGGGAGCAGGACAGAGACGGAGGGGGAAAAGCCTCAGCTGGGCAGCAGGAGAGAGAGGCGGAGAAGGGAAAAAACAGCACCGGGCTGAGAGACCCTGAGAGAGGAATTAAAAAAACAGACACAGGGAGCAGGACAAAATGACAGAGAGAGAAAAGGGACAGAGCAGGACAGCACTGGCGGGGGCGGGGGGGGAAGTGACCGTGACAGGCAGTGGGAGAGAGGTATGGAGAAAGAAAAAAAATACCGAGGAAGAGAGAAAGGGAAGAAGGGACAGCGAGCTGCACAGGGGGATAGAGAAATAAAGGATGGGAGAGGGAATGGTGCAGAGACAGAGAAAGGCAGAAAAAACAGCAAGAGGAAGCAGGGCAAAAGGACAGCAAGAGGAGAAAGGAAAGGGACAGGAATCTGGACAGAGATGGGAAAAAAAGCAGCGGGGACACACGAAAAGAGACAGAAAGAGAAGGGCACAAAAGGATAGATCAGGACAGCGGCAGGATGGAGACGCAGAACAAAACCTGGGACGGTCAACCTGGGTGGGCGGGGAGCGGTCAGAGAGCCGGAGAAAGGAAAAACTCTGCTGTGGAGCAGCAGAGGGGGACGGAGAAAGAGAGAGAGGGACGGGGAGCAGGGCAGAGAAACGGAGAGAGAAAATAAACGATGGGGAGCAGGGCAGAGCACTAGGAAGAGGAAAATAAGACAAGGCAGAAGACCGAGGAGCTCAGAGAGAAAGAAAGGTCGAAAGGAAACGCCAGAGAGGTAGAGAAATCCAAGAAAAACAGGGACGAGGAGCCTTGCAGAGAAGGAGCAAGAAAGCGTACGGCCGGTGAGCGAGAGATGGGGGCATGGGGAGGAGATGAAGAAGAAAGGAGAGATAAAGATGGCAACGGAGTGCAGGACACACAGACAGAGAGAGAAAAAGGACAGTGAACAGGAAAAAAGGGACCGAGAAACAAAGAAAGGGTCAGATCTAGACAAAGAGACCAAGAAAGGGGCGGGGGGCGTGTGTGCAGGGAAACCCCAAAACAAACCAGCAAGGGGCTAGAGAACAGAGAGGGAGAGAAAGAGAAGAAAGGGCCCTGAAGCAGGACAGAGAAGGAGAGAAAGGCAAAAAGGGAGAGCAAAAAGAGAGCCGGCTGGACAGGGAGGTACAGCAAGAAACGACCGGACAGGTAGCAGGACACAGAAATAGAGACAGGGAGCCGGCTAGAGAAATTCTGGAGGGAGAAAAAGAGGGAGAGGGAGCAGGACACAAACACAGACAGAAGACGGGAGGTACAGGGAAAGGAAAAGAAAAGGAAAAAGAAAAAAACAAATAAAAAAAATATCACAGCAGCGTGGGAGAGAGAAGGATCCAGGGGAGGGCCCGGGATGCAGAAGAGGGGCGACAGGGCCCCGAGGGCCCGCCACTCACCGCAGCTCTCGCTCTCCGCGCTCCCGGGAGACTCTGCCGCTTCAGACGCTTCTCTCTCCTGCTCTCCTCCATTCCTCTTCCCTAACTCCGGTCGCTTGGCTGTCCCCCACCTAAGACAAAACGTCCATGTCTCGCAGCTCTTACGAGACAAGGCTCCCTACGCACGTAGCCGCGCTCGCGCGCTCCACAACCGGACCATGCTGCTGCTGGTGACACATACAGACCCTGCGGGGCACGCTGGCGGCCTGGCCTGCTGCGGGCTACCAAGAGGGAGCCTTCCTCACCCGCACAGGCAGGCTCTCTCCTGCCTGCAGCCCCAGCCAGCTGCCAGCCAGCTGGCCTTCCATTTCTTCTTCTTCTTCTTCAGCCTTCTCGGGACTCTCCAGCTTCAGCCGCGACACCTCCTGCCCGCAGCCACTCAGCGCTCCGCCTCTCCCTTTTCGCCCCCACGCCGCCAGCACAGCGAGGCCCGGCACACGCAGCCCACACAAGCCCGGAGCGGGCGCAGCCAACGGCATCCCCAGGCCACGAACGGACAAACGCGTCCTCAGCGCGGCCCCTGCCACACACAAACAAGCAGCGGCCACCGCCTTCAGGGAGGCCGAGGCACGCTCCAGGGCCAGCGTGCCGCCCGCACCACGGGCCTTGCGGGAGGCCGGGCGCTCCGGGACAGGCTTCAGGGGACGTGCTGCAGCTGGGGGCGGCTGCGCGGGGCGACAGGGGCCGGGGGAGCGCTGCCGGCTTGGGGGGGATGCCCGCCTCCTTCCCCCCTTCCCTTCCGTCACCTCCCGCCTCTGGCCCCGGGGCTGCCCGCACCCGGCTCGCCTCCTGCAGCCTGCCGCAGCGGCCGGCTCCAAGCTTCCCGTCCCACCACCCTCGGGCACCCACCACGCACCCCCGCACCCGCCGGAGGGGAGCCCGCGCCTCACCGCTGGCCTCTCTGCTCCCCCGCCGCCCCGACACCCGACAACACACCGCCGCCATGCTGCTCCGCCGCACCGCGCATGCGCCACGCGCCGACGGCGCGCCGGAGGGGACACACCCCGCGCCGAACGCCGGCCTGCAGTACCGCGTGGCGCCCACGCGGCGGCGCCAGCGGGTACGGCGGGTACAGCATCCTTATGGGGGTGCGTCCTCCTGGCTGGTAGCACAACTCTTACAAATGCACGAGAAAGGGAGGTGGATAGCATAACTACTGTTCTCAGTCTCGGAAAACACCCATCACTGAAATGTTAGTCTCATTTTAGCATCAAAAATTAGAAGTAACTTGCTAATTTCTATGACATCCATACACCGTGGTTTTTTAACGGATGCAAGCAAGCCAAACCACCCTCAGAGGTGAATGAGCACGGGTGATGTGTAGAGGAACAGCACTACTTATCGCCGACAGGACGCGACGGAAGTATTTAAAAGCACTTGCGATGGACAATAGAGGGGCCAGCTTCCTCATATTCATCTTTGCTGACCCACATTTGCTGAAAAGTGGACAGAGACGCCAGTATTGAACCCCCAGTCCAGACAGAGTATTTACATTCTGCTGGTGCAATCATCCAGAAGAGAAGCACAATCTGTTGTAAATAAAGTGACAAGCAGCTAACACAGTAAACATCTCTTTGGAGGAAACAACTAGGTGAAACGCTTTTCATCATCAAAGCACAACTCCAATGAAGTAAAGCACCGAAGAGGTAGAAAGGCTGCCATATTTTGTCTTCCACCTTGAGTCGACAGAGCTGCTATAACGTTACTATGAACAGACAAATACTGCAGCCCGTTGAGAGATCTGCAGATGGCCTACAACACAGCTACCAAAAAATTACAAACATATACGAAAGAAAAGTAAAGGTTTGAAATATTTATCCAATTTGGTTGTAAATAAAGACCGCTGGGACAACACTGCACAGAACGGTCGGAGCATTTTTCTAATGATAAAGGAATTCTTTTACGTAAAAAGAATCCCAAACCCCAAAACACTGAGATACACTGGCACTGTGTATCTAGCTAAGCACTAGATGTGAAGCTAGAAGACCTCCCGCTGATTCCCGCCTGAGCCACTCAATTGCTCAAATACACTGCATGTACCCCTGCTCCTGCGTGCTCCCGTTTCCACGCCTGCCACTCCACGTCATGCCCGTGCAACATGTCGTCTGCTGCCTGACAAACATGGCCTCTCTATTTCACTACACATTGCCTTGCTCCAAGGCAAAAGGGTCCTTCCAAACAGCTAACAAGCCGCAGACTTTGCACGCTGCTTGGATTTTGGATTTATTCTTTCACCCTTTTCTCTGATAGCCAAGCCTTGAAGCCTACAATATCCCCTGTATCTTCTCAGGTTGGTCATGTTCCCTTTAGTATTTACAGCTCCATCTTCTCTAGGTTCATCCCTACCTATCTTGCTGTTCTGTGGTGTCTTTCAAGGAGCCCCTTTCTCCTTCTTAGCCCTATTTCACTGCGAAGCCCACAGGACTGTCTTCCTTAACTGTTCTTTCACATTTTCTCAGAATGACCTCAGAAACTCCCATGGCTTCAGCAACCATTTCTATTCCAGTACCTCTCCAATCCCTCTCTTCATTCTGCTTTGGCTGTTAGGAGGAAAAGAGGCACGAATTAAGCAGGCTGTCCGAGGGTCTCCTAACATCAGGGCCTGGGATGCAAGACCTGGACATTCCCTTGTGGACATTTGCATTTGACTATAGGATCTAACTTTCCAACAAAAGCTTCTTCTGGAACCGCAGGTGTGCAAAATTACCTGAATCTTCATAGCACTTGGAGCCAAAGCGGTAATCTCTTTCTGCATACGAGCGCCAATCCCAGGATACATCGTGGTTCCTCCAGAGAGGACGTTATTGGCATAGAGATCCTTACGGATGTCGATACCACATTTCAGAGTACTGTTGTAAGTGGTTACGTGGACACCTGCAGATTCCATCCCTGAGTGGAAAGAAGTTTCAACACATGTGATTTCTCTTTCTTCCCTTCTTTTTCTTACTGTTCAAATGAAAGGGAAGCTCAGTAGTCCAAGAGAATTCCAGGAAAAAAAACCTACGTGATGCTCAGGAGAGCATCTCGTGGTACTGTTCCTTGCTAAAGAAAAGGAACAGACCAGATAAAGTCCAAACTGTGTTCCCAGGACTGTAAGTACTAGACTTTTAAACTAGCTTAACACGCATATTTTGACAAAGATCTGTGATCCAGGAAGTCCCGATTTCCACCGCTACGTTTCTGACACCACTGTTGAACACCAACGCTGATCCTCGATACACTTCTGGCAGCCAAATCCCCCCACCTCCTAACGAGCATTTCTCCCGCTGATGTTCAAATGCAGAATATTTGAACATCGCTCCTGCTGATGTTCAAATGCAGAACTTGGAGCTATATTAATGCTTCAATAGTTTGCTTTCTACACACAAACGCAGCTAGCTTTACCACTTCGTTTAATGGAAATCGTGCCAAACTGCCCGCAGTCATTTTGCTCACTCCTCACGAGTGGAATTTAAATTGAAAGTAGGAAATTTGTGTGAGGGCAGTACAAGTTACCATAGAAAGTGGCAGTCATCCACTGGATAGAATGGGAAATTTGACACTACAGATAAAACTACTGCAAAATAACGTGCGATTTCATTTTGTATGATTACATTACAGATTAATATAATCAAACAATAAACCGAAGCAGCATCTAGATATAAAACCCACATAAGCAGCACCGTGCAGTTATACATCAGCCAGTCGAGATAAAAAGCACGATCTTCTGACAGTACTCTAAATCATCACCTTAGAAACTCTACTGCACTTAAAAGAGGCTGAAATCATCTTACGATGCAGGTACCTCTAAACTGACATTTTCAAAATCCAAAACCACATAACAAAGCTTCTCCTTGACGTCTCTCACAATCTCCCGTTCCGCTGCAGACAGCCAACAAGATTTTAATCAACATACAGTACAACAGCCAGGACACAGACTTTCTCATGCACATTTCCCTGAGTTCATGATGGTCGTGTGGTTCATTGGCCCTCTCTCTTGTCTCAGCAACATTACTTTCCCTTTGGATTACCAGATTTCCCTCATCGGCAAGTAACAGATATATTGTACTACAGAATACTGCAAAGATTAATGTTTACATGTCTATGTCACAAAACCTTGACCAGATCTCCCGAGGGTCACCCATTGCCAGCTACTAACTTTGTTCCTTTCTCTGTGGAAGAGGTATAATCAAAACACAACAACCCGTTCAATTTGCCAGTAACTCAGGATTCCCAAACGCGGTGGCATCCTTGTCCTTGATGCTCAACAAACACGCTGAAAGCCAAAGCCAGGAGCATCCCATTAGCTAACAGGAACTGTTTTTCCCAGGCCAACCTAGTGACAGGCATTTTGATGCATCTCACCAGGTACAGGCTTCCTGCATAAGATGACAAGTAACAGAGCAAACATATGCAAAGCATACCCAAAGCCCAGCTCATTACCAGTGGTGACAAACGAGTAGCCTCTCTCTGTCAGAATTTTCATTGAGTTAGTCAGTCAGGTATCTGCCCACCAGATCCAGTCTCATGATGGGGGCAAGGCATAGCCCTCATAGACAGGCACATTGTGCGTGACACCATCTCCAGAATCCAAAACTACTCCTGGAAAGTCAAAGAAAAGGAAAAGCTGGTTATTGCTCACCGACACAGGGTCTCCACATACTCCGTATTCTCAACCGTGACACGCAACAACAAAGACGCTCACGTGACGATTGCTTCTGTCATTGCTGTAACTGAAGAGCTGCTCACGTGAGATGAAATTGTTGGCACAAACTAAGCATTTTGAGGAAAAAAAGACGTGTAACGTTCAGCAATTTGATTGTATTGCTCTTGCTGAACGGATGCTAGCAATCGTGATCTTACACGTACACGGAGACAACTTCACTTCAGACAACCCCTAGCGCTTTACAGACATGAAACAATGTACAAACTGTAAATAAACTTCTATCTATAAAATCAAAACTTGGAATCTGCCATTAAAATAAACCACCTCATTAGGGAAAAGATAACAAGAGTTTATCTGTGCACAGCCATGTCACTTCTATTCTTGGATAGGAAATGAAGTACATGTTTTCCACTCAAAATGAATAAGGCATTTCTGATACCAAACATGCATACAAATAGTTGATTTTTGAACACAAAACAAGTATTTATGACAACTGTAATTCCTGTAAGCTGGCGATCTTTTTATACAAAATTATATGGTGGCATCAGGCTAGAGAGGCAGATGGCATTTTGATTTTTTTCAAAGTATACAAAGACTCAAGGGTTGCTAAGAAGTAATTTATCGTCTTAATGCTTGATCAGACTCTAAACAGCAATAAGAAGAGACCTCCATGCTAATTCTAATGATCGCTTAACAGCAGTCATGATTGTGTCATCAAAAGTCATCACTGATTTCAATGAAACTTTTTCATTTAGCTACCGATTGGGGTGTTTTTTCTTACTGGGAATGGAGCTTAACAATAGAGATATGTCTAAACTAAGAAGGAACCATGGGTTTGGCACAATCTAGTTAAGCCAGAGCCTCTTCTCCATCCTGTGCAATTAAGGGCAGTATCAAACTATCATCTTTCATCTGTTGATACAGCTGAGCTGCGGTCACCTGAGCTTTTGAAAGACACAGATCTACACCCATACCTGCCGTGAAGTTGGAAAAAACCAAAGAGGTACTTGCACAGCACGGTGGGAAGTGTTCAGTTGCCATATGGCCACCAGTTCCTCTCAACACACAGCTGGGTGCACCACAATCGACGTCTGTCTGTGTGGGCGCACGTGCACGCACATCCACGGGAGGAGGACAGGTGGAAAACACGACTCCCAGAAAGACTCACCAGTCGTTCTTCCAAATGCATACAGAGACAGCACCGCCTGAATTGCTGCGTACCTGGCTGGCACATTGAACGTCTCAAACATAATCTGGAATTAAGGATTTGAAAACCTTTAGGATCTACACTCAAAAGTATCTGAAGGACAGTAATTTTTTTTTTTTTTCCCAGTAAATACTGCCAGTTACTACTCCTGAGTCCCCTCCTGAACCGTGGTTCTTCTGTGAACAGCACGCTATGTTTTCTCTAGGATTTCACGAAAAATCACAGAAGTCAGCGGGTACCTTTCCATTAACCTCAGACTACGTCAGATTTTTAATGATAATATTAACTGAAGATGACACCCTGGGAGAACTTTTTTTACCCTGATGGCAGGACTGCATGAATGCAGCAATCTGAGGTATGTACGTATACACACACACCTATTTAAAAGATTTATAGAAGACGCAGATGGAAGAAACCACGAGGAATAATCTGTCTGTTCCCATCTCAAGGAGGAATCAGCCATTCCTGACACAGTACGATTGCCTCTTTAGGCCGTCGAGGAGAGCGAATGATTTTGCTTTTCCTTCTCTGGCAACTTGACTCGATAAGGAAGAGTACTTCAGAAACAGGAAAGAAAGACAGCACTTCTCCAGCAAAGTTCTGGTCCCTAAAACCACAAAAATGTATGAAGCATCATTTTTGCAATTAATGCAACAATGCACTTGACATCTGACGGCATTACAGTTCTACCCGAGTGCTATAGGCACGGGCCAGGTGCCACCAGTGTCGGAGTCTGCCCTGCAACCAGCTCACGCTGTCCCATTTGTGGGGTTTAAGACATCGTGGGCTCTTCAGAGGATCCCTGCAAGAACACCCTGGAGATTTACAAACCAGGTTTCCTCACAGCAGGAACGTTTGGGGTTTTAAAGTTTGAGCTGCTTCAAGTTCCCGGTGTTCGATCCTTTCCCGTGTGCTTTACGAAGCAAGGCTGTGCCATAGGACCGACCCCAACGCTCTCAGATGAAATGGAAGCAGAATTTGACAGTACAACATTATTTAAGGTAAGAACAATCATTTTAGTTCTTGTTGATGTGCCTCTAACCGGAAGATTCTTTTTCACGTCAGGAAGCAGAATGATTTGATCGTATAAAATCATTAACAGCATTCATATAGCAATGTTTAACCATTAGTTCGAGTAGCTGGTCTTCTTCAACATTCATTCACGTTGCCATGAATCGTTATTTTTCTTCTAAAACCCTCAGGAAAAGGCTTTTAGAATGCAGTAGACCACCTACTTACCAGCAGCAGCCAACATTACAGAACTGTACCCAGACTCTGACTCCGTCAACGCAAGCCAGAAAGAAACTCCGTTCCCAAGTACCTCAGAAACGACATCGGAGGAGATACCGGAACTTAGGAGCAGAGAATTTTAAAAAGAGAAATGCTACAAAGCTTGGAGAGCTCAGCATCGCTCCTTGGCTCTGAAGAAAGCTGGACAGGACCAAGGTGTTCAGTCCTCCACGGTAAGAAATCATCTTGCCACTCGGTCGTGCACACAGCGTTTCACACCCAGCTTCCCGGGTAATGCTTGGGTCAGTACGGGCGCACTCAGAGAGACAAAATTCACAGGGAAAGCCCAGCACATCTGTGCAAGTTGCCGCTGCTTACACTTTTACTCACTATTGCTTAGATGCCAGAGAAGCAACTGACATTCATAAAATTAATGGTTGAATTCATGGTTGAATGTGGTTTTATTTAGAACAAATTGCCCCTGCAACCACACAGTCAGACCCCAGTTACCTTACACCAGGAGACTCTCTGGAATGCCTTCAAAGCCTGAAGCAAACAGCAGCCAAGTCCAGGAAGAAGTCTGTAGATCCCCAGAAGGTCTCAGACCAGCCGAAGCAAAAGCATTAAAATCATGAGCTGTAACATGGAAAGAACTCTCGGGGCGACACTTACCCAGGAAAAGGTGACGATTTGTAAAAGCCTCTTTGTAAATGACATGATCTCACCTCCCATTACATTTATATCAGCTTCTGGAATGGAGTTCAGAGTATCTACACAGTTCAAGCCATTTTTTGAAACCTTATTTTTCCGTTTCTGCTTATCACAGTGACAGCAGAAAGGGTTGGATAAATCAGGGCAGAATTGCCAACACCTCTGGAGCCTTTCCCGCTCGCTAACCTGCTGTGCCTCATGCCAGAGGGTCACTCTCTCCCCTGAAGACAAGAATCCCTCACGCGAGCCCAGTAAGACTGCAAGGATTTGTAGGTCCGCTGTTGTCACTGCAAAGTGTTCTGCTCCACTCTCAAACAATTAGTTAAGAATAGCTTGTTATCATGCTGTTAACAGCCATCTTCAGGCTGGAAAGGGAAAAGTCTTACCATGTACAGTCCTCATGTTTCAACTGTACTTGCGCGTTTGCGTGGCGCACAGACTGAAGATAGCTGACTTCTCTCAGTGTTTGGGTGACGGCATGGCTGAAAACAGGCACCGAATCAGCAATCAGCCCTTCAGAAGAGACAAGCCGTTACCATTTTACAAAAAAAAAAAGACAGCAGTTGTATAGGGGAAGATTGAATTTCTATAGATAAAACCTTTGCCAGGCTAAGAAACATTCTAGAACCGCCAGAAGAAGAAAGTTCACAGGATTTACCTCCAGCGGTAACTCCGGCTGGCAGCATCTCCCATTCCACATGACAAACAGAAGTGAAGCAGAACATCAGATACAATGTGGTACACGTTAACTCTGCAAATGGAAATCCCAACCAACCCCCCTTTCTTACCTGCCCTGTGACCGCGCAGCAGGCCTCGCGTACAAGCATCCTCGCACCTGAAGCGGGTAATTCGATTCACTGACATCTGCTCAAAGTCAGCCTTGTCCCTGCCCATCGGTAAAACCGATGGAACCCTTCCATTTCCATACTCATTAAATTTTTCTTGTCCCATGAGATTTTTAAGGATTTTAGTCTAGCACAGAGGAAATCAAACGGCTACTCCTTTTTGTGACCTTATGTCTACTCCTTCAGACTTGCTTTGTTTTGGTTGTACCTCCATTTCACACAGACGTGAATGGAAATGCAGAGAGAATAAACACCAACAAACAACAGTACAGGGTGTAAAAACAAGACTCGAGCTTCCAGTGGCCATCGTCTTCACAAATCAGCTACTTTTTCAATCAGCCAAGTAGTTGTGCAGTTTCAGAGAACACTGTCACAAAACTTGGATGTATTACTACGCAAGGCGAAACGCTCTATTACGTGTCTACAGAAACTGAATGCAAATCCTCCGCTTCTTACAGCCTCTTAGTTGAAAACCCGCCCTCTATTCGTTTGTACCTGGACGCCACGTATGTCAAATACGTAAGGTTGTGTCTTTATAAGCCTCAATTTCACGTGTTGAGCAGCTGAGAAACATTTTGCCCCAAAGAAATGCAATAACTAAACCCACCAACAAGTGCAAGTGAATAAAAAAAATAAAAGCCAAAACAAACAAACAAAAAATACCCAAGACAAGCTACAGAAATTGCACCTTCAAACAACAGTAAAGGATCAAGAAGCTGAAGACATTTCTTCACGTCATCTCATTTTTGGATCTTTAATCATCACCTTAACTCACTACCACACACATGTCTGTGCACCTTGTCAGAGCCATTACAAACTGGGCGGCCAAAGAACAACCAACTTAAATCTTTTATTTTCAGCCAAATAAAAAAAGAAAAAAATCGAGCTCTTCCTTTATTGCACTCTATAACAATTCTTGTCACAACCAAGAAGCCAATAAACAGCAAAAGCTGAATATTCCTTTAAAATCCATAGTTTAACTCTTAAAATAAAATTTATATAGAAAAGATATCATTTACAACCCATTCAGTAGTAATCAATCATTATGTACTCACAAACCATATTCAATAACTCGGATGCAGCAGTTTCTTTGTAGGGCAGAGGGGAATGTTTTTCTCCTTAGCAAATATAATATCCCACTGTTAAAGAGCAATTCAAGTCAACTTTGGAGCAACTGTGATATACACAAATTTCTTTTTGTGATAGACACAAATTTATTTGGAGAAGCGTAAGATTCATTTGGGGTAACAAGAATATATACGACTGTGTCCAGTGCATAGCTTAACTGCATCATGTGAAACGTCCATTACCTTGAACTGGCACACCATTACCGAAAGGGAAATAATTTACGCAGCAAATGCAGTGTATTCAGAGAACACCAGTGAGTCACAATAAAACAACACACAATAAAACAGCAAGATGTATTGTAACTAGATACGTGAGGAATCAAAACCAGGATTTGGCTCTGGCCGTCAGCAGCTTACAACAGTAAAGACTTCGCCCTCGGAGCCATCTTCTGAAGGAAAGGGCTGCTCCTTTCATCTGGTTAGGAAACAAAAAATTTCAAGTAAGCAGTCATAAGTACAGGTAAGATGCTTCACTGCAACTTAGATTGCCGAGGCACTATAAACCTTTTGCCTCTGATGCAGCAACGGATGCCACAGCACAGCTTGTAAGCGTAAAAGATTCAAAGCCCAAAGAAAACAGCGTTAATCAATGGGGAGAGGAATGGATACAAGATATTTGTGTATTATGCAATTACATATGCACACGAGAAGTGAAAATGCATAATTATATGCATACACATTTTATTTAATGGCTGCATGTGTCATATAAATAGGATCAGTCATATTTTCATTTGGACATAGGTAAAGTGTTTTATGGCACGGTTTACACAGCTGCCTGTATTTGATTCTGATTCACCATCCACAACCCAAACAGAAAGAAATTAAGGACTTTTTCTTTCAGTAAAGTGTAGTTTCAGAAGCAGTTTGCTGCTTTGAATGGCTGTCTCTACGGACCCCCCCATCCTCGTGATACCTAACACAGCAAGAGGGTACTTCACACTCAGATTTTCAGAGAAAAGGCAGATTAGACACGTAGCTGCTTCGTGCCAGTGCTTACGTATAAAGAGGACAACGCAAAATCAGTGACTCCCAGTCACTCACAAGGGAAATCCACACTCCAAGAATGTGCGACAGTTGAAAGAAAGGTATAGCAGAGGGAAGACAGGAAAAAGAAAGGAGCAGCATGAGGGCGATCACGAGCTGCACTGTCTTCAACCCAGTCTATAACTAGCAGTACACGGTGTACACACCACTTTTAAGTATCTCATCATTCAGGAGCTTTAAAAGCTTTCACTTACCTTTCGCACAATAACACGTTCACCAGGACTCAGGATTAAGGCTTCTCTTTCCTCCTCGGTTTCCATCTGAAGAGCGTATTCGCTAGCTACAGACCTGTAACCGCTTACTTCACATCTACAGAAAAATTACAGGGAGACAGCGGAGCACTGAATTAGCTACTCTTGTAAAGTACTGAATTCACAAAAGAAACATTGTTTTGTATACTTACATTACTGGTGAAAGGTCTCCACAAAAACCAGGAAGACTTAGTTGATGTTGCCAGGCCCTTTTCAGTCTCGATTTGCAATCTACTCTCAGGGTGTTTCCTTTATTCAGAATAAGCCCCATCATCGCTACCTGACTGAATGGTGCTTTTCAGATGATGGCAGTGATGGACACTTTATGTAGGCAGATGGACGATGGTATTTTAAATCTAAACAGTGGCTGCACTAAAGCTGTTAGATGTGAATTCTTTTTCTAACTTGGAAAAAGAGAAATATCACTGACTATCGAGTCCAAAATCTGAAGCAAGAAATTAAATTTAAAAAAATAATCCCAAAGCCCATCACATTTTCTTCATCCACAGAGTTAGACCTCGCTTTATAGCACAGTTACACATGCATTTGCATTGCTCCAAGTACTGTGGACTCACAGACAGGTTCTATTATTTGTTGTTCTACTTCTTCTATTACTTGCTCAGAAATCTAACACCCACAGGAAAAACCTATCACTAATCTCACTAAAAATAAAAGACAAAAACTCTGACGCTCCTCTTTCCAGTTCTCTAGTACGCGCTGCATTTACTCCAGGCAGAGGGTAAATGAAAACATCACCATGCATTCATCCAGGATGGCTCTGGCTCTCTGAACGTGCAAGTTATTTCAAACCACCTAAGAGTTTATTGCAGCCATCTGTCACATACTTCAAAAGTGTAAGAAAAGAAATACCTTTTACAGACACTTTTCTTTCAACAGAAAAAAACACGTTTGACAGACAGCAGTAATTTACCTGTGACTTCGCTCCTCACAGAGTCCAAGAGCCTCTTCCGCAGATTCTCTCCTCCTCCTCTCTTCCGCCAGTGTTTCTGGCAGCTGCGAGAGCGCCTGCTGCACCGAGTTGTGCTGTTGCTCAGTCTCTGCAAGCCTATGACAAAAGGAAATCCAAAATCAGTATTTTACATACTTCAAGAATTACTTCCGTCTTCTTTTTTGTTACGGAATGTTCTTTTTAGTGATCAACGCTTCATTAGAATGAGATGCTTTAGACTAGATCTTGAAATAAAAGTCACCAGTAAGTATGTATCTTTACAAAAACAAACCAGAAACATTACCAGATGAGAACAATTCAAGAATATGGCTAGGATTCATTTAATCCACTGTATAGCCACGGCTTTCCCTTTGCCCCCAAACACCTTAGGGGCATAGAAAAGCATTACTTTCGCACTTACAACACAGCTGTTAGGAAAACAATATTGCTAATACATGCTTGCAGTCCTGACCTTTTTCTGAGTTCATTTAGCTCCATGTTGTCTATTTCCACAACAACCGCACATCTTTCCTGTGGAGCTCCAGGGGGAACTTCTGCTCTAGTTTCATCCTAGAAAATATTAAAGGGGAAAAAAAAGCCAGTCAATATCTTTCTACTTGCTAAAAATCTTTATTTCGACTAAAGAAGCCACAAGCACCACAAAGCAGTGGAGTAAACCAACCTTTGTGCCACTTCATCTTCTAATTTCCAGAGCTGCAATTTTCCAAACCTCTTTTCTAACGGAAAGTTGGTGAAGAATCCTGCCCGTGTGTGCTGCAGGACTTGAAGGACACGTGTACACTGCGTAACGCAGCCATCTCTGAAGGGTGAGCAAAGCATCCACACAGCCACGTCGTCATTGATCACTGACCACAGTTTCGTCAGTAATGCAGCTGTTTGTTTATTTTTTACTTTACAGTTCTCCTTGTCTGACTTTAATTCTGTTTACACAAGAGTAAGGGTTGTTTTATGTATGTATCCATGTCCTGGGTTCGGCCAGGTCAGGGTTAATTTTCACTGGAATCCAGGAAGGGACACAGCCAGGCGCGCTGACCCAACCTGGCCAAGCAGAGCAGGGTATTCCATACCGTGTGCCCTCATGCTGGGTGCCGCTGGGGGGGAGCGGGGCGGCGGGAACTCGCTTGCAATTTCCAGTCTGAGCCAAGAGGGGTGTTTTGAAGAACACAAGTTTTACAGCACTCTAACTTTCAAATACACCAGACACCACCAATTGAGCAATATTTCTGTGTTGATACCAGCTCAGACTCACATGAGCTACTGAGGATCTCGGCTGTTGTTCTAAGTTACCTTTGAATTAATCTGCTGAAAGTGCAGCTCCTTCTGGTGCATCTCCTGAAGACAGCGCTGCAGGTCATCTTGAAGCTGATTCTTCTCAGCTAAGACACGGGCAGTGCTGACAGACAACTTCTTCTCTATTTCTGCCACAGCCTGGACTTTCTTTAATAATTCACATTCTTTTACATCCAAGAGTTTGGACAGATTCTCATTTTCACTCATTAGCTCCTGCTTCTCTTTTTCCAACATATCGATACTTTTTTTCAGATATTCATCTGCTTTTATTTGCTCCGCCAATTTTTCATCTTTCCCTTCAAGATCTGCCTGCAATTGCTTATTAACTGAAGCCTTCTCTCGTGTCTCTATTTCCATCCTGTTCATTTGTTTAAGTATTTCATTTAACTGGTTATTAAGTTCTTTGCAACATGTCTCTCTGGCTTTCAGATCTCCAGTTAATTTAACTTTCGTCTCTTCATTTTGCTGCTCCAAAACCCCAAGCTTCTGCTCTAATGAAATAATGCACTCTTGTTTCTCCTGTAATTCTTTGGTAATTGTCTCCTGATGTTCAGTATGCTCTACATGCTTCCTAGATAACTCAGCCAACTCTTCATCTTTTTTAGCATTTTCCAAAACTAGTTTGTTGTATGAATCTTTAATTGATTTTAACTCATTTTCAAGTGTTTGTGCTTTAGTCTCTTTCTCTTTAAGCAAATTGTCCCATTTTTCCTTTAGAGCATTGTTTTCCTCAAGCTGAGATTTCAAATATTCACTTTCTTTTCTTTGTTCATCCTTAGTTTCTTGCAGCTTTTCAGATGATTTACTAATTTGTTCTTTCAGCAAAGTAATTTGTGACTCACACTCTGCAAGTATGTTACGGTATGCGACCTTGTTGGCTTTGAGTTCAGAACGGAGCTCCTTCATTGTACTGCTGGTCTCACTGCTTTGTCTTATTAATTCCTCATTTTCTTTGGTTTTAGCTTCATTCTCAACTCTCACTCTTTCTAGCTCCAGTCTCATTGTATTACTTTGCTCAGAAAGGACAGATATCTTCAGGCTTGCACCTCTGATATCGGCTGTTTGTACTTCTTTCAGGAAACGAGTTTCCCTTTCAGCCTTTGATAAAGCCTCTTCCATCCCTTCTATTTCTTCCTCTTTGCATTGCACTTGACGCTTCAGGACCATCACCTGTGCGGCACATTCTGTCATATTGCGAGACAGGACAGACACCTCCCTGTCTTTTTCTGCCACTGCTTCTTCAAGATTATCAATTTCTCTTTCGCGTTTCTGGAGATCTTGAAGAAGTTGAGATCTTTCCTCTAAATGGCTTGTATTCAATTTGTCAAGCTCTTCATTTGTCTGGTCCAGATCCAGCTGCATCGACTCTACCACGTCCTCTTGTTTCAAAGTCTAAACATCAAGAAAATAATGTTACCAGAATACTTCAAACATACGTTAGAGGGAGAATGGAAGTTACACTCCACATGTAGAACAGCTATCTAAGGTAATCAATCTGTACCCAACCGTACAGCCACAAGATAACCACGTTATTCTGTGGACTGTTTTAGCACACAGAAAGTTTAGTGTATGAAATTTTTAGCAGCCAATGCTGTTATTTTGCTGACATTTAAATGGGCCATGTTAAAAGAACAGCAAATTTCTTCTCTTACTTTATTTTAATGAGTTAGTTACCTTTTCCTTCAGTGTAGCAACTTTTTCTGTTAGATCCCTGATGACTCTCTTCTGCTCAGTGTTCTCCACTTCATAAACACTGCATTTCTTTAAGGCTTCATTCAGCTTAGTATTCAAAATAAAAGTCAATGTGATAGAAACGTATAGAATTGTATTAAAATTGTGATGTTACAGTTATAATATTAAATTTACCTAACACTGGAGTTTATGTTTTGAAATTCATAAACAAAGATAACTTAGCAACCCAAGCAAACATAACTACTTTCATGCAAAGCTCTGTGATGTGTCTAAGAAATCCTCACACCCAACTTCAAGCAACTACATGAAGCGAATAAAACTGTAAAGAAAGAGCAAAACCCTTCAGATACAGAAAACTGCAATATTGCTGCTGCGACACAAATAGGAACTTACGGCTAATGCTCACCAGTTCCAATCAATATTATTTCACAAGAACTTTAACTTACTTTTTGCTCAGTATGCACAGAATTTTCACCAAGCTCTTTGTTCAGAAGATCCTTTTCTTGAAGCAGTTGCCTCCGAGTTTCAATTTGCTCTAGTTTTTCTGTCGTGTTCAACAGCTTTTCTTCTTTTTCTCCAAGGGAAGTTTCAAGGAAGCTATTTCTGTCACTTCATCTAACAAGGAAATACATAGTTAGATATTTTGAACACAAAGCTCGCTTTAAGCTTTCTAGACTTATCAGCCCCAAACTAGGTTCCTAAAAGAATCATTATTTTTACACTTTCCATTTACACTTGCAACTACAAAAACAAGATTACTGCAACCTGAAGCAGGATCAACTCACACTTTGCAGGTGTTTTAAGAGATCATACTTCTCATCAGACGTCCAAGCTTGAAACAAAGAAAGCGAATCCTACACAGAGCTGTAAAGAACCTTCATCTTACCCTTTGAGCTGTTCATGCAAGCCAGAGATCAGAATGTGATGCTTTGCCGCATCTCGCGTTTGTTGGTTGCGTAACTGGGCAAGCTGAGTTTGCAAATGCTCATTCTCATTCTGCAACAAAAGAAGAGTGAAGCGGATTATCACGTACCAACACCCAGAACAGCACAAGATAACTGGAGTCACGAAAATCGGACTCTTCAGGAGATTTACATCCCACACGGTAACAGAGACCACTATTCTAGCACATGAGCAGATCATCAGTGCAGAACACAACACTGATACCAGCAGCTCAGATGTGATGTTAGTTCACACCGATGCAACTCACCTTGCAGAAACACCTCCTGCAGCAATGCTATGATAGCATGACCTGAAGGAGGACTGCTGTACACCCAAAGCAACACACACACTCACACTGTGTTAAGGCAGCTTACTTCTCTTAAGAGGGGAAGCTACTGCTTTGAAAAAATACTTTCCTCATTGCTTTGAAGACAGTACCAAACTTGCAATTTATTTTTGCCTGTTTTTTAAGGTTGAAGGAATGCAAAAATCTGCATATGGGGGATTGTGGAGAAAAGAAACAGGAAGCAAGCTGCATTCACACAGGTTTGTGGTTTCTTTTTTTTGGGGGGGTGGGGGGTGGGTGATTTTTTTTTTGGTTTGTTTGTTTTTTAAACACAGTGCACATCTCCTACTCTAGCCAGATACACCGAACCAATTCAAAAATAAAACCACAAAAAAAAACTGGCAACAACATCCAAAAACCAAAAGCAGAACATGTATCCAGACTCCACAGCAAACAGGACACAGAATCACACAGAATGGTCGGGGTTGGAAGGGACCTCTGTGGGTCATCTAGTCCAACGCTCCTGCCGAAGCAGGGTCACCTACAGCAGGCTGCACAGGACCGCGTCCAGGCGGCTCTTGAATATCTCCGGAGAAGGAGACTCCACAACCTCCCTGGGCAGCCTGTTCCAGTGCTCCGTCACCCTCAGAGGGAAGAAATTCTTCCTCACGTTCAGACGGAACTTCCTCTGCTTCAGTTTGTGCCCGTTGCCCCTTGTCCTGTCGCTGGGCACCACTGAAAAGAGCTTGGCCCCATCTTCCTGACACCCACCCTGCAGACATTTCTAAGTATATATTAGGTCCCCTCGCAGCCTTCTCTTCTTCAGGCTGAACAAGCCCAGCTCCCCCAGCCTCTCCTCGTGGGAGAGATGTTCCAGTCCCCTCACCATCCTTGTAGCCCTCCGCTGGACTCTTTCCAGTAGCTCCTCATCTTTCTTGAACTGGGGAGCCCAGAACTGGACAGAGTACTCCAGAGGAGGCCTCACTAGGGCAGTGTAGAGGGGAAGGAGAACCTCCCTCAACCTGCTGGCCACACTCTTCTTGATGCACCCCAGGATCCCATTGGCTTTCTTGGCAGCCAGGGCACACTGCTGGCTCATGGTTAACCTGGCAAACTTGTCACCTCTGATGAAAATACGCTAGCATTTTGCAGGAGGCAGAACACACCTGTACCGCCCTCAATAGCTGCCCTTCTTCATCTACACCAAACGTTACCTGTCTTGAAAGGCTTTGTTACAAGATTCTCAAATAATAATTAACATATCAGGTTGTCTTTCATCTTAAAATCATTAATTCTTTTTTGTATTTGTGCAGCTTAACAGACAAAGAACTACAAGTAATGCACTGAACCTGAAGGAGTCTGAGGAAGAGAGCAGTTGTATCATTTAGTGAAAGTAAGGTTTACAAGTTATCGTAGTAACTCATCAATCAGGAAATACTAAAAAATAACCTTCCTCATAAATATTTATTTCACTGTTCCTTTTGGTGCCTCCATTGAATACTTTTACAATATCAATATATATCAAATTAATATCTGGTGTTTAGATTGTATACATATAAGTTATTACTTAACTTTTGTATATTTGCACAGTTTCTTTTCTATAAATGTGTGTGTATATATGCACAGAAAAATAGTAATAATACACACACAGTTACAGAAAAGAAACTTGAGGGATGTAAGAAGAGGGACACTTCTGCCAGTAGTAACAAAATCTGTTTCAGGACCTTCTGACAAAGCCCCCCTAACAAACAATCATGAAAATCAGGTTGCCTTTTACTAGGTTTCTAAAACAAATAACAAATAACAAAGCTTACTTCCAAACAAGTTTCTCCCTGAGCTGAACAGAAGCAACAGGTTTCAACTTCAGAGCATAATCTAGCATGTGTACACCCTCTGCCAACAGAATGACGAAGCATAATGCCTTGACATGTTTTTGCTAGCTGCAAATGGGCATTTCTGTCTTACTGGAGGCTACGACTCCAAGAATATCAACAGAGAATAAAACGATTCTCTTCTATCATGAGGTTTTTACACAAACCGAAAAGCTCACCTGAAGAGTCTCCATTCTACCTTGAAGCTTCACTCTGTCTTCCAGATCCTGACAACGCTCTTCTAGAAGAAGAATTGGTTCCTGCAGTTGATTTCCTTCCATTTCCAACTCTTCAACCACAGTCCGTAAACCTGCTTCTGTCAAAGAAGAAAAATTATTTCAAGAAAGGCCTGCTAACATTCCTCAAGTCTAGAAATGGTTTCAGCTTTTTATTCACAATTCTCCCCAGTGTTGGGAACAAGCAGACCTCAGCCATTTCCAGTGGAAGTGCCCGAGACCCTGCTTTTCCAAAAATTAGATGGCAAAAGTTCCCTCAGCTGCTGAAAAAACAAAATAAAGTTGCACAGCTCAAGAACTCGGAGAATCTGGCAGAAATATTCTCAACAATACTGTGGCTCATGTTACGTTAATCATAAGCTATCGATGTACTTGCAGGATCAGATCTTAAGCACTTGTTAATAAACAATTTAAACCGGTCTGTATCAAAGTTTGCAAGTGAGTCTGTTCCATTTCAACAGCGAGATATATTTGCAGCCTTTACCACTGATATAAAAACATTTGCATTGAAAAATAAGACTTTGATTTTTAAATTAAAAGCATACAGCAATGGAACACCATTCTGTTTTGTAACATAACTGTTACAGATTGGAAGCACAGTCCCAGGAACAAGACTCGTAACTGAAAAAACACATGGCCTTGCCACACAGGACATTTCACGGGCACCAAGGCTCAACCAACTCCAGTGTGCAGACGTATTTACGTTCTGCTTCTGAACCAAAACTAGGCAGCTCATCCAGCACGCACATGCTTTGAAATGAAAAGGAAGAAAATGCAAGCCAAAAAAATGCAACAAAGATTAGAATACACCACCAGTGGGTTGTTAGTTGAATTTGGAAACAAAAATAGACACAAAATACAGATGCTGTGCATGCTTTCATAAACTGTCTAGTCGCTATCACACCTGCGTTAGGTGAAGTGTACTCTGGCCACCAGTCTCCCATGTTTTCTCCTTCAGCTGAATCAGTGCTATCCAAGGTGACGTGCAATTCTTGAAAGCTTTGCTTTCCATCAAAGTTGTATTCTTCCTACGCGTAAAAAAGGAGAATGAAGTTCAATTTAAAGAGGAAAAGAAGCAAGGGTAAAATACATATCCTGTTATTAAAAGCATAGTTTCAATTCTAAGTCCTAAAGCTCAGCAAGTGATTGAGGTGCCTGAATGTCAGCATACGGGAGCGCTGTGGACACTAGAGCAACCTGCCCAGCTTCTAGCTAGTATTTCCAGAGAAGCCAAGCCTCCCACAGGTTTTGTGCGGTATCAGCCAGGACTTTTAAGACACCCCTATGTTTGGATACCTTCATTGGTCCCCTGATTTCTACAGTTAACAGGGTCCTCTGAATTTCAGGGTAAAGGATTGGAGTTCACTAAATTTAAGATTATTCTGCCAGTGGTATGTTCATGTGACAGTGACATCCTAATTCTTACAAAAGATCTTCATTTTCTCGTGTGTCTTACAGCACCACCTACCTAGAAGCAAACCTGAATGAACTGACACCACTTACTAATAAAAGTAAAGCTCCACCAACAGAGAGATTTATCAAGATTGTATCTAAACCAAAAAAAATGGCCTTAACACATGAAGAATGCACACAGCTTCAAGCATGCGAATTACTCCAGAGTGAAGCTCGTTATTGTTCAATGTAAAATTAAGTAGACTCCCTACTCAAGGAACAGAGAGGCGTGATGCCATTGGAATTTCTCGCCTTCTGGCTACACACCCGATCATTAAATTTACCAAAGTTTTCACTTATACAACCAATCTAAGTTCTTAAGCCCTTCGTGTATTTAACAAAAACCCCTAGTTTTATTAGCATAGAGGTAAAAATAAATTCTTATCTCTTTTAACCCACCTGAAGCTTGCTGCTGCTCCGATTGCTTTTTCTTCTTGCTTGCTGCAGCCTGCCCATTCCTTGAACTGTGGTCGGTTTCTCCTCCAGCTCCTGTTGCCCTGAGACTATGGCTGCATCAGAGCAGCCAGGAAAGAACCAGTCATCCTCAATCAGTTTTGTGCCACAGGAAGGCTATCACATTTACATCAGACACTACTACATAAAGAGAGACCAGGGACAGGCTGAAGTCCCTATCAATGACTGACAGCAACAAGATTAAAGAAGCAATCCATCGCGTTCACCTTGTGATTTCCCTCCAACATTACTACGTAGAACATCAGAATAAAGTCTGCACATCTCGCTAAGAAGCGGCAAACTGAAGTCTAACTTTACTTCTTCATCAGCTCTAAATGAAGACTTTATACAGGAGACTGGAAAGGGTGAGGTTATGCTGATACTCAAAAAAAAGCCAAACAATTCAAATGCCAAACTAGATCTCGTTTCAATTTACCAGGTTGAAATATACCTGATTTGTACGACAAAGGCATCCATCAGCTGAGACAACTGTGGTTTTTACAATCTGAACAATCACGTTAGTTTTTACGGAAATGACATACGTCCCTTTCAGCTTTAATTTTAGTACGAGCTACAAAGCCAGATCATTTGAGGAAGTCACAAGCATCTGTTACACTGCAAACCGGCATCAAACCATCTTATCGTAAATTAATCATACCATTCTTCTTAAGACAAAGATAAGAATCACTTTGAAATAAACACACTGAGTAAATTCAGAATATGAAAGCTTAGGTAGGCATTCTGTTCATTGTTAGAAATGATTTTTCATTTAAAGTACATTCCCATCTGTTTTGTGATAGGACAAAACACGTTTGGGGTAACAGATGAAGAAACAGACGGCTCATGCAAAGCAGACAGGACAGAACAGCCAGCGAAAAGACACGACAGTAAAGGTGGCTCCATACTAACTGAAAATTACACGAATCAGATAGTTACAAATTTAGCTTTCAATTTAACCACATCACTCCACGGTTGTTCTCACAGCATGCAAAATGCAGGGAACTTATGTCGATGCATCTGTGAGGTAAACACCAGAAACTATGAGGAGATTCAGCCCTGCTGGAAATAGTCAGCTTTCATCCCAGCTGTCCAACGATTACTTCTACCACGAATTTCATCAACACACAATTCTCTAACACCTACTAGACTTAAGTTCTTCCTGTGATATTTCAAAATTGCATACTTCACATGTTGTCACAAAAGACTAGAGGAAAAAAGTCAAAGAAAAGAATTAATGACCCTCTTAAAATGAGGACTGCTAAATTGGATTCTGCTTCTGGTTTTAATTACATTTTGGCTTTTGGCACTGTCACATTATCTGCATTCATTTTACACACCTTTGTTTCTTTTCAAGTATAGATTCTACAGGGATTTTTTTTTTATAAATTACACAAACCTCTTCAAAGACACAAAAATTGAAGAAAATTGCCACTGTCACATTCTCCTGCCATTCCAAGAGCTGATTCTGCAGTTCATCCACACTACCTGATTCACTGGCCTAACAAGAGAAATTGCATAGGAAAACATATTTACCAAATCCCACTGCAAATGTAAATAAAAAGTAGTAACATCCAGCAACCATAACAGCTAAATGTGACCAACGCTTCCAATGTGCCTTTGTCAGCTATCTTACAATTTTTGTAAACAGATATAATTTTTGCACTCTCACTAACGATATTTTGAATAAATTCACATAAACTCCTACCCAGGTTTATATCTGAGCTATGACACTGTGCTCACCAAAATGGCTTTTACAGGCTCTATTGTTTGTCTTTTTCTTTCTTTACTGTATCTAAACTAATTCCCTGTGTGCTACTGAACAGATGTGGTCACATTCAGGATCAAAAGTAGCATTTTTGTTACAGATAACATCAAATTATGTACAACACTGTTCATCTCAGTATGTCCCACATGGCAAAACGCAAACGCTGAGAGGTCAGGCACACTGCATTCAAACCTGAGATTTAGCTTCCAAGAGAGCTGAAGAGCTTGGTAACGTCAAGGAACCGATAACATCAAGGAATGGCTCCCCACTGCCACTTTTTTTTTTTTTTTTAAAGTATTATTTAACAAAACTGTTGTTGTTTGTCTTGGCCTGTTAATCAGCTGCTAACACCCAGAAACATTTCCCATTAAGTGCTCGAAACTTCAGCTATTTTTCAGTCAGGAAGAAAACCATAGTGTTTTTCCATGCTCTCATGCTAAGAAGTGTGCCAGACAGCTCACAGCACAAGTGAAAGTGATCTGCCAAGCAGTCATTTGTGCCCTGAATGATTCCAATAATCCAAAAATGCTACCAGCCATAGTATGTGCACATTTTTGCACCTTCAAACATAGCGCTACAAGAAAGAGGCGTCTGGCGGTTCTTCAGCTAGAATTCTGCACAACTCCTTTCACTGTTACACACAAGTTCCTCCGTGCCCAAACACCAGCCGCATCCCCAAACTCCTTCCTTGCATAAAACTTTCAGCTTCAATTATCGTCAGCACAAACCACCTACTGCTTCATTACTCTCATTTTGTCTGATCACCATATAGATCTTTACTCAACGATCATCCAAAATTAAAAATGGCATTTCTTAACTATTGAGATAAAAACACCACAGCCAAGACACCATCTTTTCCACCACACAATGTAAGTATTTTTAGTGTGTTTACTTACATTTTCCATATAGGTAGCATCTTTTCCTTGGAAACGCTATCTTTCTTTGCTTTGAATATTTTTAAGACTTCCAGTTTGCTCCTGGAACAAGCTACATTTCTCTTCACTGCCTCCAACTCTCTTGCTAAGGTTCTGAACTAGAATCTGCATGCTTTGGAGCGAGGATTCTTTAACAGCCAGCTCATTCTTTAGAATGCAAACCAAAAGACAATTAAAAGAAGGGACCCAGAAAAAAGATACAGTAATCATCATGAAGCTGACTCCTAGCCCTTCCCTCAGAGTTAGAGCAACATTCAACTCAAAGCTCAGGTTTGGTTTGAATTGGAATGAAATTTGTCAGCACCTTCTGAAGTCGATACTAATACATACAAATGATACTGACAAAAGTAATAAAGAAATATAGATCTACTAACATAAATGAAAATAATCAGTAAAGAATTTGGATTCACGTGAAGAAGTGCAGAGGATTTGTGCTTCAGAGAAAGATGCACCGCATAACGCAGCAGAATTTGCTGATTCCTTGAAATCTCTATGGAGATTTTCTATTTCAGCTGCTAATATACCTTCAGTTCTTCATTGGGCACGAGTATTCCATTGGCAACACCACTTGATCCACACGCTGTCTGTAAATCCATGATGTAAGCATCTCTTTCAGCTCACTTCTTCTCTATCTCTGCCAGCGTGGCATCCGTTTCAGCCCCACGACAGCGCTGGGCCTCCAGTTCAACACTCTGAAAACGAAAAGACAGCACTGCTGGTCATGTATACTTCCACCATCTACAGCACAGAAGAACGGTTTAAATGTTTCCTTATTGCCTCTTTTAGGGTACTGAAAAAATTACAATCGCATTTCTGACCTGGTTCAGTTTTAACTGTAATCTTTAATTAATGAGCCTTTCTCTCTGAAATTCTGCAGCATTCACATTCCTGCCGCCTGCCAGTGTCAACAGCCACGTCCACAAAACCCATCACTGCACACAACAGCTACAAACCATAACACGAAATCATCCCTTGAAAGAAAGAGAGGGACGGGGAGCAGGGCAGAGAAACGGAGAGAGAAAATAAGCGATGGGGAGCAGGGCAGAGCACTAGGAAGAGGAAAATAAGACAAGGCAGAGGACCGAGGAGCTCAGAGAGAAAGAAGGGTCGAAAGGAAACGCCAGAGAGGTAGAGAAATCAAGAAATACAGGGACGAGGAGCCTTGCAGAGACGGAGCACGAAAATGTAGGGACGGTGAGCGCGAAAGAGGGAGAGAGAGACGGGGGCAGGGGAGGAGATGAAGAAGAAAGGAGAGAAAAAGATGGCAACAGAGCGCAGGGGACACAGACAGAGAGAGAAAAAGGAGAGTGAACAGGAAAAAAGGGACCGAGAAACAAAGAAAGGGTCAGATCTAGACAAAGAGACCGAGAAGGGGGCGAGGGGCGTGTGTGCAGGGAAACCCCAAAACAAACCAGCAAGGGGCTAGAGAACAGAGAGGGAGAGAAAGAGAAGAAAGGGCCATGAAGCAGGACAGAGAAGGAGAGAAAGGCAAAAAGGGAGAGCAAAAAGAGCCGGCTGGACAGGGAGGTACAGCAAGAAACGACCGGACAGCCAGCAGGACACAGAAATAGAGACAGGGAGCCGGCTAGAGAAATTCTGGAGGGAGAAAAAGAGGGAGAGGGAGCACAACACAAACACAGACAGAAGACGGGAGGTACAGGGAAAGGAAAACAAAAGGAAAAAGAAAAAAAAAAAACAAAATCACAGCAGCGTGGGAGAGAGAAGGATCCAGGGGAGGGCCCGGGACGCAGAAGAGGGGCGACAGGGCCCCGAGGGCCCGCCACTCACCGCAGCTCTCGCTCTCCGCGCTCCCGGGAGACTCTGCCGCTTCAGACGCTTCTCTCTCCTGCTCTCCTCCATTCCTCTTCCCTAACTCCGGTCGCTTGGCTGTCCCCCACCTAAGACAAAACGTCCATGTCTCGCAGCTCTTACGAGACAAGGCTCCCTACGCACGTAGCCGCGCTCGCGCGCTCCACAACCGGACCATGCTGCTGCTGGTGACACATACAGACCCTGCGGGGCACGCTGGCGGCCTGGCCTGCTGCGGGCTACCAAGAGGGAGCCTTCCTCACCCGCACAGGCAGGCTCTCTCCTGCCTGCAGCCCCAGCCAGCTGCCAGCCAGCTGGCCTTCCATTTCTTCTTCTTCTTCTTCAGCCTTCTCGGGACTCTCCAGCTTCAGCCGCGACACCTCCTGTCCGCAGCCACTCAGCGCTCCGCCTCTCCCTTTTCGCCCCCACGCCGCCAGCACAGCGAGGCCCGGCACACGCAGCCCACACAAGCCCGGAGCGGGCGCAGCCAACGGCATCCCCAGGCCACGAACGGACAAACGCGTCCTCAGCGCGGCCCCTGCCACACACAAACAAGCAGCGGCCACCGCCTTCAGGGAGGCCGAGGCACGCTCCAGGGCCAGCGTGCCGCCCGCACCACGGGCCTTGCGGGAGGCCGGGCGCTCCGGGACAGGCTTCAGGGGACGTGCTGCAGCTGGGGGCGGCTGCGCGGGGCGACAGGGGCCGGGGGAGCGCTGCCGGCTTGGGGGAGTGGTGCCCGCCTCCTTCCCCCCTTCCCTTCCGTCACCTCCCGCCTCTGGCCCCGGGGCTGCCCGCACCCGGCTCGCCTCCTGCAGCCTGCCGCAGCGGCCGGCTCCAAGCTTCCCGTCCCACCACCCTCGGGCACCCACCACGCACCCCCGCACCCGCCGGAGGGGAGCCCGCGCCTCTCCGCTGGCCTCTCTGCTCCCTCGCCGCCCCGCCACCCGACACCAGACCGCCGCCATGCTGCTCCGCCGCACCGCGCATGCACCACGCGCCGACGGCGCGCCGGAGGTGCCACACCATGCGCCGAACGCCTGCCTGCAGTACCGCGTTGCGTCCACGAGGCGGCGCCAGGGGGTACGGCGCGGCGTCCACGCCCAGCGCCGGCTCCGGGCAGCCCCCGAGTCGCGGCTCCGACACGGCGCCGCACCCCCGCCGCTCCTTGCCCCCGACACGGACCCCGCCCTCCCGGGGGCTTTTCCCCGGGTCCCGCCGCTCCATCCACTTCCCCCCTACACCCCGCGCTCACCTTCTCCCTCGCTGCAGCCGCAACGCGGCTATGGCTCCGCTCCTCCTTCGGCTCCCATCGGGCCCGGCACGGCAGCACCGGGCCCTCTACCGGCAGAGGGAGGGGCCGTCGCCATCAGCCCCGCTGCCTGCACCTGGGGCTCTTCCGGCCCCGGCCCACGGCTGGAGCCCATGATGCCGTCATTGGGCAAACACAAAGACTCTCTGAAGCCCTTTGGGCACTTCAGCAAGCAGCCAGGCGTTCCTTATTGCAGCGCCGGACACACAGGGCACGCCTCCTCCCAGCGCTCAAAGCACCTGCGCCACTCGAGCGGCAGTACCGTACTTTGCTCACCGGATGGCAGCAGCGAGCTCTTGGACATGGCGCCACCGCGCATTGGCGCCACGCGAGCCGCAGTACCGAACTTTGCTCACCGGGTGGCAGCAGCGAGCTCTTAGACACGGCGCCACCGCGCATTGGCGCCACCCGAGCCGCAGTACCGAACTTTGCTCACCGGGTGGCAGCAGCGAGCTCTTGGACACGGCGCCACCCGAGCCGCAGTACCGAACTTTGCTCACCGGGTGGCAGCAGCGATCGTACCGGCCCCTCCACGGCCACTCGGGCCACGGCAGCACCGGGCCCTCCACCGGCAGAGGGAGGGGCCGTCGCCATCAGCCCCGCTGCCCGCACCTGGGGCTCTTCCGGCCCCGGCCCACGGCTGGAGCCCACGATGCCGTCATTGGGCAAACACAAAGACTCTCTGAAGCCCTTTGGGCACTTCAGCAAGCAGCCAGGCGTTCCTTATTGCAGCGCCGGACACACAGGGCACGGCTCCTCCCAGCGCGCAAAGCACCTGCGCCACTCGAGCCGCAGTACCGAACTTTGCTCACCGGGTGGCAGCAGCGAGCTCTTGGACACGGCGCCACCCGAGCCGCAGTACCGAACTTTGCTCACCGGGTGGCAGCAGCGAGCTCTTGGACACGGCGCCGCCCGAGCCGCAGTACCGAACTTTGCTCACCGGGTGGCAGCAGCGAGCTCTTGGACACGGCGCCGCCCGAGCCGCAGTACCGAACTTTGCTCACCGGGTGGCAGCAGCGATCGTACCGGCCCCTCCACGGCCACCCGGGCCCTCCACCGGCAGAGGGAGGGGCCGTCGCCATCAGCCCCGCTGCCCGCACCTGGGGCTCTTCCGGCCCCGGCCCACGGCTGGAGCCCGGCAGGAACAGGGGGCCGTCGCCCCAGCCCCACAGCCCGTCCCCTCCTCCCCTGGCCTCTGGCGCAGCCCCTCGTCCCGTGCAAACCAAGCACAAACGCAGCCGCCAGGGCAAAAGGGACCGCAGGTCTTTATTCAGTCACGCACCCAGCCAGTCCCGGGAGCCGCTCCGCCCCGGGGCTCGGGGCCCCCGACGCTCCCTCTGCCCCTCCGACACCTCGGCACTCCTTCCCGCAGCTGTGCCCGTTGCTCCAGCGGGGAACAGTCCGTCCGTCGCCTCCCGGAGCGACGCGCTGCTCGGCAGAGGCTGCCAAAAATGAGGAGCAGGGTGCAGGCCACTACAAGAGAGGAGAAAAGTGACAGGTGGCTGGACAGCGGCGGTGGAACGAGAAAGCACCAAGCAGGGAAAGGGACAGCGAGAGAAGGACGGGGACAGGCAGTCCCACAGAGACGGAGAAAGAAGCAGCAGCAAGAGAGGAAGAGCAGCAGCAGAAAGAAGAAGAGGGAGCAGGACACAGACCGAAAATGAAGAATGGGGAGCGGGAAGGAGATGCAAAAAAATCCCCTGCAGCATGACAGAGGAAAAAAGAACAGCGGCAGGGACCTGGACAAAGAGAGATGAGGAAATAGAATAGAATAGACATGGAGAAAGCAGTAGATCTGTGACGTGCTACGGAGCCAAGAAGGAAGGCCTCGAATCAAGGGACGAGGAGGCAGACAGAGAGCACCAAAGACAGCAAAAGTACTGACAGGCTACAGAGTAGGAGGAAAGCAAAACTAGTAACCGGGAGCTGAACAGAAAGAGGGGAAGAAGGAAAAAAATGCCACAGGCTGCAAGGCAGAAAGAGGGAGGACCTAAAAGATGGGGACAAGTCAGAGACAGATGGAGAAAGAAGGTACACAAGAGCAGAAAAAAAAATAATCGTAGCAGTGGGGGAAAGAGAGGGAGCCGGGCAGGGCCCAGGATGCAGAAGAGGGGTGACAGGGCCCCGAGGGCCCAGGACTCACCGCAGCTCTCACTCTCGGTGCTGCCGGGAGACTTGGACACTTCAGATGTTTCTCTCTCCTTCTCTCTTCCCTTCTTCTTCCGCAACTCCAATCGTTTGGCTCTCCTCCACCTGAGAGAAAATGCATGTGGCTGTCTTAGAGCTCATACGAGACGTGGCTTCCTAGACAAGAAGCCTCAGGAACAGGACAGAGAAAAAGAGAGAATATGATGAGTGGGAAGCAGAACACATGGATCAAGAGAGAACTTGAATCAGAGGAGTAAACAAGGCAGGAAAGAGAGATAAAGACAGGGAAGAAGCCACAAGAAAAGGGCCTTTCTGGCCTCTACTCGCACCCCCCGGCCTCCCTTTTTTTCTGGCCTCTACTCTCGCCCCCGGCCTCCCACCCCTTTCCGGCCTCCTTTTTTTTCCTGGCCTCTACTCCCCCCTCCTCGGCCACCCCCCCCCCCACCTCCCACCCCTCGTCAGCCTCCTACCTCCCTTTTTGCTGGCCTCTACTTCATTCAGCTTCCCACCCTTTTTCAGCCTCCCACCCCTGTCCCACGCAGTGCAGGACACACTGACAGAGAGAGAAAAAGGACAGGCAACAGGAAGAAACGTACTAAGAAACAAAGAAAGGGTCAGACGAAGAAGGGGGTGGGTGGTCAGGGTTGGAACCCCAACACAAACCAGCAAGGGGCTAGAGGACAGACAGAGAGGAAGACAAGAACGGGCCGGGAAGCAGGAAGAGAAGGAGAGAAAGGCAAAAAGGGAGAGCCGGCTGCACAGGCAGGTACAGCAAGAAACGACCGGACAGGCAGCAGGATCGAGAAAGAGAGACAGAAAAACTGGGGACAGGAAGCAGGACAGAGGGACGGCGAGAGGAAACAAGGGCCAGGGAGCAGGACAGCGGTGGAAAAAGAGGCACTGGGGCAGTAGGACAGAAAGAGAAGGAAGAAAGGCCAGAAGAAGGACGGGGAATAACAGCGAAGGGAAAGAGAAGGACAAGGAGCAGGACAGATTGTCAGAGAAAGACAGGGACAGGGAGCGGGACAAGGTGATACTGAGAGAGAAAAAGGGGACAAGGAGGCAGGACAAAGTGAAAGACAGGCACAAGTAAGAGACGGGGGAGCAGGACAGAGACGGAGGGGGAAAAGCCTCAGCTGGGCAGCAGGAGAGAGAGGCGGAGAAGGGAAAAAACAGCACCGGGCTGAGGGACCCTGAGGGAGGAATTAAAAAAACAAACACAGGGAGCAGGACAAAATGACAGAGAGAGAGAAAAGGGACAGAGCAGGACAGCACTGGGGGGAGAAATGCCACCGTGACAGGCAGCGGGAGAGAGGTATGGAGAAAGAAAAAAAATACCGAGGAAGAGAGAAAGGAAACAAGGGACAGCGAGCTGCACAGGGGGATAGAGAAATAAAGGATGGGAGAGGGAATGGTGCAGAGAGAGAAAGGCAGAAAAAACAGCAAGAGGCAGCAGGGCAAAAGGACAGCAAGAGGAGAAAGGAAAGGGACAGGGAGCTGGACAGAGATGGGAAAAAAAGCAGCGGGGACACACGAAAAGAGACAGAAAGAGAAGGGCACAAAAGGATAGATGAGGACAGCGGCAGGATGGAGACGCAGAACAAAACCTGGGACGGTCAACCTGGGTGGGCGGGGAGCGGTCAGAGAGCCGGAGAAAGGAAAAACTCTGCTGTGGAGCAGCAGAGGGGGACGGAGATAGAGAGAGAGGGACGGGGAGCAGGGCAGAGAAACGGAGAGAGAAAATAAACGATGGGGAGCAGGGCAGAGCACTAGGAAGAGGAAAATAAGACAAGGCAGAAGACCAAGGAGCTCAGAGAGAAAGAAGGGTCGAAAGGAAACGCCAGAGAGGTAGAGAAATCAAGAAATACAGGGACGAGGAGCCTTGCAGAGACGGAGCACGAAAATGTAGGGCCGGTGAGCGCGAAAGAGGGAGAGAGAGACGGGGGCAGGGGGAGGAGATGAAGAAGAGAGATAAAGATGGCAACGGAGTGCAGGACACACAGACAGAGAGAGAAAAAGGACAGTGAACAGGAAAAAAGGGACCGAGAAACAAAGAAAGGGTCAGATCTAGACAAAGAGACCAAGAAGGGGGCGGGGGGGGGGGTGTGCAGGGAAACCCCAAAACAAACCAGCAAGGGGCTAGAGAAGAGAGAGGGAGAGAAAGAGAAGAAAGGGCCATGAAGCAGGACAGAGAAGGAGAGAAAGGCAAAAAGGGAGAGCAAAAAGAGCCGGCTGGACAGGGAGGTACAGCAAGAAACGACCGGACAGCCAGCAGGACACAGAAATAGAGACAGGGAGCCGGCTAGAGAAATTCTGGAGGGAGAAAAAGAGGGAGAGGGAGCAGGACACAAACACAGACAGAAGACGGGAGGTACAGGGAAAGGAAAAGGAAAGGAAAAAGAAAAATAAAGAAATCACAGCAGCGTGGGAGAGAGAAGGATCCAGGGGAGGGCCTGGGACGCAGAAGAGGGGCGACAGGGCCCCGAGGGCCCGCCACTCACCGCGGCTCTCGCTCTCCGCGCTGCCGGGAGACTCTGCCGCTTCAGACGCTTCTCTGTCCTGCTCTCCTCCATTCCTCTTCCGTAACCCCGGTCGCTTGGCTGTCCCCCACCTAAGAGAAAACGTCCATGTCTCGCAGCTCTTACGAGACAAGGCTCCCCAGGCACGTAGCCTCGCTTGCTCTCGCGCTACGCGCAGGAACAGCACAGAGGGAAAGAGAGAGAGACAGAGAACGACGAGCGGGCAGCAGAACTGATGGATCAAGAGAGAAACTGAATCGGAGGAATAAAGAACACTGGAGGGAGACACAAGTAGAGCGAACAAGCCAGATGGACGGGGGCAGGAGACACACAGATCAGGCCAAAGAGGTGGAGAAAGTAAAATCGGTGATGGGCTGCAGGATGATAGAAAAGGCCATGGTTCAGCACAGAGGAGAACAACGGGACAGCAAGCCGGACAGGGGCATATAGCGAGAAACAAAGGGACAGGCAGCAGTATGGAGATACACAGACAAAGAGTTACGGGGAGGATGGAGGACAGAGAGAACAAGAGAAAAGGGACAGGGAGGGGGGCACAGATGGAGAAAGAAACATTGCAGAGAGAGAGAGGAAGAAAGCGACAGGGCAGAGGCAGAGAGGTAGAGAAAGGAAGCAAAAAGTAGCGACGAGTAAGAGGCCAGAGGGACAAGGAAAAGCCAGGAGGAAGGACAGAGTGAGAGAGAAAACAGGTGAGGGACACGACGCCAGACTGTGAAACAGAGAGCGCGACAGGGAGCAGGACGCTGGGACAGACAGCAAACGAGAGCAACAGAGAGAACGGCAGCGAGGCGGAGCACGAGAGAAAACAGGGACTGAGAGCAAGACCGAGGGGTGAAGCAATAAATAACGGGGCTGGGGAGCAGGACAGCAGAAGAGAGAGACAGAGAGGGGGACACATAGGACAACTGCAAACTGAGAGGGAGAAGGAGAAGAGCACAGAGGGTCACAGACAAAAAGAGAGGGACGGCAGCAAGAGAAAAACAAGACGAGGCAGAAGGACTGAGGAGCAGAGAGAAAAAGGGTACAGGCAAAAGGACAGAGATGCAGAAAACAAGGCAAGCCTGGAGCACAGGGCAAAACTGACAAGGACAGGGAGCGGGACAAAGGGATGGAGGAGTTAAAAACAGCGATGGGCCGCAGCACAGAGGAAGAGAGAGAAAAAGAGCAAGAGCAGCAAGGGAAGAAGAGTGACAGAAGGGTGTTGACAGGGACACGTACAAAGCGGGCTTGGGGGACACACACATCGGAAGGGTAGAAAGGAAAGGGAGGGATGGGGAGCAAGACAGCGTGATAGAGCGAGACAGAGGGAGTGGAGTGCAAGGATACACAAAAGCAGAGGGACTGGGAAGAGGAAAGAACGTCAGGGAGAGAAAGGTGAGGGTGGGGAGCAGGGGAGAGAGAGGTGGAGAATGAAAAAACAGCCATGGTCAGAAGAACAGAAATGCAGAGAATAAAAAATTACTTCCAGGCAGCAGGACAGAGGGACAGAGCAAGAGGAAAAAAAAAAAAAAAAAACAACAGGGAGAAGGATGGGTAACACACAGCAGGACACTGCGACAGTGAGAGGACAGAATACACAGAGCAAGGCAGAGGAATGAAGAGAGAAAAAAAAAAAACAACCACCCAGCAAACAGAAAGGGAACCGGACAGAACTAGGCAGCAGGGCAGAGAGACGGAGAAAGAAAAAACAGGGACAGAGGGATAGAGAGGCAAAGAGAGGGATGGGGACCAGGACAGTGGGATACAAACAGGGAGTAGGACGCGAGATTGCAGAGAGAGAGGTCCAGGGAAGCGGGAAGAATGACAGAGAGAAAAAGGGGGGAGGGGGGTGGGGAGCAGGTCAGAGAGCTGGAGAAAGGAAAAACACTGCTGTGGAGCAGCAGAGGGGGACAGAGAAAGAAAGAGAGGGACGGATGGGGAGCAGGGCAGAGAAACGGAGAGAGAAAATAAGCGATGGGGAGCAGGGCAGAGCACTAGGAAGAGGAAAATAAGACAAGGCAGAGGACCGAGGAGCTCAGAGAGAAAGAAGGGTCGAAAGGAAACGCCAGAGAGGTAGAGAAATCAAGAAAAACAGAGACGAGGAGCCTTGCAGAGACAAAGCAAGACAGCGTAGGGCCGGTGAGCGCGAAAGAGGGAGAGAGAGGTGGGGGCAGGGGGAGGAGATGAAGAAGAAAGGAGAGACAAAGATGGCAACGGAGCGCAGGACACAGAGACAAAGAAAGGGTCAGATCTAGACAAAGAGACCCAGAAGGGGTGGGGTGGTGGGGGGGTGCCGGGGAGGGAACCCCAAAACAAACCAGCAAGGAGCTGGAGGACAGAGAGACAGAAGAAGAGAAGAAAGGACGAGGAAGCAGGACAGAGGAGGAGAGAAAGGCAAAAAGGGAGAGCCGGCTGGACAGGGAGGTCCAGCAAGAAACAACCAGACAGGCAGCAGGACAGAGAAACAGAAAAACTGGGGCACAGGAAGCAGGACAGAGGGACAGCGAGAGGAAACAAGGGCCAGGGAGCAGGACAGCGGTGGAGAAAAAAGCACTGCGGCAGCAGGGTAGAAAGAGAAGGAAGAAAGGCCAGAAGAAGGATGGGGAATGATTGAGAAGGGAAAGTGAAGGACAAGGAGCAGGACAGATTGTCAGAGAAAGGGAGTGGGACAAGGTGATACTGAGAGAGAAAAAGGGGACAGGGAGGCAGGATAAAGAGAAAGACAGGCAAAAATAACAGACGGGGGAGCAGGACAGAGACGGAGGGGGAAAAGCCTCAGCTGGGCAGCAGGAGAGAGAGGCGGAGAAGGGAAAAAACAGCACCGGGCTGAGAGACCCTGAGGGAGGAATTAAAAAAACAGACACAGGGAGCAGGACAAAATGACAGAGAGAGAAAAGGGACAGAGCAGGACAGCACTGGCGGGGGCGGGGGGGGAAGTGACCGTGACAGGCAGTGGGAGAGAGGTATGGAGAAAGAAAAAAAATACCGAGGAAGAGAGAAAGGGAAGAAGGGACAGCGAGCAGCACAGGGGGATAGAGAAATAAAGGATGGGAGAGGGAATGGTGCAGAGACAGAGAAAGGCAGAAAAAACAGCAAGAGGAAGCAGGGCAAAAGGACAGCAAGAGGAGAAAGGAAAGGGACAGGAATCTGGACACAGATGGGAAAAAAGCAGCGGGGACACACGAAAAGAGACAGAAAGAGAAGAGCATAAAAGGATAGATCAGGACAGCGGCAGGATGGAGATGCAGAACAAAACCTGGGACGGTCAACCTGGGTGAGCGGGGAGCGGTCAGAGAGCTGGAGAAAGGAAAAACTCTGCTGTGGAGCAGCAGAGGGGGACGGAGAAAGAGAGAGAGGGACGGGGAGCAGGGCAGAGAAACGGAGAGAGAAAATAAACGATGGGGAGCAGGGCAGAGCACTAGGAAGAGGAAAATAAGACAAGGCAGAAGACCGAGGAGCTCAGAGAGAAAGAAAGGTCGAAAGGAAACGCCAGAGAGGTAGAGAAATCCAAGAAAAACAGGGACGAGGAGCCTTGCAGAGAAGGAGCAAGAAAGCGTACGGCCGGTGAGCGAGAGATGGGGGCATGGGGAGGAGATGAAGAAGAAAGGAGAGATAAAGATGGCAACGGAGTGCAGGACACACAGACAGAGAGAGAAAAAGGACAGTGAACAGGAAAAAAGGGACTGAGAAACAAAGAAAGGGTCAGATCTAGACAAAGAGACCAAGAAGGGGGCGGGGGGGGGGTGTGCAGGGAAACCCCAAAACAAACCAGCAAGGGGCTAGAGAAGAGAGAGGGAGAGAAAGAGAAGAAAGGGCCATGAAGCAGGACAGAGAAGGAGAGAAAGGCAAAAAGGGAGAGCAAAAAGAGAGCCGGCTGGACAGGGAGGTACAGCAAGAAACGACCGGACAGGTAGCAGGACACAGAAATAGAGACAGGGAGCCGGCTAGAGAAATTCTGGAGGGAGAAAAAGAGGGAGAGGGAGCACAACACAAACACAGACAGAAGACGGGAGGTACAGGGAAAGGAAAAGAAAAGGAAAAAGAAAAAAACAAATAAAAAAAAATCACAGCAGCGTGGGAGAGAGAAGGATCCAGGGGAGGGCCCGGGACGCAGAAGAGGGGCGACAGGGCCCCGAGGGCCCGCCACTCACCGCAGCTCTCGCTCTCCGCGCTCCCGGGAGACTCTGCCGCTTCAGACGCTTCTCTCTCCTGCTCTCCTCCATTCCTCTTCCCTAACTCCGGTCGCTTGGCTGTCCCCCACCTAAGACAAAACGTCCATGTCTCGCAGCTCTTACGAGACAAGGCTCCCTACGCACGTAGCCGCGCTCGCGCGCTCCACAACCGGACCATGCTGCTGCTGGTGACACATACAGACCCTGCGGGGCACGCTGGCGGCCTGGCCTGCTGCGGGCTACCAAGAGGGAGCCTTCCTCACCCGCACAGGCAGGCTCTCTCCTGCCTGCAGCCCCAGCCAGCTGGCCTTCCATTTCTTCTTCTTCCTTCAGCCTTCTCGGGACTCTCCAGCTTCAGCCGCGACACCTCCTGCCCGCAGCCACTCAGCGCTCCGCCTCTCCCTTTTCGCCCCCACGCCGCCAGCACAGCGAGGCCCGGCACACGCAGCCCACACAAGCCCGGAGCGGGCGCAGCCAACGGCATCCCCAGGCCACGAACGGACAAACGCGTCCTCAGCGCGGCCCCTGCCACACACAAACAAGCAGCGGCCACCGCCTTCAGGGAGGCCGAGGCACGCTCCAGGGCCAGCGTGCCGCCCGCACCACGGGCCTTATGGGAGGCCGGGCGCTCCGGGACAGGCTTCAGGGGACGTGCTGCAGCTGGGGGCGGCTGCGCGGGGCGACAGGGGCCGGGGGAGCGCTGCCGGCTTGGGGGGGGTGCCCGCCTCCTTCCCCCCTTCCCTTCCGTCACCTCCCGCCTCTGGCCCCGGGGCTGCCCGCACCCGGCTCGCCTCCTGCAGCCTGCCGCAGCGGCCGGCTCCAAGCTTCCCGTCCCACCACCCTCGGGCACCCACCACGCACCCCCGCACCCGCCGGAGGGGAGCCCGCGCCTCACCGCTGGCCTCTCTGCTCCCCCGCCGCCCCGACACCCGACAACACACCGCCGCCAGGCTGCTACGCCGCACCGCGCATGCGCCACGAGCCGACGGCGCGCCGGAGGGGACACACCCCGCGCCGAACGCCGGCCTGCAGTACCGCGTGGCGCCCACGCGGCGGCGCCAGCGGGTACGGCGGGTACAGCATCCTTATGGGGGTGCGTCCTCCTGGCTGGTAGAACAACTCTTACAAATGCACGAGAAAGGGAGGTGTAGAGCATAACTACTGTTCTCAGTCTCGGAAAACACCCATCACTGAAATGTTAGTCTCATTTTAGCATCAAAAATTAGAAGTAACTTGCTAATTTCTATGACATCCATCCACCGTGGTTTTTTAACGGATGCAAGCAAGCCAAACCACCCTCAGAGGTGAATGAGCACGGGTGATGTGTAGAGGAACAGCACTACTTATCGCCGACAGGACGCGACAGAAGTATTTAAAAGCACTTGCGATGGACAATAGAGGGGCCAGCTTCCTCATATTCATCTTTGCTGACCCACATTTGCTGAAAAGTGGACAGACACGCCAGTATTGAACCCCTAGTCCAGACAGAGTATTTACATTCAGGTGGTGCAATCATCCAGAAGAGAAGCACAATCTGTTGGAAATAAAGTGACAAGCAGCTAACACAGTAAACATCTCTTTGGAGGAAACAACTAGGTGAAACGCTTTTCATCATCAAAGCACAACTCCAATGAAGTAAAGCACCGAAGAGGTAGAAAGGCTGCCATATTTTGTCTTCCACCTTGAGTCGACAGAGCTGCTATAATGTTACTATGAACAGACAAATACCGCAGCCCGTGAGAGATCTGCAGATGGCCTACAACACAGCTACCAAAAATTTACAAACGTATACGAAAGAAAAGTAAAGGTTTGAAATATTTATCCAATTTGGTTGTAAATAAAGACCGCTGGGACAACACTGCACAGAACGGTCTCAGTATTTTTCTAATGATAAAGGAATTCTTTTACATAAAAAGAATCCCAAACCCCAAAACACTGAGATACACTGGCCCTGTGTATCTAGCTAAGCACTAGATGTGAAGCTAGAAGACCTCCCGCTGATTCCCGCCTGAGCCACTCAATTGCTCAAATACACTGCATGTACCCCTGCTCCTGCGTGCTCCCGTTTCCACGCCTGCCACTCCACGTCATGCCCGTGCAACATGTCGTCTGCTGCCTGACAAACATGGCCTCTCTATTTCACTACACATTGCCTTGCTCCAAGGCAAAAGGGTCCTTCCAAACAGCTAACAAGCCGCAGACTTTGCACGCTGCTTGGATTTTGGATTTATTCTTTCACCCTTTTCTCTGATAGCCAAGCCTTGAAGCCTACAATATCCCCTGTATCTTCTCAGGTTGGTCATGTTCCCTTTAGTATTTACAGCTCCATCTTCTCTAGGTTCATCCCTACCTATCTTGCTGTTCTGTGGTGTCTTTCAAGGAGCCCCTTTCTCCTTCTTAGCCCTATTTCACTGCGAAGCCCACAGGACTGTCTTCCTTAACTGTTCTTTCACATTTTCTCAGAATGACCTCAGAAACTCCCATGGCTTCAGCAACCATTTCTATTCCAGTACCTCTCCAATCCCTCTCTTCATTCTGCTTTGGCTGTTAGGAGGAAAAGAGGCATGAATTAAGCAGGCTGTCCGAGGGTCTCCTAACATCAGGGCCTGGGATGCAAGACCTGGACATTCCCTTGTGGACATTTGCATTTGACTATAGGATCTAACTTTCCAACAAAAGCTTCTTCTGGAAGCACAGGTGTGCAAAATTACCTGAATCTTCATAGCACTTGGAGCCACAGCGGTAATCTCTTTCTGTATACGATCGCCAATCCCAGGATACATCGTGGTTCCTCCAGAGAGGACGTTATTGGCATAGAGATCCTTACGGATGTCGATATCACATTTCAGAGTACTGTTGTAAGTGGTTACGTGGATACCTGCAGATTCCATCCCTGAGTGGAAAGAAGTTTCAACACATGTGATTTCTCTTTCTTCCCTTCTTTTTCTTACTGTTCAAATGAAAGGGAAGCTCAGTAGTCCAAGAGAATTCCAGGAAAAAAAAACCTACGTGATGCTCAGGAGAGCATCTCGTGGTACTGTTCCTTGCTAAAGAAAAGGAACAGACCAGATAAAGTCCAAACTGTGTTCCCAGGACTGTAAGTACTAGACTTTTAAACTAGCTTAACACGCATATTTTGACAAAGATCTGTGATCCAGGAAGTCCCGATTTCCACCGCTACGTTTCTGACACCACTGTTGAACACCAACGCTGATCCTCGATACACTTCTGGCAGCCAAATCCCCCCACCTCCTAACGAGCATTTCTCCTGCTGATGTTCAAATGCAGAATATTTGAACATCGCTCCTGCTGATGTTCAAATGCAGAACTTGGAGCTATATTAATGCTTCAATAGTTTGCTTTCTACACACAAACGCAGCTAGCTTTACCACTTCGTTTAATGGAAATCGTGCCAAACTGCCCGCAGTCATTTGGCTCACTCCTCACGAGTGGAATTTAAATTGAAAGTAGGAAATTTGTGTGAGGGCAGTACAAGTTACCATAGAAAGTGGCAGTCATCCACTGGATAGAATGGGAAATTTGACACTACAGATAAAACTACTGGAAAATAACGTGCGATTTCATTTTGTATGATTACATTACAGATTAATATAATAAAACAATAAACCGAAGCAGCATCTAGATATAAAACCCACATAAGCAGCACCGTGCAGTTATACATCAGCCAGTCGAGATAAAAAGCACGATCTTCTGACAGTACTCTAAATCATCACCTTAGAAACTCTACTGCACTTAAAAGAGGCTGAAATCATCTTACGATGCAGGTACCTCTAAACTGACATTTTCAAAATCCAAAGCCACATAACAAAGCTTCTCCTTGATGTCTCTCACAATCTCCCGTTCCGCTGCAGACAGCCAACAAGATTTTAATCAACATACAGTACAACAGCCAGGACACAGACTTTCTCATGCACATTTCCCTGAGTTCATGATGGTCGTGTGGTTCATTGGCCCTCTCTCTTGTCTCAGCAACATTACTTTCCCTTTGGATTACCAGATTTCCCTCATCGGCAAGTAACAGATATATTGTACTACAGAATACTGCAAAGATTAATGTTTACATGTCTATGTCACAAAACCTTGACCAGATCTCCCGAGGGTCACCCATTGCCAGCTACTAACTTTGTTCCTTTCTCTGTGGAAGAGGTATAATCAAAACACAACAACCCGTTCATTGTGCATGACACCATCTCCAGAATCCAAAACTACTCCTGGAAAGTCAAAGAAAAGGAAAAGCTGGTTATTGCTCACCGACACAGGGTCTCCACATACTCCGTATTCTCAACCGTGACACGCAACAACAAAGACGCTCACGTGACGATTGCTTCTGTCATTGCTGTAACTGAAGAGCTGCTCACGTGAGATGAAATTGTTGGCACAAACTAAGCATTTTGAGGAAAAAAAGACGTGTAACGTTCAGCAATTTGATTGTATTGCTCTTGCTGAACGGATGCTAGCAATCGTGATCTTACACGTACACGGAGACAACTTCACTTCAGACAACCCCTAGCGCTTTACAGACATGAAACAATGTACAAACTGTAAATAAACTTCTATCTATAAAATCAAAACTTGGAATCTGCCATTAAAATAAACCACCTCATTAGGGAAAAGATAACAAGAGTTTATCTGTGCACAGCCATGTCACTTCTATTCTTGGATAGGAAATGAAGTACATGTTTTCCACTCAAAATGAATAAGGCATTTCTGATACCAAACATGCATACAAATAGTTGATTTTTGAACACAAAACAAGTATTTATGACAGCTGTAATTCCTGTAAGCTGGCGATCTTTTTATACAAAATTATATGGTGGCATCAGGCTAGAGAGGCAGATGGCATTTTGATTTTTTTCAAAGTATACAAAGACTCAAGGGTTGCTAAGAAGTAATTTATCGTCTTAATGCTTGATCAGACTCTAAACAGCAATAAGAAGAGACCTCCATGCTAATTCTAATGATCGCTTAACAGCAGTCATGATTGTGTCATCAAAAGTCATCACTGATTTCAATGAAACTTTTTCATTTAGCTACCGATTGGGGTGTTTTTTCTTACTGGGAATGGAGCTTAACAATAGAGATATGTCTAAACTAAGAAGGAACCATGGGTTTGGCACAATCTAGTTAAGCCAGAGCCTCTTCTCCATCCTGTGCAATTAAGGGCAGTATCAAACTATCATCTTTCATCTGTTGATACAGCTGAGCTGCGGTCACCTGAGCTTTTGAAAGACACAGATCTACACCCATACCTGCCGTGAAGTTGGAAAAAACCAAAGAGGTACTTGCACAGCACGGTGGGAAGTGTTCAGTTGCCATATGGCCACCAGTTCCTCTCAACACACAGCTGGGTGCACCACAATCGACGTCTGTCTGTGTGGGCGCACGTGCACGCACATCCACGGGAGGAGGACAGGTGGAAAACACGACTCCCAGAAAGACTCACCAGTCGTTCTTCCAAATGCATACAGAGACAGCACCGCCTGAATTGCTGCGTACCTGGCTGGCACATTGAACGTCTCAAACATAATCTGGAATTAAGGATTTGAAAACCTTTAGGATCTACACTCAAAAGTATCTGAAGGACAGTAATTTTTTTTTTTTTTCCCAGTAAATACTGCCAGTTACTACTCCTGAGTCCCCTCCTGAACCGTGGTTCTTCTGTGAACAGCACGCTATGTTTTCTCTAGGATTTCACGAAAAATCACAGAAGTCAGCGGGTACCTTTCCATTAACCTCAGACTACGTCAGATTTTTAATGATAATATTAACTGAAGATGACACCCTGGGAGAACTTTTTTTACCCTGATGGCAGGACTGCATGAATGCAGCAATCTGAGGTATGTACGTATACACACACACCTATTTAAAAGATTTATAGAAGACGCAGATGGAAGAAACCACGAGGAATAATCTGTCTGTTCCCATCTCAAGGAGGAATCAGCCATTCCTGACACAGTACGATTGCCTCTTTAGGCCGTCGAGGAGAGCGAATGATTTTGCTTTTCCTTCTCTGGCAACTTGACTCGATAAGGAAGAGTACTTCAGAAACAGGAAAGAAAGACAGCACTTCTCCAGCAAAGTTCTGGTCCCTAAAACCACAAAAATGTATGAAGCATCATTTTTGCAATTAATGCAACAATGCACTTGACATCTGACGGCATTACAGTTCTACCCGAGTGCTATAGGCACGGGCCAGGTGCCACCAGTGTCGGAGTCTGCCCTGCAACCAGCTCATGCTGTCCCATTTGTGGGGTTTAAGACATCGTGGGCTCTTCAGAGGATCCCTGCAAGAACACCCTGGAGATTTACAAACCAGGTTTCCTCACAGCAGGAACGTTTGGGGTTTTAAAGTTTGAGCTGCTTCAAGTTCCCGGTGTTCGATCCTTTCCCGTGTGCTTTACGAAGCAAGGCTGTGCCATAGGACCGACCCCAACGCTCTCAGATGAAATGGAAGCAGAATTTGACAGTACAACATTATTTAAGGTAAGAACAATCATTTTAGTTCTTGTTGATGTGCCTCTAACCGGAAGATTCTTTTTCACGTCAGGAAGCAGAATGATTTGATCGTATAAAATCATTAACAGCATTCATATAGCAATGTTTAACCATTAGTTCGAGTAGCTGGTCTTCTTCAACATTCATTCACGTTGCCATGAATCGTTATTTTTCTTCTAAAACCCTCAGGAAAAGGCTTTTAGAATGCAGTAGACCACCTATTTACCAGCAGCAGCCAACATTACAGAACTGTACCCAGACTCTGACTCCGTCAACGCAAGCCAGAAAGAAACTCCGTTCCCAAGTACCTCAGAAACGACATCGGAGGAGATACCGGAACTTAGGAGCAGAGAATTTTAAAAAGAGAAATGCTACAAAGCTTGGAGAGCTCAGCATCGCTCCTTGGCTCTGAAGAAAGCTGGACGGGACCAAGGTGTTCAGTCCTCCACGGTAAGAAATCATCTTGCCACTCGGTCGTGCACACAGCGTTTCACACCCAGCTTCCCGGGTAATGCTTGGGTCAGTACGGGCGCACTCAGAGAGACAAAATTCACAGGGAAAGCCCAGCACATCTGTGCAAGTTGCCGCTGCTTACACTTTTACTCACTATTGCTTAGATGCCAGAGAAGCAACTGACATTCATAAAATTAATGGTTGAATTCATGGTTGAATGTGGTTTTATTTAGAACAAATTGCCCCTGCAACCACACAGTCAGACCCCAGTTACCTTACACCAGGAGACTCTCTGGAATGCCTTCAAAGCCTGAAGCAAACAGCAGCCAAGTCCAGGAAGAAGTCTGTAGATCCCCAGAAGGTCTCAGACCAGCCGAAGCAAAAGCATTAAAATCATGAGCTGTAACATGGAAAGAACTCTCGGGGCGACACTTACCCAGGAAAAGGTGACGATTTGTAAAAGCCTCTTTGTAAATGACATGATCTCACCTCCCATTACATTTATATCAGCTTCTGGAATGGAGTTCAGAGTATCTACACAGTTCAAGCCATTTTTTGAAACCTTATTTTTCCGTTTCTGCTTATCACAGTGACAGCAGAAAGGGTTGGATAAATCAGGGCAGAATTGCCAACACCTCTGGAGCCTTTCCCGCTCGCTAACCTGCTGTGCCTCATGCCAGAGGGTCACTCTCTCCCCTGAAGACAAGAATCCCTCACGCGAGCCCAGTAAGACTGCAAGGATTTGTAGGTCCGCTGTTGTCACTGCAAAGTGTTCTGCTCCACTCTCAAACAATTAGTTAAGAATAGCTTGTTATCATGCTGTTAACAGCCATCTTCAGGCTGGAAAGGGAAAAGTCTTACCATGTACAGTCCTCATGTTTCAACTGTACTTGCGCGTTTGCGTGGCACACAGACTGAAGATAGCTGACTTCTCTCAGTGTTTGGGTGACGGCATGGCTGAAAACAGGCACCGAATCAGCAATCAGCCCTTCAGAAGAGACAAGCCGTTACCATTTTACAAAAAAAAAAAGACAGCAGTTGTATAGGGAAAGATTGAATTTCTATAGATAAAACCTTTGCCAGGCTAAGAAACATTCTAGAACCGCCAGAAGAAGAAAGTTCACAGGATTTACCTCCAGCGGTAACTCCGGCTGGCAGCATCTCCCATTCCACATGACAAACAGAAGTGAAGCAGAACATCAGATACAATGTGGTACACGTTAACTCTGCAAATGGAAATCCCAACCAACCCCCCTTTCTTACCTGCCCTGTGACCGCGCAGCAGGCCTCGCGTACAAGCATCCTCGCACCTGAAGCGGGTAATTCGATTCACTGACATCTGCTCAAAGTCAGCCTTGTCCCTGCCCATCGGTAAAACCGATGGAACCCTTCCATTTCCATACTCATTAAATTTTTCTTGTCCCATGAGATTTTTAAGGATTTTAGTCTAGCACAGAGGAAATCAAACGGCTACTCCTTTTTGTGACCTTATGTCTACTCCTTCAGACTTGCTTTGTTTTGGTTGTACCTCCATTTCACACAGACGTGAATGGAAATGCAGAGAGAATAAACACCAACAAACAACAGTACAGGGTGTAAAAACAAGACTCGAGCTTCCAGTGGCCATCGTCTTCACAAATCAGCTACTTTTTCAATCAGCCAAGTAGTTGTGCAGTTTCAGAGAACACTGTCACAAAACTTGGATGTATTACTACGCAAGGCGAAACGCTCTATTACGTGTCTACAGAAACTGAATGCAAATCCTCCGCTTCTTACAGCCTCTTAGTTGAAAACCCGCCCTCTATTCGTTTGTACCTGGACGCCACGTATGTCAAATACGTAAGGTTGTGTCTTTATAAGCCTCAATTTCACGTGTTGAGCAGCTGAGAAACATTTTGCCCCAAAGAAATGCAATAACTAAACCCACCAACAAGTGCAAGTGAATAAAAAAAATAAAAGCCAAAACAAACAAACAAAAAATACCCAAGACAAGCTACAGAAATTGCACCTTCAAACAACAGTAAAGGATCAAGAAGCTGAAGACATTTCTTCACGTCATCTCATTTTTGGATCTTTAATCATCACCTTAACTCACTACCACACACATGTCTGTGCACCTTGTCAGAGCCATTACAAACTGGGCGGCCAAAGAACAACCAACTTAAATCTTTTATTTTCAGCCAAATAAAAAAAGAAAAAAATCGAGCTCTTCCTTTATTGCACTCTATAACAATTCTTGTCACAACCAAGAAGCCAATAAACAGCAAAAGCTGAATATTCCTTTAAAATCCATAGTTTAACTCTTAAAATAAAATTTATATAGAAAAGATATCATTTACAACCCATTCAGTAGTAATCAATCATTATGTACTCACAAACCATATTCAATAACTCGGATGCAGCAGTTTCTTTGTAGGGCAGAGGGGAATGTTTTTCTCCTTAGCAAATATAATATCCCACTGTTAAAGAGCAATTCAAGTCAACTTTGGAGCAACTGTGATATACACAAATTTCTTTTTGTGATAGACACAAATTTATTTGGAGAAGCGTAAGATTCATTTGGGGTAACAAGAATATATACGACTGTGTCCAGTGCATAGCTTAACTGCATCATGTGAAACGTCCATTACCTTGAACTGGCACACCATTACCGAAAGGGAAATAATTTACGCAGCAAATGCAGTGTATTCAGAGAACACCAGTGAGTCACAATAAAACAACACACAATAAAACAGCAAGATGTATTGTAACTAGATACGTGAGGAATCAAAACCAGGATTTGGCTCTGGCCGTCAGCAGCTTACAACAGTAAAGACTTCGCCCTCGGAGCCATCTTCTGAAGGAAAGGGCTGCTCCTTTCATCTGGTTAGGAAACAAAAAATTTCAAGTAAGCAGTCATAAGTACAGGTAAGATGCTTCACTGCAACTTAGATTGCCGAGGCACTATAAACCTTTTGCCTCTGATGCAGCAACGGATGCCACAGCACAGCTTGTAAGCGTAAAAGATTCAAAGCCCAAAGAAAACAGCGTTAATCAATGGGGAGAGGAATGGATACAAGATATTTGTGTATTATGCAATTACATATGCACACGAGAAGTGAAAATGCATAATTATATGCATACACATTTTATTTAATGGCTGCATGTGTCATATAAATAGGATCAGTCATATTTTCATTTGGACATAGGTAAAGTGTTTTATGGCACGGTTTACACAGCTGCCTGTATTTGATTCTGATTCACCATCCACAACCCAAACAGAAAGAAATTAAGGACTTTTTCTTTCAGTAAAGTGTAGTTTCAGAAGCAGTTTGCTGCTTTGAATGGCTGTCTCTACGGACCCCCCCATCCTCGTGATACCTAACACAGCAAGAGGGTACTTCACACTCAGATTTTCAGAGAAAAGGCAGATTAGACACGTAGCTGCTTCGTGCCAGTGCTTACGTATAAAGAGGACAACGCAAAATCAGTGACTCCCAGTCACTCACAAGGGAAATCCACACTCCAAGAATGTGCGACAGTTGAAAGAAAGGTATAGCAGAGGGAAGACAGGAAAAAGAAAGGAGCAGCATGAGGGCGATCACGAGCTGCACTGTCTTCAACCCAGTCTATAACTAGCAGTACACGGTGTACACACCACTTTTAAGTATCTCATCATTCAGGAGCTTTAAAAGCTTTCACTTACCTTTCGCACAATAACACGTTCACCAGGACTCAGGATTAAGGCTTCTCTTTCCTCCTCGGTTTCCATCTGAAGAGCGTATTCGCTAGCTACAGACCTGTAACCGCTTACTTCACATCTACAGAAAAATTACAGGGAGACAGCGGAGCACTGAATTAGCTACTCTTGTAAAGTACTGAATTCACAAAAGAAACATTGTTTTGTATACTTACATTACTGGTGAAAGGTCTCCACAAAAACCAGGAAGACTTAGTTGATGTTGCCAGGCCCTTTTCAGTCTCGATTTGCAATCTACTCTCAGGGTGTTTCCTTTATTCAGAATAAGCCCCATCATCGCTACCTGACTGAACGGTGCTTTTCAGATGATGGCAGTGATGGACACTTTATGTAGGCAGATGGACGATGGTATTTTAAATCTAAACAGTGGCTGCACTAAAGCTGTTAGATGTGAATTCTTTTTCTAACTTGGAAAAAGAGAAATATCACTGACTATCGAGTCCAAAATCTGAAGCAAGAAATTAAATTTAAAAAAATAATCCCAAAGCCCATCACATTTTCTTCATCCACAGAGTTAGACCTCGCTTTATAGCACAGTTACACATGCATTTGCATTGCTCCAAGTACTGCGGACTCACAGACAGGTTCTATTATTTGTTGTTCTACTTCTTCTATTACTTGCTCAGAAATCTAACACCCACAGGAAAAACCTATCACTAATCTCACTAAAAATAAAAGACAAAAACTCTGACGCTCCTCTTTCCAGTTCTCTAGTACGCGCTGCATTTACTCCAGGCAGAGGGTAAATGAAAACATCACCATGCATTCATCCAGGATGGCTCTGGCTCTCTGAACGTGCAAGTTATTTCCAACCACCTAAGAGTTTATTGCAGCCATCTGTCACATACTTCAAAAGTGTAAGAAAAGAAATACCTTTTACAGACACTTTTCTTTCAACAGAAAAAAACATGTTTGACAGACAGGAAGACAAAAGGAAATCCAAAATCAGTATTTTACATACTTCAAGAATTACTTCCGTCTTCTTTTTTGTTACGGAATGTTCTTTTTAGTGATCAACGCTTCATTAGAATGAGATGCTTTAGACTAGATCTTGAAATAAAAGTCACCAGTAAGTATGTATGTTTACAAAAACAAACCAGAAACATTACCAGATGAGAACAATTCAAGAATATGGCTAGGATTCATTTAATCCACTGTATAGCCACGGCTTTCCCTTTGCCCCCAAACACCTTAGGGGCATAGAAAAGCATTACTTTCGCACTTACAACACAGCTGTTAGGAAAACAATATTGCTAATACATGCTTGCAGTCCTGACCTTTTTCTGAGTTCATTTAGCTCCATGTTGTCTATTTCCACAACAACCGCACATCTTTCCTGTGGAGCTCCAGGGGGAACTTCTGCTCTAGTTTCATCCTAGAAAATATTAAAGGGGAAAAAAAAGCCAGTCAATATCTTTCTACTTGCTAAAAATCTTTATTTCGACTAAAGAAGCCACAAGCACCACAAAGCAGTGGAGTAAACCAACCTTTGTGCCACTTCATCTTCTAATTTCCAGAGCTGCAATTTTCCAAACCTCTTTTCTAATGGAAAGTTGGTGAAGAATCCTGCCCGTGTGTGCTGCAGGACTTGAAGGACACGTGTACACTGCGTAACGCAGCCATCTCTGAAGGGTGAGCAAAGCATCCACACAGCCACGTCGTCATTGATCACTGACCACAGTTTCGTCAGTAATGCAGCTGTTTGTTTATTTTTTACTTTACAGTTCTCCTTGTCTGACTTTAATTCTGTTTACACAAGAGTAAGGGTTGTTTTATGTATGTATCCATGTCCTGGGTTCGGCCAGGTCAGGGTTAATTTTCACTGGAATCCAGGAAGGGACACAGCCAGGCGCGCTGACCCAACCTGGCCAAGCAGAGCAGGGTATTCCATACCGTGTGCCCTCATGCTGGGTGCCGCTGGGGGGGAGCGGGGCGGCGGGAACTCGCTTGCAATTTCCAGTCTGAGCCAAGAGGGGTGTTTTGAAGAACACAAGTTTTACAGCACTCTAACTTTCAAATACACCAGACACCACCAATTGAGCAATATTTCTGTGTTGATACCAGCTCAGACTCACATGAGCTACTGAGGATCTCGGCTGTTGTTCTAAGTTACCTTTGAATTAATCTGCTGAAAGTGCAGCTCCTTCTGGTGCATCTCCTGAAGACAGCGCTGCAGGTCATCTTGAAGCTGATTCTTCTCAGCTAAGACACGGGCAGTGCTGACAGACAACTTCTTCTCTATTTCTGCCACAGCCTGGACTTTCTTTAATAATTCACATTCTTTTACATCCAAGAGTTTGGACAGATTCTCATTTTCACTCATTAGCTCCTGCTTCTCTTTTTCCAACATATCGATACTTTTTTTCAGATATTCATCTGCTTTTATTTGCTCCGCCAATTTTTCATCTTTCCCTTCAAGATCTGCCTGCAATTGCTTATTAACTGAAGCCTTCTCTCGTGTCTCTATTTCCATCCTGTTCATTTGTTTAAGTATTTCATTTAACTGGTTATTAAGTTCTTTGCAACATGTCTCTCTGGCTTTCAGATCTCCAGTTAATTTAACTTTCGTCTCTTCATTTTGCTGCTCCAAAACCCCAAGCTTCTGCTCTAATGAAATAATGCACTCTTGTTTCTCCTGTAATTCTTTGGTAATTGTCTCCTGATGTTCAGTATGCTCTACATGCTTCCTAGATAACTCAGCCAACTCTTCATCTTTTTTAGCATTTTCCAAAACTAGTTTGTTGTATGAATCTTTAATTGATTTTAACTCATTTTCAAGTGTTTGTGCTTTAGTCTCTTTCTCTTTAAGCAAATTGTCCCATTTTTCCTTTAGAGCATTGTTTTCCTCAAGCTGAGATTTCAAATATTCACTTTCTTTTCTTTGTTCATCCTTAGTTTCTTGCAGCTTTTCAGATGATTTACTAATTTGTTCTTTCAGCAAAGTAATTTGTGACTCACACTCTGCAAGTATGTTACGGTATGCGACCTTGTTGGCTTTGAGTTCAGAACGGAGCTCCTTCATTGTACTGCTGGTCTCACTGCTTTGTCTTATTAATTCCTCATTTTCTTTGGTTTTAGCTTCATTCTCAACTCTCACTCTTTCTAGCTCCAGTCTCATTGTATTACTTTGCTCAGAAAGGACAGATATCTTCAGGCTTGCACCTCTGATATCGGCTGTTTGTACTTCTTTCAGGAAACGAGTTTCCCTTTCAGCCTTTGATAAAGCCTCTTCCATCCCTTCTATTTCTTCCTCTTTGCATTGCACTTGACGCTTCAGGACCATCACCTGTGCGGCACATTCTGTCATATTGCGAGACAGGACAGACACCTCCCTGTCTTTTTCTGCCACTGCTTCTTCAAGATTATCAATTTCTCTTTCGCGTTTCTGGAGATCTTGAAGAAGTTGAGATCTTTCCTCTAAATGGCTTGTATTCAATTTGTCAAGCTCTTCATTTGTCTGGTCCAGATCCAGCTGCATCGACTCTACCACGTCCTCTTGTTTCAAAGTCTAAACATCAAGAAAATAATGTTACCAGAATACTTCAAACATACGTTAGAGGGAGAATGGAAGTTACACTCCACATGTAGAACAGCTATCTAAGGTAATCAATCTGTACCCAACCGTACAGCCACAAGATAACCACGTTATTCTGTGGACTGTTTTAGCACACAGAAAGTTTAGTGTATGAAATTTTTAGCAGCCAATGCTGTTATTTTGCTGACATTTAAATGGGCCATGTTAAAAGAACAGCAAATTTCTTCTCTTACTTTATTTTAATGAGTTAGTTACCTTTTCCTTCAGTGTAGCAACTTTTTCTGTTAGATCCCTGATGACTCTCTTCTGCTCAGTGTTCTCCACTTCATAAACACTGCATTTCTTTAAGGCTTCATTCAGCTTAGTATTCAAAATAAAAGTCAATGTGATAGAAACGTATAGAATTGTATTAAAATTGTGATGTTACAGTTATAATATTAAATTTACCTAACACTGGAGTTTATGTTTTGAAATTCATAAACAAAGATAACTTAGCAACCCAAGCAAACATAACTACTTTCATGCAAAGCTCTGTGATGTGTCTAAGAAATCCTCACACCCAACTTCAAGCAACTACATGAAGCGAATAAAACTGTAAAGAAAGAGCAAAACCCTTCAGATACAGAAAACTGCAATATTGCTGCTGCGACACAAATAGGAACTTACGGCTAATGCTCACCAGTTCCAATCAATATTATTTCACAAGAACTTTAACTTACTTTTTGCTCAGTATGCACAGAATTTTCACCAAGCTCTTTGTTCAGAAGATCCTTTTCTTGAAGCAGTTGCCTCCGAGTTTCAATTTGCTCTAGTTTTTCTGTCGTGTTCAACAGCTTTTCTTCTTTTTCTCCAAGGGAAGTTTCAAGGAAGCTATTTCTGTCACTTCATCTAACAAGGAAATACATAGTTAGATATTTTGAACACAAAGCTCGCTTTAAGCTTTCTAGACTTATCAGCCCCAAACTAGGTTCCTAAAAGAATCATTATTTTTACACTTTCCATTTACACTTGCAACTACAAAAACAAGATTACTGCAACCTGAAGCAGGATCAACTCACACTTTGCAGGTGTTTTAAGAGATCATACTTCTCATCAGACGTCCAAGCTTGAAACAAAGAAAGCGAATCCTACACAGAGCTGTAAAGAACCTTCATCTTACCCTTTGAGCTGTTCATGCAAGCCAGAGATCAGAATGTGATGCTTTGCCGCATCTCGCGTTTGTTGGTTGCGTAACTGGGCAAGCTGAGTTTGCAAATGCTCATTCTCATTCTGCAACAAAAGAAGAGTGAAGCGGACTATCACGTACCAACACCCAGAACAGCACAAGATAACTGGAGTCACGAAAATCGGACTCTTCAGGAGATTTACATCCCACACGGTAACAGAGACCACTATTCTAGCACATGAGCAGATCATCAGTGCAGAACACAACACTGATACCAGCAGCTCAGATGTGATGTTAGTTCACACCGATGCAACTCACCTTGCAGAAACACCTCCTGCAGCAATGCTATGATAGCATGACCTGAAGGAGGACTGCTGTACACCCAAAGCAACACACACACTCACACTGTGTTAAGGCAGCTTACTTCTCTTAAGAGGGGAAGCTACTGCTTTGAAAAAATACTTTCCTCATTGCTTTGAAGACAGTACCAAACTTGCAATTTATTTTTGCCTGTTTTTTAAGGTTGAAGGAATGCAAAAATCTGCATATGGGGGATTGTGGAGAAAAGAAACAGGAAGCAAGCTGCATTCACACAGGTTTGTGGTTTCTTTTTTTTGGGGGGGTGGGGGGTGGGTGATTTTTTTTTTGGTTTGTTTGTTTTTTAAACACAGTGCACATCTCCTACTCTAGCCAGATACACCGAACCAATTCAAAAATAAAACCACAAAAAAAAACTGGCAACAACATCCAAAAACCAAAAGCAGAACATGTATCCAGACTCCACAGCAAATAGGACACAGAATCACACAGAATGGTCGGGGTTGGAAGGGACCTCTGTGGGTCATCTAGTCCAACGCTCCTGCCGAAGCAGGGTCACCTACAGCAGGCTGCACAGGACCGCGTCCAGGCGGCTCTTGAATATCTCCGGAGAAGGAGACTCCACAACCTCCCTGGGCAGCCTGTTCCAGTGCTCCGTCACCCTCAGAGGGAAGAAATTCTTCCTCACGTTCAGACGGAACTTCCTCTGCTTCAGTTTGTGCCCGTTGCCCCTTGTCCTGTCGCTGGGCACCACTGAAAAGAGCTTGGCCCCATCTTCCTGACACCCACCCTGCAGACATTTCTAAGTATATATTAGGTCCCCTCGCAGCCTTCTCTTCTTCAGGCTGAACAAGCCCAGCTCCCCCAGCCTCTCCTCGTGGGAGAGATGTTCCAGTCCCCTCACCATCCTTGTAGCCCTCCGCTGGACTCTTTCCAGTAGCTCCTCATCTTTCTTGAACTGGGGAGCCCAGAACTGGACAGAGTACTCCAGAGGAGGCCTCACTAGGGCAGTGTAGAGGGGAAGGAGAACCTCCCTCAACCTGCTGGCCACACTCTTCTTGATGCACCCCAGGATCCCATTGGCTTTCTTGGCAGCCAGGGCACACTGCTGGCTCATGGTTAACCTGGCAAACTTGTCACCTCTGATGAAAATACGCTAGCATTTTGCAGGAGGCAGAACACACCTGTACCGCCCTCAATAGCTGCCCTTCTTCATCTACACCAAACGTTACCTGTCTTGAAAGGCTTTGTTACAAGATTCTCAAATAATAATTAACATATCAGGTTGTCTTTCATCTTAAAATCATTAATTCTTTTTTGTATTTGTGCAGCTTAACAGACAAAGAACTACAAGTAATGCACTGAACCTGAAGGAGTCTGAGGAAGAGAGCAGTTGTATCATTTAGTGAAAGTAAGGTTTACAAGTTATCGTAGTAACTCATCAATCAGGAAATACTAAAAAATAACCTTCCTCATAAATATTTATTTCACTGTTCCTTTTGGTGCCTCCATTGAATACTTTTACAATATCAATATATATCAAATTAATATCTGGTGTTTAGATTGTATACATATAAGTTATTACTTAACTTTTGTATATTTGCACAGTTTCTTTTCTATAAATGTGTGTGTATATATGCACAGAAAAATAGTAATAATACACACACAGTTACAGAAAAGAAACTTGAGGGATGTAAGAAGAGGGACACTTCTGCCAGTAGTAACAAAATCTGTTTCAGGACCTTCTGACAAAGCCCCCCTAACAAACAATCATGAAAATCAGGTTGCCTTTTACTAGGTTTCTAAAACAAATAACAAATAACAAAGCTTACTTCCAAACAAGTTTCTCCCTGAGCTGAACAGAAGCAACAGGTTTCAACTTCAGAGCATAATCTAGCATGTGTACACCCTCTGCCAACAGAATGACGAAGCATAATGCCTTGACATGTTTTTGCTAGCTGCAAATGGGCATTTCTGTCTTACTGGAGGCTACGACTCCAAGAATATCAACAGAGAATAAAACCATTCTCTTCCATCATGAGGTTTTTACACAAACCGAAAAGCTCACCTGAAGAGTCTCCATTCTACCTTGAAGCTTCACTCTGTCTTCCAGATCCTGACAACGCTCTTCTAGAAGAAGAATTGGTTCCTGCAGTTGATTTCCTTCCATTTCCAACTCTTCAACCACACTCCGTAAACCTGCTTCTGTCAAAGAAGAAAAATTATTTCAAGAAAGGCCTGCTAACATTCCTCAAGTCTAGAAATGGTTTCAGCTTTTTATTCACAATTCTCCCCAGTGTTGGGAACAAGCAGACCTCAACCATTTCCAGTGGAAGTGCCCGACACCCTGCTTTTCCAAAAATTAGATGGCAAAAGTTCCCTCAGCTGCTGAAAAACCAAAATAAAGTTGCACAGCTCAAGAACTCGGAGAATCTGGCAGAAATATTCTCAACAATACTGTGGCTCATGTTACGTTAATCATAAGCTATCGATGTACTTGCAGGATCAGATCTTAAGCACTTGTTAATAAACAATTTAAACCGGTCTATATCAAAGTTTGCAAGTGAGTCTGTTCCATTTCAACAGCGAGATATATTTGCAGCCTTTACCACTGATATAAAAACATTTGCATTGAAAAATAAGACTTTGATTTTTAAATTAAAAGCATACAGCAATGGAACACCATTCTGTTTTGTAACATAACTGTTACGGATTGGAAGCACAGTCCCAGGAACAAGACTCGTAACTGAAAAAACACATGGCCTTGCCACACAGGACATTTCACGGGCACCAAGGCTCAACCAACTCCAGCGTGCAGACGTATTTACGTTCTGCTTCTGAACCAAAACTAGGCAGCTCATCCAGCACGCACATGCTTTGAAATGAAAAGGAAGAAAATGCAAGCCAAAAAAATGCAACAAAGATTAGAATACACCACCAGTGGGTTGTTAGTTGAATTTGGAAACAAAAATAGACACAAAATACAGATGCTGTGCATGCTTTCATAAACTGTCTAGTCGCTATCACACCTGCGTTAGGTGAAGTGTACTCTGGCCACCAGTCTCCCATGTTTTCTCCTTCAGCTGAATCAGTGCTATCCAAGGTGACGTGCAATTCTTGAAAGCTTTGCTTTCCATCAAAGTTGTATTCTTCCTACGCATAAAAAAGGAGAATGAAGTTCAATTTAAAGAAGAAAAGAAGCAAGGGTAAAATACATATCCTGTTATTAAAAGCATAGTTTCAATTCTAAGTCCTAAAGCTCAGCAAGTGATTGAGGTGCCTGAATGTCAGCATACGGGAGCGCTGTGGACACTAGAGCAACCTGCCCAGCTTCTAGCTAGTATTTCCAGAGAAGCCAAGCCTCCCACAGGTTTTGTGCGGTATCAGCCAGGACTTTTAAGACACCCCTATGTTTGGATACCTTCATTGGTCCCCTGATTTCTACAGTTAACAGGGTCCTCTGAATTTCAGGGTAAAGGATTGGAGTTCACTAAATTTAAGATTATTCTGCCAGTGGTATGTTCATGTGACAGTGACATCCTAATTCTTACAAAAGATCTTCATTTTCTCGTGTGTCTTACAGCACCACCTACCTAGAAGCAAACCTGAATGAACTGACACCACTTACTAATAAAAGTAAAGCTCCACCAACAGAGAGATTTATCAAGATTGTATCTAAACCAAAAAAATGGCCTTAACACATGAAGAATGCACATAGCTTCAAGCATGTGAATTACTCCAGAGTGAAGCTCGTTATTGTTCAATGTAAAATTAAGTAGACTCCCTACTCAAGGAACAGAGAGGCGTGATGCCATTGGAATTTCTCGTCTTCTGGCTACACACCCGATCATTAAATTCACCAAAGTTTTCACTTATACAACCAATCTAAGTTCTTAAGCCCTTCGTGTATTTAACAAAAACCCCTAGTTTTATTAGCATAGAGGTAAAAATAAATTCTTATCTCTTTTAACCCACCTGAAGCTTGCTGCTGCTCCGATTGCTTTTTCTTCTTGCTTGCTGCAGCCTGCCCATTCCTTGAACTGTGGTCGGTTCCTCCTCCAGCTCCTGTTGCCCTGAGACTATGGCTGCATCAGAGCAGCCAGGAAAGAACCAGTCATCCTCAATCAGTTTTGTGCCACAGGAAGGCTATCACATTTATATCAGACACTACTACATGAAGAGAGACCAGGGACAGGCTGAAGTCCCTATCAATGACTGACAGCAACAAGATTAAAGAAGCAATCCATCGCGTTCACCTTGTGATTTCCCTCCAACATTACTACGTAGAACATCAGAATAAAGTCTGCACATCTCGCTAAGAAGCGGCAAACTGAAGTCTAACTTTACTTCTTCATCAGCTCTAAATGAAGACTTTATACAGGAGACTGGAAAGGGTGAGGTTATGCTGATACTCAAAAAAAAGCCAAACAATTCAAATGCCAAACTAGATCTCATTTCAATTTACCAGGTTGAAATATACCTGATTTGTACGACAAAGGCATCCATCAGCTGAGACAACTGTGGTTTTTACAATCTGAACAATCACGTTAGTTTTTACGGAAATGACATACGTCCCTTTCAGCTTTAATTTTAGTACGAGCTACAAAGCCAGATCATTTGAGGAAGTCACAAGCATCTGTTACACTGCAAACCGGCATCAAACCATCTTATCGTAAATTAATCATACCATTCTTCTTAAGACAAAGATAAGAATCACTTTGAAATAAACACACTGAGTAAATTCAGAATACGAAAGCTTAGGTAGGCATCCTGTTCATTGTTAGAAATGATTTTTCATTTAAAGTACATTCCCATCTGTTTTGTGATAGGACAAAACACGTTTGGGGTAACAGATGAAGAAACAGACGGCTCATGCAAAGCAGACAGGACAGAACAGCCAGCGAAAAGACACGACAGTAAAGGTGGCTCCATACTAACTGAAAATTACATGAATCAGATAGTTACAAATTTAGCTTTCAATTTAACCACATCACTCCACGGTTGTTCTCACAGCATGCAAAATGCAGGGAACTTATGTCGATGCATCTGTGAGGTAAACACCAGAAACTATGAGGAGATTCAGCCCTGCTGGAAATAGTCAGCTTTCATCCCAGCTGTCCAACGATTACTTCTACCACGAATTTCATCAACACACAATTCTCTAACACCTACTAGACTTAAGTTCTTCCTGTGATATTTCAAAATTGCATACTTCACATGTTGTCACAAAAGACTAGAGGAAAAAAGTCAAAGAAAAAAATTAATGACCCTCTTAAAATGAGGACTGCTAAATTGGATTCTGCTTCTGGTTTTAATTACATTTTGGCTTTTGGCACTGTCACATTATCTGCATTCATTTTACACACCTTTGTTTCTTTTCAAGTATAGATTCTACAGGGATTTTTTTTTATAAATTACACAAACCTCTTCAAAGACACAAAAATTAAAGAAAATTGCCACTGTCACATTCTCCTGCCATTCCAAGAGCTGATTCTGCAGTTCATCCACACTACCTGATTCACTGGCCTAACAAGAGAAATTGCATAGGAAAACATATTTACCAAATCCCACTGCAAATGTAAATAAAAAGTAGTAACATCCAGGAACCATAACAGCTAAATGTGACCAACGCTTCCAATGTGCCTTTGTCAGCTATCTTACAATTTTTGTAAACAGATATAATTTTTGCACTCTCACTAACGATATTTTGAATAAATTCACATAAACTCCTACCCAGGTTTATATCTGAGCTATGACACTGTGCTCACCAAAATGGCTTTTACAGGCTCTATTGTTTGTCTTTTTCTTTCTTTACTGTATCTAAACTAATTCCCTGTGTGCTACTGAACAGATGTGGTCACATTCAGGATCAAAAGTAGCATTTTTGTTACAGATAACATCAAATTATGTACAACACTGTTCATCTCAGTATGTCCCACATGGCAAAACGCAAACGCTGAGAGGTCAGGCACACTGCATTCAAACCTGAGATTTAGCTTCCAAGAGAGCTGAAGAGCTTGGTAACGTCAAGGAACCGATAACATCAAGGAATGGCTCCCCACTGCCACTTTTTTTTTTTTTTTTTAAAGTATTATTTAACAAAACTGTTGTTGTTTGTCTTGGCCTGTTAATCAGCTGCTAACACCCAGAAACATTTCCCATTAAGTGCTCGAAACTTCAGCTATTTTTCAGTCAGGAAGAAAACCATAGTGTTCTTCCATGCTCTCATGCTAAGAAGTGTGCCAGACAGCTCACAGCACAAGTGAAAGTGATCTGCCAAGCAGTCATTTGTGCCCTGAATGATTCCAATAATCCAAAAATGCTACCAGCCATAGTATGTGCACATTTTTGCACCTTCAAACATAGCGCTACAAGAAAGAGGCGTCTGGCGGTTCTTCAGCTAGAATTCTGCACAACTCCTTTCACTGTTACACACAAGTTCCTCCGTGCCCAAACACCAGCCGCATCCTCAAACTCCTTCCTTGCATAAAACTTTCAGCTTCAATTATCGTCAGCACAAACCACCTACTGCTTCATTACTCTCATTTTGTCTGATCACCATATAGATCTTTACTCAACGATCACCCAAAATTAAAAATGGCATTTCTTAACTATTGAGATAAAAACACCACAGCCAAGACACCACCTTTTCCACCACACAATGGAAGTATTTTTAGTGTGTTTACTTACATTTTCCATATAGGTAGCATCTTTTCCTTGGAAACCCTATCTTTCTTTGCTTTGAATATTTTTAAGACTTCCAGTTTGCTCCTGGAACAAGCTACATTTCTCTTCACTGCCTCCAACTCTCTTGCTAAGGTTCTGAACTAGAATCTGCATGCTTTGGAGCGAGGATTCTTTAACAGCCAGCTCATTCTTTAGAATGCAAACCAAAAGACAATTAAAAGAAGGGACCCAGAAAAAAGATACAGTAATCATCATGAAGCTGACTCCTAGCCCTTCCCTCAGAGTTAGAGCAACATTCAACTCAAAGCTCAGATTTGGTTTGAATTGGAATGAAATTTGTCAGCACCTTCTGAAGTCGATACTAATACACACAAATGATACTGACAAAAGTAATAAAGAAATATAGATCTACTAACATAAATGAAAATAATCAGTAAAGAATTTGGATTCACGTGAAGAAGTGCAGAGGATTTGTGCTTCAGAGAAAGATGCACCGTATAACGCAGCAGAATTTGCTGATTCCTTGAAATCTCTATGGAGATTTTCTATTTCAGCTGCTAATATACCTTCAGTTCTTCATTGGGCACGAGTATTCCATTGGCAACACCACTTGATCCACACGCTGTCTGTAAATCCATGATGTAAGCATCTCTTTCAGCTCACTTCTTCTCTATCTCTGCCAGCGTGGCATCCGTTTCAGCCCCACGACAGCGCTGGGCCTCCAGTTCAACACTCTGAAAACGAAAAGACAGCACTGCTGGTCATGTATACTTCCACCATCTACAGCACAGAAGAACGGTTTAAATGTTTCCTTATTGCCTCTTTTAGGGTACTGAAAAAATTACAATCGCATTTCTGACCTGGTTCAGTTTTAACTGTAATCTTTAATTACTGAGCCTTTCTCTCTGAAATTCTGCAGCATTCACATTCCTGCCGCCTGCCAGTGTCAACAGCCACGTCCACAAAACCCATCACTGCACACAACAGCTACAAACCATAACACGAAATCATCCCTTGAAAGAAAGAGAGGGACGGGGAGCAGGACAGAGAAACGGAGAGAGAAAATAAGCGATGGGGAGCAGGGCAGAGCACTAGGAAGAGGAAAATAAGACAAGGCAGAGGACCGAGGAGCTCAGAGAGAAAGAAGGGTCGAAAGGAAACGCCAGAGAGGTAGAGAAATCAAGAAATACAGGGACGAGGAGCCTTGCAGAGACGGAGCACGAAAATGTAGGGACGGTGAGCGCGAAAGAGGGAGAGAGAGACGGGGGCAGGGGAGGAGATGAAGAAGAAAGGAGAGAAAAAGATGGCAACGGAGCGCAGGGGACACAGACAGAGAGAGAAAAAGGAGAGTGAACAGGAAAAAAGGGACCGAGAAACAAAGAAAGGGTCAGATCTAGACAAAGAGACCAAGAAGGGGGCGAGGGGCGTGTGTGCAGGGAAACCCCAAAACAAACCAGCAAGGGGCTAGAGAACAGAGAGGGAGAGAAAGAGAAGAAAGGGCCATGAAGCAGGACAGAGAAGGAGAGAAAGGCAAAAAGGGAGAGCAAAAAGAGCCGGCTGGACAGGGAGGTACAGCAAGAAACGACCGGACAGCCAGCAGGACAGAGAAATAGAGACAGGGAGCCGGCTAGAGAAATTCTGGAGGGAGAAAAAGAGGGAGAGGGAGCAGGACACAAACACAGACAGAAGACAGGAGGTACAGGGAAAGGAAAAGGAAAAAGAAAAAAAAAAAAAAAAAAAAAAATCACAGCAGCGTGGGAGAGAGAAGGATCCAGGGGAGGGCCCGGGACGCAGAAGAGGGGCGACAGGGCCCCGAGGGCCCGCCACTCACCGCAGCTCTCGCTCTCCGCGCTCCCGGGAGACTCTGCCGCTTCAGACGCTTCTCTCTCCTGCTCTCCTCCATTCCTCTTCCCTAACTCCGGTCGCTTGGCTGTCCCCCACCTAAGACAAAACGTCCATGTCTCGCAGCTCTTACGAGACAAGGCTCCCTACGCACGTAGCCGCGCTCGCGCGCTCCACAACCGGACCATGCTGCTGCTGGTGACACATACAGACCCTGCGGGGCACGCTGGCGGCCTGGCCTGCTGCGGGCTACCAAGAGGGAGCCTTCCTCACCCGCACAGGCAGGCTCTCTCCTGCCTGCAGCCCCAGCCAGCTGCCAGCCAGCTGGCCTTCCATTTCTTCTTCTTCTTCTTCAGCCTTCTCGGGACTCTCCAGCTTCAGCCGCGACACCTCCTGCCCGCAGCCACTCAGCGCTCCGCCTCTCCCTTTTCGCCCCCACGCCGCCAGCACAGCGAGGCCCGGCACACGCAGCCCACACAAGCCCGGAGCGGGCGCAGCCAACGGCATCCCCAGGCCACGAACGGACAAACGCGTCCTCAGCGCGGCCCCTGCCACACACAAACAAGCAGCGGCCACCGCCTTCAGGGAGGCCGAGGCACGCTCCAGGGCCAGCGTGCCGCCCGCACCACGGGCCTTGCGGGAGGCCGGGCGCTCCGGGACAGGCTTCAGGGGACGTGCTGCAGCTGGGGGCGGCTGCGCGGGGCGACAGGGGCCGGGGGAGCGCTGCCGACTTGGGGGGGATGCCCGCCTCCTTCCCCCCTTCCCTTCCGTCACCTCCCGCCTCTGGCCCCGGGGCTGCCCGCACCCGGCTCGCCTCCTGCAGCCTGCCGCAGCGGCCGGCTCCAAGCTTCCCGTCCCACCACCCTCGGGCACCCACCACGCACCCCCGCACCCGCCGGAGGGGAGCCCGCGCCTCACCGCTGGCCTCTCTGCTCCCCCGCCGCCCCGGCACCCGACAACACACCGCCGCCAGGCTGCTCCGCCGCACCGCGCATGCGCCACGAGCCGACGGCGCGCCGGAGGGGACACACCCCGCGCCGAACGCCGGCCTGCAGTACCGCGTGGCGCCCACGCGGCGGCGCCAGCGGGTACGGCGGGTACAGCATCCTTATGGGGGTGCGTCCTCCTGGCTGGTAGCACAACTCTTACAAATGCACGAGAAAGGGAGGTGGATAGCATAACTACTGTTCTCAGTCTCGGAAAACACCCATCACTGAAATGTTAGTCTCATTTTAGCACCAAAAATTAGAAGTAACTTGCTAATTTCTATGACATCCATCCACCGTGGTTTTTTAACGGATGCAAGCAAGCCAAACCACCCTCAGAGGTGAATGAGCACAGGTGATGTGTAGAGGAACAGCACTACTTATCGCCGACAGGACGCGACAGAAGTATTTAAAAGCACTTGCGATGGACAATAGAGGGGCCAGCTTCCTCATATTCATCTTTGCTGACCCACATTTGCTGAAAAGTGGACAGAGACGCCAGTATTGAACCCCCAGTCCAGACAGAGTATTTACATTCTGCTGGTGCAATCATCCAGAAGAGAAGCACAATCTGTTGTAAATAAAGTGACAAGCAGCTAACACAGTAAACATCTCTTTGGAGGAAACAACTAGGTGAAACGCTTTTCATCATCAAAGCACAACTCCAATGAAGTAAAGCACCGAAGAGGTAGAAAGGCTGCCATATTTTGTCTTCCACCTTGAGTCGACAGAGCTGCTATAACGTTACTATGAACAGACAAATACCGCAGCCCGTTGAGAGATCTGCAGATGGCCTACAACACAGCTACCAAAAAATTACAAACGTATACGAAAGAAAAGTAAAGGTTTGAAATATTTATCCAATTTGGTTGTAAATAAAGACCGCTGGGACAACACTGCACAGAACGGTCTGAGCATTTTTCTAATGATAAAGGAATTCTTTTACGTGAAAAGAATCCCAAACCCCAAAACACTGAGATACACTGGCACTGTGTATCTAGCTAAGCACTAGATGTGAAGCTAGAAGACCTCCCGCTGATTCCCGCCTGAGCCACTCAATTGCTCAAATACACTGCATGTACCCCTGCTCCTGCGTGCTCCCATTTCCACGCCTGCCACTCCACGTCATGCCCGTGCAACATGTCGTCTGCTGCCTGACAAACATGGCCTCTCTATTTCACTACACATTGCCTTGCTCCAAGGCAAAAGGGTCCTTCCAAACAGCTAACAAGCCGCAGACTTTGCACGCTGCTTGGATTTTGGATTTATTCTTTCACCCTTTTCTCTGATAGCCAAGCCTTGAAGCCTACAATATCCCCTGTATCTTCTCAGGTTGGTCATGTTCCCTTTAGTATTTACAGCTCCATCTTCTCTAGGTTCATCCCTACCTATCTTGCTGTTCTGTGGTGTCTTTCAAGGAGCCCCTTTCTCCTTCTTAGCCCTATTTCACTGCGAAGCCCACAGGACTGTCTTCCTTAACTGTTCTTTCACATTTTCTCAGAATGACCTCAGAAACTCCCATGGCTTCAGCAACCATTTCTATTCCAGTACCTCTCCAATCCCTCTCTTCATTCTGCTTTGGCTGTTAGGAGGAAAAGAGGCACGAATTAAGCAGGCTGTCCGAGGGTCTCCTAACATCAGGGCCTGGGATGCAAGACCTGGACATTCCCTTGTGGACATTTGCATTTGACTATAGGATCTAACTTTCCAACAAAAGCTTCTTCTGGAACCGCAGGTGTGCAAAATTACCTGAATCTTCATAGCACTTGGAGCCAAAGCGGTAATCTCTTTCTGCATACGAGCGCCAATCCCAGGATACATCGTGGTTCCTCCAGAGAGGACGTTATTGGCATAGAGATCCTTACGGATGTCGATACCACATTTCAGAGTACTGTTGTAAGTGGTTACGTGGACACCTGCAGATTCCATCCCTGAGTGGAAAGAAGTTTCAACACATGTGATTTCTCTTTCTTCCCTTCTTTTTCTTACTGTTCAAATGAAAGGGAAGCTCAGTAGTCCAAGAGAATTCCAGGAAAAAAAACCTACGTGATGCTCAGGAGAGCATCTCGTGGTACTGTTCCTTGCTAAAGAAAAGGAACAGACCAGATAAAGTCCAAACTGTGTTCCCAGGACTGTAAGTACTAGACTTTTAAACTAGCTTAACACGCATATTTTGACAAAGATCTGTGATCCAGGAAGTCCCGATTTCCACCGCTACGTTTCTGACACCACTGTTGAACACCAACGCTGATCCTCGATACACTTCTGGCAGCCAAATCCCCCCACCTCCTAACGAGCATTTCTCCTGCTGATGTTCAAATGCAGAATATTTGAACATCGCTCCTGCTGATGTTCAAATGCAGAACTTGGAGCTATATTAATGCTTCAATAGTTTGCTTTCTACACACAAACGCAGCTAGCTTTACCACTTCGTTTAATGGAAATCGTGCCAAACTGCCCGCAGTCATTTGGCTCACTCCTCACGAGTGGAATTTAAATTGAAAGTAGGAAATTTGTGTGAGGGCAGTACAAGTTACCATAGAAAGTGGCAGTCATCCACTGGATAGAATGGGAAATTTGACACTACAGATAAAACTACTGCAAAATAACGTACGATTTCATTTTGTATGATTACATTACAGATTAATATAATCAAACAATAACCTGAAGCAGCATCTAGATATAAAACCCACATAAGCAGCACCGTGCAGTTATACATCAGCCAGTCGAGATAAAAAGCACGATCTTCTGACAGTACTCTAAATCATCACCTTAGAAACTCTACTGCACTTGGAAGAGGCTGAAATCATCTTACGATGCAGGTACCTCTAAACTGACAGGCGCCTTCTCATCCAGCAGCTGTAGCAGCAGTGTTCATCGCTTCTAAAGAGCTGATTAAGTCAATAGAAGCTGCGTGTTTCTATGGACATTTGAGAATCAGTACCTCAGTTCCTATAGCTGCAGGTTGTCTATACTTCCTACGAAATTCTTCTTTTCATTCTCTGTCAAGTCCCTAGAAAGAAAAGCCCTGTCTCACCTATGAAGGATGGCTGGAAGAGAGTTTCAGGGCATCGGAACCGCTCATTTCCAATGGTGATGACCTGTCCATCAGGAAGCTCATAGCTCTTTTCAAGAGAGGAGGAGGAAGCAGCAGCTGCCATTTCATTTTCAAAATCCAAAGCCACATAACAAAGCTTCTCCTTGACGTCTCTCACAATCTCCCGTTCCGCTGCAGACAGCCAACAAGATTTTAATCAACATACAGTACAACAGCCAGGACACAGACTTTCTCATGCACATTTCCCTGAGTTCACAGATTCACAGAATATTAGGGGTTGGAAGGGACCACTGTGGGTCATCTAGTCCAACCCTCCTGCTGAAGCAGGGTCACCTACAGCAGGCTGCACAGGACCGCGTCCAGGCGGCTCTTGAATATCTCCGGAGAAGGAGACTCCACAACCTCCCTGGGCAGCCTGTTCCAGTGCTCCGTCACCCTCAGAGGGAAGAAATTCTTCCTCACGTTCAGACGGAACTTCCTGTGCTTCAGTTTGTGCCCATTGCCCCTTGTCCTGTCGCTGGGCACCACTGAAAAGAGCTTGGCCCCATCTTCCTGACACCCACCCTGCAGACATTTCTAAGTATATATTAGGTCCCCTCGCAGCCTTCTCTTCTTCAGGCTGAACAAGCCCAGCTCCCTCAGCCTCTCCTCGTGGGAGAGATGTTCCAGTCCTCTCACCATCCTTGTAGCCCTCCGCTGGACTCTTTCCAGTAGCTCCTCATCTTTCTTGAACTGGGGAGCCCAGAACTGGACAGAGTACTCCAGAGGAGGCCTCACTAGGGCAGTGTAGAGGGGAAGGAGAACCTCCCTCAACCTGCTGGCCACACTCTTCTTGATGCACCCCAGGATCCCATTGGCTTTCTTGGCAGCCAGGGCACACTGCTGGCTCATGGTTAACCTGGCAAACTTGTCACCTCTGATGAAAATACGCTAGCATTTTGCAGGAGGCAGAACACACCTGTACCGCCCTCAATAGCTGCCCTTCTTCATCTACACCAAACGTTACCTGTCTTGAAAGGCTTTGTTACAAGATTCTCAAATAATAATTAACATATCAGGTTGTCTTTCATCTTAAAATCATTAATTCTTTTTTATATTTGTGCAGCTTAACAGACAAAGAACTACAAGTAATGCACTGAACCTGAAGGAGTCTGAGGAAGAGAGCAGTTGTATCATTTAGTGAAAGTAAGGTTTACAAATTATCATAGTAACTCATCAATCAGGAAATACTAAAAAATAACCTTCCTCATAAATATTTATTTCACTGTTCCTTTTGGTGCCTCCATTGAATACTTTTACAATATCAATATATATCAAATTAATATCTGGTGTTTAGATTGTATATATATAAGTTATTACTTCACTTTTATATATTTGCACAGTTTCTTTTCTATAACTGTGTGTGTATATATGAACAGAAAAATAATAATAATACACACACAGTTACAGAAAAGAAACTTGAGGGATGTAAGAAGAGGGACACTTCTGCCAGTAGTAACAAAATCTGTTTCAGGACCTTCTGACAAAGCCCCCCTAACAAACAATAATGAAAATCAGGTTGCCTTTTACTAGGTTTCTAAAACAAGTAACAAATAACAAAGCTTACTTCCAAACAAGTTTCTCCCTGAGCTGAACAGAAGCAACAGGTTTCAACTTCAGAGCATAATCTAGCATGTGTACACCCTCTGCCAACAGAATGACGAAGCATAATGCCTTGACATGTTTTTGCTAGCTGCAAATGGGCATTTCTGTCTTACTGGAGGCTACGACTCCAAGAATATCAACAGAGAATAAAACGATTCTCTTCTATCATGAGGTTTTTACACAAACCCAAAAGCTCACCTGAAGAGTCTCCATTCTAACTTGAAGCTGCACTCTGTCTTCCAGATCCTGACAACGCTCTTCTAGAAGAAGAATTGGTTCCTGCAGTTGATTTCCTTCCATTTCCAACTCTTCAACCACACTCCGTAAACCTGCTTCTGTCAAAGAAGAAAAATTATTTCAAGAAAGGCCTGCTAACATTCCTCAAGTCTAGAAATGGTTTCAGCTTTTTATTCACAATTCTCCCCAGTGTTGGGAACAAGCAGACCTCAACCGTTTCCAGTGGAAGTGCCCGAGACCCTGCTTTTCCAAAAATTAGATGGCAAAAGTGTAAAATTAAGTAGACTCCCTACTCAAGGAACAGAGAGGCGTGATGCCATTGGAATTTCTCGTCTTCTGGCTACACAGCTGATCATTAAATTTACCAAAGTTTTCACTTATACAACCAATCTAAGTTCTTAAGCCCTTCGTGTATTTAACAAAAACGTGCTGCAGCTGGGGCCGGCTGCGCGGGGCGAGAGGGGCCGGGGGAGCGCTGCCGGCTTGGGGGGGATGCCCGCCTCCTTCCCCCCTTCCCTTCCGTCACCTCCCGCCTCTGGCCCCGGGGCTGCCCGCACCCGGCTCGCCTCCTGCAGCCTGCCGCAGCGGCCGGCTCCAAGCTTCCCGTCCCACCACCCTCGGGAAGCCACCACGCACCCCCGCACCCGCCGGAGGGGAGCCCCCGCCTCACCGCTGGCCTCTCTGCTCCCCCGCCGCCCCGACACCAGACCGCCGCCAGGCTGCTCCGCCGCACCGCGCATGCGCCACGCGCCGACGGCGCGCCGGAGGGGCCACACCATGCGCCGAACGCCTGCCTGCAGTACCGCGTTGCGTCCACGAGGCGGCGCCAGGGGGTACGGCGCGGCGTCCACGCCCAGCGCCGGCTCCGGGCAGGCCCCGAATCGCGGCTCCGACACGGCGCCGCACCCCCGCCGCTCCTTGCCCCCGACACGGACCCCGCCCTCCCGGGGGCTTTTCCCCGGGTCCCGCCGCTCCATCCACTTCCCCCCTACACCCCGCGCTCACCTTCTCCCTCGCTGCAGCCGCAACGCGGCTATGGCTCTGCTCCTCCTTCGGCTCCCATCGGGCCCGGCACGGCAGCACCGGGCCCTCTACCGGCAGAGGGAGGGGCCGTCGCCATCAGCCCCGCTGCCTGCACCTGGGGCTCTTCCGGCCCCGGCCCACGGCTGGAGCCCATGATGCCGTCATTGGGCAAACACAAAGACTCTCTGAAGCCCTTTGGGCACTTCAGCAAGCAGGCAGGCGTTCCTTATTGCAGCGCCGGACACACAGGGCACGCCTCCTCCCAGCGCTCAAAGCACCTGCGCCACTCGAGCCGCAGTACCGTACTTTGCTCACCGGATGGCAGCAGCGAGCTCTTGGACATGGCGCCACCGCGCATTGGCGCCACCCGAGCCGCAGTACCGAACTTTGCTCACCGGGTGGCAGCAGCGAGCTCTTAGACACGGCGCCACCGCGCATTGGCGCCACCCGAGCCGCAGTACCGAACTTTGCTCACCGGGTGGCAGCAGCGAGCTCTTGGACACGGCGCCACCCGAGCCGCAGTACCGAACTTTGCTCACCGGGTGGCAGCAGCGATCGTACCGGCCCCTCCACGGCCACTCGGGCCACGGCAGCACCGGGCCCTCCACCGGCAGAGGGAGGGGCCGTCGCCATCAGCCCCGCTGCCCGCACCTGGGGCTCTTCCGGCCCCGGCCCACGGCTGGAGCCCACGATGCCGTCATTGGGCAAACACAAAGACTCTCTGAAGCCCTTTGGGCACTTCAGCAAGCAGCCAGGCGTTCCTTATTGCAGCGCCGGACACACAGGGCACGGCTCCTCCCAGCGCGCAAAGCACCTGCGCCACTCGAGCCGCAGTACCGAACTTTGCTCACCGGGTGGCAGCAGCGAGCTCTTAGACACGGCGCCACCGCGCATTGGCGCCACCCGAGCCGCAGTACCGAACTTTGCTCACCGGGTGGCAGCAGCGAGCTCTTGGACACGGCGCCACCCGAGCCGCAGTACCGAACTTTGCTCACCGGGTGGCAGCAGCGAGCTCTTGGACACGGCGCCGCCCGAGCCGCAGTACCCAACTTTGCTCACCGGGTGGCAGCAGCGAGCTCTTGGACACGGCGCCGCCCGAGCCGCAGTACCGAACTTTGCTCACCGGGTGGCAGCAGCGAGCTCTTCGACACGGCGCCGCCCGAGCCGCAGTACCGAACTTTGCTCACCGGGTGGCAGCAGCGATCGTACCGGCCCCTCCACGGCCACCCGGGCCACGGCAGCACCGGGCCCTCCACCGGCAGAGGGAGGGGCCGTCGCCATCAGCCCCGCTGCCCGCACCTGGGGCTCCCCCGGCCCACGGCTGGAGCCCGGCAGGAACAGGGGGCCGTCGCCCCAGCCCCACAGCCCGTCCCCTCCTCCCCTGGCCTCTGGCGCAGCCCCTCGTCCCGTGCAAACCAAGCACAAACGCAGCCGCCAGGGCAAAAGGGACCGCAGGTCTTTATTCAGTCACGCACCCAGCCAGTCCCGGGAGCCGCTCCGCCCCGGGGCTCGGGGCCCCCGACGCTCCCTCTGCCCCTCCGACACCTCGGCACTCCTTCCCGCAGCTGTGCCCGTTGCTCCAGCGGGGAACAGTCCGTCCGTCGCCTCCCGGAGCGACGCGCTGCTCGGCAGAGGCTGCCAAAAATGAGGAGCAGGGTGCAGGCCACTACAAGAGAGGAGAAAAGTGACAGGTGGCTGGACAGCGGCGGTGGAACGAGAAAGCACGAAGCAGGTAAAGGGACAGCGAGAGAAGGACGGGGACAGGCAGTCCCACAGAGACGGAGAAAGAAGCAGCAGCAAGAGAGGAAGAGCAGCAGCAGAAAGAAGAAGAGGGAGCAGGACACAGACCGAAAATGAAGAATGGGGAGCGGGAAGGAGATGCAAAAAAATCCCCTGCAGCATGACAGAGGAAAAAAGAACAGCGGCAGGGACCTGGACAAAGAGAGATGAGGAAATAGAATAGAATAGACATGGAGAAAGCAGTAGATCTGTGACGTGCTACGGAGCCAAGAAGGAAGGCCTCGAATCAAGGGACGAGGAGGCAGACAGAGAGCACCAAAGACAGCAAAAGTACTGACAGGCTACAGAGTAGGAGGAAAGCAAAACTAGTAACCGGGAGCTGAACAGAAAGAGGGGAAGAAGGAAAAAAATGCCACAGGCTGCAAGGCAGAAAGAGGGAGGACCTAAAAGATGGGGACAAGTCAGAGACAGATGGAGAAAGAAGGTACACAAGAGCAGAAAAAAAAAATAACCGTAGCAGTGGGGGAAAGAGAGGGAGCCGGGCAGGGCCCAGGATGCACAAGAGGGGTGACAGGGCCCCGAGGGCCCACGACTCACCGCAGCTCTCACTCTCGGTGCTGCCGGGAGACTTGGACACTTCAGATGTTTCTCTCTCCTTCTCTCTTCCCTTCTTCTTCCGCAACTCCAATCGTTTGGCTCTCCTCCACCTGAGAGAAAATGCATGTGGCTGTCTTAGAGCTCATACGAGACGTGGCTTCCTAGACAAGAAGCCTCAGGAACAGGACAGAGAAAAAGAGAGAATATGATGAGTGGGAAGCAGAACACACGGATCGAGAGAGAACTTGAATCAGAGGAGTAAACAAGGCAGGAAAGAGAGATAAAGACAGGGAAGAAGCCACAAGAAAAGGGCCTTTCTGGCCTCTACTTGCACCCCCCGGCCTCCCTTTTTTTCTGGCCTCTACTCTCGCCCCCGGCCTCCCACCCCTTTCCGGCCTCCTTTTTTTTCCTGGCCTCTACTCCCCCCTCCTCGGCCACCCCCCCCCCCCCACCTCCCACCCCTCGTCAGCCTCCTACCTCCCTTTTTGCTGGCCTCTACTTAATTCAGCTTCCCACCCTTTTTCAGCCTCCCACCCCTGTCCCACGCAGTGCAGGACACACTGACAGAGAGAGAAAAAGGACAGGCAACAGGAAGAAACGTACTAAGAAACAAAGAAAGGGTCAGACGAAGAAGGGGGTGGGTGGTCAGGGTTGGAACCCCAACACAAACCAGCAAGGGGCTAGAGGACAGACAGAGAGGAAGACAAGAACGGGCCGGGAAGCAGGAAGAGAAGGAGAGAAAGGCAAAAAGGGAGAGCCGGCTGCACAGGCAGGTACAGCAAGAAACGACCGGACAGGCAGCAGGATCGAGAAAGAGAGACAGAAAAACTGGGGACAGGAAGCAGGACAGAGGGACGGCGAGAGGAAACAAGGGCCAGGGAGCAGGACAGCGGTGGAAAAAGAGGCACTGGGGCAGTAGGACAGAAAGAGAAGGAAGAAAGGCCAGAAGAAGGACGGGGAATAACAGCGAAGGGAAAGAGAAGGACAAGGAGCAGGACAGATTGTCAGAGAAAGACAGGGACAGGGAGCGGGACAAGGTGATACTGAGAGAGAAAAAGGGGACAAGGAGGCAGGACAAAGTGAAAGACAGGCACAAGTAAGAGACGGGGGAGCAGGACAGAGACGGAGGGGGAAAAGCCTCAGCTGGGCAGCAGGAGAGAGAGGCGGAGAAGGGAAAAAACAGCACCGGGCTGAGGGACCCTGAGGGAGGAATTAAAAAAACAAACACAGGGAGCAGGACAAAATGACAGAGAGAGAGAAAAGGGACAGAGCAGGACAGCATTGGGGGGAGAAATGCCACCGTGACAGGCAGTGGGAGAGAGGTATGGAGAAAGAAAAAAAATACCGAGGAAGAGAGAAAGGAAACAAGGGACAGCGAGCTGCACAGGGGGATAGAGAAATAAAGGATGGGAGAGGGAATGGTGCAGAGAGGGAAAGGCAGAAAAAACAGCAAGAGGAAGCAGGGCAAAAGGACAGCAAGAGGAAAAAGGAAAGGGACAGGGAGCTGGACAGAGATGGGAAAAAAAGCAGCGGGGACACACGAAAAGAGACAGAAAGAGAAGGGCACAAAAGGATAGATCAGGACAGCGGCAGGATGGAGACGCAGAACAAAACCTGGGACGGTCAACCTGGGTGGGCGGGGAGCGGTCAGAGAGCCGGAGAAAGGAAAAACTCTGCTGTGGAGCAGCAGAGGGGGACGGAGAAAGAGAGAGAGGGACGGGGAGCAGGGCAGAGAAACGGAGAGAGAAAATAAACGATGGGGAGCAGGGCAGAGCACTAGGAAGAGGAAAATAAGACAAGGCAGAAGACCAAGGAGCTCAGAGAGAAAGAAGGGTCGAAAGGAAACGCCAGAGAGGTAGAGAAATCAAGAAATACAGGGACGAGGAGCCTTGCAGAGACGGAGCACAAAAATGTAGGGACGGTGAGCGCGAAAGAGGGAGAGAGAGACGGGGGCAGGGGGAGGAGATGAAGAAGAAAGGAGAGATAAAGATGGCAACGGAGTGCAGGACACACAGACAGAGAGAGAAAAAGGACAGTGAACAGGAAAAAAGGGACCGAGAAACAAAGAAAGGGTCAGATCTAGACAAAGAGACCAAGAAGGGGGCGGGGGGGGAGGTGTGCAGGGAAACCCCAAAACAAACCAGCAAGGGGCTAGAGAACAGAGAGGGAGAGAAAGAGAAGAAAGGGCCATGAAGCAGGACAGAGAAGGAGAGAAAGGCAAAAAGGGAGAGCAAAAAGAGCCGGCTGGACAGGGAGGTACAGCAAGAAACGACCGGACAGCCAGCAGGACAGACAAATAGAGACAGGGAGCCGGCTAGAGAAATTCTGGAGGGAGAAAAAGAGGGAGAGGGAGCAGGACACAAACACAGACAGAAGACGGGAGGTACAGGGAAAGGAAAAGGAAAGGAAAAAGAAAAATAAAGAAATCACAGCAGCGTGGGAGAGAGAAGGATCCAGGGGAGGGCCCGGGACGCAGAAGAGGGGCGACAGGGCCCCGAGGGCCCGCCACTCACCGCAGCTCTCGCTCTCCGCGCTCCCGGGAGACTCTGCCGCTTCAGACGCTTCTCTGTCCTGCTCTCCTCCATTCCTCTTCCGTAACCCCGGTCGCTTGGCTGTCCCCCACCTAAGACAAAACGTCCATGTCTCGCAGCTCTTACGAGACAAGGCTCCCTACGCACGTAGCCTCGCTTGCTCTCGCGCTACGCGCAGGAACAGCACAGAGGGAAAGAGAGAGAGACAGAGAACGACGAGCGGGCAGCAGAACTGATGGATCAAGAGAGAAACTGAATCGGAGGAATAAAGAACACTGGAGGGAGACACGAGTAGAGCGAACAAGCCAGATGGACGGGGGCAGGAGACACACAGATCAGGCCAAAGAGGTGGAGAAAGTAAAATCGGTGATGGGCTGCAGGATGATAGAAAAGGCCACGGTTCAGCACAGAGGAGAACAACGGGACAGCAAGCTGGACAGGGGCATATAGCGAGAAACAAAGGGACAGGCAGCAGTATGGAGATACACAGACAAAGAGTTACGGGGAGGATGGAGGACAGAGAGAACAAGAGAAAAGGGACAGGGAGGGGGGCACAGATGGAGAAAGAAACATTGCAGAGAGAGAGAGGAAGAAAGCGACAGGGCAGAGGCAGAGAGGTAGAGAAAGGAAGCAAAAAGTAGCGACGAGTAAGAGGCCAGAGGGACAAGGAAAAGCCAGGAGGAAGGACAGAGTGAGAGAGAAAACAGGTGAGGGACACGACGCCAGACTGTGAAACAGAGAGCGCGACAGGGAGCAGGACGCTGGGACAGACAGCAAACGAGAGCAACAGAGAGAACGGCAGCGAGGCGGAGCACGAGAGAAAACAGGGACTGAGAGCAAGACCGAGGGGTGAAGCAATAAATAACGGGGCTGGGGAGCAGGACAGCAGAAGAGAGAGACAGAGAGGGGGACACATAGGACAACTGCAAACTGAGAGGGAGAAGGAGAAGAGCACAGAGGGTCACAGACAAAAAGAGAGGGACGGCAGCAAGAGAAAAACAAGACGAGGCAGAAGGACTGAGGAGCAGAGAGAAAAAGGGTACAGGCAAAAGGACAGAGATGCAGAAAACAAGGCAAGCCTGGAGCACAGGGCAAAACTGACAAGGACAGGGAGCGGGACAAAGGGATGGAGGAGTTAAAAACAGCGATGGGCCGCAGCACAGAGGAAGAGAGAGAAAAAGAGCCAGAAGAGCAAGGGAAGAAGAGTGACAGAAGGGTGTTGACAGGGACACGTACAAAGGGGGCTTGGGGGACACACACATCGGAAGGGTAGAAAGGAAAGGGAGGGATGGGGAGCAAGACAGCGTGATAGAGCGAGACAGAGGGAGTGGAGTGCAAGGATACACAAAAGCAGAGGGACTGGGAAGAGGAAAGAACGTCAGGGAGAGAAAGGTGAGGGTGGGGAGCAGGGGAGAGAGAGGTGGAGAATGAAAAAACAGCCATGGTCAGAAGAACAGAAATGCAGAGAATAAAAAATTACTTCCAGGCAGCAGGACAGAGGGACAGAGCAAGAGGAAAAAAAAAAAAAAAACAACAACAGGGAGAAGGATGGGTAACACACAGCAGGACACTGCGACAGTGAGAGGACAGAATACACAGAGCAAGGCAGAGGAATGAAGAGAGAAAAAAAAAAAACAACCACCCAGCAAACAGAAAGGGAACCGGACAGAACTAGGCAGCAGGGCAGAGAGACGGAGAAAGAAAAAACAGGGACAAAGGGATAGAGAGGCAAAGAGAGGGATGGGGACCAGGACAGTGGGATACAAACAGGGAGTAGGACGCGAGATTGCAGAGAGAGAGGTCCAGGGAAGCAGGAAGAATGACAGAGAGAAAAAGGGGGGAGGGGGGTGGGGAGCAGGTCAGAGAGCTGGAGAAAGGAAAAACGCTGCTGTGGAGCAGCAGAGGGGGACAGAGAAAGAAAGAGAGGGACGGATGGGGAGCAGGGCAGAGAAACGGAGAGAGAAAATAAGCGATGGGGAGCAGGGCAGAGCACTAGGAAGAGGAAAATAAGACAAGGCAGAGGACCGAGGAGCTCAGAGAGAAAGAAGGGTCGAAAGAAAACGCCAGAGAGGTAGAGAAATCAAGAAAAACAGAGACGAGGAGCCTTGCAGAGACAAAGCAAGACAGCGTAGGGCCGGTGAGCGCGAAAGAGGGAGAGAGAGGTGGGGGCAGGGGGAGGAGATGAAGAAGAAAGGAGAGACAAAGATGGCAACGGAGCGCAGGACACAGAGACAAAGAAAGGGTCAGATCTAGACAAAGAGACCCAGAAGGGGTGGGGTGGTGGGGGGGTGCCGGGGAGGGAACCCCAAAACAAACCAGCAAGGAGCTGGAGGACAGAGAGACAGAAGAAGAGAAGAAAGGACGAGGAAGCAGGACAGAGGAGGAGAGAAAGGCAAAAAGGGAGAGCCGGCTGGACAGGGAGGTCCAGCAAGAAACAACCAGACAGGCAGCAGGACAGAGAAACAGAAAAACTGGGGCACAGGAAGCAGGACAGAGGGACAGCGAGAGGAAACAAGGGCCAGGGAGCAGGACAGCGGTGGAGAAAAAAGCACTGCGGCAGCAGGGTAGAAAGAGAAGGAAGAAAGGCCAGAAGAAGGATGGGGAATGATTGAGAAGGGAAAGTGAAGGACAAGGAGCAGGACAGATTGTCAGAGAAAGGGAGTGGGACAAGGTGATACTGAGAGAGAAAAAGGGGACAGGGAGGCAGGATAAAGAGAAAGACAGGCAAAAATAACAGACGGGGGAGCAGGACAGAGACGGAGGGGGAAAAGCCTCAGCTGGGCAGCAGGAGAGAGAGGCGGAGAAGGGAAAAAACAGCACCGGGCTGAGAGACCCTGAGAGAGGAATTAAAAAAACAGACACAGGGAGCAGGACAAAATGACAGAGAGAGAAAAGGGACAGAGCAGGACAGCACTGGCGGGGGCGGGGGGGGAAGTGACCGTGACAGGCAGTGGGAGAGAGGTATGGAGAAAGAAAAAAAATACCGAGGAAGAGAGAAAGGGAAGAAGGGACAGCGAGCTGCACAGGGGGATAGAGAAATAAAGGATGGGAGAGGGAATGGTGCAGAGACAGAGAAAGGCAGAAAAAACAGCAAGAGGAAGCAGGGCAAAAGGACAGCAAGAGGAGAAAGGAAAGGGACAGGAATCTGGACAGAGATGGGAAAAAAAGCAGCGGGGACACACGAAAAGAGACAGAAAGAGAAGGGCACAAAAGGATAGATCAGGACAGCGGCAGGATGGAGACGCAGAACAAAACCTGGGACGGTCAACCTGGGTGGGCGGGGAGCGGTCAGAGAGCCGGAGAAAGGAAAAACTCTGCTGTGGAGCAGCAGAGGGGGACGGAGAAAGAGAGAGAGGGACGGGGAGCAGGGCAGAGAAACGGAGAGAGAAAATAAACGATGGGGAGCAGGGCAGAGCACTAGGAAGAGGAAAATAAGACAAGGCAGAAGACCGAGGAGCTCAGAGAGAAAGAAAGGTCGAAAGGAAACGCCAGAGAGGTAGAGAAATCCAAGAAAAACAGGGACGAGGAGCCTTGCAGAGAAGGAGCAAGAAAGCGTACGGCCGGTGAGCGAGAGATGGGGGCATGGGGAGGAGATGAAGAAGAAAGGAGAGATAAAGATGGCAACGGAGTGCAGGACACACAGACAGAGAGAGAAAAAGGACAGTGAACAGGAAAAAAGGGACCGAGAAACAAAGAAAGGGTCAGATCTAGACAAAGAGACCAAGAAAGGGGCGGGGGGCGTGTGTGCAGGGAAACCCCAAAACAAACCAGCAAGGGGCTAGAGAACAGAGAGGGAGAGAAAGAGAAGAAAGGGCCCTGAAGCAGGACAGAGAAGGAGAGAAAGGCAAAAAGGGAGAGCAAAAAGAGAGCCGGCTGGACAGGGAGGTACAGCAAGAAACGACCGGACAGGTAGCAGGACACAGAAATAGAGACAGGGAGCCGGCTAGAGAAATTCTGGAGGGAGAAAAAGAGGGAGAGGGAGCAGGACACAAACACAGACAGAAGACGGGAGGTACAGGGAAAGGAAAAGAAAAGGAAAAAGAAAAAAACAAATAAAAAAAATATCACAGCAGCGTGGGAGAGAGAAGGATCCAGGGGAGGGCCCGGGATGCAGAAGAGGGGCGACAGGGCCCCGAGGGCCCGCCACTCACCGCAGCTCTCGCTCTCCGCGCTCCCGGGAGACTCTGCCGCTTCAGACGCTTCTCTCTCCTGCTCTCCTCCATTCCTCTTCCCTAACTCCGGTCGCTTGGCTGTCCCCCACCTAAGACAAAACGTCCATGTCTCGCAGCTCTTACGAGACAAGGCTCCCTACGCACGTAGCCGCGCTCGCGCGCTCCACAACCGGACCATGCTGCTGCTGGTGACACATACAGACCCTGCGGGGCACGCTGGCGGCCTGGCCTGCTGCGGGCTACCAAGAGGGAGCCTTCCTCACCCGCACAGGCAGGCTCTCTCCTGCCTGCAGCCCCAGCCAGCTGCCAGCCAGCTGGCCTTCCATTTCTTCTTCTTCTTCTTCAGCCTTCTCGGGACTCTCCAGCTTCAGCCGCGACACCTCCTGCCCGCAGCCACTCAGCGCTCCGCCTCTCCCTTTTCGCCCCCACGCCGCCAGCACAGCGAGGCCCGGCACACGCAGCCCACACAAGCCCGGAGCGGGCGCAGCCAACGGCATCCCCAGGCCACGAACGGACAAACGCGTCCTCAGCGCGGCCCCTGCCACACACAAACAAGCAGCGGCCACCGCCTTCAGGGAGGCCGAGGCACGCTCCAGGGCCAGCGTGCCGCCCGCACCACGGGCCTTATGGGAGGCCGGGCGCTCCGGGACAGGCTTCAGGGGACGTGCTGCAGCTGGGGGCGGCTGCGCGGGGCGACAGGGGCCGGGGGAGCGCTGCCGGCTTGGGGGGGATGCCCGCCTCCTTCCCCCCTTCCCTTCCGTCACCTCCCGCCTCTGGCCCCGGGGCTGCCCGCACCCGGCTCGCCTCCTGCAGCCTGCCGCAGCGGCCGGCTCCAAGCTTCCCGTCCCACCACCCTCGGGCACCCACCACGCACCCCCGCACCCGCCGGAGGGGAGCCCGCGCCTCACCGCTGGCCTCTCTGCTCCCCCGCCGCCCCGACACCCGACAACACACCGCCGCCATGCTGCTCCGCCGCACCGCGCATGCGCCACGCGCCGACGGCGCGCCGGAGGGGACACACCCCGCGCCGAACGCCGGCCTGCAGTACCGCGTGGCGCCCACGCGGCGGCGCCAGCGGGTACGGCGGGTACAGCATCCTTATGGGGGTGCGTCCTCCTGGCTGGTAGCACAACTCTTACAAATGCACGAGAAAGGGAGGTGGATAGCATAACTACTGTTCTCAGTCTCGGAAAACACCCATCACTGAAATGTTAGTCTCATTTTAGCATCAAAAATTAGAAGTAACTTGCTAATTTCTATGACATCCATACACCGTGGTTTTTTAACGGATGCAAGCAAGCCAAACCACCCTCAGAGGTGAATGAGCACGGGTGATGTGTAGAGGAACAGCACTACTTATCGCCGACAGGACGCGACGGAAGTATTTAAAAGCACTTGCGATGGACAATAGAGGGGCCAGCTTCCTCATATTCATCTTTGCTGACCCACATTTGCTGAAAAGTGGACAGAGACGCCAGTATTGAACCCCCAGTCCAGACAGAGTATTTACATTCTGCTGGTGCAATCATCCAGAAGAGAAGCACAATCTGTTGTAAATAAAGTGACAAGCAGCTAACACAGTAAACATCTCTTTGGAGGAAACAACTAGGTGAAACGCTTTTCATCATCAAAGCACAACTCCAATGAAGTAAAGCACCGAAGAGGTAGAAAGGCTGCCATATTTTGTCTTCCACCTTGAGTCGACAGAGCTGCTATAACGTTACTATGAACAGACAAATACTGCAGCCCGTTGAGAGATCTGCAGATGGCCTACAACACAGCTACCAAAAAATTACAAACATATACGAAAGAAAAGTAAAGGTTTGAAATATTTATCCAATTTGGTTGTAAATAAAGACCGCTGGGACAACACTGCACAGAACGGTCGGAGCATTTTTCTAATGATAAAGGAATTCTTTTACGTAAAAAGAATCCCAAACCCCAAAACACTGAGATACACTGGCACTGTGTATCTAGCTAAGCACTAGATGTGAAGCTAGAAGACCTCCCGCTGATTCCCGCCTGAGCCACTCAATTGCTCAAATACACTGCATGTACCCCTGCTCCTGCGTGCTCCCGTTTCCACGCCTGCCACTCCACGTCATGCCCGTGCAACATGTCGTCTGCTGCCTGACAAACATGGCCTCTCTATTTCACTACACATTGCCTTGCTCCAAGGCAAAAGGGTCCTTCCAAACAGCTAACAAGCCGCAGACTTTGCACGCTGCTTGGATTTTGGATTTATTCTTTCACCCTTTTCTCTGATAGCCAAGCCTTGAAGCCTACAATATCCCCTGTATCTTCTCAGGTTGGTCATGTTCCCTTTAGTATTTACAGCTCCATCTTCTCTAGGTTCATCCCTACCTATCTTGCTGTTCTGTGGTGTCTTTCAAGGAGCCCCTTTCTCCTTCTTAGCCCTATTTCACTGCGAAGCCCACAGGACTGTCTTCCTTAACTGTTCTTTCACATTTTCTCAGAATGACCTCAGAAACTCCCATGGCTTCAGCAACCATTTCTATTCCAGTACCTCTCCAATCCCTCTCTTCATTCTGCTTTGGCTGTTAGGAGGAAAAGAGGCACGAATTAAGCAGGCTGTCCGAGGGTCTCCTAACATCAGGGCCTGGGATGCAAGACCTGGACATTCCCTTGTGGACATTTGCATTTGACTATAGGATCTAACTTTCCAACAAAAGCTTCTTCTGGAACCGCAGGTGTGCAAAATTACCTGAATCTTCATAGCACTTGGAGCCAAAGCGGTAATCTCTTTCTGCATACGAGCGCCAATCCCAGGATACATCGTGGTTCCTCCAGAGAGGACGTTATTGGCATAGAGATCCTTACGGATGTCGATACCACATTTCAGAGTACTGTTGTAAGTGGTTACGTGGACACCTGCAGATTCCATCCCTGAGTGGAAAGAAGTTTCAACACATGTGATTTCTCTTTCTTCCCTTCTTTTTCTTACTGTTCAAATGAAAGGGAAGCTCAGTAGTCCAAGAGAATTCCAGGAAAAAAAACCTACGTGATGCTCAGGAGAGCATCTCGTGGTACTGTTCCTTGCTAAAGAAAAGGAACAGACCAGATAAAGTCCAAACTGTGTTCCCAGGACTGTAAGTACTAGACTTTTAAACTAGCTTAACACGCATATTTTGACAAAGATCTGTGATCCAGGAAGTCCCGATTTCCACCGCTACGTTTCTGACACCACTGTTGAACACCAACGCTGATCCTCGATACACTTCTGGCAGCCAAATCCCCCCACCTCCTAACGAGCATTTCTCCTGCTGATGTTCAAATGCAGAATATTTGAACATCGCTCCTGCTGATGTTCAAATGCAGAACTTGGAGCTATATTAATGCTTCAATAGTTTGCTTTCTACACACAAACGCAGCTAGCTTTACCACTTCGTTTAATGGAAATCGTGCCAAACTGCCCGCAGTCATTTGGCTCACTCCTCACGAGTGGAATTTAAATTGAAAGTAGGAAATTTGTGTGAGGGCAGTACAAGTTACCATAGAAAGTGGCAGTCATCCACTGGATAGAATGGGAAATTTGACACTACAGATAAAACTACTGCAAAATAACGTACGATTTCATTTTGTATGATTACATTACAGATTAATATAATCAAACAATAACCTGAAGCAGCATCTAGATATAAAACCCACATAAGCAGCACCGTGCAGTTATACATCAGCCAGTCGAGATAAAAAGCACGATCTTCTGACAGTACTCTAAATCATCACCTTAGAAACTCTACTGCACTTGGAAGAGGCTGAAATCATCTTACGATGCAGGTACCTCTAAACTGACAGGCGCCTTCTCATCCAGCAGCTGTAGCAGCAGTGTTCATCGCTTCTAAAGAGCTGATTAAGTCAATAGAAGCTGCGTGTTTCTATGGACATTTGAGAATCAGTACCTCAGTTCCTATAGCTGCAGGTTGTCTATACTTCCTACGAAATTCTTCTTTTCATTCTCTGTCAAGTCCCTAGAAAGAAAAGCCCTGTCTCACCTATGAAGGATGGCTGGAAGAGAGTTTCAGGGCATCGGAACCGCTCATTTCCAATGGTGATGACCTGTCCATCAGGAAGCTCATAGCTCTTTTCAAGAGAGGAGGAGGAAGCAGCAGCTGCCATTTCATTTTCAAAATCCAAAGCCACATAACAAAGCTTCTCCTTGACGTCTCTCACAATCTCCCGTTCCGCTGCAGACAGCCAACAAGATTTTAATCAACATACAGTACAACAGCCAGGACACAGACTTTCTCATGCACATTTCCCTGAGTTCACAGATTCACAGAATATTAGGGGTTGGAAGGGACCACTGTGGGTCATCTAGTCCAACCCTCCTGCTGAAGCAGGGTCACCTACAGCAGGCTGCACAGGACCGCGTCCAGGCGGCTCTTGAATATCTCCGGAGAAGGAGACTCCACAACCTCCCTGGGCAGCCTGTTCCAGTGCTCCGTCACCCTCAGAGGGAAGAAATTCTTCCTCACGTTCAGACGGAACTTCCTGTGCTTCAGTTTGTGCCCATTGCCCCTTGTCCTGTCGCTGGGCACCACTGAAAAGAGCTTGGCCCCATCTTCCTGACACCCACCCTGCAGACATTTCTAAGTATATATTAGGTCCCCTCGCAGCCTTCTCTTCTTCAGGCTGAACAAGCCCAGCTCCCTCAGCCTCTCCTCGTGGGAGAGATGTTCCAGTCCTCTCACCATCCTTGTAGCCCTCCGCTGGACTCTTTCCAGTAGCTCCTCATCTTTCTTGAACTGGGGAGCCCAGAACTGGACAGAGTACTCCAGAGGAGGCCTCACTAGGGCAGTGTAGAGGGGAAGGAGAACCTCCCTCAACCTGCTGGCCACACTCTTCTTGATGCACCCCAGGATCCCATTGGCTTTCTTGGCAGCCAGGGCACACTGCTGGCTCATGGTTAACCTGGCAAACTTGTCACCTCTGATGAAAATACGCTAGCATTTTGCAGGAGGCAGAACACACCTGTACCGCCCTCAATAGCTGCCCTTCTTCATCTACACCAAACGTTACCTGTCTTGAAAGGCTTTGTTACAAGATTCTCAAATAATAATTAACATATCAGGTTGTCTTTCATCTTAAAATCATTAATTCTTTTTTATATTTGTGCAGCTTAACAGACAAAGAACTACAAGTAATGCACTGAACCTGAAGGAGTCTGAGGAAGAGAGCAGTTGTATCATTTAGTGAAAGTAAGGTTTACAAATTATCATAGTAACTCATCAATCAGGAAATACTAAAAAATAACCTTCCTCATAAATATTTATTTCACTGTTCCTTTTGGTGCCTCCATTGAATACTTTTACAATATCAATATATATCAAATTAATATCTGGTGTTTAGATTGTATATATATAAGTTATTACTTCACTTTTATATATTTGCACAGTTTCTTTTCTATAACTGTGTGTGTATATATGAACAGAAAAATAATAATAATACACACACAGTTACAGAAAAGAAACTTGAGGGATGTAAGAAGAGGGACACTTCTGCCAGTAGTAACAAAATCTGTTTCAGGACCTTCTGACAAAGCCCCCCTAACAAACAATAATGAAAATCAGGTTGCCTTTTACTAGGTTTCTAAAACAAGTAACAAATAACAAAGCTTACTTCCAAACAAGTTTCTCCCTGAGCTGAACAGAAGCAACAGGTTTCAACTTCAGAGCATAATCTAGCATGTGTACACCCTCTGCCAACAGAATGACGAAGCATAATGCCTTGACATGTTTTTGCTAGCTGCAAATGGGCATTTCTGTCTTACTGGAGGCTACGACTCCAAGAATATCAACAGAGAATAAAACGATTCTCTTCTATCATGAGGTTTTTACACAAACCCAAAAGCTCACCTGAAGAGTCTCCATTCTAACTTGAAGCTGCACTCTGTCTTCCAGATCCTGACAACGCTCTTCTAGAAGAAGAATTGGTTCCTGCAGTTGATTTCCTTCCATTTCCAACTCTTCAACCACACTCCGTAAACCTGCTTCTGTCAAAGAAGAAAAATTATTTCAAGAAAGGCCTGCTAACATTCCTCAAGTCTAGAAATGGTTTCAGCTTTTTATTCACAATTCTCCCCAGTGTTGGGAACAAGCAGACCTCAACCGTTTCCAGTGGAAGTGCCCGAGACCCTGCTTTTCCAAAAATTAGATGGCAAAAGTGTAAAATTAAGTAGACTCCCTACTCAAGGAACAGAGAGGCGTGATGCCATTGGAATTTCTCGTCTTCTGGCTACACAGCTGATCATTAAATTTACCAAAGTTTTCACTTATACAACCAATCTAAGTTCTTAAGCCCTTCGTGTATTTAACAAAAACGTGCTGCAGCTGGGGCCGGCTGCGCGGGGCGAGAGGGGCCGGGGGAGCGCTGCCGGCTTGGGGGGGATGCCCGCCTCCTTCCCCCCTTCCCTTCCGTCACCTCCCGCCTCTGGCCCCGGGGCTGCCCGCACCCGGCTCGCCTCCTGCAGCCTGCCGCAGCGGCCGGCTCCAAGCTTCCCGTCCCACCACCCTCGGGAAGCCACCACGCACCCCCGCACCCGCCGGAGGGGAGCCCCCGCCTCACCGCTGGCCTCTCTGCTCCCCCGCCGCCCCGACACCAGACCGCCGCCAGGCTGCTCCGCCGCACCGCGCATGCGCCACGCGCCGACGGCGCGCCGGAGGGGCCACACCATGCGCCGAACGCCTGCCTGCAGTACCGCGTTGCGTCCACGAGGCGGCGCCAGGGGGTACGGCGCGGCGTCCACGCCCAGCGCCGGCTCCGGGCAGGCCCCGAATCGCGGCTCCGACACGGCGCCGCACCCCCGCCGCTCCTTGCCCCCGACACGGACCCCGCCCTCCCGGGGGCTTTTCCCCGGGTCCCGCCGCTCCATCCACTTCCCCCCTACACCCCGCGCTCACCTTCTCCCTCGCTGCAGCCGCAACGCGGCTATGGCTCTGCTCCTCCTTCGGCTCCCATCGGGCCCGGCACGGCAGCACCGGGCCCTCTACCGGCAGAGGGAGGGGCCGTCGCCATCAGCCCCGCTGCCTGCACCTGGGGCTCTTCCGGCCCCGGCCCACGGCTGGAGCCCATGATGCCGTCATTGGGCAAACACAAAGACTCTCTGAAGCCCTTTGGGCACTTCAGCAAGCAGGCAGGCGTTCCTTATTGCAGCGCCGGACACACAGGGCACGCCTCCTCCCAGCGCTCAAAGCACCTGCGCCACTCGAGCCGCAGTACCGTACTTTGCTCACCGGATGGCAGCAGCGAGCTCTTGGACATGGCGCCACCGCGCATTGGCGCCACCCGAGCCGCAGTACCGAACTTTGCTCACCGGGTGGCAGCAGCGAGCTCTTAGACACGGCGCCACCGCGCATTGGCGCCACCCGAGCCGCAGTACCGAACTTTGCTCACCGGGTGGCAGCAGCGAGCTCTTGGACACGGCGCCACCCGAGCCGCAGTACCGAACTTTGCTCACCGGGTGGCAGCAGCGATCGTACCGGCCCCTCCACGGCCACTCGGGCCACGGCAGCACCGGGCCCTCCACCGGCAGAGGGAGGGGCCGTCGCCATCAGCCCCGCTGCCCGCACCTGGGGCTCTTCCGGCCCCGGCCCACGGCTGGAGCCCACGATGCCGTCATTGGGCAAACACAAAGACTCTCTGAAGCCCTTTGGGCACTTCAGCAAGCAGCCAGGCGTTCCTTATTGCAGCGCCGGACACACAGGGCACGGCTCCTCCCAGCGCGCAAAGCACCTGCGCCACTCGAGCCGCAGTACCGAACTTTGCTCACCGGGTGGCAGCAGCGAGCTCTTAGACACGGCGCCACCGCGCATTGGCGCCACCCGAGCCGCAGTACCGAACTTTGCTCACCGGGTGGCAGCAGCGAGCTCTTGGACACGGCGCCACCCGAGCCGCAGTACCGAACTTTGCTCACCGGGTGGCAGCAGCGAGCTCTTGGACACGGCGCCGCCCGAGCCGCAGTACCCAACTTTGCTCACCGGGTGGCAGCAGCGAGCTCTTGGACACGGCGCCGCCCGAGCCGCAGTACCGAACTTTGCTCACCGGGTGGCAGCAGCGATCGTACCGGCCCCTCCACGGCCACCCGGGCCACGGCAGCACCGGGCCCTCCACCGGCAGAGGGAGGGGCCGTCGCCATCAGCCCCGCTGCCCGCACCTGGGGCTCCCCCGGCCCACGGCTGGAGCCCGGCAGGAACAGGGGGCCGTCGCCCCAGCCCCACAGCCCGTCCCCTCCTCCCCTGGCCTCTGGCGCAGCCCCTCGTCCCGTGCAAACCAAGCACAAACGCAGCCGCCAGGGCAAAAGGGACCGCAGGTCTTTATTCAGTCACGCACCCAGCCAGTCCCGGGAGCCGCTCCGCCCCGGGGCTCGGGGCCCCCGACGCTCCCTCTGCCCCTCCGACACCTCGGCACTCCTTCCCGCAGCTGTGCCCGTTGCTCCAGCGGGGAACAGTCCGTCCGTCGCCTCCCGGAGCGACGCGCTGCTCGGCAGAGGCTGCCAAAAATGAGGAGCAGGGTGCAGGCCACTACAAGAGAGGAGAAAAGTGACAGGTGGCTGGACAGCGGCGGTGGAACGAGAAAGCACGAAGCAGGTAAAGGGACAGCGAGAGAAGGACGGGGACAGGCAGTCCCACAGAGACGGAGAAAGAAGCAGCAGCAAGAGAGGAAGAGCAGCAGCAGAAAGAAGAAGAGGGAGCAGGACACAGACCGAAAATGAAGAATGGGGAGCGGGAAGGAGATGCAAAAAAATCCCCTGCAGCATGACAGAGGAAAAAAGAACAGCGGCAGGGACCTGGACAAAGAGAGATGAGGAAATAGAATAGAATAGACATGGAGAAAGCAGTAGATCTGTGACGTGCTACGGAGCCAAGAAGGAAGGCCTCGAATCAAGGGACGAGGAGGCAGACAGAGAGCACCAAAGACAGCAAAAGTACTGACAGGCTACAGAGTAGGAGGAAAGCAAAACTAGTAACCGGGAGCTGAACAGAAAGAGGGGAAGAAGGAAAAAAATGCCACAGGCTGCAAGGCAGAAAGAGGGAGGACCTAAAAGATGGGGACAAGTCAGAGACAGATGGAGAAAGAAGGTACACAAGAGCAGAAAAAAAAAATAACCGTAGCAGTGGGGGAAAGAGAGGGAGCCGGGCAGGGCCCAGGATGCACAAGAGGGGTGACAGGGCCCCGAGGGCCCACGACTCACCGCAGCTCTCACTCTCGGTGCTGCCGGGAGACTTGGACACTTCAGATGTTTCTCTCTCCTTCTCTCTTCCCTTCTTCTTCCGCAACTCCAATCGTTTGGCTCTCCTCCACCTGAGAGAAAATGCATGTGGCTGTCTTAGAGCTCATACGAGACGTGGCTTCCTAGACAAGAAGCCTCAGGAACAGGACAGAGAAAAAGAGAGAATATGATGAGTGGGAAGCAGAACACACGGATCGAGAGAGAACTTGAATCAGAGGAGTAAACAAGGCAGGAAAGAGAGATAAAGACAGGGAAGAAGCCACAAGAAAAGGGCCTTTCTGGCCTCTACTTGCACCCCCCGGCCTCCCTTTTTTTCTGGCCTCTACTCTCGCCCCCGGCCTCCCACCCCTTTCCGGCCTCCTTTTTTTTCCTGGCCTCTACTCCCCCCTCCTCGGCCACCCCCCCCCCCCACCTCCCACCCCTCGTCAGCCTCCTACCTCCCTTTTTGCTGGCCTCTACTTAATTCAGCTTCCCACCCTTTTTCAGCCTCCCACCCCTGTCCCACGCAGTGCAGGACACACTGACAGAGAGAGAAAAAGGACAGGCAACAGGAAGAAACGTACTAAGAAACAAAGAAAGGGTCAGACGAAGAAGGGGGTGGGTGGTCAGGGTTGGAACCCCAACACAAACCAGCAAGGGGCTAGAGGACAGACAGAGAGGAAGACAAGAACGGGCCGGGAAGCAGGAAGAGAAGGAGAGAAAGGCAAAAAGGGAGAGCCGGCTGCACAGGCAGGTACAGCAAGAAACGACCGGACAGGCAGCAGGATCGAGAAAGAGAGACAGAAAAACTGGGGACAGGAAGCAGGACAGAGGGACGGCGAGAGGAAACAAGGGCCAGGGAGCAGGACAGCGGTGGAAAAAGAGGCACTGGGGCAGTAGGACAGAAAGAGAAGGAAGAAAGGCCAGAAGAAGGACGGGGAATAACAGCGAAGGGAAAGAGAAGGACAAGGAGCAGGACAGATTGTCAGAGAAAGACAGGGACAGGGAGCGGGACAAGGTGATACTGAGAGAGAAAAAGGGGACAAGGAGGCAGGACAAAGTGAAAGACAGGCACAAGTAAGAGACGGGGGAGCAGGACAGAGACGGAGGGGGAAAAGCCTCAGCTGGGCAGCAGGAGAGAGAGGCGGAGAAGGGAAAAAACAGCACCGGGCTGAGGGACCCTGAGGGAGGAATTAAAAAAACAAACACAGGGAGCAGGACAAAATGACAGAGAGAGAGAAAAGGGACAGAGCAGGACAGCATTGGGGGGAGAAATGCCACCGTGACAGGCAGTGGGAGAGAGGTATGGAGAAAGAAAAAAAATACCGAGGAAGAGAGAAAGGAAACAAGGGACAGCAAGCTGCACAGGGGGATCGAGAAATAAAGGATGGGAGAGGGAATGGTGCAGAGAGAGAAAGGCAGAAAAAACAGCAAGAGGAAGCAGGGCAAAAGGACAGCAAGAGGAAAAAGGAAAGGGACAGGGAGCTGGACAGAGATGGGAAAAAAAGCAGCGGGGACACACGAAAAGAGACAGAAAGAGAAGGGCACAAAAGGATAGATCAGGACAGCGGCAGGATGGAGACGCAGAACAAAACCTGGGACGGTCAACCTGGGTGGGCGGGGAGCGGTCAGAGAGCCGGAGAAAGGAAAAACTCTGCTGTGGAGCAGCAGAGGGGGACGGAGAAAGAGAGAGAGGGACGGGGAGCAGGGCAGAGAAACGGAGAGAGAAAATAAACGATGGGGAGCAGGGCAGAGCACTAGGAAGAGGAAAATAAGACAAGGCAGAAGACCAAGGAGCTCAGAGAGAAAGAAGGGTCGAAAGGAAACGCCAGAGAGGTAGAGAAATCAAGAAATACAGGGACGAGGAGCCTTGCAGAGACGGAGCACAAAAATGTAGGGACGGTGAGCGCGAAAGAGGGAGAGAGAGACGGGGGCAGGGGGAGGAGATGAAGAAGAAAGGAGAGATAAAGATGGCAACGGAGTGCAGGACACACAGACAGAGAGAGAAAAAGGACAGTGAACAGGAAAAAAGGGACCGAGAAACAAAGAAAGGGTCAGATCTAGACAAAGAGACCAAGAAGGGGGCGGGGGGGGAGGTGTGCAGGGAAACCCCAAAACAAACCAGCAAGGGGCTAGAGAACAGAGAGGGAGAGAAAGAGAAGAAAGGGCCATGAAGCAGGACAGAGAAGGAGAGAAAGGCAAAAAGGGAGAGCAAAAAGAGCCGGCTGGACAGGGAGGTACAGCAAGAAACGACCGGACAGCCAGCAGGACAGACAAATAGAGACAGGGAGCCGGCTAGAGAAATTCTGGAGGGAGAAAAAGAGGGAGAGGGAGCAGGACACAAACACAGACAGAAGACGGGAGGTACAGGGAAAGGAAAAGGAAAGGAAAAAGAAAAATAAAGAAATCACAGCAGCGTGGGAGAGAGAAGGATCCAGGGGAGGGCCCGGGACGCAGAAGAGGGGCGACAGGGCCCCGAGGGCCCGCCACTCACCGCAGCTCTCGCTCTCCGCGCTCCCGGGAGACTCTGCCGCTTCAGACGCTTCTCTGTCCTGCTCTCCTCCATTCCTCTTCCGTAACCCCGGTCGCTTGGCTGTCCCCCACCTAAGACAAAACGTCCATGTCTCGCAGCTCTTACGAGACAAGGCTCCCTACGCACGTAGCCTCGCTTGCTCTCGCGCTACGCGCAGGAACAGCACAGAGGGAAAGAGAGAGAGACAGAGAACGACGAGCGGGCAGCAGAACTGATGGATCAAGAGAGAAACTGAATCGGAGGAATAAAGAACACTGGAGGGAGACACGAGTAGAGCGAACAAGCCAGATGGACGGGGGCAGGAGACACACAGATCAGGCCAAAGAGGTGGAGAAAGTAAAATCGGTGATGGGCTGCAGGATGATAGAAAAGGCCACGGTTCAGCACAGAGGAGAACAACGGGACAGCAAGCTGGACAGGGGCATATAGCGAGAAACAAAGGGACAGGCAGCAGTATGGAGATACACAGACAAAGAGTTACGGGGAGGATGGAGGACAGAGAGAACAAGAGAAAAGGGACAGGGAGGGGGGCACAGATGGAGAAAGAAACATTGCAGAGAGAGAGAGGAAGAAAGCGACAGGGCAGAGGCAGAGAGGTAGAGAAAGGAAGCAAAAAGTAGCGACGAGTAAGAGGCCAGAGGGACAAGGAAAAGCCAGGAGGAAGGACAGAGTGAGAGAGAAAACAGGTGAGGGACACGACGCCAGACTGTGAAACAGAGAGCGCGACAGGGAGCAGGACGCTGGGACAGACAGCAAACGAGAGCAACAGAGAGAACGGCAGCGAGGCGGAGCACGAGAGAAAACAGGGACTGAGAGCAAGACCGAGGGGTGAAGCAATAAATAACGGGGCTGGGGAGCAGGACAGCAGAAGAGAGAGACAGAGAGGGGGACACATAGGACAACTGCAAACTGAGAGGGAGAAGGAGAAGAGCACAGAGGGTCACAGACAAAAAGAGAGGGACGGCAGCAAGAGAAAAACAAGACGAGGCAGAAGGACTGAGGAGCAGAGAGAAAAAGGGTACAGGCAAAAGGACAGAGATGCAGAAAACAAGGCAAGCCTGGAGCACAGGGCAAAACTGACAAGGACAGGGAGCGGGACAAAGGGATGGAGGAGTTAAAAACAGCGATGGGCCGCAGCACAGAGGAAGAGAGAGAAAAAGAGCCAGAAGAGCAAGGGAAGAAGAGTGACAGAAGGGTGTTGACAGGGACACGTACAAAGGGGGCTTGGGGGACACACACATCGGAAGGGTAGAAAGGAAAGGGAGGGATGGGGAGCAAGACAGCGTGATAGAGCGAGACAGAGGGAGTGGAGTGCAAGGATACACAAAAGCAGAGGGACTGGGAAGAGGAAAGAACGTCAGGGAGAGAAAGGTGAGGGTGGGGAGCAGGGGAGAGAGAGGTGGAGAATGAAAAAACAGCCATGGTCAGAAGAACAGAAATGCAGAGAATAAAAAATTACTTCCAGGCAGCAGGACAGAGGGACAGAGCAAGAGGAAAAAAAAAAAAAAAACAACAACAGGGAGAAGGATGGGTAACACACAGCAGGACACTGCGACAGTGAGAGGACAGAATACACAGAGCAAGGCAGAGGAATGAAGAGAGAAAAAAAAAAAACAACCACCCAGCAAACAGAAAGGGAACCGGACAGAACTAGGCAGCAGGGCAGAGAGACGGAGAAAGAAAAAACAGGGACAAAGGGATAGAGAGGCAAAGAGAGGGATGGGGACCAGGACAGTGGGATACAAACAGGGAGTAGGACGCGAGATTGCAGAGAGAGAGGTCCAGGGAAGCAGGAAGAATGACAGAGAGAAAAAGGGGGGAGGGGGGTGGGGAGCAGGTCAGAGAGCTGGAGAAAGGAAAAACGCTGCTGTGGAGCAGCAGAGGGGGACAGAGAAAGAAAGAGAGGGACGGATGGGGAGCAGGGCAGAGAAACGGAGAGAGAAAATAAGCGATGGGGAGCAGGGCAGAGCACTAGGAAGAGGAAAATAAGACAAGGCAGAGGACCGAGGAGCTCAGAGAGAAAGAAGGGTCGAAAGAAAACGCCAGAGAGGTAGAGAAATCAAGAAAAACAGAGACGAGGAGCCTTGCAGAGACAAAGCAAGACAGCGTAGGGCCGGTGAGCGCGAAAGAGGGAGAGAGAGGTGGGGGCAGGGGGAGGAGATGAAGAAGAAAGGAGAGACAAAGATGGCAACGGAGCGCAGGACACAGAGACAAAGAAAGGGTCAGATCTAGACAAAGAGACCCAGAAGGGGTGGGGTGGTGGGGGGGTGCCGGGGAGGGAACCCCAAAACAAACCAGCAAGGAGCTGGAGGACAGAGAGACAGAAGAAGAGAAGAAAGGACGAGGAAGCAGGACAGAGGAGGAGAGAAAGGCAAAAAGGGAGAGCCGGCTGGACAGGGAGGTCCAGCAAGAAACAACCAGACAGGCAGCAGGACAGAGAAACAGAAAAACTGGGGCACAGGAAGCAGGACAGAGGGACAGCGAGAGGAAACAAGGGCCAGGGAGCAGGACAGCGGTGGAGAAAAAAGCACTGCGGCAGCAGGGTAGAAAGAGAAGGAAGAAAGGCCAGAAGAAGGATGGGGAATGATTGAGAAGGGAAAGTGAAGGACAAGGAGCAGGACAGATTGTCAGAGAAAGGGAGTGGGACAAGGTGATACTGAGAGAGAAAAAGGGGACAGGGAGGCAGGATAAAGAGAAAGACAGGCAAAAATAACAGACGGGGGAGCAGGACAGAGACGGAGGGGGAAAAGCCTCAGCTGGGCAGCAGGAGAGAGAGGCGGAGAAGGGAAAAAACAGCACCGGGCTGAGAGACCCTGAGAGAGGAATTAAAAAAACAGACACAGGGAGCAGGACAAAATGACAGAGAGAGAAAAGGGACAGAGCAGGACAGCACTGGCGGGGGCGGGGGGGGAAGTGACCGTGACAGGCAGTGGGAGAGAGGTATGGAGAAAGAAAAAAAATACCGAGGAAGAGAGAAAGGGAAGAAGGGACAGCGAGCTGCACAGGGGGATAGAGAAATAAAGGATGGGAGAGGGAATGGTGCAGAGACAGAGAAAGGCAGAAAAAACAGCAAGAGGAAGCAGGGCAAAAGGACAGCAAGAGGAGAAAGGAAAGGGACAGGAATCTGGACAGAGATGGGAAAAAAAGCAGCGGGGACACACGAAAAGAGACAGAAAGAGAAGGGCACAAAAGGATAGATCAGGACAGCGGCAGGATGGAGACGCAGAACAAAACCTGGGACGGTCAACCTGGGTGGGCGGGGAGCGGTCAGAGAGCCGGAGAAAGGAAAAACTCTGCTGTGGAGCAGCAGAGGGGGACGGAGAAAGAGAGAGAGGGACGGGGAGCAGGGCAGAGAAACGGAGAGAGAAAATAAACGATGGGGAGCAGGGCAGAGCACTAGGAAGAGGAAAATAAGACAAGGCAGAAGACCGAGGAGCTCAGAGAGAAAGAAAGGTCGAAAGGAAACGCCAGAGAGGTAGAGAAATCCAAGAAAAACAGGGACGAGGAGCCTTGCAGAGAAGGAGCAAGAAAGCGTACGGCCGGTGAGCGAGAGATGGGGGCATGGGGAGGAGATGAAGAAGAAAGGAGAGATAAAGATGGCAACGGAGTGCAGGACACACAGACAGAGAGAGAAAAAGGACAGTGAACAGGAAAAAAGGGACCGAGAAACAAAGAAAGGGTCAGATCTAGACAAAGAGACCAAGAAAGGGGCGGGGGGCGTGTGTGCAGGGAAACCCCAAAACAAACCAGCAAGGGGCTAGAGAACAGAGAGGGAGAGAAAGAGAAGAAAGGGCCCTGAAGCAGGACAGAGAAGGAGAGAAAGGCAAAAAGGGAGAGCAAAAAGAGAGCCGGCTGGACAGGGAGGTACAGCAAGAAACGACCGGACAGGTAGCAGGACACAGAAATAGAGACAGGGAGCCGGCTAGAGAAATTCTGGAGGGAGAAAAAGAGGGAGAGGGAGCAGGACACAAACACAGACAGAAGACGGGAGGTACAGGGAAAGGAAAAGAAAAGGAAAAAGAAAAAAACAAATAAAAAAAATATCACAGCAGCGTGGGAGAGAGAAGGATCCAGGGGAGGGCCCGGGATGCAGAAGAGGGGCGACAGGGCCCCGAGGGCCCGCCACTCACCGCAGCTCTCGCTCTCCGCGCTCCCGGGAGACTCTGCCGCTTCAGACGCTTCTCTCTCCTGCTCTCCTCCATTCCTCTTCCCTAACTCCGGTCGCTTGGCTGTCCCCCACCTAAGACAAAACGTCCATGTCTCGCAGCTCTTACGAGACAAGGCTCCCTACGCACGTAGCCGCGCTCGCGCGCTCCACAACCGGACCATGCTGCTGCTGGTGACACATACAGACCCTGCGGGGCACGCTGGCGGCCTGGCCTGCTGCGGGCTACCAAGAGGGAGCCTTCCTCACCCGCACAGGCAGGCTCTCTCCTGCCTGCAGCCCCAGCCAGCTGCCAGCCAGCTGGCCTTCCATTTCTTCTTCTTCTTCTTCAGCCTTCTCGGGACTCTCCAGCTTCAGCCGCGACACCTCCTGCCCGCAGCCACTCAGCGCTCCGCCTCTCCCTTTTCGCCCCCACGCCGCCAGCACAGCGAGGCCCGGCACACGCAGCCCACACAAGCCCGGAGCGGGCGCAGCCAACGGCATCCCCAGGCCACGAACGGACAAACGCGTCCTCAGCGCGGCCCCTGCCACACACAAACAAGCAGCGGCCACCGCCTTCAGGGAGGCCGAGGCACGCTCCAGGGCCAGCGTGCCGCCCGCACCACGGGCCTTATGGGAGGCCGGGCGCTCCGGGACAGGCTTCAGGGGACGTGCTGCAGCTGGGGGCGGCTGCGCGGGGCGACAGGGGCCGGGGGAGCGCTGCCGGCTTGGGGGGGATGCCCGCCTCCTTCCCCCCTTCCCTTCCGTCACCTCCCGCCTCTGGCCCCGGGGCTGCCCGCACCCGGCTCGCCTCCTGCAGCCTGCCGCAGCGGCCGGCTCCAAGCTTCCCGTCCCACCACCCTCGGGCACCCACCACGCACCCCCGCACCCGCCGGAGGGGAGCCCGCGCCTCACCGCTGGCCTCTCTGCTCCCCCGCCGCCCCGACACCCGACAACACACCGCCGCCATGCTGCTCCGCCGCACCGCGCATGCGCCACGCGCCGACGGCGCGCCGGAGGGGACACACCCCGCGCCGAACGCCGGCCTGCAGTACCGCGTGGCGCCCACGCGGCGGCGCCAGCGGGTACGGCGGGTACAGCATCCTTATGGGGGTGCGTCCTCCTGGCTGGTAGCACAACTCTTACAAATGCACGAGAAAGGGAGGTGGATAGCATAACTACTGTTCTCAGTCTTGGAAAACACCCATCACTGAAATGTTAGTCTCATTTTAGCATCAAAAATTAGAAGTAACTTGCTAATTTCTATGACATCCATACACCGTGGTTTTTTAACGGATGCAAGCAAGCCAAACCACCCTCAGAGGTGAATGAGCACGGGTGATGTGTAGAGGAACAGCACTACTTATCGCCGACAGGACGTGACAGAAGTATTTAAAAGCACTTGCGATGGACAATAGAGGGGCCAGCTTCCTCATATTCATCTTTGCTGACCCACATTTGCTGAAAAGTGGACAGAGACGCCAGTATTGAACCCCCAGTCCAGACAGAGTATTTACATTCTGCTGGTGCAATCATCCAGAAGAGAAGCACAATCTGTTGTAAATAAAGTGACAAGCAGCTAACACAGTAAACATCTCTTTGGAGGAAACAACTAGGTGAAACGCTTTTCATCATCAAAGCACAACTCCAATGAAGTAAAGCACCGAAGAGGTAGAAAGGCTGCCATATTTTGTCTTCCACCTTGAGTCGACAGAGCTGCTATAACGTTACTATGAACAGACAAATACTGCAGCCCGTTGAGAGATCTGCAGATGGCCTACAACACAGCTACCAAAAAATTACAAACATATACGAAAGAAAAGTAAAGGTTTGAAATATTTATCCAATTTGGTTGTAAATAAAGACCGCTGGGACAACACTGCACAGAACGGTCGGAGCATTTTTCTAATGATAAAGGAATTCTTTTACGTAAAAAGAATCCCAAACCCCAAAACACTGAGATACACTGGCACTGTGTATCTAGCTAAGCACTAGATGTGAAGCTAGAAGACCTCCCGCTGATTCCCGCCTGAGCCACTCAATTGCTCAAATACACTGCATGTACCCCTGCTCCTGCGTGCTCCCGTTTCCACGCCTGCCACTCCACGTCATGCCCGTGCAACATGTCGTCTGCTGCCTGACAAACATGGCCTCTCTATTTCACTACACATTGCCTTGCTCCAAGGCAAAAGGGTCCTTCCAAACAGCTAACAAGCCGCAGACTTTGCACGCTGCTTGGATTTTGGATTTATTCTTTCACCCTTTTCTCTGATAGCCAAGCCTTGAAGCCTACAATATCCCCTGTATCTTCTCAGGTTGGTCATGTTCCCTTTAGTATTTACAGCTCCATCTTCTCTAGGTTCATCCCTACCTATCTTGCTGTTCTGTGGTGTCTTTCAAGGAGCCCCTTTCTCCTTCTTAGCCCTATTTCACTGCGAAGCCCACAGGACTGTCTTCCTTAACTGTTCTTTCACATTTTCTCAGAATGACCTCAGAAACTCCCATGGCTTCAGCAACCATTTCTATTCCAGTACCTCTCCAATCCCTCTCTTCATTCTGCTTTGGCTGTTAGGAGGAAAAGAGGCACGAATTAAGCAGGCTGTCCGAGGGTCTCCTAACATCAGGGCCTGGGATGCAAGACCTGGACATTCCCTTGTGGACATTTGCATTTGACTATAGGATCTAACTTTCCAACAAAAGCTTCTTCTGGAACCGCAGGTGTGCAAAATTACCTGAATCTTCATAGCACTTGGAGCCAAAGCGGTAATCTCTTTCTGCATACGAGCGCCAATCCCAGGATACATCGTGGTTCCTCCAGAGAGGACGTTATTGGCATAGAGATCCTTACGGATGTCGATACCACATTTCAGAGTACTGTTGTAAGTGGTTACGTGGACACCTGCAGATTCCATCCCTGAGTGGAAAGAAGTTTCAACACATGTGATTTCTCTTTCTTCCCTTCTTTTTCTTACTGTTCAAATGAAAGGGAAGCTCAGTAGTCCAAGAGAATTCCAGGAAAAAAAACCTACGTGATGCTCAGGAGAGCATCTCGTGGTACTGTTCCTTGCTAAAGAAAAGGAACAGACCAGATAAAGTCCAAACTGTGTTCCCAGGACTGTAAGTACTAGACTTTTAAACTAGCTTAACACGCATATTTTGACAAAGATCTGTGATCCAGGAAGTCCCGATTTCCACCGCTACGTTTCTGACACCACTGTTGAACACCAACGCTGATCCTCGATACACTTCTGGCAGCCAAATCCCCCCACCTCCTAACGAGCATTTCTCCCGCTGATGTTCAAATGCAGAATATTTGAACATCGCTCCTGCTGATGTTCAAATGCAGAACTTGGAGCTATATTAATGCTTCAATAGTTTGCTTTCTACACACAAACGCAGCTAGCTTTACCACTTCGTTTAATGGAAATCGTGCCAAACTGCCCGCAGTCATTTTGCTCACTCCTCACGAGTGGAATTTAAATTGAAAGTAGGAAATTTGTGTGAGGGCAGTACAAGTTACCATAGAAAGTGGCAGTCATCCACTGGATAGAATGGGAAATTTGACACTACAGATAAAACTACTGCAAAATAACGTGCGATTTCATTTTGTATGATTACATTACAGATTAATATAATCAAACAATAAACCGAAGCAGCATCTAGATATAAAACCCACATAAGCAGCACCGTGCAGTTATACATCAGCCAGTCGAGATAAAAAGCACGATCTTCTGACAGTACTCTAAATCATCACCTTAGAAACTCTACTGCACTTAAAAGAGGCTGAAATCATCTTACGATGCAGGTACCTCTAAACTGACATTTTCAAAATCCAAAACCACATAACAAAGCTTCTCCTTGACGTCTCTCACAATCTCCCGTTCCGCTGCAGACAGCCAACAAGATTTTAATCAACATACAGTACAACAGCCAGGACACAGACTTTCTCATGCACATTTCCCTGAGTTCATGATGGTCGTGTGGTTCATTGGCCCTCTCTCTTGTCTCAGCAACATTACTTTCCCTTTGGATTACCAGATTTCCCTCATCGGCAAGTAACAGATATATTGTACTACAGAATACTGCAAAGATTAATGTTTACATGTCTATGTCACAAAACCTTGACCAGATCTCCCGAGGGTCACCCATTGCCAGCTACTAACTTTGTTCCTTTCTCTGTGGAAGAGGTATAATCAAAACACAACAACCCGTTCAATTTGCCAGTAACTCAGGATTCCCAAACGCGGTGGCATCCTTGTCCTTGATGCTCAACAAACACGCTGAAAGCCAAAGCCAGGAGCATCCCATTAGCTAACAGGAACTGTTTTTCCCAGGCCAACCTAGTGACAGGCATTTTGATGCATCTCACCAGGTACAGGCTTCCTGCATAAGATGACAAGTAACAGAGCAAACATATGCAAAGCATACCCAAAGCCCAGCTCATTACCAGTGGTGACAAACGAGTAGCCTCTCTCTGTCAGAATTTTCATTGAGTTAGTCAGTCAGGTATCTGCCCACCAGATCCAGTCTCATGATGGGGGCAAGGCATAGCCCTCATAGACAGGCACATTGTGCGTGACACCATCTCCAGAATCCAAAACTACTCCTGGAAAGTCAAAGAAAAGGAAAAGCTGGTTATTGCTCACCGACACAGGGTCTCCACATACTCCGTATTCTCAACCGTGACACGCAACAACAAAGACGCTCACGTGACGATTGCTTCTGTCATTGCTGTAACTGAAGAGCTGCTCACGTGAGATGAAATTGTTGGCACAAACTAAGCATTTTGAGGAAAAAAAGACGTGTAACGTTCAGCAATTTGATTGTATTGCTCTTGCTGAACGGATGCTAGCAATCGTGATCTTACACGTACACGGAGACAACTTCACTTCAGACAACCCCTAGCGCTTTACAGACATGAAACAATGTACAAACTGTAAATAAACTTCTATCTATAAAATCAAAACTTGGAATCTGCCATTAAAATAAACCACCTCATTAGGGAAAAGATAACAAGAGTTTATCTGTGCACAGCCATGTCACTTCTATTCTTGGATAGGAAATGAAGTACATGTTTTCCACTCAAAATGAATAAGGCATTTCTGATACCAAACATGCATACAAATAGTTGATTTTTGAACACAAAACAAGTATTTATGACAACTGTAATTCCTGTAAGCTGGCGATCTTTTTATACAAAATTATATGGTGGCATCAGGCTAGAGAGGCAGATGGCATTTTGATTTTTTTCAAAGTATACAAAGACTCAAGGGTTGCTAAGAAGTAATTTATCGTCTTAATGCTTGATCAGACTCTAAACAGCAATAAGAAGAGACCTCCATGCTAATTCTAATGATCGCTTAACAGCAGTCATGATTGTGTCATCAAAAGTCATCACTGATTTCAATGAAACTTTTTCATTTAGCTACCGATTGGGGTGTTTTTTCTTACTGGGAATGGAGCTTAACAATAGAGATATGTCTAAACTAAGAAGGAACCATGGGTTTGGCACAATCTAGTTAAGCCAGAGCCTCTTCTCCATCCTGTGCAATTAAGGGCAGTATCAAACTATCATCTTTCATCTGTTGATACAGCTGAGCTGCGGTCACCTGAGCTTTTGAAAGACACAGATCTACACCCATACCTGCCGTGAAGTTGGAAAAAACCAAAGAGGTACTTGCACAGCACGGTGGGAAGTGTTCAGTTGCCATATGGCCACCAGTTCCTCTCAACACACAGCTGGGTGCACCACAATCGACGTCTGTCTGTGTGGGCGCACGTGCACGCACATCCACGGGAGGAGGACAGGTGGAAAACACGACTCCCAGAAAGACTCACCAGTCGTTCTTCCAAATGCATACAGAGACAGCACCGCCTGAATTGCTGCGTACCTGGCTGGCACATTGAACGTCTCAAACATAATCTGGAATTAAGGATTTGAAAACCTTTAGGATCTACACTCAAAAGTATCTGAAGGACAGTAATTTTTTTTTTTTTTCCCAGTAAATACTGCCAGTTACTACTCCTGAGTCCCCTCCTGAACCGTGGTTCTTCTGTGAACAGCACGCTATGTTTTCTCTAGGATTTCACGAAAAATCACAGAAGTCAGCGGGTACCTTTCCATTAACCTCAGACTACGTCAGATTTTTAATGATAATATTAACTGAAGATGACACCCTGGGAGAACTTTTTTTACCCTGATGGCAGGACTGCATGAATGCAGCAATCTGAGGTATGTACGTATACACACACACCTATTTAAAAGATTTATAGAAGACGCAGATGGAAGAAACCACGAGGAATAATCTGTCTGTTCCCATCTCAAGGAGGAATCAGCCATTCCTGACACAGTACGATTGCCTCTTTAGGCCGTCGAGGAGAGCGAATGATTTTGCTTTTCCTTCTCTGGCAACTTGACTCGATAAGGAAGAGTACTTCAGAAACAGGAAAGAAAGACAGCACTTCTCCAGCAAAGTTCTGGTCCCTAAAACCACAAAAATGTATGAAGCATCATTTTTGCAATTAATGCAACAATGCACTTGACATCTGACGGCATTACAGTTCTACCCGAGTGCTATAGGCACGGGCCAGGTGCCACCAGTGTCGGAGTCTGCCCTGCAACCAGCTCACGCTGTCCCATTTGTGGGGTTTAAGACATCGTGGGCTCTTCAGAGGATCCCTGCAAGAACACCCTGGAGATTTACAAACCAGGTTTCCTCACAGCAGGAACGTTTGGGGTTTTAAAGTTTGAGCTGCTTCAAGTTCCCGGTGTTCGATCCTTTCCCGTGTGCTTTACGAAGCAAGGCTGTGCCATAGGACCGACCCCAACGCTCTCAGATGAAATGGAAGCAGAATTTGACAGTACAACATTATTTAAGGTAAGAACAATCATTTTAGTTCTTGTTGATGTGCCTCTAACCGGAAGATTCTTTTTCACGTCAGGAAGCAGAATGATTTGATCGTATAAAATCATTAACAGCATTCATATAGCAATGTTTAACCATTAGTTCGAGTAGCTGGTCTTCTTCAACATTCATTCACGTTGCCATGAATCGTTATTTTTCTTCTAAAACCCTCAGGAAAAGGCTTTTAGAATGCAGTAGACCACCTACTTACCAGCAGCAGCCAACATTACAGAACTGTACCCAGACTCTGACTCCGTCAACGCAAGCCAGAAAGAAACTCCGTTCCCAAGTACCTCAGAAACGACATCGGAGGAGATACCGGAACTTAGGAGCAGAGAATTTTAAAAAGAGAAATGCTACAAAGCTTGGAGAGCTCAGCATCGCTCCTTGGCTCTGAAGAAAGCTGGACAGGACCAAGGTGTTCAGTCCTCCACGGTAAGAAATCATCTTGCCACTCGGTCGTGCACACAGCGTTTCACACCCAGCTTCCCGGGTAATGCTTGGGTCAGTACGGGCGCACTCAGAGAGACAAAATTCACAGGGAAAGCCCAGCACATCTGTGCAAGTTGCCGCTGCTTACACTTTTACTCACTATTGCTTAGATGCCAGAGAAGCAACTGACATTCATAAAATTAATGGTTGAATTCATGGTTGAATGTGGTTTTATTTAGAACAAATTGCCCCTGCAACCACACAGTCAGACCCCAGTTACCTTACACCAGGAGACTCTCTGGAATGCCTTCAAAGCCTGAAGCAAACAGCAGCCAAGTCCAGGAAGAAGTCTGTAGATCCCCAGAAGGTCTCAGACCAGCCGAAGCAAAAGCATTAAAATCATGAGCTGTAACATGGAAAGAACTCTCGGGGCGACACTTACCCAGGAAAAGGTGACGATTTGTAAAAGCCTCTTTGTAAATGACATGATCTCACCTCCCATTACATTTATATCAGCTTCTGGAATGGAGTTCAGAGTATCTACACAGTTCAAGCCATTTTTTGAAACCTTATTTTTCCGTTTCTGCTTATCACAGTGACAGCAGAAAGGGTTGGATAAATCAGGGCAGAATTGCCAACACCTCTGGAGCCTTTCCCGCTCGCTAACCTGCTGTGCCTCATGCCAGAGGGTCACTCTCTCCCCTGAAGACAAGAATCCCTCACGCGAGCCCAGTAAGACTGCAAGGATTTGTAGGTCCGCTGTTGTCACTGCAAAGTGTTCTGCTCCACTCTCAAACAATTAGTTAAGAATAGCTTGTTATCATGCTGTTAACAGCCATCTTCAGGCTGGAAAGGGAAAAGTCTTACCATGTACAGTCCTCATGTTTCAACTGTACTTGCGCGTTTGCGTGGCGCACAGACTGAAGATAGCTGACTTCTCTCAGTGTTTGGGTGACGGCATGGCTGAAAACAGGCACCGAATCAGCAATCAGCCCTTCAGAAGAGACAAGCCGTTACCATTTTACAAAAAAAAAAAGACAGCAGTTGTATAGGGGAAGATTGAATTTCTATAGATAAAACCTTTGCCAGGCTAAGAAACATTCTAGAACCGCCAGAAGAAGAAAGTTCACAGGATTTACCTCCAGCGGTAACTCCGGCTGGCAGCATCTCCCATTCCACATGACAAACAGAAGTGAAGCAGAACATCAGATACAATGTGGTACACGTTAACTCTGCAAATGGAAATCCCAACCAACCCCCCTTTCTTACCTGCCCTGTGACCGCGCAGCAGGCCTCGCGTACAAGCATCCTCGCACCTGAAGCGGGTAATTCGATTCACTGACATCTGCTCAAAGTCAGCCTTGTCCCTGCCCATCGGTAAAACCGATGGAACCCTTCCATTTCCATACTCATTAAATTTTTCTTGTCCCATGAGATTTTTAAGGATTTTAGTCTAGCACAGAGGAAATCAAACGGCTACTCCTTTTTGTGACCTTATGTCTACTCCTTCAGACTTGCTTTGTTTTGGTTGTACCTCCATTTCACACAGACGTGAATGGAAATGCAGAGAGAATAAACACCAACAAACAACAGTACAGGGTGTAAAAACAAGACTCGAGCTTCCAGTGGCCATCGTCTTCACAAATCAGCTACTTTTTCAATCAGCCAAGTAGTTGTGCAGTTTCAGAGAACACTGTCACAAAACTTGGATGTATTACTACGCAAGGCGAAACGCTCTATTACGTGTCTACAGAAACTGAATGCAAATCCTCCGCTTCTTACAGCCTCTTAGTTGAAAACCCGCCCTCTATTCGTTTGTACCTGGACGCCACGTATGTCAAATACGTAAGGTTGTGTCTTTATAAGCCTCAATTTCACGTGTTGAGCAGCTGAGAAACATTTTGCCCCAAAGAAATGCAATAACTAAACCCACCAACAAGTGCAAGTGAATAAAAAAAATAAAAGCCAAAACAAACAAACAAAAAATACCCAAGACAAGCTACAGAAATTGCACCTTCAAACAACAGTAAAGGATCAAGAAGCTGAAGACATTTCTTCACGTCATCTCATTTTTGGATCTTTAATCATCACCTTAACTCACTACCACACACATGTCTGTGCACCTTGTCAGAGCCATTACAAACTGGGCGGCCAAAGAACAACCAACTTAAATCTTTTATTTTCAGCCAAATAAAAAAAGAAAAAAATCGAGCTCTTCCTTTATTGCACTCTATAACAATTCTTGTCACAACCAAGAAGCCAATAAACAGCAAAAGCTGAATATTCCTTTAAAATCCATAGTTTAACTCTTAAAATAAAATTTATATAGAAAAGATATCATTTACAACCCATTCAGTAGTAATCAATCATTATGTACTCACAAACCATATTCAATAACTCGGATGCAGCAGTTTCTTTGTAGGGCAGAGGGGAATGTTTTTCTCCTTAGCAAATATAATATCCCACTGTTAAAGAGCAATTCAAGTCAACTTTGGAGCAACTGTGATATACACAAATTTCTTTTTGTGATAGACACAAATTTATTTGGAGAAGCGTAAGATTCATTTGGGGTAACAAGAATATATACGACTGTGTCCAGTGCAGAGCTTAACTGCATCATGTGAAACGTCCATTACCTTGAACTGGCACACCATTACCGAAAGGGAAATAATTTACGCAGCAAATGCAGTGTATTCAGAGAACACCAGTGAGTCACAATAAAACAACACACAATAAAACAGCAAGATGTATTGTAACTAGATACGTGAGGAATCAAAACCAGGATTTGGCTCTGGCCGTCAGCAGCTTACAACAGTAAAGACTTCGCCCTCGGAGCCATCTTCTGAAGGAAAGGGCTGCTCCTTTCATCTGGTTAGGAAACAAAAAATTTCAAGTAAGCAGTCATAAGTACAGGTAAGATGCTTCACTGCAACTTAGATTGCCGAGGCACTATAAACCTTTTGCCTCTGATGCAGCAACGGATGCCACAGCACAGCTTGTAAGCGTAAAAGATTCAAAGCCCAAAGAAAACAGCGTTAATCAATGGGGAGAGGAATGGATACAAGATATTTGTGTATTATGCAATTACATATGCACACGAGAAGTGAAAATGCATAATTATATGCATACACATTTTATTTAATGGCTGCATGTGTCATATAAATAGGATCAGTCATATTTTCATTTGGACATAGGTAAAGTGTTTTATGGCACGGTTTACACAGCTGCCTGTATTTGATTCTGATTCACCATCCACAACCCAAACAGAAAGAAATTAAGGACTTTTTCTTTCAGTAAAGTGTAGTTTCAGAAGCAGTTTGCTGCTTTGAATGGCTGTCTCTACGGACCCCCCCATCCTCGTGATACCTAACACAGCAAGAGGGTACTTCACACTCAGATTTTCAGAGAAAAGGCAGATTAGACACGTAGCTGCTTCGTGCCAGTGCTTACGTATAAAGAGGACAACGCAAAATCAGTGACTCCCAGTCACTCACAAGGGAAATCCACACTCCAAGAATGTGCGACAGTTGAAAGAAAGGTATAGCAGAGGGAAGACAGGAAAAAGAAAGGAGCAGCATGAGGGCGATCACGAGCTGCACTGTCTTCAACCCAGTCTATAACTAGCAGTACACGGTGTACACACCACTTTTAAGTATCTCATCATTCAGGAGCTTTAAAAGCTTTCACTTACCTTTCGCACAATAACACGTTCACCAGGACTCAGGATTAAGGCTTCTCTTTCCTCCTCGGTTTCCATCTGAAGAGCGTATTCGCTAGCTACAGACCTGTAACCGCTTACTTCACATCTACAGAAAAATTACAGGGAGACAGCGGAGCACTGAATTAGCTACTCTTGTAAAGTACTGAATTCACAAAAGAAACATTGTTTTGTATACTTACATTACTGGTGAAAGGTCTCCACAAAAACCAGGAAGACTTAGTTGATGTTGCCAGGCCCTTTTCAGTCTCGATTTGCAATCTACTCTCAGGGTGTTTCCTTTATTCAGAATAAGCCCCATCATCGCTACCTGACTGAACGGTGCTTTTCAGATGATGGCAGTGATGGACACTTTATGTAGGCAGATGGACGATGGTATTTTAAATCTAAACAGTGGCTGCACTAAAGCTGTTAGATGTGAATTCTTTTTCTAACTTGGAAAAAGAGAAATATCACTGACTATCGAGTCCAAAATCTGAAGCAAGAAATTAAATTTAAAAAAATAATCCCAAAGCCCATCACATTTTCTTCATCCACAGAGTTAGACCTCGCTTTATAGCACAGTTACACATGCATTTGCATTGCTCCAAGTACTGCGGACTCACAGACAGGTTCTATTATTTGTTGTTCTACTTCTTCTATTACTTGCTCAGAAATCTAACACCCACAGGAAAAACCTATCACTAATCTCACTAAAAATAAAAGACAAAAACTCTGACGCTCCTCTTTCCAGTTCTCTAGTACGCGCTGCATTTACTCCAGGCAGAGGGTAAATGAAAACATCACCATGCATTCATCCAGGATGGCTCTGGCTCTCTGAACGTGCAAGTTATTTCAAACCACCTAAGAGTTTATTGCAGCCATCTGTCACATACTTCAAAAGTGTAAGAAAAGAAATACCTTTTACAGACACTTTTCTTTCAACAGAAAAAAACACGTTTGACAGACAGCAGTAATTTACCTGTGACTTCGCTCCTCACAGAGTCCAAGAGCCTCTTCCGCAGATTCTCTCCTCCTCCTCTCTTCCGCCAGTGTTTCTGGCAGCTGCGAGAGCGCCTGCTGCACCGAGTTGTGCTGTTGCTCAGTCTCTGCAAGCCTATGACAAAAGGAAATCCAAAATCAGTATTTTACATACTTCAAGAATTACTTCCGTCTTCTTTTTTGTTACGGAATGTTCTTTTTAGTGATCAACGCTTCATTAGAATGAGATGCTTTAGACTAGATCTTGAAATAAAAGTCACCAGTAAGTATGTATCTTTACAAAAACAAACCAGAAACATTACCAGATGAGAACAATTCAAGAATATGGCTAGGATTCATTTAATCCACTGTATAGCCACGGCTTTCCCTTTGCCCCCAAACACCTTAGGGGCATAGAAAAGCATTACTTTCGCACTTACAACACAGCTGTTAGGAAAACAATATTGCTAATACATGCTTGCAGTCCTGACCTTTTTCTGAGTTCATTTAGCTCCATGTTGTCTATTTCCACAACAACCGCACATCTTTCCTGTGGAGCTCCAGGGGGAACTTCTGCTCTAGTTTCATCCTAGAAAATATTAAAGGGGAAAAAAAAGCCAGTCAATATCTTTCTACTTGCTAAAAATCTTTATTTCGACTAAAGAAGCCACAAGCACCACAAAGCAGTGGAGTAAACCAACCTTTGTGCCACTTCATCTTCTAATTTCCAGAGCTGCAATTTTCCAAACCTCTTTTCTAACGGAAAGTTGGTGAAGAATCCTGCCCGTGTGTGCTGCAGGACTTGAAGGACACGTGTACACTGCGTAACGCAGCCATCTCTGAAGGGTGAGCAAAGCATCCACACAGCCACGTCGTCATTGATCACTGACCACAGTTTCGTCAGTAATGCAGCTGTTTGTTTATTTTTTACTTTACAGTTCTCCTTGTCTGACTTTAATTCTGTTTACACAAGAGTAAGGGTTGTTTTATGTATGTATCCATGTCCTGGGTTCGGCCAGGTCAGGGTTAATTTTCACTGGAATCCAGGAAGGGACACAGCCAGGCGCGCTGACCCAACCTGGCCAAGCAGAGCAGGGTATTCCATACCGTGTGCCCTCATGCTGGGTGCCGCTGGGGGGGAGCGGGGCGGCGGGAACTCGCTTGCAATTTCCAGTCTGAGCCAAGAGGGGTGTTTTGAAGAACACAAGTTTTACAGCACTCTAACTTTCAAATACACCAGACACCACCAATTGAGCAATATTTCTGTGTTGATACCAGCTCAGACTCACATGAGCTACTGAGGATCTCGGCTGTTGTTCTAAGTTACCTTTGAATTAATCTGCTGAAAGTGCAGCTCCTTCTGGTGCATCTCCTGAAGACAGCGCTGCAGGTCATCTTGAAGCTGATTCTTCTCAGCTAAGACACGGGCAGTGCTGACAGACAACTTCTTCTCTATTTCTGCCACAGCCTGGACTTTCTTTAATAATTCACATTCTTTTACATCCAAGAGTTTGGACAGATTCTCATTTTCACTCATTAGCTCCTGCTTCTCTTTTTCCAACATATCGATACTTTTTTTCAGATATTCATCTGCTTTTATTTGCTCCGCCAATTTTTCATCTTTCCCTTCAAGATCTGCCTGCAATTGCTTATTAACTGAAGCCTTCTCTCGTGTCTCTATTTCCATCCTGTTCATTTGTTTAAGTATTTCATTTAACTGGTTATTAAGTTCTTTGCAACATGTCTCTCTGGCTTTCAGATCTCCAGTTAATTTAACTTTCGTCTCTTCATTTTGCTGCTCCAAAACCCCAAGCTTCTGCTCTAATGAAATAATGCACTCTTGTTTCTCCTGTAATTCTTTGGTAATTGTCTCCTGATGTTCAGTATGCTCTACATGCTTCCTAGATAACTCAGCCAACTCTTCATCTTTTTTAGCATTTTCCAAAACTAGTTTGTTGTATGAATCTTTAATTGATTTTAACTCATTTTCAAGTGTTTGTGCTTTAGTCTCTTTCTCTTTAAGCAAATTGTCCCATTTTTCCTTTAGAGCATTGTTTTCCTCAAGCTGAGATTTCAAATATTCACTTTCTTTTCTTTGTTCATCCTTAGTTTCTTGCAGCTTTTCAGATGATTTACTAATTTGTTCTTTCAGCAAAGTAATTTGTGACTCACACTCTGCAAGTATGTTACGGTATGCGACCTTGTTGGCTTTGAGTTCAGAACGGAGCTCCTTCATTGTACTGCTGGTCTCACTGCTTTGTCTTATTAATTCCTCATTTTCTTTGGTTTTAGCTTCATTCTCAACTCTCACTCTTTCTAGCTCCAGTCTCATTGTATTACTTTGCTCAGAAAGGACAGATATCTTCAGGCTTGCACCTCTGATATCGGCTGTTTGTACTTCTTTCAGGAAACGAGTTTCCCTTTCAGCCTTTGATAAAGCCTCTTCCATCCCTTCTATTTCTTCCTCTTTGCATTGCACTTGACGCTTCAGGACCATCACCTGTGCGGCACATTCTGTCATATTGCGAGACAGGACAGACACCTCCCTGTCTTTTTCTGCCACTGCTTCTTCAAGATTATCAATTTCTCTTTCGCGTTTCTGGAGATCTTGAAGAAGCTGAGATCTTTCCTCTAAATGGCTTGTATTCAATTTGTCAAGCTCTTCATTTGTCTGGTCCAGATCCAGCTGCATCGACTCTACCACGTCCTCTTGTTTCAAAGTCTAAACATCAAGAAAATAATGTTACCAGAATACTTCAAACATACGTTAGAGGGAGAATGGAAGTTACACTCCACATGTAGAACAGCTATCTAAGGTAATCAATCTGTACCCAACCGTACAGCCACAAGATAACCACGTTATTCTGTGGACTGTTTTAGCACACAGAAAGTTTAGTGTATGAAATTTTTAGCAGCCAATGCTGTTCTTTTGCTGACATTTAAATGGGCCATGTTAAAAGAACAGCAAATTTCTTCTCTTACTTTATTTTAATGAGTTAGTTACCTTTTCCTTCAGTGTAGCAACTTTTTCTGTTAGATCCCTGATGACTCTCTTCTGCTCAGTGTTCTCCACTTCATAAACACTGCATTTCTTTAAGGCTTCATTCAGCTTAGTATTCAAAATAAAAGTCAATGTGATAGAAACGTATAGAATTGTATTAAAATTGTGATGTTACAGTTATAATATTAAATTTACCTAACACTGGAGTTTATGTTTTGAAATTCATAAACAAAGATAACTTAGCAACCCAAGCAAACATAACTACTTTCATGCAAAGCTCTGTGATGTGTCTAAGAAATCCTCACACCCAACTTCAAGCAACTACATGAAGCGAATAAAACTGTAAAGAAAGAGCAAAACCCTTCAGATACAGAAAACTGCAATATTGCTGCTGCGACACAAATAGGAACTTACGGCTAATGCTCACCAGTTCCAATCAATATTATTTCACAAGAACTTTAACTTACTTTTTGCTCAGTATGCACAGAATTTTCACCAAGCTCTTTGTTCAGAAGATCCTTTTCTTGAAGCAGTTGCCTCCGAGTTTCAATTTGCTCTAGTTTTTCTGTCGTGTTCAACAGCTTTTCTTCTTTTTCTCCAAGGGAAGTTTCAAGGAAGCTATTTCTGTCACTTCATCTAACAAGGAAATACATAGTTAGATATTTTGAACACAAAGCTCGCTTTAAGCTTTCTAGACTTATCAGCCCCAAACTAGGTTCCTAAAAGAATCATTATTTTTACACTTTCCATTTACACTTGCAACTACAAAAACAAGATTACTGCAACCTGAAGCAGGATCAACTCACACTTTGCAGGTGTTTTAAGAGATCATACTTCTCATCAGACGTCCAAGCTTGAAACAAAGAAAGCGAATCCTACACAGAGCTGTAAAGAACCTTCATCTTACCCTTTGAGCTGTTCATGCAAGCCAGAGATCAGAATGTGATGCTTTGCCGCATCTCGCGTTTGTTGGTTGCGTAACTGGGCAAGCTGAGTTTGCAAATGCTCATTCTCATTCTGCAACAAAAGAAGAGTGAAGCGGATTATCACGTACCAACACCCAGAACAGCACAAGATAACTGGAGTCACGAAAATCGGACTCTTCAGGAGATTTACATCCCACACGGTAACAGAGACCACTATTCTAGCACATGAGCAGATCATCAGTGCAGAACACAACACTGATACCAGCAGCTCAGATGTGATGTTAGTTCACACCGATGCAACTCACCTTGCAGAAACACCTCCTGCAGCAATGCTATGATAGCATGACCTGAAGGAGGACTGCTGTACACCCAAAGCAACACACACACTCACACTGTGTTAAGGCAGCTTACTTCTCTTAAGAGGGGAAGCTACTGCTTTGAAAAAATACTTTCCTCATTGCTTTGAAGACAGTACCAAACTTGCAATTTATTTTTGCCTGTTTTTTAAGGTTGAAGGAATGCAAAAATCTGCATATGGGGGATTGTGGAGAAAAGAAACAGGAAGCAAGCTGCATTCACACAGGTTTGTGGTTTCTTTTTTTTGGGGGGGTGGGGGGTGATTTTTTTTTTTGGTTTGTTTTTTTTTTAAACACAGTGCACATCTCCTACTCTAGCCAGATACACTGAATCAATTCAAAAATAAAACCACAAAAAAAAACTGGCAACAACATCCAAAAACCAAAAGCAGAACATGTATCCAGACTCCACAGCAAACAGGACACAGAATCACACAGAATGGTGGGGGTTGGAAGGGACCTCTGTGGGTCATCTAGTCCAACGCTCCTGCCGAAGCAGGGTCACCTACAGCAGGCTGCACAGGACCGCGTCCAGGCGGCTCTTGAATATCTCCGGAGAAGGAGACTCCACAACCTCCCTGGGCAGCCTGTTCCAGTGCTCCGTCACCCTCAGAGGGAAGAAATTCTTCCTCACGTTCAGACGGAACTTCCTGTGCTTCAGTTTGTGCCCATTGCCCCTTGTCCTGTCGCTGGGCACCACTGAAAAGAGCTTGGCCCCATCGTCCTGACACCCACCCTGCAGACATTTCTAAGTATATATTAGGTCCCCTCGCAGCCTTCTCTTCTTCGGGCTGAACAAGCCCAGCTCCCCCAGCCTCTCCTCGTGGGAGAGATGTTCCAGTCCCCTCACCATCCTTGTAGCCCTCCGCTGGACTCTTTCCAGTAGCTCCTCATCTTTCTTGAACTGGGGAGCCCAGAACTGGACAGAGTACTCCAGAGGAGGCCTCACTAGGCCAGCGTAGGGGGGAAGGAGAACCTCCCTCAACCTGCTGGCCACACTCTTCTTGATGCACCCCAGGATCCCATTGGCTTTCTTGGCAGCCAGGGCACACTGCTGGCTCATGGTTAACCTGGCAAACTTGTCACCTCTGATGAAAATACGCTAGCATTTTGCAGGAGGCAGAACACACCTGTACCGCCCTCAATAGCTGCCCTTCTTCATCTACACCAAACGTTACCTGTCTTGAAAGGCTTTGTTACAAGATTCTCAAATAATAATTAACATATCAGGTTGTCTTTCATCTTAAAATCATTAATTCTTTTTTATATTTGTGCAGCTTAACAGACAAAGAACTATGAGTAATGCACTGAACCTGAAGGAGTCTGAGGAAGAGATCAGTTGTATCATTTAGTGAAAGTAAGGTTTACAAGTTATCGTAGTAACTCATCAATCAGGAAATACTAAAAAATAACCTTCCTCATAAATATTTATTTCACGGTTCCTTTTGGTGCCTCCATTGAATACTTTTACAATATCAATATATATCAAATTAATATCTGGTGTTTAGATTGTATACATATAAATAAGTATTAGTTATTACTTAACTTTTATATATTTGCACAGTTTCTTTTCTATAAATGTGTGTGTATATATGCACAGAAAAATAGTAATAATACACACACAGTTACAGAAAAGAAACTTGAGGGATGTAAGAAGAGGGACACTTCTGCCAGTAGTAACAAAATCTGTTTCAGGACCTTCTGACAAAGCCCCCCTAACAAACAATAATGAAAATCAGGTTGCCTTTTACTAGGTTTCTAAAACAAGTAACAAATAACAAAGCTTACTTCCAAACAAGTTTCTCCCTGAGCTGAACAGAAGCAACAGGTTTCAACTTCAGAGCATAATCTAGCATGTGTACACCCTCTGCCAACAGAATGACGAAGCATAATGCCTTGACATGTTTTTGCTAGCTGCAAATGGGCATTTCTGTCTTACTGGAGGCTACGACTCCAAGAATATCAACAGAGAATAAAACGATTCTCTTCTATCATGAGGTTTTTACACAAACCCAAAAGCTCACCTGAAGAGTCTCCATTCTACCTTGAAGCTTCACTCTGTCTTCCAGATCCTGACAACGCTCTTCTAGAAGAAGAATTGGTTCCTGCAGTTGATTTCCTTCCATTTCCAACTCTTCAACCACAGTCCGTAAACCTGCTTCTGTCAAAGAAGAAAAATTATTTCAAGAAAGGCCTGCTAACATTCCTCAAGTCTAGAAATGGTTTCAGCTTTTTATTCACAATTCTCCCCAGTGTTGGGAACAAGCAGACCTCAGCCATTTCCAGTGGAAGTGCCCGAGACCCTGCTTTTCCAAAAATTAGATGGCAAAAGTTCCCTCAGCTGCTGAAAAAACAAAATAAAGTTGCACAGCTCAAGAACTCGGAGAATCTGGCAGAAATATTCTCAACAATACTGTGGCTCATGTTACGTTAATCATAAGCTATCGATGTACTTGCAGGATCAGATCTTAAGCACTTGTTAATAAACAATTTAAACCGGTCTGTATCAAAGTTTGCAAGTGAGTCTGTTCCATTTCAACAGCGAGATATATTTGCAGCCTTTACCACTGATATAAAAACATTTGCATTGAAAAATAAGACTTTGATTTTTAAATTAAAAGCATACAGCAATGGAACACCATTCTGTTTTGTAACATAACTGTTACAGATTGGAAGCACAGTCCCAGGAACAAGACTCGTAACTGAAAAAACACATGGCCTTGCCACACAGGACATTTCACGGGCACCAAGGCTCAACCAACTCCAGTGTGCAGACGTATTTACGTTCTGCTTCTGAACCAAAACTAGGCAGCTCATCCAGCACGCACATGCTTTGAAATGAAAAGGAAGAAAATGCAAGCCAAAAAAATGCAACAAAGATTAGAATACACCACCAGTGGGTTGTTAGTTGAATTTGGAAACAAAAATAGACACAAAATACAGATGCTGTGCATGCTTTCATAAACTGTCTAGTCGCTATCACACCTGCGTTAGGTGAAGTGTACTCTGGCCACCAGTCTCCCATGTTTTCTCCTTCAGCTGAATCAGTGCTATCCAAGGTGACGTGCAATTCTTGAAAGCTTTGCTTTCCATCAAAGTTGTATTCTTCCTACGCGTAAAAAAGGAGAATGAAGTTCAATTTAAAGAGGAAAAGAAGCAAGGGTAAAATACATATCCTGTTATTAAAAGCATAGTTTCAATTCTAAGTCCTAAAGCTCAGCAAGTGATTGAGGTGCCTGAATGTCAGCATACGGGAGCGCTGTGGACACTAGAGCAACCTGCCCAGCTTCTAGCTAGTATTTCCAGAGAAGCCAAGCCTCCCACAGGTTTTGTGCGGTATCAGCCAGGACTTTTAAGACACCCCTATGTTTGGATACCTTCATTGGTCCCCTGATTTCTACAGTTAACAGGGTCCTCTGAATTTCAGGGTAAAGGATTGGAGTTCACTAAATTTAAGATTATTCTGCCAGTGGTATGTTCATGTGACAGTGACATCCTAATTCTTACAAAAGATCTTCATTTTCTCGTGTGTCTTACAGCACCACCTACCTAGAAGCAAACCTGAATGAACTGACACCACTTACTAATAAAAGTAAAGCTCCACCAACAGAGAGATTTATCAAGATTGTATCTAAACCAAAAAAAATGGCCTTAACACATGAAGAATGCACACAGCTTCAAGCATGCGAATTACTCCAGAGTGAAGCTCGTTATTGTTCAATGTAAAATTAAGTAGACTCCCTACTCAAGGAACAGAGAGGCGTGATGCCATTGGAATTTCTCGCCTTCTGGCTACACACCCGATCATTAAATTTACCAAAGTTTTCACTTATACAACCAATCTAAGTTCTTAAGCCCTTCGTGTATTTAACAAAAACCCCTAGTTTTATTAGCATAGAGGTAAAAATAAATTCTTATCTCTTTTAACCCACCTGAAGCTTGCTGCTGCTCCGATTGCTTTTTCTTCTTGCTTGCTGCAGCCTGCCCATTCCTTGAACTGTGGTCGGTTTCTCCTCCAGCTCCTGTTGCCCTGAGACTATGGCTGCATCAGAGCAGCCAGGAAAGAACCAGTCATCCTCAATCAGTTTTGTGCCACAGGAAGGCTATCACATTTACATCAGACACTACTACATAAAGAGAGACCAGGGACAGGCTGAAGTCCCTATCAATGACTGACAGCAACAAGATTAAAGAAGCAATCCATCGCGTTCACCTTGTGATTTCCCTCCAACATTACTACGTAGAACATCAGAATAAAGTCTGCACATCTCGCTAAGAAGCGGCAAACTGAAGTCTAACTTTACTTCTTCATCAGCTCTAAATGAAGACTTTATACAGGAGACTGGAAAGGGTGAGGTTATGCTGATACTCAAAAAAAAGCCAAACAATTCAAATGCCAAACTAGATCTCGTTTCAATTTACCAGGTTGAAATATACCTGATTTGTACGACAAAGGCATCCATCAGCTGAGACAACTGTGGTTTTTACAATCTGAACAATCACGTTAGTTTTTACGGAAATGACATACGTCCCTTTCAGCTTTAATTTTAGTACGAGCTACAAAGCCAGATCATTTGAGGAAGTCACAAGCATCTGTTACACTGCAAACCGGCATCAAACCATCTTATCGTAAATTAATCATACCATTCTTCTTAAGACAAAGATAAGAATCACTTTGAAATAAACACACTGAGTAAATTCAGAATATGAAAGCTTAGGTAGGCATTCTGTTCATTGTTAGAAATGATTTTTCATTTAAAGTACATTCCCATCTGTTTTGTGATAGGACAAAACACGTTTGGGGTAACAGATGAAGAAACAGACAGCTCATGCAAAGCAGACAGGACAGAACAGCCAGCGAAAAGACACGACAGTAAAGGTGGCTCCATACTAACTGAAAATTACACGAATCAGATAGTTACAAATTTAGCTTTCAATTTAACCACATCACTCCACGGTTGTTCTCACAGCATGCAAAATGCAGGGAACTTATGTCGATGCATCTGTGAGGTAAACACCAGAAACTATGAGGAGATTCAGCCCTGCTGGAAATAGTCAGCTTTCATCCCAGCTGTCCAACGATTACTTCTACCACGAATTTCATCAACACACAATTCTCTAACACCTACTAGACTTAAGTTCTTCCTGTGATATTTCAAAATTGCATACTTCACATGTTGTCACAAAAGACTAGAGGAAAAAAGTCAAAGAAAAGAATTAATGACCCTCTTAAAATGAGGACTGCTAAATTGGATTCTGCTTCTGGTTTTAATTACATTTTGGCTTTTGGCACTGTCACATTATCTGCATTCATTTTACACACCTTTGTTTCTTTTCAAGTATAGATTCTACAGGGATTTTTTTTTTATAAATTACACAAACCTCTTCAAAGACACAAAAATTGAAGAAAATTGCCACTGTCACATTCTCCTGCCATTCCAAGAGCTGATTCTGCAGTTCATCCACACTACCTGATTCACTGGCCTAACAAGAGAAATTGCATAGGAAAACATATTTACCAAATCCCACTGCAAATGTAAATAAAAAGTAGTAACATCCAGCAACCATAACAGCTAAATGTGACCAACGCTTCCAATGTGCCTTTGTCAGCTATCTTACAATTTTTGTAAACAGATATAATTTTTGCACTCTCACTAACGATATTTTGAATAAATTCACATAAACTCCTACCCAGGTTTATATCTGAGCTATGACACTGTGCTCACCAAAATGGCTTTTACAGGCTCTATTGTTTGTCTTTTTCTTTCTTTACTGTATCTAAACTAATTCCCTGTGTGCTACTGAACAGATGTGGTCACATTCAGGATCAAAAGTAGCATTTTTGTTACAGATAACATCAAATTATGTACAACACTGTTCATCTCAGTATGTCCCACATGGCAAAACGCAAACGCTGAGAGGTCAGGCACACTGCATTCAAACCTGAGATTTAGCTTCCAAGAGAGCTGAAGAGCTTGGTAACGTCAAGGAACCGATAACATCAAGGAATGGCTCCCCACTGCCACTTTTTTTTTTTTTTTTTAAAGTATTATTTAACAAAACTGTTGTTGTTTGTCTTGGCCTGTTAATCAGCTGCTAACACCCAGAAACATTTCCCATTAAGTGCTCGAAACTTCAGCTATTTTTCAGTCAGGAAGAAAACCATAGTGTTTTTCCATGCTCTCATGCTAAGAAGTGTGCCAGACAGCTCACAGCACAAGTGAAAGTGATCTGCCAAGCAGTCATTTGTGCCCTGAATGATTCCAATAATCCAAAAATGCTACCAGCCATAGTATGTGCACATTTTTGCACCTTCAAACATAGCGCTACAAGAAAGAGGCGTCTGGCGGTTCTTCAGCTAGAATTCTGCACAACTCCTTTCACTGTTACACACAAGTTCCTCCGTGCCCAAACACCAGCCGCATCCCCAAACTCCTTCCTTGCATAAAACTTTCAGCTTCAATTATCGTCAGCACAAACCACCTACTGCTTCATTACTCTCATTTTGTCTGATCACCATATAGATCTTTACTCAACGATCATCCAAAATTAAAAATGGCATTTCTTAACTATTGAGATAAAAACACCACAGCCAAGACACCATCTTTTCCACCACACAATGTAAGTATTTTTAGTGTGTTTACTTACATTTTCCATATAGGTAGCATCTTTTCCTTGGAAACGCTATCTTTCTTTGCTTTGAATATTTTTAAGACTTCCAGTTTGCTCCTGGAACAAGCTACATTTCTCTTCACTGCCTCCAACTCTCTTGCTAAGGTTCTGAACTAGAATCTGCATGCTTTGGAGCGAGGATTCTTTAACAGCCAGCTCATTCTTTAGAATGCAAACCAAAAGACAATTAAAAGAAGGGACCCAGAAAAAAGATACAGTAATCATCATGAAGCTGACTCCTAGCCCTTCCCTCAGAGTTAGAGCAACATTCAACTCAAAGCTCAGGTTTGGTTTGAATTGGAATGAAATTTGTCAGCACCTTCTGAAGTCGATACTAATACATACAAATGATACTGACAAAAGTAATAAAGAAATATAGATCTACTAACATAAATGAAAATAATCAGTAAAGAATTTGGATTCACGTGAAGAAGTGCAGAGGATTTGTGCTTCAGAGAAAGATGCACCGCATAACGCAGCAGAATTTGCTGATTCCTTGAAATCTCTATGGAGATTTTCTATTTCAGCTGCTAATATACCTTCAGTTCTTCATTGGGCACGAGTATTCCATTGGCAACACCACTTGATCCACACGCTGTCTGTAAATCCATGATGTAAGCATCTCTTTCAGCTCACTTCTTCTCTATCTCTGCCAGCGTGGCATCCGTTTCAGCCCCACGACAGCGCTGGGCCTCCAGTTCAACACTCTGAAAACGAAAAGACAGCACTGCTGGTCATGTATACTTCCACCATCTACAGCACAGAAGAACGGTTTAAATGTTTCCTTATTGCCTCTTTTAGGGTACTGAAAAAATTACAATCGCATTTCTGACCTGGTTCAGTTTTAACTGTAATCTTTAATTAATGAGCCTTTCTCTCTGAAATTCTGCAGCATTCACATTCCTGCCGCCTGCCAGTGTCAACAGCCACGTCCACAAAACCCATCACTGCACACAACAGCTACAAACCATAACACGAAATCATCCCTTGAAAGAAAGAGAGGGACGGGGAGCAGGACAGAGAAACGGAGAGAGAAAATAAGCGATGGGGAGCAGGGCAGAGCACTAGGAAGAGGAAAATAAGACAAGGCAGAGGACCGAGGAGCTCAGAGAGAAAGAAGGGTCGAAAGGAAACGCCAGAGAGGTAGAGAAATCAAGAAATACAGGGACGAGGAGCCTTGCAGAGACGGAGCACGAAAATGTAGGGACGGTGAGCGCGAAAGAGGGAGAGAGAGACGGGGGCAGGGGAGGAGATGAAGAAGAAAGGAGAGAAAAAGATGGCAACAGAGCGCAGGGGACACAGACAGAGAGAGAAAAAGGAGAGTGAACAGGAAAAAAGGGACCGAGAAACAAAGAAAGGGTCAGATCTAGACAAAGAGACCGAGAAGGGGGCGAGGGGCGTGTGTGCAGGGAAACCCCAAAACAAACCAGCAAGGGGCTAGAGAACAGAGAGGGAGAGAAAGAGAAGAAAGGGCCATGAAGCAGGACAGAGAAGGAGAGAAAGGCAAAAAGGGAGAGCAAAAAGAGCCGGCTGGACAGGGAGGTACAGCAAGAAACGACCGGACAGCCAGCAGGACACAGAAATAGAGACAGGGAGCCGGCTAGAGAAATTCTGGAGGGAGAAAAAGAGGGAGAGGGAGCACAACACAAACACAGACAGAAGACGGGAGGTACAGGGAAAGGAAAACAAAAGGAAAAAGAAAAAAAAAAAACAAAATCACAGCAGCGTGGGAGAGAGAAGGATCCAGGGGAGGGCCCGGGACGCAGAAGAGGGGCGACAGGGCCCCGAGGGCCCGCCACTCACCGCAGCTCTCGCTCTCCGCGCTCCCGGGAGACTCTGCCGCTTCAGACGCTTCTCTCTCCTGCTCTCCTCCATTCCTCTTCCCTAACTCCGGTCGCTTGGCTGTCCCCCACCTAAGACAAAACGTCCATGTCTCGCAGCTCTTACGAGACAAGGCTCCCTACGCACGTAGCCGCGCTCGCGCGCTCCACAACCGGACCATGCTGCTGCTGGTGACACATACAGACCCTGCGGGGCACGCTGGCGGCCTGGCCTGCTGCGGGCTACCAAGAGGGAGCCTTCCTCACCCGCACAGGCAGGCTCTCTCCTGCCTGCAGCCCCAGCCAGCTGCCAGCCAGCTGGCCTTCCATTTCTTCTTCTTCTTCTTCAGCCTTCTCGGGACTCTCCAGCTTCAGCCGCGACACCTCCTGTCCGCAGCCACTCAGCGCTCCGCCTCTCCCTTTTCGCCCCCACGCCGCCAGCACAGCGAGGCCCGGCACACGCAGCCCACACAAGCCCGGAGCGGGCGCAGCCAACGGCATCCCCAGGCCACGAACGGACAAACGCGTCCTCAGCGCGGCCCCTGCCACACACAAACAAGCAGCGGCCACCGCCTTCAGGGAGGCCGAGGCACGCTCCAGGGCCAGCGTGCCGCCCGCACCACGGGCCTTGCGGGAGGCCGGGCGCTCCGGGACAGGCTTCAGGGGACGTGCTGCAGCTGGGGGCGGCTGCGCGGGGCGACAGGGGCCGGGGGAGCGCTGCCGGCTTGGGGGAGTGGTGCCCGCCTCCTTCCCCCCTTCCCTTCCGTCACCTCCCGCCTCTGGCCCCGGGGCTGCCCGCACCCGGCTCGCCTCCTGCAGCCTGCCGCAGCGGCCGGCTCCAAGCTTCCCGTCCCACCACCCTCGGGCACCCACCACGCACCCCCGCACCCGCCGGAGGGGAGCCCAGGCCTCACCGCTGGCCTCTCTGCTCCCCCGCCGCCCCGACACCCGACAACACACCGCCGCCAGGCTGCTCCGCCGCACCGCGCATGCGCCACGCGCCGACGGCGCGCCGGAGGGGACACACCCCGCGCCGAACGCCGGCCTGCAGTACCGCGTGGCGCCCACGCGGCGGCGCCAGCGGGTACGGCGGGTACAGCATCCTTATGGGGGTGCGTCCTCCTGGCTGGTAGCACAACTCTTACAAATGCACGAGAAAGGGAGGTGGATAGCATAACTACTGTTCTCAGTCTCGGAAAACACCCATCACTGAAATGTTAGTCTCATTTTAGCATCAAAAATTAGAAGTAACTTGCTAATTTCTATGACATCCATCCACCGTGGTTTTTTAACGGATGCAAGCAAGCCAAACCACCCTCAGAGGTGAATGAGCACAGGTGATGTGTAGAGGAACAGCACTACTTATCGCCGACAGGACGCGACGGAAGTATTTAAAAGCACTTGCGATGGACAATAGAGGGGCCAGCTTCCTCATATTCATCTTTGCTGACCCACATTTGCTGAAAAGTGGACAGAGACGCCAGTATTGAACCCCCAGTCCAGACAGAGTATTTACATTCTGCTGGTGCAATCATCCAGAAGAGAAGCACAATCTGTTGGAAATAAAGTGACAAGCAGCTAACACAGTAAACATCTCTTTGGAGGAAACAACTAGGTGAAACGCTTTTCATCATCAAAGCACAACTCCAATGAAGTAAAGCACCGAAGAGGTAGAAAGGCTGCCATATTTTGTCTTCCACCTTGAGTCGACAGAGCTGCTATAACGTTACTATGAACAGACAAATACCGCAGCCCGTTGAGAGATCTGCAGATGGCCTACAACACAGCTACCAAAAAATTACAAACATATACGAAAGAAAAGTAAAGGTTTGAAATATTTATCCAATTTGGTTGTAAATAAAGACCGCTGGGACAACACTGCACAGAACGGTCGGAGCATTTTTCTAATGATAAAGGAATTCTTTTACGTAAAAAGAATCCCAAACCCCAAAACACTGAGATACACTGGCATTGTGTATCTAGCTAAGCACTAGATGTGAAGCTAGAAGACCTCCCGCTGATTCCCGCCTGAGCCACTCAATTGCTCAAATACACTGCATGTACCCCTGCTCCTGCGTGCTCCCGTTTCCACGCCTGCCACTCCACGTCATGCCCGTGCAACATGTCGTCTGCTGCCTGACAAACATGGCCTCTCTATTTCACTACACATTGCCTTGCTCCAAGGCAAAAGGGTCCTTCCAAACAGCTAACAAGCCGCAGACTTTGCACGCTGCTTGGATTTTGGATTTATTCTTTCACCCTTTTCTCTGATAGCCAAGCCTTGAAGCCTACAATATCCCCTGTATCTTCTCAGGTTGGTCATGTTCCCTTTAGTATTTACAGCTCCATCTTCTCTAGGTTCATCCCTACCTATCTTGCTGTTCTGTGGTGTCTTTCAAGGAGCCCCTTTCTCCTTCTTAGCCCTATTTCACTGCGAAGCCCACAGGACTGTCTTCCTTAACTGTTCTTTCACATTTTCTCAAAATGACCTCAGAAACTCCCATGGCTTCAGCAACCATTTCTATTCCAGTACCTCTCCAATCCCTCTCTTCATTCTGCTTTGGCTGTTAGGAGGAAAAGAGGCATGAATTAAGCAGGCTGTCCGAGGGTCTCCTAACATCAGGGCCTGGGATGCAAGACCTGGACATTCCCTTGTGGACATTTGCATTTGACTATAGGATCTAACTTTCCAACAAAAGCTTCTTCTGGAAGCACAGGTGTGCAAAATTACCTGAATCTTCATAGCACTTGGAGCCACAGCGGTAATCTCTTTCTGCATACGAGCGCCAATCCCAGGATACATCGTGGTTCCTCCAGAGAGGACGTTATTGGCATAGAGATCCTTACGGATGTCGATATCACATTTCAGAGTACTGTTGTAAGTGCTTACGTGGATACCTGCAGATTCCATCCCCGAGTGGAAAGAAGTTTCAACACATGTGATTTCTCTTTCTTCCCTTCTTTTTCTTACTGTTCAAATGAAAGGGAAGCTCAGTAGTCCAAGAAAATTCCAGGAAAAAAAACCTACGTGATGCTCAGGAGAGCATCTCGTGGTACTGTTCCTTGCTAAAGAAAAGGAACAGACCAGATAAAGTCCAAACTGTGTTCCCAGGACTGTAAGTACTAGACTTTTAAACTAGCTTAACACGCATATTTTGACAAAGATCTGTGATCCAGGAAGTCCCGATTTCCACCGCTACGTTTCTGACACCACTGTTGAACACCAACGCTGATCCTCGATACACTTCTGGCAGCCAAATCCCCCCACCTCCTAACGAGCATTTCTCCTGCTGATGTTCAAATGCAGAATATTTGAACATCACTCCTGCTGATGTTCAAATGCAGAACTTGGAGCTATATTAATGCTTCAATAGTTTGCTTTCTACACACAAACGCAGCTAGCTTTACCACTTCGTTTAATGGAAATCGTGCCAAACTGCCCGCAGTCATTTGGCTCACTCCTCACGAGTGGAATTTAAATTGAAAGTAGGAAATTTGTGTGAGGGCGGTACAAGTTACCATAGAAAGTGGCAGTCATCCACTGGATAGAATGGGAAATTTGACACTACAGATAAAACTACTGGAAAATAACGTGCGATTTCATTTTGTATGATTACATTACAGATTAATATAATCAAACAATAACCTGAAGCAGCATCTAGATATAAAACCCACATAAGCAGCACCGTGCAGTTATACATCAGCCAGTCGAGATAAAAAGCACGATCTTCTGACAGTACTCTAAATCATCACCTTAGAAACTCTTCTGCACTTAGAAGAGGCTGAAATCATCTTACGATGCAGGTACCTCTAAACTGACAGGCGCCTTCTCATCCAGCAGCTGTAGCAGCAGTGTTCATCGCGTCTAAAGAGCTGATTAAGTCAATAGAAGCTGCGTGTTTCTATGGACATTTGAGAATCAGTACCTCAGTTCCTATAGCTGCAGGTTGTCTATACTTCCTACGAAATTCTTCTTTTCATTCTCTGTCAAGTCCCTAGAAAGAAAAGTCCTGTCTCACCTATGAAGGATGGCTGGAAGAGAGTTTCAGGGCATCGGAACCGCTCATTTCCAATGGTGATGACCTGTCCATCAGGAAGCTCATAGCTCTTTTCAAGAGAGGAGGAGGAAGCAGCAGCTGCCATTTCATTTTCAAAATCCAAAGCCACATAACAAAGCTTCTCCTTGACGTCTCTCACAATCTCCCGTTCCGCTGCAGACAGCCAACAAGATTTTAATCAACATACAGTACAACAGCCAGGACACAGACTTTCTCATGCACATTTCCCTGAGTTCACAGATTCACAGAATATTAGGGGTTGGAAGGGACCACTGTGGGTCATCTAGTCCAACCCTCCTGCTGAAGCAGGGTCACCTACAGCAGGCTGCACAGGACCGCATCCAGGCGGGTCTTGAATGTCTCCGGAGAAGGAGACTCCACAACCTCCCTGGGCAGCCTGTTCCAGTGCTCCGTCACCCTCAGAGGGAAGAAATTCTTCCTCACGTTCAGACGGAACTTCCTGTGCTTCAGTTTGTGCCCATTGCCCCTTGTCCTGTCGCTGGGCACCACTGAAAAGAGCTTGGCCCCATCTTCCTGACACCCACCCTGCAGACATTTCTAAGTATATATTAGGTCCCCTCGCAGCCTTCTCTTCTTCAGGCTGAACAAGCCCAGCTCCCCCAGCCTCTCCTCGTGGGAGAGATCTTCCAGTCCTCTCACCATCCTTGTAGCCCTCCGCTGGACTCTTTCCAGTAGCTCCTCATCTTTCTTGAACTGGGGAGCCCAGAACTGGACAGAGTACTCCAGAGGAGGCCTCACTAGGCCAGCGTAGGGGGGAAGGAGAACCTCCCTCAACCTGCTGGCCACACTCTTCTTGATGCACCCCAGGATCCCATTGGCTTTCTTGGCAGCCAGGGCACACTGCTGGCTCATGGTTAACCTGGCAAACTTGTCACCTCTGATGAAAATACGCTAGCATTTTGCAGGAGGCAGAACACACCTGTACCGCCCTCAATAGCTGCCCTTCTTCATCTACACCAAATGTTACCTGTCTTGAAAGGCTTTGTTACAAGATTCTCAAATAATAATTAACATATCAGGTTGTCTTTCATCTTAAAATCATTAATTCTTTTTTATATTTGTGCAGCTTAACAGACAAAGAACTACGAGTAATGCACTGAACCTGAAGGAGTCTGAGGAAGAGAGCAGTTGTATCATTTAGTGAAAGTAAGGTTTACAAATTATCATAGTAACTCATCAATCAGGAAATACTAAAAAATAACCTTCCTCATAAATATTTATTTCACTGTTCCTTTTGGTGCCTCCATTGAATACTTTTACAATATCAATAGATATCAAATTAATATCTGGTGTTTAGATTGTATATATATAAGTTATTACTTCACTTTTATATATTTGCACAGTTTCTTTTCTATAACTGTGTGTGTATATATGCACAGAAAAATAGTAATAATACACACACAGTTACAGAAAAGAAACTTGAGGGATGTAAGAAGAGGGACACTTCTGCCAGTAGTAACAAAATCTGTTTCAGGACCTTCTGACAAAGCCCCCCTAACAAACAATCATGAAAATCAGGTTGCCTTTTACTAGGTTTCTAAAACAAGTAACAAATAACAAAGCTTACTTCCAAACAAGTTTCTCCCTGAGCTGAACAGAAGCAACAGGTTTCAACTTCAGAGCATAATCTAGCATGTGTACACCCTCTGCCAACAGAATGACGAAGCATAATGCCTTGACATGTTTTTGCTAGCTGCAAATGGGCATTTCTGTCTTACTGGAGGCTACGACTCCAAGAATATCAACAGAGAATAAAACGATTCTCTTCTATCATGAGGTTTTTACACAAACCCAAAAGCTCACCTGAGGAGTCTCCATTCTAACTTGAAGCTGCACTCTGTCTTCCAGATCCTGACAACGCTCTTCTAGAAGAAGAATTGGTTCCTGCAGTTGATTTCCTTCCATTTCCAACTCTTCAACCACACTCCGTAAACCTGCTTCTGTCAAAGAAGAAAAATTATTTCAAGAAAGGCCTGCTAACATTCCTCAAGTCTAGAAATGGTTTCAGCTTTTTATTCACAATTCTCCCCAGTGTTGGGAACAAGCAGACCTCAACCATTTCCAGTGGAAGTGCCCGAGACCCTGCTTTTCCAAAAATTAGATGGCAAAAGTGTAAAATTAAGTAGACTCCCTACTCAAGGAACAGAGAGGCGTGATGCCATTGGAATTTCTTGTCTTCTGGCTACACAGCTGATCATTAAATTTACCAAAGTTTTCACTTATACAACCAATCTAAGTTCTTAAGCCCTTCGTGTATTTAACAAAAACGTGCTGCAGCTGGGGCCGGCTGCGCGGGGCGAGAGGGGCCGGTGGAGCGCTGCCGGCTTGGGGGGGATGCCCGCCTCCTTCCCCCCTTCCCTTCCGTCACCTCCTGCCTCTGGCCCCGGGGCTGCCCGCACCCGGCTCGCCTCCTGCAGCCTGCCGCAGCGGCCGGCTCCAAGCTTCCCGTCCCACCACCCTCGGGCACCCACCACGCACCCCCGCACCCGCCGGAGGGGAGCCCGCGCCTCTCCGCTGGCCTCTCTGCTCCCTCGCCGCCCCGCCACCCGACACCAGACCGCCGCCATGCTGCTCCGCCGCACCGCGCATGCACCACGCGCCGACGGCGCGCCGGAGGTGCCACACCATGCGCCGAACGCCTGCCTGCAGTACCGCGTTGCGTCCACGAGGCGGCGCCAGGGGGTACGGCGCGGCGTCCACGCCCAGCGCCGGCTCCGGGCAGCCCCCGAGTCGCGGCTCCGACACGGCGCCGCAGCCCCGCCGCTCCTTGCCCCCGACACGGACCCCGCCCTCCCGGGGGCTTTTCCCCGGGTCCCGCCGCTCCATCCACTTCCCCCCTACACCCCGCGCTCACCTTCTCCCTCGCTGCAGCCGCAACGCGGCTATGGCTCCGCTCCTCCTTCGGCTCCCATCGGGCCCGGCACGGCAGCACCGGGCCCTCTACCGGCAGAGGGAGGGGCCGTCGCCATCAGCCCCGCTGCCTGCACCTGGGGCTCTTCCGGCCCCGGCCCACGGCTGGAGCCCATGATGCCGTCATTGGGCAAACACAAAGACTCTCTGAAGCCCTTTGGGCACTTCAGCAAGCAGCCAGGCGTTCCTTATTGCAGCGCCGGACACACAGGGCACGCCTCCTCCCAGCGCTCAAAGCACCTGCGCCACTCGAGCGGCAGTACCGTACTTTGCTCACCGGATGGCAGCAGCGAGCTCTTGGACATGGCGCCACCGCGCATTGGCGCCACGCGAGCCGCAGTACCGAACTTTGCTCACCGGGTGGCAGCAGCGAGCTCTTAGACACGGCGCCACCGCGCATTGGCGCCACCCGAGCCGCAGTACCGAACTTTGCTCACCGGGTGGCAGCAGCGAGCTCTTGGACACGGCGCCACCCGAGCCGCAGTACCGAACTTTGCTCACCGGGTGGCAGCAGCGATCGTACCGGCCCCTCCACGGCCACTCGGGCCACGGCAGCACCGGGCCCTCCACCGGCAGAGGGAGGGGCCGTCGCCATCAGCCCCGCTGCCCGCACCTGGGGCTCTTCCGGCCCCGGCCCACGGCTGGAGCCCACGATGCCGTCATTGGGCAAACACAAAGACTCTCTGAAGCCCTTTGGGCACTTCAGCAAGCAGCCAGGCGTTCCTTATTGCAGCGCCGGACACACAGGGCACGGCTCCTCCCAGCGCGCAAAGCACCTGCGCCACTCGAGCCGCAGTACCGAACTTTGCTCACCGGGTGGCAGCAGCGAGCTCTTGGACACGGCGCCACCCGAGCCGCAGTACCGAACTTTGCTCACCGGGTGGCAGCAGCGAGCTCTTGGACACGGCGCCGCCCGAGCCGCAGTACCGAACTTTGCTCACCGGGTGGCAGCAGCGAGCTCTTGGACACGGCGCCGCCCGAGCCGCAGTACCGAACTTTGCTCACCGGGTGGCAGCAGCGATCGTACCGGCCCCTCCACGGCCACCCGGGCCCTCCACCGGCAGAGGGAGGGGCCGTCGCCATCAGCCCCGCTGCCCGCACCTGGGGCTCTTCCGGCCCCGGCCCACGGCTGGAGCCCGGCAGGAACAGGGGGCCGTCGCCCCAGCCCCACAGCCCGTCCCCTCCTCCCCTGGCCTCTGGCGCAGCCCCTCGTCCCGTGCAAACCAAGCACAAACGCAGCCGCCAGGGCAAAAGGGACCGCAGGTCTTTATTCAGTCACGCACCCAGCCAGTCCCGGGAGCCGCTCCGCCCCGGGGCTCGGGGCCCCCGACGCTCCCTCTGCCCCTCCGACACCTCGGCACTCCTTCCCGCAGCTGTGCCCGTTGCTCCAGCGGGGAACAGTCCGTCCGTCGCCTCCCGGAGCGACGCGCTGCTCGGCAGAGGCTGCCAAAAATGAGGAGCAGGGTGCAGGCCACTACAAGAGAGGAGAAAAGTGACAGGTGGCTGGACAGCGGCGGTGGAACGAGAAAGCACCAAGCAGGGAAAGGGACAGCGAGAGAAGGACGGGGACAGGCAGTCCCACAGAGACGGAGAAAGAAGCAGCAGCAAGAGAGGAAGAGCAGCAGCAGAAAGAAGAAGAGGGAGCAGGACACAGACCGAAAATGAAGAATGGGGAGCGGGAAGGAGATGCAAAAAAATCCCCTGCAGCATGACAGAGGAAAAAAGAACAGCGGCAGGGACCTGGACAAAGAGAGATGAGGAAATAGAATAGAATAGACATGGAGAAAGCAGTAGATCTGTGACGTGCTACGGAGCCAAGAAGGAAGGCCTCGAATCAAGGGACGAGGAGGCAGACAGAGAGCACCAAAGACAGCAAAAGTACTGACAGGCTACAGAGTAGGAGGAAAGCAAAACTAGTAACCGGGAGCTGAACAGAAAGAGGGGAAGAAGGAAAAAAATGCCACAGGCTGCAAGGCAGAAAGAGGGAGGACCTAAAAGATGGGGACAAGTCAGAGACAGATGGAGAAAGAAGGTACACAAGAGCAGAAAAAAAAATAATCGTAGCAGTGGGGGAAAGAGAGGGAGCCGGGCAGGGCCCAGGATGCAGAAGAGGGGTGACAGGGCCCCGAGGGCCCAGGACTCACCGCAGCTCTCACTCTCGGTGCTGCCGGGAGACTTGGACACTTCAGATGTTTCTCTCTCCTTCTCTCTTCCCTTCTTCTTCCGCAACTCCAATCGTTTGGCTCTCCTCCACCTGAGAGAAAATGCATGTGGCTGTCTTAGAGCTCATACGAGACGTGGCTTCCTAGACAAGAAGCCTCAGGAACAGGACAGAGAAAAAGAGAGAATATGATGAGTGGGAAGCAGAACACATGGATCAAGAGAGAACTTGAATCAGAGGAGTAAACAAGGCAGGAAAGAGAGATAAAGACAGGGAAGAAGCCACAAGAAAAGGGCCTTTCTGGCCTCTACTCGCACCCCCCGGCCTCCCTTTTTTTCTGGCCTCTACTCTCGCCCCCGGCCTCCCACCCCTTTCCGGCCTCCTTTTTTTTCCTGGCCTCTACTCCCCCCTCCTCGGCCACCCCCCCCCCCACCTCCCACCCCTCGTCAGCCTCCTACCTCCCTTTTTGCTGGCCTCTACTTCATTCAGCTTCCCACCCTTTTTCAGCCTCCCACCCCTGTCCCACGCAGTGCAGGACACACTGACAGAGAGAGAAAAAGGACAGGCAACAGGAAGAAACGTACTAAGAAACAAAGAAAGGGTCAGACGAAGAAGGGGGTGGGTGGTCAGGGTTGGAACCCCAACACAAACCAGCAAGGGGCTAGAGGACAGACAGAGAGGAAGACAAGAACGGGCCGGGAAGCAGGAAGAGAAGGAGAGAAAGGCAAAAAGGGAGAGCCGGCTGCACAGGCAGGTACAGCAAGAAACGACCGGACAGGCAGCAGGATCGAGAAAGAGAGACAGAAAAACTGGGGACAGGAAGCAGGACAGAGGGACGGCGAGAGGAAACAAGGGCCAGGGAGCAGGACAGCGGTGGAAAAAGAGGCACTGGGGCAGTAGGACAGAAAGAGAAGGAAGAAAGGCCAGAAGAAGGACGGGGAATAACAGCGAAGGGAAAGAGAAGGACAAGGAGCAGGACAGATTGTCAGAGAAAGACAGGGACAGGGAGCGGGACAAGGTGATACTGAGAGAGAAAAAGGGGACAAGGAGGCAGGACAAAGTGAAAGACAGGCACAAGTAAGAGACGGGGGAGCAGGACAGAGACGGAGGGGGAAAAGCCTCAGCTGGGCAGCAGGAGAGAGAGGCGGAGAAGGGAAAAAACAGCACCGGGCTGAGGGACCCTGAGGGAGGAATTAAAAAAACAAACACAGGGAGCAGGACAAAATGACAGAGAGAGAGAAAAGGGACAGAGCAGGACAGCACTGGGGGGAGAAATGCCACCGTGACAGGCAGCGGGAGAGAGGTATGGAGAAAGAAAAAAAATACCGAGGAAGAGAGAAAGGAAACAAGGGACAGCGAGCTGCACAGGGGGATAGAGAAATAAAGGATGGGAGAGGGAATGGTGCAGAGAGAGAAAGGCAGAAAAAACAGCAAGAGGCAGCAGGGCAAAAGGACAGCAAGAGGAGAAAGGAAAGGGACAGGGAGCTGGACAGAGATGGGAAAAAAAGCAGCGGGGACACACGAAAAGAGACAGAAAGAGAAGGGCACAAAAGGATAGATGAGGACAGCGGCAGGATGGAGACGCAGAACAAAACCTGGGACGGTCAACCTGGGTGGGCGGGGAGCGGTCAGAGAGCCGGAGAAAGGAAAAACTCTGCTGTGGAGCAGCAGAGGGGGACGGAGAAAGAGAGAGAGGGACGGGGAGCAGGGCAGAGAAACGGAGAGAGAAAATAAACGATGGGGAGCAGGGCAGAGCACTAGGAAGAGGAAAATAAGACAAGGCAGAAGACCAAGGAGCTCAGAGAGAAAGAAGGGTCGAAAGGAAACGCCAGAGAGGTAGAGAAATCAAGAAATACAGGGACGAGGAGCCTTGCAGAGACGGAGCACGAAAATGTAGGGCCGGTGAGCGCGAAAGAGGGAGAGAGAGACGGGGGCAGGGGGAGGAGATGAAGAAGAGAGATAAAGATGGCAACGGAGTGCAGGACACACAGACAGAGAGAGAAAAAGGACAGTGAACAGGAAAAAAGGGACCGAGAAACAAAGAAAGGGTCAGATCTAGACAAAGAGACCAAGAAGGGGGCGGGGGGGGGGGTGTGCAGGGAAACCCCAAAACAAACCAGCAAGGGGCTAGAGAAGAGAGAGGGAGAGAAAGAGAAGAAAGGGCCATGAAGCAGGACAGAGAAGGAGAGAAAGGCAAAAAGGGAGAGCAAAAAGAGCCGGCTGGACAGGGAGGTACAGCAAGAAACGACCGGACAGCCAGCAGGACAGAGAAATAGAGACAGGGAGCCGGCTAGAGAAATTCTGGAGGGAGAAAAAGAGGGAGAGGGAGCAGGACACAAACACAGACAGAAGACGGGAGGTACAGGGAAAGGAAAAGGAAAGGAAAAAGAAAAATAAAGAAATCACAGCAGCGTGGGAGAGAGAAGGATCCAGGGGAGGGCCTGGGACGCAGAAGAGGGGCGACAGGGCCCCGAGGGCCCGCCACTCACCGCGGCTCTCGCTCTCCGCGCTGCCGGGAGACTCTGCCGCTTCAGACGCTTCTCTGTCCTGCTCTCCTCCATTCCTCTTCCGTAACCCCGGTCGCTTGGCTGTCCCCCACCTAAGAGAAAACGTCCATGTCTCGCAGCTCTTACGAGACAAGGCTCCCCAGGCACGTAGCCTCGCTTGCTCTCGCGCTACGCGCAGGAACAGCACAGAGGGAAAGAGAGAGAGACAGAGAACGACGAGCGGGCAGCAGAACTGATGGATCAAGAGAGAAACTGAATCGGAGGAATAAAGAACACTGGAGGGAGACACAAGTAGAGCGAACAAGCCAGATGGACGGGGGCAGGAGACACACAGATCAGGCCAAAGAGGTGGAGAAAGTAAAATCGGTGATGGGCTGCAGGATGATAGAAAAGGCCATGGTTCAGCACAGAGGAGAACAACGGGACAGCAAGCCGGACAGGGGCATATAGCGAGAAACAAAGGGACAGGCAGCAGTATGGAGATACACAGACAAAGAGTTACGGGGAGGATGGAGGACAGAGAGAACAAGAGAAAAGGGACAGGGAGGGGGGCACAGATGGAGAAAGAAACATTGCAGAGAGAGAGAGGAAGAAAGCGACAGGGCAGAGGCAGAGAGGTAGAGAAAGGAAGCAAAAAGTAGCGACGAGTAAGAGGCCAGAGGGACAAGGAAAAGCCAGGAGGAAGGACAGAGTGAGAGAGAAAACAGGTGAGGGACACGACGCCAGACTGTGAAACAGAGAGCGCGACAGGGAGCAGGACGCTGGGACAGACAGCAAACGAGAGCAACAGAGAGAACGGCAGCGAGGCGGAGCACGAGAGAAAACAGGGACTGAGAGCAAGACCGAGGGGTGAAGCAATAAATAACGGGGCTGGGGAGCAGGACAGCAGAAGAGAGAGACAGAGAGGGGGACACATAGGACAACTGCAAACTGAGAGGGAGAAGGAGAAGAGCACAGAGGGTCACAGACAAAAAGAGAGGGACGGCAGCAAGAGAAAAACAAGACGAGGCAGAAGGACTGAGGAGCAGAGAGAAAAAGGGTACAGGCAAAAGGACAGAGATGCAGAAAACAAGGCAAGCCTGGAGCACAGGGCAAAACTGACAAGGACAGGGAGCGGGACAAAGGGATGGAGGAGTTAAAAACAGCGATGGGCCGCAGCACAGAGGAAGAGAGAGAAAAAGAGCAAGAGCAGCAAGGGAAGAAGAGTGACAGAAGGGTGTTGACAGGGACACGTACAAAGCGGGCTTGGGGGACACACACATCGGAAGGGTAGAAAGGAAAGGGAGGGATGGGGAGCAAGACAGCGTGATAGAGCGAGACAGAGGGAGTGGAGTGCAAGGATACACAAAAGCAGAGGGACTGGGAAGAGGAAAGAACGTCAGGGAGAGAAAGGTGAGGGTGGGGAGCAGGGGAGAGAGAGGTGGAGAATGAAAAAACAGCCATGGTCAGAAGAACAGAAATGCAGAGAATAAAAAATTACTTCCAGGCAGCAGGACAGAGGGACAGAGCAAGAGGAAAAAAAAAAAAAAAAAACAACAGGGAGAAGGATGGGTAACACACAGCAGGACACTGCGACAGTGAGAGGACAGAATACACAGAGCAAGGCAGAGGAATGAAGAGAGAAAAAAAAAAAACAACCACCCAGCAAACAGAAAGGGAACCGGACAGAACTAGGCAGCAGGGCAGAGAGACGGAGAAAGAAAAAACAGGGACAGAGGGATAGAGAGGCAAAGAGAGGGATGGGGACCAGGACAGTGGGATACAAACAGGGAGTAGGACGCGAGATTGCAGAGAGAGAGGTCCAGGGAAGCGGGAAGAATGACAGAGAGAAAAAGGGGGGAGGGGGGTGGGGAGCAGGTCAGAGAGCTGGAGAAAGGAAAAACACTGCTGTGGAGCAGCAGAGGGGGACAGAGAAAGAAAGAGAGGGACGGATGGGGAGCAGGGCAGAGAAACGGAGAGAGAAAATAAGCGATGGGGAGCAGGGCAGAGCACTAGGAAGAGGAAAATAAGACAAGGCAGAGGACCGAGGAGCTCAGAGAGAAAGAAGGGTCGAAAGGAAACGCCAGAGAGGTAGAGAAATCAAGAAAAACAGAGACGAGGAGCCTTGCAGAGACAAAGCAAGACAGCGTAGGGCCGGTGAGCGCGAAAGAGGGAGAGAGAGGTGGGGGCAGGGGGAGGAGATGAAGAAGAAAGGAGAGACAAAGATGGCAACGGAGCGCAGGACACAGAGACAAAGAAAGGGTCAGATCTAGACAAAGAGACCCAGAAGGGGTGGGGTGGTGGGGGGGTGCCGGGGAGGGAACCCCAAAACAAACCAGCAAGGAGCTGGAGGACAGAGAGACAGAAGAAGAGAAGAAAGGACGAGGAAGCAGGACAGAGGAGGAGAGAAAGGCAAAAAGGGAGAGCCGGCTGGACAGGGAGGTCCAGCAAGAAACAACCAGACAGGCAGCAGGACAGAGAAACAGAAAAACTGGGGCACAGGAAGCAGGACAGAGGGACAGCGAGAGGAAACAAGGGCCAGGGAGCAGGACAGCGGTGGAGAAAAAAGCACTGCGGCAGCAGGGTAGAAAGAGAAGGAAGAAAGGCCAGAAGAAGGATGGGGAATGATTGAGAAGGGAAAGTGAAGGACAAGGAGCAGGACAGATTGTCAGAGAAAGGGAGTGGGACAAGGTGATACTGAGAGAGAAAAAGGGGACAGGGAGGCAGGATAAAGAGAAAGACAGGCAAAAATAACAGACGGGGGAGCAGGACAGAGACGGAGGGGGAAAAGCCTCAGCTGGGCAGCAGGAGAGAGAGGCGGAGAAGGGAAAAAACAGCACCGGGCTGAGAGACCCTGAGGGAGGAATTAAAAAAACAGACACAGGGAGCAGGACAAAATGACAGAGAGAGAAAAGGGACAGAGCAGGACAGCACTGGCGGGGGCGGGGGGGGAAGTGACCGTGACAGGCAGTGGGAGAGAGGTATGGAGAAAGAAAAAAAATACCGAGGAAGAGAGAAAGGGAAGAAGGGACAGCGAGCAGCACAGGGGGATAGAGAAATAAAGGATGGGAGAGGGAATGGTGCAGAGACAGAGAAAGGCAGAAAAAACAGCAAGAGGAAGCAGGGCAAAAGGACAGCAAGAGGAGAAAGGAAAGGGACAGGAATCTGGACACAGATGGGAAAAAAGCAGCGGGGACACACGAAAAGAGACAGAAAGAGAAGAGCATAAAAGGATAGATCAGGACAGCGGCAGGATGGAGATGCAGAACAAAACCTGGGACGGTCAACCTGGGTGAGCGGGGAGCGGTCAGAGAGCTGGAGAAAGGAAAAACTCTGCTGTGGAGCAGCAGAGGGGGACGGAGAAAGAGAGAGAGGGACGGGGAGCAGGGCAGAGAAACGGAGAGAGAAAATAAACGATGGGGAGCAGGGCAGAGCACTAGGAAGAGGAAAATAAGACAAGGCAGAAGACCGAGGAGCTCAGAGAGAAAGAAAGGTCGAAAGGAAACGCCAGAGAGGTAGAGAAATCCAAGAAAAACAGGGACGAGGAGCCTTGCAGAGAAGGAGCAAGAAAGCGTACGGCCGGTGAGCGAGAGATGGGGGCATGGGGAGGAGATGAAGAAGAAAGGAGAGATAAAGATGGCAACGGAGTGCAGGACACACAGACAGAGAGAGAAAAAGGACAGTGAACAGGAAAAAAGGGACTGAGAAACAAAGAAAGGGTCAGATCTAGACAAAGAGACCAAGAAGGGGGCGGGGGGGGGGTGTGCAGGGAAACCCCAAAACAAACCAGCAAGGGGCTAGAGAAGAGAGAGGGAGAGAAAGAGAAGAAAGGGCCATGAAGCAGGACAGAGAAGGAGAGAAAGGCAAAAAGGGAGAGCAAAAAGAGAGCCGGCTGGACAGGGAGGTACAGCAAGAAACGACCGGACAGGTAGCAGGACACAGAAATAGAGACAGGGAGCCGGCTAGAGAAATTCTGGAGGGAGAAAAAGAGGGAGAGGGAGCACAACACAAACACAGACAGAAGACGGGAGGTACAGGGAAAGGAAAAGAAAAGGAAAAAGAAAAAAACAAATAAAAAAAAATCACAGCAGCGTGGGAGAGAGAAGGATCCAGGGGAGGGCCCGGGACGCAGAAGAGGGGCGACAGGGCCCCGAGGGCCCGCCACTCACCGCAGCTCTCGCTCTCCGCGCTGCCGGGAGACTCTGCCGCTTCAGACGCTTCTCTCTCCTGCTCTCCTCCATTCCTCTTCCCTAACTCCGGTCGCTTGGCTGTCCCCCAGCTAAGACAAAACGTCCATGTCTCGCAGCTCTTACGAGACAAGGCTCCCTACGCACGTAGCCGCGCTCGCGCGCTCCACAACCGGACCATGCTGCTGCTGGTGACACATACAGACCCTGCGGGGCACGCTGGCGGCCTGGCCTGCTGCGGGCTACCAAGAGGGAGCCTTCCTCACCCGCACAGGCAGGCTCTCTCCTGCCTGCAGCCCCAGCCAGCTGGCCTTCCATTTCTTCTTCTTCCTTCAGCCTTCTCGGGACTCTCCAGCTTCAGCCGCGACACCTCCTGCCCGCAGCCACTCAGCGCTCCGCCTCTCCCTTTTCGCCCCCACGCCGCCAGCACAGCGAGGCCCGGCACACGCAGCCCACACAAGCCCGGAGCGGGCGCAGCCAACGGCATCCCCAGGCCACGAACGGACAAACGCGTCCTCAGCGCGGCCCCTGCCACACACAAACAAGCAGCGGCCACCGCCTTCAGGGAGGCCGAGGCACGCTCCAGGGCCAGCGTGCCGCCCGCACCACGGGCCTTATGGGAGGCCGGGCGCTCCGGGACAGGCTTCAGGGGACGTGCTGCAGCTGGGGGCGGCTGCGCGGGGCGACAGGGGCCGGGGGAGCGCTGCCGGCTTGGGGGGGGTGCCCGCCTCCTTCCCCCCTTCCCTTCCGTCACCTCCCGCCTCTGGCCCCGGGGCTGCCCGCACCCGGCTCGCCTCCTGCAGCCTGCCGCAGCGGCCGGCTCCAAGCTTCCCGTCCCACCACCCTCGGGCACCCACCACGCACCCCCGCACCCGCCGGAGGGGAGCCCGCGCCTCACCGCTGGCCTCTCTGCTCCCCCGCCGCCCCGACACCCGACAACACACCGCCGCCAGGCTGCTACGCCGCACCGCGCATGCGCCACGAGCCGACGGCGCGCCGGAGGGGACACACCCCGCGCCGAACGCCGGCCTGCAGTACCGCGTGGCGCCCACGCGGCGGCGCCAGCGGGTACGGCGGGTACAGCATCCTTATGGGGGTGCGTCCTCCTGGCTGGTAGAACAACTCTTACAAATGCACGAGAAAGGGAGGTGTAGAGCATAACTACTGTTCTCAGTCTCGGAAAACACCCATCACTGAAATGTTAGTCTCATTTTAGCATCAAAAATTAGAAGTAACTTGCTAATTTCTATGACATCCATCCACCGTGGTTTTTTAACGGATGCAAGCAAGCCAAACCACCCTCAGAGGTGAATGAGCACGGGTGATGTGTAGAGGAACAGCACTACTTATCGCCGACAGGACGCGACAGAAGTATTTAAAAGCACTTGCGATGGACAATAGAGGGGCCAGCTTCCTCATATTCATCTTTGCTGACCCACATTTGCTGAAAAGTGGACAGACACGCCAGTATTGAACCCCTAGTCCAGACAGAGTATTTACATTCAGGTGGTGCAATCATCCAGAAGAGAAGCACAATCTGTTGGAAATAAAGTGACAAGCAGCTAACACAGTAAACATCTCTTTGGAGGAAACAACTAGGTGAAACGCTTTTCATCATCAAAGCACAACTCCAATGAAGTAAAGCACCGAAGAGGTAGAAAGGCTGCCATATTTTGTCTTCCACCTTGAGTCGACAGAGCTGCTATAATGTTACTATGAACAGACAAATACCGCAGCCCGTGAGAGATCTGCAGATGGCCTACAACACAGCTACCAAAAATTTACAAACGTATACGAAAGAAAAGTAAAGGTTTGAAATATTTATCCAATTTGGTTGTAAATAAAGACCGCTGGGACAACACTGCACAGAACGGTCTCAGTATTTTTCTAATGATAAAGGAATTCTTTTACATAAAAAGAATCCCAAACCCCAAAACACTGAGATACACTGGCCCTGTGTATCTAGCTAAGCACTAGATGTGAAGCTAGAAGACCTCCCGCTGATTCCCGCCTGAGCCACTCAATTGCTCAAATACACTGCATGTACCCCTGCTCCTGCGTGCTCCCGTTTCCACGCCTGCCACTCCACGTCATGCCCGTGCAACATGTCGTCTGCTGCCTGACAAACATGGCCTCTCTATTTCACTACACATTGCCTTGCTCCAAGGCAAAAGGGTCCTTCCAAACAGCTAACAAGCCGCAGACTTTGCACGCTGCTTGGATTTTGGATTTATTCTTTCACCCTTTTCTCTGATAGCCAAGCCTTGAAGCCTACAATATCCCCTGTATCTTCTCAGGTTGGTCATGTTCCCTTTAGTATTTACAGCTCCATCTTCTCTAGGTTCATCCCTACCTATCTTGCTGTTCTGTGGTGTCTTTCAAGGAGCCCCTTTCTCCTTCTTAGCCCTATTTCACTGCGAAGCCCACAGGACTGTCTTCCTTAACTGTTCTTTCACATTTTCTCAGAATGACCTCAGAAACTCCCATGGCTTCAGCAACCATTTCTATTCCAGTACCTCTCCAATCCCTCTCTTCATTCTGCTTTGGCTGTTAGGAGGAAAAGAGGCATGAATTAAGCAGGCTGTCCGAGGGTCTCCTAACATCAGGGCCTGGGATGCAAGACCTGGACATTCCCTTGTGGACATTTGCATTTGACTATAGGATCTAACTTTCCAACAAAAGCTTCTTCTGGAAGCACAGGTGTGCAAAATTACCTGAATCTTCATAGCACTTGGAGCCACAGCGGTAATCTCTTTCTGTATACGATCGCCAATCCCAGGATACATCGTGGTTCCTCCAGAGAGGACGTTATTGGCATAGAGATCCTTACGGATGTCGATACCACATTTCAGAGTACTGTTGTAAGTGGTTACGTGGATACCTGCAGATTCCATCCCTGAGTGGAAAGAAGTTTCAACACATGTGATTTCTCTTTCTTCCCTTCTTTTTCTTACTGTTCAAATGAAAGGGAAGCTCAGTAGTCCAAGAGAATTCCAGGAAAAAAAAACCTACGTGATGCTCAGGAGAGCATCTCGTGGTACTGTTCCTTGCTAAAGAAAAGGAACAGACCAGATAAAGTCCAAACTGTGTTCCCAGGACTGTAAGTACTAGACTTTTAAACTAGCTTAACACGCATATTTTGACAAAGATCTGTGATCCAGGAAGTCCCGATTTCCACCGCTACGTTTCTGACACCACTGTTGAACACCAACGCTGATCCTCGATACACTTCTGGCAGCCAAATCCCCCCACCTCCTAACGAGCATTTCTCCTGCTGATGTTCAAATGCAGAATATTTGAACATCGCTCCTGCTGATGTTCAAATGCAGAACTTGGAGCTATATTAATGCTTCAATAGTTTGCTTTCTACACACAAACGCAGCTAGCTTTACCACTTCGTTTAATGGAAATCGTGCCAAACTGCCCGCAGTCATTTGGCTCACTCCTCACGAGTGGAATTTAAATTGAAAGTAGGAAATTTGTGTGAGGGCAGTACAAGTTACCATAGAAAGTGGCAGTCATCCACTGGATAGAATGGGAAATTTGACACTACAGATAAAACTACTGGAAAATAACGTGCGATTTCATTTTGTATGATTACATTACAGATTAATATAATAAAACAATAAACCGAAGCAGCATCTAGATATAAAACCCACATAAGCAGCACCGTGCAGTTATACATCAGCCAGTCGAGATAAAAAGCACGATCTTCTGACAGTACTCTAAATCATCACCTTAGAAACTCTACTGCACTTAAAAGAGGCTGAAATCATCTTACGATGCAGGTACCTCTAAACTGACATTTTCAAAATCCAAAGCCACATAACAAAGCTTCTCCTTGATGTCTCTCACAATCTCCCGTTCCGCTGCAGACAGCCAACAAGATTTTAATCAACATACAGTACAACAGCCAGGACACAGACTTTCTCATGCACATTTCCCTGAGTTCATGATGGTCGTGTGGTTCATTGGCCCTCTCTCTTGTCTCAGCAACATTACTTTCCCTTTGGATTACCAGATTTCCCTCATCGGCAAGTAACAGATATATTGTACTACAGAATACTGCAAAGATTAATGTTTACATGTCTATGTCACAAAACCTTGACCAGATCTCCCGAGGGTCACCCATTGCCAGCTACTAACTTTGTTCCTTTCTCTGTGGAAGAGGTATAATCAAAACACAACAACCCGTTCATTGTGCATGACACCATCTCCAGAATCCAAAACTACTCCTGGAAAGTCAAAGAAAAGGAAAAGCTGGTTATTGCTCACCGACACAGGGTCTCCACATACTCCGTATTCTCAACCGTGACACGCAACAACAAAGACGCTCACGTGACGATTGCTTCTGTCATTGCTGTAACTGAAGAGCTGCTCACGTGAGATGAAATTGTTGGCACAAACTAAGCATTTTGAGGAAAAAAAGACGTGTAACGTTCAGCAATTTGATTGTATTGCTCTTGCTGAACGGATGCTAGCAATCGTGATCTTACACGTACACGGAGACAACTTCACTTCAGACAACCCCTAGCGCTTTACAGACATGAAACAATGTACAAACTGTAAATAAACTTCTATCTATAAAATCAAAACTTGGAATCTGCCATTAAAATAAACCACCTCATTAGGGAAAAGATAACAAGAGTTTATCTGTGCACAGCCATGTCACTTCTATTCTTGGATAGGAAATGAAGTACATGTTTTCCACTCAAAATGAATAAGGCATTTCTGATACCAAACATGCATACAAATAGTTGATTTTTGAACACAAAACAAGTATTTATGACAGCTGTAATTCCTGTAAGCTGGCGATCTTTTTATACAAAATTATATGGTGGCATCAGGCTAGAGAGGCAGATGGCATTTTGATTTTTTTCAAAGTATACAAAGACTCAAGGGTTGCTAAGAAGTAATTTATCGTCTTAATGCTTGATCAGACTCTAAACAGCAATAAGAAGAGACCTCCATGCTAATTCTAATGATCGCTTAACAGCAGTCATGATTGTGTCATCAAAAGTCATCACTGATTTCAATGAAACTTTTTCATTTAGCTACCGATTGGGGTGTTTTTTCTTACTGGGAATGGAGCTTAACAATAGAGATATGTCTAAACTAAGAAGGAACCATGGGTTTGGCACAATCTAGTTAAGCCAGAGCCTCTTCTCCATCCTGTGCAATTAAGGGCAGTATCAAACTATCATCTTTCATCTGTTGATACAGCTGAGCTGCGGTCACCTGAGCTTTTGAAAGACACAGATCTACACCCATACCTGCCGTGAAGTTGGAAAAAACCAAAGAGGTACTTGCACAGCACGGTGGGAAGTGTTCAGTTGCCATATGGCCACCAGTTCCTCTCAACACACAGCTGGGTGCACCACAATCGACGTCTGTCTGTGTGGGCGCACGTGCACGCACATCCACGGGAGGAGGACAGGTGGAAAACACGACTCCCAGAAAGACTCACCAGTCGTTCTTCCAAATGCATACAGAGACAGCACCGCCTGAATTGCTGCGTACCTGGCTGGCACATTGAACGTCTCAAACATAATCTGGAATTAAGGATTTGAAAACCTTTAGGATCTACACTCAAAAGTATCTGAAGGACAGTAATTTTTTTTTTTTTTCCCAGTAAATACTGCCAGTTACTACTCCTGAGTCCCCTCCTGAACCGTGGTTCTTCTGTGAACAGCACGCTATGTTTTCTCTAGGATTTCACGAAAAATCACAGAAGTCAGCGGGTACCTTTCCATTAACCTCAGACTACGTCAGATTTTTAATGATAATATTAACTGAAGATGACACCCTGGGAGAACTTTTTTTACCCTGATGGCAGGACTGCATGAATGCAGCAATCTGAGGTATGTACGTATACACACACACCTATTTAAAAGATTTATAGAAGACGCAGATGGAAGAAACCACGAGGAATAATCTGTCTGTTCCCATCTCAAGGAGGAATCAGCCATTCCTGACACAGTACGATTGCCTCTTTAGGCCGTCGAGGAGAGCGAATGATTTTGCTTTTCCTTCTCTGGCAACTTGACTCGATAAGGAAGAGTACTTCAGAAACAGGAAAGAAAGACAGCACTTCTCCAGCAAAGTTCTGGTCCCTAAAACCACAAAAATGTATGAAGCATCATTTTTGCAATTAATGCAACAATGCACTTGACATCTGACGGCATTACAGTTCTACCCGAGTGCTATAGGCACGGGCCAGGTGCCACCAGTGTCGGAGTCTGCCCTGCAACCAGCTCATGCTGTCCCATTTGTGGGGTTTAAGACATCGTGGGCTCTTCAGAGGATCCCTGCAAGAACACCCTGGAGATTTACAAACCAGGTTTCCTCACAGCAGGAACGTTTGGGGTTTTAAAGTTTGAGCTGCTTCAAGTTCCCGGTGTTCGATCCTTTCCCGTGTGCTTTACGAAGCAAGGCTGTGCCATAGGACCGACCCCAACGCTCTCAGATGAAATGGAAGCAGAATTTGACAGTACAACATTATTTAAGGTAAGAACAATCATTTTAGTTCTTGTTGATGTGCCTCTAACCGGAAGATTCTTTTTCACGTCAGGAAGCAGAATGATTTGATCGTATAAAATCATTAACAGCATTCATATAGCAATGTTTAACCATTAGTTCGAGTAGCTGGTCTTCTTCAACATTCATTCACGTTGCCATGAATCGTTATTTTTCTTCTAAAACCCTCAGGAAAAGGCTTTTAGAATGCAGTAGACCACCTATTTACCAGCAGCAGCCAACATTACAGAACTGTACCCAGACTCTGACTCCGTCAACGCAAGCCAGAAAGAAACTCCGTTCCCAAGTACCTCAGAAACGACATCGGAGGAGATACCGGAACTTAGGAGCAGAGAATTTTAAAAAGAGAAATGCTACAAAGCTTGGAGAGCTCAGCATCGCTCCTTGGCTCTGAAGAAAGCTGGACGGGACCAAGGTGTTCAGTCCTCCACGGTAAGAAATCATCTTGCCACTCGGTCGTGCACACAGCGTTTCACACCCAGCTTCCCGGGTAATGCTTGGGTCAGTACGGGCGCACTCAGAGAGACAAAATTCACAGGGAAAGCCCAGCACATCTGTGCAAGTTGCCGCTGCTTACACTTTTACTCACTATTGCTTAGATGCCAGAGAAGCAACTGACATTCATAAAATTAATGGTTGAATTCATGGTTGAATGTGGTTTTATTTAGAACAAATTGCCCCTGCAACCACACAGTCAGACCCCAGTTACCTTACACCAGGAGACTCTCTGGAATGCCTTCAAAGCCTGAAGCAAACAGCAGCCAAGTCCAGGAAGAAGTCTGTAGATCCCCAGAAGGTCTCAGACCAGCCGAAGCAAAAGCATTAAAATCATGAGCTGTAACATGGAAAGAACTCTCGGGGCGACACTTACCCAGGAAAAGGTGACGATTTGTAAAAGCCTCTTTGTAAATGACATGATCTCACCTCCCATTACATTTATATCAGCTTCTGGAATGGAGTTCAGAGTATCTACACAGTTCAAGCCATTTTTTGAAACCTTATTTTTCCGTTTCTGCTTATCACAGTGACAGCAGAAAGGGTTGGATAAATCAGGGCAGAATTGCCAACACCTCTGGAGCCTTTCCCGCTCGCTAACCTGCTGTGCCTCATGCCAGAGGGTCACTCTCTCCCCTGAAGACAAGAATCCCTCACGCGAGCCCAGTAAGACTGCAAGGATTTGTAGGTCCGCTGTTGTCACTGCAAAGTGTTCTGCTCCACTCTCAAACAATTAGTTAAGAATAGCTTGTTATCATGCTGTTAACAGCCATCTTCAGGCTGGAAAGGGAAAAGTCTTACCATGTACAGTCCTCATGTTTCAACTGTACTTGCGCGTTTGCGTGGCACACAGACTGAAGATAGCTGACTTCTCTCAGTGTTTGGGTGACGGCATGGCTGAAAACAGGCACCGAATCAGCAATCAGCCCTTCAGAAGAGACAAGCCGTTACCATTTTACAAAAAAAAAAAGACAGCAGTTGTATAGGGAAAGATTGAATTTCTATAGATAAAACCTTTGCCAGGCTAAGAAACATTCTAGAACCGCCAGAAGAAGAAAGTTCACAGGATTTACCTCCAGCGGTAACTCCGGCTGGCAGCATCTCCCATTCCACATGACAAACAGAAGTGAAGCAGAACATCAGATACAATGTGGTACACGTTAACTCTGCAAATGGAAATCCCAACCAACCCCCCTTTCTTACCTGCCCTGTGACCGCGCAGCAGGCCTCGCGTACAAGCATCCTCGCACCTGAAGCGGGTAATTCGATTCACTGACATCTGCTCAAAGTCAGCCTTGTCCCTGCCCATCGGTAAAACCGATGGAACCCTTCCATTTCCATACTCATTACATTTTTCTTGTCCCATGAGATTTTTAAGGATTTTAGTCTAGCACAGAGGAAATCAAACGGCTACTCCTTTTTGTGACCTTATGTCTACTCCTTCAGACTTGCTTTGTTTTGGTTGTACCTCCATTTCACACAGACGTGAATGGAAATGCAGAGAGAATAAACACCAACAAACAACAGTACAGGGTGTAAAAACAAGACTCGAGCTTCCAGTGGCCATCGTCTTCACAAATCAGCTACTTTTTCAATCAGCCAAGTAGTTGTGCAGTTTCAGAGAACACTGTCACAAAACTTGGATGTATTACTACGCAAGGCGAAACGCTCTATTACGTGTCTACAGAAACTGAATGCAAATCCTCCGCTTCTTACAGCCTCTTAGTTGAAAACCCGCCCTCTATTCGTTTGTACCTGGACGCCACGTATGTCAAATACGTAAGGTTGTGTCTTTATAAGCCTCAATTTCACGTGTTGAGCAGCTGAGAAACATTTTGCCCCAAAGAAATGCAATAACTAAACCCACCAACAAGTGCAAGTGAATAAAAAAAATAAAAGCCAAAACAAACAAACAAAAAATACCCAAGACAAGCTACAGAAATTGCACCTTCAAACAACAGTAAAGGATCAAGAAGCTGAAGACATTTCTTCACGTCATCTCATTTTTGGATCTTTAATCATCACCTTAACTCACTACCACACACATGTCTGTGCACCTTGTCAGAGCCATTACAAACTGGGCGGCCAAAGAACAACCAACTTAAATCTTTTATTTTCAGCCAAATAAAAAAAGAAAAAAATCGAGCTCTTCCTTTATTGCACTCTATAACAATTCTTGTCACAACCAAGAAGCCAATAAACAGCAAAAGCTGAATATTCCTTTAAAATCCATAGTTTAACTCTTAAAATAAAATTTATATAGAAAAGATATCATTTACAACCCATTCAGTAGTAATCAATCATTATGTACTCACAAACCATATTCAATAACTCGGATGCAGCAGTTTCTTTGTAGGGCAGAGGGGAATGTTTTTCTCCTTAGCAAATATAATATCCCACTGTTAAAGAGCAATTCAAGTCAACTTTGGAGCAACTGTGATATACACAAATTTCTTTTTGTGATAGACACAAATTTATTTGGAGAAGCGTAAGATTCATTTGGGGTAACAAGAATATATACGACTGTGTCCAGTGCAGAGCTTAACTGCATCATGTGAAACGTCCATTACCTTGAACTGGCACACCATTACCGAAAGGGAAATAATTTACGCAGCAAATGCAGTGTATTCAGAGAACACCAGTGAGTCACAATAAAACAACACACAATAAAACAGCAAGATGTATTGTAACTAGATACGTGAGGAATCAAAACCAGGATTTGGCTCTGGCCGTCAGCAGCTTACAACAGTAAAGACTTCGCCCTCGGAGCCATCTTCTGAAGGAAAGGGCTGCTCCTTTCATCTGGTTAGGAAACAAAAAATTTCAAGTAAGCAGTCATAAGTACAGGTAAGATGCTTCACTGCAACTTAGATTGCCGAGGCACTATAAACCTTTTGCCTCTGATGCAGCAACGGATGCCACAGCACAGCTTGTAAGCGTAAAAGATTCAAAGCCCAAAGAAAACAGCGTTAATCAATGGGGAGAGGAATGGATACAAGATATTTGTGTATTATGCAATTACATATGCACACGAGAAGTGAAAATGCATAATTATATGCATACACATTTTATTTAATGGCTGCATGTGTCATATAAATAGGATACGTCATATTTTCATTTGGACATAGGTAAAGTGTTTTATGGCACGGTTTACACAGCTGCCTGTATTTGATTCTGATTCACCATCCACAACCCAAACAGAAAGAAATTAAGGACTTTTTCTTTCAGTAAAGTGTAGTTTCAGAAGCAGTTTGCTGCTTTGAATGGCTGTCTCTACGGACCCCCCCATCCTCGTGATACCTAACACAGCAAGAGGGTACTTCACACTCAGATTTTCAGAGAAAAGGCAGATTAGACACGTAGCTGCTTCGTGCCAGTGCTTACGTATAAAGAGGACAACGCAAAATCAGTGACTCCCAGTCACTCACAAGGGAAATCCACACTCCAAGAATGTGCGACAGTTGAAAGAAAGGTATAGCAGAGGGAAGACAGGAAAAAGAAAGGAGCAGCATGAGGGCGATCACGAGCTGCACTGTCTTCAACCCAGTCTATAACTAGCAGTACACGGTGTACACACCACTTTTAAGTATCTCATCATTCAGGAGCTTTAAAAGCTTTCACTTACCTTTCGCACAATAACACGTTCACCAGGACTCAGGATTAAGGCTTCTCTTTCCTCCTCGGTTTCCATCTGAAGAGCGTATTCGCTAGCTACAGACCTGTAACCGCTTACTTCACATCTACAGAAAAATTACAGGGAGACAGCGGAGCACTGAATTAGCTACTCTTGTAAAGTACTGAATTCACAAAAGAAACATTGTTTTGTATACTTACATTACTGGTGAAAGGTCTCCACAAAAACCAGGAAGACTTAGTTGATGTTGCCAGGCCCTTTTCAGTCTCGATTTGCAATCTACTCTCAGGGTGTTTCCTTTATTCAGAATAAGCCCCATCATCGCTACCTGACTGAACGGTGCTTTTCAGATGATGGCAGTGATGGACACTTTATGTAGGCAGATGGACGATGGTATTTTAAATCTAAACAGTGGCTGCACTAAAGCTGTTAGATGTGAATTCTTTTTCTAACTTGGAAAAAGAGAAATATCACTGACTATCGAGTCCAAAATCTGAAGCAAGAAATTAAATTTAAAAAAATAATCCCAAAGCCCATCACATTTTCTTCATCCACAGAGTTAGACCTCGCTTTATAGCACAGTTACACATGCATTTGCATTGCTCCAAGTACTGCGGACTCACAGACAGGTTCTATTATTTGTTGTTCTACTTCTTCTATTACTTGCTCAGAAATCTAACACCCACAGGAAAAACCTATCACTAATCTCACTAAAAATAAAAGACAAAAACTCTGACGCTCCTCTTTCCAGTTCTCTAGTACGCGCTGCATTTACTCCAGGCAGAGGGTAAATGAAAACATCACCATGCATTCATCCAGGATGGCTCTGGCTCTCTGAACGTGCAAGTTATTTCCAACCACCTAAGAGTTTATTGCAGCCATCTGTCACATACTTCAAAAGTGTAAGAAAAGAAATACCTTTTACAGACACTTTTCTTTCAACAGAAAAAAACATGTTTGACAGACAGGAAGACAAAAGGAAATCCAAAATCAGTATTTTACATACTTCAAGAATTACTTCCGTCTTCTTTTTTGTTACGGAATGTTCTTTTTAGTGATCAACGCTTCATTAGAATGAGATGCTTTAGACTAGATCTTGAAATAAAAGTCACCAGTAAGTATGTATCTTTACAAAAACAAACCAGAAACATTACCAGATGAGAACAATTCAAGAATATGGCTAGGATTCATTTAATCCACTGTATAGCCACGGCTTTCCCTTTGCCCCCAAACACCTTAGGGGCATAGAAAAGCATTACTTTCGCACTTACAACACAGCTGTTAGGAAAACAATATTGCTAATACATGCTTGCAGTCCTGACCTTTTTCTGAGTTCATTTAGCTCCATGTTGTCTATTTCCACAACAACCGCACATCTTTCCTGTGGAGCTCCAGGGGGAACTTCTGCTCTAGTTTCATCCTAGAAAATATTAAAGGGGAAAAAAAAGCCAGTCAATATCTTTCTACTTGCTAAAAATCTTTATTTCGACTAAAGAAGCCACAAGCACCACAAAGCAGTGGAGTAAACCAACCTTTGTGCCACTTCATCTTCTAATTTCCAGAGCTGCAATTTTCCAAACCTCTTTTCTAATGGAAAGTTGGTGAAGAATCCTGCCCGTGTGTGCTGCAGGACTTGAAGGACACGTGTACACTGCGTAACGCAGCCATCTCTGAAGGGTGAGCAAAGCATCCACACAGCCACGTCGTCATTGATCACTGACCACAGTTTCGTCAGTAATGCAGCTGTTTGTTTATTTTTTACTTTACAGTTCTCCTTGTCTGACTTTAATTCTGTTTACACAAGAGTAAGGGTTGTTTTATGTATGTATCCATGTCCTGGGTTCGGCCAGGTCAGGGTTAATTTTCACTGGAATCCAGGAAGGGACACAGCCAGGCGCGCTGACCCAACCTGGCCAAGCAGAGCAGGGTATTCCATACCGTGTGCCCTCATGCTGGGTGCCGCTGGGGGGGAGCGGGGCGGCGGGAACTCGCTTGCAATTTCCAGTCTGAGCCAAGAGGGGTGTTTTGAAGAACACAAGTTTTACAGCACTCTAACTTTCAAATACACCAGACACCACCAATTGAGCAATATTTCTGTGTTGATACCAGCTCAGACTCACATGAGCTACTGAGGATCTCGGCTGTTGTTCTAAGTTACCTTTGAATTAATCTGCTGAAAGTGCAGCTCCTTCTGGTGCATCTCCTGAAGACAGCGCTGCAGGTCATCTTGAAGCTGATTCTTCTCAGCTAAGACACGGGCAGTGCTGACAGACAACTTCTTCTCTATTTCTGCCACAGCCTGGACTTTCTTTAATAATTCACATTCTTTTACATCCAAGAGTTTGGACAGATTCTCATTTTCACTCATTAGCTCCTGCTTCTCTTTTTCCAACATATCGATACTTTTTTTCAGATATTCATCTGCTTTTATTTGCTCCGCCAATTTTTCATCTTTCCCTTCAAGATCTGCCTGCAATTGCTTATTAACTGAAGCCTTCTCTCGTGTCTCTATTTCCATCCTGTTCATTTGTTTAAGTATTTCATTTAACTGGTTATTAAGTTCTTTGCAACATGTCTCTCTGGCTTTCAGATCTCCAGTTAATTTAACTTTCGTCTCTTCATTTTGCTGCTCCAAAACCCCAAGCTTCTGCTCTAATGAAATAATGCACTCTTGTTTCTCCTGTAATTCTTTGGTAATTGTCTCCTGATGTTCAGTATGCTCTACATGCTTCCTAGATAACTCAGCCAACTCTTCATCTTTTTTAGCATTTTCCAAAACTAGTTTGTTGTATGAATCTTTAATTGATTTTAACTCATTTTCAAGTGTTTGTGCTTTAGTCTCTTTCTCTTTAAGCAAATTGTCCCATTTTTCCTTTAGAGCATTGTTTTCCTCAAGCTGAGATTTCAAATATTCACTTTCTTTTCTTTGTTCATCCTTAGTTTCTTGCAGCTTTTCAGATGATTTACTAATTTGTTCTTTCAGCAAAGTAATTTGTGACTCACACTCTGCAAGTATGTTACGGTATGCGACCTTGTTGGCTTTGAGTTCAGAACGGAGCTCCTTCATTGTACTGCTGGTCTCACTGCTTTGTCTTATTAATTCCTCATTTTCTTTGGTTTTAGCTTCATTCTCAACTCTCACTCTTTCTAGCTCCAGTCTCATTGTATTACTTTGCTCAGAAAGGACAGATATCTTCAGGCTTGCACCTCTGATATCGGCTGTTTGTACTTCTTTCAGGAAACGAGTTTCCCTTTCAGCCTTTGATAAAGCCTCTTCCATCCCTTCTATTTCTTCCTCTTTGCATTGCACTTGACGCTTCAGGACCATCACCTGTGCGGCACATTCTGTCATATTGCGAGACAGGACAGACACCTCCCTGTCTTTTTCTGCCACTGCTTCTTCAAGATTATCAATTTCTCTTTCGCGTTTCTGGAGATCTTGAAGAAGTTGAGATCTTTCCTCTAAATGGCTTGTATTCAATTTGTCAAGCTCTTCATTTGTCTGGTCCAGATCCAGCTGCATCGACTCTACCACGTCCTCTTGTTTCAAAGTCTAAACATCAAGAAAATAATGTTACCAGAATACTTCAAACATACGTTAGAGGGAGAATGGAAGTTACACTCCACATGTAGAACAGCTATCTAAGGTAATCAATCTGTACCCAACCGTACAGCCACAAGATAACCACGTTATTCTGTGGACTGTTTTAGCACACAGAAAGTTTAGTGTATGAAATTTTTAGCAGCCAATGCTGTTATTTTGCTGACATTTAAATGGGCCATGTTAAAAGAACAGCAAATTTCTTCTCTTACTTTATTTTAATGAGTTAGTTACCTTTTCCTTCAGTGTAGCAACTTTTTCTGTTAGATCCCTGATGACTCTCTTCTGCTCAGTGTTCTCCACTTCATAAACACTGCATTTCTTTAAGGCTTCATTCAGCTTAGTATTCAAAATAAAAGTCAATGTGATAGAAACGTATAGAATTGTATTAAAATTGTGATGTTACAGTTATAATATTAAATTTACCTAACACTGGAGTTTATGTTTTGAAATTCATAAACAAAGATAACTTAGCAACCCAAGCAAACATAACTACTTTCATGCAAAGCTCTGTGATGTGTCTAAGAAATCCTCACACCCAACTTCAAGCAACTACATGAAGCGAATAAAACTGTAAAGAAAGAGCAAAACCCTTCAGATACAGAAAACTGCAATATTGCTGCTGCGACACAAATAGGAACTTACGGCTAATGCTCACCAGTTCCAATCAATATTATTTCACAAGAACTTTAACTTACTTTTTGCTCAGTATGCACAGAATTTTCACCAAGCTCTTTGTTCAGAAGATCCTTTTCTTGAAGCAGTTGCCTCCGAGTTTCAATTTGCTCTAGTTTTTCTGTCGTGTTCAACAGCTTTTCTTCTTTTTCTCCAAGGGAAGTTTCAAGGAAGCTATTTCTGTCACTTCATCTAACAAGGAAATACATAGTTAGATATTTTGAACACAAAGCTCGCTTTAAGCTTTCTAGACTTATCAGCCCCAAACTAGGTTCCTAAAAGAATCATTATTTTTACACTTTCCATTTACACTTGCAACTACAAAAACAAGATTACTGCAACCTGAAGCAGGATCAACTCACACTTTGCAGGTGTTTTAAGAGATCATACTTCTCATCAGACGTCCAAGCTTGAAACAAAGAAAGCGAATCCTACACAGAGCTGTAAAGAACCTTCATCTTACCCTTTGAGCTGTTCATGCAAGCCAGAGATCAGAATGTGATGCTTTGCCGCATCTCGCGTTTGTTGGTTGCGTAACTGGGCAAGCTGAGTTTGCAAATGCTCATTCTCATTCTGCAACAAAAGAAGAGTGAAGCGGACTATCACGTACCAACACCCAGAACAGCACAAGATAACTGGAGTCACGAAAATCGGACTCTTCAGGAGATTTACATCCCACACGGTAACAGAGACCACTATTCTAGCACATGAGCAGATCATCAGTGCAGAACACAACACTGATACCAGCAGCTCAGATGTGATGTTAGTTCACACCGATGCAACTCACCTTGCAGAAACACCTCCTGCAGCAATGCTATGATAGCATGACCTGAAGGAGGACTGCTGTACACCCAAAGCAACACACACACTCACACTGTGTTAAGGCAGCTTACTTCTCTTAAGAGGGGAAGCTACTGCTTTGAAAAAATACTTTCCTCATTGCTTTGAAGACAGTACCAAACTTGCAATTTATTTTTGCCTGTTTTTTAAGGTTGAAGGAATGCAAAAATCTGCATATGGGGGATTGTGGAGAAAAGAAACAGGAAGCAAGCTGCATTCACACAGGTTTGTGGTTTCATTTTTTTGGGGGGGTGGGGGGTGATTTTTTTTTTTGGTTTGTTTTTTTTTTAAACACAGTGCACATCTCCTACTCTAGCCAGATACACTGAATCAATTCAAAAATAAAACCACAAAAAAAAACTGGCAACAACATCCAAAAACCAAAAGCAGAACATGTATCCAGACTCCACAGCAAACAGGACACAGAATCACACAGAATGGTCGCGGTTGGAAGGGACCTCTGTGGGTCATCTAGTCCAACCCTCCTGCCGAAGCAGGGTCACCTACAGCAGGCTGCACAGGACCGCGTCCAGGCGGCTCTTGAATATCTCCGGAGAAGGAGACTCCACAACCTCCCTGGGCAGCCTGTTCCAGTGCTCCGTCACCCTCAGAGGGAAGAAATTCTTCCTCACGTTCAGACGGAACTTCCTGTGCTTCAGTTTGTGCCCATTGCCCCTTGTCCTGTCGCTGGGCACCACTGAAAAGAGCTTGGCCCCATCGTCCTGACACCCACCCTGCAGACATTTCTAAGTATATATTAGGTCCCCTCGCAGCCTTCTCTTCTTCGGGCTGAACAAGCCCAGCTCCCCCAGCCTCTCCTCGTGGGAGAGATGTTCCAGTCCTCTCACCATCCTTGTAGCCCTCCGCTGGACTCTTTCCAGTAGCTCTTCATCTTTCTTGAACTGGGGAGCCCAGAACTGGACAGAGTACTCCAGAGGAGGCCTCACTAGGGCAGTGTAGAGGGGAAGGAGAACCTCCCTCAACCTGCTGGCCACACTCTTCTTGATGCACCCCAGGATCCCATTGGCTTTCTTGGCAGCCAGGGCACACTGCTGGCTCATGGTTAACCTGGCAAACTTGTCACCTCTGATGAAAATACGCTAGCATTTTGCAGGAGGCAGAACACACCTGTACCGCCCTCAATAGCTGCCCTTCTTCATCTACACCAAATGTTACCTGTCTTGAAAGGCTTTGTTACAAGATTCTCAAATAATAATTAACATATCAGGTTGTCTTTCATCTTAAAATCATTAATTCTTTTTTATATTTGTGCAGCTTAACAGACAAAGAACTATGAGTAATGCACTGAACCTGAAGGAGTCTGAGGAAGAGATCAGTTGTATCATTTAGTGAAAGTAAGGTTTACAAGTTATCGTAGTAACTCATCAATCAGGAAATACTAAAAAATAACCTTCCTCATAAATATTTATTTCACGGTTCCTTTTGGTGCCTCCATTGAATACTTTTACAATATCAATATATATCAAATTAATATCTGGTGTTTAGATTGTATACATATAAATAAGTATTAGTTATTACTTAACTTTTATATATTTGCACAGTTTCTTTTCTATAAATGTGTGTGTATATATGCACAGAAAAATAGTAATAATACACACACAGTTACAGAAAAGAAACTTGAGGGATGTAAGAAGAGGGACACTTCTGCCAGTAGTAACAAAATCTGTTTCAGGACCTTCTGACAAAGCCCCCCTAACAAACAATAATGAAAATCAGGTTGCCTTTTACTAGGTTTCTAAAACAAATAACAAATAACAAAGCTTACTTCCAAACAAGTTTCTCCCTGAGCTGAACAGAAGCAACAGGTTTCAACTTCAGAGCATAATCTAGCATGTGTACACCCTCTGCCAACAGAATGACGAAGCATAATGCCTTGACATGTTTTTGCTAGCTGCAAATGGGCATTTCTGTCTTACTGGAGGCTACGACTCCAAGAATATCAACAGAGAATAAAACGATTCTCTTCTATCATGAGGTTTTTACACAAACCGAAAAGCTCACCTGAAGAGTCTCCATTCTACCTTGAAGCTTCACTCTGTCTTCCAGATCCTGACAACGCTCTTCTAGAAGAAGAATTGGTTCCTGCAGTTGATTTCCTTCCATTTCCAACTCTTCAACCACACTCCGTAAACCTGCTTCTGTCAAAGAAGAAAAATTATTTCAAGAAAGGCCTGCTAACATTCCTCAAGTCTAGAAATGGTTTCAGCTTTTTATTCACAATTCTCCCCAGTGTTGGGAACAAGCAGACCTCAGCCATTTCCAGTGGAAGTGCCCGAGACCCTGCTTTTCCAAAAATTAGATGGCAAAAGTTCCCTCAGCTGCTGAAAAACCAAAATAAAGTTGCACAGCTCAAGAACTCGGAGAATCTGGCAGAAATATTCTCAACAATACTGTGGCTCATGTTACGTTAATCATAAGCTATCGATGTACTTGCAGGATCAGATCTTAAGCACTTGTTAATAAACAATTTAAACCGGTCTGTATCAAAGTTTGCAAGTGAGTCTGTTCCATTTCAACAGCGAGATATATTTGCAGCCTTTACCACTGATATAAAAACATTTGCATTGAAAAATAAGACTTTGATTTTTAAATTAAAAGCATACAGCAATGGAACACCATTCTGTTTTGTAACATAACTGTTACGGATTGGAAGCACAGTCCCAGGAACAAGACTCGTAACTGAAAAAACACATGGCCTTGCCACACAGGACATTTCACGGGCACCAAGGCTCAACCAACTCCAGTGTGCAGACGTATTTACGTTCTGCTTCTGAACCAAAACTAGGCAGCTCATCCAGCACGCACATGCTTTGAAATGAAAAGAAAGAAAATGCAAGCCAAAAAAATGCAACAAAGATTAGAATACACCACCAGTGGGTTGTTAGTTGAATTTGGAAACAAAAATAGACACAAAATACAGATGCTGTGCATGCTTTCATAAACTGTCTAGTCGCTATCACACCTGCGTTAGGTGAAGTGTACTCTGGCCACCAGTCTCCCATGTTTTCTCCTTCAGCTGAATCAGTGCTATCCAAGGTGACGTGCAATTCTTGAAAGCTTTGCTTTCCATCAAAGTTGTATTCTTCCTACGCGTAAAAAATGAGAATGAAGTTCAATTTAAAGAGGAAAAGAAGCAAGGGTAAAATACATATCCTGTTATTAAAAGCATAGTTTCAATTCTAAGTCCTAAAGCTCAGCAAGTGATTGAGGTGCCTGAATGTCAGCATATGGGAGCGCTGTGGACACTAGAGCAACCTGCCCAGCTTCTAGCTAGTATTTCCAGAGAAGCCAAGCCTCCCACAGGTTTTGTGCGGTATCAGCCAGGACTTTTAAGACACCCCTATGTTTGGATACCTTCATTGGTCCCCTGATTTCTACAGTTAACAGGGTCCTCTGAATTTCAGGGTAAAGGATTGGAGTTCACTAAATTTAAGATTATTCTGCCAGTGGTATGTTCATGTGACAGTGACATCCTAATTCTTACAAAAGATCTTCATTTTCTCGTGTGTCTTACAGCACCACCTACCTAGAAGCAAACCTGAATGAACTGACACCACTTACTAATAAAAGTAAAGCTCCACCAACAGAGAGATTTATCAAGATTGTATCTAAACCAAAAAAAATGGCCTTAACACATGAAGAATGCACACAGCTTCAAGCATGCGAATTACTCCAGAGTGAAGCTCGTTATTGTTCAATGTAAAATTAAGTAGACTCCCTACTCAAGGAACAGAGAGGCGTGATGCCATTGGAATTTCTCGCCTTCTGGCTACACACCCGATCATTAAATTTACCAAAGTTTTCACTTATACAACCAATCTAAGTTCTTAAGCCCTTCGTGTATTTAACAAAAACCCCTAGTTTTATTAGCATAGAGGTAAAAATAAATTCTTATCTCTTTTAACCCACCTGAAGCTTGCTGCTGCTCCGATTGCTTTTTCTTCTTGCTTGCTGCAGCCTGCCCATTCCTTGAACTGTGGTCGGTTCCTCCTCCAGCTCCTGTTGCCCTGAGACTATGGCTGCATCAGAGCAGCCAGGAAAGAACCAGTCATCCTCAATCAGTTTTGTGCCACAGGAAGGCTATCACATTTACATCAGACACTACTACATAAAGAGAGACCAGGGACAGGCTGAAGTCCCTATCAATGACTGACAGGAACAAGATTAAAGAAGCAATCCATCGCGTTCACCTTGTGATTTCCCTCCAACATTACTACGTAGAACATCAGAATAAAGTCTGTAGATCTCGCTAAGAAGCAGCAAACTGAAGTCTAACTTTACTTCTTCATCAGCTCTAAAGGAAGACTTTATACAGGAGACTGGAAAGGGTGAGGTTATGCTGATACTCAAAAAAAAGCCAAACAATTCAAATGCCAAACTAGATCTCGTTTCAATTTACCAGGTTGAAATATACCTGATTTGTACGACAAAGGCATCCATCAGCTGAGACAACTGTGGTTTTTACAATCTGAACAATCACGTTAGTTTTTACGGAAATGACATACGTCCCTTTCAGCTTTAATTTTAGTACGAGCTACAAAGCCAGATCATTTGAGGAAGTCACAAGCATCTGTTACACTGCAAACCGGCATCAAACCATCTTATCGTAAATTAATCATACCATTCTTCTTAAGACAAAGATAAGAATCACTTTGAAATAAACACACTGAGTAAATTCAGAATATGAAAGTTTAGGTAGGCATTCTGTTCATTGTTAGAAATGATTTTTCATTTAAAGTACATTCCCATCTGTTTTGTGATAGGACAAAACACGTTTGGGGTAACAGATGAAGAAACAGACGGCTCATGCAAAGCAGACAGGACAGAACAGCCAGCGAAAAGACACGACAGTAAAGGTGGCTCCATACTAACTGAAAATTACATGAATCAGATAGTTACAAATTTAGCTTTCAATTTAACCACATCACTCCACGGTTGTTCTCACAGCATGCAAAATGCAGGGAACTTATGTCGATGCATCTGTGAGGTAAACACCAGAAACTATGAGGAGATTCAGCCCTGCTGGAAATAGTCAGCTTTCATCCCAGCTGTCCAAGGATTACTTCTACCACGAATTTCATCAACACACAATTCTCTAACACCTACTAGACTTAAGTTCTTCCTGTGATATTTCAAAATTGCATACTTCACATGTTGTCACAAAAGACTAGAGGAAAAAAGTCAAAGAAAAAAATTAATGACCCTCTTAAAATGAGGACTGCTAAATTGGATTCTGCTTCTGGTTTTAATTACATTTTGGCTTTTGGCACTGTCACATTATCTGCATTCATTTTACACACCTTTGTTTCTTTTCAAGTATAGATTCTACAGGGATTTTTTTTTTTTTATAAATTACACAAACTTCTTCAAAGACACAAAAATTAAAGAAAATTGCCACTGTCACATTCTCCTGCCATTCCAAGAGCTGATTCTGCAGTTCATCCACACTACCTGATTCACTGGCCTAACAAGAGAAATTGCATAGGAAAACATATTTACCAAATCCCACTGCAAATGTAAATAAAAAGCAGTAACATCCAGCAACCATAACAGCTAAATGTGACCAACGCTTCCAATGTGCCTTTGTCAGCTATCTTACAATTTTTGTAAACAGATATAATTTTTGCACTCTCACTAACGATATTTTGAATAAATTCACATAAACTCCTACCCAGGTTTATATCTGAGCTATGACACTGTGCTCACCAAAATGGCTTTTACAGGCTCTATTGTTTGTCTTTTTCTTTCTTTACTGTATCTAAACTAATTCCCTGTGTGCTACTGAAGAGATGTGGTCACATTCAGGATCAAAAGTAGCATTTTTGTTACAGATAACATCAAATTATGTACAACACTGTTCATCTCAGTATGTCCCACATGGCAAAACGCAAACGCTGAGAGGTCAGGCACACTGCATTCAAACCTGAGATTTAGCTTCCAAGAGAGCTGAAGAGCTTGGTAACGTCAAGGAACCGATAACATCAAGGAATGGCTCCCCACTGCCACTTTTTTTTTTTTTTTTTTAAAGTATTATTTAACAAAACTGTTGTTGTTTGTCTTGGCCTGTTAATCAGCTGCTAACACCCAGAAACATTTCCCATTAAGTGCTCGAAACTTCAGCTATTTTTCAGTCAGGAAGAAAACCATAGTGTTTTTCCATGCTCTCATGCTAAGAAGTGTGCCAGACAGCTCACAGCACAAGTGAAAGTGATCTGCCAAGCAGTCATTTGTGCCCTGAATGATTCCAATAATCCAAAAATGCTACCAGCCATAGTATGTGCACATTTTTGCACCTTCAAACATAGCGCTACAAGAAAGAGGCGTCTGGCGGTTCTTCAGCTAGAATTCTGCACAACTCCTTTCACTGTTACACACAAGTTCCTCCGTGCCCAAACACCAGCCGCATCCTCAAACTCCTTCCTTGCATAAAACTTTCAGCTTCAATTATCGTCAGCACAAACCACCTACTGCTTCATTACTCTCATTTTGTCTGATCACCATATAGATCTTTACTCAACGATCACCCAAAATTAAAAATGGCATTTCTTAACTATTGAGATAAAAACACCACAGCCAAGACACCACCTTTTCCACCACACAATGGAAGTATTTTTAGTGTGTTTACTTACATTTCCATATAGGTAGCATCTTTTCCTTGGAAACGCTATCTTTCTTTGCTTTGAATATTTTTAAGACTTCCAGTTTGCTCCTGGAACAAGCTACATTTCTCTTCACTGCCTCCAACTCTCTTGCTAAGGTTCTGAACTAGAATCTGCATGCTTTGGAGCGAGGATTCTTTAACAGCCAGCTCATTCTTTAGAATGCAAACCAAAAGACAATTAAAAGAAGGGACTCAGAAAAAAGATACAGTAATCATCATGAAGCTGACTCCTAGCCCTTCCCTCAGAGTTAGAGCAACATTCAACTCAAAGCTCAGGTTTGGTTTGAATTGGAATGAAATTTGTCAGCACCTTCTGAAGTCGATACTAATACATACAAATGATACTGACAAAAGTAATAAAGAAATATAGATCTACTAACATAAATGAAAATAATCAGTAAAGAATTTGGATTCACGTGAAGAAGTGCACAGGATTTGTGCTTCAGAGAAAGATGCACCGCATAACGCAGCAGAATTTGCTGATTCCTTGAAATCTCTATGGAGATTTTCTATTTCAGCTGCTAATATACCTTCAGTTCTTCATTGGGCACGAGTATTCCATTGGCAACACCACTTGATCCACACGCTGTCTGTAAATCCATGATGTAAGCATCTCTTTCAGCTCACTTCTTCTCTATCTCTGCCAGCGTGGCATCCGTTTCAGCCCCACGACAGCGCTGGGCCTCCAGTTCAACACTCTGAAAACGAAAAGACAGCACTGCTGGTCATGTATACTTCCACTATCTACAGCACAGAAGAACGGTTTAAATGTTTCCTTATTGCCTCTTTTAGGGTACTGAAAAAATTACAATCGCATTTCTGACCTGGTTCAGTTTTAACTGTAATCTTTAATTAATGAGCCTTTCTCTCTGAAATTCTGCAGCATTCACATTCCTGCCGCCTTCCAGTGTCAACAGCCACGTCCACAAAACCCATCACTGCACACAACAGCTACAAACCATAACACGAAATCATCCCTTGAAAGAAAGAGAGGGACGGGGAGCAGGACAGAGAAACGGAGAGAGAAAATAAGCGATGGGGAGCAGGGCAGAGCACTAGGAAGAGGAAAATAAGACAAGGCAGAGGACCGAGGAGCTCAGAGAGAAAGAAGGGTCGAAAGGAAACGCCAGAGAGGTAGAGAAATCAAGAAATACAGGGACGAGGAGCCTTGCAGAGACGGAGCACGAAAATGTAGGGACGGTGAGCGCGAAAGAGGGAGAGAGAGACGGGGGCAGGGGAGGAGATGAAGAAGAAAGGAGAGAAAAAGATGGCAACGGAGCGCAGGGGACACAGACAGAGAGAGAAAAAGGAGAGTGAACAGGAAAAAAGGGACCGAGAAACAAAGAAAGGGTCAGATCTAGACAAAGAGACCAAGAAGGGGGCGAGGGGCGTGTGTGCAGGGAAACCCCAAAACAAACCAGCAAGGGGCTAGAGAACAGAGAGGGAGAGAAAGAGAAGAAAGGGCCATGAAGCAGGACAGAGAAGGAGAGAAAGGCAAAAAGGGAGAGCAAAAAGAGCCGGCTGGACAGGGAGGTACAGCAAGAAACGACCGGACAGCCAGCAGGACACAGAAATAGAGACAGGGAGCCGGCTAGAGAAATTCTGGAGGGAGAAAAAGAGGGAGAGGGAGCAGGACACAAACACAGACAGAAGACGGGAGGTACAGGGAAAGGAAAAGGAAAAAAAAAAAAAAAAAAAAAAATCACAGCAGCGTGGGAGAGAGAAGGATCCAGGGGAGGGCCCGGGACGCAGAAGAGGGGCGACAGGGCCCCGAGGGCCCGCCACTCACCGCAGCTCTCGCTCTCCGCGCTCCCGGGAGACTCTGCCGCTTCAGACGCTTCTCTCTCCTGCTCTCCTCCATTCCTCTTCCCTAACTCCGGTCGCTTGGCTGTCCCCCACCTAAGACAAAACGTCCATGTCTCGCAGCTCTTACGAGACAAGGCTCCCTACGCACGTAGCCGCGCTCGCGCGCTCCACAACCGGACCATGCTGCTGCTGGTGACACATACAGACCCTGCGGGGCACGCTGGCGGCCTGGCCTGCTGCGGGCTACCAAGAGGGAGCCTTCCTCACCCGCACAGGCAGGCTCTCTCCTGCCTGCAGCCCCAGCCAGCTGCCAGCCAGCTGGCCTTCCATTTCTTCTTCTTCTTCTTCAGCCTTCTCGGGACTCTCCAGCTTCAGCCGCGACACCTCCTGCCCGCAGCCACTCAGCGCTCCGCCTCTCCCTTTTCGCCCCCACGCCGCCAGCACAGCGAGGCCCGGCACACGCAGCCCACACAAGCCCGGAGCGGGCGCAGCCAACGGCATCCCCAGGCCACGAACGGACAAACGCGTCCTCAGCGCGGCCCCTGCCACACACAAACAAGCAGCGGCCACCGCCTTCAGGGAGGCCGAGGCACGCTCCAGGGCCAGCGTGCCGCCCGCACCACGGGCCTTGCGGGAGGCCGGGCGCTCCGGGACAGGCTTCAGGGGACGTGCTGCAGCTGGGGGCGGCTGCGCGGGGCGACAGGGGCCGGGGGAGCGCTGCCGACTTGGGGGGGATGCCCGCCTCCTTCCCCCCTTCCCTTCCGTCACCTCCCGCCTCTGGCCCCGGGGCTGCCCGCACCCGGCTCGCCTCCTGCAGCCTGCCGCAGCGGCCGGCTCCAAGCTTCCCGTCCCACCACCCTCGGGCACCCACCACGCACCCCCGCACCCGCCGGAGGGGAGCCCGCGCCTCACCGCTGGCCTCTCTGCTCCCCCGCCGCCCCGACACCCGACAACACACCGCCGCCAGGCTGCTACGCCGCACCGCGCATGCGCCACGAGCCGACGGCGCGCCGGAGGGGACACACCCCGCGCCGAACGCCGGCCTGCAGTACCGCGTGGCGCCCACGCGGCGGCGCCAGCGGGTACGGCGGGTACAGCATCGTTACGGGGGTGCGTCCTCCTGGCTGGTAGAACAACTCTTACAAATGCACGAGAAAGGGAGGTGTAGAGCATAACTACTGTTCTCAGTCTCGGAAAACACCCATCACTGAAATGTTAGTCTCATTTTAGCATCAAAAATTAGAAGTAACTTGCTAATTTCTATGACATCCATACACCGTGGTTTTTTAACGGATGCAAGCAAGCCAAACCACCCTCAGAGGTGAATGAGCACAGGTGATGTGTAGAGGAACAGCACTACTTATCGCCGACAGGACGCGACAGAAGTATTTAAAAGCACTTGCGATGGACAATAGAGGGGCCAGCTTCCTCATATTCATCTTTGATGACCTACATTTGCTGAAAAGTGGACAGAGACGCCAGTATTGAACCCCCAGTCCAGACAGAGTATTTACATTCTGCTGGTGCAATCATCTAGAACAGAAGCACAATCTGTTGGAAATAAAGTGACAAGCAGCTAACACAGTAAACATCTCTTTGGAGGAAACAACTAGGTGAAACGCTTTTCATCATCAAAGCACAACTCCAATGAAGTAAAGCACCGAAGAGGTAGAAAGGCTGCCATATTTTGTCTTCCACCTTGAGTCGACAGAGCTGCTATAACGTTACTATGAACAGACAAATACCGCAGCCCGTGAGAGATCTGCAGATGGCCTACAACACAGCTACCAAAAAATTACAAACGTATACGAAAGAAAAGTAAAGTTTTGAAATATTTATCCAATTTGGTTGTAAATAAAGACCGCTGGGACAACACTGCACAGAACGGTCTCAGTATTTTTCTAATGATAAAGGAATTCTTTTACGTAAAAAGAATCCCAAACCCCAAAACACTGAGATACACTGGCACTGTGTATCTAGCTAAGCACTAGATGTGAAGCTAGAAGACCTCCCGCTGATTCCCGCCTGAGCCACTCAATTGCTCAAATACACTGCATGTACCCCTGCTCCTGCGTGCTCCCGTTTCCACGCCTGCCACTCCACGTCATGCCCGTGCAACATGTCGTCTGCTGCCTGACAAACATGGCCTCTCTATTTCACTACACATTGCCTTGCTCCAAGGCAAAAGGGTCCTTCCAAACAGCTAACAAGCCGCAGACTTTGCACGCTGCTTGGATTTTGGATTTATTCTTTCACCCTTTTCTCTGATAGCCAAGCCTTGAAGCCTACAATATCCCCTGTATCTTCTCAGGTTGGTCATGTTCCCTTTAGTATTTACAGCTCCATCTTCTCTAGGTTCATCCCTACCTATCTTGCTGTTCTGTGGTGTCTTTCAAGGAGCCCCTTTCTCCTTCTTAGCCCTATTTCACTGCGAAGCCCACAGGACTGTCTTCCTTAACTGTTCTTTCACATTTTCTCAGAATGACCTCAGAAACTCCCATGGCTTCAGCAACCATTTCTATTCCAGTACCTCTCCAATCCCTCTCTTCATTCTGCTTTGGCTGTTAGGAGGAAAAGAGGCACGAATTAAGCAGGCTGTCCGAGGGTCTCCTAACATCAGGGCCTGGGATGCAAGACCTGGACATTCCCTTGTGGACATTTGCATTTGACTATAGGATCTAACTTTCCAACAAAAGCTTCTTCTGGAACCGCAGGTGTGCAAAATTACCTGAATCTTCATAGCACTTGGAGCCACAGCGGTAATCTCTTTCTGCATACGATCGCCAATCCCAGGATACATCGTGGTTCCTCCAGAGAGGACGTTATTGGCATAGAGATCCTTACGGATGTCGATATCACATTTCAGAGTACTGTTGTAAGTGGTTACGTGGACACCTGCAGATTCCATCCCTGAGTGGAAAGAAGTTTCAACACATGTGATTTCTCTTTCTTCCCTTCTTTTTCTTACTGTTCAAATGAAAGGGAAGCTCAGTAGTCCAAGAGAATTCCAGGAAAAAAAACCTACGTGATGCTCAGGAGAGCATCTCGTGGTACTGTTCCTTGCTAAAGAAAAGGAACAGACCAGATAAAGTCCAAACTGTGTTCCCAGGACTGTAAGTACTAGACTTTTAAACTAGCTTAACACGCATATTTTGACAAAGATCTGTGATCCAGGAAGTCCCGATTTCCACCGCTACGTTTCTGACACCACTGTTGAACACCAACGCTGATCCTCGATACACTTCTGGCAGCCAAATCCCCCCACCTCCTAACGAGCATTTCTCCTGCTGATGTTCAAATGCAGAATATTTGAACATCGCTCCTGCTGATGTTCAAATGCAGAACTTGGAGCTATATTAATGCTTCAATAGTTTGCTTTCTACACACAAACGCAGCTAGCTTTACCACTTCGTTTAATGGAAATCGTGCCAAACTGCCCGCAGTCATTTGGCTCACTCCTCACGAGTGGAATTTAAATTGAAAGTAGGAAATTTGTGTGAGGGCAGTACAAGTTACCATAGAAAGTGGCAGTCATCCACTGGATAGAATGGGAAATTTGACACTACAGATAAAACTACTGCAAAATCATGTACGATTTCATTTTGTATGATTACATTACAGATTAATATAATCAAACAATAACCTGAAGCAGCATCTAGATATAAAACCCACATAAGCAGCACCGTGCAGTTATACATCAGCCAGTCGAGATAAAAAGCACGATCTTCTGACAGTACTCTAAATCATCACCTTAGAAACTCTACTGCACTTGGAAGAGGCTGAAATCATCTTACGATGCAGGTACCTCTAAACTGACAGGCGCCTTCTCATCCAGCAGCTGTAGCAGCAGTGTTCATCGCTTCTAAAGAGCTGATTAAGTCAATAGAAGCTGCGTGTTTCCATGGACATTTGAGAATCACTACCTCAGTTCCTATAGCTGCAGGTTGTCTATACTTCCTACGAAATTCTTCTTTTCATTCTCTGTCAAGTCCCTAGAAAGAAAAGTCCTGTCTCACCTATGAAGGATGGCTGGAAGAGAGTTTCAGGGCATCAGAACCGCTCATTTCCAATGGTGATGACCTGTCCATCAGGAAGCTCATAGCTCTTTTCAAGAGAGGAGGAGGAAGCAGCAGTTGCCATTTCATTTTCAAAATCCAAAGCCACATAACCAAGCTTCTCCTTGACGTCTCTCACAATCTCCCGTTCCGCTGCAGACAGCCAACAAGATTTTAATCAACATACAGTACAACAGCCAGGACACAGACTTTCTCATGCCCATTTCCCTGAGTTCACAGATTCACAGAATATTAGGGGTTGGAAGGGACCACTGTGGGTCATCTAGTCCAACCCTCCTGCCGAAGCAGGGTCACCTACAGCAGGCTGCACAGGACCGCGTCCAGGCGGCTCTTGAATATCTCCGGAGAAGGAGACTCCACAACCTCCCTGGGCAGCCTGTTCCAGTGCTCCGTCACCCTCAAAGGGAAGAAATTCTTCCTCATGTTCAGACGGAACTTCCTGTGCCTCAGTTTGTGCCCGTTGCCCCTTGCCCTGTCGCTGGGTACCACTGAAAAGAGCTTGGCCCCATCTTCCTGACACCCACCCTGCAGACATTTCTAAGTATATATTAGGTCCCCTCGCAGCCTTCTCTTCCTCAGGCTGAACAAGCCCAGCTCCCCCAGCCTCTCCTCGTGGGAGAGATGTTCCAGTCCCCTCACCATCCTTGTAGCCCTCCGCTGGACTCTTTCCAGTAGCTCCTCATCTTTCTTGAACTGGGGAGCCCAGAACTGGACAGAGTACTCCAGAGGAGGCCTCACTAGGGCAGTGTAGAGGGGAAGGAGAACCTCCCTCAACCTGCTGGCCACGCTCTTCTTGACGCACCCCAGGATCCCATTGGCCTTCTTGGCAGCCAGGGCACACTGCTGGCTCATGGTTAACCTGGCAAACTTGTCACCTCTGATGAAAATACGCTAGCATTTTGGAGGAGGCAGAACACACCTGTACCGCCCTCAATAGCTGCCCTTCTTCATCTACACCAAACGTTACCTGTCTTGAAAGGCTTTGTTACAAGATTCTCAAATAATAATTAACATATCAGGTTGTCTTTCATCTTAAAATCATTAATTCTTTTTTATATTTGTGCAGCTTAACAGACAAAGAACTACGAGTAATGCACTGAACCTGAAGGAGTCTGAGGAAGAGAGCAGTTGTATCATTTAGTGAAAGTAAGGTTTACAAATTATCATAGTAACTCATCAATCAGGAAATACTAAAAAATAACCTTCCTCATAAATATTTATTTCACTGTTCCTTTTGGTGCCTCCATTGAATACTTTTACAATATCAATATATATCAAATTAATAGCTGGTGTTTAGATTGTATATATATAAATAAATGTTAGTTATTACTTAACTTTTATATATTTGCACAGTTTCTTTTCTATAACTGTGTGTGTATATATGCACAGAAAAATAATAATACTACACACACAGTTACAGAAAAGAAACTTGAGGGATGTAAGAAGAGGGACACTTCTGCCAGTAGTAACAAAATCTGTTTCAGGACCTTCTGACAAAGCCCCCCTAACAAACAATCATGAAAATCAGGTTGCCTTTTACTAGGTTTCTAAAACAAATAACAAATAACAAAGCTTACTTCCAAACAAGTTTCTCCCTGAGCTGAACAGAAGCAACAGGTTTCAACTTCAGAGCATAATCTAGCATGTGTACACCCTCTGCCAACAGAATGACGAAGCATAATGCCTTGACATGTTTTTGCTAGCTGCAAATGGGCATTTCTGTCTTACTGGAGGCTACGACTCCAAGAATATCAACAGAGAATAAAACGATTCTCTTCTATCATGAGGTTTTTACACAAACCCAAAAGCTCACCTGAGGAGTCTCCATTCTAACTTGAAGCTGCACTCTGTCTTCCAGATCCTGACAACGCTCTTCTAGAAGAAGAATTGGTTCCTGCAGTTGATTTCCTTCCATTTCCAACTCTTCAACCACACTCCGTAAACCTGCTTCTGTCAAAGAAGAAAAATTATTTCAAGAAAGGCCTGCTAACATTCCTCAAGTCTAGAAATGGTTTCAGCTTTTTATTCACAATTCTCCCCAGTGTTGGGAACAAGCAGACCTCAACCATTTCCAGTGGAAGTGCCCGAGACCCTGCTTTTCCAAAAATTAGATGGCAAAAGTTCCCTTAGCTGCTGAAAAACCAAAATAAAGTTGCACAGCTCAAGAACTCGGAGAATCTGGCAGAAATATTCTCAACAATACTGTGGCTCATGTTACGTTAATCATAAGCTATCGATGTACTTGCAGGATCAGATCTTAAGCACTTGTTAATAAACAATTTAAACCGGTCTGTATCAAAGTTTGCAAGTGAGTCTGTTCCATTTCAACAGCGAGATATATTTGCAGCCTTTACCACTGATATAAAAACATTTGCATTGAAAAATAAGACTTTGATTTTTAAATTAAAAGCATACAGCAATGGAACGCCATTCTGTTTTGTAACATAACTGTTACAGATTGGAAGCACAGTCCCAGGAACAAGACTCGTAACTGAAAAAACACATGGCCTTGCCACACAGGACATTTCACGGGCACCAAGGCTCAACCAACTCCAGTGTGCAGACGTATTTACGTTCTGCTTCTGAACCAAAATTAGGCAGCTCATCCAGCACGCACATGCTTTGAAATGAAAAGGAAGAAAATGCAAGCCAAAAAAATGCAACAAAGATTAGAATACACCACCAGTGGGTTGTTAGTTGAATTTGGAAACAAAAATAGACACAAAATACAGATGCTGTGCATGCTTTCATAAACTGTCTAGTCGCTATCACACCTGCGTTAGGTGAAGTGTACTCTGGCCACCAGTCAGCTTTCATCAGAAAGCTTTGCTTTCCATCAAAGTTGTATTCTTCCTACGCGTAAAAAATGAGAATGAAGTTCAATTTAAAGAAGAAAAGAAGCAAGGGTAAAATACATATCCTGTTATTAAAAGCATAGTTTCAATTCTAAGTCCTAAAGCTCAGCAAGTGATTGAGGTGCCTGAATGTCAGCATATGGGAGCGCTGTGGACACTAGAGCAACCTGCCCAGCTTCTAGCTATTATTTCCAGAGAAGCCAAGCCTCCCACAGGTTTTGTGCGGTATCAGCCAGGACTTTTAAGACACCCCTATGTTTGGATACCTTCATTGGTCCCCTGATTTCTACAGTTAACAGGGTCCTCTGAATTTCAGGGTAAAGGATTGGAGTTCACTAAATTTAAGATTATTCTGCCAGTGGTATGTTCATGTGACAGTGACATCCTAATTCTTACAAAAGATCTTCATTTTCTCGTGTGTCTTACAGCACCACCTACCTAGAAGCAAACCTGAATGAACTGACACCACTTACTAATAAAAGTAAAGCTCCACCAACAGAGAGATTTATCAAGATTGTATCTAAACCAAAAAAATGGCCTTAACACATGAAGAATGCACACAGCTTCAAGCATGTGAATTACTCCAGAGTGAAGCTCGTTATTGTTCAATGTAAAATTAAGTAGACTCCCTACTCAAGGAACAGAGAGGCGTGATGCCATTGGAATTTCTCGTCTTCTGGCTACACACCCGATCATTAAATTTACCAAAGTTTTCACTTATACAACCAATCTAAGTTCTTAAGCCCTTCGTGTATTTAACAAAAACCCCTAGTTTTATTAGCATAGAGGTAAAAATAAATTCTTATCTCTTTTAACCCACCTGAAGCTTGCTGCTGCTCCGATTGCTTTTTCTTCTTGCTTGCTGCAGCCTGCCCATTCCTTGAACTGTGGTCGGTTCCTCCTCCAGCTCCTGTTGCCCTGAGACTATGGCTGCATCAGAGCAGCCAGGAAAGAACCAGTCACCCTCAATCAGTTTTGTGCCACAGGAAGGCAATCACATTTATATCGGACACTACTACATGAAGGGAGACCAGGGACAGGCTGAAGTCCCTATCAATGACTGACAGGAACAAGATTAAAGAAGCAATCCATTGCGTTCACCTTGTGATTTCCCTCCAACATTACTACGTAGAACATCAGAATAAAGTCTGCAGATCTCGCTAAGAAGCAGCAAACTGAAGTCTAACTTTACTTCTTCATCAGCTCTAAAGGAAGACTTTATACAGGAGACTGGAAAGGGTGAGGTTATGCTGATACTCAAAAAAAAGCCAAACATTTCAAATGCCAAACTAGATCTCATTTCAGTTTACCAGGTTGAAATATACCTGATTTGTACGACAAAGGCATCCATCAGCTGAGACAACTGTGGTTTTTACAATCTGAACAATCACGTTAGTTTTTACGGAAATGCCATACGTCCCTTTCAGCTTTAATTTTAGTATGAGCTACAAAGCCGGATCATTTGAGGAAGTCACAAGCATCTGTTACACTGCAAACCGGCATCAAACCATCTTATCGTAGATTAATCATACCATTCTTCTTAAGACAAAGATAAGAATCACTTTGAAATAAATACACTGAGTAAATTCAGAATACGAAAGCTTAGGTAGGCATTCTGTTCATTGTTAGAAATGATTTTTCATTTAAAGTACATTCCCATCTGTTTTGTGATAGGACAAAACACGTTTGGGGTAACAGATGAAGAAATAGACGGCTCATGCAAAGCAGACAGGACAGAACAGCCAGCGAAAAGACACGACAGTAAAGGTGGCTCCATACTAACTGAAAATTACATTAATCAGATGGTTACAAATTTAGCTTTCAATTTAACCACATCACTCCACGGTTGTTCTCACAGCATGCAAAATGCAGGGAACTTATGTCGATGCATCTGTGAGGTAAACACCAGAAACTATGAGGAGATTCAGCCCTGCTGGAAATAGTCAGCTTTCATCCCAGCTGTCCAAGGATTACTTCTACCACGAATTTCATCAACACACAATTCTCTAACACCTACTAGACTTAAGTTCTTCCTGTGATATTTCAAAATTGCATACTTCACATGTTGTCACAAAAGACTAGAGGAAAAAAGTCAAAGAAAAAAAATTAATGACCCTCTTAAAATGAGGACTGCTAAATTGGATTCTACTTCTGGTTTTAATTACACTTTGGCTTTTGGCACTGTCACATTATCTGCATTCATTTTACACACCTTTGTTTCTTTTCAAGTATAGATTCTACAGGGATTTTTTTTTTTTTTTATAAATTACACAAACTTCTTCAAAGACACAAAAATAAAAGAAAATTGCCGCTGTCACATGAAAAATGAAAATCTAGAAATCAGAGCTTTAGAATGATTTGGAACATTCAGGCAAGTGTTAAAACACTTTCAGTTAAATTATGCATTGCTTTACCAACAATTAGTAAGTAAATACATCTTCTGATATGGGAAACTCTCTTCTCACTGGCTGACCAGATGGCACTGTGGGGTAGGAGTGGAGGGGGAAGGGACGCTGAGTGCTCATCAGGTGTAACGGCAGGAAAAAAGAAACAGAAAGGTCATGCTGATCCCAAGGGGAAAAACCGCAAAATTAAACACGGCCTGACGCAGATGAAATTTCACAACTGTTATTAATATTGCATGTGGATCTGTAGTTACCGCAGATGAGGTCATCGGCAGTTTTAATGAAGGGAATACTATTCTCTTTCAATTCCAAAGCATCACGTGCGCAAATCACTCAAAAGGAAGCGACGTGATCCTCAAAACATTTCTGTGCTTACGTACTGAACTTCCACATTCATCATGTAAATGCAAAATAATTCAATCGCAGATTAAAAAGAGAAGACTCAAATTAACTCACTCGATTAATTATGGAGGTAGGTTGTGCACATGAAAATTGGCCATTCATCCCCACACGCTTCACTAACAGGACAAAAATTACAGTACTAGGTTGCATCTGATACTAGATTGCATGGAAAAAAGCAGTACAAGCTATCTGAAACTTCACCAGACTTTTCTAAGTTTGAACAGAAGCTGCTTTGCTTTCTTATCGCCCGTTTCATTCATAATTTAGGAAACTACAAAATCTGAGGTTACTTGAAATCTTGTTTTATGTAAGTGATTTAATAGTCTTAACCAGCTCCAAACCATTGCCAGTTAATGTTACCCAGCTGACTTGTAGAAGCAGCACTTACCAACAGATTACTAGATATGCTAAGAAAGGTTTCGCAGTGATTCTATTTCAAAGAGAAACTGACTCAGGTACATTCTGCTAAAGTACCCCCTTCAGTCATCAAATTCAAACCAACATTTTTGTTTCCCCACACCTTCACTGGTTGTTCTAGGCAGGCAGCTTTCATTTTTCGTGATGAACTTTTTATCATTGATCTTTCATACGCAGACAACAAGCTTCCAAAGTAAATTCAAGCAGTCTCACAGAGCAGCAACTCAGATTGCAAACAGAATAGCACGTCTACTCATAACAAGGACACAAAAAAAGATGAATGTATGAAAAACAGATTCAAGCAAATAGGAAAAAGAAGAAATTGCACATTTAAGCAATTTCACTAACTACAAATCTTACGACTACAGAAATGAGTCATGGTGGTGTGCTGCCAATTCAATCTGAAGGACAGCAGACACACACACATAGATGTACATCTACAAATACGATAACTGTATCGTAAATAAATCCATTCACCTTCTGTCTCCTCCTCAGTCTGAGCCATTCTCAAGACCACAGCAGATTTCTCTGACTTGATCGCGGGACTCCTCTGACTCTGGCACATTCTCCTGCCATTCCAAGAGCTGATTCTGCAGTTCATCCACACTACCTGATTCACTGGCCTAACAAGAGAAATTGCATAGGAAAACATATTTACCAAATCCCATTGCAAATGTAAATAAAAAGTAGTAACATCCAGCAACCATAACAGCTAAATGTGACCAACGCTTCCAATGTGCCTTTGTCAGCTATCTTACAATTTTTGTAAACAGATATAATTTTTGCACTCTCACTAACGATATTTTGAATAAATTCACATAAACTCCTACCCAGGTTTATATCTGAGCTATGACACTGTGCTCACCAAAATGGCTTTTACAGGCTCTATTGTTTGTCTTTTTCTTTCTTTACTGTATCTAAACTAATTCCCTGTGTGCTACTGAAGAGATGTGGTCACATTCAGGATCAAAAGTAGCATTTTTGTTACAGATAACATCAAATTATGTACAACACTGTTCATCTCAGTATGTCCCACATGGCAAAACGCAAACGCTGAGAGGTCAGGCACACTGCATTAAAATCTGAGATTTAGCTTCCAAGAGAGCTGGAAGAGCTTGGTAACGTCAAGGAACCGATAACATCAAGGAATGGCTCCCCACTGCCACTTTTTTTTTTTTTTTTTTAAAGTATTATTTAACAAAACTGTTGTTGTTTGTCTTGGCCTGTTATTCAGCTGCTAACACCCAGAAACATTTCCCATTAAGTGCTCGAAACTTCAGCTATTTTTCAGTCAGGAAGAAAACCATAGTGTTTTTCCATGCTCTCATGCCAAGAAGTGTGCCAGACAGCTCACAGCACAAGTGAAAGTGATCTGCCAAGCAGTCATTTGTGCCCTGAATGATTCCAGTAATCCAAAAATGCTACCAGCACATGTTTGCACCTTCAAACATAGTGCTACAAGAAAGAGGCGTCTGGCGGTTCTTCAGCTAGAATTCTGCACAACTCCTTTCACTGTCACACACAAGTTCCTCCGTGCCCAAACACCAGCCGCATCCTCAAACTCCTTCCTTGCATAAAACTTTCAGCTTCAATTATCGTCAGCACAAACCACCTACTGCTTCATTACTCTCATTTTGTCTGATCACCATATAGATCTTTACTCAACGATCACCCAAAATTAAAAATGGCATTTCTTAACTATTGAGATAAAAACACCACAGCCAAGACACCACCTTCTCCACCACACAATGGAAGTATTTTTAGTGTGTTTACTTACATTTTCCATATAGGTAGCATCTTTTCCTTGGAAATGCTATCTTTCTTTGCTTTGAATATTTTTAAGACTTTCAGTTTGCTCCTGGAACAAGCTACATTTCTCTCCACTGCCTCCAACTCTCTTGGTAAGGTTCTGAACTAGAATCTGCATGCTTTGGAGCGAGGATTCTTTAACAGCCAGCTCATTCTTTAGAATGCAAACCAAAAGACAATTAAAAGAAGGGACCCAGAAAAAAGATACAGTAATCATCATGAAGCTGACTCCTAGCCCTTCCCTCAGAGTTAGAGCAACATTCAACTCAAAGCTCAGGTTTGGTTTGAATTGGAATGAAATTTGTCAGCACCTTCTGAAGTCGATACTAATACATACAAATGATACTGACAAAAGTAATAAAGAAGTATAGATCTACTAACATAAATGAAAATAATCAGTAAAGATTTTGGATTCACGTGAATAAGTGCACAGGATTTGTGCTTCAGAGAAAGATGCACCGCATAACGCAGCAGAATTTGCTGATTCCTTGAAATCTCTATGGAGATTTTCTATTTCAGCTGCTAATATACCTTCAGTTCTTCATTGGGCACGAGTATTCCATTGGCAACACCACTTGATCCACACGCTGTCTGTAAATCCATGATGTAAGCATCTCTTTCAGCTCACTTCTTCTCTATCTCTGCCAGCGTGGCATCCGTTTCAGCCCCACGACAGCGCTGGGCCTCCAGTTCAACACTCTGAAAACAAAAAGACAGCACTGCTGATCATGTATACTTCCACCATCTACAGCACAGAAGAACGGTTTAATTGTTTCCTTATTGCCTCTTTTAGGGTACTGAAAAAATTACAATCGGATTTCTGACCTGCTTCAGTTTTAACTGTAATCTTTAATTACTGAGCCTTTCTCTCTGAAATTCTGCAGCATTGACATTCCTGCCACCTGCCAGTGTCCACAGCCACGTCCACAAAACCCATCACTGCACACAACAGCTACAAACCATAACACGAAATCATCCCTTGACTACATTTCTTCCTGCTAGGCCTTCTTTTTGCAACAGGAAAAAACCAAGAAAAACAGCATTTTGGTTCAAAACACAAGATTTAGATATGACATTAACCCACAAAGCTCATATTCGTGCATCCTATTCCATTCATTTTGAAACAGCTACAGAAGCATGCTTGAGAATTCACTGCTCCCTGAAGACACGACAGAGCTCTCACTGTGTTTGCAGCATACAAACTTCTTCGTCTACTCAACAGAAAACTCTCAGAATATCTATTTAGTAATGCAACATATAATTAAGTATATAAAAATATTTAAATAAATTTATTTAAACACAATCCTACACCATAAATGTAAAAAACCATGCACTTGGCATCATATAAAATAGTACCTTTTTTTGTAGCTCTTCATTTTTTTGTTTGATCTGGGATTCCAATTCTTCTGTTGCTCTTCTCAGTACTAATATTTTTGCCCGATTTAATGCAGCTTTTTTCTGGTCACCATATTTTGACGCCTGTAAAAAGGGAGTTTTGCATTCCATAAATGCCTGACTTCTGCAGCTCTACCTATTCAGATAATACTGTCGAGAAAAAGTGGGCTTTACTCATGGTTTGTGTTTCAGTTTTCTTACCTGTTATGTATTCCACATAGAAGCTAGGCAAAGCAGGCACAGAACTTGTACAAAGCTTGTAAAAATCTGCGTATTTAAATTATTAATGATAATTATTGGTGCAAAGTGGACTGGCATGCGCAATAATGACATTCCTTTCCTCCGGCAATTGTAACCCCTATAATCTGGCAAGTGTAGTCCATAGAACTCAGGGGTAGAAAAAGCACTATTGGGGGGAAAAAGTGTAAACTAAACTGTTCCTAGGCACGTTTCCAGTTAGAATTTCAGTAGGTGTAACTACTGGGTTACAGAAATTATTTGCCACTACAAAAGAAGTCAAGTGCAATCGCTAATACATTGTGTTAGCAAAATAGATCAGATGCATAAACACTGCATGTCTTTGAGGACACCTAGGGGCTTCAACAAACCGATCAGTTTCTCTTCCCTTTCAGCATAGCTTTCACAAACAAATGCCATAGAAATATTAAAGCCTCGCTAAAGTTATTTTAGAAGCTGTATGAAGTCAAAGTATGCTATTTGGAAGAAATCAAAGTCTACTCACAACACTGCGCTACTATAAACAGATCTGAGACTCTTTTTCAACAGTAAAACACTGGTCACTTCAATGAGACATTCCTACACTTAATTTACATTTCGCCACCAAGGACATTTTCATATTTCCATTTCTTATCTTGGACATTAAATTAACAAGTTGTTTTTTGTTTTTGTTTCTCGTCAAAAACTTCTCTTCCTGATTCACATCTGCTCAAAGTTTGAGCTGCTAAGAAGATGAAGATCAGCAAGGACTTTTTTTTTTTTTACTAAAATAATTTGAAAGGAATGTACAATTTTCTAAACTGCTATAGAAAGAGAAGAGTGAAATAGAAATACACAGATGGACTGACAGCACCCACACAGTCTACCCTGATCGTAATCTGACGCAGCTCAAAATTTAAACTTCAGTTCTACATTGGAGTCCAGCATGCAAAACTGCCTACAGACTTACAGAACTTCTGTCTGCTTTAAAATACAAGGACGCTTACCTTTTTTTGTTCTGTTCTTGCCTCTAAGCCTCCTGATTCTGCTAACTGTTTCTTAAGCTCTTCCAGTTGTGAGGTTAATGATGCAACTTCGGCTTTATTTTGCAGCTTGAGCTTGGAGAGCTTGGCACCAGCAGATTCCTTTTCCTCCTACAAACATCAGGAAGGACTGAATTAGCTACATGAACAACTGCATGAGGAGTGCATCCTTCAGTTCCTCCATTAAAAAAAAAAAAAAAAAAGAGAGAAATCTGAAGTGATTACCCAAAAAATCTTTCCCCTGAAGAGACATTATCATGTCACATGCAACAGGTCTGCACACATGAAACAACCTTCCTTTCATTATTTCTGCTTTCTGCACGTGGTGGTTATTATTATTGCATGGAATCCAGAGCATTACGATGTTAGAAATTTTTCCATTTTTTGATAGCAATACAATTTCAGGGCTTGACTTTTTAACAACAAGACTTAATTTTTCTTTCTTTAGATGCAAAAACAAAGACGTCTTCATACTACTATAAATGTGTATTTCATTTTGTTTAGAGAGACAGCTATGAGTTTTACAAAATCATATATTCTAACACCTGGCTGTTAGTGTCCACAGAAGACATTTTTTACAAAGCATAAAAATAGTCTCTTGCAGAAACAGACCAACCTTAGGACTGTTTAAAAAACAACAGCGTAAAGAATAACAAACCCTCAAGTCTTCAGGATATTGGATATACATTCTTTCTAGTTCCTTCCTTCCTAATGCCAGTAAAAGCAGAGGATAATATATAGTAGCATTAATAATAAGATCATTATACAACCAAAAGACATTTTTTAGTGGAAGGAGAAATACAAAATCATCTACAGAAATTAATTTTGAGGTAAACTGACATCTCACTAAGTGTCCAGTAATGATTTGGGTGGTGGTTTTCCCCGTATTTAGCCAAAACTGACCGTGCACCCCTAGTTCTCGGAAAGTCCGTCTGTCCCTCGCAGTTATTAAGTGCATCTGCTCATGCAAGGAACACATGTTGCTTTTGTAATACCCAAACCCAGTTACAGTTTTGGAACAGAATACACAGCGGCAAAAAGTAGTAACATCCAGGAACCATAACAGCTAAATGTGACCAATGCTTCTTGTATTCCTAGAGTTGCTGTAACCACATATAATCCTGTATCTACAAAAACAGCTCATGATAAACAGGACTGATCAGGTTTTTTTAAACAGTCTTTTTGACACGAATGCACGCACAGTACCTTTAACTGAAGATCTTTATTTCGAAGCTCAGCATCCTTCTCCCTGAGCAGCTCCTTTAGCTGTGCAGCCAGCTGCTCAGTACTGGTCAGCTGTTCGGTCAAATCTGTCACGGACGTGCTTCTTGCATCTCGCAAGCCTGCAGCCTGCAGACATTGAGTATACTTTGAACAAACAAAATGGTGCAGACAATACTGCTTTTGCAAAAAGGCTTCGGCTGGGATTTTTTTCAAACACCCTCAGCAAATCTTATTAGAGTGCAATAATAAAACTTACATATACTGTATGTACCCATACCAGGCCATGTTTAGCAAGTTTGATAGACACATGAAATTATAAATCTTTGAAACTGGGTTAGGAATATTAGTTTGAAATATAGCAAAGCCATCAAAGCATCCTAGTACAGATAAAATGCCAGACCTGGCACCCCAGACCGGCTATAACGTGGCTGTTCCAGCAGAGTCCCCAATGCCTATCTGAGAGGCTGCAACGTCCTTTTTCTACATTGTTGAACTGAAGCAGCAGCACTCAAAGGCTATAATCAAGAGTTCACGCTAGAACTTGATTGAGTATTGCTTTTGCAATCAGTAGAAATACAGCATAAGGAAAGGCACATTACTAGCCAAACACTCTCTTTGGGAAAAAATGAAAGCCTCACTTTTAGGGGTTACTCCGGTCTCTTAACTGGAAAAGCTGATATCTCTCGACAGCAAAAAGTCTTCCCTGCATGGCGAGTTCCCAGAATGAATCCAGACAAACTATGGATGAGAGTTGACAGTTCTGTATTTTACGGACTTGACCTCTCCGTTCAGTTAATTTCCTAACGGAAATTAATGTTTATTCGCACAGCTATCGTTGCATTATTAGCACATGTCAAAGCTTCCCAGAGAACTGCCTGAGTATGTTACACAAAATCATCTTATGTGCGCATGCAGACAGCTTTTTCAGCTTGTATTTGACCTGATGAGCTTAGCTGTGCATAGATGCTATTTCATACTTTCGGTTTCTGGTCCTTGGCATCCAGTTCTCTTTGCAAGACATCTATCACTCGTGTCCTTCCCGACATGACTTCTTCCTTTTCAGGGGGCTTCTCTTTCAAGGCCTTTGGTAGCTAGCAAAAAAACCAAACAAGCAAGCAATCAGTAAAGGAGTTCAGACTTTCAGAAGAGAAAGAAAAAGACTTATCTTTATTTTCCCAACCAGGCGTCTGAACTGTGCCGCAGAGGTTAGTAATTACATGATTCCAAATTGCCGTGTCTAACCAAAGTAAAGCAAGCAAACTGAGTTTCCAAAGCAGCCTACCTGTTCTAGGTCAGCACTTGCATCAGATTTGGCAGCTAATTTAAAGAGCTCCTGCTCATGCTTTTCTCTCTGTGCTTCCAGTTCCTTTTCCTAGATAACATTTTGAAAGACACCTACCGAAAAACACATAGAAAGTAAATATGAAACCAGTCTACAAAGGTATAGTAGAAGTACACTGAACTGTCTAAGTAATGGTACAGCAAGATAATCTACGCTATCTCACGTCTGAATTTTGCTGCCGCTTAACTGTAAATACCCTAATCAGTCAGTGATTGCTGATGTCAGCGGTGCATGCGGATAAACCTCCAACTTCCAGAAAATTTGTCTCAATTCCACAATAACAAACTTTCAAGGAGAAGCATCATACCTTTCATTTTTGTTTAATATCACAGATCTTCACCTTTCTTTTTTGGATGCCAGTGTTCTGAGACTTCTAATTTCTAAAAGATTGCACTGATCGTGTTCATTTCTAGGAAGTTTCTATCAATTAAGGCCAAATGGCAGCTTTGACACGTAGCTGCCTCCTCCACAAAAACCTCTATTCTACCTCCAATGTGCCTTTGTCAGTTATCTTACAATTTTTATAAGAACCAGATATAATTTTTGGACTCTCACTAATGATATTTTGAATAAACTCACATAAACTCTTACCCAGAGCAACCAAATCAGAACACCTTGCCACCTCAAACTTCAAACGTAGCCTAAATGGTCCCTGCTGAGTGCCTCCAGAAGCCCCATTCCAAAAGCGCAAACGTCTCCAGATGGCTCGCACCCAGAAGGGGGTAGCCTGAAAAGCTGTTGCTCAGCCTCATCTGCCCATGGCACTGCTCGCACAGAGGCACAGAGACTGGGGCTGCTTGCTTGCCTTGCCACCTCAAACCTCAAGCATAGACCAGAGGTCCCTTATGGGCACCTCCTGCAGCCTGGCTCTGAAAGTGTGATAGTCTCTGCATAGCTCGCAGCCAGAAGGGGCTAGCCTGGAAAGCTGTTGCTCAGCCTCATCTGCCCATGGCACTGCTCGCATAGGCACACAGAAACTGGGGCTGCTTGCTTGCCTTGCCACCTCAAACTTCAGACATATCATTTGATCTGTGCCGGATTGCTGCCACATTCATATCCCAAAAGGCTAAATCTCTCCGGATTGCTCCCAAAGAGACAAGCCTAGATGGAAAAGTGTTTGCTCTCAGTTATCTGCAGATGGCACTGCTTGCACAGGTTTACAGTCTATAGCTCAGCACTTGCCTTGCCACCTCAGTCTCCAAACATAGCACCTGGGTCTCAACCAGACCGCTGCCGCAGCCCTGCCCTGCAACTGCAAACATTTCCACATAGCTCCTACACAGGAGGGGCTAGCCTTGAAAGTCACTGCTCACCCTCATCTGCCTATGACACTGCTTGAACATCTCCAGAGAAACTGCGGCTTCACGCTTTACCTTACCACCAGAGTCCAAACACAGCATCTGGGTCTCTGCTGTACGCCTTCCAGAGCCTGTCTCCCAACACACAAATCTGTCCAGGGAGCTCCAAGAAAGCACATGCCTGTGCTTAAATCTGTTGCTGGCCCTCGTCTTTCCTCCCCACCCTTTTCACAGGCCCCGCCAGCACTTGTCTTGCCAGCTGCCACAACTTACAGCAGAGCAGCAGTACACCAGCTCACAGGTGCTCTCTATCAGCCCCCTCCATTCCCACTACAGGAAGACAAAAAGCCATGACAGGGGAGAGAGAGGGACTTAGAAATATGGTAACAATATAGCTTTACTAATTATATTAAGAAGAAGAAAAAGAAGGCAAATTATGCAATAAATACTTATATCCCAGAGGTGGTTGCTGCTGGCACCAGCAAAGCCTCAGCAGCTGCCAAGCAGGCACCAGAAAGTCCTGGATTGGACTCCACAGTAGACAGGAACTGTAGTTAGGAATGCACAGAGCAGAATGTTGATCACGAATGCACACATTTGAATCTGGATCAGGATTGCCTGCAGAACAAAGAACAGGTCATCTTCAGAAAGTGGCCATGCAAAAACAGAGCGTGAACCTCGTGATCCCTCAGCTCCAAACTCAGGATGCCAGGGATGGTATGGAATAGAGAGTTGCTGGACTCGTAATTACAAACATGGGCACTTTCTTTTACTAACAATAGCTCAGCCCTGTCTCAGGCTCACAAAGTCTGAGTCTCTGCACTTGTGTTGCCACCTCAAAGTTCAAACATAGCTTGTGGGTCTCTACTGCACTCCTCCCGCAGCCCTGCCCTGAAAGTGCAAAATATTTCAAGGTATCTCCCACACAGAGGGGGCTAGCATGGAAAGCTGTTGCTCAGCCTCATACGCCCATGGCCCTTCTTGCACAGGTGCACAAGGACTGGGGCTGCGTGCTTGCCTTGCCCCCTCAAACTTCAAACATAGCCCCTGGGTCTCTGCCAGACGTCTGACTCAGCCCTGCTCCAAAAGTGCGAACGTCTCCGGATAGCTCCCACCCAGAAGGGGCTAGCCTGGATAGCTATTGCTCAGCCTCATCTGTGCATTGCACTGCTTGCAGACATTTACAGTCTCTACGGCTCAGCACTTGCCTTGCGGTATCAAAATTCAAACATAGCATCTGGATCCCTGCGGACGCCTGCCACAGCCCTGCCCCCAGAGTGCAAACGTACAGCCTCATCTGCACATGGCACTGCTAGCTGAGGTCCAGAGAAAGCGGGGCTCCGCGCTGGCCTCGCCACCTCAAATGTAGAGGAAGGGGACAAAAGCAGATTGCTGTAATAAACAGAAGGGAAAAATGCTGAAGTAAACAGAACTGGTGGATGTGCTGAAGGAGCCGAGTACATGATAAGGAGTTAAAAAGCAGTCAGCTACAAAGGAGCAAAAGCTCCATCAAAAGATTTTACAGAGAATTTTGAAAGAACAAAGCCTTGCAGCTTAAAATCCCTGAGGACATCATTACTTGGGAAACAGTGCATACAGCTCTGAATGCTCTAAATACCGCAGAAGCTATCTTACAAGTGGCTGCTGTCCCTCCTCCATTATCTCCAAAGCAGGAACAGACCGAGCCGCAGTCTTTTGAAATATTTCACCCTACACAAGATGAAATTCCTAACCCAACATGAGAAATGCGGGAGGTAAATCTGCCAGAACCTGATGATCCTTTTAATCCAGAGAAACGGGAAGTGGGGTGCAAAATCCGGCATCCCAAAAATGCACAACAGGGTCCCTCTACAGCAATTGGTGTACCCGACCTGGGATCAAAGCATAGTGAGTTCCAGCGTAAAGCCGTGCAACCCCTCTGACGCAGCACAGCCCGCAGCGCCGGGCTGGGTCTGGCCGCAGCACCAGCGGTCATCGCACCGGATGGGTCAGCGAACCGGACGCTGCCGGGTCCCGCCTGCCGCACGCCGCCCCTTCCCGCTGGCGGGCTCCCCTTGCTCGGCAACCAGCGGCGCGGCGCGGCAGGAACCGTCTGCCTCACATTCAAGGCCCTGCTTGGAGAAAGTGTGTACAGTTCAATTACTGCAGCAGAATTCCTTGCAGACAAACAGCTGGACTTTATTACCTTTCCATGGTTCAGGTGACCTTTCTAAATGATGTCGTTCACTCCTTGTTGAAAGGTGAAAATATTGGCATCACAACTGAAGAGTTGTCCCCTCTATTTACCTTGTTAAAAGGGAACTCAGATTTGTTATTCTCCCAAAGATTGATGCCAAAAGCAAAAACTGTCTTACAAAAAGTTTCAGATAAAATTGCAACTGCCTTTAGCTTGATGCCGTGAAAACCCGGAGTTGAGGACTCAATAGTCGGAAGGCTATGAAGTAGGTATTCTTTATTACGGCTCCAGGCACACGGGGGATCTCTCCTCCAAACGTGTGCGCAGAAGAGACACAGTTACTAGGTATTTATGCTATTTCAACATACATATTAATTACGTTGCCAAGAAATACTTATCATAGTAATGGTTTTTCTGAGAACTCATTGGTAGGTGTTAATGTCCTTCGATGAGAAATCATTAGTAGGTGTTACTGTCCTTCCATCCTTGGGGGTCTTGAGACCATCTTGCAGCCTCCTTATCTCTGTAGTTTGGATAGCTGTTCTCCCAAGGCCTAAAGGGACTAGTCAGGAGTCTCTTACCTTACAACCCTCCCAATTATTCACAAAGAACCAAGACTTGTTTTGGTTGTGCAATGATTCTGACAACCTGAAGTGATAACATCCCCTACATGTTACATTTGTTACATTCACAGTTATCAATCCCTACTTTTCTTTTGAGGATTTGTAGCTAGAAAGCTATGAATCCTCATTATTGAATTTTGTAGGTATTATTTTCAAATTTTTTCATTCTTTCATGCCAAGCTGCAAGACTGTTCTTTCAAAATTCTCTGTAAAATCTTTCGATGGAACTTTTGCTCCTTTGTAGCTGACTGTCCCATCCTTCAGCGAGCCGGGGGTGGGGGGGAGACGGGGTTGCTGGTTCCAACCCCCCTGCCATGAGCAGGGACATCTTCCACTAGACCAGGTTGCTCAGAGCTCCATCCAACCTGGCCTTCAACACTTCCAGGGAGGGGGCAGCCACAGCTTCTCTGGCCAATCTTTTTCAGTGTTTCACCACCCTCATGGTGAAGAATTTCTTCCTAATATCTAATCTAAACCTGCCCTCTTTTAGTTTAGAGCCATTCCCCCTTGTCCTGTCACTACACCCCCTTGTGAAAAGCCCCTCTCCATCCTTCCTGTCGGCCCCTTCAGATACTGCAAGGCTGCTAGAAGGTCACCCCGGAGCCTTCTCTTCTCCAGGCTGAACAGCCCCAACTTCCTCAGCCTGTTCTCGTAGGAGAGGTGCTTCAGCCCTCTGATCATCTTTGTGGCCCTCTTCTGGACCTGCTCCAACAACATCCATGTCCTTCTTATGTTGGGGGCTCCAGAGCTGGACGTAGTACTCCAGGTGGGGACTCACTAGAGCAGAGTAAAGGGGCAGAATCACCTCCCTTGACCTGCTGGCCACGCTTCTCTTGATGCACCCCAGGATGCCATTGGCCTGCTTGGCAACCAGGGCACACTGCTGGCTCATGGTTAACCTGTCATCCACCAGGACACCCAGGTCCCTCTCCACAGAGCTGCTCTCCAGCAGGTCAGCCCCAAGCCTGTACTGGTGCATGGGATTGTTCCTCCCCAGGTGCAGGACCCTGCACTTGCCCTTGTTGAATTTCATCAGGTTCCTCTCTGCCCAACTCTCCAGCCTGTCCAGGTCTCGCTGAATGGCAGCACAGCCTGCCGGTGCATCCACCACTCCTCCCAGTTTTGTGTCATCAGCAAAATATTTCAAGGTATTTGCTGAGGGTACACTCTTTAATTCTTCATCCAGGTCATTGATGAATAAGCTGAATAAGACTAGGCCAAGAACTGATCCCTGAGGAATATTACTAGCTACAGGCCTTCAATTGGACTCTGCGCTGCTGATGACAACCCTCTGAGCTCTGCCATTCAGCCAGTTCTCAATCTACCTCACCAGCCACTCATCCAGCCCACACTTCCTGAGCTTGCCTAGGAGGATGTTATGGGAGACAGTGTCAAAAGCCTTGCTGAAGTCAAAGTAGACAACATCCACTGCTCTCCCCTCATCTACCCAGCCAGTCATGCCATCCTAGAAAGCTGTCAGATTGGTCAGGCATGATTTCCCCTTGTTGACTATTCCTGATAATCTTATTTTCCTCCACTTGCTAAATGATGACCTCCAGAAAGAGCTGCTCCATCATCTTTCCAGGAATGGAGGTGAGGCTGACCGGCCTGTAGTTCCCTGGGTCCTCCTTCTTGCCCTTTTTGAAGATTGGAGTGACACTGGCTTTTCTCCAGTCCTCGGGCACCTCTCCTGTCCTCCAGGACCTTTCAAAGATGATGGAGAGTGGCTCAGCAATGACATCTGCCAGCTCCCTCAGCACTTGTGGGTGCGTTCCAACGGGGCCCATGGATTTGTGGGTGTCCAGGTTGCTTAAGTGATCCCTCACACAGTCCTCCTCGACCAAGGGAAAGTCATCCTTTCTGCAGGCTTCCTCTCTTACCTCCCGGACCTGAGATTTCTGAGGGTTTGCCTTTTCTGTACTGGGCACTAATATGTGTCTGGAAGAGACCCATATGTTGTGTTTGGACTTTGAGGTGGCAAGGCAAGCACAGAGCCTCAGTCTTTGTGGGCCTGTGCAAGTGGTGCCATGGTCAGATGAGACCAAGCAAGAGCTTTCAAGGCTAGCCCCTTCTGTGTGGGAGCTATCCGGAGACGTTTCAACTTTCTGAGCAGCGCTTTGGCAGGTGTCCAGGATAGACCCAGATGCTATGTTTGAACTTTGAGGTGGCAAGGAAAGCATGGAACCTCAGCCTGTGCAAGGAGTGCTACATTCAGATGAGGGCAAGAAAGAGCTTTCCAGGCTAGGAGCTAGCTCAATACTTTTGCATTTAGGGAAGTGGGCTTCGATAGGCTTCTGGGAGAGATCCAGATCACATGTTTGAAGTTTGAGGTGGCAAGGCAAGTGCAGAGATTCGCTCTCTGTGGGACTGTGCAAGAAGTGCCATGGGCAGATGAGGCTGAGCAACAGCTTTGCAAGATGAGGGCCAGCAAGAGCTTTCAAGGCTAGCGCCTTCTGTGCAGGACATCTCTCAAGATGTTTGGTCTTCTAGACCTGGTCTTAGCCTGGTGTCCAGGAGAGACTCGGGTCATACGTTGGAACTGTTAGGTGGCAAGGTAAGCAATTTTGGAGCTGGGCTCAGGCAGGCGTCCGGGAGAGACACAGGTCATATACTGGACCTCTTGGGTTCCAAGTCAAACACTTTGATAGCTGGGCTCAGGTAGGTGATTATGAGACACCACGATCATGTGTTGGGCCTTTTAACTAGCAACTCAGGTTATTTTATTGCTCAGCTCCAGTAACCATCCAGTAGAGCTACAGAGCCTATGTTTTAACTTTGAGGTGGCAATGCAAGCAGTTTTGGAGCTGGGCTCAGGCGGGCATCTGCAGGAGACCCAGATCACATGTTGGATGTTTTAGGTGGCAAGGCAACAAATTTTGGGGATGGGCTCAGTCAGGTCTCGAGAGAAACCCAGAGTCTATGTTTGAACTTTGAGGTGGCAAGGCAAGGACAAATCTCCAGTCTTTGTGGACCTGTGAAAGCAGTGCCAAGGGCAGATGAAGCTGACAACCAGCTTTCAATGCCTGCACCTTCTGTGCGCGATGTGTCTGTGGCCATTTTCAGATTTGGAGCTGGGGTCCTGCAGACATCTGGGAGACAACCTGATCGCCTCTGGCAGCTTTTAAGTAGCAAATCATGGAACTTCAGATCTGGTCTCAAGACACCATCTGCAGAGACACTGATCATATTTTGGAACTTATTTGGTGGAAGGCATGCAATTTTCGAGATGGGCTCCGGCAATCATCTGGGTGAGACCCAGTTCATACTTTTGAACTTTTAGGTGGCAAAACAAGTGCAGAATCCCGGTCTTTGTGGATCTATGAAATGGGAGGGGAAGGGAGGGTGAGAGGGGAGTTCTAGGGAAGATGAGTTCTGGCTACAGGTTTAAGTTCTAGCATGTTCCTTGAGGCAGCAACTGCTAGAAGTCTGCAATTTTGGCTCCTGGCTGGTCCCCAGCATACAAAATCCACTTTCCAAGAATTGGACAGTTCAAAATTGCCTGTGCAAGGGCCCAAGCCTGCAACCACTGGTCCTGTTCAGCTGCAGTGTTGGTCTCTTGGTGGTGGGACAGCAAAGGCATTTAATGCCAGTGCTGGCGATTCAAGCACTTTTTAAACACCCCAAGAGATTTATGTGCAAGGCTAAAGGCTTAGTTTCCCCTTGCCGTTAGCAGTGAATTTGTTCACTCTCTTATTTGCAGGCAACTGTTTAAAATGAAAGATGACAGTCATGCCGTTCACCTGCATCTGGGCAAGCAGAGAAACCAGCCCTGCCAGAATCACAAGGTTTGACATAAGCTCTGCTGGCATGTTTCTAGCATTTTCAGGGAACTGAATTTGAGTCATTTCATCCCTAAAGAAAGGAGCAACCCTGTCCCTGGAATGCCCTCAGACTACAGTGTCTTTCTCTGAATCGTTGCACCAGGTTTTGCCCCACCATGATACCCTTCCCCAACCGATGCTGCCAAAATGTAGGTGTTCCCGTTGCACAATGCTCACAGACATGCCCACTGTTGCACAAATGGGACATCAGCTAGTATACATGCCTATGCAATGGTCACTATCTTCTCGTCCACACTCAATGTCTGGGTCATAGTGGGTCACACCAGAAAAGCAAAATCTGGTCTCATCCCTACAAGGATGCTCTGTCAGTGGTAAGCTTATGAAGGAGCAGCTGTCCCTGCTACAGCCCAGGGCTTCCTCTTGAGATAGACAGGTGATGGGGGGCTTAGCTCTCTCAGGGGATGTCACCACTGTACTAGGTCTGTAACAGTCTCCTGCCAGCTGAAGGAAAGTAATGAGATGTTGGATGGTCCCCAAAGCTATTTCACACCTGGCAGCCGCACCACAGGAATCACTGGAATCCACGAGGTGAAGGGTAGAAGGCACTTCACCTATGGGAGCGAAGATGGGTGTTAGGCAGAGGGGCTGGCTCTCTGACAGCTGGGAGCTGAGCTGGTTGTTGGGGACTTTGACACCACACCTGGAGTCCTGCATCCAGCTCTGGAGCTGTCAGCACGTGAAAGACATGGACCTGTTGGAGCAGGTTCAGAGGAGGGCAACAAAAATGATCAGAGGAATGGAACACCTCTCCTGTGAGGAAAGGCTATGAGCATTCCGGCTGTTCAGCCTGGAGAAGGCTGTGGGGAGGCCTTATTGCAGCCTTTCAGTACATAAAAGAGGCTTATAAGAAAGATGGGGACAATTTTTTTAGCAGGTCCTATTGCAATAGGACAAGGGGGAATGGTTTTAAAACAAATGAGGGCAGATCTAGACAAGATATAAGGAAGAATTTTTTTACAATAAGGGTGGTGAAACACAGGAGCGGGTTGCCCAGGGAGGCAGTAGATGGCCAGTCGCTGGAAATATTTAAGGTCAAGTTGGACAGGGCTCTGAGCAACCTGTTCATTGCAGGGTTTGGACTAGATGACCTTTAAAGGTCCAGCCCAAACCATTCTATGATGTGCACGTAGACAAGGGCAGAGAAGAGGTTTGGTGCAAATCAGGCAGTGGGTACAAAGGTGCAGAGGAGGAAAATTAGAGGAGGGAGAAGAGAGCTGCAGAGGAGAAGTATCATCAGCATCCACGCATGCAAGCTACAAAGTGTGACAGTAATTGGTGTAGGCGGGCATGATGATACCTATAAAAGAGAGCTGGTTTGTCCGCTACAGATTTCTGGAGAGCTCATGTGTGGCTCCCTCTTCCTCCTCCTTGCACGCAGAGCTGCTTCACCCTTCAGCATGAGATTTTTCAGTTAAGATATAAAAGGTCTGTTGCTTCTCCTCCTCTCCTAGCTCAACAGAGCCTCCTCAGACAAGGAACCGAGCAGCACTTTTCTCCACATCATGATCTGCCATGCCTGTAAATCAGCACTCACCTCCTTCCTAGAAAGAAAAAGTACCCTGGTTCTCATGCAAGTGGTCAGATTGGAAAGTATAATCTGGATGTTGCAAGGCCATACTTGGTGTTGCACAAGGGGCCAGGTGAAACACTTCTGACCCCAAAAATTTCGGGGCTACCTAACGTCTTGACCAGTTGGGGGGGGGGGGTGTGTTTCTTGACAGAGTAACTTCCCAAGGGTATCTGTTTTTAGAAGCAGGGAAGTGAAGTAGAATGTGTTTCCCTAGGGAAAGGGAGATCAGAGGGAGGGGAGATGGAGCAGGAGGCCAAGGGAAGCAGGGTAGACTGGTATGTGCAGGCTCCATTTCCTCGGGAGGGAGATTTGTTTCATTTGCAAGTCTGTGTTCAAATGGGACACCCAGGTGCAGAAGAACACGTGCTCTTGGGATGAATTGCTCCTCCTGGGAACTTGAGCAGATGGGATGGTTCTAGTTTGCTGCTTATTTTGCTAATGAAACTGTAGCAGTGTGGGAGCTTCCAAAAGCCCATACAGCCTGGAAATGTCAGGGACCATTTGCAGTCAGAGCTTTGGAGGTAGTAAATTTGCCAGCATCTCTCGTTTTGTCCAGGCTCCTGCTAAAGGTATGGTCCTGATGCAGCTGGCCTGTCTGCAGGGCTACCCCTAGGCACAAATCCTGTACGATATCTTTCCCTAATCTGCTGATGCAGCAAATTGTGATCCAGCATCCGTCTTGGGAACAAACATCCTCAAAAGTCTCAGGGAAGGAGCATATCATATGGCACATGCAGTGCAGTTTCCCTTGCTGAATACCCAGCCAGCAGCAAGGTCCCCTCCAGCCTCTTGTCCAAACCCGAAGGGCAAAGCAGTGTCCTTGTACTCTGCAGACTGGCATCCCCCTCACCGGTCAAAGGCAGCCTTCTCCCCCACCCCCAGTGCAGGGCAGGCCAGGGTTTGATAGATTGAAATCCTCCTCTGCCATGGTCAAAACAAAGGTCATGGCCTGAGGAAATTGCCAAGATGTTTTGCCCACAAGCCCTAGAAGAACGGGTGCATTCGTGACAAGGAGGTGAACTTTTTATGGTCCCTCTGCCCTGGCAGCTTCTTTGGGAAAGGAATTTTAAAAAAAGATCAGCAGGCAGGGAACTTGTGGCTTCTTGGTGATGACAGAGGAGGAGGGGTCTGAAATACTTCTTCAGGCGTATAGCAGGCCCCTGCCCCTTGCCACCTTCTTCTCCTCCAGCAAAGCCACCCTGCCTCCTCATTGCTGGGCAAGCACAGGGCTCCTCACTTGGGGGGGGCATTTTTTTAGGGCTCTTGTTATAGTATACAACAAGTTTGCAGTTTTTATTAGTACTCGGGATACCCTGACATTCATTATGTTTGTGTATAAGTATACACACACAACTACACTGCACCCTCAGACTGGGAGCAAGCCTTTTGGGTTCATTCCTGCTTGCCAGTGATTCCAGCTGCCCTCCTGGGTAAGTGGCTTTGCTTTACCTTTCTCTGCTTACACCTCCTCCAGCAAATGAAAATTGCAGCTTCAAGGGGTGAAAGCCATATAGGAGGGTCCCATCCCTCAAGAGATCCCTGTCTGCTTAGAGGTGTTGCATTTTAAATCTTAATTTGGGACGAAATCAAAATCTTGAAATTATGACTGGATATGTTTTCTCTAGTACCTATAACTACATAAAACATTTCTGTGACTAGAAACCATTCATTTTAGCCGAACTCTGAATCCTCCTGAGCTACCCTAAACCTCAGTCCTGCCTTTCTGTGTGAGGTGGTGACTAATAATATGAAAACTCAAGATGGGAACTACCTGCAGGATTCCTTATTTTTACAGAAACACACAAAACAATTATAATGTCCTCTCTAAAACACTGATGTGTGCTAAGGGCACTCCGGTTCTTCCCTGGTGGTTAGGCATCTCCCAAAGACCATCAGCAAAGCGTTCCTTGAGCCAGAGCTCTCCCCAAGGGCTGCCTCATTATGGGAGTGTGGGGCTGCCATTTATTTGCACACCCAAACTGGGCACTAAACTGATTCCTACTGAAACCAATTCTACCCATCCCCAATTCAAGTCTGCATGGATTAGCAAGGAGCCCTAAGATGGCTCTACAAAAACCTGGAGGTGGGAAGCATCCCATTTCTCAGAGAGAATGGGGCTAGAAAAGTAGTCGGGAGTTCGAAGCCTCAGCCTAAGAGCTCAGGAAAAGCTCAGGAAAGCTTGCACTTAGTACAAGGGGCAGCTTTGCTATCCCATGGGTGAAAGGGAGAAGGTGAAGAAACGAGAATTGTGGACAGCAGAAAGTAGGAAGCAAGGTAAAAAAAAATAGCAGGTCACGTGGCCTAGCTTTATAATGCCTGTTACGCTCATGAAAGCATCTTGTCAAGGCCGGGATGTGGCATTTGCTACAGCACAGACAAGCTTTGTCTTCACCTGGGCTGCAAGACAGCTCTGAAAGCAGGGACTTTCTGCCCCTTCCCTGGGACTCGTTCCAACTAGCGCTGGCTCCGCTCAGTGCCAGCTTAGCCTCAGGATTAGAATTCTCCCCCCTCCTCCCCCCCACCCCTGCCAATCCCCTCTGACCCAAATGCCTCCTGGTACTGGTGAGGCAACCAAATTCCCCCTCTTCCTAACCTGGACAGCTTACACTCGTCACCCTAAGCTGCTGCCCCCGCAGGGTGGAGAGGGGGAAGAGGGACACAGGACAAAGAGCAGCCCTTCGCCTGACACTGGGAACAACTTACCTCACCACAGCTCGAGCAGCCAACGTCATTGAACAGCCGTTGCAGGGCCTAGAGCTTTGGCCATGCTGGGAAGCACCTGCTGGTATGCTTGGCTTCACCCACCTGGCCCAGGCAGCTTTGACATCCGGCTGGTGGTTTTGAGGTGGTCGACATGTCAGGGTGCAGCAGATCACATCTCAGGCTCCTCCAAACACCCCGGGCTGGGAAGGTACCAACAGGCTTCCTACGAGCTTCTTTGTGCATAAAATATGCAAGTACTTCGCAGGGTAAGTCACTCTCAAACCAAGCCTTGGAGAGTGAAGCGAGTCCCTGAACGGCCCCAGGAGCAGGGATGCGCTGAAGATTTAGTCAGTTCTTAAACAACTCATTCATTGGAGCTCATCTATCCGTCTTTGTAAAATGCTGGTGGCCTGAAGGGATGAACCGGCTGCTCTATGGTGCACAGAGGGAAAGAAGAGCTTTGAGGAGAGGATGAGGCCGCTGGTTTGGTCAGCAAGCGTGGAATCTTGCATCACTTACAAATTTTTCATAAGCATCTCTTTGCAGATGCAGTTCGGTGCAGAGAGCCAGGGCAGCATGCTGAGCTCAGGAGCAGCGCTGGCTCCAGTGATGTTACCACAGGAGGGGCAGATGGAGCCCATGGTGTGAGCAGCCTATGCTGCAAAGCTGTTTTGTCAGAAGATGTGAGCAAGAGCATCTGTTACCAGCCCCGGCGGAGACAGAGGGACCTTTCACCAGCTAGAGCCAGGGAGGAAAGGGAAGGGGCATGCAGCGTGCACCTGGGAGCAGTCGTGTCCTTGGTAGCCTTCGTGCCCCCAGCCTTCTGCGGTTCATCCCCCATGCCCCCTTTTGCTGGCACCAACTTTTACGGAAAAATCACCTTGATTTTGTCCTGATGCAAAGCTGCTGCATTAGCAAAACTGAGCAAGTTATTTATTCAGGGACCAACTGAGCAAGGGCCAAGTTGCCTCCACGCACCTACAGTGGGTGCCTTTCCATGTGAAACGGAGGGCCAGTTCCTGGTTTTGATGCCAAAACCCCTGTGAGGGAAGAGCTATGCTGTCTTTACACACCTCTTTGCTAGGAGGGCTGCAACCACTGCCCCTCTCACATGTGGGATTTAATAAAGAGCAAATGGCAGGCACCATTTTTGGGTCCAATATGGATTCGGATCACTACACATGAGCTCAAAAAGCTTTCCATTCCTCCAACAGACCCCGAGGGCTGTCATACCCTATGCTGCTTAGCGTTAAAGCAGCACAGAAGTAGAACCACATCGGTTACGCCAGTTCCTCCTTCACAGCAGCATCACTTTACTTTTAAAGTAAAGGGCAGTCACCCTTTTTAAAGCAGAGAACTTTTGGGTAAGTGGGGAGGAACAGACTACCTGGGCCCCAAGACCACATGCTGTCTTGGGGAGGGAGGCAGGCTTTCCAGCACACCTGGGCTGCAGAAAAACGCACAGCCCATCAGGGACTTGGGGGAGGAAGCAGTGACACCATCTCATTTCCACCACTGGGCAGTTTGTAGGCAGACAGCTGTCTTTTGGAAGAGGAAAATATCCCAATTAGCTTTCCAGGGGCTCTCTTCTAAATGGATATCAGGTGGTACAACTCTCTCTGACTGCAGCCTTCTCTCCAAAAAAAGCCCTCTGTGTTCCCCTCCTGCCCCTATCCACTCTCCCCTTAGAAAGGAAGAGAGAGACCATACGGGAGACAAGAAAACACACATACAAGCAAGGGTGATTGCTATTTTAAGAATGTACTTTATACAAAATAACCAATTCATATGGAAATAAAATCTACAGACCTCCAAGGATCAAGCTTTTAAAAAAGTTCTTTAAAAAATTATCCAACACACAGTATTAAACTAACTATTGAGGTAACTGTCGCTCTTGGGGAACAAAGGTAATCAGCAGACCAAGACAAAATATACACAATACAAAAATAAATAGCATTCCCCTTTCCAGTATTGACCAGGAAAGTTCACACAACTTTGCAGCAGCAGGAGACAGAAGAGGATCCCTGACACTGTGCTCTAAATGACACAGAGGGAGGTGGGGGCAAGAACCAGGGCTCCTGGGCAACAGGTGATGGAGAAGTGCAGCACCTGAGCCCTCTCTGGGGAGACAAGAACTGGGGCAAGTTGCTCCAGCATGAACTCTTTCTTGCACTGAGAAATTCAGGCTATCAAACCCAACCTTTCCTAAACAGCATGGGCAGCTGTCCAACTCAGTTTCTAACCAAGCTGAAGACGACCAAGATCAGCCCTCAAGCATTATGTCCCAGCAACCAGCAAAACACCCTAGTGCAGAGCCCCACTTAGGTCAGATTTCCTCCCATTGAAGGATGCAGGCAGGGGCTGTTTTCACAGCTTGGTGTGGGAGGTCTCTGCCATAGCATCAGCTCACCCTCCCATTGCCCTGGGACAGTTGCAAGAAGTTGACAAGGACCAGGCTTTTACTCCCATGGCTGCTAACCCCCTCCTCCAGCCAACAAGAAAAAAACACAGCAACATAAGAACAGCCTCACCCAAGAAGAGCAAGGCCCCTGTTTTTCTCCTTGTGCCCCCAACAGACAGATCACATGCTTTACTAACTTATAATAATATAAAAAAAATCCCAACATCACCCAACTTCAGAAAAATGGATGTAGTGGCATAGGCTTTCCTGCTACCTCCCCCATCAATGCCAAGTGAAGCAGCAGGGGGTTGCTCTCCACCCCCAGAGGCTTTAAATCAGCAGTGCACCAACCCCTCACTCTGCACCAGCAACAGGCACCCCTCTTCCACGTGCTCTGCTTTGTGGATGATGCTCAACTTCACCAACTTGCTCCCTTCATATTCTACCTTCCCAAACGCAGAAGCAGCAACCAGCTCTCTCCTGGCTTCCCAATGGTCCCTGGGAAGGCAGGAACATGATGTAGATAAAATGCAGGGCCACAGAAAGCACTTTGCTTCCCACCGAAACTGTGAAGTCCCCCAGTGTGTTTCCTTGCCATCTGCTCCCTGAAACAATGGGGGAAGGTCAAAGTCGCACTGCTGCACATTATTATTGCTCAGAAAACAAAACAAGCAGTGGTGTTCATTGATCTATCAAGGAAGAGAGGCAACAGCTTTCACGGTTGTACATAGTATATAAGGGGTAAGCCCCCTTAGAGGTAGACATGCCAGGATCACATGTAGGAACCATGAACAGGGGCCAGGAGAAAACCCTTGTGCTGACAGAGGGACAGATATCGCTGTGCCAGGGTGGCAAAATGCAGAGGTGTGTGAGAGAATACCAGTGAGCCACTGAGGACACTTTAATTTCATGAGAAGAGTAAATGTGTACTCCCCACCTGCTTTCTGTATACATGTGCAGAGGAGACAGCTGGCAAGTTCAACCTTCTGCCCTTCTACTCCCATGGGCAGTGAGCCTTCATCTTCGTACTTGACAGCAACCGACTGCAGCGGAGTGAGCAGAGGGAGAGAGACCTGAAAGCTAGGAAGCAAGGACAGGGGAAATGCTGGTGCACAACACACAAGGGGATCTGAGGACTCTCCAGACTAAAAGCTGAAGCACAAGCTTCCACTGGTGGCTGTAGCTCTTGGTCTCTCCTGGATGCACTTTGACATCCACGTTTCAAAAAGAGGAAGACCTTTGCCAAAAGAAATCTAGGTCACTGCTGCAGACTAAGAAAAAAAAAAAAACCTCAGTCGATGCAAGGTCTGGAGTGTTAAAACAACAAAATTCTCCACGGTCTCTCAAATACTCCATGTGAGGCGAGGCAGGACAGTAACCAAAACAGGTACGGCATCACACAGCTCACTACACCTACACTTTGGAGGTACACTTGTATGTTACTATCTAGTTTCTACTAGATAAAAGCCCGTCCTGAATTTCCTTGCCTAGGGGTGGACCATGCCTTGCTCTTGTCATCCGAGGAGCTCCTGCTCAGAGACAGCTGGAAATGGGTCCCTCCCCAGCTCTTTTTCAGAGAGGGAGGTGGGCAGTAGAGAGTGAGAAACAGAATGTGTAGTTCACTGTGTGCTGGTTAAAAGCATTTTCTTTCACATGGGCAGCAGGGGTCCTGCCAAGCCCGAATGTGCTTTACCTCCATCTGTATGTTAAACAGGTACAGATGGGGAAAGGCTGGAAGGTCAATGTTCGAGGTGCTTTCCCGGTTGCAGTAAGCACATACTCTTAAAGCTTATCACATGGCCTGCAGCTGCAATGCTACTTTCATAGCCTGCTATCTCAATCTCAGCATTACAGAAAGGACACGGCACACACACTACTTAACCAGCACTGTACTTCAAGCGAAACAGGAATTCTGCAGGAGCAACTCCTCTACTACCAATGCACTGCAGTAAAAACTTGTAAAGGCATTGCTCTCATTAAGCACAGACCCAGTTGCCTGGTTGCTCTGCAGCGAGGGGAACCAGGAGCAACCACACCATCTTCAATTCCCCTTCTTGTCTTCTCCACGCCACCCCTCAGGATGGTGCTTCCCCATCACTCGGTTCAGCAGCTTCTCCAAAACTCCACGATGCACATGGCAACACCATCTCATTGGAAAAGGAAAGCAGAACGAAGCCATCAAGAGGAAACTGACAGCCCTCGCTGAACACAGAGCTGCACAGAAGACTGACAAAGACCAGCAGAGGAAAAAAAGAAGGCTGTTTCCTAATTCTGCCTCCATTTTAACTGGAGAAGTGTTGGGGTGAGAAGCTGCAGGAGAACTGCCTCAGTCAGCAGAATGAAAGACAGACTAGCTTTCCAGTAAGACATCAAGAAGCTGATAGCTCTCCAAGACCCTGAGAAACCACGCTGACAAAAATATACACAGGAGATTTGTTTCTGAAAGCCTGCATGGGAAAGGCATTTTGCAGATGACAAAGGATCAGAAGCTCTTCCATTTCTTGAAAGTCACAAATCAAACCAGTTGGGCCTTGAAGCTTCAAATTTACTTTCCTCTTTTGTCTTCCTCATTGCAGGCTGGTGCCTTGGATTGCTACTGAGTGGTTTGCTGGGTCACACCATGGAATTTATAGATTGCAAACTTCTGATGGACACAGCTAAAAAAATCACTGTGAAGTCTCAGTGACTGGCCGTCTTAAAATACTTAAGTTGAATTGCTAGGGTCTGTAGTGCTTAAGATGCCTGAAGCTTCCAGAGTCCCAGGAGAATTTCATACAATGGCATTTATAATGGCAATTGAACATCTTGGGAACACCACACGCCACTTGCAAAGGGTGAGGCAGTGGGGAGAGCAAGATGCTGAAAAGCCTGAGTAGCATACAAAGCTCTTCTGAGAATATTGTAAATTTTTGGCATGCTTAAGCATGGTCAACATCATATTTGTTCTACATATTATATAGTCTCATTTAACATGAAATCAGTAATTACAGCAAAACACATCCTCCATATGGGAAAAGTAAAAGCTACAGGGAACTTTGCAAAGCCACTAGCCCAAGATGCTTGCTGAAGAAGGACCAACTTTGTAATATACTATACTACAACCATGCTGAGGGACGAGAAACAGGGCTTCCAACCAGAGTCCAGAATTCCTCTGTATTGTTTTAAAATATTATTTAAGATAGTGACACAAGGATGGCACTGAAAATTCAGGATATATTAAAATGCAGATATGTATCTCCTGCACCATATGCGAAACCATGGCAAAAAGTACTACTCCATAGATAAAGAGCTGCTGGTTTACTCTCTTCTAAATCGCTCCTTAAAGCTGTCTCTTTCACAGTAACTACAAAACAGCCCTGCGCAGCATGGGTTGGGAAACCATAAACTTTAAAATTCACATTTTCTGCTTTTCCCTGTGCATTTCCACTGGTGTTCCACCCCAGCAATCCACTCCCAGTTCTGTGTCCTCTGAGGAGTGCCAATTTTCTGTGATTTTCTCAGATTGTACCTAGCAAGACAGAGCTCTGATTTTGGGGGCATCCCTAGATGTCATCATTAAAAAAAAAAAAACCAAACAAAACCAAACAAAACCCAACAAAACCCAAACACTTATGAACAAAGCATTCGAAAGTCTGGAAACTCTTAGCTAAGATTCCACAAGCAGCTCTCTATTTTAGCGTGCCCTGTCCCCAGGACAGCCCTATCCCTGTACCCCAGCCATAGTTCCCCCTATGCTATATTTGTACTTTTCTAATATAAACCACATGTCCTTACAACAGCAGCTTGTTAGTCACTTTAATAAGAATTACTGACTACATCAAAAGCCATTTACCTAGAAACCCTCCCAGAGGGAGTCATCTTCACTACTGTGTTTTGTCTACCAACTGCAAGTCAAACCCTTCTCCCAGATTTGCATTGTCAGGTATGGGAAAACGTCGTCGTCGCACACTCCATATAGGATCCTCTGGGTAACACTCCACTACGCTCTCCAGGCAGACTACAAGCAGTTCTTGCCTTTCTTATTCGCCCCTTGTTTTGATCTGGGCTTGGTACTTATCCAGATGCCATGAACCATGTTTTCAGTGTCAGTTTCAGCTGAAGGCCAAGAGTGCTTTGGCTTGGTTGGGGTTTTTTTATAGCTTCTAAAAAACCTCCCGTTCCACAAACTTCACAGTGAGCTGAATGAAAGGCACTTCAAATACCCAGGTAACTGTCTGTGATACAGAAGACACGGTCTGAAGTACAGGAGGGGTTGTTTGCAGAATCCACATTCACATTTCCAGAATTTCAAATACTTTGCTACAAGTTATATTTTACAGTTCCTCTACTTTTAAATGTGCTATTTCAAATTATTTTTATATCTACAATGAACTAAAGATTGCTTTACAAGGAGAAGCAACCGTGTTTTCGTTTGTCCCAGGTTTATTGCCTTGAAGAACAGCTACACTAGCACAGTTTTTCATAAATACCTACTACTGCTTCAGTACCTCCGTTTAGGGAAGGATCCACACCTGCATTTCCAAGCAGCTGGGGCACCTCTGAAAACCCACTGCCAGCTGACAAGCCAGCAGCAGACCCTCAGCTCTGGGACAAATTTGGATGAGACACAGAATAATGTTCTTGGCTGGGGAGAGCAGTTACCTGCTGCTTAGTCAAAGCACAGCCTTCAGGATCATCCATTCCAGTTTACAGCAATCCACCAGTGACAACTGCTCCCTGACAGACAAACACAAATGAAAAAACAAACAAAACCACAGCCCAACAACAACAACAACAACAAATCTCCCTTTCCTAACATAATTGCATCTACAGATAAATATTTTAAGTAATTCACATTATACTGAAGTCTTCTTTTGTGGAGGAGCCAGCTGTCCCAGACAACTCACTGGACTAAGGAGATGTCAGCTATACTTCACAGGCTAGCTGCAGCAGTGAGTAAGAATAACTGCATTTATAAACATGCTTGTGAGAATAGCATGAAGAAGTCTAACTCCTCTTTGGCCTGGAAAATGCCTTGGCCCTACACAGCTCAGAGGCAGAAGTACTGTAGCAACAGAGCAGTGAGACTCATTGGGAAGAGGGCACTAATGTGGCAGTCTTTCCTTGTTCTAACTGTTTCAAGAAAGAATATTTTTCATCTTTCAGGCTTATCGTGCTTCCAAAAGCTTAGGACAGAAGGAGTAATGGCTCAGTCAGATGCTACCTGCCATTTGTTCAGACAGCTTTGCCAGCACAAGGTAGCCAAGCCACTTCAATGTTTGATTTCAAATCAGTGCTTTCCGATTCACCTGCAACTTGCTAACACCAAATCCAACTCCATAGGCCAACAAATGGCTCCCACTGCAGCAAACCAACCACTCCCCCACAGCAGCCTTATGCTCCTCCTTCACAGGCAATCAACAGCGGTCAGAAACCCCAGGGTACTTTCAGCTTCGCTGCCACTAAGAAGTGAATGTAGCCAAGGGACAGAGAAAAAAAGGCGGAGACTCAGCTCCTCTCCTCAGGCAGCAGGGCAGTACAGATTTGCACAAAATTTGTTCTACTGGACAGCTGCTGCTCCACTCCCAGCTGCACCGGTTTCACTGAAAGAAGATGACCACAGTTATGCCACTGTCTGTCTTCCAGAGCATACGGTTCTCCTATAGGAAAGGCAGGGAGAAGGGTACTGTACTAGCATAAGTGACAATGCCATGAGTGTCCTGTCCTGGTTTCAATTCCTTGTCCTTGTTCCTTGTTCCCCCATGATGACAGGAGCTGGAAGCACAGTCAGGCCCTGGATCCAGAGGGGCAGAGGTGGGGGTGAGGAGGGAAGGAGGAAGAAGGCAAGGGAAAGAGGAGGACACATTCTGCTCCTGAGCAATTCCTGCTATTCAGTCAACCAACCCTCAGGTTGCATCTTGGTTACAGAGGACAGGAAGGAGGACAGCAAATCATCCATCACATGTTGCCTCACCTCTCCCTGCTCCCCTCAAACCTTCACCCTTATCCTGAAAGATTTCAGCGTGATATGATTGTAAACAGTTAAGGTTCCCTCCAGTGCTAAGCCCACTACTAGCTTCCCCCCCACCCCCCATGTACAATACATTCACCAACAACAGAAATTTATTTAAAAAGGCAACGAGTTAAATTCTGTAAACTGGATCCAGCTCCAAACACACACATTAATACTACAAGTAAAATTCCACCATTATCCTCTTCCACCCTGAAAAATATACCTGAGTTTAGCAGTCAATGAAAATTTCCACCCCCACCCCTACCCTCCTCACCCAAAAAATCCCTCAAACCCTGAACAAGACGCAGTCTCCAGTCATGGAAAGCCACTAATTTGTGAAGCTTGCCCTGTGGTGGCAAGCCAGCTGCTCAGCTGGTTGGGGCCCAGCACTGCTCCAGGTTACCAACACAAAAGACGTGGCGGCACCATGTTCCACGGACCCAGGAAGCTACACGCTGCTTGGGCGAGGGGAGGGTGGGAGGAAGGCCTGCCCCTTCTCCCACTTGTCAAAATCACGTGTGGCTTTCATCTTCGTGAGGTCCTTCCTTCCTTGGACTAGCTCTGGAAGAAGAAAAGCAAGAGTTGAGGTTTTAACCGACAGCTTTAGAAAGGAACAATCTCACTATTGCAGGCAACCAGTTGAAAGCTAGCACTTTGGTCCACCCAAGTTATGTTTTACAGTCAGCTAAGGCTACAGAGACATCCCCAGCTCCTTTTCAGAGCTGTTCACTTCTCAGCTTCTTCCAGTATTTCCCACTCTCCTCAAACACTGTACGCCTTTAGCCAGTAGGAAGAGAATTTCAACTCTGCCCTCTCTAGCATTTCAACTCTGCTCTCTCTAGCAGCCCTTACTTGATCCAGAGGCAACACTGGTGGTTTTTGTGACGTCAGATCTTCCCGGGACATGGCTGCTGCAGGCATCTTCAGGAAGGGAACTTGAGCCTGATGTATTTGCATTCTGGAGCCAGGTTGAATGGAGAGAGTTTTAGCAGGTGAACACCAAGAGCAAATCCCATCTACTTGATTCAATGCCTATATACAACATCCACATGCAATCATGTATCTCATGTGTTCTTCTTTCTGGCTTCCCCCAAAACACTTTAATCCATGCCACGCCTCCAAGGCTTAGTTGTAAGCCAGGCTCCCTGAATGCCAGAAGAAGGACTATCGCGCTAGGACTAAGACAATACAGTAACAGTCAAAGCACATTTATAAAATCTGAACAGGGAATTTTTGGAGTAGCAAAATTTTCCACTCGAGAATAAAAATGTGATATGCACAGTCTCAGTGAGAAGTAATTTTCTGTGAGGGAAGTTTGAGACAGAGAAGAAGGGCAAAGCAAGAGCAGGGCAAAAAGGGGGCAACATTAAAGTACAGGAGTTCACAACAGGCTAACTTCCACTTCAGTAAGCTACTCTGCCCCACTATGAGAAAAATGCAGTAAAATTCTTGCAAAGAAAATGGCAACACAACACATTAATAAAACACTGTCACATAAAACAAAGCACTGGTGTGGGGATGGATGAGACAGGCTAACAGGTCTCCGTGACAGCAATTGCTACTTGTTTCTAAGGAACTGCAACAAGACTCTTTCTCCAGCTTAAGAGACCTTTCACTCCAAGGGTCCAAGAGTCACCTGTTAGTCTCTCAACAGCATTTGCCATCTCCTCTGACTTCAAGCCATGCCCTTTCAAGGTTACCCAATACTTCTTGTCACCCAGGGATCACCCCCCCCTCCCACCTTGCCTTCTCGCAGAAAACACGATCTTACCCCGAGGGTCTATACAAGTCCTGGGGTGGCCCCCCCATGCCACCTCCACTGCCTCTCTGCTCCATCAGCAAGGCCTGAAAGTGACCTACATTCTCCTCCCGGCAGCGGTACAGGGGTCCCTCCTGAGAGAGGCCATTGGCCTGGCTGGAGGCTGGATGATGAGACAGGTGAGCATTCATGGGTGATCCATACGTCCTGGGCTGGAAGTGACCGACAGGATGCCGGGATGCATAAGGAGAGCCAGTCTGTAGCATCACCCCATGGGGAGGGAAAGACGATGGGCTGAATCCCATCCCTGCACCCAGGTGTGGCGGGGGGGCTCCATAGAGGAACTCCCCTGCTGCCACCGAGCTTTGCCTCTTGGTGGCCGCGTTGTGGTTGTCCAAATCAAGGAACTCTTTGGGACTCTCTGGCCTTTCCTGGGATTCCTCGGACTTCTCGTCTTCAGGCTCCAAATCCTGCCCGTCGCTCGGAGAAACCTCTTTGGCACTTGCTATGTCCATGCGGTTGGGAGAGGCCAGGGCAGCGCTCAGTGCCTCACAGCCCTGCAAGCCACTGGCGGACCCCCGGTCTGGGAAGGGGGGTCTGGCCAGGGGCGGGTGGGCGGTGGAGTGCCCGCTGGGGCTGGCCTGGGGGTGAAGAGGCCTCTGCCAGTCTGAGTAGCCCTGTGGACAGGCGTAGTAGGGTGGTCGCTGGTAGTGGTGGTAGGAAGGTTGAGGCTGCGGCTGGTAGGGGTAGGGCATGCCGGGGGGTGGCCGATACCGGGGGAAGACACCAGGGTGGGCACTGCTCGGCTGGAAACCCCGTGGGGGAAAATGCTGGGGGTGGGAGGCAGGAGGTGGTTTCCCCCCCATCACGGGGCTGAAACCCTGCAGGCCTGGGTTGATATGGTACCGCCCGGCCGAATTCGGGTATTCCAGACCAGGCATGTACAGAGGGTGGAACTGGTTGGGGGCAGCCCCCATGGAGCCAGCATCCATGCTGGGGAGGCCAGTGCCCTGCCCCATGCAAGGCACAGTCTCTTCGGGCAAAGCCTTCTCCCCGTCACAAAGGGGCTTCTCCAGCTGGCTGGCGGCTATCCCCTTCCCCTTGCCACCAGCCACCAGCCCCTCACTTGCCACCCCATTCTCAGGCAGGGGACCCTCTCTCTCAGAGGCGGGCACCAGGTCCCTCACGCAGCCCGGGCCACCGGCGTAGCTGCTCTCCGCTGGCCACGTGCCTTTGGCCTGCCCTGCCTTCATGTCACACTTCACAGCGGAGCCGTCCCCCTCCCCATCCGGGGGCAAGGTGCGCCTGGTGCACTCCATGGGCAGCGGGGGCTTGGGATGAGGTAGGAGTTTGGAGTAGGCTCCGTCGGGAATGCCAATGCACTGAGCCTTCTCGTCCATGTTTGCTGGTGGCTCCACTGGAAAGGGAGGGGGGGAAAAAAAATGTAGCGTGTTGGTTGAATTTCAGAAATCAGCCCTCCCCACCCAACACATACACACACCTACTCATGCTCATCCAAAGCACACATGCCAAATAGCAGTTCCTACCAGCTTAACCAGGTCTACCAAAGTAGCCTCTCAACATCCTCTTTTGTTGCTGACCCAAAGTTGCTGGGCAGGTCTATTCAACCAATCCCTATCATCTGGATGGAGAAAGCACCCTGCTTTTGTGCAAATGGAAGAGAAAGGAGTGACTTTCTAAAGTCACGAAGGTCTTTCCATCAGAAGTACTCCAAAGCCTACAACGTCCAATCCTCTACTCAAACCTCTCTATGGGACTGTCAGAGCATGGCACAATGACAACTGCTCTTCTGTGGGGCTGCAGCCTCCCTTCACACCCATCACACCACCTTTCTTTCAGAGATCTTTAGCAATTCTGAAATGTATTTTTGTAAAGTTTGATGATCTTTTGTAGCTTTATTTGAAAAGAGCTCTTTTAAAATGCCTTATGAGGTTGCACCTCTCTTGGAAAGATGGCACAGGTGGACTGCACCCTTAAGATGCAGGCTCACTATAGTTTGCAAGCCACTGATAACCAGAGTAACATCACACACATGGTTTTGGTCTGAGATGCAGCTGGTGCAGAGGCTGCCTAATGGAGAGGCAGAGTTGGGAAACACAGCAGGATCCACATGAGCGTAGGCTAAGAAGCTGGGGTAACAGCAGCTGGATTTCATGCTCTGTTGTCTCTTCTAGTCCACAAACCCCACTTGCCCACAGCTTGGGCAGAACTGCTACCATACACTGAGACAGTGCAGAGCTGATCATAGCCATATTTTAACCTCCTGTGATTTGGAGATGCGACTACTCTGCCCTGCAATCCCTCAGTGTTCTCCACCAGTCTCCTTTCTATAGCCAGCACAGTTAAATGATAATGACTTTTAAGCAATGCCACACAAGGAAAGGGCTTCCTCTTAGTGCAAGGTACACGAGGGATCGCTAAAAGATGCAAGGGTTTTGATCTCTAGTTTACCAGGTAGAACTAATGAAAAAAAAAATTATTTTTTGATCTCTGGACGACTTTGATCTCTACTTTAGTTTTACTTTATTTTTAAGGTCTGGGGGTTTTTGATCTCTAGTTCACCCGCTAGAATGACTGAAATTCAACTAGAAATAAAGTTGTGATGGCACACACGACATGCTGCCATCCCAGCTGAACTGACACAGCTGCTCAGTGGCTTTCTGGCAGTCCTGTTGTGTGAAGATTTTGAGACGTTGAGCTCATGAGGCACACGTGCATTTCAAAGAAGCCATACTGGCATATACTCACAGGAGTGTATTTAAACCATTTATTCACATAATATCTTCTTTCCTTACCTAACTCTCCACAGATCCAATTTTTATATTAACTCCAAGTGATCTCTAGAAGCATCACAGACAATGCTTTGCATTTGCACCCAGTGGCAAACCGATAGCTTGCAGATATAGCTGGGACAGAGGGGACCCCTGGCAGGCTACAGTGAAACAAAACAATCTTAGAAAAAAACTAAGCGATGGCTGGAGCAGAAAATATATTCCAAGCTGGATTTAAAAAATAATGCGAAAAAACCCGTGTGCTCCACAACTATTTAATCAAGAATTTAACTATTTGCTAGAAGAACAACCTGCTTTTCTTGCTGAGTCTCAGTCACTGTTTAAAATTGACTCCAGTAAGCCTGAAAGTCAAGGCACATTTTTCACTCCTCTAGTGGCACAAATCCAAAAAAGCCACATTTGCGGACACAAGTCTTGTGCATCTGCAAGACATTTAAGTTTGGGACCCTACGAGTTTGGAGCCCAAGAGCAACAAAGCTGGCCTGGGGGTGCTCCCTTGCCCTCTTCGCAAGCACACACTGGTGGGAAATGGCACGGGAAAAGGCAGCACAGTGCAGCAGGCGAGACGGATGCCTGGCAGCAAGCAAAGGGGAGGCAGGCAGGGGGATGCAAGTAACAGATGCGCTTAGGGAAGGTCCAATGCTACAGGCAGAGGCTGCCACATTGGCAGGGGGGTGCTCAAAGTGTTACCTTGGTTGCTCTCTGTCTCCATGGTCTGACTGGTCAGATCCTGCGAGCTTCCATTCCCCATGATGGGTTTTGGAGGCTGCACGCTGGCGGCGGAGGCAGCATGAGCCAGCTGGGGAAAGGGTCCAGGAAGGTGTGGTAGGGGCGGCTGGCGAGGGTGGTAAGGCACACCCGGCGGGCACACCCGGGAGGACAGCTGCTGCATGGCGATCATCTCCGGGCTGTCCATCATGGAGTCCCCGCCCTGGCACCCTCTTTGAACCTGAGGTGGTACCCCAAACAGAGCAGCCTGTGGCTGCAGCATCCTCTGGCTGGTGGCTTTCCCAGGCGGTCTGATATACCCTGAGGGAGGCATCCCGTGAGGTAGGAAATTTGATTGCTCAGTCCACTGGCTGGGAGGCAGTGGTGGCCTCATGGCCCGGGGGTCCATCATATGACCCAGGGCACGGGGCTGGAGCGAGGGCCCCAGCCCCATGTGTGCCTTCTCCTCCGGCCCCATGGTGCCCTGGCCAGTGGGGCCATGGCTGCCGTTCCACAGGGCCGGGTGCGCACGGTTCAGGTACTTGTAGGGCCGGTACATGTGGCCCGGTGGGACCTCCGAGCCCTCTGACGGCCTCACGGGGGGCCCACTGTGCCTCGGGGGGAGGAAGCCCTGCTGGAACTGGGCTGGCGGGTAGGCAGTGTCGGGTGGGGGGCCACTCACACACCCCAGCTGCAGGGCACCCGGACGGGGGCCGAGGCTGGCAACGTGGGTCAGTCCAGTGCAGGCCTGCTTCTCCGGGGTGGCCAGCCTGTGCCCACGGTGCTCACTCAGTCCCACGGCCGGCTGGGAAGAGGCAGAGAGAGAGACGGGGTGGGTCTCGGCGAGAGCCATTGCAACAAGGAGCGGGGGAGACCTGCGGGTCACGGGGTGCTGGATCCCGTGGCTGCAGCATTTCTTACCTGCATAGCAAAGTGCTGGTGCTGCTGGATTGGGTCTCCAGGATGGGGCTCAGGCACTCGTGGAGAGCCATACAGTTTCGTGGGATCCGATCCACGCAGGGGGACAAACGCTCCCGGCACAGCTGGCCTCTGAGGAGCGGAGAAGGGAGAAGTAAAACAATGTGTGAAGCTCAGAGGAGCAGAAGAGCTGCTGCAGGTGAGGGGAAACCAAGGCTGGAGGAACCACACAGATGAGCAGACAGGCTTTTTGGAGATTCATGAAAAACCTGTAGTCTCTTTCCTATGAAGTGCCAAAGCCACTCTCTCACACCCCAGCCGCGTGGGGTCATGATATGCCTCAAGTCATGATACACTCACCTGCCAGCCAGTTCCTTGGAGCAAGCAAGAAGAGGGGGCAGTAATTCACTCCAAGGAGAGGAGCAGACCACAAGAGCATGCGAGCAGGACAACAGGGGAATATGCTGGATTTCCTTCATAATACTCATTGCCTCCAGCTCTACTACTGTCTCCCACTATCTGCATCACAAGAATCGCTCCAAAAACTTTGTGTGATCTCTGGCTCAAAGAATAAGGGATAGCCTGGGTCTCAGAGGAGCAGCTGATACACCACCCCACAGGACATCACTGGTTAAAATGGAACAGGCAGTGATGGATGGGTGAGGAACAGCCTAGAGGGGTGGCAGAACAGGTGGCATTCAGAGAAAAAATGCTGGGCTAAAGGGAGGTCACTGCTGCATTTCAGAGTGGCCTTGTGTTTGATTTCATTTACTTCTTTTATAAATACTCAAGGCACGAAATGCAGTAGTACACAGATGGCACAAAGTTACCAGGCCATCAACAAGAGAAACAAGAGAAAAGACAACCAGCTTGTTCAGCATCATAAACTGGAGGTTAGGAGAAGAAATGTGACTGCTTTCCATGCACAATGGGGTAACTCTCCAAGGAGGATAAAGAACTGGGGGAGCCATGGCTGGCACAAATCCACACAGGGACACGTCGGTCATGGGAAATGTTAGGAGACTGTTCCCAGCTAGTGTGACAAAGACTGAAATTGTATCAGTTTAAATCTAAGGGCTGAAAAGTTTCAGTTGTAGAAATCGTAGGCCTGACCCTTAATCTCTGGGAAAAGGTTCTTGCCACACAGTAGGGATTTCACAGTAGAGCGCTTCATTCTCCTTTACCTCCCTCCCTCCACAGGCCTGATGGGTGAAGAAGAGCAGAAACTGCTCCTTACCATCTGGCCGGGATGCGGCACAGAGCTGGGCATGCTGCTGTACTGCAGAGAGCGAGGGAAACCTCGCCCGTTGGAAGGGCCCACTTCTCGAGGAGGCTGCATTGCGTTGCCACTTGGATCTTCTGCAGAGGATGAGGAGAAGGAGGAGGAAGAGGAAGAGGAGGAAGCAGGAGCACTGGAAGTAGCTCGATACGGTGGAGGTTTTCCTCCATTTTCCAGGCGTTGCTGCCTCTTGCCTGGTCCATCTGGGTCTCGTGACCGAGTCCAAACACTGCCTGTGCTGGAGCGGCCAGTTCGACGGCTCCTCTTCTCTCGTCTCCCATCTTCTCTGATCCAAAACTCCTCATCTGTGTCTCCATCTTCCCCAGGGAAGTGCTTCATCATTGCTCGGTGGAAACACCTTTCTAAGTTGTAAGCCATCTTGGTATATTCTGCAGTTGAAAAAACCCAACATCATCAGGGACAGAGCCTTATAGAGAGAAACAATTAAGAAACATCAGACTTTCCCCATCAGATAAATCATCTCCCCTCCACAAAATCTGAGGACTATTGTTTCTAACCAGTCGGCTATGGTCTATGTTCTTAAACTGAAAAAGCAACACAGCATCATATTTGTTCAGTAACCCCACCAGAGGACAGGCACATAGACATGACAAAGTATCATTAGCAGCACGGCCTGCAGAGTCAGCAATAACTCAGTGTCCAGCACAGTGCCACGAATTAGATTACGAGAAGCACCACCTCTGCTCACAGAGATGCTTGACCTCCACAGTTAGCCAGCAGAATGCTGAGAGAAGAAATGTGAACTTTCAGCAATGCTATTTGATTACATTCAGAAGCTTTTCTTACACTCACTCATATCTCTGCTGTATGCTACAAGACAGAGGAAAAATCAGCAAACATATTTACCCACGTACAGTTTCTAAAGCCCTTGCTAACCCTGATACAAAAGCTATTGCCAACACCTGTGTCCCCATTGCATCATTTCCACAGGACAACTCTGCTCAGAGGGGCTCCTATTTTTCATTGGTGTGGATAGGAAGGAAAAGACATGAGAGTGTTAATGACTAGGGTGTGAAGCAAATGACATTCCAGTTGTTTGCACTAAGCTAACTGAAGTTCCTTGGGAAACAGAGCTCTCCCAGTGGCAGTGCATGGATGCTTTGACTTGTGGCCCACAGCGACAAGCCAGGTAGCTCTAACTATAAACTAAAACTACTTTTTTTCTATCCAAAACACTACCAGCCTGGTTCATTCCTCACTTTTCTGTGGTACTCAAAAACACTGGGAGCTAACTAGATTCCAAAGCTTTTCAAAGTCTCTGTGAGAAGTTCCGAGTTGTGCACACAGACATGCACAAGCACATGAAGGAATGAGCTCAGAAAGAAACAGACTTTATTTTCTTTGTATGTTCTGCCTTCACCATCTACCAACATGGGAGCCCCTTAGTATGTCATGCCCCAATTCATCATGACTAAAACGTGCTAAAAGCCTCACTAAAACCACAGGCCTTACTACTCAGGAGCTCCTACTCTTTTGTCTGGCCCCCTAAAAATACCCTGAAAGAGAATAAGCACAAATCAAGTATCAGTGACTAGGAAAAGATCACTTGATCTGCCTGAGCCTGACTTTGACTGAACACTGCAAACAGACGAACTTAGCATCTTACTGCTCTTACCACTGCCTTCACCATTGTACTTAAGACAGTTCCTGAACATGGTCTTCATATCGCCCACAAATTCTTCCTTGGTGCAGTACTGACCTCCATTCAACTTCTTCTCCATGCTAGAGATGTCCATGGGGGCCTGAAATGCAACAAAATATCCCTTCAGTTACAGCAAGCATAGTGGGGCTTACAAAGTTGCATATCTAGGTTCCTCACAGAGAAGAGACGGGGAGCAGAGGCTGCTCTCCTGAGAGGCAACCTCTCATCTTAGGTCTCCTTGATTTGTAAGGCTAGGAAGGGACTGCTGGAGTCATGTGGTTTGACCGTGAGGGTAACACTGCCCACAAAACTTCACAACAACTGTATCCCAGTCAACAAAGTGCATCAGTCAAGATGGCTGGACCACTTTCCATACCTTAATGATCTGGTAGTAGTTGGGAGCATACGATTCATCAACGGGCTCCAAAAAAGGCCAAGAGTCCTTGTGAGCCTTTACCACATCTAGAACTGACAATAGCAAAAGAAAGGTGAACGGTTGCACACACACGCCCAGGGCAGTATTTCACTTTGAGCAAGTTGTGCAAAAGGGAAAGCTGGGGCAGGACTAACCTTTGTACATCGCTGTGAACTCATCATCCAGTTCAAAGCTGTAATGGGAAGTGCAACAGTGAATATGCAGCCTGAGGACACATAAGACACGCTTTCGTACTTGATCTTCCCTTCTACCACATGCACAGCGCCATAATGCTGACAAATAGGCCTTATCACAAACAATTCTCTGTGGACCAAATCCAGATGTTTCTCAGCTCACTCCTCGCCGTTCTCCAGCCTCACTTCTCCCTCCTCATTCCTGTGAATGATCACACTCCTCTCCTTCCTGTACTCACTATTTGAATGCACTCACGTGCTGTGTGCCCAGCTGCATACTCACAGATCCTTGGTCCTTCGCTCTTCCCTGACAGGGGAACTGGGATCCAAGTGGGAAAGCTCCAGGGGGAGCTCCTTCCCCTGCGCCAGCAGCCAGGCCCGCTCTTCACGAAGCTTCCTCCTCCTGGCCCGTTCTGCAGTGGGGAGGAAGGAGAGGTGAAAAACCATTCAGCATCTTCCAGGGAAAACAAAGGCAGCTTCTGCAGGTCTCATGAACTCCAATGAAACATTCTTGCTCTTTCAGCAAAAGCAACAGCACAGGAGCAGAGGACATGAAAATACAGCACACCGTTAACCTGCCTCTTCATTTTCTCTTGACTTTACAATCACCGATTTTGAAGCATTACTGTGACACAGATGGTCCCCTAGGCAGCTTCCAGACAAATTTCTGACCATGTGTGGCACAAAAACACACACCTAGGCATAGATCTGCACTATGGAAAGAGCTGGCTTGTTAAGTTACCATCCCTCAGATGCTTCACCTCAGCCAGGTGAACTCAAGGCAGCTGGTTTTGCATTGAAGTGGATTAAGAACAGTGATGAGGATGAAGTTCTACCAGCTGGGTGGCAATGAGTCACTGGGGTCATTAATACCCTCCACCACCAGAGCTAGCTTTAGGAAGATTGCTCAGGTACGACTTCACGGCCAGCAGCCGGAGCAAGCAAGCTGCCACACAGGAAGGCCACTGGGACAGCTTTGGTTTAAGAGGCAAGAGACAGGAAGAAGCAGCGCTGGTGGTATAACCTGTGGTTTGCAACCAGACAGCTGGCTAACAGATTGCTTCATAACAGAAAGTTTATGGGCTCTTATGAACTTAATTTGCTGCTTCTTATAGGAAATCTGAATTCATTTGACTTGTTAAACACCTGCGGTTGTATGAACTTTCTGTAGGAACAGAATTCTGCCAAAGTAATGTTCAAGGAGACATGTCATAGGAATAAGAGCCCAGAACATAGGCCACATCAGGGAACACCCACAGTGAAAGAAAGATGGGGGATACTTGGCTAATAACCTCTCGCAGAGGCTCCATCTTTGGAAAATGCCAAAGGTTCAAGAAACACCAGCTTTGGTGGAAGCGTATTAATTTACTGTCTTACTCTGTCAGTCAAAAACAAACTTGGGATGGGGGTTGAGGGCACAAGAAAGCTTGTAATAGCTACAAGGTGAGTATTTCCAGGGAGATCCATGGCCAGATATGTCAAAAACTGGTAAAAGAAAGTCCCAACTTCCCGCTCAAAGACTCTGGGTAGCACTAAAGTTGGGAGGACAGGACTTGCATCCAAGATGTCCTACAGAATCTAACAGCATCTATTGTAACATTTAATGATGAGTAGTCCAACATCAAATTGCAGTTAACAGATATTATCTGAGCCTGTCCAAGCACAGTTCAGTACTTCATGCTTCTTTGGTAAAACAGCATCCCTTAAATGACATTGTAATGGAAGTGAGAAAGCTGAGAAAAACATGGGGTGATGATTTGGGTAGAAAAAGGAAAATCCTATGGCAGTCGAGAGGCAAGACAATGTAGATTTTAGAAATCTACCAAGGCCTGTCAAGGATTTGACCCAGTAACCAGACAGGAATCAGAGATTGCTACCGTGGTACCAGACTGGAGCTCAGTTGGGATTAATGGCAGGTCCCTCTACTACAGCAAGTGATTAATATAGTATGTAAATGACCACTGGCAGAGCTCGTTGTCATGCTGTCAGCCTGGGTTGAGTCCTACCCAGCAGCTTTCAAAATCTAACCAATGCCCTAAAAAGTACCTCAAACAGCTAGATAGTTGTATGTGCAAGAGAGAATGTTGGCACAGCATCCGGGAAGAGAACTGGGAAACTCTAACCTGCTGTTGTGGCAGAAATCTAGAAAGCAAATTTAACTCATAAATTCAGGAAAGTACAGATGGGCCCAGCAGGAGTCCTGGGGCGTGCACTGGAGTGTGGGGCAGTGAAATCCCAGACTGGAAACAGGAACGTGATCTAAAAACAGGCATACAGTCCAAAACCGAGAGTCAGGTGAAGTGCTGATGAAATTTATCAGAAAGCAGATATTTCATCCTGTGTTTCATATTACCCCTCTATAGAAGACCTTACAAAATCAATGTTAAAGCCCAAATGGACTGCAAAATACAAAAAAAAATCTTTGTTACCTAAAATCTCTGTCGATAGATGTCTAGTTTTAACAAGTCTGAACCAAGTAAAACAAATTACTTCATTTTTAAACCACTTTCTGTCCATCATAAGAACTGTCATGAAAGTAAATGCTAATGGAGGGTGTGCTTGGCAATAAGAAAAGGTGGTTAAGAAGCCAAAATTTTACCTGGATAGCTGCCATTTCTAGGGATGAAAAATGAACAAGTCAGACGTTTAAATAACTTTTCCAAACAACTTTTGCACCAGCTTAAAAGGAGATTTCTCCTGACTTAGCCTAAACTGACTAGCAACAATTTTAAATTAAACTGAAAGAAACTGCACAAACTAAAATTAAAGCATCTCTTCCAAGAAAAGCATGAATGTATGCTAAATAAGCTAAATAAAACCGTTTACTGCCCAGTCCCATGCCAGTTTCTTTGAGTGGCTCTGGTGCCTTTACATCAGATGATGTAGTGATTGCATTTACCCAAAAAAGAACACAGCTTACACCAAAACAAGACCTTCTTACAGGTACATTTAGCTTTGCAGCTCTTCCAGAACTGCAAGATTAATTTTGTCTATACAGCCAGAGTATTAAAGCGCAGAGAATATGCAATTTGCCAAGGTGAAATAGGTATCTGTAGCAGATATGGAAGCTGGATGATTCTCAGTTTAAAGCACCGGATTAGGTAGGACTGGCAACCAGGAATATATAAAGGCCAAGCAAGTAATTGGATTTTCTAATGGCTAGAAAGGTAAATAGGTAAAAGAAACTATTCTTAGATAACATCTGGTCTGCTACCAAACATCTGGTGGCGGACTGTTTCATCTTGGAAAGTTTACAACTTTCGCATGAACTTAGTATTTTTTTCTTTTCTGATGTTCTATCCATTTAAGGATTCACAATACTGATACCGCCACACATTACCACCACGGTTTTCTGAAGATGTTCAGCCTTTCCCTGGAACTGCAATAGCCCAGCCAGCCACTGCAGCAAAAGCAGCAGATATAGGAATCTCTGTAAGGGAGGCTGAGAGAGAGAAGATGGCCAGAAATAAGCCTGCTCTTAGACACCAGTGCCTACACGTACTGGCTGAACACCTTCTGTCTGTGCCTCAATCTGATGTATTAAACATAACACAGCTGTTTCTTGCAGAACAGCTTAAATCAGCATTTCATACAAAACCACGAAAAAATAAGACCAACAACTGAAGTTGCCACCTCTAGTGCTCTGTTTCACCTGGTCCCTTCATCTTTAGTTCTCAAATTGATAAGTCCAGTAGCAATATAAAAATACTATTCTTGCTCCTCCCATGTCGTCCCATTCTCCTCAAAGGGAATCCTTCCTTCATCTGGCATTGGGCCAAAAAGACCAAACGCTGTTCAGCAACAGCAAAGCCAGCTAATCCGGCACGCAGGAAAATCCACGAGAAGGCAAGTGGGAGACAAAAGAGAACTGAGGAACAACATGAATAGCAGGGAAAAAAGTATAGCTGGGGCAAGGGAGAAAATAAGCATGATTTGAAGAAGATGACACAGTTGAAGAGTACTCTAGAGAACAGCCACCAACACTGAGGGACATAGACAAAGGAAAAGAAGCTACAGGGAGACCAATTTATCCAAGGTAAGCACAAGAAAAGATATTCCCATCAGCAGGTCTGGTAAGGGAGGAATGCACATGGCAGATCTTAACTCAAGATCTCAGTCATGGCTTAGAAAGCTTCCACCCCTGCTTCGCACTGGCCGCATGTACCTTCCACTGCTTTGACTTTCTCCTCCATTTCTCTCTTCCTCTCCTCCTTTAGCAGCTGTTCCTGCTCCCTCTTCTGCACTGCTATCAGGATTTGGCGCTCTTCCTCTTCCTCTCTGCGCCTCTGCTTCTCCATTGAACTCAGCACATTTGGGTTTACCTGTGAAAAAACAGTGCACCAAAAACTGTAATGCATTGGCTTACTGAAGTCCGAGCAGAGGCAGGTTTACTTTGAGCAAGTATCAAAGCATACCTACAGTGAATGGCTAGGGGTAGAAAAAGGGGGGAAAAAAAAAAAAAAAAAAAAAGGATTTGAACATACAAATTCTTGGATGAAAAGCAACATGGAAAGGGAAGTTATCTGTGAAGCAATGAAATCCTAATACAGAGACAAAGGAAGGAGAAGCGATGGGTTAGACGAGCTGCTACTCTGCCAGGGATGCACTGCATGTATTTCCCTTCTGGGCAAAGGATTTGGGCTGTTGACACCCCCACGCAACACCTCTGCCTCTTCCATCTAGCAGAGCCCTGAGTTCCAAGCATGAGCAGAAAGGACTGTGCTGACAAACCTGGCTCTGCTATAAACCACGGAGTACTTAGGATAGGAAGAGAGACCAGTAGAGCCTTGCATCAAGGTATTGTTCGGAGTGTTCTCCTTTCCTGTTCAAAAGAAGGCCCACCATATTTCTGTGTGCAAATCTTCCCTGAACTAGCTCTGGCTTGTTTGTTTGCACGGTTTTCCTGCTGGGTCCCCCAACCAGTTTTCTCATTCTAGGACACCTGGCTCTTTATTGCCCCACTTCCTCACCTCCCCAGTGTCAGCAGGCTGCAAGGCTGTGTTTGATCCCACTTAGAGTACAGGCTTCCCAGACCAGGGATGGCTTGCTCGTATTTCTCCAATAAAGTGTGAAGTATGTATATGGCAGTGTGGAATTACCTTCATTAATTTAATTTTAAGACAAATGAATCAGTCATCCACCAGCCACTCCCACCTCTTTGACTTCTGCAAGACCAAGATATGTGGGCCTTATCAGCAGGGAATATTAACCTGAAAAGAACAACGTGCATGCAATTTTCTCCACCTTCATTTTCAGGGAATAACCAGCAACTACCACTTAGGCAGAAGGCACTTCCTGAGGACTAGCAATCAGCTGGGGTCCCTTGGCTGCTGCTCAGACCACCAACTTCTCCAGGCTCATTATTCATACCCAGGGGAAAAAAAAAAAGGCACCACAATTACTATTTCATCCTTGTTTGATTGCTGAGAAGTGCAACCCTCGGGGTGTTTTGATAAACACCCAGAAATGTTGTCTGGCTTCACTGTACATTCATTCCCCCTCTGTCTCCCCTTCCCCTGCACAGCACTACTCTGCGTGGAGGAGCATCGTGTATTAACTCCCTGTCTCCAGCAGCAACAATACATTAAGAGAATTATGCTTCAACCACCAGCCACGGAGAAGTGTCTAAGAGAGGGTGATGGGACTCTTGACAACATTGGGACCATATCCTGCATCTAGGGACAGACAGGGCAGCAAAACCACCTTTTTCTGTGCTGATCCCTCTTAGGCAAACCCCGCAGGATGATCTCACCACACAGGAACTCTGCTCATGTTCTTTTCCTTTTTAGATCTTTGCCAAATATTAGGACTTCACTCTTCTACTGCCCTCCTAGGGAAAATATTCTGGGAGTCCATGCACCTTTAGGTTAGCCAGGTTCTTCTCACATTTGGTCTAAGGTTAATTTCTCATCCCCTCATTCCATCTAATTATTCCTAGTTACAACTCTTCTGGGCAAGCATAAATTGCCCTCTTCTTCAGCCACACTCCAGCCTTTTCGGGCTTCCTCAGATACTTACACAAAACTCCCATGTTTCTGTAATTAGGTTAAATGTTCCTTTACAAAGCAATCCTTCCAGCTCCTTAATCATTCCACTTGTCTCTCTCAGACCTTTCCTCCCACTGATCAACATCCAAACACCAGGATGCCCAGGACTGAAACTGCTATGCAAAGTACAAGAGGTCAAGAACCTACAGAACCGGGTTCTACATTTCCACTTCTGAGTCTTCTCATCTCCTTTTCTCAGCCACTCTGCCATCCTATTTTCTACTTATGCACTGCAAACATCTTCCTTTTAGGCCTGATCCTGATCACCATCAACTAGTTTCCCCTTAACTTTCTAACTTTCTTGATCAATCTTTAAACTGCAATAGGAACCAAAAAACATCAGGTACTGCTGCAAATAGCAAGAGAAAGAGGTGAGCAGGAACCAGCCACCAGAAGTTGGTACACCCTGATATTTTATTGAGGATGTGACCATCAGCCTGTAGATTCTCCACCCAGTAGATCTAAGCCAGCTTGGCATGCCACACTGTTTTCTTCAACTGTTGGCGCACAGGTCAGACCTTCCGTGTCTCTGGATTCATACAGCTTCCACCATTCATGTCACATGGAAAACTGGACACAACATCCAAGCAACAGTGCTCACACCAGGGCCTCTCCAAGCCCGCAGGGTGCATTCAGCACTGTATATTGTAATAGCATGACACAGAATCTACACCACGTTCCACATCAACCCACCACAAATATGGCATCAACAAAGCAACGGCACAATCTGAAGCAAAGGAGGAGGTGTCATCCTAGCAGATCTAGGAAGAGAAAAAAAGACAAAAGCAGAAGCCACAAGTACAGCATAGCGAGCACCGAGGGCTGCAGCAAATGCCTGTGACAACTGCACTTGGTCCCTGCAACGCTTGCAGGGCAGCAGCGATGCTGGCACGGGCTCTTCAAGACACTTCAGACACAGAAACAGACAAAGTTTCAGAAGGACCTACTGCCTGGTGTCCCACTTAAGCCCATTGGGGATGGGGGTGCTCATCTCTGGGTTAAAAAAGTAAGCAAACACAAACAAGTAAACGCCTATTAGATGTGACGGAAGGAGACGCCTATTAGAACGATAAAACCAAGAAGCCAACACAAGTTAAACTTCCTTCCTGAACAAAGAGGTGGCAAAGGGACATTTCTCCAGCTCCCTCCCCACTTGGAGAACACCCAGCCCTATTCTGCCACCGCGGCGCCACCGCCTGCCTCCCTCCGCCAGGGGGCGCTCCAGGACACAGCACCGCCGCCTCCCCCGCGCCCCGAGCGGGCCGAACTTCCGCCTTCCGCTTTGCCCCCCGGCACCGGGCGGCAGGCACCGGCCCCGGCCCCGGCCCCTCGCCCTCCAGACCTGCCCTGCTCCGGTTTCCGCGGCGCTGTCTTAATGAGGGTGCTGCTCAGACGGCTCTTTAATGAGGAGCTAATCTGAACCACCTGTTGAGAAATCCCCCACAGGATTAGGAGCCTACGGAGCGGTTGTATCTCAGACCAAAGCGGCATCCAGCTCGCGGAGCTAAGAGGAAGGGGTCAGCCCTGCCCCAGGCTGAGGATCTCTCCCGCAGACTTGCCTGCTGCCCACCTCTTGCTCAGCAAACAAGCCATCAGACTTGCTGGCACCTTCCCTGGCTCCCCTGTGACAGGGATGGCTGCCACGTCCTGCTGGCTGCCCATCCCTCAGCGCAGCGGGTGCCAGGAGGGCCCCCCCGCTCGCTGGAAATGTTTCACTGGCCCACAGGCAGCAATTAACAGCCCTCTGCCGCCCCAGACCTGCAGCACCTGCGGTACTGATTAGCATCATTCAGGCTCCATGTGTTTCCCACTCCCCTCGTCCTCTGGGATTTCTGCTGCCTGCGAACAAACGTGTCCCTGCGCTTCCTGCACAGTGGGCTCTGCAGAGAGCAGTTCTGACCCCAAACTGACCATTGCTGGGGTCTTATTTCCCTCTCCCCAGGCTTTTATCTGCAGCATGACGAGATGTTCTTCCTTCCTTTCATTGATCTATTCTAAGTTTATTGTGGGGAACCACACTTTCTCCTTTGTTTTGCAGGAACCCCTGACCCTGGCTCACATAGAATGCTCCCTGCGTTTAATTTCCCAGGGTTTGACAAAATACCAGGTAACTGCGTTTTCATAACATCTACAGCGAGAGATTATGCCGCTGCCTGGTAGAATCATGCCTTTTTTTCCTCCAAAGCTAATCCCACGTTGCCTGATCGATTGCTTTGGATAGCAGTTGCCAGTTCAAAGACTCCCCCCCATCTCCACCACACCATGCCCCTGGCTGTGCCAACGTGACTGCTGGGGGGCTGCATGGTGAACTGGATTGGAAAGCTGTTCTACGTTAAAGATAACCCCAACCAGAGAAAAAGGTTATATTTAACTCCAGCCATTTTCCTGGGTCTGGTTCACTGCACAGACCCGCAAGCGGCGGTGCTGTTACACTGAGAGGATAGAGAGGAGATGAGGGTGAAGAGGCACGGAAAGAGCCGTTTCAGCTGACAAGGCTGCAGTTTGACAAGCATTTCTTCAAGCAGCCTAAATTGTGACTTCCATTTCCAGCTGACCCCCTCCTAGCTCAGCTCTGTACTGCATCAGTCATTCTTCTCTCCCTCTGCACTATCTACACCCTCAAGTGTTTACAGCCTCACGTTTTCCCCTTGGCTGAATTTCTGTCATTTCCCTTTGTAAGCCGGTTCTCCTAGTCCTCTCATCCTTCTTCAACTTTTCTTTGAACTGCCTCAAATATGCCAGCACTTTCATTGAAGTGGAATTCCCCAGCCTGAGCGCAGATTTCCATATGCAGCTGCGCCGGGCTCTGCGGCGAGGCCTGTTACCTCTGCGATCCAGAGGGCAGCACCTCCCTGCTGGCCATAGAAATCCCGAGCGCCAGCCTGCCTTTGACGGGCATTACCACCCATCTCTCTTTTCAGCACAAGCACTTTCAAATGACTCCTTCCCACTGAATAGCGATGCTGTGGTTTATTTTTTCCCCCAGGAGGCATCTGCTCTTGCCTCCCTCCGTCGTCCTCCCCCTTGCACCCCCCCTCACCTCCTGCTTGATTGGTTTGATGGGTTGATGTTCAGACAGCCACCTGGGAGAAAACTCTGTCCGCTGTAGACGCTTCTCCTGAAACAGGGTTGAGAATTGAGGGAAGGAAAAAGAGAGTGGAGGAAATTAGGGCACATCAGTGACACTAGCAGGAGAAACTCTGGAGGCTAGAAGTGACCATGAAATCCCTATTAGCTTTACAAGGGTAGCAAACAAGCAAACTGAACTCAATCCAAGAACATCGCACTGACTGCAGAGCCCCTTTTACAGAGCCATCTACCTGAAGGATCCCATTCCAAATCTGTCTCACCTGAAAACATTCAGTTGACGGACAATACCCTTGGGAGTTTTGGGGCTCTGACATAACAGCTCAAGCGGACTTAGCTAGGACAGCTAAAGCAGCCACTGTCCCTTCAGCAGAGCCAGCTGAGAAACAGCAGTAAAAGTGAAATCAGAGGCAGATTGCACAGAAAAGCTAAGCTGTAAATCACAGCAGTTCAAAAGCAGACAGAGATTCCTGCTAGCAGAAAAGGACACAGAAGATGGCTTAAGACAGTAACCCCTTCAGCCATCCTATCTACGCTGCTGTGCAATCACAAAACAGATCCTTAATTATCTACTCTAGACCTGCCATTCCACGGGGGAGAGTCTTTCTCTCCGTACACAAGCTCAACAGCCCCCACATCAACGACACTTGCAGGCTGGAACAGGGGGCAGCAGGACAGGGTGACAGGCTGGTTGGATTTGGCTCTCCTTCAGTCGGCAAACATCCATGCTCTTGGAAGCTGTCATAGAGAGGTAAACAGGATGTCATGTCTCCTCACCTTCTGTGCAATCATGTTGCAGATCTCCGGCAGGAAGTCTTCACTCAAGAGTTTGTAGAGCTGCCTTTCTCTAAGGGAAGTCCTCTCTCTGAAGCTCTCTGTGACCTGCCTCCACTCCTCTTCCGTCTGACACAGCAGCCACCATGTCCCACGGCCAGGCCCTTGGGACCCTTCAACAGCATCAAAGGATGTTATCTCCACAGCAGTTATGACTAACAACTTTTCTTTATCCCTTCTCCTCTCCTCTGGGCTCACGAAGAACAAAAGATACTGCCAATGGCCACTGCTATAAGAAACATGCTCTTTGCTATAGTCCCAAAGCTCTCCTGAGCCACCAGAAGCACTGCTACCCCCCCTAATGACACCAAAAGTTATGCCAAGACACAGAAGAAATACACATGTGAAGAATGGTGGCACTTTGCAACACATGGGTAGTGTGACAACCCTGTAGCAAACCTCCATTCCAGTTGTGATGGACCAGGGAAAAGGATTTAATTTGTCTCTTGTAATGGAGGCTGTCAGCCAGAGCAGGACTTACGCAGGGTAATGCAAATGTCTGATTTAGTCTGGCAGTAGAATAAAAACATTGAAAATTAATGTTATTTGAAACAAGCCAAAATTTTTTTTTTTTTTTTACCACTGCAAACCTTTGCTGCGGTGAATAAAACCTCCCATTCTCCCCAAAGGAAACATTTTATTTGCAGGTACTTGAAAGAACAGAAAAGGAAGCAAAGGACTGGCTTCATCACGCTGCCAGATGAGGGGGAAGTTCCAAAAGTTCACATCTCATCCCTGTTCAATCAAGAGAGGGATCTGAAGCAGATACCCCACCACTCTGAAGTGTGTCCCAACTACCAGAACACTGTGAGCTGTTCCACCTTGCGTGAAACATCTGAATATTAATTATGAAGGAAGGACTCTCTCGCGTGGTGGTTGGAACACCCACCTGGAGAGAGGGAATGTGGTTCCTGCTCTACAAATGTTTACACAGAGCAGAGAAGCCTCATGGGTTGCAACTTGCATGCTTTTGCCCCGGGACGTTCTCTAAGCAAAAAAACGTTTTGGCCCATTTTTGGAGGAAGGGAAATCGTTGGTTCAAACCCCTTCAGGCTGCGGGGTTCTCATCTCCCTCTAGACTTTTCTAGAGCTAATCACAGGCTCCTGGAAAGAAAGCAATGGTCACCACCCGCACTGGCACATGTCACACAGCTTCTCACTGCCTTTTCAAGCAAATTAAATATGAAAAATATGAAGCAGCAAAAACCAGAGCCCTTTTCTCTCTGAACCCAACCCTGGGCCCTTCATGGATTTGAGCTGCCAGTGGCTCCAGCACGTGAGCTAATCAGGTTGCCCCAGGAAGAGTGGTGAGCCACAGCCTTCCTCCAGCCACCTGCCCTCTGCTGGAAACCATGCCACAGAGAGGCACAGAGCAAGTGTGCGCTAGCTCCAGGTCACGGGCCAGTGTACAGCTTAACCTGCCTCCAGCTTCAGCTCAAGTTAATGCACTGGGAACTGGTAACCGTGATGGTGGAGGACCAAGCATCTGCTGGTTTCTGCCACCCTGGCTATGCGAAGCCGTCCGCTGCCCACCTGCAGCAGGAAGCTTACCTGCACGCTGCCTCCAGAGCCTGCCCCCTTGTTTCCCCTTCCCTTGCCAGCTGCCTACGGGCAACTCATTTCAAAAGCAACCAGGACTAAGGCACTGCTTTGTGCCACCACAAGATCACTCTGCAGCTGAAGTGACACACTTGCTGGAAGACCTGACAAAACCCCCAGCACCTCAACACGCTTTGCTACAGCTCTGCCCACCCAGCTCCAGAGCAGCCGCCAGGAAATCTGAAGACAAAAGGGGAAGCGAAGGAGGTAAGGGACAGACAATGCCACCCTTGCCTTTTATTGTGGTGCAATGGGCTGGGTGAGCTCTTGGGTTATGTGGAACCCAATGGATCCACATGTATGATAAACGAGTCCCAGCCCCCTCAGACCCAGTTTCACATTAGGTTGCCAACTCGCATTTTCTGCTTGCCTCATTAACCCTTCGGTGAGTATCCCCAAGCCATCATTTACGTGGTACTGAGTTCAGTCACCCAATGGCCACTGGGAAGGAGAGGAGAGGAGAGGACAATCAAAACGGTTCTTCCCTCCCTATCTTGGCATCACTAACCCCACTCTCTTCCCAGTTTGAAAAAATGCACCCACTACAAAAAACAGGGGCTTGTGTTCACCTCATCCCTGGGGGAGCAAAGGCCATTCACAGCCCATTTCCATCAACTGCAGTGAGTAGGTGGGTCCCCAAGGCCTAGTGTAACCCAATATGTCACGTTTCTTCATCCCAAATTAACTCATGACAAGACAGGAAGGCCACAGGTGCCCAGGCTCCCAGCTGCAGGGCAGCCTGTAATGCCAACCCCTCCTTCCAAACTCGGCCCCAGCCACTGGCAGAAAGACTCTCCTTTTCCTGGGAAACGCATCTCTCCAGGCCTTGATAATTTATGAGACGTGTTAGCTGATCGTATCAACCCTGACCCCACAAAATCTCTTTACCGTTTCTTATCTGAGTCTCGCAGATTAGCAAGTTCTCTTCTGCCTTCTCCCTACCAAAAAAGAGGAGTGATACAATGAACACATTATTTCACATCACTGAAATGCAGTTGTTTCTGAGGAGAATGGGGTATGCAGCAATTACTCAATGCACAGCAAAACCATGAAAAAATAAGCGTGCAGAACACACATTCAGCATACATATACACATATACATTTATCATAGCTTCATAAAATTTTAAGAAGTGAAGGGTGCGGGCTGGAGTTCGGCAAGGACAATATTTCAATTCTTACGGGAAGCATCCCAAAAACCTATACTGACTCAAGTGGCCAGGATTTTTGGCTTCAAGCGCTACACAGTGGAAGCATTCTTTATCAGAAGCATATCCCCTAGCACTGCATGGGGGACCTGCACCTGAAGTGAGGCAGTTGGAAGATACCCACTGTCTCACCAAACTTGGCTTCCAGCTCAGTCAGAATTTTCTTTGGAGAGTGATCAAAGCATCCACCAAGTCTGAGCTTGTTTCACTTCAGAGATGCATTGAAATTATGGCTGCATGGTATATACATACTTATTGGGGGAACCCCAGAAGTACATTACACTTCCCCCTGGGAACATATGCATCTGACATCTGTTGCAAGAACAACCTTTCCATACCTCAGCAAATTTTCTTCCAGCAGTTTTCTCCGCTTTGGGGGTCGCCCTCGTCTCTTCCCTGTTTTCCCAGGAACATTTGAGGTGTTTGTCTGCCCCCCGCATCCCCTGCAAAATGGCAAAACCACCATGAAATATCTGCTGAGCAAGGGAACTGCTGCTGGCAGGATGGGAGAAGGGCAGGGAAATTGGAACAGCTGCTAGGAACCCAACCAAAGGAGGGATTAAATCAGAGCAGCAACAGGACAGGGAGGGGAGGAGAGAAGGGATTCCCATTCACTGGAAGCCTGATCTGGTAGCCGCCGGCACAGTGCGGGGCAGACAGGGAGGAATGCGATGGGGCAGGCAGCATCACTCCCACAGCAGGCTCTCCTGATGCCACAAAGGAAAAAGCATCCCACAGCAGGCTCTCCTGGTGCCAGCAAAGCTGGCTCCAACACAATGCGTGACGCGGGGCAGCTCACAGTCTGCTTGGCAACTCCAGTCTCACCCCGCTCCGTGTGGCTCGCTCCCAGGCCCCCCGCCACAACAGCAGTCAGGCAGGGTCCCCTCCAGCCAGGCTGGCTGCGCCGCCCCTCGCCCTGCCCCCTGCACCCAGACACGGGGGGATGTGAGGGGGCTGTTACCTGTCTGGAGCCAGCTCTCCGTTCGTTCTCCCCTGCACAGGGTCCTCCTTGTACATCCGCGTGCCGTAGAAGTACCAGTACAGGGCACCACTGCTGTCCTCACCCAGCGGCTCCACACGGAGGCTGTCCGCGTCCAAGCCCTGAGCCCCCGCCAGATGGTGACAAGTTGAAAAGCGGCCACATTGTCACACAAAACATGATGACATGCCTCCGCAAACACCCCACTCTCTCCTCCCTTCCCACCATGCCACAGCAGCAGTGCAGCTGCTCCTCTGGGCCGAGCTAGGAAAATGTTACTCCAGGGGGAAAACAGCATTTGCTCTCCGTCCAGGGAGGGATCTCTAATTTGAATGGACTCTCTCATTTTAACATTTCATCTCTGGTGCTCCTGACAGGGAAGGTCTAATTAGTGCTGGCAACAGTCACACACAGCCCTGAGAAGCTCCCTCCCCCCTCCCCAGCACTACCCCTCCCCCCCCAGCTCCCCCAGTACACCTCAGCCCCATCCTTTCATCTCACACCATCCCTCAGCAAGGCAGTCTCGGGTCTCACAGCCCCACCATTACAGTTGGAGCATCTCCAAATTCGCTCTTCACAGGAAGAGTAGCCAATGAAGCCAATTTACTTAGTGAATTCCATGTTACAAACACATCTGTCCAGGACAAGGACCCCAAGCACCCTTCCTGCATGCTTGCCTTGGGTCCTCTGCAAGGCAGGGGAGGAGATGGGGGGGGAACTGCCAACTCACTACACTGCCACTGAGTACCTGGCCTTAAAATACAATGAATAGCATCAGCCTTTCTCTTCCCAGGAAGATTCACTGATCTGGCCCAGCTCCTGCAGCCGCACCATTTCCCTCTTCCCCGCTTCCCAAAGCACCTTGAGGAGGTCGAAGACATCATCTGCATCGAGGCGGTAGTCACAGAGGCGGTGCAGGATCTCGACCCGGGTGCGCAAGGGCAGCTCCTGGAAGGTGGACTCCCGCAGGGGGTTAGGTTTCCCTTCCTCCAGCTCCCAGCGATAGTTGATGATGTCCTCCAGGTAGCTGTGAAATGTCTGTGATCTAACCAAGGAAACAAAGTCCCACACACTCACTGTAGTTCACCACGCCAGAAACACCTGATGAGACCAAGCAACTCAAAAAATCACAACGCCGAGCCAGCTAACACTGGAAGGAAAACCATGCCCTATGACAGCTATGGTTAGCTGCAGCTCTGTACCTCAGGTTTCCAAAACACAGCAATCTCATTGCAACGCTGCAGGATTTCACATTACACACACAGAGCTTACAGGATGCCGTGTTACTGTTATTTCTTTCCAGCCTGAAAGAGCAAGCTAAACGTGATCTCACCTCAGCCCCATCTACTTTCCATGCCAATGCAGTGCTAGCACGAACACTGACCCTTTGCTAAAACAGGACACAACGAAGCTGGTGAGCCTGATCACCTGCCGCTTCTCCCTCTTTGATGTGGAGACCCTCTTCTTCAGCTTGCCATTTGCTCACCTCTGCCACTGCCAAGCCCCGCACCTCTCTGTGCCTCTTAAGTAGTTTTCCATGACCTGGTTCAGTGCCTCGACACTTTCTGTGGCTGATTATCTCCTCCCCGCTTTGTTGCTGTGTGCTTCCCATAGTCTTGTTGTGGCGCCCTATTCTCCTCTCCCTCCATCCCCAAAGGTGCTGCCACTTTCTGTGTGTTCCTCCACCAGCAGCTCTGGCAGGACATCTGCACAGCCCTGTCAGTGCACGTGGCTTGGACCCTGTCACTCATCAAGGTGCATTCCCAGCATGAGAATACCTCTCTAAAAAGGTTCAGCACAGAATCACAGAATCACAGAATGGTCGGGGTTGGAAGGGACCTCTGTGGGTCATCTAGTCCAACTCTCCTGCCGAAGCAGCGTCACCTACAGTAGGTTGTAGAGGACCTTGTCCAGGCGGGTCTTGAATATGTCCAGAGAAGGAGACTCCACAATCTCCCTGGGCAGCCTGTTCCAGTGCTCCATCACCCTCAGAGTGAGGACTCTCTCCTCTCTAGTCCCCAAGATGATCAAGCTGAGCACTCAAGCTCTTCATAAACACTACTACTAAACCCATCCTTCTCATTTGCTAGCTGGGCCACATTAAGTCCTCCATTCATTGCCAGCAGTTCACCATATAACCCAAGGAAACACACCCCTCACCTGGCGTGGAGGGTGGATATCCCCATCTGACACACACTAGACTGCTGATGGAGCTTAAGGCTAACAGAACTCTTGTCTATATTTTAAGGAGACTTAAGTTCTTCTTCTGACTGCTGAAAATTTCAGGGGAGGGAATGAAAAAGGGCTGGTGAGGCCACATGTCCCTAAATATAAAACTGTTTTAAGATCTGTCCATATCACTTTGAGTCCTGAGACTTGCCAGGCTCTCTCAGCCTGCTTGAGCTGTGTACCCTGAGCACAGCAAAGGGACACACGCACCCCCCCACGCCCCAGCCATTCTTGTACACACAGGAAGTCCATATGCCGGCAAGAACACCACTGGGTACACATTCCCACCATCTCTCGAAAAGGCGGCTCAACTTGATAGGTTTTTGGCACAAACATATTACTCTATATGATTAATGGAACCATGCCAGCGCTACAGAATTGCACTTGCCTGAGAAATTGCTAACTACTACAAAAGTTATTATTTTTGAACAAAGAGATAGAGGAGAACAATCCAACTGGAACAAGGCTGTTAAAAATCAACAAGAAGTTAGCTATTAGACAGGGGGCTCCACATGTTTGGTAAAGACTGGACCTCATTGCAAGGACCATGACTGGATGGTGACTGCAAGAATGAACAGATGCTACATGATTCCTCTAAGCCATGTCCACCTGGCAGCGTTCCCCTTCCTTCTCAAGTGGAGAGAAGCTGATGATAACACCCTGCAGATCACTCCCCACCAGCCTGCTTCTTTCTGACATCAAATGCAAGCTGATCTCCCAGAGATAACTCCTCTCACCAGATGAGTGTTACCAGCGCTCCGGTTGTGTTTCATAGAATCATAGAATGCTTTGGGTTGGAAGGGACCTTTAGAGGTCATCTAGCCCAACCCATCTGCAGCGAGCAGGGACATCGTCAGCTAGACCAGGTTGCTCAGAGCCCTGTCCAACCTGGCCTTGAATGTTTCCAGGGATGGGGCCTCCGCTACCCCTGTGGGCAACCCATTCCAGTGATTCACCACCCTCATGGTAAAAAATTTCTTCCTTATATCTAGTCTAAACCTACCCTCCCTTAGTTTAAAGCCATTACTCCTTGACTTATCACAACAGGCCCTGCTGAAAATATTTTCCCCATCTTTCCTATAGGCCCCTTCAGGTACTGAAAGGCTGCTATAAGGTCTCCCCACAGCCTTGTCTTCTCCAGGCTGAATAATCCCAACTCTCTCAGCCTATCCTCACAGGAGAGGTGATCCAGCCCTCAGATCATCTTTGTGGCCCTCCTCCAGACCCACTCCAACAGGTCCATGTCCTTCTTGTGCTGCGGGCTCCAGGTGGGGTCTCACCAGAGCAGAGTAGTCAGGCAGAATCCCCTCCCTCGACCTGCTGGCCATGCTTCTCTTTGTGCAGCCCAGCATACGGTTGGCCTTCTGGGCTGTGAGTGCACATTGGTGGCTCATGCCTAACTTTTCATCCACCAGTACCCCCAAGTCCTTCTCGGCAGGGCTGCTCTCAAGCCCTTCATCCCTCAGCCTGTACTGATAGCAGGGGCTGGCCCCGACCCAGGTGCAGGACCTCGCACTTTACCTTGTTGGACCTCATGACGTTCACACAGTCCCACCTCTCCAGCTTGTCCAGGTCCCTCTGGATGGCATCTCATCCTTCCTGTGTGTCAACTGCACCACTCAGCTTGGTGCCACTGGCAACCTTCCTGAGGGTGCACTTGATCCCACTATGTGACTGATGAAGATGTTAAACAGTACTGGTCCCAGTACGGACTCCTGAGGGACACCACTTGTCACTGATCTCCATCTGGACACTGAGCTGTTGACCGCTATCCTCTGGCTGTGACCTTCCAACCAATTCCTTATGCACCAAACAGTCCACCCACCAAATCCCTATTTCTCCAATTTAGAGAGAAGGATATTGTGGGGCACCGTGTTGAAGGCTTTACAGAAGTCCAGATAGATCACATCCGTAGCTCTTCCCTTGTCCACTGGTGCAGTCACTCCATCACAGAAAGCCACTAGGTTGGTCAGGCAGGACCTGCCCTTGGTGAAGCCATGCTGGCTGTCTCGAATCACCTCCCTGTCCTCCATGTGCTTCTAGGAGGATCTGTTCCATGAGCTTCCCAGGTACAGAGGTGAGGCTGACACGTCGGTAGCTCCCAGGGTCCTCCTTTCTACCCTTTTTAAAAATGGGCACAATGTTTCCCTTCCTCCAGTCACCAGCAACTTTGCCTGACTGCCATGACTTTTGAAATGTGATGGAGAGTGGCTTGGCAATGACATCAGCCAATTCCCTCAGGACTCTGGGATGCATTTCATCAGGTCCCATAGACTTACGTATGTTCAGGTTCCTCAGGTAGTCCCAAACCTAGTCTTCCTTTACAGTGGGAGGGGCTTTATCGCCCTGGTCCCCATCTTACAGTCCATCAGCTGGGGAGGGGGTGAGGAGACAGGCTGCCAGTGCAGACTGAGGCAAAAAAGTTGTTGAGTACCTCAGCCTTCTCCTCATCTGTTGATACGAGGTTGCCATTCTTGCTCACTGGGGGAGGGCTTTCTCTGACCTTCCTTTTCTGGCTGACATACCTGTAGAAGCCCTTATTATTCTTTGCATTCCTTGACAAGTTCAGCTCCAGCTGCGCCTTGGCCCGCCTGACCTTGACCTCATGCTTACACAACCACGCAGCATCCCTATACTCTTCCCAATGTACCTGTCTCTGCTTCCACTGTCTTTGCAGTTTCCTCTTGTCCTTTAGTTTGACCAGCAGGTCTCAACTCAGCCATGCCGGTCTCTTGCCTTCCTTGCCTGACTTCTTACACCTGGGGACTGAGAGCTCCCGCACTCTATGGAAAGCATCCTTAAAGATCTGCCAGCTCTCTTCTGGTCCCCTGTCCCTGAGGACCATTTCTCAGGGGTCCTATTGACTAACTCCTTGAACAGCTGGAAGTTGGCTTTCCTAAAACTTAGGGTCCTGACTATACTCCTCACCTTTCCCATATCCCTCAGGAGTCTGAACTCCACCAATGCATGATCACTGCAACCCAGGCTGCCTCCAGGCTTGACGTCACCAATGAGCTCACTTGGACTGGTTAGCATCAGGTCCAGTACTGCACCCCTTCGGACAGGGGTGTCAATTACCTTGATTAAAAAGTTATCTTCAATGCATTCTAGGAATCTCCTGGACTGCCTACAGATGCCTGAATGTACCTGGATTTAGTGCCTTCTGCAGCCTTCTACAGCAACTATCCTTTTTTAAAATGAAATATTCAGTGTAGAGTACACCTACCTGAAGTAGCTGTGCATTCCCACAGTGAATGGACTGTCATGTACCTCAAGACCCAATCCAACTTCCAGCAAGGACTTCAACTTGGCAAAAAAGTGGGATACTAGATGCTCTTTATAGACATTTTATCTTTCTTTGAGAGCAGCTAAAATGGTAGAGCAAGATAAATGAACTCATGCAAGTGGTATAAGTATCTGTCTGATCTGATTCAAGAGCACTACTTGATCACACACAGCTTAAATGCTAGATATTTACTGAAGCCGTTGGATTAAAACAAAAAAAAAAAAGACAGATTTGACTCTAGCTTTCAGAACAGAAATAGCGACAAGAACATCTTTTGCTGAAAGCAGGAAAGCAACACCTGTATTCGAATGCTTAGTGTATCGTGGAAGGGAAATGTCTGTAAGGTCTCAGAGAGCATCTGGGTTTCAGACCCCTCAAGTTCATTTCAACTCTGTCAGAGCTCAAGGCAGATTATATCATCAGATCTGATACAGAGGCTCTGGCTATTTCTAATAAAATTGACTGAAAAAACAGTTTCCCTAGGATCCTGAAAAACTAGTGGGTGACGTGGGATGCCAGGAAGAAGCGACAAAAGCAACAGGGCTTTATCTGCTCCTGTCTTTCTGGCTAAAATTTTTTCTATCAAAAAAAAGGGAAAACCATGGCTTAGACATACTTTTACCACTTGGACGAGTTCACTTATCTGGCTTTACCATTTTGGCTGCTCTCAAAGAAAACTGATCCAGGAAGCCCCTCAATTTCAGAAGATCGTCTGAAATCTTTGCCTATGTAACTTTTATTCCCCCTGGGGACTGGCTCTGTTGACTTAACCCATTTGGTTTGAGTTTGACTTTCACACAAGTGGCTAACAGTAGAAATTTCCACCATCCAACCCATGTTCGATACATTACAAGCTCTGTTCTCAAGAGTACTTTGAGTTCCTACCCCCATCAGTTTTTAAAGACAGCTACTGTGCATTTGTCTCTTTGAATGAGAACCAGAGATGGCAACCAGATGTCTCGAAGCATTCCCAATCACTCACAATCTTACCCAATTTATATTTTCCCTCTTCATGGGGGCCAGCCTCTTTCCTCCGGACAAATGTGCGGTGCTTGTCTTCAACCTGTCTGCCACACCTATGGCTAGTCTCACTTGTGGCCTGTCTCTATTAAATTTCCCATTGAAAAAGGTTTCTGAAACAGCCCCCCTCGTTTGGAGAAGAAAATCTGCCAGGAGCACAGCAAACTGTGAGAACGCTGCCCTCGGGGTTCTCCCTTGTGCGAAGCAGAAATGCTCGGGACTAACTCTTTAGCATTATCCACAAAATTCAAAACCAAGAATCAGACAGACCGGGTACAGGAGTGGAATGACCTGGATGCAAGCTGTCAACCCCTTTTTCAAGCTCACAAATAGGACAGTGATAGACCTGCAGGTGTGGCAAATCCTACATAGTCTCTGCTGCAGCTGAGAACCTCCAAAACCTCCTTTGTAGGTGGAAAGAAGGCAGGAAGGAGATCACCGAGATGAGGAGACAGCTTCTCCTCCGGTTCTCAGTATCACCAAGACTTGTAACAACACTCAATCAGCAGAGGCGATGTTAAGTCAGCAATGTCCTTTCTCTACAAATCGGAGTATTCCCAAAGAGGATGGACTGGCACATGGACACACTCTGTCTCAGGGCACGTAACCAAAGGAAAATCAACTCTCGCCTGAAAACTGGGGCTCCTAAAAACGTTTTATAAAAGAGTGTGAGACCATGGGCCAAAATGATTGTCAGCATATCTCAACCACTTCTACTACCCCCTGTCATACAGCAAAAGCATCTTCCATACAGCTCGTTAACCAAAGAAAACTATTTACAGAGATCACCTACAAGAGGTCAGAAAAGCTACCCTGGAGTACTCTGCAACCATAAAATTTCATGCTTCCCACAGACTGTCTTTCTCCCCATGCTAACCTCACTATACTCTGCACTATTAATATTTCAGAAAACCAAGACAAATTTTCCCTCACTTGTCACAATGTCCCTTGCTTTGCACATGCCACCCAATTTGCAAAGGAATTCGCATGGCTGTAGTGGGGAGTGGTGAAATAGTACATGTGTATCAATGCGATACATCCCAGATGGATGCAGGTGATTCTCATGAGCTCAGTGCAATTTCTTCATCTCGTCCCTCCTGGTGGTCTGAAGCCAGAGGGTTGTTAGACATTCCTACCTTTTTTTTTTGCAATGATTAGAAAGATGGTCAAAGCTAAATCACACCTGTGGTTGAAAGTTTTAATGATACATTGTGGACCTCTACATATACAAAAGGAAATCTGCGGCACAGGGAAGGATGCAACCTAGCACATCAGTGTCAAAGGGGAGAAATAGTGGCAGACGATCCACAAGAGTGCCAGGCAGCTCGAGTTGCCTGTGATCTTTAGTAGCAGCTGCAAAAAACTCAAGGCACAAAGAAGATAGGAGCAAGTTAAAGGAGGGTCTCCTCCCTTACATGGGTATTGGTGTCCAGAACAGTCAGAGAAATGATACCCCCCCTGAGAGCTCAGCACCGCAGCCTGACCATCTGCCACCCGGCTGCCTCCCAGAGAGGAAGGTTTCTCTGTGCTCCAGGAGAGGGGAGCTGAGAACTCCTCCCCTTGACTGGGGATCCCAATCTGCCTCTACCGCTGCTTCCCCTGCTTGCAGAAGAGACACCCTTCCTGTTGCCTGGGGTTTTAACACATGGGGCCACACTGCTTTTGGAAAAAAAAGCTTGGCCAGCACATGGAGCAAGACCCCATCCCGTTGTGCGTCACCATGCTCAGCTTCCCCGAAGGGCTCCTTTGGAGACCTCTGGAAGAGAAGGTGAACATGTCACATGGTTGACTGGATATATGGAAAAATTTGGTTGGAGCTTCTGGTGCGCATGCTTGGGAGGGGAAGCTGCACCTCCAGACCCCAGCCCCACAGGCACCCTGGAGAGCAAACTCAACATTAAAAGCCTTCTGAGCAAACTCAGCACTGCCAGGGCTGGAATTACGTATATATACACACACACATTTATTTTTTTTATCCTCCTGCCCATAAGAAGCAGAGCCACTTGTGCTTTTAGTTTTAAAGCCTCCAAAGTAAATGAGATCTTGGCTAGGAAACTGTAAACAAAATCAAGCCAGAAAAACCAAAGCAAAACCAAACAGCGATTCAGTAGGAGAGTTCTCCTGTCAATCTGCACTTCCTGCAGGCAGGACGCCATGGCCCAAGTGTGGAATTACCATCACAGCACACTTCCCTATCTGGTCTATTGCTGCCAATTTTGTTACAAGCCCCCTCTCTCCATTCCCCTCAAAAAAAAAACACCCTACCCTCCCCAACCCCCTCAGCCCTGTGGGAGTAGATATTGGATTGGAAAACAAAACAAAACAAAAAAACCACTAACAACAAAAAACATTAGGATAAGGAGTTGGAAATATCGGAGACCAAAAATCTCTCAAAGATGCTCAGATACTGCTGGCACACACAGATAAGCCTTCTGAAAGTTTAGATGCCAAGTAGCTGGCTGGACCCACTAGCTAGAGTCTCTATCATGTTGACAGTGTTTTCATGCTCTTGTTTCATTGATTTACAAAATGCAACAGAAAACTAAACACTGGAATGCTCTTGAGCTAAAACTGCTGGGAAAATGGCAAGCCTGATCTATGCCTAATCCCAGACAGTATATTGTTCTGTACTTGAGATTAAAACCAAGAACCCTGACAAAACCAGAGGCTGACAGAGAGCGGCAACGACAACAGACCTCCTCCACCTCCTGCCCAAGAGTAGCATGAGGGAGTAACACAGAAAACAAGACTGGGAGAGCTCAGCCTTTCCCTCAAAGACTGTTTAAATAGGAATATAATTACTTTCATCATTCCTTTCACAGAGTTAGCCAGTAAGAAAAATAACAGAGGTGATATTTCTGTCTGGTAAAAGCTTTAAAAGCTGAAAAAGACTTGGATTCCCTCAGCTACCCAGCACCTTTTACAAGGTTCTCAGTAATAAGTGAAAAATAGACTTTTTGGGCATAAAATTCACAGCACACAAGATAACTGTGCTTCTGTGATATCTCTAGTTCAAACAAACAAAAACAAAAAAAATTCAAGGTCTTATCAGAACAGACATTTTATCATGGAATCAAATTTTATCATGGAATCATTTTATCATGGAATCAATTTTATGGACTGAAAATATTTCACCTTATGGGCTGGCACCTTTTAAGTTCTGAACTGGCAAAAAGGCAGCAGATTGGTGTTGGGAGTCACTCAGGTGTTAATGAGCGCACTAACTGATAGATGGCATTCAAGATAACTCTCCCTTCTCCACTAAAGACAGCTTCTTTGCTACAGCAGAGATCAGAAAAGCTGAATTCTTAACAAGTGTACAATGCTTTGGCACAAAGTCAAGCCCTCTAGAACGTAATGGGAAGGATTCAGGGTTTGATGGAATGACCTCAGTCAAACGTCATTAGCAGGGTCAGGAGAAGCAAAGCCTATTTCAGAAGGAAAAATAATGTAAGGGCCCCCATGATCAATCTATCATGACTTGCCAGAAAGAGAAAGCTTAGGCTGACCTTAGAAGTAATATGAATTACTGCTATCAGCCTGACCTTGAGCTCTCATGTAACAATGGAGGCTTTTTTTTTTTTACTGTATTAATGAGCTTTCTTATCAGAGGTGGGGGAGAAGCCTTATGGACCAGCTTGTACTTTACCTTAAAACAACTTACCCTACTGAGAAGCTAAGTCAGGCATGATGCAGGGGAAAAAAAGATACTACCTCATCCTTCTGGAACAGAAAATGGTTGGATAGGTATACTCCAGATTTCCTTCCAAGCCGTCTGTGTGCAGTTCACTCAGAAGGCACGCAAGCCAACAGAAAGTAAGTATTCCTCAGACCATGGGCCAACTTGTCATCCAGGCAATCAGACTGGCAGAGGCTCGGGGGCAACAAGCACCTTGAAGGATCTCTCCTCAAAGCACTTCACCACAGCAGAGCAAAATGTCAGAGAAGCTGGAGATCCAGGAATCATGACCGTAAGCTTTAGCATCCACATTTCATTTCCAATTCAACTATCATCACCACTAGCTGCACCACTGGTGGGGACATACTTCACGAATTCCAGCCAGGGACAGTCTCAAGGGAAGCAGTAACTCCTGGCCACACCAAACTGGTGAAAGGCCTCAGCAAGATCCAACCCTGGCAGAGCCTCTGTGATGGAGGAAACAAACACCCAGGCTCATCCTGCTTTTCAGAGCCCTCTTTTGATGCATGTCTGGAAAAAAACCAGATGGCCTACAAGTGGCTGTGAACAAAAGGAGGACAGCTGACATTAACAGACCCTGAATGAGACCACAACATGGCAGAAGAAAAAGGAAAAAACAAAATCAAACTGGACTGATCAAGGCTCCAGAGTGAAGTTTCTAACTAGAACGAGTTTTCTGAATGAAGATGTTGCCCAAACCTCAAGTAATTCTGTGGCTTACCTGTGTGGCCATCAGGAGCACTGGCAGTCAAGAGGAGGAGAAAGACACCTGAAGAATGAGAGCGCGGATTGCACTGAACTCTACACACATTGACCTTTGTCTTCACCCTTGCTGAACACAGGAAGACATTCTTTCCACATTACAACCATGGTTTTGTTTCAAACCATAAGGACAAAATGATGGCTGGTTAGCAAATGTTAAGTAGCAGCAGCTCTTCCCTAGTCTGGTCTAGACGCCTGTATTTGGCAGTCTGAAACATGAGTGATCAGACATTTCCACATCCATGGAAGATACACCCCAGTCTTCCACAAAAGTAAAGGACAGCAGAATAATTTCATTCCTGTTCCCTGCCCCTCACTTGTTTACCCTCGTAACTTGCTTCCAGAGCTCAAACGTGGCACTGAGACCACCTTCAAGAATATGCTGAAGAGATGCTTAGAGAAGACATCAGGGTTCTGGACCTTTCCTCCAACATGACAACACAAAGTTAGGACAGGGGGTTCTCTAGCAGAAGGGCTGCTTGATCTTGATAAGGAAATCTAATTTACACTGTTGGATGCCAGGGAATCCACTGCCTTCCCAGCTGAACTCATACAGTGTTCATGTTTAGGAGAGGGAAAAAATCAACTAAGAAAAACCAAGGCTGTCAGCAGCTAAGAATACTCCACTCCTCCTCCTCATCTTCCTCCATCTTACCTTGAGTGATCTTCCATACAAGAAAAACTGAGGAAGCTGGAAGGGGAGCTGGCAGATATGCTTGTATCCCACAGAGAGGCAGAATAGGAACAGCTATGGAGCGAGGCAGTGTCTCCAGGGAGGCAGAGAAAATGGAGAGCTGATGTGGGCTGTCTAGTCTAATAAGGGATCACACCACAAGAGCATGTGCTGGCTTGACAGAAGCAAGTGCAGCCACTTAACTTGGGTATGACAGCTGAAGTGGGAGTGTTGCTTTGCAACCCCCCCAAAACAGGGGAGTGTGAAGGAAATAGGGGAAGCCATGAGGTCACCACAGCTGCCCACCCTTCAGGGAGGTTCCAGGTCTGCTGGTGCAAACTTCTCCCCCCAACCACAGCAGAAAAACAAACCAACCAAGGAATTTTCCAGCTTGGGCTCTTTAGCACAACTATACCACACCCATCAACTCTAGAATTAGACAGAGATGCCCTTTTACCTGCTACAAGCTGACATGTGCTGCCTTCCACCCCTTTTTCCTCACACAAGGGACAGGAGGCAAAAAGACCACACCTCCAAAAGGAGACAGCAGCTGTAGGGACTGAACTCATCTCACACGCCAGTGCCACAAAAGGGCATGCTCTGATCTTCCCCAGCTGCCTATGGTCCACACTTCTCCCGGGATTTGGCTTTTATCTAGCAACCACCCTGCACATGACACAGCTGCTGGGGGTGACTTGTTTGTTATTTTGCTGAGAGAAAGCAGAAAAGCAGCACAGATATCAGCACAGAAACAGTACCGTCCCACAATGGCCTCTTCTGAAAAGACTCTTCCCTTAGGCTGGCAAATGCTGGGGACAGGGAGGAGTGCTGAGATAAGGGTCTATTTGATCTTCTCTCCCCCATTCACCCTGGATTGTTCACTGCTTTATGTTCACAAAATGCTAAGGCAGCTAATCAGTGCTCTGTGACCCCTGTTAATTGGGCTGTGTGAGAGAAAGGCAGCACCGGCAGGAGAAATCACACATACCTGTTACTTTGAACTGTCCTGTCGTTTTCCATCTCCCTGCTTGCAGGAGCTCCAAGCACCCTTCTGTAAGCCAGGGCTGCTCGATTTTTGTCGCCATCCCCAGGACCAGCAGGAGGGGCCACAAGTATCTCATGTTGTCATCCTACCTCTAACACCTCAAGGTACAGGGGGGCAACAAAGAGGCACGCTGTTGCTTCTCCTTCCATGTGAGAAGGAGAAAGTGATTTTTGGTGAGGAAAATACAATCTGAAGGCACTTGTGGTCCTTCTTCCACATATGCCAAGTTGCTCCTCACTGCCCTTATGTGCCTCTCTGTTGCTCCCACTCTCCCTCCCCACCACACTACCAGGAAAAAGAGAGCAAATGCCCAGCATCCATCTCCCCATCTCAACCTAGGATGAGCAGCAGCCTATTTGGCCAAGCCAGAGAAACAAAGCAACTGGTGTGAAGATGTGAAGCACTGGAGAAAAGAGAGACTGGATTTGCCAAGCCTGGTGGATTCTGCAGTACTTGGAGGAGGAGGCAGACACGTACAGTTAACTAGATGCATACTGGGTGCGGGGGCCTGCATTTGATTTTTAGGTAGGAGCAAGGGCTGCTTGTGTGCTTTTGTTGGTTGACTAGGGAAAAGAAGAAATAAGAATACGAGCAGCAATAAAACCAGAGCAGTTTTACTAAGAGGGACAGGCCACTTGGGAAGAGTACAGGAATGTGGTCAGAGCGTGCAGGGATGCGACGAGGAAGGCCAAAGCCCACCTGGAATTGAAGTTGGCAAGGGATGTCAAAAACAACAACAAGGGCTTCTTCAAATATATCAGCAGCAAAAGGAAGGCTAGGGACAATGCGGGGCCGCTGCTGAATGAGGCGGGTGTCCTGGTGACGGAGGATGCGGAGAAGGCAGAGCTACTGAATGCCGCCTTTGCTTCAGTCTTCAGTGCCAAGGCTGCCTCTCAGGAATCCCAGGCCCCGGAGGTAAGAGAGGAAGCCTACAGAGAGGATGACTTTCCCTTGGTTGAGGAGGACTGTGTGAGGGATCACTTAAGCAATCTGGACACCCACAAATCCATGGGCCCCGTTGGAATGCACCCACGAGTGCTGAGGGAGCTGGTAGATGTCATTGCTGAGCCACTCTCCATCATCTTTGAGAGGTCCTGGAGGACAGGAGAGGTGCCCGAGGACTGGAGAAAAGCCAATGTCACTCCAATCTTCAAAAAGGGCAAGAAGGAGGACCCAGGGAACTACAGGCCAGTCAGCCTCACCTCCATCCCGGGAAAGGTGATGGAGCAGCTTATCCTGGAGGTCATCATTTAGCAAGTGGAGGAAAAGAAGGTAATCAGGAATAGTCAACATGGATTCACCAAGGGGAAATCATGCCTGACCAATCTGATAGCTTTCTACGATGGCATGACTGGCTGGGTAGACGAAGGGAGAGCCGTAGATGTTGTCTACCTAGACTTCAGCAAGGCTTTTGACACTGTCTTCCATAACATCCTCCTAGGGAAGCTCAGGAAGTGGGGGCTGGATGAGCGGTCGGTGAGGTGGATTGAGAACTGGCTGAATGGCAGAACTCAGAGAGTTGTCATCAGCGGCGCTGAGTCTAGCTGGAGGCCGGTAACTAGTGGTGTCCCCCAGGGGTCAGTACTGGGCCCTGTCTTGTTTAACTGCTTCATCAACGACCTGGATGAAGAGTTAGAATGTACCCTCAGCAAGTTTGCTGATGATACCAAACTGGGAGGTGTGGTAGATACACCAGAAGGCTGTGCTGCCATTCAGCGTGACCTGGACAGGCTGGAAAATTGAGCAGAGAGGAACCTGATGAGGTTCAACAAGGGCAAGTGCAGAGTCCTGCACCTGGCGAGGAACAATCCCATGCATCAGTACAGGCTTGGGGCTGACCTGCTGGAGAGCAGCTCTGCAGAGAGGGACCTGGGTGTCCTAGTGGACGACAGGTTGACCATGAGCCAGCAGTGTGCCCTGGCTGCCAAGAAAGCCAATGGGATCCTGGGGTGCATTAGGAGGAGTGTGGCCAGTAGGTCGAGGGAGGTTCTCCTTCCCCTCTACACTGCCCTAGTGAGGCCTCCTCTGGAGTACTCTGTCCAGTTCTGGGCTCCCCAGTTCAAGAAAGATGAAGAGCTACTGGAAAGAGTCCAGCGCAGGGCTACGAGGATGGTGAGGGGACTGGAGCATCTGTCCTACGAGGAGAGGCTGAGGGAGCTGGGCTTGTTCAGCCTGAAGAAGAGAAGGCTGCGAGGTGACCTAATATATACTTACAAATACCTGAAGGGTGGGTGTCAGGAAGATGGGGCCAAGCTCTTTTTAGTGGTGCCCAGCGACAGGACAAGGGGCAATGGGCACAAACTGAAGCACAGGAAGTTCCGTCTGAACGTGAGGAAGAATTTCTTCCCTCTGAGGGTGGCGGAGCACTGGAACAGGCTGCCCAGGGAGGTTGTGGAGTCTCCTTCTCTGCAGATATTCAAGACCTGCCTGGACAAGGTCCTCTGCAGCCTGCTCTGGGTGACCCTGCTTCGGCAGGAGGGTTGGACTGGATGGCCCACAGAGGTCCCTTCCAACCCCTACCATCTGTGATTCTGTGATTCAGTCAGAAACATCCCAAACAACAGCTGAAGGTCTATGGTACCAAAGGAAGAGAAAGTCCTTGGGGAAAATGCGATGAGCAAGAGGATGCATACACTGCCCAGATTCAGAGAATATTGGCAGAATTAAAACAAAACTTAAAACATGATGCCTACCTGTTTGTCTTTCAAAGCTAGCTCAACCCTTCCTTCTAACTCCGTGAGTCTCTGCACAGTCTCCATGAAGTGAAGACTTGTGCTCTCAATGTATGGAGGGTTTTGGGGTAGTGGTGTGGACAGAGAAGCAGGAATCCCCTCCCCCACTACTGAAGCTGCAATTTGAGTGAAAACTGATAATGGCAAATCAATGGGTTGGATAACTGGATTAAAACGGGGAAGAGTAATTCTGCTGAAAGATCTTGAAACATCACTGTGGTGAGCAAGCAGTATTGCTATACACATTTGTGAAAACAGGAATTAAGGTAGCAAGAGATTAACAGGATTATTTACCTTGAACAAAGAAGAGAGGATCTGAGACAGTTTAAAAATTGTCTATTTCCTTAATTGTAACTGCATAAATACAATTAATTAAATGTGATTATGCTATTTTCCATGGGCATCATAAGGTTTGACTCAGGATGACCATGTTCACACCAAAGGTGTGTTTAAACACACCTGCCCAGCTTTGCCAACATACTAATGCCACTGTACTTTTCAATTTTACCTTTAAGGAACTACCCTGAAACAATTGAAGGGTACAATAACAAAACAGTTGCCTTCAGTGTCATGTACAACCCATGAGAGCAGCAAGGGGATGTTTAAACACCAAGAGGAAACCAGCTCTGCAATCAGCCACTCACATGCATTTTCCTACCTACCATCATGTTGAAACATGCACCACAGCCCCAACATGGAGGACAGCAGATGACATTGCAGCTACTTTTTCTCTTCTTGCCTAAAGATAGAGACCTTAGTTCCTTGAAATAAGGCTGAAATTGTAAAATACTGTGCATCTGGAAATATATAGGAACCTCCAGAAAACTCCTGGGTAAGACCGTCTGTCAGATATCCTGCCTGTGTGAATAGGAAGACTTGAGTGTCCATCAGGCAATAAGTGGCTTCTGTTTCCTTTTCAGGGGTTGCACTGGACAGTCCATCAATCACAGAGGAGACAAGATGCATATCCCCAGCACTGTTCAGCCGTTCTTTTCCTGCCTTGTGGAATCAATCTTTTGAGTCGAGAGAACCAAGAAAGAGGCAGTATCAGTTGCTGAAGCTTCACTCAGAAAGAGAGGCAGAGCCTGTACTTGAACAGGGTGGTACCAGTGCTGATGCCATCACATGTTATGTCAGAGGTGGAAAGGACTAAGGAAAGAAGTTATCTCACCCCAAGTGCCTATGATAAATCCACGATGGAACTGAAAATGTCTATCATGCCTGAAGAAAGTTGGGCATCAAGCTGGCATGTGATACTGTGGGAGAATACAAGGGAGATGCCTAAGTGTATGTCACCTCTTGCCCTGTGATGACACTGGTCTTGGCTGAGGAAAAGCCAGGGAAAATGGCTTTCATTAAGCAATTAATTCCCTAGCATACTAATGAATAGGGTCAGAGGGCTGAGCAGAGTCGGAGCCTAAAGAGATCTATCACTGCAGCTAGACTGGAAACATGGATTTTTTCCCTGCCAGTATGCTCAGATCAAGTTGCAAGAATCTCCCGAGACCCTGAAGTGCAGTTTTCTGTCAGGCTCAAAATCAGAAAATGAGAGACACCGCCACTGACAAGGGCAGAATGGCAGGAGGCAGAAGAAAGGTCCTGAGTCTCAAAGCCAACATCGGGGTGTGTACTGAAGGCACTGGAGTGTAGGCTGGTACCAAAGGACAGGAAGAAAATGGTGATGAGATGTCACGAGGATCTGTACTAAGGTTGGTAATACTGGTACACAAGACAGAGGTGCAGAGTAGGAGAGCCAGCTGAAGGAAGAATGCACTGATCCGCAGGGCACAGCTGGTCTCCTGGTGAAGCGCAGGATCACCAAGAGAAGATTAAGGAATACTGATGACAAACTGGAGACTTTACAGGCACATCAGCAGGCAGCAGGCTTGATGACACTGACAGACTTAATGGTAGAAGTAAATTATGTCATTTTTTGCATGCAATGGAAAAGCAAAGAACCTAGGTGCTCTGCAGAGCATATACTCCCAACGTAACAAATCTGAGACACAGCAGTTCCCCAAGTCAGTTTTTGTGCTTGAGGAGCAATTTCTCGGCCTCAAAACAAAACCACTTGACATGGACGCTTCTGAGCACAACTTAGCAACGGGAGGTACCTTCCCCCAGCCCCCCAGAGAGGGGGTCAGATTTTTGTCAGCCTTGTAAAGGAAGTCAGACAAAGGCAGGAGGGTCCCTAGGTGGGGTGAAATGATGATCCTGAAAGCCCCTGATCAGCAGGTGAGAGCTGCTCCTCCAGTCTCAGCATGGATGGATGCCTCCCTGCACCCCCTCAGGAATTCAGAGTGCTGCATTCTTCTCTGCCCAGTTCTTCCCCAAGGCTTATCAGGCACGGAGGATGGAAATCACTTATAGGCATAATGATCCCACAGCCAGGACAGCGTCTGAAGCCTGGGGGCTTCTGCATTGCTTCTGTGTCAAGTACCTTCAGCTTTGAATAAAAAAGACAATCTCTTGAAGGATCAAAAAGGAAAAAAAGAACCAGTGTTAGAACTATTTATGAACTAACCCAAGAACTGGTTACAGGTTAGATATAATAAAAAGGGGGAGAGAAGGATTTGGGTGTTCAAGAGAGAAACAAGTACCTTGAGGGAAGCCAACTCTGTCAATCAGTGAGGGGGGACTTGGGTACCACTGGTGTGAGGTGAGAGGGCTGGTAAGACGCAGGCTGCCAACTACGACTTTGAAAGGTTCTGCGAAGGGAGACTTTGGTTCGTGCATGCTGGGTGTATAGCCAGTGCATGCTGATCTGACCTTGAAAAGAGGACAGCTGACACTAACAGACCCTGAATGAGACCACTACATCGGAGGAGAAGAAGAAAAAAGTAAATAAAAAAATCGAACTAGACTGATCAAAGCTCCAGAGTGAAGTTTCTCCTCCAGAGTCAGAAAGACAGAAGAGACTGCTGGAGTACAAGACCATCACAAGGCACGTACAGGCCTGCCTCTTGTCCTCCACTTCTAACTAGAACGAGTTTTCTGAATGAAGACATTGCCCAAACCTCAAGTAATTCTACGGCTGACTTGTGTGGCCATCAGGAGCACTGGCAGTCAAGGGGAAGAGTGCAGTCCTTAAGGGAGGGATCTCGATGGCCACACAGACACAATAAAGTGTGAGAATCGTGGCTCCAATGTCTGCAATTGCCACCTGCTGCCTCCATGCACACGCTTTGATTCTTAAGGCATGGAGTATTTTCCCCCATGTTTTGTGTCTTATTTTATGACAGCCAACCACACAGTGTATGCCCAACAAGAAGTCACTTCGGACGTGATGAAATTAAGATAAGCCCTTAGCAGCCTCTGTCTCAGGAGGGTTGAATACAGCCTTCTGGATGGTCCAGAATAAAGGAAAGTACCTAGAGCCCAACTTTCACCTTGTGAACTGACTTGGTAAGACAGCAAGGGCTTTGGTTGGTCTGTGATGGCATTTCACTTCTCCCACCAATTACCTTCATGTGCATCTAACCAGGGTTCAATCCATGCATGCCAATTTTCATCCACATGCTTCTTTCTTTCTACTACTGTTCTTTGATGGTAAAGCTCTTTCTGAAGACAAGCAGATCAAGCCCTTGGGAGTTGGAGCCAATTAAGCTATGAAAGACCCAAATACATCTCCTATATTCTGAAAGGCAACTAAGAACGAGGCTCATTGTGCCCTCCATTCAGACTGGAAGAAGATCATTACTTACTATTCATTCCTTGGTCCTTGTAGAACAAGTGAAGCCAGCTTAATGCTGCATTGTTCATTCCTAGTGCCCATCAACAGAAAGCATGCTCCCAATTCATAGCCATAAGGAAACACAACAATATTGCTGGGCCATAAGCTCTTCCAATTGTTCAGGGGCTGCAGAGAGAACCTTAGGGTCATACAGTGATGTTGAGCACTGTGGGCAAGAAGCAAGAGTTATTGTCTTGATGACGACGAGGAAGTAGGACACATGCATGTATTATGGCACAAATCTGTATGAAACAAGCCCTTATGTGCCTTGCTGCCCATAGCAAAATATGCGTTATGTGGGAGAAGAGAGTCTCTTCTGAGGTAAAACATACCTGAGGAAGAAAGGAAGGTAAGATAAGATATAACTTAAAAGTATAGGTGACTTAGAACAGAGACTGACATGACAACACCAAATCAGCTTAGTAGCTGGCCAGCAGTCGCTCCAGCTCTTCATCAAGCTAGCCTGGGACTAAAAGGCTCCAAGAAAATAATTTCAGAATTTCTCCAACATTCACCCTTGGGCTGAAAATTGGTTTCTGAACCTCACTGAGGTGCTGGGAGGTGGCCTGCAAGCATACTGGAGCAAAAATCTTTCACAAGTGGTTTGGAGCATCACTATCTTCAAATACAAGTTTCAAAAGTGAGGGCAAAGGTTTCATGGGGAGAGCACTTCCACATCTTGTCCCTCTCTCTCCCTCACTCTTTGTCTTCTTCCTTCAAAGGAGAAGGTGTTTTCACTTGCCTTCTCAATTTCTTTCTTCATCATTGCTTTCTTCCTCCTCTCTGGAGTAGCTGGTCTGCAGCATCAATAACTTAAAAATACAGGTGTCCATTTCATTTTTCAAACTGACACTGGCATGATGACATCGCAGTCTCCAAGACCTTTCACTGACTGTTCTCTATTCATCCTGTGAAGTTTAGCCGCCTATTCCTCCCTGTTAACGTTTTGCATATCTCTCTCTCCCCAGCTGTCCAATCTATTTGTCTCACATCCAGCTGCCCTGACAATAACAGCACAGCTTTCATGCTCTTTCGTCGACCATTTTCTTTCCTTATTTTCCACCATATCTATGGAACAGCACTTCCAGAACATGCTACCGAATTTTCTTCAAATTCTTCTTTAAAGATTCATCTTATTCAACTGAGAATCAAAGACATTTACTTAGTTTTATTTATACTTGAACTGTATGATTTTATTCCACTGTGTTTCTCGTTAATCTTTGAATGACCATGTTATTTCACTGCTGTAATCTCATCCTTCCTTTCCCAATATCTGCCAGCTGCCTCATTTTCACTTTTTACCCTTTAAAAGGCTCACCTTGCATGGCTTGCCTATTATTATAATAAATATTAATATTAGATTCAAGATGAGCAATGTAGCCACTTCATCTCCCTTGCGCCCTCACGATATCTCCTGTGCCGAAGATACTGGGTCGATTCCAGAGGCCATCTACCAATCTCCATGATGCATGCATGGCAGCACTTGTTAAAAGTCAGACTGTAAATAATGCTGATCTTGTTGATATTCACCTGGCATTCATGAATATGATGCTGCATTAAGTGAGGTGCTTTGTGGCTGGGCCATTGAAACAGTTGTTATAATCAAGGTCACTGGCACAATCGCAAGAGCCAGCTGTTAAAACTCTTTCCAAAAGGCAGTGGTCCTCAGGTCTGCTGCAACTGGGCTTAGACTAGCTGCCCCAGATGTTATGGCATGGACTGAAGTACTGAATTCATTCAGACTGTCTTAGTACCTTGGCTTAGCTCTTCCCACACCCTTGTTCACCGCAGTATCCATGAGACTGAAAACCTGGCACTGGTTTGCCAGCTAACCGAGTCGAGCTGCCGCTGTATCCCCCAGACTAGGCCAACATACCGCGGTTCTTAAAGGATGCAGCTCACGTAGTCACATGCAGATGGGCAATTTCAAGATGTTAAAGAGTTATACCGAGGTCACTTTTATCAAAACATGACACCTCGGGTAACCCCCAGAGTAGTGTGTAAAGACATAGTCCACACAGAATAAAGAACAGGGATGGACAAAAGCGACAAAGCAGAAGGAAGAAGCAAAATACTCAGAGCTATTAAACGCAGTCCTCAGAAATGGGCATTCTGCCCCGATGGGTTAGAAAATTTCAGGTTATCCCTTCTCTCTTTCTGATGAAAGCTCAAGTCATTATAGAACAAGCATGAGAAAATAAGCAGAATAGAGGCAGCATTCTTGATTGGCAATTCAACAAGTAGGGAATATAGCTCTTCAAATTACATACTGGTAGTATTTCTCAATGTCACCACTAAGGATATGAAATAAATAACTAAGACAATTGCAGGGGAGGGAAGAGGGTTAAGGAATATCCTCTCACTATCCATATTAGAACAAACCAGGTACAAGCTACAAGCCAAAGACTCCAAGGTTAGTTACAGATCCAGAAAGAACTTAAGGTGGGCGCAAAACAGATGATCCACTTGGGAAAAAAGAAACTGCAATGCATTAAGGGAAGAAACAACAAGAAAAAAGATAACTGATGTTCCTAAGGAAGTAAATTCTGCCTGTGGTGCCACAGAAGTCAATTAGATAGTTTTCAGCTACGGTGATGGACCAACGTCCTGAGGTATATGAAAAAAATTAAAATCTCATGGAGCACAGGCAAGAGCATAGACATTGTTTTTGTTCCTCCTCACTTTCTGGCACCTTTATCCATGTTGGAAGAATAAAAAATAAAACATGTTATAACAAAAAGCAATTAAAATGTTTTTCCAGAGACAACAGCAGTACACAAAATGTCTCCTCCAATGAGAAATATGATAAAGTCATTGAAACTTTTTATGCCATCACGTTAGAAAAACAGCAAAAATGCAGTAACAGAGCAGTGAAGAATGAGTTTCACCCAAAGAAATGCTGAACAGTGAGAGCTTTTCTGGATTATTTTAGTTGAGCATACACATCCATGTCACACCATCACTTCTTACTTAAAAACAGCTGCAGAATGCTCCTGCTGCGGCTGCTGCTGTTAGCTGAAGCTCTGATCTTCCTGCCTTGATACAAGTCATCAAGTCCCATTTCCTGCTGGAATTAAAGTGGCAGCCCCTAGGGACTATGCAGCTGCCCAATCTATATCAGAGAGAATCTGAGGCAAGCACTAGTATTTTTTCAAACTGCTCAATTTTTATTTATTTATGTTTTATAAACTCCAACTTCTGTTAAGAGTTTTCTCCCTTGTCACTTCCCACTTCCCAGACAGTTGCATTTTGAAACAATTAGAGAAAACATAGACTCTTCAAGGCCTGTGCAGAAAAGCTAGAGGCAGGAAAAATGTATGGGTAACACACTGGCATCAAACCAAACCATGTCTACAACATAAAACTGAGCCAAGAGATCTAACATAAAGGTTCAAGGATATTAGTTACTGCATCGTTAGTAGTTAGATGGTATAGACGGTATACGAATACTATGGAGAGCATTTATAAAACCAGAAAAGCTGCAGATCATGGCACAAAACTATTTTGGGTCAGAGCAAAAAGAGGAGAGCAACAGGGAAACTGTTCTGGTCGAGAGCTCAAACCACCTGGGCCAGGCAAGGACAGCTACAGAGTCAACGCAAAAGATGCTAGAAGCCAGAAATGCAGACTACTGTCTCTTTGGTTCTGTACTTCTACAGTGATTAACATGGCAAGAACCAGGTCAATGAAGACTGTTCCTAACAGCTATGACAGGTTCTGATAAATAAGAATTTGGAGAAGATCATGTGTCATCCCACTAACTATTGTCTGTAGTTAAACACAGATATCCATAACTCAAAGAAAGTCTTAAGTTAACAGACATTCAACACTCCTTAACCATCAAGCAGGGCAAAAAATGTCTGTGTCTCGTATGTGATTCTTTTTTTTTAAAAAAAAATCTGTCACAAAGGATATCAAAACCAAAGTAAAGTTGCTCTACTTCAAAACCAAGAGTCACAGAAGCTTACAAAAGTATTAATCTCTTTTTTTCCAAAGAATAAAAAGCAAATCAAACTAGAGTATGTTAAATTGTGCATTAGAAGGGCTCTCAGCTAGGTTGCACTTCAAGAATTACTTAAGAGCACATTATAATTAGGAAAGGTATGTGACAGTTTTATACCCCTCTACGATGCATGATTAAAGCCAGGCAGCCCAGCTCCACCGCAAGTTCTGCATGCCGTCAAAACAGATGTGACAAGAACGACAAGCTGCTCCCAGAGAGACTGTGAGAAAACATAGGCAGATAACATTTTGGTCATCAAACAGGTAAGTCGCGATAATTAAACCTCAAAACCCCTTGGAGAGGTAGGTAAACTATGTTTTACATGAGGTTATATGAAGCATCTTGTGCTTGAGCCACTGTGCACCAGCCCAAGAACAAAGATGACAAGCTCCTACCTCCCTCTCTAAGGTGCAACAGGGAGCAAAGTTTACAGCATAAAGATTAACCGCTCACAGCCTCGGCACGAGGATGGGGAGCACAAAAGGCTGGAGAAACCGCTGCTGTAACACCACTGTGATGGTGTGTGAAGTTACTGACTTTTCACAGGCGAGACAGATAACCTACTGTCTGTCTGCAACAGAAAAATATGGAGTCCTGGCCCATTGTGAAAAGCCAAATCCAAACTCCACACAAATTCTGCCTGTTACGTTTACATGTCTTTGTGCACTGAGCACTCTAAAAACCAATTAGAGGCTCAACTCCTTACCATTCACTGCGGACAAACTAGGTACAGTAGGGAAGCTGTGCATCAGCCAAGGCCTATGCCTCTTGAATTTGGGCTGGAGGGAACAAAGTTTGTGGAAATAAATGTGTAAGGAACAAGAAGAAATTAGGCTGTAAATACACACATTCATTTTGGATAAATATTCCATGGCTGATTTGTATGGGTGAAACAAACAGTGGGGCAAGATGGGAAGTGTATCCAAGCCATAATTTTTACTCTCCTTTATCTGTAAGTTTCCATATTTAGACTATATCTTAATGCTTCTTCCTTCATGACATCCCTCAGCATACAGCACCTGTCCCTCTTTCCAGGTAGCCTCCTCCATTGCTTCCTCTGCAGTGCTTCAGAGCCCACCTCCCTAACTTCTCAGTGGCTCCAGGCAGTTTTCCTGCCACATTCCTTCAGCCGTTTCCACAGTGCTGATCCTGTTGTGCTCTTTTCCCCATCTCCTCTGCAGAAATTACTTTTCTAGTTATTCCCCTACCTACAAGGTACACCCAAGGTACCCCTTCTACAGGAAGTGCTGTAGAGAAGTGCAGCTGGTTTCTCCTTCAGGCACCTCACACTTTCCCTAGCACAACCGTTCAGGCAAGGTGTAAGTTCTCACAACTTCACTACGTGACTTCGCGCTCCTCCGTTTCCTAAGGCACCTCTCATACACGGACAGATGCACCACTACGCAGGTACCTGCCTATGCCGCACATGCACCCTGACTAGGCTGCACAAAGCCACGGCTGGGTTACCAGCTCTTCCTTCTGCGATGACACTACCTCCTTGAAGATTCTGCATCCCAGAGTTAACTAAAGGTGTATTTGCACAGGCACAAAGTGGGACCAACATGCAATACTGAATAACTACACATTGTTGAGCTGCCAGGTGCGTCACGTAACTGTGCATGAGTGTATATGCATGTGTACATGTGTAACTTCCCCAGACAGACAACTTGCCAATGCCCAACGACTCATCCAAGATCCATTCCTGAATTTTGTTAGTTAAAACAGCTGAGAAAGGGGAGGCAATTAAATAGTGCAATTGCTAAGCAGACGCTCTTAGATCTGAAGAGTTTAGGAGAACCTCACAATGTTGAATTCATGAAATTTAGCAAAGACAAATCTTCCACTGCTTCTACAACAGTGAGTTGGTTAAGATGGGCAAAACACTTAAGCCATTACTTTCCGGTGTTTCTGGTATGAAGAAATGAACTTGCTGCATGTTTCTAAGCAAGATTATATTGCTCTGTGGTTATTTTGATGAAGAAGGTATATACAATTGCAGTCCCTTTACAACCAGGCTTCTCATCACATCAGTTTCATTCAAAGACAGTAAATCCAGTGCAGCTGCCTGGTTTGGGTCCCAGTACCCACTTACACTGAATATCAACCTAGAAGTGAGACAGAACCTAACAAAGTGGCAGATATATATAAAAAAATAAACTATATAAATTTCATTGACCATCATCATTTACTTAGAAATGCAGCTTTCAATGCAAGCCCCTATGGTTATGCCAATGTACCAGTCTAAGCATCTGCACAAGAGGGGAATCTTGGGGAGCAGGATTGCTTAACACCTCTTCTAAGCAACTGCAAATGTTGCCAAGCTGTCTCCATCACCACAGTTACACTTTACTATTAAGATGATTCACAGAAGAACAAATAAAACACAATGCAACATGCCTTTGTTATCACTGGGAGCATGTTTCACTGCTTGAGTGGTGATCCTCCAAAGAATGATGTTCTACAGATGTCTCAGGTTGGGAGGCTACTTTGGTGGACACTAACAAAGTGTCTCTAGACGCTGAAACATCAGGAGAACACGTTCAATGACTTTCCGACATCCTGCAACTGAACCGATTCCAATGCTCCTCTTCTTTCCAAGAAAATAATTACAATTGTCCCTCTGTAAAGCAATGGGATCTTCCACGTCAGTGAGGTGGCTGCAGAACAGCAAGCTTTATTCTATACAATACATACAAAATGTTAAAAATATACGTGATGATTTAAAGACTTACTGTGATATCACTAAATTGACCAAATGGAGTGCAGAGCACAACAGCAGATATGAATGTTCACTGTATACTCCAGTGCTGCAGCAGAGCACCAAACAAATTTCCATGGGATCTGAACAAAGAAATTTGCTTAACAACTAGTCTGTAAAATTAAAAACCTGCAACTCCACCCAAAAAGAGCTGGAATTCCGTTCCACTCAGTGAAGCATCTGGCCTGATTGCTGGCGGCTGCCCATCACTGCCACTTCACCATTCTAAAGTCACGAAACATCCTCGCGACCACATTAATTAGCTCCCCTCGCAAAGCGCTTAAGCCATAGAGCAATGTTACTCACGTGATGTCTCTGCGCTGATAGCAACCTTGAAGAAGGCAGGCGATCAGGTCACTGATAAACTCCACATCATCCCTGTGAAGAGCAGCTTCCAGTTCCTAATGAGCAGAAGAGAGGAAAAAAAAATCCAACCATCAAACTAATTCCTTAAAATTTACTGCTGGCTGATCAGGACCAAAAAGACTCACGCAGCCTCAAGCTGACCTTCCCCATCATTAAAAATACTGCTATGACTACCTCTTCATTGCAAGAGTTTATGGGAAGACCTTGAAAGGCTTTTACTGAATGTCACTCTCCAGCCAGAAGACTAATGCTTTTGTCTGGAAACAGGAAAATAGGGTTCAGTGAGGCTGAGATACCACAGCCTAATAAGAAACTCACACTTTCTGCCATGTTCAGCTGATGGACAGGAATCAACACTTTCATTCTCCTGCTTTGCTTTCTGTTCGCTAAGGTGAGTGAGTTCGTTTACTTACACAGAGAAGTAGCAGTTTCAGATGAATAGCCAGAAATGACTGAAAGCTAGCAAGCAAATGCCTCAAAGAAAAGCAGGCATTTGGTTCTTTAACTTATTTATCTTTGTTTTTTGTTATTTTCCCCTGCAGTAAGAAAGAAAGAAAGGATGGAGGGATGTCAGACCTCATGACCCCAAACCTCAACGCTTGATGGAGGGGTGGAGAGTACCACGGCTTCTTTCAGCACGATGGAGTTCATGTAAAGGTGTGATGGAGGAACTGATCCAGAAAGGATAAACTTCTGAAATGCAGTTATTACGAATTTCACACGTTGTGAGAAATATCTGTTTTTCAGCTAGCAATTTCAAGCTTTGTTTTTAAAATATTACTAGATGAACTGCCGTTTTATTTATATGCCAGAAAATCACTCACAGTAAGAAAAATCTACTTGCTATAAGACTTATCATCAGCAGTATACAGCACTTAAGATTTAATATGGATAAATAACATAGGCATAAGAAGCTATTCCTTTTGGGTTTCAGAGTAAATAATGGATTGAATACAAATTCCTACTTGAATGTTACTCAACAGATTGTTACACAAATGGCTAAGCTAATGGCTACAAAATAAACGATAAACGTCTTGGCACTTACCCAATAAAAAAGAGAAAGTGCTTTTTTATTAGACTGCAGTAACTGCAGTAATAAAATTATTTATAAGAGATTGCAGATTAAACATCGCTTGTAGTTTTTTGTTGGAAATGTATTAATGGCATATTTTCATTATCAACACCGCTCTTATTTACCTCTTGTGCAACATCCAGAGTGCTTCATGAGTGGAAGCCTGACACCTGCCCCAAAAAGAATGTATTAAACGCAGCTATTATACATGGAAACTCGAGGCAAGGAAACGACGGTGGGCAGCCAAAGCTTGAGACATAGCGTCCCTGCCACAGAGCTAGGTAAAGACCCAAGAATCTCTGGGATAGTAAAGTAAATATATTTAAAAAGATGCCTTCTCATGAAAAAACTCCATAAGCCACAGGAGTGGGTGAAGTTTGCAGTCCTAGTGAAGAGATTGCTTTGAACCTCAGGGAACTTGCTTTTCAAGTGTGGATTTCTGATTGGTTTCAGTTTTAACTCCAAAACTTTCATGCATCTGTACATGTAACAGTTTTAGATATCACAGTTCAGTTTAGCTTATGTGCTGTGTAAAATAAGTCTAGTTGTGCTCCAGTGCCACAGAATTTTGACACTAGCAATAAAAAAGCATAGCTGGACAGAGCCAGTTCTGTCCTCTAGACAACTATCCTGCTTAATGAGAATTTAACATAAAAACTGCAGTTGCTGCTTACCATCCCTTGGAGACAGCGATAGTATTGTTGTATAAATGGTAATCATGCTATATAAATAGCAATTATCAACTGAATTCACTTGGTAAGTGGCTAGTACCTCCAAAGGAGGTGTTATTTTATTTGCAATTTACTTTAGTGGACATCTACCATTGAAGAAAATACACCTGAGAAGGAAAAAAAAAACTGCTGAACCATCCCAGGTATGTTACCACCGCAGAGTTGCAGCTTGTGAAAAATGACATGTTAGGACCCAGAATAAAGGTGGGGGCAAAAGTAAGTCTCCAGGATATTCCCCCCGTTCAGCCTCTCCCTCATCTGTGTGCACTTGTGCACTAAAGCTGTCAGTCAGCAGCCTGCCTCTGCTAAGATGTGACAGCCTTTTGTACGACAGAATATTTAAATTGCTCCCCCTGAGCCTTTTCAGCCTGCTGTTTGACTAACACTCCTTAAGCAGTGGTCACAACCGGCTCAGATAGCCCCTATCTGCAGCAATTGTTCTCCAGGCCCAGGAGTGACCTTCACATTTTCTGAGCCGACGGGTGACCCTGGGAGCTGGGGACATCTTTCGGGCACTGGCAAGGTGCTGTCTCCTGGGCAGGGACCTGCCAGTATTCCCCAAAGCACCTGGCCAGGGAGTTTCCCCCCCTCTCCTGCTGCCTCCTCTCTCCCAGACGGGTGCTCCTCACCCCTGCCTTCACAGTGAGTGCAGCACTAATTTGGGGATCCACTCCGGCCACAGATGGATGTCACAGCCACTGGCTAACGGGGGCACTGGGCACGCAGACCCACGCAGGGCTGGGTGCAGAGTCCTGGCACCATGCTGGGTTAAGGGACTCTGGCACAAGTCAGGATTAATCAGCACACACATAGCATGGGGCTAATGAAGGTCCGTCATTAGCAGGCGTGAGGCTGTCAGCTTTGTAGACAGGCGCTTGCACCATGCTCCCCAGTGCCATAGGTGCTGCTTGTAGCCTGCTCTGGTCCTCTGGTCCCTACTGACTGCCACGCCTGGTGCCAGCAGGTTACATGGCAAAGGCACAGTCCAAGTATTACTGTGATTGTCTTGGAAAAAAGATACTGACATTGTCCTGTAAAGTTTTTGTCTACTTTTTTCTGATGCTGCTTGCGATAGTGTAAGAGCAGCAAAAGGCGCTTTAATTTCCCAGAGCTGGGTCCATTGGTGCTGTTTAACTGAATGTCACAATTTTCTATCCCACTAGATTCTGCAGCTTTCTGGCCTAAAACACCTAAATCCTAGACTTTTCCCACATGCCCAGGGTGCTGTGGGAACGCCAGCAACCAGGAGCATGCGACGCAAATCTTAACATCTCAGGACTGCAAACGAAGAGTTGGGATCCCCTCTGGTTTTCACCTAACGCTTCAGCCCACATTTTGCAGGATGAGGAACAAACCTTGTTTTTCCAGCCCTCCTCTCCAACAAGGGACAGCCAGAAAAGCAGCATGGTGCTCGAGCGGCACATCCGAGCAGAGGCGGCCGAAGCGACCCGAGGGACTCCAGGAGAAAGAGGCCACCAAACCCCCCTGGTCCTCAGGGCAAACCCTGCCCGGGGCACCCATCCCCACTCTCCTCCGGCCTGGCCAGGGCCAGCGGCGGGCGGCTGGGCTTCCTCCTCGCCACCATCCCCCCCACGCCTCCAGCCCTTTTGTTTTTCCCCCTTTCTCTTTGAGCACTGAGCTGTGAGCGCAGAAATCTGAACCTTGCCAAAACGCACAGAAAGGAAACAGAAGAGGCAGCAAATCAGCAGAGGAAGGGGGACACACACACAGGCATCTCCTCCTCCTCCTCTAGCTGGGGAGCAAGGAGAAAAGCAGGATTCTCCCCCTCTCCAGCTGGCGTCACACCTCATTAGGGAAAAGCCTGTTTAACGTCTCTCCCTCCTCCCAGCCCGGGACTAAATTCCCCCCGCCGCGCCGAGCCCAGCAAGGGCCGCCGGGAAGAGGCGGCGGCCGAGCAGGCCTGCGCCCCTCGCCGTTCCCCTCGCTGGGCAGAAGCGCGGGCCCGAAGCCGAGTTAGCCGGGGCGGGCGAGGGGGCAGGCACCGACCCGTCCCTCCCTGCTCCCTGGGAAAGCAACCGGCAGGGAAAGGCCGGTTCCCCACACCCGCCCGCGCCGTGCCAGGGACTTGGTCGGGTACGGTTAACCCCACCGGTGTGCTACGGGCCAAGGCCGGAGCCCAAAGCAAACGCTGCTCCCGCAGAGCTGCTGCGAGCACGTATGAAACCCCAGCATCACCCGCGTTCTGTTGCAATTGCTGCTCGGCCTGCTCTTGAGAGCACGCAAGTGCTGTGGCCTCTGGATGCGTGGCGGTCCAAGCCCCGCGCTGCCCAAAGCACACTTCCTCCCGACAGCTCCCCAGGTTTCTGAGAGGAAAGACAAGGCAGCCTCCCAGGTAAAAGTAAGCGAACGAGTCCACAACTGCGCCAGCAGCGACAGCCCCGTCACCAGCACCAGCGCAGAGGTGACGGCAGGGCTGCTGCACATGCTGGCTGCTTGAACCACGGCAAGCAGCCAGCCAGGCTCCAGCTCCTCAAAGTTTGGGGCCCTTGTTTCAGAAGACGGGCTCCTCCAACACCACCGGGAAGCCTAGCGCGTACAAGAGCCCGGCAGGAACCGCCTGGGTGCTGAGGGACGGGACTACAGTTTAAAGGCTTTCTCTGCGCTGGAGCTGAATCATCTATAACTGAATCTGATAGACATAACCAGTTTAAGTACAGCTAATCCTTGTCCAAGTTAGCCATCAGTTTAAAAGCCCCAATCCCTTCAGCTCTATTTCCATACCGCCGCTGTTTATCAGCTTTCCACTGCAATGCTCCCAGGTGACTCAACAGGCTTTTGCAGAGGCTTTAGAAGATCACTGAAAGCTACCAGTGGGCTGTGGTGAGCCAGCCCCAACCCATGCGCTGAAATTTCAACACCCGTCACTAAATTGAGTCAGGATGTTCTTTTCCCCCCACAGATAATTAATAACAGGTACCCAGGCAAGAGCCTGGCAAATCCACACAAAAGACCACAGTTACCTGGATTGGGCAGGAAGACGGGAAGTCAGCTGCAGGTCTGAAATGCTTCCAATGAGCATCATTTACCGCTGTGTTGCCTGAAGCCGGTGTGCGTACTTCACATCTCCAGGTAGGAGCTCCTGCTGTCCTCCCCACCGAAGAGCCAGCTGTCCCCCAGCTGCGAGGAGGATGCAGAGACCTGGGGACAGACTGCTGCTCCCCCAAACGCATCCCAGATAGGAAAGTGTTGCACTCTCCTTTCGGCTGCAGAGCACACCCAGCCAGTTCACCCAAAACAGCAGCAGAAAGCCAATGCAATGAACAGTGGGACACGGTCCCGGAGCTCAGGTGAGAGGATCCAGCTACATCACAAGCCAGTTGCTCTGCCACCCCCCATAACTCAGCCTGTTGACCTGTCTGTGTGCTCAGCCCCGAGGACATACTCAGCACCCCTGAAAAAACCATGGCCCCACCCAGCAGCCGGAGTGCTTTCGGCAGCCCAGTGCCATGCTCCCCCTGCTTGTGATTGCTGCTGTCATACGGAACTAATTTTCAAAATATGAAACCTACTGAGAGCGCCCTGCTCTGCATGACAAGCCAGGAGGGCACTGCAGGTATTGAGGGGTATTCCTGGGGTCACAATATGCTAGAAGTGCAAACAGCAGTGGGTTTGAAGTTATGGCTTCTGATCCTCATCGAGTCTCCCAGCCACATTACCTTAATGTTAAGCAGCCAGCTGGAGACCCCACCCATTATCTTAGCCTGCAGCTTCCCCACAGTGCTGCAGGAGCCTGCACACTGCCCTCTCTCTTTCTGATGCTCCAGGGCTTTACAGCTTCCAGAGCTAAAAAGGCCCCCAGCCCTCCACTCGGCCTTTCCAAGGCAGGGAGAGCAGGTGCTGAACGCCCTCCCTGTGCTCCTGGCAGTCAGGACCAAGACAGCAGCTCTCCTCAAAGAATCATCATCTTCACCTCACCACCCAGGGACCACAAGCTCAGGAGGAGCTGAGCTGCCCTGTGACAGTAGCTTCAGGGGCGCGAGGCGAAGAGGTTTGATGACACCCAGCACTGCAGCGGTCTGACTCTTCTCTGAGGAGGCGTCAGACTTTGGGGGGCGCAAGGGATGAAGAGCAAACATCTGAGGGAGGAGAAAAGCTACCCTGCCAGAAGGGCACTATCATCTGGGGAAGCAGGGAAAAGCAGGAGCAGCAAAGATATTCCCTTTTCCCATTTTTTCAGGTCCCCCCCTAATGTCTGTCAGTGCCTTCTGAGATCTCCACCTCCCTCAATTTCTGTGAGCAGACTTTGAAGGCTATTTCCAGCACGTTGTAAATAGAGGCATAATGTTACTCCAGGGCTAAGCAGAGGTGTGAGATGACAGCTTTGTATGAGGGAGATGGTTACAAACAGAAAGCCAGGGAGAATTTGTCGTATTGCCTCCACATTACGCCTGTTTGCAAAGAACAAATCCCACGTGTGTCCCCCCCAGTGCTGGCAGCGCGATGGATAAGCTCAGCCACCCTTTCCTCTAGCAGCTCCCTTCAGCTATGAAAGGGGATGCACAAATGTTGAATTCTGCTCAGTTCAGCCCAAGCAGGTTTGAAAATGCAAACTCTTTCCAATGCAAATGGACATTTTTGGTCAGGCTACAATTTTCTAGGCTTGGTTTATAGGCATACTCCAGTTTTGTCCTCCTTTAGCCTCTCTATCAGGATGCTTAAAAATCTGAGACCACCTTGCTATCTATCTACCACCTATCCCACCAGAACAGTTGTGGCTTCTTGTCATCATCCACGTTAACCTGCTGCCTGATCTCTCCTTTGGGACAGGGACCCTTCCCTGTTTGCACAGCATGCCAGCACTTGCTCTCCAACTGGAATTTTTCACCGCTGTGTAATACAAACAAATACAAGCAGCTCACGCTGGGCGACTAAACTGTACTCAAACAAGCTTTCAGACTGATCAATCCAGTCTCCCTCACGCCCCATAGCAGTGTACCAGTGCTAATAAAGCTTCCCTCTCCTCCTAGCTCATCTTGGCTGCAGTGCAAGCGATTTGGGAAAAACGCTATGTTTGTTATGAAGTTTATGCATTTGCAGCACCTACAAGATGTAAAGCTGCTGCTCATTCCGTTTATTCCCCCTGCAAAGTACCTTTTCAGATGGACAGGGTATGTCTGAAGCTCTGAAGTAACAAGCAATTGGTTTCTGTTTAATAGTTAGACATTAGTACTTTATGCCTCTAGAGCAGCTTTCATCCTAGAACATTAAAGCATTTACAGAACACATTCAGTACAGCCTTGCAGCACCTGGCAAGGAAGGGGAGGCACACACCCACATGCAGAGCAATTTTACAGATGGAGAAACTAATACAAGCCCCAGCATCCTTACCAGGGGCGTGCTTCACTCAGTGGCGAGGCTAAGAGAGAAGCCATAAGGCTTGACACTCGATGCCACTGCCATCATCTTTCTTTTTCAGCAGTTTTATTAGCAGCCAAAGCATTTGGAGATCGTGCTATTTCTCTCCAGAGGGTGATTTCTCCCTTTCAAAGTAATCCCCTCTTCCTTCAGAGCAGATAATCTACACCATTTACCATAAACCAGTTATGCTGTCTGAGGAGCAAGCATCGCACTAAGCACTGAGCTGGCTTTACATGGGAGAGAGACAGAAATTTCAGGCTCAGCAGAACCGATAGTCTCCAGCCTGTGGTTTGCAGACCCTGTGGAAAACTTCCAAGAGGCCTGCAAAGGGCAATTAAGAAAAGCAAGCTTAACACCAGTCTGCTTAAAAGGGGAGGGTTCCCTGCCTTTATGGGAAAAGTACTGGAGTTGCGCCCCTAAAAGAACCCTAACCAAAACACCCCCACAAAGTGGCTGACCACTATTGCCCAAGCCACAAGTTCAACTTCTCTAGCTGAAAATAACCTACAAGCACACCAGTATGAGAGGAAACACAGTCTGCTTGAATCGCATCCTGTTTGCCTCGCCCTCAGGAAGGTATCATGTATTGTCACCTAGAAAGCATCTCTCCAAGTAGCTGCAGTTGCACGGAGTATCAGATGTATTCAGATCATTAAACTACTTGTAGATTGCGCTGGTTTAGGCTTTTGGGGTTTTGTTTGTTGGGAAGACAGGCTGAAGAAAGCGGTGAGCAGACAGCTAGAGATTGGGACCATTCTGAAGCTAACCTATAATGCCATATAGATACATATAATGCCATATAGATTATATATTTGTTAAGGTCTCACAGTCCCATGACCAGTAGTACCTTGCTGGTAAAACCAAACCAAAACAACCTCAAAGTCCCTTTCTCCACAAATGCTGGATTTAGCAGTCCCATTTACTGGCTATGTAGTACCACCAGCTAAAGACTAAAAATTTCAGCCACAGTTTTACATAGCACCTTGGGTGAGCACAGTCACTTCAGTGGGGAACAGCATCAGCACAGCTCTACCTGTTCTTGATGTTGTTTCTGGAAACAACATCACCTGGTTAGCTATGGTCCCTCCCCAGATGATTCGGCTGCACAATAAATAAAGAACAGCTGATCCTGACGTGTCACCATCTCCTGCAGTAAGAGGCTTCCTGGGTACCTAGTGGGAGTTCTGCTAAGCTTTTAAGCCCATTGGCAATGTGGGGGACAGTCTGTAGCTCCACAGCCAAGAGGCTCAAAGTAATAATCCGATTTCAAAGCTCCTCCTCCTCTCCAGCCAAAGGCAGCAAGGGAGGATGAGATCAGACTGTAGATGCTCTTCATTTCAGGTCTGGCCACTGCGCTCATCTGCTCAGCGTGAGCGCCAGGAAGGGAAAGGATGAGTGCCAAAATCTGGAATGGATTGCTTGGCGAAAGCTTCTGCAAAGATTTCAAGACTTACTGGGAAAATAATTTTTTTAAAGGGGATATTTGCTGCTCTCGATACAGCCAGACTGGCCAATCTAAGCCAGCCTCCACTTTTCAGGTTCACGCACTGGCCAAAACTCCTGGGGGATTTACTCCCTGCCCTCACGCACTGCTGATGCAACGTGGCATGCAAGCTGTACAGCTGGTTTGCACTCAGGCAACAAAACTTCTGTAAAAGTAAGGAGCAATGCTCTGGCCTTTACATCGCTCCCCCCCTCCAGGATGTTATTAGCTGCCAGCTGATAAGCAAAGCCATGAAAAAACTATCTTCATGGGCATCAAGATAAACAGAAAGCCCAGATCACTCCTTAAGGGCTCAGGTGATTCCCTTATATCCTTTCTGCCCCTCAAACAAAAATGATGACTTGGCTTTTGAATGGGGGAAGAAAGGTCCCTGCTCACCCTTGAATGAAAAAGCACGATGAAATGGTAAAATCTATTAAGATAAAAAAAGGCTGTAAAGCCTTGCTTTTTCCCTTTAATCTGATCTCCGCAGCCAGCCATTCTTCTGCCTCCCTTTTGGATGCTGCACAAAGCACAGCCCACAGTGTACCCACCACAAACAAACCCTGACTGGCCACTCAGCGGGGAGATTGGCCTTAAAGTGCTGTCGGCATTAAAAATTAAAAACTCTTCCTCCTCACTCTGCGTCAGACAAAAAAAAGCCGTCGAGAGAACTGGCAGCCACACACAGGTACCCCACAGGTTTCTACCACCACGCACGGCCAAGGTGAATTCCACCTGCAATGCTACACTGAAGTCCAGGTTCCAGCATTTTTGCTATTAATTTAGCAAAGAAGAATTTGCAAAAGTATGAAATAGCTGCCTACTGGTATCGACCCTGATGATGCAGCCAGCCAGCTACTCAAATGTGTGAATGGCATGTTTGCAACAGGCTTAGTCTCAAGCCCAAGAATAAGTTTTAAAAACACACATCTATTCCACAGCATAACAGTTTGTGGCACCATAACTAATAGGTCTCTTCTGTACTCTTAGATAACTGTCTGCACTACCCTGGATTGCCAAAAGCATCACCTTGCTCATCTGTCAGACTCTCTGAGCTTATTCCAAGCTTATACAGTCGAGACGTACTTCAATACAAATATGTATTAGCATAAGAAACACATATGCTGCCACCCTTATGAGAGATATATGCACTAAGGGATAGGTTGTCATAGGAAATGGTGTTTCAAGCCTGTGGAGTATTGTAGTGCAACTCACAGTTCATTACACAGCTCTGGCTCCATAATGCACATTACTGCAGGATCCAATGTCAAAATAAATACAAGTTACCTTTTCCAGTACTCACACCCTACCTTCAGCCCTGTCCAAAAAACTTCTGTATTTCACTGGATATGTGGAAAAGCCCCCACAGCTTTTAAAGCCTGGTCTGGTCTCAGAGCCTCCATCCCCCAGGAACGGCTATCTAGCAGGCCATCCCCAGCTGGCCTCACGGCTCCAACAGGAATCCCAAACCTCCTCGGCTGCCCCACTGAAGGCGCAGACCTGCCCTATTCTGCTGAGCTGTCATCTTCCACAGGATGCTGGTAAAACCCCAACAGGAGCCAACAGGGTTGCCTGGTGACCGAGGCGGCTGCTCTCGGGGCTGGGAGCAGCCGGGAGACAAGCTGGGAGCCCCATGAGAATTCCTGTCCCCTCCCTGCTGCTGGGGAAAGGCAGAGGAAAGCAGGGTCTGCACAGAGAAACAAAGCAAAAAGCTGGCAGTCCCAGGGTTTTTAGGCTGTCAAGTGAAGCGTAAAATCTAAGGAGCTGCTTCTTGTGACATACTGTGAGTAACTCAACATTTGCACAAGTGGCACCAGTGCAGCGGTCCCGACTAAGGCCCCTCGGCCAGAGGTGGCCATGAACCACCGTCTCCACCTGTATCTGGGAAGGAGCACAGCTCACCTGTGTGTCTGCCAAGGGAAACGACACAGACCCCTTCGTGTGCTTAGGAGACAGACACTGTGTTTTACTCCATATCTGGTAATGCTGCTCCATAAAAAAGGTGATGGAGTGCTTGTAGCTCTACTTGCACAGCACAGGATGAGCATCATCTTCAACACATAAGCCACACAGGAATTCCTCTGTAGCTTAATTTAATGCTGTCTTTATAGCCAATAAATTTGCAGATTGCTACAAAGACTTGGCTATTTATGCAATAATAGTTATATCTTCCAAAACCGACAAATTATCAAGGTTAATTTTAATTATGTTCATAAATGTTAACGCTCACTACACTCTTTAAACACATATTACAAACATCATCATAATTTGAGAGAAGGGCATTAAACTATTGCCCAGACAGAGGAAACCGGGTCTATTGCTATGACATTTACTCTACAGACATTATTTGGAGTACTTTTTCTCCTAAATTCTCTCCTGCCATCCAGAATGAGCAAAAAGAAAAAAACATGACTTGTTTTGTTACATTTCAAAACACAAAACAGACATCTATTACATCTTGTAGCCTGTAATAGCCAGCTTTATTTCTGCAGTTCAGTGCAGAAGTGATGACACTGGATTATCCAAAGATCCACACAAAACGCTTCGGTTGGATGAAATAACTGATCTGCCTGAAGTGGGGGAAAAAAATACGGTAACAGATAATTATATAACCAGCTTGTAAGCGTTATTAGTAGAGCACGGTATCAGGAGAGCCCTGGCTTTTCTCCTCACTTCCTGCATTCAGTGGTGAGAGCTAAATCTCTGCCCGTCTCTCTCTCCTCCCCCACCCAAAAATTAGATAATCTTTAACCAACCCTGTAAAACACTTGCAATCTTCAAGTAGAAGCAAGGCTGAGGTTAATGTACTGCTACTTCTCTAACATTCAGACGCTGTGTTCTACCTTGATAACAGAAGAAAACTGGAAAAAATTTCCTCTGCTGTTCAGATAAGGTAGCTTGAGGACTCAGGGGTAAACTCTAAAGTTCAACATTTTAGTTTGAAAGGACATTTCCAGTCATTGGCTACTGGAATTCAGATGTTCAGATCTTGACTAAGTGATAAAATGCAATAAAAAAGAACTTTGCCAGAAGGTAACTCTTTCTTTCAAAGAAGGAATGGGAATATTAGCCATTCTGTAAATTAACTAAGCACAGCAAAAAAACCACATGTGGACCTTGTTCTCCGTTATCCACAACTGGATGCCTCTGGAAATCTTTCCCCGGGAGTACAATTTTGCTCCTCCTTTCTCAGGAACAACAGAAGCGAATCCAAGCAGGAGAAAAATTAAACTTGTGGCAACAGACCTTGAAGGTCTGACAGTGACCTGCAGCACTAAGGTCTTCGACACTGCTTTCATTTGCCAGCACATAAATTAGATTTTTCACTAGGTACAGCACCAGGGTTAATGGCAGCTTTACAAAGCTTTCTTCGAACACACAGATTATCCTTTTCAAAAAAAGACTAATCTTGTGGTTTAAAGTACAGTACTGGGAGCCAGGAAACCTATTCCCAGCTTTGTCAGGCTGGGTGACTTCAGGCAACCCACTTGACTCTTCTCTGCACTTTCTCAATACACAAAAAACAGAGACAAATACCTAAATCTCCCATGAAGCTTAATATTTGTAAGACAACAAGAACCAGCTTAACTATTCACAGATCCCTCAAAGCAGAAGAGAATGGCAGGCCATTGTATACACAGACTTGCTCAAACCCCTCCAAACAGTAAGTCATACAGCTAGCAGCAACAACAGCCAGCAGAAGGGGGGTCCAATTTAAGCATCAATTTCTCGATGCTCAGGATTGGTGCATCCCCATGAGAAAGAAATCTAGCAAAGGAGGCAGAAGACCTGCATGGATGAGCAAGGAGCTTCTAGCAAAACTCAAATGGAAGAGAAAGGTCTATAGAATGCGGGAAGAGGGACAGGCCACTGGGAGGAATACAGGAACATTGTCAGAGCATGCAGGGAAGCAACGAGGAAGGCTAAGGCCCACCTGGAATTAAATCTGGCAATGGATGTGAAAGACAACAAGAAGGGCTTCTTCAAGTAAGTCAGCAGCAAACAGATGACTAGGGAAACTGTGGGGCCACTGCTGAACGAAGTGAGTGCTGTGGTGATGGAGGATACAGAGAAGGTGGAGTTACTCAATGCCTTCTTTGCTTCAGTCTTCAGTGCTAAGGCCAGCCCTCAGGAATCCCAGTCCCCGGAGGTAAGAGAGGAAGCCTACAGAGAGGATGACCTTCCCTTGGTCGAGGAGGACTGTGTGAGGGATCACTTAAGCAATCTGGACGTCCACAAATCCATGGGCCCCGTTGGAACGCACCCACGAGTGCTGAGGGAGCTGGCGGATGTCATTGCTGAGCCACTCTCCATCATCTTTGAGAGGTCCTGGAGGACAGGAGAGGTGCCCGAGGACTGGAGAAAAGCCAATGTCACTCCAGTCTTCAAAAAGGGCAAGGAGGACCCAGGGAACTACAGGCCGGTCAGCCTCACCTCCATCCCGGGAAAGATGATGGAGCAGATCGTTCTGGAGGTCATCATTAAGCAAGTGGAGGAAAAGAAGGTTATCAGGAATAGTCAACATGGATTCACCAAGGGGAAATCATCCTTGACCAATCTGACAGCTTTCTACGATGGCATGACTGGCTGGGTAGATGAGGGGAGAGCAGTGGATGTTGTCTACCTAGACTTCAGCAAGGCTTTTGACACGGTCTCCCATAACATCCTCATAGGCAAGCTCAGGAAGTGTGGGCTGGATGAGTGGTCGGTGAGGTAGATTAAGAACTGGCTGAATGGCAGAGCTCAGAGGGTTGTCAGTAGCAGTGAAGAGTCCAGTTGGAGGCCTGTAACTAGTGGTGTTCCTCAGGGATCAGTACTTGGCACAGTCTTGTTGAATTTATTCATCAATGACCTGGATGAAGAATTAAAGAGTGTACTCTCAGCAAGTTTGCTGATGACACAAACTAGGAGCAGGCTGTGCTGCCATTCAGCGAGACCTGGACAGGCTGGAGAGTTGGGCAGAGAAGAACCTGATGAGGTTCAACAAGGGCAAGCACAGGGTCCTGCACCTGGGAAGGAACAACCCCATGCACCAGTACAGGCTTGGGGCTGACCTGCTGGAAAGCAGCTCTGTGGAGAGGGACCTGGGAGTGCTGGTGGACAAGTTGACCACAAGCCAGCAGTGTGCCCTTGTTACCAAGAACCCCACTGATATCCTGGGGTGCATTAAGAAGAGTGTGACCAGCAGGTCAAGGGAGGTTCTCCTCCCCCTCTGCCCTAGTGAGGCCCCATCTGGAGCACCGTGTCCAGTTCTTGGCTCCTCAGTTCAAGAAAGACACGGAACTATGGGACAGAGTCCAGCTGACGAAGATGATGAGAGGACTGGAGCATCTCTCCTACGAGGGAAGGCTGAGGGTGCTGGGCTTGTTTAGCCTGAAGAAGAGAAGGCTGAGAGGGCATCTTATAAATGCTTATAAATATCTTAAGGGTGGATGTCAGGAGGATGGGGCCAGACTCTTTTCAGTGGTGCCCAGTAACAGGACAAGGTGCAATGGGCACAAACTGAAGCATAAGAAGTTCCATCTAAACACGAGGAAGAACTTTGAGAGTGACGGAGCACTTGGAACAGGCTGCCTAAAGAGGCTGTGGAGTCTCCTTCTCTGGAGATATTCAAGACCCCTCCTGGATGAGGTCCTGTGCAACCTGCTCTAGGTGAACCGGGTTCAGCAAGGGGTTTGGACTAGATAATCCGCAGAGGTCCCTTCTAACCCCTAACATTCTGTGATTCTGTGACATCTGCACGGGGCACTTCATACTGGCAAGCATCCTGAATTACAACATTACCAATTACATTTTTGTCATCAGTGAAGGAAATGTCTCATCATGTCCGGCATGTCTGTCCAAAGGAAGTGCTGAAAAGGAGCAAAACTGAGGAACTAGGAAAAATTCAAGTTTAGGCAAAGCCATGCTGGCTAGGCAGCTCTTGAAGAATAGCCCCCCTCTGCAGGATCTAATTTCACGGCAAGAATGTTAAAAACAACTTAAACACAACCACATAAATTCAATTTTAAAAAAATAATCAAGCATTTCTAGGGTAAAAATACAGAAAATTACCAAAAGTGCAAGATGACACAGAACATTCAGTCTCGGAACAAGGATCACTACTGTATTTCCCAGAACATATTCATCCGAAACATCTCCACTGTGAAAACCAATACTGGCTACAGTCTCCTCTCAGAAGGTGCCTGCCATTACTCCTAAACTGTCACAGTCACATACTCTGCATATTACAGTTTCCATATATTAGTCTCCTTCAAACTTTTAAATAAAATTACCGTAAAACATTCGGGTATAAAATCATATCACGATTTCCAAACCTCCTTAAAGGAGGGCATGCGGAGCCTTACTTGTGCTATGCACTACATTTCAAAGACACACATTTTTCAAGACGGAGCACAGTGTTTCCTGCACACTCCAACATTTTGTCCAATATATTCACATGCTGCTACTGTTCGAAACCCTACTTGCCCATGAGCACAGGTGACTCTGACCTGGTCACTCCAAGAGAACTCAATCCCACCAAGTTGATGGGTGGTAACGTTTCCTGTGACTTAGCCTCACCAGTAAAGTTTTAGCAAGAAGAACTCCAAAGACTGTTTCCCAACTCATGCCCTTTTAGCACACACAAATCTCAGGAAGTCATTTTAACTGAAAAACCTCCATGCCACTTCCACCCAATCAAAACAGAAGAAGAAAAAGCAAATAAACAAAAAAAAAAATCACATCCTACTCCTCAGACTACAAAATTGGTCATTCTAGGGTTTCTCACATAGCAGAAAGTTATCCAACCACAACAACATAAAGGCACTTCCTTTTCCTCTGAAATAAGTTTTGGCGTTAAAAAAATTCCACCTATGCATTTACTGTGGGCAGCCTCAATCAACACACATCCACGGCCAGCTATCAAGGAAGAGCATTCAGGACTACCTCTGCATTGATTTCTAGCTGGGGTACAACGGTAGGAATTGTCTTCCTCCCCATCTGTCCATTGATCTGAGAAGGAAGAAAAAAATCCAAAAATGCCCAGACTCACTTTCATATAAACTGAGGGATTATAATCGTTTTTCAAATAAAAAGCAAATTATTCTGTTTACCTAAAACAGCACTTGCAAAAGAGCTAGAGCAGTTTGATCTGTTGCTATTCATTCCTTCAAACACACACCCAGTCTTCCAGTTACTCTGTGCTTATTGGCTATATGGAAGGTGAAGCAGTGAGGAGCACTAAAGGATTAATTCTCACAATAGCGGGAAGCAGGAGTCCCGGCGGGGTGAGTGGGGGGAGAAGGGAGAAGGATGAGCATGCAGGTTGCATCCCTGATCTTTGGACTTCCTTGCTGTGATTTCATCTTCTGCCTAAAGCTATCTTAAAAGGGAGCTACCACAGAAAGGGTGCCCCGATGACTTAAATGTAAAAAGTGTTATGGGAATTTTGTTTTAAACCTGCCAAGACTACAAGAAGGGGTTGTATGTGAGATAAATGTGAGGCATGGCTCAGCAGGCACAAACAGTTTATACTCTGTTTGTTGGGAGTCACGCAGTAGCTGAATAGATTTATGATTCAGACGTTTTAGTATTGGTGATCAGTGATTAGCTCAAACTCTTACAAAAACAGAGAGAGAGAGAAAGATGAAGCTTTTGTCCGCCCCAGCTCTCATCCTTCCTTCGCCTGGCAGCAGGGGTTACTGATTGTTTCTGTCCCCTTCTTAACATCAGAATGGCTCTGAGCCACACTCACTACAGAAGCAGATCACACTGCCAACACAACCATAAACATCGGGATTCAACAGCTAATCATTTAAGTGCAAAATCATCTATTCAGATACAGCCTTTGCAAGTACATTTGTAAGATTTGGTTATATGGTAACTTCTAAGTGTGGGGTTTTTTCCAACCATAGAGATCATCTGGGACAGAAAAAGGGCTGACAAAGAGGGACTGGTTTTGTTAACCCTATCTTCAATCTCTGTATAAGCACAGTAACATATACACAAGAGGAATTCATGCATCTTTATGGCATTTAACCTCACAACTGTGTGGGCTTCTCACAGAAAAGCTATGTGACTTGCCCAAGATCATACAGGAAGCCAAAAGCAGAGCACTAAAACCCAGCATAACAACTCAGACTAGACCTCTGACAATTGCAGCATTAGTTCATTTCTAGTTTAGTTTAATTGAACTTAACGCTCAGCTAACAGATTTATTCCAACCCACTATTACATGGTGTGGAGCTATATACATTAGAGGAGGAGATCTGGACTTCCCTGTGAATGACATCTCTACATGTAAATGTAATGATGCAACCTTAAGGACAGTCATCCTCAGCACCTCCACAACCAGGGGACCTGAAATGCTGCTGACCTTCAAAACCACACTGCAGCTGAACTCTGTAGTTGTGAACGACAGGGCAAAAAGGACACTGACCTTACCTCACTGCATCCACAGAATTACCCGTTTCCCCAGCTCAGACCAAAGTCTGAAGTCCATATGGGAGCAACTGAACACAACATCCAATTTTTCAAATGCTTGGAGCCCATAAAAACCCCTTTTTGTTGAAACTGTAAGGGACTCTGCACTTTTAGGGGAAAGAGAGAGAATCAGCGTAATTTAATAATCTGTAATGCTGATACAGCAACTATAGGTTATAAAAACAGAGAGTTCCCCCATATTACCTTGGTTGCGGTTAAAAAACACAGCAATACTAGGACTTGCACAGGACGGCATCCAATGGCAGATTCCTCTCTTGGAGATCCAGCCAGGACCGCTCATCCAGGATGACTCTGGACAAACGCTTACGTGCTGACCCAGCGTACAACGTCAGCAGCGAACGTGATGCGCTTGGTAGGTCTCCAACCTCACATGTGCATGCTCACCACTCACGGAGTCTGGCTGTGCACAATCCAACACGTCTGGAAGGCAAACAGGCTGCACATCTGCACACCAGTGGTGCAGCGGGTCCAACACAGAGAAGACTTATTATGCAGAAGCTACACAGATCATCCAAGTGATTTCTACCCAAAAGGTCCCAGACAGGAATAGAGGAGGCCCCAGAATTCCCTGGACTGCTGCTTAAAATCTTGCAATGCTGCTTTCCTGGAGATGCTGCACACGGTGTGATCAGATTAAGTTCTGTTAACATAAGACACTTTTACACACTGCAAACTGGAACTAAACTTGGAATTAACTGGACTGGTGTAAAATTATACCTTAGTACACACACAAACCAGATTAGAAGACAGATGGTGAAGAGGAAAGGAGAAAAAAGAAAGAGTGGATTGGATATACATGTGTGGATTTACATTCTGTGAGCTTGGCACACATCTTAAAGGCATTTTTTATTTCCAGCATAATAGAAAGTTGCCTCACAGTGCTGGTACACTAGATAAGGGGAAAAAAGAGCAGATGGTTTTGAAGGGCTTTGTAGTACAAATCTTTGTCAGGAATTTAGAGATCAAGGTGGGCAGGAGCACTGGAGGAAGGAAGCTCTTTCAGACACAGTGGAAGCATAAAAAGAGAGAAGCAAGAGGAAAAAGGAAATTCTGGTGAAGCAAGAGTAACTGTCAGGGTCGAGATCACAAGGAAAAGTGCAAGGGAAATGCTCACTAGAGATGCAGCTTGGGCAGCAGCGTGCAGAACCCTGAAAGTACATGAAATATAGTGGAAGCTGTCAAAAATGAATTAATAATAGTAGGCATCCCGAGGAAATGAATGTAAAACATCATTATACCTCTGTATAAATGCAGAGTGTATCTACACCTTGAATACTACATACAGTTCTGATCCCCATATTTGGGAAAAAAAAAAAAGACAGGGGAACTGAAAAGCTGAGCAGGTCAACAACAGTGATCAAATGCACGAAACAGCTTCTGCAGGAAAAAGTTATGCAAAACAATAAAAGAATCTAAAACCAGAAATGGCATGGAGAATGAGTGCTTGTAGTCCGTTCTGAAAAAAGAATGAACAGACATCAAATGAAATTATCAGGATAAAAACAAACAAAAGGAGATACTTCCTTGCACAAGCAATAATTCATCTGCCTGTCTCATTGCCATGGAATATTATGGATGCTAAAAGTGTACATGGGCTCACAGAAGAAACAGACAAATTAACAGAAGGGGAAGGGGGGAAACTATCAAGGGCTGTTCAACACAAAAGGAAGTTTCTGAGCTGCAAATACGAGCCAGAGGCTGGGAGCACAGTCTAGGGAAGTATCATTGCTGGACTGCCCTGTTCTGACACTCTTCCCTTGGTATCCGCTGTACAACAACAGACAGGATGCTGGGCTAGACGGACCTTTGATCTAACCCTGTACATCCATTTTTATGTACAAGGCAGAAAAGGGTCTGTATTCCATGCTGAATCAGGCTGGGGGGTAGCAAAATTTGAATAGGAGAACGTGAGTTATATGGCAAACATAGAAAACACTAGTTGCCTAGAGTTGAATGTCATAGAAAGTCCTAAAAAAAAATCTTGTTACAGCATTAAAATGGAGGACAGAGATGAAACTTTCGTTGGCAAATATATATACGAATACAGAAAACTGCATTTCAGATGTAGAAGGGAAGAGAGACTTGATTTCACATGACTTGGTATGTAAGAAGGGAAGAAAAAGAGAAAAAGGAGGGATAAAAGAACAGTATTGAAGAAGACTCCCAACATGTAAAAACTCCACTCTCCTCCAATGCCTCAAGCTATAAGCAGAGACAAGAGAAAAGAGATGAAAAATGCAGTGTGACACACTCATTCAACTTCAAGAGATGAATTTGAGATGAGGCAGGAGATGATCACGTAATTAAGGTTCTGGACAGACACAGGGAAATCAGAGTTCATTTCCCAGCTGCACCACAGACTTCCTTCATGATGTTGCGCATTTCACTTTGTTGTTCCATAAAATTGAGAAAATATTTTCTTAACGCATGGGAAAGCTGTGAGGCTGAATTCTTTAAACATCTGAGATGCATGGTGGTGTCTGAAGAAGCACAGTTAGGGTAGCAAACGCCAAGCACTCGCATGCAAGGACCACGTTTCACGAGCTGCTGGGACCAGATGCAGCACGGGATGCAACCACAGCTGCAGGGACAGGGGAAATAATTCCATCACAGGAAATCAGCTCAGGGAAATTAAACTTGATAAGGTGTGAGGGGAAGAGGTTTCAAAGCCAGTCAAAATATAAGATGGGGAAAGCACTTTTAAGGAGCCAAAAAGTTCACGATGCCTCTGAAGAACAACGTTGCAAACTATAGGAAGGAATCAGCATGACACTACAAGGGTGAGAGATAAAAAGGATGACTGGGTATAATGTACCAAGTACTGCAGTATCTGAGTCTACATCCAAGATGCACCTGAGTACTTTGAAATAAAGAAACAATGCTTAGCCGAACATTTTCAGTATTTTCTACCAAAATTTTTCCCACTGCTGCGGTCAGGAATATAAACCTTAAATCATTTGAGTATTAACTGTGTCACGAAAGGAGATATAAACAGGCTCTGATTTGGGATACCAGGACCAGTGCAAAACCTCTAAGAATTGCAGAACAGGCTGTTTTGATCCACTGAAACTTAACACACATATACCTGAGATACACCAAGACCTTTAAAACTTATCTAAAGCTAAATTTGAAATTACTATAACCAGTAACAGCTGAAGCTTTCTCTGACTTCTAATCAATCCTTTAAATTATACTTTAAAACATCCAAACCAAATATTTAATATTTGCCAAGAGGTGTAAAACAACTCCCAGACTGCACTGGCAGAGAACACATAACCCAGAACAGACCTTACTGATAGGATAAATTGAGCCTCGACATGTGTGGAGCCCTTCTGCGAGTGACGAAGAGTACAGACTTCATTTGTTCATTCCCTTCACCCTGGATGAAATTCCATGGGCAACTTTACAGCAACATTGCCAGGTTCGCGCCCTGGTCCCTTACCTGCGTCCCCCACAGCTCTGCAGCAGCTTCTGGGCATCGCCGATGACCAGGCACAGGGAGGTTTTAGGACTTTTAATCCTAAAACTGATCAGACGGTTGAGTTTTCTTTCCTGTGTTATTTTACAGGTGGGTCAGCCTTTCCCTGCCCGTCTCGCAGTGGCTCATGGCAACGCAGCACAGCACATGGGATGACATGGCTGCTGCCAAGCACCTACCTACAACCTAAGCACAACCCTTCGTGCACTAGCGAGCACCGAGCTACAAGCCAAAAACTTACTTTCTTCTTCCAGTTTCTGAATAAAAACATTCATGTGAGATGCTGAGATGTAGACTTCACAGAGCCCCGGAGGACGTGAAGATCAGAAACCAACTGGGTCAGTTGGCTAACTGCAGTAAATCAATTTTAGATGAAAAGCATCTCATTTAACACAATTTAATACTAAATTTCATCAAACAGATTTTAAAAGTTTTAGTGCGTTTTTCAATTCCATTTTTTAACCAAAGGCCCTTTAATACAGGTCATAAGCAAATAGTTTATTCTGTAAACAGGAAGAAACATGATTTTTCTATTACAAATGATTTTGTAATAGAAAACATTAAAATGAATCCAAGTAAATGTACGTTAAAGCCAATAAATTGCTTAAACATGCACAGAAGAAGACACTGAATCGAATGTAAAGACTGAATTTGGCTGTAAATCTTCAGACCTTAGCAAGATTCAGAGACAACACAACTTTTACTAACTTGAGACCAAAAATACTGAAATCGTATTTAAATGAGGATTTATTGCTTGCTTGTTTGAATTAAGAAGTGAAAAACCTCTGATTTTAACAAACCTGTTCAAGCTTCCTTAAAGTTTGAGGGTAAGTGGTTGTCAAGATACTCAGAAGACCTTTTCAAAGTGTATCTCCAGAGCAAGAAGTGTACAAGAGAGGCTGCACCAAACAGATCGGTACGGGAGCGCGTAGCAGCCGCAAAGCGCCGAACCCCACCGGAGCCCTTGATGGGCGCCAGTAACAAGCAGTTCAGGAGCAGGCACTGTAAAAACCCAGGGCAGCCTGCCACTGATGCCTGGAGTCACATAAAATTAATTTAAATTGGAAACAAACTGGCCTGGGTAGCACTTGCCAAAGTTTCAAATAATGTTAAGAGTGAAAGCGGCATATTCTGTATTTTGCTGGCAGCTCGATCATTAAAATTAAATAGGAAATGGTGAAGCTGCAGGGCAGGCAATACCACGCATTGGTGAGTGAAAAGCGACAGCGAGCTTGGGAATTACAGACGCTTGTAAACCTTACTTTAGTACCTGGTAAAATGTCTCAACTGGGTAGTTATGAAAGTTAGATTAATGCCATACAGGAGGGACAGATTAGCATGGTATTTCCATGAGAAAAATGGGCACCTCCATTTTTCTATAAGGAGAGTCAAGACAGTGGTTAAAGAAAAACTGGTAGATATAATTTGAATTTTCAAACAGCCTTTGGTAATATTAATGAACACAGCCTATTAGGGAAACTAGTCACGGGGTGAGAGGTAAACATCTGTCAAAAGATTAAAGCTAATTTAGAAAAAACTAACAGCATGAATAAATGGCCAGTTTTCAAGAAGGTTAATGGGGGAAGTCCCAGGGGCGGATACTATGATCAACATTTAATATATTAAATGATCTGGAAAGGGGCATATACAATGGGAAATAAGGAAAAAAAAGATTGTTGACTATATTGCTCTAAAGGTTAGTTAAAACCAGTGAGAATTAAAAAAATAAATCTGAAGGATCCACCCAGGTTACAGCAAATAAATTTTAGTACACACGAGTGCAAGGTTATGTCAATTGGCAAGGAGAGTTTGAACTAACTGGAGACATGGATGGGTTCCACATTAATCGTACCCATTCAGAGAAAAATCTAAGTGCCTTTGTGAACAGCACAGGGAAAGCATCTGCTTACTGCCCACCCAAGCCACAAACCACACGTATGGCTTCGTATTAGCAAGAGATAAAGAATAATATGGAAAACACGACTTCAGTCTCAAACATTGAGTTCAACCGGTTTCTTTGTAACAAAACAAAGTATCGGAAACTTAGAAGTCCAGAAAGAGTTGACATAAATTAGAGCTCCAGAAAGATGCTCGTCTAAGAACTCAGTTACAAAACTCAGACTCCTTGAACTCTAGTTAGCATGACATTGGACAGCCGGCAGTCCGTAAAAAAGTTCACTCTAATGATTTTCAAATTTCTGGGCTACATTCAAGGGCTGATAAGTAAGAGGTGAAACAATCCAAGCTTATGACACATAAAGCAGGCAGAGAAAGCCATTTCGATGCACTTACTCTCCATTCCCATCCTCTTTATCTCCCAATAAGACAGAAGCAAGGAGTTGTCCAACTAAACAGACGATAGAGAAGTGATGAAAGAAAAACTGCTGCACCCATACAGACAGAACTAACCCACAGAACTCTTCTCTGCAAGGTATTTGTTGAAGCAACAATCCTAACAAGATTAAAACCCACAAAACATCAATAATGTCAGCAATTGGAGTCAAGAGAATTCCACAGTTTTCCCACTTGTCTTTGCAGGACTTTACTCTTTCTTCAAAGGTGTCAAATATTAGGCATGACTTAGGACAAGAAAAGAGAACAAGCCAGGCCAGCGGCCTCATCCAGAGCCTACTCAGAAGGTTCCATACAAGCAGGTGGACAAACAATGGACATGAAAGTAGCTCAAAATGAAAGAGGAAGGAAATGGAGAAGACATTATTTTAACTTCATTGTGTGAGTTGCATTCAAGGAAAAGATGGTTTAAGTGGCCACAAGAATAGCTGAAAAAAATGCTGAGAAACAGAGCTTTTCATAACTAAAACTTTCAGCCTTCTCTGAAACATGGTAGGAGGCACTATCAACTCTACAGTTACTATCACCGACTTTTCCATCCAAACCAAACAGGAGGCTTTTTTTTGCGTAGGTCTTGCCCACACCTGCGTATCCATTCAGATTAGAGCGAGGACTTAAAAGCAGAATAGCTGTTGCTTAGTTGTAACACGCACAGACAAAACTTGGAGTGGACGTTGTTGCGATGCTAACGGGGAGAAGGGCTGCACATCTGCCCACATCACGTCATTTTAGGCAAAGAAGAAGGTGAGCGTGAGATTACCAATCTGATGGCCATCCACCACCGGAGGAAAAAACGGCATTTGAGGAGATGCCAACCTTTTCTCCCTGTCGGTGAGGGAAAACATCTCTATCAAAAACTGAGCACAGTCAGCTAGCCTCCAGAGCACTGACTCGCATAGCAAGATCATTGTATATTTGCCATCTAATTCCTTCTCGTACCTTCCAGTAAGTCCTGAGTCACTTGTTTAGAACTTAGCCCAAGTCTGCCAAAGGAATGCATGTCTGAAGCGTCCCCAGTCTCCTGTCCAATATCGGGACAAATAATCGCAATATTGGTTACTGAGATGAACCCACTACTGATTCATGATACTAACTATCCCCTGCTTTCCAACTCACTTTATTGAGGACAAAATTCAGAGACCCAAAAGGCACACAGAATCCTGTTTCTAACCCTGGACTATTTGGAGGATATCCCCTTCCACCTTCCAACGTATTTGTCTAGTGCAAGTGTTTCAAGAGCAGAGCTTCCTATTCCTGCTTAGGCGCCCTTCCTTGTGCTCAGAATCAATTTTCTCCTCCCACTTTCTCCTATTATTTCTATCACCCAATTTCCTTGGCTCCCTTGGTGTCTGTGTCCTTTAGATACAGGTAAGCATCCAATATATTGAGGCCTTTCAATCTTTCTTTACAATAGGATCATTCTCCTGCTGTTATTCTGGTCGATACTCTATGACTTCCACACAATTATTACATCTTTTTGGTATCAAGGTGTTCAGAAACAAGGTTACACAACAGGGTAGGGGCTACCACCAGTCTTAACATGTTTTATGGTATAACATTCCTTTATATACAGTCAACAGCTTTCCTTCCTATTAATACATATTTAAGAAGAAAACATCATGCAACATTATGCTTCTCCAGCCTCTCGTGAACTAGCAGTCTGCTTTACTCTCTAAAACATTCATAACAAGGTGTCGGGCCCACAGCAAACATGACCTACTGGACTCACAACATTTTAAAAATTGTAATAAACCCTGTGCTCAGTTTAGTTCTCTAAACTGGACATATATTTTCAAAGTATCTTCACTAACTGAAGGTTCAAACAAAATATGAAATACTGATTTTGGCCAAAAGCCACAAGACATGGCGCACTTGTTCTCACATCTCGAATGTTCCCGCCAACTAGCTCTGGTTTGGATTATCTATGTCCAGATACCACAGCATACACCTTTCGACTTGAATTTCTTTATCTATACTTGTAGTTTCCCTCTAGACTCTTGCACTTTTGAGTAGTACTCCTTTAGCATGTTTAACATCCATGAATTTAATTAATACACTAATCATTTCCTTCTCTGAACCATCAGTGAATTTGCAACAGAAACTACTGATCCCTGTGTCACCCTGATACATATCCTCTAGCAGTGCAGCATGGTTTACAGTTACAGGCTGGCACCGGATAGGGAAGGAGGACCTGAGGGTTTTTTGTTATTGCTTTTACAGTTCTCTATATAAATTAAGCAGCATTACTGAGACAAATCAAGTGTTTTCCAATAACAAAGTACCATGTGTTATCTACCCTGAATGACAGCACTTAATACAATGGCATATTAACAGTACTTCACTTAAATTTCTGAGCCAAAGGAAACTGCAGGAAGCACAAAACTAAAGAAAAGGCTGAAAGTCAATTATGTTCCATCTGAAGAATTACTTTACGTACCTACATGCTATTAATCAGCGTTAAATCTCATTTGAGTCCACTTCAAAAGGCACCGCGTTTTGAATGCACCAGAAAAAGCAGTTGGCAGATGAGGGCAGGTTACTAGAAGATGGGACTCCTGCAGACACAAGTTTTCTGGAAGTGCACGAAGTGTTTGGAGCCCGTCGATGAACACCACGCTGTGCGCTCTGCAGACCGCGTCCCGCGCCAGCAGGACAGTGGTGGAGCAGCCCCGTTTAGCCCTGTTAGCATTTCCTTCGCACAACTGGGACACTGCACATTTTGTCTGAAGCACAACAGATGAATGTAACTGTCAGACTGGGTCAGATCAAAGGTCCACAGAGCCCAACATGCTGCCCCAGACAGTGACTAGCAACAAATACTTGGCGGGTGCATAAGAATGGGGCAAGCATACCACAAGGCGTCTCCCCCCCACCCCAGCGAGCTGTGGCTGAAGACTTTTCGTGCCAGAGATTGTATCTGTGTGCTTAATTGCCCTCGATGAACTTCTCTTCCATGAGTTTGTTTAACTGCTTTTTGAACCCACCTCAACTTCTGGCATCCACAACATCCTGTGGTGATGAATTCCAGTTTAATGATGTCTTGCATGAAAAAATACTTCCCTTTTGTGTAGGAAATTACTTCCTTTAAAAAAAAAATAAATAAAAATCTACCACTATGTAAGACTACAAGTTCTGGTAAAGTGTTGCAGGAGCTCTAAAAGAAATCACTGACAGTTGTCCTCTCCAGCCTCCTGCAAAGGTTACTGCCCAGAGTACTAGACAAGGCTGCTGGTGAAAAAGGTGGAATGCTACATGACGATAGTGGATGATGGTCTTATATGAGTTGGGAACTTGCAGTAAATGAAAAACAAATGGGTCACCCACACTCCTGACTGTTGTAGGAACTTGAAAAAATCCAGTGTTACAAGACAAGGTTTGTTCCCAGCTAGACTGCAAGAAAAGGTCTGTGTTCTAAAAAGTTTCCTGTGGTACGCTTTTATAACTTAGGTGCTGCACCCCAGTGCAAATTATCACAAAGAACATCATTCTTTGCCTTGCTTGTATTATTATTAATTTTTGTGGGTTTAGTGGTTATTTATTCCCACTGTTTCAGGTCCACGAGAAATAAATTGAAGTGTAGGGGAAGAACGTAGAGATAATATTATACAAAACCTCTTTCTACTCTCCTCTCCTTTCTCAGTAATCCAAATCAAATAGCACAAAGAGTCTTTCTGTACATTGGGTTTTTCTAATACAAGGCAACTTTGGCAAACTCTATCCAAAAGTGAAGTCCAAGGGTGTTGTCAGGGTTGACAGCTATGTCTGTAACAAACCAAAATACTGATGGTCCTTGCAGGACCAAGAGGAGAGCAGGCATGGCCATCAGCAGTTCCTCCTTACTGCCAAGTAAAGCATTACAAGGGTTGACTAATTCCCTATCTCCTGTCCTTCTAATCTGCAACAGTGCTTGAACCAGGCCACTGTACATTATCAATAGGTCTACTTAACTCAGCTGAACATCATTTCGCTTCACTCACAATGAGTGCAAGCGGCCACCCTGCAGTTACACACTAGTTGCTGGATTCTTGCAGCAGCTGCTCACACCAGCACTTCCAGAGGCATCTCTCACAGCTCTCACATCATACATGTAGCTGTTCCAAAATAATTTTCCTATAAACTGTGGGGGAATTCGTTAGTCTTCTGGAGACAAAAGATGAATTCAGGGAGGTTCTAGAGGGTTTTGAGCACTCAGGTGCTTTAGCCCCTCTCTTTAATGCATACTCAGAAGGTTAGCAGCCTAAACGAATGCAATGCTTCCACCACAGGTGAGCCACCTCACCCTGTGCCAAAGCTCTCTCAGACCTCGGGCCGGGGGCATAGAGAAGGGGAAAGGCAATACCCAGGGGAAACCAAATTCTCCAGTCAAGACTAGCTCAGAGCTGACAGCTGGCAAACGCTGCCTTCCACACATTTCAGAGCACTCCTCCTCACAGGCAGCCTCCATATTTTACCTGTTTTTGTTAATATTTATTGCCATTGTGCCCCAAGAGCAAGGCTTGGGGCCAATTTCTCTCTGGATGGGTGACAGCAACCAGATAACCACCACAACAACAAAACTCAGTATTTGGTTCTCCTGAAGTCAGGACCTTCCTCTTCATCAGCCAAATGCAGAAGTACACTCAAACCCCATTTTATTTATTTATATACTTTGCCACGCTCTCTATTCCTGGCAACTGGTGCTCATGACATAGTGGCCTGGGACATGCTGGAACAGGGCTCTGGGTCACCTTGTAAGTGGTGGCAGCAGCTGCCTCCTGCATCAAGCATTTATTAACCAGAGGCTCAGGAGGCGTCCAAATTAAGTTCTCTGCTCAGTTCCCACAGAGCGGAAGGGAGAAAAATATTCCGCCACTGAATCCCTGTTTTCTTCTAGCAGGACTCACTGAAGGTGCCCTCACTGCTCCCTCCTATCCTTGCCCAGATTAGAGCCGCCCAAGCCCGGGTTTCCATCAGCAGCCTTCCCACTACACAGGACTGCTCACCCTTCCAGCTGCCACGGCTTTTCACAAACTACAACGCCTTTCTTGGCTGCTGGTGGTGGCATGTGGCTTCTCTTGCAGGACAGGTCCAGCCCTTAGACCATCTCTGCCTCCAAGACGCTTGCATAACGCTACCCCTATAAATCCCCGTGGCAGAGGGTCAGGCTTAGACGGTGCTCTGGACCCAGTATCAGTCATTGGGAGGGGAGACTGTATAAATAGCTGGTGTGCACATACTCTGGAAGAGCAGCGGGGGAGGGAAAGGGGGGGATTCGAGGCGTTGGGTCCCAGCTGTGAACTCCTCTTGTTTTTTGTTTTAGGGTAATTAATGTTCCCTTGAATAGAGCCAAGGCATGGGCTCCCATTTCTGCAGCTCTCAATGCTATCAGCAGCCCTAATTGGACCGGGTGGGGAGCGGCGGGAGGAGGTTTGGATTTCCTGCCATCCCCACGAAATGAGGGAATGTGAGCCCTGGGCCAAGCGGCCTGGGGGACTGGACACAGGGACACACACACCCCCCACACCCCCCACCCCGAGCCCTGTCGACTGAGGGGAGCGGCCAGCCAGCCCCCCAGAAACCCCTCCGGAGAGCCACCCATCCTTCCCGCTTCTCCATACTCACTAATCTGGCTGCCAAGGAAGGGGCGCACCGCCCCCCCACCCCAACGCCCCTCTGCCTGCTCCCTCTCCCAGCCCAGACTCCCCTAGCATCTGAATGGGATACATCCCCCCTGCGCTCCCAGACGTCTCCATCCCCGTCTCCATCCCCTCCTTCCCTGACAGAGCAATCATTTATCAAGTTGTTTCACGCGTTGTCAGGGAGGAGGGCCCCGGGGGACGGGGGTTTGTTTCGTCCCTTTGTTGAAGCTCCACAGGACCGTCCAGCTTAGTCTCCAGCCAACTGCTGAGAGTTGCCAGAGTCCACGAGCAAATGTTAAAGGGGCTGCCTTTCATCTGCAGGCTGATCCTGCTGCCTTTTCATTTTATTCTTCCAGGTTCTGGGATGTTACTTGTTTACGCGCCCCCCCCCATCATTCCGCCTGCATGTTTTTGAGGGAGCTGGAGCTTATTTTCCATGTGCTTGTCTCTTCTTCTCACCCTCAGCAGCTTCTCCTATCACCAACCCACTCAGCCTCGGAGAGTTTTTTTACCGCTGTCCTTTTTCTCATCCTTGAACGTAAGCTATCATAAAGCTAATTTGGTTAAAGCCAAGTGCTGCTCGTGCAGTCCTTCTCTTCCTTGCACACGCTGTGGTGCGCTGCAAGCTTTAATCCTCCCGCTCTGTGTGCTTGGGAGATGAGTAACCTATCTGGAGCGTACCACCCTCACAATACAGTAATTTTTCAAAAAGGAAAAAAGAAGAGACTGTTTGGCAAAAGAACTAAGTAACCCCAAAGACAAAAGAAACGTTTCGAGTGCTCTCATGCTTCAAGCGCTCTTATGTTTTCCACATGGAGGACTGGCAGACAGATGATCTGGTTTGTACTGCAGACTGCCCACACTCCCATCGCAAGCTTGTGGCAGGTCACCTGGCCCTTCTGTACTGCCCCGCACCTCACCTGTGAGACCAGGACACTGCCCCGCTCCCAGGGATCCTGCCTGCCTGCCCTCATTGACCTGCCACTAACACCCCTAGGACTTCTGGGTGGAAGGAAACGTGGAAATACAGAGTGCATTAACGCAGGGATGTCTGACTGCACCCCAAAGCAAAGTCATTCGTTACTTGCTTGGGAACGGCTGAATAACGAGAGGGCAGCCCAAGGAGCTGTGAATCCAAACAAACCGTTCCCTTCATTTACCAAAATGCACACGAAGTGCTTGCAAATCTTATGGCTGCACTTATTTTTGGACTACTGTAGTTAGTTACAGTTTGCTTTTTAGCAAGCTGCCAAGACTGTCCTCTGTGCTTCTGCGTGAGCATATTCCAGCTATAGCTTGTCGTAGTCCTTAAAGGATGGACCGAACTTACAGGATTAAAAAAAAAAACAAACCCACTTGCTTAGCCGCTAAGTAGCCATTGTAAATTCCACACATTTCACAGCAGAGAGGGCAGGAGCTGCCTGGAATTGGATGTATTATTCTCACCACCTTGCTTCCATAACTCTTCCTTGCAGAGGAGAGCTGGATTCATTTGCTTCCCAAGTCAATCAACAGAGTTCATGAGTCAGCCAAGGGAATGCTGAAAAGCAAGAGGGTATGCTCCTGCCCCCAGGAACTGATTACACTGCCTCATAATTGTTCCCAGATTCTATTATCCCCGAAGAGACAGAGCAGCACCAGCCAGCTTGTTGACAACATCCACTCCATGCAGCCTACTTCATCAGACATAGCGAAATTTGCATTTTTGCAAACCACAGATCTGCTGAAACTACAATAATTAGGTTATTAAAAAGAAAAAGTCAGGTCTTGCAGATGTCTATCAGAAAAATCATCTGTCTTCTGAGTCAGAGCTGCATATCCTACAATTTTGAGTCTGTTGGTAATCACATGGTCAGAAAGCCATCTGGTACCAGCACAGTTCAAACCTATGATGAGTATGATACTCCGCATATCTCTGATCCAGACAATTCCCTCTGTTCACACTCTCTACCAGTGCTCATGTTTTTCCCCTGCTCCCTTCTGTCCTCACCCAAACGAGGACGCCCAAAGCTTCATTTCACTCTTCACTCATTGTGAACTGGAGCATTTTGGTTTTTACGCTGCCACACAGCCTCACTGCTGACTACTTCTTTCATATCCCCCATGCAGACTGTTGACCCTCCCTAACAGTTCAGATGACAGCCCATGGAGAAGGAAATACCACATTTAGGACTGTAAATACAACCTGAGGTCTGTCCCATTATTCAAACCTTTTATAATAGCTATTAAATGAGTGATCACATACATCTCCATTACACTTCATTCAGTACATGGGAGTGCGAGACTAGGAAGTAAAGACAGCCGTTCAATAACTTCTATCCCTCTTGTTCTTTATGCATCCCTCTGCCTGATTTGCTGCATCACTTTCAAGCCCAGCCATAAAATAAGCTATTAGTCGCTTCACAGACCTTTTTCTGTGGTGGCCTCCACATAGCATCTCAATTCAATAAACATTAATTCTTCTCTCAACCTATTTACAAGTTAATTATTTTTAATCTGATTTGACAAATGAGAAATTGGAGAAAAAATAATGACCAAAGCTAGCAAAATTCACCACTCCATTTAGGAATCCAGTGGCTGCGCCCCTACTAGAGATTACTCCCCAACTTCAAAAAGAACCACACAAACCCCATGCTTGGCATTTTTATGGCAGCATTTAAAACACAACAGAGTTTTAATTGTCATTCTTCCCATGACTACGAGAAGGTGGGTAGGCAGCAATACACCCCAGAAGCAGGGGAAGCAAGGGAGAGAAAGGTGCCTCGACCATAGCCGCTCAGAGAGCCTGCAGCAGAGGCTGGCTCTTCCCTGCAGCACTATTACCAATTTCAACTTCAGCACTGAGTTCTCAGCACTTTCTAAAGCCATAGTTTGGCAATACAGTTAAGATAGCTTCAAGGGGTTCAGTACTGAACCAGAAGTGCCACAGAGCACTACCGAGCATAAACTCCCTCTGCCATTTTTAACACTTCTCCCCAGTCTACTTCTGTGCTGGCTGGCACCCATGGCCGTTCCTCAGCTGGCTAATTCAGTGCATGAATCCCCCTCACCTGGATCATCTGGATCACCAGCAGCAGGGGATATAGGCACGTGGAAGGAACCAGGGTCACAAGCTGCAGCTCTGCAGCACAAGCTGGGGGTGAACAGGCCTTTGCCCTCTGTGCTTCAGCTGAGGCAGTAACTCGCAGAGCCTGTCTGTGACACAATCTGGGACCTCATGCCAGCCTCCTTTGGCTTCACCTATGCTCTTTCCCAGCTCCTACAACAGCTTGCCAACAGTTGTGTTGCCACAGCTGGGGGGAAGCATCTGTCCCAAGCTGCTTCAGAGGACAGCACTGCCACCAAGACAGGTAAATGAATATTTCTTGTGAGAAATGGGGCATGAGCAACTCACCCAGAGCCATAAGTCAGTCTGGGCCTCTGCAACAGAGATGAGTGCTGAGACTGAACACGCAACTCTACATCAGTATGTTTCTGTTGGCAAAACCTGCCCTCATTCCTCTATTTGTACACCTCTTCCACTAATTTGAGGGCTTTGCTGTAAGCCAGACCACCAAAATAATTTCCATTAAAAAAAAAAAAACACTCCCAAATTTATCTTCCGAAACCTAGATCATTTCTCCTCCTTCCCCCTTCAGAAGCATGGGCACGGCCCCACAAAGCTGAACTGGTGGATGAAAAGGGGCTGTAATCTCTTAGGAGAGAAGAGTAGAAGAGGGGAGAGCCAAGGACCTCACACCTGCCTTGCCACTGGCTGGACTGACACCCTCACTTTGCCAACTGACAGCCTTTCTGTTCCCGCAGCAGCCCCCACCTCTCGTGTCCTGCCCACCTTCAACCTTCTTCAGCAAACAAGGTGAGAACCACATAGCTAAGAGCTTCATTCAGTGCAGAGCCTTGATTTATACTCTGAGCACCATCTGCCCTACAGAGCAAGCACTGCCTTTCTCCCATGGAAAAAGCATGTGACCCTATAATTAAAAACAATCATCATCTGCAGGTACAAGGTGATGCATTAAAGATTACACAGACAACTGCAAATCTATAGTTTCCTGTCAAGTAATTGAATTTGCAATCATTTAGCATCAGTTTCAACAAAGAAAACAATAATGTACAATAAACCCCTCACTATCATGTCACGGCAGTGGTCTGAAGCAAACACCTTCTCTACCACTGCTACCGCTTGAGCTCAAGTACAAATTACATTAGCAGGCAAGCAGAGAATATTGCTCTTTGAAGCCCTCACTGCAGGACAGAAACACTGAAAAGCATGCAGGAACAGTTCTGTTTTATGGGCAGCCTACCCAAAGGCAAGCCATTAAAAGTGGGGTTTTTTTTTTTCCACCAGAGCTAATAGCTCTTCAACCAGTTATATTCTGGTTAGCAGCTGGATTTTCATGGTTATCACTATTGCTCACACCTGCCCTGTTAAGAAGTTTGGGATTCTGCTTCTAGCTGGTGACATTTTCTACATCTACAACAGCACTGAAGGTGAAGCATTATGAACAATAATTACACATGCTGATATTTTCATTAGTAAAATATAAGAGTCAAAAAATGAGGTTTAAGTTTGATGTCTTGTCTGAGCTGGTGCACTCAGTTCCCCTCCATCGCCCATGGAGAAAGAGAGAAACACCTTCAGAGTGATTCATGACCGTCAAAAATAGACTCCTGTCATCTCTCAAAGATCAATTTCTTTCCACTGACAGTGATGAACCCCTGCATGATCAGTCCGACATGGCAGTCCAGTTTGAACGCTGAATTATTCTTGGCCCTTTTCTCATCCCCACCACTTATTAAAACTTCTACACCATGGTATGGCTGGCACAACTGCTTGCCCAGCTGCTCTATGAGCCAGCTCATAAAACTAATCCAGGCAAAAAATAACTGAAGGGGAGATGGGGTGTTTGTGTTGGTTTTGTTTTGGTTTTTCAATCCACCAGCCAGATCACCTCCCTGATGTGTTTCAGCGTGGCCTCACAAAGAGTTGTGCTGGCACACCTGAGAAAGCGCCGCTAGCGATGCAGGGACCAGATAGTCACCCTAGCTTTCCAGCGTGTACAAGCAGATGAAAAGAGTTAGGTCTTAAAAACACAAAGTCCAGAACTCTTGTGCGACCTGTTCTCAATAATAATAAAAAAAATATCTTCCTGTCTGGCCCAAGGCGTTTCTGGCAAGACAACAGCTGCTACCTTTTGTGTTCCTCACCGACCGGTCCCATTTGGAGTGCTTGCATAATGACTCCTGATGTAAGGTATCAGTGCACAGGCAACAACCATTCCTCAAAGGCAAACTATTCCCTACGGAGTGAGAAAAGGAACTGGCAATTTCCAACCCTGTCTTATTACCAGTCACAGTGTGAGTGGAGTTTCAAAAAAAAAAAAAACCACCAGCAAAAGGTGTATCCCTCCCTCAGAACTAAACACACTTGCTTCCCATCTCCCCTTCTGCCCAAGTATTTCTGCACTGAATTTCATGAATTTCAGCAGTTTTACACCATGCATTGCTAAACGTTCTCTTAAAACAACTTCTGTGGCAATTCTGCTGTCTTTTTGGGGGAGTGGGAAAAGGGAAAAGAATCAAGAAAAGTATTATGCATTCTTCAGACCATGGTTTAATCTGATCTACTGTTGGCAACGGCCTCAATCCAAGCACAAGGTTGGACTAGAGACTTCCAGAGGTTCCTTCTGACTCTGTATTTTTGTGATTCTATATTGGGGTTTCCTTATCAGTCTTTCCTGAAATCAAGTCATGACCAGATTTTGCTTCATAATGGTCTTACCAGGTCATTTACACTTTCAAGGTCTCAGCCTCCATTTAGCATGACCTCTCTGTTCAGATGCCTTCTTTCACTCTGTTCTCCATGTATGACATAGCACAAAACCAGGTCCACACCATGAATGGCCAGGAAAAGCAACAAGCAAAGACATTATACCCAGGCTAGAACACCAGTGTGGCAATACTCCACCCATCATGACCAAAGGAATGTGATGAACAAGCATTCAAGGCTGGATCCATGTGCCTACACAGAGTCACAGAATGCTTTGGGTTGGAAGGGACCTTTAGAGGTCATCTAGCCCAACCCATCTGCAGCGAGCAGGGACATCGTCAGCTAGACCAGGTTGCTCAGAGCCCCGTCCAACCTGGCCTTGAATATTTCTAGGAATGGGGCCTCCGCTACCCCTGTGGGCAACCCATTCCAGTGATTCACCACCCTCATGGTAAAAAATTTCTTCCTTATATCCAGTCTAAACCTACCCTCCCTCAGTTTAAAGCCATTACTCCTTGTCCTGTCACAACAGGCCTTGCTAAAAAGATTGTCCCCATCTTTCCCATAGGCCACCTTTAAGTACCGAAAGGCTGCTCTAAGGTCTCCCCACAGCCTTCTCTTCTCCAGGCTGAATAATCCCAACTCTCTCAGCCTGTCCTCACAGGAGAGGTGATCCAGCCCTCAGATCATCTTTGTGGCCCTCCTCCAGACCCACTCCAACAGGTCCATGTCCTTCTTGTGCTGCGGGCTCCAGAGCTGGACTCCGGACTCCAGGTGGGGTCTCACCAGAGCAGAGGGGCAGAATCCCCTCCCTCGATCTGTTGGCCATGCTTCTCTTTGTGCAGCCCAGCATACGGTTGGCCTTCTGGGCTGTGAGTGCACATTGGTGGCTCATGCCTAACTTTTCATCCACCAGTACCCCCAAGTCCTTCTCGGCAGGGCTGCTCTCAAGCCCTTCATCCCTCAGCCTGTACTGATAGCAGGGGCTGGCCCCGACCCAGGTGCAGGACCTTGCACTTTGCCTTGTTGGACCTCATGACGTTCACACAGTCCCACCTCTCCAGCTTCTCCAGGTCCCTCTGGATGGCATCCCATCCTTCCTGTGTGTCAACTGCACCACTCAGCTTGGTGCCACTGGCAACCTTCCTGAGGGTGCACTTGATCCCACTATGTGACTGATGAAGATGTTAAACAGTACTGGTCCCAGTACGGACTCCTGAGGGACACCACTTGTCACTGATCTCCATCTGGACACTGAGCTGTTGACCGCTATCCTCTGGCTGTGACCTTCCAACCAATTCCTTATGCACCAGACAGTCCACCCATCAAATCCCTATTTCTCCAATTTAGAGAGAAGGATATTGTGGGGCACCGTGTTGAAGGCTTTACAGAAGTCCAGATAGATCACATCCGTAGCTCTTCCCTTGTCCACTGGTGCAGTCACTCCATCACAGAAAGCCACTAGGTTGGTCAGGCAGGACCTGCCCTCAATGAAGCCATTCTGGCTGTCTCGAATCACCTCCCTGTCCTCCATGTGCCTTAGCATAGCTTCTAGGAGGATCTGTTCCATGAGCTTCCCAGGTACAGAGGTGAGGCTGACACGTCGGTAGCTCCCAGGGTCCTCCTTTCTACCCTTTTTAAAAATGGGCACAATGTTTCCCTTCCTCCAGTCACCAGCAACTTTGCCTGACTGCCATGACTTTTGAAATGTGATGGAGAGTGGCTTGGCAATGACATCAGCCAATTCCCTCAAGACTCTGGGATGCATTTCATCAGGTCCCATAGACTCACGTATGTTCAGGTTCCTCAGGTAGTCCCAAACCTAGTCTTCCTTTACAGTGGGAGGGGCTTTGCCCCTCTGGTCCCCATCTTACAGTCCATCAGCTGGGGAGGGGGTGAGGAGACAGGCTGCCAGTGCAGACTGAGGCAAAAAAGTTGTTGAGTACCTCAGCCTTCTCCTCATCTGTTGATGTGAACGCTAAAAGGTTCACACAAAGGTATGGTCGAGTAATGTTCAACACACCTTGGACCTTTTGATGAAGCAGGCATCAATGTACCTAGGCTAAAATGAACCCGTCTCCAAGCTGCAGCAGATGCCACTCCCCATCCTGGTTCTATTGCATCTGGGAAGAAGTAGAAAAATAAATCAGGGAAATCAGGATGGTTCCTTACTTGCCAGCTACAGGAGAAAGGGCAGCAGAGGAGAGGATTCATCCTCTGGTTGGAGGATGGTTTTTTTTGGAGGAGCAAGCCATTCTTCTGGTGCCACAGGTCAGACCTTGTACACCCCTCCTACAGGGGGAGGAATGGAGGCTCTCACTTGTCCTCTCTCTGGGCAGGAGTCCCAAACTACAAATAAGAGGTTTTACTTGGCAGCTGGATATTTGTCCTACAAGAGGGCTCTGCTCTAGATAATATCAAGCATCTGCCTGTTAACCAGGAAACATCACAGAAGAAGACATCATCAAAGCACATTTGTTCCTCTGCTTCTAAGAACCCAGAAACATCCCCACACTATTCAGCATCTCCCATCCACCCCCTGCTCCTCATCCTGCCCCTGCCAACCCACCAGTTAGGCCATGGCTCACATGCAGTGTGATAACTTTTGTGGAGTAGACCGAGCTAACTCCTCAACCTCAAGGCATATCCTCTTCGCTCAATTGTGTATAGCTCTGCTATTTTTTTTTGGGTGCCAACAGGGAAATAAGGACTCAAGAAAAAGAGAGAAGATGGGGAACTTACAGAGCCCCTGCCATTTGTTTAGTTCAGACACAACTTCAAGCACTGCTGTAATTATCTAGATATCAAACAAGTGGTTGATAGCACAAATTAACACCTTCCAGCATAACAATACCTTCATCTCATCTTTTCCCACAGTTTAACATATTGTCAGCCTGAATGACTTCTCTCCCAGACAGCAGACAAACAGTAACCTGGAGAGGAGCGAGTGCCCTAGCGTGAGAAGGGGGGCAGCACATAGTACGAGCACTTATAAAAACTTATAGTAGAATAAAAAAATCGGGAGTTGACTTGAGACAGCCAAGAAGGTGAAACTAGTCTAGAAAAATATTTTTTACTCAGACTCAAAACACTTTTTGTTAATAGCTACAGGCTGAGAAGATTTTTTAGACTGACCTTTCACCAAAGAATACAAGCAATTTAATCACAATGGGGGAAGATTAAAAAAAAATCTTCACATTTTCTTCAGAGTAAAGAAGCACTAAAGTTATAAGTTATATCTTTAAGCTTCTTGCGTAGACTTCAGTTTGCAGGCTCAACCACATGAAAGAGCCTTGCATTAAAGGAGCAGGTAAGAACATTTCTACAGCACTCCATATTCAGCACACAGATTGGGTGCTACACAGAGCAGCAGTCGCTTCTAGTTAACAGACAGGGGATATCCCAAAGATAAAACTTCGGTTTCAGGTAAGACACCGCTTTCTGTGATTACAGCATAAATCTGGAGTGCACTGACTCGACCTCGCTGGACTTGCTCCAAATTTACACCGCTGTAGACTGTGCATGGGAGAATCCCAGCATTTAAAGCAAAGGCAAGTTTGTTGAGAGGCAACATCTATCAGATCAGCAGCTACAAACAGAAAAAGTAAACGGCTGCTGGATTCAGAGCTGGGTTTTTTTTCCCCCAGAGTATGTGCCACCTTTTAAAACCATAAAAAAAAAATTATGCCTGCCTGAAAAGCAGGCTAATCACCCTTCACGGTGACACTGCCCATCTACCTTCACATTCAGCTGGAGGGACAGCTGCAGTCTGGGTGCATTCTCAACAGGGAGAAGCCTCAGGCTTTGCTCCTCACCAGATCCCAGGAAGGATGGCTGCTGGGAAAGGAGCAGCAGTCCCAAACCAGCTAAACCAGGCCCCCTTCCACCACACCCCAAGGGTCTCTGCCTCCAACATTGAAATGGTAATCTACAAAAACAAAGAGGAGGACACAAGAGGTAAAAAGCCTCCCTGAACACCATCCCCAAACCAAATCTCCGAAATCCAGGCTCTGTCCTACAGAGTATGATTTTACCCACAGGAGCGGGTCCCACTAGCTCTGATACTAAAATTGCTGGCAGGCAGCATCTTCACAGCCAGATGCATTTAAATGGCCACTTCCACCACACACCACAACACCCTTTGTTTCAGAAATCTCCTCAGAAAACAGCTTTTTTACTGCAACAACAGGCCAAGCACAGACCTGCTAGCCTTATTGCCCTTCTACAACAGGACACCATTAAATATTAATAATACTAAAACCTAATTGGCTTCTGCAGCAGGGCTCAAGCATGACCCTGCATGTGCTGAACTCACTCTCCCCACCTCTCCTAAATCCACACTTTTAAGACCTGTCCCTGCCCACTCGCCCATAAAATGAGGGCAGCGCCTTCCCAGAGACCCCCAGCTTGGAGTTGGAGGTGGGTACCATAGCTCTGAGCTTGCCACAGGTTGGCATGGGGCACGCAGGAAGGACAGCAAAGGCCACACTGGGGTGAAAAACAGGCCTGATGGCTTCCCTTGGAAACGCTAAATCTCAAGGAGCAATAGGGACACGTGATCCCAAGGCTCGCTGGCCCTCCTCTCTGCTTACTCTGCTGGTCTTTCAAACTCTGTCAGCATATCCACATCTGTAGAGAGTCAACACAGTGGATCATTTCTCACCAGCCAAAGCTCCCTACCAGGCAGAGCACAGCAAACACCTAATTACCCTGAAAGCTGCCCTTTTGTTTCCCATCCTCCCTGTTTTCTTCTGTCTCCTGACTTGCTTTCGAAGGCATTTCAGGCTGTCATGTGGGAGCCAGATTTGAAAGACAAAGCTCAGATATTTATCCCTCTGCTGAGGCTTGGCTGACTCCAAGGGCACTGCTGCTGCCACAGCCTTCAATGGAAAGGAATAGGATGGATCCAGCAACATGGACCACAGGTAAGGGGAAAGCCATTCTGCACACCAAACAGAGGACTGCAATTCCTTACTGGGGTAGCTGAAGCCAGCTGTGGTTTAACTTAGGCCAGAAGGTCCAAGGGCTCTTCTCTGCCAAGTTTAGTCTTGGTTGACAGTGAAACATGCTTAATTTGACAGTTTCATTTTAATATGTACGGGCAAAGTCTAGGAGGCGGCAGATCTCTGGCAGCAGGCGCAGCAAGGGAGCAAAGTTGGATCATTATAAGGTAGCTCTCCTGTTGCCTCAACCCAGTGCTCAGTACTAAAAACAGATTAAAAAAATTATAGATGCTCACTCTTCACCCTTCGAAATAATTGAACACAAAGTGCCTTCAATACTGTAACAATATTCTCACAGGTTATAAAAATTAGCCTTTCACTAGAAAGGTCAAACTGTGCCACACCTCTGGCATTACAGAAGCTGAAGGCTTGGGCACAGCACTGGGGCTGGAAAATAGGGAAACTTTATCCTTATTACTCTTTTCATAGGTTTGTTTTTTAAAAAAATCTATAATAAAGGAAAGTTATGGCACTGATATGACCTCTGTGTCCTCCTCAAACTGTAGGAAATATGCCTGTACTCCTGTAACCATGTGGAAAATGCAGTTCCCCAAGCAGCCACTGAAGCAGTAGAAAGAAATAGGTGGTCAACAAGTTTAATTAGTGGAATTCTGTCAACTGCATGGAGATATCTTTGCTTGTTTGGGGCTGTGTGCCAGAAGGAATGGGGAAGAACGCTTCAAAGTTACAGGAGAACATCTTCTGATCTCCACTTGACTGTTTATCCTGAAGAACTGTGAAGTGCATCTTTCTTCACCAACTTTGCTCTCTGCTAGATGATATACAGCCACCAGCTCGTTTACAACGCACGCCTGGGCACCAGCTTCCATAAGCCCAGTGCATACTCCAAGCTGTTTGGGGACAAGATTTGTTGACAGAGCACTGCCAGACATACTGATCACCTACCAGGTAGGCCAAACACCAACTACACTGGAGGGTATAACAGTATGTCCTCATCTCCTCTCCAGGCTCTTGCTAAGAAAAGACCACCTTGGCTGTTCAGCACCGGCTACTTCATGAACATCAGCCCCTTCTGCTCACAGTGCCCACACTGGGGAAACTGCCCTCTCCATTCCACACAAGTGCACCCCAGGCATGCAGGGCAGTGAAGGGTTAATTTAATTAGTTCTCTGTATGCTCAAAGAATTACAGACAACTTCATTTAATTATTAAGTAGCCAATCAAGTAATCTCTGTATCTGATTAGCACACTAATGAAATAATGTCTTCCAGTTCAAAGCTGTCATTCCAATCAGGAGACAGCCCTTCAGTTAGCAGGAAAAGCTCGCCAGGTTTCCATGGGCTCAAGTCTTTGGATTTTTGGAGAGGGGATGGAAGCAGGGAGTGGAAACATTTTCGCGTCCCCTCTCATCATCTCTGCCTTTGTACAGAACAGCGTGGCTCTCCTTCCATACAGGCAAGCACGTTGGCTCCAGAGAGGGTCCCTGGTGCTCCAGGCAAGTGTCCCACACCACCACCACTGTTCGTCCCTTCTCTCACGCTCCTGGAGGTCCAAGAAGACTCCAGTCGATCAGAGCCCGGAGAGCAGCAGCCGTTAGTGCATCGCCTCGGCACCGCCAACTGAGAGATCTTGCAGACATGTGGGGCACGACTCTGCTGTGGTCCACATGGGAGGAGAGTCTCACAGCAAAGCCATTATAGCACTAAGAGGAAGCCAGAAACCCTCCTCCCTCCCCCACGCCACACTCTGCTCCTGTGTCATATGCAGTTATTTCCAGCCTGGGGAAAAGTGCAAGGCCGCAGCTGTCACACGAGGCACGGACTTGCCCCTTTTAAACAGGGATTTCAAGACTAAATGACCCATTACAATTAACACAGCTGCAAGAACTGGGACACTTCCACATAGCCCAAGAGGGGCTTTGGGAGCGGGGGAGGAAAGGAGGTGACAAGCAGAGGGTTAGGATTGTACTTCCAAGACCCGGCATGGAGTCTCCCACCGCTCTGCTTTTTAAGTATGAGCTCAGCTGTCCTCTTCCAACTGCTACCGCTCAGCCTAAGCCCAGCGAGGCAGCTGAGCCACGGTGCACAGCCTAGCCCAAGCCTGCCACACCACCTCCTCCATCAGCCCCTTACTCACACGACCAGCTCCTGCTCGGATCTGGCTCACAAACTGCCGTTCCCAAAGAGCAGCGCCAGCTACTCCACTGCACAACAGCAGCAATGGCTGCTTTTTGCCCAGTCGCGCACATGCTAACTTTGAATTACCTGGCCCTGGTTTCTCAGAGGAACTGCAGCAGGATGTGGTTCAGCACGACCGATCCATCCCAGCGTTTGTCCAAGGAGCCCGGCAGATGTTGCTGTCCAGACGCAAGCTTGTGCGGCAGCATCAGTACTTCTGCACGTCCTCTGCTGCCAGTTTAAATGCTAACTCAGCTCCAGCTGCCACAGCTGCCAGCGTGCCTTTGCACTGCAGGGTGGGCATTCCCATTTCTGGGCACTAGATCACCTTCCCAGTGACGCTTCCGCTCTCCCGGCGCATTTCCCAGGAAAAGAGAGGAGATGCCAGGATGCTCATACCCAACAGCACTAGTTTTGTTGAAGTCACCATGCTGAAAACTAATACAGAGAGAATCCCAAAAGTAAGCAGCAAAATTACAAGCAGTCCCCAGCCGGCCAGCCAGCTGGCTTTCTACGAGAATGCTGAAGTGTTGACGCTTTTTGTTGACCCCTTTTTTTCCTGACCATATCCCACAGACAAAAAACAGCACTACGGAGAGGGAAGACATATCTCCCTCTCTGCTGAGCACAGCCATTCCAAATGAAGGAAACCAGTTAGATCACGAAGTTCAGGCTTGGACAGCACAGTGAAGCATCCACTAATAATCAATCCCTTCACGGCAGCCTTCCTGCCAACTGGCTGTGGACTAGGCAATGATTATAGATCGTCGTTACTCCTCCAAGGATAAACAACATAACGTCACATGGCAGTCCATGTTCATCCCTTAATTCTGAAACCAGTCCCACTTACAAAAGAAACCAAGTCTTCTGAAGTGCCCATCCTGAAAATAAAAAAACAGCCCTGACATACAAAGCAGGGTCCCTTGGCTTGTGCTTCACTAATCACAAAAAAAGCCCTCAAAGTGATAAAACTCATGTCATTAAAGTTAGCAGAAAATTCTAAAAATGCAAAGGAGGTGAGTTTATTGCCTACCAAGATACTATTGTCACCCCCACATTTCTGGCATCCGGCTACCTCAGGACACGCACGCAGGAGAACCAGCCAAGGCAGAGCTCCCCAGCCACCTCTTCACCAGCACGCAGACGCGATTCGAGCCCGACTTCAGGGCGAGCAACTGCAGCAGCCGCCTGGGGACCCACATTCCTTGACAGTTCCCAGTTCCGCTGTCCTGCACATTCCAACCCCCTCACCCCCTAGCCCTGAAACCAGGTCGGGGAGGCGCAGCATGACCTGATCTCCACCTCTGATATCACCAAACCCTGCCCAATCCCCCCCTGCCACACCCAGGCCACAGTCACCACCTCCCTCCCTGCACAGAGCAAGGCTACAGATACCCATGCATGCATGTGAAGGGACTCCCTCTCAATGCCACAGCTACTTTCGGGTCAGCCACCATCTAAAACTTCCCAAAATGAGAAAGTCCGGACGCTTGGCAGGTCAGACGCTTACTACAGCAAGTAGTTTGTTCCACCAAGGGACTCATAACACCCTCCCAAATTACACTTTGCCCTTTACAGGATGCCACAGCAGCTAGAATCGGCTCCCTTCTCACATTCCTTAATAAGCACTTCCACCAGAGAGCAGGGTGTACGCAGGGCATCAGCTGCAGTTAATCACAACCAAGAGCTGGGCTCCCTTTCCCCGTGCCCCGCAGCACTATCTGCAGTCTAAGAATATCCAGCACTGCCCGCGCTGCCGGGGCAGGGGGAGTCGAGTGGTCCGAGCTCCCAGACATTTACAGGTCTCCCTGTTACAGGAGACTTTCACTCTCCCTCCTCCAAGCAGCAGCCTTCAGCAGGGCCCCCCAATAGCTGGTTTGAGATCCCACAGATCACAGAAAGATAATCCATTCCACTACTAGCACACTACTGCAGCTGTCCATGAAGAAAATCCCCTTTCAACAACAACAAAAAAAAAACCTCAAACCCTTTGATCCTTTCCAACACACAATTATCTTAAGGGCAAACTAGTCTTCTGTGCCTTGGCACCTTGTATCAGGCTGAAAGAAAGGAAATTGAGACTGCTATTCCCTGTTTATTCTACATGGCTGCCCTGTCTGACAAGGCAAGCTGCTCCAGCCTCTTCAGCAGGGGCGAGCAAATCCTGACGGATAGATCGCTGGGTGACCAGAAGCTAAGCGAAACTTTTTGGGGAGAATTATAAATAATTTCTAAGCTAGATAATAATTTTTTTCACTATTTTTTGTGCGTGACAGTCAGCTACAGTGACATTTAACTGATTTCAACTGCACATTCGGATCTGACTTTGGAAGGAACAATTTAAAGCACCGTTTAAAAGGCAATTTAAAGTTGACTACCATCAACTTTCAATTAAACATCTTCTAACCAGAATGTTAACTTACAAAGGAAAAAAAAAAAAAAAAGAAAAAAAATACAGCAAGCCTTGAGGTAGTACCAAAACCAAACCCCGACACCTGCTTACAGCGGCTGAGAAGGGTTCTTCCCCAGGTGCCCCCCTTGCTGCATGACCTCTTGTTACCTGTGCAGTCGCACTCCACCTGCTACGCAGGGCTGCAGTGCAATGAGCATTTCTGTCAGCAGCAGGGTCAGCTATAAAAAGCCCGTCCCCTCCCCGCTGCCTGTTCCCATTCCCGTGCCGCCGCTTCAGTCATGCTGGTACAACCCTTTTGTGGGGCTGCAGAGGGAGCCGGCTGGGGGAACCACTCTCGGTTAGACATAGCTCACTTCAACAAAAAGTCTGGCGGTTTTTAATCCGGGTGAGCAGTTTTACTGCCATCTGTGATGGTGGCAGGAGCTGCCGTGGGAAGGCAGCTTGAGAATTGATGTCCTCTGGTTCCACCAGACGTTGCTTATGAGTCCGCACTAACAACACAGGGAAAATGGCCACATGATGTCAAACCCTCCACTGAAGAATGCAAAAATATGAAAGAAGAAAGTCACTTATCTAACGCCCTGAAATTCTATTAACTTCAGGGGTACTCACAATTGCACTTTACACAAGGATTTTTAGAAACTTCATCTAGAAATCCCAACAAAGTATTACTCTTTGTGCTCATTTCTCCATCAATTAGTCATTAATGTCTTGAATTCTTGGCTGACTCAACCAAAAGGAACAGGAGTGCTGGAGCCTTGGACATGCAGTTTCTACAGAGAGTGCTCGCCATACTCGGCCCCTACAGTCATCCCAAATGTGTTTCCAAGCCAGTGCGCACACGCGGCCTGGGAGCTGCATGGAACAAGACGTGACATTTGCAAGAGAAGGATGCAGAAAAGAGGAGAAGAAAGGAGAAGCACTAAGAAATGTCAGACGTGGGGATCTGAAGGGCTGCCATCTTCCACGTCCAGATGGAGAACCCTTCTGAAACCAGGACTCACTTCTACTTCCAAGTGCAACGCAGTTTGCATTTGAAAATGCATTTCACTTTTACAGACCGCCCCTAACTTACTGACGCAGGTGCCATGAAGCATCGTATGTGTTGGGGCACTAAGGGTTAGGCCGCAGTGAGGTCTGAAAATACCACAGGAAAGCATGGAAGGGGTCTTGCTCGCTGGGCTTTTTTTCCTTGCAGATTTTTCAGCATTTGAACCTTCCCAGCACACCAGAAGAGGGAGCCTTTGACTCCTCTCCCATGCTCATCATTTGTTTTATATTAGCAACAATGACAAGCTCTATTAAGAGTCCAGCTCTTTAAGTGAACTCTTACCCTTTGCCTCCTAAACCAAATAAAAAACCTAAGCAAGAATAAAAAAAACACCCAACAACCACAAAACCCCACAACCCTCTTCGCCTTGTGTTATGGACGTACAAATATTTTTGCTGCCACACAACCTCCCGCGTACAGGGCTCAACAGCAATGAGGAAACCAGCTCTGCCTTCCAACCTTTTGGCCAGGCAAAGCTCCAGCCCCTTTACGGCAGGCTTCGCTGGAGTGAAAGAGCCAGAGAATTCACGGCTTTACCAATAAGCAGGAAAAAGACCCTCCAGAGCTTCTTTTACATCACCAGCTTCAGCAACCAGAACTAAACTAAGGCTGGAGTTCCAAGAGCCACAGCAGATTGACCCAGCAGCTCGCAGCCACCAGAAGCACAGAGTCTCGCTCCCACCACAGCACTGCAGGACTGAAGCCCCCCAGAAGTCCAGCCAGGACCCAGCAAGCAGCTGGGCTGGCACTGGGGAAGAGGCAGAGCAACAAAGCCAGAAGCACAGCCAAGGCAAGAGGTTGAAAGGGATGGAGATCGGCCTTCTGGCAGCCGGCAGCCCTCCAAACCAAAGCAAAGCCAGTTCGACCACACCGATGTAAAAACCAAGAGGCCCCCTCTCCCTGTCGCCACCGCCCTGTTGCTGAACTAAGCCAAGTTAACACAGGGAAGAGCTGAACCAGCGTAAGTACTTCTAGGGTGAAGCGCTTGCGCAGTTTAAAACAGATCAGTCCCAAAACTGTGTTAAACTGCTGGCCTGGCCCAGGACATGGGTGGCCTGAGGACTATTACAACCCTTACCTTTCAAATTGTTCAGCGTTAATTTTGCATCCTGCCTTCTGCAGCCAGCCCTCAGCAGCCCTACCCTGGATGATACCAGCAGCTTTGCTTTTTCAGCGGAGAGCTGGTGTTTTAGCTAGGTATTACCAGGATATAAAGAGTTCCTCAAGAAGTTGAGCCAGCTCTGAAAGCAGTTGCTGCTTTGGGCTGTGAGGCCACCTCGGAGCAAAGCAAAGACCTTGACTGCCATAAGCCCGTGGGGTCAAGTCATTCCCCTGTCCCCAGCAAAGGCAGACTTAAAAGCCCCCAAAAAAGCAGAAAAATGTGTGTTCTGGCAGTAAGCAAACCACACTTTTCCACATCAGCTGTTTTATGCTCTTCACGCGAAAGGCTGCAAACCCCTCCCTAATTGCAGGAGCCTCCACCTAACAGACCCTACTCCCCAGGAACCGGGGGAGAACTGGGCCACAATAGGAAGGAGACCGGCTAAAGGGAATAGATCTGTTAAATTAACACATTTTCTGTCAACCAAATCAGCTGCCCCTAGTGCTATTGTTTGTGAAACAATGGAGACCCCAGGAATGGGCACCCATTAAAAAGCCCAAGTCTGCTGAAAGGATACACTCTGAGGCACAGCCTTGTGTGTTTAACAGGATTCTCTACTGTAAGGCAGGAGGAATCACTGGGCTGCATTGTTCCCAACACTACAGCAGATGCTGTTGCTTCTGGTAACGAGGGGGGGGAGGGGGGGAGAGGGAGGGGAGAGAAATTCACACCTACCTACAGTAAGGTTTACACGATAAACTTTCAATTCGGGAACTTTTAACTCCCTGGCTGTTGTCATTTCTGCCTATGGCCCTTTTCTTGAGGACATTTTTGCCTGAAAGAAGTCTATGAAAGCACCCATTGCCATGACAAAAGTTAATTCTTCAGCCTTCATGCAGGCACTTCACAGATGCCAGGGGCAGAATGGCACAGCTCTGCCCGCATTATTCGCTGGGAGGGAACGGCCGCAGTCAAGCAGGTCCACATACAAAGCTGCAACACTTTAAAGGTGTTACTTTTAGCCGGTTTGGTTAGAGCAAATTCCGAAAGGAGAAAACTCGAGGCCTAATTTAGCTGCAGTATGCAGAAGTTGACTTGGTACAGTCTGGTGGCGGTCGGGTCTTTGTGAACAAAGCAAACTGTGAGGTTGTGTTTCAGCCACTCCACAAATCATTTCTGTTTTCCCTCGCGGGGAAAGACTTGCACCAGATTATCTTCAATTGGTTTTTAAAGAAGTTCAGCTTCAACTGTTAAACTTGTGGGTGCACAAAGACTTCAGCTGACACCAGACACGATTTTCAGAGTCAGCTGCGCTAGTGGGAGAGGCAATTGCCTCCAACGATGAACACCACAGCACATCTGTCACAGCAACCCAACGTACTCCATCCAAATCGCCAAAATTCTTACCACGTTCCTCCTTCTCTTCTGCCTTCGACTGCTACAGTCATTTGCCAACTCCCCTGTCACCTAACTCAGATCTACTCAAAACACTGCTGTTAAAACAACCTTCCTCACCCATCGTTCGGGCACCCTTCGCCTGCATGCAGTCACTTCTTGTTTCTTTTCATAGGCTTAAGGTAATGTTTTAATTCACATATCAGCCTCCTGAACTACCTATTCCTCCTTTTTGTACCCAATTACACTAGAGTCTCGTTACATAAAATGTAGACACTTGTTAAAAAGTTGAATATCTACAGTTGGGAAATATGTGACTTGCATTTGAAACGGAAACTGATACAATGCTTTCCAATTTGCAGACCACTTGAAACAACTGCTCCGAGAAGTATCTCTCTGCCTCCCCCTCCATTAATCTCAATGAACTCTAGAGCCCAATACTGACATGTAGAGTGTTAATGATTCTATTATGAACAGAATAACTAAGGCAGTTAAAGCAAAGACCAGCAAAGTAAGCACTGCTGCTGGAAGAGACACCGGGAGAGGCATGGGGGCACTGCCAAAGCAACTAAACCAAACAGTGGATGGGGCAGGTGGAAAGAACAACTAAACCGGTACTAACCCTCCATTTAATTTTGGTTTTTAAACTCGATTTCCAAACAACAGATACCCAGCTCATACCCTTTACTCCGATGAAGCCGATGCTGCCTGGGGGAGCCACCGTGGAGTGACTGCAGCGTGTAACCCAAATTCACACAGCAGCCCATGAACGGGTGTCTCCCCACAATGGGACTGACACTTTTTCTTTTCAGTATGTTTGAAGCCCATTATTTTTTCCAACCCTGTCCACTCGCTGTACAGTGCCTCTCCCCACACCGCCAATTGCTCTACCTTTCCCCAGACAATTTCCTTTTTCTGAAGCCAGGTGCTTTGCACAAGAGTGAAGTTTTACTGAGCAGATCTGTTGTTTGGTCTCATTTCAGACAGTCTGTGCCTTTCACTTTAACGTTGCCTTCCACCAACTGGCAAATGGCAAGAGGGATGGACATCCTAATGCCTGAACTATTCTACTGAAAAAGCATTTAAACCAACTCACCCTCTATGAGTAGAGCTGACCTACATGAATTAACTGACTTTTTTCATCAGCTTGCTGCACCTACTTGTCACATTGATCGTAATTAGATTCCCAGTTCTTCTGATCAGACACTACCCGGCCATCTCAGCTGTCTTACAACACAACAAGGCATCAGTAGATGCTGCGCATGCTACTGTAATGCAAATAACAATGCAGCACCAGATCGGAATACCTATACGAGTGAAGGCGTAGCACGCAGGTACTGCACCACACTGCCTGTGCAATCAACTGCACAAAACCCGCCGACAGAACAGGGCGGTTGTGCCATTCTGGTGTCATGGATCACAAGGGACACACCCAGAGGGCACAGAGCAAGGGGCTCCACAGAGAAATTTCAGCAGGACCTAACGTAACAGGACAGTGGAGGTCAAAGCACATTTGGCCCTCCTGTCCTCAGTAGGAAAAATAATTTTTTGGAAGTATTAGATTTCTAACACATCTAGAGTTTAACACGTTAAAAATTTTTTTTTTTTTTTTTGCTTTTAAAGCTGTATCTGGTTGGCACAAATAGAAGAAAGCCCTGTTCTTCACTCTCTCCTTCACACAGCCACAGCGCAGCTCTCCCTCTCTCCACACTCTTCCTTCTCCTGGGGGGCCCATGGGAGCAGTAGCGGCCATTGGCTTGCAACAGCCACATAATATTCCTGACAGAAAGAGCCTGTTCAGGAACCGACACGGCAACTACCGCACTACAGGAGGAAAGAGGTGCCCTGTCTGTGGGCAGAAGGAATGTACTTCAAGGTAGAGCCAGAGCCTGAAGTGCTCAGAAGGGGCAAGAGGCGAGGAACAGCATCTTAAAGCCACAGTGAACTTAACAGCAAAGGCAATTTGCCCAAAGGCGCTTTTAAAAACCACAGGAAAAGATTTATGTTTTCCCTGTGTAATGTGGCTTTTCCCCCTTTTCCAAATAAACTAAGTTAACAACAATGTTTTGACTATTTTCAAGCACGTTCTTGAAAGTCACCTCCCCTCGACCTACCCCGGCAGAAGTTCCAAAGTGTTTTAGTCCACAGCTCCTGGGAGCACATGCCAAAGAGCTGGGTGGTCGCACCACGCTGGTTTCTATCCAGTGTTTTCAAGTTGTGCTGAAATACGGTTGAAAACCTTCCATATTCTCCTAATATTTTCAATGCAAACAATCCCTGCAGCTGCCCAGGGGATATTTCGGTCACAGAGGGGAGGGCACAGGGCCAGAAGGGACTTTGTCATAAGAGGTGTCCCACATTACAGTGCAGTCTCGAAGAGGGAAACAAATGACTTCCTCCTTATCATCGCCTGCGCTAACTTGACTGTGGAAAGCATCCTTTCTGTCCATCAAGGCAAGGCCTACCAAAAAAAAATGATGTGCCCCATACAGACAGACCTTCCGCTGCCGGAGTACTGTTAGAGCAGGTACGGACAAACCCACTCGACGCGGATTTTTACAAACCGCCGAGAAAGAAGCCACAACAACTAAACCAACACAAGTAAAAGCCCACTTTTGAAGGAGCATTAAAGTTCCATACAGCAGATGGCTGACAAGGCAGCCATTTAAAATGGGGGAGAGGGGAAAAAAAAGAAAACCAAAACCCACCCCAGAAGGCAGAAGCGCTCTCCGCCATCCTCCGAGAGCCACGTAAAAACACAGCGTGAAGCCGAACGTGTCCCGGAGCACCCGCTCCTGGCCCACTGAACTTTTGACCCACTGGCAGTGGCTGAACCCCTCCCGAGTCCATCACCGGGCAATGCTGCAAGGGAGATCTGAAAAGCCGAGCCCTGCGCCTCGTCAGGCGCCTGCATCTGCTGGAGCCAGCGTGGGGGTGGGCACAGCACTCCCCGAACAACGCCCAGGGCCCGGCCTGATGGATGCGCCTGCTTCTTTCCGCTCTGGACGCCCCTTCCCCGTAGTCTCTGGCTACGCACCGGTCCAGCAAAAAGAAAAACAAAACATCTGCTTCCCAGGTTTCTGACATCCAGTTGCTGACGGCAGCCCTGCATCTGGAAGCTCCACTTTCTTTTGGGCCGATAAGCATAGGGCAAAAGGTTTGCATTTAAAAAGAAAAAAAATTTTAAAAAAGAGCTCCGTGCTGCCTCCCTGTACTAAAGCCTCAAAACTTCTTAAATACCATCAGCAAATCTGCTTTTTATCTGCAATCTGTTTTTGTTTTGTTTTGTGGTTGTTTTTTTTTTTTTTTAACTCATTGGAAGATCAGGTTTTGTCTGGTTTGGGGACTGTAACAGTGAAACTCTAACCTCACCCTCCCCTGAAACTGGAGGGAGGGAGAGAGCAAGGGATATCTGTTACAAGGTTTGTTTAAAAACTTTTGCTTTTTGAAACAATGATGTAAGAGTTTAGCACCAAACTCCCCACTGGAGTTACACTAGTATCAGAAAAAGAAAAAAAAAAAAAAAAACAAACCACCACACCAACCAGGACTTAACTTGAGAGCTCGGCTGCGCGAGGAAGAGGAGAGTATCCTCCAAGCAGAGCTGGCTGCAGGCAGAGTAAGGCCACCCATCAGAGACACGGGCCGCAGTTGGGCAGACATTTGCCACGAAGCTCAAGCGTGTGAGCATGACCACCCTCCAGCTGCAACCCTCGGAGGCCAGGCGCCGCTCTGGCTCTCCATTTCGGTTTCCACACACCAGCAGACGGGCTCACCCAAGCTGCCTGTTTTACTTTCCCTCCAGACTGAGCGGGGCACTAGCAGCTGGGGTTACCCACCAGGGACAGTGACTTTTGAGGGAAGGGGCAGTAACTTCTCAAACTGCTTGACTCTGGCCACAGTGCAGCTCTCCACAATAACCAAAGCTAAAGCACGAAAACATCATTTGTAAGTGAGTACAGTTTCAATTTTTGATGGCTGGCTCAGGTTTTATTTCCCCCTAATACGTGCCTCAAGTCCTAGCATTTCCCCAGGCCCCTAGGAGAACGGGCACCTCCTTTTTGTTAGATGCCCCTGAAACTCAAAGCCCATCTCAGAGGCAGCAGTGAGACAGCCAGAATGAGCTGGTCCCAGGTCCAAAACCAAGGGGCTGGGGGGACCTTCTTCATGCAGACGAATAAAATACAAACCGAAAAAAAAAAAAAAATCACACAGAGCAGTAGCCTTAGGAAAAAAGTGTAAGTCCCACCGCTGGCCACCAGTTTCACAGCATTAACTGTTTGGGCAAGCTCCTCATACAAAGCGCCATTCCCAGATCTCCCCGAAACCCGCGACGAGACTGGGACAACTATGCCCGGCAAGGGGTGATGAGATGGTGAGCTTCAAGGGACAGCAAGTTTGAAGGAGATTTACTCCTCGTGCCTGAAGACACTGGGTTCCGCCAGCCGCATCCATCCTCTCACAGCATCCCGATTTGAACTGCCATTTCCACCGTCCCCGGGACGGACGCCACCCGCCAAGCCCCATTCCTGCCCAGCGCTGCAGGCCGTCCACGCTCACAGAGGGTTTTCGCGACGTTTTCGGGGGGCTGCTTCCGCTCTGCAGCACCGCCAGCGCCAACCTGCGCGCACCCCTCGTCCCGGGCACCCCCCAGAAGAGCACGTTAATGTGCTCCGAGTGATGCTAACTCTAACCATGCTCCGGGAACCAAAGGGGAGCCCGCATTTACTTCACTTGTGAAGCAAGCCAGATGCTAATTGTCTCCAAAGGTGAAAGGCTACTGCCACGGCCCTTCTATCATTGTAAATTCAGGTTCCTTCAAGACTTTGCGCTGCTGGGCCCAGAGAGCCTCCCCCTCCCATGGTTTGCATCAATAGGAGGGGGAGGGGAGTTCCCTTTCGCAAGAAGTTGCATCATTGAGAGACCTTCTCAGCTTCCCAGATTTCGAACCACATTAAGGGATTCCCCCTCTCCAGAAATTCACATCCTGCTCGAGGAGTTTTGCTGTTGAGGGCTTCGTGCATCCCACCGACCTTTTAAGCATCGTTGGGATTCGCATTCACGGGGCAATTACCGCCTCCGAGCACCACACGCCACCACGTTGTTCACCCGGTTTATTCCCAACGCGCCGGCAAGAGCAGCTTTTCACGGCGAGCACAAAAGGCTTCCCGCAAGGACGCACTTTGTAACATCCGTAGCCGGAGCGCAAAATATTTACGGAACATTGGCCACGCGCGCGGAAACGCGAATGCGAAACTCCCAACCCCAGACGGGAAAGTTCCCGGGGAGCAGGGCAGGAGCGCCGAACGCTCTCCCCGCGGCGGCGGACAATGAGCGGTGCGGTGCCCGCGGGGCGGCCCGGCCTCGCCGGGGCTTGCCGCGATGCGGGGGAACGGCTGCACCCCCCGCCGCCCGGCCCGGCGGCACCGGCCGGGTGGGGACCCCGCTCCCCACCAGAAGGGACCAGCTCGCGCAGAGGCTAAGCGGGGCGGGGACACCCCCCCAGCAACAGCCGCGGGTACCCCCGGGGGACGCGGGGGGTCACCGGGCCGGGCCCGCCTCTCGCCGCCACCATTTTGGGCACGGGGGGACCCACCGTCGGCTCTGTACCGAGCCCCTTCCCGCCCCCCCCCCCCCATCTTTGTGCGCGGACACCGGCCCGGCGGAACAATGTGGCCCGGCGGCGGATGGCCACGCCGCGCCCGCGGCTGCCCCCGCCGGGTCCGGAGCCGGTGGGCTCCCGCTCGCCGCCGCCCCGGGACGGGCAGGCCGAAAGTTTGCGAGCGTGCCCGGGAGGGACGGGGAAGTTGCCGCATCCGTCACAAGCGGAGCGGAGACCCCCGCTGCTGCACGCCGGGGTTCACCGGCTCACCGGGAGCGGGGACGCGGGGGGGGGGGGGGCGCGCCCACCGGCGCGGGAAGCGGCGTGAGGAACCCGGCGGGCAGCGAGAGCGCAGCGGGGACGGCGCCGCGGCGCGAAATCCACCGGCGGGCGGGGGCGAGAGCGGCCGGCGGGGCGCGCAGCGGGCGGGGGCCGGCGGCCGGGGGCTCTCACCTCGATCTCGAAGTCGGGCAGGCGGAAGGCGGTGCGGAAGAGGGAGCAGAAGTGCGCGATGGCCGGGACTTCCCACCAGGAGCGGAGCTCGTCCAGCGCCGCCGCCGCCTCGGGGCCGCCGGTGCCGGCCACGCCGCCGCCGCCGCCGCAGCCGCCGTCCTCCTCCGGGCACATCTCCCGCGGCCGCCGGCTGCCCGCCCGCCCGCCGCCTGCTCGCCGCCTCACTCCGCGGGCGGCTGCGTGCCGCCGCCGCTCGGCGCTCCGGCCCCGCCCGCCCCCCGGCGCCACGCCGATCAGCGGCCGCCCCCCGGCGGCCCCGCGCTGCCCCCTCGCTGTCGCCCGCGCATGGGGCGGCTCGGCGCCGGCGCGGGGGCGCTAGGGCCGGCGGGGGCGCTGCTGCTGCTGCCGCTGCTGCCGCTGCCCCCGCCGCGGGCGGCCGCCGCTGCGCGGGCCCATCCTACTCCGCGCCCTGCGCTGCGACCGCCGCGCCGCCGGGAACAGATGGGCTCGAAGCCGGGGGGAGGGCGGGGGGGAAGGCGGGGGGGGTCGGGAGGGGAGGGGCGGGGTCCTGAGCGGGGGGGCGGGGCTCGGGGCGGGAGGGCGAATGGGGAGGCAAGAGCGGGCGGGGGGCGGGGCGGGACGAACCCGGGCGGGGCGGAGCGTAGGGAGTGGACAAAAGGCGTGCGGGTGGGATGGGCGGGGCCGAGGCGGCCGTGGGGGCTGCGCGGCCGCGCACGAGGAGGGGGTGGAGCCGGCGCTCATCACAACAACAGGTACCCTGCGCCCGCCCGGCCACGCCTACCGGGGTGGGGTCACCGATGGGTGGGCGGGGCCGGGCGGGGCCGGTCCGGCGGGCGCCGTTGTCTCTTGGCGCGCGGCGCTGCCCCTGCCCTGTCCCCGGGCGCGGGAGGGAAGGGGCGCCCCGGCGCGGCCTGGGCGGTGCCCGTCCGCCCCCCCCCCGCCGCAGCCAGCTTAGCCCCGGAGGAGAGGGCTCGGAGAGCGTCCCTGCCGACCGGGGAGCCTCCGCCCCTCGCCGCGGGGGTTACCCGCCTCTGCCCCTCGCCTCGGGCCTCGCGGGTGTCCGGCCTCAGCCCCCGGCTGGTGTCCTGCTCCCGTTCCCGCTCACGGCCGCCGGGCTGCCCAGGGCAGTGCCCCGGCCCCGCGTCGCCCAGCCCACGCCTGCTGGGCGGTCGCTGGGGGACACTGCGGCTGCCCGCCGTGGTGGGCGGCTGGCGGGGCTGCTGGGTGCAGCCAGGGGGTAATCCTCCAGCGTTCCTGTTCTCGCCCCCTTCGTGTTCACACGCCGCTGGGGCTGCCACCAGGAGCCGGACACCCTCCCCTGCCCCGAGGTGCTTTCGTGCCTCACCCCTGCACCCCGCAGTGCCGCTTCTCCTGGCTCTGAAATGAGCAGTTTCCTGTTTTGAAGTCCATATCACGGGAAAATATCCAGCAACAGACAGGTACTGCCCTCCTCGGACAGAGAGCTCCCACGGAGCACCGGGCTGCTGTAGCCCCGGGTGCTGTCACTGCATCGCTTCGCAGCCTCCCCCCGTGCCCGCGCAGCCCAGCTCCAAGGCAGCTGCAGAACCGGGGTGTGCGCAGCTGCCCCAGCTTAGGGTCTCACCTCCAGCCAAACCATTCTCAAGACAGCGCTTAACCACAGCTTAGGGCTACCCTCCACTCCTTCCTGCCTTCATCCGGCCAGGGCCCTTTTTTATACCAGTCCCGGGTTTCCTAGCCTTTCCTTTATCCCGTTAACTCTCCCATTTTTAGCCCCTCCACGCCTCACGTTCCCTTGCCGTTTCCAGCGCCATCTCCGACTGGCCGAGGGTGACCGGCTGCTGCCCGTGAACGCAGAGGCTGAGCGCAGGACGGCAGAGCTCAGGCTGGGGCTAAGGGCAATGAGTCCAGAACGGACGTGACTAATCCCACGTCCCGGCAACGGCCAGTGCAGAGGCAAGGAAGCAGAGAAATGCCTGCAGTAGGGTGGGAACAGGAGCGGGACCTGCCCTTGAAGGAGCAGCCTGGAGATCTGCTGGTGCAGGCTGGGAGGAAACCACATTGCAGATGTTCTGCTCTGTCTGGAGGCACCAGAGAGTGGCATCGGCCAACGTCATCGTATTGCTACTAAGCTAATACCAGCTGACAAAGAGCAGTCTGATTTCAGAGCCTGCAATCTCAAGCACGTACTTTTGAGACTTTCAGGGTTTCCTCTCCCTGCTTCCCTCCACAATGAACTTGGCAACAGAGAGTAAGGTGAAGGCATGAGCTCTGTGCTGTGCCCTAGGCCACTGCCTAACAGCCTGACGTGGTAAAACTTCAGCCAAAGGTGGGAACAGCTAGTTTAGAGAAGAAGCAAATCAAGAGACAGCAGTGTGGCTCAGCAAGGACGAACAAGCTCTAATTTCATTGCCCTTTTTCGTATTGCAAGAGCAAGGGATACCCAGCAAAACTGGAAGGAAGCATATTTTAAATGGTGCAACGAAATATTTGTACAATGTGTAATTAAAACACGGCATGTGTTAACATGAGATTTCATCGAGGCCAGGAGATTAGCAGGATTCAGAAAATGATTAGACACTTATATGGCTGCTGAGAACATTTGTGGACACATTAGACAGGATATAAATAGATTTTAGGAGGGATATAAACCGTCAGGCTTCAAGGCACAGCATAACCACTAACTGATGGCGAGGGATTAGGAAGAAACTTCACTTGTGGGCAGGTTATTCTATAATTGTCCACTATGGGATTTCTCGCACCTTTCTCTGAGGTATTAGAGAGTGGCAACTGTTGAAGTGAGGAGACTGGATTAGGAGGGCTGCTGGGTTGATCCAGTACAGCAACTGCTGTGCTCTTCAGGGGGCTGTGAGGGCTGCTTGAGAAATGGAGTGGCACAGAGGAGAAGATACAAGAAGTATCATCAGGCCTCTTACACCATTCCTCAGACGCAGGCCTCGCTCGCCTTTGCTGTGAATTTCACATGCACAGTATAGATTTCCCTAGGCCTTCCCCACCAAGGTTTTTGCCAAAATGTGCACTGCTTAATTGGTTTATTAGATACCTTTCCAAGTACAGTCTCTGCATCTGTTCTCCCCAAAAACCTTTGGACTTAGTTTATTATTTGCAGGAAACCAGTATGTTATACTGAAATCCTGGCACAATGACTCCAAGACTTGATCTCGAGCAAGGCAGTATCTGATTTCTCCTGTATTGTATCTGCCTGCACTGGATTAAACCAGCTCCAGCTACAATATAATAAATGCCCAAGAGGAGAGTGCGGGCTAAGTTATAGTACTTTGTCAACATACAGGATCACTATAAAATACCAACAGCTCTGTGTGAGAAATCTTGGAGTGACAAATCCTCAGACATGTTTTCCTTTGGGCCAGTTACAGAATTCTGCAGTACTACTTCATGCCTGATTCTTCTATGGAGTAAACTTTTTGTCCTCTGGCCATGTGAGGGGAGTTTATGTTGCTTTTCTGTCTTGCTCTATCCTGCCGTTCCTCCCTGAATTCCTGTAAAGTACAGCCATGGCTTATTGTACTGCTGCATCTTTGCTTGTTCTTGACACTGGGTCAGATAGCTTTGTAGTATCCCCACTCTCTATCCCACTAAGAATTTTGTGAACTTTAATGACGCCTAATCTCTCTTTTTGTCAGAAGAGCTATCATCCCAATTTTGCCTAATGATTTTTGAATTAGTTTGGCTCCCTCTATCGTCCCCTTAATCTCTGTTGGACTGCGTCTTCTCACATTTTTCTTCTTATGCAAGGGTGCTGGGGGCTCCCCATGGTCACTTAAGGTTGCTTCACTTTGCTAGGTGTTCTTAAATCACTTCTTTAGGTTTATTATTCAAGCACAAAAAATATCTGCTCTCCCACTGCTGTTCAACAGTAGGCAAAAACTTGGTGAATACAATATGGCATTTCCCCTTTTTTGATAAGTATCTCCATTCACAAATCCGTGTGCTTCTCCCCTTCGAAACCACCTTTGGTTATGGGTTTCCTGTTCACAACTTACACAACTAAAAACCTGCTCTGGCCAGTGTCCTTTACTAGTATGTTATAGTCTTCTTATCAATCTTTCTTTTTTTCTTAAGGCTATTGGTAAGACTTCACCTACCTACTGATTTTTCAGCTCAATATCCAATCCTGGCTGCTCAGTGCACCCCATACTCACACTCCTCCCCTATCTTCTGTGATTTTTCTCTTCCTTTCTTCCCAAACTGCCTCTAGGTTGAGTATTTGTACCGTGTAGAACTACACTGAGAAAGAACTCTGAGGCTGATGGACCAAATCAAAGCCTCATGTTTTTGTTGTTCAAGGTCACCTCTGGATTTCTGAACTTGTTTCCTTGAGAAAAAATGCCAAATTCAAAGTGCCAAAAGCAAATAAAAAGGTTGTAGGAGGTGCAGGGACCGAGAGTCCCCATTCCTGCATGACAAATCATTTCGCCTGGAAATGAAGAGGGAGGAATGCTTTCCACTTTCTCCAGAAAGACCTGCAATATGTGCCCGATTTGGCAATGCTTAAATATAATATCAGGTTAGTGACAGGTAGATCTCTTGTAGCCCGCCTCCGAAAGGGAATGGTTTACTGGCAGGGACAGGTCAGTTCCTCACGAGCTGAAGCAATATTTTCATTAATAAGAATCTCTTTTTAAAAACTCTTAACTTCCTTGTATTTGCAGTTCATGGCTTTAAGCCAAAGCCCCACTGACTAGGTTTCTGTAAACTCAGTACAGAAGGACCTGCAGTCTGCCCTTGCAAGGGCTCAAAAGCACTTGCAGAAGGACCAGCCTAACCTCAGACTCTGTTCTCACTGGCAGCACGTTCTCAGAAGCATGGGGCTTTGGGAGGTTCAGCTTTTCCCAATTCTGGGGAAAAAATTTAAGAATAAACCCAAAGTTTCTTCAAAACAGACTTTTGCATTTGGCTGTGTGCATTGCTTCAGCTCCCTTTTCTAGCACATGTAGATTTTATTGCTCACTTGCTTACGTTGACCTTCCTCAATAGTCTTAGCACCAAGCAAATCTCACTGCTTTTGCTTCTTTTTTTGCTCTCTGAGTTATGAAGTAGAAGACAGCTGTGATTTAGCCTCCTACTTTCACCCCAAGCCAGTTCTACCTTCTAGCACTCTATGTATTTTGATCCATCTTCAAGTCCCTTATTCCCTTTTCAAACCCTCCTGAGCAAAGAGATTTTGTGGCTTATGTAGCACAACTGAAAAGCCTTCCTGAACAGAGCAAAGACTGAAGCGGAGTACTTAGCATCAGGCAGTCTGGCTTTAATTCCTTGATCTGCCTTTCTGACTCAGACAACAAGTCAAGGACACTGAGGCACACGTGGTGAAAGTGAGGGCACAGGTTTTTCTGGGTAATGGTGGGGCTGGGGTCACGGAGGCAGCTGGAGGGATCACAAGAGGTGTGCAAGCAGATGAGAATCTTTGCTTTCTGTAACTAAACCAGGAGAGTCAAGAGAAGGAAGTCATGTTGGGTTTTGATAATTACTTATTTTGAGACACTAGTTGTAATTTTGTAAGTAGGGACAGCAGTGGTGCACAAGGGGCTGAAACATGCTGCATGAAAGCGAAAAGGAGTGGAACAACAGGAAAAGTCCTGTTTCTTTGACAAGAAAGTGCTGAAGGAGAGGAAAACAGATTTGGAATAGAGGGTATGGGTGTAGTCAAGAGACTGTAGGATGAGAGGGACACAAGGGAAGCAGGGGATGAGAGAAACTGTTAAATGCTGTGAGTGGTGGGAAGCAGAGGAGTCTATACATCTACTTCCTAATTAGGAGACCGTACGGAAAAGTCTGTAGTCACAAACACTTGGAAATGCTGTGAGGAAAAAGGAAAGAGTGGAGAGTGGCTGAAAGAGATGGCCAAGTCAGGGAGGGAAAAGCTGAATAGAGAAAAAGGAAGAAATCCATAGTGAAGGCAAAGTCAAGCAGGAGGCTTTGCTGGTGAGAGGTATGCTGCAGGGTTGACTAAGAAAGTGAGATGAGGAAGGTACAAAATGTGCGGTCTGAGCAGCCTAACAATGTGAAAATTTAAGTTATCAAGGGAAAAGATGAGGGAGTCAATAAAAAGGAGAGCCAGATGTTAAGGCAGAGAATGAATGGGGAAGAGATGGGTGGGCACAGATAACAGCTGCTGAGTGGAGGCAGAAGAGAGCAGGGTCTGTCTGGACAATACTCGAAAGCGTGGGAGACAGGAGTTGGAAACAGGAGTACGGCAGAAGAAAAAAATGGCATTCTCACTTATTTGGCGCTGTGCTGCAGTGAACCAGCTGCACAAGGTCTCTTGCGGAAGTTGGGTACGTGGTATCGATACAGGTACATTTAAACTTCAGCTAAAATGAACAGGGCTGCAGATTTAGCTGGGACACAAACATGTCTCTTTCGCTTTGAGTAACGGGGAGGTTTTCCACGATTCCCGCAGCCAGCATCATGGGCAAAGTGGATTTGAGGCTCATCTGCTCAAGAACCTGTTGGTCTGTTAGAACATATCCTTCACCTTCTCATACGCAGACCTGAGCTGTTACGCTGTGGAGGGTGCAATTGCAAAAGTGCAGTTCAGTGCTTGTTCCATCTCCTGGATGTACACATTCAGTCTGTTCAATTTACATGTTAATGTGAAAGCAGTCACTCCTGCAAACCAGACCTATTATCTGAAACACTGATTGATGCTCTTTGTAATTTCCCAGTTACTTACTTCACAACACTCTTTCCATGAAGCATAACAGCAGTCACACACATCACCACCAGTTTTAGGCAGAAAATTAGAAACATCGTGCCTTTTTCAGCATGCATCGGTTCTCTTAGCCAAAAAGCATCTGCCTACTAGGAATCTGACTAGCACTCCTGTGGCAAAGCATCCTCCATTGCCGCTCCTCTCCTGTGTGCTCTACTGAACTATATATCCAACCAACAGATCTAAGCCTCAGGTCTCAACAGATTTTCTGCTCTTAATCCACTGGGGCTGAAAACCACAGGTTTTAACTTGATGTTTTGTCCCCTAGAGACCAATCAACCAGCAAACGATAATTTGTGGCAATGAATTTAAAGCCACGGAACCTGGATCCTCCCAGATCTTCCCAAAGAGTAGCACTGAGAGGGACCCACCACGTACACGTTCACTTGTGGTCAGCCATGCTCACAGCTGCTGCGCTCGGGTCCGTACGTCTGGCAGAGACGAGTCAGACGCGGGCTGGCTTGAGAGGCTGCAAAACAAGACGGGGAGCTAGCAATCTGCCCTGGAAACCTGGGCGGGAAGCAGAGCGAAGAGACGCACAGACCCAGACGCTTTCGTGTCTCTCCAGGTCTGTTTTCCCTACTGCTGCCATGCACAGCTATTCCACAGGCTCCAGAGTGAACAAAGAGATCTCGCAGTTGTTTCCAGACCAGTGGTTTGCAATGGTGCTCATCCGCATAACGTGCGCTCAGTACTGGTTCCTACAGAGTGCCCCCAGTGAGCGACTCACTGGGATTCACTGCCGCAGCCTGGGCTTGTTCAGCTCGGGTGCAAGGTGCTCGCAGGCAGAGGGAACAGCCCCAGGTGAAAAGCAGAGGACACTTCACAGCAGGGCGGTGCTCCATGCCCACAGGAGCTCCCTATCAGTCACTCCAGGAGGGAAAAAAACTGTGTTCCTTTAGGGGAATTCGAAGACCATTTTGCTTACAATTTATAACAATTCGGTTCTCTGTTTCAACACCTTCTTAGGGGGTATTAGAGGTATCACAGCAGCTCTGGCAGCGTGGATGAGATTTACTTTTAATCAGCCTTCCGCAGTCTGGACCTAAAGACACAATGGGAAGGAAAGCTTGATTTCTTGTCTAAAGCTGCTGATCTCGTATAGCTGCAAGAGGTTTCGCTGGGTACCTGCTTGTTGGGTTCCCGTTCAGAACTGGTGCCACAGGGACTTCTGGGCCAGCTGCAGTGTTCCATCACTGAGTCCACACAAATTAAAAAATGGGATGGCTGTGTGCAAACTGCTTACTGCAGCCGTGGCAGGGGCTGGAAAGGCAAGACGCAGGATGGTTTAAGCTAACTCAGTCCTTTCCAACGCTTCCTTTGACACCCACCTGCTAGTTGCTTTTCCTGCTACACTCCTTCTGTGGTGAATGCTAACTTGTTGTGACTTCACTAGCATCTATTTTCAGCCTCACCAGTACCTCCACTTGCTGCTTCATTTGGCTAGGGAGATATTCAAATCCCATTCCTTACATAGCAGTCATCAGAAATAAGCAGTAATTTATTTCTAAATCCTACGAAGACTGGCATACAAGGTTACACTGATGCACGGGTCTAGAAATAAGGCAGAGCCTCATGGAGGACTGAGTTCTGGTTCCAGCTCTTTCACTGAATTTCTCTGTGCTTTTGAGTAAATCAGTTCATGTATATCTTCCTCATCTATAAAATGGGAACAGTCAGATACCTGAGGGAGGTTGCGAGGCTTAATTAGTTAATGCTAGTGCCTTGTCAGCTCTCATTACCAGGGCATCTCAGTGTTTATTGCTTTGAAATTGTAAAATGGTACGTACATGCTAAACATTAATATTCTAGGTGAGTTGGAGAGTCTTAATCCAGTTTCTCTGTAAATACCAAAGGCAGGATATTGATATTCCTGGTAATGGCTTTGGTAGGAGGTCTGGCCTACTTGGAGACAAGTTCTCCTGACATATAACAAACCTTATTTATTTCCAGATCTCTACTGCAGCTGCTCTTGAATCAGTTTAAGCTGCACTTTTGCTGGTTTACTTAGTTCAGTACATGTAATTAAACTCACCCAGCATAAACACAATTTAAACTGGTTTAGACACATCTTTGGTTCCAGTGCAAGGAAAACAGCCAGGATCACTTCCTACAGCATAAATAATCCAGCAGGTCTCAATCGGAACAAGGTCCATTGAAGACTTTCACAACCTGTTTGGATGCTAAGGTGCTCAGAGAAAAGTGATTGTAGGCAGCCTGAAGTGGGAGATGGCTGGCAGATTCGTGGAGCAAAGGGAATTTAAGCACCCAGCCTCAACAGCAAAGAGCTAGTGACTAATCTGGTTAATCATCTCCAGACCTTTCCCAGAACAGTCCTGCTTGTAACTAGGGGGTTTTAAGATGCTCGGCTTTTTCTGTGCAATATATTAAGGACAGGCCACACAATGACTGCAGCTGGTCACCTCCCTTGCTCACTAGTCCAGTTTAAACCAGCAGTGTTGAAGTGGAAAGAAAAAAAAACCGCTTGCACCATTAGTGACCCTGTCATCCATTGACTCCTCCAGCTGGTTTTTCGGTTTTTCGTTTACCACCTCTCACCAAGCACTTGAGGCTCAGCTCCAGGGTCTCCCATGTTAATGGGATGTCAATACAAGCTGCTAGCACTCCTTACAGTCAGGCATTGGCCAGGAGCGATGCTGTAGGCTCCTGAACAGAGATCTGATAAATGGATCACAGTCTTGGCCAGAGTAACCTCTAGGCTTTGGCTCCCAGTTCCCCAAACAGCTCTGCCATTGCACCTCCGCTTTCCCCTGAATTCAAGTAAGGGTCCTGCCACAGACAACCTGGCTGTGGTGGAATGGCTCCTCCTGCAGAAGGACCTGCATTGCTTAAAACCTGCGACAATGAAAATACAAATAAATATGTTATGGAGAAAAGCTTGCATTGGCAGGGAGAAGGGCTGATGATTTATTCTTTCTTCTGTACTTAATAGCTTTCAAGTTAGACCCTCGTGTCTAAACCCCAGTTTCCTGCTGGGAGGAGAGGATTGTATGCCAGAAGCTCTGTCTGTCCACCTCAGGCCCCAAGTTGCTGTCCGCCCTTCTATCAAAAAAAATTAACCACTCAAAGTTAATGCTGTATGTAATCACCTAGATAAACAGTCCAATTTGCAAAAGTACTCGGCACCCAACCATCCTGCCGGTTACCTGTGTGGCCATCTTCCCCTTGCCTGTTGCCAGGGGCCACTCCCAGCAATATGCAGATGAAATGGGGCAACTTTGCTGGGCAGCTGCGGGGGTGACCCCACTTTGTGCTCTGGATGAGGGCAGAATCTGCCCCCTAGCCCCAAAAGGCTTTGATTTGTACATCTAGACAAATTCTCACAGGGAACTGCTGTATGGAAATAAAGAACATTATGCTTCACAATTAGAGAGGGAAAAAGACTTGAGGGGTTAAAATATGAAGTGGTCAAGCTATTAACCTTCTCATTTAGAAGCAATGGTCACCAAATTACGGGGCACGTGTCCTTCCTCCTCCTCCAAACAATGGGCCTTTGAAGATGATACTGGTCCGTTATGCGAACAAGCAATAAAGCATAATTAATCCTTTTCTGAAAATACTGGCAGTGAGTCACAGCTGAGCCTGAGGGGGTTAAAGAACTAAAATCAGAGAGCCAGAACGTCAGGCAAATAGCAAATCCTCCCACTGCCTCCTGTCACCCCAAACACCCAGCCAGGGCTGTCCCCATCGGTGACATGAAAAGTGTGGGCGTGTGGACTCCATGGTGGGGTGGCGGGGGGGGGGAGCTGGGTTTGTGCAAGCTCTCCTAAGGTAGGCTGGCTCTGTACAGGATGGGAGGCCTCCGAGGGAGACCCAGGAGAGCATGGGAAGTGCATCCAGAGTCAGCAATCCTCCCTCCAAGTCACGGCTGAAGGGCAGCAGGGTGCTGGGGGGCAGGGGTGCATGTGGGGAGGAAGCAGGACAGAGCTTTCAGAGACCCTACCTTTTAAAAAGTAATAGCGTATATAGGTCCTAGCTAGTCCTGCTAGTTACAAATCCCCTGGCATTGTTTGGGCACATGTGCTCCGGGCACATTGCAACACGAGCAATTGCATTTTGCTGGTCTTAAAGCAATTCCAGACAGCTTCAGCTGGAGGAGAACTTAATCTTCCCCTTCCCTGGTGAAATGTGCCCTACTGTGCATGGGCTATGCTAGAGGCAGCTGGACTTCTGGGAGGAAGAGAAGTGGCTTGTTAGCACATACTGTGGAGAAGCCTCTGGGTGAAACATGTTTTGTACATTTGATTGGCAGCCAGAGTGGACAGGGGAAAGCCTCCAGAGACCAGATGGGTCCTGCAGCCCCCTTTCAGGCAAGTGACAGTGTGCAGCTTGGATATCCTGAGATGTGTAGACAGGACAGATCACCTTATCCTGGCCCACTTGGCTTCTAATGCCCACTCTCCACCAAACACACTGCTCGGGCACATGTGTTCCCTGAAGAAATACAGTGGGAGAAAACCCTCGCCAGCACAAGAGAGACATGGCAGAGAAGCGCTCTCTTGCCCACCGCAGCTGGAAGACATGGTGTGCAGTTCACACACCACAAGACCATGCCCATCCTACTGCTCCTCTGGGTGAGACTCTACAAAGAGCAGAGAAACAAGTCACCCTTCTCTTCGTGCAGTATCATCTGTCAGGAAGCATTGCCTAGCTGCCAGCCGTGCTTCTCGTTTAAGCTCACTGCTCTTTGATCTGGGAGCTGTGTAGAGGCAGGAGCAAGGCAGACATTTTCTGGGTGTATGTACCCTGCTCAGGCAGCTCAGGCACCAGCTGCCAAAAGCCTGTGTGTGTTTGGAGTTAAATGGGATGGGGGAGCGTGTCTCCAAGCCAGCACATGTGGAGCAGTGAAGAGGCAGCAGCGCAGGCTTCAGCACACACAGGACCAGCCCACTCGAGCATGAATTTGGTTCATCAGTGACAAGTGTCCTCACCCCTGTTATTACACGGCCGGCAAGCTGGCATCTACTGCGTGTGCCTGCTCTTGCCACAGTCCCTCTCATTTGACTGTGCAGGTACACTTCATGGCAGCGTCTCCAGTCTTTGGTGGCCCAAGGGCACAAGCAGTAACATACTGCAGGCAACACTGCGCTTTGCTACCTTTGTTGGTGGAGGAACAAAGCCAACGGAGGATAAAACATTGCTCGTTGCAGATACCTGAAGAGATGATTTTTTGGTGGGACCTACTCGAAGAGCTGTTTGGTTGGGATGACTATATACAATCTTTTGGGCGTTCTCTAATTTACACTTCTAAGCAGCCCCTGCATCTAGCAGGAGTGAGCCCTCTTCCCAGCTTGTCTCCTCCCCGGGTCCATCGGCTGGTCCACTGGCATATAACACTAAACTTTAGCTTGTGCTCCCCATCAGACTGTGGCCACAAGTACCAGCTTGCCCATGAGCTGTAGGCCGAGGCAACCACCTAAATGATTTCTGGTTCTGTGTGCCCAGCTTTCTAAGGCCTCAGAAAGGGGCCCCACATAAGACCACCATTTCCTGGGGAGTCTTTGCTTAGAGAGGCAAAACTTCACTACTTGTGCTTTTCTTTCTCTCTCCTCTCTTTCTGATGCAAATAGGGTCTCCAAATACCCATCACAACTCTACCTTTACCTTTCCAAAGCAAGTGCTTTTCTCAACTGATTTTTCTTTCCCATGAGAGAGGGGTACCATTGTTCTGAAGTAGTATCATAGGAGTCAAGTTGAAAGCAAAACAAAAAAATAATAATTTAGCAAAACATTTGAATATCATTACAACAGTGATATTAAATATAAACCAAGCTGACAGTCAAAATTCCCCTGCAGTCTTCCCAGCCCCAACTTTGAAGACTGTGATGGAGAAGATTAACAAACAGATAGAAAAGCAAGGATGACTTGAAATAAATGAGAAACTAGCCAAATTCCTTTGATCCAGCTGAGAAAAAATAAAAGGGGGAAAACTAGCATAAATACTAAGCCTTTACCTTTTTGATGCTATCAGTTTTAGTAGTCCGAACTGCTGTTAGTACAAGTGATCACTACGCCTCAAGAATGCTGTCTGTGAAATGAAGATGTTAACATACAGCTGTAGCTATATGCAGTTTTATTATCAGGTCTTTGTTAAATGCTCTTAGATGCTATAGGTAGAAGACTATAGAAAGAGGCAACAAGTGCTATAATAAACTGCCAAATACGTCAGTATTTGCTACAAGATCTGCTTAACTCTGTGTTACAGACCTCATAAGCTTTGGCTTTATTGCCTGTGTTGATAGCCTGCGTGGTTAGGATAGGCAAGAAATTCCTACAGTGTTATTAATGTGAAGAGGCCTGTGTGTGCATGAGCACATATCTGTGCATGTACACATGTAGCCTATATACACTATCACTTTTTAACCTTTCTTCTTAGGAAATTGCACAGAAACCTCAAAGCTGCTGAGCGAGGAGCTATCAGGCCAACCATTTGGCCCTTCATCTGAAGTGGCATGGGAAAGGACAGGGCTTGGGAAGGAACGTTTTACTTGCTGGCTCTACCCAGAAGGCTGCTAGGTAGCTCAAGCTGATGGCTGTCAGCCCATTACATCTATTCCTGACATCTCCGTGTCGGTGGTCAGTGCCTGGTGAGAAATTGTCCCCAGAAAAAAAAAGTCTATGAGCAGTTACTGGTGGGTCTCTTGAAGTCACAGGTCACTTGCTCATTTAGTGGCTCATTGCTGTACTATTTCAAATCATTTGTGTATCCTGCCCTGTGTCACTCTGGAGGGTCTCCTTCACTGTTTGGCCCTGATTGCAGAGGAGATATGAGAGGCAGGATAGCATGTTTTTGATATACCCAGTGTAATTCCTGGTACTAGAACGGCTGTCTTTCACGCTAGCCTCCACTGGCCCTCTCTGCCCTTAACTTCTTCCCGCCTGTGAGGTGGGGGACATAGAGGAAGGCAGAACTCTGCAGCCCCAAGATTCGGTCAGAGTCATGAAGTATTTTAAGCACTCTCCATCCTTTTCCTGCTGCTGACTGCTGCAGCTGCTGTGCCCCATGCTGTTTCTTTGTACCAAAGAGAGAAGGGCAGAGGCATATTTTCTTTTCAGCACTTACTGATGCTCTGTCTTCTTCACCATCTCCTGTCTGCAGGCAGAGCAGTTGCTCCCATTCCTCTCTTGTCTTTTCCCAGACAGATGCCTTCTATGGTTTAGCACAAATTTCCTAAAAATAATAATGGCCTTTACTGAACAAGGAAGGACGCACTTCTTTCTCTTCTCTGACTTACTCTGCCTGCCCATTTTGGGTGAATCTGGTGTATAAGAGCCTTTACTTAAAGGCTACAAACAGTCTGAGGCAGTGATTGATTTGTCCCACATGTATGTGCTGTACTTGGCACCCTGGACTCTAGATTTGGGCCTGATGCACTACCACAGCTGAAAAAATTGCCTGGTCTGAGAGAAGCCTTGACATAGGAGGAGAGAAATACTTGTACGACAGCACAGGGAATAGTTTTGGTGGTCTCTTACCCCTTGTGCCCTAACTCTAACAAAAAACACATCTTTTTCTTCTTTTTTTTTTTTTTTTTTTTTTAAGATGGCAGCTGGCTTTGCTTAGGTCTCTCAGGTTATGGCTATGAAACATCAGATCAGTGCCAAGCTGAACTCTGTCACTGCAGTCATACCCGTCATGCCAGAGCCTCCCTCTATTCCCACACTAATATACCCTGGGAGACGCTACCAGCAAAGCACTTCTGGCACATAACATTCTGGCTATAGCAGATTTCTCCCTCCTCCCGACTTTCTCCTCCAAATCTGCAGCTAATAGCACCTCACAGGCTGGCTGGACTCTGTGGAGGAGCAGGAGGAGCACTGTCAGCATTCCCAGTCTCCTCGCACCACCACCACCACCACCACCACCACCACCACCACCACCACCACCACCACCACCACCACCACCACCACCCAAGGGTGCCCTGCTCCAGGGCCAGGCTGCCTGGGACCCTGCTGTAGGAGAGGGAGAGACTGTGCCTCTCACCTATTTATTCTGAAGCTGTGTGGGGGTTAATGCTCCTCTCTCCCAGTTGCAGAGTGACCCAGGTGGGGCTAATGAGTGCTTGCTTTGCTTAGCTAATTAGAGGCACTGAGAGCAGCAGACTGCAGTTCTAGGCATGGAGCATTTGCAGAGGGAATATAGTGTCTGTGGGTTTTATTTCCAGCCTTTTTTTTTTCTGTCAAATAAAAATCTCTGGCAGGACTAGCACAGCACAGATGGGAAAGAGCAATGAGATGAGGCTCCGTAGCACACTTCTCACCCTCCCTCTTCTAATCTGCATTATTCTGGGGTTTCAGGAGGACGCAGGAGCAAAAGATTAAGAAGGCTGGAGCATTTGTTCCCCTTCAAAGATAGATTTTCAGTATCTGATCCAAATGAGCATAGTCCTTTGGAGTCCAGCCTAAGTCTCCGCACTTCCACATCTCACCCCTCTTACGCATCCCATCATGTCTGCAGGGTCTCGCAGAGCACGCCGGCCGGCTGCGGCCCTCGCTGAAGCCCGTCTCTACCCAGAGGCACAGAAACCTCATGCTTTGCGTGGGGTGTTCGTGGACCCCAAAGCACTCTGCAGTCTGGTCAGAGAGGGCTTCACCCACCCTCCCTGTCTGAAGCGCAGCTGCCCCACGAGTGCGGCTGCCCCAGGATGCCGGAGGACAGCCTTCCCTCTCAGAAGGGGTGATAGAAACCGAGGAAGCCCTGATACAGTAGCCGGGCTCAGAAGACCCCAGAGGTTTTGCTGCTGGTGTGCAAGACCCCAGACAGACAGACAGCCGCCCGCCGCTCCCACCCGTGGACTGCCAGGCAGACCCGGCCCGGGTGCTGCAGCCTCTCCAGGGACCGAGGTTGGGCTCGGCAGGGCCAGGTCCACCCCTGCCAACCTGTGGCCTCATCCCAAGCTCCCATGCCTGCTGTGGGCTCATCCTGCCTGGTGGCAGCAGGGCAGAGGGCCGGGGTCAGGGGACAGCCGCCAGCGGGAGGTCTGCGGCACAGGTGGTGCCCACCTGAGCCAGAAAATTCACGTCCAGGAGGATTTTGGGGTGCAGGAGCCTGGCACAAGGGACGATGCTTGACCCGCACGGCTCAGCTTTGCTCAGCACAGAGGTCACAGCTGGAGCTGCTAACCATGCTCCTGACCATCCTACGTGTGGCAGTGGGCTGCTCAGCATGTGACAGCTTGAAGGGATCTGGATTTTATTACAACATCACCTCTATCATAACAAACTCAAAGAAGGCCCTTAGCTGCTGATGAGCCTGCCCCGAACTCACAGGCTTGATCTCAAAAAGCTGTGGTGTGAGCTCTCTTTATCTTGCCTGCCCAGCCCTTTACATGCAAATTGGAGTAAAAAACAGCTGTTGCTGAAAAGTGCTTATTTTTCCTCTCACTCTTGCAAGCTGTATTTCCCTTGCTTCTTTCTGGCTGCTATTTAGTTCCCTTCATGTTGTTTTCCCCTGGCTTTTCCTTTGTTTCGTTAGCAGGGAAGTGGCACATCATTATGGCTGGTCTTTCTCCAGAGCTGTCCTAGCTGAGGTCATTAGCTTGTGAGATCCAGCAAGGTTGCTGTTTGCATGGCTGTGAGACCTATGAAAAAAACAGCTAATCAATTCAGAAAATCATCTGGGTGGTAACCCCACTGTCAGCTTATTTCCTTCCCTTCCACTTAGACATCAAACTGACTGAAGAGGGCTCTGGGGAATGAGGCAGGCACTGAGAGCTGCTCCTCTGCAGACACATCTGCGTCTTTCATCAGCCGGGCTCAGGAAACACCACTAACCGGAGAGGGGAAAAAAATCTCTTTGGAGCTGAGAGGCTTGCAGTCTCCGTCCTCTTGCTCTGAAGAGACCCAGCCCAGTGGGGAAGAGATTGTTTGAGAAGTGGCTAATGCACTAACGTTGTCTGGCAGAAAGTGTCACATTTCAGACAGATCTGGGGGAGGACAGGGACCAAACACAGCAAGGAGGGTGGCGTTAGGACAGCCTCGCGGCAGCGAGCAAACCCTGGCTGCCAAAATAGCTCGCGATGGCGAAGTGGAACAGCAAGTGGCAATAGCACATGCAAATGGCCTTCTGGCAAATGAACTTACTAATTGTTGCACTTTGCTTTCACCCACTCTTTCGCTGGTTTGTGTCTTTGGGGACTACACCAAAACAGTGCACAGTCAGTGCCTTAAGGCCTTTACCACCACCGGTTTTAGTGACTAGAAGTGTAGACACACAGTGCCCCATGCGCTGGGACTCGGTGGTGTCACAGCTCGTTCAGGGAAGGTAAGTCACATCGGAAAGCCATTCTGTCAGACCAGCTAGCCCTCTGAAGGGTGGAGGTGGATGTACGTGTATGTGTCCTACCCATGGATTTGGCCAGCGGTCTGGAAAATGTCAAGGTTAGGGAAGGCTGAGCTTCATTTGCTTTTCACGGATCCAGGCAACGAATTTTTTTGAAGTATTGGTCTAGTTTGAAAAGTGAGTCTGTGGAACTGGCATCATGGGGTTCCGCATCTGTCTCTCTGTTGCTCTGAACCACGTTTCCCCAATGCACTAAAACCGGAATTTTTTGTTTTTCAACCCTGCAAACTAAACAAGAGCCCTGAGGCTTTAGCGGGGTTTTCCTCTTCATACGCTTTTATCAACATGGCAGCTTTTGCTCGCTAACCCTTTATATTAGTCCTCTATGCTGTTGTTGCTTTTGCAAGGAAAGCAGACAAAACCAAGGCACAGGAAGGGGAAAAGCATCAAGAACTTAATTTTGTCACTAGACAGAGTACTTTTAATTGTGCATGCAAATGGGAAGCAGAACTGCACAGCAAAAACAAAGGCATTTTCCTCCCCTGCCAGGGCTGAGTCAAAGTCTTTTTTTTCCCCTCCTTTGTAGTTGCAGCTTGATAAAACTCCACAAAAGAATGAGCAGCTTGAAAAGGTTCACTGGGAACTCATCTCCTTGTTTCATTTTGTGAAATCCAGAGATATCCAATTACATTAGAAACAGTATCAGGGCAATTAAAGGCAATACCTTTTCATACCATTCACATCTTACCTGTGGAACTTGCTGCTGCCATGTGCAGTGGAGCATAAGGGTCTTACCAGGAGTCAGGGAAGAGTTCAGAAGATCACAGGCATTTGTATAGATGATATTAAAAGCTGTAATTGAAACAACAAAAGTTTTTAGTGATGTAAGCCTTGCTTACCAACGCTAAATTCAGCCCTTGCCTGTGGAGTCTGGGAAGTGTTTCATCAGTTGGGATGTTTTCCTGCTCCTACCTACCACAGGCTTTTGTGTCCCTGCCCATGATGCCGGCCCCTGGCACTGCAGAGTGCTGGAAGACGGGAAGAGTTAGCCTGACCCAACACAGAGCACCGGGGCTGCAGGCTAAGCAAACCCAATAGCAAACGTGAGCATGCACTCAGGGCCGGTTCTTAGCAGAGCCACAGTAACTGCTCCTCGCAGGCAGATCACGGGAGACTGAGGCATCCCACTTGTCTCCGTGCCTTTCTTCTGCCCATGGCTGCCTGCCCTGCCTGGCTGCGTGAGGAGGAGGCACGCGTGGGGCTGACTCGCCCACCTTGCCTCGGCTGCGCGTCTTTAGAGTTTTATCCCAAGGCGCTCGCTCGTTTCCCGGCTGCCGCACGCCGCTTGGCTGGCCCCACGGCCGAAGGGTGCAGCTGAAAGGGTGAAGTGCTGAGGGTCCCCGGGGTGGCCGTGCGTGGGCTTTTGAGGGGGGGATTGGAGATGGGGAGCAGGTGGCGCGGTGCTGAGCTGCTCAGCTGTTGTGTGGCTGGAGAGAGACAGGCGCAGCTGGGCGAGGGAAGGAAAGAGCTCCAGGTCTGGCAGGCTTTCTGTTTTGCAGGTCTGTAGCTGGCATAGAAGCAGCAGAGAGTGATCCAGCTGGGACACGGGGACCTGCCCTGCGTGGGGCACGGGGTGCTTATGCTCCCACTGGGGCCTGTGCCGTGGAGCACCCTCACAGGGGTGCCATGTGCATGCACAGGGGCTGTGACAGCCTCACCCCAAGGCCCGCACTGCTTTGTGCCCGGGCGAGCACGCTGGCAGCAGCCCCTGCCGTGTGCCAGCAGGGGCCTTGGCAGCACTCTCTGGGGCAGGCACTTATATCTGCTCATGCAAATAACCTGGAAGTGTCCCCTGGAGTGGGACAGCTGGTCCCCGGCAGCGTTTTTGGGAGCATTCTTTATGTGCCCATGTAAGTACCCTGGCAATCTCTTTTGGGACTCACCAGCAGGGGCCCTGGCAGAGGCCAGGAGGCAGCATCTCGGTGGCTGACACCATGCCAGCCGAAGCTTTCCAACAGCAAAGCTTTCTTCTGCCCTGAACAAAGAGCCAATGTGGCCAGCGTTATTGATGTGTTTCATGCCTTGCTGCTTTTAACGCGGCAGGAAAAGACTGAGAGGAGTTTTAATTTGTCCAAATGGTTTCAGACAAGGTTAATACAACTCATCGATAAATGCCACTTTTTATTAAGTTGTAATTGCAATGTCATTTCAACGGGCTGAACGTGTCCTGCCTCCTCAGTATAGCCAGTAGGGTTTTTGTTTAAGGTGTGCTTCCGTGAGCTTCAGTGGTTTATTTCCGTTGCAGACACAGGAGCTGACAGGCTGCTGGAGAGTCCGACTGCCTCAGCGAATTCCCCTTGGCCCCAGTCCCCGTGGCTGGCAATTACAGCTTTACGTCAGCACAGCAGTCAGCGACGGATGCTGGGCTGGGACTGCGGAGCGAGCAGGTGGGCCAACAGTTTCAGAGGCAGTAAGATGTTCACAGACTAAATGCAGTTGTTGGATCTGCTTTCTTCACATTAATGGAGATGGTCCCTTGCAAGAAGCTGCAATCTGGCTGTGTCTCAGTGCCTGTGGCACAGCCCTCTGTGTGTTTTATGAAGCCTGATTTCTTGTATTGCCGTAGGGCCTCGCCAGGGCAGAAGCTGGATGCAGAGTTTAGACCAAAATCTTTGAACCTAGCACACTGCTGTACCTTGATAGCTCTTCATCTTGGTCCAGAAAGGGCGCTGGTGGCTGCTAGCCCCCTCTTCTCCTCAGGGACTGGTAAGGATGGCATGAATATTGAGCATTTCATCTTTGCTGTTGTCTCCCACAGGTGGGTTTTGAACACGCGAAAGAGATGTAGATAGGATCTGGTTCAGGTCCAACTCACAACAGGGTGAATAAAGAGAAACTACCAGAGTCACTGGAGTCAGTTAGAAGTTCAGCTTGGCTTATAGTTCTCCCTCTCCAGACTGAAATTGTGAGTACTTTTTTAGCATGAGAAGGTGTGTGCATGCACATAATACCCCTGAGGTACAGTTCTCTCCTATGCACTGCAGTGCTTTCTGTCCCCAGCACAATTTCAAAAACTTTGCTAAAATGGTTATTTTCATGCAGTTGGCAATTTCTCTGTTCCTCTGTTCACTCCCTTTTTTTTGCAGCAGCAGCTTTCCACACGAGCAAGATCTTTGTAAGAGCAGAGAACTTCACTGCTGCAGAAGGCTGAGGGGCAACAAACCACTGCTTGGCTGTAACGCTACAAACCATCCCTCCCTCCACAGCCCTGTACCTTTCTGTAAAGCTGGGGAAGTGGCAAAGGGCACCCTACACAAACAGGCAGGCAAACTAGATCTCAGTGTTGTAGAAAACTCACAGCGATGGAAAAGAAATGGCAGCCAGCCTTAAGTGGCATTCACTGTCAGATATAAAGCCAGAGGGTAAAAGTGTCTGAGGCAAGACTCGGTGAAATCACGATACGCAGGTACTACTGCGTGGTTCGCCTCAGGTTGTGTTAGGTCAGGGCTTGCTGGTGCTCGTGGAAGCAGAACGGAGGATTAGACTGCTGTACGAACACCGGTTAAAACACAGGCTCATCCCAAACAGGCAGAGAGCTTGGGATGCAGGTGAGCGATGTCTGGTAAGGGTCTTTTCCTTTAAAATGCCCACTGCTGTTACCATGGGCGTTTGTGCTGGCGTGGTGCTTGAGTCTGGAGACTGGCAGCAGATTATATTAATCCCTGGCATCTATACCTGCTTTGAGAAGGATTACACAGTGTGGTAGCTAGTGTCAGGCCCCGGAGCGCATCCGCTGGGGGTCTGGCTGCCTGGGCTCAGGGCTAACTTAGCTAATCATGCAGGTGCTCCGTGCTGAGGAGGGCTCTTCAGGACAGCTCTGCTAAAAAGCCTCAGTGAGGGCTGGTTCTGCTCTTCACTTGTAAGCGGAGGATCATGCACTTGGTCCCCACCTGGGCTACCTCGCAGCTACGTAGCAGCCATGCCTATGCCATGTGCCCTGTTTATGTGGACCTTGGCCTGAGGACTTCAGTCCCTGACTTGACCTTGGATCTGTCTCTTCATCAGACTTGCGCAGCAATTGCTGTACTCTTGGCTGAACATGGTTACCCATCACCAAGCCTGCTCTGCTCTTCTTGCTTGGGTGTTGTGGGACTGTGCCTTTCGTAGTGTGGCCGCTGCCATGTGCCTGCCTTGCTGTAGCCCCCAGCTCCAGGCTCACCTTCCCTCATGGTCCAGCCAGCCGCTGCTGCTTCCTCACAGCTCTGATTGCTGTCTACCTCCCTGATGTGGCTTGTGATTCTGCCTCAGCTGACAGCAACGGAGTGAAACCACAGTGGGAAATACAGTTGTCCATCTGCAGAAGACACATTGATCAGGTAGAAGATAAAGGAAAGAGCTCTCGCATGTTATGATGCAAAGCAGCGATAGGCAGCATTCCCACACGTATGTGCCACATACCAAAATCTTAATGTGCCCTAGAGCCGTGAGGGCTGTCTCTGACACTGAGGAGGGCCATGGGAACGGGAAATTTTAGGCACATGGAGATAATGGCTCCCCAGGGCTCCTAACATGTCACTCTAGAAGGTGCTATGCTAGATGTGGAGTGGGATCCCAGGGTAAGCCAGAGGGATTGGTCCATGCAGCCATGCCTTCTCCCATCGCTGATGATCCAGGTTACACAGCGGACCTCGCAGGAGCACACTGCCCATCCTGTTGAACAGTGCATTACTCACACAGGAGCTATTCTCAGAGCTGACAGTGAGGTTCAAGAGCCAAGGTTTGCTCACCAGTGATTGAAAGAAGATGGACTTGAGCCATCTGTTCCCAAGGCAGGCTGAGAAGAGGTTGTATTCCCATGACTGACAAAAGACATTGGCTGTTTGGCTTGAAGACCCTACAAGCCATATCCTTGAAGCCTTTGTCTGTGACTCACTTTCTGAGGTCAGTGATCTGATAGCTTTCTACGATGGTATGACTGGCTGGGTAGATGAAGGGAGGGCAGTGGATGTTGTCTACTTTGACTTCAGCAAGGCTTTCGACACTGTGTCCCATAACATCCTCCTAGGGAAGCTCAGGAAGTGGGGGCTGGATGAGTGGCCAGTGAGGTGGATTGAGAACTGGCTGAATGGCAGAACTCAGAGGGCTGTCATCAGCAGCTCTGAGTCTAGCTGGAGGCCTGTACCTAGTGGTGTCCCCCAGGGGTCAGTACTGGGCCCAGTCTTGTTCAACTGCTTCATCAACGACCTGGATGAAGAGTTAGAATGTACCCTCAGCAAGTTTGCTGATGACACCAAACTGGGAGGAGTGGTGGATACACCGGAAGGCTGTGCTGCCATTCAGTGTGACCTGGACAGGCTGGAGAGTTGGGTAGAGAAGAACCTGATGAAATTCAACAAGGGCAAGTGCAGGGTCCTGCACCTGGGGAGGAACAACCTCATGCACCAAGTACAGGCTTGGGGCTGACCTGCTGGAGAGCAGCCCTGTGGAGAGGGACCTGGGTGTGCTGGTCGATGACAGGTTGACCATGAGCCAGCAGTGTGCCAAGAAAGCCAATGGGATCCTGGGGTGCATCAAGAAGAGTGTGGCCAGCAGGTCGAGGGAGGTTCTCCTCCCCCTCTACACTGCCCTAGTGAGGCCTCATCTGGAGTACTCTGTCCAGTTCTGGGCTCCCCAGTTCAAGAAAGATGAGGAGCTACTGGAGAGAGTCCAGCGGAGGGCTACAAGGATGATGAGGGGACTGGAACATCTCTCCTATGAGGAGAGGCTGAGGGAGCTGGGCTTGTTCAGCCTGAAAAAGAGAAGGCTGCGAGGGGACCTAATATATACTTACAAATACCTGAAGGGTGGGTGTCAGGAGGATGGGGCCAGACTCTTTTCAGTGGTGCCCAGCGACAGGACAAGGGGCAACGGGTACAAACTGAGGCACAGGAAGTTCCATCTGAACATGAGGAAGAACTTCTTCCCTCTGAGGGTGACGGAGCCCTGGCCCAGGCTGCCCAGGGAGGTTGTGGAGTCTCCTTCTCTGGAGATATTCAAGACCCACCTGGACAAGGTCCTGTGCAGCCTGCTCTGGGTGACCCTGCTTCGGCAGGAGGGTTGGACTGGGTGACCCACAGAGGTCCCTTCCAACCCCTACTATTCTGTGATTCTGTGATTCTGTGACCTAGGGGTGATGCAGACCCAGCAGTGTTTCCTGTGTGTGCAACCCATTTGGCAGAAGTCAAATCCAAACCAAGAAGCATTTCTAATAGTGCAGAGGGTCGGGGTGTCTTTTAGCTTCCTAGCCTCTCTGAACGTGCTGAAGTCCAAGCCTCTGCTGGCTTTGTTGTCACTGTAGCTTTTGCTGCCATCTCTCTGCAGTGGCACACAGCAAGCTGACCCTCCACGCAGAGGCTGCAGCAGAAAGATGGGCTGTTCAGGGTGCTGCAAAGCACGGTGTGATACACCCAGCTGAAAGACGAAGTGAAAAACCCACATCCGCAATCCCGATGCTGCTGCCGCCTCTGCAGTCCTTCCCCCCTCCTGCACCCCACTGCTGGGGACTGTGTCCACGCTCTCTTTGCACTGCTGCTGCGAGGGACTGAATGGTGGGAGTGGGCAACCAGCTGTGGCAGCAGCAGGGGCAGGCAGGGAAACGAGCTGGAGGAGATGGCAGCTGCCGCCTCCAAGAAGCCCGAAAGGTTTGAAAAAAACTGGTTCGCAGATGGAACTGAAACTGAATCACGACGAATTCACTGAGAGCACTAAGTGGTGGCCACCAGCTATTTAAGGCTTCACACGCATCTGATGTGCAGCTGGGCATAAAGAAAAGGTGTGCCTGCAGGCTGCACAGACGCACCCATGACAGCTTTAAAACAGGGCTTTTGAGCACTGCTAGGTACAGCTGCAGCAGCTGAGAGGTCAGCATGGGCTAGAAACCACGGAATAGCTGGCACATTTGATGAAGGAGCAGGGCATGACTGGTGCCCCTATCAGCCCTAGCTAAACAGCAAGTGGGACTGAAGCCAAGGAGTTTAAGATTATTTCAGGAGCCAGTCATGACTGGACAGGAACTGCAATAGCGGTCTTGTGGACAGACACACAGAGCTATTGCCTAACTTCTAGCCAGGCAACCCACTTTTCTGGTAGAATTCAAACTAGCTGAGAGATACGTCGGTGTGGAAATGACCCCTGTAACATTCCTTGTCGGTCCTTTACACAGGGCAAATCTTCCTATACCATGCCTTGGTCCCGAGGAAGGTCTGAAACCAGAGCTGTGAATGCCTGCTGGCACTAGAGGAACCCAGGTCCTCCCACAAATGGGGCTGCTGGCTGGTGGCAACCATACCCTGGCTTGCGTTGTCCTGTTCTCCCTCCTTCCACCCTCCACATCCAGATGGAACCTGCCTAAAAGCAGCTGCAGTCTTATTTCACCAGTGCTGGCCCCCCATCATTTTTGTTTTCAGAGCATGGACCACATTTTAATAGAGACCAAAGCATCTCAAACACCTTCTTATTTCCTAGCACAACCTTTGCAACATCTGTACAGCACTCTCCTGGCAATGGCTGCGATTGCTTACATGGAAAAGACCCATTAAAGAAGTATTTTAGCACCAGACTTTGGTCTTGTTTTTCCAACTGAATTTGATGGGATGAACCAGCGCTGCAAATCTCGGAGGCCCTCTGGCAGGCATTTCCAAGACCCCTGCCTGGCTCTGAGCTGCTAGTTGAGGTCCTTCACACAGCATTTTAACCCCTCTCAATGCTCCTCCCTGGGAGCCTGTCTCTAGCTCCTGGCTGCTCACCGAAGAGACAGTTTTCTAACTGCCTAGCCTGAATTTGGTTTTATGGTTCTAACGCCAGGCTTTAGTACTCCGAGATAATTACAGCAATTCCCTTCCTTTCTTATATCGTTCCCTTGGAGGTGCTTGTAGGCAGAACGCTTGTCCCTACTGAACCGTTCTTTTTCCACTCCACGCACTTCCCTGTGTGCTCCCTCCCTGTAACTCCCATCCTTGGGTTGCTCTCATCAACAAATAGTTGATGCTGAGCATGGCTGGGTCATCTTTCTGCTCCTCTGATGTCCCTCTGGGAGCAGGCTCAAGACTCAAGAAAAATCCCATCCTACTGAGGAGCAGGCAAGAGGCTGCAGCCACCCATCAGACACGCTGCCCTGGCTGGGGTTTGGAGAGCACTGGGGAACCCTGGCTGATCCCTGCATGGATGCTGGGACTGATCTTGGTGACACAAAAAGGTGAAGGCACAAGGAGAGGAGGAAAAGCTGGCGGGTGTCCAGCTGGGATTTTCAGGGGACCTGTCCACCCGCTTTCAATCTGTTGCAGTGGTGCCAGCTAATGAAATGTAATGTGTTATTGACCAGATTCTACTTTCTCTGCCTCAAAAACAATCTTTGTGACTGCTGCGGGTTGTTTTCAATAATTCTTGGTTTACGAGATCTTTCTTTTATTAAAAAAAATTATAATAGTTAAAATTTTATTGAATTAAACCAAATGGACTTTGTTCTCCCCTGGAAGCTGTTTACGTAACATCTGTTTTAAATAACATTAAAGCTCAGTCCATTCAACTGTGCAAAACAAAATGGTAAAGTGACAATATTTGTTGTGATTTGAAAAAAAAAAAATCAGACCTTACCCACTGCAACCTGATTTACTCCCCAGCCACAAGCTTAGCCCTGTGCGCCCAGTGCAGCCTTTTAGATTGATGCCTGCCTGGTTCACACAGCTGGCAAAGACTGGGCAAATAATTTAAAGCTACTTTTACAAATTACTGTTTTCTCCGATAAAAAAACCCCAAACATTAGTGAGTAGAGTTTGCAGTGTTGTTGGCATTAGGTGCACGGAGCTCTAGAACAGATTAGATACCCAAGCTCCAGTGTGTTCCTGGGACAGCCTGAGCGGGGCTGAAGAGCTCCCCTGCACCGGGAACGCGTGCCTAAGCATTTCTTCCAGGATATTTAAAAGCTGCGTATGCACATCGGGGTGAGCAGGGGGGCTGCAGGAGGGATGCCCCCGATCGCCTTGCTGGCAGTCAAGGGTGGGTTAAAAAGTCCCCCTCTATTCTGTGCAGGAGCTGGAGGGGTTCCCACAGGTGACCTCACTGCTTTGGCCCCCGGTTCCCAGCCCAGCTCCCTTCGGCTGCCTGTGTCCCATTTTCTTACAACCTCCCCTGCCTCCTCCTCCTCCTCTTTATATATTCATGAAGTGGTAGGGACGGGCATAAATAAAAGCTGAGTGAGCCGGAGCAGCAGCACAGGAAGAGGAACTGTCTGCGCCAGCGGGTGCCTTGCTGTGCACCGCTGGGACGGATCCTGCCTCTGTCTTTGCTGGGACAGTGCCAGCTTGCAAGAGAGATAACTGTTCCCTGCTCTCTCGGGCGGCAGCTGGATGAGCTCTGGATGCAAGGAGGAGTAAAGATAACAGCAAGTAAGTCAGTCTCACCAGGGATAAGATAGCACCTTTTAGGATGTTTCTTTCTCTAAGTTCAGAGCCAGGCCTGATGTGGGGCTGCGTCCACCCCCTCTCTGTTCTCAGCAGGTTGTTCCCCCAGCACGCCTTAATCTCCTGGGACCTACTGACGGGGTTGAGGGCGTCCTGGTGAATCCACAGGTGGATATGCTGGAAGCAGAAGATGTGTGCAAGCAGGGACTTACTACGTAATTCACAGGGGACCATTTCAAAACATCGAGCCTTTCTCCAGCCTGCTTTGGTCTGGAGAGACCGGTGTGGAGGGTCACTAAAGCCTGGCGCTGAAGGATTATATTGCAGCTGTGCTTTTTTGGGAAGGGCAGAGATCTCGGAGTTCACATGTGCCTGTCTCTTGTGTTCTCTTATTACTTCTATGTCTCCCTTCTGTCCTCTTTCTTCTGGGATTGCAAGGAAGGAACATGCCTCTGTTACTGCAGAGGAAGTCATGGGGTTTTTCTGCCTGTAAATTAACCCCTCTGATAGCTGGAATACACTATAAGGTCTTATTTTGATGACAGGGAATCAGGATCTTATTAGCTCAAGCAAAACAAAACAACCCACCCAAAAAGAACCTCAAGTGCTATGGCCCCCTGCTTCCCTCCCTGGGACGCTGGCAGCACAGCCAGCACCTCACCACCAGCACCCCTTATTCTGAGGTGACTCCAGCCCCACTGGCAAGCCAGAGTCCTGACCTCACTGATCCCCTATTCCAGGGCTAGACCTCTGCCATCGTGCAGGTCTGTATGATGTGCTGCCAGCCTGATCCAGGGAGCAGTACCTCCTCTCCACCCTGCCCACAGCCTTGCTGTGTGCAATCAGCATCACAGGGAGTGTGTGAATGCATAGCCCTAAGTACAGGGGACATTAGTACCAGAGGCTCCCCCAAGTACTGAGCATCCAGTTAACCCACTACATCTGCAGGACAGGCCAAGAGTTTAATATCTCAATGGGTCATTGCTAAGATGTCACCTTCTGACCTGTGCTAATGCTCCAATCTTCTCTTCCTGCGTAGGTGCAGCTTCAAGATGATGCCTCCATCTGGGCAAGGCATAAGGCTGGCATACCTTGTCCTGAATTTGGCTTCCATCTGCCTTCCCACTCCACTCTGGAAGGACCGGGACTCCCTAATGCAGGAGGAGAAAGCCCATCAGATGGGTGGCAATTTGGTGCTTAATAGACAGGAACAGCAGCTCAGTACAAAGCTCATAAACCTCAAGAAGAAGGAGGTTGCAGCAGCCATAACTACGGGACAGTTTCCTCCAAGCATGCACTTCTTTCGGGCAAAAAGCCTCATTGATCAGAGCACAGTGTTCAGCATCTTAAAGCGCATGCCAAAAGGTAGGCTTGGCCTAAGAGATGCTCCTTTTATTCATCTTCCTCTCACCTTTTGCTTTCTATGGCAGAGCTGGGACAAAGCATGAGATGTGGCAGATGAGCTTACGAGAGCTGTAAATCGTGCTCGCTGGGTTCCACAAAGACCCCCTACTTCTGATCGTGGGGACAAGGCAGGGGGATAGAGGAAGAGGGGGAGGAACTGGATGAATACAGGTTTCTGGCAATTGTGGCATTTAGTATAACTTACAGTATGGATCCTTCCGCCTTTTGAGTGTGGAGAAAGGACAGAGGAAGCAAAGACAACAAGATGTCACAAACATCCATATTTGTTTGCCATGTTCTAGACAGGGTCTTTCCTTTTTCCACATGCATATACCACAAATGTGCTGCCAACCTGGTCTCAGCCCACACCTTAGCCAAACATGCTGTATCCTCCAATAAGTCTTCCTGTAGGTGGTTCTGTATCAGACCTGGAAGTCTACTGCAAAGCCTAGGTGCGCTAGAGACGAACGGTGCTACTTCCAGCACTGCAAGTTTCTTTACTTACTGAATGCAAGTCAAAGCCTGTGTTCATGTGACCTATGAGATACAGCATAAAAACTACTATGTTCTCTCACCTCATCTTTCTTAATCAGGTTGTGGTCTGTGCACTTACAGGAGCTCTCTGTTTGTCAGCGCAGGCGTTTCTCCTCGTGACGTTAGAGACGTCATTTCTCCCCCATCGTGCAGCAAGCTATGTGCTAATAACCTGCCCTGCCCCAAGAGGGTTTCTGGACTCTGCAGCGCACACAGAGTTTCGAAGGCATTGGGACCATTGTAGGTTAGATAGTGGTATGAGATTGTCTGATACCTTCACCTCACCATACTGTGCATCTTCTGGTGAGCAGCTGGGACACAGCAGCATCTGAAAGCTCAGTACTCTGGGTTGCAGTTGTAAAGGGGGAGAAGATATTTTTAGCCAAGGTGAAATCCAGACCACCTAGGCTGGGTACCAGGAAGCCTAATGTCTCCATGTCCCCGAGCTGCTGACAGTTCAGCAGAGAGGCAGGAGGCTGAGGTGATCACAGGAGGAAGGCCCTGACTCCTGACTGACAAGTTTCTCCCTCTGCATCTCTGATTCAGTAAGGTAGTATATGAACAAGGTGCCTTCTTTAACTAAAGATACCAGACAGTTGCAGCAAACATTGTCAATACTCCTATGACTCTGAACAATACGTCCACCCTTCCAGGCTGTGCCTTTTTAGTTTCAGAGTCCCATGGCGTTGCCCACATGGCTGCCTGGAAACAGGTTGGTGACCAGCTTTGGAAGACCTGGAAATTGCTTCACAGGAGCGTTTTTCACTTGCAAGGCTGTGACACTGGCACATGGAAAAGAGCTTTCTTTCTCACTTTCCAGCTTCTCCCTCCCAGCCTCTGGTGTGTGTTGACGATCCTTGGCTTGCAGCATCCTAATCTGTTACCATAAATGACTGGTATGTCAGAATTGTCATTATCCTTTCATTGCTGAATTGAACAGTAAGGAATTTAAAAGTACCCCCCTCTTCACCTCCAGTGGGGTATCTTTGATACCAAGTAGGAATCAAAACAAAAAAATAACACTTTTCAATACAGAAGATGTTAGAATGGGTTCTCAGAATCTTTGCAAAGGCCATAAGATTTTAGGGCAAAGTTCATATCCTTGTTGCTGTCTGAGTAGGACCTAGTCTTAGAGGCCTCGGTCTTGATCAGATCACCTGGGAATTACTGTTGTTTCAAGCGCTCTTGTAATTTATATTGCTGCTCACATAGGAAAGAGGTGGCCATTGCCAGTGAGAGGAGGTTCAGATCTAGACAGCTGTGGCATACCCATTCTGTTGCACTAGCTCTGAGAGCAGCAACCGCAGTTGCTCAGCATCTTAACAGTCAGACCCTCTGTAGTGGGAGATTACAGACATTATATTCCATGTTAGATTAGTCCACTATAAACTATAGTCTTGAAGTTTGTCTAATGTCACATACACACCGGTCTTCTGTCTTGTTCTTGCTGCTCATGTTCCTCCTTTACCTCTAAAGGCAAAGCTATTTTGACTATGAGGTCTCCCCTGGACTAGTAAGATACCTATCTGTAAGACTTCAGCTCTCACAGTATCTTCCCTTTACAAAGGTGAAGTTTAGTTCAATCACCAATAACGTAAGAAGTCTCTGCAAAAGGAGAGACTTTAGCAAAACAAAAGGATGGGCTGAGGAAGGTGAGGATGCAGAGGATGCTTCCTAGGCCAGGCAGACTGGCAGTTGGCGACATACTGCACAGTAAAAGAGCATCCCAGAGGCCCTTCATGCTGGCCAGCAGTGGATGTACAGCCTAAGTGTGAGCATGCCTTTGATAAGGCATGGAAGTAGATGGTACTTCTGCATCTGAGTGCAATTCCCTGTTGTGTCACGGTCTGGGATTTTGGTGTATGCCAGAGTTTCAGAAAGATGAAAGAAGAGACAAACTAGATGCAAAAAATTGAGGCTGGGATTCAGATAGCTTAGATGCAGAGGCTTGCTTCTGGCCTGCCAGTCAGCTAGCATGCCTTGTGAACCGCTGCCTACTGTGCAAGTTCCTCTTTAAACTAGTGGGGCCTGAGCCAGCTCACAGCAAAGTCTGTCTGAAAGACCTTTAATAACTCAGAGCATTTTCCATCCCAGTGGAGAACCAGAGCTGCTTATTGATTTCCCCTCTCCCTCCGCTCTCAGGGAGCTGTCACGCTCTGCCTGCCCCACGTTCAACGTGGAGGGGGCCACATGCCCCAGCATAGGGGAGGCAGTGCAGCCGCACAGTCTCTGTTGGGAGAAGTCACTCACAGCCATCTAGAAGCATTTCCGGATATCCCTGAATGTGCAAACTCAAAACATTATCACATTAAACCTCAGTTCCTTCTTTTCAGCTGCCTTGTCTCATTAGGATACATTTTTCCTCCCACCAGGTGCTGTCTTACACCTGCATGACTATGCCATCTTGAGCGTGGACTGGCTGGTGCACAATGCTACCTACCTCCCCGACTGCTATATTTGCTTCACCCACACAGGCACCGTTCGGTTTCGCTTTTCCAAGCCTCATCCTCCTAACCCAGTGCCAGGCCAGTGCTCCCAGTGGGTTTTGCTGGAGACTTACCGGAAGCAGCTGCGCAACGTGACCGAGTTTGATAGCAGGTGAGTGAAGAGGGGTTGCAAGCCTGCCAGTACTTCATGAGAGCATTGTGTAGCCAGCAGGATCATTCTGTGGTCCAGCTTTCCCATTTGCCTGCTGCTCTGGAAGCGGGGAACTTCATTCAGTGCTGCGTACAAAGAACAAGCAAACAGCAACATAAGAGCTTGAAGGTTGCAGCACTAAGTGGAGCAGAGTAAGAGACCATCAAAACTGAAGTTTTCTGTGCACCCTCACGCTGGTCCTTTGCACACCATCAAAGACAGTGGGTTAAGTAGATTTATGTGACCTGCCCCCACCTCTCCTCAGCACCCAGGCTCGATGTACTCCCAGCACAGAACAGGGGTGCATGGTGAAAGACCTTGTCTCATCCCCTGAGGTACCCAGGAACAGGAGGAGGAAGTCAGGTAGCTGATGAACAGGCTCTCCCCAACAGCAGAGAAGTCTTTCGTGAAGTCATTGTCTTGATTCAGAGCAAGAAGTTGGGCAAAGTACTTACGTTAGTTACTGCACTAGCAAAAAAACCCAGAACAACCCAGAAGAAAACCCAACCCAACCTCACCCTCCAAACACCAGCCTTGTTTTCTGAGGCCTGTCTGTGTAGCCCCACTGGTACTCACCACACTGAAGCATGAGGCGCTCATTCCCAACAGGGCTCTCAGGCAGCAGGAATTACGACTTGCCCTCCTGCCCTCAGACAAGGGGTTGGGTCTCAGCCTGGACGCTGGGTGAGCCAATGAACCCTACACACAGGTCCTCCGCCTGGTAGCACTCTTCTCCTCTCAACACCCTCCTGCCAAAAGAGCTTCTCCCCTTACAAGTGAGGCCTCCTACAGCTGTCCAGGAGCTCACATCTCAGACGGATCTCCAAGGTACCACTCACTCTCTTACAGAAGCTCCCCTCTCTGCAGGCAGCTCCTGCCTTAACTGCTGGCAGCCTTTTATCAGAACCAGGTGTTACTTGGCTGCTCAGCAGCCCCCTACCATTTAATCACTTACGGGTAGGTGGGAACAGCGGGGCTCCCCCTGCAGCCGGTGGTGGTAGGAAGAGGGAGCTCTGTCTCCCCATCCAGCAGCCGTTGATCCCAGGGCTTTTGCCGAAAAGGCCAGGAGGAAGCATGTAGTTCTGCGTGGCGTGGGGGGTGGGGCTGGAGAGATCACGCTAAATAATGCATGAAGTCAGACACTGAGTGATGAAGGCAAAGGAAAATGTTGAGTAGCGATCCATTCAGAGGGCACCGCCATCCACAGCACCACAGGGGCTGGGGTCCCATGGCAAAAAATAGCATGAGGTGTCATGTAATTAAAGACAGTATTGCCATGCTGACACCCAAGGAGAAGGCTGGATTAAGGTGATGCAGGTGACCCTAATAACAGCAAGTAATTCCTAAGCAAAACTTGATGGGTTTTACTGTAGTGCTCTTCAGTGAGGGTGTGTGCTCTTAAACAGAGAACTTTTACGGAGCTGGTATCCCCTCCACATGGAGGCAGTTTGGGCTCTGTGCCCTACAGCTCTGGGAAAGAGGTCACGTTGAGAAGCTGAGGAGCTCCCAGACCTTTGGCATGGTATTGCCTTCCCTCCCCAGCAACAGCAAGGGGCAGGGCAGAGGGAGCTGACCCTCTGAGGCACCCACCAACCCTCTCCTATGGAGGTCCAGAAGGGTAGGAGAAAGTAGTGCCAAACCCAGGGCTCTTGATCTTTTATATCCTGAGGCTCAACTGCCCTGTCACATGATGGAAGAAATAAGATCCAGTGAGAAGTCATTTATCTATGCATTCCAAAGAGAAAACTGGTTCCCCATTAGCACTGGATATCTCAGTACTGTCTCAGGGCCAGCCCTTCATCGGATTTGTTTTCAGTGGTATTTCCACAGCGTGACATCCCTTTCGGGGCTAAGGCTAAAGGCCGCCGCATCCTACACACCTAGGAGGGTGGAGCTGTGCATTATTTAGTTCCCTGTGTTCCTGTTTGGGAGCATGACTTCTTTGCAGAGGCAGTGTTATCGCTTTCTTCTTTTTTTCTATTAGTTGTCTGACAACGTCCAGCAGCCACAGTCAGAGCAGGGCTTCAGAGTGGCAGGCACTGCACAGGGACACAAGGCAGACCCCGCTACAAAAGCCTCCCCATGGGCAGAGGGGAAACCGAGGCAGAGACCAATGAAGGGATTTTCCTCAGCAAATGCATGCCAGAGCCGGGAACGAACTTGGGTCCCTTGCACCCTGTGTGCTCAGGCTTTACTCATTTGGGTACGTTGTCCTTCGTTTCTTGCCCTTCTGTGCTCATCAGCACAAAAACGCAGAGGAGTCCTTGCACATACTGTGCGAACATACGAACGACAGCCACACTGAGGAGCTTTCCTTCCTATTTTCATCTAATCCTGGGCTACTAGTCTAGGGGTTAGGAATGTTTTTTGGCCATCTGGAAATAGGTCTCTAGCCAGGAATAGGCCCCAATCTGTTCTGCTTCTTAGTTTTTGGAAACTCTCCCAGTCTCTTGAGCATGTGCATCCCAGGCTACCTCTTTCCTGCACTCCTCTTTGCCCTTGAGCACTGACAAGCTGAGAGAAAGCAGATGTCAGAAGAAGGAACGGCTGGATAGTTGGGTGGTTTCAAGGAAGCGTCAAGGGAATATGGCAGCAGGGAAGGGCTCTCATGCAAGACAGGGTGGATCAGCGAATGTGAAGGGAACAACAGAAATGTTTCCAGTAGGCTGCAACTCTTTCACCTTATGTGCATTTCTGACCAGGAAGGGGTGAGGGAGAGAGGTATCTGCACTGCATTCTTGCTGTTTGCATTTTTAGGTGCATATACATACATACACATATGTGTGTGCGTGGTTTGGAAGGAAGTCTTTTTGTTTGTTTCACTCAAAAGAAGGTTTAAACATTCCTATTCAAAACACATGACTTATGGGCCAAGACCCTGGAGTATTCTGTTACTGGTAAGCTTCCAAAAGGATGCTATTATGAGAGCCAGGAGACTGTGGGCCAGGAGACAGAGAAAGGAAGGGAATTTTGCTTTGAGAGTTAAAAGACAAAATAATCCTCACTTACCTACTTCACAATCAATTATGATACAGGAGAACACTATTTTTTTCCTCAAGATGCAACATAGTGGCCACTGTCTCTAAAGCAAGAGCTCACAACAACCATGTCCCTAGTTATTTTGGGAAACAGTGTTGACATTCCAGATACTTGTAAAGTACCACCCCACACCCTCCGACAGCAACCCGAGCATTAAGGCCGTGCCCAGCAGCGCAGCTCTGCCGGCCAAGCAGAGCTTTCTGTCGCCAGGATGAAGTAATCTGTGAGGCAGCTGACAGCATGGCCAAGGCTGTGGGGACAACTCCACTGGGCGCTAATGGCTGCCCAGACCACCATCACCTGCCCCTCTCTGTCCTTCGACTGCTTTATCTCACAGAAAAATAGGGCAGTATGTGCATTACAAGGGAAAAAAAAAAGAATAAAACCCACTACGGAAACAAAGCACTCCATTACCACTACAAGTCTCCCCTTGGGGAGAAGAGGGGACAAGAGAGAGAAAGCAAATGAACCACATGTGACAGATGTTAGTCACACTATTTAATGCACCACTGGAAGACATTCAGGTACTATGGTGAGGAGAGGGGTATAATCACCCATCAAGAACAGAAAAAGAAGCAGGAAAAAGAATCCCTTTAAAAACAAGGTAACAAAACCATTCACTTCTGCATTATATAGCACAAGAAAGCAAAACGGTTAGGGGAAAATAAAAAAAACAGGAGAAGAGAAAGCAAAACCACAGTTAAAAATAAATAATCCTTAGCTGGTCGTTTGAGCTATGCCCCTTTGGGCATATGCATTGCAATAGCACTGTTCAGTACATATATGACATGACATGGAAGGCTATTTGTAGTCTGCACCTGATCACTGGTGAGGGCCCATTCCAGAAAAGCAGCAAAAAAAAAATGTATTTACGAAGCTTTTCTTCATCTACATGAGCTACTGGTGGCAAAAGCCCCTGAACCCTTAGGAAATTATGCAGTTATCAAGGATGGGTTACTATTACGCAATAAATCTTTAACTGTTATAGGGATCAATAATCAGTCTCCAATATGGATCAATAATTAGTCTCAAAGGGAAGGGGATTATAAAAAAAGCACAATTTGATTTACGTGCTTTTAGGAGGAGGGTGGTGTGGAGATTTATTGCTGTTTCTGGCCAAAGAGCACAGGCTAAGTAAACAACCACGAGTTTGTACAGCTAGATTTAAAGGCAGCGAGCGGAACCCTGTGTGTGCGCGTTGCTGGAGGAGCCCAGTTCTCACAGGACAAGCGGAGAAAGCTGTGGGAGCCCGACCAACTGCCCGTCTTCACCTGAAACGAAGCTGCACAGGATGGCAAGAACGGGCTTGCGTGGCCTTTTGATCCATGGGGAGGTCTTTCCCTCTGTGCTTGCACTGCTGGTGGGAACAGCCCCGCTCGGCTCTCAGCTTTGGGCAGATACTCTCTGCTGGCGTGCGAGGCTGGCAGGCGCTGCCCTTCGGCCATGGCTGAGGCCAGCAGGCGAGCAGACAAGCCTGCTTTCCCCAGCTCTTCCCAAACAAAACCTCCTCTCCCCTCCCCGCCAAGCTGCAGCACACCCTCTCCGCTCTGGCAGCTGGATCAGCACCTTCAAGATGCCCCTGGCTCCTGCATTCCTGGTTTCTAGGGTGATGCTACCGTGTCTTCTGCTGCTGCGTGCTCCACAGTGCCCGCCTGAAACGCTGTCCGCCCCTGCCATGGTCCAGCTAGGAACATCTGGTTGCATGGATCACAGAACAGCAGCTGGGGTTGTCCTGTGTCCTGTGATAATGGCACCAAAGTCCCTATCGTAATGCATGGGAGGGCAGAGCTGAAGTTGCTTGTGGGAACCTTAACTCTGAATTTTCCTGACTGTTGAGCATTTAAAGTCTCATCCTCAATGTGGTACAAATGTCTCTTTATGTACAGTTTTGCTTTCTAAAATTGTTCCTGGGAAAGAAGTTAAGAGAGTGAAGAAGAAACGAAACTGCAGGCACTGGAAGAGGGCCCTTAGAGAGCAAAACAGCAGGCAGATGCTGGGGGAAACGGGCTCCATTTTATGGGCGGGGTGAAGGGACTCAAAAGCGATGTCCCTGCCCAGGATGTCTTAGTTTATGAGTTTGGACTAGATCATATTTTACATCCGTAGGAGGGAGGTTTTTAATTCCCGCCACAGAAGCCTCCTGCAAGAAGATAACAAGCACAAATCAAACCCACATCTCCCGTATAACAGAGCAGAGCACTGCACGAGGAGGGGGGCAAGACATCAAACACAAAACATTACTAAAGATCAGTAGCTGTTATTAAGGGGAAACAATATACTCGGGTGAAGGATGAAGCACAGTTGAAGGTATTTCTGTCTGAACCTGCTTAGCCCCTGACACTAGATAAGCATCAGGCATGGCCGGACTGGTAAGCCCACCCACCTGCAAGCAACTAGCTCCATAGCTTGCTGCGACGTCTTCAGTTTGCCCACCCAGGAATGACGTTAATCACCCCCACATATTGCCAGTTAGACTTTGCCCACCAGCCTGAGAAATATACTACAAACTCTTCTTCAGGTGGCCCCTGGCGGAGGGAGGAGAGCTGTTGCCAGAGGCAAGGCTTCATGCGGGATGAAGGCTGTCAGCTTGTCAGAGGACAGCATTGCGGCACAGACATTCACCCTGTCCTAAATGCAAGCTGTCACCCACAACGAGATAATCTTGCCATTACTGGCTCCCTTAAACTCTTCTTGATAAAACTACCCACCGCCTCTCTGGTCTTCTGAAAGAGGCTGATACGCCAGCTGAGTCTATGACGGAAATAAGTACATTTCCATCTCACTAAGGAAAAGCCAGGACCTGCGATTCTTGTCAGTTGTATCCCAGCAGACAAGTCTGAAGAAGTTATCAGCAAGGCAGGCAGGATATCAGGTTTGTTCCACTGGGGGCGGAAAGGATTTCTAATTCACAGAAATTTTCTCCCACTTATATTAGGCGACATATTTCAACAATACGAAGGTACCAGGACAAGTAACGGGCTTAGTAAGCAGGCTGATGGTGGCCCAGTGCATGGCATCTCCTGGAGACTCTGTCTGCCATTAGGTGGTGAATAGAGGGCTGGGTGTCCTAACTTTTCACATGCATTGAAGATGTTTCGGAGAGTATGTTGTCTGGAGGAGAAATGTACTAGCCTACTTTCAGATTAAGGACACCCCTGGGTAGCAGAGTGCAACGCTTATGATACAAAAGCATCATACTGGCATTTGTAACTTCATTACTCCCCAAGATTTTGCCCTCAGAAAAGGAAGGGGTGGGTACATCGAACATCAAGTCATACCCAGCTTGTAGCTCAAAATGTAGCATACGTCTTTTTGCCTGTCAGAGGGTACAGCTATTATCTGCACCAGCCATTAAAGGAATAAATACAGGTGGCAGAAAAATTGCCTGAACGCTTGCTGGTCCCAACAGTCATTGTTATGCCTATCTGTATTGCAGTGCCAACAGGCTCCAAGTTAGATATTTGGCCCCTATTGTGGCAGGAACAGCTTTGCACCTTTTCTTGGTCCTGCGCAAAGAACACGTGCATCCTTCAGCACAGCTGCTGCCCTGCTGCCCCACAGAGCACGTGGGTGGGAGAGACTCTTGTCCGCAAAGCTTGGGCTCTGACAATAAAACTCATGCCTGTCCTGGAGGAGTCCTACTTCCTCCTGAACAACCAGCTGCCAGCCCACGGCTTTTTGCATGCTGAAAGCCAGTTGACTTATTTGTTCTTCTCATTCTTCCCTTTCCTACAGCTTGCTGAGAAACTTGACCCTGGTGACGGATGCCCCTGAGCTGGCCTACCCTTCTCAGACTGCCATTTGGAAACAATTTGAAGAAGTCTTTCTCATTGCCTCTGGACTTATCTGCTATGCACCTGTGTTCAAGGCCTATTTTTACCAGGGGCTGCTGGAGTTCTATGAAGATAACGTACAGTATGTTGAGATAAGAGCTATCCTGCCTCCGGTACGTATTTTTGGCTTCTCTAGTATTCTTTTAAATCCTTATTTCCCCATAACTGCTCTCAAGCCCTATCTTGAATTCAGTTTTTGGATGTTTGCATACCTGCCCTTCTAAGGATGCTGGAAAACCTTGATCGTATTCAAAGGTCTTTATTGGAGATCTGCATAGGCAAGGGCTTAAAGGGAGAGATGCTTTGTTCTTAATGGTTAAGGAAGATACCTGCTGTGGCAACAGCACAAGACTGCATTGTACAGCCTGACTGTGAGCTGGGTCAAAACCTTCGGCGGGGGGGTTGGACTAGATGACCCACAGAGGTCCCTTCCAACCCCTAACATCCTGTGATTCTGTGATCTCGGCTGGTCTGCACCAGAATCACCTCATCCGTGGCCGCTCTTCTGGAACAATTTCTGATCTTGAATAGAGGCTAATTCTGGAAGTTATGTTATTTTAAATCTACAGCTTATTTCAGAACGACTTCTCTAAACAGGCGAGTAAACCAACTGGCAAAGCACAGTCTTCCACAGTCTGCAGACAACCTAAGGTGTCGGCTGTGTGAAGTGCTCTTTTCATTGCCACTAGCACTAAAATCTGTTGGTAATAGTTTAGACCTTTCTCCCTGCACATCACCTGGAGCCAGTGAGATGGTCCTACAGCCCCACACTGCCCCAATGCCTTCCCAAGCACCAGCAGACCCCACCACTGTTCTTTGTTCCCACTTTCGCAGTGGCAATTTTGACATATTGCAGGCACGCCTTTTCCACGCAGTTCTCCAGACCAGCTCCAATCAGGGCAGTGTGGGGGTTGGAGCTCCGTCAGAGAGGCAGATTCCTTGCCAAAACAAATGAACTGGGGCTGCCACTCCTCACTACACCGTCCACCTCCATATTCTCAACAGTCCGTTGCAACAGGAATGAAGCTGCTGTGCAAGGTCCATCTGGCAGCACCCGAAGGACCAGGTGGCAGTGGCAGGCCGTGCATGGGAGTGCAGGTCCCAGCTTGCTGCTGGCACCGCAGCGTCGGGCGGATGGAGGAGCCACACTGAAGTCCTGCCAGTGGCCCAACTCCCAAATGTGCCTGCCAGCAACTTCCTTAAATCATTGGCCTTGCACGCAGTGGCTGGCGGGCTCCGGCCAGCTGCAGATAAATGTCTGCACCCCAGCAACCACCGCTGCTGCCGGGCAGGCCTCCACAGCCACCCCCCTGAGCGGGCGGGCAGGTGCTTGTGACAAATTTGGAAGCTGACCTGGCTCTGTGCCTGCCTCCACCCCAACAGCTGGGGAAGCAGGGCTGCCTAAACCTCCCGTCTCGGGGCTCGGGCTCACCCCGTGGTCAGACAGGGCTCAGTGTCAGGGCTGGGCGCTGGCACTCTTACGGCGCCCAAGATGAGAAGGGTGTATTGAAAAGCAAAAAAAATAAAAGGAGGGGGAGAAGACCACAAAGCTTACATGTATCTTACTTTGCTGGGGATTAGTCATGAACCAGTTGCTCTGAACTCCGTCACCATCTGTCTTTGGGGTTCCTGGAAAGAGAAAACAACAGCAATGGCAAAATTCCTGCGCCGTGAGACATCACGAGTGCTGGCACCCCCCCAGGTCACACAGGTTTCCTGGCCAACAGTATCTGCGATGATACAAGTGTGTGGGTCTGACTGGAAAATACCCTACATTTACCGGCAGCCCTTAGACATGGTTGTAACATCTTTTGAAGAGACACTTGGCAGGGAAGATTTCCTTCCCATGCAGCACCTAATGCTGGCTCCAGGCATGGGAGGCTCCAGAGCCACCGGGTGTGCTCACGCCCGGCAGCTCGGCGTGCTGCAAGGTCCAGGCAGGCGGAGAGCCTGCAGCGCAGCCAGGGCTGCGAGCACGCTGGGCTGCTGGCCCTGATGGGCAGTGCAGGCAGGGAAGCGCCAGCTAGGCTGGAGCAGGGCTGAGAGGGAAGGGAAACGCTTCGCTATGAAAACCAAGGTGAGCAGGGTGTGAGGGGAACAGCGAGATGCTTGTGTGGCTGGAGATCTTCTGCCAGGCTTGGACAACAGCACTGACACTCTGCAAAAGCTTGCCTTGCAGCAAAGCCTGCCAGAAGTAGCCCCTGAAGTAACGTAAATGAAAGTTGGGATTTAGTGCATAACAGCAAACATTGTAGAAAAGCCCCCCAAACCCAGCTGTGTTTGCAAATTCAGCTGTGTAAAGTCTCACATTCCCACGGGCTGAAGCAGGAGAGCTTCCCTCTGAGCATCTGTGGCTACCCCACGGCTGCTGGTGCCTGCAAGGGGGGTGCTACAACATAACGGGGTGCAGGGGCTTAGCAAGGGGCATTGCTGCAAGGGGCAGCACCAGAGGGGAAGAAGGTGGAGTGGACCAGTTGAAGGGTGGAAGAGAAGGGTTGAAAGACAAAAGAAAGGCGAGAAGGATAAGAAGAGAACAGATGGAGCGATTTCAGCCACTATTTGTGAGCGACTCCATGCAGGGCCTTTGAGGGTCAGTATCAACGGGGGCGAGCAGGGTCTACACCCCTGCTGAAATCACGGCAAAATCCCTGCGTATAGCCCGGGTAGTGAGCAACTCACAAAGAAAGTTGATGAGACAGAGCTTGTCAAAAGGATTATTTTTCCCAGTTCGCAGCCAGAGAACTGGGAAAGCGTGGCAAGACTAAATGGCCGACTCAAGGTCACGGAGCAGACCTCTGGCAGAGGGGAGCAGAGCTACCCAGCTGATAGCTTATGGAGCCCAGTCCTCGCATGCCTCGGGGCTGCCTTGGCTGACAGACTGCCACTGCAAGGCACAGAGCAAGCGTGAGCTGCCAGACGGCTGGACAAAATGCTCCAGCATTGATATAGACATGAGTAAGAGGTCATGGTCTCCTCTCGACACTCAAGAGCACTTGCTTGCCATATCTGAACATGGAGAAACTCGTTTCTTGTGTAACACAGGAGGGAGGAAAACCACTCCTTGGTTCTTGCCAGCTGGTAAAGGCTTCAAGAAGAAAATGTTCTGCACAGATTTAACTGCTTTTGTCTGCCCTGTTGCCAGGACCACAGCACATTGCTTCTCCCAAGATTTTCTTCTGCTCATTTCTCCCACCCTCCGAGAAACCACCTCTTCCAACTTCTGCTTGCCATGTGCTTTTTGTCCTGCAGGTGTACGAACTAGACGGCACCCGGCACAATAAATCATGGTCCGTGGCAACCTATCGGGAAGTGACCAGGCAGTTTGTGGAAGAGCACCCTGACTTTCTTGGAGCCAAGATTATATTTACAGCACACAGGTAGAGGCTGAGCGGGGCTAAGAGCGCCTGTTCATGGCTGGCTATGCTACGGCGGAGGTGGGGAGAGAGGGCTCCAGGCAACGCTGGCAGAAGCGATGCTGAGGGCTAGGCTGAAGCGCCACAGTTGGTCAGCAATGCCAGCGTGCGTCATCAGAGCCGGGGTGCTGAGTCCCAGAGCATTCCCTGGCACGTGTAAAAGGCTGAGATGAGAAATCATCTATATAAGTCTGTGTACGTGTGAAGTGCCCAGGGTCAGCTGATGGCGTGTGCCAGAGAGCACTGTGAGCCCTGGCTGCGGGAATGAGCAAGGGGAGTGCTGCTTGCACGCGCGCATGTCCAGGCCGTGCATGCTCCCTTCCCAAGCCTGGACATACTCCCCCTCTCCGTGGAAAATGGAGCAGTGATAGCAATGCACGAGTATGGGCACTCAGTATTGCAAAGGTCCTCGTGGGATCCTGCAAACGCTGTTCTCCTGGCAGCCTTGGTATGGTATGTTTGTGCTTGCTGTTTGCAAACAGGGCACAAGGCTGTTCTCCAAGTCAACCAGATGCCACGAGGTCATGTGAGGTGATCCTGAGCAAATATAACAGACCTCTCAGCAGCACTCACTCACCCCAGCTTGGCCTCTGACCAGCTTGGGTAGGGACAGAGTCTGTCTGCAAAATGCAGTGTGATCTTTAAGTCCAATACGGCTGGAAGAAATCTAAATTTAAATCTCTCCTGAAATGCAACTACCATCCCACCTCCTAGCAAAACAGTTGAGAGGAAAAAAAACCACATTCAAACATTTTCTCTCCATGCTGTTGTGTTCTCTGCTTGGTAGATGGGAAAGCCAGTGAGTCTTGGACAAGCATGCTGCAACTCAAGTGACAGCAGGGTCTAGCCAGGCATTTCCTGGTCATTGCGGGGTTTCCTTTCACAATATCAACTTTCTGCTGCTGTTACTCTGGAGACTTGAGGCTGGTTGTCAGATTCAGCAGCAACGTGTATTTTGGAAATATCCCTGGGGGCCCCATTTCACAACTCAAACCCAAAGAAGGAAGGCCCACGGGAGTGAGCCTCTGCACTACTTTCTCTTGCTCTTTAGGAGGCTGAATGTTTCCCAGATTAAAGAAGCCATCGTCACTGCCATGGCACTCAGAGCCCGCTTCCCAGACACCCTGGCAGGCTTCGACCTGGTAACCATATTTCTTCCATAGCTTCGCATTAACCCCTAGCGGTGCAATAGAACTACATGTATAATATGGCATATAATAATATAATATGGTCAGATCCTCTACAGCTGTGCTGAAATCAGTGTAAATTAATTGCAAATCCTCCAGCTAAGGATTTTGTTACGGGTAATTGACAAAATCCTCTGAAAGCAGCAGCTCCCAGCCCCACAGCACGGTAATTTCAGTACAATTGGCACCTCAGCAATATATAGTTACATGTCCCACCGTCTTCCACAGCATGTTCAAAAATACCTTTCCCCTTTCCCCTAGGTTGGTGATGAGGATGAAGGTCATTCTTTATGGGACTTGAAGGATGCCCTGACCATCCCGTATTCCCTGGGGGTCAACTTGCCGTACTTTTTCCACGCTGGGGAGACTGGTAAGCACGGGGACTCAAGGCCTGTTGTCGCTCGCACAGGCGAGAGGTGAAGTCCTGCAAAGCGCAGCAAAGTAAGCCTGGCTGTGCGAAGATAACAGGCGGGGTGTGTGGAGGGGTGTCTGTGTAGTCGGTTTTCCCTGTGCTTCTCCCGATCTCAGCTTGGTGCTGTAGCATTCCTACATGGCACCTCTGCTACCTGCTACCTGCTCTTGACTGTAGGTGTCACGTAGCTCAGCGTCTTTGCTCTGTGTGTAACGTGGAGTCATGCTGCAAAGAGTTATTGCTAGCGCAGTTCAGCCAGTTCCTCCTCAAAGCAGCACTCCCACCCACAGCAGCAGCAGAATTCCTCAGCCATTATTTTACATTTTAAAATGAAGGAATGTCTGAGCCAGCCTCAAGTCTTAACTGAACACACTCATCAATGTAACTGACCGTTGCCCTTCATTCCTGGGGCAATTTATTATTATTTGCAACATATAATTCAGTCCGTATGGGTGGTATTTATCCTAAACATGCATGACAGTTGTGTCTAACTAGTGCATCAAGCTTATTACACGTTGACATCCACAGAGATGTCTACAGGTGAACTAGTTATCCCAGGCTCCCTTTATAGCCATGGAGAGTAACAGGTATTTCTAAAGCATGACACACGCCATCCTAACGCACAGGCCGTTCTCCAGAAGTGATTACTTCTCTCCCTTGACTACGAATGGAGACGAGCATGATAAGTTTAGCTGTTAGAGCAATACTATGGATATCTAAAGCCAGGTCAGATGAGTGGGTGTCTCTATGCTGGGCAACATCCTAGGCAGATTTGGATCCTTTTTGCACCGAAAATGCGAAGTGGGAATTCAGAGCATGAGCAACTGAGACCCTTGTTAACAGGACTGTCTGCCAGTTTGAGAAGATCTATTTCCTTTCAGCACTGCAGTGATTCTTACTTCTCTCTGCTCAGACTGGCAGGGCACCTCTGTAGACAATAATGTGCTGGATGCATTGCTACTGAATACCAGTAGGATTGGCCACGGACTTGCCCTCATTAAACACCCAGTAGCCAAAAATTTGTCTCTGAAGAAGGATATTCCTGTGGAAGTCTGTCCAATCTCCAATCAGGTATGTTGGTAAAAGCTTAGGTCTTGGGGCTGGGACACAGGAATAGGATTTACCACAGCAGCTAGGAGCAGCAGGGAACCGGGGCGAGCTAGATGTTTTGTTGCACGCAGTCTGGCTTGGTTTCCTTTACACCATATTACCCTGCAGTCTGCCAGACAGACACGTGGTGCGTATGTACAAGGCTTGTAGTGCCAGTCGGCTCAAAATCATTTAAATTCCTATCCAGAGGAACCTGGGAAGGCAGTCCTCCCTAGTGGAGATGAGGCCCAGAGCCAGGGAGGTGCCTAAAGAGATATAACAGAAAATACTTCAAAGCCAAGAGGGCCAGAGGCTGAGAAGCTGGAACTGCAGCTGGAAGCCCTTTCGGTTTTGTAGAATTCATAACCAGGGGAAAGTCTTTTGCAACACATTAGTGTGGTGCACATTGTCCCCTGGGGTGCAGCAGAAAGGATGCTCTAGGGTAGAGATGTACCGGTGTGAGCCTTGAAGGAGAGAACCCTGATACCAGCTCCAGATGGCCTGGGCTAAGTGTCATGGCAAACATGCAACCAAAAGACTGTTCCTGAAATGCTCCAGTCAAATTGTTATAAATAAGCCAAAGTTATTCAACCCACTGGCCTCAATTTGGGCGATCAATTTAAGAAACCAATCTCCTCATACAGCCAGTGGAGACAGGTTGGCTGCTCCTGCACCAGTTCAGAGCAGAACACCTAACACACTCTGAGCAGCCCTCTGGAGACTCTTCCTCACCAGTGACTGCTTGCTGACACAGGCAGCTATAGCAGGTACGCGGTGCCCCCGGTGCCATAATGCAAACACAGCTACAGCAATCATCTTGTGTGGTGTTGTCTTCCACCCTTCCCCGACGAGGTCCTGCTGTTCGTAGCTGACTTGCTGAGCCACCCTGCAGCCAGCCTCATGGCTGAAGGCCACCCCATTGTCATCAGCCCTGATGATCCCCCCATCTTTGGGGCAAAGGGCGTCTCCTATGACTTCTACGAGGTGTTCATGGCCATCGGAGGGATGAATGCTGACCTGAGGATGTTAAAACAACTTGCACTCAACTCCATAACGTAAGTTCCTCACTTCTCTCATCTAGCCATAGTAATGCAAAGGGGGCTACCAGCCTGCTCTCTGGAAACCCACCTTATTTGGGTTTTGGCCCCAGAGTCTCCTCTGCCACACGAAGTGGGCTTCTGCTAGTCCAAAGATGCCTTTGTGTGTCTCCTTTAAGAGCACAACACAGGGACCCCAGAGGCTCCTCTGCCCGAGCCCTTGACTGTCTTTCTGTAAACTCAGTTTATTCCACCTTTTCCATCCTTTATGAAGTTCCCTCCAGCACCCATTCCTGGGTATGGGAGAAATGCTAGGATTTTGTATCGCTTGTCTGTTTCTGCCCAGATCTGACTTGCTGTGGTTTTTACCATGGCCCACCGAGGAAACACAGGGAAACAATCTACGAGCATGTAGTCTGAGCGTGTTTACCTGCTTTGTCTGTTTACCTGGATAACTCTGAATGTCCCAAAATGTTTTGGATATGGTGCCCAGGGTCTTTCTGCATATTGCTAGAGTCTTGTCTGTTTGCCAAATCCCATGCCAATCCTCAAGCCAATCATAAGTCCCTGCAAGGCCAGGGAAACAATGAATACTCTTATTTCCCACCAATTTGGACCAAGCCCAGAGGCCATCTGAAAGCAATAGCAGCGCTGTCTCTTCTGTCACTTGGTGCCACCCAGCAAGTCTCCAGCTTAAGCAGACTGAGCTGTTTGTCCTCATGGTGCAGGACTCAGTAGTTGTTGATAGGGCCGTGATGCTTCTCGTCGCAGTGTGAGCCCAGCCGGCAGGAGCTCAAGGCTCTTAAGACTCTGTTACTTCTGTGCAGTGAAGGCATGTCCTGCAAGAGTTAAATCTGTTGCTACTTCTTGCCTTTTCATTTTGGTCACTGATCTTGAAATAGCCACCCCCTTGTCTCCTGTCTGATACTGACTTTTCTCCTCCTCACAGATACAGTGCCATGCAACTGGAGGAGAAAACCAAGGCCAAAGAGGTCTGGCAGAAAAAATGGGACCAATTTGTGGCTGACCTCTCCGACAGCTTTTTGAGGGAGCTTTAGAGGGGAGGAGACTCATCTCAGAAGGCATTTGACAAGCCAGAGCAAGCCAGGCTTATTGCTAAGAGGGAGACTGCTTCTTCCATGGGACCTGAGCAGATGGATGAACCTCAAAGTCTCACCTGGCAATGGGTGATTCTGATAAACTAGGCTTAATGCTAAGAATGAGCTGCGCTATCCTGTGAAAGTCACGGACTGGAGGTAAAATGGAGCAGTGAGCCTTCATAGAAGCAACAAAAGAACATCCTGCTCAAAACAGTCAAAACAATTAAAAATATCCAACAACCAAATCCTGACATTCTTATTCAGGAAAAACATGCTTTCTCATTAGAGCTAGTGGGAGATTGCCAAGAAGAGGATCTCTGAATTTCGCCTTATCATTACAAAATGCAGACCTTGTCCAGAAACAGCTAAAACAAACATCCAACCATTTGGGCCACTGACCTTCTGGAGAGCAAGAACTGAAAATTACTCTTGTTATGTTTAACCCTGGGCCTGCTGCCAAAATAACACCACTACGTTGAAGAACCAGTCATAGGCCTGATGTCTGCTATTTCAGGATTTACCATGGCTGGAAACGAGCTAATGGAACTTGCTCCCAGAACATTTAAGCCTGGTGGCACAGTGATCATAAAGCCAGAAAGAGGTGTCTCACTTGCCGACATTTTTTTTCCTGCAAAATCTTTTCCTGTCCTCTGGTCACAAGGAAGCTAAAACACTTTTCATCTGAGAAAAAAACACCCTGATCCAGCTTAACTAAACCTGTCCCCCTGCACTGGGCCATGTTAACACAAGCCTCTGTATTTATAGGAAGCACCTTTTGATTTCAGGGGGTTCCACTACCAGCCTTTGTTGCCTAACTCAAAGTGCAAACACGGCCTTATTCAGCCTGTCAGACAGATTGCCACCTTGGTGGAGAGCTACTCTCACACTCTGGATATCTAATATGTCCACTTGGATCTTTGTATTTTCCAGCTCTTTGGCCAAAAGGTATTGCAGCAACTACACAATAAATAGTGCCTGGACAAGCAGATTCCCTTGCTTAACAACATCAAAAACATCAGGAAAAGAACTAGTTGAAGGGTGATTAGAAAAAGAAATCTTAATCAGCATGCTAAATAAATTCAGCAAAATTCTTCCGCACACGTATCCCAAGCACGCAGCCAGGATCAACCAGCACCTCTCCCTGACTTCAGTACAATTATGCTGCTTTGTATCAGCCAAGGGAGAATTTACAAAAGTTCCTGCTGAAAGACATCTCCCTCCTCTGAGCTGCAGACTTGTGAGGGCTGTCGTTTCCTGATTTAACCAGCTTGGGCAAATTGGCTCTCTCTGTCTTTTCTGTTAATTGTCCAAGCTTCCAGGCCATAGCATTTATTTCCACTGAACTTGGTTAAAATACCTTAGCAGGAGGCAAATATACTTACTACAGAAGTGGATCAAGCGGCGCAGCCTATGCATCCTGTGTTAAATTGCTCACATTTCACAGGCTGCAAGTTCATCTCCAGTTATCTCAGGGGGAAAAAAAAAAACCAAAACCAACCCACACTGCAAACCCCACAACAAAAAACAAATAAAACCACAACAAACTGAAGGTGTCTACATTGCAAAAACCAGCAATGCAAACCACAGAAAGTAAAAGGCAAAAACCCAGTCGCGCACCTCGCTAACCACAGGGGCTGAGTGACCTGCACCCCTAGTCCTCTGCAGCCACAGCTGCCTCCTCCCCAGCTCTCTGCCCACACACCCCACACCTTCCTCTGAAGCACCAGCAGCTGCTCTTTGCAGGCTGGCCTTTCCAGATTTGGTCCTGGGATGAGCTTTATATAGGAGGAGGAGCCAGAGTAGAGCCAACTTTCCTCCTCCTCCATCGGTGTTGCACACAGAGATCAGTCTAAAGTCTCTGACGTAGGTTTTGGTCATGGTCAGATTCTACATGCTGACTCAGGAAACGCCTTATTTGTAATGCTGCAATGGAAAACTGCTGTAAACGGTTGCACTGGCTGCTAACCAGTGACCCAAAGCCATGGCCCCCTGAGCCCCCTGATCTTTCTGCTTTGCTGTATGCAGATAGAGGAAGATCTTTTATTTGCCATGAGTTGACTCTCCGTTAATTGAGCCTCTACACTGCCAAGATGAAGCTAATTATTACAGAGCCAGTGTGGGAGGAGCTGAATTCCTCAACATAGGTTGACCCATGTCCCTTGCTCTTCCGCTGCAGTAGCAAGTATTCAGCTCTTCCTGCACATGGTCTCTTGAGGGCTTGAATGACCGATAGCCTTCTGGTTACCAGTAGTCATACCCTCCTCAGTACCTGCATTAGCAGCAGGGGTAGCCTTCTGTTTGCCAAACACTTGCCAAACACAGTTCACCTGCTGTGTCCAGATTGTTCTTGCCTTCCTAGGAAATGCCTGTTCTGCACTTGGCCATTTATTCTACTTTGCATCAGCAACTGTGATGTGATGCGGTCCAAAGTCTGGAGCCACCACCAGGAATACTGGACAGAAATCACTGGGGGTTTAAAATTACACAGGTCTGAGGTGATCTTCAGATGAAGCCCTCAGAAAGGCAAAACGGTATCCATCTTAGGATTGGTGAGATGGCAGAAACTTTCCCATCCTGATCACATGTTTAAATGTGAACTCAAACTGCAGGGAGGCACCTGACTCCAGTGGCAGAGCCTTCCCTGCATCCCTCCTTGAACAGGGCATTACCGTGTTCTTCCCAAGATTCCTCTGGCAATAGATGGGCTTTAACCATTTTTTAGGGCCTTAGTGAGTCCGACGGGAGGAGGCCTGGCCTGCTTTGCTGCTGGGGATCAGTGCTTCCCTGGAGTGTGCCTTATTTTGGAGAAAGGTGCAAACTGACAAACCCAGACTACATCCCCACCTCTCTAACTCTAGGTATGCAAAAAAGGAGGTATTTAGGCTGGATTGCAGCAGTTAAGAAAGATCAGTCCATTCAGAGGTCCCCAAAGCTCAGGGTAAATTTGGCTATGGGGCTTCACTGAGACTCAGCTCTTAGCATTCGCCTTTTGCTGCCGGTCCATTCCGCTACCCTCAGTACCTCAGCTCCCTGCTCACATCTGTTGTGCAAATGCACAGCATATAATTCTTTCTTGCCCGTCTCTTTCAGAATGTAGTATATATCTAAATCTTCAAACCTGATTCCATTGTGGAGTTTTTCCTCCCCTTTTTTTTCTGCTAAGAAGAACCCCGGATACCCGTATTTGATGTGAGGTTTTAACCTGGAACGTGCAGTGGAAGGGGGATGTTTCACGTCACTCAGCCTGCAGTACAATTTTCAGGGAGCCTGAAATGTCTTCACAGCATGGTGCAAAGGACAGTTTGATCCAGGGGACTAACTGCTGCGGAGTGAAGCCCGAGCCACCTGGCAGAGACATGACACAGGGCCCCCAGCCCCCCTCTTCCCCAAACAACACGGTAGCTGCATCCAGCTCTGGGGCACATTTTCATACAGAGACCACCCAATGGACATGATTTGCTTGTGGTACCTCTCCTACCAGCCAGAGAATATGAAGGAGGTATTTGGACAAGCAAGGCTTGAGGCAGCCCCAAGGGTGGTGGGAGGCTGAGCAGGGCAGACCTACAGGGGAAAGAAAGTGCCCCCCTTCGGTCTCCATCTGGACTCAGAAGCAAAGAAAGAGAGCAAAAAATTCCATAGAAGTTTCTGTGCTGCTTACTTCAAGCAGCCACAGGAATACATCAAGCCTTATGCCTGTTATGTCCCTCATAGGTCTCTCCCTTTGGCCTCTTCAGGTTCAATTTGTTTAAATGGGAGGTGGATGGCACTTTGTTCACAGCACACCGTGTCACAGGTCTCTCGGTGTTTTGCTGCGCAGCAGCTCAGACCGCCTTCGGGGCACTTCAGCAAATGAAATGTTTGCCTCCTGGCCACTCACTGGCAGGAAATGGCTGATCCAGCACTAGTGGTTGCTGTCAAAAATCATGCCAATAAAAGCAGAGGAGTAAAGTAGCTGGCTGAAAATAGAGATAGGCCCTAGCAAGAAGCTGGATCTCTACGTCATGTGAGCCTCCATCACTGCAATGGGACTATGCAGACGTCAGATGCTAAGCAAAGCCCTCTGGCCATAAAACACAATGCTAAGGAGGTGTTTTCCACCACCTCCCAACGCTCAGCCCACTTCAGGTTTTTCTCCTGTAAGTCTCTGAATTTGTCTTTTCACAGGCACCAGAAGGACATTTCTTTGGCCAGCAACTTGCAGCTCTAATTTGCTCAGTACTTAATTCCTTCATCTCCAGGCTTGCAGCAGTTGCAGTCATGGCAGGTCTATCAAATGTTTTCTGTCTGCTGAGGAACAGGCAGGTGAAGGGTCTGGCTCTCAATTCTTCTGGCTTGTCATTTTTATCAGGTTGTGTCCTCCCCCGTGGTCATTACAGGATAAGAAAGGCATTTTACTCTATTTTCTCAACCTTTAGCTTGTCCATCATTCCTTGAGCAGGCTGCAGCAGAGAAAGAGAAGAGATAAACCAAGGGGAGGGGGAGGGCTAGTTCAGGCCATTAGACCCTCTGTGGTAAGAAAAGAGACAGAAGGTATGGCTGCTTTCGAGGGGGATGTTAGGAGGTCAGGCAGCAGGGGTGATGACAGGGCTGCAAGTCCAGGGAAAACAGAGCTGCAAAGTTTACTTAGGAACCCACGGGAGAAGGCTGTGAGCAGCTGCCTGTTTTGCTAGTCTTTAAAGGCAGCTATGAAAGGGGATGGGGGAAACATCTAAGTATGGTGCAGGCAGGGGAAGAAGAGAGAGTCTCCTGTGGGCTGGTGTGAGAAGGGCAGACAGACTGCCTCCGGGGACGTTTGGGAATACGGCTGTCGCCAGATGTGCCTGCTGCAGAAATCATAAGGCCCATAGACATATAACATGCAAAACAAGAAGCTCCTAGTAGAGTCACGGAGAAAGTCTCAACTCTTGAAGGGAAAATTACGCAGCTGGGCATTTAGCACAGGGACGGCAGGCTAAAGCCCGCCTGCTGGTGCTGGGAGGATGGGGTTCGGCAGGCAAAGCGGGCAGCGCAGGGCGCGGTGCTTGGCAGCCACGCCGCTGCCGGCCTCTGCTGCACGTGCCAGGCGCAGCCCGTGCCCGGCCGCCAGCAAACTCCCTCTGTCTCCATTTAAAGACAAGCACTTCGGCCTGCTGGGACAGCTTTCACAGGATCATAGAATGGTTTGGGTTGGAAGGGACCTTAAAGATCATCTGGTTCCAACCCCCCCTGCCATGGGCAGGGACGTCTTCCACTAGATCAGGTTGCTCAGAGCTCCATCCAACCTGGCCTTGAACCCTGCCAGGGAGGGGGCAGCCACAGCTTCTCTGGGCAGCCTGGGCCAGTGTTTCACTACTCTCATGGTGAAGAATTTCTTCCTAATATCCAGTCTAAATCTGCCCTCTTTTAGTTTAGAGCCGTTCCCCCTTGTCCTATCGCTACACCCCCTTGTGAAAAGCCCCTCTCCATCCTTCCTGTAGCCCCTTCAGGCACTGGAAGCTGCTCTAAGGTCACTCCGGAGCCTTCTCTTCTCCAGGCTGAACAGCCCCAGCTCCCTCAGCCTGTCCTCACAGGAGAGGTGCTCCAGCCCTCCGTCCCTCCCTCCCTTCCTCTCTTCCTTCCTCTCTTCCTCATGTTTTCCTTGTAAAACCAAACGCGCCAGCCCTGCCAGCCCCGCTCCCTGGCGCTCCCTCACAGCAGAGCGCGCCCCGCACAGCCGCCCCCCTCCGGCGCTCGCGGCTGAGGGCCACAGCGCGCGCAGCGCCCCGCGCGCCGCCAGGCCCCGCCCCTGGAGCACGGTGAGAGCCCGCCGGGAGCCTCACGGCGGGAAGGGGGGGCGCCCCGCCCCGCCCCGCCCCGCCCGCGCGCCGTGGAGCAGAGGGGACCCCTGCCGGCCTCCGCGCGCAGCCCCGCGCACCACATGAGGCGAAAGGTCCCGCTCCGGGTGCGGGGCGGGGCCGCCTCCGCCGCGGGGCCCCTCAGCGTCGGCCAGGAAAGCGTCACCGCCCCGGCTGCAGCGGGGGGGGGGGGGGGGGGGGCAAACAAAATATCGGCGGAGCAGGAGGAGCTGCGAACGCTCCTGAGAAATAAAACCGATGGTGGCCAGTCGGGTAAATGATGTAAAATCCACGGCAGGGGGTTCCGCTGCGGCACTCCCCTCGAGGAGGAGCCACCAGCCGTACGAACGCGCAGCGCCGAGCTGCCAGCGCCGGAACAGCTCCGCAGTGAGGGCGCCGGAGGGGTCGGACGCTGCTCAGGGTCGGTGTTCGTGGCGACGGAAGCGTAAACCCAAACAACTGCGCTCTTGGCGTAATGGGTGCCTGAAGTCGCGTGTGCTAAGCCTGCTGCATCGCAGCAGCCAGGAGATGGTCAGCCAAGCCAGAAAGCAAACAGACCTTGTTCCGTCTCCGTGGACGTGAGGTGAACCCTCGGGTCCGGAAGGGCCTCGGCTGAGTTCAGCGTCGAGATCTCTGCCCCGCGCTGCAGGAAAGAGGGAGCCCCTGGGACACGACCTGCCAGAGAGCAACAAAAATGACCGGAGTTTTAGAAAACTTTACGATACGTACAAAAAAGACCACAAAACTTGGGTTTGCACAGAAAAGACCGAAGAAGGGCAGGGCAGGGGTAAGAAGCTGCAGCGCAGAGCCCTCGCGTGCAGACTGCGGGCAGGGCCGGCCGCCAGCGCCTCAGAGCGAAGCCGGGCGACGTCCTGGGAGCCAGACGCCCTCGCCACCGGGCGGACCGGGCCGCACGGCACCGGGGCGGCTTCACTCACGAAACCGAGAGCCTCCCGCTCCTTGGGTTTGTAAACGGGTCCGGTGCGATCGCTTCGGAGGGGCCGAAGCCCCTCGCTCCGCTCATCCCTCCTCGTTCGCGGCACCTGCTCCCGCGGCCGCTCCCCGTCCCCAGTCGCTCTCCCCAAACCCGCAGCCCTTTGCTCCGAACCAGGCGGGACGCTGCCGGCACAACCCTGCCCCAGCACCGCGACGGCGGCGGCGGCTTGGGCACAGCCGGCCTCCCAGCCCCGCTCCGCTCCCGAGAGCCGCGGCTCCGGCCCGCCCCGGGGGGAAGGCAGGCCGCCCTCCGCCCGCCCCGGGCCCGCCCCGCCCCGCCGTGCCGTGCCGTGCCTCGCTGGGAGCTGCAGTCCAGGAACTACGAGCCCCGGCGTGCCCCGCCGCCGGCCCCGGGGCCGGGCGGGAGCGGCGCGGCATGGCGCTGCGCGGCTGCCTGCGGGCCGGGCCGGGGCTGCTGCGCGCCGCGGGGCCGCGGGGGCCGCCCGCCCGCGGGGGCTGCGCCGGGGGCCGGGTGAGCGCCGGGGGCGAGGGGCCGGGGAGGGGGAAGGGCTCCTGCGGCGCCTGACCGTCCCCTCCGCTCACCTTGCAGCCGCCGGCCTTCGGGTTCCTCTTCGACGTGGACGGGGTGCTGGTGCGGGGCAGCCAGGCCGTGCCCGCCGCCCGCCGGGCCTTCCGGAGGCTGGCGGACGGCGGCGGGCAGCTCCGGGTGCCGGTCGTCTTCCTGACCAACGCCGGCAACTGCCTGAGGTCGGCCAAGGCTCGAGAGCTCTCCCAGGCGCTGGGGCTGCAGGTAACGGCGGGGGGGGACAGAGCCCAGGCTGCTGGGAAGCGGCTTCTTCGCGGCCTCCCGGTTCGGGTGCCCCGGCTTTAGGAGGGAGCACCGGGAGGAGGAAGAGGAGGAGGAGGAGGGAGCTCATCCGGCGCGACCTCTCCGGGAGGGGTGGAGGGCTGGGGGTGGCAGCAGCACCTCGTCCCGAGGGGGTGGAGGGAGGCGGGTGGCCACGGGGGGCGGGGGGGAGGTGTCTTCCCTGCGGATCCCCCGCCAGCCTCGCCCCGCCTCACCTCCCCTCCCTCCCGCAGGTGTCTCCAGAGCAGGTGATCCTGTCCCACAGCCCCCTGCGGCTCTTCAGCCAGTTCCACCAGAAGTGCATGCTGGTGGCTGGCCAGGGGCCCGTGGAGGAGAACGCCCAGAAGTATCCTTTGCTGTGCTGGCTTCCTGAGGTTCCGCACATGCCGCTGCGGTGCGGCTTCCCAGCTAAACGCTGCTGCTTCTGCCCTGCCCTTACCGCTGGCGCTCGCTCGGTCAGCTCGTGGAAGAGCAAGGAGACAGAAAGGTCACTGGTCTTGTCTTACAGGGAGGCACCCTCATGGAGGGGGCTCAAATGCAGCCACTGACTGTTGATCTCCATCTTGGTCACCTCCTGGCTGTCCTTGTTCTGTGTTTGGCTTTTCACACTGATTACCTCTCCTATGGTTGCTGTTCCTGTTGGCAGAATGTCACATGAGGACTCCGTCAGCGCTGGGCCTCTCTCACTTTCAAGATAAAATTGTGCTCCTCTCATTCTTTCATGGCAAAGTGCATTAGAGATCACTCCCAACTCTCCCACAGCTAAGGTTTTCCTCAGCAATCTGACAGCAATTGAAGAAACTCAAACATCATTAGAGTCAGAGTGGCCCAGTGCACGGACGTGGTCTAAACGACAATCCCACATGCATATTTCCTGGCTGAGGCGAGAGCACAGCAGGTCTGAGGTATCCCATGTCTGCAAGGGGATGAGAACTGCCTGCAAGGTTTGCAACATCTCAGCCTGTACACACAGAGTCACACCTTGTACTTAACGCTTAACTTCATTTGGTACAAAACCTTGGCCCGGCTCTATGTTTCCCAAGGCCAGCAGGGTGAGCTAAGGGCAAGGTGTTCTGCAAGCAAACACAACTCATCCTTCACTTGGCATAGTTCTGTCAGCACAGACTATTTTCTTTTCACCAGCTGAGCTGACCAGAGCTTCACTGATTCTGCTTCTAGCCAAGAAGTCTGACCAGCCCCCTTGCGCTGCACTGATATGAGAATCTTGGCCTGAAAGGTCTCCCAAAGCACATCCATTCTGTTATGGAGTGACCTCTGCCTAATTCCAGGGATTGCTGATCACAAAGTAAATCAGCCCAGTCTGGGGTTTTTTTGTAACCTTTAGGGCCACCTTTAGGTTGGAGCAGTGTGCAGTTTGACTGAAAGACATGAGGTTATGCATTACCAGGTTAAATAACTGCTCTGCTGCTATAACTTGTATTCCTTAATCCTGTACATGCTTTTGGAAGTAACTTAAAAAAATAGTCACTTAAAAAAAAAGTCTCCACAACTTTCCTTGATGGTCTGAAACAGCCTGGGGTTCAAGCACGTGGTCACCACAGAGGCACTGAGGAAGGCGTATCCCCTGTTAGACATGGTGGATCAGAGCCGGAGGCCAAAGGAGTTGGTAATTTCTTGATGCACCAGTAGAAAAGGTGGTCCAGTGTGGTGGTGCTTGCAGTGTGTAGCATGGGGTGGAGAAGCTGCAGAGGTGCAGAGCGGCTGGCTGCTAGTGACTTTCTTCAGCGAGAGCCTGGGACTGGTACTGAGCAGCCAGCACCTCTCTGCTCTTTCCAGCGTTGGTTCCTGCAGGAATGGCAGTGACTTCCCCCTCTTCTTTCTCATGCCATGCCTGTCTTTCATTGCTGTTCCTTGCAGTGAGTGCTAAGATGGTTTGGCTGACATCTCCAGCTCTGAGACAGGAATGCAAGATCTCTGAAATCCAGTCTGGGATGGGGGGAGAATCTTTCTTCGGAATTCTGGGTGGCCTTCTCCTGCCTCTTTATGGAAGTGCCTTGACAGTTTGAAGGGAAGCATTTTTAGCTTTGTTTTGGAGATGGCATTAGGTTTTGCATTACTAACCCAGCCTTCATCTTCTTCTGGCAGCCTCCTCCAACCACTGGCTTCCCCACTATAGAAGGTAAGCAATAGCCTTTGTTTACGTCTGAACAGCAAGCAGAAATAGCAGCAAGGCAAGCCAGCTGGAGTGGGAGCTAATGATGTGCTGCAGGTTCTTCGGTATCCACAGGCAGCTTATTCAGAGAGTACAGTCCCTGCCCTCATTCAGCATGAAGCACAAGCTGGATGAAAGCAAAGCCAATGTTTCTCTGTGCTCCAGTATCTGGGACCAGTGGTGCACGTGGTGGAGCCCTGGCACCAGCTGTGTTCTGACGGTAGCTGTATTAGCCAGGGCATCCCAGCAGAGGAGTGTTTTGGCTAGTGGGTGGCTTTTGATAGCAGGTCCTGTACTTGGATGCTGTGAGTTTCCAAGCATCTCTTGAAATCTTCCAGGGGTGATTCTGTTTGGTGAGCCAGTGAGGTGGGAGACAAGCCTGCAACTTATTATTGATGTACTCTTGAGCAACGGGAACCCTGGGGCAGAGCTGCGAGAGATACCGTACCCCCATCTGCCTGTCCTTGCCTGCAACATGGATCTCCTCTGGATGGCTGAAGCCAAGATGCCCAGGTGAAAAGCATGTGTGACATTTGTTTTAGCCTATTTCATACATCTCTCCTGCAGATGATCTTTTCTTACTACATATGTTAGTGTTAGAGTTTGACTGTATGGCATGATTAGCAGCAGAGACATGAAAACTGCATGAGAAACAAAGACTAAAACTTTCAAGAAGCAAAGGCCAAACGACTGCCTGTGGAGGTTTGTGTGGGTAAATACCATGTCCAAACTAGGTGATACCCTGGCTAGAGCAGATGGTCCTCCTCACTGAGGAATGTTTGGTGCTGAAGTGGTGTGACTGGGGATACTGACGACCTCCTCTCTGGAGCAGGTTTGGCCATGGCACTTTCCTTCTCTGCTTGGAGAACATCTACAAGAAAGTAACGGGCCGGGAGCTGAAGTATGAGGCATTGATTGGCAAACCCAGCACCGTCACCTACCGCTACGCTGAGTACTTGATAAAACAGCAGGCAGAGAAACAGGGCTGGAAGTCTCCCATCCGACGCCTCTATGCAGTTGGGTAAGAGAGTGTTTTTCCTGCTGGATTCCTTAGAGAGTTGCATGCTGACTTCTCTTCAGTGTTTTTTATTAATGGATATTTCTAAAATGAGTACTAGAATGCCCATGGCATATTTGGAGCCTCACATCCTGGAACAGAGACTCGCTAGCTTTTTGCACCCCATGCTTTTAATGATTTGAAGGGCCCCATCAGCCTAGCAAAGATGTTACTGTAGGATGCAGAGTTCATGTAGCATGACTGGATTAAAGAAACTCAGATGTAGTACCATTAGCCCAGTTAGGCCAAACACTTGGGACTGTAGAGAATATGTTACAGTAACGGCTAAAACTGCTATGGGTGCTTTGGACGTGTCTTTTCCCCTTTGAAAGATGCTTTTCAAGCATGTGGCCTGAACAGGACAGACCAGTAGGTAGACTCACTGGCCCAGTCTGGATGGTTCTCTTCATGTTAGCAAATACCTTGCGCCCCTTCCTCCCTCAGTGTTGCCTTGATTCCAGTCTGCCAGAGCCAGACATTTATGCATAGGCTAGTTTCTGATTTCTGTTTCACACTGTGACCTTATCCAGGGATAACCCTATGTCCGATATCTATGGGGCAAACCTCTACAACAACTACCTCAAGTCAGCTCACCGGAACCAGGTCCAGACTGGGGTGAAGAGGAGCCTGCAGGCAGCCAGTCCCCAAACTGAGGATCCCCTCGAGCTGAGTAAGGACTGCCACAATTCAGTGGAGAGCTGCGAGTCGATTCTGGTCTGCACTGGTGTCTACCGCCACAATGCAGATGTCCCCAGTAACGTGGAGGAGTGCACAACAGAGACGGTGTTCCATGGCCATCGGGACTTCTCCTTTGACCCCAGCCTGGTGGAGGCATCTTACATAGTGCAGGATGTGAATGATGCTGTGCAGCTTGCTTTCAAGAAGGAAAACTGGAGCTAGGGTTAAGATGGATGTGCCTAAAAATCTACCATCAGGGACTTTATGTACTGGAAAGAGAAGAGGGGAAGAATGGGGAGAGACCTGGGGTGATCTTCTAATCTGACCAACATGAAAGAAGACTCTTCATCTCACCACTAAAAGCCCCTTGCTTTTATTGATACTCATCTGCAATCCTGACAGCTGCCAGCAGGCTTTCGACTGTGAACATACCTTGCTGCCATCAGTAACTGAGCCATAAGGGAAACAGGGTATAAGGAGAAGGCTTGCCCCAGCAATCCCAGTTTTGTTCGGTCATCGGAGTTCTTTCTTTTCCACCATTTGTGTGTGAAGATCAGGCAAGCCCACGCTCCTCCTCGCTATGTGTTTGAGGATGAAGCTCTTCCCTGTGCAAGGAGCCACCCACCAGCCAACGTACCATTCGTACAATGTACTGTTCATCCCGTCTGTGACATGAGCACACCAGAAGCTGTGTTGTGGTGGCACTGTGCCAAGGGAAGGCTTTAAGTCTTAACTTTCTCCTTGTGAAGAATAAGTGCCTATGGACTTTAACAAATTCTGTTTGTTTGGGGATTTGCCACTGCATCACTGTCAGTCTGAAACAAAGCCCCATTTTGTAGTCCTCCAGCGGCTATGGAGAGGCAGGGCCCCTCTTTGGAAGCTGCAGTAGCCAGAGCAACTTGCTGCAGGACTGAGAGGAAAGTTCTATTATTCCCTCTTCCCTGTTTGGCATTCTGTGAACACTTCTGCTTTTTCGCATCCTGCTAGGGAGCCAGCAGCCTGCTCTCAATAGCAGAGGAAACCGCCACAGAATCTGAATTTCCAGAGGCGTCTTTGACCAGAACTCAGTGCTGCAGCAAGAGACTGCTTCAGCACCCGCCCTCACCCCAGCCACTGCAAGGGACATCCCCATGCTCCAGCTGGCACAGCTTCCAAAGAGGGGCCTCCCTTTGGAACAAGGGCCAACCAGAAAGAGTCACACACCACCTTTGCTCCTTCCTTGCACACAGGGATTGAAAGAGGAGAGCGTCAAGCTGGGATGGTACCTGCGCCCCAGATCCACCTCTTTGTCTGTAAGAGTACAAATGTACCTGTCCTCTATTTCCTGTGTTCCTCTCTTCCCTTGTGTGGTTTGCAGCTCAGGGTTACCCCTTACGGTCTGATCACTGTTCCCGCCTTTTCCTTTAGCATGCAGGTAGAGTCCCCCTAACATGAGTTAGCAGTGGGACTTGCCTGCCCAGGAACACTAACAACATGCACTTCCCATTGGGTCTGTTTTCCTAGCTCAGGCTATCCAGAGAAGGGTCAAGCCCTGTGTCTCGTCAGGCAGTCCAAAGAAATTAAGTAAGCATTGCTTGAGAAACTCCATGTGAAAGACTGGCTCAGCAAGGAGTGTCCTAATTCCAGAGGAGCATTGTGATTTTAGAAGCATAAGTCAGTCTGTGTGATGGAAAGCCTTTGGAGCCACCACAACTGAGCCGAGGTATACTCAGCTCACACCACACTGAGAGATCAGAAGTGGGCCTGCTCTGCCTCCTCTTTCTTCCTTCCTGCTTTACGAGGCAGCGCCGTGCACAGGGTACAAACAAGATGTTCTGCACAGAAGTTTGGGTTGTTCTTGATTAAAATCTCAGCATCTGCATGCACTGACATTCTGCTTCAGCAGCTGTCCATCCTCTCCATGCTGATGTATCTTCCCATGAAGGTCACACTGCAGAGCAGGCTCTTATGTTATGTGAGGCTGAAGGGGACTGGGTGCTTTGTTGGTGACCTAAGCAAAGAGGTCGTTCTCTGTGACTTGTTTCTCTATCCTTTGTTTTATGAACAGAGGCAGAAAAATATCTCTTTGGGTGAATTTCCCTCCCTGAAATCTGTAACAGGAAGCAGCCTCTTCTTCTCTTAGCACTAGCTGTGGTTCTTCTCCTTTGGCTTATTGCTTGGCTGCTTCTAAAAGCAGCTGTAATGTGAGGAACACAATCTTACATTTGAATCCTTTGCCTTTCACTGGAGAGAAAAAGAAATTACCATTTCGTCTGCTTGCACAAGACAAGGGCCTGTCTCCAGTTCCTAGCAGGATAAGTACAGGGAAGGGCTTTGCATGTAACATAGGGAAGGTCTTTCAGCTTTCAGAGCATCTCCACAGTCGTCAGTTGTGTGGTGGACCCAGTGTTTAAGCCCTGACACTGGAAGCCCAAAAGCCGTTTATTCATAAACCAGCTCCAGTGTCCCTCAGCCTTACTCTTCAGAGGTGCCATCCAGTGCAGAAAGAGGAATGCTCGCTTTCCTCGCAATATTTGCTAACTTGGGTGATAATTTTCATAGGACTGATTTGGAGCGGTTTTCTAGGCCATGATTACATAGACCTCAGAGAGGCTGCTGGCAATAACTGCTAGCCACACATTCAGCTTGGTAGGCGCTTCCCTGCAGAAATACTAAGGTCTGTCTGTCGGAGTGTGCAGTAACCTTTGGCAGAACTCTTTCTTGTTGCTTGTGAAGGCTGTGGTGCCAGTTGCTCAAAGACAAGGTGCTGCCGAGCCAGCGTTCCCTGAGCGGGGTAGCGCTGCTGACCCAGCTGTCCCAACGGGAGCCGGGTGCGCTGGCTGCTGTGCTGATGGTGGCGGTAGCTCTGCAGGGGGAATGTGCAGAAGAATTTCTGAGAAACCACAAGCAGATTGTAATTTCGTGTCAGCATGCACGGCACATCTCAGCCAGAAACGAGGTAGGTAGCAAGAGGAAGGAGGTAGCACCTCCTTCAAGAAAGGAAGAGGTTTGTATTTGCATGAAGAGCAAGTCAGGCATCTGCGTCTTTGGAATAGCGGTGGAGGTGAGCTGACTGATGTGAATCTGCTTCAGATTCCAGCTCTACCTTTAGCTCCAGATTTGTTTTTTTACCATGTTGAAACAGTGCTCTGGGAGTCTTGAAAATGTGTAGGAGGAACTTCAGTGATAAGGAATTCCAGAAATGCTTCGCTTGCGAGTTGGAATTGGACAGAAGGGAGGAGAAGAAATCTAGAAGAATCTTGCACTCTTTCCCCACTTCTTACCAAGTAAGGTTGCATGAAAGGCTCTGCTTGTTGGCCTGTGCACTAATGAGGCAGATGGGCTGCCCTTGGTCTGAGCGACAGGGAGACCTTTCCCCTCTTCCCCTGCTCAGCTCGTTGAAACAGTACACTTCGTCCAGATCACTGCCCAGGAACTGCATGGGCACAGTGGATGGGTTAGGAAACCTAGGTTCTCCAGCTGCTATTGAATATGGATTTGATTGTGGAAAATTTCTGCAGAGGAAAGTGCTTGCCAGGTCTCCTCTGCATGAGTTTTGTGCCAGAGTCCTGTGCATACTTCTAGCTTATCTGCAGTTCATTTGAGGGCATATGTTCTTGCTAGAGTTCAGTGAAATTCTTCTTCCTTGGAATTGCAGCTTCCTGGAATTAGCTTCAAGCGTGGCTGGAACAAAACCTTTCCTTTGTCTCATGTGTTGCACAGAAGTGGTATTTCTGAAGCTGTATTTCTCTCATTTGGAGCAAGCATACTTCTGTGCAGATTATGGGACCAAGCAGGAGAGGGGACTTCGCTGACCTGATATAGCTTAATATTTATATGGTGCGCTGCCCTATACAACAAACACGATGAAGACGTGATCCTATCGGCTCCGTCTTCCACAGATGGATCGGTTTTATTCAAGCCTAAAGGGAATGTGCAGTGAGGTAAAACAGGGAGGAACCAGAGGAGAGACCGCCCTTGTTTTGGCTCTGAAGCAGAGAGCTTTTACATCTTACAATGACGTGGTGCCCGGAGAGGAAATTTCCTTTACTCCACAGGACACATGCAACTACTGGCCTGGTGTTCAGGGAGTCTTACAACACTACTGTCTCCTTTCTTCCAATCTTAATCCTGGTGTGTCTTTTTCCCCTCCAACAAACAAGTACTATTTCAGATTATGTCGTGTACATTGTAGCAGAGTGATTACATATCATACAGAGAAATCGCAAGCTGTGATTGTTTTAGATTTCGTATTAATTTTGACCCAGTTCCAGAGTTGCTCCTTTGATCTAGCACATATAAGAAATAATTTTCTTTGAAATAAATTTTGAAGTGTTGTGCGTACATTTGAGTATTGCCCTGATCGCTTTCATGTCTTTGGCCTAGAAGATTATCAGGACAAATTCTGTCTGTTGTTCTGTTCATCAAGTTATTCTCAGATTTTCTTGGGAGAACCGCCCTGAAAGGTGCCTCTTCACTGATTCTTTTGTTTGGGCTAAACTGTAATTCCCTGTAAGCTCTACATCTGCCATAGTTGGGTGAAATGAGTGCAACTTTGACCATTCCCACTCTTCACTCTGCATACCCCTACCCCACTACAACAAGCGTGGGGAAAAAAAAAAAATCTCTTTGTGTTTTATACTGGTATCAAAAGCTCGCTGAACTGAAATGTAATTATGAGCCATAGATTGTTACACATTTATAGCCTTCTGAAGAGCACCTGTATTCCCCAACCTGAATCAGCAGTTTAGTTACAAAGACTCTGTGTTCGGAGGTAGACAAACCAAGGCACCTTTGAACCTTGGTGCGGGCCAGGTGAAACCTTTCTACACTTGCCTGTGACTTCAGCCCTGACCATCTGAATAGCTTAAACAAGTGCTGCACAAAGCGTGTGTCTGAGAATCCCAGAACCTGCCTTTCCCACACAAAAGGCATTTTAAGTATGGTTAGAGCAGATTACGCTCAAACATCAGCTTTGCCTCCTCCTCTCCCACTGCTGTCAGTTTCTGACAGCTTACTGCAGGGTATAATTAGGGATTTAGTTTCTGGTCTTTCTTTCAGGCATACATTTGCCTCTTTTTTTTAATTTTTTTTTTTTATTCCCCCAAGAAATTGCGTCATTATTTTGTTTCCTCTTGAGTTCTGCCTTCAAGAAAGTTTTGTCTTTCCCCCAGCGGGGGTATTTTTGAGGGCATGCTGGTGTCTACTAGCAGTGTAAACTAGAAAGAGGAGCATTTTAGGTGTTCAGTATGACTGTTTCACAAAACTCTGTTGTCTGCTGCTTGCCTTTAAATATACATATACGCACACATGTCTGTGCATACACATACATAAAGAAGACAGAAGCATAGCTTTGGAGCTGCTGAAGAGCAGAAGCTATTTATAGTTTAGCCTTTTAATGTTTTAACAGTAATGGTTAAGCACTAACACTTCCAAGGACTGCACATTGCATTAAATAACTGGATCACGCGGGAAGCATCAGCTTGTCATATCTCATCCTACAGTGTGCTACAAAAAGCTCTTCAGTGCTTTCTCAAGTAGAAGATATTTCTTCCCTCACTCCCATTTTAAGGCACAGACAGAATTTCTGCTTCCTTCCCCACAAATAAGGTCTTTGTCTTATTCTCACCTGTCTGTTCGGGTTGTTTGCCCTGCTGGAGCCCATGCTCAGCCCAAGGAAGCCTTTGAGCTCCCACCCTCCTTCTCAGCGCTCCCCCGTCCTTGCTCATAGCTCCCCTTGCCCTAGAGCTGCAGGTCCGTGTTCCCACATGCCTAGCTTGGACCCAGGGACCTTCCCAGCCCCAGCAGGGATTCTTTGGTCTCTGGAGAACCATTCCCCGCACACTGCCTGGGAAACCTGGAGCACGAGAGCCACCAAGGCAAAGCCGTCAGTGTCTGCTGCCCGGGCAGGGCAGGAGCAACCCGTGCTGCGTGAGGGCTGTTGCCCTGAGCAGCCCAAATGCATGCTTGGTTTTCACTCCACATCTTCTCATATAAGTGGAAAACTTTTCTTGCAGTGGAGCAGGTAAATGTGGTAGGAGCCAGACCAATTTAGCTAATCCTCAGGACTGACCACACATTAATCATGCCAGTGACACAAGCATTGGCTTATCCTGAAAAGGGCCAGGTGAATGTACCCACCTTAGCTAAAGGCAGGATCCAGTACACAAGAATGTGGGTTTTACCCTCCACCGTTGATCACACATGCTTACAGTGCCATCTAATCCAGCCCTTCTGTGGAAACTGAATTATGAGCCACAGCCAGTGTCACTCACAAACCCTCGCTGCCGTCCTGAACTGGGCAGCTCCCAGCACCACTCAAAGAGAAGCAGCACTGGGCCCTGCTCAAGCCTGAAAGAGCAATGCAGACAGCAAAAATCCTTCTTGGCTGTGGCCTTGAGCCTCACGCTCCCTATGTAGCCGCCCATCCGGCAGAGCCCTAAGCAAGGTGTTTGTGGGGCTTTACAAACATTGCAGTCAAAGCAATTGTTTGCCCACGGTTTGAGGGTTTTTTTCCCGGCAGGCAAGGCTGTCAGAGAGAAAAAGCCTCGCCAGCGAAACACGCGGCACTCCGTGGCGGAGTCCAGGCGCAGCGCTCTCATCGCCGACAAAGCCTGCACACACAGAGAGCAAAGCAGACACAGTGGGAGCGTACCTGGCAAGCAAAGGAGAGGCAGCTCGCTCTCCTTGCGTCGTGAAGGACCTCAGACCAAGCTGCTCGACTGAGCGATGCTGCAATGGCTTCTGTCAGGCAAAACCTTGCCGTCTTCCCTTGCTGGGCGGCATCGCTGCGGAGGCAGCAGCGTGGCAGCACGTCTGAGGCACTGGCATGGGATGTGCTCACGGGGAGCAGCCCCGAGGGCAGGGCAGCCCTGTGGCTCCATGGGGCAGAGGGCTGCCGGAGCTGCGACCCCTGGGCCGAGCACCTTGGCAGAGGCCCACGAGCTGCCCAGACTAAATGCGGGCAGCACTGCACAGGGTGACTGGGACGCTGCTGTGAGAGGTCCTCAGGCTGCCACACAGTCACCTGCTGGAAAATAAATGGTGACAGCCCTCTTCGGCCTCACCTGATCTTAAACTTGTGAATGCCAGCGACGCCTGTCGCCGTCACAAAGCTGCGGGTGCTTGCCTGCTGCCTCCTGGTCCTTCTGTGAGCACCTGCATAGGTGTCCTGCCTGTTTTGCCCTGGGATGAAGCCTCGTGTCCTCCATCCTGGCACCAGGCTAGGCTACACCAGCCCATTCACCACCATCCAGGCTGCACTGTTCTTCTGAACGCTCACCTTTCTTATGATAACAGGAAGTATTTTTATCTGCTAGTTGAAGTGTGGAATTAGGGAGAAAGGGCCCTTAGACAGCAAGAGAGCACGTGCGTGTTCAGTCTCATCTGACGCTATGTACCATGACAAGGTGAGCTAGAAGGTGGTGATGAACGCAAGCAGCACTGATGCAAGGTTGCTTCTTGGCAAGTGTGTCCTAGCGTTGAAATCACGATGTGGGTGTAGCAGAAAATAGTGGCTCCCTACCCCCCAGCTGCAACCCAGCCATGCAGGTAACAGCAGCAGAGATCATAGAATCACAGAATCATAGAAAGTTTTGGGTTGGAAGGGACCCCTAGAGGTCATCTACTCCAAACCCCTGCAGCGAGCAGGGACACCACTAACTAGACCAGGTTGCTCAGAGCCCCATCCAACCTGGTCTTGAATGTTTCCAGGGATGGGGCCTCCACCACCTCTCTGGGCAACCCGTTCCAGTGTTTCACCACCCTCATTGTAAAGAATTTCTTCCTTATATCCAGCCTAAACCTACCCTGTTTTAGTTTAAAACCATCACCCCTCGTCCTGTCACTGCTGTCCCTACTAAAAAGATTGTCCCCATCTTTCCTATAGGCTCCCTTTAAGTACTGAAAGGCTGCAATCAGGTCTCCCCGCAGCCTTCTCTCCTCCAGGCTGAACAAGCCCAGCTCTCTCAGCCTGTCCTCATAGCAGAGGTGCTCCAGCCCTCGGATCATTTTTGTAGCCCTCCTTTGGACCCGCTCCAACAGTTCCACGTCCTTCTTGTGCTGAGGGCTCCAGAGCTGAACGCAGGACTCCAGGTGGGGTCTCACCAGAGCAGAGTAGAGGGGCAGAATCACCTCTCTCGCCCTGCTGGCCACGCTTCTCTTGATGCAGCCCAGATGAGATGCAGCAGCATGGCCTTTTTTAAAGCCTCTGTTTTGACCATGCTTTTAGAAAACTAATTTATCTCTGCCCCCCTCACTCCAGGTTCCGTTGACAATAATGGTTATGCTGTGATTCTTCTTCCCCTGCTTTTCCTCTTGATTATTGCTGTGTGTCTCAAGAAATCTTGGTGTCAACCCACCTCAAGTTCTCCCCTTCCCTTTCTCAATCATTTCTTTGTTTCAGCTTTAAGCATGAATTCTCCTGGCACCTCAGACCGATTTCTTCTTGTTGTCAAGAGCAGCCAGTGGCATTTACCAGAGTGAGGCTCCTCAGGGAGCCTGCACCAACATAGATCAGACAGTTGTCATCATTGCTGTCCTCGATGTCCTTTCCCAGTAAGGAAAGTAAGTGCCCTTTCGCCCTAAGCATCTGGGTTTTGCTCAGCCCCATGTGTTGATTACCTACACCCTCAAAAGTCAAGCTATTTTGGCTCTTCAGCACGAAGTGTAGTTAATACAGTCGTTTGTGGGTACAGATCTTCAGCGTGCTTCACATCGTTGACGGGCAGCACCCGGCTCATCACCGGTGGGCAGAGCTAGGAACGACGGGCTGGAGATGCCGAGCACCCAGCCTCTTTGAAACGCGGTGTGCCAAGTCATTCGGGATGGTGCTGTGAGAGACCCAGCCAAGCGCCATTTGAGGCCACCATTAGCAGGTCAATAAAGGCCCCAATTGGTGCTTTTAGTAGAAATATTTACTTCAGGGCTATTCACATCAAGCTAAACCCACCCAGGCTGGGGGAGGCTGAAGTGCTGCCGATTTTCTAGAGTGGGTGCCGGGGAGCTGTGCGGGACTGGCCCAGGCCCGGCTGGCTCCGTTCGCAGGGGCCGGGGGGGCAGCTGGGACACCCTCGCCGAGACCCGCGTCTGTCGCGGCCCCGGGGGCGGGGAAGGGGCCGCCTGCCTCCCCCCCCCACCCCCCGCTTCTCGCCCCCCTTCTCCCCTCCCGCGGCCGCACAGCCCCAGCCGCCCCCGCCCCATCTGCCGCCAGCGGAGACGCCCGCCCCGGTTGCGGCAGCTGCTGCCGCCGCGGCTCGGCGCCGCCCCCGGCCTCCCCGCCGGCTCCCGCCGCCCGGGCTCTCCGCATCCCCGCCGGGGCCGGTGCGGCGGCGCGGGGCGCGGGGGGCGGGCCGGGGGCGGGCCGGGGTCCGCGGCGCGGCCGTCGGGCCCGGCGCGCCGGCTCGGGGGCCGGGGAGGACCATGCACCGCGCTGCCTCCAACCAGCGCTCGGTCTCCTCCTCCTCGGGTTCCTTCCAGCCGCCGCCGCCGCCGCCGCCGCCGCCGCCGCCGCACGCCGCCGACCGGCAGCCCCTCTTCCCGGGGGGCTCCAGCAGCGGCGGCAGCCGGCGGGGCTCGGGGTCGAGCTCGGGCTCGGCGCGGGCCCGCCACCCCCGCAGCCCCCGCAGCAGCACGGAGGAGGAGGAGGAGGAGGAGGAGGAAGAGGAGGAGGACAGCATCAGCATCAGCAAGCCGCTGGTGCCGCCGTCCGCCGCCCCGCCGCCCGCCGCCGTCTCGCCGCTCCCCAGCAGCAGCAGCGGCGGCGGCAGCCCCGGCCGCAGCATGACGGCGGCGGAGCTGTACGGGGCGGCGGCGGCGGGCGGCGGGGCGGCGGGCGGCGGGGCGGCGGCGGGGGCGCTGCCGGGGCCCGGCGGGGCGGCGGGCGGGCGGCGCTGGGGCTTCCAGGCGCTGTCCCTGGTGCTGCTGCTGGGGCAGGGCGCGCTGCTGGACCTCTACCTGATCGCCGTCACCGACCTGTACTGGTGCAGCTGGATCGCCACCGACCTGGTGCTGGCGGCCGGCTGGGGCATCTTCTTCTGCCGCAACAGCCGGGCGCGCCGCCGGGAGCGGCCCCCGCCGCCGCCCCCCGGGCCGCCGCCGCCGCACCCGCTGCTGCTGCACGGCCCCCCCGGCGGCCGCGGGGCCGGGGGTCGCGGGGCCGGGGGCCCCCCCCGCGGCGGCGACTTCGCCTACGCGCACCTCGCCTGGCTGATCTACTCCATCGCCTTCACGCCCAAGGCGGCGCTGATCCTGGGCACCTCCATCCTGGAGCTGATCGAGCTGCGTCTGCCGCTGGGGACCACCGGCTTCCGCGTCACCCTGGCGCTCTCCGCGCCGCTGCTGTACTGCCTGCTGCGGGCCATCGGCACCGAGGGCTCCGGGCAGCTGCTCCTGCCGCCGCAGCCGCCGCCGCAGCACCGCGCCGCAGCCGCCTTCCTCGCCACCTGCCTCGACCTGCTCGACAGCTTCTCGCTGCTGGAGCTGGTGCTGCAGCCCGGGCGGCCGGCGCCGCTGCCCGCCCCGCTGCGCTACCTCCTCATCGCCGTCTACTTCCTCTGCCTGGCCTCGCCGGTGCTCTGGCTCTACGAGCTCAGCGCCGCCCGCCCCCCCGGCGCCGCCCGCCTCGCCCTGCACCTCCTGCTGCCCGCCGGGCTGCTGGACGCCCCGCTCCTGGCGCTCCGCTGCCTCCTGCTCCTGCGCTACCAGCAGCCGCTCTCCCTCTTCATGCTGAAGAACCTCTTCTTCCTGGCCTGCCGCGGCCTGGAGGCGCTGGAGACCTGCTGCCTGCTCCGCCCCGCCGCCGGCCCGCCGGCCGCCAAGTACGGCCCCGCCGCCGCCGCGCCCGCCGCCGCCGCGCCGCTGGCCCACGGGCTCTCCGACGCCGACGTGGGGCCCCACGGGTACGTCAACGCCTTGGCGGTCACCGCCCAGGGCTGAGCCCCCTCCGCCCGCCGCCCCCGGGCCTGCTCCCGGCAGAGTCTCTCTGCGTCGCTGCTCGGGCTTCCGCCGCTGCGGCCGAGCGCGGGAAGGGGACGCGGGGACCCCCGTCGGACCCCCGCTCTGCTCCCTTTCCCGCGGGCAAACCCGCCAGCGGGAGCCCAGCGCAAACCCGACCGCCTGCAGGAGCCTACGGCAGAGGCTTGACCCCGGCAAACGCACCTGCCCTCCGCCCCGAGTCATCTTCTCGTGCTTCTGCTCCACCATGCTGTTTGGAAGGTCCCACTCCTCCCCTCCTGCTCCTCGCCAGGACATCGTGTTGCTTTGTGACCGTAAAGGTTTCATTTTCCCTCTTCCCCCTAAGCAACAGGGACCACTGGATTTTGTCCCCTCCTTTCAGAACTCCTGCTGACCACAACCACGAGATGCGAGAGGGGTCCGACCGGCAGGGACACACCCGCGGGGCGCAGGCAGGACGAAAGGAAGCACGCGTTGGTTCCGCGAGGTCTTGCAAAGCTGCCACCTCCGCTTCCCGGCAGCAGAGCTCAGAGGGCCTGCTCGTGCCAGCTGGGGAACCTCCGGGAGCACGCTGGCCTCCCGGTCATTTTAAGTCTAGGAGCCACTTTCTCCAAGCTGAAAATGTCTACCTCTGTGCTTCAACCTTCTGCATCTTCTGTTGACTTCACACGCTAGAGAAACACACGTGAATCTGGCACGGGCATAACCCAGGGGCTTAGACCCCATTTCACTACCGCAGAGACATTTCTTTCTGGTGAGAACAGGGTTTACAGCAGCCGACTGCTTGCTCCAGGCAGCAGCACTCAGGTGCTGGGGCTCTCATTTCTGTGAATATGCATGTTTATGGGATCAGTGTTGGTTTTCTTTTACGCACAGCGTAGGGTCTCCCTTTGCATAGGTCAGGAAGGCTGGAAAGATCTCCTCTGGCCCCTTCAACATCTGTTTGAGAGAGGGGAGGTGGGGCAAAGCCTGCAAATGGCCCCCTCTCCAACAGCAGAGCAGAGGATGTGCTCGGGCTGGGCCCTCTGCTCTCTGAACCTCACTTTTCAGCACAGAAAGCAAAGTGCTTTGGTGAAAGCCCACACACCAGCCCCCTGTCCTCCATGTGCATGTGGTTAAGGGTAGTTGGGGAAAAAGTTAATTATTAGTAACCTGTCATAGAAACACAGTTATCTTTGGTTTTAAGCTCCACGAGCATTCAGTGAGGGTTAAGGCCTGCCCTTCTGCCTGGCTACAGCTGCTTCTGAAACCAGACCAATGGAGGCAGGAGCAGAGAGGCCACACTTGGAGGAAGGACTTTGCCCCTCCCAGGCTTCTATTTTGTGATCCGGGCAAGGCTGCATCGATTGGGAAAATGCATTTCCTGTCCCGAGCCTTTTTTTCAAGCTGTCCTGACAGGAAGGGGAAATAAAGCACAACCAGCTGCTACCCACAGCCAACAGCAGGACTGCAGGTGCAGCCCGACTTCGGCACACACAGCCATTCTCTCCTTCAGGGCTTCTGCCTGCTCCAGGGGACTGCTACAACAAAATGTTTACAGTCTCGTAACTTCCAGCTCCCCCGGGCAGAAGTGGGGGTGCTACAGGGCTCCCCCCCCCAGCTCTCAGGTGGCTGATGAGTTGAGGGGCTAGAAAAGCCCCTAGAAAAGTGCTGTTCTGTTCAGAGCTGCAGCTGGGATGGGTGACTTGCTGCTCTCCCCCCCCAAACAGAGAGTTGGCAAAGGCTAGGCTTACCTTTCCCAGCAGTGCTTTATTTTTAACCTGAGCCCTTAACGTGGGCAATTGTGTGAATTTTGGCCAGTGGCCTTTCTCTTCAGTAACTTCTTTTTGTCTAGACAATCTTGGTGCTGTGAGTGACTGTGACTGTAAAACTTGGTACTGTGAACTTTTCCTATGTGATGTGTGTCAAGGGGATGCTACGTTCCTGGCCAAAGGAGGTGTAATTACAGATATATTATGCTTGTACAGATATTTGTTTCCTTGCACCCTCCTTTTTCAGCATGAAACAGATAGTAAAAGCTCAGAAAGAACTACAGTATTGTTCAAGAGAGAGTGAGATGATTCCTGTACCTAGGAATATTCCATGCTTCAAACAGCTCAAGGAACAAAAAACCCACAACAACAAATCAAAGTGAAGAAAAAAACCCCCGTTCACCTCCAGCTATGTTTTGCTGCTTCTCTGGCCAAGTTTACAATAGCACCAAAGCGTGCAGAACATCCCTAATAGACTGAAGCAGGAGCATAGTTGAGACCCTCGAAGAATCACAGCAGAATTATTAACAAGTTTTATCAGTACCCCTTCACAGCACACAACAAAGTTGCTGTTTTAACAGCGAGTGCCTTTTTCCATTTAAGACATTATTGAGAAAATGGCATATTCAAACTTCATCTAGCCATGGCATATTCAAACCACTGACAGTGAAATCACAGTTCAAATTTGTCCATGGATGCAAAAGTTGACCGGGACAGATGACCCTGCAAAATGATGCTTCTGTTGTATAGAATTCCTCTGTAGAATAAGTGGTTCTTTGTAGTGCCATGGTTTCTAGGTTGTTAGTAAATGTGTTGTTTGGAGAGCGTAAAGCTCGCGTAGTAGTTGGCTGCACAGAAGCTCTCTTGCAACTAAAAGGTCAGCTCTGCTGCCACTTCAATTACTTACTACAGAGAAACATTTAAAGCTCTCCAATGTCTCATTTATAAACCTGCTCCACCTTTTGAATTCCCTTTTCTTCGGTAATTGATCTCTTACTTCCATTTAAACCCTTTTGTCACATAATAGATCTGTTTGCAGAAGAGAGGTAGTGGTACCATTAAAGTGCAAACAATACCTCACCGATCCACCTTGCAGACCTCATGTGTGTTCTGCCAACGTTACGTTACTGGTCCAGGTCACTAACACTTTGCTGAACGAAGCTGTGCCATCGTAAGACGTAGGTCCCCTGTGATTCTGTCACAAGCCTTGTAACAGCTCAGCTATTTAGCATTCTATTGCTCTGTTTGCTGTGCTGACAAGAGAGATGACTACTCCCAAGAAGGGGAAACTGAAGTGAGCGATAAGGCCTGTGGCCAACAGACACTTGGCATCCCCCTGGCATTAATCAGAACTTGTATTTTTTAAAAAGCGAGATTGTTAAAATAAAATGACAAACTTGTGACTGATTTTTCTCTTTTCTCCCCCCTCCTTTGAGTCTTGCTGGGCTATCATATTTTGCATTCAGAGACTAACAGGTACATTAAAGTTACTTGATTTCCTCATGTTGGATTGCTAAAATAGTGTCTGGATTTTTCCCTCAAACAAGCTTCTTTAAGTGAAAGCGAGTTCTAAAAGCCATAACACTAAGCAAGTCATTTGAAAAGGGAATGACTAAGGCAAGAAAATCCAGATGACACTTCTGAGCTTCTCATTTAAATGATTTATAGGAATTCATACTACTTGAAAAAGGCTCACAGGAAAAAATAACAACAGATTTACATGTTAATTGCTGGAAGATACAAGAAACTTTAAGAAGTGGGATCATCAAGATGACAATTACTCACATAATCTGAGAAATGGGTTCTTACTGGAGAAGCGTCGAGATTACAGCTGCCTCTTGCATAATCGTTCCTGCACAGCCAGGAAACGAAGGTGGCACCCAGTCTGAAGTCTGGATCTGTGCAGGGACTGTCCCTTTGTTGGTCCTTCTTGGCATCTGGCTGCACAGAAAGCAAGCTGCCTTAGCAGTCCTGCCTCACTGAGCTGCCCTGCACGGAAATCACAAACATTTCCCTTCTTTAACATGTATTTTGAAGGAGCATGCACTTCCCACACTTGAGGGCCCTCAGCTGGTTACAGCTGCAACACTTTGCAAGAATGCTTTAGCATTTGTCAACCAGTTCAGTTCCGGCTCTCAGTTTTGCTCGGATTTCTATAAGAAATACTAAGAAAAGGAGTTAAGGCAGAACTGAGGACACAGGAGTACTTCATATATCTAAACAAGTATTCTTGTTTTTTTTTAAATTTAAGGAACAAAACACAAGTTATAAACACATAAAATTATAAAATATACATAATACAATATTGGTTGCAAGGCAAAAGAACAGATTGTCTTCTGAGATATCAGATTTTTAAAATCTTCTTAAGATTTTTTGACAAGTAAAACTTAGGACAGGAAGATGACAAGCTTGTTGAACAAAGGAGGAAGGTCTGGATTTATTTACATCTCACAGGCTGTTATCCAGTGGGCTGGACTACAGAAACTGTGATAACAAACAGGGTAAACACCAGCCTTGACAAGTCCACTACCCAGTCAGCACTACATGGGCCAACACGCCATCACTCACAGGGAACAATTTTCTCTAGCGCATCAAGCCCAATCCTTTAAAAACCACTGGAATTGATAGCTACAATTACTGCTCCTGGAAGATGACCTCCTCAGGCTGTTACATATTTCACAACAGTTAATCCGAACTACTCGTGCTGGAGTTTATACCCACATAAGTCCATTCACACTCATTTTAGCTCAGCTCCCCCTAACCCAGTTATTATCTCTGCTCTAGAACAGCATCTGCTGAAGCTACCCTTTTTTCCCCTCCAAAGTAGTCTTTCATTTCCTTAACGGTGTGTCACAGAATCATAGAACAGTTTAGGTTGGAAGAGACCTTTAAAGGTCACCTAGTCCAACTCCCCTGCAGTAAGCAGGGACATCGTCAGCTAGACCAGGTTGCTCAGAGCCCCGTCCAACCTGGCCTTGAATGTTTCCAGGGATGGGGCCTCCGCTACCCCTGTGGGCAACCCATTCCAGTGATTCACCACCCTCATGGTAAAAAATTTCTTCCTTATATCCAGTCTAAAACTACTCTAATTTAGTTTAAAACCATTCCCCCTTGTCCTATTGCAACAGGCCCTGCTGAAAAGTTTGTCCCCATCTTTCTTCTAAGTGCCCTTTAAGTACTGGAAGGTTGCTACAAGACCTCCCTGAAGTCTTCTCTTCTTCAGGCTGAATAATCCCAACTCTCTCAGCCTGTCCTCACAGGAGAGGTGATCCAGCCCTCAGATCATCTTTGTGGCCCTCCTCTGGACCCACTCCAACAGGTCCATGTCCTTCTTGTGCTGGGGGCTCCAGAGCTGGACTCCAGACTCCAGGTGGGGTCTCACCAGAGCAGAGGGGCAGAATCCCCTCCCTCGATCTGTTGGCCACACTTCTTTTGATGCGGCCTACAATACAGTTGGCCTTCTGGGCTGTGAGCACACACTGCCAGCTCACGTCCAGTTTTTCACCCACCAGTACCCCCAAGTCCTTCTCGGCAGGGCTGCTCTCAATCCCTTCATCCCTCAGCCTGTACTGATACTGGGGGTTGCCCCAACCCAGGTGCAGGACCCTGTATAGTCTGCCTTGCTGAACCTCATGACGTTCACACAGTCCCACCTCTCCAGCTTGTCCAGGTCCCTCTGGATGGCATCCCATCCTTCCTGTGTGTCAACTGCACCACTCAGCTTGGTGCCACTGGCAACCTTCCTGAAGGTGCACTTGATCCCACTATGTGACTGATGAAGATGTTAAACAGTACTGGTCCCAGTACGGACTCCTGAGGGACACCACTTGTCACTGATCTCCATCTGGACACTGAGCTGTTGACAGCTATCCTCTGGCTGTGACCTTCCACCCAGTTCCTCATCCACTGAACAGTCCACCGATCAAATCCCTGTGTCCCCAATTTAGAGAGAAGGATGTTGTGGAGGACAGTGTAAAAGGCCTTACAGAGGTCCAGATAGATCACATCCGTAGCTCTTCCCTTGTCCACTGGTGTAGTCACTCCATCATAGGAGGCCACTCAGTTGGTCAGGCAGGACCTGCACTCAGTGAAGCCATGCTGGCTGTTTCGAATCACCTACCTCTCCTCCTTAGCATACATTGTAGGAGGAACTGTTCCATGATCTTTCCAGGCACAGAGGTGAGGCTGACAGGTCAGTAGTTCCCAGGGACCTAATTTCTACCCTTTTTTAAAAAGGGTGCAATGTTTCCCTTCCTCCAGTCACTGGGGACTTCCCCTGACTGCCATGACTTTTGAAAGATGATGGAGAGTGGCTTGGCAATGACATCAGCCAATTCCCTCAGGACTCTGGGATGCATCTCATAAGGTCCCACAGACTTATGTTCAGGTTCCTCAGGTGGCCACAAACCTGATCTTCTCTTACAGTGGGAGGGACTTCGGTCCCCTATTCCTGGAAAGCTGCTGTCTCAATTCCACCCAGTTCACTTGGCAATGAATCCACCTGGCCCTCTTGTGGTCCACCCACTCACGAGGTGTGGGAATAGAGCTTGCCAGTGAAGATAGCGGCAAAAAAGTTGAGTTTCTCAGCCTTCTTGTCTGTTGTTACCAGTTTGCCATTCTTGCTCATCAGGGGGCATACGCTTTCTCTGACCTTCCCTTTCTGGCTGACATACCTGTAGAAGCCCTTCTTATTATTCTTTGCATCCCTTGCCAAGTTCAACTCCAGCTGCACCCTGGGCTTCCCGACACCATCCCTGCACAACTGGGCAGCATCCCCATACTCTTCCCAGGATACCTGTCCCTGCTTCCACTGCCTGTGCATTCCTTCATGTCCTTTAGTTTGACCAGCAGGTCTCAACTCAGCCATGCCGGTCTCGTGCCTTCCCTTCCTGGTTTCTTACAGCTGGGGATTGAGAGCTCTTGAACTCTATGGAAAGCATCCTTACAGATCTGCCATCTCTGTTCTGCTCCCCTGTCCCTGAGGGCAGTTTCCCAGGGGGTCCTATTGACTAACTCCTCGAACAGCTGGAAGTTTGCCTTCCTGAAATTCAGGGTCCTGACTTTACTCTTTCCCTGACCCTTATCTGTCAGGGCTGTCAACTCCACCAGTGTGTGATCACTGCAGCCCAGGCTGCCTCCAATCTTGATGTTGCCAGTTAGCCCACTGGCATTGGTGACCAACAGGTCCAGTATCACAGCCCCTTTGGTAGGGCTGTCACTATCTACATCTTCAATTCAAGTCTTCCTGGCGCCAAGATGTCCAAAAGCGAACAGCACTGCAGCAGTGTGTTACTGAATAATTCAGATTCCTCCGATTCAGTAATTCTGTATTGAGTCCCACAGTCGTCTTATAATTGTATAAGCCCAAATCCCATTTTTTGATCCATTATCCCCTTTTCTCCCTTCCATCTATTGCTGGTTTTCAAGCACAAACCTCCCAGTAGGGAGGTAAGGAGAGTTTTGGAGACTCCTAATTAAAAGTTTATCCCACTTACTGCTCAGTTACTCCACTGGATGGCCATGGAAATGCAGTTGTAAATGAATGAATGTGGGGGGAAAAGAAAAAATCTCTAGATACATGTATCAACCAGATAGAGACAGCCCTAAAATTTAAGGCACACATCTTTAACATAGTATTTACAAGACAATAGTTAAAATGTGTATTAAAATAGCAATGTAAATTTTGCCATGTTATCTAAATCAATTTTCCAATCCCTGGCCATGACTTTCATCCAGTGCAATAGAACCAGTACAGCTGGATGGCATTTTGAAGGCACAAGCGGATGAACCCCAATAATTCTTCCATCAGTGAGGACTCAATGTAATACATTTCCCCAAGGAAAAGAACTACCTACCGCCTGTCCCTTCACAGGGGTAGCTAATATTTATGGCCTCTCTCCACAGAGATTGAAAGCAATGGTAACAGTCTGCTGGGCAATCCTGCCTCCTAGCAGCAGACAGGAAGATCCCACCAGTAAGTCATTTATAATACAAGGACAAGGATGGTGTTGAAAACGCAGTTTCAGCACTGTGCGTGGTACCATCTTCCATCTCTGTATTTCAAAGAGAGCAGGTCCCAGATAGAGCCTAAAAGTCCTCCAAAGACTGGCCAGCATCCGTCACCTCAGCTGGATAGCCCCAGTCAGAGCTCTGTTGAATGTCCTGGAAAAACAGCTGCTGTTGGAGGCTCTTTAGATTGTTTAAGACCTCTGGAGAGAGTTCATGGAAGACCACCTGTTTTTCCTGATCCTCCTCCTCCTCCTCTTCCTCCTCCTCCTCCACAAGGTCATCAGGAGGCAGAGGAGAACATCTAGAGATGTAGCCCTGGTCTGACTGCACTGACTGTCTTTGGTCTTTGTGCTGGTCATCAAAGACCAACTGGTGTTGTTCGTCAGCCTCCTCTTGGCAGAGAGATGGCTCAGAAGGAATGACACTGTGCTGATAAAGAGAGTACATGAGTCCATTCAGATGGTGCCTCAGTTCACCTGAGAGGTTTGCAGGACTCTGGTCGTCTATCGCTGAAACTTCAGAGTCATCGTGGAGGACGATGTTATTCCTTGCTGGAAAGCTTGTCTCCAGAAGAGGAACTCCTTCCATACAGTCCTCATTACTCAGCACATGATGACCAAGTATATTTCCATCTTCCATGGAAGACACTGGCTCCACTACCTGAACTAGAGGAGCCTCATCCGTAGGAAGGACAATAGTCTGAGAAGTTGAATTCCCACATGGATTAAGTTGAGGTTGCATTTTACAGCCCCCACTTTCACCTTCATCCATGTGGAGGTTGATCACGTAACAGCAGTTTGGGTCAGGCTCCCGTAGGTGCAGCTGGTGTCTCACAATTCCACCCGGTTCACTTGGCAATGAATCCACCTGGCCCTCTCTGTTTAGGGATTGCAACTCTTCTTCATTATCCAAGTAGACGGTTTCACTCTCAAACCAGTCTGGGTGCTCTGTTTGCCAGTTCTTGAACTTCTGTACTGCCTCTTTCAACTTCCTCCCACTAGGGGTATCAATATAATTTTCAGCTGTGATTTCCCGGATTCGATGGATGCGCCCAGGTTCAAACTTCTCCAAGTCCTGAATCCGAAAATAAATATCCTCAAACTTGTCCATCAGTTGGTACCTGGATGTGACGTTGAACAGATCAGGTATATCTTTCTCACTGCTTATCCCCTCAAAATAGCAGACTATGTACATTCCAAAACAGGCTGGCTTCTTGAAATCTGGCAGGATCAAATTCAAGGCTGGGGTGAACAGGTCTCCCATTGGCTTTTGCTGATCTTGCTTGAGACACACAGGCTCATTCCCAAGCATGGCCTGCCATTTGGCCTGGGTGCCCCGTGAACATAAGATGATGATCTTTGAACATAGGTCTTCCATTTCCTTCTTCTGTCGAGTAAGCCAGGGTAATGGCCCTAACTCTGAGATCTGATGATCTTCTAGCAGATCTAAAGCTACAGCAGTGCCACAGACAGTCATCAGAAACTCAGCAAACTTCATCACCACATGCACGTACAGCAGGTGATCAGCAGAGTACACAATCCAAACCTTTCGGGGCTTCAAGGGTGGCAGAGGAAGGTCAGTATATGGTGCTGCTGAAAGACAGAAAAATACTCATCCCAACCACATTCCTGAAACTGTAATGGTGCAAGCCAGCAGAAATCAACATAGAAGAATATTAACAAAGGGTTTTAGCAACTATCAGTTTTGAAGCTATCTTGGCAACATACACAGACAACATCTCATTGTAGAAATTTAATATGGAAGTCCAGACAGTGGAGCTGTAATTTGTAATAATGCCTGGATGGTTCATGAAATTTCACTACACACAAGTAATACACCAGCTTCAAGAGGCTTACAAATGTAGCTATATTCTCTGCTGGAGAGCCGAGTGCACCCACCTCAAAACAATCTCCTGTTCCTATGGCTTCGATGAATAGCAAAGGTCTTTTGCCAGTAAAGCCTCAGCTAGGTCAAAAGCCCTACCACTTTACAAAGCAATTATCTCAAATCTGCCAAATATGCCGTTCCAAATTCCATATTCTCTGTCCAAGGCTATTGGTTCTTACAGAGTTTGTTTTCGCTCAATAGAAAGATCTTAAGGTTACCTTTTGGTTTTGAGAAGCACCTATAATGTAGTAGAGCCCGTGAGAGCCCCTTGTAGACAATCATGTGAAACTTCCAGAATGCATTACATGTACTTGACAAAACACAGGCAGGACATCTTACCAGTTTGCATATCATTGTGGTTGCATTTCCCTCGCCGGTGTCCTGGAAGAAAGAAAGTCACCGTCAGTTCTAAAAACAAGAAATAAGATAAGACCTTTAAAGTGACAACCTCCTCCAAAGATTTGGTTAAAAAAAATAATCTTTAACTGGGCAGGGATAAAGACTTAGGGAGGTAGAAGCCTAATAAAAAAATACACTAAATGAACAAAGACTCCTCTACAGCCAGTTTTGCTGTGTACTATGCTACATTTTTCACTTGAGAGAAGGAATGCAGTGAAATCCAATTTTCTCCATCTTTGCCATATCTGGCTAGCCTCTCAAGAAATACAGAAACCCCAACTGTTCTGCTACTTCTCGTTAAAGCGAAAAGACCCTCTTCTCTGAAGAGGTAACTAAAATGTCCCTAGCTACATCTTATAGATAAATTTGATGTTAAGAAATTTTCCAAAAGATTCCAGATTATTATCTCGGGTAAAAAACCCCAGCAAGCTGCACAGTTTCGCTGTGATAACTGCCTCATGGTTGCAGCACAAAAGACTAGGAATCAGTCCTTAAGTACTCAGGTTTCCAACCTGCTCAGTGTCAACCTGCATGCCCTGTTTTTCTTCTTCCATCTTAATCAAAAAACATTATTTAAGCTCAAAATAGTACAAAAATGAATTTTGTAGAGACTTTGGGGGACAAGGGAAAGACTACAGTCTGGACAAACAGGAAGCTTCTGTCCTGCAAAACTCTTACGCAATGCAGTAGAAAAACAAATGGAAAAGATATCTGTGGCAATCCGCAGGAAACAAAGGGCTGAACTATGAAGTTCCTCTTTCCCCTCATGAATTCTGAAGCACTATGAAAATGGAGCATCAGACAGCATAACCCATGGAAGGCTTTACTAGGTGGATGGTATTGGGATGTTACAAGTCCCATGACATAAACCAGAAGGTGTTTATATAGGCATTAACTCAGTGGCAAGACATCAGAACAGCAAGGAAAAAAAAGCTAGCAATAGGAAAGAAGTACAGAAGTAGGAAAAATATAGTTTCAGCATTTAATCTTTTCTTCCTAGCTGGTATGAGTCTTACCTGCTCGTTTTTTGGTCATACAAATCACACCTGCTATGACTGATCCCACCAGTATGACACAGATCCCCGTGATACACCAGTAGAGCCATATAATCATATCATCTGCAGCACAAAAATAGCACTCAGACATTGCTTCACACCAACAGAGTTTCACCAAAGCACAGAAGTTGCTTGAGCAGCAGGGGCCAAGTGAACAGGACCCTGGCTCTGCCCAAAACAGCAAGCAGTCCAGCACTTCTCCCTTACAACATACCACAGTCACTTCTCAAAACGAATTCCTGCTTTCATGATGATGCTCTACACCATAAACTTGCTCCACAAAGAAATATATGTGCCACACATCGAAAACACAGATCAATAACCTTCCTCTAAATAGCAACGTTTATCCAGCTTTGACAGGCATGCTGCCCATGTCCCACCCGTTCGTGTAATCTGTCTCAAAAAAAAAAAATTTACCATTTTGGGTGATGTTTTGGGTTTGTTTTTGTTTTTTTTTTTTTTTTTCTTCTTCAATGTACAGGTGTTTTTTTTGTTTTCAAATCTTGGACAAACTAGCTCCTTACAGGTGTTGTTGCAGCAAAAGAAGATATTAAATCATATGCACATGATTTATCTTGACATTCTTAAAGATGAATATATGCAAGTTATTCTCTCCAAAAGCTGCTTTATATTATGCAAATTTTTTAACACTGAGCAAAGTGACAGCAAGTATTTTATATTAAGACTCTTCTTGTCAAAACTGTTTCTCAAAGAATTTTATGCAAGTGAAGTATCTCTAAAAAATTGCTTTCTAAGGTTCACACTGCATACAAATACTTGCCTCGTTAAACCATGGTGAAATCACTCTTAACACAACTCATTCTGAACTCAGTGTTACAAGGTGTCATTTCCCACCCCCTGGGTCATACCCAGGGAGGATAATTTGTTATTTTCTATGACAGGAAAAGAGCAGTAAAAAAACATCTCAGGGTATTGGAAAAACTTCTTACCTGATGGGTTGGTACCTGAAAAAGACAAGAGTTACATTAAAAATTCAGCTCTCATCTGTAAGACAATGGGAATCTAATATAAAAAACAGCAGTTCTCACTTGGAGCTGGTGAACATGGGATGAAAGCAGAGTGTCTCAGACAGTCTGTGCCACAGTTCACAAAGAATGGCTGAATCTGCAGTTGAAATAAATTCAGAAGACAGAAGCTATTCTTAAAGGCAATTTTGTTCCCCACTTTACTTTCCCCCTGCCTTGACACTGCCTGTACTTTAGCACAGGGACAGAGAATCCCCTTTTCCCTTCATAAAACAAGATTAATCAAGAATTCTTACACTATACATTAAAAATGCAGTGAGCTCCTGAGGCTGCACATGTACCACCCCTACTCCAGAGTCTCTGACTTGGCAACCACATACTAAGGAAAAGCTACTGTCTACAGAGAATACCGATATGAAAAAAATCATTCTTTCAGCGAAATAATTATTTCCCTGATACAGGTAATTAGGGATTAGCCAATCTCAGAACAAAATGCTGTGCAAAAAACCGTAACATTCCTCAGCTTCTCACTGCCTTGTTGGTGAAGGAAGGACACGAGGACAACAGTGAGATCCTACCTGTATTTTGTAGTTGCAGCAAGCTCTTATGTTCCTCTCTATTTTGATTGTGACATTTACTTGCTCTTGCAGTCCACTCTACAGGAAGTGGAAGGAAGCGAAGGAAGAAAATGAATGAAAGCAGCAAAAGGGAAAAGGAGTTGACATGAGAATATGGAGTGGTTCAAAGAAGCAGAGGTTTTTTTTTGTTTTTTTGAACACGAAGACCACAGAGAACAAAACAGATAAATTGTCTGGCCACCATCACTGCAGGTGTCCTGTGTGACAGACATGGTAATACAATGAAGACAGCAGGCTAAGGCTGCACAGGTAACAGGAAACAATTAAGGATTTACATCGTACAACGTCACATGTGTTAACTTAAACTTACAGTTTCTTAACAATGTAAATGTCTTCAGTTATTTATGTGTAAACGTTAACAAGCTTCCTTGTTTAATTAAAACCAACTGTCAACAATGCTGCTTCTGACACTAGAACAGACAAACAACTTGCCCTTGTTACCTGTTATATGCAATCAGTATCATGATACTCTAAATGTATTCTTTACAATGATTAGCAGATACATACTCCAAAATGAGGTTTCCCTCTACCAGCTGTACCAGCTGTGGGCATATGAGCTGTGTCAGTAATCACTTAATACATATTCGTGCATGCAGTAGAAGGGTTTTAAGTGTGGAAGGAATGGAAAGATTAAACAAACTGAACTCTAGTATATCTGCCCTCCCTCAAGGAAGGGTGGGGACTGGTACCAAATAGTCAGCATTTCTCCTCCTGCAAATGCCTGAAGAGGAACATTTCTCATGTCAGAAGACACTCTGGATCAACTTTGAGCTTCAAGACAGGCAGCAAGATCTACAGGAATTGATTGTTTGATTGAAACACCTGTAACAAAACCACACATCCTTGATCTAAAAAATTTAATTAACACCCCCCCCGGCTCTGCCATCACATTTGATGAAACTACTTCAATGATTTATTGAAATTTTGCACCTCAATTTTGGTTGATTTATTTCGTCTTATCCTCCAGGTATTAGCTTGACAAAGGTAAATCCCAGACAGTCAAATATCAAATTTCGATTTTCTTTGCAGATGTTTACAGACTGCTCCAAGCATTATAAAACCTCTTGCATCGTTTATCCACCAAATTCCCGAAATGAAGTTTCTCTTTCCAAAGGCAAATTAAAAAAATCTGTGAAAATAATTCCTTGAAAATTGCTGTTCAAGTGCATTTGTTACATCTCCTACATCATGGCTCCAAGTCCTCATTTAACAACCATTACAGAAATGTTTGTCAAATTTACCACAGAGGGCATCATTTAGGAAGCTAATTACCTCAGTGAAATCATGTGTGATCATTTTACACTTCTTCTCATTCAGGAAACTGGCCACATGAATTTGGTATCGGGCTGACTCCATCCATGGGTTAAAGCTCACAAGCAGAGTTGTATCATCTAGACTTTTACCTTGGATCCTGGGCTCCCACAAGCTGCCTGGAAGTAGTGCAGATATTCCCAAGTTTATCAACTATCAGAAATATTTCAGCAGAGCACCCATGTCCACATGACTCAAACAAAAATTTTTACCTGTCTTTATACATGGGGTGGTCCTTTTCATCAGAGAGTCCTTGCAGTCTGCAAGAAAAGATTGTCAGTGACTAGTCAGAAACACTGTACTTCCATTTAGGAAAAACAACCATTTTATCATCAGAAGCGAGACACCTAACCAAGCCCTGCTCAATGAGTAAAGACCTTTGTTCCAAAGCAGTAGAAAAATTCTGCAGTAGAATAGTATTGGTTTCCAGTCTATAAACTAGCCCCTCCACTGTGGGTATTTTTTTTCCAGAAAAACACTCTACGGTGGTGTTTTTTTTTTCCAGAACAGAGATAATTAAGAAGATTGAAAACATACAATATTTATTATAACAGTAATACTTGACTACCCTTGCTAATGTAAGACTTACGTAGAGAGTGTAATTAAAACTTCATATCGATCTCTGGACCTTGAGAGCGCCACAGCAACAGACTCCTCCAAAAGCATTCTGCCCCAGGAAAACTAGGAGGCTAGAATCTTTCTTGATCCCCAAACCCTCTTCCACATTTATAATTCTCTCTGCTTCATTTAGCACATTGGCCCTGCTCTTTAGGACCTTCTTCAGAGTCAAATCCAGAGTGACATATTCAATATTTAGCAATGTGGGATTTCCAAGTCTCAGTCTAAACCGCATCTTCTCCAGGGTTTGGACAAAGGAAAAGGAACAACTCCCTGCTTAAACAGTTGAAATAAAACATTGCATATCTTAAGTTTCCAACTTTCAAAGTTAGAAATTTTACGGTGCCCCTGTAATTCACATGTAAGCTTCTAACCAGCACAGCTCCCTGCAAGTACTGAGCTTGACACAACACATTTTCTGAAGAACAGTGGCAGGTAAAAGCCAAGAAGTTCTTAGAGTGGCCAGGTATAATAATGGATAAGCAGGCTGAAAATCAAGTGCCCACTCTTCTTTCCCAGGTCACAATGACTGACACGTCACATGCTTCGACATTTTGTAACCACGAAGTCACGTTGACAACTATAAGCAATGTAAGAAGAAAATTCTGAACAAGTTTTCAAGCTCTGTATTGAGTGCCATATATTTATAAACTAGTCAGTGCAGCCAGAGGGCACTGCAGACGCTCAGCATCTTCAGGCAAAACAAAAGAATTCTTCTTAGTTATATGAAAATTTTCACATCCACAAGAAAGTCAGGCACTCAGCTCTATCAAGTTTCTTGGTAAATTATGCCTAACTGTGTCTTTGAAAACAAACTTCACATGTCTAAGATTTCATATTAGAAGCCAAACTTCACTCCTTCCGACTGGGAAATTCTGGCCTGTACTTCCAGCTTCCACAAGCAGAGAGGCAACTTCAAAAGATTTCGGATTCAGTAAAAGCAGCAGCAATAGTCTGCAGAGCACATGAAAGATTACTCTACACTCCCATTTGTGTAGATGAAACATCTTTGTGCCTGCTCCACCGATGAACATTTCAGCAACAAAACCCAGGAGATGTAGCTTTGCTTCAAATAGCCCCTCAGAGGGGCACCTATACTAGTTATCAGGTTTAACTATGAATTTCTCTTCAGCCATAACTGTAGCAGAATTCTTGAAAAGCAACAAATGCAATTTCTCAGAAACCAGAGGCCCAAGTCCAAGGCTTTGTCCGGCTTTCTAGAGAGCATATAAAGATTTTTATAGCAATATCTTCAAGGAAATATAGTCAACCAGAATCAAAGGATCTGGCCTTCACCAAATAGTCCCTCCATGTGCACTTTACTCCAAGCAGAGATTTGACAAACTACTGCACACAGGATCCCAAAAACAAGGGTGGCGACTTGTAGCATAAATGACACACACACTTTGGATATATACCACAGGGGTATTGTAGGTAAGGCTACCACCATGGACCTTCTAAACAGCAGTATTCAGAAAAGGCAACAGGTTTTTATAATACTGTCACCCTATTGCCAAACTTGCTCACAGTTCATGGGTCTGGTCTGGAAAAAAAACCACCAAGAATTACAGGTCCACAAAACACCACAGACCTAAGCTCAAGGCCTAAGTGAACTAGAGCATCTCTTACCAGGCATTGTGAGAGACTTGGACTTGCAATTGTAGTCTCCACGTACACCCAGTTTGGGCAGGTGGTAGACAGTCACTTGGTAAGTCTGGCCAGGTTCCACTTCAAAACGGTCAAAAGTGAAATTCCACTGAAAACAGAACACATTCACAAGGACTTAAAACAAGTTGTCCTATAAAGGCAGTGAAGTCAACAGCCAACCTGGTCCTGTTCCACTGCGTTCCCTCATCCCATGAAACCCTTTTTCTGAAGCTTGTCTATAAAAAAACAGAACTCAGGTGTATCAAACATACTAGTCCCTTGGTGTACCTCAAACTCTTCTGATAGGAATGAGAAAAGCACAGTTCTTTCTCGGAATCTCTGAACTGATACAACAGTCTCATGCCAAACAACTGTGTGGAGTTGCCACTTAATTACATTCTGAACTGAAAGGAAATACAGCTAAACTATGCAGTTTTGATACTGAAATTCTAGTCTAGTATGAATCTTGCAGTGCTAAGCAAGTGCTAAGCATTTTGAATTGCATTTATACACATACAGTTCTGTACCTGGCCATTCCATACATGTTTTCTTAAATCTATACCGTTTTCCACAAATCAGCAATACTGTGCAAATTCTGGGAGAGGTACTGGCTCCATATGGTAAGTAAACTACGGCCCAGTTCTGTGTGGTAAGGAACAAATTCCAGATTCCTATTGTTCATAAAGGGAGCTGTGGATGCTTAGCACTTTGCTGATGGGTTTCCTAGACTGAGTGTATGCTGAAGGACCACCCCCAAGGTTGGTGCTCTCCTCCACAGCAAAAGAGTATAAGAAAGAAGTGAAAGTAAAGGAAGGCTTGAGTTAAAAAGGCTATAAATGTCACGAAAGCAAAAACTCCCACAATTATTCGCTTTAAGCTACATCCAGAACGATGACATGTGCTAGCCACCGAGAGCAACAATTCTTAAAACCTGAAAGATGGGAAGCGTGAAAGAGAAACCAAGATAAGTAAGCAGCTTGTACATGGTTACACACAAGCGTAAAACAAACTGGAAACAGCAGCAGGTCTCAAGCCCAATATCTCGATTGTTTCATCAACTCCTCTAGCAGTCTGTACTTCTTAATAATCTTGCTGGATGACAGTGAAAGCAGAAACAAACCCACAGACTCAAAAAAGTAGTTTTGAGCCCTTCGCACTCACCCGGCCTCCGTCCGGACGGACCTGAAGTGGCAAGTTGTTCTGAAAGTCAAACTGAGCACACATCTGCTGATTGCTGTTCACCTGCATCACAGCCAGCTCTGCCCCTCGGAGATACCGGATGCTAGCTGCAGGCACAGGGACAGAGACAAGTGTCTTTTTCTGTCAGTGGCACATGTAGAGGTTGCAGCCCCCACAGAGATGACCGCTGTGCCTAGTCTTGTCACAGTCTTACTCCTTTGAAGCACTGGGGATCCCAACACAAAGATAACTGGCCATGAAAAAGTGAGCATGCAGGGCTGACTAACCGCACGTTCAGCTTAAACGTTGTGCTGCATGGCAAGAGCTCTACCTGGGCAAATGAAGGGGCAGAGCAGAAGGTAACTTCATTCTTCCAGACACCCTGGCAGTTCCACAGGTTCAGCGTTGTGTTTAGCTTTGCCTCTCAAGGCTGCTTCATGCAGTGTGGGCACCAAAGCAAATATGCTTCTATTTTGGTACAGACAATCCCAGTGCAAAAGTTTATAACCATAGCTACACAAAACGACTAGGTTACCCGATTCTTATCTGCTTCTACACTACTATAGCTATACTGAGATAACAACTCTGTGTAGCCCTCAGACACAGTTCCTGCAGAAGGAAGAAATGAATGTGCTTGTTTGTGTCTTGAATCAGCGCAAAACCATGGACAAGAGCATGCATGGGAAACACCACATAGAAATAAACAAAAAATAATCAAAAGATATTTGGAGAGCGAGAAAACTTGACTTACTGGTACTTGTTTAGGCTCCAACAATGAGACAATTATTCCTTTATCAAGACACATCTGCATATAGGAAACCTAAGTTACAAGGACTAGATAACCCAGAATGGGAGGAACTTGCACTGGGTAACAGCGCATAAGCTATTTGTGCTCTCTCAAACGAAATCTCGTTTGTTCAGTTCACAGATGCAATTCCCCTGCACAAGACTGCTGCAGTCATTCCTATGCCTTGAAAAGGCAGTGCTTGCCATGCAAACCTCCTTTCCAAAAGGTGTGGGTCACATGATTCCATTTTTATCTGCTTTTCCCATTTGAAATGTCAGTATCCCACACTAGTAGAAACATTTAAAATTCTTGAATACCCAGCACACAAAGCCCAGATCGGTCACCAAGAAAAAACAAAATCATCCCCCAAAACAAACAAAACGAAGCAGCCAAACTCCCAAATTTGAAAGCTCTGCTTTCATGACTATATCAGTAAAAGACTTCAAGTCATACCTCTCCTCCCTATCCTTACTAGATCACACTTAATTGCTCCATGTTCACGTTAAACAATGACCACTCACCATCAGTGGCCACTTCCCATTCTATCCGAAGCACAGGGAGCAGGTTTCCATCCATCTGACAGAAAATGTCAGAAGAGACATGAAGACTACTTGGAGCAGAAGGAGTCCACGTAGGAATCTGCAGCCAGCTCACCTCCATGCAAGTACCTGTCCAGAAAAAGAAAGGCATCATTTAAAGCAGGGACAAGGAAACTCTGCTTAACTGTAATTATGGTCTGCCCTTTGGGTCAGGGTTACTCAGAGGGCAAAACTGGGTGACAGACTGCTTCACAGTTCAGAAAGGCAGTTTTCAGCATGCAAGTACTTGATAAATTGCCTGTAATATTCTGAACTCACCCATTCTTATAGTTTCTCTTTTCCTTAAAATCTATCAATATTTATAACAATTGATGTAGTCAGGTTAAACAGATCAAGTAAGTTTATAGAATCATAGAAGGGTTTGGGCTGGAAAGGACTTTAAAGATCATCTGGTTCCAACCCCCCCCTGCCATCAGCAGGGACATCTTCCACCAGCCCAGGGTGCTCAGAGCTCCATCCAACCTGGCCTTGAACACTGCCAGGGAGGGGGCAGCCACAGCTTCTCTGGGCAACCTGGGCCAGTGTTTCACCACTCTCATGGTGAAGAATTTCTTCCTAATATCCAGTCTAAATCTGCCCTCTTTTAGTTTAGAGCCATTCCCCCTTGTCCTATCGCTACACCCCCTTGTGAAAAGCCCCTCTCCATCCTTCCTGTAGCCCCTTCAGGCACTGGCAGCTGCTCTAAGGTCACTCCGGAGCCTTCTCTTCTCCAGGCTGAACAGCCCCAGCTTCCTCAGCCTGTCCTTGTAGGAGAGGTACTCGTACTCCAACCCTCTGATCATGTTCGTGGCCCTCCTCTGGACCCGCTCCAACACATCCATGTCCTTCTTATGCTGGGGACTCCAGAGCTGGATGCAGTACTCCAGGTGGGGTCTCACAAGAATGGAGGATACGGTTGGCTTTCCGGGCTGCAAGCGCACATTACTGGCTCATGTTGAGCTTCTCATCCACCAGTACCCTCAAGTCCTTCTCCTCAGGGCTGCTCTTAAACCACTCTCCACCCAGCCTGTACTTGTGTTTGGGATTGCCCCGACCCACATGCAGGACCTTGCACTTGGCCTTGTTGAACTTCATGCAGTTCATGCAGGCCCACCTCTCCAGCAAGTCCATACCTTGCTGCTGAAACAGACCTCTGTTAGAAGACCACCACTAACTTCCAGTGATAAGAAGTTGGTCCGATACCCAGGGAAATTGTTCCAATAGTTAATTACTTTGTTTAAAAGCGGCCTTACTTCTAATTTGAATATACATGGGAATTTAGCTTCCAACAACTGCTTGTTATGCCATTCCTAAACTAATGAGCTCTCTGGACAGAAAAATATTTTATGCTAGTCAATACAGAGTTAGGGGAAACTGGTCCTGTAATATCATCAGGAAATGAAACCAGGTATGACACGCATTGGACAGACATAAGCTGCTTAGATACTTTTGTAAGACATTTGACTTAGAACATATTAAAATGTTGCTCTACTATTATTGCTCTATTAAAAATAGCTCTACTGAATATCAGTGAAGCAAACACAAGAAGAACTAGACTGACAAATCAAGGAGGAGTTGCAAGCGGGAAATCATTGCCATTTGAATGTTTTATGTAGCTCTGGGGGGGTGAGCGTAGGCCCAATGCTATGGGTTTTTCTAAACAATTTCAACAATCTAGAAGCAAATACAAAATAACTGATGATAGCGCATACACAAACTGGCAGGCCTGGCAGGCAGGGAAAGCAGAACCATCAATAAAAACAAATCTGAGTCACTTTGTATACTGAACCCATTCAGACAAAGCACTTCTTGACACATTAATACATATTTAAGCACATACAGTGCAGGCCATATTTACCTAATGAAATTTATAATGGTATTTATTTATAACAGCACTGCTGAAAAACTAACAGAAACTACTGAACGTGAGCTGTGTCCTGCCATCTCTGAATCGCTGGAATAGGCCGGTGTGATCACCGAATACATCAATAAAGAAGGAAAAATAAAGAAGAGGTAAAACCATCATACAGGCTTTGGAGAAATCAGTGTGATATTCTTTAGCTACTTGTTACATCCACACTAAATGACTGTAATACTGAAAAGAGAACAATGAAGAACAAGAGAATAAATTTGCAGGTTGAACTCCTCAAAAGCAAAACATGTTTTGCTACCAGTTTCAGCCGACAGAAATCCATGCCGCTAATGAAAGGCTGGCTCTCTTGGCTACATTTTCCACTTATTCCCTTGCAAGAGTTCAAACAATCACAGGGCTGTGATGATTTTGTTCATAAAAAGGATCTGCCAGAAAGACTTCCTCATCTCCTTGGTGGTCCACTCTGTCAGGCAAAGCTCAAAGTCAGCCTGCAGGCCCACCACCATTGGCACTGTGCCGGGGGAAGCAGTGGGAGCACTTAGCCAGCCACTCGCAGGGACACAGGTGGGAGCAGCACCTTCTCCCAGCAGTCTGCCATTACACAGTGTGTGGACAGGCCCCCCCATGTACACACCTGGTCTTTTTTCTGGCTCAGTGATGGGAACAGTGGAAAGTGGGCACTATCCCTTCTTGTGACGGCATGGTTTTAGACATGGGAAGTAATTAGACAATCCTCAAATGCTCATTCTACCAAAAAATATCTATAGAAAACCTCATAAGACTAAAATAGCTTTCAGAAAAGAGTATACTAAGCACAAAAAAAAAAAAAAAAGAAAAAATCTTTCCCCTAGAGCAGAAAAACACAACAAGAACCATAAGGTAGAATTTAAACCAAATATTCAAATAAGGCAGCATTTGAATGGTGGAGCTGCAGTTTGGCTTTAGCTGTGCTGTCAAGCTGTATTGCAATGGCTGGCTGCCAGTGGGAAATATGATCTGATCCAATTCCACCCAATCCGTCTCCTGCCAAAACAGTTTAAAATCTGGTTATTTTCAGTACAGTCATCTCTCTGATCTGACATGCCAAGTACGGCTACAAAAATACTTGTGCCAGTACGATACAGGGTTGGGCACCGAGGCAGAAACGAGCCTGCTTACAACAATGACTGCAAAGCAAGGCCAAGGAGTTCTTGCAGCACCAGCCAGACATCATAAGCACAAATGTAGAACATTTTCCTTTTTTAAGAACATTACCCATAATTATAATAAAGTGTTTCTGACACACACCATTGCTAAGACTTGACCCCTTACACCCGATACGTCCAACACATTTGTTCAGCGGGACTTACAGTAACTCTAGTTTCCTTTTACGATTCATAGACTCAGTATTAGTTAGGTTATAAAAGACCTTTAAGATGGAGTTAATTCATTGTACTTTATGCCCGATAATTTGCATTAATTGCTCTCAGCTGCACTCCTTTAGACCCTTTTTAAAATTCTAGTTCATACATTCATTTTTCATGAAGTACTATATAATAGCTTGTGATGAACATTTACCGACAAACTTGTCCTAAATTCCCATTTCTTTAAAAATTGACCATCCCAGCTTTAAACAGAAACTAAACAAGTTGGGTCATGTTCCACCATCCCCAAACTCTATTCTGAAAAAGACTTCATTTCCCATCCCTCTTTTAGCTGGAGCTGATTATGGATCAAACTAAAAACTCCCAAAGCAAGGCATGATAGCAGTGCTTCGCTTTACATCTCTGATTCTAGGTGGAAGAACTTGCTGTATGAACCCAGTTAAAAAAATAAAAAACACCACATGATCTGATGAGAACACCACAATGAACAAAAAAATTACTTACTGTTTCTTACAAGGCAGTTTAAATCCTGTTGGGGGGAAGAAACAAGAATATTACTCTCGGAATAGAAACTGGATTGACAGTAATTTGCTTCTGCTTGGTGGTAGGAAGAAAACAATTCAGTAAATAGCAATGCATACAAACTGGAAGAATTAGCCACCAGGAATCATTGCACAAAGTTGTTAAGCAGAAAAGCAGAGGACACAGGGCATGAAATCTGTGCACACCTGAACTGCGTATGTGACAGCAGTAGTTGCAATAACAGAAAGAAATTGGAAATAATGGAAAGAGGCAAAAATGCGAGATTATGATAGCAAAAACCTTCCAAAATCCAGGACTGTTGAAGCAGAAGCCAGTGTGACATGACAGACTGCCTGAAGTAGATGGGTACGGTTTTCAAACACCGCTGCTTTAAGTTACTACTGCCCAGTACTGATCCTGCTGGTAATGCTTGCAAGGTCAAAGCCAACCTGACTGGAAGCAGGAGCCCTCTGCAGTGAGGCTTGCCACTGAACTTCTGGGTTATGTGGAGCCTACTGCAGGGCATCCCCTTCATCTTATGTTTGGGTTCAAAACCACCACGCAATGACACTCTAACAACTTAAATTGGATCAATGAGTAGCAGCACACAGCAATGAACGGTCCCGTATGGCCTCAGGAGAAAGGCTGCATCAGTTACAGCTGGTCTTTTTCCTGATGCCTCTTAAGAAGCAGGGAAGGGAAAAGACAACATCTAGTAAGCACCAGGCTTCTAAGTAGGACACAGTGGCCTTACTTTCTGGAAATATATTTGAAAGGCAACCCATGAAGGAAAAAAAAAAAATTAATCTGCACTAAACTCTTTCATATTAAGGATAAAGATGTCCTGAACATAAAGCAGCAATCGGAACTTATGTGGGCTCTGCCTGGTTTCCCCCAGGCATGTTTTGTTTACACTGGAAGACCCCATGGTCACCAGCAAGAGTCATGTAAGCTTGCTTGGTTAATGTGCTGAAAAATCCTAGCAATAAGGAAGTCTGAAGTTTTCACTGACTCGATAAATCAAGCTGAGGGCTAGGTTTCCCCTCACTCGTTTCCTGTGCCTTGACATATAAAGGTGGACGGTATTGTCACCCTGTTGCCACAATGTAATTCACTCCAGTGGAGCAGGCAAAGCAGCAGGGTTTTTAACCTCTCTGCAACTTGCTAAGGTCAACTCCAAGTGTATTTGGGGCTTAGCTTATTAATGCAGTGTAGCCATGGCTATCCGAGGTTGTATTTATGTTTTCAGGAATGGGTGCTTGAAAAAGCCAGCTGTGTGTTTTTGGTAGTGAACATGCCCTCCAGCATGGCACGGAAAGCTCAAGTTTCATTGACACCGAGTTGGCATCAGACACCATCACTGCCTCCCTTCACTCACACCCTAGCGCTGCAGCCTGCCCTGTGCTGGCACAGCCATGGGTGAGACCACACAGGCATCTGGCTACAGCCTGAAGCCAACTCAAGGGGAGGAGGGCAGGCGAGCTGCGAACCAGATCTTCTGCCCTTCTGCACCTCTGCTCCTGCTTGTACGGGAGAGGCTGTGAGCAGTCCACCAGGCCTCAGCAGGAAGGTGGCCACTGCTCCTTCACGGCTGTGCTAGCTTCAGGCTGCTTAAAACAGGACAGAACTACATTCTACCTTTAAAGGAGTCCTAGTGAAGGCAAAAATCACATCAATTAATAAGCTTTCCATTATTTGAAGGAAATCCAAACTATAAGCAATTGGTGAAATCGGCCATCATACTAGCTGTGCTAAGCAATTTATATTCTACATGAGCAGAATTCTACTGCTTATGAGAAATATACTTCGGGTATTAACGCTCACATATCAGCTAATGTATCTGAGTTCCTACAAACCTTGAGTGAAAGCAGGCATATTTGGCATTAAGCTCCTCATGCTTATATAAAAAAAATAAAACCTGAAAATCTCTTCCAGGCTTTTGTTACATGAGTCAAAGCAATACACAGGTATAAATCCAGTCTTCAGGCACCCTTCACGAGTAACACATCCACACTCCAATAAGCAGTACTACAAACATACCCAAGATATAGGTATATTGAAAAAGATTCAGTGCAACACCCAAGTTCTGCAGTATTGACCAATATTATTATTGTTTAGGAAACATTTCAATCAGTTCAAATGAAGGAATCTGCCTAATTGGCCACCCTCAACTTCTAAATGTACACAAATCTATATAACAATTTCCCTGAGAAATGAATGTTGGTTAAGAATTGTTTTCTTACCAGCCAGCTAGCAACACTGTATTTTTCAAAATGAAATCATCTTTGCTGCACTAAGCTAGGACTAAGGCAGCATCCCACAGAACAAATATTCTGATTATTTCACACAGTTAATCAAAGTTTCTTTTATAAATGAGGAGGAAAGGGGGATAAACGGTGGCACACTTCATCTTTCCTTGCCATTCCCCCATTCCATTCTTGCCCTTTCTCCCCCAACGCCCAGATGTTAGCAGCTCACCTGCAGAAGCCACCTGCCTTCTCCCTCAATCTTCTGGAAGTGTTCAGCTCACTGTGGAATCCCCAGCCTCACGCCCAGGTTGCAGCACTAACAACTCTGGCAACACCCAAACAGGGTCTTGCTAGATGGAAGTCCTGGGACAAATGGCCCTGAAAACTGTGTAGCACTGCCCTGCCCATGGCAGAGCAGCTCTAACAGAACCAAGAGCAAAATATATCTATGAACGTCACGTCAGTGTGTAACTACGTGTAAGAGGTACTATTCACTATTTTTGTTCTGCTCAAAAGGTCAAACCAGCCACAAGTAGGTGAATCAACTTGATCAATCTGAAGATAAATACAATTTAGTTTGAACTGTGCTTTCAGAATTATACTTCACCTCATTATTGCAGACAAACGTACAGACAAATCCTCCACTGAGTATTTAGATCCTGTCAGACTTAAAAAAGAATGGTTACAAGTATAGTTAATAGAAATGTTATTGCAACTTTGTACCTCCCAAACCAGGCTTTCTATCCCCTATTCCCCCACCCCAGAACACTCCCACACAGCAGCTGCCACCTAAATCCTTTGATAATGGAAAAAAACCTAGAAAGCAAGCAAGTAAATGCTGATTAAACCAAACCAAAACTAGCTAAACTACAATCACTGAAAAGGAGAAAAATATATTGTAATACCAGTATGGAAAAGCAGATTAAGCTATGGAAAATGAAAAAAATCACTCCTAATGCTTAAAATGTTTAATCAGACTTTCTTAGGCAAATGATTTAGCCTGATAACGCCCCTTGCATAAACAGGTGCCGTGCTTTTGTCTGGCGTGGAGTTACTGGTCTGCACAGCAGCTGGCACCGTACTGTGTTTTCGATTTGTGACCAGAACCGTGTTGACAACATAAGGATGTTTCAGCTATTCCGGAACAGCGCATACACAGCATCAAGGCCTTTTGTGTTTCTTACACTGCTTCCCTCAAGGCTGGGGGTGCACAAGAATTTGGGAGGGGACAGCTGCCCCCACCTGACCAAAAGGACCTTGTGCTCAGCAGTTAAAGCCGGGGGAAGGGGGAGACATTCGGAGTTACAGGATTTGTCTTCCCAAGTAACTGCTACATGCGACAAAGCCCTGCTTTCCTGGGGATGGCCAAATAACTGCCTGCTGATGGAAATCCATTCCTTATTTCTCTTTGCTTGCACACACAGCTGTTGCTTTACCTATTAAACTGTCTTTATCTCAATCCACAGGTTTTCTTGCTTTTGCCCTTCCAATTCTCTCCCCATCCCACTGATAGGAGACAGTGAGCAGCTGTGTGGGGCTGAGCTGCCTGCTGAGGTGAACCCACAACAGGCAACAAAAATAACTGGGTAATAACCATGAATTTTTGTTTGCAATTTAATGACTTCTGTTAAAACCTATCACTTAATACTCAATCATTTTGTCCTTGTGCTGTTGCAGTTATCAGTAATTATGGTAAATTGCATCATGATAAAGCCTTTATATAAATTATAAGGCATTATTTGCCTGAAGAGCAGCACCATCTGCTTCCATTTGAGTGCTGGTGTTTCTGCTTATTAGCAGATAAGACAAGGTTAAATGAGGAAGTGCTGCATTTACCCTTTTTTGTTTTATGATTGATAGGAATATTGAACCAGCACAGCAGATAAATGGATTCTTTCTTCCTCCAGGTCTGTTGTCCCAGGTAAAGTGTTTGCAATGATGTTGCCAGCATCGATGAGGTTGTGCCCTTTCTGATGTTCATTAAAAAGCCAAGAGCTTAATCAGAAACCATCAGTCAGCGGATGAGGATTCAGAATTGAAACTTGATAATTAATATATCTCTTACTTTTCAACACTGGGATTCTACAGGGACAAACAACAATAGTTTCTGGCATGTCACTATTCCCCAACCCTGCTCAGGATTTTCAAGAGGCAACCTACATATGTTTTTTTTCCTACCCCACACTAGCCTGTTTATCCACTGTGCCAGTACCATTTTTGCATGTGTAGCTGACCACGTTCGAGTGTTCTAAGCTGCCACCAGTTACTTGAGAATTCAGCATGTTTACTACAAGAGGGGAGGAAGGATTCTCCCACTACACAGCAGCCTGCACCAACTCAGTTGTTGGTCCACTCCCTTCCCAATATCCAGAGCACTACAGGGATGACCTAGCAGCCCACAACGCCCAGAACAATTCATCCAGCCAGGAAGTCCTCGCTGTTGGCATAAGGAAGCAAAGATAACAGAAGGAGAAGGTAAAGCCACAATGCAGGCAGAGATATAGCAACCCCAAAGGACACCTAAAAAGCAGCCACCATGAAAATCTTCATCTCCTTTTTAGATACTGCCCAGGTGAACTGGGCTGGGCTGCAGCTGAGGACACACTTTTACACCAAGAAAGTGTAACTTCAGAGAAGGACATCCATAAGCCAGAAGGTAATCAAAGACAACTCAGTTTTGCAGTAAAGTCAACCACTTCCAGATTTGCACTGGCTACCACCTCAGCACCAGAGGGGATGCTTGCTGGTTTTCCCTTGTAAAGGTCCAACCAACCCAAAACCTTATCTGATGCTTTGGCTCATTCAGAGTGCATTAACAAAGCTGTGGTCAGCAGAAGTACTTCACCTAGCTTCCCTACTTGAGCGAGCACATATTTAGATGATACAACAGAAATAAAGTTATAGTGATGATTGTTTCTGTTCATCCACATAAAGCTAGAAACACCTAAGAAGCATTGACAGATCTGAGCCATGTGTCAGTATGCACACAACAGACAAGCAGACAAATGGAAGGAGAAGGAACAAAAATTGAGAGCTCTGCAGAAAAGCTGAAGATGGAGCTACAGCCAGGCAACATGTGCTTGCACATTATTATAGAATGGGCTTAAATTCAGATATTCTCTGATCAACAGCTTCCTATTGCCTTTCAGGCCCAACAAGCAAAGCTGCATTCAGAGGAGGCATAAATATGAGAACAAGACGATTGTGAGGTGATGCCCAGAACTATTATCAGCAGAAGAGGACAGTCACAGTCAACTCTTCACATTTACTTGCCATATTTTCACAGAAAGCTAAGCAACTGTTTCTTTCACTCTTTTTTCCAAGACTTTTCTTGCTTTTAACATCAAAAGAGAACAGACCATATGCTGTGGAGAATCACACGAACCTGAAAAAAAAAATTGGGAAACTGATTAACAGCACCATGCCACAACAATTCAATTAAATTAACAGGAGGCCAAGATTTCCCAGCAGGATGCTGTGATAACTAGCAAGGAACTGCTGTGAGCTGGGCAAGCATCCAATTTTCCTTTACAGACCAGCTGTTGAATGGGAAGGGCTCCAACTTTCCAAAAATCTGCCTCTGACCTATGAACCATTCTATGTATCTTCTGAGACCTGGCTGATTTGAAGCTTACAGCAGTTTCTCCTTCCCAATTCCTTAGTTAAAAGGAGCAGAGATCAATAGAATTCAATTCAGAACACATTCAGAATTCAATTCCTGAACATGTTACAGGAATAAATGTTGAAAGTTGATTTGTTTAAGGGTGGTAGGAAACAATCATCTTCTGCAAAATTGTCTTGTTTTTATTAAGCATTTTTCTCTATAGTTTCTAAGTTTTTCTCTTGCCTTCACAGATTCTCAGCAAAATCATATCCAAACTCAAAAGCTGGTGCTTCTTCACAGAAATCAAAGTTTTCTATATCCTATTTTGGTAGTTTTGATCACTAACTTTTTTTATGCTGAAGTTTGGTAGTTTTGATCACTAATCTTCTTCGTGCCAAGAAATCCAGAAATATTTTAGCAGTACTAAGTGTGACCATGACTTATAGTAGCATGCTACACAGCAAAAAGATGCCACAGAGGGGAATGAGGGAAGCCAGTCAATAGCAAAGGCAAAATGAACACATTGTAAAGGAGGACCAGGAAAAGTCTTCCTCACACGAACAACCGTTGCTCACCTATTATGAGAGGTGTTGCATCAATTCTTCTCCACAGAGTTTTAGTGAATATCCATCAAGCTGGCAAGATGGATGACAAAGATCAAACTACATACACCTATCCAGCCTCTCAAAGATGGCAGGGTTATAAACGCTGCTTTCCTCTGGGACATCAAGGCATGCCATGTCACGAAACAGTTGTGGCCCAATGACTGAACACAGTGATTAAACACTTGATGGTGAACAACCAGATGGGTGTAAGCTGTGGGACTTTTTTCCCCTGTTTCATGGGAAAAAAACCCTCAGCCCCACCTCATGGCAGATGACAAATTCAAATAATAGTTACTAGAAGGAACTGAATTTGCAGCTGTGCTATTCAGCCTTACAGCTGAGCAGGTTTGATGGAGTGGTGGTGAATAAGGCCCATTAAGTGCATGTGTTAGCATTTTAATAAGATGAGCTGTTAACGAGCATTTAGTTTTACTTTTGCAATTTACAGATGTCTACCAATACTGATACAACACTTTCCCTCTGCCACTCTGTCTCCAAAATGGCCTCTGCCACACAAGAGTTTTGCTGAAAAGCTGCTGTTGCTTGTCCTGACCTACTCAGAAGCTCAGTGACAGCAGCATGAGTGTAGCGGGTTAGAAGAAGGAAGTGGGTTTCACCAACCCTGCTCAGCAACAGCTTCCCTTTTGAACCACACCGCAGTCACTCGTTTGGAAAGGTTACAGAATCATCCTCTGAAAACAGCGCAAACAACAGAAAGTGAAGGGGAAACCGTTTTCAACTGTCACAACTTCAGTTGATGGTACTTTTTCCTATATGTGTCAGCAGCTTCACGAGTGCTTCTAAAGAGGCTGCTCACGGGCTTAACCCAACCTTCTCTCTATAGTCTGCCTGCATTTTGGAAAACGGCTTATTGAAAGAAAAGGCCAAAGCAGCAGGCTTACACATTCACTGATCTATGAGCACACCCAGTGTGCGGGGCAACACATTTCCTCAGTGAAAGCTGATGATTTACTGGTGAACACCTCACTGAGCTACTGTGGTTCACATTCCCTAAAAAGAGAGGTACAGCCAAGAACACAAAGTCAATCAAAGCCCAAGCATCCAAGGACTCAGAGAAACTCTGCAATGTATTACATTCCAGCTCTGTGTGACTAACAACGGGATACCCATGGTTATATTAGATGCCTAAGCAATATTGTAATGGTCTCCTTCCTCTTTGCTAAGATTTTTCATTTTGTAATTCCACAATGCCCAGCTTGAAGTAAGACTGCAGAAGTGGACTGTTTTCTTGGGATATTTTAAAATAGGATTGAAGGCAGCAGAGCAGAGGTCAGGTAAAAGAGGGGTAAGTATACGGTCAAACATTAGGAAAGGAGGCAGAATAGACAAAGGATAGGAAATGCATACAGGAGGAGATTACAGAAGCTTTCACCCCAAAGGACACACGGTGGTTTACATATGCCCATAGCTACATCTGACCAGCTACCTTCGTTAGACTGCTGAGGGTGCATCATGACATATGAAACTTCCTAGCTTAGAAGATAGCGCCCCATTATCCTGTTTATGCATGCGTCGCTACTATTAACAGAAATAAAAAGCAAAACCAGATCTCTTCCCCCTCCTACACACTCATTACATGCATCTTAGACAAAAAAAACCCCTCAAACTAAACCCCAAAAAACCCCAGAGAGAAACACCAGCTAGGAGTTCATACTTTGGCAGCCCAAAGTTAACTCAGGCTAGATAGTTCACTTTTTATATAGACACCACATCTGCACCTCTCTGTAGCCTCTCCGGCTAGTTTCACAGGGAGAAGAGGCAACCAAAATTGGCCTCTTCAAAACTTCAGGTGTTTGTTCAGCTGCTCCTTCAGCAGAGATTCCCCGCTGCCTGCTAAAAACCCCTTAGCTGCAAGCAACAGAGTAAAACGTTTCGGACGTTAGGCAACCTCGTTATTAGCAAGGACTCACATCCTGCTCAGTCCCTTCAGGCAGCTTTATCAAATTTCAGCCCCAGCCGCGGGCCCTCACAGACGTTGGTGACGGGCGTTTCCTGGCAAGCATCGCACGGCCAGGCCGATCCCACGGTATTTATACTTCTGGTTCAACACGAAATTCACGCAGCTGCACGCCGCGCAGAGCTGCTTTGGCACACGCAGCCCGCATCAGCCACCACCAAGCCCCCAGAGCGCACAGAAACAAGCACCGGCCCTTAACCGCGCAACACGGCGTGACGCCAGGATGAGCTCCGCGGCGGGACCGCCGCCGCCGAGCCCGCGTGGGCCGCGACCGCCCGCTGCCAGCCAGGGCCCCGCCGCCCGCCAGCGCCCCGCGCTCCCGGGCGCCGCTTCGCCCCGCCGGGGACAACCCCCCGGCCCCAGGCTCTGCCCGCCAGGAGGGAGGCGGCTCCGCGGCGTTCGCCCCCGCTCCTCCCCGCTCGGGAGCGAGCGGAACGGGCCCGGGCCCCGGCGGGGGGCACCGCGGCCCTCGCCCGTCCGGCCCCTTGCCGGGAGAGCGAGGCCGCGCCGACCCCCGCGCCCTCCCAGCCCTTCAGCGGAGAAGCCGCCCCTTCACCTCAGCTTGGCCGCCCCCCGTCCCGGGCCGCGCGGAGGACCCCACCCGGCACGCCGGCGGTTAGCGGCCGTTGGCGGCGTGAGACACCGCGGGAAGCGGGAAACCGCCCCCCTCCCCGGCCCTGCCGCCGGGCCCGGCCCGCTGCGGGCAGCGCGGGGACGTCGCCGGCCCCGAACCCGTGTTCCGCCCGGGCCGGCGCCGCCAAACGAACCCTGCCGCGCTTACCGGCTGGGAGCAGGTGAAGGGAGGCGCGTCGCCAAGCAGCAGCCGCAGGGCCGCGCCAGCGGGCGGGAGAAGGCAGACGAGGAGCAGCAGCGAGGGCAGGGGCGGCCGCCGCGGCCCCGCGCCCGCCATAGCCCCGCCGCCGCCAGGGCCTCGGGGCTTCCGGGCTCCGACTTAGGCGCGGGGCGGTGCCGGCCCTCACCTGAGGAGGGGCCGCCGCGGCGGGGCGGGGCTAAGGCTGCTGCGGGGCGGGGCCTGCGGCGGGCGGGGCTGCGCTGCCGGTGGGGGCGCGGCCCTGAGGAGCGGCGAGGCGCGCGCGGGCCGGGCCGGGCCTGCGGCGCCGGGTGGAGGCCGCGGGCGCTGGAGAGGCGACGCCAAGCGGCGGCCTGCGGGTGCTCAGCGCCGCAGGCGTTTGCGGTGTTATCCCCGCTGGGGTCCGTTCCACGCGGGGGCTGTGCAGGCCTTTGGCTCGCTCCCGACGCTCACCGCCTCCCCGTCGTCTCGCAGGCCGCACGCACGTTCCTCACGCTGCGGTACGCCCGCAGCCGGCTCCCGCCTGGGTTTTTTTGCCGTGGTTTTAGCCTCGTGGTTTTCACACCAAGCCGTAGCCCGGTGCAGGGCGGGGTTCGGCCGGGTTTCCACCTCGGCGAGCTCTCCAGCAAGGCTGAACCGTTTGCCGGGCTTCGCCGGACGGCTGAGAGCGCTGTGGCTCCGTACGGGTTTGTGGTGGCCAACATCTGGCTGAGGGTCGGTCTGAGCCGGGAGATCACGAGGCTTCTGGTGAGCGTTCTGCCAGGCCAATGCCTCACGCCGGTGACATCCACAGGTTTCAATCATCTCCTGGGTTTTACTGTTTTGTGACGCCACTAATGAATAGCAGCAGCAAGCCTGCAGTTCTCACATTTGCGTGCAAGCTGAGGAAAAATGTATACACACACGTGACTGAAGAAAAACATTCTTTTTTCTTGAGACATCATTTCGCTTTATCTTATACCAACACACTGGGACCGGGTCCGGTCTGGTTTGTAGTGCTGCGATGGGGAATACAGCGCTCAGCTGGCATGGCAGCACCGTCGCTCGGTAACCACGGCAGCACAAATCTGTTCGATCGAAGACGAAACGTGTGGTGTTGTTACTTATTATCATCCCATTAGCTTCATGGCTTATGTATATACTAATTGCACTGTATTTAGGCTGCGGGCATTCATTTTTTGATGCATACACGTGGTAAAAAAAAGAATCCCGTGGAGAAAATGTTGAATGTGTGGTTGTGCATGGGTCACACTTTGGACGTCGTGACATGGCAGAATTTCTGCAGTGGCAACAGTACAAAGAGGGGTTGGATTTCCTAACACTGTTCAACGTGGGCAGGCTGTGACTGTCCAAGGCTGTTCTGTCAGCCCCTTAAGTACACGAGACAGCCCCTGCACGGCAGTGGGACTGCTGACGGGAAATAAGGGGCTGCAGGAAGCTGTCTGATTTTTCAGTCAGTGCTGAGAGAAGGGGACAATGTCAACGGAGTTCTGATAACATTTACAATATTAAACAAATCTGGACATTGTTTAGAAATTTATTAGCAATTTTAAAATAACATCATTCCTTAGATAAAAATGCAATCTTACAGGAATATACATTTGTCCCACACAGAGATGACCCTATAGCTCACTGGCGGGCCATTCGCTCTAACTTTCCTCTGTTGACTTTAAAATGTGCGAGAGGGCAAGACGGACTCTGGCACTGATGACAGGCTTACATGACGGTTACAAACTGTACAGCATTATTTACAAAAGCATTTCTGTGGGTTCATGAAAACTAGATATAAAATTGTAGGAGGAGGTAAAGAATTGAGATGGGGAAGGGCTGGGTGAAGGTACAAGGGAGGGCTGGAAGAGTGGGCAAGGGAGTGTAGGGAAGAAGGGGAGAGGAGGTTTATATCTGGACTGATTTATACTTGAGAGAGGTCATTTTACAGCTCTGGGGAACTCAAATGAAGGCAAAATACTTATATTTATCAACATTTATAGCTGATGATCAGAGCAGGAAATGGTGCTCCAGGCCTGAACTTAAGGGGTGCTGAGGAACCCCATCTTCCCTGAAGTCACTGGGAAACACAGGTATGCAGTACCTTGCCGGGCCAGACCCAAACCATGCTGATGCAGGCCAGATACAGTACCCCCAGACCTTAAACAGTTTTGATCCTGCAGTGCTCAGTCACTGGCGCTGATGTGAATTCAGACTGAGTGGGAGATCAGCTCCTAAATTACACTTTCACTCCTGAAACTGGACTAGATTCCAGCCACTTCTTGCCATAATTCACCCAAAGTGACCTATCCCTTGCTCTACCAAGCAGCAATCGTTTGGAGGGAGATTCCATCATTCGGAATTGATTTTTAAGGCAGTTTTAAAAGTATCTCCCCCATTTTTTGTGTGTGATGCAGCAATGTTTGTCAAAGAGATATTTACAATCTCACTCGTCTTCCTCTGACATCTTTCCACATTCAAACTGTCAAGACTGAATAAGCCTGAACCAATCACTTCTATGAGTGATCATAAAGTTGATGATGTTTAGGTAGTATTGGCTGCCAGTCTACCTAGGTGCTTGAGATGGGAGCAGACTGGCTTAGGATGCTTGAAATGTTAAAAGCACTACAGCCTGTTTGGGAAGGAGCCTGCATTTTGTCTGGCTGGGCAAAATGCAACAGAAAAACCACGAGTATTCCATAATCGGAACGATGCGGCTAATGAATGGTGGCTGAGTGTGTGGGTCTGTCTCGAATAGGAAAATGCTTTAGAAAGGGGCTGTTCGAACACTGGTAGAAAAATCTGATGTTGGGTGGAGTGACACGTGCTCTCGCCTAGGCTCGCCCCTGCTCCGCTGGGCCTGGGATGCAGCCGCTAACCCTGACCTAATGTAAGGGCTGGGCAGAGCGCTGTGAATGTCAGGCTGCAGGAGTGGGGGCCGTCTGTGTGACACGGGGTGGGAAAACAACAGCACAGGAGTGGGGAGGTGAGCTCCTGATCGTGCCTAACTAAGCCCTTGGTAACACTAATGAAGATTCCCTCATTACATCAGTCATTGGTGCTGCTCCTCTCAATTAGCCCTTTAGAAAGGGACTTGACTAAGTTGCCTAATTGTCTCCTGCCACCTGAGATCTCTGCCATCCACATGGGTTTGGTAGCTGTGACACCAGCCCCGGGGAAGGGTTGTGCCTTTCTGGACCAGCTGCTGCAGGCCAGGCAGAGTACCATAGGGCTTCTCAGGTGGCAGTAGATGCCCCTCTGTAAGCAACCGAGTCGAGCCCTGTGCCCCTAAAGAAAGCCTGATTTTTACGCTCAAGTGTTAACAGTTAAGTCCCTGTGAAGGGTGGGGGAAGAATGGAAGATTTAACTAGAACACTAAAGTTTATATCAGAAGAGGGTTTTTTTTTTCCATTCGGTGTGATGCTACTGACTTATCTGAAAGCAATTGGAGCCCAGCCTATCTTCAGTACAGGACATCTCTCTTGGCTGTGCTTTTGCCCTCAGCTGCCCCATCTCAGGGCGCTGTAGCAGCAAGGCCATAGTGGTTTCAGCTGTCCAGAAACAAAGTGCCAACAGAGAGCAAAGCTCCACAGACTGAGATGCCGTCGAAAGCCTTTCAGACCCCCCAGGCTTGCTAACCCGAAATAAAACTTTAAAAACTTTGCAACATTCAAAAGAAGAAAAAAAAGAAACCCTGTGCAGCTACTGAAATTTATATTTCTTAGACTTCTTCAGAGAAGAAAATGCATGGAGGAAAAATATAATAATATTTTTCTGGGCCCAGTTCTGTTTTTCACATTCTTTGGTTCAATACAACCTCCTTGGCCTCTAGTGCCCTCCATCCTTGTGTTAGCAAGATGGGAACTGGGACTTCTGATGGCCTGGAATATTTTCTCTATATGCACTACATTTTTCTTCATGGGAACTGATAAAATCTCACTGCTGCCAGAAGCCCCCGGCTGGATTTACTTATTTTCTCAGCCGTGCTGTGCTCCAAATTCCCCCTTCAGTATTCCTCTCCCCCACCCTGCCCTTGCCATGGGGACAGTGACAATGGGACCGTGCATATATCGTAGGATACTCAGGTCTGTCTCAGTGGGACTGCTTCACTCCAGTCACTGGACCAGCGGGTTGAGGTTTCTCATCCACACGTATGAAGCAAGGCCTCCAACTTCATCTATGACACAGGTTACCAACCCCACGGGTTCATGGTGCCATCACCTCATACGATTGTGTCTGTGTGCAAACGTGCATACTTTTCATACAGCAATCTGAAACTATCAGGCAGAAAAGACACAGGAGCCTGGCTGAGACCCATACAACTGTTATATTGGCGTCAGTCTAAAGAAAGCAATGATACATTGCTTTGGAAATTATCAAGAAATGTAAAAAATGCATTTGCCCTTTTTTTGTTGTTGTTGTCATTGTTGTCGTAGTCATCGGGGGCAGGGTTCTGAGTCAGAAAACAAAGCAGAAATAGATGCGATTCTGTACATGGCGCCTCGCTGGCTGTCCCTCCGTGCTGGGGTGTGGTGGGCAGGGTAATAAAACAGGTGGGACCCCTGCAGTAGCAGCAACATCTACACCATCATCGTTCACATGTCCAGCTGAAGAGGCAGATGATGCAGAAAAGGTCTGTGGATAACGAAATTCCAGCTCTGGATCATGAGTTCTACTTTCTTCCCCATCACGTCAGCCACACAGAAATAAGGAAGAAAAAAAGAAATGCACCTGGTGTGGCTGGCCCAGTACTGCCTGGAATAATGAGCAGAAATACAGGGAGGAGGTTTGTTGTTTTGTAAGAAACGTCTTTAGTCTGCAGTGTACTCTTGCAAGTCAGAGATGCTCAGTGGCAAACAGCAGGTCGTTTTCCCCATTCTTTCCTTTCCTTCCATGCCACTCCTCAGCCATCAGTTCCTTCAAAGCTTCCATCCACAGCACAGTGATTGTGTCTACCGTCCACTCCCATACACAGGGGAGGAAGGACACTCCAGGAACTAAACCTGCCACCGCCTTCCCACTGTCCCCCAGACTCCACCTCACCCGAAGGAGGCAGTAGCTCTTTGCTCAGGCCTGTCACAATGTGCATATTGGAAGTACCTCAAATGCAAAAAAAAAGAAAAAAAAAAAGGAGACATTTGCACAGCTGGCACCAGCAATTACTAAATTCAACACCTGCCCCGCAAACCGCAGAAGTCCTCTGCGTTCTCTGCTAGCTGTGTGTTTTCCTCTCTGCAAGACCAAGGGGTCTTCCTCTGGCCATTGTAGGCTCTGACCCCCAAGGAAGTCGCAGCTTTCACCGGGAATACATATGGGGCATAATCCTTTCCACCATTTTCCTTCCTGTCAAGAAAAATCCTATGACATGACATGTGCCGTCAAGCATGCAAAACGCCCATTGCCGCCATTGATTTAGATCAGTACTTTGTTTCTCAGGAGCAGAGAACACCTCTGTCTCCCACCGGGAGGGTCAGATGGACTTTCTAGTGGGAGAAAATGAGATACAGACCCCTAACACTGATTTCATCCTCAGAAAAAACCAGGCAGAGCATTATTTCAAGTAGCTTTGGAGCACTTCAGCACTAGCAGCAGCAAAGTCTCAAAGGGAGATATGCTTGCGTGCTGGTCGTGATACAGGCACGAGGGGTGGGAGGGATGAGACTGACTGACATCCGCTGGTTACTTTCTCCAGGGAAGTCTTGAATTAGGACTTTGATGCCAGATGGTTGTATAAATGGATTTATATTTCTCTAGTTTAAAAGGATTCATGTGCAAGGTATCTTGAGCCGCTACTGGCCAGTTCAAAATGACACTGAAAAAAATGCACTGTCAAAAATATCCTTTGCTATTTCTGCTTTACGCTTCAGAGAATCAAGGAGAAAAACAAGAGCAGTACAAAAATAATGTAATTAACATAAGCATTAAATGATGTTCTCAGACATCTGTAGAAGCTCAAGATTTGAATAAAAGTTTAGCTCTGAGTCAGATCACACCTTCTAGCTCAGCACTGACCTGCAAGTTTGTGAACCATCTTGAGAAGGGAAAAAAACCAGCAGTAGTCCAGGCAAAAGTCAGTTGCATAAAATCTACCAAGACCTGCCTGTTTTTTCAGCCTCTCACAGCTGAGGGCCAAGTATCAGTGTAAGGGAAGTCACGAGAGGTTCACACTCACTAGTAAGGAAATATGGCTGGAACATGCTGTGCCGTCGGATGTTTTGTGGATTAGAATCTGACCCATCCACTGAAGTCTGGGAAGAGGGATGAGACTGTGCACAGGAACACAAAAAAAATCACTTAACATCTGCATCTTGACCAAACTGCAGCAATCCAGACCTCCCTCCCTCACTTACCCTCTGCTTTCAGTCCAGACTTTCTATCCAGTTAGATAATTTTACTTTGCTAATGATTCAGCCTCAGTCGATCAGGGTCAGCTATTTAATAAAAGAAATTTGAAAGCAGATTTTTATTTCCCCGATCCTTGAATTGCTGGTGCCAGCTGAATACGTAGGATGGATCTGCCAAATGGGCTTGGGGTCTTGCCACTCTCGAGTGGGACGAGACCTTTAGAGAAACTGAGCAAAAGGAAAGAGAACAAAGCCTGAATAAAACGTCCCAGTCTCGGGAAGAAAGATTCTCTACAAATAAAGTCATCGTGCATGTTTAAAGGGAGTGAGAAAGAAGGAAAATGAACACAAGATATGCAAAATCAGTAATGTTCAACCTGTCAGTGGATTGCAGAACAGTTACTTACACCAGGTACACTTTGTTCATTGTACAAATTAAAAAAGGAAAAAAATAGTACCCTTTTCCCCAACCACACGTAGAAAAGCACTTAAAAGTTCAAAGGTAAAGCTTGGCACATTCCAAATACGAAATGATTCACTTGACATGCAGCAAAATATACAAGAAGTGATTCTTTTTCTTCTTTTTTTTTTTAAACAAACTTAATTCAATTCATTATCTTTGCTTGGCACAATTGCAATTCATTTTAAAAAAATATTTGAAAAATACTGAAACTGACCTGAATTCAAGTATAACGGTTTCTTCAACAGAAACATTATCAATGCAATAAAACATCACACGGAATATATCGAAGCGTAACGCCTTCTGCTTTTTTGTTTCCCCCCACCCCTGCATTTTTTTCTATACAGTTTTAATGCCAACACAACTTACAATTGTATTCTAAAATTAATATTATTGCATTGTTTTTGCATATCTTGTGGAACAGAAAATGCAAAGAGTTACTGATTCCCCTTTCAAAAGCAGAGACAGTGGTTTGTTTTTGCATTCGAACAGCCCCAGGTACAGATCTCCTGCAGCTCAGACCAGGACGTGGAGAACTGCACGCGCTTACACGCGCGCGCGCGCGCGCACACTCGCTCCATATTGCTCCCACGGTCACAGATCTACGTAGCACTAAAGAGAACCCAAATCAATCACTCCGATGTGCAAGGCTATATCAAGTGCATTGCCTACTATCTTTAAATTATAAAACAACAACAAAAAAAAAGGAGGTTTCAATTACTAGCAAATAAAATTACAAATTCTGGGTGTACATACCGGTTGGTAAAACTCGTCTATCGTTATATTTCTACCAAATTTCAATGGAGGAAACCCCCCCCAGTTTAAATAACGCAACACGATCCAACCAATTTAACGCCCGCGAAGGTGAAAACAAACCAAAACAAAAAGGCAGGTGATTACAGAACCTTGTAAACACTCCCTTCTCCCTCCAAAACGAAAAATAAAAATAGCCAAAACCAAAGCTGCAACATGCGTTCCAGAAAGAGTCACACGCGGCAGGAGGAGAGCCCCGCGCCGCCCCCACCACCGCAGCACGCGGCGCAGGCCGGCTCCGCCCCGCCGCGCGGCCGACGCCCCGCTCTCCCGCCGCTGGCACGGCTGCCTGCCCGAGCTCGGATTGGCTGGCACGGCTGGCTGCCTGAGCTCGGATTGGCTGGCACGGCTGGCTGCCTGAGCTCGGATTGGCTGGCAGAAGACGGCCTGAGCTCGGATTGGCCGGCAAGTGACCGCCCGAGCGCTGACTGTCTGGCAGGAGCGGCCGCCTGAGCTCGGATTGGCTGGCGGAGACGGCGGCCTGGGAGTCTGGGCAGGGCTGGGCAGTGCTGCCAGCCGCCCCTCGGGCCCCTTCCGCTTCCTGCTCCCCGTCGCGGCGCGGGAATCCGCCGCCGAAGAAATCTTCCTCTCCTTCCAAATCAAAGGGCCTTGGCTGCACGGAGACGGCGGGGCTCATACAGAATGTGTGCAAAATGATTTTTACAAGCAAAGTTGAAAGACACCCGTTGGACGCAGGGTCCTTTTGGCTAGGGCCACCCACGGGAAGCTGAGGCTCCCCTCCGCGCTCGGGAGGCAGTCGTTTGTTCCTTGTGCAGGGATTGAAAAAAAGAGGGACCTGGCTCTCCTCCTCTTCCTCCTCCTCACTCTTCCTTCATGGACATGTGCTGGGGTGATATCTGCTCCTGAAAAGCTTTCTTACACCATCCAACTCTGTGACTCGTCCCAACAGAAATGAATGAAGAACGCTGTTCCGGTTACTCCAGGTCACGAGAACAGTGAGGCACTTCTGAAACAAACCCATTAGGAACATTGAAACAAATAAAAAACCAGCATCGCTTCCAGCCCTGGCAACTACAGGCTGCTGATATAAATCCTGCTGTCCTTGAGCTCCTCCTGACTTTTTCTACAATCCGGGTTCTGCACCTCTTCCTCTTCTTCTCCTGCACTGTCCTGCCCTGGGTCCCTGCAGTTAACAAAAGGCAAGAGGTTGCCATTGGGGCTCTGCTTGCTGTTACCATTGAGAATGTTGTCTGCCGCATTTTCCATCTCTTCTATCGTCATGTCGCAGGCGTCTGCAAGCTCCTGGGTTGTGACCTCAATGAACTTTGGATCTTGAGCAAACTGCATCAGTCCTTCTGAAATCAAGACCTTCAAAAGCAGGTAGGGAACCAGAGACAAAGACATGTTAGTACTCTGCATCACCAACCCTATCGCACCCCATCACAACCCTCTTTACCGCTGTACTTTCCCCAGCGGTCCTTCTCCTTCCATTCCTGCTGCCAACCCCTGCCTGGAAATGGGCTCTCCTGCTCCTGGCACTGTGGGCAGCAGGACATCTGTTGCCCTGCTCTTGCAAGGGCCGCATTTCTAGTTGGCCTTGACACTGCTCATGTCCTTTGTGACTCTGCAGTCTTACCGCTTCGACCAGGCTGCCAGCGCTGCCATGAAACTGTCTGCTGCTCCCTCCGGTCTGGCTGGGGACGGTGAGGGAGACTGGCCTGGCTCTCCTCGGGCTGCTGCAGCCGGTGCTGTTGGGGTACTGGGAGCTGCAGTGTATTGATGGGAAACTGCTGTTGAGCTTCTCACTGGACTCTGCCCCGTCGAGGCGCAGAGTCGGAATGGCCTGCGGCGGCCAGCCACGGCTGCAGGGTGTAGCGGGGGGCGTCGCACACAGCCGAGAGAACGTGGTGGGGGAATGGCTTCTCTGGAGCAGGGGACTCAGGCCGGCCACCGCTAACGCCTGCGGACAGAGGAGGAACAAGACAAGTGAGAGCCTGCTCTCAGCAGGAGGGCTGGAGGGAGGAGGTGCTGGAGAAACAACCCGAGGAAGGCCTGGAGGGTCTCAAGGCTTGTGTAAACAGCTGCCAGCTGCTGGAATGGTTTGGATGTTTCCTGCAAACTCATTTTGCAAGCTTTCCTTTAAATGTGTATCCTGTGCTAATGCCAAGCAGCAGGCTGAAAACTCTTATGACTACAGTTCTTCAGCCTTGGACCTGCTGCCCTGACAGCAGGGATGCAGCCCCACTCCCCACAGCCTTGCCAGAAACACCACCTCTTCTCCAGTGGGTGAGACAGCAATTCATTTTCCCACCACTGCCACTCCCCATTCCGTTAGCTTTTATTGCCACTTGTGGTGTTTTCTGTAAGTATCTACTGCGGAACCTGAACAGATACCAGATGTGAATTTTAGATGTGTCTGCAGTTGGCAATAACTTATGCTGGTGGGAGGATCAATATCTGATGATTATACTTTGAGCCATCCGTCCTTTCTGTAATTGTATACACAACCTCTGAGTCATCCAGCCTCCTTTTGTAACAAAATTCTCAAGAAGCCCCTTGTTGCCCAGGGCTGATCTGATGCTTATTCATGGTGACTGCTGCCTTGTTCCATAAGCAATGCCGTCAGAGTCATAAGCTCATCTCACAGAGCTCACTGCTGCCTAGTATGAGCAAATAAATGCATAGAAAATACAAAAGCATGTGGATTGTGTGGCAGAGAATCCTCTTGTTCAGGCTGGGGTTAGTGTCCTCCAGCTTCAGCTATCTGAAGTCTATGTGTTTAATCTAAGCTAACTGTGTAGAGAGACACTAGCAAGCCTCCTGTCTCTTTTGGATTCCTACCCGAAAACGCTGTCTGAAGGACAAGTCTTAGACACGATTTACACTTGCCCTGTGGAGATGGTCTTTCCCTTGTTGACCACAGCGAGACTGAACTGACCGGTTTAAACTAGACAGCTAACTTCAGGGTGTCTACAGTTAAGCGAAGCTCAGTCCATCTGCCGCTGAAATCCCTGGGAACTGATAACCGTGCGGCACCAATGATTTCAGTGACAGATGAACAAAGGAATGAATTATTAGTCACCTACAAGTTTCACCAATATTTTCTCAGGAATTAGATGTCAAACTCCTACCAACTTCAGTGAGGAAGCAAGCCCTTAAAAGTTCACTTGTATAAGTCATACACTGCAGGCCTCAGCACATCCCTTAAACTGCCAGGACTTCAAGGAGAGCCCTACATCTGTCAGGCAGCACAACTAAACCAGTTTTTCAGCTTGTTGGCAGAAATACACACCACATGTTTTATCCAAAATGTAAGGTACTGAGGAGGTTGAAAGAAGCTCTCAGGGATTGCTTTGAGCTTGAGCTGCCTGTATTTACATATCAGGATGTATGACTATTTCATGAGAATACCCCTTCAAGCATTCATGAGCAACTGAATCTATTGCACTTAGCAGAGGCAACCTTTGCACTTTATGTTCTTGTTTTAAGCACTGTTGTAGGCCAACATTTTTGTAAACATATGAACACTTCTGAGTGTTGTCAGCTGGAGGCCAGATGCTTATTTCATGGGTAACCCTTCAGTCTGGCTGAGTGACACTGGGGTGAGTAGAGCCCCATCCCTCTAGGCTTGGAGCTGCATGGTGGGATGAGGAAGGGTGAAGCAGCTCCATCCTCTTTGTCTAGGCTGGGGGGAGGTGATTCTGCCAGCTGGGTGGGCTGAGAGAGTGGGAGGCATGTGTCCCCTCTGCCTGGCCTGCTGGGGGGAAGGTGGGAAGATCTTTCCTGCCCACTCCTCCCTGTCCCAACACATTTGCTGGTTGTCCCTGCCACAGCTGTAACTCTCTGCAGACCACTGCTTTCTGCAACTAGATCCTTAAAGGATAACTGGCTGGGAGTGAAGGTGAGAAAAGCCAGGGACCCTCAAGCGCGCTCATCTCTCACTCCTCTGCTCTGACTTCTAACTCCTCCTGCCCCTGCCACATGGCATTTTCTGGCCCTGTGGCAGCCTAAGGAGGTGGGAAGGCCACTTTGCCCTGCCCTAGGGGACTACACAGAGCAGGATGCCTCACTTGCAAGGCTGGCACTACCATCTGCACCTGTTTCTTTTATGGTGATAAAAAGTGACGTCATCTAACTAAAAGACACAAATCTGCTTTGGACTATGACAGCTGGCTAATCATCTAGGTACGTACCTAAGCATACATTTGCTAGGCTGCTGAATGCAGTTACAAAGGGCTTCAGAAGCTGATTAATTACATGTAATCACTTTATGTTTTAAAATCATTAACTGCAGTTACCAGTTACTTTTAATTAATATGAAAGTAGACTGTGCACATTTTGTTCACATGCATACTACCATCAAAGCCCCTGTAATTGCACTGCAGCATGCAATTTGGGTAGTTATTTTTATCTTTTAGCTATTTTTTTTATTTTACTCTTTCAGGGACATCAGAAAATGATAACTCTGCTGACATGTTTCTGTACCATTCTTCTGGGAATGATAAAGATCCTGAAAGCAGGAATGAGCACGATGGCAAGTATGATTTCTAAAAATTGGACCTTTGATACGGGTGAGAATCTATTCCAAATGGTTTTTAAAAAGTTGGTTGTGATACAATGAGGGGGACACTGCAGAGAGTAGGGTCTCAGTTACATTATGGGGCCCTTTGTGGTTATTAATGCTTACCTGATGATGTACCAGATGCAAAGGCAGAACTGTCTTCTGCGAGACATCCATGCCCTGGTTTTTCTGTCTTTTCAGACACTCTAAGTGAAAAGATGCTCTTCGACCTGAAACAGCAATCACACACAACTCTGTCCATCAGTCCTACTACACTACAGTCAATCTGATTTCAATTTCTTTTAGTGCAGTCCCATTGGAGATACAGCAAAGACGCCTACATTTTAGGCTCTGTCCACTTTGCCTCAACACCTCGCCCTTTCTAAAGCATTTGTATTTACAAAAAGCAGTCAAGCACCAGGGACCAACCAGCACTACCTTCCAAGCAAGCTGCAACATAAAATTCTGATGATAATTTTTATTTTTATTTTGTTATTTTTCCATTTTTAAAACACTGTGCTAGTAGATACCATGCAGCTGATTTCCCTCCTAAGCAATGGAAGTGTTCTCAGACCTCTCTGGTTCAGGTAAAGCCTTCAGTGGGACTGATGATGGCAGCTGAGGCTCTGGTGCTGTGCCTGGCCGTACACAATCTGCAGGAGGGGACATCAGGCTTTTCAGGTGATATCGCTCTCCTGCTTGTATGTGATCTGTGTCCCCTGGCTGCCAGACATACCACAGTTTATGAGGCTGTGTCTATAGCAAGGTCAAGTGGAAGCGAATTAACCAATCGTTGAATTCACTGGTGAATTATATAGACTATATGTAATTACATATGTTATACATATAACTGGCTGCTTATATAGACATGAAGCACTTTCAAAATTTGGAAAGGGAAGAGAAAAAAGGTTTTTTTCTCCTGAAAACAAAAGATTTTGTGATGTTTATTTGCTATAAAATTAAACTTTACTTCTGTAAATATGAGAGGGGTACTCTCTATGCAGGAATTTAAAAGTACTGCAAAGTATGTTTATGAACAAGTGCACAGGCTTTACTTCAGAAGAATGGCAAACAAATCCAGTATTGAAGATAGAGCTGCATGGCAGGCTAAAATACTTTGTGCACTTCTTGATCCTGTTGACATTTTTCTAAAGAAGGAAAGAAAATTAGAATTCTGAAAATAGTAAGCATCTATAATATTGATTTGTTGAGAACAGGCCGTCTCAGGCGTTGAAGGAAATATGTATTATAACCCAGAGAACGAATGCTACAATGCAGATCAAAAGTATTTCCTCTTTCTAGAGAAAAAAAAATAGTAAAATGAGTATGAAGTCACTGTATAAATATTCACTAGAATGTAGTTAACGAAGTGTTGTATCAAGGACTAACTGCAAATTTGGCCTTACAGATAGATATAGGAATTGTCATTGCCTAATATTTTGAGTTCTGAAGTAAATGCTTTTAAAATACTAAATTGTATAAGCATCCTGAAGGATCTGAGTGAAGACTCAGTTGCCTCACTTTAAACATTACACTACCTAGTCTGTCACTTTTATTTTGTAAGAATATATTTTATACACAGGATTCTTTTTAGTTTCTCGCCCAAATTTCATCCTTCTTCACACCAGTACTCAGGAAAAAGGCTGAAAAATATTCTACATAAAAAGATCTCTTTTTCTTCCACGCTCTTACATTTGTCCTGATACTTTCATAAAATGTTGTGATTCATGGATTTCACCGGAGCGTAGTCTGCATGCTCAAACACTTGAAAAATCTCCAGGTACAATCAGAGCAGAAAGCAAATTTGTATTGTATTAACTTAATCTGAAATCCACTGTTTTCTTTCTAGTGAACAAAAGAGACAACCTCTCCTTTCTCTCTGCTGAATACACACAGAACAGAACACCGTATACTGAAGGCTGCCCATTTGGTGACCCCCTGGTGACTGTTTGGAGAGCCCACAGTGCTCTGAGTAAACTCCCCAATTCACAAGAGGTCTTAATCAAACAGATCACATGGACTATCCAAACAGCCACAGGTTCACCTGCTGACTGAGCATGAAGTCAGCAGAGTCATGTGCATGATCGGGACCATATGCACGCCATGGGATTCCTGGTCTCATGAGCTAAATGCAGCAAACAGCAACACCCGTGCCCACACAGACTGGGATTCCTCCAGCAAGATGTGAGAACTCAGTCGAGGCAGAGGAGAGCACAGCTCGCCTGCCACGCTGGGACGTTACCTAGTGCTGAGGAGCACAGAAACCCTTTCTTTGGGGAGTGCCGGGTGTCCTCTCCTTTGTTGTTTTCCGGTGGGGTCAGTTGTCTGTTTTCGTCGTCTTGGTATGCGAGCCTGGAAAGGAGAACAGAGGGATTCTAGAAAAGCAGCTGATATTGGACAGAATAATCCCTCTTCCAGCAGGGAAGCCAGGAAGATCATGCTGTCAAATGTATGCAATAGCAAGCTAGCTCTGAGCTAGAACTGGTCCAGGAGCAGCAAGAGAAACCATGAGACAGAGAACACTTAAAAGATGAGGTCTGGGAACATCGGATGGTAGAAGTGAATGGGAGGGGCGAGGCCCTGCAGATCCAGATGTCTCATTCAGAGGAGAAGGAAAATCCTGGGTGAAAGATACCCTTTTCAATGTTACTGCTCAGGGCTGAACTGCCTTTTTAAAAAATTATTTTCTGATATTTGAGTTGTCTGACTAAAGTCTTCTGACCTTATCCCCAAAATTGAAATTTTTGTAGAAAAATGTTACCTCTTCCCCCCTCTCCCCCTTTAATTAAAGAACCACCCAAACACCTTGACTAAAGCTGCAAAGCTCACATTTCAGTAGAGAGCAGACTTGGTTCATTACAGTACTCAATGTCTTCATTCAAATTTTCATCATAAGTCTCATCCTGAGACACTTCCTCTTGGCAAACAATTGCCAGCTGGCTGTCTCTGGAACTGGAGCTAATGAACAAAAAAGACAAGTCAAGATATGGAGATGGTAGAGACAACCTGTTATAAATACAAGAATGACAGGCTCCATCTGTCTCAGTTTATTTTAATGTGGAAGAGCTATCACAGAAAAATTGATGACTGAACAGATCTGCAGAGTTCACAAACACAAAGCAACACCCTTATCTGTGTCCTCTTTCAGAGCAAGGGTTTCTTAAATAAATCCTGCACAATACTGTAAACACGTTATTGTCATTTGTGACTACATCTAGTCTATAAATGCGCACATCACACTGACCACATTTCCAAAGACATACCTCACTGAACTCAAAGTAAAAATCAAAACAATAAAAAAAATGGGCTCTTGGAAATACAGCTTTTTCCCTTGTTGCAAAAGCCTTGGTTACAAATTTCATAGAAGCCTCTTAGACACTAACAGGAACCTTCTCAGCTCTGCGGTGTATGGTCTCTGCCTCCCAAATCCCTTACTCTGCACCATCTCTCCCATCTGCCTCCTGTTCATGCTCTCATTCCTTGCTGTCTTTTCCATCTTTGGTCCATTTTTCTCATCACTAACTGCAGAGTGCTTCTAGTGAATTCAGTAGGATCTGTTCAAATCCTTAAGCGTCACAGCCCGTAATTCCCTGCTTGCCTACTGCTTGTCCCTCTGTTTCATGTCTTGGCCCTCATATTTCACTTCATTCTGAGTTTGTGTTTTCTGAGGAGTAAAGGAGAATCTGAAGGTAGTGTGAGTCTTCAAGATACCGACATGGAGGTATTGGGGCCAAAGTCAGTCTGTTACTAGCATTCACAGAACAGAGAAGTATGGCAGTTTTTTTTGCATCTTTCAGGGACTGAATAGGTAACATTATTTTATCGTTTGGCTTGAACAAAAAGCACTAGGAGAATAGCATATGCATGGTATAGAACAGCCTGTAGGACAGTGCTGGAGTGACCTTCCTGCTGAGATGGAAGGCAAGTTAAACTGCTAAGGCGCAGAGGGGAGAAATCAGAACACGGCAGGTCCCCCTATTCAACAGTCTGTGTTTAGCCAAAACTATACAGAATTTCTGCATGAACACGCCAGAGCGTACTTCACTGTGCTGTGATCAGCGAGTGATGAGATGTATGAGCCCAGCTAGAAACTCTAAAAAAACCCCGAATCTAGAAACCAACTAGAAACAGTCCATGCATCGCCATCTGCCTGTGGGCAGAAAAGCCCTGAGCTGGGAGTATTTTCTGGAGATGTCATGGTGACCTTTTTCAGCCCTGCTGACACCAAAAGGAAGAGCTCATATTCAGCTTTAACGGGGATTTGGACTTTCAATGGGACAAACAATTACACCCTGAGAGCATTAAAGCATGAGGGAGAACACATACCGTCCCAGTGTTTCGTAGTAATGCGTCCTAATTCAAGGAAGGTACCCAAGGAAGCAAGGAGAGAAAAGAACACCATGTTAGCAGTGTCACATCAGCACGAGTCAGCAAGGGAGAGGGCAGATGATAACACATGTTGAGCAACTTCTGTGGCCTCCCTCAGGAAGGCACGAAATAGAAAAACCACTGGACTCTTTACTTGGGCAACTCTGCACCCACTGAATTTCCTCCATCTTATTGTCCTATTGTGTCCTTTGCTGGGGCAGCACTTCTCCACCTTTTCACATTGCCCACTCTGCACTGAGAAAAAATTTCCAGCTCTGGTTAAAAAAAAAAATCCCCCATTGATAAAAATGATACTCTTTTCATATTAGTCATCTGTGTGTAAACAGCCTGAAAGCTGTCCAGAGAAGGAGATTTTCTTTGCTTTTGCACAGTATTGCATTTCTGAAAACCTTGCCCCCCTTTGGTGACCTCTGTAGGGGTATGACCCACTGAATGAAAAACCACTGACTTCCACAAAGCTCCTTATTGGGCACTTACAGAGATGAACTGCAGTCCCTTTGTCTTTCAATTAGCAGTTGATAAAACACTTCCCTGTGGTGACTCAGGACTAAATAAGGCTCCTTTTGGCTCTTACAAAGGTTTCCTCCTGATAAAGCCAAAACAAATCAAGTGTGCTGGTCAGTGAGAGTGCTGCATCTTTGCAGTGGTCAGCTGATGCACATCTGTTGCACTGTGGGCTTTGGCACAAGTGGAGAACCAGAAGGCTCAATCCAGGCTGCAGGCTGGGCGATGTCTGGTGGGTGACTTCAGCTAGGCAGCAGTGCTCTGGTGTTTGCATGCATGTTGCTCTCCCTGGTCCCTCGACCCCACTCTCTGCTCTGTGAAGCTTACCTTTTGGAAGGTAGTTTCCAAGGAGCCTCCTGCACACGTATGGTGGGTGACAAGGGGGTCCCGTGGCCTTCCACTGTGCTGACAGTGCTGGGGTAGCTGGGTGGGCTGGGGAAGCGGCACAGGGCAGTGTTGTTGGCATTGTTGATGTTGGCATTGGAGCCTGAAGATGAGTAGCTGCTGGGAGTGAAGGTGGAGTCCACCAACTTCTCATGAGATGGAGACTCGGTATCTCCCTGGTTGTTGCCAGACTTATTGATGTGCAGAGGTCGCTGGGTGGTGAATGTCTGAGGGAACGCACTCCTGCCATCACTTTGGTAATAGCTGACATGGTTTCCAAACAAGCCTCCGGCTCTCTGTCAGAGAAACAGAAAGTATTTCCCTTTGTGAGTGAGAAGATGAGCAAGGGCCCTGCTGTTTTCTGCTTAGCCTGTTGTTGAGGGGAAAAAAATGTGAGGACCAAAGTCTGCATGATCACACTGGTGCTCTCTCTGCCAGAGGACAGAGCGTGGACTTCTCTGTCAGAGAGATTAGGTACACACAGACTGTGAAAGCTTTAGCTTTCTAAGAAATTTCAGAGGATTAGCCAGGTGCATAGATGAGGCAAAGGTGTCTCTACACCTCCCACCGGTCCTGGGAGTGCAGGACTGGGTACAGATGCAAGAACCAGGTAACTGCTGTCTGGTTTTCACAGTTGTTATGGGTTTGGTGGCAAGGTTTTGGTAGCAGGGGGGCTATAGGGGTGGCTTCTGTGAGAAGGTGCAAGAAGCTGCTCCTATGTTTGATACAGCCAGTGCCAGCTGGCTCTAAGATGGACCCACCACTGCCCAAGACCAAGCCAATCAGCGACGGTGGCAGCGCTTCTGTGAGAACATGTTTAAGAAGGGGAAGAAAAAAACTCCGAGTGAGACGCAGTTAGAGAGAAGAGTGAGACGATGTGAAAGAAACAGCTCTGCAGACACCAAGGTCAGTGAAGAAGGAGGGGGGAGGAAGTGATCGAAATGTCAGAGCAGAGAGCCTCTCCTTGCAACTCGTTGATGAAGACCATGGTGAGGCAGGCTGTCCCCCTGAAGCCCACGGAGGTGCATGGTGGAGCAGATCTCCACCCGTAGCCCGTGGAAGGGACCCCACCAGAGCAGGTGGATGCCTGAAGGAGGCTGTGACCCCATGGGGAGCCCGCAATGGAGCAGGCTCCTGCCAGGACCTGCGGACCCGTGGAGAGAGGAGCCCACGCCGGAGCAGGTTTGCTGGCTGGGCTTGTGACCCTGCGGGGGACCCACGCTGGAGCAGCCTGTTCCTGAAGGACTGCACCCTGTGGGAAGGACCCACGCTGGGGCGGTTCGTGAAGAGCTGCAGCCCACGGGAAGGACTCCCATTGGAGAAGTTTGTGGAGAACTGTCTCCCGTGGGAGGGACCTCACGCTGGAGCAGGGGCAGAGTGTGAGGAGTCCTCCCCCTGAGGAGGAAGGAGCAGCAGAGACAACGTGTGATGAACTGACCACAGACCCCATTCCCCGTCCCCCTGCGCTGCTCAGGGTGGGGAAGAGGGAGAGAAATGGGAGTGAAGCTGAGCCCGGGAAGAAGGGAGGGGTGGGGGGGAGGTGTTTTAAGATCTGGATTTATTTTCTCACTTCCTACGCTGATTTGGTTGGCGATGAATGAAACTCCCTTTTCTCCCCGAGTCCAGTCTGCTTTGTCCGTGACGGTAACTGGCGAGTGATCTCTCCCTGTCCTTATCTCGACCCTGGAGCCTTTCATCACATTTCCTCTCCCCTGTCCAGTTGAGGAAGGGGAGCGATAGAGCAGTTTTGGTGGGCACCTGGCATTTATCCAGGCCAAACCAAATCAACAGTGCAGTTACAAAGCAACATTTAGACATGAGAGGGAATCTGAGAAGAGCACTCGAAACTATTAATCACCTGGAGGTGATTAAATGAAGAAAGATTTAATGAGCCAGTTATGTACTGCTTAGATGACGAGTAACGAAAGGGACTGACAGCATCTTTCTGTAAGGAAAGGAGGAAAATGCCAAAAGAGAGGAAATATTACCAGAGGAGACAATTACAAGAAATAGGAATGAAATAAGAAAGAGAAGATTTAGGTAACTTGCTCAGAAAATTTCCTCCTTCCATAGGAGATCTATTGGGTTCCGGTGTACTTTTTGGAAGGATGCTATTTGTGCCACTGAAAGGAGGAGTGAACAAAACACTAAAGTGTTCCTGGCTGCTGCTCTGCAGACTGTAGGATGGCTGAACTGATCTGTTCTTCAGGCTTTTTGGCCATTCTCATTCTGATTTTATTTAGGTTTTATGAGGGAAACTTCTATTGAGAAGAAAATAGGAAAAAAACTGTGCAAAGCTCTCAGGACCTGGCACTCTGAGTCCACCACTCTATGGTCTAGAAAACAAGAAGGAGGGCCCAGCTGAAATACAGAGTACATAAACCAGAATGTAGCATACTCTGAGCTCAGTTACTGGTCTAGCTTCAAATTGTAAACTTGTTCAACACCTACCCGGAAGATATCATCTTCAGAGGCAGCAGAAACAGCTTCTTTCATGGCCTTATCTAGCTCTTCTTCAGCTGTCAGGTCTCCAGAAATTGCTCGTCGGATCTCCGGCCCAATGTCGTGAAGTGTGCGCAGACCAGCCTGCAAAACAGCAAACTATAGAGCTTCATATCTCCGAGTGGGTATATGAGAAATAAAAGCAGTGCTATTTCTTCCTAAGCACTGTGAAGCTCTTTTACTCAATATAGCATCCCCAGCTCCTAGAAAAACACCAACAAATTCTGTTCTTTCATCTCCAGCTTAGAGAAGGAAAAGCTCTTAGCAATTCAACACAGGAATGTTTGTTGCTAGTCCCCTGGCTTCATCACAACAGGACATACACATAAATCCACAGCCTTGACTAAGCAAGTCTGCATGCTTTCAGCTTTGGGTTCTCAGATCCACAACCAGAAGACGTTAGAGCAGTCACAGTTCCAGCTGAACCATGTACTCAGCGCCTCTCAAATTCTCTTCTTTTTTAATCAGCAGCTTAAATACTGATTTAATAGCTACACTTCTGGCATCTGGACCTGGACAGTCCTCAAACCCCTCACTGACTGGAATCTGTTCCAGGGAGTCCATCTTGTAAGCTGTGGGTATGCCGAGCCCTCAGTCTGTATCTGTGCCTGTGTCTGTGTCACAACACTTCATAGCTTACTGGGAACTCCAGAGTCACCCTTCTTCTTTACTGGACGTGCAAGGGACATAAATGGTGCTGCTTGTACAGTCATTGGGGTTTTCTCATTCTTTCACACAGCCTGGTAGTCCACCCAGTGAACATGCAGCACAGTGGTGAACAGATCCCAGGCCTTAGAGCCTGGTGACTCGTCCATTGGATGGCCTTGGCACCCAGGTATACTTTTTGCTTTTTAACTGAATTTGCCTCCCGGCTCCTGGCAACACGCTCTCCCTGACCCTGCTATAGTGACTCTCCTCAGAAAGGGTAGAATGAATGTGGTAATATGCAAATGTCTGCCAGGCATTTCGTATCATTTCTTTAAAAGAAACCCTAATTTCAAATATTACCAGCAGATTGATAAACTGTGGATATACCTCACTCGTGCCTTCCACCTCCAGAGCTACGGGATGTGGCCCACGGTACACACACACATGTATCTGAAACGACTGATATGGTAATTCAAGGGGTCTACAAGCTCCTTTCCAGTGGGAATAGCCCATTGCATCCCTCATAACGCTTGAGAGGGAAATGGGATCAAATGCTTCTACTGTACCACCCCCGTCCCTCCTGTACCCGCTCGTCACCTGTAAGGAGAGCGCATTGCGCTGGGAGGGCTTGCCCACCAGTCCCTGTTCTTTACGTTTCTTGAACTTCCGGAAATACTCCTGAATCAAGAAAGTGGCGTAGAACTTCCCGACGGTCACCTCGTCATCTGCAAAGGGGTATTTAAAAAAAAAAAAAATTAAATAAGCAACTGATTTTAAACAGTGTATTTGCTAATTTGAGCCTTGCAATTCACTAGGTATCACAGTACATCTCTGCTTTTTATGGCATCAGGATGGAAGGCGGAAGGAAGGGATTGCTCCACAGCCAGAGCTTGCTGTAAGTAGTCACGAGGACAGGTACGTGTGGCATTTGGATAGACTGGCTCTGCGGGCAGAGAACACCTATGGCTGCGCACCTCTGGATGTACGTCGTTTATGGTGAGGTGCCTCTGACATTTGCAGTCTCTGGGACTGGTTTACCACATAGGCTCTTGCTATAGCAGCAGCCTCCCAGTCTGGGTCAACACACGCTGCTCAGTCTTGTGGTAGCCTGGATGAATACATACTCAGAATCTGGGCTCACCAACAGTATGTGACTGACCATCCATCCCAGACCTGATCTGGCCCTTCTCTGCATTGAAGTTCTGTCTGGTTGTGCCTGGCATGAGTGTGAGCAAACCAAAATGAGCACCTGTCCCCAGAAATGCAGTCATTGCTGTATTCTCACTCAATACAAACTGTCAATGACCCAAAATGTGCACGAAGTTTTTATCTAGGTAACTGTCCTCCGTTCTCCCAACCCACCGGAAATTCTGTAAGACATGGTCCAATGACTTCAGAGCAGGGTCAACAAGGTTCAGGATCTGGCTGCAACTGCTAACTAACTACCAAGAGCTGTTTTGTGCTGTAGCCCCTGGAGCCACCTGAAAGGTCAGTGAAGGCCACACTGGATGCCCATGTACCTGGGATCTCCAGAAGCCTAGCAAAGGAGTTGCCCAGAAGGCTGGTAATAACAGCCGACCAAGGAAGCTGCACAGAAATCCACAGCAATCTATTACATCAGTTCAGACTGGCTGAGGAATGTCTCCAGGTACGTGAGTCTTTGACAGGCATCATAGTAGAAAGCAGTTATGTGAGTCTAAGGAGAGTTATATGCCATAGTAAAGGTAGTTTTTCTAAATATGACAGGGTTATGAGATAGGGCTGCATCCTTAACTTGAGTGTAAGGCCGTATCTCTTACGCATTCAGACAAAGTCCACACCATCCTCCCCGGAGCTACTTAGCTCTGCCTGCTTCCTTTGCCCTCAGCAGGCACCAGGTAATGTCCAGGGGAGCACATGCCTGTGATCAAACTGGGGCAAGATCTAGGAATAAAGGTTTCTAACTCCTATTTATACATCTCTTCTTCCTTCCCTGATGTCTCAGCAGGAAGAACATGATAGTCATGTTAGTACAGACAGAAACAGATCTCAGTGTGATGAAATACAGGTAACAGCTTGTAGAAGAAAGCTTGTCCCCCATACTCCTGATGATCACGAAGAGCAGTAGGACATTTCAGGTGGGGAAAAAGACAGAGAGATTCAAAGACTGGGACAAGATCCTGCACTCACCACCTGCGGGAGGCACCACCTGGTCTAGCAGCTTCATACTGGTGCGCTTCCAGATTTTCTTAATTATTGCTCTCAGCTCTTCGTTGGCCTGCTCCAGGTTACCTGCAGGGTGAAAATCATCAGAGGCAGGAATTAAACAGACCCTGCAGAGGAGCAGTTTCATATCTAGCACTGCAGTCTCAGGAGAAGAATATCAGAGCTTTTGCAGTAGTGGGAATTTCTAGGCAAAGAGATGTTCTGACCATTGCTAAACCCCCCTCAGAGCAAGAGGTCTTCTTCCTAAATATGCATAGTCATCTCAGGGTAGGAAGGTGACTATTACTGGTAGTCTGCAACAGCCAGAAACAACAGAACCATGGTGCTACTTCACCCTGAAAAGCAAAAATCTCATTTAACACTTCAAATTTTAATTGAGATTCAGTGAAGGTTGAATATGATGAGAACAGAATCATAGAATCATTAAGGTTGGAAAAGACCTCTAAGATCAAGTCCAACCCTCAACCCAACACCATAATGCCTGCTAAGCCATATCCCCAAGTGCCACATCTACACATTTTTTTGAACACCTCCAGGGATGGTGACTCCACAAGCTCCCTGAGCAGCCTGTTCCAATGCCTGACCACTCTTTCAGTAAAGAAATTTTTCCTAATGTCCAATCTAAACCTCACCTGATGCAACTTGAGGCCACTGCCTCTCGTCCTATCATTAGTTACCTGGGAGAAGATACCAACACCTGCCCCACTACAACCTCCTCTCAGGTGGCTGTAGAGAGCAGTAAGGTCCCCCCTCAGCCTCTTCTCCAGACTAAACAGCCCCAGTTCCCTCAGCCGCTTCTCGTAAGATTTGTTCTCCAGAACCCTCACCAGCCTTGTTGCTCTTCTCTGGTCATGCTCCAGCAACCCAGTGTCCTTCTTGTAGTGAGAGGCTCAAAACTGAACACAGCACTCGAGGTGCGGCCTCACCAGTGCCGAGCACAGGGGCACGATCCCCTCCCTACTCCTGCTGGCCACACTGTTCCTGATCCAAGCCAGGATGCCCTTGGCCTTCTTGGCCACCTCACCTGGGCCACCTTAACCTCTCCACTTCCTCTTTCAGCTCTAACACCAGGCTGAGCAGATCATTCACCTGGTCGCAGTGAACACAGGACAGTTAATAGGAAACTGCAGCTTGAGGAAGACAAACAACGGGTGGTAAAGATGCATCTAGGAATCTGAAGACCAGGGCCTGCTTATAGCACTTCCCAAGAGTTACCTGTTGCAATCCTTGCCTCCCAGCAGACACCGAGTTCGTCACATGGTGCCAAGAGTTTGCTTTGGAGAGTCTGCACAGTGCTTTGACAGGCACTGCAGGCATGTGTGAGGCTTTCGCTATCCAACTCAGAAGACTGTCTCAGGATATTTGTGTTTATTCTCTGAAGAACAGCACAGGCTATAACAAGACTTTCATGTAACTGTCTGAACACAGACATTACCTGTTCCTCCAAGGGGCCCTGAGCTAAATGAGGCATTAATCAAGCCACACTACCCCCTGAAAGTGAGTGAAGCAGATTCAGTTTATATCCTTTCCTTCTAGGTACCCATTCCTCCCAAATGACTCACCTTCAATTTTATTTCTTGATTTATGTACATTCAAAACCTTTACGACTGAAGCTTTCTTCTCTCGCTATGTGTACTAAAACCCTGTCTTCTCCTCCTAAAGGTCCTGTTCCTAAAGCTTTTCTTATCGCTCCCCAGCATTAAGGCTCCTCAGTGTGCTGCACAGGACTCCACATGCCAGTAGCTCTCTTCACAGGACACAGTGAAGAGAGGGACACCATGTAACTTGCTGAGGATGGAACAGGTGGACAGCATCAAAGGCAGAAATCTGACTTGGGAGGGCTAATTCCAAACTCCTGCACTAACTACTTACAAGGTAAGTAACTGCTCCTGCAGTTTGAGGCTTTAGGTGGTTTCCCAGGAGCTCACTGGCAATGACTCGAAGAGTTTGAGGCTAAGACAGACAGGAAAATTGAGTCCTTTTTGAGTCTGTGTTTCATAAGACACAAGATGTCCTACAGGGGTTGTGGTTGTGGTTGGCTTTTTCCTCAGGAGAGCCCCTTTGGCCGCAGTCAAATTCTGTTCAGCACAACATCCAAAGCCTTAATACAATTTTAAAATTTCACTGCTCTTTGTGGCTCAGCTATCAGTATAATCCTGGCACAGTAAATGATAGTTCTGCTGGTCTCTGCTTTCCCATGCCTGAAATGTAATACATCCACTCCTGAGGCAGAGGTGTTTAGCTGTGGATCACAGACCTACATGCTCTTTTAGACCATCTCATTAATACATGAAGCCAGGTTTTGACTCAGGACCAACATCTTTCATTACAGCAAGTGACAGAGTGCAACAAAGGGGACAAGCTGAGCCCAAAATATTATCTGCTTTCCCTAACTATACCTGCTAGTCTATGCAAAGCTGTTAACAGTCCCTTTGCTTCTCATCTGTCTTTAGGGTACAACACCACTGTCACTACAATGTGATGTTAATTCATGCTAATGGCAGCATGGAGGAGTTTTAGTGAGGTGAGATCCTCAAGTACAAGCACTTTTGCCTCGCTTGGACTGGAAGGTCAGTGGCAACAGCAGTCAAAAAGTGGCCCAGCTCTGCAGCCAGTTTGCACAAGCGGAGGCCTCTTCGCCCCCTTCTTCCTTCCCCCATTGCTGTTTGAGCAGATATCAATCTAAAACTTCTAACTCTGAGACCACTGTAAAGAAGGTGATCAATAATCTGAGATGATACCATGGGAAGTGCCAGCTTTCTAGGTAACTGGAAACATCCTTCTCTGCCTAGAAGATATTATTCCTCCAAACCTCTTTCCATTGTTTTTTGTGCCATTTGCTGCATATGAGTCACTGGGATCATTTTACACAAGATGTCCTTATTGTTGTGTTCCAGCTCAGCACACTTTGGTGCGAACACCACCCGGCTACCTTTGTACCCTTGCGGTCAGCAAGCTTCTTACCTTCTGTCTTGATCCTCAGTGCTGTTCTGACCAGTGCAAAGAGAGTGGCATTGAACATGACAGTCCCATCACTGTTCAGTGGCATATTCATGGAGACAAGGCGCTGTGGAGTAAGGAGAAGAAAGAGAACAATCATACTGGCAACATATGGACTGAAGCATGCTCTTCCTCATGACGTCATGATGCCCTCCAGACCTGCCGTGCCTCTTACATGAGCAGCCATGGCCTGTGGATTTAGTTACAGAATTATAAAAGTACTTGTCGTATCTACCTACGGTCCCAACCATGTTGTGTTTGCCCTGGGGTCTCCCATTGCTGGAGACTCTGTTTTCTTCAGTGTGGCTATCACTTTCCAACCATTTTCCCCAGTGGCCAGTGGCCATTTGCCCACAGTGTGTTACACGGACAGACATTTGTTCCAGTTCCCAAACCATTTGGCTTTTAAATGACACCTTTTTTTCTTATCAGGAGCAAATTGATTTCTTCATACCTCGTGAGGCACTTGCAAACTCATCTGGCCTGCACTAAAGCTGTGCCTGGTGCAAATTTATATAAACAGAGACCCAGAAGCCTTCTTTTAGGTGACAGACTTGAAGAAAGGGGATTAGGCGAACCTGAACGCTGTTCTGCTTTATCCAGCTATTCCCCCTCTCATTCCTAAAACAAGGCTGTGTCTGCCCTGCAGTGATTCTGTACAGCCATGCAGGACAGTTCCGAGTACCGACTGTTGCAGCTGCAGGGTGAACCGCAGTGAGACCAACCACACATATCTGAACAGACGTAGCAGAGTCACCAGATCTCGTATCCTTACTTCTGTCTCAGGAGGTAAGAGGCACCAGGGACTTGGTTTGAATGCCTGTGCTTTCAGGGGTTCATTTTGTTTTTACTTGAGCTCTGGCTTCTGCCACTTTCATGCAACAGGCCTGGTTCAGTACTGGAGGAAAGGGTGTCATCCCCCATCACCACCACTGTAACCATAGACTGGGGAGTCTGAACCAGATCGGGACAACAAGCAATTGCTGGACAGCAGACTGAAACGGGTCAACAGTAGGCCACAGAAGTCATATGTTTCTGTGTACAGGCCCCAGGCTTTGTATTTTGCTCTGAGACTGATATAAAAAACAACTACAAATGTCACACACAAACTCTGACTTGCGAGAAGATGAACAAAGAATTTCAAGTGAAGGAAGCATAAAGCTTATAAACATGTCATTATTTACTAGAGAGAGTCCTTTTTCATATCCAGAGTCTCACAACAAAAGAAATGAGTGACATTTTCACAGAAAATCTGTCCTATTTTAATACCACGCTCACCTTGCTGTTTAATATCTGTCAGTTATTTAAGTAGGAATGAGAGATAGCACCAGGTTTTTGGTGCACTGCTTAGTCCAAAGAAAATCCCAGAGATATTTTTACTTGCCCTGTTACTTCTGTCTTTCCTAATCTGCCTTGGGATGTGTGTTTGACACCACAAACACGCGTGCAGTTGATTCAGCGCTCGGTATTCGAGACCTGCAGTTAGCACAGGCGCTCTCCTAGCTAGAGAGGGGGCTGGCAGTGCATGGATGTCTCTGCCGAGCGGACAACTGCCCGCCGCGACCCTGCAGCCCTCGGCGGGATCGCTGCTGCCACGAGCAGCCGGGGAGCGGCACAGGGCGGCTGGGACAGTGCAGATGGGCATCATCGCGGGGTTAGGAAGCCACTGTGGGCTACTGGGTTGCTGTGACCAAGCAGCAGTCACCTTCCCCAAGCCGCAGCGTGCCTTACTTTGCAAGCCACCCGGTGAGGGCAGAGCTTCCCGAAGCCCAGGGGGGGCTGGATCCGCCGGAGCAGTGTCACCACGTCCAAGTGTTTGATCCGTCCCCTGAAGAAGAAAGAGCAGTGAGGGTCGCATCCTTTTCATGGGGCGACCTGCTGATCCCCCTGTCGGTCTCAGGGCTATGGCAGGTATGGAGGTGCAAGGGGTCTCTTTTTTTCCTGGCGCTTTGCCTCCCATATAAATAGCCCCAAACCACTGTCTTTTCATACTTGTTTATGCTTTCGGCTGTCACTGGAGCCAGTGCAAAACAAAGTGCTGAATTTCCTCCACAGCAGCAGTTGGGTTTCTTTTAAGTTCTGTAAATGGCATCTCAAAAGAAGAATTCTCTCATGGAGGGGGGAGAGCTACCAGAGCTGGAGGCGGGGCTTCATGCATGGGATGTGGATGGGGAAGAAAAATAAAAGAGCTTCCCATTTATAGATGGGAAGAAAGAGGATGTCATCTGAACTGAGCAGCTGTCTATTATATGGCTCAGCCACTGCAGTCTTGCCTTCAAACAAGCACAAATAGTAGCATCTGCTTTGGTAACAAACAGTCTATTTATTAGAATTCTGTGCTTGTCCCCCAACCGTATTAAAAGTCTCTGGGCAGTCACCATGGATGGGAAGAAGGGTTTTAATTTACATATCACTCTGATAATGTGACCTGGCCTCACATATTGCAGAACCTGAGCCCAAATTAATCTTGACACTATGTCTCCTACAGATATCTGGTTTTAGTTTACGCCAAGATCCCTTTCCACGCTTTTTGCATTATGAAGGGGGCTTTGTAATTGCAACTGTCAATTGTGCTATGATGCCACAGGGATCTAAATGCTCTTTAAAGCCTAAGCATGTGTTGAACAGAGCATAAAATAGTGAGTGTCATTTAAGCCCTTGTGTGAGTTGTTCTTGTGTAACTTCGAATCTCTGCAAGTCTGCTGATGTGAACAACGCTGCAGACGATGTAACGCAGCCACGTGAAGGTACAGGTCGTGATGGGCCTATATGACATGTGACAAAAACAGAGATTTGAGCACAGCAGCTCTACTGTGAGTGGAAAGTCAAATAGAAGAGTCACAGCTCAATATCCCAAACACATGGAACAATAAAGCAAACCTGTAACCTCCTCTGCTCAATCTCCTGGTCCCCCTCCCTAAACAGTCTACATCCCCTCCCTGGACTGAAAGTGAAGCAATGTCCTGCCAGGTAACTGCTGAGATTTTTGTGTGTATGCTTGCACTTCTGGCTTATGGATTCACCAGCAATACCTTGTGGAGGTATCTGTTTTAGGATTTTTGCAGGAAAATCAGTGTTCCTGCAGGAGGAACATGGCACTTACTGCACTGGGTCTAGAGAACAGAAAATAATGGGCTTGTTCTCTTGAGGAGCTCTGATATCCAGCCTGGGTTACTTACTTGGCTTCAGGGTCATACTCTGCCCAGATCCTTTTAAACTCATCCAGGTGATGTGGTCCTAAAATGGACCAGTCCCGTGTCAGGTAATCAAAGTTATCCATTATAACAGCTACAAAAAGATTGATGATCTGCAAACAAGGACAGACATGACTTGATGGATGAGGCAGGTAACAGTAGACATTTCTCTATTTAAGGTCTGGATTTGGACTCCTAAAACTAGGAAGCCAGTGAGGGAGGGTTCTCTGTTCCCCCATGCCAGCTCCCCAGTTTAAATGGGAAGATCCCAGAGGCGGGACATTCACAGCTGGTCACATTTTTCTCTTCCCTACTGAATGGACGAGGCCCAAGTTTACTGAGTGCTTAGACACGCTGTGATGACTTTTTATTTACCTGAGTCTTTGCCCAGCAGAACCGGGTAGTGGTGGGAAAACCTGGGATTTATCCTCTACAGGCAGTGGGGCTGAGACAAAAGTCCTTTCTTCTGGCCCAAGACCAAAACATTTAAAAGGTTGCTGCTGTTCACTGGGAGAGTTTTGTGCACTGATGCCAGCTGCAGAGCATGTGCTGTCACTCTGAGCAATACCGCATTGCCAACAGGAGCAGATGCAAGTGGGATATGTGTATTCTCACAGTCATTGCTGCTGGCAGGGGAGGAAAAACCTGCTCAGCAGCCAGAAGGAAGGTAGGAGGGAAGGTGGGAAGTGTGACTGAGGCGTTGCTAGCCTCAGCACAGCCCACAACATGCTAACTTGGTTTTCTCATCAAGGGGGAGGGGGGAAGAGTGCTCCCTTGCTGTGCACAAAGGATTGGGATTTGAAGCAGAGCATCTCCCAGAGCTGGAGGGAGGCAGGACTGGCAGCAACCAAGGGGGTGTTGTCACTGAAAGGGTGCGGCTGGGAAAGGTCCCATGGGGAGATTTCCCCTTGTTGAGCTCATTCTTCTGCTGTGCAGTGCTGATATCTGGGGAGGCAGGGGCTCAGTCTGACAAAGGGAAGGTTTTGGTCGCTGGGGGAGACTCACCAGGAAGGCACAGAGCATGTAGAAGCTGATGAAATAGAAGACGGCGAAGCTGCTGCCACAGGAGTGATCGGCTTCGGTGGAGTTGGCCGGCTCCGACTCCGGGTCACACTTCTTGTCTGGGAGACATGCCAGCATGATTTCCTGCCAGGCCTCACCAGTGGCACACCTGGGCATGGCAAAGGGCAAGGGAAGACAGCAGTGACCTTCGATGTGAGAGAGACTGTCACATTAGCAACCTGTTCCTGCTCCCGAGAACATTAATGGGAATTTTGCCACTGAGGTCACTTAATGGTAGGTTAGGCCGATGGCTGGGCTATAACACACACTGGCATACCCTGCTCCTCTTTTTGGCTTTGTTGCCATCATCAGCATGTTTTTCCTGACTGACTTTGCCTAGTCTGGGTACACAGCTCTCATGCTCCAACCAGCCAGAGTCATCGAGATGTGTGTGACATGGCTATGCATGCATGAAGACCCTCCTTGAAAATGAGGAGAGCGCATTGAATTTGTGCCAGATCCTCAGCCCTGCAGCACCCCTCCCTGGCCCCAGCGTACCTGCCCACAGCTGGAGGAGGATGATGTGCTAAGCTGAGCTGGGCATGGCCGTGCCAAAGCACGAGTGGGGGAGATCATGTCCCTTTCCCTGCTAAAATAAGCTGAAGTCATGCTGGCTTGATTTGAATGAAAGGGCACTGAAAACCAGCTCCCTTCCTTCTGAGAAAGAGGACTTGCCCCCGTCCCCAGCACTGAGTGTTGACCAATGTCAGCTGGCAGGGTGCAAGGCTTAATGGACCGGTCATTTCATCTGCCTTAACTCCTGGGCTTCCCCGCTAAGGGACAACATGTTTCTACTCACCTCATGAGCATGACATGGTAGAATGAGATAAGCTGTGCCCAAGAGCAGAGGAATCGTGCTCCCAGGCTGGCACAATCCAGAGCTGTCAGACACCCACCTGAAAAGCAGCAGCACTGCCTGGGGGAAGGTCTGGAAGTTGTTGTTGCGGTTGATTTCGGTGGTATCGTTGAGCGCAATTTTACCAAAAACCTGGCAGAAAGCAGAGGTCTTTTCAGGTTATCCTTGCAAAATCCCCAAACCTCTTGTCACCTGTAGCTCTTGGCCTCACCCTGATTCTGATATTTAACAGAATCTGTTCTTCTCTTAAAAAATAATTTCCACAGGTGTTTCATATCTGCTGTTGCTTCCCTTGCTTGTGCTTAATCACCAGAAAAGCACTCATTTTGTAACAAGAGGCATCTTTTGTTAAAACGAGACACCCTTCCTTATTTCATACACTGTGAATAGATAATGTGGGACCTTATTTTAACAGGCACTCACATGTGGAGGGGGGTCCAGCTGAAAGAAATCAGTAACACAGAAGAAAAGGTTCCTTCCTTCATTGCTTATCTGTCTTCACCGGGAGGAAATGATAGCAAAAGACCAGCAGCTGCAATGCCTCGAGCTTCCAGCTCTGCAGGGTGCCTTGGATCTTCCCAAAACAATGTAAAGTACGTTGCCTTGGATCTAGAGATTGTCCAAACGCTTGTCCTCCCAGCAGCCATGCTTGTCACCAGCAGGTGTTTCAAGCCCACCCCCCCACCTCCCCCAATGCAGCAGTGTGAAGATGATGACGAGATTTGTCCAGACAAGGATGGCTTACAGCTTGCTTCCATGCCCAACCGACCATCGCTGCGCCACGTTCACCCAGCCACAGCACAAAGCCTGCAAGAATCAGCAAACTTTTTTAGGGGCCTGCCCTCGGATGTGAAGTCTCCAGAGCAGGAGAGTTTCAGGCTTCTTTGTCTTCAACAGCTTTGGTACTTTCGGGCACCAGGACCAAGAGCTTAACAAACCTTGCCTGGCAGAAAGGTCTCTGCACAGCGTAGTCACTCAGGACTATTTACTCCCTGTCGACTGCAGCATGACAGAGATCTCAAGGACCGAGAGCTGCAATCTTGTAGCCAAAATGAGCAGCAGGAACAAAGCAGCTCTGTGAGAACACCAAGCTTCTTTTCAAGCAAATGTCACTGATAATTAACACCCCAAAAGAAATAATGATGTAGAAAGAAGGGCAGGGACAATGGCGGGGAGGCCATGCCAGACAGGAGGGAGGGTCTGTGCATGGCAGGCTCTCTGCAGGGGTTCCTCATGGACCTTTGGGCCTTCTGCAGCCCCAACCGCCCCCACAACGTGGGTAGCAGTGACAGCTCCAGCTGCACTGAGGAGGAGCAGGACGGATTAAATACTCAGAGGCAGTTTGAGCTGAGGCAGCCCATATTTTTCATTTCAGGCAAGTGTAGGCAAGGGAACTTCCCATGCTGGAAGTCTGATCTTCCTTTGACCCTGTGGCTTCCCTCACACACGATGCACCAGCATCAGTTTTGCATTAGGCACCCAGGATGAGCTGCAGGTAGAGGTTCCTCTCTCATGGCTTCTCCAGTCCCTGCCTCCTGAGCCATGATATGAGTGGCTTCATCCATCAGCATCAATTTGGATTTTCTCCTCTTGGGCACGTAAGGTAGGGAGGCTTGAATGTTGTTACGCTCCCAAGTCAGGGCAGTAACTGGGATAAAGCGGTAAGTCTCCTTTAGGTGCGAAATTCTTATATTTTCATCCGATCTGGTACATCTAGTCTTTCAAAGCAGCTGCTTAATGGAGTGAGGAAGGATTTTCCTTCCTATGTGTACCCATGTGTGAGGGAACTTTCTGTGTCAGCAGGCTCAAGAGAGCAGCACACAAAATGTCTGAGATGCCATTTGGACAAAAAAGTGACGATAACAGGTCTGTGGGCTCTAAGGAAAGAGCGAAGATGAGGAAAGTTGGTTTTCTCATTGGAAGACAGGAGGGCAGGAAGCACTCTAGTAATCTAGATCAATGTGACAGACAGACGTATGGTCTTCAGCCTGCTGAGATCATTAAAACAGAGGCTTGAACGTAAGCCAAGGATTAAATAGCCAACTTAGAACTAGCTGACAGAAAAAAGGAGTAGAATTACGGAATAAAATAGGTAGCCCTGGCAGTGCCCCCTTCATTGCAGACCCCATCTGTGTGGGTCCTTGGAAGCCATTTTTAGTGCTTCATGTAGCTACATAACAACTAGTGTAATGCTCTCAGGTGATTTTCTGTATAGGACAGGTAATCCTGTGAGGTCTTGGCCATTTGAACTAGTTAGGTATTAAAGGCAAAACTAGTAAGTTTACAGTATAGGCCTAGTAGACTAAATGACAGCTGCAATTACTGGGGGCAATTGAGGTAACCTATGATAATTCAAGAAAAGATCAGTTTTATTTTTCAAACTGCGGGAGGACAGATGGAGTCTGTGAAAAGATCTGATTATAATAACAGGAAACAAATGAAAACAAGGTCACAGAGGTCAGCTGAATTTTGTTACAAATTCTGTCGGCATTGTGAAACCAAGAAGCCTGTCGTGTTTGAAGAACTCTGGAAGCAATTATGCCATGCCTTTCTGTACTTTGGTCTCTGGTCCCAGATGGCTGACTTGTCTGAGATCTTCGATTAACACCGAAGTGGAAAGTGAAGCTCAGTCCAAAAAGTAGCACAGCAAATGAGGGTGGGACTGTCACAGACTGCCTGTATCCCATGCTCTCTTCAATGGCCTGGGTGCAACATCAGTTCCTTGCACAGATGAATGCTCAGGCTGGTTCCCAGTTCATTTTGCAAACTGAGTAGGATATTGTAGTGATGCAGCTTCCTGAAGAACGGGCACTAACGCAGAGCCTCGGTATGCTGGGTCTGATCCCATATTTACCTTCACGGGTGTAAATCAAAAGCTGCTCTTTACGACTCAGTGGAAGTTACGCCAGTGTGAAAGTGATGCGAGAGAAAAAAATGAGTTTGTTCAGCGCAGCAGCCACAAGCCCACTGAAGCCACGATTTTGAGCTAAGGAGTGAGGCAGTAGATCTCCTTTACCACTGCGGCTGGGCATTCCTCTGAGAGCCTGGAGGGCTGGCATGGTCCTTCTACTGTTTGCATATTGCATTCTGCCATTAAATGGATCAATTTTTGGTTTTTTCTGGAGTGCGCTGTGCTCCTGTTGGCAGTGCATAGGCACACAATGGTTTCCAACCAAGGTTAGCTGCTGCCTTACCTTACTGGGCGAAAACATTCTTGTAAGCCCCTACAGCCATGCATTGATCTAGTTACTTTATAAATAACTAAAAACTAAAACTCTAACAGAAGAGAGACACAGCTGAGCTCTTCAGCATCACTCACCTGCATCCCGATCACAGCATAGATGAAGAACAACATCACTATTAAAAGAGCCACATAGGGGAGAGCCTAGAAATGAAAAAAACAAAAAAAAGAGAACAAAAAGAGAGCACGGTGTCTCCGCCGAGCCCGGCACACTGGAGCCTGGTTGATGCTCCTGGCTGCGGGGCAGAGGCTGGCCCCAGAGGTGGGGTCTGTAATTTGGCCAGGTGGCCACTAGATGTCTCTGCAGGCCCGCATGGGCTCGCCCTCCCGCCCGCCGCCACCCGCCTCGGGCAGGCTCCGGCCCCGCGCCCGCTCTGCCGCCGGCACCTCGGTCCTGCCCTGGGCGCGGCGAGGAAGGCGAGGGCAGCGCCGGTGCCTACAGCTGCTGGTCGAGAGGAGAAAACTCCCACAACCAGCACTATTCTGGCACTAACGGCAATGGCATTCTTTTTTCTGGATCCAGTCTGGTGAAATCCAAACCGCGCAGCTGCACAGACCCAGACTCAAGGCTTTCTGCTGCGGCGGCCGGTTCCGTCCTCTGTGCCCAAAGCTCTGCGCCCTGGTCAGCGCCGGGGGTCCGTAACCCGGTCAGCGCCTTGGCTGCTGCAGAGGGAATGCAGAGAGCCCGGACCTGCAGAGCTGTGTCACCAGGCAGAGGCCAGTGCCATCAGCACAGTGTTGAGCGCTGTCACTAGCAGGAATCACGGGCACAGCTCGGGACCTCACGGGCTCAGGCTTTTTTGGAGGAGTTTTCTGCTCTGTTGCGATTGAAATACATAGTGCTCAGACTTCAGGGACAATGGGCAGACACATTCATCCTGAAAATGTGAGAGCAGTCACTGATCTGGATTTTGAACACCCCATTTCACAGAGTATAAAGAGCCTACAACATTATTATCTTTTTTAATACAAGATGATTTACACATTTTAAGTCTATGCCTAAATTCAACAGGGCTAAACCCTACAGGAAGAATCGAGGAAAAATTTTCACTGACCTCTATGGAGATTTGACTAAGATCTTCAGAAATCTTCTCAAAGAGATCTGAATATTAACATGGCAAAAATTCAAACCTTTAAACAGTGTCTGTAGTCATTATCTTGAGGCTCAGGGGCAGATTCCTCTGTGTTATACGGGGTCGGACAAACCTGTATGGTTACCCCACAATGCCAGTGGAGATACACCAGCTCAGAACTAAGCTCCAAGCATTTTGTGATGATCTAGTTGGGACTTCACACACACAAGACCTCAGAAGAGCTCCTGGTATAGTGTTCAGGCAGGATCTGAGGTGCATAACCCTACCAGTTCTTCAGTCTTTCAAATGTGAATGGGAGAAGTGTCTTCTTTCCTGGCCATCTGGCCCTGCACTTGCTTTCCATGGTCTTTTGCTCAGCCCACTCCTCTCCACTGATGCACCTTCCTTCTCATCTCTGCCCCTTATGTCTCACAGCTCCTTCAGCTCCCCACCTCCCATATTCCACTCTTCTGGCTCTGTCCTCCTCTGTCTCCGTCCTTCCCTGGCTTTACCACGTTGTCCTTATGATTCCCACGGCCTTGCCTCACCCTCAGCACCCCTCACTTCCTACGCCTCCCCCTCGCTGGCCTGGACTCTGTTGCTATTGCTGCAGGCGGAAACCCCGCGGAGCGTTTTCCCACCACGCACTCCTCTGACGGGTGCCCCAGCTCGTAGGTAAGCACCGCGCGCCACGTGCAGGGCACATGGTAGTTCCAGTGGGCTCTGAACTCCAGCACAAATTCGTTGCTTGTTAGGGCTGCCCTGTGTGAACAGAGACGCTCCCTGGAAGCACGTGGGGACACGGAGGAGAGTCCGTGCCAGACAGAGTCTGCAGGGATGCCAGATTTTGACAGTGGGAGTGGCTGAGTTCAGAGCTCTGCACAGTCGCTATTCTTAGCTACTGCAGAAGCCTCCCAGTAGTTGCAAGAGGAGGTGCTCTGAGCAGAGAACACCATGTTATAAACGGCTGAAGGCTTTCAACGGAAAAGGCACTTGCTTGCAGTGCTTCTCCCCACCCCCCGCCCCCCGTGGAAGATACCTCTCTTGATAACTTTCTTCCATCACCCTACAACTCTGCCTAAAAGTGATTCTCCAGTCCAAGAGGTCTGAAGGTCACTGGAGAGAAGTACCAGGCACTCCCTTTCCCATCCATCTTATCCTCTCCAGCCAAGAGCCGTGGCAAGCTGTGCTCAGGGTAACAGCAAGCTATTGCTAAAGAGGCTGGAGGGGCACAGGAGCAAGGGGAGGAGGAGGAGGAACTGGAAAGTGTGACTGTCCCCTGCATCGGGGATGGCTGAGCTGTGCCAAGGGAATCTCATTCCTATGCATGCAGACAAAATGGTTCCCACTGGAGCTGCTCAAATCACTACCTGGAAATTAGAAACTGTGTAAGCAATGGAAAAAAGTCGCTTCCGGTACAGATGTGTCAGAAAACTGCTGTGCAATACTAGATCCTCTGGCAGCCAGGGAGTGTGCAAAACGAGAGCCCTTTGCATCAGCCTGGTGGTCTGGCTACTGAGACTGCTCGAGAGCTGCTCTGAAAAAGGTCCAGACTGATCCCTGGTGTCCACATGCTACTTCTGCTGACAGAGACAGAAGTGGTGGTAATCCACAGCACAGCAGGCTTTGGTCCCAGCGCGTGCTGTACCTGGTGAGGCTGAAGTTTTAAAGCACGGATCAGCTCCTTTTCCCATCTGAGTCATTACAAGTGCTGCCAATCATTTAAAGCCTCAGTCTGAGGGACAGATGTTTGCTGTTTCAAGATCTGAGTGTTGCACAAGTTACTCTCTCATGTTTTTGTCCACCGGCGTGTCCTGCATCTTTTCTCGTGTTTAGACCACCATTTGTATTCCTGTGCTGTCTTTCCCTGGCTCTTCCTCTGGACCTGCCCCAGCTAACATCCAGGTTGTGCTGGCCCTGTAAATCTGGGTCAAGTACTTGTAAAATGCAGGAATACGCTAAGCTTCATCTCTAACGACCATTTTTCGCTACATAGCTGGGTTAGGGGCTTGTTTAGAAGCAGTGTTTCTAGCAAATAGTTATCTCTTGGTGTTTGTTTTCCCCCAGAGGTGATGATTCTTGTCCATTCTGGTCTCCTTTGCCTTCCCCTATCTACTCTGGTACTTTATCTACCACTGAAATGCAATCTGCATTCAGGGCAAAAGGAGCAGCAATTTAATAACTTAACATTGTTACCAGAGCCAAAGGTGTGGGGTCAAAAAGGTGAAATTCTTCCTGGATGAAAGCATAGGAGCCACACACCTCTAATACTCACTGGAAATCCTCAAAACAAGGCTTAAGGGAAACTTAATTGCGGCCCAGGCCTTCCCATAGCTGTACACTTCGCTTAAAGCAATAGAAAGAAAATATGGATAAAATAAAAAAAAAAAAAAAAAAAAGAGGAGATTGAAGGGTTACAGGTGGTAACTGAGTTGAACTGAACTCTCAAGGCTGTTCAGGAAGGTCTTAAACAATTACCCATGCCTTAAGGATGAAACTCATACCCAGGCAGTCATCCCATGCGAGCCCCCTTTACCTGACCCCCATTCGTGCCCTGTGTCACTGGTGTGCACAGCTCTGACCAGCAGCCTCTGGGCTCCGGCACTTGGGGGAAAACCCACCCCAAGGGGGGGAAAAAAAAAAGCATTAGGTCTTACTTTGAGGTAAGTGAAGGAATACCTGGAAGGACTTGATGAAGGTCCAAAGCAGCGTCCGGATGCCCTCCCCTCGGCTCAGGAGCTTCACGAGACGCATCACGCGGAAGAGTCGGAAGAAGGTGATTGAGATGCGAGAGTTTTCCTCTGCATTCTGGAAGCCATTGGCACAGAGGCAGGAGTTACAACAGCACAGGAGGAACAGAGGCCCTGGGCCACAGAGGACGCTACTCTGAGAGCTCACTGCACTGTTCCTTGTCCTGGTACCGTTTCCTGGGCTTGCACTGCCCTGGCACCCCCGGGATGGACCAAGGCCGGTCAAGGCTGCCCTCTCTCCCATGGTGGTGAGGCTACTCTACGGGGGCTCTTGAGGCATCAGCCTCTCCCTTCAGGTTGCCTGGACTTTTGGGGATTAGGGATGTGTTATGCGATAAACCCCTCCATTACATCTCCTCCTCACATTGGAAAGATGCAATTCTCCTTTGACATTGTACTGTAGGAGAAAGACACTTTCTCTTCAGACCTGTCTCAGACGTTTCACCCCAGCAAGCGCCTCAGCCAGCAGTGAATCTGGTGCGGGGCATCAGCCGTCTGCCACCGCCTCTGCTGAGAAAGAACAGCAGGTCCCGGGGCTGCCCCCGTGTGCGAAACCCCGCCGGGGCAGGGCACGCGCGGCCCCTGCCCCGCTGCTGGCGTCAGCCCCGCTCTCCCTGCCCCGCTGTGGTCCATGCTCCCGGGGGCTGTGCCGCGGCCGCTCGCTCCCACTGCTCTGCGTGCAGGCCTTCCACGTTTCTCATGACCCCTTTGTATTTCCCACAGCCTGCGCACTGACTTTTGTTTTTTTAAAAATATTTTATTTTGGCTTCGCTGCTACTGTTCAAGCGTGCGGTATTTTAAAATAGTCTTTCTTCTGTTTTTTTCTTATAGCATCTGCTCTTTCCCTAAGCGTTTTCCCCTGGGCCTGTAACCAGCTCTGATGCTCCTCAGCCTTCACACGTGCAAAGGTGACATCTGCCTGGGCGCTGCTGCAGCGGCAGGCTCACCTGGGCCTTGGTGCTTAGCTCAGGGGGAGGCAAGGCACAAAAATGCCATGTTTCCCAGTTCGTCAACCCCCTAAAATACTGTGCGAAGCCTGCGGAGTTGGTGGCTTCCACTAGCAGCACGGTGGGAATGTGACCTCCTGTCACAGGGGGAGATAACACTGTCACCCTGCCACCTGACCTACCACGGAGCAAAGTGCACAGAAACCCCCCCTCTGTCCCCACCCAGGCTGCAAAGGCCACAGTTTGAGTCTAAAAGCCACCAAAAGAGCAACACTGAGGAGGAAGAAACAGTGCAGATCACCCCTGCTGTTAACTACTCACCACTGTGTAAACCAAGAGAGAACAGACCCTTTGGATTTCCTGCCACCGGTCAATGGAAACAGCGGCTGCTTGCTTGTCTGCTCCTGGTACAGCCCAAGGCACGGGAACCGCCTGGACACACATTTCTGGGATTAACCGTCCCGATGAGGACATGTCCCTGTGCGCTGTGCCTGCTCGTGTTTCCAACCCAGGACAAACAGATGGGTGCTCAGCTCTGCCAGCCCCCGGCTGGGTCCGCGCCCCAGCTCCTGCCGTGCGGCCGTGGGGGGACACAGGGGCCACAGCTGCTTGCTAGTGTGTGCGAACCCCGCCTGCACGGAAGGCACAGCGCTGCGTGCCACGGTTCAGGATTACACCCCAGCTGCAGTTTGTCTGTCTGTCTGTGGTGAGTCACCAGTGGATATTTTGGGTAGCTTCCTCCAGTCTGCAGCAAAGGCTGATGCTCGCTGCCCCTGCAGAAACAGCGTGAAAAAGATCAGGGGAACAGGCTGTGTCAAGGAGAAGCCTGAGCGCTCCCTACATCTCACATCATTCTCATTTTCCAACTTGGACAACAGGCTGGGGGCTTCAGTGAATCGGAGGGAATTGTTCTGAGGTGAAGGAGGGAATGTGGCCGCCAAGAAATCAAAAATCATGGCATTCCGTACTCTCAGCACTACAGTCCCAGGGGGCTAACTATAAGGTCACACACCTCTCCCAACCCTACACAAGTCCTATGGCCTCCCTCCCACTTTCTCTGAGAAGCTGAACTCCAATAGCACCTACAAAAGAGCTGAGGTCCAAATTTAAAAGCTGTGTGGACAGCAGTTACTGCTGTAGTTGTGATTAAAAAAAAAGAGTTTTCTTAATTCTACCTGCTGCTGCTCTTGTCAGCTGGGCCCTTTGGATGGCAGCAAGCTGCGACCACGAGTCTGGACAGAGGTTTTAGCATTCCCTCATCTTTCCTTGCTGAGAGGAGGCAGCTGCTGTAGGCAGAAGATCATGCCTGTCCTCCTAGAGTCCTGGAGCAGACAAAGTCTAAGCAGGGGATAAAATAGAACAAACTCCTCCCTGACGCAAATCTGCAACTTACTGGCATCAAACCACATCACCAAAAACACTCAGTGATGCCTCAAGAGATTATGGTCATTTTAAGACTAGGTGACTACAGATGAGCTGGTGCTTGAGCAGCCTTGCTTGCTTTCTCCTGGCTTTCATCCAGCTTTTTGAAGGCATATCCTTGCCAGAGGATGGAGGTTCTGCAAAGCGGCAATGAAGAGACTGGAGTGACTGCAACTCTTTTGGGGTGGTGTGGGAACTGCCTTGGTACACTGAGGCAGAAGAGTTTGTGGGCACCACTGCACAACTTACTCTTTTTTGTGCACATTGCAAACTTGTTCGGTGTCACATTGATAGCGACGTAGTTTGTTGCTAACAAGAAATCTTACCAGGTCTAGTTCTCTCTTGGTGATTCATTAGAAGGCAGAACGACAGTTAACTTGACCAAAGGAAAGCTCAGGATGCACAAGAAATACACATGTGCAGCATATTCACAGCTCATGTGAACACCAGACTCACACCAATACACAACATGGCAGCTTCATGCACAAATAACTAGGCTGGGCTTGGAGAGAGAACTTGTGATCAGAGGGAAGAAAATAAAGGAGTGTGTTAGAAAGAGTGTCACAGAAGCTGGGAGGGTGGTCTGTATTTTCGGTCTTACCATAGAGGAAGAGCATTGGGTATGTTCAGCTGGCTTTAAAGAAAGGCAGACAGAAATAAGCTGTAATAAATCTCCAATAAAAAGCCCTAGTAAACTAGGTCTTGGCTAACACAGGAGCAACAAAATGGTGGAAGAGGGCAAAAGGGAGTTTGAAAGAAATGCACAAGAGTCTGAACTTCTTCCCTAGGATGCCCAGGATCAAAGCTGGCCACAGCAGAAGTAGGTACAACTCCCATTGAATTAGATGTAAGCTGTATCCACTACCACCATGTGTGAATTGCACCCAGAATCTCCTGAGTGCCTGGCATCCAGGCAGTGGACATACTGATATTGCTAAAATGTTTCTTGTATCACTACTATCAAGTAGTACAGGGGCTGATTTAGCTCCCCAACTCAGATCCAGGCCACGTCTGCACAGTGACCAGCCAGCTTCTAGTGCATCAGTCTGATTTGTAAACCCGCAACAGCCCAGTGCTAAAGCAACACTTTTACTCACGTATCCCCACTCCCTTACACATAGTTCTGGGTGATAACATCGTTGTTGCTAAGACAATGGGTTGGGACAGTCTAATCAGCTCCTGGCAACCCTGCAAGACCCACCGCCAGCTGTGGAGAGTGAGTTGGTAAAGCTGGTTAGCCTGCTGCACCTTCACCCACCTCACAACAAAGCTCCAGGGACCCAATGGCTGTGTCCTTGGAAGCCAAGCTGAGCAGAGCCCTGGTCATGCTTGGAAGAGGCTAACTGCTGCAAACACTCTGCTTGACATTCCTTGATTAACTTCTGGGGCCACTTCCATTACTGAGAGCAATGCTAAGAACACCCAAGGCTGCAATTACCCTTAGGTGTAAGAAGCAGAATTGAAAATTAAATAAAACCAGCTTTATCAGGAGTCCTTCAGATCAACAGTAACGTAATCCTTTATGCCTAACCTCCACCATATGACGCACGTGCCAGACCTGTCTGTCATTACTTCCTGTGACTACATTAGCAAAGCTGAAACGGATATATTTCTTCTTCTGTCAATGGCAGAATTCACCTCTAGTGCCATAGAGGAGAACTGCAGCGTGCTTCTGCTCTCCAGTGACACTGCAGGAAACAAACTGACATTGTATTACCTGAATAAAAACTGTAGTTGGGATACAGTCTGTTTGGTGGTACAGGCAAATGAGAACAATTAAAAACCCAAGGTACACTCAATCATATAACAGTCTTTTGGGTTAATTCATTCGCTTGGTAGTGTCAGCTTTCACTGCTTTTATCCTCCTCTTTCACACGTTTGCTCTTGTGTTTTCTTTTCAGATCACATACAGGCAAAAGTTGGCTTGAATACCAAATACAGGAGTGGTGCCCACAGAGACATTTCTTACAAGCTGGATAAAGATTTTGATTTTGTATTGCTGGGCAAACACCTCCTTTCTAGCAGAAAAAGTTTCTCTGTCTCATCCCCCTTCCTCTTTTAGTTTTGCAAACCATCTTTTCTAACAATAGAAGGACCCTTATTCTGCTAGTTGTTGCATTCCTAGTAGAAGATACAAAGCCCCTTCAAACTAACTGAAGGAAGCCCAACAATTTTCAGCACCTTTCAGCAGTCGCCATCCTCCCTTGCTGACAGTGTGGGTGCATCTGTGACTGACTGGCTGGCCTTGTAGGTTACTGTGGAATATTATACCTTAATTGTAATTTTGTTATTGTTACTATTTCATCAAAAAGAGCAGATACTAGTAATGTAACAGAGTAAAAAAATCTGTATAAAAGGGTATGACTATATGAGGCACTGTTGATATGGGGTGCTCAACTCGGAGGAGTTGGTATCATCTTGAAAAACTAGAAACCAGTGTCTTTGGCACTGCCAAAAAAGTGAAGTAGAGGTTGACTTACTCCTCTCTTATTCTGAGCTACCTGGCCTGTGTTTTAAGATGGGGTCAAATATGGAGCAAATTATGTCAGTACCTAAGGTAAAGGTTCAAAAGCAGCATGGGCAAGTTCCTGTTAACACTGGCAGGTGGTATTTGTACAAACTGTAGCCCTGTGGGCTGAGGTGCCTTGTGCATACAGTATTTTGTGTGTGAGTATACGAGGGGGAAATCAACACCCCAGCTGCAGGTTGCTGAATACATTTTCTGATACCCACAAAGGTTTGTGAAAGGGGCCAAATCCTACCATTTCCCACCTATGCCAAAAAGTCATCATATGGACCTGAGCACAGATATCCAAGAACCCATTCCTGGGGACTTTCAAGTGTGGCCACTCTATAAAGCCAAGAGCGCTATTTCTAGGTTTTCTGAGAATCTTCAACCTTGCAAGCAATGTGGGTGTGCCAGTTTTAGGACACAGACAGGCACCTGGCACCTGAGAACGTAGTATTCACACCAGTTCACAGGGATGGAGGCACAGTGGTAAGTACTTGGAATTAAAGCCAGTGTCTAAAGCCCATCTGAAGTGGACAAGATTTCATTTCTACAAATCTCAGAACAACGTACAAAAGCATATCCTCATCTGTTTAATGCCTTTAAAGGACCTTTTAGAGAAGCTACACCACTTAAGAGAAGGCAGCTTTGGCTGTCCTCTGTTTTACTTGCAGTCATCTCTTCCCCTACACGTGGTCTAACTCACAAAGGAACTTCAAGTATTCTATCCTGCCCTGGCCATCTGGGGCACGAATAGCACGCACGGAACTGAATGCGCAAGGGAAACAACAACAACAGGGAGATCAGTCAAGACGTGATGCTCTGTGCAACTTCCATTTCAGAGAAAAGGGACCTGAAGTTTAAATCACAAACAAGTCCAGGGGCATATTAAGAGAGATACAGCAGGCAATCTGCAGGCTGAGAGCAGGAAGAGAAATATCTGAGGCAGGACACGTCTGTGTAATGACACTCAATAGGGACGAGTGCAACGAAACTGCTTGGGCTTTTTTTTATTCCTCTTGATGTCACCGTATGAAAAAAGGTAATAGAGATGCTAAGAAGCAGAACAGATCAAGAAACAGAAAAGCAGATTCTAGAAGCCAAAGTAAAGATTCAGCAGGATAAAGACTGAGGCATCCCTAAAGCGTGTCTGAAAAGCTCCTCAGAATGTTGTTGCCTGCATATATTTCATTTTAACTATGTTCAATGTGTACCAGAGCACCAAAATTTTCAATAGACAGGCCGCTCGAGCTGCTGCTCAACTGCGTGCATCTTTAAAGCATCTACAGGCACAAAAGCGAAAGGCACAGCTTATGCCCATCATGAATTCAGGACCCTAGGTCAGGAGGTCTCTGGGAAAGAAGACAGGTTTATTCAATAGAGAGATACTTTCAAGCTCAGCGACCACAGCACCGAATAACGTAACTGATAGAATCGTGCTCCACCTGGGTAGGTGGGAGTGAGGCTTACTGGTGGCTATTTGCAAAGGACTTACCACTTCCAAATTGGTACAGGGAGCATCAGAATCTCCTAAACCTCCATACTGACTCACATATCAGACTTGGAGTCTGCTTTTGCCATCAAGTCGTGGAAACAGTTTTTAACAGGTTGTGTTTATGGGTTTCCAAATCCTGATTATAGCATGAATGCTTTGGAAGCTAGGAGAGGATAAAATTTGCACTCCAGGAGAACCAGAAGCTAGGAGAGGATAAAATTTGCACTCCAGGAGAACCAGTTTCAGTGTTTCAAGGGCAATACTTAACAGTCAATATCATGCAATGTGTATGCTGTAATGTAATCCATTCTGTAATTCTAAGAAGGGATGACTTGGCTCTTCAGAGCTGTAAAAGAAACAAAAAAATGAGCAAAAAGACTAAAGACTTTCTACCGTGATGGTACTATCAAAGCCCCTTGAAATATCCATGGCTTGGAATATCTTCTAGATAAAGATTTGGAAGAGAACAATAACATATGTTAATAATTAGATTCAAATGAAAGTTTCAGTACAAAATGTCATGAGAAGAGACATCAATCCCACCTCATCCCTGTGGAACTCTGGAGATGAAGGACCATGTTGTAAGGTTTGAGTTCCCTGGGGTTTTTGGCTGATTTGCTGACAACTGTAAGGGCTATCTAGAGAAGCAGCACCTAGAAATGCCTGAAGAGGAGCTCCATTAGGTTTGTACAGCATATATTTAATCAATACATCCAAGAAGGCTCCTTGACTGCTGTGTAAGTATGATTCAGTAGTTGTAGAAGCCTGACTGCCACTGAGATGATGGTACAGGCAGGTGGCATTCCCATTACCAGCACTGTTGATGGTAGCATTTTGTTTACACCACAAGAAACAGTGAAGACGAGTTCAGCTCCTTCGGAGGATCCAGTCCTTGCTACGAAGTCCAAACTGATTTCTTCCTGCTGTTTGAGAAGTAAAACTTTCTTGCTGATAGTTTTTTTACTTTCTAACAAGACTTCTTCCATTTGTAGGGAGGAAGCTCTCTTTTGCAACAGAAAATCCAACCTTCATGTTGCAGATACCTTCAGCCTGGCTTGATCTGGGGAACTTTTAAGCAGCCAAATTCACAGTATTATTGTTACTTTCTTAGTCAGAGTTATCTCAGTCAATGCAGTGGTACAACAGCAGCTTTCTCATTTGGCCTGATAGCCGTAGATTTGAAGAGATGAGAGGAAATCTGCTTTGGAGACTTTGGCACCACAGGACAGAGTATCTTCACACCTCTCAAGAAACAAATGGTCAGATGCTTATGTTGCCTTTTATGACAAACAATCTATAATGGCATTTCTACACTGAAAAAAATACGGCTTGTGGATGAAGCTCTTAGGAGACCACTTGCAGTAGTTTATTGTTGGTGATGGACGTCTGCTAAGATGTTTCCTTGATTGCTGTTGACATTTGGAGAATAAAAAGTTACCCATGAAACATCTATTAGAAACTTGTCCATTTGGTCTGTTAGCCTTCTCTCATGAGGAAAGGCGTGATAGGTGTTCATTTTTTGCTTTTTTCTACTCACTTCAGGAAGGATGCCTCTGAGAATCCGCACTGTAGACTTTGCCTGAGCAGGCTGCAGTGCTGTGTAGCTCCTATGCAGTTCTAGGATATTGGTCTTTTCTAGGTCAAGATCTTTGTGTCTAGACGTCCTCCAAGAGTCCTGCCTACTTTAGCCATGCTGCATCTGTGATCTTCTTGGACACAAAATGAAGGGCGGGAAGAAACATTCTGGGGAAATGAACTCACACAAACATAGAGAAGATTTTCAGAGGAATTGAAAGCAGTTTCACTAAGGGATACCTGACGAGCAACAGTGACGATTTTGTTGCTACAGGGAGTGAGAAAGAACTGAAGGGCTGTTTCAGCTGCCTGGCCACTTTCATCTTGACTGGACGTACAGGGCACAAGTAAGGCAACTGCAAGACAACAGCACTACTGTTCCAGAGCTTTTTCTTTCAAACATGTTGGTCACACGCAAGCTGAGGTGGGATCTGCAAGGACATGAGCTTCAAGAAGAACAAGAATTTACCAGGGTATAGGAAAAAAAGAGATTCAGCATTTATCAGTGTCATGGAGACATGATATAAGAAAAGCCACTAGACTTCTTCTGACATTTGTAGTGTCAAAAGTCTGAAGTGACCTCAGGAGGCTGAGTAACACAAGTCTTTGTGGAGAACAGGAAGAAGTCAAGGTTTCAAATCAATCAGGCTGCTGGCAGGTAACAGCCTGCCATGACACTGGGGAGTTGCCACAACCCCCTCCAGGGCCATCTGTCTGCCACTGCTGTGTGTGGTTTTAAACACAAGAACTCTAGAGATAATCTACCTGCCACCAAAGGCTGTGAAGTTATTATAAGGCCAGGCAGAAATGTATCTAGTATTTCTCTGACAGGGAATACTACCGGATTGAGGATGGCATAATTCTCAATTCCCACAACAGTACGGTGAAATCAAATTATTAGCAGAAAAAAAAGAAAAAAAAAGCCAGGCAAGCTGCTCAAACTCTCCATTCTTCCATTAAGTGTGCAGTTCCTGAGAATTTCTGGGAATATTTTGAATAAAACTAGCCAGAATTCTTTTTCTTTCCATAAAAACATTTTCCATTAGAAGAATGCTGATGCTGAAAGTGAAATGTCCTGTAGAAATGTGTCAATTTTGAAAAAAGCATTTAAGAAATATAAGATTGAAATCTCACATTTTGTCCTCACATATTTCAATTTGAGCTTTCATTTCAGTTATAAATGTTTTATAATGACGAAAAAATTAATCCTAAACTAAACTGTTTTTACTTTACCTTAGCATATGTTTTCATTTTCCTCAATTATTTCTGTTGGAATGATCTTCTACTGAAAATTTTGCAATTTTAAATTTTTATTGTATTTTAAAACAGAAAAAAAATGTTAGAATTCCAAAGGGCTTTAGTGAAACGAAAAATCAAGCCTTCCTATAACTCTAACGTGGCTGAAACACCAGAGTTTTTATGGATAATTTTCACAAATTGAGGTCTGGTTTTAAAGTCTATTAGAAAAGGGTACTATCTTACAGGAAAACAGGGAGTCAAGGTGTCTGATGCTGCCTTTACTGGGGCAGATGGTGAACACCTTGCTGGTTTCCCTGGAAAAAGCCCTGAGTTGTTCCAGTGCAATGTAACACGCTAACCCTCAGATAGGTCTACAGAAGAGACTGAGATCTCTTGCACTAGGGAATTAAAATTTTATTTGGTGCAACAAGGGGAATTAGGAAAAATGTGACACCTATAATGAAGTTTGCCATTGCATTTCTCCCTGCACTAACTCATGTGGGTCAACAGACATAACTGTCAGCTCGTACAAATGCAATATATACGCATTTCTACTTCACATGGATTCCACGTGATCTCAGGGGAGATATTAACATATCCATATGCAACAAAAGCCTATTTTGGATACAGTTAATAAGGTCAAGGTAACTTTTAAAGCAAATGAGTCCTGCAGCTATCATGTTTTTTTCCTTCATTTCCTATGTATTCTAAGACTTTGAAATTCTAGAGCTTGCTTTACTAATTAACTTCAAATATGCAAATCATACAAATTTCAATAGCTTTTAAATTAATTTCATATATATATCCATGAAATTCTCAGACAGTAATCTTATGGTTTCAAGTGCTTAAGGTAAATATAAGGAAAGTCAATTGCTTTAAGTCGGTTATGCAGATTACCCTGGATTGAGACAGGTAATGAGAGTCAGTTTTCACACAGCTGAAAGCTCTGTTTTTTCCATGACTTTCAGAAAAGCAGAACAACTGGTAAAGTACGTCTATGCAAATTATTCTTAATTTTCAGGATGTTTGAATAAGCCTTCTCATTAAGCTCTGGATAAATGACAAGTTTAAGTCTTATGGTAATCAAGCCTGGGGGGCACCTGAGAAAGAACTAGATATTAAACATTATCAGAGATGTAGTGCTCATCGTCCCGTACAAGCACTGGTCCGACTCAGAGAGGCAGGTGCAGCTTGCTTGTGTTTTATTGTTTGTGTTTTGTCCGACAGGTAGCCAAAGAAAGCCCTAGAACATCTGGACAGGAAGGCTCTGAAGATAAACTGAGCCACGAAAATAAATGTTGAAGGGTTACTTGTGTGCAGGACTTTTAACTTTTGTTTCACAGGTAGAGTGATTTTAAGGATTTTCAAGTTTGAGTATCAGCTGAGGAGAGGTTTTATCGATTTTATCACCTCTGCCAGAAGCCACGCGTGACAGAGTGGACTTTTTAAATTTGACTTTTCACTTGCCCGGTTCTTGATCCACAGGACAAGGGCTTGCTCCCAAAGGAGGTAATCAGGCTATCCCAGCCCAGAGCAGACTGAGGGGGATAACCCTAGGAACAGGCCAGGCCACTGAGCAAGACAGAGTGTGAAAATTTAGAGTTCCCAGGTCTCCAGCTTTCCTCAGCTCTATTACTATCCAGGCCAATGGTTTCGTCATTGCTGGTCCTAAGTAGTCCAGTGTGCCTCACTGTATTTCCTAGGGCGAAGTTCGTATGGCTTTCAAACACCAAACCCAGCAGTGTATTTATCACTGTGCTGGAAAGTGCAGACTTCTCTTCCTCCACCTCTTTAGGAATATTTATGTTCTCTCTTACATTCACCATTTTTTTCTTTACTTTTTTCAAATTTTGTTATCTGGAAGGGAGGGATGGTGGGAGAGAGGGAAATCTGTGGGGTTGGTTTTCCAAAAGGAACACAGCCTGGATCTAGTTTTCAGTCATTCTTAATGACAGTTCTTTTCCTGTCCAGGTTCTCACATCCCAAACATCCAATAAATCCATCATCTTGACTTCTTATCTGTAGCAGTGTTGTGAAAGCACAGCTGCTCTGGCGGGCTGCAAGTAGAGACAGCTTGGCTTGCTAAGGTTCTTCTGTACTCAGAGTGTACCGCTGATACTGATCTTGAAATGAAACACAAGAGAGAGACTGTTCAAAGCATTCATATCAGTCTTGATTACTTTAAAGACAGGCTGCTGTGTGCTGTGTAAGGTGTAGATTTTTCCATTCCTCGTACAGCCTGTGTTGGAAAGGATAACGGCAGCAGAGTTCTCTGCGATGAATTTCCTGAGCCATAGGTAGGGAGGAGCTTTCCTTGTCTCCAACACCTTGCAATACTCCAGTAGTACTGAGAGTGAATATCATCTTTTGGCTTCGTATTCCCTGGGGGCTGATGATCTGAAGAATTAAGCAAACTCCCAGAAGCATGTCCTTCTTCTGGCATGGCTGTGCTTGTCTTCAGTGCACTGAGAACCTCAGCACTTCTACAGTTATTTGTTAATTACTCATTAATTACCTGATAGGATTGCATGGTGTGGGAAAAGGATAAGGAAGAACTGATTGAAACTTGGTGCCCTCTCCATATGGGTGTTACTGGGCAGCCTCCACTGCCTATGGCAGAAAGGAGGCTGGAGACCTTTGGACTTTGTAGAGATCCATCTGTGGAGAAGTTTGCTGGGAGCTCAGTATGAAGGGTTTACTGTGATGTGGTTGGCAGAAGCGCATGAATCTGGAAGGAAGATTCAGTAGCATCTTTGCAACTCCTGTGTACTGATGGGGAATTACACTGGTGGTGTTAAGGTCAGAAGCTGGCCTCTGGTCTGTAGCAAAATCCCCACTCCTCAGTGTTATAACTCTTCTGGGTGCTAATGGAGCCAGATGGAGACTAGATCACGAGCAGGTTTTTCCAGGGGGGAAGGCAGGCAATCTACCAGCTCAAAGACTCTGCATGCAGTGTTGCCAGGAACCTTCCTCTGGCAAGCCCAAAGGCTCTGGTACGGGGTGAAGATAAATAAGCCATCTTATGCTTTGATGAAGGCACTGAAAGAAACTGCACAAGCCATTGAACATGGGAGAAAACCCAGTCTGCCTTCATTCAAATGCAACAGGACTGTGGATTGCAAGAGACAGTAGATACAGGTGAACCAGCAGACCCTGTTACTTTTGGGTAATGAATGTCTCTCGAGGGAGGATAGCCAGAGATACCAGCAGCCCGAAGAGAGAGTTTGTCATGGACCATTTTCATTTAAGATTTGTAGCAGTTAGTATTTAATGCCTAGGCTGTGTCTTTTCATTGCCTTTTAAATTACAAAGTAATTTAATGTTGATGCAGAATGTTTCCTAGAAGAGAAGAGTCTACAGAGTCATACTAGATTTCTGTATGTTAACATGGGGTACAATAAAGAGTGAGAGCCATTCTGGGGTTGGAAATGCCAATCACAGGCATTATCAGAGCATGTTAGAGGTAGTCACATGGAGATTGCAGCTAGCTATTACAAAGCTACTGAGCAATCATTTTTTTGTTCTACATCTCTTTCCAAGAATCAATGATTATTGATTTGATGACTTCTTTGGTTAAAAAAAAATCATAGCCCTAGTTTGGGTGATATGTAATTGCTCACTGTGTGTGATACACTATGTTCAAGTCTGGGCAAAGAGCTGAACCTCAGAATCCTTAGCTCTAAATATCAATTTGTTTTAGTGCCTTTCTATTAACAAGTGTTTCTTTACTGCTGAGGCATCTTTGCCTTCATGTCTGTTCAGCTTAGGAAAAGATGTCACTTGATCTGGCTTTGGGTGAAGCAGATTTTCTCCCAGTCACTCCGACAAGTCTCAGGAGACAGCACTGCTGACTGGAACCTTCAAGTTTAAAAGTGGATTTTGAGAGAATGACTGGGATGTGACCAGCTGGGACATCCCATTACTCTGCAGCATTGTCAGTTTTACCAGCCATTGGAGCTAGGCCCACATTGCTGGCTCTCCGTCAGCTGACCATAAGCAGCAATCCAGTCTCTACAGCTAGGTCATCTGGATGCAGCTGTGAACGGGTCCCATTTAGCAGATGTCTAGGAAGATATGAAGCAGAAGTAATTTTGTTGGCATGTTGTGCCAGACAGTCTCCACGAAGAACAGACCACTGAGGGAAAGTAAGAGCACAGCCATTTTAAAAACAGTTGTCTAGTGAAAAATAACAAAAACCCTTACGTTTGCCTGGCTGGTACATATGAGGGTAGGGAGAGGGGTCCAGGAGCTAAATGAGGGTGTTAGATTGACTATAATAGAAAGGGTAAAATTAGTTTATATGCGTTTACCTTTGATTACTAATCTGGCTGGGAGGCCACATTCTCTTGCCTACCAGCAAAAAACTCACCATCAGGTCTTTATTTAACAGGAACCTCAAAAATTCCTGTTAGTCTGTGCATTTGGGTTTCCAAAATGGTACCCATCACCATGCTGAACCGTATTATATCACAAATGTTGATGCCAGAATATCGTAGTGGGTTTTTTTTTTTTTAGAGTGATGTGATAGAAAAATGACAAGACAAATTAAATATTGGTCAGAAAATCTGGATGTATGCTTTTTGCAGAGCTCTTTGTACTGAAATGTGCACGTCACACTTATTTTACCATTGAACCAACAGAGGACAAGGCCTGCTGTACTGTGTGTTTCTACTATTCGCTATTATTGTTATTGTAACAACAATTTACAGTCAAATAAGAAATCAGATCTCCTTCTCCAAAAGCCTTAAATCCCATGAAGGTTTTGGTATGTGAAAGCCTGCAGTAATTAAATGCACGATCCACTCTTCAGTGCAGTCAAGGAGATGCTGTGCCCCATCATTTTAAATAGAGCTTAAACATTTTCACTCAGAAGAACTCCAGACAGGTTTGTGCATCAAGTCTTACAGCTATAGGACTATCGAGCTTTACTTTCACTGCTTTTACAGTTAGGTTTTAAGGATTCTTTGTCTTCTGTTTCTCGTATTTTAATTAAATAGCATGTGTGTAGTTATATTTATCCAGTACAGCAAATTTATTTTTATGATACTTTTAAATAACCTCTGCATTAAAATATTTCCAACTGTGCCATGCACCTGGAATAACGTCAGAAGCCAAGTGTAACAAGTAGCTTTGTGGAAATCACAATATTGAGGTATTTCCCCAAAACTGGGTAGAATGGAGAGTCTTTCAAAGTGGTTTTCCCCATGGGAACTACATGCTTTTGTATGGTGCTAATATTGCTAGTCATCAGCAACAGCTCAAATACTCAGGTAAACTGAAGGAGGAGTAATTTACATTCACTATCTTCTTTTCTTCAAAAAATACATACTTTTTTTTTTCTGTTTGGCCATATTTCATACAGATTTCCTTACAGGAGAAGTAGTGCAGTTACCAAAATCACCTCTTTGAATGGGCAAATCATACTAGGAATTCTGGAAATGCACTCAGAAGACCAACATTTTTCAGCCAAAATCGAAAAAAAAGAGGCCCCATCTTCTTGACAAAAATATACATAAATAAAAACAAAATAGCCCTGTTCAAACATGGTTGTGGTCAGATAGTTACCATGCTTCTTTCTCACCAACACAGGGTGAAAAACATGCACTGCAATTGTTGATTAAGTATAAGAGATGATTGAATCCAAATCAATCTAAGCCTAATTTGGGAAGAGTTGAGGAAAGCTCTCCCGTTGTTCACCAAAGGCAAAACAAAGCGCTGTGTACTGCCATTTGCCATTGCTACAGCTCACAACCATGCTTCAGCGTGGCTTCCTACATACAGAAGCTGGGGCCACCTTGGTGTGTTACCTGGCTTATTCTAGTGATAAAAACACCACCAGATATTTAAAAAGCAAACTAAATCCACCCCCCACCCCCACCAATTTTACCGGTTGTTTTTCCAAAAAGAGAACAAGTCATATATACATACATATACACGTACACAGGGATAGCTCAGGACTACACACAACTTCTAGGATGACAGCAGTAAGGGTATGACAACACAAGATGTCAAAAGAAGCCACTGTGCTTCTCCAGCCCTTTGCTACGTAATTTGGAGGCCTCTGCTACCCAGACGGCATTTGAGAAAGACAGAAGGAGAAGGAGAGAGGGAGGGAGATGTTTTCTGCCTCTTCTGGAACGTTTGGGCAAATGAACTTGCAAGTTCTAGGAACTGCAAAGATTTGTGTCCAGTGGCAGCTGATGGCCAAAATCTGAGCAGCAAAGGGCACGGAAGCGTAGAGAACTAGACAGGCAGAGACAGACAGACAGACACAGCGACAGAGATGAATGCCAGTCCCAACTGAGGTGCAGGCTAGATGTATGTCGTCCTTCCACCGATCCTTGCTCCCATCACGGGGGGGGTGTGTGTATAGGACTGTCTTGCAGGGGCTGCCCACTCCAGCCCTTGCACAGGCAAAACACCCTGGGGCAGTTCTGCCTGAATAAGGACTGCAGGATTTAAGCCACTGGTTCTCTGCCTTCAGACACATTGATTGAAGGTGAAAATGAACTTGTGAGGTTTAGTGTGGCTGGAGACAAGGGAAAGGAAAGCAAGGGAGAAAAGGAAGAAAGGCGGGGGGTGAGTTAAAAGGGAGAAGTGCAGGAGAAGGTGAGAGGGAGACTTGAATATAGGCTGTCAGATATTCCAAAGAATGGGAGCAGGAGCCCACGACAAATCATATGAAGCCTCTTGACACCAAAAGCAAAATGACTGCAAGGAAAGGCCCCATGCGCCTGGTTTAAGCCTGAGCTGCTTTACTTCGTAAACCAGAAAAAGACTAAAGAAGAAATCACTGCACATGTCTCCAAGTATTCTTGGAAGCTGAATTCTTTGATATCTCTACGGCCTTACTGCACTTACTCAGGAATCAACCAAGCTGCAACCCTCTGCTGGCTTCCTACCAGAATTTGGAAAACTTTTCAGAAGCGCAAGATATAAAGTACTCGGCTCTCCTGAACATCTGACAGACAAATGCCAAACCACTACCCAGTAGGCACGGACACAACGGACCTGACCAACATATTCTAGGGGAAGGAATACAGCAAGATGGGTTTTGGGTTTCTCTAAGCTTCTTCCTAGGAGTGCTACTTCCTGAAGCACCCAGGTCCTACGTATCCCAGATGGCACCATGGATCAGATCACACACACGCACACACTTTCCGTTCTTCTCGTCCTGTTACCTCTCTCATTAAAAAAATCCACCATTTCCAGCAATCCCCAGACCAGTCACAACTCTCACTCTTAGGAAAACGTGTACTGCTACAACGGGAGGGCAACTTACGCAGCAATATATTCCATTATTTCACAGAAGTCCGCAGGTCACCCATTCCCCTATCCCTTATAGTTCTCATCTCACAGCCACGCACAGCCTCCTGGCTCATCACATCTGCTGCATTGCATTGTGTACCTGCCACATGTACCTCCTGCTGCTCCTCTGTACCTCCCTGCAGCCTTCACAGACACGCTCAGACACACAAGTATGGTCACTGAGTAGAACAGATGCGATGGACGCCACTCAAGATGTTTCTGCTCAGTCATGCTCATGCACTCCCAGACACAGCTGATGAACACAGAGGTATCTGCACATGCAGACACACGCAGAGGCACCGGCAGAAACCCTCAGCGACAGGCTCAAAGGAAGGCGCAAACCCTCCCACCCCAAGATCCTTTCAAGACAGACAGACAGAATCAAACACTCAGCATCCCCACTGTCACTGGTACCTATGCCAGTGCTCTGGAGACACACGTGCTCCTACCTGAGCATGCCTCCATAATTTTCACACATCTGTGATCTGCACACCATGAACTGCCCACTGCAGCTGGATGGGCCAACCTCTTGGCTGGCCACAGGGACTCATCCAGCTCAGTGGGCACTGCTATGTGCGTTGCTTTGGTGGCAAACGAAGACTCAGCCACAGTGAATCTTTGGTCTGACACTGGCAGGGGAAAGGGTGAAGGAAAAAGGACCCTATGGACCAGGGAGGTGTTGGCTTTTCTCTCTGACTGAGAGGAAGAACCTTACATTAGCGGCTTTCCCAGTGACTCAGGGTCTGGCTGTTTTTCTTTCATCACTTTGGGCACAAATCAAACTTGATTTCCCTCTTTGATACAGAACAACAAACAGTAATGAGCAATTTTCCCTGCCTGGAGGAGGGGACAGCAGGCTGTCAGTCAGCTTCACAGCACTCAACTCCAGGCTGTGTCTGCTGATGTGGAAACGAAGGAAATGCAAGCCTGTCCCTGGGGCTACTTCTGGGATGATATATCCCAAATTTGCTGGCTTTTATTCACTCCTATAACGTTTTCTTTCTTTTTAATATTATTATAATAATAATAGATAATAGTAATTTTTGCCATCTTAATGTTTCTTCTAAGGAACTTAAAAATGTTTTGTAAAAACTAACGACAACGTTTTCTTGACATAGGGAATAATAACAATCTCCAGTTCCCTGATGGGGAGACTGAGGCACAGGGAACTAGTCAAAGTTCAAGGAATACGACCCACAGGCCTACTTCCCAGGCCCCATATATTACATCACCTTTCATCTTATTCCCCAAAAAGTCATCCTTAGTCTTAGCAATTAAAGAGACTTGGCACATGGTAGATGTGGTCTCTGCCTTGGAAATTCTTTTTTTTCAATAGCAGATTAAAAAGTCCTCCCCTCCCTATTTAGTTACTTAAGAAGTGGTTTAAGAGTGGCCCAAAATAGAATCACTGAATATTTCCAGAAAATTTTGAAAAAAATCTTTATTTTGTGGCTAGGAATTTAGTTGTGTAACACTTACTGAGAAGTAAAGCTCTGAAAATGCAGCTTGAAAGTAAGGCAATTTAAAAGTACAATTGGCAGAAACTGTGCCAATCTCTGAAGTTTTCAAACCCACCAGATTTTAACCTGCCCCGTGCCCTTTGCAATTGTTCAGCGGTGTGAGATGCATCTCAGCGTGTCTGTGGAGCTGGTTGGGGGGACCTGGAGGATGCTCCCAAGTTACAGTAACCAAGTGGGCCTGAGGTGATACAATTGGACTTATCACTTGACATATCTCCGTGCCATGGACGTGCTTTAAGTGGAGGTTTCCTAAAGGACTCAGGAATGCTGAAGGCAACCTGGGGGTCTACCTCATGAGTACATGCCTTCTCACTGGTTTTGAATGTACAGCCATGCTAACAAAAATACACTGAGCTTGACATGCAAGTGTACACTCACCCACAGGCATGCAAATGAACGTGCCTGCATACACAAAGCTCTCAGATATACACACCCACCCATAAGCAGATCAAACTTTCACAGTGAGATAGCCACACTGGCTCAGAAAACATGTTCATAGACTCAGTTACATACACAAGAACCCATGTGTCTCCATCAACAGACATTCACAACAGAAATACAGCTGAAATACGTATGCTTGCACACATACTCTCTTTCCTCTGCACACAGATTCGTGGCTGTACACTCTCCCATGGATCTAGCCCACACACCGTTATCCAAACACATTCAAGTACACGTACTACAACCAATGGAGTGCATACACAAAGACCCACCCATGCACACTCACATATGTCTTAATGAAAGTTTTGGTCTGGTAAATTCCTTTTCAAGAAACAAAAATAATTGTCAAAAGGAAAAAACAGCATGGGGAACTGCACAAATAGATGCAAGCGCATACCTGCATGCACACTGTGGAGCCTGCCAGTCAAGGTTCCCACTGCAACTACAGCCACCACAGCTCAGAACCTGCTGGGTATGTGTCCCCTGAGTGCAAACGTCTGGTGAACCTCACAGAGATTTCAGGCTTACATGTCTATGGCCACATATCAAACTAACCTGTGCCAGGTGTCTCCATCTTCCCTTACTGACCACCATGACAACTGTCCCTTAGCTCCAAGAGCAGCATTTCCCAAGACCCTACCACAAACGTTCTTCAGCTTCTAAGGAGCTGGGCAGAAACATCTTACCTGCACCTGACCAGGCTAAACATCTCCAATTAGTGGAGTTTATTGGCATTTTAGGATTTAGTTTTTCTTTCTTTTTCAGACTCGAGGTCTCTCGGAACAAGACAAGACAGTGTACAGAAACACAAGGCAGGGTTTGCTCAAACCCACAAACAGCAAGAAAGCAACAAGCTCCTGAGGAGAAGGGGAGAAGTGTATCTGATAAACTGCCTCACACTGCTCAGGAAAGTGACAACTGTCCGTCCAGGATGGGCTGCTACTTCCAAAGGCCATCTGCTACAGATGTAACGCATCAAGTGCTGCTAGCAGGAAGGGAATCCGACAGGACAAACCAACATACAAAACATTCTCTTATTCAATAAGGGTTATCAGGGCAAAGGGATTTCAGAACATTTCAGAACAAACTCCATCCATAGTTGCTGCTCATTTATCAGTGCATCAAAAGATTGTGCAAGTTTTTAGTAACAAATGTTAGAAACTAGTAGCAAAGGACTTGCCTAGATAAAAAGAGAAGATTTAAACATGCCAGGTAACAAAAAGACGTGTGCAGAAATCTGTAAAAACTGTATAGAAGGAAAGGATTCTTTAGAGGAAACAGAGGGACCATCACAAAATAACCCTAACTAAAAGAGTCAAGGCCGCTCCTGCTGCCTCCTCAACTAAGACAGGCGGTGGCTGTTTAGACAGAGGCACAGCCTCATTTTTCGTAGACTTGTACAACCAAAAACTGGATTCTGGGCCTTGCTTGACATGAACTTGAATTTAGACAGGGAATGGAAAAGAGACACAGCCTTGTCAGTGGTAATTAAACACACCAGTATGGATGGCCCTGGAGACTAAAGATCTGAACACAGCACAGTTAGCAGCAGCACGACCTTCTCAACAACATGCTGAGAATGAACGCGATTTGTCTTGCTCACCTTTAGCATCCGGCAGCTGGGTGTCTAGACAAACCTAACGAACCTAGACACTCTCCAGTCACTGGATGGGCACCTCCAAAGAGCAATTCATTTCCTCTGTCATAGCCATACACAGGGAGGCATCAGTTGGCCTGGGGAGGTGGGCACTCCACTAACTCTAAGAGGAAGCCTGGGTGACTATCTGCCTTCCTCTCAGATGACCAAAGTTTAATGAGATGTATACCGAAATGTGTTAAGCCACAATGTAAAAAGTTATTTAATTTATAGGAAATTACTGTGAATTTCTTCAAGAGGATCCATTAGATCTTCCGCTCAGTACAGGGTCTCTGACTACGATAGACATCCATTTATTCATCAAAACACAAGGATTTCCCTCCTTTCTGCTTGGAAGATTTTTATATGGATTCAAATACATCAGTTAGGAAAGTCTTGTTCATGTTTAGCATAATTCATCTCCAGTTAACTGTACTTATTTTCTCAATTACCATGTACAGTTCTACCTCTATGGACGAGAATTGAACTTTTCCACAATCTGAAGGCTATTGCCAGGTTCCCCATTTATTTTCCTTAGGAGTGTGGCATAAAAAAGGCTTTTGTTTCATTCTTTAAAATAAACAACTTCAGCCTGCTGATCACTGTAACTTTCCTCTACAAAATCAGCCCAATCCTAATACCTCTCTAGTAGAAGGGTAACCAAAATTTTTTCCAACATACTGGGGGAAATGTTGCAAATGATTTTTTTGTGTCCAGAAAGTAGGACGTTTAAGAGATGCAAAATAAAATTTCATTTTCAGTTAGAAACTATTTTCCGTTCTCTCAAAAGACAAAGAAAATAGATTAATGTCAAATAAAATATTTCATTTATTCTAAATCAAAATATTACTAACTTGGATAAACGTCCCTCTTTCAGAATGAAAAAAAATAAAGTTGAACAGAAATTAAACTAGAACCACAATATGAAAACATTTTGTTTGGAAAGTTCAAAGTAAGGCATTTTGATTTTTTCAAAATATAGCCTACATTTTTCCCCAAACACAGCACTGAGTGAAAACTACACTGTCACTTTTCTGCTTGTGATGGATTGCCCCTACAGTGCACAATTCCAAGCTGCGATGTTTATTCAACAGCCACATCATTTTGCAAATTCATGATTGATTTGCTGTTCATTAACATATTTACAGCAATTTTCTTTCAATTTTTCTATTTCCCTGGCCTTACTAAGCTGGATTTTTTAGTGCAATTTTTGCCCATGCTCATAAACCCAGTGGGTCCTTTGCAGTCTTTCTTTTGCAACCTGTGTGCTTCCTGCCTATGTCTATTTATCCTGTAATTCTATATCCATCCACCTCCAAAAAAAGACAGAGGAAAAAGCTTGCCTCATGTGATTTATTCCTTGAACACCAGCTGCTGCTTTCAGTCTCCGGGGCTCATTCAATCCTTTCCCTGCCTGCCGAGATGGGCACCAGTGGGGCCAATCAGTGTCAATTGTGCTGGTGGAATTTGCGAGATGGAGCAAACCGGGTTGCAAACCCAGAAAATCAGGTTGAAACTCTTGCACTTTGGTTTTCTTTGGGCTTTCTGTTTTGTTTTTATTTTATCTACATTTTTCAAATTAGAAATTACACATTAGGAGCAGGATCTCTAAACAGAGACGATTTGGTCTTTATGTCTTTTGGGGGAAGCCTGGCTGAGGAGGCTCGGGAAGGATTCCTGGTCTGGTTCCTGCAGTTCCACCTCGAAAGAACTGACCATTAGATCTCTGTGGGGTGGAGAGTATTGAACTGCCATGGGAAGCAAAGCATAACATTGGGTAGACCAAAGTGCTGGCTTGGGACTGTTCTAGCAGCTTCCCATGGCACAAATAGCTTTTTCACTTACGCTCCACGTTTCCCATCACTTTTCCTGCTATACAGTTTAATTCATGCCAGGCGGATTACGAAGGGAAGAAAATGATGCAACAGTCAGAAAGTCCTTTAAGTCGTTCCAAAAATTACAACAGAATAAAAACAAAACAAAACAAACAAACAAAAAAAAAAGAAAGAACTTCAAAACTAAAAAAAAAAGCTCTGAAACAAACTCAAAAGAAAGGAGGAAGGGGGAGTGGAAAAAAAAAAGAACCCGGGAAAGACAAATGAATGTTAGAGCAGGCACGATCATGGACAGACGCCAGCTACTTACGTTCACCTCGGTGATTGCTATATCAACAATGCTACCCACAACAATCAAGGCGTCAAATGTATTCCATGCATCACAGAAATAGTGCTGCATGTGGCAGAGAAGCCAAGGAAAGAGAGAGAGAGAGAGAGAGAGAGAAAGAAAGGGAGAGAAAGAATGAGAGAGAGAGAGAGAGAGAGACAGAGAGGAGGGAAAGAGAGAGGGAAAGGGAGAAAAGAGGGGAAAAAAAGTAAAAAGTAAAATAAAATAAAATAAAATAGAAAATAAAACAAAACAAAGCATGAAAGAGGGAGAGAAGAGGAAAAAAATAAGAAAAGAAAGAGGTTACGTGGGCATATTAAATAGTCTCTTACCACTCTACAGTATTGGTTGCTCAAACCTCTGTAACGTTTCACATGATGGAGGATATCAACAACAGCCTGGTTAGTCAGAAAGTTACACTCAAGCATGTCTACCTTTTGGAGGGAAAAAAAGCACACACACCCCAAACTCTGTGCGCTTTCACCAGTCACAGCCTTGGGGCGAGCTATGACAAGTGAAAAAGAAGGAGGCATTTCCCCCCCTCTTTTTTTTTTTCCCTGGGAGAAGGAGAAGGACGACGGCAAGTTCAATAAAAGCATGACTAGAGGGAAAAAAATCAGAAAAAAAAAAAGAGAAAGAAAGAGAGAAAGAGAGAAGGAACAGCAGAGGAGGAGGAGGTGGTGGTATCCTGGGGAGGGTAGAGTAATACTCACATTAGTTTCACTGAGAATGACGTCTATAATGCTGCCAATTACGATGAGGAAGTCAAAAACATTCCAAGGATCACTAAAGTAACCCTACATAAGGAAGGGGCAGGCAGGATGGGGATTAAAAAGGAATGTTAGACAGACAAAAACAGTTCAAAATTACCATTAGAATTACTGCCCTGATACCTCAAGAGGTTTTCCTCTTAAGTCTACTTGTTGCATCTCAAGCTGTAATCCAGGCCTGGGATCCTTGACTTGTGTGAGCAGCCCCTATCCAGCTAATGCAATCCCAGGGCAGCCACCCCTGCCCCCCGGCTCTGGGACGGGGGGGCGAAGGGAAGCCACATAGATCACCGAGCATGGCTGCTCACAGGAGCAGGCCTTGCAGGACCAGCTTCTCCAGACATCTCCAATTCCTAGCAACATGGCACCCTTCCCAATTTGGCTTAGATTTGGCTGGAGAAAGAGTACAGGAGTGGTGTCACAGGGTTCTCTCAAAAAATGGCTCACTGGCTGCCAGCGTGAATACCGATCCACCAGTCCATGTTCGAGACGTAATGCTCTGTGCTAGTGCTGGGAACTGCTGGCTGCCATGTCACAGCGGAGCAATGGTCAGAGTTCAGCTGGGCATGTGCTATTTAAGTTGCACTGGTTGTCACCTTTATCTTAACCCATACTGCTAGGCTAATGACCTTTACAATGAGTATTACAACGGTCATTAGCCAAACAGTTTCTACTACTAAAGCTGTAGCTCCTGTCTTAAAACTAAAAAGCAGGACTGGTATTTTTATTGCTCTGAAAGCGCGTCTGGCACTGCAAAATGAAGGCGTGAACATGGCATGTGCTGGCGCATCCCACAGGAAGGGGTAAGAATAAGAGCAGAGCTGACTTTAGCACGTGCTCAGAGTAAGACCTGTTGCTCACTCATGCTAAAGATAGTGCCACAGCATCACTGCAACATCAGGTCTCTAGGACACGCTATGGCAGATCCACTAGCGTGTGCTAAACTCATACCTTCACTTTGCTGTGCAGAATTACTTCAGGGGCTATCTCAGACATCTAATTGTCCCAAGCAGGGCTCAGGAGATGCTAATCAGCACTGCTTGCTGTCCCCACCTTGCATGATTTTCTCCTGGATGGACCACAAGGACACAGGACCCTTTTGAAAAACGTCCTCTTCAGCCCAGGAGGTGAGCTTCTATATGTAAACTTCCAGTTCAAGCCAAAGCCACGAGCAAAGAAAACTTATCTTGGCTCACTGAACACCTGTGCCAACCTCTTCCCCTTGTGCTGCAGCCCTAAAAGGAGGCAGACGTACAAAATCCTCCATACTCCTATTACGTGTTTGGCTTTGTGAGCACGCGCTAATCTGACCTCCCTGCTTCCCAGCTGCAGCATGCCTCCAGTGAGACTGAACCCAAGCTGCACTGCGACTGCTATTCTTAGCCAGAGAGTCAGGTCATGGGTAAAGTGTGAGCCTGTGTTCCCAGGCAGCGTGGCAGATAGCAAAAAGGAGAAAAGAAAAAAAAAAATTAGAAATCCCAAGCACTGGCACTGCACAAGCCAGGCTTGGGAACCTGAAATTGCTGTGGGTTCAACCATCACATGGAGCAGGCATTGGCAAAAAGTGTCTTTCTAAATGCTGAAATGCTGCCTCCAGGATGGGTTGAGACTCACAGTTACAAACTGCATTATGTGTAGGGCAGGGGGAAAAGAAAAGATGAAGCAGAGAAAGCCACTGCCCAGCTAGTTCCACACCAGTGAAGGGAGCTGGTAGAGCAGACTCTGAAATCTTCTCCTCAAAACCAGAAAAAAAACCCCCTTTATTCTGCAGCCTGAAATAGGCAACTCTTAGCAGATCTACACTGGGAGGAGTAATCATCCCATGGCTACACATACTATGTAATTAGCTACAATAGGGAGGAAGGAAACAGGAGCAAAAGGAAATTCAGAGAATATTATTACTCAGTGTCCAGCCTAGAAAATACACAACAAATATTAGAATGAATTCAGTGGTGATGTCCAGCATCGTTAGCAACCAGATGGACCTGGAATAAAACTGTAATTAGACTTCACCAAGAGGAAGGGGAGGGAGAGAACAGCAGATTAAACTGTAGAGGCAAACGCATTTTGAATAAGTAAAGGACAGACACAGATCATACAGAGTTGCAAAGAGTGCCTTTGCAGCCTGGTGCGACCTTGGCAGAGACTACACTTGCAGGATCAAAGAGAACGGAGTAGAAGACAACAGACCCAATCCTCCTGCCCCTGTTCATGTGCGCAGTCCTGCTGAAGGCAACAGAACTGCTCACACGCCAAATCAATACATGCCTTCAATGGCATGGCTATCTTCCATTTCCTTCTCAAATTGCAGTTTAGGAACTATCAAGGATTTCAGCAGGAACCCAAAGAACTCCAAAAAAAGAAGTTGCTTCTGGGCAGCTGCAAGGGTAAAGATCCAACAATGTTGCTCAGATTTTGCCCATAAAAATGGTGACTATCTTTTTTTAAAATCTGTGGTGATGTATAGGTGGTTACGTTTACTATGGTAGGCATCATACTGCAAGGAATGTTTTAGATGTAACCAAATTCACAATTTCTTTTTACTGAGCAACTCCAGACATAGAGCCCAATAGCTATTGCTGGTGGTAAAGCATCATTTACTGTTGGTACAAAACCCAGGTGACAAGCAGCATCGAATCCTGTCCTCAGACAACCACTGAAGCCAGTGAATTGAATTTTGCTCCCCATTGCAGTAACGTCACCTCACTGGAAGCAGTAACACTGCACTGACACAGTCAGCACATCTCAGGAGAGACTCAGGCCTGGGAAGAAAAGGTCACTTTTTCATTGCTATCACAAATAGGTGCTTTAGACCTTTGTGACACCAGAGCATATCTGGAGTCACTCTGCTAACTTCTGCGGAGTTGCTCCAGATTTACACTGTGAGCTCTTTCTCCTGGAATGCGCTGCTGAGTCTCATCAGCCAGCTCATTGCTTGGAAGCCACAGGCTGGTCTGCTCTGGGGTCACAGAAAGAGCATTACCGTGGTCTGCTATTGTGTGGCTGTAAGGCAGACTCAGAGAGCTCTTCTATTCCTCCTCTACCTCTTAGATGAGTGATAGAGAGAAACCATAGATATGAATGCAGTTTTACTCAACCCCACATCCAATATGCCAGTGTTGAATTCAGGAAACACACGAATTTAAAAACCTTCCTTTCCTCCTCACCTGCTCCCTCTGTGTTTCAAACAGAAGGGTGAAAAATAGAAAGAGACTATTCACAGTAAGAGAGCTCAAAGAAAACAGAGACCATAGACGCTTCATTTGTGTGCAGGGTAATGGAATGCTTCCTTTAAAAGCCGCTCTCTTGGAGACATTTACCTATGAACGGCCATGAGGTTAGTTAGCTTTAAATCAGACCTCATAATCTTGTCAGGAGTCATGAGTACACATCGAGACTGAACTACACCCCTTGGGGACTTGTCTCTTGTGACCTCAAAGTACCTCTTCAAGCCATATTTCTCACTGGAGTATACCAGGGGGGCTAATGAAAGACAAGCTGAATGAAGGACAAGCTTTCACTCTAATAAAGAGGTTGTATTCCCAAAATATTTTTCCCACCAGAAAGTTCTGTATACTTTTCCCAAGGGGGTGGAGGTCTGACTGGAAATGAATTGATGGCACTGTTTGTTTTTGCAGTACAGGAATTTAGAGCGTAATACCATATTTTACCCTTAAAGGGAGATGCTTGACCCTGCTTTAGCTGTACAATTACACGTCACACAATGGCAGCCTCAGCGGCTTACTGGGGAATGGTTGTCACCCTCTCTTGTGGGATGTCTTTGGAGATCCATGAAGCTTTCAGGGAGAAAGGAGGACAGAAAGAGACCAGGAGGATTGGACTGAATATTCAGGAAGCATCAAACAGCCCCACCATTAGAGCACATTTTTTCCCCATTTTTTTTTTCCCCAAAGGTAGCAAAGGATAGCGTATCATTACATGATCAATAAGTTAATGAAAGGCTGAGCATAAATATGCAGTAGCTGACTGGAATGGAATCTCATTTGTGTGAGGGGAGCAGACATTGTAGCTTTTCAGAATGAGCATGCCAATCATTTTTAGGTTTCCCAGTTGCTAAGGTTAGCTATCAAAGAAGCTGGGGTTTGTTTTGATACTTATGGAGCCATTGAAATCTCTGGAGACCATTTCTTTTACTTTTTGCGAATATGAGATCTTAAATGCAGTATCTAAGAAGCCTCATTAACAGCAGGGAAAATAGTTCACTGGAGTCTATCTGCAGGTCTGAGCTCAAAGGCACCTGGGGCCCATAATAAGAACGTGTGGTGGCCGCAGAGTTAGGCATCTACACTGAAGTACAGAAATCCTCAGGGGAAGGGTGCTGTTGAGTCATGGTGCCAGCTGGGTCTTGAGCATCCAGCCCTGTGGGAGCTGCCGGGTCACTTGTGTGTTAATTGATGTACTGTTATTTATCTGCTTAGTTCCAGGTTTTCATCTCCATCTCTTATGAGGTGGGTGGCAAAAATTAAAAAACCTCTCTCAGAGAAAAGCCTCTAAAGATGAAAAGCACAGCAAAGGTCAAGGCTATTCACTGGGTGGGATCTGAATGTAGGTCAGATGGTCCCCAGTGGAAGAAGATGCTGCAGTGCCATAGGAAAAAAGGGAAAGACGTGCATGCATGCATGTGTGTATGTATAAATACAGAAATGAAGCATCGAGGAGGAGAAACTAAGATGTATAGATAACTACACAGCTGAAAAGGAAAACAAACTACAGGACAACCTTGCTGCCACTTACCTGAAATAAACCCGCATGTTGAAACAACAAAAAAGAAGCATAAATTTTGATCAGCTGGAAAGAGTATGTAGGAAGGAGAGAAAGGGGCTGATACCCTGATATTCAGTGTGATTTCTTAGGAAAAATTTCCTGCTGATTGTAAAGAGCACCAAAGATGACTTCGCTGGGGATTTGCAAAATGAGATGAACTGCTAGTCTGGTTGATGGTGGTTTAGTATGTGAATTCATTTCTGAAAATGCTGCAGGCTATTTGGAGCTGCGAGAGTCAGTTCTCAGACTTCAATAAAAGACTATTTCCCTGAAAGTGTTTTTGCAAAAGGAACAGTTTCACTGGAAAACAGTATTGAATCAAATGACACTGACACAGCACCATGACTCTTGGCATACCTTCTGACAGCAGATTTGAGTGATTCGCCTGCATCCTGAACAACCTTACAAAGCTACAACAGGCCCTGACACCAAACAGAGATTTGTGTCAGATGCAAATTCTGTTATGCCAAGACATCATTTAGCCATAACAGCAATCAGGGAAATTAGCAGAACCTAAGAGGGAAGGAATAAAGCGGAGGATGCAGCTGCTTGGAGCTCCTGACAGGCTGCAGGAAAACAGCATCCCTTTGCATACTACCTATCAGTTCTCATGCATAGATGGATTAATTCTGAGACACAGACTCCCTGCAGTTCACCTACCAGTCAGTGCAATGAATCACTGCTGCAGGGAATTGCACAAAGTCCCCCTGCACTCTGTCAAATCTTTCTGCAGACAGGGAGCAAGGAGAGGAGCTTTTCAGCTCCCCAGACTGCTCCAAAGGTCTAGTCATTTCTGAAGAAGCCTCCTGCCTCTCTCTGCTTATTCTATAAGAAAACAAGACCAACTTGTAGACCAAGATAGGTGCTTAATAACTTAGATATTTTCCTTTATCCTCTCTGACTCTGTTTCATGCTCTCTCTCACAATGAGGTCATAGGTGAAAGCAGACAAGTGTCCCTTGGGATCTGAGGGCCTGTCTAGACATACTGGACACTCTGCTTAACAGAAACAAAGGAGCTGGAGCACGTGAATGGCTCTGTGACCTGGAAAAAGTCCCCAGATGTTTATTTCTGGGTCACCACTATAAATCTGGGGTAGCTTTTTACTGGTTAAAAGTGACCACCTTCTGCTTATTTGAGAGCCTGTAGGTCCTAAAGTGAAATATGGTTCTCACCTGTGCTTCTGATGGACAAGTATCCATCAGAGGAAGAAAAGAAAAAAAACCCACTGCCTGAATCAAGCTCCCCAAGCCATCATTTGACAAACTTCAACATTTGTGGAGGCTGGAACTGTATAACCTCTTGTGTCACAACAGTCCTTTTTTATGCTCCCCACACCTACTGATAATTGACAACACTGTGGAAATATGCCTAGAAAAGTCTTTATCATACCTGTCCTGTGAACTGGGAATTCCCATTTCCAGATCTTGCAACCCATTTCATTCCACTAGAATCGTGTTTTCTAGATGGTCCCATGAGCCCCTCCATTGCAGTTCAGTTATCTTACATCTCTCCATATTTCATTTACTATACAGTAGCCAGTAGTACAAAAGCACTCAGCCACATGGAAGGCTTGAAGTGCAACGTTATGGTCCCAGGTCCTTGAAAGACTGCGAAAGAAGCATGGCAAAGGTAATATGGAAGTATTTATTGTGGAAGCATCTCTTTGAGGTGGCAGAGATTGTATTTCAAGGCAACAGGCTGACAAAGCCTGAAGAAATGATAACTCTAAAATGTGCTGAAACTGGATGATTCAACCAGTTGACCCTGATGTCATTTTTGGCCTGGATTGCTCTTAGCTGCCTTTGAAGGAAGGGTGAATGATGCCTCAGAACAGTAATGCCCAAGGCCTCCTTACGATAAAAGCATGAAAATGGAAGCAAAGAAACAGAAAGCTCTCTCATAAATTCTGCTGTCCACCTAGGAAAATAAGATAAATATTTTTGACTTTCCTACAGTTATGTTGTGGCACAGTGATACCCTGTGAGGAGCTGGGCCCTCTTCCTCATGAACAGCAACTACACTGCAATCATTTAACAATTACTGCCCTGCAGTCACAAACCAGACTTGTTCTCAGCAAAGACAAACAAAATCAACACCAATCTTACCGGAAAGACTGAAAAGTGAATGTGATCACTTGCTACGTCTGAGCAGATCATTTATCACAAAATGCATTCCGTGAGAATTTTGCTGTCAAATTCCATTAGAAAGAAGCTGTAAATGCTCAAAGACTTTGCAAGGTCTAGAAAAAGCAGGTCTTGATGAGAGCCAACAAATAACTCTTGAAGGAAACAAACCAAACCAGCAACGTGAAAAAAGCAAAAGGATGGGCTTTGCTGTTTAAGACAGTCTAACTGCTAAAGTCGGACTGCCATCCCAGCCCAGGGAAGAATGACTCAAAAGAAGTAAAACTCAACCTCGTAAGAACAGAAGTGACACATCTTTCGGAGTGAAGAGCCACTTACTGTGTGGGAAGATGAGACAGAGGCAAGTAATGGATGAAGAAACATTCTGAGTACTGGGCTGGGCTTGGAATAGCTTCTCTGTCTCCACATGCACCCTGGCAAAAGGCTATGGACTGCTCTGACACGGTTGCTGCATGGATAGTGGAAACTCACTGGAAGAAAGGCAGAATCTTCTAGTAACAGGGTGGTAGGTATGAGCAATGGGGTTTTGATTAGTTTCTTTTTTTCGTCAGTTATCTCCATTTTCAGAAAAGGCTTGATTTTATATGGATTACAGTAGTTAATAAAATAATGCTTACTTTCATGTAATTCATCAATCATAACTTTCCAAAAGAGGACAGCTACTCTTATTTTATACTTGGGGAATTAGAAATGTAGAAGGTTTCCAAGGTCCTACAAAAGCCGAATGCATGATAGAGAAGAGAAATCAGCTCTCTTAGACCTCAGCCAGGTGACAATTTGGCAGTGGATATGTCATTTCCTAACACGATAAGCAGTTCTTAACAGGGCCTGTATCACAGTTTGTTATCCAGTATCACTCTTACATAAAGTGAAGATTCACATCTGTGAGAACTTTTGACCCTTTAAAACAACCTCACAAGAAGTGACAAAGGGTTGCGATTTTTCTTTTGAGAGTGAGAGCAAGTCACTTTTCCCTGGAACTGTTCCCTTTACGCGCTGCTGCTGTCCACGCTGTTGTGAATGAGACCCCAGTTCACCATCCCACCAGGCTTTTAACACTGTGTGAATAATTTTCTGTATTAAATAAGTGTAACAGCTAATACAGTACTTCCCACACCGTTGCATTGTACAGTCATATAATTATTTTTGATCATTTCTAATGACATTAAAACCCCCAAGTGCCAGACTGAAAATAATCTGTCACAATGTTGCAGCAATATGCAAATTCTCTGGGTATGTTTGCTGTGAAGGAAATGGTCCTCTCTCACTGAAGCTCTTACACAGCTTCTTTAACAGTTTTTTCTGCCTACTGAATTTTCCACTGATCCTTCAGCAAGCTGGAGGATTGCATAGCTCTGGCTGATCAGGGTTAGAAATTTCACACACTCTGTACAGTAATTACAGGATCTATTTGCATGCAGAAAATTGCTGGCCTTGTCCTCCTAAAAGGAGAACATCCTGTATTTAAGCAACAAATGTAACATGGGAAGCAGCAGATCAAACGGCCTTTTTGTCCCTCACCATTTGCTTCCACCACAACATGAAAGGACAAGTTTTTCTGCATGAAGAGGGATGTTTGTTCTGTATACTCCTTTCTTGGCCTCTTCTTTGGGGGCACCAACAAAGAAACCAATTAGGATCAACTCTGCTGATGCCCTTCTGCAACATACATCTTCCACGAGGAAATGGGAAAGGGACCAGTATATTTCATATAGGATATCAACAAGCGTTCAGAAGGAAAGCTTTGATGCTGTCTGACCCAGATTCAACTAGAGGCATGAGCTAGGATTTACCGCGAAATTCCATTTCTCATCATCTGTCTAGTTTCCTCTGCTACGTTCACCTACCAAATGTTTTTCACACTGCATGACTTGTTTAGGTGGAGTCACGCCTATGCCATCTCAGAATACAAGCGTATACACAATAGAAAAACTTCCGTCTGGCAGCACTTCCTTCTCCTTCAGAGCGTCAGGAACGGCCAGACTTCCCCGCCCACAGACACTCAGGAGCTGGTGATGAACTCCGTGAAATCTAGAAGTATCAAAGAGGATTCCCTGTACTTTCACATGACAGAGAAGGCGGTTGGTTGCTTGCTGACTCCTCATTTGTGGAAACTGTTGCTAAATCAACCTCATCCCTAAAGTTCTACTGCAAATTTTCTTTTTCTGTACCAACTGGAGGATTTGTTGTTTGGGACTCTACAGTTACATCAGGTATACTGTTAACTCGATGCGCCAGCACTCTGAAACACCAGGATGTGGTTCTTTCTTTCAGCGTCACTTTCTTCTAATATGTTGGCAGCACAGACTCCTGAGTAGTTTTGATTTAAGGCCTGGAATAACAAAAGCCGTTGCTTTGGCCCTTGGCTGGTGGGATGCCTTTCCATGTTCTGCGAGAAAGTCTCAGTGCCGAGCTGCTGTGGGAGTGTTGTGGTACAGACTGTGCTGCAAGAGGCCCAGGTACTTTCTTAGCCTCTCTTTTCACTTCTTTCTCCCAGACGTACGGGCAGATAGAAATTCTGTCAGGCAAGCAGCATCCAGGGGCAAGCCTACTCGATGACTCTTTGTTCCAACCCACTGATGGGTATAAAGGACTAGGATAACCTGATCATCCATGTACAGAATGACTATACCAAGTTATTTCTTCACATGAAAGTCACCTAAACATGCTGCTGTGACATACAGTACTTATAGTATTTACTTTTGCAGAAAGGGCTTAGAAAAACGGTTCAATTCTTCCTCCCAGACCTGTGGACGTGAAATACCACATGGTCAAATCTCCACATGACACGTATGCTACGCAAAATGCATGAAACTCCTGACAAGACAGAAAAGAGAAAGCAGAGGAATGGTTAATGAAGCATGTTTTCCCTTTTCTAGTGTACTTCCAAAACACTTGAACCTGATTCAGCGGTTCCTTGAGAGCCTTGGACTGACTGCACACATACAGTGCAGTGCCTAGTCGTGCACTACAGAGATACCAGGGATTTCTGCTCATATGGCTGCTGGGCTTGTTGGAGCAGCTGAGATTAATTCCAGCCGGGCTACTGGTTGTACAGAAGATGCAGAGGAATATACAATAAGTTCAAACTTCACCCAGAAAAAAATGGGAGGTAAAAAAGGAAAGCATTTCTGGGGTAACATGCTGATGCATTTTGCAACGAGGCTGAGATTAATCCACAGAAGTAGAGAAATACATTGCACCCAAAATTTATTGCAAAGTATTCTGATGAGACATTAGACAGGGAGGCTCTGTGGCTGAGGTACCGATGTGTTTGAACATGGAGACCTGGGATATCTGCCAGGGAGTTTCAAAAAATTGTAGAAGCACAAAAAGATGTTCATTAGTTTAAAAGCTATGGGTTTAATTCAGTTTTTAATTTTCTAAAAGTCCCTTTCTGTGTTTACTTTTCCTTTCAGCCCTGTTGCTGTTTTTCTTTTCCTTGCATCACTTTTTGTCCATTTTCTTTCTCCATTTTATTAATACTTTCCTCTTTCGGGTCTTCGGTTTACTTTTTCTCTTTCTGCCTTTAAGGATATTCTGTCCATTCGCATTCTCCATTACCTGTGTGTGGCTCTTCCTCCTCTCTAGGTTTGGTTTCTCTCTTTTTTCCTCCCAAACATGGTCCCTTCCTGTTTGTTTGGTTCTCTCACGATCTTCAGTTCACACAATCCCTTACCTGACTATTTCTAGTTCTCTCCATGCTCACTATTTCTTACTCAACATCAAGCAGAGTTCACTCTTCTTTTTTTGTTGACTGAGGCATATTTTTCCCCACCCGCAGATCCTGAAACATATTAGCTTTCTCACCCCTTCTTTTGCCTTTTAAAACACTTGTTCCAACCAAAGGCGGGGTGGTGGCTGGAGACTGCCCTTCTTATTGCACTGGGTAGATGACTCAGCAAGTGCTCCATATCTAGATGCTGTCCCTCCAAAACAGAAAGAGTAATACTGAAACTGAGGAGATAAAACAATTAGAACACTACTTTGGTTAAGAACCTGCTGAAACCAGCAGAGAAAATCTGCGAAGTAAGAGCCATTTGACAACCAGAATTGTGTGGCCGAACTCCATGAGAGGGAGGCAGCTGTCCGCACCATGGGCTCATGTACACATTTACACAACCTAACTACTAATTTATACCACCATACTTCATCCCAGACCATGTGATTTTTAACTAAATACGATTCCTATATCTGCTGGATAGACCTGAAGTGTTTTTTGGCATTGGGCAAAAGACCACTCAATCCTAACCAGTTTTCTTGATATTTTTGTACCAGTGCAAAATGTCTTTACTGTGATTTCTCTGTATAAGATGGAGAAATAAAACACTGTGATGAATGATGCCTGGGCAGCATCCTAAGTTACCTGGGTATTTCTGAAGGTATGAGAATGAAGAACCACCAAAAGAATTAGATTTCCAAAATGAACCAACCTTGTTTCTGTAGTGCAAGAAGATAGATTGGATACAAATTTAATTTGTTTGTGAAAATCCTGAAGCATCTGTCCTGACCAAGGAATGACAGATTATGGTTATGTTTAGAAAGAAGAATGCAAGTAGTATGAAGCAGCCAGTGTGACTTCAGGAGAGACTGCTCAAAGATCTGTTTATAGGCATACATGTACTAGAAACAGAGCAGTAAAAAGGGAACAAAACCAAATGAGTCATTTTGCATGTTTAAGAAGATACATCAGTGCATCAAATGCATGGTAAATGCTGGCTGAGAGGAGCTTAAAGAGGAATTTTTCTTAATGGGCAAATACATCAGGGGAGAAAGAAACACTAAAGACACGTAGATCCATCAGTAAATGTAGACTAAGAAATAACGATGGGTGACACTCATGACTTCCACTACTCAGAGGGTCATAGCACTTCCTGGGATCACATGGGACTATACATCTTGTACTGAATGTGAAACTTGTCTGAAACAGCGTACAGAAGTCTGAACTCTGCTGCATGAAAATGACATTAAAGAATGGCAAGAATTCAGAATAAAGCAGCAGTGATAAATGAGGGACTGAACTAACTGAGGCAGGACAGATGGCGTTGTTCAAGGCTGCTTTGCAAGGAACATCCATAAACACCCAGGGAGGAAAGGTGCTGACAGCGTCTGGTAAATGGAATAGACTTGTTATCTGTAGTCTCTCTGATAGTCATAATTCCACACAGGAAATCCCCAAGATTCCCCTTCCACTTGCAGATCTGAATTTGAAAAAATATACGAACATGTGCTTTACTTTATGCATGGCAGTCATTACACTGCTATGTCTTGCCTATTTTGAGATGACAGGGACAGCAGTAGAAAATTCATAGCTCTTGGACTACTAGCCCTGCCCTAGCTAATAACAGGATAGATGAAACGTTCCCTGAAAGAAAAAGTAGATGTGATTCATCAGTAAAATAGCCCATTCCAGGCAGCTGGAAAAATCTGAAATTCCTGCAGGAATATCCATCCCCATATTAGCACATATGTTGACCGACGGCGCAGCTTCATATGAACGGGAATTTTAAGTTGCTGTTTTTGAGCTGAAAAGATAAACCCTAGGCAGGTTTTGTAAAGCAGCTAGCCCTTCATGGACTGGAGCTTGCGGAGATTTCTTCTTTAGAGAAGCTGGGACAGTGGTAGCTGTGAGCACCCCAGAGAACACAGTACCTCTCGTTCCCTTAGTAGTTTTTCTCTGGAAAAAGCACCAAGTAGCTGCAGCTTACTCCATATAGGAACTGGAAAACAGCTCAACAGACTGGCTGGAGAATTTATAAAATTAGAAAAACAAAGGAGCAAAAGGCCTTGGCTCAACAGCATTACTTTCAGACTGACTGTGTCTTTGAAGTAACTAGTCCTGAATCAGTTTATGAGTGTCAGCCAAGACAAACACTCAGGTCCATTTGGGAGTTATGCTTCAGAACAGCACATTAATACTCTGTAAGGAGATGCAGGGCATGCAGTGGATGTTTTCTTTATCAGCAGCCCTAATCATCCCAAACCTCTCTTGCTCATTGTTAGCATACTCGCCCGTCAAGACTGCATCAGATGCAGATGAGCTGTCTTAAACAGATTTATCCTGCAAAAAGCCTAGGAGAACTGATCCTCTCCTCCAGAAAATGTGCCACACACAAACACAGGGGCGGTCAGAGGCTGGCCTTGTCCCTGCCTGGCATGCACGATCTATACTAGCAGCAGCTGCTCCAGCTGACACACCCCTCTTCTCTATAGCCTCCCTGGAGAATAAACAAACCAAATCTCTGTTCACAGAATATGGTCAATAAAAAGGACAGGTATCAAATGGACTGGATGACTAGAGCAACCAATCTCAACAATAACAGCATGTTTAGTTAGGAAAGCCATTGTCTTTCTACCCCCTCCACATACTTTCCGTAAGTGTTAGGGAGATGAGCCCTGACTCAAACTTGGCTCCTTATTCAGTGAGTAAATCCTTGCTCTTACCACAAGAACCAGCTGCAGGGCTGCATCATCCATGTCGATTCTTTGCAGTCAGGCACATATGTGGTCTTACTTAATGTCTGTGCAACTGACTGCATTTGCTTTTTTTACCTTTACTATCAAGAGTAGCAAATAAGAAGGATAAGTCTCCTCACAGAATAGGAGTGAAGAAATAAAAAGTGGATACAGTAAAAAAATCTACTGAGTCAGACTGCCACCTTCTCTGTTGTTAGGCACATAATAGACAGGTAGCATTGTAATGCATTATATTACTTCATATAGTAGTGATTGCCACACCACTGCCTGCAGCAGGAACTCTGCATATTAGGAAATCCAGGCTTCCCTCAAAGGTGTTTTGCAGGGGCACATCCCTGTGGTGACTTCTGTAGGAAGCTAGGGTGATAGCAGCCCTGAGGACCTCAAAGATCTGTCCCAGTTCCCTTAGCAATTCTCTCTGATAAAGGTATGAATAAACAGGAGCTTCTTGTTCTACCTTGCACAGATGGAGAAAACCATGACCCCCTGTTGCTGCTGCAGACCATTCATTCCATGGTGCCTTTAGGAAGTGACTGTGCAAGGGAAAGCTCTGTGGTGGCTGCTTCAGAGTTACAAGTCCGTTACTACACTGCTCGCTGTAGCAGAAGGTTAGCTGCAGCACCCATTGCCGGGTTAAGCACCACAAAGTTGGAGAAAACAGCGCAAATTTTACCAGCTTCAGTTCTGCGCTCAGTTCTGTTCTGCCGCATTCTCCTCGGGCTTGTCTCGAAGGCAAGCACACAACACCTTCAGCTACCCAAGTTTCCTGTTGACTTGTTGTCAGTCATGAAGCTTACAGCTCCCTCACTTCAAGGTACGCTTCAGATAGAAAAGAGTGATGTTTGGGCACAAATTCAAAATGAGACAAACAGCTTAAACAAAGGCTGTTTTGTGTTTTATTGCTCTGGAAATGGCAGCCAAATCTGTCTTCAGCAGAGATTTAATGAGCATTTAAGCTTGCCATTTCACATCTGGGAAATACTATTACCACTTAGCATCTCATTTCTTTGTCTGGGTGACTTGATTGGTCCGGGGGGAAAGGATGACAACTGAGCTGTAGTGACATTCACCCAGGTGACAATGAAATCCTTTTGGACTTCTTCAGCTAGTGTTCCTGGGGACAACCTCCATCTCCAAATATAAGATTTTCATTGCATGATAGGACACAATGCCTGGCCAAGCAGAGGGCTGAGGTAACAGCTTGCTTCATGCTGGAAGACTCCCACATCAGAACATATTCCAGGCAAATTCAGCTTGAATCCCAAATGGGCAACCTAAAGAGAAGCAGATTGTGCCCCCCAGTGTTGGTCCGCATCAGCCCAAACAGTAGTGAACAGACAACGGCAAGTTACCCAAGGCATTCTGACGTTTCCAAAGCTGAGTCACTGAACTGGTACTCAACATAATCCAGTGTGTATATACTGCTGCCGGCAAGTCTTTTAGCTGTATTCATTGCTTTCACAAGTTCATTCCTGTTTTTCTTCCCTGTAAATCCTGTGGTTCCATTTCTAAAATGTTGTTTATTTTCCTGCATTATTTAATTAAAATAGCAGTTTAAGAGTTAGTACTATTTTTGGCATGCAGGCCAAATTTGAAACAGATTTATTCTTTTTGACGCCTGTTCTTTCACCCTGAGGTTGTTGTCTGATCCTTAGTTGAGAAGACTTCATTTTCTGGTCACAAGGAAAACTTCATTTATATTCTCACTTTTACTTTAGCATAGTAGCCGGGGATTTAGCTTGAAAATTACAGAATCATGAAAAATTTGGCTTAGAGGTACCTCGTGAGATGGTCTAGTCCATTTCCCTGTCCCAAAGCAGATCATACATTCCTAACCTGTTTCTAACAAAAGGTTCCCCTAACTAAATCTTAACACCTCAAATTATGGAAGCTCTACAATCTCTTTAGACAATCTTTTCCTGTGTTTTGCTATCTGGAGGATATGTGCTTACCCTCAGTTGATTTTGTTTAATACTTTGCTGTGCAGCAAAACTGGAAAAGGAGATTGAACACGGGAGAGTAAGACAGGAGGTAGAAAGGACCTCCAATATCATTAAGTCCCATTCCTTCCTGTCAGAGGCAACCACGTCAGCTAATGTCTTCCCTGTACACGTACAGAGCTCAGTATTTGAACTGGTTCTACTTTTCCCCTAAATGCTCAGAAAAAATTCTGTTGAGAACCTCATCTTTCTCAAAGTTAAGAATCTCCTGTAAAGTACAACCACAGAATCACAAGAACATTAAAAATCCTGTGAGGTACATTTCTGGGTATATAATGTGCAGATAAGATTTTTACAAAGTGCCAGAAGATTTGCTTGCTAATAGACATGGCAAAATCCCAGAAGTGAAAGGTAGATCCCTTCTGAAACAGATGCTGATACTTCTAAATTTCCTAAGACAGTGTTTGAGAACACACACAAAATCAGTCCTTCACCGAGACTGTACAAGATGCTTCTAACTTTCAGGAGAACTACATCTGAGAAAGGATAGCGATATTTGGCTCAGGAAAAAAATCAAATTATGACTCTTCCAAGAAAAAGTTCTAGAAAGTGTGGAAGAAGGAGAGAGGGGTTGGGTGGGAGTAAAGTCAACACAGAGTTAGCAAGAAAAAGTAAGACCAAATTCAGTAGAACTGGAGAGAAAAGTTTCTGAGCAGAGGATGAGGAAGATGTTAGGTTAGAGCTGTGAGGAGCACTTAACTTCAGGGATCCTGTAAATGTGAGGAGCACTTAACTTCAGGGATCCTGTAAATGTTTAACATGAAGGACAAGCATGACTGTCAGACATGACTGCTCTCTTGTTCACCAGTGTCATAACTGATGCTTCAGACAACATTTGCCAACCCCAATGTATCAAGGCATCCTTCAAGTTACAACCCCAAGTATCAAGTCATCACTGAAGATATGAAATGGCACGAGGTACCTGTGTTTAGGTATATGGATTCCACTGCTTATGACACATCACTGAATCTAAACTTCAAAGAAGAAAGCCTTGTGTAATCTTAAATTATGCGAGGTCAGGATCTTTGTCCTTGTCCTGCAGTAGCTGTGCCAACTTAGTTGGAAGAGCTTGTAGGTTATAAACATACACCACGGTGCAGCTATACCAGCAGAATGCCATGGCCCCAAGACAGGACAAAAATTTCAGACAGGACCTGGTGGGGTACTCAATGTTATCAACAAAGTCTTGAACTCAAACCTAAAGTAATCCAAACTATCACTGAAATGTAGCCTTCCCAGAAGAAACATTTTTTTCCAAAGCTCATAATTCAAAATGAGTCATGCTTGATTAACTTCACTTGGGCCAGGAGACTAATCATGGGATGCTATTTATAACTGATTTAAGGAAAGTCAGAGCGAGCATTAGAATAACATTCAGAATGGAAAACATATTACAGCCTTAACATAGTGTCACTATTCTAGCTTAGTGAAAACAGAGAACTAGGAACCTTCTCTATTAGCAGGTGTTACTTTTTTTTTTTTTTAGTGTGTCTACTCTCCAGTGAAAAAGTTATTAAATATATGTGAGAATCCAATCCAGAAAGCAACTGCCCAGCTCAGTTATTGCTGGGGTAATAGATCAGAAAGTTTCACCTCCTCCTTCTCCTCACAGCTGCCCCGCACACATGCACACACACACAGAGGCCAGGAAACTCTATGTCTGTAGCACCTACCTTGGGTTTGAAGGCGATTAATTTCAGGACCATCTCAACAGTGAAGAGGCCAGTGAAGAGCATGTTGAGGATATTCATGGCTTCCTTGAACATGCAGCTTTGACCGTAGTGCTGAAAAATAGCATCCCGGCAGCAGCATGAGGAACAGATATACCAGCTCGTTAGGAATCCACAGGGCCCCTTCCTGATCTCCCTTCATGTTGAGGTTCGCTAAACAAAACCCCAGCATGCTCCATTTTTTCAGTTTAGAATTCTCATCTCCCTTCACATACAAGCATTTCCATAGCTCTAGCCATTTCTGCTATCTCGCTCTGGATCTCCTAACATTTTTAAAAAAACTTTTTGAGTGGAGGTTACCAAAATCACACTTATGATTCCAGTTGAGGGCTCATTATAAATTTGCATAATGGTACAAGACAGTCTCCAACTGTGTTTGTTATCTCACCCTTCCATAACACCTCAATTACCTTTTTTTTGATTGCTACTGCACAGTGAACAGAGGTTTCATTGAGCTGTTCATAATGATACCAAGCTATTCCCCAAGTAATTGCACTTAATTCAGGATTCTGCAAAGAATAGAAGCAGCTCCAATCGTATCTTTCCAATATGCATTATCTTGCATTTGTCAACTCCGAATTAAATTTGCAATTGTGCTGCTCATTCACTTAACTTTATTAAGATCTTATGAAGTTACTCTCTGTCTTCTTTTTATTAATTCTGCAAATGTTGCCACCTCACTCTTCACATCTCTCTTTCTAGATCATGGAGACTGATTGCACTTCCTTATTCTATGGACATCTTCCAGTTCATGTTAGAAGACCCCATCTGTAGTTGCATTAACATTGATATACTTCAGCCAGCTGGCATGAATTTTCATATTCTGCATTGGTGCATGGTGATTTATTTAAAGGAGTTTCAGTTCAAACAACTCATCTGCAGCTGAAAGCCTGGTCAGGGAAAAATAAATTGTTGAAGTATTTTCAAAATTTGTTGTAACTTTTTTGTTGAAACAATCTAGTACCTACAGGACTCTGCTTAAAAACCTGAAATTTTACTGGAACGTGGCTTTTGTGTTTGCTGTCCCTTACGTTGTTTGACCCAAATCCAGCCACAGTATAAGCCTTTGAAAAACTGTACTTTTCTCAAGATGGACACAGACTTCCTAGAATCTCCAGAGGTGTTGTCCTGCCTGTGGGCTCACAAACATCTCACAGCTTCTAGCTCTCCTTGCTGTGGGCATGCACCTTTGTGACAGCAACAGAGCACGATTCAAAGCTTCAGAGTGAACACGATAGTCCCCCTCCATTGCTGCATGGCAGCAGGGCAGTAGATACTTCAGCTGAGAGCAGAGAACTTTATTGTGCTCATGCTGCCTGACTTCTCTGTTGGTACCTTAGGCAAGACAGCAGAGGAAGCCTTTTCAATGACAGGAAAGAGATAGACCAGACGAAGAAAAATTAAGGGTGTCAAGAAATCTGGTGAGACTGGGCTGGAGGCAGTGACAGAAAATAAGGTGGCAACTGACTGTGAATATATACTTAGACTGTTAGTGAGCGACAGGAAACTGAGGCTAGTTTTGAGGGGAGGCTGGGAGAGGGGCAGCCTGGGATTGATCCAGTGGAAAATTTAGTGGTGGGATGCTAAGGTCAGAAGGGAAGTTGGCATAGGAGTGCATGGGGAGTTGGACTCACAGTAAGGGACAAACTAGAGAAGGGAACAAAGTTCAGCAGACAATCAAATGGAAAGGGCAGAGAGAGACCAGAAAGTAGGTCCATGGAGGGGTAACTGTAACTGGGAGTCTGTGTAGTGAGAAGGACTGGTTGAGGAGTGGAGATCTGGACTGTCTGGGCCACAGACCAGGGAAGGAAGTTCAGAGGCTGGCTGGGTGAGGAGGAAGGATGGGTTTCAGGGAGGAGAGTGATGGGCAGACTAGTTCTTAAGCAAACAGAGCGTAGAAGAGAATGGGGCTTGAGTGGCCAAGGAAGATATGAGTGTGGAGACAGGCTTAGCAGGTGGAGTCTGTGACTGACTGAAAATGAAAGGGAGGTGAGGGAGGCCTTGGGCAGAAGCACTGGAAGGAACAAGCCAGGAAAATAGAGACTTGGGGAAACCTACAGAACACTTTGTGTCTATGAGGGCCCATTTCCTGACTGAAAGGAATGTAAGACTTCTGTTTTGTAAGCTGGCTACTTGGTAAAGGTTTTGATTCCTTCTCTTTTACTGCTGTTCCACCTGCACATGTTAACCTGCTACCTCTACTTGCTATTCTTGTAGATCCAGCTGCAAATGTTTCTTTGGTGAATTCACATTAGATGTCTGGAAAACCTTCACACAGTAAGGAAAATGAATGCACAGCATAGTGGGTAGTAAGGCAATCAGTAGCATCAGCAGCGAAGCAAGTTAGGCAAACACCTATCAAGAAATGCTTTTAGGTGGAGCTGATCCGGCCTTTAGGTGATGGGATAGACAATACAGCCTCTAGAGGTTATCTAGACATTTTCTATGGTTCTTGACACAGAATAAAGGAGATACTAGGGCCTTCCTACCATCTATCCCCAGTTTCCTTGATTGCCTTGTTTGCCAAAATATTTGCTCTCCACTTTTTAGCACAGAAAAGCCCCAAATTTAAAATGCAGATCTTAGGTGAGTGGCGGTTCTGGGCTTATTCCTGCATTTCACAGAAGACAAGTCAGAATTGAGAAATCACTTGTTATAGTGGCTGTGGTGTAAATGTTGGGGGTTTTTCATTTGTTTGTTTTTAAGGAGTTGAAACAGAATTGTTGAAAGTGTCAGATACTAGCAGGAAAAGGAGGAGAGGCAGATTTCTAATTTTAACTAAATCTCATCAGAAGTGAACACGGTACAATTGTTTTAATCATGTTGCTGCCCCTCTCCGTTAATACATGGTGTGAAGGTGAATCTTGGCCATTTCTACATTTTCCCCAACAACATCTAACAACTCACCACCTGTAAGGTTTTCTGCTGGCTTACTTACTTGCATGGCCAGGCAGATGGTGTTGAGCAGGATCAGAACGAACATCAGGTATTCAAAATACGTGGAGTTGACCACATACCAAACTTTGTACTGGTACTGGTTTTTAGGGATGTATCTCCGCAGGGGCCGGGCCTTCAGGGCATATTCTACACACTGGCGCTGTGAAAGAGGCAGGGTAGATTTAAAAATCAAAAACAAAATACAGGTTTGGTCAGCTACCTCCAAATATAATAAAACCACAACATGTTTCAAGTTTTTTACTGAAACGAAAATGCTTGATAATTTCTTTTAGGTCATAATCTGAATGTGTAAATTCTACCCATTGCAGAGTTCCATGTGCATTTACTTTGGCCAGACAATGCTACCATGTTCATCTAATCTCAGTGAATCAAATGGTACAGCACACGTTTTTAAGTAAATGCTGTCCCTTGAGCACATGTTTAAGCAAGATTTTTTTTACCTGGGTCCTGAAAGATGGCAGTGAAGCCAACTTAGTGTTTTACGTTGTTGGCAATCTTCACATATTCCTCTTTGTATGTCTTTCTCTCTTAAATGCTAATTCTCAACATATTTTCTACCTTTAACAGCAAGAAGTTGTAAATCACCTGGTTTTTGTCCAGCTCACAGTTCTTGTACTCTTGTTCTCCTTGTTCCTGAAATGTGACGATGACGAAACCAACGAAGATGTTCATCATGAAGAAAGCAATGATGATGATGTAGATAATAAAGAAGATGGAGATCTCAACCCTGTGATTATAGATGGGTCCCACATCCTCCATGTGGGAATCAATGGACCTATACAGCAACCTGAAAGCAAACAGGAGCCCAATGCAGAGAAAATCTGTAACTGTCTCGAGGCCTTACAGATGATACTATAAAGTTTAACTTTGTGATTTTCTTCTACTCTTATCAAAATTACTTCACTCACAGATGCACAGACTTGCACTGATTTGAGTGTAAATTCTTGCAAAAGAGAAGACATGGCTCTTAACTAACTTTACATGTTTGAACCTATTCAGGAGTGAAATGTTTTCGCAGTTGAACAATTAAAATTTAAAACAAAAGCATACCCTTCAGTTAACAGAAAACAGGAGAGTCTGTGCTGTCGGGAACTGAGTTTTGTGAGAAAAGGGGATCTCAGCACTTTTAACATTTGTTAATGCTGCTGTTGGCATCACCTGGTGACACAGTTCAGGGTCAAACCCTGATACCCTGCATGCTCATGTCACTCTGACAGAGTGGAGCCATGAGGGTCCTTGGCCCCTGTGGCACAGACAGCACAACCTGGTAGGACATCCCGTGCCTGCCCGTACTGCAGAGGCAGCACTGCTGTGTTTCATATTGCCCTGCCAGCTTCATCAGGCAATTTGCAACACCTAGCAGAACTGGTAAGTTCCTGATGGGCATTTCATATCCGCTTATATCCCTACTGTTTGTAACAAATACTGCTATCACTGCTACTACTGGCAATCATTTTTTAAAAGCTAGAGACAGTGCTGTGCACTATTCGCAAGTACAGGAGCAGCAATTCCTGCAGACCCAAGGAAATGACAAAGTACATAATACTACAATGATTGCTGCCACTATTGCTACATCTAATGCTTTTGACTTGTCTAAATATGTAGAAAGGGAAAGACTATGTTCTGAGTTTGAATTTTCTCTTTTGAAATGAACAAGGACATTGCCAGTGTTGCACTGGCCCACGAAGCACTCACTCTGGCCAGCCTTCAAAGGTTGAGACAGTGAAGAGTGCCATCATGGCAGTCAAGACATTGTCGAAGTCAAACTTGCTGTTCTCCCAGCTCCGGGGCTGTATCATCGGCTGGTTCACCTCACCGTCCTTGTATGTAATGTAGTACCCTCTGTGGATGGAGAGCAGAAAGACAGCATGGCAGAACTGCACTTCCAGTACAAGGCCCTGAGAGTGGGTGGCCAGCGAAGGGCACTAACTGGGAAAGGGCAGACTCACCTGCATTCCGCTGCTGTCTGTTTGGAGCTATCAGTGCAGCTGTATAGCTTGCCCTTGAAAAGGAAGAAAGAGGACTGAAGCTTACTTTCCTGACAGTGCGAGGGTTAGGGCAGACCATGTAGCAAGCAGACTGCATTTACTACTTGCTGTCGGTATGTTTACATGCTCTTTTGCAGGTAGATGTGAACAAACTGGATCGGTAGTTGCCTGCACCTGGGTAGTTCAGAGCACAGGCTTTCATCTGCTTGCACAATACTTTTATGTGTACGTTCTAAGATGCATGACCACCGAGTGCTGCAGAACATCAGTGGTCAGAAGGATGGTGAAGGGCAAAGAAATAAAAGCAGACATAAAGAAGTGAATGACTAACCTCCTGTGATTATCTGGCATGCCCCTTCCTCTACAAGATGAGGGGTAGACAGCCTGCAAGTACTAATCCTTTAGAACAGCCCCCTTCACTTCCCTGGCACTAAGTCATGCCACAAACTATTTAGGGAAGAAGGTGGTTACTGACGATTTCTTACAATTACAGATGAACGGCAGGAGTTCTGAATATGCCTGGTCCAGTTTTGGGAAACTGCTGGTAACATGAGCCCAGGTAACACTGATGGTGCCCCACATGTTCTGTCTGTCATACAGAAGATTCCATCTCCCCTTCCTCAGGCTTCTTCATACTATTTTTCTTCCCACCCTGGAATGCAGCTCAGTGTAATGCATGAATGAATGGGCCTAATGGTTTTACCTTAAACAACTGAACTCCAATGCAGGCAAACATGAACTGCAGCAAAGTGGTGACAATCACAATGTTTCCGATGGTTCGGATGGCGACAAACACACACTGGACCACATGCTGCAAATGGAAGATAGGAACAAAAGTACTTTCAGGATTGTTCTGAGCTGCGTTGGCTAAGGGAGAAGCCCAAGACTATAAACACAAATAAAATAATTTAATTTAGCTATTATCCATTAAGTAATGTCTCAGGAAAGTGGAGAGAAGACCAACTTGTTACTTTCCTCACCGTACTGTCAGAAGCAGGCAGAAAGGGATAGCAAAATACCAGAGCTCAGCTCTCTAACTTCGAGCAGCACCGACTTACGTAGCTGGACACCCACCAGCCCACAGGAAGGAGTTTATCTGATACAGCAAGGCTAAGTTAAAATAGGCTTGTGAACCCATCTGTAACCCTAGCAAACTACATCTTTTAACCTTAGTGGTGATGCTGGGCCAGAAAAAGACCTGGGGATCCTGCTGGACACGAAGTTGAATATGAGCCCTTGCTGCAAAGAAGGTGAATGGTATCCTGGGCTGCTTTAGGCAAAGCCCTTCCAGCAGGTTGAGGGAGGTGGTCCTTCCCCTCCACTCAGCACTGGTGATGCTGCACCTGGAGTACTGTGTCCAGTTCTGGACTCTTCAGTACAAGAGAGCCACGGGGGTACTGGAAGGAGTCCAGCAAAGGGTGACAAAGATGATTAAAGGACTGAAGCATCCCTCTCATGAAGTAAGGCTGAGAGAGCTGGGACTGTTTAGTCTAGAGAAGAGAAGGCTTGAGGGAATCTTGTCAATGTATACAAATACCTGAAGCGAGCGTGCAAAGAAGACAGAGCTGGGCTATTTTCAGTGGTGCCCACTGCCAGGACAAGAGGTAACAGGCACAAACTGAAACACAGGAGGTTCATCTGAACATTAGGAAACACTTTTTTACTGTGAGGGTGACTGAGCATTGGAATAGGTTGTCCACAGAGACTGTGGTGTCTCCCTCCTTTGAGATATTCAAAAGCCAGATGACTTGGTCCAGGGCATGATTCTGGGCAACCTGCTCTTAGTGGCCCTTCTTGAGCAGGGCTGTTGGGCAAGACAACCTCCAGAGGCCCCTTACAAACTCAACCATTGTGTGATTCTGCTGACACACTACTTAAACCATTGCAAAAGTCCTTGTAGCCTGAAATAACTTGAATTTATAGTTTACAGAATGCATTAGAACTCTTCTAACCTTTAGTCCTTTGGCTCTGTTGATGGCCCTTAGTGGTCTGAGCACTCGCAGAACACGTAGGATCTTCACCACATTGATGGCACTGGACCTGAAAGAAAGTATTGGAAGGTTTGAGAGATCCAGCAATATATGGGGTGTGCTGTGAGGGCAGATGGACTTCACCCACTCTTTCTTGTTTGAAATCCTACATAGCCTTAGACTGCTTAGGACAGTTAGGGAGTCAGCTCTTTGCTATGGCACTTAAGCAGTAAGGAAACTACTCTCTGTTATTATCTTCATAGGTCTTGTTTCCTGCTCTGGGCATGCTCAGGACACATTCTTCTGGCTTTCAGCATCTCTGCTGTATTAATGCAGGGAATGGAACATAGGCAAGGTATTTTTTTTAAGCAGGGCAAGCTGCCAAATACTCAGTAGATATCTAATGGAAATTGCGCCACGATGTAGTCATCATAAGACATTTTCAGATAAGGCTCAAAGAAGTAATTCACTGAAATATTCATAGAAGAGTAGAAGCTCTAGGTGACTCCAGCATTAAAGGTATACAGTCCACCTGGAGTTTGATCCTGCAATATGTTTAGCCTCTGATCTCGCAAATCAAGTAAGTGTGTACACAAATTTAAGGATGTGGAAACTCCCACTGAACTGATTAGAGTGACTTATGTACTTAAGTACTGAATGCAACTGTCTACTACAACAAAGCTCTCTGCATCTTCTAAGACTAAAACCTGAGCTGAGAATCTTCTCCATGCTGTATGACATCAGGCCCTCCTACTGATTTTGGGAACAGTTTTATCGTTAACACACTGAGAGTCTAGTTAGGTCTGTAAGAAAGAAACAGCAGGTCAAAATGAGTACCGTGCCATTCTTAAGACCTTGATTGAAAACCCAATGGACCTGACAAATCCTTCTGTTTGACTTAGCTCTGGAACACAACATACGTGAGCTGCTAACTTGTAATGGTAATAACTGGGAGCTTACTTTTTATCAGATGTGTTACTGTTGAGGAAACTCCCCATCCGACACACAGAGTTCCACATAGTCAAGTAAATCTATAAAGTCATTTAGCAAATTAACAGATCAACCAACAGAAAATGGCGTGACAGAAGCAGGATCAACTGTCACTGCCACCAGCACTCTGGAGATTCTCACACAGCACTTCAAGCGCTTGATGGTCTTCCATTGACCAAGACTCACAACATCTTAGGAAATAGCAAAACGTTATCACCCCATTTTCCAAAGAGGTTATGAGAGCTCTAGGAGGGAACTGTAAGGCACTTAACTGTCCTGAACTGATACAGTGAATCAGAGATCTTGGATCAAAGCTAAGTGTCATGATTCCCAATGGACTGAGTTTCTTGTTCTCAGTTGCTCTTTCTGGAAGATTGCCCTTCCAGGTCAACTAGTGCAGCATTTCCCAATTATGACATCTTCTCCTGAGGATTCATTTTAATGGTCTTGAATAATCTGAGAAAAATACCTCCAGGCTCATGAGAAAAATCTTACCCAGATAAGACAACGAGACTGAGGTATCACCTCCCAACCTGGCCCTGTGATCCCAAAAAAACCCGCAAGTTGAAAAATATCTCACTCACTGGATTCCAAAAGAGATGAGAGAGACGCTGACCACCAGCAGGTCTAAGATGTTGAAATAGTTTCTGCAGAAGGAGCCTTTATGTAGGAAAGCCCCGTATGCGGTCATCTGCAGGAAGGCACATGAAGACACAAACACACTTTTCCATTAGCATCTGTTCAGAAACCAAACCCGTCTGGTTGTGCTCAGAATATATAACTGGGGAGGGGCAGTATTTCTAACACAGCAGGCAATTCACCCCCAGGCCCCAAAGGAGAATCTGAGTCCCCATTGAAAGAAAAGAGAGTGAAGAAGGCAGTAAGATAACCATGAAAGACCTAACTAGGGAAAACCAATACTAGGTTCAGTGAGGAAAATACGCACTCTGAGTGCATAGAGTACATAACATTTAGAAACGGCAAAGCAGCAGAATGACTGCTTGCAAAAACTACTCTTTGCAGTTATATGTTTTTCCCTTTTTCTTCAATGGCAGAGGATACTTGTGAGTATGATGCTTGCATTATATACATAAAATAAAAAGTGCTTTTTTGTAATGTTTTGCAATGCCTAGACCAGCTGCAGTGGACAGTTGACTTCTCTTCCCTCCGTGAAGAAAAAACAGAATCTCTCAGGTATTTAATGGTTTAGAGCCGAACTGAAGCCACAGGAGGAAATCCTGCTCTCTTTAGTCTGCTACTTCTGTTCAGCTCAATCCTGTATCTGTTTTTCCTACCCCTATCCAGCTTCCTCACTTTTATTTTTAGAAGCAGTTGCGTTTCCCCATTGGTTTTCCTCACAAAGCTCAAGCTAAGATTCCTTGAAACAGGGTGGTTTCTTGGAGGAGGTAATAATTACGAACATCATCCAGTAGAGGAAGTGAAAGATTTTACACATGTTACAAGGGACTTTCTCCCCTTTATGGGTATGAATAGGTATTGAATACCTGCTGGTGTTGGGGGGGATGTCATAGGTCCAGAATCAGATTAAGTGACAGCGTAAACAGAAATGGGTCTCAGCCACAATGTCAGAACTAAACACTTCTGAGCTCAGAATTTGATTTTTTGACTGAGCTCAATTACAGAATGTTACTAAATGAGTCTGCCACGGTTAAAGAGAGTGAGGTGATGAGGTGATTTATACCACCTACCTTAGACTTGGTGAGCGATCTAATGTATCTGCTTTGAAGAAATCCTATCCCCACAATTGCTACACTCCCTCCATTACCTGGGTTAGGAACATAGCCTTCTAAATTTGGTCCTCTGCAACTCATCTAAGTTAGACGTCTAAAGTAACTTGAAGCAGACACCGTGAGACTGTTACTCAATGACAAGCTCCAGCCAGAGTCCCAGCTGAGAATTATGAACTAGAAATTAAAACTGGAGTTTTCTGGCTCCCGCTAATAGCTCAGGATGGCACACCTGCTAGTGGTTTCCAGCCATGCCTCCTTGTGACAATTTTATTCAGAGGAGGGTAAAAGGGCACATGGTATATCAGATTGTTTTCCTCCCCAAGCGTCCATGACATCAGGGAACTGACTAGCAATCAGTCAGACAGAACTTAGAAGGGGAGGAAGTATAAACTCTGGTCTTGGCTAAGAATTTATACTTATAGACACATTCAAGTGGGGAAGGAGGGAGGGGTTCTTGCCATAACAAAGGTGGTAAAGATGCCCTTTACTGGTTAGATTTTGTATGGCAATCTTGAAAGAAAGGAGACACCATTGAAATCAGGAGGGGAAGCTCTGCTGAGTTTAAGTTCTACGCTAACTGGTTCTCTCAAGCCTCTTGAGAGATTTTGTTATCTCAGAGGAGACTCTCAAAGAATGTATAATCTATGTCTGCCTCCCATCTGGGGCATTCAACAAGCTTTTACGGTGCCATTTAAAAAAACCCTGGTGGTCACCTTGCTAAGATTCACCAGACTCCACCATGGCAATGTGAGGCTTGCAGGTGTCATCAGCAACATGAGGATGGATGAAGATTGTTCCTCTACAGCCTTGAACATCTTACTGCCATTTATTCTTTTGTTTCTTACCATTTACGCTAACTTTGCTGTGGGGCAAAACATTGTGCTCAATGCAAGGCAGCAGAGAAATGCACCCTGAGAAAACAAGCAACTAGTGAGGCAGGACCTGGCAGGATAAGAACAGAAGAATTTCTTAAACATTTATAGTCCTTGCACTCCTCTTCCACTTGAACCCATAGAATATCCAGGGGTGCTGACATAAATCCACTGAAGTTAACAGAAAGACATCGGGAAGGCTCAGGTACTATGCAGAACGCTCCCCTGAAGAAAATGGAGCAATACACCAGAGGGTTGGGTTATGTTCTGCTTCCACAGAAGTTATTAGGAGTGCTACCATTTGCGTCATTGGGAGCAGAATTAGTAACTGAAAGTTCAGACAGGTGCCTTGAACTATTGTTTTATTTTTAGGTGTTGCTGTTGAGATGTTCTCCTCTTTTGACAGGCCTTTTTGATCAGCCATTTGGTATGTGCATGTTCAGTTTTATCGTGTAAACACAGATGCACACGGTACACAAGCATAATATGTACATTGCTTTGGAGAACGTTATGACTTTGGTCTTTTTAAGTCATATCAAAAAGCACAATTCTCTACATAGATATGCAGGGGCCACTCTGCTTGCCAGCCTTCAGTACGGATATTGTTATTAGGGTCTTGAGTTGCAAGTTTTGAGCAACTCTGAGGTACTTCCTGCCAGCACTTAAAACTAGCTTGCTGAGAAAAAACCCAACCTGCCAAGTGAACCTAGTATTTAGAAATCCAGAACTTTGCTCAATTACTGTTATTTAAATTATTAGCCTACCAGCTTGGGAATATTAGAGTTAAGAACAAGCTAAACTATTCTCCTGCACGTTTCCCTTGGTATAGAGCATGTTCCTGGGAAATGGGAAGCCAGGTTTCAAACAGGCAATGCAGCGATTTTCATCTGCAGCTACAGTCCTTGGTGTTTCAGTGACTTGTACCCTTGGTTACCCCTCCACACCCAAAAAGTCAGCTTCTGCACTGGTCTCCCTGTCTCCTACTTGACTGTGCACCTTGTCACCTTACAGAAGTCATTGGTTGCCCTCTGGCCAGGCCTCATGACTTGTGCAGAATGGAGACTTTCTCTTTGGGTTGTAGCAGGTGTAAGAGGTGTATGTGCTCAGGATTCCTTGCACAGCAAACAAATCCTGCTTTGGAATGACTGGCCAGGGTAGAAAGATAAATTTACAGGGTGATGACCTTTTTCTTGGTCCTCTCTTACTTTTCCCAACAGGATCATCCTTTCATTGTGATTCCTCTAAAGGCATTGTTTTGATACAGGCCCTGAATTACAAGTTTGAATATCAAAATTTCACAGAGGACTTTTTAAACAACTACCAAAATGACAAAATCAAAAGATAAACAATCTTTTGTGTAGAGATAATAACGGTGTTAAAAAAAAAAAGAAAAAGAGTGATAGGAAGGAAGGAAGGGAGGAAGGGAGGAGAAAACGAGTGTATTGCTCAGATTGGTTACCTTAAGAATAATTTCTAATGTAAAGATACTAGTGAAGACATAGTCTGCATTGCCTAGGATCTGAAAAATAAGCACAATCGGGTTAGTGGTACTGAGCGTGACCCAGGAACAAACAGGCGTGTGTGTTAGCAACAGACAGTGGCAGAACACTAGTAAGCTTGTGGACAAGTAATGGTAGAGAAGATGGGCACGTTACCTTCAGAGCAATTTCAATGGTGAAAATGACAGTAAAAACTATATCAAAATAAAAGAGAATCTGTAAAAACAAAAAGGAATAGGAGCAGGGAGGGTAGATCAGTGACTGATCACTTGAATGGGAAATCACAGTTCAAAATCAAATACATATGCCTTTTAACAAGGGAAGAAGGAGGACTATATAGGAAATGGTTTTTAACGACGTTGTGTTGAATGCAGTGAAGGTCCTGGCACAGAGGAGAAACAGCACATTACATGAAAACTTTTCTGAGACACAATCCCATGAGAGCTCTAGTGGCAAAATAACTTTTTGATTGTTGTTGTAAGATTTTTTTTTTTTTAATCTAATACAGAACAGACGATTCAAGGGTTTTCCCAAATAGACTTCCAAACTGAGAATACCAGGATGCCTGGTCTCTCAGTGGAAAATATGAGATTTCTTCTTACTAACTTCCACTCAGGCTTGTTCCGTGCCTCTCTCAAAGGAAGAAAAGCAAACTGCAAATTCATGCTCTAGCTGTTTTTTCCCCTCTATCCTGATTTGCCCTGGATTAGGATGAATAACAAAGACTGTGCCAATTGAACAGAATCCCAGCTCTTGTATTGCAACCATAATTTGGTCGTGTGCTAAAGGTGCCTAACTTAAATCTTGTGTCTTTCTACTGGCATCCTGGATAACAGGCAAACTGAAATACTCATCATTCCCATTAACTTAGGCCTGGTGACGGGAATACTGGCGGCATGCACAGCAGACCACAAAAAGTGTCCCTAGGGTGTCACAGAAGGCAACAGCAAGTCTGGAAGTGTAAAGTGATTTTCAGAGTAACAGCATCAATGACAGAGATGTCTTTCACTGCCTATCAGTTGACATCCCACGAAAGCAAATGGGAACTTTCTCACTGACTAACGGGACTAGACTTGAACTCTCTTTGTTTCCAATATATTCAAATATCCCTAGCCATTTTAGTGTTACCTACACTACAAAAGGTGAAAATGAAAAGTATCATGCCCTTGGATTACTGTTGTTTTAGATTAACCAAGTTCTAAACCAGAAGGCCAATATATGGAAGCTGTAGAAAACTGATCATTTGCGAAATTTAAACCTTTACTGCTAAGACACTAATAAACATACAGCATAAATTGTCCTCTCCCATCCCACAGGCATTTATTGCATCTCAGTGCCCATATCCTAACTCAGATTTACAGGTGGCTAGATTCTTAAAGCTTGGTAAGCCATGGGCAGCAGGGTAGCTACTGCAAACTACAAGGTTGTTTCAGATTGCACTATTTAAGCATGACCCAAATCTAGACTAATTTGCAGACACTGAATGTCACTTACAGCTACTGTATAACAAAATTCTTCAAATTACTGCTCAATTTTTGACCCCAAGTTGTTCTCGCTTCTTCAAGGTTGTCTTGGGCCCTATAGATTTTTGCAACTTAGAGAATTGAAAAAGGGCTATTTCAAGGATGGACAGATCTCAATTGCATCCTATATTAATTTACACACATTATAACTGGAAATGTCCCCTTGCATTGCTGCCTCATAGGTCCTGACATTTGGTTATTACATCAACCGAATAATTTTATAATCAACAGGCCAGATTCATGGGTACTCTCAGGTTGCTTTGCATGACTCCACCAACATAAAGCAGCCATAAACTTCATTAAAGTGGATGATCAAGGTGTACCTGCAGCTGCTTTACATCACTGCAGCACTGCAAAGCAGCTAGAGCATACTGGTGAATCTGGCCCCAAAGCTGCAGCTAGTAAAGACGTCCCTTACAGATGAAATCTTGCCTAAAGAAAATGATAACTGCTCCACCTGTGCAGGCAGTACCATTTATCAGCAGGCATATTTGTTATTATTGAAATATGAATTTACAATATATCAAAATGAATGAATACCTTGGCAAGGTGCAAACAGGAGAATATTATGAGCCCATAAAGTCTTAGGACTTCCTTGGGCTTTAAAAGCTGTTTGATCAGACTGGGGAGGCACTTCCAAAAACTTGCTGTCTGAGCCCTGTGTGACACAACAAACACGCAGCCACCAGCCTGCCCTGGGACAGAAGCAGTGTCCAAGTCCCTTCGCTAGCCCATGCTGGAGGATGTTCTCTCCATTCCTGCCTTCCTGCCCTGGGACAATTTGTGCCAACAGCAGCATTAGTCTGCATGAGTCCTTGTGCACAGGTTAATGCCCGATTATGCTGTCCCAGAGTGAAGTTAGTTTGCTTTCCGCTTGCTTTCTTTCTTTCCCTCCCAGGCCTCTGTGTGGGCACAGAGCAGGACACAATCTTACTGTTCTAATGTCAAAGTGCACAGGCAGACCGCGTTTGCAACCCAAACATCTTGTCAGTGTCCCCTTGTATGACACATTATAAACATCTGTACCTGCAAAAATTAAACACAGATTTTCATGCAACATCAGTGGCTTCAAACACGCAAGACAACACTTTGCCACAAACCTGCAGTTCTTTTATCCAGGAAAACCAGCTTTGACTATTTTTCTCATTTAAACCTCTCTGCTATAGATTCTGCGCCAGCTTCTGTGGCATGTGAGAAGCCCTTGTGCTAGCTGACGTCATGCTGCAGCACTAATACATATTGACATACATTTATCCATACATGGTGGGCACACGCAGCCGTGCACAAGTAGGTCACTGGCAGCACAGGTTTGACTATTATTTAGTACTCTCCTTCAGGACAAAATGCAAAGCAACTCTGAGATAAGCTCAGGAATAAACCTCCATTAACACTTTCTCTACATACATATATGTGTTTAAATGCACGCTCAGGCCAGGATATTTCAAGGAGGTAGAACACTGAGTGTTAAGTTAAGGTTTTATTATTAAACAACAACAAAACAATGTCCCACTCTTTAAACCTATCAAGCTCTTCCAGTATAAAGGCACCAAAATGCCATTGCAGACAGTACAGATCAGAAGTCTCTCATATGACTGCTGACTCTTCTGCTTTCTGCAGTGACCCCAGATTAATGGAAACAACCACTAGGAAAGGTAAGGGAACACTGAACGTTTCAAAAAGCCTAGTAAGAATGGTCAAGAAAGAAGGTGAGAATCTATGTCCTTGCTGAATGCCTCCCTTTCCTTCCCCCAGGCTGGTGAGGAGGGGAGCACAGCATATTTTCCGAGGATTATCTCAAATTTAATGATAGCTTTGCAGCTTGCATTCCAATAGCATGGTTCTAAACTTTGATGGGACCAAATTCCCCCAGAGTGACTGTGTCAAACTCAAGAATGTTACTCCTGATTTACACCACTGTGAATAAAGTGAAAATCGGATCAGGCCCTGGGCTTTTTAGTTTAAAAGAAAGCATGTGGCAGCAGAACAAATGTTCCAAAGAGAACCCATAAAGCCCCCAAATTAGCATTATCTGTATCCCAATCAATGTTTCTACAGACAATTTCTGATGCCTTAATCCCAGGGAACAATAATTTTGCTTCAGCCTCCTGTCCTTCCTTCCCCTACACATGCTTCTGAAACGAACTAGAGGCCAAATTCTGCACTGACCCATGTTCCCTACAAAACCCAATGATTTCACACACAGCCTACAAAAGGCGCAAATCAGGGAAGAGAGTCACTCCCAAAGCCTCTGATGCAGTCTTTTCTGCCTTTCCTGGCTTCAACTCATGATCTGCTTGTACCACACTTCTAATACACAGTGAGGGAAGGAGGGTGGGAAGCATACTTGGTTCCTAAAGGAAAGGTGTCGGACGGGGTCCTCAGCTGCCAGGGAGATGCTGCTGAGCAAGATGAAAAATAGGATCAGGTTGGTGAAAATGTTATCATTAACAATTCGATGGCAGTGGACACGAAACCTGCAAGAGAGAGGAGAGGCACAACTTTATCTCTCAGACAACAGCAAGACCTGGGAAAGATTCCCCCCTCCTCTTTTGCCAGCAGGACTGGGCCTGGAGGATTGTTCCGCAGAGCAGCTTCCCCCCGCCCCAGCAACAGGGAGAACAACGGGCCCAGGCAGCTGTGCTTGGCCCTGCTGGGCACTGGGCAGCCTTGGATCTCCACATCATGCAGTGATGCACATGGAGTGACCGGCTGCCTGCAGGACTCTCGCTTGGTGCGTCTGAATGGAGAACAGTCACTCCCTCCTGACAGAGCCCTTTGTGATTTAGATGTAGTCTGAAAACATGCCAAGCCCAAATTACATCTCTTGCTTTCATTCACAGAACCATTCCCCGTTCATTTAGGGGGAAAGCAGTAGAAATGGGCTTCGGGCTGGCCAATGTCTTTCCGAGCCGCGGCTGGAGTATCACTGAGCAGGAGCTATGGGGAATCTATCTTGCTAACAGGGCACAGATCTGGCCAAACAGCTATAGGGCAGGATGGCATTTTCAAAGGGCTTCTGGGAGGACATCGGGCCACGCAGGGTGTCTGCTAAACATCACCCTAATACCGAGTGTTTGGTGCTCTTCATGGGAAACTAGCAAGTAAAGAAGTAGCAGTCTCCCATCAAACAGTAGCGTGCTTACTGTAGACCATTACAGCACATTCCATACATCAGTATCAGGACACGAGGAGTTAAACCTCGTTACAGTCCTATGCACAGTTCTAGAGGCACTTCATTAATCTATTTAGCTGTACTTTTGGCTGTTAAGCCTCCAAGCTCCTATTATAACAATTTTACAGATGATTACAGAGGTTAAATTACTTCTTCAACAAGTGACAGTGGGTGGGTGGCAAAGCTGGCATTAGAGTCCATGAGTCCCAATCATCATCAGTCCCTCTCTGCTGCACATACCCAAGGAGGAGTGGCAGAAGCTCTGATGTGGAAAGATTGGCTCTGAATTCAGAGGTGCTTTTACAGCCCTGCCTTAATTTGGAGCTGTGTTTGGAGGCCAAGTCCCCAAAAGAGATGTTGGGATACATGGTACTGCACAAACCACCGGGCAGTGAGCTCGTTTCCGCTCTCTTGGAAAGATACCTTCCCCTGTGACATAGCTCAGCCCTCCCCTCACAGTACGGGTCTCGCACATCCGTGTTGGAAAGGCGGGGCAATATGAAGCCACATTACAGGAGCCCAAGAGAAAAGTGTGAGGGAAGAATTATTCTCCTCAGCAACCCCTCAGAGCTATGGACTGTCATCCTTCTCCTCCCATTTCTTGTATGCTCATTCCTGACGTGTAGGAATGAGCAAGGACACATGAACTCCCTACTGGGAGTGGATTTTGAGCAGCTATTGGGCCAGGAAGCTTCTAACTCACGACTGACTGACTGCATGATGTCTTGCTTGCAATTTGGACCTGAATACGTTGGGGAATCCCAATTACTGACTTGCCTCCAAGTCCCTTATTTCCAAAGCTTTCATGATTCCTGTCTTCAATCAGCCTTGCAGGCGCCATGAAGTCCCATTGAATATTGTCAGAGGGGTCCCTACAGTTGTGCTTGCATGAGGATTTCATGCTAGGGCCCTTAAAGGAGATCTCTGGTATGAACTGCTGGAAGCAAGCTCTGCACCACATAACCTTTGGGGCCCAGCATGAAAGGGGCACCTGCTCTCTGCCTCCTTGTTCCACCTAAGCAATGTCTTGAATACCTGTTGTTAGGACTGAAGATGAAAAAAGCACTGGCATCAGGCATGGGCACAGCCTTTTCCTTGAGGTGCAGCTCAGACATCGGGCGAGGACGAGGGCCGACGGGCATCTCGGGTTCTTCCTCATCTTCCTCTGCTACAAGAAGCATTTTTGTCTTTTAATGCAAAATACAACCTGTTCTGGAGTGCTGGGGCATTTGTCTCTGTCACAATTAGAGTTAAGAACTAAGACTCATTTTAGCAGGATGATGAACACTTGAAGTTCCTTGTCCACATTCACTGCCCAGCGCTCACCCTAGCAGACATTGATCTAGTCTCCCTGTAAAACCCTTAATGCTGGTAAACCCACAATATCCTCACAACAGTCACCTCAGATGCTGCGTTGTCCCTTCTGCAAAAAGCAATTCTTCTAATGGCTGACTTGAATCTTTCTTGCTATGGTCTGTCTGTTTTTTTATTTTCCATGGACACAGAAAATAGACAATTCTCTTCCCCTTGCAGAAAACTTTTACATACTTCAGGACCATGTCCTTCCTGGGCACTTCTTTTCATTACACTCCGGCACTAATTAGCCATCAGTTTCTGATTTGCACAAAGCAGAGTTTATTTACCACAGAATGGCTGCCTAGTCTGTCACTCCCCCCTCTGCACTGTGCTACTGACTATTCCCAAGAGTGGCACTTTGACCTCATCCTTATTGAACTGTATCTTATTTTCTTTAGACCATTCCTCCAGTTCGTCAAGATCTGTTCTTCTCTTTGTAAGACTCTCCCTGGAGCCACTGCCACTTCTGGGATTGTGTCTGGATGAGCACCTGTATGCCCCAGAGCAAACATGGAGCACAGGCACTTTGACTTACACCAGTCAGAAATTCTTAAAATTGTCTCCTTTCATAATTAAATGGGGGGGAAGATTGAAAGGCTGAGATTCTCGAACCTGGTGCCTATGCAGCAGTTCTCCAGGCACTGTGCAGATCAGTGAACATCCTCAAGCGAAAAAATGCAGAGATGGAGACTAAGTGGTATGTGAAAGAGAACCTTCCACCTTTGAGGATTGCTTCTATCTGCTGAAGTCAAATGCTGTTTTGTAAATGACATGACAGGATTTTGCTATTTTAAAGATCCCAATCCTCTCACTTCATCAGCAAGACAGGAAAAATATTTTAAGAAAGGCGTCTGACAGGTTAGGTGCAACTGATTCATCTTCCAGCCAATGCAAAGGAGAAAACTCTAGTTAAAAGGTTTGAGTCCATAAAGTGAGATAAATTCCAGGAAGAGCCTGTTCCTTTAGGGTCAGGTACTGTACTTGATCTGATAATGGACACATCAGAAAGAACAGATGAATCAGCACAGATCCTGATCTAGATTTCAGAGGCAGGAGAAAAGTGGTCTTTTAAATGCATACCATTATTGCATGCAAATAGGATTCTTTCTTTACTCTTCTAGTAGCAAGAGTTCAGCTCAAATTCATTTGATGAATTTTTGGATAAGTATTCGAGCTGGTACATAGAGTTTGTACTTTTTAAGGCGGCTAAATTTTATGTTGCAATATACTTTATAATACTATTGCTACAGGCTGTATTAGTTGAAGAAACATTCTTTCAGAAGTACTTTTATGCACAGTACTTGTAAAATAGGCTTTAATGTTACTGCTCATATTTACATAATATCACAATACTTTGCACTTGCACCTTTTATCTACAGATTTCCAAGTGGGCTGACAACGAGTGAGGTAAGCAAACTCTTTTTCTTCTTTAACAGCCCAGAATACCAATGCCCATGATCACACAGGACATTTGAGAGCTCTTACTTCAAAACACTAGTATTCCGAGTCTCTGTTCTGTGCCTTCTCTATTAGCTCATTCTTTTTCTTTTACACAGAGGAATGCTTATAAAAACACTTTCAAATGGGCATGGAACACTGCGGCAGGAAAATGGACTCTTAGCAGAAGGATCAGCCTCATGAAGACCCTGAAGAACACTGTTCCTCTCCTGTTTTTCTTGTGTCTGCCATACAATAAGAAATATATTAATGATTCTGGCAACCACATACCTTCAGACTGGAAAACACGTTCTGTTCCTCAGCCATAGATAAAGATTAACGTTCTAAACATTTTTCATTTAAAGTAGGGTCTAGGGCACAGAAGAAAGGAAGCACTGAGGCCCAAATATGCAATGAATAACATGATTACAGCCTCAGCTCAAGTCACTACCTAAGCTATCTACCTGCATACCAAAACAGTATGTTGCACAGTTGCCAGCATTCACAGAAGCAAAGGTCGACATGGTATTCACAGATGGACTGGGCAGCACATCGGCTGCAATTCAACACTTGTTCTTCAACTGTTTTCTATACCTAAGGAACATTTGTGTTTAAAAAGTGACACTTCTAGTCAATCTTGCCACGAAATCGTAAAGAAACATGACTCAGAGCTGCCAAGTTCAGATCTAGGTTTGAACTTGCCTAAAGTTCAAGTATATTCAAATCTAGGACTGTTGCCTTGAATTATGTTTTATTAGAATAGTGATGTCCTTTGGTTGTGAAGCCATAAGCACACACAGGCTACAGTGCAGCATCACTAAGAAATTCAATTATGAGGATCTTTTTTTTTTTTTACTGTACAAAAACCAGAACTCCTGCGTAAGGACACTGCTTTGCTCCAAGCTCCCATGAATCATCCCAAGCTTCTACCTTCATCTGACATTCTGAATTCTTTGTCTGTTTCTGTACTAGACTGCAAGACTAGCTCCCTGTATTCCTATGATAAACATATTATCATAATAATCCTCCTAGTGTACACAGATCTCTGGAAGAACTAGTCTCTCCCTCCAACACAGAGGATAGATGATCTAATGAGCTGCAAGTAGACAGAGTATTCTGGGGGCTAAGAGCAACACTCTGTAGCAAGTGGAGTCGGAAGAGGTTATCAAGAAAACTGGTTGAGGCCACGTAAACAAATAGGGGACTGAACGAGGCAGGGTGAAAGAATAAAGGGAATGCAAATAAAGTGACCATTTCAACTTGTTTCTGAACACTGGGTTAGGGTGAAGGATATTTTCACAGGAAGGAATAGTACACAGCCAATGGAAAGGTCACAGGTATTAACAGCTTAAATCATAAACAGAAAATAGGTAGAACCAGCTGACTGTATCTAAGCAGCAATAGGATGCTTCACTCAAAGCACAGCTGAAATGGATCCACGTGCAAGTGGGCAAGAAAAGGTGCATTTCCAGGTGGGCCACATCTGGCTGCACAGCACCTCCTGTACCACAGCTGGACCAATCAGCAAGCAGCAGAAGGATTCAGGACTGGTCAGATGGCCACAAGGGAACCGGACATGGGTACATGTAGGGATTGGGAAACTCTTGCTTGCTAGTGCTGGGGAAAGCCTTGGAGCCTTGTTCTCCAAAACTGACTACACAAGGCAGATGTGACGTGCCACATCAGCTGTGAGAGGGCCTTGGTGTTTCTAAGCTTTGCACTGCAGAACAGAATAGGTGACTAAGGTAAACCTGATCTAATAAGGGATTTGCAAAATTTTACTGCATCTGAGCCTTATGGTTGACTTCCATGAACCCTGAAAGAAGTTGTCAGGTAGTTGTGTGAGCTGTTAAAGATCATTTTCAGCAAAAAGATAAGATTTTCAGAGGGTTACAAAAGAGAAGAAGTAACGTCACTCTTTACAAAGAAATGATAAGCAATTTAGGGAATTCTTTAGAAATGGTGTCATACAACGATGATCATACAATGATCTATAAAACGAGATACAATACCCCAGCTGAGATCTTATCAATGGTGAACAGAATAAAACAATTTCTTTGCTCTGGTTAGCTTTTCTATTTTCTGGTTACCTATTAGAAGAAACCCATACCTGGACTAAAGTGTCATGGTTTCATTGTTTATAAATCTCACTACTTTTGAAAGACATCACTACCTTTTGAAAGACAACAGAATGTTGTTGGCACCTGCTGGCCTTGTGATCACAAGATTCAGATTCTTTCCTCAAGGAACTGTTACCCAAATAGCTGTCACCTAAGAGCCTTTATTTGCGAGTTGTTTATTCCTGCCTACGTGTAGAGCCTGGCACTTTCAATTTTATTTAGACCATTTATCCAGTTCCTCAAGAGCTCTTTGAACTCTAATGCTGCCCTCCAGCATGCTCCCTTGTCCTTCCTAACTTCATGCAATCTGCAAATGTAATAAGCATATTTCCTCTTCCACCATTCAGGTCACTAACAATGAACTGAACTCGGGACAGGCCCTTGGGTTGCAGAATCTCACTTGGGTGATCACTACTCTCCACATAAAAGGTCTGACCAACTTCTCTACCAATCATCTAGATCATGCTTTCCTAGCCAGCTTATGAGAATGTTATAAGAGATAGTCAGAAGCCTTAGCAAAGCTAAAGAATATGACATCTACTTCTTTTCTCCTGTCTACAAGTCGTCTTCACCCCTTTCAGAAGAAAATCAGGGTGGTTTGACGTGATTTGTTCTTGGCAAATCTATGTTGGCTGCTAGTCACCTCCTTATCTTGCAGTCATATAGTTTGTTTAATCACTCGTTCCAGCACTTTTCCAAGAATGGAAGTTGAACTGACTATCTTATAATTCTGCTCCAACTCCACCCCGCATTCAGGAGCTCTTGAAGAAAAACAGCTCAAAGCTCTGAGATTTCTTCAACCAATCTTTTAAGTATCTGAGGATTAAGTTAATTAGGTCCAACTGACTTGAAAACTAGCCTAACTAATGCTCTAGCTTGATTTTACCAATCCGAGGCTGAGATCTTATGCCTTTAAAATTATTTTAATAAGTCACACTGTCTTTTTTTATTAGAAAAAAGTGCAAAAAGGCATTCAGCACTTTGCCTTTCACGAGTATCTGTTGTGAGTCTCCCCTGACCACTGAATAAAGAAAAAATAGACTGAAAACAAAGTCATATTTTTCGTATGGAGATTTTTATATTATTTGATTTGGTTCTCTGTTTCCAAATACAGGCTTTACAGACAACCAACTAAAACATGACTAATCACTATAAGGACTGCAAAGCACAAGTCCACACCCATGCCAGCACACGCAAGCACATCATCCTGTCCCGTCATGAAAGCATTACATGTTCAGCATACCTGCTACCACAATTTGGCTGTATGTGCATTAGCAACTGGAACTTCTCTTTGTTGAATCAGGGGTAAGAGGAAGAAGATATATACCTGGTGCTTCTGTTGTGGGATATGGGCTCTTTTCTTCATTTTCATTGGGCTGATAATCATCCACGTTGATCTGACAGAAGTGGAAGGAGAAGCAGCAAAGCCTTTATCAGACAAGGCAGAGGGTTTTCATTCCCTCAGAAACACAAGCTGTTCATGCCATCACTGCATAGAGTGTGCTGGCTGGCAGCAGACCTTACCTTGGTAGCAGGTGGAGATTCTCCATCAGCAGTGATTGATTTCAGCTCAATTTTCTCCTCCTTTGTCTCCTCCTCCACAGCTGTTTTTTCTATCTCCTGTTTCTTTTCGGGACTAGCAGTTCTAACAATTTTACAATACAAAAAGCAAAGAGTTACAAAGCTGAAAAACTGTTTCCCTGTCAGCAACTTTGTGTACTACAGCACACACCATGAGAACCATCAGCTGGCTAGCACCTCCATTCTTAGTTCAGCTTACATACCAGCGGCTCCACCTTGTCCTCATCTGCAGGCAAAGGCAGACACTCTGCTCTAATTCTACACAGCATCATTTTATTTTACGGTTTTCTCAATGACACGTGTTTGTGTGTGTGTGTGGGTGGGTGTGCATGCGCATGGAGAGGAAATACATGCCTGTGTGTTTGCACACACACGTATTCACTAGACATCTCTTTGTGCACCCAATGACAAAGGCATGAACCATTTTCAACCCATATCTTGTGGACTTCCACTAGGTTGCCTACAACGTTTTGCCCCTGACTGGACTCCCAGAGCCAGGGTAACCTGCTGACTAGCATGCAGGACAAAGTGGAAAGATCTGCACAAGAGAGTCCTTCCAAGTAGCCTGGAAGATAGTGATTAGAAATAAACAGTAAGGAGAGGCTTCCCCATTGTTGGCAGCTGGGACAGAGAAGCTCTACTTAAGCTCTTGCCTTCTCAGAGTCTGCAGAAACACTAAAAGAACCGGCAAGAGAAGAACAGCATGTGGCATCAAAAGAGAAGGAAGCTGTTGAATCTTGTCCTGTGAATGACAGTCTGAAAATATGCCTTGCGGTCCAAAGCAATCAGGAGGTAACAGGGAGTTTCAAATGGGATTGTGACACTACACCATTTCATACTCCTTCTCTGCTGATGCCCTGAAAGCTCATTAGTCACACAGACTTCCTTTCCTCTGCTCACATCATCGCAACTGTGGGGACCCCCCAGCTCGTGACACCCTCTTGTTCTTTAGTTTGAATTATTTTACATAAAAATTTATATATATTTCCACATATAATTAAATCAATAATATATATATACACCCACAAAGAAGTTACCCATATGCACTGCATATACACACCTACTTATCTGCACACATATATGTGCATAATGTGTGTGTAATTGCACACAGGAACACATGCATATGAGTGTAGATAGGAGTATGCAAATGGATTTACCTAGCTAGCTTCTTCCTTTCCTTTTCCTCTTCTTCCTCTTTCTGTGCAGATGTCAAACTCTCAGCATCAGCAAGGTTGTCCACAGCAATGGCCAAAAACACATTCAGCAGGATATCTGTGTGCTACTTAAAGAAAACAGGCTTTGGAAACTGCAGAACAGAATTATACCAAAGGTTTCTTAATAGAAAATTTTTAGCAACCTCTCATCAGATCTCTTGGATTTTCCAAACTTCTATTTCACACAAATGTTCAGTATGTGAATATCCAGCATGCACAAACCTACACCTTTGATTCAAACTGCTAACACACTGTGTGGGGTTTCCAAAGCTTCACAACAGAATGACTAATACAAAACATCTAAGTCTGGTCCTTACATTTTAGTTTCCAATTTCCCAAAAGAGTCTTACTCTTGTGCAACAAATTCCACTGAAGATAAGGGCAGTGCTGAATGCTTTGCATCTTTGACAGCTTAGGTCGCTTTTAATAAAGCACTGTTGTATTCAAGAGCCTCATACCAGAAGGCACCTGGGCTTTCCAGTTTTTGTGGCCTATGTACTTGACTTGAACAACCTCATAACAGGTATTCCCACAGACAAGAGTGGATTTTATGGACAGCAAACACAGCATGCTCATTAGTGTTTCTGAGGCAACCAGAAAGAAATTCATTTAGTCTGGGCATTAAAGGGTTGAGCTGACAACTCTGCCATCTCCTAGCAGAGAGTCCTTGCATGGCCAGTCATCCCCGTGTAGCTGAAGGGCAAGGAATCACCACTGTTTTCTTGTCTTGCCAATCAGTGCTCAGGTCTCACGTTACAAATATGAACGTCAGAGTCTTTTATAAATTTCTTGAGAAATCTTATTATGCCATGATAACTTTTAAGTAAACCCCAGTTCAAGGCTCAGTCTGAAAATACAGCCACCCTCCTCCCTAGGCTCCAAGGTCAGCCAGCATGTAGCGCTGGCTCACATTGTCCTCTGCAGGTCACAAGGCAATCCAAATTGTAGCTTTTTTAAGCTGTCAGGCAGATTGCCTACCTCGACCTTCAGATAAGTGGAATTGCATCATCTTACTTTGAAGAGAGGGCATTTGGGTCAACTGAAATGTCAAATAACAGGGTTTGAGAGATCTGAATTATGAGGAAAGGCCAGAAGAGTTGGGCTGAGACTACCAGGTAGCTTTATAGAAGAATCAGTATAAAAAGAAATGTCACCTTTAACACAGGAAGGCCATTTAGTAGGGAAGCAGAAACGAAACACGAACAAATTTGGAACAGAACCATAGCTCTATGTTATATGCAAATTCCTGTGAAAAGACACTCACAGACTAATCATGCAATGTGCTTTGTACCTCTTGGGATGGGTACAGTGCCCTCACTTCACCCTGAAGCCAGAGAGAACCGAAATTACTTAACACCAACAGAGTCTGGAAGATAACAGAGCACACAATTTTCTGTTTGAAGAACAGACATACTGCAGTAACTGAAATGGAACAAGGTTCCTGTCAGTTTATACATGAATTAATACATGTTCTTACATAAATCAATTATGTCAAACATATGTTACTCCTATTACAGAATTTATATATAGCATATTGTAGATTATACATATTTTCATTCCACATAAGGCTCGGATGAATGCACATGTAATATACTACCAAAAAGGCAATTAAAGCAAAAATATGCAGTAAGTCCAGTAAGTACACACAGAGATTAGTTTCTGGAGAAGGCAGGAAAGAGCAACCTGTGAGAGAATTAAGGGGAATGAAAAATAAAAACACTAAACATGTAAAGATACTAAATAAAAGCTAGCATGTAGAACTGGCATGTAGCTGGCTCTTACAACTTTTTATATGCCTTAACATTACCTAAAATTAACTTTTTGTAGTGCAAAGCCAAAATTCAGACCTAGGGAAAAGGTAAAAAAGTAAGGTATGAAAATAATTGTTTTCTGACATAACAAAGTAGTAAAGGGTGGCTTCAAATTCAGCACCGCTTGGAGAAAAGAGTAGCATCAAAGGATACAGTTTCCACAGATGAAGAGGATGATGAAGTAAATACAGACCAACATTCCTGGAAAAGAGGGGCCGCCATAAGCCATGATCCCATCATACATCACCGAATTCCAGTCCTCCCCAGTCAGGATCTAAATGACACATTCCCACCAATAAGGGATACAGTGTTAGACCACAGAGAGAATTTGAAAACCCCATTAACACAAAAATATCTACTATCTTAGAGAACACCCCCTCTTCCAGGATGGTTGGAGACTCTGTCTGTGTTCATCTAGAAAATTAAAAAAATACAGAACAAGGAGAATGTAAAGAGGGCCTGTGCTCAAAGTATAAAAAATCCCCAGATGTCCCCTTGAAGATGATAGCTGAAGCCAAACGATTCTCCCAGAAAACTCTGTTCAAGTCTCCCCACCTCTCCCAGTCATTTCTTTCCCATGCATCTGCTGTTTCAGACCGGCTGCACAACCTACAGCACTGAAGGCACCCCTCAGCATAGCCCTCCCTGCCACTTCCCTTCACCTTGCGTGTGAAATCATGAGCCTGGTGCTCTCGGTTGATCAGCCCCAAAACTGCAGTGAGCTTAAAGGCCATCTGATTACTTCTCTGGTGCAGATATGTGTTCCCCAGTAATGTGGGAGGGGGGACAACAGCTGTAGGGTTGGACTTTGGCATGCAGGTGCTGTCCCGGGACATGGCAACGGCCATTCTCTTGTCTTACCCTGCTAAGACCTGGCGGCCTTGCTACACACAAAGCCTTTAGCTTTGGTAACCAACTTTGGGAGGGAATACCCCTGTGCTGGCAGCACAGCGAGGCACCTTGCTCCTGGAGCTGTTAGCCTGATGTCCAGTCTCAGGGACTGCCAGGCTGCAGGCGAAGGCTGCAGGACCCGCTCTCTGTCTCGTCCCATGTAAACCCAGTATGTTGGCCCCACTGGGACCACGTTTGCCCTTACCTGGAACACAGTGAGGAGGGACTGGGGGAAGTTGTCAAATGTACTTCTCCTGGTCTGCATCTCATCAAAGTTAAACTTGCCCCCAAAGAGCTGCATCCCCAAGAGTGAGAAGATGATAATGAAGAGGAAGAGAAGCAGCAACAGTGAGGCAATGGAACGGACTGAATTCAGGAGTGAAGCCACAAGGTTACTCAGGGAGTTCCAGTATCTGGGAGAGAAAATAGAGGCAATTAAAATTCCTTCAACCCGAGACAGGTGCTCATGGACTGCACAGGATATTGGTTCAGGCTGCCTTCTGCATATAAGCAGACATTTCCTAAACACCCTGTTAAGCAGGAATCATTGATGTGTTTCCCTAAGATAATGAGACCTACTGCAGCTAACGAGTAATTTTACTACCACACGTGTAAAGACTACACACAATTCCATCCACCCCCCGCCCCATGCGCATACTCAGAAGATTATTGCAGCACTCTCCATCTAAGGCTCTGTAAATCTTACATCTATGTGGTGATTAGTTCTTGCTGCTTCAGTGAGTTACGTTTTAACCAACCTCATTACAACAGTCACAGATGTTATGGCAGCCAGAAAACCTCACTCCAGAGAATGGCCTGTAATAACTAGCAAGAGTAGATGAGGAAACAGTTTGGATGCAAACACAAACTTGTCCAAAATCTGGTGTGTGTGAGTATGTGCTTGGGCTCTCTCACAGATAGAGGTTGTTAAGCTTTCTGGGATTGAGAGGAATGAGAAAGATATTAAAGGTCCTTTTACATGGACCCTAAAAGAGACTCCAGATCTACATCCATAAAGTCCAGAGTTTCTTTTGCTCTTGGAAGAGCACGCTGTCGCTGCTTTTTTGGGTATCAAACTCACTATACTTCCTCAAACAGGCTGCAGAACATTTTGGAAAGGCTTCACTCGAGAGAGAGAATGGCTAAGACCTGCTCTCCCAGTGAGTCCAGGCTTGTGCCCAGATCAGACATATGATACAGAGAAAGGATCTTCCTGCCCTTGTGATCCCACTTTGGGGTTCAAAGTGATGCCAGCAGCATGCTCTGCTGCAGTATGTCAGTTTGCTTGCATTCTTTGACAGTCTGCAGAGTCACCATGTGTTGGAAAACAGCTTTAGAAAAAATTGCTAAAGAATGCCATTGCATCACCCATGAAGCAACTTCCACTTCAGTCTTGCATGTACTCAATCAGTCCTAGTCTACTGCTTAGCTGGTCATCACCACTTCTCTTTTACGCAGCTTTGAGTCTGACAGAGCTTTCAGACTGGGCTGAAGATTAGCTGCCGTCTTCCAATCTCCTCATTTTGAATGCACATTATTAGCAAGCTTCAACATCTTTCACAGGTCAGCAAGCCAGTAGTATTTGCCTGTGATCTCTAAGTCTTCCTTCTAGAACCATCTCTTGTGGCCTACCACCATGCTTTGAGATTCCACCATGGCCAATGTCCTCCACTCCCTTCTCCCATAGCCCATAATGTTGAATCTTTCTTTCCTGCGAGTACTCTTAATTTCTAGCCACACTTTCCTCAGAGACAAATGTTCTGCTTGAGAAAGACGGCAGGCAAGTCTAGTGCTCTCGGTCCTTTGAGGAAGCCTGATTCTTCAACATACAAACCTGTTCTGAAGGAAGTGTAGTCATTAGGGACAAAAGTTCTTAAAATCTCAGTTAAATCAATGTTTTTAAAATGTCAGTGTAAAAAGAAGACTTTCCTTGTCCCATAGAAGACAGGAATGTTTGAGCAGTCCAATCACTTTATGAACGTTGGCAATCGGATCTGCAGAGGGACACTGCCATGTCCTCTGAAGTTCAGCAACCGGTTCATCTCCAAGGGCTGAGGTTCAAAGAGCACTGTGATGTTTTCCCTCCAGCCCAGCTTCAGCACTTCAGAGAAAACTAGAATGCTTTAAAGTTTAACTGCAATTAAAGAGATGAGCAATGAAAAACTACAGAGCAAAGGTAAGGGCATGGAAGCCATGGGCTCAGTGCCACCAAATGTCTGCACTGAATGTGCAAGCTAACAGCTTGCTGTACTTGCGCTTGTGGTTACAGCTCCCATACTTTCACACATTGGGAGGAAGGGAACGTGACACAGGAAAAGGCAGAAATTCATTTCTGATGAAACTTGACTAACTTCAGCATCCTTAAACCAGAAATTAATGGGGTCCGGAATATCTCTCCAAGCCCTCCAATGTCAGCCAGGACACACATTTTCTAGGTCTTTCTAGCAGTGCCCTTAGGAGGCACACAGTGGAACTGTTACCTATCTGAATAGTCTCAGGGACTGGCTTTAAGCTTAATGCCTTGCTATCTCAGAGCACAACCATGCAGACTTTTTTTATCAGCTCTTCATTTCTTACAAATAGCTCAATACCTGAGATTCAGTTTCTTTTTTAACTATCACACTTACAGCAATCAACTGAGATGACCCGGTGATAAGATTAGTGCTGTTTTATCTGTGTACTGAGTGCTACCTAGAAATACAGCACCATTAGAAAAGTAAACAAAGCAGTGGGGGGAGGGAGGGAAGAGAAAAAGGAAAAAGGAGAGGATAAGGAAGGCTTGACTTGATTAGGCTGTGAAAATAACAATTGTCTTATCTTAGTGTCCTGGAAGCCTGACCTGAGGTTACCATCTGTCACATTAGGCGGTTGCAGAACTAACATGAACACCCTCTCAAAATGAGATCTGGGCTTACTCAATGAAATACAAGGCTTTTAAGTCAGGAATGGTTGAAGCCCAGACAACGAAAAAGTCTCTCACTACTTGGTCCTCTTTGGTTAATATACCACAAAGAAAAATCAGTTAGAATAAATCTCATGGCACTGCTGGATGGAATCAGAGGTTTTGGACTAGGCAGCATATAATGGGAGGTATGAGAGAAAGCACTACTACTGCCTCAGACTTATAGGGAAATGAATGTGCTTCTTAACATCTCCCACTTGCAGATCTCAGACCCCTGAGGATGTCAGTGAATGAGGCACTGCAAAATCCCCGTGAGCAGAACGTGATTATCATCCCTGTTTCAAAATGGAGGAATAATGCAGAGAAGTTAAATGGTTTGTTGGACATCTCACACAAAAATCAGTTGCAGAAATGGATTAGGACTTGATGTGTTCTTTGGTTCTCTTCCCTCTCCTCTCTATTGCCTTCCACTACGTCTTTATGATACTGGCAACCACAGCTGCAGAACTTGAAACAGTAGCAACAGCTGGCAGTCTCATTGTAGGAAAGCTTCCCACACTGTTCTACCAATATAAAAACACTTTGAAAGTAGGTGCAAAAAAAAAAGGTGCCCTGTCTCTCCTCTCTACAGTTAACAGTGACATATCTCGTGGCAGGATTGGGTATAAGACATCAAATTTCAGTATGCTGTTGCAAATAAATTTATTTTTTAAGCATAAAGGACTAAATATAGGGATTTATATAGCAGTAAAGGGCTACTTTTAAAGAGAAAATAATTTGTCTTCTCACAGCAAAGGGAGACTTTCTGCACAGCCCTGTAAAAATTAGGGAGAATAAAACATTATGTTGTCTGCTTGTCTAATGTACAAGACTACATCGTTCTGAAAAGGGTTTATAATTTTGGAAGAAATGTTTGGTCTTAAAATTCTAAATGTGGTTTCTAAAATGACAGATTGTTCATCTGATGGTGTCTTCATTTGTGTCTATTATATTAGGGAGCTGTATTTGTGTTTCTCCTAGAAGTGTATCATCTTGATGCACCCAGAAAATTCTTGTTTGTGCTTGGTGTTTACCATGGAAAATCCATACAAATATAAAAGGATTAGGCTACCTACCGCTATACTCTCACCAGAATAATTTTCCTGCTTTGTGCCTTTTTAATGCCCTTGATTATCTCTATTTCCATCTCCACCGTAGGTCCCCGCTCACGAATATATATTTGACACAAAATATTACACTCTCATCCCTCCTACCCTTCCCAGCTTTCTAGGATTGTATCTTCGCGTATTATCATCGCACTCAGGTGGCGTATTCCACCAGTATTGAAAATGTCGCCAACAAATCATAAATGTATTTAGAGCTGAGTGAATAATGAAAAAATTTGTATCTTACTGGAGAACATTACAGGTAAAAGTTTTGCTTTAGTGCCAGAATATTCTTTCCTGCAGCAAGACATCAGTGGGCCTAAAATACTGCTTTGGAGGCCTGTGCTAGGGCCTTGCACACGAGGGTGAATTTCACCTTCAGAGAGGAAAAATCATGAAGAAAATTATGAATAATTGAAAAACACAGATAAATCTGAGACTACTGCAACCTACTTACCAATATTTTAGCAACAGGAAAAAAGGTAAAATCTGATTAATACATTATTCATTACGAATTATTCCTCAGGTCTGTGCTTTACACAGAGATCTCCTGTACAAATTTCAGCAGACGTATTCCAGGTAACATTTCCTTCCATGCAAAACTGTATTTTAGTTCTGCTGCAGAATGAAGGTAAATATAACTAGTCCTACTGCTGGTTGGTTCCAGCATTACATGTCTGCCAGGAGCTTTAGGAATATTTGAGTACTCCAGTAGCTCATGCTTCCTAAAGTATTAATGATATTCTCTCAGCATTTGCCTTTCTATGAGAATATTCTCTTAGCTAGATTACATATTTTATGTAAGAGTGGAGAAATGTCTTGAAAAAGCAATGACCTCTCCAGGATGCTATGTTGAAGCTTATGATTTTCTAGGTATTGGTATGTTGCCCTGGGTGTATCTCATTACCCAGTGCCTGAAACAGCTACTGGTTTCCTAAGAAATCAGGCCTGGGAGTCAGTGATGATAGCTTTCAGACCCAAAGATCCAGGAAAAACAGTCACCAGACCAGAGACCCCCACCATTTCTGAAAGTGCAAAGATGCCTTTCTGGTTGCAAACTCTTGTTACCTTAAACATTTTTCCCTCTTTTATTACCACACATCTAAACAGACCACCTTTTTTTCTTTTTTAGAAGTTGTAGGTTTGCTTTGGCCTCTTTCTCTGAGACTGTAAACTGATTTTCTGTCTCTGCCATCTGATCTTGAAAACCACCCACCCCACCAGAGAGCTGAGGCTCAGAAGCTTTAAGGGTAAATCTCATATGATGCACAAGTCTAAGTCTGTTGTTTTTGCTGCCTCACAGCTCTGCCATCTTGACTGTCTTCCAGTTTTGGTCTTGTTTTTCTCATGTGCTGTGTTTTTTATCTCATATTTGACATAAATTTCCTTTGGCGGAGTTTATAGCAACTCTAGGGACTTTCATTGCTGAACTTGCAGAAAACACACTCTTTCATCACCTTAGTCAAGCTTCTTATAAGGTGCTGACCGGCACCCACATGGGAAAAGTCAGGCCCTGTGCTGCTTTGGGTGAGCACTTGGACAGGTTTGTTCCAAGAGCTCCCATCTGGGTAAGCTGGGAGCTGATCTCTCCTACAACCTCCCCTCAAGCTGAAAAACTCCTGACAAACCAAGCTGGTGTTTTGGAGGTACCTGACCGCAGGAAGCAGCAACTGTTTACCAGACACCACTGTGCCTTTATGCAGAAGGAGAGGAGAAAGAAGGAAAAGGAAAAAGAGAGGAGACTGGAGTCTGGAAAAGTCTGATTTCTTCATAAAGCTGCTGCTTCATGCTGGACTCCTGTGCAGGAGAAGGGGTGGCAACATCCTTTGCCTATAGTTATTGGTGTTGACACTATCTCCCACTCAGGCCACCGTTGAGTCTACTGGACCTGGCATGGGCTCCTCCATCAAATGTTTTGGCTGAAAGCAGTCTGTCAGGCTCCTCTCTGTCACCATAAAGGAACAGAAAAGGTCACAAGGCTATCTGCTGTTTTGTTTACACTGCTCAACAATCCTTACCACTCACATCAGGGACACCCTGTCTGTACAGCCCTCCCCATGCTGTCAAAGACTTCAGAAGCTGAGGATTTAAATGAGGACTAGCACTCTTACTACCCAACTAGTGGTAGAAAAAGTGAAAACACAGGAATGTGAGTGACTTGTACCCATACACATTGTGCATTGAGCAGTAGCCCTCCTTCATGCCCAAAGAAGCACAGAAGTACCTTGTGATTTTAAATATTCTTAGGAGTCGAACACATCTCAACACCGAAATGCCCAGTGGTGACATGATCTTTGTCTCAACCAGAATCGTTTCCAGGATTCCTCCACACACAATGAAACAGTCAAAGCGGTTGAAGAGGGACACAAAATAGGCCTGGAGACCAAGGCTGTACATCTTCAGCAGCATCTCTGCCGTGAAAAGAGCTAGCAGCACCTTATTGGCAGTGTCTCATGAAAAACAAACAGAAACAGATTAATGAAACTTAGTCAAAAGATCGTCACAGCTAACCATCAGCCCTTGCCTTTAAGAAACCCCTTCTCGGATCAGTCTGAAAGGTTAACTTCATATAAGCCTGGGTCAAAGAATGGACTTCAAAAGCGTGGGCATCTCATTTGCAGAAATGTTTTACGAAGATGCTTACAGCAGCTCCTCTGTATTGTACAAACAGCTGCAATGTATTACACAACCTCCAGCACAGGGACTTGCCTTCCTGTGCACAACCTCCCATCACACTTGTCATCTGCAGATAAGAGTGGGAACAGAAGAGCTGCTGTGCTACCTACTGTTGCTTAATTAAGCCTTTCAGCTGCTCTCACCTCCAGTTAGGATTCAACTGTTCTGTGGACAGAACTTTACAAATCACTCTTCCTTCCTCACCTCCCTGGTAACTAGAATTTGTCATAAATGCCATTTCAGGGAAAACCTTGGAGAACCTGTGGCTCACAGCAGCTATCCATAAATTGGAAATCCAGTTGCTGCAAATATATATTTAGCATAAGCTCCCAATTTCACCCCCACCTTTCACAGTGAAACACTGCTTTGGCTGGAAATGAGGAACTTGCATCTTCCCTGAAACCTCTCCCACTGTAGGGAGATATTTTGTAGGATTATTAAAGATCCTCCACAGAGAGGACTATGTGGACCTGTGTATGCTCCTTTAACATTGTGTGGTCTAATGCATCAGCTCTTCCCACAGCTCCCTTTTTTGACACTGACCACAATAAACAGAGTCACCAGCCTCTCCTCACCTTGGACCTCTGTGAGCCAGTCTGGCTGGTTGTAGTGTTCAGAAGCAATGGTAAGGGTGTTGAGAAACACAAGGAAGATCACCAACCAGTAGAAAACATTGGACTTGACAGCGGCGCGGCACTTTCTTCTGCAGAATCGATTCCATCGGCGCCAGTAGCGACTTGAAAAATTGGTAAAGGAAAAGTTCTTTTCAGACAGAGATCCTTAGGCTATTGCAAATCTCTGTCAAGAGAGGCTCTACTCTTGATTTATTGTTCAAGAGTGGTAGAGAATAATTTTAAAGTTCACCCTGAGAAATATTCTCTCATTCTCATGAGCTGACATTTGCAATCATCCTTCCTTTAGCTGTAGGAATAAAGTTAGTCCTAAGCCAATTTGCAACATTTAGGGGTCAATAAACCTCTTCGAGCTATGTCTTAATCTGATTAAGACATTCATCACAGCTATCCTGAGAGGTTTTTTAGCCCTATTCCTACAAAATAATTATTATTCTTGTATTTAATGCTTGTGGCCTGCAGTGGGACCTTGTCCAGCCTCAGGATAGTCAATGAAAAGATACCCACTATATACCATGGACCTTTGGATTAAGTCCTTGGAGACATGAGGTCAAATAAAATCCATGGAACGTTTCCAACACTGCTCCCGATATAAGGGCTAACTCTGAACAGAAAAACAAAACTTAAGGAACCTCAGCATCTCACCTTCATGCCTGGAACTAAGGATACCATTTGCTAATCAACAGACCTTTTAAAGTTTGCCTTCCATGAACACATCCCCTTGTGTCACTGATTTCTGAGGGTAATTACTAACCATGGAAGATATTTAAAGCTAATTACACACCTCCTACTCTTCAGAATTTAACTTGCACAGCAACCAGTTTCCAGGCAACACTTGCCACTGTATAATAAATCTAATAGTTTTATATAGATATCATACACATGTATGTGTGTGTATGCAACATTACAGGAAGAGAAAACTTCTACTGGCTAGCCTTCTCTTACGTATGATTTCCAGTGACAAACTGGCCATGACTGAGGTCAGGGTTCAGCATCTGTATGAACGAAAGCCAGGCACACTGGCCAAGAATTTTGCAACAACACTTTAACAGGTTGTCAAATCCAGGCTGTTTTAGCGATGCAATTTATAAAGGCACCTAATCTAGCTAGCACAAACATTTAATAAGGGTTGTGTGTTTTGCAGTGGATTTGGGACAAGAAATGATCTTCCCAGCTTTCAAAACGGGCACACTTGGACATCCATGTTGTCGTCAAATCATCGGCAATCCCACGCACCTCTGTGTGCACTTGTGCACAAATGTGCATCCACATGACCATGTGAAGTGTTTTTTTGTGCTCACACCTCCATACAAATGAATCCACAGATATAGTAGGAATGTGATCATGTATGCAACTCTTTGCACGTGGATGTATATGGGCAGTATGGATGCATATGTGGATTCCTGAATTTACATTATGTTCGTTATTTAGGTAAGTTGAAGGACAGAGCTACTCACTTGCTACAGTTATTCTGAAAATTAATTTAGTTTTTTATAAAATTGACTTTGTATTCAGAGTTATGGTGGCAGCTAGGCTCCTACTAAAGAGGCAGAAATGGACTGGGACCTCAGCCACCAAGTTCTATGAGTTTAGTCAGCCTTTCCAATGGAAACTGGGGTCTGCTTCACATTTTCAAAAGCTTCAAGTCAACAGAAAAATAAATACCACCAGAAAAACTCCACATGTCCCATGGTGAAAGGAAGCATTTCACAAATAAGACGCTAACCTCATCAGCTGAAAGATTTACAATCAAGCAGAGCAGTGCAACGAAGTGTAGGAAAGACAACCTTGAGCTGACAGGGTTGATGTTGATGGATATGGTATAATTACGTGGCTGAACTTTTTTTCTTCTGCTTTTATATTTTATGGCTTGACATATGTAAGTAGCAATCCGAGTGAAACACTGTCAGTAGTCCCTGTACATTATTTCAGTCTGAAACTAATAAACGGGACCTTCATTTTTGGTAGATGACTGACTAAATTCTGACTAGTTTGGCAGTATCTCCTAGAATCACCACTATGTCCCACAGATGCAGGAGTAAATCACTTCACAAAGCAAGGAACAAAACCAGGGAAAAGGAGGAAAAGCAAAAGTCAGTTTTACTTACCTAAATTTTGATTTTGAGATCCGATGCCTGAAAGATAAGAAATGTCATTAAAGTCTCGGAAGCTGTCCCATACCTCCCAGGCTTTTATGAAAATAGCAATAGAAAGAAACAAAGTAAGCTCAATTAATTTTTTAATAGATGCTGTTTTCCTCTTGAATCCCCTGTAAGTCAATGTAGGCAGTGGGCGTGGCTAGAATTCCCTGATGTTGATATATATATATATTCCCCTGATATATATATTCCCTGAACCTTGGTTTTTGGCGGGAGTCATGAAGCAGGAGTCATGCCATGCTGGAATTCTACCACCTACAGACATCAGTGAACTAGTTTTTCTATCGGGTAAAAGGCTGGCCTAATGCAAGGGGCACTCTACATCTGCTACAAAATTTATTTTTCAAGTATGACACATTTCTTTTAGTCACTAGGTTTATTTCTTATATTAAAATATGTATGACTTTATACAGACAGACTTGTTGCTTTCACACATCACCTGTCACTTCAGGATATATAAGCACATTATGAAACCATGGGCAAAGTAATGCTTTCTTTTTTTCCAGAAATTGAAGGAAAACCAGTGAATGGTGGATATTTTCAAACTTAGATACTAACACTCACTTGTCTTTGCGATCTGTGTAAATTGGTTTGAATTCAAAAGGGTCTGAACAATAACAGATTCGGTCACTATCAACGAAGTTTTGTGAATTAATCATTCCTGAAAATTTGGCCATGTTCCTACTATATATATGTTTAAATATCTAAGTCCATGTACTTGGATTTATTCACCTTAAATAATCTCATTAGCCTTTCACAAGAAGTTACAGGCAAAGCTAGAGATAGACCCCAATTCTCTAACCACTACCTTGCTCTGCTTGACATGTCCTATAAGGCCTTTGAATTCTTTGGCTGTCTTTTGGTACATACATAATGGTGCACGCAGAGAAATAAAGGTATGTAGATGCAATGACATGAGTCACAAGTGATTTAGGAAGCCGCAAAATCCACTACCAGTAACAGAAAAAATGAGAATCTCGGGAGTGATTATGTACAATATATTTCTGCTGGGTTGAAGCATTTCTTAAGGTTCCCTCTACGATAGCAAAGTGATTCATTGTTGACAACAGTCAGCAAAGGTCTTACTGTACTGGTTTAAAAATGGATTTACTGTTAGTAGACATGCGACAAAGTAATTCTTAAAGCATCTAACACTACTTGCTGTAGCAGTCTTAAAAATGGTCATGTCCCTGTTTGACCATCAGTAATAAGTGATGGGTAAGTTTCCTTATGTGGAAGAGATTTTAGTGATAGGAACATTTCACCAGCAGATGGTCCAAGCCAAAACCAAAAAAAAGTCTTTTCACCGAATACATCATTCCTGCTGTGTCAGAGGCAGCTTGTCTCAGTCACATGCTAGGCAGCAGTGTAGTTACAGACACCCAAAAGAACCCTTTTGATAAAGAAGAAATAATACACTGGCTGAACAAAACACTAAATTATGCTGCAGAGACAAAGTGAGCTTTAACAAGGATGACAAGTGAAGCACCTACAAAGCACATCCTTAATGTTAAAGCTATCCCAGTTTCTCACTGAGAATTCTTGCTTGATAGGTGCTAGCTACAAACTGTAATGGATCAGATTTACAGGAAACAGAAAAGAAGGCTCAAAGACATGGGAAAGAAACAGAAGAAAAAAATCACAATGAAGGAGAAAGCTGGGCACTGAAAAGGAGACTGAGGACTTTCATAGAAGAAGGTTGGTGGGAGGGAGGAAAAGAGTGGAAGACAGATGTCATGGGGAACCTGCCTGGTGGAAGGTGAAGGACAGGGAGTGTGAAGTCCTTTGGTGACCTCTCCAGCTAACGGTTTCCCAGTAAAGGAGCTGTTTGGCATTTAAGGAATCTTTTAATTATTTAAGCAAAAGAGATGTGGCAGGCACAGTACTCCTCATGCATTGACAGTTATATCTTTGGAGCCAATAGTATCCTGGGGTGCATTAAGAAGAGTGTGGCCAGCAGGGCGAGGGAGGTTCTCCTCCCCCTCTGCTCTGCCCTGGTGAGGCCCCATCTGGAGTACTGTGTCCAGTTCTGGGCTCCCCAGTTCAAGAAAGATGAAGAGCTACTGGAGAGCAGTGGAGGGCTACAAGGATGATGAGGGGACTGGAACATCTCTCCTATGAGGAGAGGCTGAGGGAGCTGGGCTTGTTCAGCCTGGAGAAGAGAAGGCTGAGGGAATCTTATAAATACTTATAAATATCTGCAGGGTGGGTGTCAAGAGGACAGGGCCAGACTCTTTTCAATGGTGCCCAGCGACAGGACAAGGGGCAACGGGCACAAACTGAAACAGAGGAAGTTCTGTCTGAACATGAGGAAGAACTTCTTCCCTCCGAGGGTGACGGAGCCCTGGCCCAGGCTGCCCAGGGAGGTTGTGGAGTCTCCTTCTCTGGAGATATTCCAGACCTGCCTGGACAAGGTCCTGTGCAGCCTGCTCTGGGTGACCCTGCTTCGGCAGGGGGGCTGGACCAGATGACCCACAGAGGTCCCTTCCAATCCCTACCACTCACTCTGTGATTCTGTGATTATGAGCAGCAGCCAAGTGGATTCAGTGCTCCCACAGGTTAGCTAGAGCATTCCCCCCCCTTGCTTTACTGCTATGGCACAAGGCTTTATCACATGTGGGTGTGCTGTATATATAGAACAGGGCAAGGAAGGAGGAAGAGATTATATTTAGAGGTGGAATCCAACAGTGAAATGGAATTTTGGAAACACAAACCATACAATAACCGGTTCTGAAAACATTATGCCTGAATCTGAAACACATTTTTCAAATGACCCTTATGATCAAGAATCTCTTGTCTTTCCAAACAAGCATTAACTATCTCATATTAAAAAAAATATTTTTATGGTGTCACTAGGGGCTGTCAAATAGTCTGGCCTTGCCATGGCCTCTTTGTGACACTCCAAAGCGGCACTTGCCAGGGGCTCAGGATGGACCAGATTTCTGTGCTGAGTTTAAACATGGATCACTTGCATCCCTGGTATCCTGGGAGCTTTATGTCACTGGGAGAAAGAGATCATCCCCATTTGTGTCCAGCTCTGAAATGTCTCGAGAAACTATTGTTTAAATTCATGGTATAGGAGCCTATACAAAAAACATTTCAGACCTCTACTGAGTGTTTTTGTCATAGGAACCGTGTAGCTCAGATTTTCTTTTAGAAAGACAAACATGAAAATCAGACCTCTACTGCTTGACTGGCTATATTTTAAATTCTCTAAAATTCTTCTGACCTTACATAGCTATGTACCAGATTGCAGACAAGACAGTGAAATTTAAAGACTTTCATCAACGTAAACTCAGGATAATCAGCATAATTCAAATGTAGTGAGATATCCCATATTCTGACAGATAAAGACATTTCTCTGTTCATGGTGGACACCAGAGAAGAGAAACTATGCACTTGTGACAGATGTGACACTCTTGCATAAGAGGTATTGAGGACTTTGTGAAATTGTACACACAACAAATAATTCTGGAAAAATCTTGTAGGTCTCTAAGCATGACACAAAGGCCATGTTACAGTTGTACTAAACACGACCGTGACATTATCTGGTACGCTGGTCACAACTACTTTTGCACTATATGATCCCGCCCACAGGCAACTATCTTTACGAGGGCTTGCAAAAGCCCTCAGATACTAGTAACAGCTTTCAGAAAGGCAGTAACACAGAAATTTACTTACTATGCCTCTAGGTTATATACAACTTTGGGGAGCATCCAAAGAGCTGCACTGTGCGTCTCTTACAGGTTTCAGAACTGTGAGCACACAGTCCTGGTGTGATATTGATTCTGTTTTGGTTCAATGTTGCGCATTCACGCAGTTACTGGTCAAGCAGCGCAACATTTTTCCCTCTCTCTGTTCCTGCTGATGACTTTTCATTGCTGGCATCCCTGAAGAGAAGATGCCCGCCCTAGGGTTGTTGTCCCACATATTACTGACACAAGAGCATAGAGTAACATGACATTTTCAGGAACGTATGCTGCATACCTGATAATCTCTCAGCCTAATACAGTGTTATGGCTCCGTTCCAACCTCAGTTATGCCTCTGCGACTTACGCTGAAGCAATGGGCGTTCATCCTTCTGCCTGCTGCCCTCTGTACAACGCAAATAACACTGGGGAGTTGTACAGGGACATGCAATGACCGTTTCTTATTTCTGACCAATAATTAAAAGCTTTCACAAAAACAGAATGGATGACTGGCCCTGGAGAACTTGCATTCTGATATAGACTAAGATCCCCCTGATGAGGCAATCACTGAACTTCAAGAGTCCACACAGTGATGCTTCTTCTCTTTTTTTTTTTACATTCTTTCCCTTCTTGCAGAAGCACTGGAGAGCACGCTGACCTGATGGGAGCAATGCTGGTTTTAAGAGAGAGGTGGTTGTTGGCCAGCCAGCAGCAAGAATCTGCAGAACATCCTGAAGAAAACTGGATCTGTCTAGCTTAAATTGAGCATTTGCTGTTCAACAGGCTTTCTTACAGGCTGGGAAAACAGGCCAGCACTTCAGTATTTAGTGAATAATCTTGCTTTCCCTGTGGCGAGTCACAGGCAAGGCCTGTCACAGAATCTGAAGTAGGAAGATAATTCCTCCTCCACAAGGGCATGCTCTTGTCCTTTAGACGCGTATCTAGAGCTGACTGTGACCATCAAAACCACCTTGCTCATAATAAATTGGAGAGCAGTAGCTGAGGCTGACACATAAGGGCCAATCCCGTGTGTTTTCCTGCTGAAGTCAGCAGGGGCTTCAGAGCTTTTGGCAGACTTTTCTCAGCACTGCTCCTGATGTGATGGGGACTTTCGACCTCATAGAAGGAGGCTATCTTCTCATTAGGTGAAAACCAGCAGCAACTACAATGAACCTGCAAGGAAACGGACTCTTTCACCTCTACCACCGGCTCCTACAATGATAATCGCAAGAACTGCATAGGAATGATTTTCCCAGCCAGAAGAGCACCAAGGGAAAATCACTGATGGTTCAGCTGCCAGGGAAAGCTCCCATTGTTCACAGTATTTTCAGGACACGTTGTTTTCAGCTGGAAAGCCGTTGTATGTTGTTCATTTTGGTTTCTCCTGTTTTATTGGTTTAACCCTCTTTGATTGAAAACAACTGAACTGTCTCCCAAACGTATGGAAATCCTGGCAAAGGTGAAAACTCCAAGTGGCTTATTGTTTCAATGAAAGCAGATAATATAAAGTTCTCTTCCCCTTTGAGCTCAAGTGCTTCAACTTTTCTGTTGAGGCTCTATGGAACATTAATTTCCATAAAGGTCTTTTTTTTAGCTAATGCATACATATAAAAGCAAGCTCTACTGTGGCACTCCAGATCTGTACGGTTGTATTAGAAAATTAACATTCTGGTTGTATTGCAAGATTATATATGCTGATATTCCACACGGAACAGATTACTACTGATTATGAGCAACAGCCTGTCCTCAGGAATCTAAGCCTTGCACAGCAGTAACCACAGAGGCTCAGGGAAATTGCTCCCTATTGGGAAGCTCTGGCTATAAGGCTGTCTGTAAATAGAACCCCATTGTCCCTAGTTCTGGGTTTATTCCACTGATGCTTGCTGCAGAGGAAACACGTTTCTTTGTACCCAGAGGCAACAGGTTACTGAAGCTGTGACACCTCAGAAGTAAGAGAAGCTCCACTTCCAAATGCTGTCCTTGAGGATAAAAGCTGTTGTGTTTCTACTGCAGGGCAGATACCAGTACATTGCAAGGCAGAACCGTGACAGGGATGATAGACTGTGGAAGTTGTAGGATGCTTTTCAGTGTCCTGTGGAACCCTAGAAAACCTTTTTCAAATTCAGACGCCTGATAAGTTCACACCCATGTTAGGAAGGGAACTCCTCTCCGCCACAGCTCTCCTGATGGCAACAGAATTACACCAGAAATGAATACGAATGAGAGTGTTTTTTGTTTCAGTTCTAAGGAATTGGATTTACACAATAAGCAAAGAGAGGTTAGATGCTAGATTCCTCCTGAAACTCCTTCTGCTGGTTTGAAGACTGGCATTGCTCCAGACAGCACAGATGATGCAGGCAGTTTCTATAGCACGGATACTATAGAAATAAAAGTTTCTTTGAGACAATTATCAGCAGGAGATAGCTTGTGTTTGAAACGTCCTCTTCTGATCTCACACAGCATATGTTGTCTCTGTGGAGCTGAGAAAGGCTGTCAGGGAAGATCTCCTTTTCCAAAAGGCATGCCTGAGCCTGGCTTCTCAAGCAGATCTTTCTGTCAGTCACAGGCCCAGCCTTTCAAAGCTCTACAGCTTTTTATAAGAACAGAAAGAACAGCCAGCAATTCCAAGTTATCTTCAACAGAAATGCTTTTTCTTTTGGTCTCCTGAGTACTTTTGTTCCTTTTATCTTGGGTGCATTCTGGTGGCAAGGTCAGCCTGTAACCATGGTGGTGGTGCTGGGGTGGTTAAATGCCCTAGCAGCCTGATGCCACTAAATAAATAAATATATTACCTTTGACTTGAAATCTCCCTTTTGCTTCAGTCATGTCTGGTTGCAGCCTGCCCAGAGCAGTCTCTGCCCTCTGGGGAAAAATGTGTTTATAGCAAGGCAATGGGAACTCATGTCCACTAGCTGATTTTAGCAGGCTGGTAAAAATGAAGACTCATCTGCAATAGATGAAACTCAACAACTGAACAAAAAACTTGTCTAGTCATTTCAACTGAAAACACAAAATCCAGAGGGCAGATGACTGCTCAAGAGTCCAGGCCTAATCTTCAACTAGGGTAAATCAGGGTGGCACGACTATAATTACTAACGCTTACTCAAAGTCACTGGATGGGGAACTTATCTCAAAAGCACAGCTGACTTCCCACATGAAGCATCTCTATTCTTGAACACTGAGCCAAATTCTGATTCCCTCAGTCAGGTTCCAATAAAAGAAAATACTCCTCCAAATAAATTCTTGCTTACATTTTATATGTTCCAGCAGGAATATTGGCCTATGGGGGGTTTAAATGAGGGCTTAGGGAGAAGAAAAGGACTTCATGCTTCTTGAAACCAGGAAAGCTGGTTTCTCTCTCTGCCCGAGTGTGTGATGCAGTAACAAAACAAACCAGAAAGGATTCCAAAACTCAGAATCAAAGGCAGATCCGAATTTACCCACAACTAAGGAATGTGCAGCTCCACAAGTTTGAAACAGACATTTTACAAAAGCAGGAAGCACTGGCAAAATTTGTATCTCGCTCCAGAATTTCCAATACAATGATACAGCCATTCATTTTCCTGAATGAAGGAGTCTATCCATCTCTTAGAGATGAAAAGCAATCTGAGTGGGGCCTTGAGGATCTTAACTGTCCTTGGGTAAGGGATAAAAAACCCCTTTGATTCCCCTACTATACATCACCCATTTTCAAACAAAGTGGAAAGTGGCAAGGAAACTGTTTATCTCCCTGAGTCTTACATGTCCTGCTCTAGTGTAACTTAGGGCTCTTTTTTAACATTTACTACATGGGAAGAAGAAATGACTCTTTTCCTGTCATTTTCCTATGTTGTCTTCTCTAAAATGTGTTGGATGTAGCCATCACTCCTCCTAATGTCAGGAGTATAGTGATCACGGTGCAGACCACGGTACTGCCATTCTTTTGTTGGCACATCGTGCTATTTTAAGTACACCATTCTAAGTCTTGATTATGTTTAGAGCTGGGTTTGGCTTCAGCTCTCCTGGCCACATTCCAGCTAAGATAATTATGTTCTGCTTGCCAAAATTCCCCATGCAGTTTCAGTGCAAAACAAGCCATCCCTCACACATCTCCTTAAGCACTTGTGCCCTTTGTTTCTAAAACACCTGTCACATTTTACCCTGAAGGTGGCTCAAGTCTCACACTGTGAAAACAATCCCTGTATTTACAGTGCATCAAGTGCTTTAGGATCCTTTGGGATTAAGGACATTAAATGAATGTAAGCTATAATATTAAAAATATATGCAACTTAATAGTAATAGCTGTCATTGTTGTTGGCACTTTGTAGCACCAGTGGACCCATAGTGCTGGGAACCATAACTGCAGAATAGAGATCGTTCTCCAAATTGGATCCAGCTGGAAGAATTGGTCATATATCCAGCTGCTCCTTCCTGTAATGCAACAAGAGCATGAGCAACTTGGTGGGGATACTAAAGGGAGGGCTACAACTGTCTCAGCAGCATGAACAGATCTAGCCTGGTTCCTTCAGAAAGGAGTTCATAATCTAAACTGACAGGCTCAGCAGGTAGGCAACAGCAGGCAGGTGAAGTAAAGCTATCACAAATAATTTGTCCCGGGGTTTGTAAGTCACTGGCTGACAGTACAGGAGAGCAGATTGAATTTACAATTCCACATATCACATTTTGTCATGCAGATAAGGTCTCTTCCTCTTCAGTTTGTTGTGGAGAGTGCCAAGGGCGTGTGCGGGAGATACAATCAAGGTTTACAAAGTTATGCAAGTGACAGATAAGCTGAATGTGGGACTGTTGATCACCCAATCTCACAGTATTAGAAGGAAAGGACACTGACTGAAAATAGTAGTAGATCAGCTTAAAACAGATATAAGAAAGTACTTGTCTACACAGCAGGTAGTGAACTTCTGAAACTTGTTGCTACAGGAGATTGTAAGAGCAGACAGCCTCAGTGGGTTCAGATAAATCCATGGACGATAGGTCCATAAATAGGCACTACAGGCAAAAAGCACAAGTGTGGCCTCTAACATCTCTAACCCAATAAGCATAAAATTGAGGGCAGTAAAAGGGGACTGGAAAGTAGGAAATGGCCAGGCTAGTGCACTTGCCCTGCTGTCAGTGTCAGGACTTGAACAGTGGGCCAGCTGGACCACAGCTCTGACAAAACGGAGCATTTCTTATGTACTTATGATTAGCATTTGACCAACACTGAAGGTCTCAAGGTATGCCCAAGGACAGGACTGAGCCTCAAAATACTCCAGTATGGTACAAGCTGTAGCGCTGATATGCTCAGCCCATTTTTCAAGGAAATTTGGATGGACTAACATATTCCCCCACACCATAAAGCCCATTCTTGTTCAGGTCATGCAAAAGGGAAGGACCCCTCTTGTCTACTCGTGCTCCCTGACGCTTAAAAATATACTATGTAATATGGTCCTACCTCACACATTGTTGAGTATCTCCATTAATATAATGGTGCCCTTTCAAGGATACATTACTCCCTCCTAGCTGATGCATTTCTTTGTCACTAGAGTACTGTGTTCAGCATTTGAAGGGCGTAATTCAGGCTGCAGGATGGGAGTTACCATTCCTGTATTTCTATTACAAGACACTATAAAGTGTAAAAGCATCATCAGAGAAATTAAAATAGACCACCCTTTTCCACTCTTTGGTCTACATATACTGGATTTGATTATCTATGACCAAAGAGGAATTTTAAAATAAAAACACTGTCATCCACCAGTTCTTCTTTTAGCTATTATGCAAAATCAGAACTGCTTATCCTGGGAATTCCATGCTTTATTTACATCTATGTAAATCCAGAGGCTCTCTACTAATGTCCAGAGTGAGCTTACACTGCAATTAAGATAAGAACTGGGATCAATAGATCTTCTGCACCCTTTCCTTTCGCCCATTGTGGGGTTTTCTTCCCCTTAAAGAGCATGACATTTGCCCTGGCTTTAACCCCCCAAGCTCAGTCCCACCCCTACATAGGTATATCTGTGTGTATGTACTCACGCTAGCCTAGCACCGCAGTTTTCGCCTTCAATATCTGCTCCAGGGACGTTGTCTGTGTTCACGGACTCCGTCTCACTGGTGGGCATGCTCACTGTAAGAGTCAAAGGGAAGAAAAAGATAAGGTTGGCCATTAGAACCTGGAACATCTATTAATGAATCATATGAGTGAAGGAACTGGCTTAATGAAAAGACCCTCAGCTGCAGCTCCTGAGGATTAAGCAATTTGCTGAGCAAGTCTAGTGCCTCCCTGCACAGGCCAGGCTGGGCAGGCAGGCTGCAGGAACACACACGGGTTACTCAAATGCTAAAGAAAAGGGAAGAAGCAGCTGCTCTCTTTCAGAGTCAGTTCCTGGAAATTTTATGAATGAAAACCATTGAAAATTAGAGAACCTGGCAAATCCAACACAGAAGCTTTTGCTTGATCCAATGGAACAGTTAAAAAAAAACAGTTAAAAAAACCCCCATTTACTTGCACCAGCCCAACCACCTCACTGCCCTCCCCAGTCTCTTGTGCCATGAGTAGAGCGCAAATGAAAAGTACCAGATTAACAGGCATTCAGACCAACAGCTTCTGTTCGCCTGATAGCATGTACCACATAAATGATATCATATACTGTCATACACTAACCATTAATGTGTTTCAACCTTACACTTATAAACTGTACCTATAGGGATAAGAGGAGAATTCAGACTCTCTGACCCACTCAGCTATCACTAACAAAGGATCTAATGAATATGGACTATGGTGGAGATCGTATGTTGACACCCACCAACTAAGAACTGGACAGAATCTCCTAAGGTTTTACAGAAGTATCATGAAACAAACATCAAAGGAAAGCAACCTTAGGTGTGAACCTCCCTCATCTGGATTCAAGCACCTGTCACATCTTTTATCTGTTAAGCCTCAATAATTTATTTGCTTCTACAGATAATAAAAAACAATAAAATCACAATTTCCATTCCACTAGTTGCTCCCAGCTCCTATATGACCTCTAAAAATTCCTTAACATATAATAATTCAAGAGAAGTTAGGACAATGGATAGGATCCAATGTGCGTCCTCTTCCCTCCTCTCCCCTTTTCAAAAATGATACTTCAAACGGAATGATGGAGGAGTTAAACAAATCTCTCAGATGCCTAGTTGAACTTCAGAACACGACCTGTATTAACAATTGGATATATATCTCAGATGAGATTTGACAGCATGCACTATTAGCTGTTGGAGAGGCTTCTAACAGCCTGTAAGAATATGTTATTCAGTACTAAGAATATATCTATTTGTGGGTCCTTGGCACAAAGGGAGGCAATGTAGAATAAACAGGTTCCACATTTCAGTTGGGCAGATGTTTAACGGGCCATGGGACCAAGTCTTCTTCCAGAGGCTAGAAAGGTATCAGAAAATTCTTCTAAATAGATCCCGGGTTCCTGCTTTAAAAGCATTATGGTAGAACTGTCCCTCAAAATGAACTATCTTTCCTCTGTCCATCCCAACAATTCACATGCCTACAACATATGTCTTGGGAAATCTAAAGTTCTTGTGCTGTGTCCTTAGGACCATATGAAATAACAGACTCTCTAGTACTCTTGATATAACTATGAAATATTGTACTCTCATGGTGCCTGTTCCTTTACAAAGACTAGATGTTTTAGTAATCTTGTCTGTTTGGAAAGACAAATTAAGGAATCAACTGAATTCGTATTTTGACGCGCATGAAACAGTCAAGTAAGCTGTAAGAAAAAATAACATTCATAAACAAAATTTTTGGTCCACACTAATCCCTTCAGAAAAAAAAAACATTGATATTTCGCGAGTCATCCTTGAAGATGAGGCAAAGCACTTACATGACATATTTGAGCTTATTTGCAAATGGAAAACAATTTTGAAGACATTAGCAAGAGATTGATTTGCAGAGCAGGTTATTATCTTGAGTGCATGAAGAGGACACTGCACAAGCAATAGAAAAAAGCAAGGCACACACATGCAGAAGAATATAAAGCTATATTATATGTCAGTCTGAGACATATAGACAGACACACACAAGTATACGCAGAGTGGACACAAAGTGCAACGGAACATTACCATGGGTTTCTGTGGAGCGACTAAACCAAGCAAACTTTCCTTTCTTCTTATCAGGCAAGCCAGCTGGAGTGCTTCCTTTCACAGATAAGATGGTCAGTGTCAAGTACCAGGAACAAGACATCAATAGAGAACATGCAGCCAGTGACAGGCGAAAGAAAAAAACAAGGAACTCAGCTTACACATGACATCCACTTCTGTCTGAAAACTTCATCATGTGAATTACAAGTACAAAATTAAAAACAAAGGTATATGGAAGTATGAAATACTATAACAGATCATCAGAGGATAATTCTTCCTTGCTTTCTGCTCCTTTTTGTCTGACTTCTGAGAACATGAAGTTATTGAATTTAAGTTTATGGGTAAAATCCTTTCTCCAGTCATATCAATGGCAAAATTCATCGTGTTTGACTGTCTGACCTATTGAAATCTATGAGACTAAGGCAAGCGCATTTGTCCCCAGGTTATCTCCCGAACCTTTGGGTCAGAAGCTGGACTAGCCAGTTTTCAAATGAGGTTCTTTGGCTTTCTTCCTAAACTGCTCCAATATCTAGAAACTCTTTCAACACTGTCAGAGCTGCTAAAGGAAAGTTGTTGGGGTAATCACATTTCTCTGTCTTTCTCCATCCCTAGAGATTAACAACCGTCATCAAGCACTCAGATGTACACTGCCTTAGCCAGATAGGATACCCCTAGACTGTGTCTCATGATTTCCATTTGAGTTTACATCTGGCACTTCCCCTCGGATGTCCTCCTGCTGCATGGCTTTTCACGGCTTTAGTTCATGTTGATCCTCTGCCTGTCACGCGCAAAGGCCCTCAGCCCACACAGATCAGGTACGCATGCACACAGAAGTTTTAGAGCATACTTCACACTTCACTAATCTTACTGCTGCAGAAAGCCAAATGGAAGTGAGGGATGAAAGTGCAGTGGCACATGGGCTGAAGAGACTCCTGTGGTTCAGGCTAGGTTGCTGGCACTAGCTCACAGGCATTCATTACACTGCACTGATGGAAAATGTAAGGACAATAAAAAGTACTAATATGGTATAAAGTATAAGAGGAATGATGGCCTAGAAGTTAAAGGTCAGGACAGACAGGAGATTAGGACTGTATTGCCCAATGCTCTCAGCAGGGCAATCAGTTATTTTACCTGACACCTCACATCACCTTTGATATCGGGGATAATCATGTGTGTAGATGCTGTGAGGTTCAAGCCAGTCAACAAATCCACAAAACAGAAGATGCTGCAGAGGAGGCGTGTATAAACTGGGGCTGAATATGAGAGGAAGTAAGTCAAATACTGCCCAGATGACTTCATTGACTCAATTCTGAGACACACAGACCTTGTGCCCACACCCCTGCTCCAGTCCAGAAACAAGGCAGGCATTTTTTGCAGTCCAGGTAATTAATTACTGGAACTATGTACCAAGAATGCTGGTTGTAAATCCACCACAGGAGTGTTTTAATAAGGAAGATATGTTTCTTTCTAAATGGTGGGCTCTAGTCCAGACCAGAGTCATGTTTAGGACCAAGGTATACAGATCATGCCATCTCACTGGCCACTTCCTCCTTGCAATTTTCGGAGCGAAGACAAAAGCAAAAAAGAGGCTTATGCAGATTTCCTCCCACCTGGGCACAGAGCAACTCAGCAGGGGAAATCCTGGTGCCTCGCATCCTGTACCAGGTGCGTTCAGTGACTTAGGCACTGTTACAAGAGAGGTTCTCTGTCAACTTTAAGAAATCCACTGCTTGTAACCAAATCAGAGATCCCCAGGCGGCTCAGTTCTGCCAGATGTAGAGGACACGTTGTCATTCTGTAGGCCCCCCACCTCCCGGCCTTCAAGCAGACCATTAAATCCTCCATCTACCACAGACTTTGCATCGAAGGCGCTTCAGTGTCCAAACTGCAGCATGGGCAAGGCAGTGATCGATCCCTGTGCACAGTATTCAGCTGCCCATCTAAAGCCCTAAGGTATTAGGTCAAGCAACTGAACACCGACGTTGTATATAGGTGACTTCTTGACAGTAGAGAACAACTCTGCCCCATCACCCCTCCATCCTAAGTGACAGCAGGCTGTTAAAGGGCTGAGAAGACATTTTCATCAGGCAGTTTACCTTTGCTGGATGACACCAGCAGCAGCAGTGCAGCTAACAGGGCAATGAGAACACAGAGTTGGAAGGAAATTTTAAAGATCATCTAGTCCACCCCCTGCCACAGGCAGGGACATCTGTCACTTGATCAGGCTCCTCAAAGCCCTGTCCAACCTGACCTTGAACACTTCTGGTGATGGGGCATCCAACTTCTCTGGCCAACCTGTTCCAGTGTAGCTGTTCCTGGTGCAAATCATGGTAGCTTTGCTTACAGGGCAGTCTCTTTTTTTGGATTTATCATCACATCAATAACTCACTCTAGTCGATGAAATCTCCCATTAGTTACAAATTCTCTAGGTAGCATAGCAATTATTTTAAAGGGAAGTGAAACAATGTTTTAAAGGCATACAATGATCTCGTGGTTTCAACAGAGTGCAAACCATAAGGACCAGCAGGTTTTATACTCTCTCTACAGTTGCTTCTGAAGCCTTTGCACTTCTCGTATCTGGTCACTGTGTGGCTTATCTCTGAATATAGCCTTTTCCTCCTGGACTACCTAAACTCTAATTTCACATTACTTACATAGCATTATTGCAGCAACTAAAGCAACAACAAAAGCTGTGTAGCAACTTCCTTAAAAATAAATCTGAGAAACTCTTCATGTTATGTTAATTCTGAGACCCAACAGACAGAAATCAGGACGACGAGTCTGCAGTCTGTGACTGGCTAGACAGACAGATGTGCGAGACCCTTTGAGAGCCTCTGTTCCATGTCACTGGCACCAAGCATTGACAGCAGCCCTACTCTTGCACTAACCTATGTCCCTCCTCCAACGAAACACCCCATGGACACGCAATGAATTATTAGATGGCAGGTTGCCAACAGACAGCCAACCACTGAAACAGAAAGCTGGCACAAGCAAATACCCTTCCATGTAGCCCTGAGATGATTTTTCTTTACACACCTGCAGAACAGTATTTGCTCCCAGTTCAGAAATATCATTACCACTGTTGCATCTTGCATTTATGACATGTTTGTCATCTCAGCAGTGGAAGTAATTCTAATATTCAGATTTCTGTCCATGGATTACATAATGTTGCCACACTTGTTGCTGAATCTCACCCTAATACTGTGGCAATTTAAGACCCAGAGAAGATCATGCCTGGACAAAGGGTGCCCAGTTCCATAAACATTTCACAGATTTTAATGGGACATGTTACTACACAAATTCTCAGATCTGGGCATTAGTTTTAGAACTGGATATGTCAGAGGCTATTCATATTGCCGGACTTCACGTCTCTAATTTAGCTGTTCGAGTTAGGCTACAGAGGCAGGCAGATTTCTATCACAGGTTTTCTGAATGCCATGCTGATGCCTGCCTCAATTGCATGGACATTTACCTTCTGGTAAAGGCTGGGCATTTACCTTCTGCCCTTGGCTTAGGTACCTGACTTGAAACGGTGTGCCTATCCAACACCGTGTCCGTTCATACTGAAAAAGACCCATACTGGGTTTTCAGATTAAGAAAAGTAACAACACGCTTGATTGCATTTTATAATATGCTCACTTAGATTCAAATTTCTCCCATTCTCCAATTTCTACTGGTATTTAATTACTTTCTGGGTCTGTGGCCCACGCTGGCATTTGAGGTCGGAAGGACCTGACGTCACTCCACCACCAATTTTGCCTTACTGTGTCACCTTGGCCATACGACCAAGCCTTTCTATGTATCTGTTCAGTTTCTCTAGAAGGGGGATGATGATTCTGCACTCACCTTGGAAATCTCTGTGAGATCCGCAGATGAAACACATTACGATAAGTGCTAAGTACTATAGTTATTACTGATGCTAATGTCTCCCAAACAGGACTCTGCAGAGCTATAAAGCAAATCTAAAGGGCAAAGAAGTCCTGTGAATTCTCCAGCTGGATTTTAAGATTTCTTTTTCCATTAAGCACAACAAGAATAACTTGCAATATCCAGGCTGCTTCCTTTAACAGAACGTGCATCAAGTGAATGACTTTGTCTCCAGTAAAAACCCTGCTCCCTGTGGTGCCTCTCATGCCCATCATTTCATGAATGAGTCTATGGGCAGCTATCAGAATATCAATTGACTCCTATTTTTTCATTGAAGAGCTCTCATTTTAATCAATATGTGAATATTGTCTACCTTTCCTTTTTGCATTGCCTGTTTTGGAAATGCTGCACTCATTCATCTTATCCATTAATTTAAATAAGATACAGCTTTCATTCTGCTACATGCATACAGTGTCTTGGGAACAATCAACGAGTATGTTCTTAAACTCAAGCAGCATGCAGAATGCAAACTGCAGAAGTAAATTACTAGTTTTCCCCAGATCTCCTGATTTTGTCAAGAAAATATATCAGATATGACTGGGGAACTCTTTTGGGTTTTCTGTTTTGAAAAGGAGTTCTGCAATAGGAAAGCTTCAACAGGAAAAGAGGAAAGGGACTTGAACTATACGTAGGATCTTTGTGGTTACATACCTCTCAAAGTTAGACAGAATGCATCAAAGAATCTAGCACAGTAAAAAAAAATCCAGAAAAACTATGAAAATACTTAGAAAATGCTTAGCACGGGCACATAATACACATAACACTGCATTAAATACATGTAATGCATACACTTTGCATAACCTAATTTTGTGTCACATACAAATGACTGCAATTGCATGAAGAGAGCTTGATTCACACTTTCACTCAAGGTCAGCCACAAATAGTAATAGAGAGCCATAAAGTGATTGCCAGTTGTATCCACTTCAGTCAAAAAGGCTTTTGGTAAAAAGATCTTTACACCAGTGAACCAGCAGCAAAGATATCGCAGCTAGTAACAAAACCTGTCATTACAGTAAAACCAGGGTGGGCACTCGACTGCATCAGAGAAGGCTAATGCAGTGTAGCACAGGTTGCTGAAGGGAGCAGGAAAAAGTAGGAACATTGTCAATACTGAGATGTAATATCATACAGTCAAACATTTTCTTCACCTATAAATGATGTATTTTACAATATAAATTGTAATGTTTATTTTTTATATAAAAAGATTTGCTTTCACATGTCCTCCTCCCCTTCCGGAGTGTCACCACATGCATATACACATCCTATGATGTTCGGGGTTGGAAGGGACCTCTGTGGTCACCCAGCCCAACCCCCTGCCCAAGCAGGGTCACCCAGAGCAGGCTGCACAGGACCTTGTCCAGGCGGCTCTTGAATATCTCCAGAGGAGACTCCACAGCCTCCCTGGGCAGCCTGGGCCAGGGCTCCGCCACCCTCAGAGGGAAGAAGTTCTTCCTCACGTTCAGCTGGAACTTCCTCTGCTTCAGTTTGTGCCCGTTGCCCCTTGTCCTATCACTGGCCATCAGTGAAAAGAGTCTGGCCCCGTCCTCCTGACACCCACCCTTGAGATACCTGTGATTCTGTAAGGGGACATAGCTCTGAGCTAAGCGAATTTATACCATACACAAAGAGGACAGACAGCAATATGCATCAGTTGCGCAGGCATGTGATTAACAGATCTGTCATTACCACATGCAGGTTACTGTGCACCTTCCCACTTATTAATCCCACTACTTTACCTTCCCACTCATTAATCTACCTGGGACTTACCTTAATATAACAAACTCCTCAGCTACTTTAAACAGTTGACATTTTTCTTCTTTTTCTAGCAATACCCAGTGATACCCAGCATTCCACAAATACTTTTTCATTTCAAGTGGAATGCATGTTGCACAGAGGACCACATAACAGGCACGGTCAAACTCCTGGCCCTGCCAAGAGATGGCCTTTACAAGCCTCACACATGTTCTGTTCTGTATTTGAAAGGAAGAACTTTAAATCCTCTGCACTTCCTTGCCTGAACCGCAAAGCTGTTCTTCGCATAACCTGTGGTATCTCAAATGTCTTGTAAACACAGGATGAAGGACTCGCCCAGAAGCAGACTTTACAGAAAGGAGTCTAACTCTCTGCTAAAAAGGGCAAACCGAGCAGCGTCCCTGGATAACGGGTTGTACCGCTGAGCAAACATCTAAGTCTGCAACAGGAGTCCATTCACTGCAGAGTATCAGCCTGGAAGTATCTCACCTCATCCCTGTGGCTGAAGGACAGACGGGCTGGGTCACAGGGTGACAGAGCTGCTACCAGAACAGATCTTGAAAGACGTCTATCTCCTGAGTCTGGATCCTCCTATGACACCCTAAACTGGCTTTCTTGTCTGACAAATGACTTGTATGGTTTGCCTCACTAGGCGCAACAACTAATGTGCCAAAGTGCAAAGCATTTACTTGCCAGGTCATGGTTTATAGCATAAGTTTCTGGTGTCAGTCTAATACTTTTTAGCAACCTCTCTGGTTCTCCGCAGAATTCTGAAGCAATTCATTTAAAACAAAAAACAAAACAAAACAAAAACAAACAAAAAAACCAAAAAGAAAGAAGAAAGAAAAAAGGAAAAGCAAAACAACTGAGGACCTATGATTCTTTCAACAGTGTTATGCGATGGTGAACAAATCACAACAGCACACTCTGAATTGCTCTGCAAGATTCCTCTCTCATTCTTTTTGATTTTTAGTAGAGGAAGGTTGGACAAGCAACAGTGCCACCAAATGCGCCTGAATCTACCCTGCAAAATAATATATGGGCACAACAAGCAGAAGCATCTCACTTGAAAACGAGAAGGAATCTATTATTCAAGGCTGGTCTGGCAGGCACTTTAGCAATGGGGGCACGAGTGTTACAAACACTGTAGATAATGCTTTGGGAAGTGATACAAACATTGCTCATGAACAAAATAACTAACTACAAAAAAAGTGCCCTCAAGGCAGTAAAATCGATAACTAAAAGAAAAAATCCCTCCTGCTTTGACAGACTTTGTCCCTCTAATAATCCTGACACTTTCTGTTTTGCTCACCAGCGTTGTTACTCATGAACACAAACCAGCAGGTAAGTTTCAAGCACAAATGTAGTTTTAAAGCAGGCCATGCGTTTCCTGAAATTCCTGTGCATGGGGGAACTTCTGCATCTGGCCACCTCTACAAATATACACCTGGGTGGTGAATCAGTAACTTTGATGAGGATCTCCACTTCTGCAAAAGCATCTTTGTTCTTTCAGTTCACAGGCCTGTGAATCCATCTTCCCTGCAGAGTCCAGAAGAAGCAAAAAAATTTACAAAAGCTAGGTCCAGCTCGAGCTGCTTAGGTCGTCAGAAACTCTCCAGGGCCACCTAGATGGCTAAGCTTCAAAGTGACCGAGATGCAGTTCTGGCTGTTTTACGACATTCCTGCCTGTCACAAGCCATTTGAGGGTGGGTGATGCCTGAAAACTCAGTGAGTGGCCCACGGTTTGTGAGCTAGAGCACATAATGAGGACACGTCAGGACCGCAGGGACGGTGTGGATGGTGCAGGAGGTGGGGAGTCATGGCCGGGCAGTTCGCAATGGATATCCTTCCCAGAGGGAGCCTGCACAACCCTGCAGCTAGAGAGTTTAGGCAGGAATTGTGCCAATGAGCAGGTAGGTCTCTCTGAGGACTGTGTCTGGGAGAGAAGAAACTATTCACCTGGAGGCTAGCCCTTGCTGGCAGAACGTCACAAAAAAAAAGGAAAAGTGAATGTGAGGAAGAAATCGGGCTGTATTATTTCAAACGACAGGCAGGGCAGCTGGGCAGAGGCTGGGCCACAGGTGAAGGGACTGTGGGAAAGAACAAGTGACTGACCATTTTTGCCTGAAATACCACTCTGCAAGCTGAAAGAGTAGCGTATGCTTCCTGTGTCTGGGAAAACTTCATTTAGCAGTGACTAGCTTAAAATATTTAAGCGTTAATATTATCAAGAAAAGAGAACAACAAGGCCCTGTCCATCTGAGCAGTCCCGTTGCACAGGCAGTGCCTGATAGAGATTAATTCTCAGCACGTGCCGATATTTTCTAATAGCAGTATTCACGTGGGATGTGTAAGAAGGCTTCTGGATGATGCCTTCCTTGATGGTAAGCAATAACGCAGTTCAGTTCACTGATGGACAGGTATAGCAACACACACATCACATCTAGGTCACTCTGGAGCCAGGGCTGGGTGAAAGCGCTGGACCCCTGTAGTTGTATTCACGGATCACAGTGAATAGATTCTATTCAGCCTCATGATCTGAAATGGAAATCACCTCTCCTATTCTGAAATGTGCATAAAATTCTGTTTTGAAACCCTAGTCTGCTACATCTCTTCTGTGCCTAGTAAATAAAATGCTTGTGATTTTGTGTGCTCCTCCTGCGTGTGGTGTTATTTCAGACACTTTTGCTAACATAATGACTAGTCTGATACTAGACACTATTATCACGGTATCATATGAGTCAGCAGCATGAGACATGCTAGCTGGGCAGGCTGTGTGTTAGTGTGCAGCCAGAATAAAAGCAAAGAATTGAAGTTAAGCCCTTAAAGTCAGCTTGTCAAACCTGTAATTAAAGCTTTTTCACCTCTTAAGTAGGGCCTTGAGAATGTGTCAATTACCTCAAGCCAAAGAAACAAGCATTTTATAGTGGCCTTGAAATAATAGATTCCTAGTTTGCAAATACTTCTAGTGTGCAGGAGAGTGAGGGACTGATAACAACAGCTTGAGCTAAGCTTCGTGTGGGCAGGTGTTATGCAAGCTTCCCTCACACAGCTGTGTTAAAGCAAGTCACTCGTGACCTGGCATAGCCCTGTTAATTCTGCTCGTGGTTCTTCGAACAGGTAGATAATACACTTACATTGTTATCTGCACATCTGTGAGGATCCATGCAGCTCTGCCACTGCATCCTTGTTCTGAATGTCTAATACTTCTGCTGCCTCAGCCTACAGATTTTAATGTAGTTGGTAACACCCTCATCCTGATCTTCAGCGACGCCCATGCTACCTACCCTTGGGTCACCATAAGATCTCAATAGTTTGCACTTAGAGGGACATGTCTGACTTCAGTTCTTCCTCAGGTCAACAAGGAGAAGTGAGATGCATCATACTGTGGTTTGTGAACTTTGTAAACGGAAATGAGGATGTGAAGAGCACTACAGACACCCACGGGCCTAAAGCCAAATTCAGGCCTCAACATCTGAAAGACCGATCTATTGACTTAGCTCTACCATCCTGCTAACTGCAGAGCTGCTGTAATCAGCAGGCAGACTCAGTGCCACAGCTATTTTCAGCTCAGTTCCCCAGTTGGAAACATTTTCCTTCCCCCGCCGCTTCTCCAGGCTTGATGTTGTTTATGAGATAACTGGGATGGAGAGACCTACTTTGCTTCCCAGGAGCAAATACAACCAGAGATTTCTATCCCGTTGGCAGACTGCACTAGAGTGGATGGGAAGTTTCTCACCCAATAAGCAGAAGTGAGCGGGCACAGAGCAAGGGTGTGACTGCTGCTCTGTCAGAGCCATGCCAGTACTGAGGTCCTGCTGCAAGCTTTCCAGGCTTCCCACCAAAGTGTTGAGAAGAGCTGGGTGCCATTCACAACTGTCAGTTCTTCTCAGCTGTGCCAGCACTGGCTATCAATTCGATAATATACGTGCTAGTTCAGCTGTGTAACGTCTCCCAGGCTTCTTGTCTCTGAGCTCTGCTGCAGGAACATTACAGCGTCGCAGACCTCCTGTCAGCTACAGCTCAGCCTGCTGCTCCACTGCACTGCCTTCAAAACAGCAGGGTCAGCTTTCTACCCCCGCTTGCATTTAAAACAAAATACTATTATCTTTGCCTTTTTGTGTGCTTGCTTGTGAATCCATTTAAGAGAGCTACTTGCAGTCATGGGCAAGGAAAGTGGAGGATACGACAGCTTCTCCACGAGAGCTCTGCTCATGTACCTCCTGCCTCCCCCAGACTGCCCTGGTCTCTTAGAAGCTTCCCAATTTGACCCTGTCCCACAAAGCGCTCTTGGTCCGGGCCAAGGAATACCAGGTCTGGACCTCAGTATTTATCTTCCTGCACATGAATCTTCAAGTTATGGTAGAAATTACATAAGGGAGGAAAAAGAGTAGGTAGATAGGTCATGACGAATACACACTTAGACAAGGGGGGGAAAAACTCGTATCAGAACAATTTCTGTTACAGGTGGTCCTATCGCATTCTTCTATCTACCAAGAACACTTTTAAGATATTCAGCTTACAAGATCTGTATTGAACATTCCAGTTGTACTAAACTTTTCCTACATGTCTTTGTACTACCCACACTCACTCATTTTTGGCATTTTTGACATCCCACATGGGATATGCCCTTCCAACCACCACACTGCAAGAGTACAAGCCCCAGCTGCTACACTTGATCTGTCAGTCCAGAACGAAGGCCTTGGGTACCATGAAGTGTATAAATTGGCATTAGATCAATATGTTTAGGTAGCTGAACCCCATCTACACTAGCTTTGGTTTCCTGTACAAAGGAAGCACACGCACATACATTTAATTTGTGTGTATACAGTGCTAGGCACACTGTGGCTTCGATCTCAGTTGCCATTACTGTCATACAACTAATTCTCACACCCAAAAGTTGTTTCTAAATCCAAACACGTTCTCCATGTCCCTCAGCTACCATTACTGAACACCACAGCCTCTCTCCTGACAGTTCTTTATACCACATTAAAAATTCCTTGGGATTTCAGCTGCTATCCGTCCTGCTCACCAATGCTTTCTTCTCAATGAATAGACTCTTAAGGCTACAGCTGCAATGATAACTGATTTTCAAACACTGATCATGGGTCATTCTCACCGACTTCAGCATGAACTGCTGAATACTCCACAGTTTTTGAAAACACTTTATAAGTGCCTTTATAAAGATTTAAGAGCACACTTTAGGCATCTACTAAAAAAAAAAAAAGACCTTGCTGTACATATACTCAGCTTGGGGGTTTGTGGCATTTCTTCCTAAAATTTTCTGTGGAGATCCTGGTACAGAATGCTTTCTTTGCCCCTGTAACCATGGGAAATAAACCACATTCAATCCATCAGAAGGTATGGCAACGGCAGTTTTCTCACAGACTGTTTTCTCTGACGTCCTTTCCTGAGAAGTCGAATCACAGTGTCAGTGGATAAATCTTCAGAGCTTCAAGAAGTACGTCCCAACAGGGCAGATGGAGATTAATGTATTTGGACAAATGTGTCTTCCGCTGCTATACAAACAATAGATTCCCTCTAAAGCCTTACCTTCAAAGACATTTCTCTGTAACATACTAGTACTATAAGAGGATTCCTACATCAACATAAGCCTCTCTTCCAGCATGCAAAACAGAGGTGTTCTCTCACCAGACAGTCTTTGCTAGGGAAACAGCCTTTATAGCAGATAAACTTAACGCCCTATCAATATTAATGTCAGCCTTTATATGCTGTAGCTGGTCACAAATCACTGCTCTAGCACTTCTCAGTGTAATGTTGTTTGTGCTCCAGCTTACAAGAATCAAGGCAGGGAGAAGCTGGAAAAACACTTTAAGTTGAACAACACAAGCCAGATCAGTCCTCAGTTGCAAGAGAGCAAGAGCGCATGTAGATCACCACAAAACTTTTTCAGACAGAGAGGATCTTGTAGGAAGAGTTTTTTCCCAGCAGCCTGGGAGCTTATCTAATTTATGTAGCTTTTGATGCCTGCAAGGGAGTAAGAAGAAAATTTGAGCCCGTGGGCAGAAATTAGTGGGTTTTGAGTTTGGTCTCCTTCTCCTATGCGGAAGTAGCAGCAGTGGCATGGAGATTTGGTAGATGCTCATTGCAGTGACCCTTTCAGGGTCACTTAATTATCTTGGAGCTGTCACTATTCACCAGCACTCACTTAAGAAGCTGGCTGGAGTCAGATACATGCCTGAATTTGGCCCGTCTTCCCCAGCTGAAGAGTTACTCTGCTTTACTTTCTAGAAATGCTTTTCCCACTTCACGAAACAATATCGGGCCATCTGATGCCATGTTGGAACAAATCACTGCAGAATTATAGATTGTAACGCTGGCCACAGCTTTGTCCTAAGGCTTCCTGAATACCAGCAGATTTTTCTTCTTTTGCTCTCCATTCAAACATGGAAACAAATTGTTTTCTCCATACTGTGATCTGGCATAAAACACAGGCTTGAGCTAAACTGCTTCTACATCTTGTTCGGTTAGATGGGATTTACCTACCCTCAGCAGTAACTATCAGCAGAGGAGGAAAGGGAAGAATTTTTTAAATAGTTGCTTGCTTTTTGTTTTATGGTCAAGATTCCTTTCATCCAGAGAGAGAGAAACTGGGAAGCTGTGAAATCTACAGAACAATGAACCTAAATGCTGTTTCTTGATAAAAGCTGGGTTATTAAATTATATCACTAATAAAAACCAAACCTGTTAATTAACTTCTACAGAGTGAACCATCCATACATTCAGGGGAACAAGAAAATTGTATCTATTAAAGTGATTAAAATAATTACGGTGAATTCCCAGCGAAGGAAAAAAAGTTCAAAACTACCATGCTCAAACCTGTTAACGCCTTATGTGATACAATTCGAGGTCAAAATTCTGGTCTAGTGGGCAGAGAATGGGGTGAGAGACTCTGGCACTGGCACAGAGAGGGTTGGTGACCTTGAGAACATTGTTTATCCTTCCTGTGCCTTTTTGTTTAAATTAGACAAAAGAGCCCAGAACAGCGTTTCTCCCTTCTCCAAATATTAACCTGTGTATATATTTTAAAGGATCAATCTTGTACATGAAACATTTCTAACCATAACTTACACACCAAAGTTTTTACTTTCATTTTGCTGAGAAAACTAATTTTCTCCTAAGTATTTCCTCTTTTCTCCTCTTGGAAAGGGGGAGGACAACAAAACAATCAAGCATAAGGCCCCACTGTTCCCTTGATATTTCACTCAATAAAGAAAGAAAGCAACATGTGAAGAGAGGCAGGAGGCAAGTCTACTCTCAGTTCTGTTTTTATTCCAATAGGAAAAAATCAAATGTCGGCACCATAGTTTTGTTGACATTGATGGAACATGGAGCAAAAGTGGAAGAGAATCACCCTAAAAGATCTTTCTTTTGCTACTTCAGCTGCACAGAAAAATACACAACAAAAGCGACACTTGTACATGGCAGCTTTACTTTCTCTCACCTACAGTGCTGAATAGCAATGCCCTAGGTACTCTGCTACCACAGCTACCTACAGGGTCACTATGATGCCTCACAAACGCTTTCTCATTCTTTTGTGATGTATGTTGGTTTTCTTTTTAGGATATAGAAGTTTATCTGGGTCTGATCCCACATTTTCTCAAGTATAGTTATAAAAGCAAAATGCTAGTAATGACAGCAGGTCAAATTCATGCCCGATACCACTGCGTTCTAGCCAGTGGAATTATGCACTGGGCAAACAATACTATTTGGACCATTCAGTCTTGTAAGCGACTTCAGATCCCGAATACCTCGTGCTTTCTCTTTGGTGGATGACAGTTATACAATATTGAAGCCAGGTGTGAACACAGAGAAGTTTCTGGTGCATCAAGACCTCACAAGGGGCAACATTTTCAAGTGTTGACACCTGCATGTTTTGTTACCCAGCTCAGATGAAACAGATTGGCAGCCAAGTCCTTACCCAGGCCAAAACCCCAGCAACTTCAGTAGGATTTTTGCGTAAGGCCTGCAGGAGTGATTCAGCCCAATGTGAAAACTAATGTCCCAGAAGCTTTTTCGAGGCAGCATGCTAATTATAGACTCCAGCTTGACATCTGTAGCACAAACCCATGCAGCATTTTGCAACCTCAGCTTCTCTGTGAAGAAGAGAACAACCACACAATGGAAACAAAGCTGACTTCTCGTTTAAAAACGCCTTTTAGTAAGTGTCCTCAAACTAGTGTTAGCATTAAGAGCAGTGTTTGAGCTACTTCAAAAGATGGCAAGGCAGAAGAATGCCACTGGGACTGTTTTCTACAGAGCATGCATTGGGCGCAGCACACAGCTGGCAGCTGCTGTCACTCCTGTTCAAGCACACCATGCTTTGGAACCTCTGCAGCTGAGTACATGGAGGTTTTATTCCTCTGGAAGAAACTGGTGGTGGAGTGAACACGACAAACCACTTCTTTGCCCTCTGTCTCCAGGTGAAAGAGAATAAATCTATCATAGCTACTAAACTCCTTGTGAAACACCTATCAGGTGCCCTTGCAAAATGCCTACAATTGTTGGCACTGCAGTCCACTCGGTTTTCTGAGTTACCAAGTTGATTATCTCCCATGTCAGTGGGCAATGATAAAAGTAGATGACATTGTGTCTTCTTCCTCTTTAGATGAGGTTTTGACAGATAATAAATCATCTTACAACACGGGCTTTTATTTTCTTGTATTTACACATGGAAAGCAAAATGCAACCAGGTTGTATACCATTCTCAAATCACCAGCTGGTTTTGGAAGAACTAAACTGACAAAGGTTTCATTTTGCAGCCTGTGCCTCTTACAGGTTTTGCTTATCTGACCTCAAACTCTATGCGAGCACCCTGTGCTTCTTCAAATTGCTGTTTGACAATCAGCAAAAATCCTCTAAAATACCAAGATGTACATGCCTGTCAAGGGGTGGTTGCCCATGTCCTTCCATACGTATGTGAAATACACCGGGACAAATTCTGCAGGTGAAACTAGAGTAAATCAGGGTGAAATGACTTGCTGTCAACAGAGAAGTTCAAGCAAGTTTCAAGTGTGTTCTGTTAAACAGGAGAGACAAAAATTAACTCAGTACATCACCTTTTTGCTCGTAGAGTAAGATGATGTGAATTTAAAAGGCAGCAATGGCCAAGACCGAATTTAAAATAGACATCTTGTAAATATGCTCTCATTTTCTACTTTGAATCTTGCATGTTAATTCCCTAGCTGTGCATTTCCCCATTAAAATTCATCACGAAAATGGACCAGGAGTTTTTTAGGCCACCCTGAAATTTTAGCCTGTAACCAAGTCTTTGAAAATCCTGTTATGTACTTTCTGCTTTGGACATTATTCCACAGAATGATGATGTCTATTCAGGTTGAAAGTAATAAGCTACTTCCTTGTCATGGATATGATTCAAAGGCCACAGAGCAAGCTGACACATGCAAATACTAAATGTAAAAATGGAGCAAGTTGGTGTTCTTTTATCTTTGTAACCCGATTAGATCTCTACGCAAAACTCTCTCTAGCCAACACCTTCAAACTCCTCACTTTCCCAAAAGGTTGCACAGCATTTAGTGACAGCTTTCATTAAAGTCAACAGTAAGCAGTTGGTACTCACTGAAATCAACGGGGTCTCCTTGTGCTATGTGAGTTGACTTTGCAAAAGGAAGTCAAGTCAGCAGGAACTGGATAGAGAAATCCTAAAAATCCTGAACTTTTAGAGAAAGGTGGTCATGCTTTTATCCCTGTTATTTAATAGGGTCAAACTACTATTGGAGCTCTTGGGAATAAAACACTGTTTGAGTTGAAATTACTGAGGCTTTTATTTCTAGATTTCTCAAATTCTTCTCTTGTCCTGTTTGAACCACCAGCTCTCCTGTTCTCATTTCTGGCCCGACGATCAGAAGAAGCACAAAGCGTTTCCATGAAAGACACAGATTTTCCCAAAAGTTCTAATGGTCCAAGAGTCCCAATTTCTTCTATAAGTTCTACTTTTGCAGCTGAAAACTTCCTCCCTGTCTCAAAATGATATTCTCCTAAGGAACACTGTCATAAGCCGGTGATTACATGTACTCTACTGCCTAGTCATGACTAGTGCTGTTCACAAGTTGTAGAACTTGTAGAACTCCTACAACACTGATTATAGGAGTGAGACAAAATCTGTGGTCTACCAAAAAGTTCGGTTGCAGTTGATTCCTTAGAGGCAGTGAACTCAAGATGTGAACAAATATTTCCAAAGGTCACAAGGTACTGTAAGAATTGCTCTGAAGGTGAAGATTCAAGACTATTTATTATTAAAAAGTTTAGAGTTTTCACATATTTTAGAACCTGCCTGTATTTCTGTACTTTATATCTTCAGCTGGGCACTTTCTATTCCTACTTTAACTAAGGCATAAATCTGCACCTACAGCCAGCCCCCTTCCCACACCTTTCATTATTTAATGTACTATCTGAAGTATTGCTATATGCTTTTGATAGGCGATACATTGATTTGTACTGTTTTTTCTGTTGTGTTACTTGAAAACTTGATTATCTACAACCATCAGGCCCATTACAATAGAGGCCTGGAGTATGATTAGACTTTAAATTTTTGTAGGGTAAGCTACTAGCAGATCAGCTCTTGAATTTACAGTACTACCTTGGCTATGACTTAACTAGTAGAATGATTTGTCTTGAATCTCAGAATGCCTTTGCTAACAGATCTCAGGCCAAGCAGTGGGCTCTGTTACTCTTAGGGACTGTGCTGATATTAATGTGGTCATACTCACATTGCAGATGGCAGTACCAAATAGAACTGAAATAGAAGGAAACAGAGGCAGGGCAAAATCTGAGCAGTCATAATCATCAAACTAACTCTCGCTGCCCATTCACAGCTTTTTCCTGACCCCAGCACAGTCAATGGGAGTTTTGCCAATTAATTTCAATAGGAGGAGAATCTGGGTTGGACTGAGGTTTCCTGTTTCTGCCCACAGCAACGCGGATGCATTCCAGACCACGCTCAGGAAGAAAAAAAAGGGCAAATTCCCAGTTACTGTGGCAACAGGAAGGATGGTTCTCTTTGCTATCACGTAATTTTGAAATATAGTAGCCATTTTGTGCCACGACATGTGTTTCCTCTGTCAAATTAATGTTTTCTTCCTGTGCAGAAGGCCCATCAGGGAAAAAGCACAGAAGAAAACCATCAACATAACAGGAGCCTTTTCACATTTCCCACCTCACATCTGCCATAATGGCAAAATCATGCTTACAAACAACAAGGAAAAACGGCCTTAAACATGTACTTTCAAAACCACAGAAAATGAATTCAGCCTGCTCTGTGACTGCCCCTCAATGCATGTGAAAGATGACTGGTAATAAACTTCCTCAGAACACCACCAAGACCTCTGCTATGGAGAGCACAGCTGACCCATTACTAGACAGCTGAAGATTGTCCGACTCTGACCCCTAAGTGTTCAGTCTTACGAATCCTTAGGTCAATGTCTTATGACCATAAGGTCATTAAGCTGGACAATGAACCCTTAACCCTAAGAACCCTAAGATTGTCTCTGACTCTGAACTCTAACTCTGATTGTCCGGCTGCATTTATCTTCCTTTCTTACCCTTTCCTCCGCTATGATCTTCACTGTTGTAGTCCCTGGACTTGTTGACCATTTCATGAAGGGCTGTAAACACCCAATGAGACTTAGGGCAAGGTTTGACAGTTTCAGGAAAGCAGCGGCATGTACGAAATATGACTAATGATGCCCTAAGGACCGGCACAGGCAGCCAAACCAAATGGGGATGCAAGTGAATTTCTCTTCCCTTCCACCCTGCATTCTCTGTTTTACAGGAGGCAGTTCCCAGGCTACCTGCATCAGAGCCCAGATGGTGTGAACTGCTGAATCTCAGAGTTTACGTTAGCTGAGACTCTAGTTTAATAAGTATAATTTAATTAAACTTCTGAAATCTTCTTGTTTTCTTTATAAAACACCCCAAACCTCCAAACAATCTCCAAGGGGAAACTGAGGAGGTAAATACTGATGTGACTTCTTTAAAGTAATGGTGTGAGTCACTGTCAGAGGTCAGGCAGGAGCCAGTATCTCCTGAGCATCAGCACAGTTTAATGGATGCAAAGGCAACCCCTGAAGTTTATTGAGCTAAAACAACTTAAAGAGGTCTGAACTGCCCTGTGCACTTCAGTGAATTGTTATCTGAAAGGCTCAGGGCTGATACCTTAAAAGTCAACACAATTAATTAATCACTGAACAAAGTGTGCTGGAAAGGGGCAGTAACACTCTTCTGTAGAGTTCAGGACATTGTACTAGAGATGAAGGCAGCAAACGATGAAGAGCACTTGAGAGAAAAGCATGCTGAAGCTGCAAATGAGGCAACTGAGCGCTTTCAGAAAGAGCTAAACACAAGTAGACAAAGAAGGCACTGGAGTGGTGCAAGCTCAGCACCGCTAGTAGGTGGGATTCAAATGTCTTAGGGGCACTCCAGCCAAAGGGATTCCTTAGGGCATTTACAGCTGTGCCATCTGTCCCTTATAGTTGGAGCTTATTCTGTAGACGGTTTTTGGAAGAGAATTAATACTATCTTTCTGCCTCAGTTTAACCCTACTGGTGATTGACTGCTAGCATGAATGCCAAAACATTGAACACAGTGGACAACACACCAAAAAAAACCAAACCCAAACAAAACACCCGGTCACTTACTCATGGTACCTTTTATGTAGTATTATCTTAAGCTGAAGCCATTAAGGAAAGGGTCTCTACTTCTCGGTTCGATTTTTTTACACAGTGTTCATTCAACACATTTGCTACCAGATCTATCAAGCCCCAAGAGCAGTACAGCTGCAGTGGGACTCAGCTCCAGAAGAGCAGACAGGCCTTGTCAGAGCTGGTTAGTAAGCTACTCTCCAGCACCTGAGTGGGTTGAGATCGTTCTGCAGAAGGTATGTTCGTAGGCAGTAGGATAAACAATATGGGGACTCACATAGGTAGGTCCAGTAAATCTACCAGGAGTTTCTTCCCATGTGACATGCATGACAGATAAGCATGTCAACCAATCAAGTGAGCATGACATCTTAGGAGAGGACATCTGCAAGCTATTTGGTTTAGAAAATACATTCTCACTTGTTATGTGAATAAAGATTGAAATTCAGAAATACCAGGAAATACAATAGAGCTTCAACAATATGGTACCCACAATTGTGCAAAAGTAACTACAACAGCCTACTGGAAAAGAAAAATTAATGCAGTTCATGGAATACAAATGGCCAGAGTGTAAGCTCCACAGCTTTGCTTGGTGGGGACATCCATCCAGGTATTTTTACCGGCTTCAGGGTGGGGTAAGGGAGTGTTGCTCTTTTCAGTGGGTACCCAGAGGCTATTTGGTTCCTCACCAGAGGATGACAACACACAGACTCTTTACTTCCATAGTCAGAAAAGCCTGTGGTGGGAAGACCAAAGTACAGCACCGGACAGTATACCAAAGCTAGAAGAAGGATTAATTTGGCATTCCTAGATGCAGGCCACAGGTGCTAAGAAGAATACTGTTATCAACAGCCTGCTCTAGATGGGGCACATATGTCAGAAGAACAGGCAACTAAACTTCATGGAGTGACCTGTTTGCTTGGTCTATGCCATCCTCTTGTGCAGAGGCTTTTGTTAGCACGACCGTTGTCCCCATTACATGGCGAAAATCAGTCCACAGCCTTCCTTCACATCCTGAGCAATTCCTCTCAACAGCGGCATATAATCCTACAGTTTAGTGCTAGGCACTCTAGACATCTGTTCCCAAGCCCGGGCTGTCATGTAACAAAAGCAGATAATGTGATGCTAAGCCACACTGCCACAGAGAATGACGTGCTGTGTACTAGGGACGAGTCACCAACTGCTGCCCTTAGACCTGACGCTCGGAACCAATGGCACTGCACACACTGTATTCGTGCACAGTTTGAAAAAGAAATCGATAACAAGTTAGCTTGCCAATCGTCTGTCATTCTGTCATTAACAACCAACTGTGAGAAACTCTAGATGACTTGTCAGATGCAAGAGGACTAATTTTACAAACCGTCTTACAAAACTCACCTTATTAAACTGAACAGGAAGAACTGAAAGCAAGCTGAAGGTAAGTTATCTTTCAGTTCTTAACATCACTACCCATACAAGGAGCTTGTTAGCTACAATGTGGATTGACCCCACCCCACAGCACACACCATAAATGAATCTACATCTGACACATCCCACAACTCTTTTACCAAAGCAGCATTATTTTTGTGATAATTAAAAAACCACCCAAACTTCAGATCTGCTAGTAACCAAGGCAAGTTCTCATCACACCACCTCACCACTATGGCTACACTTCTCTTTCGCAGGTGTGTCTCTAAGAGCAAATGTGATAAACACGACCCAATTCCCACTGAAGTCAAAGGAAAGTCTCCTGGTGACTTCAGTGGAGTTGTGTGCAACCAAGTCCTTGGCCTCCCCACTCAGATGTCATACAAGTATATCAACAAAAGCTCACTGTGGTACTTTTTTGTTTTTTTTTTTTTTTTTTGAACAGGGAATTCTGTCCACAAATAAATTAATTTTGATAACCAGACATCACCTTCCATGTATTATATGCCACAGAGAAGCAAATTTTGGAAATGAATAATAAATTCATTTCTGAGCAATTACTGAGGTTAAATTGTGAAAGTCAACTATAAAACAACCTGATTTGGGGAAAGTCTGAGCAAGTCACGCCAGCGACTCCTTCAAGTCCAAGTTCTTAAATATCATGGGTATAAACTGATATTAATGACTCCACACTTTTTTTCTAAAAGAACTTAAATGTTCTGGCAGCAACACGGAGTAGTGCTTACTCCCCAAAAGATCATGAGCATCTGATACAAATCTTGCTATACTCTGTAGGCACGACTTTCCCATGTCCAGTCTTCCCATCACTAGAATCTATGTTTCTGATTGGATCATTCCATGGATTTTAATTGTTTGGTAGGAAGGGCGATCTCTAGGGAAATATTTCATGTCTTCTCTTCCAAAATCAAACTAGGAAAAACATACATTTCTGTAATGAAAGCTAAGAGTAGAGCCAGTGTCCATTAACTGTGTAACTGTCTAAAGGTGCCAACTCTAACACTTCCCAAGTGCACGGCCTGCAGTGATAAGTGCCAGGTGTTTCTGAAGCGTGACACAGCCTGTATTGGTAAAAGCGAAGGTGGAAGGAGAAGATTCACTGAAGTTAATGAAATGTAGGGAATTGCTGCTTTCTTCAAACCCTTCCTTCTTCAGGATTTCTAATAAAAAGAGACAGTTGGTGAATTCTCACTTTGCACAAACATCTTCTCAACTCCAGAACCGAAGAATAAAAGAGAAATCCCTCACAAGAAATGGCTGAGAGTCTGGCAAAAGCAAACACAATTCCACTGATTTCAACAGAGTTGCAGATGGCCCGCCTAATGTACAAGGGGGTTGATTTGGCCCTTGTCCCACACCGTAGCACTGCTTTGCCTAGAAACCTTTGCTTTCAAAGTAATTAACCACGTGTAAACAGCCTGCAACACTGAACTGCAACTAAATAAATGAATAGGAGACAGATGTATATTTTAAAACTTCTCTCAGTAGTGGACTTTAACAGCAATATTTATCTTTTTTCTGTTTAATATCAGGATTTTATGTCGGTATCACAGACAAGGAACTGAGGACCTGCAGAACAATATCAATTATTGTACGCATACTTCTCCCTCCCACTGTTTCCTACAGGTGTTAAACTGCAATCATGTATAAGCTTAGTGAGAGTCTCAGGAAGAACTCGTCCTTCCTCAGAAGCCTTCACAGCACTACAGCAGGTGGGCACAGACTCTCTTGCTAAAAGCACAGAGAGAGAGAGAGAAAGAGAAGAAAATTGCTTACTGTTTCGAGGCTTCTCCTCATCCATGCCTTCATCTTCATTTTCTGGGTCAATATCTTCTGCTTGAGTTATCCAGTCTAAGTATCCCTTCAAATCCTCCTCTAGCTGTTGTTTTTCCCGTAACTTCTGGAAATCGCCCCGAGCCTTAGCCTTCTCTCTTTCTTTGGAAAACTCCCTAGCAAGCGGGAGGGAGGGACAGGACACGGGCGGAGGAAAGGAAGAGATTGAAAAACAACGGGTTAGATTGATTTCCACTAGAAAGGCTCCACACCCTGTGTAGCACACCCAGCTTTCTCTATTCTTGCAAGACAGACACATGAATGGAGTATCCTTGCTAGATACACATGTAAAACAGCTGGAGTGTCCACTTTTGTACCAATGCTTAGGAAAAGATGAATACCTTCTTTTAATCCTTTCATTTGCAACATTTGATTGTCAATTCAAATAAAATACACATGTAACCTTTATGTATAATACCATACACTTTCTAATATTCTTTACCACTTAATATTCTCCAGCAGTTAGCCATTAATATCTATACAAATATGGTTAATTTAATTCAATGATGAACCGTTTGACAATAATCTGACATCTGGAGAGTGAGATGGTGGCTCTAATTTTAAACCAGGTTTCAATCTGTCTTTAAGATTTTACGTCAAATCACAACTAAATTGGGCTAATTGTAAGTGTAATTAATAGTACTCACAATTCCGTACACTTTTAATTATGGGCAATTTCATCCACAGTACTGGACAGCATATTGAAAAACTCAGACCCAGTGTTTTACTGCAGACTTTCAGTATTCAGGGCTGTTATCTGACATGAAACATGTTTTCCAAATCTCAAGTTGGGTAGACAAACACAATAAATTACGTGTAAGCAAAACGAATAGATTCTGCCAGAAAGTGAACTAGGGTAGACATTTGATAGTTTCATGAAAGACCACTATTGGGAATATAGGCCTAAAACAGAGGGCACAGGAACAAGAATTTCACGTTGCTTAGTTATGAACCTGGCTGCTTGCTTTGCCTTCTTTTTGGCTGAGGTGCTGTTTCTTCCTCTCTGAAAGATACACCTATGCTGCATTCTTTTTTTTCTAGAAATGCTGACCTACCTCTATTTAGAGACTCTCCTGTGGTTCTAAACCAGGTTTTAATGCTTATATTTTAAAAACTAAGCTTAATGATTGTGAGAAGTACTGGACCAAGAGTACTTCAGCATTAAGTCTTACATCTGCTGAAGCAGATCACTACATAAGGCACACACAGCAGATAACATGGGCTGCTGTTTGTAAAGATGAGAGATGAAGTCATTCTCTCCAATGCATTATCCATTACCCTTGCTGATGACTGTCAGCAAAACTCCACCTAATATTTGTCTTAGGTTTGCTCCTGCAAAGACAAATAGGAAACCTACCACCAACTTTGGTGGGATAATATTAGGATTATGAAAATCCTACCCAACATGTTAAGGAGTGCCATGTGAAGTGTCCTCAAGAAACTGAGATGGAGGTGAGTTTCCGACAGTGACAGTGAAGTACTTTCCTCCTGTGTGGTCCAAAACCCACTGAATGATTTCCATTGACTTCACAGGCTTTGGATCAGGCTTTGAATACTCTGTGCTGTGCATGAAACCAGCACTGCAGCAGAACAAAAGTAGGATGATGCCTTAATTTCAAGCCAAAGTATGTGACCGAGTATGCCTGTGTGATCTTCACCCCTGTCACATTGTCGTCACTTCAGCCCATCCCGTGGGACTACGACAATGAAGGTGGAAATGAGAAAGAGAATAATTTGCTTCTCAGGCCTGAAGGTAGATCACACTCAACGCTGGGACCAAACTTAGCCACAAGACAAAAACAGCTATTCCAAGCATGGCAAGAATGAAAAATCAAATTGTCTCATGCTGGGAGTTATATTTTTCTATCTAAAATGTGAAACAAACAAACCAACAAACCCCCAACAATAATAATAAAAACTGTACAAAGAATTTCAGAAAAAATCCATCAATAGCAGTTATATTCTCTGCTTCAATAACATCTTTTCTCTGGGTCTGACATAGTGCCTTATCCAAATTAACTCTCAAAAAAAAAGTCACTGAATGAATCTATGCATTATTAAGCCTGTTTGATAAATCAAACCCCAGCATTTCAATTGTTGGCTCCTAAACTGGTATTTTAGAATCTAGAACAAATGGTCCAATTTTGCAAAGGACTGAGCCCTCAACTCCAAGTGAGAACTATATATTTGTGAGGATACAACTTGCAAACAGCTGTTTTAGAAATGAAAGAGGAAAATGTCATGAAACAGTCCTGTTTACAGAAAGTGAAATTCCTACTGTGCACTGAAGTGGATCATTTATGTTAGACGCATATGAGCTGCACGACCGCTTGGGTCTTCTCAGTCCCCTCTCACTGTCTCTCTGAAATGGACTCAGGCTGGAGGAAGAGCTAACTAAACCAATGTGAGATTTTAGCATGATGTCTTTACGCTGACTGTCTGCATAGCAGTGAATTTGTTACCTAGCTTTTTAATGGCACAACTGAAAACACTGTGGTTGCCTAGTCTACGTGGTCTGCAATTCCATGTCTCTCCTTTGTACAGTGTGTGACACCATGTCTCAGATGACTCTACAACTTATTTAAATTATCTTTATTTCTATGCTCTGCTAACATTAAACCATTGAGAACAGCTAGCTCAGGAAATTGCTAATGCAATTCAAACCACCTCCCATGTAGAATGCCAGCCTGTGCTCAGGCAAATGTAGTTCAAGAACTAGTACCAATGGCCATTTACCATCCCATGTGAAATGAGCTGGTGACCTCAGTCCAGTTCCTGTTGCAGGCAGATGGGCACAATTCTTCTCCCACCATCACAGCTGGCAATAAATGGTCATTGTCTGCAGTTTCAGCAGGGAGGCCAAGGACCAGATAAGCTTTCTGACGGAAGTGCCATCTCGAGTGTGGAGGTGGCCTTCTCAAAAAAGATTGCACTATCATGTCAGGACCAGGACGACAAAGGCTTGCAGAACTACCAAGCAATCTGTCTCTTCTCAGTGAGCATCAGTTTAAGAGTTGGTGAATCTGGTTGTTTTTACCAGAATTAAGTTTGCTTCCCTATCCTTTCCTTCTCCCACAAAATAATAAGATACATCTCCCAGTGGGAATACCAAAAAGCAGATTATTCTGGAGAGATGTTTTCTCTGTGTGAAGTTAGAGTGGGTCAAGATCATAAATGTAAACACCCAGCTCTGTATCCTGTGCTGTTCCAGAAGAAAACTTCTCTTGCCCATCCTGATGATGGAATATAGGTAATTCTTGTCTAGATCTGATCTCAATATGATTTCTCATATTTAGAGGAGTGATAAAAACCAGCAGAATTCTAGCAGTTCAAAACTCTTCCTGACTGCTAAAAGTGCAGCACAAGGCTTCAAACCTCATCTGCCCTGAGAAGTGCACCAAGGAATGGGAAGGGTTGGAAGACCGACAGAAGACTAGGAAGAAGTCCTGAAATGTCACAAACACTGCTCCAGGAGGAGCTACAGCCATAGCCAGCCTCCCATTCACTCTGACCTCCTCCTTGGCAGTAAGAGAATCAAAACCAGCCTACTGGGTTTTCCAGGATCCTCTCAAAGCAGAAGAAATGGCTGTTCTCCTGCCCTCCATCTGCCCTAGGCAACTGCTCGTTCGGCCTGTCTCCTAGGATTTGGATCACTGCCAGGCAAAATAGAAAAGAAATGCGAATCTATATGCTTAGGTGTGCAGGTCTGAAAGTTGAACCCACACTGCCATTTTTTTTCCTCACTAATTGCCTTAAAGAAGTAACACACATGTGAGCAACTCTGACCTCAAGAGACCTCTAAGAGGTCTTCACTGCTCACAGCAATGACGTGGAATCCTTTTGCCTGGACTTGAGGAGGTCTACTGTGTGATCTGCTGACTGGCTATTTCCTTTGGCATACATGAATTTTATACTGTGCTCAGTCAAGATAGGGAGAGGATTACAGCTACACACAAATACTCTGTCATCCTATTTAGCTTAGCACGTGACCAAATTCACCAGAAGGATCACAAACAGATGACAAACCTGAGGAAAAACAAATTACAAATGAGCTCTTTAGGCAGAGCAGAAGTCAGCATTTAATTTTGCAGGTGCAATCAAAGTCTTTGTGAGTACAATTAATTACACTTATGTATTCAGAAGTGATTAAAAAACTAAGCTAATCTGTCACTGACGAAGTATACCTACACAACATGCTCGGTGAAGTTCCTAAAATAATTAAGTGGAAGAAATCAGAGATGCCCAGAATGGATGTACAAAACAGCCCAGGAATGCTGCTTTGTATCTACATGGGACAGAGAGGTGGGTCATCTACATATATCAGACTACTAGCATGCCTCTAAAGAAAAGCTGAATCCACAAAGCGCAGTTGGCAGCTCAGCAGAATTTAGAACTGCTTTAGCATGGTAATTGTTTAAGAGTTGCTTATTTAGCCCGTAGAAAATTTGCAAAATTTGTCCCATCATTTCTGTGTTTTTTCATGGATGTGAATTCTTAAGTTTCTTTTTAATTTTCTCCAGTTGGGAAAAAATTTGCAGAAACAGTGCAGCTGTCGTAATACTGTGAACACAGCCAGAAAGAGTGACTCCTGGCTTAAACAAGGTGAACTTCATCCTTCATTTCAGTTCTCTCTACAGACTGTTTCCATCTCTTACCACTAGCTGTGGTGGTCTAGATGCAGTGTGTCAGGAGGTGGAAGATCTAGGCCCCAAAACACTTTCTTGAATTGAAAAGTTAGAGAGAGAAGAAATTCAATTTTTAATGATGTACAGACACAAATCCAAGTGTTGGTATATTGAATCTGCTCTGCTTCAACAGCGTGCACTCCTCAGGGCTGGGCTCGCGGGCACTGCTTATCCTATCAGATGCTATACAATCTTATATAAACCACTATCTTATACAGTCCTTGAGTGCACCTCTGATACAACAGATCACTCTCCCTCTGACAGCGGGTCATCATCCTCCACTGCTGCTGAGATCCTTACCTGCTGATCAGAGTATCCACCTGGAGAAATGAGGAGCTTACGTTTCAAAATTGTACCCAGAGTATCACTCTCCAGATACCCAAACACAGACTATTGCCTGACACTTCACCACTGGGGATTTTTTCCCATTCCCTTTACTGTTTGGAAACCCTTCTTTTTGCAGCAGCAGTCTTAGCAGCACGTCTCCTTCAATGGAATAACGAAGATAGTAGTAATACCTCCCGTAGATCTGCTATTACCTGTCTCTTCGCAGGATGGCCAATGGTGGATCTTCTCTGGTCCTACTACTGCCCCTCGTATGTTGCTGGCCCAAGTACTGAGGACATAATTCCTGTGAGGCATCAAGTCCTCTCTCATGCTCAGAGATATTTTCCCTCTCTCACGATAAAAAAACAAGGGAATTCAGGGCTGCCCACTCAGACAACAGGTACAGGCTTTTGACCAAATTCATTTAGAGCTCATGAAAGAAGGCAGGATGTTAGAAACAAAGAAAAAGAGGATGCATAAAACTCCTCGTACCATATTTATCCATGTACATAGAACAGTCGTAGGCACCCAAACATGCCCAAATATGGAATTAGAAGCCTAATTCTAGAAGATCTCTTTTTAAAAATCTTGCAAGGAATGTTTGCTGGCTGGATTCCTCTAATTGTGTGGCTCCCCAGGGGCAGCAAAGTTTTTAACTACTGGGGTACAATATCAATTGTTTATAATCAAAGCTATTAAAATGATGCTTTGCAGTGAGGGTTATATTGCAGAACTGAAATACAACTAAACGTCTAGATGTCTCAGGATGCTTAAACACTAGCAGAAACTGTCTTGCTTCTCTGCTCATCCTTAGAAAAGGTCAGAGGGAAATGATCTTTTCACCCTGCATTATCCTAGGCTTGTCATCTGCACAATAGAGAAGACGTACTTACTGAAGAAGAAACGTGCCCAAGACACTCTCCAGGGAAAATCGTCTCCTATTAGGCTGTGCTTTAGAGATACTGAGCAATGTGAAAATTTCTCACGTGAGAAGACATAATTTGGAAGGAATCTGATCCCACAAATGCAAACGCATTTGTCTCATGTTCTCATTCCTCCTTCAGCCCCACTGACTCTTCCAGAAGTTTTACTCTAATCCCCTTCTATGGTGAATAGTACGCTTCACCTACAGGGGAGCGTAGCATTGTCCTCTTCCCTCAGAGCGCAGGCAGAGATTTTAGGTAAGAGGAACAAGTTACAAGCAAAAAATTGTCTTGAAGTCCTTTGATTTAGTCAAAAGACTCCTTCCACACCATTAGGAATGCCATCTTTTGCTGTTAGCACAGCAATAGCCTAGGCCTTCTATTAAGGTTCCTGAGATCAACCCACCACTGCCCGTTGTTTTGGTAACCAGAGAGTAGGAATAGAAATACAAATTTTAAAAAATAAACAATAACAAAACATTTTCCTGGTACTGCTTACCCGCTAAGTACACCGAGAACCAAGTTAAGTACAAAAAATGACCCTATGATGATTAGTGTAACAAAATAGATCCAGGGCCAGTCCCTTCCTATGGCATCATTGACCTGGAAGAGTGGAATGATAATTAGTGAGACAAGCTCAGATTCTGAGCACTGCAAGGCTCCAGCCAAAGAGATCCCAAGTCACCAGCAGTAAGATTTTTCAATAGCCAGTTTTCTGGAAATTTATGACAGGTTAACATTAGCAATTTTGAATGCCCTGAGGTTTCTTTGTCAGAGAATAACACCTCTTTTGTCACCTGCAGTGTTATTTGCAATGTTTGAACATTTTGTCAAAATATTTGAGAGCTGATGTGAACCTTCCTTGAATTCAGATTTTTAATCCCTCTGAAAGAATCCTGGTGACAGGGAAGAACCCTTATTATGGAGTCTTGCCCTGTAGCATTGGAAAAAGGACACCAAAACTGTCAGCTTACCCGCTCAACACACCAAGAACCAGATTTAGAACGAAAAAGGATCCAAAGATGACCAGACTGACAAAATACACCCATGGTAACTCATAGCCCATAGCGTCCTGCATCTGGAAAGACGAAGGAAAGTTAGAAGACAGAGAAGGAAAGCAGAAATGATTAGGCAAAGGAACAGATGGAAAGGTTTGTAAACAGAGCCTGTGGTTGGTTTACACATAACCATAGCAAGTGTTTCTGTATGTTCTGTCTGATATGATCACTCCTTTGATTGCTTTTTCCCTCTGGATGTTTCCTTACAGGCAGCGATTAATATAGCCTGAGATATAACCATGTGCCATACTGGCACTTCTTTGGATGCTTAAAGTTGTGGACTGTCACTTTCTGGAGTTTATTTACAGAATCACAAGGGTCTATACGATGGCTTCTAAACTTCTATCCACTGCACGTTCATATGACTCTGATGCCAGGGAAAACATTGCTATTTTTTGCTAAGCACTGCCACAGTGTGTTGTCAGATCATGTTCACATCCCATGTGTAGCACAGGAACACATACCTCAAAGAGAAGCATGTGGTAACTGTGGGCAAATACTCATCTTTCCCTGACAAAGCTATGGTAATCTTCACAGTTTACCACAGCGAGGGCAGTAGCTTTATGCTTTTGAGGCAGGTCCTATCAAGGCCCACCATGTTCTGACCTGGTCAAGTGTTTTCTAAAGCTTTCTCACAAATTTCCTTTCTCTCCATGAAGGATGAATGTCTCCTTCAAAATACGATTCCTACACAACTGAATACTCAGAAAATTTGAGGCTGTAAACTGAATGACATGAGCATGGGTCTGGTTTTCACACCACTACAAGCATCTGCGAATGAAGCAGGCAGACTATTGTTTTAGCTCCAGAACCTGTATTAGGCATAGAGCAACTCTAGCACATAATAAGATATTGTATATATTTTAAAGCATCTAGTACATAAACACTATTTTATCTATAAGTCTCCATCAAAGTTCAACGTTCTGGAAAGCTGCTGAATACCTTAATAGAATCTCACTTTCATGATGGTATCAAAAATACCAGAGTCCCTTCTTCTTTACTTTTCATAAACACTTATCTTCTGAGCCATATATAGCATCATTAAAGAAACAGATGGTGGTTAACACTTTCAGGAGCACTAAAACAATTTATGAATGTAAATTGCAGACTTGAAAGTACCTAAAGGCATAAAGCAGCCTAGGTTCCTTTGGTCTTCCATGCTTTTGAAAATTTTATCGTTATGTTGCCCTCTCCTTCCAGGAAAATGCTCTGTCCTTTGCAACCTAAGCGTTTGTTGTGATCACAGAAGAAATATTCTTCCATACATGGGCACTGAGACACACTTCAGGGGAGGTGAAATGACTCAAGAATCACAACAACTCAGGAAAAGAATTTCAGACGTTCAGTAAGTCAAGACAGGAGAGTACCACTAATCTAATTAGTTCTTTGTGGACGGAAGTCCGTTATCCACTTTTCTTTGGAAGTATAGTCACTGAAGTCCTTGTCTGGCAATATTGCACAGTCAATGGGCCAATCCAGAACTCTATCTCAGGGCTCCTTCAGCTGCGACTGAACTGAAGTAGACTCCTCAAAAAATAAGCTCAAAATCTGCCTCTGTGAAGACAGTTCATCAGCTCTTTCCTCACAGGTTTAATACATTTGGTGGTCAGGAGAGAGTACCTGAACATTTAATATTTCCTAAGCATATTAACCAGCTTTCCTTTTAATACTTCTGCAGAATTGTTCATTTGGTTCATAAATAATACTAATTATTCTTTATGTTTGCAAGCCACATTTCATCCTGCATGACCAAAAGCAGACACGTCTGGTGTGAAATTCATCAGTGCTTTAAAGAGAACAAAATATCACGGTATATAAAGATGGAAGCAAATATTCACCTGAAATCACAGTAGAGAAATCAGGCAGGCAAAATGTAACTGCCCAAGCTGAAATTAAGTAATGAGACTTCACATCCTCTCTCTTCTACCAAGAACACCACCATCTATACAAAGCAACCGGCACAATGAGTATGGATGACTTTGAAAAACTGCCATAAGAACTCACCAGTGCAGGCACAATGATGACTCTGATTTCCCTCTAATTATGATAGATGGTGATAAAAAAGCCTCAGGTGTATGGTATTTATCTATTGACTGGGTTTTTTTGTCAGCTGGAAAAGCAGAACTTCTCAAAGCCACGGTACAAGGGAATCCTAAAGAGCAAATGCCAGGGTGCTGGGTACAGAATTCAGGTGCATATCAGGGTGCCTTTTGTACTACTGTGGCACAAAGAAATTTCCAGATGGCAAGAGGCTTCCATCGTGGCCTGGTAAAGTACACAACTACAGTATAGCGTACTCTGGCTATTCCCAGTGCCTGCACAGTTGCATAACGGTTGTACCAGCTAGGATCAGCATAGATTAGTCCTGAAAAACAGACCTGCATTCTGGTACAGCGGAGCATTTGGGACTTCTCAGGCTGAACACTAAGCAGATCAGCTTTTCACCTCCTTTTCATTGCCCAGTCATATACGTAACAGAGAAGCTGAGAGGCAGAGACAGTGATAGCTTCTCAAGTGTTGAGAAACCATAAGTACTTGGCAGACAGCTGAGTCTGCTTCTCTATCGCTGTACTTCCTATGTTTGGTGCTCTCATCTCTCTTTTTATTAAGTAGAAGTTGAGATTATTCCATACATCATGTGACTGAGACACAGGTGACAGAAACGTATGTTTTATGTTGATACTACATTAGATATTTGGTAAACTATGCCAAAAAAACCACCCTCTGATAAAAGACAATACACTGTGAGTTTACTATTCGCTCTTGAAAAACACATGCAGGAGAAATGCAGAGATATAGGCTGCTTGGCAGAACTTGGGGGAAAAAAAAAGAACGAGACTTACTCAAAGCACTAACAGCAACGTATCAACATTCAAAAAACATTAAATTCTTGGCTAAGACTGTATCCTTCCAAATATCTGGAAATGCTTCCTCCTACATGGAATTATCCTAGAAGTCCAGAATGGACTATCCTCAAATGAGCAATGGTCCCATACAGTTACCACTAAAAACCTTGCACCTGTGTTTGAGTGAAACTGTCTCCTGGAAACTTACCATTAGTCTGCAAATATGTAGCTATTAATCATATATGTACGCACACACATGTCCTGTTGACCACAGCTGGAGATGTTCACTGCAAGAGTAACTTAAGTGGTAGGGCTGATTTTTCGTAATTATGCTGTTGAAGTGGAGAAGCTGCAGAGGGTCAAGATCAAGAGTGTTGCCATTTACACACTACCGAGTACAGGAAACAAGGTCTGCAAATAGATTCTGTACTGGTGTCTACAGTGAACAGAAAATGGATCAGTTATAGGTTACCTCTCTAGGAAGGACAGTACAACTCCTGATACACAGTTCAGCTCTCAGGTCACTAAGTGCACTTCTTTCTGAGGGTTTACTATTAACCGTATGAATCGCAACAGAAGAGGCAGATCAGGGTACATTAAGAGAAGTGTGGCCAGCAGGTCAAGGGAGGTTCTCCACCCCCTCTGCTCTGCCCTAGTGAGGCCCCATCTGGAGTCCTGTGTCCAGTTCTGGGCTCCCCAGTGCAAGAAAGATGAGGAGCTACTGGAGAGAGTCCAGCGCAGGGCTATGAGGATGATGAGGGGACTGGAGCATCTCTCCTACAAGGAGAGGCTGAGGGAGCTGGGCTTGTTCAGCCTGGAGAAGAGAAAGCTGCGAGGGGACCTTATAAATGCTTACAAATATCTGAAGGGTGGGTGTCAGGAGGATGGGGCCAGACTCTTTCCAGTGGTGCCCAGCAACAGGACAAGGGGCAACGGGCACAAACTGAGGCACAGGAAGTTCCAGCTGAACATGAGGAAGAACTTCTTCCCTCTGAGGGTGACGGAGCCCTGGCCCAGGCTGCCCAGGGAGGTTGTGGAGTCTCCTGCTCTGGAGATATTCAAAATCCACCTATACAAGGTCCTGTGCAGCCTGCTCTAGGTGACCCTGCTTCGGCAGGGCAGTTAGACTAGATGACCCACAGAGGTCCCTTCCAACCCCTACCATTCTGTGATTCTGTGATCTTCTAAAATTGCAGTTCTGAACAAAGACTATCAGCCAGTGCAGGTCTGAATTACAATATTCCAGCCACAGCAGCCAAGGTGATTGCAACCATATGTCAACTTAAGCCTGTATGGGACAACTGTTAGGTCAGCTGGAAGCACAACATTGGTGGGAATCTGCAGATTGTTATTTATAGAAATAAAGCCACTTTCTGAGTCAAAAAGCCTGACCTTTCACAGCTCACATTTCAACACACATCTCCCTACTCTTGACAATGAGAAAGTTGGTACACTTATGAATATTAATGCATCATTTCCCAGAGACCTCAGAGATAAGATCTTAGATTTCTTCTCATGATTTGCTACATGCCCTCTCCGGCATCATGCGAACATCGTTTTGGCTCACTATGCTCTAGCTTTCCCATCTGCCAAGTGGGATACCACCTTGCCTCAGTGGATACTGTCAAAGAAACCACTCAGCATCATGACTGAAAGAGGGTATTTGAGCATATTAGCGGTCTGATGGACCTTGTGTACTGGGGAAAAGTTCCTCCTTTGCCAAGCATCCTGAATTGCTATCATGACTATAGCATTTCAATGTGCATTTGAAGGCTTTTCTCTCAATGATACAGCTAATGTCCTAGCAATAACACCAGGACTTTTAATTCTGTAGTTTGCTGATCGCAGTTACAACCAACAGTTTCAGTAGGGGTCAAGGAATAGAAGTTTTTTATGTCTATAGACAGACCTTTGTGCCTACATCTTCTGGTTCTTCAGAAGACATAGGTGAAGACATATTGGTAAAGCCACGGGACATATGCATGCTTTACTTGTTTAGAGAATATTTTTTCCCCAGGGATAACAGCCTGGCACATTTTGCAAGTATCTCATTCATTACACAGGCATCGTAGTTCAAAGATAATGTTAGAGGCATACTACCTGTTAAAATAATGGTTGAGCATCACCAAGCACATAGTGGAGGTCTTTCAGTTACTTAAATGGAGGAGTAGACGCAATTCACTAAATTCTGCTGACGTTACAATTCACACACCCACACCCTGACGCTCTGTGCCAAATGTCTTTCAGAAATAACCAAAAGTTACAGGAAAAGTTTAATCCATCGTAGAAGGGCAGTGGAAAGCATCAAGCTGAAGAAAAAAATGAAGTCTGTCTTGTTCAGTGCACAATACTGGAGAGCTGCAGCTTAATGGAAACTAAGATAGCTATGACACAAGGGCGAGGCTTCTATTTCTGGAATAAACTGCTAATTGATTTCTAATTACTATAGAATGGTACAATAGCCTTTTTGAAATACAAGTCAAGTGCTTCAGGTATTCTATAATGAAGTCTATAACCTTTCACAAAGTAACGTTAATCAAGAGGAGCAGAATACTCCATAAAATTAAAGGCCAGTAAATGTGGAAATTACGCGTAGAAATGCTACTTTATGCAGCCTGTCTGTGGAATTCACTGTCTCAGGAAATGATCTAGCCAAAAGTAGTGGTTATGACCAGTAGCAAGATCTCTAGTTGAAACCAAGTTTTTCTTATAACAATATAAAATTGGAGAATATTGACAGCAGAAAGAAGAGGTAACACTTAATTGTCACTGAATATATCTTCCTGCTTGAAGCCTTCATTTTGAATACTACCTTTTTTTGGGAAAAGTACTTTAGCACCTTCATAACTTTAAGGATGCGTAGAAGTGATTTCCTTAGCTGTGACCAAAAATCATGTGGTAGCCTACTGGCAGGCATGGCTCAGGAGATGTGTAAAGCGCCATGCATATACTAATGTGAGATTGAGATATTTATTATTGATTAATTACAAAGCAAAGAGGTTTGGATTGAACCATAAATTTCCTTTTTTCACTCCTCCTTTCCTTCTCTTCCCTTGAATACTAGGGTGAACGTATTTCATTCACACATATGTTCATGGAACTACATTTTTTAAGCTCAGTTGTCCTCTCCAAGCACTTATTTTTAAGACTCTCCTTACTGTGTTACCTCAACTATGGAATTTTACAAATTCTGTATGTGCATTCTATATGTACCTACAGACATCTATAACCTTTTTTCAGAGTGTCTTAAGGAGAAAGGGAAGACAGAGCTGGATGAAGACGAGTGCACAGGGATCATGAACCAGGGCAGAGAATGCTCCAGACAGGTTATTCCACTATATGGTCACTGTAGGATAAAACCAAATAATGTAGGCAAGATTCATCACAGGTGGGCAGTGGGAAGAATAATAAGATTCCTATGTGCACCTTGGTTCCCCAGTTGTTGTGTACACTCTGTAGTGAAGGAAACAGCAAATTAAAATTCCATTCTGAGCTAGAAATATTGGCAATTTGTACAAAACTCTTTGCAGGAGTTTAAATAGAGCTATTAACCGAGAAAGGACTGCCTTGATGAGGACAAGAGAAACATCAAGGAAGAGATTAATTCGCAATGGAGAACCCTTGAGAAAGAATCAAAGAAACTGCAGTAATGGAAGATGAGTCCAGAAGACAAAAGGGGAAGTGGACAAACAGAACTGAGAAGATCGAATCTGCAGAGATTGTTTCTTCATCCCTGCTAACAAATACTATGCTGAATCTGCTGTCCTCATGTTGAATCTGTGTCTTCACCCAAGTACACCCACTCTGATCCAGGTGAACCGTAATTCCTGGTTTATTTTGGAAAAACTTCCGGTACAGCTACATCATTGCTATGATGTCTGACCATCCTGACAAGAGGGTGAAGTCTCCAGAACTGATAAAGCTTCCCACACAGCACTATAGAGGAGACAAGTGAAAGCAGTGCTGGTCTCAACCTCAGAGTCACAAGAGCACACACTCAAGCAAAAGACACGTATTGACTGGATTGAACTACTTAGGGAGACTATGTACAGACAGAAGTGCTGCAGAAAAACCCTACCAGGCAGCTGAAGCCTGTGCAAGAACAAGGCTAGATTGGAGATCTCGAAGCATTGCCTTAGAACTATGTGAGTTGCTTGACGATGAGGTGAAATCACACTGAGCCCTCAAGCCCTGCTCAGGCAGGAATCCCACTGGTATCAATGAATAAAGCCAATATTAGTGGACCAATTGTCTTTTCTGGCAGGAAAGACTTCTTATTCACAGGAAGATTGGTGAGGGTTTAGTTGTATTGCCCTTTGTCTTGAAAACAAGATGTTGAAACAAATTAAACTCAAAACAAACATGAGTTTTCTAAATAGCCAGTGCTAGAGCCACCAATTGTGTTCTGACCTTGGGCATAGTCCCCTGTCTTTTGCTTTTGCGGGTCTAGACAATGAACCAGTCTCTTTTTTGTGAATTTGTCTAGCGGATATGGGTCAAAACTTAACAACTCTGAAGATGATTGTTTCAGAAGGCAATGATCATCAGTTCTTGAAATGTAAGTGCCCTGGTAGCTTAGCTCTTAGTTCTATAGCTCTGGGATAAAAGATTAAAGATAAGAAAGGTCTCTGTGGTGATTAGACAGCAGCAATTAGGAAACAGTCTAAGGAAGAACAAAAGAAGAAAGAATAGAGAAAGAGCAACAGAAAGACAGGGCTATTAAACAGGTCCTTCTCACGCAGGAGCACTGGGCAGAGGGTCTCCATTAACACCTCTCCATAACCAACCCAAAGAAGCTTATTTTTAAAGGAGAGTTTCTTTCTATAAGGAGAAAGAGGACTGAGAGGTCCAAAGTCGAGGCCTGAAGGGCTCATGAAAACTTCATTTCACACAATAAGTACCTATTTTGCATTGAACAAATATTCAGCAGCAGGTTTTTGTGGCAGCTGGTAACCAGCAAGTCACTGCTGTTACTCATTTTCAAGGCAGCACTACAGTCAGCCATGACAGTTACATGTGCAGTTATGCATGAGAAAAACAGAATTATGTCAGCATCTATGCAATTTAAGCGTGGACACTGCTTTTTCGATTCATTAATGATGTGGCCCTTCAGTGCTCTGAACTATGGGCCCTCTCCCCTTACCCACCACTGTTACAGCAGATTGAGATGAAATAACCTCTGCAGTCACAGAGATGGCTTGCTCACACTTGCGTGCCTATTCTTTGTAAATTTTTCACATCCATGCAAAACCCTGCCAAAAAGACGATTAAAAAACCTCAATCCCACAACAATAAAAGCCCAGCATTTTCTTGGAGGGGTGGGGGTAGATGGGGAATAAACATCACAGAAACATGTAGACACATACATTCTTAGAATCAGATCATTCTCTTGTGTGGAAAGTCTCACTAATTGAAGCCTAAGTGCTGCAAGAATAAAGGGTTAGAAGGAAAAACACAGCTGGCGAAAATCAGGGGTTGCAGCTCTGCATTTAATGTCTTCCACTTTGTGGCAGTATCTCTGTATTCCTCACATCATCTTCCTCATTGGCTGTGAGGGGATGAGAAAAGCTCACAAGACATGTCAATGCTGTCAGCAAAGTAAATTATATCTGTTGTCCAGTTTGTTCCATTTCGATTTCATGATGGGAATTGTAATAGTGACTGTAAGCTCCAGTTTCAAGCTCATTTAGTGACTCTTGGAAGTATGTTCTCACAGATTCAGAGACTGAAGGATCTTCTAGGACAGCCTGTTTATACACATAAATAGCATCTATCTATATGCTACTCTATGCTGTCCTTGGGGATGTGATGTTTCTGAATGTTTCCACTGATTCAGCCTCACTACATTGTGGCTCTCACTACATTGTGGTGGCTCTACTGCACTGTTTTGGACTGCTTGCCTAGGGGCTGGGCAAGCCTGCTAAGGATTGTTCAGTTAAATTTGAGGGAGTCAACTTACTTGTGCCAGTTCAGGCATCTCTTCCAGGGTCAGGTTAGTGCCCTGGATCTCATCTAGACCTGGCTTTAGTCCATCTATAATACCACCACACACATTAGTTTACAGTTAGAGCCTTGAGGTAAACTGTCCCTGGAGGCACTGCATGCTATTTTCAGAGACTCAACCAATTATTCTGAAGCATTGTTCGAATGACTTGGGACAAAGCTAGTATTCTAAAAATTATGGCAGGCTCAAGGCTGCTCATTATTGATAACCATCAAGCAGATCAAGCAGAATTACTTGATCCTAGAATTCAAGCTGTAACAGGCAAGCTGTGCACAGAACATCTCAGGACCATGTTCTCCTCTACCCAGCAGTGTGAATAGCCCAATGCAACCACCTCCAGTTGCGTTTTGCACTTGTTATCTGTTTTCGTTTATATATATGACTGCTTAGATGCAGGGGAGTGGAGAGACGAGGTACATAAAACTGAGGCTACAGTGGGCAGTTTTGCATGCAATGCCACAGGGCTCCAGCTGCAGAAAGCACATTCCACAGAAAGATAAAAGCCTTTCTAGAGACAGGGCACTGTCCAAATTGTATTTACTTCAGAAGGAAAGCTTCCCTCAAAGACACAGTAACATACTGGTTGAAAATAATTAAAAGGGAGCCCCATTAGGGAAGGTTGAAAGAACGGAATCTGCTCAAATTAGAAAAAGATTAAGGGAAGACAACAAATGCCTACAAATACTTAAACAGGATGTTATAAACTCCACGGGGATTAATTTTCCTCCTTGGTCAAAAAGGCAGTAAGAAATAACGGGCTGCAGCAGAGACTGATTACAAAATACCAGATGACTCAATCTGTAACATTTGGGTTTGCATCTGCTGCTGGAAGTTTCCAAGACTGAGGGGTCTACAGAAATGGCCCTTGGTGCCTGCTCAAGGGAGCGAGCTGCTATTACTGGCTGATCATACATTAAGGAGAGTTTTGAGAATAATAAGCTCAATCTTTGTACAATGCTTGGGAAAAATGATGATGTGACATATCTTAAGAGGTGCCTGTCTACTCAAAAAATTCTATGAACTGACTGCATATGAGACAAAACCACCTGACATTTATACTGGGACAAAGTAAAACTGGTAAGACTGAGGAAGTATTGGAGATGTGCTCCTATAAATACTGAACGCTCCCTTCAATAAAATCAGTTCTTCAGTGAGGAGTCAACAGGGTTGTTTTGCATGGATTTTCCCCCTCTCCAATATAGTTATTTTACATTAAAAATTTGGCTTGTTGTAAAGAATTATCTTACCTGCCACTATAGCAGTGTCAAACTGTTTTCCCTAGCACTTTTCTTTCAAATTTCAAAAGAAACCAATTTACTCACAAGTCTTCTCTGCCGAGTGAGAGAGGAGATTGGAAAGCGTATTGATCTCACTGATGTCAAGTCCTTCTAGGGAATAAAAGTTTATTGCTTTCCTGTCTCTGGTTATCTTTTTGTGAGGATGTGGATCACAGGCTGGGAAATAGTACTCCATGAGAGAGGAGACACGCTTCATTACAGAGGTGACAAGCTGGAGGAGGCATGAGGGGAAGCATGAAGAAGGAAGCAGGAAATTGAAGGTGAAAATTGAAGAGCCATTAAGTGGATTAGGAGTCCAGGGCTTGTGGGAGGTCATACAGCTTTCTAATTTCTAAACATGCAGGTTTAACCTTGCAAAGTGTGGCACAAGACAGGCACGGGTTTAATGGAATTACTAGTATATTTTTCAGGGCAACATGCTGAAATGTGCTAAGCTCCCTCCATTCCCACTGAGAGGAACACAGAGATGTAGGTACCTTTCAAAAGCTGTTTTTCCAAAAATAGGAGGATATAATTGAAAAGCACTTATAAAAAAGTTCAAACCAAGGCAGTTGCTCTGTTGTCTAAATGTTTCCAGCCAAGTAATTCAGCCCAGAGCTTTATCTGTTGTTCTGCTGAGTTTTAGGTCAGGGTCTTATTTTCAGATTTAAAGAGGGAGCAAATAAACCTCCCTACATCCACATGTATGTCCTTGGAAGATTATCACAACAGACACCAAGGCTCTGATTAGGCATCTGTAAGTCCTCATGTTATACATATGACTGCACGTGGAAAAACTCAGCAGTATGATCAAGATTTTACAAAAAAGAAGGTGAGATCTCGACCTTCTGAAATTAATTGGAATTTTGCCATTGACGCCAGCAGGACCCCAGATTCAAACCTTGGTATGTACCTTGAATTGCAGAAGAGCTAAAAACCTAACAGTCTGCTTGAACTTTGAATGCTCAGCACTTTTACTATTAACCCATTAGCTTACATCATTAAGTTTAAGGAATGACCTCTAAAAATCATCACCTAAAATATTCAGCTGCAAAATTGTCTGATTTGCAGACAGCATTTTCGTATACCATTCTTTAATCTCTACTTTTTTTTCGGTGTAAAATAGACAACCAACTCTCTGTCTCAGGATGTAGTTGGAGAGAGTGGATCTTTAAGTCTGGATTTCTAATTTAATTAACAGATTTATTTCCCAATAAAGCAGATTTTAATTTCCATGACCTCACTGTAGATCCAGGAGATCTTTCAAAGTGTTATCTACTTGAGAAGAGAATAGCCTCCTATGTCTGCACTCTTGTGGAGATGCAGCACCCAAGTTGTCTACAACAAGTCTACTCTTCCTTGGCTGAATGTGCCAGAGAGTAGAGTTGTGCAGGAGTCAGACTACACTAAAGAAACAGTGGCACACACTGAGTTTATAATATCCTACCCCACGTACTAGAATTCTTCCCTCACTCTCAGAAATCGAAGTGTCGCATATTTTCTGTTCTTTACTATCCAGAAGTACTCTTCCTTTCGATCTGGCTAGCTTAAACTCGAATGCCCTTTTCATAGACTGTAAAGCTTACTGTAGAAACCACAATAGATATGGTTTGAAACACGTACATACGAAATTACAGTGGGAATGTTTAGAGACTGTTCCTATGTATAAGTATTAAAGCCATAATGCTTCTCATAGGTGTGCCCTGTAGTAATTGCCCAGTCAACATCTGCTCCCAGAGTAACACAGACCTCTCTGCAGAAGGAAATACGCATCGCATCTCAGATACTTTCTTTGCCGCGTGGCAAACACTGATCAGACCTGACTGCCACCCGCTTTGTCAATATGACACAGAGAGGCAAAAAGTCATGTACAGTACTCTTAGGACTGTTTACAGCAGCTTAACCGAGTATGTCTGTCAGCTCAGGTGTTCAGGTATTTAGTCAAACTTTGTATTTCATGGCCTTTAAACATAGGTGATAGGGTTTATCCTCCACAAATTAAATTTCCTTCTCCTCAATTACTGAAATTTTATCTGCAGTGCTAACTCCTATCTTTTGTAGTCTTGTCTAGGAATAACTGTGAACTGATGATAACATACATCTCTCTTGATTCCAAAGAATTCTATCAAAGTCATAATCTAAAAGGCTAACTATACGGATGCCCCTAAAAATCTGTACTAATTTCAGGTCTTGGTTCAGCATACTGTCTTTAAAGAAAAAAAGAACAGCTCAAGTAATCAGTGAAAAAAGCTGGCTAACAGCTAAAATCCAGGTTGCTGCAGGGACACCATAAAAAAATCAGACCATCTGCAGCAGTCATGGTAAAAAATCATTTAGCAGTGAGTATATGCTTTTGGCTTCTGTTATTAGATAGCTGATACCTGACTTCTGAATGATTCACATCCAGTCACGTAAATGACGCATGGACCCAAAAGTATGGGGATTGGCAGTGTCTTTCACAACACATGTCTGTGGAGAAAATGATGATAAACTTGTGGATAGGTTTCACAATACTAACTGGTATACACTGCCAAAACTGTTTTCATGTTTCATTTCTGATATCTTTTACTCTCCCTTACTTCCTCTCAACTACACCTATAAATCCTCTCAATCACATAAGGACTGGAGGAATGTGAGCTAAATGTGATAAAAAGACAGGTATATTATATATTGTCATAGTTGAGCCGTGGAGTAGTTTTGCCCAGTTCCTTTTCTGACTAAACTTCTGTTCTTCTTCATTATTTTATTAATCTATACCCTCTTTTCAAGTAAAGGCAATTTTTGTGCTCCGAGACCCAGACTCCCCTTGTGGTTTGATCTCTGCTCTGTATCTCAGGCATTAGAAGGGAGCTAGAGCCACTATTCTAATCTAAATTTACGAGGATAATGAGACAACTGCTAGCTGTTCCATGCAGCACCTATCTGTTGCAGGTAAGCTAAATCTTCAAAGTGAAATCTTGTAAGCTTGAACTCACTGGTGGGTAGAAGGCAGCTGCAGGCTCATGTTTAAGAGAGAAGCTGATGTTGATTAACAGCACAAGCTGCCTTTATCCATATTATCCTTTTGTGTGCTTTGGGTCTTCTTGAGTTAAATTCCGTCATGCATTGTAGCACATCCTACCATCTTGGAGAACCAAACGTCATAATATGCCAGTCTTCAAAGTTAGTCAGACTCTGGGTTAGCCTTATACAGACAGAACTGAGCTGTGTGTAAATGAAATTCCTGGACCATAACATATTGCTGCAACAGTTGATGGCAAGAGCTGAAGCCAGAAACATGTTTACAGGTGAAGGCTAAATCCGATTTTAAATCCAACAGTAAAACTGTATTGCCACTGAATTTCCCAACACATTAGGAATTACAAGGTAGGAACTAAAGCAGCTGAAACTTCCAGAATTAGGGTAAAGGACAAGATGAGATCGCATTTGGATTAAAGGTATCATGTTTTGGCTAAATATGTAACCATGATTGATACCAATATCAGAGTCAGGAGAATTCATTCTAATACTATTATAAGTCATAATCGGGGTAGTGCTGGCATGAAAAGGGATTTGTGAGGCCTTTCTGATAAAACCTACAAGCTGATCAGCGCAGTGCCTTTGTAACATCAATGCCATGGGTAGAGCACACAGTCCTCGGTCACAAATGCTGCTACATCAGTAATCTGGAGATGTATGAGATATTTCACTCCTGCAGAGAGGGTCTTTACATGACATTCTGCTCAACAAAGGTGTATCACAAATCTTCAAACCAATAAGCCACGTGCCACCTTCCAACATTACAATATCAATGGAAAGCCAACACTTACATTGATTTAACTGCCCCAGATAAACCCTCCCATTTCACCCACTAATGTTCCAAGTTAATTAAAACTTCATGCTAACAACCATGCCTGCACTACATAGAACAAGCAAGAAAGCTAAAGCTCTGAAGTTTCAACACAGCTGTCGCACATGAGCAGGCCTTTCAGCTTATCATTTTCGGATACGTACCCAGTACAGCACATCCGTCCAGCCCTCCATCGTGATGCACTGAAACACTGTCAGCATGGCAAAAGCAAAATTGTCAAAGTTCGTAATGCCGTGCTTAGGTCCCTCCCAGCCTGCCTTGCACTCCGTGCCGTTCTGACACTGCCGCCCATGGGCAGACTGAGGGGCACAGGGAGACGGGTCATCTTCTGCAGGTGTATCTTAAAGGAGAGGAGGGAGAAAAAGGAGGTGAAGAGAACTGATTGCTATTTAACACACTGATAAGCTAGTGAATGATAGCTGACTTTAACAAATACATTTTGCAGTGAATGTGACAGATTTCTCTAGGAATGCACAAGCAACTGTATTAATTTTAACGGGCAGAGGGATGTTTTATTGTGCTTCACCTTCTTTTTGTAAAAATAATGGCCAAGCTGTCAAATCTTACAGTCAAAACGGAGATGGGCATTTTTTTAAAGCATACCCTCCAATGAGGAAGAAACCATGCCTTTCAACACGAGAGGGAACATTGGATCAAGTCTATTACATTTCTTTATGCTGCACGTTACGACCAGTGTTTTCATACCGCAGTCACCTGGCCTCTGGGTTAATTTTGGAAGGGAGCTGCAGCACTGACTGGGACTCTGCTGAAGGAGGCTGAACCCCTGCAGCAGACAGACTTCAGTATTCTGGAGATAGGTTGAGACGGTGCTGGGCCCCTGCTGAATTACAGCAGAGAGTCTTTGGAGCTCCGCAGCTGTGTGGAATTTCACCAACAGCCCAGTGACACACTGAAGCTCTGTAAGACTGCTGCTGGATTATGAACCTCTTCTTCTCTACAGGTTTTTCCAGAGATCTGAGACCCATACAACAAGCCTGCCTAAATGCTTTGTTATGCGAAAAATGCTACAGAAAACATTTTTAGAAAAACAAAAACTCCTACAACAGGATTTTTGTAACTATATGGATTTCAGAGCTTAGTGCTGCGTTTATAACAGATGCAGGTATGCATGTGTGGGAGAACAGGTAATGATGTTTGTTTCTCATTTTATATGGCAAAAAATTTAATTTTCCAAAAGTTATGATCACATTCTGGTCATTAAAGCATACCAGAAACAGCAATATTAGAATTAGATGCTGTAATATAAATAATTCCAGACAGTATGGAGAAAGATATAGATACTTTAAAGATGTGAATCAGACTGACAAGTCATGAAAGTTCTAGTATCATTTACAGAAAATGAAATCTGTCAATGTTATAAAAGTAGAAAATATAGAACTTCTGAAAGAGTTTTACTATTATGATATTTTATTGGTTACAAGCTGAACTGGGTCCTAGACTTTGGTACCCACCATCACATGGGAAATCACTGTTGTTCAAGTTCAATAAATCAAATGAAAAAGAGCAGATAGTTAGATGAGTGACAACACAATTGAATTATTTTAAAATTTGAATATTTCTTTCTGTAAATAATTTGAAAGTTCTTTCCTGATGGATTTGGTGCAAAAAGTTTCTTCCCATTAGCATAATTTTCCTTTCTTACTAGCTGCACTTCTAACCATGGTCATAGCCTATGATTAAAACAAAGGGTAGTGAGCCTCAATTAGATATTCCTTCACTAAGATACTGGTTTGAAATGAAGATATATTTGTGTACAAGATTAATAATAGAATATAAGAGTTGTTAATTTCCATGATGCCATCTCATTTGTAGCTCAGTCTGCCAGTAGTGAAATCATCACTACTTTAGCGTTGCTCGAGCCTCTGGGAGATTTGTTGAAGAACCCAGGGAGGCTTGTAGTGCCAAAGGCCCACGTTAAAAAGTCCACTACTGTGTTCAGGAGGAATCTACAGTTTTGCATGTAGTCTTTGCAGACAGGCCAACAGCTGAGTGCCCAAGAGGAGCAAGCTAAATTCTCACCATTAGAAAGAGCCTCTCTACATCAAAAGTGATTCATAGCCAAGAAGCAGAACAGAGGAACCACCACTGTGAAACCCCAAACGGGTACACAGCAGGGAGCAACCGCCACCAGTCTCCTGTGCCAGCACAAATGCTCCCTTTGATGCAGGGAAAGCCTCCTCCAGAAAATCTTTGCGTGTATGATACAGTGTTCCCCTTACCTATCAGTCCCCCTTGCACATGATAGCAGGTCTTATGCATCTTCCCCATGAATAACTCCAGTCCAATGATGGCATAGATAATAATGACAAACAGCACCAGCAGGGCAATATGCAACAAAGGGACCATGGCCTTGATAATTGAATTTAAAACCACCTGGAGACCTGCAGAGAGAACAGAAGGAAGCATTTACCAGCAAGAAAACAAAATATAGAGAGACTATAAATTGTACAACAATATGTCATTTTTATTTCATTCTCCCTTCACCTGAAGTAATCATCTTGATAATGTAAAGACGTACATTTACAGATCACCTCTCTCCAGAAGATCCCCAACATTTCACAAATTTACCATCACAGCCTGGGTCATAGACTAAAGTAAAGCAGGTGTTACCTTACCTGTCACTGAAATACCACCACCCTGGAGAGGGAATACGTTAGCTATTTTGCCTGTTCTTGCAAACCAGACCTGAGGTGTTGCCCAGACTGTACCGAAGAGAGTTAAAACACGGGAAAAACAAAGAACAACAAGAAGTGAAGCAGGACAAGAACAGCAAGGCACGCAAGCTGGGGGTACCACAAGGCTGCACCCCAGAGCATGAGGAGAGATGGCAAACCAAGGTCATGTCCCTACTCTGATCCTGGGTTTTTCCAGAGATCAAGCCAGTCTCAGGCAGAGCCTGAGCTGCTGAAGGGCCACCAAAACCGATACCGACTGAGAGCTGCCAGCCCTCTTAGGATCTTCCAGCACTCCAGATCCACCTCATCTTAATTCAGCCTGAACAGAGGGAGACTCAGAACCAGCAGTGCCGGTTTTGTCCTAAGATTTAGGGATGACTCTATAACAGAGGTTGTCCAGGCCCCTAGAAAAGGGTATGAACAAAATAATATTACATGGTTGCTGTTAAGGCATGTGACTGGTATAAATCCTAATCATAAGCGACCCAAACATTTCCAGAATGGCCTGAGGAAGATGACTTGTAGCTGAGTTTGTCAAGGTGCTAAGTGGCTGTACCCTCAGATGCAGTCATCTCAAGCTGCAGATTCATGGGCCTCTCTGTGTCTCCTTCTGCTCATTTGTAACCACGATAACAAAGCCAGCCTCAGAAGCCTTTAGTAAGGATTCGCATTTACAAAAGCCTCAAATTTATTATCACTGATGGTAGTGACGGCAAACACCATCACTGGCAAGTTATTAATGTTGGAAGTATTGAGACACCTCTAGAACTCTATAGTGTACAAATAGCCACATCAGAATAATTTCGAGTTCATGATTTTGCAAGTGACTGAGAGCCAGAAGCCATTAATGTCTCCTGCAAACGCTGTCATCTCCTCAGAGAAGTTGATATTAGCTGTGATTTTCAAAAAATGTGATTCATGAGTTGTAAATGTCTGTTATACATCTGCCAAGAGAGTTTATGATAACTATTAACTTTTAAAATCTATCATCTAAGATCTTAAAATTTAATTTTTATTACTTTTTTAACTAATTTAAATACTTTTCAGTAAGTATGACACATGTCCTGACAAGCACTTTCACTCGTAGGCAATCCACTTGTCAATTCACAGCTAAGGCTGAGACTTTGCCTTTGCTCCCCGGCCACAATGGGATCATAGAAGCATAGGTTGGAAAAGACCTCTAAGATTATCCAGTCCAACCATCTGCCCAAAAACACCATGCCTACTAAACCAGATCCAGAAATGCCACATCTACACGTCTTTTAAACACCTCCAGGGATGGTGACTCTACAAGCGCCCTGGGCAGCCTGTTCCAATGCCTGACCACTCTTTCAGAAAAAGAATTTTTCCTAATATCCAATCTAAACCTCCCCTGATGTAACTTGAGGCCATTGCCTCTTGTCCTGTTGCTAGTTAGTTGGGAGAAAACATCAACACCTGCCTCACTACAACTTCCTTTCAAGTAGTTGTAGACAGCAATAAGGTCCCCCCTCAGCCTCCTCTGCTCCAGGCTAAACAGCCCCAGCTCCCTCAGCCGCTCCTCACAGGACTTGTTCTCTAGACCCCTCCCCAGCCTCGCTGCCCTTCTCTGGACACCCTCAGCCCCTCAATGTCCTTCTTGGAGTGAGGGGCCCAAAACTGAACACAGCACTCGAGATGCAGCCTCACCAAGTGCCGAGTACAGGGGCACGATCCCCTCCCTGCTCCTGCTGGCCACACTGTTCCTGATCCAAGCCAGGATGCCCTTGGCCTTCTTGGCCACCTGGGCACACTGCTGGCTCATGTTCAGCCGGCTGTCGACCAACACCCCAAGGTCCTCTTCTGCTGAGCAGCTTTCCAGCCACTCCTCCCCAAGCCTGTAGCACTGCATGGGGTTGTTGTGACCAAAGTGCAGGACCCAGCACTGAGTCTTATTGAACCTCTTACAACTGACCTTGGCCCATCGATCCAGCCTGTCCAGATCCCTCTGCAGAGCCTTCCTACCCTCAAGCAGATCAACACTTCCACCCAACTTGGTGTCATCTGCAAACTTACTGAGGGAGCACTCAATCCCCTCATCCAGATCATTAATAAAGATGTTAAACCAGACCAGACCCAAAACTGAGCCCTGGGGGACACCACTTGTGACCAGCCGCCAGCTGGATTTAACTGGAATGCAGCAGAAACCATCAAAGGTGGCTCCAGCTGCCAGGCCAGTAAGATCATTCACTACCTGCTAATAATCCAAAGCTGGCTACTAGCATCCCTCTATAGTCAGAGCATTTTTTTCAGGTGTCTCCAGTCAGTTCAGTTATGTATTAATGGTTCATGATACCATCCAAAGGGAGCGATATTCAGCATTAAACATTCTGTCTTTCACAAAGAGATCCTTACACGAAGTACAATACTGACAGCATCAAAACTCATCCTATACAACAGTGATATGTTCTGCTCACTCAGTTATCTCTAGGTACTTTGGATAACCAGTGCCTCTGGGGAAATAATATTGCTGTGATTATATGAGGCAGGCAACATTTTCCCCTAGATGCTCAGCTCATTCAGTCTACTAATTCTAAATATATACAGAAAATTAATTGCAGCCCACATCAACATCCCTCCAACACTTTACAGCAGTTGAGAATGTAGCATTCATCAGGAAACTAAAACTCCCACTTTCTCCCAAACAAGGTACAACAATAAAAGAAAGTTAAAAGACTACAGATGGCTATGAACCTGAAACAGCTTCACAAGCTTTGGAGATTGAAATATTTGTAGCTTCAAGTAAATCTACACAAAAGCAAATAAAGACCTCCATTTTTAGTGATTTTAGGAGTCTTGTTAATCCAAAATGTAGCCAGGATTACAAGGTTAAGAGTTCTAATAACAGGTCTTAGGTAATTTACCCTTAATTACTATTATTAATTGATTTAATATTCATCCTAGGATATAGCCAGTACTCTTGAGAGGGTACTGAGGACAGACACAACGATGAACAAAAGGTGCTCTCATTTTAAATGTAGCTTCATTATCACCCATGCCATGAAAGCGCTCCAGTGTACTACAGATGTCCAGAGAAGAAATTATCTGCACAAACCAATGCCCTTTGTGTTAACAAAACAGTGCTGGTGAAATCAACGGTTTGCACCATCAACATGAGATGACAAGCTGTTTAGACAGTCAAGAGGAACATGCACCACCAGAAGATTTACAGGAGCTTCAACTAGCTTAGAGACAAGCTTATTGAGGATAGTAAACCAACTTTGAAGAAGAGATGAGCTGCTGAATACTGTTCACATGAATGGATGTGTGTGCTGTCCAGCACCCCATTAGAGCAGTCTGTTTCTAAATCCAGGTGATTCCACTATCAAGCTTATCTACACTATCATTAAAGTATTTAGAGAATTTACAAAAGTTTCAAATATGCAGCAACTTTAGAAATGTCCTCTCAGAAGATGTAACGAATGCTGCTTGTAGAAGGGCAAGGGATATAGGCGCATCACCACGCTCCCCGCATTGCTGTCAAGCTTTGTGCTGCAATACAGCTGCTGCCGGCAAGTTGCTTATTTTCCGTTCAGGCAGCCACTTGCACCATGAATAGCTATTGCAAGGAATGGCACGAGGAACCAGGCCTGGACAATCAAAGAAGTCAGTGTAGTAGCAAAGTGGGAGAAGAGGGAGAGCAGACAAAGAAGGATTAAAGGACTAAGGGAGAGCCATGGGTAGGTGGAACAGAGACACTTTTTAAATGAAAACCCACAAGCTTCAAAACACATCAAAGCTGCGTTCTTAAATCCGAGAGCTGCAGGTCAGTGTCTGTAGATGATCAGGTGCATTTCTGATCAGGGTAAATCAAGGCAAATCAACCCCTTACATGCAGTCACAAAGCTTTTTCTCTACAACGGCAAGAACTTCTACACGCTTTTACGTGCTCTTTCCCTCCTGTGCAAAGGAAGAAAAGACAGTTGAACTTATAAAAAAAGAAAGACTTCTTTGTCCCAACTCATGCACACTCTTAATCTTTGCACACTGTGACACAGATATCACCCAACATGGGTGCTCACAATACAGGGGCAATACCGTCCCACTCGCCTGACACTCTCTGTAATTCACCATTGCATATCTTTGGCATTTTCTCCCCGTGGAGGTAAGGCTTGTGCTCCTAGCAATGAGCTGTGCAGCTTCTAATCATAATTAAATCAGAACGCCTGGTGACCTGATCAGACTGCAAAGCTGGCCTATGGGTTTCAATATGGATCTCAGTAACTGCCTTCCCACAGCAGAGTGAACAACTGTATTTTTACACTTCTCTACAGAGGCTGGCAATGCTATTGTTGGCCAACCATAAACTCACGCAACTACAAAGTTTTCAAATATTTGTCATTCTGAATGTATTTATTCATTTGTGGAAGGTCTCCCCATGTGCTAGACGCTCTCCAGACATCTGTGAAGGCACAGCATCTGCCTTGAGGAGCTCGCTCCAAGCTGGACAAAGAGATAACTGCAGAGTGGTTAGGGAAAGTGCCACAAAAGGGATTGTTTGCAGTTTCTCAGCCCGCACTTTTCTTCTGTTAATAACTGAAGATCTTACAGAGCTCTTAGTATTTATTTTAAAAGCACTTCAGTTTACCTTTAAAAAAAAACTCTTGGCTGCATTCTGTAGGCTGACACTGACTCCACAAATGTTTCAGTAAGCAAAACACGTTAATACCATTCCCTGGGCTCACAGAATTTAGCATTTATTTACACTGATAAAATGTTTTAAATATTTATTACATGGGAAAAACATTGTTTTTTCTACCAGGTCAAACTCTTTCCATCCTCTAGAGGACTGCCTCGACCCAAAGGCTTAGGACACAATGGGGGAGTGGAGGGCATAGGCAAGAAAGAAGGAAAAGAGCTTATGCCAAGCAGCATTGATCTTTCTCAAAGCTATGGGAAATACACTGTTAGGGATGCTGCAGGTGTTTCAGAGCTATTATATGATGCTGTGTTATTCTGTCAGGAAGGCAATCATGAGAGAGGCTGGTCACTGTCTCATTAATTCAGGGTGTTATTGAAGAACGTGCTTATCGCTAAGCATGTAAGTGTCTGCACCGAAAGCAATGGGATTACCTGCATACCCCACTGTGTACTTACAAGCTTTTTTGGATTTCAACCAGTGCTCAGCAGGACCACAGAAAAAAAAAAAAGTACACCAGACCCAACTGCTAAAATGCACTTGGCATTGCTGCACTGTGGAACGTATCCAAGGAAAGTAACGGTAGGTTGGTCTCGGAAAAAACGTATGGGCCCTTCCAAGCAGAGCACTATCTCACATTTTCACGTGTCTTCAATTTTGGATCAAACTTGGTTTGACGGACAGGGTGGTTTCCTGTTCTCGCCACTTTAATAGCCCAGATCTTCAGAGGAAGTGTATACCAAGTCTGCTCCTTCATTGGTTTGGCAAGGCTGTATTTTGTCTACCCCATGGTGTTGCCCGTACCAGGAATATGAACAGGCAGAGTCTCCTACAAATGACCTTCTGGGAATAAACAGGAATGAAAGGGAAAGGAGAGGACTTTCAACTCCATGCATCCCTCCTCCGCCTCCTGATACACACAGAAACACACTGAGATCTTTGTACTCAAGCCAGTGCCAAGGGTGTGGGAGGTAATTATTTTTTTCTGCTAATATAGTTCAGAAGAAAACTACTAATTTCTGCAAGCAAGGAGGAAGCAGGGGAGGATTTGTGACTCAGCACAGTGCCTGAGTCAGATCACTTTTGGGAAACACTCTTAAGTGGCAGAGTTTATGCACCATCCCCAGCCACGACCTAGGCCTACCCACAAATCACAGTTATTTCTGAGGATACACTAAGAGACTGCCACTACAGTTATCTCTATTTCCAAAGCTCAAGCAACATAACCAGTAATATTCCCCAAAGTGGATGTTTATCATTTAATAAACACAGGCATTGGCTAAGAAAATGGAAAAATATTAAATATTCATAAATATGAAAGGTTTTATAACAATTTTAAAGGAAGCCTGAAAACAACAGACATTTTTGTCACAAAATGGTCCACAGTCACGGCAAGATATCTTAGATAAGTACATCTGCAATGATTCGTGAGGGAAAACATTGAGGACTTTCTTCACCAGCGTTGCAAAGGGAGCTCAGAACAGTTCAGTTAAGGACAGCTGTACAGTGACAATTCAGGGAGGCAGTCCCTTACTGTCTTGCGGGAGTCTCAAAATATTAGTGGCAGATTGCTAGACAAAGCAAATTCTGTGGGTGTAGTGCAGCATTCTTGGGGCTGCAGATGTCATTTCTATTTCAAGAATAATAGAGAAGGTCTTGGAACAGGGAGGAAAGACACCACACAGCACAGAAAACTAGCTGAAGTGGAAAAAAAAGAAAAACTAAGACAGACACTTTTCAAGCTGAACAGTGACTATTTTTGCAGTAGGCAATGCCATTTAAACATATATGAACATACAATTCAAAACTATGTGCTGGAATGAACAGAAAAAAGAAAGTGTTGGCAGCTGCTCCCAGTGTTCTCCCTCCTCCACTCTCAAACCATGTTTTTATTGACTTTTCAAACCGAAATACACATGCGCACACGCAAAAGGAGAGTCATACAAATCAGAGGATCATAGAACGGTTTGGGTTGGAAGGCACTTTAAAGATCATGTGGTTCCAACCCCCTGCCATGGGCAGGGACATCTTCCACTAGACCAGGTTGTTCAGAGCTCCATCCAACCTGGCCTTGAGCACTGCCACGGATGGGCATGTGTATGTGAACACAATTGTTTTATATTTGAAAAGTCTTGCAATACCGCCCTTGCCTCACCCTTTGAGGCAAGAAAGGAACAGCAGAACGAAACCAAAAGCCACAACAAACCCCAGCTCTTCCTTCTGGATCCTTTTCTCTGTGAAAGCAACTCATCTTCAGTATCCTCTGGTTGTCAGAGTGACCCGGCTCAGACAGCCAAACAGTACAGTTTGCCCTCAGCATGGAGGCCACACAGGCCCAGCTTTTGGGTGCCTGAGGTGGGTGGCTGGCTAAATGTACACACTGCTTTTGGGTCTTTGCCTCCCTGCTGGAAAAAAACCTCTCCTACCACTCATAGAAACATACCCCTCCCCTCCTGGGGGGCTTAAACCTTTTTTATCAACTTTTTCTTCAAAGTACTTTAAGTGTTCACTTTCTTCTAAAGCTGCTTGTGGATCAGAAGATCTTGCTCATCGTTCCATTCCCAACACATTAGGTAACTCCTACAAGCTCAACTTTATTCTCCAGCCATTCGATCCTCACTCAGTTGAACTGAATATGAGGTTCAGGCAAGATCTACAGACTTTCAATGTTGAAGAAAAAAAGCTGCAGTGTCCCTCTCATGCAGCTACCTGCATATAGAAAAGGAACATGGAGAGAAAAGCAGCAACTACCTACCTACTGAAAACTGCACATCACAGAAAAAAGACCATTTTGATCAAAATCACAAATGAAGTTAACTTTGAGGCTGTTTCGAGCAAGTATCGTGGTGCTCTGTAATGTAGTCTAATGCTGAGAGGGGGCAGGTAGTGCGGTCAGGTATTCACGGTCAGACAGGGATTCCTAAAGATGGGCTGAAGTAAGGCAGCTAAAGGGTGTGCAGGAGCCCTGGCAGTTCCCAGGCCAGCAAGGACCAGCTGTCACCCTTTCCCAGGAAAGAGCTTCAATTTTCTGCTTACAGAACGATCCTAGATTCTCTGAGAAAACTGTTCTCAGACTCCTTGTGAAAGTTTTGTTAACACTCAATCACTGTGAAGGATCGCAGATAGGGAGAACTTTTATTTGTCCTCTCCCTGCACAGCTATGGAAAATGCTGTACTGCTGTTAGTCTGGTCAAGGGAGCATGAAAACCTCCACACCAACAGTTAGGTAACCTCTGAACTGAGATAATGATGAAAGAGCTTTGTTTCAGAATGCCAAATGCTGTTTGAATACAGCTCTGAGGAATGACTACACACACTACTGTGTGCCAAGGATGCAGTTTTTGCAACAAGGAACTATGGACACCTGCAAGTGCTAAAGCACCATGGTTACAGAACTGGGCTCAAAGCACTTGGGTCTCAGTTGTGAGTGTACCAGCATTTACGTGGAGGACTGATGACTGTTGGGTTACAAAAGCCTCTCTAAAGTTGTCAAAATCTCAGTGTCATGAACAGTGTTATTTCTAAGTGTTTATTCTCACAGACCCCCAGGTAAGTAGACATTAGCCCCTTTCGTTCATTGCTAAATATTCATTTCTGTCTTATAAACAACAGCCTCTCAGTTGTTTGAGCTCCTTCTCCTGATGCTCTTTCTAACTAATCACTTGTGAACAGGTTTAGAAAAGGTAAAAGCTAGGTAAAAAATGTTCACAAGGGTCCTGCAAATGTAAAAGTGCATCCAGGGATGATAATATTACAGTCTTGTAGTACTTGGAGAAAAATACACTGATGACAAAAATTGATCTTCTTGCACGTTAAATTCTCCAAGCCTATCACAACTGGCATACCATGAGCTACACTGAGTTTTACCTTCTCATAGAAAAAGTCCAACAAAATACTGGATAAACCCTAAAACTTTCTCTTTAGATGGCTATCTATCTAGAAGTGCAGCATCATATATGACAAACACAGGCTATACAGTCCTGGAAAAGAAAACTCAGTCCACCTCTTAACTTGGGAAAATGCTTAATGGGCATAGTTAAGACTAAGCTCTGGAGAGACATAGCACGACATTTTCAAAATCACTGTTATACAGGGTTTTCAGGAGTATTTTGAGAACCTAAAAATAGAAAGTTACCTAATCAGGTAATGAAAGAATTTATGTGAACCACATGATGTGTGATCTCTGCTGTGTTACTGTCTTGATGAACACGTGGGATTTGTTTTCTCTTTTTAAACTACTAAAAGCACTGTAAATGAAAATGCATGGTACTGTGCCAAAATCCTCACAAAGACATGGCCAGACAAATGACATAAACAACTTTGCCTCCTAGTTTTAAGAGAAGAGTTTGGATTTAGGGACTCATCTATTCTGTGGTTAATTAGTCCCATCTCAGAATACCTAAAACTCCAGCTTTTTTTTCTTTTCCACACTAACAAGCCTTCGATTTTTATAAATCTGATTAGACTTAAAACTCCGCTTGCAGGCATCAGATGATAAAATAGTTTTAGGGGAAAAAATACCATCTGATACAACAAGCAAAACTTCCTTTAGCTCACTAGGTAGCTCCCGTATGTTTGGACAGAAAAATTCACGGTTGCAGTTTTCGCAAAGATGTATTTGTCAGACAAAAGAATCATTCTTTACTGATCTTCACTTTCTTTGTAACTTTCTTTACGACTTATGTAATTCAAAAGATTTTTGTACAGACTGTGTGTGTATTGCTGTAATACATTGGAACTAAACACCTATTTATTTTTAATTTCCTCTTACATATAATAAGTTGTCAAGAGGGAATCATAAGGCTCTGCTGCTGCAAACTGAACAACTACATTAAATTTTTTAGAAATACAGAAATCTGCAAATATAAATCTGAGTGGAATTTAGCCCCCTCCAAAGTAAATATTTTAAGTGAAATAACGATCTCAGCACTGGAATGTGAATATCACAAGGTAGGCTAAAGCTTCAGTTTAAATTTTTGCCTTTATTGTGAGGGCAAGTGTGAAATTCAACCCTAAATTATTTCATTGAGCTCAGCAACAAAACTGTTAGATTTAAGACAGGCCTTTGTATCACCTGTGTGTACGGATACACGGACATATTGGTTTGATTTCTGGCCAAGACATCAAACCTGATTAAAAGGAACTTCATCTTTCAGTAACTTCCAATACCTATCAGAAACCAATGCACAGCAACCACCTGTGACAAAACCATCATTGCAGAAACGTGCTGAACAACAAGGAGCAACAGTTATTGCAAGGGGAAAAAAAAACCCAACACAAACAATTAACCCAACAGCCAATGCAAAACAAGGCAGCAATGTTAGTCAGGCCGCTAGTTTAATGTGTTAACAGTAATACAAAGGAAAACAACAGATTACTCTTCTCCGATATAGAGCATTTGATCTGTCCCAGTTCTCACACCAAGTTCTCACACCACGCAGCCTTCAAAAAGGGGAGCCCTCTGCAAGAATGGTATCTGATTGAAAGATGAGATGCTTGAAGAAAATTTAGACAGGAGGTTTCATAATCTTATACTGAAATTGAATTTCTATAGATCTTTCTGCTCCTAAAGAAAACAAAATTTAGTAAGCCTTATGGAAAAAATGACAAAAATAGAATTTTTATAATTTCTTCTATTTCTTTTATTCCATGAGCTACTTTCTGTCAAAAATGCTTCTGATGTAAAAATATTAAGCAGCTTTAGCATTACTGAGATTGAAAAAAAGATTCTTTGCAGAGGGCTAGCAGATGTTTTCTGAATTGTGATTAATGTGGCAGGGAAAACCAGGAGAAGATAATCTAAACCTGAAAAATTAAGCTTCATAGCTATTCAGAAAACTCAGAAAAAATACTCGCAACAAAGGGCAAAACACATATGGGATTGGTTATTGTTACATGTGTTAAACAGGAATTGGATTTGCTTCTGGGAAAAAGGGAGATTAAGAAAGATGTCTGATCTCCTTTCCTTTGTCTTGGCAGAAAGAAAACTTTGGTAAAACTTCAAGAGACTGGGCAGGTTAGGTGGGTTGTAGTTTGCCTTTGGTCAATACTTCCCCACGATCAGAACAACAAATTGTTTGTTCTGTCTGTGAACATCTTAAGCACAGAAAACTTTATCAGTTGTTCGTACCAGCCTGTATTCCCGTGTTCTCAACACGCACAGTAATATGAAGCAGATGTAACTCAGAAGGCAGCAGCTGATTCTGGAGAAGCTAGACTAAAGAGAAGAGGGAAGGTCTCCAACAGATTTATGTAGCTCACAACAATGAGCACAGGCATCTAACAACGCTTTTGAAAGGCTGGGTCAATCAGAATTAATTCCCATGATGCCAGAGTCACAGTGCATCCATATACTGCCCTGTGTCCTGAGCAAAACACTCTGCTATGAATGCCCGCTTCCAAGATGATGCTACGCAGTATATGTTAGTCAGCTCTTTGGAGAGGATGAGAAAGCTTCAGGCATGTTAAAAAGTCCCACCAGTTCAGTCACAAATAAACAGACAGACGTTCACTTTAGAGAAAACGAACAAAGGACTTCAAATCATTCCTTACAGGATCTTCAATTAATAAGCAATGCAAAATTTAGCCAATTGGAATCAAAGTATGAACTGACATTTGATGTAAGCTTGGGACGACATCAGAGGCAACAGAGATGTCATCTGGGGGAGAATGTAAGAAGGAAACAGAGTAGCTCATATCCTTACTATTTTGATCTGGGACAGCAATATCTTCCCTCGTCCATCATGGAGACAGCAACAGCCAGCAATTACAAGTAAGCAACTGGGAAGCCAACACACTCCCGCTGACACCAGTACAATCTGTACGTATGCTTCTGCTCCTTTATGGTCCAGACAAAAACATATCCAAACAACGCAAAATGTTCTTAGGAGGCAGCAAATGACATTCTTAGATTTTCAGATGCTTTCGGACAAGCATCCTAATGGCATGGGCGCTCTCTCAGACCCGTGCCCTGTGCCCATGCTGAATAAGAACTCTGGGCATTACTTGAAGAATGTAATAAAGTTGCTAGAAAAAAAGTCTGCTCCATCCAGGGCACTTCTGAAAAACCTCTTACTAAGCCAAGGTTTCTCCATGTCTGCTCTTTGGTGTCAGCATGGGTTTTATTTTCTTCATTTGGAAAGGGCTGCCTACACCCTGATGTGATCCCACATTATGGTATTGGGACTTTATGTTATGTTCTGTTGTGAAGACATGTTGAATAATCATGCTAGCATGCACAGTAATTGGTAGGAGAAAGGCTGACACAGTTATTAGGTACATTTGTAGTCAGTATTATTTTTCAAAGAGCTACGTAGCCAAGATCAAATAATAAATATTTCCCTGTTTTCATTTGCGTTCCTTAAAAATGAGAGAAATCTTTATTACAACAAGAAGTCTGTGCTTCTGTGAGTAATCTTCTTTACAAAGACAAATCCCTTTTTGCTACACCAAGTTAACCTCTTCTGCCATAAATTACATCATTCTGCAGGTTGTACCACTCAAAAGAGTTTTAGGTCCTGATTGTGTAAGCCCTACTCACAGGAATGATCTTTACATATGGGAGATGCTACGGTGAAATCAAATTACTCCCTTGAGCAAAGGTGATCTAAGTAAATAAAAGACTTGCAAGCATGTGTAGTTTTAAGTTGACTAGGAAGAAATGAGCTTAATGAGCATGTTTGGTTCAGACTGTTCTCTCCTTTTTTCTCCACTCCATTCCCATTTGTAATGAAAGCAAAACAAATTAGTCACTTGAGATTAAAAACAGCTAGGCAATGGCATGCGAAAGGTAGTGCAACTTGTCCTCACACGGTGCTGTATGTGCTGGAGATGGTACAGATGGTTGAGAAGTCTTGTTCAAGAATGAAGGAGAACGTAAGAAATCTGCTTGAGAGCACATTTCCTACAGCTTTTAGAGCCCAAGGGAAAAGAAAGGAACTGGACTTCACAAAAGCTGACATTATTAAATGCAACAACAACAAAGTTTAAGGCAGAACTAAGATTTGGAAGCCAAATTTTGCCCAAGTGTATTTGCAGCAATTCCCTCTGTTGTCAGTGACCTCTATCACACAGGTTTGGTGGCAATAAACTGCCAAGTATATATTGTCTCCTCCAGCTTATTCTACCATTTTGTACCTAAACACAAACCTTTTGCACTTTGGAAGCATTGATCAGGCCACTTCTCCTATGTCACATAGAAGGCAAGCTGGAATTCTCTGGGCAGGGCTCTGAAAGCCCAAACAGGAGGGCAATTGCAGGCCAGGCAGCCAGGTGCTGGGGATGGAATAAGGCGAATGTCACCGCTGCACACTGAGATACAGAAAGAACTGACAACCTGTAGAGTTGCTCTAGGTCCCATCCTCACCCTCCAGTAATGTAGTCTGGCACACCCGAGTTGACTTGATGCTACAATTCACCATTTCATTCTCCCGGCTTTATACGGCACAGGCAGAACGCAAGGTTTCGGAAGCAGTGTGCCTGCAGCAGGAACTGGGCTCTATGCATGGTGCTGGATCCTTATTCACTGGCCAAGCCTTCTCCATACACCCTGCAGAGTGGATCTGAGGATGCTTCGATTACACCTGAGTTCAGTTCAGCCTCTGGACAAATTCAGCTTTACAAGAATTACACAAGAGAGAAAACATTACGTCTGCTCCCCTCTGGTTAGGTACACTACCTCCAAATCAGGTGTAGCTGAAGACTAAGTCTTCAGAATATTCCCAGTTCCCAGCTCACGGCACTAAGAGGCCTTCTGATAGGCAACAAGCATCAAACCTCCATTTTTTTATACATCATTCAAGAGCAAATTCAGCATCAATCAAACAAAAGACAGAGGGTTTGCTTAGTCTTACGTTAGAATGATTACCACAGTGAGTCTGACATGTCCCTACTAACTTAAACTCTGTAAGTTACTCTATGTTTTGCTATAAAAGTCTCCTCGCATTTTTCTTTCAGTGGGGGGTATCTCTGAATTATGAGATCATACAGACAGAATTCTCCTATGATTTGAAATTATTAGGTTAGATCATATTCCTTAAAAAAGGGGAGGAAAAAACAAAATAGTGCCAGTTATGAACAATCTTCATTGGAAAATGTAGACTATAGCTACCTTGTAAGCATTTGAAAGCTTTTTTTCTCTTACTTCTCCCAAAAACCTGACTGCAATTTAGTATGCACCATGCACTTAGGCAATGTGCCACAGACAAAACCGAGACAGAAAAAAAATCCAAGTCCTATCACCCCTGGGCTTTCTGCAACAATACGGTAATTTAACCACAAACCCAGCTGGAGGACTTTGCCAATCCAGCACCTCTCAAACGGGCAAAACATTTCTCCTGCATTACTCGTCTCACAGAGCCCTCAAGGGCTTTTTTACTGCTCATCTTCATTGCTCTATGTGGTGAATGTGGCATCGGTATACACACCTAAATGACTCAGATCTGTCAGAACATTGCAAGTAAAGACAGGATGGTTTCCTACATACTGCAAAGTTCAGAGAAACAATCTGATTAATGCCAGAGAGTTTGCGATAAAGATGGAAGATGACTGTGGTAATTAAAAAACACTGCAATGAATAGGGGGTAGAGAACGTTGCTGGGACTGAGAAAGCATTGTAAATTTTAAGAGAAGAGAATTTCAGGGCAAACGAGGACTAACTCTAATGAGACAGAGCAAATCTAAAAACATCTAAATTTTTCATTCACCTTGTCTGAAGGTGCTCAATTTTCACATGAACTCAGAGCAGTCATGGACCTCAACAGCAGCTTCATTCCGAAAAATTAGTTGCTCTAGTTAGTTATTTAAATACACGTAAAGGTAGTCATCTCTAGGCACTTTTGCATGAAAATTCTGGTCTTCCTTCTTTTCAACCAGAAAAACCATACTTAGCTAGTCACACACTTGTTTCACTGACAGAAAGACGGTGCACAGTCATGAGGAGGGTCTGGCTTTGGTTCTTTTGCTCCTGTCCTCTGTTTCCCAGTTATGCAATTGTTGCCTCTCCAGCAAGCCATGTAAACGCTGATGCTAGAGACCTACCTACACTGCCTTTGAGTAACTCTGTCCTGCTACGAGACTACAGCGAAGCCTGAACACATCACAGGCTTATCTTTTTGTGGTTCCTTTTAAAAAAAAAAAGAAAAGAAAAAATATGGCAAGCTTTTGTTCTAGTGGAAGAGTGAAGTTTCCTCTCTAGCTTTGGTAAGGAGATCATGGTCTTCTGCCCACATAAATCTGGGTGGTCAGCAGAGGATCTCACTGAAAATACAAGTATGAAGCACATAATCTACTCAAATTATATGGCTTTCAAGTTATCTAGAAGAGCTTATAAATTAAGTTTGGCAAATATCAGATAGGCAATAACTACTGGCAACAATGCAGGTACATGAAGATGAAGTACAACATAAAGAGGACGAACAGAATGTATGAGGTGGTACAATTGAGCAGCATGAATAAAGGTGACAGAAATGGAATTTAATAAGTTAAATGGGCATGAGTTAGCATGCATAGGAGTAACCCATTACCCTTTCCAACAGTCAGGAATGATGTTCTTTTTTAATTGCAGCTTCATTGCTGAATTGGATGCATCTTTTTGCCCTCCTCAACCATAAAATGTTTAAAACAAGTTTTAAAATATTTAATAATGTAAAATGGAGATAGCAGAGTAATCAACAGAAAACTTCTGACACAAAAGGACTGACTTGATTTTGTTCCTAGAAAGCTTTGCAATGATTGACTCCTGCCAAAGGAGATACTGGCCAACAGTTTCCAAGACATTAAAGTGATCAAGTTTTGGTATACATGCTGATTTTGCACCTGTCTACTTATGTCCATGAAGGAATTGTGTTAGTATGACAGTACCAGAATAGTTGGACAGTGAAGCCTGGCCTGCGTATCAATGACATGAAGTGCTTACATCTAATTTTCGAAAGTGACTTACCACTGTGAAACCTAAACCACCTACGTGCTTTTGAAAATATTCACCATTAATTTACAAGTTAATGTCACGCTAAACAGACTGGGAGTGGATCATATTTGCAGAAGCAGTATGACTTCAAAAAGAGAAATAATAATAATAAAGTTTGCTTCATTATCCCTTTTGAATTTTATTTTGTTCACAAAGCAACTGCCAGCACTGGCATGAGAGCTGTGGGAAATATCTAATCTATCTGACCTGCTGCTCTGTCATGCACCTCACACAGTCACAAAAACTGTACTTCTCACTCCAAAAAACGGTTACAAGAAAGGAACTCAAACTACTTCCCCCCCCCCCACCCAAAAGCCCCAATGAATCCCTATTGCATTCCTTGGAAATGTGTAAATATTTAACACCAATTTTTGAAGGTGGAATAAGAACCCAAAGACATTAAATTCAGTGCCTTTGAAGGCTTCTCTCATGACGCCACAATTGTTTTAGTGACATGGGTAAAAAATGTCTCTCCTCCTCTAAACAAAATTTCTATCACCTTCCTTATGACAAGTGGTCTTGTGAATGTCCATATAACCACAAAGAATAGAAGTATCATCTGTCTTCTTAAAGATTATTAAATAATTATGTGCCCATGACAGTCATCCAGACACAGTCTTCAGGCTGTGATGAATTCACGACCTCAAACTCTTTTGGTTTTTGGATGCACAAAAGTAATTTGGGGGCTGAGACAGTTCAATGCTTACAAAGATTGCCAAAGATACCTTTGCCTGTCTCCCTGTGGGTGAACCAACTCTTCTTGCAGATGAATCACTTCCCATGCTGAACAGCCTCTGAATTCTTCAGCTACACAGCTGAGATGTTTCCTGGCAAGAGACAGTGAAGTCCCAGGAACTAAGCATGGATGGGTCCTACAGGAAAGGGATTCTCAGCTCTGAGGCCAATGTTGTCTAGCCATCTACCTGCAGCTTTCAGATACCAGTGTTGACCCAGGTGTCTAGCACTGGTAGCCAATATGAGACATATAGAATCAGAAGCTACTTCTAAAAGTGTTAAACCTTCAAGTTTTGCTTCAGTCTCTCTGTCTGCAAAATGCAGACACTAGTAATTCACTTCAAAGGGCAAATCATATGTTTTTCCCCTACTTCCAATCATGCTTATGTGGAAACTCTCTATACTCTGAAACAGGTCTTTAAATGCTCGGACCTGATACAAAAGATGTCCCTCTTAAATTGGATAATTTCCTATGGATTGAGACAGAGAGGAAAAAAAATCCTCGCAAACTCCTTTTGACTCAGAAAAAACTATTCCATTGCTGCAAGTCAATCTCTCCACCTCAGACAACCTATTTCCCAACCTAAACCCTGAGGAGTTTAGGATTTGCATGCAAAAATTCACCACGTGCTTCATAAATTTGGTTTACAAGAATCATTTTGCTTTATACTTTTTTTTTTTTTCCAGATAGCGGTAGTTAGATCTGGACCTCAAGCCAAGCAGCAGATGTTGGGCTTTTCGTGCAGAAGGCCGCTGCCGGAGACCCCGAGGATCCCCTCTTACTATTGAGATGCTGCTTCCATACACTTACAGAGTCTGTTAAGTGAGATGAAACTGCAGTGGATGTTAGATTCATGTAATTTTGGGATAAATCTGTGTGGGTTGACTCCTCACGGTGGAAAAGTCTACTGCATTTTGGAAGTGGAAGGAAGCAAAAGACATTTTTTTGTGGATGGCAAAACACAGCAAGTGCAATATTGGTAACTCACCCATTGGTGTTTATAATGTCTCAGGGACAGAACTCGAATGAGATCCAGAGATTTGACTTCTAAACCTCTGCACTAACTTCTTATGTAATAATGTAATCCTGTAACACACTATTTATGGTTGGCTTAGGCAATCTTATCTAAAAGGCCTCATGAGAAAAGTTACGCTGTAATGCATATGGATGTGATAACACCTATGTAGGCTATTCAACAGGCATTTGTACCATTCAAAAGTGCACAGTGAAGACTGAGGCTGTGTTAGCTACAGACCTCAGCAGGCTCTCTAAAGGCCACCCCAGCCCCAGAGAAGCCTGGTTCAATAAATTTGTCCCTAGTCAGAACCATAAAGAGGATGTCTGTCAGGTGAAGTTGATGGTTTGCCTCCTTCACATTGGACTGGCATTTCATTGTCTAGACCAAATATTTGTTAGCATGCACCAGGCTCCCTTGCTCTCTTCTGGTGTAAATTAAACACTTCTCTTGATGAGAAAACCTACAAATACTATCAGATAGCCTACACTGCAATCAAGATCATATACGCACATGGGTATGAACCGTGCCAGGTTTGGCTCCCTCAGCTTTCTCTAGTCCTCCAAGAGCACTAGTCAAGAGACTTGAACCGGAGTAACAAATCCCCTTTGTCTTGGCGAACACATGCTGTTCTCCAAAACAGCAAGAACTACAAGCACAGTTAAGCTCAGCCGATGTCATAACAACTCTCAGCACACGTCCCAGCATAAGCAGCATCTCACCAGGAACGCTCCAGTTCATAGGTGTTTATATTCAAGTACCTTCCCCTTACCATTAAGTGGGCACGCAACTAGAAAGCGCCAAAAGACTCAGATCAGAGGAAGAACAAAAACAAAACACAAGCCAACAAAAAAACTGTAATTTACAGCCAGGAATTACGTGGGTGCCAGTGCAGGCTGAAGACCACAGACAGAATACGCTTCATGAGACAAATCTGGCTGAAAGCAGAGCTGTGTTCTGCATGGACTGAAGGCGTTATATGGTACGTGACTGTCTGCGTGAGTCAACCTGCTGCAGCAATCCCTAACAGAGGTGACATGAGTAGTGGATGTTAGCTCTCTGTCAGAGCGGAAGGTCCTGAGTTGCCTAAGAGACAGTATTTACTTTTCAATATTTTCTACTCACCCACTGATGCTCAGAGTTGGCACAAGCTGAGGCTGGGTTAAACTACGACAGCTGGTTAGCAACCATGGCTTTTTGTGAGACCAAAAAGTAGTGCTGTCAATTGTCTCTATTTTTTGCTTTTATCAGTGCTTAAGCTCCTCCCACAAACACTCTCACCTTCCATTTAAAAATTTTCTATGCTTTATAGTTGTGAAGAAACATCTACAAACACGGCTCTAATATAACCTAGTGGGTCAGAAAACAAGCCAAAGAAAAAGAACCTCACACTTCTTTTTTTCCTAATTAACAAATCATTATTTTTAAGCTGATCTGACAGAGTTTATGGTAACTTGATGCAAGGTTTTTGAATGTCTAAGGTTAGAAGTACTTTAAGGTATCCAACTAGCAAGCTCCCCAAATAAAAATAAGCAAAGCTGTCTCCACAGCTATTCTGGAGAAGATTAACTCCTCTCACGCTAACTACATCTCTCATTGCTATAAAAATGGAAAGCAATGAAAGCTTTCAAATGACCCTCTCTCCAAAAGGCCAAGAGGTCCCAGCTAGAACAAACTCTCAAGCCAAGAGATATAATCCTCCCACACTGTGATGTCCGTATTCTGCCTCCACAGTAGATTTACCAGACTTCCAGTTACTCTTACCTTCACTGTAAATAAGGAAATGGACGTTGGACTATCAAAAGCTGCTTATGGACTTTCTCGGAGGCATTACAAATAATCTAAACAAATAAGACTAACACAGAACGTGACTGTGTCATTGCCCTATGTCCTCTTAGTTCTAAATTATCCCCAGCGCTCTTGATCAGAACATAACATGCAAAGAGGAAAATGCAATTTTAATGAAAAAAATCCTCTCCCTCCAAAATCAACACAAATGACCATACAGCATTTCCATCAAGGTCAAGTACTTATAATAGCATCTATGCACTGTGACTTTACAATTATTTAAAGGATCTTTTGCTTGAAATAATGCAAATCTTGGATCTCCCACTTTCACCGTCTACAAATGTTGCACAATCAGATTGACACACCGTGGAACTTTCACTCCCCTTCAGCTCTGGTTTGGTCATCCTTCAATTAATATCACGCTTATCATGAACCTACATTAATTTGAAAAAAGGGCTCCCACAGACACCAAAAATAATCTGCAGCACGTTCCATCTTCACAATTGTTACACAAATTACTCCTGCCCCACGTCACATCACAGACGTAGATAAAAGGAAAACAATGGCATTACTTACTAGGAACTCCAGACACCAGCCGTAACGGACGTAATACTCGGAAAGCCCGCAGCGCTTTAACATCAAATCCGGCACCTTTTCCTCCTATTGAATTCCCCCCATCTGCTTTGGTTGCTTGTTCTAAAATTGCACTAAAAAGCCTGCAAAAAGAAAGAGGAAACAATCTGTGGGCAGACAGCAAGGCTTGGGCAAAACAGGAACAGAGATCATCATCATCACATCACCCAAACTATCTCACAGCCCTGTGAAGAGTGTCACGCGTATCAGCCGACACTCACATATGGTGGAGGAGAAACAGGCTCTTCCCGTAGGCAACAGCCTAATGGTGATGTCTATGCCACTTGCAAAACGCTTCTTTCTGGAGCATACATAAATATGACATACTCCACCTTCGGCCTCGTGGCTCCTCGCAGCCAGCTCTGCGCTCCCGCAGCGACCAGCCTACCTGGTGGCACGTGGAGCTGTGCTCCCCGCTCCACGCGCTGGGGCACGCCGGCTGCTTCAAAACGGCCGTTCCGGCAATGCCTTGTGCCAAATTTAAAGGGTCACCAACGGCAGAGCACATGGGTCGGATTTTGAAGGCAGTACCCAGGCCTTCCTTACCACGCTGTCTGGACATACTCAGCGGGAGTTGAGCGAAACAGCAAGAAAGCACAAATTTTAGGTTTTCCCATTCCTGCTGTCAATACTTTGCTATCTTTATTAACCAAAAATCCACCTTGGGGGGGGGAAAATATCACCATCCACAATGAATCCAATCCTTAATTATCTGTCACCCATTTTACAAGGAATTCAGATTCACCAGGGTCACTGCAGGTAGAACTTGGTGTAAAACACAGAGACCCTTCAAGGTGCAAATTTTTAGATAAGGGAGTACGATCAGATTATGTGCTTGCGTATTCATCTGTAAATCCCCTAATGCATTGGCTAGGGAAAGCGCAAAACTGTAGGAGTCTTATTATTAGAATGTTTTATTATACCCATCTTAATGCTTTATCTTGGCTAGTAGGAGTAGCTACCTTAAGGAGAAAATGTCTCACTCGGAACACATTTGAAAAGGGAGAGCAAGGCAAAAAAGACAATGTTCTGTAAAAGAGCTGAAGGCTCACCCTACATGTTCATATGAACTTGATTTAATAAATTAGCTTTCAGGAAGCAGCTTCCATTTTTGTGGTAAAACATTGGTACCTTTGGGGGAGGGTGGATTCCTCATGAATTTGCTAATGGCATTGCTTTCAGCCTTAAAGTCATCAGCCTGAACGCAGCCAAATTCAGGAGCAGTTAAAAGCTGTTCCAGTCTAAAGGGATGTTTGGCTCTCTGTAGAAAAAGCTTGTCTGTGAGTGGCCGAGACCCCACGGCCCATAGCATGCCACGGTGGTACCAGAAGCTGCCTGGGATGCCAGAAACAGGCTAATTGGAGTGGCCTGGACTCAGCGCTGACTGATCTCTCCCTCAGAATCTGTAGCGTGCAGCGCATCTGTCAGGATCTCATCGATACACCCTGACTGGCACATTCCACAGAGCCCCCAGACTGCAGATCAAGCGGAGACTGAGCTGCCCGACTGCTTCACGAGGAGCTCCGATCCCTGCAGTCCGCAGTTAAAACTCCCCGACAGGTTCACAGACACAGGGGGCCTGCCCTGGATAGAAAAAGGAGGATTCATTTACTGAAGCATCTAAGCCAACACATTTCCTCAGCACTAAAGCCACACAAAAATGTGGATTAGGGGAGCGCAAATGCAAAATTAGTTTCTTAAGCAGTTTTGTTTTGTTTTAAATCATATAAAGAGTCTTATAAAACTTGTCAGCTATGACTGAGGAACTCCTAACAGGATCTATTCAAAGCCTCAGCTTCAAGCACTGCAGAAAGATTTAACAACTAGGTAACAAGCGTGGAAAAAACTGTGTGTGGGAAGGTTGGATGCTGAGTTTGTAGGTGTTGCAGACTGAGAAGCAGGATGCAGAAAAGACAAAATCAGAGCCTATAAGAAATACTGCATTGACTACAGATACCACAGAGAGAGATAAACAAGGGCTCGATGCAAATAATATGAATTCTTGGAATGTATGTATTTCTTCAGCTGTGTACACAAATTATACAGTTGCAATTTTCTGCTGGTCTTCATAATAGGAACACTGTAGGTCAAATTTGGCCTAATATATTTCCAGTAAGCTAGTGATTAAGCTCTGGAAACGTGCTCTTTTTCTTATTCTAATGTTTCTATCTTCCTAGTCAACAGAATTCCCATACTAGACGATGAGTGACATACCTATACAACAGTCCCAGTCTCTTGGGATCCTCTGGAGGAAAAAGAATTCACTACAAAAGGTTTCTCATGCTGTTTTTCATCTCTCTTGCAACACTGAAGACAAAAAAATCTCAAGGAAGTCTGAGTCATAAATTGTGCAAAACTGAGGGTCCGTTCTCCCGGTCCCCATCACTGGCCTCATGTTTTACCAAACAACAGCTCTTGGCATCTAGCACCAAGGGCATTTCTCTTGCTACTCACGCAATGAGCAAACCGTGGGTTGATCTAGAAATCTGCATCCTAAGAAAAGCTATATATACAGATCCTAAATTAATTTAGAAAGACCAGAAACACATCCAGTAGGACAGCTCACTCCACTGGGGCTAGAACCTGCCTTCCCAGACTAATGCATCTCCACAGCGGGTCAGTTGGCCCTGTTTGTGTGCTCCAGTGTTGATGTGCTGATCGTGCGGTCTTGAGGTACCCACAGTCACCTGCCTACTGTACTTCAGGAATAATGTGCAGCAATTCCTGCTGCTCCTCATTTAAAAACCTACATTTAAGCTTGAATTGCATTACTCCCGCTAATCCTGCTTTAATGCATTTATGCCATGCTTAATATCTCCCCCCATACTAATCCTGTTTTTTACTAATGCGATACAACTTTTTCTTTCATTTATTTCACTCTCTTTCCCTTTTGTATTGGGGTCTAGACTGTGCCCAATCTGGCCTACCGAATCTCTATTCCACTTTTTAAATCTCTAGTGTATCTTGCCAATCCTGCTTCATTGTCCCTATCGCCTCCTGAGTTAGTGCATGGACAGGTATCTATGACTCAGAGGCTACAACTACTACACACCTTTTTGGCTGTAACTCATTACGACCCAGAAGGGAGGAGAAAAAAAAAAAAAGAATAAAACATCCTGTTCAGAAATAGCGCCAATGGTAAGACGTAGAAGAAAGGTAAGGCTTCTGACAGCCCCTTCCATTATCCTCTGTTAAGAAAAAAATCCACAACCTATATACAGTTTGTAGTTTCTATAAGCTCTATAGACTTCTAGTTTTTCAGCTAAATGTTTTTTAATCCTAAAAGAGATGGAGCTAAGCTACTGATATGAAACAGAAGGCCAGAGTTCTTCTACCCTATATTTACATGGGAAAATTTGCTCTTTGATGAAAACCTCTGGGAAAAGCTTACAGTAGGCATGGTGGAGTGCAGGGTGGTTCTCTCCTTCTGTTCTCAGTCGGTGAGTTAGCTGAAATGCACACTTCAAGCATGGCGTGAGAACACTGTGCTGACAGAGAACCCAAAGTCTGGATGGTCTAAAAATGCAAGAGGGCTCATCTCTTGTGGCTACTGAATATCTCACTGTTTTTTAATTTTTTTTAAATACATAAATCAATCTATTTCCTTCCCGCTAACTACTTTCCACGAGCCTAAATTCATGCCCCATATTCATTTGGATATAGTGCTTTCCACTAATGAAGAATATTTAACAGCATCTTGATTTCTGAATTTCACTTGTGACATGACTACACCTAAACTGAATTCATTTGACACTCATGAACTCTAAAGCAGAAAACAAATTTCTATCATACACCTACGCGTATGGACACACTCCACTTTTTTCTTTCTTACATTTACTTCTGAGGTATGAAGCTAGCCTTACTGTTTTTCTTTCTTATATTTTTCTGTTTCCCTTTTGACATCTGAAATATCACAAGGGTTTTCGTTTTGCTAGGTCACCCCAACAGCAGCATGATAAGACTGTAACCTGCTTTACAGCTCTTCATCTCTTCTGCTGTGGGGAGGGCACACTGATTTTTACAGCATAAAAAGAAAACTTGTCAAGGGCCTCCAGAATATAAAGAGAAAACAGAGGGCTTAGTATTTCTAAGGCCAAAAAACAGCAGAAAAACACAGCTGAAAGTATCCTCATAGATATAAAGAAATAGTAAAGTAAAATTATTTTTTTCACAATGCTTTACAGTTCACCTGTGATTCGTGAGTGTGAAAGTATTTGGGTCTGTCCTTCAGAAACTCCCCACAGGTCTTCAGAAAGACATAATACCATGACTAAATTTTCTAGTCTGCTCTGAATTTCAGACCCTTGCCAAATACCTTCACTGCTTACCTTCCCAGGGAGGACTGCCTTTCAAATTATGACACCTTTTTTTGTGGCAGAAGCTAAGGGTCCTTGGAGAGTGACTGTGTTTGGCAGACAAACCACAGCACTGTAAGGAAAGACAGATATTATTCTGGCACAAGACTGTCAAGTTAGTCTTCTCTCAAGAGAAGTTTCCTCCAACAGCCTAATGTTAAACGACGTCACTGTTCCATCTGAAAGTTTCAATGTTTTCCAAAAGAGGAACAGTAAAACTGAAGGAAGCAGGAAACAATTTGGCTGATCGTTAGTGTTTGCGGGTTGTGCCTCATTAGGCAGCTTAGGGGTGTGATCTCTACTCTTAACTAATAATATCCACAGAGCTTCTGACTGATACCCACACACAGACATTTTTCTTCAAAGCCGCGTTTAATGGTGGCTGCTATAGCAGGGTCATCGGCTCTTTAAAGATAAGCTAGAATCAAGCTTTAAAAGTCTTAGCTGATGAATGAGCAGATCTGCCACAATGCAAGAATGATAAGCTCTTACAAGCTTTCTCCAGAAAACGTAGCAGTTGTGTCCAGCGCTTCCCTCTGCTGCTGCTGCATATTCCCATGGCCTTGGTAGAACCACTGACTCTTAGATCCTTTTTGATACCATGGGACATGTCTTCATAAGGCAGGGGAAAGCATGCAGGCACATTTTTATTAAAAAATTTTATAAAAACTCATACTTTCTTCTAGAATGTATGCTTGCTCCTACATACATTAATTTTCCTCTTTCTCTATTGACTTGTATGTTTTAACATAAAGCCAGTTGTGCTGTATCATCTCTTCAAGATATACGTGGTAAGCAGTGTACACTAGGTGGATTTAGAGACAAATAAAGGATCTAAAACCTGACTTTTATCTGCTCCTTTAACTTCCAACAGTACTCGAAGAAACACTTCCCACCTACCCTTTCTATTTTTTGTAGCAAGGACAATCATTATCAGAAATGAAGATGATTCCTAAGGCAGAACAAGCACGACTGGCAATTACAACAGTCATTTTGGGACTTGATGTTTCCAGTTTGAGTCCCACATACCAAAAAAGTCCCTCTTCCCAGTGCTTGTCCAAACCACTCAGCTTTCTCCAATAGCTCCATCAATGGGCAAAAGAAGGTACCACAAGGAAATGTTGTTACCAGCACTTGCTTTCTTCATCCTCTCTCTTTAAAACTTATTTTAAACCTTTTCCACGCGACTTCCTCCCTAACAACATATTCAAATACACTGAAACTTAAACATAACGCCATTGACGGGTTTCAGACAGCCCCTAAGAAAGGAAGACAGGGCAGAACAGGAACAGATGGTATCACCACATTGATTTTGCAAAGGGGTTGTGAAGAGAAAAAGCGGTGCAACCAGCCTAGGCTGTGGTACTGTGCGAGTGAGTTTAAACAGATAAACATCAAAGGAACCCATCTGGCCTTGAAGTGGAATCTCTGGCTTGAGACTGTTACTATTTAACAGAGACCTTGGGGTCTTGGCCATGTTTATTATGCAATCCCACCCCAGTTACATTTTTTGTTCACCATCTAGTGACGGAGAGCTGCTGGAGGCAAGAGCAGACAGAAGAACTGAGAGCTGCAGCTTCTATCATGGGCAAGGGAATTAATTTCAGTTTGAATATTATCTTGCTGATTAACTACCCTAGTAGGAAATTTGAAAAGGACTGTACTTAAACTAGATATAATGCTTCCCTGTAATTTCTGGAGCCCTGCTCTTTCACATTCCAATTGCAGAAGCGGAGGTAACGTGTCCTCTCTTCAAAAAGTCTTTTTCCCATAAAAATGAAAAGGGAATAATAAACACATTCACAGGATTCTCTTCTCCAGTCTTGCTTCAACTTAAGCAGCAATTCCAAAGCATATGAGATACCTGCGGGCATTCAAAGGCAGAACCAGCTATGGAATTGGACATCAATGCCAGAGAAATAGTTGGGGATTTTCCAATTTCCAATTACTAATTTGCTGTGGGGTCCTCTGGCTGCGGGTAAGAACGAAGGAGAAAGACAACTGGGCACTGCCATAAGGAGAAGCATTACGCCCACATGGAGACACAGAGGTCTTGGGACTAAGAATAGGTTCCAGCTTGTCCTCCCTCCCCTTCACTAGGAATTCTCCTTCCACCCACTTTTCCCCATGATGATGGAAAGTTGGAGGGACTGGATAGCACACAGCAGTTTGCTGATACAATTTTTTGAGGCCACCATAAAAATGGTCAATAAGCTAGATGGACTTTGGTATTGAGCAGAAATTATGAGGGGGTTTTGATGACTGAGAGTGTCCCTTTTGATGCTTTTCCTAGGAGCTGATGCATGGTTTCCTTGGTAAAGAGGTGAAAAGACTGAAAGTTTTTGTGGGCGATGAAACTCTTTAACAATGGAGTGGTGGGAGGATGGGACAAATTACTCAGGCGAAGAAATACTTGTTCTCTTTGTCTTCAGGGGCAGATTATCCTTCACCTCTTCCCTTCAACAATCACAATGCAAACCCCTCACTTATCTCTTATCCTTAGGTAGAAAAAGCAGAAGGTGTTTTATTTTGCTTTTATTTCAATAAATTAAATGCCAAGTTTGAAAATCACAGAAAGGAATATGGGGACTACAAAGATTGCAGCTCAAAGTGGCAATTTGATCTACGATAGTAAAATCAGTCTTTAAAAAGGTTAAAACACTAAAAGGGTCAAAATCAAAACTCTTGAAATCACCAGAAGAACAGTGCAATTGAACTGAAGAACTTATTTTTGTTTGTGAAGTATGAAAACCTGGGATTTAAATTTTTCATCCATCTTTGAGAATGAGAATCAGTAAAAGTTCACAAGATGGCAGAATTTATTCGTCATCCAACTCTAATCTCAATTAAAGGATCCCACCTTGATATTCTTTTTTAATATTCATACAGATTTACAAAGCGATTTTCTTCCAGTTAAGCATATTCAGGCACTTGACTTTGTCCCACAGCCTTGCACTGCCTCCACTTTTTATCCCTGTTCCCAAAGAGCAGTGTCATTTCCATGTCTTGCAAACCATAAAAAGCCTCGGAAAAGGCTAAGCAGCAAGGACTATTGGGCAGAAAATGTGTATCAATGATTGTCAACCCTTAATATTTACCTCAAGGTAAATCATTGCTACAGACTGAAATCGGCATGAATCAAGTAGATACCGGCAGAAGACCAACAAGTCAACTGTATTTTTAGGTTACACAGTAAAACTTCCTAAAACAAAGTGGAGTCTGTAGGGGGGCTAACACAGCAGGGACCAATGGCCGTTGTAGGAGGAACGTGATGGACAGCAACCTCTAACATCATCCATATGTAACGTACCAAGCATTCACCCACCCTCCTGCTCCCAAAGGTTGCCTACGTCCACATGTGTGCAGTGCATTCAAAGACAAAATGTCGGTACTCACCCTACTACCACAATTATAAAATCTAGTAAATTCCAGCCATTGCGGAGGTAAGCGTTGGGGTGAAAGAGAAGTCCATATGCTATTACTTTTAAAAATGCTTCCACTGTAAAAATTATGAGAAAGAGATATTCCACTCGTTCCTGGGGAAGGTAAGAGAACAAGAGAGACAACAGTTAGTGCGAGTTACAAACCACAGAGAAGGATGTTTTCTCCTGCCATGGTCCACCCGTGCAGCCTACAGCTCACTGACTCACCACTTGGGTACACCTAACGTGCATGGCTTGCCAGAGGGCTTTTCTCCTCATGCTTGCATCGTCTGCAGCCCCTCTGACACAACAGTGGCAGGAAATCTTGATTAGGCTCTGAAATGTGCTGACTTTGCCTTGGCAGGGACTGACCACTGCACAGGCCCATGCAAAGGAGGTGGGGAGAGGGTCAACGTGCACCTTCTAGCCCTCAGTTCTCTTCAAAGTACATTGCCAAATATTGTCAGCCACCAGAATGAACTGCATCCAGCCCTTTTCTACCTCTGGAGAGGAAAGATTGCTGGCTGCAATGCTTTGGAGAGAGATGGGGAGAAACAGTGAGGCCCATCTGAGACTGGTACATGTCAAGCTGTGCCTTCTTTGGGATTCCCTTTTCTGTTGCTGGGGAGAAGGTAGGCTGAATATTGGTGAAAAATGATTTACAAATCAGGCTGACTAATGCTAGAGGCTTTTAGTCATTCCATCAGAAACGTACATGTCCCTGAGAAGTGCCGGCTGCAGTTAAGCACATCCAAACAAAGTCACTTCCAGCGACAGTACAGTCTGATTCAGGACAAGCAAGCAGGCTTTTGGAGTCAGTGCACGGGATCACTGTCTCTCATCGGTGGGTTTCAGCCCCCGTGGGGAATAAGAATAGCAGCGTTGCAGAAATGGTAGGGACCTCCACCTAAGTAGGAGGGAGACTGCAGCATTAGGTAATCACTCCAAAAGTGCTGCGTGGCAAGCTAAATGGGACGTGCGTACGTGAGAACCAGACAACAGCAAAGGGAGACTAGGTCCCTACAGTGTTAAGCTACAAAGTTACTAAAAGTTCATGTTAAAGAAATAAAAATCTGAGATAAATACAAATTAAAACATCTTAGGCATCCTAGTCATATCTTATAGGGTACCCAGTAAGACAATCAGATGCGTCACTATATTTTTCTTTTCAGCTCCAAACTGCAATTGCCTTGTTCCTCTGTCCAACCGAATGCACGTATAACACTTTCATATGATACAAAGTGCACAGGATTACAAAAAATCATTCCATCATTTTACCCAGATATCCATCTGAACCTCTTCCATTCAGCTCTAGGTAATTAACAACCCACTATCAACCTGTTGATCAAAAAAGGCAATTCCCTGTGTATCTGTAGGTTTGCATTAACATGCTGTTTTACACAACTGACAAATTCCTTCTGACAGTAGCAGGCATGTGTCTGTGCTTTAAAATACTACAGTTTTAACTCCGACAACACTTTCACAATGCCTGCAGTATTATTCCCCAGTGCGTAACACAGGGAATACCTAAAAAAGAAGTATCATCCTGTAGTTCTCTGATCCAATCATAAAGCTTTTGAATGTGCCCACTGCACAGACTTTCTCCATCGCTATCCCAGATGGAGACAGGTCCGCACACTAGGGATTTCCCTTCCCTTGAACTCAGAGAAGGAAACAACAGCATACAATATTAGTGACTACTACGTCCCCAGCTCTACAAAACAGTAAGTGTATTATTTTCTTTAGCACAGGAATTGGCACAGAAGTGCTAACGATCAAGAGTCCAGCCACGGGTTTGACCACAGAAAAGAGCTCCATAATGGCTTGCACACTTCTAGAAGGGACTAACCTGGCAGCCCTCCTCCCTCCACTGCCACTGATAACCGAACAGGTACTACATTGATGTACAAATCATAGTAAAATAGACCCAAGTGATCAAGCTGTACGCACACACTTGTAAAGCTGTCATGAAACTTCTTAAACAAGCCCCCACCACAAAATCACCGTGCGACGGGAAGGCTTTACGCAGTGTCTAACTGCCCTGCTGCTGTGTGCAGCCCCATGCCTCTGTCAGCACGGTGCGAGGCCAGACGCCAGCCTGCGCAGCAGCCAGATAGCTCTGCCTGGCAGGCATCCCGCTCTGTAAAAGGAGACACGGGCTCATGGAGAAATGCTGTAGGGCCTAAAAAAACCAGACATCCCCAAAAGCTTCTCTTGGCAGTCACAGCCGAGACTGGTACCAAGGGGATGCTGAGGAGTCCGCCTTCTCATTTCATAACGCCGGGTCCAGTTTGAAGCAGACGGGCAGAACAATTGAAGAGGAAGGCCTAGAGCTGCCCCCATGCCCAGTGATTTAACTGCAAATGATGCTGGTGACCTCCGGGAGCCCTGGACCAAAGGCTGCTGCCAGCTCTGTGTCTGGCCTTGAGCGGCTCCCGTGGCCACAGCGCTGTGCAGGCCTGCCCGGCCAGAAGAGCCTTTCCACTCCGTGAATTTCGTTGAAACACCTCTACAACGCAATCAAAAGTCCAAGCGAGCAAATGCTTCAGAAAATCCAGGAACAACATCTTTTTAAAGTATTTAATACTGCACAGAGCACCCAGTATCTCAGCTACTAACAGGTTCCATTTCACTGGGCTTAACAGCCTCGTACCTTTTTGCCTCTAAAGAAGCCTGTGAGACTACAGATTCCAGTTTTGTCATTGTAATAATGCTGCTTGTTGAACCATGTTATTGAGGTAATAATACACCAAAATACTACACACATGCATATATATACCTATACATATACTCATATATATACACACACAACTCCAAGCTGTTTGAATAAATTCCTTACAATGCTCTGCTTAAGGTGGAAAGATCCATAAGAAATAAAATCCTATAAAAGTCTCAGAAATGAACATAAGATACAGAATGCTGAGCAGAAGAGAGAGATTTTATGACCCTCTGCACTTAAATTAATGATTTCAGGATTTAAAACTGAAGGAAAAATGCTGCCAAGAATAAACAGAGCAGCTGCTCCAAGACCATTTCAGGAAGCTACTCCTGCTTAGACTCGAGAAGAATTTGAAAAGCCTTCTGATTAATTTGTGTTCCCTTTTCCCCTTACACTGTAAAACTCCAGACCCTTTATGAGCACGGCATAACTCAGTAATGATGCAGTGCAACCGGGCTCCCAAGAACCTGGGTTGCAGTCCCAGTTCTGATGCCACCTTGCCTGGTGACTTCACAGACATGACTCAACCACCTCCTGCCTCAGATCAGAAATGAGAAGAGGACCTGTTGCCCTCAGCAGCCACAGAATGATTAATTTGCCTCTGCTAAATGTGATGCTTCACTCCTGGCTGCTCATCTGAAGCTTTGCTCTCACAGGTTAGGCAGACTGGGCCCCAGCATTTCAAGCTCACACGTGACACTGCACTGCAAAACATCCAAAGACCTGTTCCTCCGAGAAGCTTGTTTGGTGTCATTTTAAAAGAAACCAAGCTAGACAAATATTGGCATTTCTCTTTGAGAGAGCTCCCTGCTGACAGGGAGGGAGGAAGGGAGGAAAGGAGCTGCCCACTGCCTGCGTGGGAGGGAAAGGAGATAGCAACAGCATCGCCCCTTGAAACAAATCCAAACCACAGCATCAAAAGAGAGGGAACTTCTTTTGGAGCTATAAGAAAGAGGGAAAAACGTTTTTTCATCTGTGTTTTAGAAATGGAACCCATGCTGATGTGGCTGAGACAAGTGAGGCATATTGCAGGTTGCAGAATTACAAAGCAGGAGCTTCCTCCTTGGGCAATAGTGATGAAAAGGTTTTGAAAAGCAGAGGAAAAAAACCCAACAATATGTGAGTGGAACAAGAGGAAGGACTAACGTTTTAGAAAACCGGGCAGTCTCTGGACCATACACAGATGTTTTGGGGCTGGCTCTACCACTAGTTTTCTCGGGTTTGTTTTGTTTTTTATAGATATAGGACATCAGCATCAGCTACCCTAGCTGATCAATTAGCCAGCTCTAACACTGCCAAGAAACAAATTGTACATCATCTTACTCTTAACAAAGAAACAAACATTGACTTACTGTTCAGGCTTTAAGATATACTTGCAGAAGAGGATTACTGTATTCAATACGAAACCCCTCTAATCCCATGTGCCTTCTGAAGACGTCACAGATTTGTTTTTGTTTATAATTTTTAAACTGTGCCTAATGACATTCTGGATTCACAAAAGGAGTCTGAAAACAGGAAAGCCAAACAAATACAAACAAATTACTGTAGGGTGCCATAGAGCTTTCGTCCTGTCAGAAGACCAGTGAGTAGACCAGTACTATATCTGAGAAACAGTCCTCAGTGATTCACTGTATCTTGATCCTAGCTCTCCAAACTCCACACAGCAGCACTACTAGGTTAGAAAATTTTCTTTGCAAGAGTTACTCAAGGTTTAAACCACAATCAGGTCCTCACATCTCATACAACCAGTCAAAGGAGTTTAAAATCTAAAATTCAATCACTACAGGTTTTCTGAAACTTTGCTGTCTCTCTCTGCTTGCACTCTGCTCAGCTTGTTACAAACCATGTTTCAAAAACTGGATCTTCTACATTTGAAGTAATATGCAGCATGGCCTGCACAGCTAGAACCACCATGAAGCTGCCTGTTTGACCTTAGAAAAATTACGTTAGTGTCTGCATTATTATTCCCTAGTGCTTCCTTAAACATAGGAGAATATATTTCTTCAGTAAGGCAAATACTCAGTAGTCCAAGGAAAACAGCAATATTTTAAGGGCCTCTTGTCATATAGGATATTTTGGCATAAACAGGCTATGAAAGAAACAAGTCAGAATGGAAGCACTCCGACTTTTTTCCTGGTAGGGAAAACAATCTTATTTGATGGGCAGTAAGGAGACTAAACTGCAGTGCTGGGAAAGATGGCCTAGAGACTTTATGGAAAAAAGTTCCATGTTTCTGGATTACAAATTATCACCACATCCGAGACACAGATATCCTCACTGTGTGAATATGCTGACCTGAAGGCTACCGTTAGCATTACCTTGGCCTTCAGTACGGAACAGCCACATAAAGGATCAATTTAACAAAGCAAATGTTAAGACAGGTTTGTTGACACCGAGTTACTTCCAAACGTACTCAGGAGACAGTTTCAGCTAAGGATGCGTGAAAGCCGTATGCAAACACACGACAGAATAAAACTTAAAGGACAGAAGATGTTTGGATAGTTTTTTCTTTCCTTCTCCTTAAAATTACTGCCATTGCAGAAACAAGTGGCCATATCTATTTATTTGATAAAGAGAAAGGGATGACAACACCACATACCGCTGAACATCATTCCATTTGCTGTTACTGCTGGGCCTAAAACAGTGTCCCTTCTTCTACCTGTTGCCCAAAAAGAATATTCCCAAAAATCGAGCAAAAGAACACTAAGTGATTTTACCTATCAAGGATAAAATAAGCCCAAAGGACAAAGTGGGTGACTAAGCATTCAACCAAACCTAACCCATGTTGATAACAGACGTGAGAACAGCTTCTAGAAGGTCAGATTTCCAAACATGATCACAGCGTTGCCTTCTCTCCACTCCAACCAAAGGCAATGGCTGTATAACCTCAGGTTTTACAACAAGCAGAGTTAAATTCATGCCAAACACTGCAGAAATACCACCTTTTATCTAACACCTCTAAATGGGAGATACTCTCACTTGCAGCTACTTTAAAGGTGTTCAATGCTAGAAGAATAAACCAGACAAAGCCAGAAGTCTCACTAATCTGAAATGAGTAATTATAAAACAGAAACATAGTGCAAGCTAGCCTTTGGTACTTTATAATAATTCATAACATGCCCACGATCCATTTAAAGAATTTCCACTGAAATGAATAGAAGAGAGGACAATTAATCGTTTTGAATAATTACAGACCTGATACACATGCCCTGTATTCAAGAGATCCTTGGCAAATCAACGAATACTTCATGCATAGCTCTTTTATGGTATCTAATCTAAGCTCCTTATTTTTCTTACAGCACTTTGGCAGGGATCAAGTCGAATTTATGTATGGGTTCTGTGGAATTACATTTTGTGTCAGAGTCCAATAGTAATACAAGCCAAGGTACAAGGGATTCAGTCACCTGTGCTACCCACCTTGTACAAACACACTTTTCCTTTCAGTGAGCCGTATGTTCCTCATTCACTGCAACCAAAATACAGATGATGAATGTGTTCTGATTTACCATCATTTCACCTACATTTTTTACTAACATTAGGTGGAGAAACAGGCTCCAGCTATACAGAGTAATGTAAATATTGGGAATCCTACGTTTCAGAAGCGGTTGACATGACAATATCATTTGGACCACAATATAAGAGTTTTATTTTGAAATCTTTATACTAGAGAAGATTCTGAGGAACTTGATTTAATTTTGATGACAGTCCTGCTTTGAGTTAGAATTTGGACTAGACAACCCACAGAAGTCCCTTTCAACCTGTATTTTTTCTGAGACTCTATGTGCTATTTTATCATTCTAACTGCACCTCAGGTCCTCAGAATAACAAACTTGCTATTTCCTTTCCATTGCACATCCATACTTCCCAGTGGGATATCTCATTCTCCACAATAGAGATGGTCAAGCATACGCCTTTATGCATTCATATACAGGATTCTGCATCCATTTGGACTTAAAATTTTGACTCTGATGCCCATTAGATAATGTCTAACCTACAGAAGATTTTTCTTTATGGTCTTTGGCTACCAGTAGCATAAATCTCTTTGGTGGTGTTGCTCAAGATTTCTTCTTCTTTGGACTGAAACAGAATAGGATCTTGCCTAAATACAAACTATATCCAGAGAATACCTTCCTTATGGGCTCAGTTTTTCTTTGGTGTTACCAAGAAGTGAAGCCATCCAAACAGGCCATGTACAAACATTCCAACCTGAACAGCTCTGAAGAGCAAAGAACATTGTATCCTAGTTTCCTTTGTTTTGGTCCACTACTCTGATTAAATTGAAATGAACTGTCACTTTATATTCCGATCAGACCAAGAAGAGATTATCCTTCTAGGAGAAGGCAACATTAGGGAAGGCAGTATAAGGTTTATGACTGTGAAAGACTCATTTAGGATCTCTGGACAGCAATTAAAAGCTGGCTAGGTGTTGTGTTGTTACCATACCTAGGAATTAAATTCACCCCTAGTAGAAAGGTTTTACTAGTTTCCTTTATGCAGTTTCAGAGGCAGTCCAGTATCTTCTCCCAAGGTTGACACAGCCATCTGAAACAGCACAGTCCACTGTCCGTCCATCAACCACTGATTCAGGACAGGGTACCAGAAGCATCCATTTAAATCAGAGTAGCCCCAGTACAGCAGCTACATCTAACAGATCATCGTAACGCATATCGTGTCTCATCCAGCTCCCAAAATGACTCAAATAAGTTAGAAATTGGCTACTCACCATGGTCAGGTGTTTGGACTTGATCATGTATGCAATGAGATACACAAGTCTATCAGCCACAGAACATTTCAGTGCTCCATTTTATTAATATTTTTTATTACTATTAACATTTAAAAACAGTCCCCTCTAGCATAACCTAACCTTTCTGTGCTCAAAATCATGTTAGTGTTAAATATAGAGCATTTTGTTGCCAGATAGAACAGTAAATATATATCCCACTTCAGGAGGAATTCTAAAAAAACTATCTAATTCAATATTGACTCCTTAGGACAGCTTCTAAACGGTCTTCTTTACAGCGCATCATCTAAGCAGGATCCCCGAGCACGCTTGCTTTTGGAAACAAGCCACATGACCTCAGCAATAACTGTTTGAACGATTTTATTGTTTTGCACCATCTATGGGCTAGTTCCTAAAGTCACAGGTCCAGAGCTCTTCTCGTTATAACATTCTAATCGGATTGTCATTACACAACCAGTGCTTTCAATACATTAACTTTCAACGAGTCTTTAAACTTCTTAGTGGTAGGAAAAAAGCTTAACAAAGGTGAATCCCAAACATTTGACTGCTGAAAAGAAGTAACTCTGTCCCCATGGGATTTATTAATTTCAATTCAATCTACTGATTTCAGGAACTGATGATTTTTTTTTAACTGCTTGGAATTAAAATTATCACAATTGTAGTTTGTCTGCCTTGTAAGCTTAGACTGGCATCATGTCGACAGGCATGCTGAGGAACATTCATGTTTGTATTCAGTCCTCTTTTCTAAGAGATGACCAAAAATTTGGCCCCAACACACAGGACCGAATTTCCAACGGAGCTTGACAGGTGCATCGTGTGCTCCTTTGGAAATACGCCCATAATGGGACTTCCTGTGCGCCAAGGGTTTTTACAGTGCCCTCAGGGAGAAGGGCTGTGGAGGAGTTGCATGCCATACCCTTAATTTAATGAAGCACCTTTTCTCTCAGAAAGCTTTATTTTTTTTTCCTTTTTAAAAATGATCTGATCCTACAAGATTTTAAGTAGTTCTAGTACATGCCAGGTTAGACTAAAATATAGGCTAAATGAGGGAGAATTTTGCTACTAATTTTAAGATGGAAAGTATTATCCTCTTACTAGGTCAGTCAGCAATTGTCCACAGGCTGAATTCCCCTTTTCTCTTAATCCTATTTCTAACTTCTCAGGTAACACTACAGAATTAGCAACCTTCCCTGAACATGGGGCATGTTTTCAGAAGAGGACAGGGCGAGCAGGGGAAGGATGAGAACAGCCAAAGAAAGAAGTATTTGGGCAGCGGGCACGGAATCAGATGTCATCAAACTTGGGCTCCCTAAGCAACCATAGTCACATCCAGCACAATTCAGACCCTCTGTGGATGACTCTCATCTACTGAGGTAAAAACTAGAGTGCCACAAGAGACGTCCTGCAGAAATCTGTCCCTGAATCTTTGGTTTAATAGGCTGCTGAGCTCAGACTTTTCTCTGACTGACCACCCAGAAGAGCTTATCAAATCCCACTTTTAAAACATTTCTGTCAAATGCATTTTAACCCCATCACTCTGGTGCATTTTATGCTGCTCTGCTTTGTTTTTAATCTACAATTCTTTTACAATTGTTTGTGCAGTGACACTGGATAGGAAATGCTTTATAAATAAATTTAATTTATGACTATTTATAACCTCTCTCTCTTGAAATTTCTAAGCAAATAAATTGGTCCCACAGTGCAATGTCCTTGGGTTGGGGTGTCTCCATACACATTCATACAAACACTCGATATACACACGTGCATGGAAAGAAGAAAGAGAGAAAGAGAGATGGAGTGTGTATGTGTGTATGACCTTTTCTTTCCGTGAGTAACTTAAGGGCATATTTAACATTCTGTTCACACTGCTCATGGCAGACAGGAAAAACACAACTGAAGGGAATGAAATATAGAAAGTCCTTGCAGCTTCTCCATCTCGGCCTTCGTCTTCCCTTTTGCGTGGCAAAGGTTTTCAGTTTTAGTACACTACACCTAAGTTTCTATTCGTTTGCTTGCTGCTTGAATGGACAGGGCACATGAAATGAGGCAGCTATAAGGACCTTTGACAGCCACCAAATAAAACTCATTTTATTTTCTTAATGGAAGTCTAATTGGTAATTAAAAACATGACTGTGACCTGTGCAGTACGCACAGAATAGAAACGGACTTAATTTTAAACACATAAAGCTCACAAGTCTCCAGCTCTCCAGACCAGCAATATTTCTTCCAGGCAAGGAGAACTGAAAGAAGTGCTTTAGTTTTTAACAGGTTTTGCTAATTTAGGCTAACCAAAAAACCCCAAACAACTGATATTCTTTGCAGTTCTTCCGTCCCTTGGTTGACTCCCACCAGCCACTCTGCTGATCCTCACTGTAGTGGCTGCTGCTGTTGAAACAGACCCACGGACAAGAACCTGGAAAATGGCATTCAGCTTCTTGCCCACCCTCCAGTCAGACTGGGGCGTGTGTTTTCTTTTCTTGTAAGACAAGGGTGTGTTTCATCCTCATACATCTGCCTAGTGCTGGGATCAAGGGGCAAACTAACCGCCTCGCCGAATAACCCCACCTTCCGCCCAGTTAGGCTGGGGTTAGGTGTCAAGCTGGTGTCACCTCAGCCTGCAGGATGCTAGATCACCCCCACGAAGCCCTCAGCAGAGCTTGGGTGGGTGCAGAGTAATGGCAGGTCCCATCATAACAAAATATTTGGATTTCCTTCAAGCAAGCCAAGCACGTGGATCCAGGAATGTTAAAACATTTTTGTCCAATAAAAATGTTTAAATATAATGCTCTGTTATTTCTGCACTGAAACTCTCTGAGAATTTTCCTTTAGGGACAGTAGAGGGGAGGAATATCACATATAGAATACTCCAAACTTTTCATTCTAACATTCAACAAAACCTAGTTTCAAAATACTGGAATTTCACAGACAACGCCTAGATTTCCACCAGCCTGACTGGCAAACCAGCAGGGGGGAAAATAGAAAGAAGAGAAACAGCTCCAAAATGGGTTAATGCATGCTAATGCATTTAGTCTATTAAAAACAAAGAAAGAAGGATTTCTAATGAGGTTCGGGCATTAATAGGAATGAACATTGCACCCATGCCACTTCTTGCAAGTGAAAAGTCTGTAAAGAACTATAGTATGCTACTAATTTTCATGGGAGAAGAGAGGACAGGAAGCCAATGTACCTGTGTTTTACTATGCTAAACCCTTAAGACAACATCTATTCTCATGTAGATAAACTTAAAACTGAAGAAAAATAATAGACTCCGGACAGTGAAAGGTCAGGAATGTTATTAATATCCTATAATGCTCTTTAATTAAACTCAGCTTGCCTAGCTTCTGGCTGGTTTGCAAAAAGGCATACTCTTCCTACATTCCCTGGCTTCAGGGGTGGCTTTGTCTCCTGCGAGTGCTGCAGGCTGCGGCATCTCTGCCTAAAGGGAAAAGAAGGTTTCAGCTGGCCTGTCTGAAAACAAACAAACAAACAATCTAAATCCCACCCACAACCAGAATTCCCTTTCGTCAGTGACAGTCAAATCCCTACGATGCCCGTCGCTCGGGAGGTCAGGCCTGGTGAAACGGTCTCTCAGCCAGGTTTCCTTTACGTCAGACAGACTACCGCTTGGGGCTGCTAAGCATTCTGCCAAATGAACTTGGATTTCAAAGATTTTGTGTTCGCTTGATGAAAATAAGATGTTACGCACTCTGCGTTTTCACTTACCCTGTTCCCAAGGCTCCCTTCTCTCCTCACTCACTCTCAGGCTCTAAGCAAACAGGATTCATATTGATCTCCCTGACAATTACGTTTAATGCTATCAATGTTACAGGCTGCTGTACTGGATGTCTTCGAAGCGTTTCATCCTGACTAGCTGCTCTGACTGATCTGTAATACACAAAACCCACCACTTCTGCCTTGCTTCTGGCCAAGTCCCAGCTCACACCACAGAACTAAGCCAGCTGATGTCTGTACTTGAACTTCAGCGGGCCGTAAGTGTTTGCTTGTGCTCCGTACATACTCCTCACAGCCTTGCAGGCTCTGCACAGTGTCATCCCATGACATCTCCTGGCTTTTCACCCCTCCATCCTCTCACTCTGCTTTCTGTACCTTTTAGGTCACGCGTAGTAAAGTCGGGCTCATTGCTGCCAATGCAAAAGTGACAGAAGCTGGATGAACTGGATGCCGTTTTAAGACAATTCTTCTCCTATCATATTGTTACCTCCCAGTCAAATATGCAATGATTACTTTGTTGAACTCAAGACTACCACACTAAATTCAGAAACATCAAATCAAACTACATATTAAATACTGCAAAAAGTAATACCTTAAACAAATGGTACGGTATTGCAGTTAAAGCTTTTAAGACATATTGTACAATAAGCACAGACTCACTTTTTGTTAAAAAAAAAAAGAGGGTAAATACAGATTTTGCAAATATTTACAAAAACCTCTCATGGAACAGATTTTAAATGAAGTCCTTCTTTGGACATAATTTCCACCAGCTTCTAGCAGGTCTTCACGAGCAAAAACTGAGTAAGTACAGTAAGCTTTGGCCCAGTAATACCAGAAATGTTCTCCTACAGTAACATTAAATCAAATTGCACAGACTTGGAGAATTTTAGTGTTTTCTTTTAACTGCCTACAAACCATGCTAAGGCAGCATTGTGCTAATGTTTGAGCTCAATGGTGGAACTGATTAAAAGCTTTAATTAAATGGTATAGCCACTATTATTTACAGAATGGCGAAAAGGGTGTAAAAACACACAAACGTAGAAATGGTGAAAAATAATTTCAATATTACTCTTTCATTCTGTTTTGACTATCTTTGGTACCACTAGTAACAAACAGATGGAAAGAGAACAAGTTTCACAGGTAATAAGCATTGCTCACCGTTTCTTCTGATCACAGAATCACAGAATCACAGAATGGTCAGGGTTGGAAGGGACCTCTGTGGGTCACCCAGTCCAACCCCCCCTGCCAAAGCAGGGTCATCCAGAGCAGGCTGCACAGGACCTTGTCCAGGCGGGTCTGGAATATCTCCAGAGAAGGAGACTCCACAGCCTCCCTGGGCAGCCTGTTCCAGAGCTCCGTCACCCTCAGAGAGAAGAAGTTCTTCCTCAGGTTCAGTTGGAACTTCCTCTGCTTCAGTCTGTGCCCGTTGCCCCTTGAAAGCTTGAAAGTGATTTTGTGATTCTGTGAACCACAGTACAGCCTTCTTCCCCATTCCCATAAAGGGCAAGACAGCATTTTAGCAATGTGGTTCCTCAAGGACTGCAGGAGACCAAGGCCACTGACTACTGTTGCAGCAGAGAAGAAAAAGGACACAGAGATGAAGGCAGTTTGTGAAGAGGGACAGCAGCCAACAAACTGCTCACATAATCCATTTCCCTGTAGCTGATCCCTTGAAAGACTGCAAGAACAAACACAGCAACCTAAAATTTATTTCATAGAATATTTTACTGATAGAATGTTTTACTGATGGAAAAAGACCTTGTGACTAAATTTTTGCAAACGCTTTCATGTTTTGCTGAAATCTTCCCATTTTAGTTAATCAGTCTAAACTGAAATTTTCCAAAGTCTTTTTTTCCTCTCGTAACCATTCCCTCCTTATAGGATCCATCAGGATTCAGGAAGATGTGCAAAAGCATTAGTAAGATAGCATGCCACAAGGACTCCAGGCTGACTCCACAACCTATCTTCTAGTCAGTCTGTCACTTACATGTCCTCTGCTTCATTCTCCTATGCTGTCTCACTCTGCATTATTCTCACACGGAGATGAAACAAAATAAGCAAGGACGACTATGAATCCACTGACCTATGGCAAAGGCCATAAAACAAAACAATAAAGAGAAATTCTTTAATTTTTATTAGCTTCCTTTCTGCAGTCATTCCCTTACCAAGAACTCCGCCATTAGCCCCACTGCACTGTATTATGTTTGGTTGGGCTGTTACACAGAAAAAAGGAAATGACAGTGAAATGTCTTGGATAACTCGCCAGATGTGAACCCAGTAGGGCTAAATTATCCCACAAGTCTTCTGGAGCTGACTGAAAGAATGAGATTTGCCAGGGATAAGTTTGTCTCATCACCTTAGTGCTTTAGATCTTCTGAAAAGGCTCCAGAGCTTCTAGGCAATCACAGACTGAATATGACTCCATGCCATGCTATTGCAAAACAAAAAAATAAGCAAACAACATCCTGGGATGTGTAAAGATATGTACAAACCACAAGAGGAAAGAAAAAAATCCTTCCGCTATACACAGCAGGGGTGAAAGTTCTGCTGAAATTCTGTGAGTGAAGGAATACATGGACAGACTGGAGAGGGACCAGGTGAGAGCAACAAGGATCTTCTGAACCTTAGGAAAACGACCTGTGAGGAAAGACTGTTGTGAGGCTGTTCAGCCTAGAGAAGGCAAGGCTAAGACAAGGTTATAGACAACTGCTGCAGAGAGGTGGTGAATAACCCGCTTGCCTGCACCCACTTCGGATATGGCAGGAAGTAATTAACGGCCTTACACTGGCACAAGGGTTAGGATGGACAATAAGGAAACCTTTCCTTGGGATGCCAGTGTCGGTGACAGGGCTGTGCCAGAGTACACTGCCTGGGAAGTTACAGACTTCACATCACTAGAGTTTAAATTCTCCTGGGGGCAGAATGACTAACTGGCCTCCCAAAGTATCTTCTAGCCCCAGCTTTTGTATTCCTGAGGCTCCAGTAGATGTCCATGGTCACAAGCTGCAGCCAGGTTTGTTTCATCAGCGAGGCAGCTGTCTGCTGGTTTTGGACAGAAAGAGCCCAGGGTACAGTCCTTCTGTATTCACAAGCGAAGGGATTTCCCCCTCACCGCGAAGACTCTCCAGCATCACCATTCTGACCAGCTCTCATCAGGCTGCTGATATGTATGGGGGAAGTTTCTCTTCCTTGGTGGATCTGCCTCTGAAGGGCATTTGGGAACACGACCTTGTGAGTGTGCGGTCTGCTTTTGATCTCTTTTGTTCTGGGTCCACAGAGCCCCTGTAGCAGAAATCTATGATCTTTGCTGAACACATTTTTAATTCATCCTGGACTTGAGAGAAATTTGTGGATTAGTAGATTGCTGAACTCTACGTCTCTGGAGCGATGCTGGAGTTTCCTTGCTACAAGCAGCAGAGGACGAGTTGGCATTTGTTGAGAATTTGACTTAGGCCACTAGACCTACTGATTTCCATAGATCAGAGAAGTCTTCAAAGCAGCAGTAATAGTAGTTTAAATAAATACAGTCTCCTTCATCCAACGGTTGTGACAGACTTCACAGACAGTAATGAATGAATTAAAATATAAATCATACCACAGGGGCAAAAGAGAAACTCCCTCCATTTCACAACTGGGAAAACTGAGAATTATATAGCATAAATGTATTTTAAGATTTTGAGGTTTTCCAGTTTCTAAGTACCCATTTTAGGATAGTGAAAGCCTGATTATTTTTTTTCAGAGACACCAAGTGGTTTATTGAATAATTGGAGCCACGATGCCTCTAGGGACAGGAGCTTGGCACACTGACTTGGCTGACTTAACCAGCTAACTGGAATTTAGATAAGATGAACCTCTGACAAGCATGAAAAGACCTTGTCTAAATGCTTAGAAGTCTTTGCTTAACTCCTGGCGGATGAAAACTGAGATGTTGCTGTCTCTGCCCCTCTTTGACCCACTCAATTGCTTTCACTCCACCTCCTGCCATCTTTCTACCCTTTCATCTCTTTTTTTGTTGCTTTGTTTTGCACTCTGCTTTTCTTCTCCGGGTATACAAGGGTTTCCAGAGTTTCAGCTGAAACTGCAGCTGTCTGGGTCTCCATCTGCAAAACACAAGCTGTTCAAAATTGAGGGACAAGTTTGGAAATTGGACCTAGCTGATCACCACCTTATGACAAAATCAGGAGTGGGATGGTGGAATCCTGAGGTGATATTTTGCTATTCCATGCCGTGGGACAATGTGTATGTACCAGGCAACATTCGGGAGGTGCCAAAGAAACTTCACTGTCTTTGTGAGAAGAGTACTTTTTGGGTCACTTCTGTAAACTATTCTGATCTATAGCGCTACAGCAACACGTATATTATTTGGGGACGTGTGCATTGTAATATCAAAGCAACGCCAAGGCACCACAAACACAACCACAGCGCCCATCGAGACCAGAAGCACCAAAAATCTCTCTCAACTGGCAAACTACATTTGAACAAAAAATTGTCAAAAACAGCCTAGCAGCGTTCTGACTTCACATTGGTTCAAAGTAGGGAGGCTATAACATATCCTAGCACAACGCGCCCACCGAGCGCACAAAACAGCGTTCATCTACAGGTCTCTCATAACACAGGCGCAGTGCAGCGCACTGCCAAGGACGCGGCACTTCTTACCAGCAATCAGAAAGAGGGACGTGGTGGTGTTGCAGCCTCCGCTGTGTCTGCAATGCCCTTCCCTTACCAGGGCTCCTACTTCGTACTCTCCCAAGCGGAGCTTCACAGCTTTCTGAAACAGTCTTCATGGGGCTGTGTTTTAGCAGGCAGTAATTTCTGAGAGGAATACTGCAGTTACTAAACGTTTAAGAATACGCTGGTGTTTAGGAAAAAAGAACCCAAGAGGAACAGGTACTATCAATTTCTGATCTTCACTATCTTTGAAACTCAGCCCAGTTAGGAAGAAAAAAAAATACACGCTGTCACACATACAACCCTATGAACATCGATGTATTTTAATGGGTATGTTTTTCTTTTCTATATAGCCTCTGAGTTTCTCCACCTCTGAGCAAGACTTAAAAACATACCACATCATCTATACTGCTCCATAACCTGAAACTCCAAGCCTCCTTAGGAAACTTTCCTTTCAGAACAATTTAATTAGATGCGATATTAACATCCCAAACGCATTTCCCTCATGAGTTAGAAGCGTCTCTCTGTTTTGACTAATTTCTGCTAGATAAATACAGCCTACCTCAATTAGAGAAATTCCCACATTCTGCATTTTTTGACTGTTGAGGCTTTCTTTATTTTGTACCCTGAACTCTTAAGTGGCTTTGCCTCGTCTAAAAGCTGCTTAAAAGCTCTGCCTGGCATGCCTGCATTCCTGCGGAGAGTTGCTTAATCCCTCTGTATACTCTCCATCTGCCTGCGAGGAACGCCGAGCATTCCCAGATCTTTAAATGGAGGTGACACAAAAATCTATTTTCTTTTATTAATGGAAAAGAATTCGGTACTATTTTTAAAAATTCCAAGCCCGCCCCCCCTTTTTGGTATTCTCCTTTTTTTCTGCTTTACTCAGTTCTAGCTGCCTGGTTATTAACTGCCATGACGCATGAGTCACGCAGGATCGAGGACACAGGATGTGCTCAGAGTTGCTCAACCCTGTTCTAATACTTCACAAGTACACTTGTTTATTAGGTAATACAGTTGTGCGTGATATTTACATTGTGCTATGCTGGTTTGGGATGTTAATGCCAGAAGGGCCAGCGAATGATAAACAAAAGCAATACAGGCAAATGAGGAGGAAGAAAGCCAAGCTAAGTCAAAGCAGAATGAGAAACAGACTGCCTGGGCACAGGGAGGAAGCACTCACATCCCGATTTTTCTGTTGGGGCACTTGCAGATCTCGTCTCAGCTATACCAATTTAAGCTCAGAGTAATTTCCTTTTCATGGTGCTTGTCTAGTTTTACCCTAAAATAGCCAACCTTTCTACACCTCAACTTTTCCTCAAAAATGCCTAGCTCCCACATGCCCCTAAAACTCCTCTGGTGTATGAGGACAGCTGCCTGTGCACCAGATCACGGCTTTTGCTCTCTGTTACGAAAAGTGTTGACAGCTGCCTGTATTTGCATATGGAAAGGGATACCCTATACGAAAAAATACAGCTTTTTCTCCTTTCTCTCTCACTCCAGCAGTTCGCTCCCAGTCAGCACAGCAGACACAGCTTGCGAAAGAGCACGCAGAAGCAAGGTGAAGCAGATGATGACAGCACTGTATTCAGCGGTGGGGCATGAATGTTGATGAAAAATCTATTTAGCCTGGGGGTTCCACTCTAAAGAATCTCGATCTTTTCCATGCATAAAAACAATACAGATCTAAATAAGAGTACGTGGCTGTGAAACTTATCCAGGAATGACAGAGCTACATAGACAAGATGGAAGAAGAGAACAGAAATAAGATGTGCTTAATATAAGTGAGGGTATTTGAAGTCAGGATATGTAAGGAAGATAAGGAACACGTGAAAGCAAAAACATGCTATTTGGCTAACTTCTCCTGAAAGCACTTGACAGCTGAACGTGGTTTTGAAAGGCCTGAAGGCACTTTACTGCCGGGACTGAGTCAAGGCAGCTTTGTGTGAGAGAGGACAATCGCGTTCTGCAACACATGTCTATTTTAAGGAAACTGTTTGCTGTCTCCAGAGACCCTTGATGTGGACACAAGACAACATGGAAGACTATAGCAAGAGCAGTCATAGAAGCAGAACTTAACTTGGAAACTGTTTTACAAATTAACTGCTTGTTACTTCAGTTATTCTTTGTTTTTCTTCCTCACACTTGATGATTTTTGTCTCTTCTCCTTCCTGCGACTTCTCCCATTTCCATCCCACTTTATCGCTGCTATTTAAATGCCTTCTCTCCCCTGCCTCCCATTACACTCTGTCAGTATTCCCAAAACAAAGATTAAACACTGCAAACACCCTATGGTAACATCTCATCCCCAAACTAGGTTTGTTTAATGGAAACCTACAAGAAAAATATAACCCTTGAGGAGTCATCAGGTGCCTACCAGAATGCATGAATAGTCCAAACAAGACAGCACCAGGAAAGCAAAAGGTACAAAACCAGACTCAGCTTGGGGAAAAACAAGAGGTCTGAGGATCAGTCGTCCTCTGGATCTTCTTTACTGGCATAGAGGGACCGCTGGTTCTGCCCCATGGCTCATTTCTAGCCCTCCTCTCCTGACTTGCAGAGAAATGCTGCAATGATACCATGCTACTGTTCATCTAGGGATTTAAGTGGAGGGTACTAGGACAGCAAAGTATTCCCAGCTGAGGTCCCAACCTCTGGAGGCAAGAGCTGCTAATCTTCTAACCTGTATTATGGACAAAATGACTCCATATGAATTCCTAGAAAACAGAAGACCCGAAAGTCCCACACCCATGTTTCCCCGTACTACTACCAGCTCTGCAATAGGCACAACACTGAATCAGAGGCAGTATTTTAAAAACCACCTGTGTACATTCTGGCTTCCCTGTCTGTACCGAAGCACCTACCGACACTTCCTGAGCTATTCAGTAGCTCCCACTGTCTTCACTGGGAAAAGGAACAGGGTTCAGTTGTGCAAGTAAGCAAAGTTTTGTACTTTGTACACCAAATTTTAGAATTATTGTGTTTGTGAGAGATATACATCACGTTCTTTTCAATTCCCCCTCGTGCCCAAGTTCCAGCAGCAGTCCCAAATTGGCCCACCTGGTCTTCAACCCAGCTGTTCACCTCGCTGCCCAGAAGGAGCTGCTGCTGGTTGCTCTGGGGAAGACTGATCAATTCTGCAGGCATCCCTCATATCTGCTCCCCACCTCTAGGCTTCCTTTCCATTTGTTCTTTTTTTTCCCCCTTAGCCACCGAGGAGTTTTCTTGTTAAGCGATCTCTAAACAAAATGCTCATTTCCCCTTCCAACATTACAAGCATCTCAGTGACATGGCAGAAAAGCTAAACCACACAGTCATTAAGACATCAATTCAATTTATTTGCCCGATTCAAGTTATAAAGGCCCACACAATCCAGACAGTTCTCTCAGAATCTGAAGGGCACAAAACTTGTACCTCTTCTGTGCAACGCTTGTCCAGAAATATTACCACTTCAGCACAAGTGATCATAAAAACAGCAGCATCTCTGACACCAAAATACAGAAGAGCCTTATAAAAACTGATTAGAGTTAAGGGAGGAAAGACAACAGACAGATCTATGTCCTCCACCCATCTGCTAAAAGAAAAAGAGTAAAACAGACTGGTTTACTTATTGGAAAAGAACTAATCTGACTCCTACAATTACCAAAGGACACTTGTCTCCATAACCCAGTAGGCACCTGCATTTTTCATCCTGTTGAACAATATGTCCACCTTTTGCTTTCTTCGCCTTGTTAACAAATAGCCCTTTCAAGTTTTGTTGCTTTTCAGCTGTTACTCAACTAAAAAAAAAAACAAACATGAAATAACCAGAACATCTATGTAGGAGATTTGCAACATGAGATAGATGATGGAAGGAAGACACTGAAATCCCCTCAGCCTGGTTCCTGCAGGGCAAGAGGAGAGAAGCACTTGAAGCTGAAAGGCAATATTCAGGTACAAGAGCGGCAAGGGCTGTGGAAACACAGAAAAGATGCAGAAATTAAGGAATGACACTTATTTTTGGTATGCCTGTGGAAACAGAAACTAAACCTACGTAAACATTTTGAAGCCAGTGGAGCTCCTTACAACAAAATGCTTGTTCTTTAGGTATATCAAGAGTACCTGAACAAACAAATTGGTCTACAAGAAATTCCCTGCCAGCAGAAATTTGATGGTTTCCCTAGATATTAGAAGTGGTGTCATTAAAAACTCCGCATTGACACTCAGTCACCAGGGAAAGATGACCTTTCTTTTAACCAGTTCGTACCAATTTGCAGAAGACCCCAAACTGTAGTTCCACTCTAATAGCCACTTCAATTAAAACATTAAGATCTTTCATAACCTCAAGGATTTCTCAACTTATATTAAAAAGGAGAGAAGGGGAAGCTGGAGATTTCTTCCGTCCTAGGCTACAGATGAGCAAGGGCTCATGAGGCACAGCAAAGTTTTAACTGGGCCACTCAGCCCACAGCAGCACTGAACCAGGGCAGCTACTCTGTCAACCGCAGGAAATAGCACTGCGAAGCTGCCTTGGTGAGCAGCTCTTCTGCAGTCTCTCAGGCTCACTCCAAAGCTCTGCACAAATGTGCAGTTTGTTACTCTAACACTATGCACTCAACGAAGAAACCTCTGGCCTATGTGTTTCACCCAAATCACACGCAGTGAGCTGAGGCTACCGGAGAGCGCAGCCACGAACTCCCCTGGCAGTCGCCTGTTCTGCCACCACCATCTGCAACGCGCACCGCGCAAGTGCCCAGAGAGGTGAACATCTTCTCACGTGTGGTCTTTTCTCAGCAAAACAAACACACTGGTTGGCTTCAAACTGTGGATTTTGCCAAGTTAATTACTGCTGTCAAGTTAATTATTGCTGCTGTTCTTATTATTTTCAACCCATCATCTCTCCTGTAACGATTCACTAGCTTCCTTGGAGAAAGAAGTGTGTCTGCGGGTAATGATTTCACTGCTTTTCCTCCTCTGCCCACCTCTCGATTGTTCTTTTATATTGAATAATCATTTATACAGTAGTTTAATTAGTTAATTATGAACGTGTTTGGGTATTCTAAGGAGGAAAAATCATTGTTTACTTGCTAGCAATTAAGTGGGTTGTATTTGATTCTGGTGTCAGGAAATTTATTAGTATTATTTTTCTGGGTGACAGTACCAACTATTAAAAACATAATTATTTGCTTATATCTCGATGCACTGAAAGGCGAAGTAAATCTCCATGACTGTAGGCTTTGGGTTTCTGGTGGATTATCATTAGTATAACTGATCTGGATATACTTATTAGGATGTAGAAAAAGCAGTCGAGAAAGGGACACTAGCTACAGGCAGAAAGCCTCACTGCATTTTGAAGGCTTTGCAGAATACTCAACTCACCTGTCTACCATCAATGCCAGCACAAACAGCTTCCAACTTCTTCCTCCCCCTCCAAGGGTATACGCAAAAGCAAGCATTTAAATGGGTTCTCTATGGTCCTTCTGATCCGTATGCAGCAGCTGTACTTGAAGGTCAACATTCATCTAGCGAGCCCAAGAGAAGCTCTGCGTGCAGGAAGACTCTGCTTGATTCTCTTGACACTAACGAAGGAGACAGGTTGCCAGAAAACAGCAGCAGGCCCGTGTGGAAGCCATGGGCAAGAGCAGTGGAGGCACAGACACGGCCGCTCAACCCTCCCCTCTCAGTACCCTCCCGAGAGAGGGGGCCGCAGGTAGCCCCTCCGCTGCAATCCTGCTCTGCCACAAACGGCAAGCGATCAGATTTTTGCAATCCCAGTAAGGCAGCTTTTAAAACATACAGACTATGAAACAGGACTAAAGAAAATCACACGAGCCCAGTCACAATGGACCTCTGAATATTGCTACAAATTTCCCAAGGTCAGGCCCTACTTGTGGCACTCATCCTCCCTTTCCAGTGTGGGACAGCATGGAATGAGACAGGTGACACAAACTATACAGTATGAAGACTCTGGCCTCCTCAGACTTTGACTCCATTTCTCAGCCTCTCAGTTTGAGAAACATAAATTACTCAGTCACTCCAGCTTAACTGAGCATGATTTTAAGGCCTCCATTTGCCAGCTGCAGGGACAGCAGAGCAAGGCTTCTGTCACAGGTGAGGCCCCTTCCATCGTCCGTACCCCATAGTTCACACCACAACTGCTTGGAAAACAGTGACAGGAGAAGTATTGAGTCCTTGATAAGGCAAAACAAGGAGCAAAACAGCACGCTGACTCAGGGGAAGAGAACCAACGCGTTCCTGGCAGTGTACTTTATGAGATAGGGCCTAGAAAGAAAAGATGCCTGTAGGATACGTACAGTTCAGTTCCCTTCCAAAGGCTGACTTCTCTTCCCAAAGGGGAGAATACCAGCACAGCTCCTACAGTTTCCAGCAGCACTGCTTCCAGCTTCATTAATACATAAGAAGGATCATTTCTTTGTTATAAATAAAACAAAAAAACCCACAAACAAATCCGCCCTGTAATAAGCCCCCTTTTCATTCCTTTCCAAACAAACTTCAAGGGACATTATAAATCGGCTCTTCCACGCTCCATTTTGCACTTTCTTGGATACTGCTCGCTGCTCTGTTCAGTTGTATTTTTTCCATGAACTCTGTGTCTATTTCAGAATAGCACATGCGATAACTAACAACAAATAAATTCATAAAATCTGAATTTGCCTTAAAAGGACCTACTAAGAACAGCAGTAGTGAGTTCATAGTTCTTTTTCTCTATTGTATAGTTTCTGAGGCTTTATTGCCTATTCAGAAACTTTACTACAAAAAATATGCAGGGTAGAATATCACTGTTTTTCAGACCAAGGCTGAGTGCAACTTAACTGCAGAAGGCTGGGCCATCACAAAACAATCAACCACGGTGAAATTCAAGGTAAAACTGTGAGAGTTCACAAGATCTGCAGATTAGACTAAGCGTGCAAGCAATGTCCATCATAGCTCATCAGAATTCATCCATACCCAATTCGTATTTGCAAAGGTCACAAAAATCAAACCCATCTCACAACGTGAACTGAAGGTCGTTAGAGCTGGGGCCAGCTGCACCAGCAGAGGAGTCAGTCCTGGAGTCAAGGACCTGGGCTAAATATAACCTGCCATCAGCTTCACCCTGCCTTCACCCTGAGGCTATTATCAATGCATTCCATTGAATTCCAAGTACCTTGGTATCATGTGAGAAGAAAGTTGCTCTCAGGTATTCATATCACTGCAATTCACAGCTTCCCAGTTTATTAATGACATGTGTGCAGTGAACTTCGATATATGAGCCTCAGGCCTTTGCATCCTTACACCACTTTCTCACAAGTATGGTTGTTTTTTTTTTTTAACCTGGAATGGAGTTACAAAGTGAGAGCAGTATCGGTTCCAGTGTCTCATGGTTAATCAATATCTTGGCTAGACACACACCATTTTATTGCTTAACCACTTTTAAAATCTAGTTTATATATATTTTCATAATCTAATTATCAATAATTGGTCTCCCTTCAGTCATACAAACATCTGAACTGACTAATGAATACTAAAGGTTAACACTTTATCAAATGTCTCATGGCCATATATCATCAAGATCTACGGCACGGTGGCAGCTGCCAAAAGTCTGAGAAGTGCAGGGGCGTACATGCAGTAACTCGGAGGTGTGCTCGCCGAAGGGCTGGCCAGACTGCACAGCCACAGAAGACCGGGGCAAGCTGACAGAGTTTCATTCACAGCTACGGCAAAGCCCTCCAAACCGGGAGATTCCTTGAAAACAAATAACGATGCTCGCCTTGTGCAGAGCTCCCCTCGTGCCTGCAGGCTCGTTGCATTTGAAGTCAGTAACACTACCTGTAGGTTTGAGAAAACCACTCTGGAGCAGGAGAAACAATGTTGTAACTTGGCTCTCCACAACATATGTCTGTGATTAAGAGCCAGGAAGACTCTCATGTTTCATGGTACAAACTTCTAAAGGCCTCACCTTCGCTAGAAGACTTCCTTAGTCAACCTAATCAATATAGCTACAATGTCCCTCATATTTCAGCCCAAGCATTACAGCCATCTCAATCCGACATTTGGAGATTTCTCTCAAATTCAGTTTCTTACAGACACTAACACTGGCAGCCAGGCACAGAGAAATTTCCACAGTGCCCTATTAACCATAGTTTTCCAGCCTCAGAACCGCAAGAGAATGTGCTGCCAATCACAGCGGCCCCACAAATGTGATATATAAAACTTCCATTTCTGTTCTGATTGCTGACAAAGAGTATGGGAGAGTGAGAGAGCAAGGGGAGCGGAATGGCTTCAGAGACGAATAAAGAAAGAGATATTACCCATTTTTTCACCCCCAGCCTTGGAGCAACCCCATTTTTCTCTTTCGATGGTTAACACCACACAGAGACATGCGTTTCTTATCTTGGCAGAAGCAAAGCTACTACTAGCATGGAAAGGAAAGTCAGAAAAATTTTAACAGTTGCAGATAAAGAAATAGGATCGAGCTGTACAGCATATTCTCCCCTGCAATGTCCAGTCTACTTTTATTATGCTTATACAGGTGGAGCTTCCACTGTTTCTCTTACAAGTAAGCAGCCTCACAGTTAGAATGTTTCCTAACACTTGAGCCATCCTTTAATTTGTCAAATACCGGTAGTTTTTACTCCATTTCCTTCCTCCAAATGAGTTTCCAAGCCCAAGGAGTTCCCTTTCTAGTCTTTTGGGAAGAAAGCACTAACCGAATGCTTCAGAAGTGTGGCATTTTATCCCGTGCTAAGAAATCAACCCTTTTTTAATTTAATGCTTAGTAGCAAAAAGAAGTCTACCAAAATAGGATCAGAGGTTTTTTTTAAACTGGGGCGGGAAAGGGAGGGCAGATGTATCCCCAGAGTATGCAAAATAGAAATAAGACTGAAAAGTGATTTGGGCTCATATAAAGTCACCTTGATTCAAATAACACAATCACACGCTGCAGTAGCGTTAGAGACATGGCCCTGTGATGTCTAACCAGAAGTTACCAGTCCCTTACTAACACAGCATGCTTCCCTGTGAAATACACCTATAACCAGAAATCAGTACTACACTGGATGTGCTAACACCCCCAAGCTGGCGTCTGTAACACGCAAGCTGCACTCCACAGAGCACTAGAAACCACGGGGGCCAGCCCAAGTCTCCTCAGCCTGGCAGGTTACAGCAAACCGTGCAGCTGGCCCCAAGCTGCTTAGAGGCATTTCCAGGACAGAACTCAGCTCGGCCCCGACAGGAGAGCTGCAGGTTGGCATCTTGGCTCAAGGTCATCAACAGTTGTAAGAATGAAATCAGTGACAGGATAAGCAAGACCCAAACACAAGCGATTTTGCTGCTGCTGCACCTGGAGAAAGGTCAGCACCCTCCAGCCACGGGGCTGCAATCACGACAGGACGGAAGAGCAGCCTGAGCCCAGCACACAAGGCTCCATCACTGGGCTGTAACCAAGCCATGATACGCTACGCGGCACGCCTCAGTCTGCTGGTCCTCCGTTGCCCACATCAGAGCAGTCCCTGAGCCTGGATTTCCTTCCCACAGAAAGACCGCGTGCCTCCAGACACAGGGTTTGGAAGCAGCCAGGAACTCCATTTGGACCCGAAGAGTGCAAAGCACACTTGGACCTCGCTGTTTATAGCTGGAGTGAACACGACGACAGATGCGCATTGAGCAATGCCCTGAGGACTGGGATCCTGCCCAGTGCACTTCCCCTCTCCCTCCTGCGTTCCCCAAAGAACAAGAGTCCTTTGGATCCAGGTTTGTTGTGCAGTCTGGAGTGGCATTTATGCTAGAAAGTATTTCTTGGTATTTTTGTATGCAAAGAACTTGTTATTTAGGGTTATTCCCAGGTGGGAAATACATGAAGCTGCAGATGAAGCCTGCTGTGTACAATGTGCAAGTTTTTTTATGTACAGATGAAAACAGTGGTTTATGGGTAGTGCTTTCCAGACTGCAAGAGCTTTGGGCCTGAAGGCGACAAATGGCACTGAGGTGGACAATTTCAAAATTTTAATCAGTCTCAGGTACACGCACCTTGTACAAAAAAGGACAGAACTTACTTAGCTGATAAAAGAAGTTTTTTCCATGCAGCCACGTGTCATAAGTTTCTATTAAATCCATTTAATTTGGGACCTGAAAATTATGAGGTTGGAGAAAGTCATACAACTAACCACAGTGATTTGGGGACTGCTACTACTGGACTGGAAGTAGATTAAAATTATTCTCAATTATTCGGTTTGTCTATAGCCTCTCCAAGCTGAACTGTTCTGGACACTCAGTCATCAAAGGAAGCAAGAAGCTGGATTTAAAGTCATTATGGCTTCCAGATGGGGGTAAGAATGAACCAGAGAAGATCATTATGTGGTATTTGCATACTAGAGGGGAAGTACTTGCAGTGACAAGAAATTTAGCACATTTGTCAAAGAGTGCAGTTCCCCATGACAAGCTGAGGCATCTTGTACACAACTCTGAAAATGGGTTTTGCCTTGGGGTTAAAGTTTACTTTGTTTTCAGTCGAAACACTGCTTATGGTTTTTCAGCGTTCAAAGAAGAGACTACGTGGAGTCCTGCATGTGAGGTCTTGCTTAACCTAGGGACCGCCACGGAGGCTCGAAACGGCCAGCTCCCGCCCTGCGGTCACAGCTGCAATGCCTTCTGCGCAAGCAGGCATCCACATTAGCAGTCTCACCAACTTCACTAGGCACTAAAAATGTGTGTTGGGGGATCTGGAGACTCTGGACTGACTCTCTGGGGCTGTGACAGCTGATGAGCTCACTCCCCAAGGCTGCCTGGCTACAAGCACACGGCTGTTCCCTCTACAATTACACACATGCACACTCACACCAACATTTGCTTAATAGGCAGCTGACAGGCAGGAAGATTATTTCTAATAACTTGGCTTATCATCACAGCTTCTGATGACTTAAAGTGACCCACACGGACGATAGCACGTTCATCTGCGACCTTCAGCTACGTCAGCAGGAGGAAGGACAAAATAACCACGTGCAGAGACAGCAAAATGCAATATGCAGAGTCACTAACTTCAGACCAAAGAGCACGGCCCGAGGCGGGGAGCTTAGGTGATCTAGACGAAGCAGCACAACGCAGAGACAGCCTGGACCTTCCTCTTGCTTACTGCTAACACAGTGAGTGCCAGCGATTGAACCCCAGGAAAGCTCCACGCCAGACCCCACAAGAGATACCAGACCCCAGCAGCTGCGCTAGCAGAACATGCTGGCATGCTGTTCTCTTTTTGATGTCTCAAGGTGGCTGGGTGAATGCAGTCAACCTTTTAACAGAGGAAATTTTCTCAGGATTGTTCAAACAGATCTAGGACATCTCATGAGCCATGTTAACTCCCACTTCCCTCATCCAAAGCCAGTGTGCAACCTTCTCCTTCACAATTAATCTGAGCTCAGCCATGTCTGAGGTTGGAAGGTTTCAGATTTGCCTGTAGATATTAGAGATCAGGCAGCTGCTTGACTAGAGTTAGGTGCACTTTGGAAAGCATCATTTCTCCTCTCCTCCTCAAATCCTGACTGGCGTGACGGGAAACCAGCTGGTACAGGGGCACAAGTATCTTCTGAAGTAGCACATAACCAAAATCAAGGTCCTTTTGGAACTACAGCTTTGAGATTATCTTCGTGGTCTGCTCCTTTGTTTGCTCCCTCTTGTCTCACACAAGGCCCCCTTGCTGTCCTTCCCATGCTGTCACACCCCTATTGTTACAATGTCCTTCTCTGCAGCTTCAGCCAGCTGTATGTCCCCCAATATCTCCCTGCTTTATTGACTCCTCCTAAGTCACAGCTCAGTGCTGTGTCTGCATGAAACAGTGAAAGCTGGGGAGAGTGGGAAACCGATGTATAAACAAATCACTAGAGAAACCGGCTCGCCAGCGCAGAAACAGCAGACGAGGACATGGAGCTTAAGCAAATGGGGCAGCTGCAGCCAAATACAGCCCGGGGAATTATGGCTTCTTCCATCGATGGGAACTCAACAAGGGTTAAAAGGTCAATAGGAGAGGGCACTAACGTGCACTAGATAAATCTCTCACGATTGCAGTAATAGCAGCAATAATATAAAATTAGAGATACTAGCAGGTGAAAAATTCACTCAGAAGAATACAGGCGGGCAAAAAATAAGACAAAGGCATTCTGGTTCCCAGCTGAGGAAAGCTAACTGGGTCAGAGCCATATAAAGATATTCTTTATGTGGCTATCTTATCTGCCTTCACTTGTGGAAGAATTTGTGCATTACTGGTACTAATGGAAGACAAAGATATGCTAGGAAATATTTTGCTCCATGTCCCAGAATTTATCATCATGATATAAGATTATTTTGCGTATCTATTTTATTTTCACAACAATTTTCCTAGGTCAATAATTTACTGATATTTGTCCTAAACAGAGATTCAAAGAACTAACATTAACAGTGAGTTTCACTGACTGTTCCTGTGAGAATATTTAATGAAGAAAATGAGGGATTACAAAGGAAGACAAATTTTACTTTACTCATTTGCAGGAGATAGATCTTGAAAAAAAATCCGTGTCCCACTTGGGTGAAATGGAATAAAATATCTACTGTAAGCATGAATGTTAGAGGTGGGAAGAAAAGAAAGCATATTTATGTTCTGCAACGTGAGAATTCAAAGAGCTACTTTTTTGTCAAAATGACAAAAAAAAAAATTCAAAAATTTCAAAGTTAGAAAACTCAAAATTAGAAAGGAATGAGAAAGCAAAACTTCCAATGTCTGAAGTTTCTCGTATTTATTTCTGAAAAAGGCAGAAAAATGGACCAAGACATCTCATATTCCATCTGCCTGGCTTTAGTAAGGTAACTTCTGACTGAGTGAGCAACGTGATGCTGTATTTTCAGGAAGTATTTCTGGAAGAAATGTATGGGTCTGGGGGGGAAAAAATGGAGAACGAGTCAAAACCAAAACTACGTAGCGAAGAACACCTACAACTTAGGACAGCCCCCATCTTAGTGCCTCAGTACTTCTCTCCAGATCAGAAAAACACTCGAACCACCAGAGTCAATGTTTCCTTCCCGCTTCCCACCTAGGGATCAGAACACTGACTCTCTGCAAGGCTTCACTCTTGTCTCCGGGGTAAAAAAGGATAAAGGGGAAAGAGGAAGACGGTATGAAGCAAGTAAGTATTTGGGAGGATAAAAGATCCTCTCCATGCTGAAGAACAGAGGGCACGGGAAGGGAAGAAACAAGCTGTGGGCCTCTGCACAGAAGGAAGGAATCACTGGAGCTCCAGCCCAGAGAGACTAAAGCAACAACCTGGCCTCTGAGGGAAACCAGGGTTGGAAAACTACAGACCCAGGCAGAAGGGCACGGACAGACACGCAGAGCCTGTGGCAAGACGGGAATAAGGCTGCAGGACTGAAAATAGATGGGCAAGTAATGCAGGTTGCTCAGCAGGGCAAGGAAAACATAGGAATGCAAGCAAGCCTCGGAGCGCGCAGCGCACCACACGCCTGTAAAGCTGTGTAGCTGCGCTGGCAGTTACTGTGCTGTGTTCTGCATGGTGACAACCAGGAACAGATAAAACCAGGAGGCCTAAAATAAAAGGGGAAACAACAATCGCAAGGACGAGGACTGCGTCTCGCCGGGGAACAGGTGACTTGCAGCAAGGAGAACTCCCAGAGGGAGGTATCTGCAGACCAACTAGCACGAGGCCAGCAGAGCAGTCTGTTACAGCTGTGCCTGCTCTCTTTCCCCCAGGCAGAGTATGCAAGCCTGGCAACAGAGACACATACGCACAAGAGGACTGGAACCGCAATGACGGCCAGCAGAAGCAGCGGGTATGAAGGGTGTGGAACAGTCCTTTGTAGCTCCCTGTGTACATCTTCCAAGGCCAAAGAGATGCTGAGCTTCCTTAACAGAATGTATATTCTGTTCTGCAGGGAGGCCAACAGTTTAATGCAAACTAATTAAGACACAAGACTTTTTCATTTTGCTGTTATACAGATTACTTTCCCTTTTATTGGTGATCACAGTCCTGTAGCAAATAGAAGAACAGCTTATATATATGACTAATATTAAGAAACGTGTTTAATCTGTAACAAAATCTAGTGTCTAGGGGAAGAGACTGCACTTTGTGACCAGACAATTCTTTGCAGACCACATGAAACACAAAACCAGGGCTGGCAGACCATAGTCAGTCAGCTCTAACCTACAGAATAAGAGAGTAACTTTTTCAGCTGCACTAGTTTCTGAAGAACAAAGACCGCCAGAAAAACCTGAATATCTCTTACAGAATTGTAAGATTAGTGGCTGTAAAGAATACAGTATACATCTGAATTACAAGCATTTGATAGAGCATCTCAGAAATATTACTCACAGAATTAATTCACTTCAATCTCAAATGGGAACCAAATCATCCAAAGCAAAACCAGACTGGATGGTAGTAAAAAAAAAAAAATACAGTTTTTGTCACTACAGCAAGTTTGCACAATTAGCTTACTGGAATATTGTAAGGGAAGTATGTTGTTCCACTATTTGCCTAGCACTTTCATCATTGTTCCAGAAAAAAAATAAAGTGTCTATTAATAAAAATAACATGGTTATAAAATAAAAAATGGTTTAAAACATTAGTCAAATCAGAAATAGAAAAGGTAGGTAGCTTTAAAGGCTGGAACAGCAGCTGGGAGAAATGAGACTGAAATCAACTTTATAAAGAGGCACTAACCACCATCACAGGCTGGCTATGAGGACCATCTCTGGCACTGCGGATTGCAACAGTGCAAACACGTCACTGCCAGGTTCTCTTCCAGATACGCTGCAAGAATGTCACTGTCCCTCCAACAACCTTGAAAAATCGCTTCAGGGCTCAAGACGTGCACAGTAACCCCAGCACAGCTGAGGATAGGTAGGGCTGTCTGATGGGCTTTGCTGGCCCATGACACAACCATGACCAAACATCTCTACAACTTTGGGCAGACATGGGCAGACAGCAAGTCTGAGTACGTTCACGCAGCACGTGCCAGTTCGGACGAGCCTCCATGCCAAATTCAACACATCAGATTTCCTCTGCATAGACAATTTATTTGCACAGGTACACTAGCAGCCTTTGCAAGCTGCGGGTGCTGGCTTCCCCAGAAATAGAGGGAAAACTACGTTGAATCCCTTATTACATAAAATATTTTATGTATATAAGACCCCCTGTAACAAAGGTATCTGGGAAGCCCCTCGTTGGTTCAGGGACATTTTGACCTTCTCACAACCCCATGCATTAGCACGGTTTTGCATTTGGGGCCAGTACACCAGATAACGAGGAGACTCAGTCCCTATTTCTAGAACACTCAGGGATATTTCATTCACTTGGAGACATCTCATTAACTAAAACAAAAATCTAGCTAAAGCAGAAGCAGAGGAGAGACAAGAACATCTGCGGCTGATTTAAAAGGAGACCCTAAGAAAATGAAATATGCAGACCTTGGCTCAGAGACAACAAAGAAAAAGAATATAACAAGAAACGACAAATACTTGAAGGCTTATAAACACCGAAAAAAGAGAGGAATTTTGGGTTGTGCAAGAAGTAGTAAACCTATGAGTAATAACATTAAATTAAGAAAAGATCAACCTGCATTGAAACATCAATTTGTCTTTACAAGTAGTTCTAGCATGATACCAAGCAGCCTTCCAACAGAAAGTTCAGAAGATCCGTTGCTTTAGGTATTTGGGAGGATTTTTGACAAATAATTGAAACTGCTCTGTAGGGAAAATATTCTATAATGAGAGCCAGAAAAGTTGCATGATTTAGTAAGTTTTTCTCTTACTGTGACTACTCTGAATATCTATTTTGAAACAAAACATCAGAATGAGATTTTCTAGCTCATGAAGATGGTGAAAGTTAATTTGTCTTCTCTCGCTAAAGAGGTCCTACAAATTATAAAAGTATTATACATTGCTTATTGGATACTCTTCAACATCACTGCATCTACACTCAGTGTAACCAATTTAAAAGGAAAGACTAAGAACAAGCTAAATATGCAGAACCTGGCAAAGAGCCAGTGAAGAAGCAGAACTCAACAGATATATCCGTTTCCTATTTGAAAATATGAACCACAAGGAACTAGAGACAAAAACACTCTCAAGCAATGGCAGCTTAAATGACTTCATGAGAGTACAAACTAGACAACAGCAAAGCCAAGCATCGATCTCAGGGGTATCTCCAGAAGCTTGGCACTCTGGATACCCTTCTTCAATCAATGGGACGTGTATCTGCTCATGTCATGACTAAAAGCTCATTCCCTCTAAAATAAATGTACTTTGGGTGAATCTAAGCTATAAGAGGTACTAAGCAGCATGCTAGCAATCCCAGAAAATGAAGGACATGTTCAGCTTCAAACTAGTCACATGGTGGAACGGACACAGTGTGACAACCGAAGTACACGCATTTTTCTATTAAAAGTAGTAACGGCACCTTTCAAATGAACGGGAGCTTTATAGCCCAAAGGGTCACAGAATCATAGAAAGTTTTGGGTTGGAAGGGACCCCTAGAGGTCATCCAGTCCCACCCCCCCGCAGCAAGCAGGGACACCGCTAACTCGATCAGGTTGCTCAGAGCCCTGTCCAACCTGGTCTTGAATGTTTCCAGGGATGGGGCCTCCACCACCTCTCTGGGCAACCCGTTCCAGTGTTTCACCACCCTCATTGTAAAGAATTTCTGCCTTATATCCAGCCTAAACCTACCCTGTTTTAGTTTAAAACCATCACCCCTCGTCCTGTCACTGCTGTCCCTACTAAAAAGATTGTCCCCATCTTTCCTATAGGCTCCCTTTAAGTACTGAAAGGCTGCAATCAGGTCTCCCTGCAGCCTTCTCTTCTCCAGGCTGAACAAGCCCAACTCTCTCAGCCTGTCCTCCTAGGAGAGGTGCTCCAGCCCTCGGATCATTTTTGTAGCCCTCCTTTGGACCCGCTCCAACAGTTCCACGTCCTTCTTGTGCTGAGGGCTCCAGAGCTGAACGCAGGACTCCAGGTGAGGTCTCACCAGAGTAGAGTAGAGGGGCAGAATCACCTCTCTCGACCTGCTGGCCACGCTTCTCCTGATGCAGCCCAGGACACGGTTGGCCCTCTGGGCTGCCAGCGCACATTGCCGGCTCATGTCCAGCCTTTCGTCTGTCAGTACCCCCAAGTCCCTCTCAGCAGAGCTGCTCTCGATCCTTTCATCCCCCAGCCTGTACTGATAGCGGGGATTACCCCGACCCAGGTGTAGGACCTTGCACTTGGCCGTGTTGAACCTCATGAGGTTCACACAGGCCCACCTCTCCAGCTTGTCCAGGTCCCTCTGGATGGCATCCCGTCCTTCTGGTGTCTCGACCGTACCACTCAGCTTGGCGTCATCTGCAAACTTGCTGAGGGTACACTCGATGTCGCTGTCCATGTCATTGATGAATATATTGAACAGCACCGGTCCCAGTACGGACCCCTGAGGGACTCCACTCGTCACTGGTCTCCATCTGGACATTGAGCCGTTGACCACTACCCTTTGGCTGCGACCATCCAACCAATTCCTTATCCACCGAACGGTCCACCCATCAAATCCATGGCTCTCCAATTTAGAGAGAAGGATGTTGTGGGGGACTGTGTCAAAGGCTTTACAAAAATCCAGATAGATGACGTCCATAGGTTTTCCCTTGTCCACTCTTGTTGTTACACCATCATAGAAAGCCACTAGGTTGGTAAGGCAGGACTTGCCCTTGGTGAAGCCATGCTGGCTGTCTGGAATCACCTCCCTGGCCTCCATGTGCCTTAGCATAGCTTCTAGGAGGATCTGTTCCATGATCTTCCCAGGCACAGAGGTGAGGCTGACAGGTCGGTAGTTCCCAGGGTCTTCCTTTCTACCCTTTTTGAAAAGGGGCACCATGTTTCCCTTTTTCCAGTCACTGGGGACTTCCCCTGACTGCCATGACTTTTCAAATATCATGGAGAGTGGCTTGGCAACAACATCAGCCAGTTCCCTCAGGACTCTGGGATGCATCTCATCAGGTCCCATGGACTTCTGTACATTTAGGTTCTGCAGGAGGTCCCGAACCTGGTCTTCACAGCTGGAGGGATTTTACCCTCCTGGTCTCCTTCATGCCATCCATTGACTCGGGAGGGGTGAGGAGAGAGGTTGCCAGTGAAGACTGAGCCAAAAAAGTTGTTGAGTACCTCAGCTTTCTCCTCATCTGCCGTTGCCAGTTTGCCGGTCTCGCTCATGAGCCGGGGTACGCTTTCTTTGACCACCTTTTTCCGGCTGACATACCTGTAGAAGCTCTTCTTGTTATTTTTCACATCCCTTGCCAAGTTCAGCTCCAGCTGTGCCTTGGCCTTCCTGACCCCATCCCTACACAACCGGGCAGCTTCCCCATCCTCTTCCCAGGAAGCCAGTCCCTGCTTCCACTGCCTGTGCAGTTCCCTCTTCTTCCTTAGTTTGACCGGTGTCTCTTGCCTCAGCCATGCCGGTCTCTTCCCTTCTCTGCCCGACTTCTTACACCTGGGGATCGAGAGCTCTTGCGCTCTGTGGAATACATCCTTAAAGACCTGCCAGCTCTGTTCTGTTCCCCTGTTCCTGAGGACCGTTTCACAGGGAGTCCTTCTGACTATCTCCTTGAAGAGCTGGAAATTTGCCCTCCTAAAATTTAGGGTTCTGACTATGCTCTTCGTTATTCCCATTTCCCTCAGCAGCGTTAGTTCCACCAGCGCGTGGTCACTGCAGCCCAGGCTACCTCCGATCTTGACGTCCCCAACGAGCTCACTCGCACTGGTGACCACCAGGTCTAGTATCGCATCCCCTCGGGTAGGGGTGCTTAAGAAGTTGTCCTCAATGCATTCAAGGAACCTGCGGGATTGCCTACAGCTTGCCGTGTTGCTTTTCCAGCAGACGTCGGGGTGGTTGAAGTCCCCCAGTAGGACGAGAGCCTGCGAGCGCGAGGCCTCCTGGAGTTGGAGGAAGAACGCTTCGTCTGTCAGCTCCTCTTGATCTGGCGGCCTGTAGTAGACACCAACCACTAGGTTCCCTTTGTTGCCTCTCTCTCCGATTCTTACCCATAAGCTTTCGACCTGCTCGTGGCTATTCTTCAGGGACAGCTCTTCACTCTGTAGTGTTTTCTTGATGTAAAGGGCAACGCCCCTGCCCCTCCTTCCTCGCCCGTCCCTTCTGAACAGCCTGTAGCCATCAAGAGCCACATTCCAGTCGTGGGATTCATCCCACCAAGTTTCCGTGGTGGCAATCAGGTCGTAGCTTTCCAGCAGCACGACTGCTTCCAGCTCCTCCTGTTTGTTTCCCGTGCTGCGTGCGTTTGTACAGAGGCATTTCACCTGAGCTGTCGGCCTCGTTACCTTCATAGCAGAGCACCCCTTTTTTCCCTTGAGGTGCTTCATGGGAATTTTCTTGTTGGCACCTGATACCTCAGGTGCCTCCAGCTCCCCTCGGCAAGACTTCCACATTGCTGCAGTGTCCCTCGCATGCTGCTGGGCAACGGGTTGAGGGCTCCTACCCAGCCCCCCATCCCTCTGACCATCGTGTATCCTCCCCTAGCCTGTCACTGGCAAGCCTGATAGGTTCCCCTTCCCCCTTCACCTCTAGTTTAAAGCCCTGTCAATGAGCCCCGCGAGCTCCTGGGCAAAGATCCTCTTCCCCCTTTCTCAAAAGTAAGAGAACTGTGCCTGTTATGCACGACTGAACTTGAATCCATGAAGAATGCTCTCGTTCAGGTGTTGAAAGTACTTGGGTGATTTCCGTACCTGCTGGAGAATCGAACAGAGAACTTTCTGACCTTAAATGAGATCGTTTCTGCTTTATACTGGTGAATAGACTCAGTGTAGCTAAAAAGCACTGCCCATACCTTATTCGTATAGAGCAGAGATACCATCCTTGTATGTGCAGCTGAACATCAATCCCATCCCACTCTGCTAAAGGTTCTCCTGCCACTGTTGGCAACAGCTGCAAATAATCTAGCTGCAGCTAGACTTGGAATCTTCTTTAAAAGCCAAATAATTAATCAAATCTGGTTCTGCAGTATTAGTACTGCCAGGGGTCACAGGCAGGCTGATGAGAAGAGCCCAATCCCTCAGAAATTAGTTCAAGCCCTTCTAAAGGGATGAAGCAATTTCATCACCAATGGAAACGGAAAGCATCAGCTGGAAGTCACTGCTCACTGACGGAAATGAAGGGCAGCAGCTGGATCCCACCGGCTCACTTTGTAGTTGCCTGCAGCTCTCATGCAGTGTTTAAGTCTCCAAGGTGAACTGGTTGTTGTGCAAGTACCACTGCTGGACACTACTGAAGCTACGGCAGCTTAAGGCAGCAGAAAATTAGTGTAGGATCCTCAGGAAAGGGGGCCCAGAGTAGGCAGGATCCAACTGTAATCTGACCTAGGAAATACAACTTAGTGAATGTATCTCTAATGGCAAAGTGATGGTGTGCTTGTATTGCTGGTGGACACCTGGCACAGTGACCATGTGTCTGCCCACTCACAGCGTGGCATATGCATATGGTGAGGCTTTCTGTGACGGCTTCTCCAGTCAAAACACCAGCATGGGGGCAGCGCCTCTTCTTCACATCTAAGAGAAGGGAATGGACTGCCATCTCTTGGCAGGCTCCTTTAAGACTTTCTAGTCTCTGCAAAACCTACCTTTTCCTTCAATTTAATACTTTTTACAGGGAAGCTGAAAGGATGGGGGGTGGAAGGAGCAGCATTTACACCATAAAACATGGACAGAACATAAAACAAACAGAAGAGGAAGCATGTGAGCTGTTAGAGTCATTAATGCACCAGAGCCCAGGGCTGGCAGTGGGTATGCCACACAGCTTGCCAGCTCTTCTGATTTCTTCTTGTCTCATCCTCAGTTTCCCCTCCACAGCACGTGCATTCACATATCTTCTCTACAATGCCATGGGTCCAGGCAGCTGCCATACTGAGCCTGCAGGACAAACTACATTGCTGCGTTTATTCCACGCAGCTACTCCAAGGGGAACATACTGAAAACGCATAACCAGAGGAACATGCTGAAAACGTGCAGCCACAGGGACCTCCCTCCAGTGCAGACCTGACTGGGATAGCCAAACTCCAGCACAGCTCATGACTGCCTACCAGGATGCACCCCTGGACCACCCCAGGCAGCAGGAGGGGGAGCAGGGTCATGGGAGAGAGAGCTGAGGGTGGCTGTGGCCCTGAGATGAACCACAGCCTCTCCCTGCCTGGGTACGGCAGTGAAATTAAACAAGAAGCTGGGGGCTCTGACCGACCAGCCGGGGAGACGGCAGCCACTTTGTCACTCTGTAGAAGGATACTAAGGAAATGAGTGAGCAGGTCTTTGGCCCACAGTCCTAAATGCACTCACCAGCCACCCTCATGTCCTGGCTCACTTCTGCTTCTCTCCTTACCCAGCAGCACAACATGCAGCACTGCACAGGTCAAGGCAGGCAAGAAGGGGAAAAAGTGCAGCATCACTTTTCATTCGATAGCTGTACCAACTGATTGCAAAAGACTTATTAATGAAAAAGCTGAAAAAGGCTCAAGGCCAAACCTTGGCCAAAACATGAATCACCACAAAACTGCACTTACAAAGATCCCCATATAAGGAAATGTAACTAATCATCCCAAGCCCCCTGCACATTCAGATAGCCTTGCGCTAACGAGCGGGCCAGCTTTACTGAGCGGAGTGTATGTGTGGGTATTCCTACGCACACCTCTGCCCAGTCCTGCCAAGCAATCAGAGAAAAAAAAAATCGGAGAGGAATATAAGAAAGATTTTGGGAGCAGTGAATCTGTAATACCATTGTATTCAAACAGGGAACTCATCTACCAGTCTTGAAAAAAATCTGCAGCAGTGCAGATCCTACCCAGCAGGTTTCTCTGTAACTGCACGGCACTGCTAAGAGCAGTAGTGTCTGAGCTGCCCTGCCCCCCCGGCCCCCCCTCGCCTTGGGGAAAGTCTGTGCTGAGCTCTGCAGGGCTGTAATGCCGTAGGTGCCAGCACTGTGCGCTCAGGGAGACTGAACGCAGACCCCGCTCAATCTCTGACCACTTTCTTCTGCAAAGAAGATCCCCATATAAGGAGAGCGAAGACTTTCCCTGGGGGGCTCAGGCAGTGGGTGGCTGTGGAGGGATCACACACACACATGCTCACTCTTGCAGTTCGAAAACATTTTAACCCATTCCTCGGCAATGCGGATTTGAAGCTGTTTTGCTGTCGTGGTTCCCAGGGTAGAGGAGGCAGGGGTGTGACGCGAACGAGGAAGGGGTGGCTGCTGGGGACGCCTCAGAGGAAGCTCTGGGCTCCTGTCTGCTCTGTGACCAGGCTGCCCTGACCCTGCTTGCGTAGGGCTGAAGAGAGGGCCTATTTGACACAGCCACCTCACACACCCTCCACCATGTAACACAGCCTATATGCTTGGGTAGGCACTCAGAAAAACCCCAGCCCTACAGCATTTGAGTCACTCTCTAAACAAAAGGCAGACAAGAAGGAAGAGGTACAGAGATGCAGCTGATTCAATACAAACAGCTATTATTGGAAAATTGTTTCATTAATGAATTATCCCAATTGCAGCTTAGCTAGTGGGCATGTGAGAGGCCCAAAGTCATCAGTTAAAGATTTTCTTTTGTTCTTTAATTTAGCTCCTCGGGACGTGTCAGTCTCCCAACAGTTTCTAGTCACACACATGCACGTAGAGCTCACTAAGCAATCCACGTGCTCATTTCAGCACACAAACTGAAGGTGCCTTCTCTACTCCAAAACGCCTTTCTGATGGAAAGATGACAACATGGATGGAAAAGGGACGGCAACCACATTAACAAAGTTAAGGAAGGCAGAGGGCATGAGAAGGTGACATTGATAGGAAGTGAAAAGAAGAGAAATTCAGAAAAAGAGGAGAATGAAGAAAAAACTATGAAGGGAAGGCAAAGTATAAAAGGAAGAGGTACAAAAAAATAAAGAACAAAGACAGAGAAAGACAATAAGGAAGGAAGGAAGGAAACACAGAATTCAAAATGTCCAGGCAGTGCAGATGTACTAAAACCTAAAGCTCTCCTAGATCCCAGATAGGATACTCTGGGTACCTAAAATGGCACAACATGCCCAAGCTTAGGCAGCTGAATTGCACTCTAAATGTCAAAGACCACAACGTAGAGCCAGACACCCAATGAGAAAAGGAGAGAACCAGGACAACGAGGAACAGTGGCAGAGTCAAGACTTCTCACTCTCCAAAAATCTTGTGAGATAAAAAAGCCTGAAGTGCGCGGAAATTCGTAGCCACTACTGTATGAAGGTGGGCAACCCATCAAAGAACCCAGAAAGATAAGAGTCACTGAAAAGAAGAAAAAGAGACATACTTGGATCAATTAGCTGCCACATGAGGCTGGGTGTATTATAAAAATTGTCAGCTTGAATCAGGAGCAGCCATCATGTTTTAAATACAAGTCCACATTGCTGATAACAGGAGCAATACTTGAGAGCAATAAGGGCTTAGGAAAGAAATGACAGCATAAAAATACAGCAACCACATTGGGCTGCAGTTCCGTGACAGATGTGCCTAGCCCCTCACCCTGGCTCTCCCGGTGGCCAACAGCAGCTGCTCAGCGAAGAGTCCAGGATGAAGGCAAGCCTCCAGCAGTACTTCTGCAGAGCACTTCTTGTAGCACTTCAGTCTCAGCTGAGGGACTTTCTGAGCCCCAGGTAGGAGCTTCGCACCTAATGGCCATTAGTGGCTTTCTGTTCTGTAAATGAGCCAGGTCTCTTCCTGAACCGCCGTGAACTCTCAATATCCACAACACCCTGCATGAAAGAGTTCCACAGAAGAATCCTAGGACATGTTAAAAGCCAAGTTCTTTTGGCTGCTTTGAACCTGCCCTATTACTTGCTGGTTTCACATAATCCTTCGTCTTCTGCAATTCATGCATAGAAAAAGACGGTGGACAGTTATTTCCCGATATCCCCACGCAGTGCCAGTTGTGATGCCAAAAACAAAGCACGAGGATTCCATGGAGAAGCTCTGGTGTTTATCCTACTCATGTTTCCCTGAATGAGAAAGATAGTTGATCTTTTTCTTCTGTACAGTTGTTATTGTACATCGCTAACCGGACAGAGGGTTGTCAGAAAATCACACTTGATGAAGCAAGCTGGAGGAATCTTACGTCTTCCCCCTCCTCAGTGGACTGATCCTTTCTGTTAACTAAAAACTTCATTGAACAGCTTCCCACAGACTTTTACATCCTTCACAAATGCAAGCCAATTCCAAACGGCTTTTTCAGGCTTACCATAATGCAACACACTGTCTGTGGTACACGTATACTTTTGTCCCCAGCAGCTATCCCGAACAGAGGATAAGGGAACATCTGCTACTAGCACTGCCAGGCAAACGAGATGTTCCTTACCTCCAACATTCACTACTGCCTTTTTCCTGCTGTGGGAGAGAAGTTCTTTTCCTATGTCTTGGGTGGGAAGGGAAAAGTACGATTTATCATTAACTAAGCCTGCCCTCTGCACCAATTCATTTGCTGCCTGGACATTCCTGGAGGAAAGACAAAGAGCAACCTTCAGGCCTGCCATCACATCAGCTCGCACGTATGCCCCGCTCTGTACAGCGGCGCTTCTCCCTAACCGGCACGGACGGCACTCCGGGGAGAATCCTGCCAGGCATTCATGTTCTCTGCACATCCCTTCTCAGAGAACCACAGCGAAGGAATATAGTATTTCCCGTGGAAACAGAAAAGCAGAGGCTGAGATGGGACATGCAAACATTAATTGGGAAGAACTGACAGATAAGGGAGGAGAGGAAAAAGAATGGAAGGGGACGGAGACTGAAGGAGAGAAGTGGAGAGAACTGAGAGGATGGCTGCTCATGTGATGCAGCACAGCAAGCATTTTTAATTGGGTCAGCTGTATGAGAAGGCAAATGACAGTGTTTTTACTGTCTATTTTTGAACTTACGTAACCTTAGCACGCTCCCTTGTTACAATACATTTTATTGCTAATCGTTTCCATCTGCAAAACAATCTCGTACTGAGACAAACTGTAAGTAGCCTATTGGAGCTGAAGTTACAGCCGCTGATTTGGTAACTGAATCTGGATTTTCTTGGGACTAGGAAAGTTGATTGGCTTTTCTGCGCTAAGAAAAGAAATCCACAATTTTTCAATCACTTTAAAAACATCCATCAGGAGTATTGTTCAATGCCTATATTCAAACTTTGGAGAATTATAGCAGGAGACAATTTTTAATGCTTTTAGACCAAGGCTGGGTGTTATGTTGCTGGCAGCAACATAAATACCTTGCGAGCTACAAAATAAGACAAAAGTATATTGTTACACGTGCACCAACAGATATGTGCATAAAGGACAAGCCTCCCCAGAAGACACTGACATATCTTTAGTCAGCTACTACTAGTAATATAAACAAAACCCAAACAAACGTCAAACGCTCTGTAGGAGCCCTTTTAAAATCATTACGTATGCATGTAACAATTTAAAAATCCATGTGGGCATAAAGTTTAGATTTTGACTGCACAGAAGTCAAGAAACGTGGCTGTGGCAAGATGCAGCTTATTTGCTTTCTGTAAAGCTGCTGACCTTGTATAAACCAATATGAAATAAACCTATGTATAAACCCAACATATTTGCTGGGGATACGAGTGATGAAGAAAAGTATATAAAGATATACTTTAAACATTGAAATCATTAACCTACAACTACTCGCATTTGAACCTGTTTTGTTGGGACTAAACCAGCATGATCAGTTCCACAGACACGATCGTTAGACCTGCACACCCCATCTGCACTGAAGTCTGCTTGCTCAAAGTATTCCCCATTTGAAATAGCTGGGACGAGAAGAAAAAATGAACCTACAACATGTGACTATATGTTAGTGTTTCACCCCAAGAAGGGTACGAATGAAAGGATTCTCCCCATTCTAAGGCAATGTTCCTACACAGCTCTCTTGGGCAATGTTTATTCCTATATGTTGCACCAGCCCAACTTACATCAGCTTTGAACAGTACTTTGGTATTCAGTCAGGTCCGAGCTCTCCCTGGATACGTGTATCAGCTTCAGTGGCACCTCTTCATTTCCTGATGGGCGATAAGCTGCTATGTGCTGTACTTCAGAGTGCCAACACACAGAGCCAAACATACCTAGAAATATTAAAAAAAAAAAACCCAAAACCATATTTTCCACTCGGTTGCCTGCAGAATCTATGAAATCCCACAGCCCCTTACGCAGCACAACTCTCCAAAACAGAGGTGAGGTGTGACCGAAGGCAGCTGGCTACCCGGACTGCAGGTTACCTCCTTTTGCACCAACATAAAAAGCCAGGCGACGGCTGTAGACGTGAGCAGGCCCAGCAACCCAGAAAAGGGTTTTCTCTGTGGGAATATGCTATTGTTATGTGAGGGGAGGAGGCCAGCAGTCTTTATCCAGGGAAGGAGGCTGTAACCTGCAGCTAGGTCCTAAAACCGAGCCCCAGGTCCTGAGGCTTTGGTGGTTAGACCACTTCTAGCCACAGTAGGAAATCTGCCTAATTAATGACCACAACAGAGACAGCTTGTTCAAGTCTACCTACCACCTCAGGTAGAAAATAGAAAAAGAAATATCCCTGACCTCATTACAAGGTCCCTAAGCACTTACAAATCTCATCTGACATGAACAACGCTGCAGGTGATCAGCGTGCCAGTCACAGCAGAGAGGCTCACTCCGTACCTCAGACTAGTTGGACCAGCAAAGTACTTTGAAAAACAGCTGCCTAAAAGTGCAATGCAGTAAAAATAATAACAACAACAACAAAGAGAATCTCAGATGAGTCTGAATGAAATATTTCTATTAAAATACAACAAAGAAGGACATTTGTTTGCATCCAGAAAAGAAACTGCATTCCTCTGTATCTTAAGCAGTGGCAGTAAAACTGTTAATCAAGGTCTAACTGTGTCTCGGAAAAACACATTCTACTTGAATACATACTTGAACCAAGAAGGGTCCAGCCTGGCTCCCAGGCCACATTCTCAGAACTGGCTGTTACGTCAGAAACAAACAAACATGTTTCTCCACTTCTAAATCAGAAGAACTGATCCCGAGTAGCGACAGCACAGAACCCCCACAATACAACTTTTAATCCTTTTCATTCTATATGCAAATGCTACCCAATGCTGTTCCTCCTCAAAATACAGTACAAAGCATCAGCAGAATAGGGAGTGAATATTAGTTACTGGGAATGAATAATTCCCAATGACTTTGGAAAAAATGCTACTTGCACGTGCTGGATCCAAGTCCGTTCTCAAATCTCAGGAACAGGACGTGTACCAAACCTGTGCCAGGAGCAGCCAGCAGTGCTAAACTCACAAGATCACTTGAATCCCTCCAGCTTCCCCATGAGGGCTGCGGTTGCAACCTGCCCTAGGAAGTCTACAGAAGAGCTAGAAAGCAGGTCCTAGAGAACCCAGGCTCTTTTCTTAAATGACGGCATATTTTAAAACTGGTCAGTGGCAGGGAAAACGAGGTGCATAGGATCATTAATTAGTGATGAATGGGCTGAAACCAAGAATAAGAACTGGATTTGGCTCTTGGATCAGCCCTCTCAATGAGCAACCAAGGGAAATTTTGCCTCTGCTCTGTTCTCACCTCCACACTCCTCCTCTGGGACTTGCTTCTCCTTGGAAGCCATCAAGGAGTAGAGCCCGCTTGCTGTGGCTGACACTGCAATACTGAAGGATGCTTAATACAGAGGATAACAGACAAAAAGATTTTCAATACAACTTCCTAAGCAGAAGCAAAAAGATCCAGAAGCCAATTCTTACTAAGCTTTCATAGAAACAGAAGACGTAAACTCAACTTAGAGATGATGCTGTCTTAACACGGTATCTAAGATGATGTTTCCTAATAACCTCCAGAAAACACGCTTTCTCACTAACTGTAAATGCTCTCAGTTCCTGCGTGCAGAAATTGTCACTTGTTCACACTCACCTAACATCTGGTGAGACAGTTACAGCGTCTTCATGTGCAAATGTGCGCTTGAATGTATTCATACATTCCTCTGCAAGCATCTTCATCCACTGACATTCTGCACAGTTTTGGCAACTACCTGAAAATCTGACTTTAAAGTCAGTGCCAAAAGCAAAAATTAATTTGGATTGAAAGGTCCAGATTTACATATATCCTTATTTTAAGTCATGGCTTGTATGAATTTGGGGGGTGGTTATATATTAAAGGGGAAAGAATTAACTGCTAACAATGTATCCAGAGCTCTGCAAGTACACAGATTTTTAAACTCTTGAATTTGACTGTGGTTTATGCCCACTATAAACTTAATGTTTATGATTGTAACTAATTCCTCTCTTCATAAAGGAAAAAGGCACACTGGAACAAGAAATGTGAAAAGAATGAAACAGAAATCCTTATGCCTGCCCTGTAAGTAGCACACCCTTGTGGAAAGGACACCCATTTCAACCCCTTTGCTCTCGTGGCAATCGTGTTTTAATTCCAGCCTCTTGGGATTTAGCACGTATAGTACCTCCTGGTACTTCTGTCAATACACTCTCCTCTCAAGTACGGCTGTCCCAGTGTCGGAGTGCCTCTAACCAACACATACAGCAACAGCAGCAGCACAGAAGCAAAAACCTGAAGACAGGCAGACAGAATCCAGGACAAAAATGCATACTTCTGCTCACGGCTTCCTGAGAATTTGAATAAACATATGCTTAACCTAGAGAGGTTTACATTTCCAAGCAGGAGGGCTAAATGCCAGCTCTCAGAAAGGGCTGCAGCCCACCAGGAAAAACTGGCTTTTGGCCATCGTGGCTAACCTGAGGGTCAGCGTGTCAGGTCCGCAAAGCCTCTTGGAGCACACAGAGTTTTCCAGTGAAGCGTGTGCTAGAGGAGAAAGCACTCCTGGAGACACACAGCCTAGCTGAGCTCCAGGCACGGCCGGAGCTCTGAGCCTAGGTACAGCCTCACAGCAGCAGGGAGGAAGGGTTATCTGGCTGAGATGCTGAGTCAGAAGCTGTGAGGAAACGGCAGGGCATTGCTGAGTCCTGGCAGCGGGCGGGCTCGTCCTGTCCCTGTGTACCACAGGGAAGTCTCTCCGTAGATCTTCCCTGGAAATCACCAAGTCTGGCAGAGAGCTTTGGGCAGGAATTTGTGTTTTATTATTAAAAAGTCTGCACACAAAGTATCAAGTCACAAAAAAGGGACAAGTTTCAAGACAATCCCTTGCATTTAAACTCCGGGAAAGCCAGCTACTGGTGCTCAGGACATTTCATCATTAACAGCGTTACTGAACCCTGACGTCCGCGCTTCAGGTCATCGATCCATCAATCCCACCTCTTTTCTAACAGGGGAGTTCTCAACTTGGCAAAGTTTTGTCCCTCCCTTCAGCTTCAGTGAATCAGAATGAAATCCCATCATGAACTGTAATCTTCCCTACCGTGACTTCCCACCCCCCCCATGCATAGAAAGCGCTATTTCTCAGTCAACAGCAATCACACGTACCCATTGAAGTAATTCCTGGCTGCACTTCCCTGGAAGAAGATGAGTTCTGCTGCCCAGTTCTACGGCCGCAGATCAAGGGCAGCTTATTAACAAGATTGAACATGAGAGGTCTAAAGATACTCTTAACAAGGTCTGAAACATAATGTTACTCAGTCTGAGAGATTGCCTTGTATCATCTGGAGCTATCTAGGACAAAAAAAAATGCTTTTAAGAATTATTTATCATTGGCGAGGATCCTAAGGAGTTTCACAAAGAAGTTAATCTAGTTCATGAATCAGCACGATACATTCCAAGCACACTGGAATCGCAGAACCGTGGATACAGGCATGACAGCTTGGGTGACCTTTGTAGATGTCTGCAGATGAACATGTACCACCATCTGGGTGTGACGTCTTAGCCAGCCCTTTCATGGCATTTCAGTGTTCTATTACCACGCCTTTAAAAAAAGCCCATAAAACCTCATATTTCTTGATTGGTAGTAGCCTTCCATCAACATTTTATTTCTTTTCAAGGCCCTATTCAAATTCACACCCATTTATCAAATTAAATAAGGAAATCTGCCTGTTTACCTCAGGCTTAAAGGCCTGAGACCAACAAACCAATAGAAGACTAATAGGCCAAACAGGCTTTTTCAAAACGAAGGCAATTGGTGCGGCGTACAAAACTAAAGTGAGAACAGAAATGAAACCCCTCCAGGAGTCTCCTATGTGGCATGAGAAGACCCCAGGTTTGTTCTTATAACTGACTACCAAACGAGAACCACACACTGCTCTAACATTCACCTCTGGAAAAGCAAAACAAGTATCAGAGTGCAATGAAATCACACATTTGAGGGAATAGCTTCGATGAGGACAGGATCTGCTCAGAATATTCCCAGAGAAGATGACAAGCTAGGTGAGCGTGTTTCGGCTTCAGTCTTGAGAACTTCAGGGGCTTCTAAATCTTATTTGTTCCAGAGCTGAAGCAGCAGCTGCTGGCGAGTATCAAGGGCTGCAACTAGTCCGTTATCAGGCACCAGTATGTGACAATTCACTGATCATGCTCCGTTACATGCATCTACTTCTGCTGCTGAAGAGACTCTTTTGTCCTTCTTTCTCCTCAACATTTGGTTGAAAATACACCTATCAAAATGCACCGCTTTGGGACCTGTGTGCTTCATATCGCTGCCTCTCCAGAGGAGTTATCGCATCCAGATACGATTTTGTAAGTGACCGTAGCGTCACATAAAACCAGAAAGTTCCTTGCTCATCTTGCTCATCCTTCAGCTTGGCCCCAGGGGACTGTACACGCTTACGATGCAGCTGGCACCGGTGTTACCCGCAGCTCCCAGAGACACGCTAGTCCTTAACACTTCACCCCACCCTCAACAGAAACAAGGAATCCCAAAACTCTTGAATCTTCCCACACAAAACTGAAATAAATAATTTTCTCCTCAGAGCAATTAAAACTTTTCACTCCAATTTTGTCTTTTTGGTTTATATTGTATAACATCAATATCGCTGTTGAAAACAAAATAAGCATTTCAAAATGAAAAAAACCAAAATATTCTGCTCCCAAAACCTGGAAATCAATTGTTAGAATGTTCTGCCTGTGTTCTTTCCGTGGTTTATTTATTTTGTCTAAGTTAACCCACATATTTCAAGCATTTCAAGTTTGCTGAAATTACCTCTTGAGAAGTGACATACTCCCATAAAATGTGTCAGCGATGCCAGCAGCTGTGTCCATCCCTGGTCCTTGCCTGTCTCCTCACAGCTGGGTCAGGACACCCAGGGAGAGGCTGTAAGCCATGAGCTTGAGAGCGTTAACGTTTGTAGCTGGACATTAACTGCTGTTGATTAACCAGAGCACGACATTTAATAATCAGCCGATTTGGCAAAAGACGGAAACACCAAAAGAGCTGTTTGAACTCTGACTTTTCCTTCTTTATATCTAATCAGCTTAGTTTTTGCAGGAACACAGACCAAATTTCCCAGTGATATTTAATATCTTGTCTTTTGTGTTCATGGTTGCATGGCAGCAGTTATCCTTGAAAGGTGCACTGAGTATTAGCTTGCTCAGCAAACAAAATATATTTTTGTATACGAAAACAGCATGAACATTGAATTTGGGAGGAGGATCTGTTTAAATTTCAAAATAAATCACGCTCATTTATTATTCACTGTGCTCATCCTAATCATATAATGCCAATGCACCTACAAATTGCCTTGTCAGAGAGTGACTGCTGAAAGTGGGGAAAGCTGTCATTTAATCAGAAAGCCTAAATTAATCAAAAGGAAAGGAAAGCAGACCCAGCGCTGCTGTCAGGGCTTCTTCCTGCTCCGCCAGGGAATGATGGCGTGGCTGAGGGAGCTGCAAAGTTAACAGACGACAACGACGACAAAAAGGAAGAGGCACCCTGGCAGGCCTCCATGCAGAAGCAGGTACAATGGCTGTCCCAGCAGCTCCTCCAAAACACCCGAGTCTACCCTGCAGTTTTAAGGAAATCTGATCTTCCCCCCCAGTTGTTCTCATGGTGGTAATACAACGCTCTGCAAAGGAACCACGGTATCCACCGCCGCGACAGAGCTTCACCAGCGGACAAATCGCCTTCCTAACTGTTTTAAACGTAATTTTGCAACCTGCGTTCGGATTCCCCAGGACAAGCAGCTCTACAGAAGTGACAGTATTTCTTCAGAAATTCTTCTCTCCTAGAAGCTGCTGACAGGTCACAGGACTGGGTTTCAACAGAAGAATGACTCATCGCTTCTGATCAGAGGAATGAAATCAACACAGGCTTTATCAGCACTGAAAGTCACCACTTCAAATTCTTTAACGCATAGTTCCGAATTCTAGAGCTACTTTATGTTGTCTTGTAAGGGAATGTATTTCCACTAACGCTGGGGTGAGTTTGCCATGTAGTCTCCTCACCTGAGGCTAACCAGTAATAACATTATACTGGGAGGATATAATTGCTGTCTATACACAAATCACAGTAAACCCCAGGGAGGAAGACAACCTGTTTAACCAAAACAACACGGTGGCTCAAGAAACAGCGCATGTCTGTGTTTCAAGCAGGAACTAGAAAAAGATTTCCGACCAGAAAAGAAATTAGGTTCTAGGACAGCCTCTCAAATGAGAGTCGCCAAGAGATAACCGTTGTGAGATGGGGTTTGATCAGCTTATCAAAGGGGTTATTCCACGGTCTGCCTGCAGCACTAAGAGACTTGGCTTCAGTGATCAGGGAGGTCTGTGACATTCCCAAATTTTGCTTTCAGTCTTTCTTTCCTAAGAATAACAATTAAATTGATACAGACAGAAGCTACTCCATATGCAAATACAATAAAGGACCTATAGAAAATCCAAATCAAAGTACTTAACCTCCACAGAGCCTTGAATATCTCAGTACTGTCAACCAGCTGCATACATAGAATCAGAGAGTCACAGAATCATAGGTTGGAAAAGACCTCTCAGATCAAGTCCAACCACCCGCCCAACACCACCATGCCTACTAAACCGTGTCCCAAAGCGCCACATTCACACGTTTTTTGAACCCCTCCGGGGATGGTGACTCCACCACCTCCCTGGGCAGCCTGGTCCAATGCCTGACCACTCTTTCAGTAAAGAAATTTTTCCTAGTATCTAATCTAAACCTGCCCTGATGCAACTTGAGGCCATTGCCTCTCGTCCTATCCTACCGGGCCTTGGCCCCAGCCAGACCATTCCTCAGTCACTAATCACAGCTGCTGAGCAGTGACCCTCGGAATCTCCCCTTGCGTGATTTCTTCCTGATGCCATTTGAAATGTCCTTAAAACTCAGGGTGCTGACTTGCTTGTAATCTTATCCCAACCAGATCAATCACTATTTCTATTCAAATACAAGTACTATCTTCTCTTAGTAACCTATTTGCCTATTTGTAACACAGGCCAAATTGCATGTTGCACAGAAAAGTATCTTGCTTCAGTGTGTTAAATTTGTTTCCTTTCAGGACATCCAGGCTCAAGCCTCTCTGATGTCAAATGCAGTATTTTTAAATTCAGGCTGCCAGGGATGCTGCTGCCATGTGATGCCACATGTAATAGAGAGCCAAGGCCCAGAGAACAGGCTAAGCTTAATCAAACCAGAAAGGAATGCAAACCAAACTCTCACCGTTCACCTTATTCAGGATACTCTGGAAATTAAGTCTCACACAGACAATGGCATGATTTCCAAAAAAGAAACAGGACGCCGGCAGAAGGGGGCCAGCTCCGTGTAACATGCTTCTACACAGGACACTGTCGACTGCATGATTAATCCAGCAATTTTTTTTTTTTTTTAAACAAGTATGTATTTTAACCTCTCTCCAAGCAATATAATAATAAGCAAAACTACTAATGAAGCCTACAGTCTGTCATACAAATAGTTAAGGATGCCCCAACCTTCCTATTTCCCCCAGATATTTTTCAGCCCAGCAGCTTATCTCGCCCAGCTGTTCTTCCTCTTGGGCTTCGCTCTCTCAGAGCTTTAAATCAGAAGCCCCTTTTCCTGCAGTTGCCTTAGTTATTTGACTACCTCTTCCACGCCACGCTGGTTTACGCTCTCTCTTCCATTTCTACACGTGCTGCAGGTTCCACTCTACGCCTGTCAGCATTTCTCAATGAGGTAGTGGTGACAGCACATAAAGAACACTCCTTTTTCTTCTTGTACGTGTCAAATACACACTTTGCTATCGTAAACCTTTCAAAAGACTGATTTTGAATCCCAGTAGTACAGAGAAAATCTGTTCTCTATTCTCTGCTTTCTAAAGGTGTCAACAATAACAAACAACGTGGCATCTGCTATGCGTTTGTTGCTAGCAAAGCCGATGGGCTACTAGAGCTCAACGGTTGCTCTGTACAGCACTCCAAATTAGCAGCAGTCTTCCATTTACCTTCAAAACTCATAGATAATCAAACTGTTTGGTTCATTGTTTCTTGGAGATGTGCTACCAAGTGATTCGGCAATATTGTTTACAATGTCCATTCCACATCTACAGGCTAGTGCTTCTTCACGTTACAAAAACTGGCAAAAAGGAAATGCTCTGCCTGTAAATACTACTGCAATTTTCAAGCTTCAATTATGGTACTGATCTGCCATGTCTGTTAAGAAACTCGTATTGCTGAAGAGAAAACAGGCATTTTCATTCCTTTTCAGTTGTCATGTTATTCACTTCAAGGTTTCTCAGCAGACCATCCCCTTGCCAAGTCTCTGAAGCTCTGCTGCACATGAACTTAAAGACCCTCCTAAGCAATTCCTACAACTTCTATCATATCTTGTAACGAAGTTAAAAGGATCCTCTGGATTACAGGGAATTTGTGGCAAGTTGTCACTCAGCATCGGTAAATCCAGAAAAAAGCCCTGCTACTACAATTGTCTTGACGAGAGAACATAATTTCTGATAGCCGAGCTGCATGCCTGAACCACCTAAACCACTCTGTCCAGGAGCAATGATGAGGTGATTCATGACTCTCTTCTTAGGTATTCAAAGCTACCACCTCCCAAACCCCATTCTCCCTTTATGGGAGAAAGGCTGAAAAAAAACAATTTCTAAAACTGATCTTCCACCCACCTAATGAATAATCTGATTTACTGAATTTCTTCCTCTCCTCAAAAAAACAAAGACGTTACTAATAACTCCACAGCCTCTGGTAATACCGGCTGCGCAACCGAAAACTTTCTTGGTGGTCTAGAAATAACCTACAAAAACAAAGGCATTTGAATGTATTTTTGCAATGTGTTCTTTTTTGAGAACACATTTGTCAAAACTATCTGCAAACTTTTTGAGAGAATGTTGGTTTCTGTTTGCAATAAGCCAGCTATACCAGACAACAAGAATTCAAATGTTTTTGATGAGCTCTTTTGCTCTGCCAACCAACTGAGACACCCAGGGAAGGAGGATGTAAGAGGAGATCATATGTTTTGGGTCAGCTGAATTAAATCATCTAAACACTGAAAACAGTCAAGGCCAGACTGAGAAAAATCTCAGCGCAGAGCGTAGGGAAGCAGCTCTAGAACAGGCAGCATGGTAAAATGGGACATCAAGACCCAGAGTATAGGGACACTCTCTGGCTGCAGGTGACCATTATAATTTTTACTTTTATCAGCCAAAACGTCAGCGAGCAGTTTGTCTGTTACTTCTGCCATCTGCATTCAAAGCAAACACATGAGTACACGTGAAAAATAAACCCCCAAATAAGAGATCAGAATAAACTGCAAATCCTCTTCCAGACAGACACAATTACGTATGGCTCGCTCTCCTCCCAAATCTACCACTACATAGAAATAAATGAAAAAGATTACAGAACAAGAAGGCTGTTTCCACACTGAGCTACCAGATAGGATAGGTACAAGGGTTCAAGCAACTGTTCAATAATTCACATTTATTTATTAAAGAGAACTGGGACTTCTGCAGCTGGCATAATGCACAAAACACATCTAACACTGAAAATGTGTCCAGAAGTAGCTAAATTTGGTGACATACATGAAAACTGTTTTTCAGTCAAAGAGCAAGTTTTTTACTAATAAGTGTTGACAGAAATCAGAGTTTCTGCCAAAATATCTACACTCAGTTTGATTACAACAATGATCAGATTGCACTGTTCCATTTACTGGGTTCATTCAATTTTGGCAACAACATCAACACAAATCTGACATAATTCTCTTCCTCCACATCTTTTATATGTATTTAGTACACATTAATTTTTCTAGTTATGTGTGTGCATAATGACATTTTTATACGCATTCCAGTTTGTTAAACCTTTTCATTTAGCAAAGACAGAATCATCCCCAAAGCTTCTGCTGTGAAGCAGCAAGCACCTCAGGTAAGTCGGCAGTTCTGCGCCCTCACTAAATTGGCACGAACCAGATCTGCACCCAGTCCACAAACTTTGCTACCGCCCGGAGAAACTACACGTTCTCACTGCATGTGAATTTCTCATTCCACAATACTGCGATACAGACCTGTTTCAAGATTGTATCCTGCAGAATAACAGAGGTTATTACAAGCTAGCCTAGTACATCTAACCCTCTCACCCTTGATCTGTCTGAAAACCTCACGCTGATCCCTCTGGCGCACATCAAGTGGGTGTTGCCGAGATAGGCAGCTCGTGACCACACCAGCATACCTAGTTGGTGGCAACCATCCTTCTAAAAATGGCCTACCACAGAGCAGAGCCAGCTTTGTGAGGGAACTTCAGGCTAGATCTGATGCATTACACTGAATCTCTCTTTGTAAATAACCCAAATACCAGAAACAGACTTTGACCGAGTGCAGCTTGGTTGCTCTGAATTTGTTGCAGGTGGTAGGATTCACCTGCCTGCCGAGAAGAGGGAGGAGGGACATCGCCGTGCTGCTGCCCGTGCTGGTCTCCGTTTGAGTTGGCGCTCACAACGCGTCTGGTGAAATGAAGTCCAGACCTTAGTCTGAAGTGTTCCCTGATATCAGAAGTATGCCATAGTTCATACCGACCTGGCTCACTCCTGCAAAATGTTGTTAACGAGCACATCTAATAACCCTTGAGTCGATGTGTACTTAGGAGGGAAAAAAGGACTGGTGGGTGAAGGGATTAAACGGTCAAGCAAGAGAAGCTCTGATCAGGGAAGGGCTTTTGTTTGGAGGTCTTCTAGCAGCCACCAAGCACTGCTGCATGAAATATTCCAAGGTGCTGTGAGGTTTTCCTTCTTCACCAAACAGCAGCTGCCAAAACATCTACCTGGCTCCAAATGGTTTGGTCACTAAAGGAAGCTCCAGCAATCCTCCACCTCCACAGCAAAGTGATCTTTAAAAGAGGATTTCTCACCTTGGGGTACATTTTCTGCTCTGTTTACAGCAATGGCCTGGTGTGACATCCTTAGCTCGGGGCCTTCATTTCTCATTAGGATTCTCAGTTTCATGGAGAAAGGTCTGAAAAGCAGAAGCTTCAGGCTCTGTGCATGTCAGAATGGTTTCATGGCACGTTAAATTCAAACGCAGCCATAAGCGGAGACTTCTCTTAAAGCAATCAGAGTTTCCATTAACTGCAGCGGTTACGGAAAAGTGTCTGTAAACGTTTCAGTGTCTGGCTCAGTTCTTTTTTCTGGCTGGAAGGTTAGTACGGGATGATAGACTAAAACACCATGTGGCTTCAATAGCTTGCAGCAGAGAGGTTTTTTTACAGCTACAAAAAAATAGAAGGAAGGTACGTATGCAACGTTAAGAAAAAACAGCAGCACTTCACTGTGCCTCGTATCTGCATAGTGCAGAAGTTTTGAAACACTAATTAATGAAACATTTCATTAGCCTAGAAGATGAGTAAGAATTATTCTCATTTATGGATGGTTAAATACAGGATTATCCTAGAAGACAAAGCCAACCAACTGCAAAGCTGGGACTTGATTTTTTCAGTACCAGACTCTTGCCACTAAATTAATCTTATATCTCTTGGAAATAAGAGTGTAGTGACACAATCAATTTTGGACATGCCAAGTTGTGTGATCCCCTCAGTAACGCAGGATTCTGTCACAAGTAGCACTACTGATGGACACGCTATTGGGTATGAAGGTGTATAACTGCAGCAGGTCCTCCTCTACGTACTTTCCTAAGTCTTCTGCCACCTGACTTCAGAACTGGTGTCTTCCCAATAAGATAAAATTTACTTCTACTGGATTATTCCATGTCCCTACTTTAAACATATCCCCTCTTGGGCTTCCTCTTACTCCGAACTCACCTATTCAGCACCCCAACCACTTCCATAGTTCCATTAACTTTCATGAACGCTTAAAGTCTTATCTGCTGTTGTCCCTGCTCCTATCACAAAGATTTTCAATGTACATAGCATCTTGTATGAAGTAGCATGGAGAACAAAACAAAACAACTGGCAAGGATTAGACAGGAAAAAGACAGTGCATGTGATTTCAGTTTTCTTATGTAACAGAGATGGTATGTCAAGGTTATCAGTGAAGGCACCACTCTGTGGAAATGAAGAGTAGGACAGTATGAACCTCGATATCATACCACGTGCAAAAAATGCAATGCAGAAAACATTGACTTAGGAGCTTACTGTGTCCTAATGTTACTCGCCACTGATGCGGTGATTTTGTCTCAACACCATAAGATCAGTGCAAATGTACTTTAGCTAAGAAAACTCAGACAAAACTGCATAAATCAAACTTGTCTGGCATGGGTGAGGGAGAAAGAAGCTAGAATCTATAGTCATGACTTCCAACCATACTGTTGAAAGGGCACTCCACAGCAGTTGCTTTCTCCTCTTCCTCCCCGCCCCTCCATTTTTTTTTTTCTTTTGCCAGTTCTGACCTTTCTTGTCACTCCTCAGCACCCGCATCTCTTCATCCTATTTCCAGCATACTGGTGATGACTCCAGAACACAGATTTAAACTCTTACCTATACAATTGGCAATCTTGGTTCCTTCAGAAGCTTAAGACCTCGTGGACATTTGAGGAATCTATCCATGCACAGTTTATTACTTCTTTGTGATTCATGGGATGCTTCAGCACACATCCATACTGTCATGTACCTCCCAGGCCAAGAAAAATGGGCACTTGTTAAACCTTGATGTCCCTTGATGGGATGGCTGAAAGAAGCTCCCTCGAAAGTGCATGCAGAATGCTGGGACATGAACAGTGGTGAACATACACACGAGGAGACAAAGAGGTCAGAAATTGGGCCTTTATCTTCAATGTTATGGAGCCCGAGAGACAGACAGAAACATAAAAAGACTCACAAAGACTCCTGAGCAGTCCTGGACCAGAATTCAGTGCTCAGAGGTATCACAGAGCTAAGAAAATCACTGAGAAAGGAGGAGTCTGGGTAGTCTGGGCAAAAAGAGACCAAATAAATACAATGAAGTATCCATACATATTATGAGAGTCTCTATGGTTCGGTTATTTTATGTCACTCAGAAAGCCCCTTCTGAACTTGCAAATGTATCTACAGAAAAGAGCATAGATAAGCATGAGTCACAAAACACCTGGGTTGAAGGCAGGGGATAAGTGGTCAGCACTGATCCTGAAGAGAGAAGACAAATGAGTTGCACATTACAAGGACGACCAGTAGACAGTGAATTTCTACCTAGGCAGCATTGCAGAGCTTACAATTTTAGTTAGCTATGTATCAGGAAAAGTAAGAGCACATGAACAAGTAGGCTCTAAGTGGTAGGATCAAAACATACCAGCCTGGTGAGCATTCAGAAGAGGAAGCTGTAACGAGGACTGTCTGAGGCCTGAAACAAAACGTGGGTATCACACGCTGGTAGGAAAACACAAGCTTGAAGAACCATAGTTTGATGGGCTAAAGTTTTAAATATCTTCTTGACATAGTGCTTTGGAAAACTCCAGGCAGCCTTCAGTCTGGAAGATGTTATTCGAGAAGTGCATGATTTTGGAGACCGTAACAAAAATAGCTGTGGTGTTTGCAGTAAGATAGCTGAGTTCGTTTAGAACAGCTCTTTCTGCAATAAACATTTGCACGTCTTTCTGATGCTTATTTACTCTACAGACTACCAGCTCTTGTTTTGGATCTCCCACAAGAATTTTTCAAAACATTAATATAATAGTACACCAACTCAGTCCACAGCCTGGTAAGCATTCACAAAACACACATGAAATATCACTAAAAGTATGAGGGGGGAGTAAAAAGGTTCTTGAACGCGTGTGCTGCAGTTATGGCAAGCATAATTCCCAATTTAAGGGCTAGGATTATTTCTGAAGAAGTCGTGAGCTGTGTTAACAGGTAGCTGATCTACATCTACAAAAAGGCTACAGTAGTTATCTTCTTGTGTAGTGACTTGTTCTTTTTTACCAGATTACATCATTGAATAGAAGAAGACTGCAGGCTTCTCCCTCTAAAAGCCCCACCAAAAAGTTTATTCTGCTTCAGTGCAGGCTTCTAGCTTCCATGCTGGTCAGGGGCAGGAAACATCTGTGACTGTGCAGAAACGTAATTTTCTGTCCCAGAAGAATTAGGAAGACTAGGAAAAAAATCCATTCAGGTTACTTAAAAGATTTAATACTAAACTTTTTTGTCTCAGAAAGTTTTTAATGATAATTAGCTCAGCTTTCTAAAGGAAAGGTCATTTGAAATGAAAAAGCACTATTTTTAAATCTAAAAAAGGTCAAAATGGATGTACTGCAAATTTGGAAAATTTCCGCTCCCCCGAAAATATTTGTCTAGAAAAATTAACCAAAACTAACTTGTGACGTGAACTGGTTCAGTTCTGATGTATGCACTTGCTCTGAGAAATAATCATTTTCATGGTAATACTAATAACTAGCTCCACCATGTCACTGCTAGGACAGTATGCACTGTAATGTCTCATCGAGCCAGAGTCAGCAGTCTCGGTGTGCTATGCTTGGTTGACATAGAAAAAACAAAGGATTAAAATAGTGGAAAATAAAAAAGGTTTTGCTAAATTGGCCTCTCCCAATAAACTGGAAGTCTACTTTTGTTTAAATCACTTGTAAAAACTCTTTAGAAGTGCTAGGTAGGTGGGATGTTGGATTGCCTCTGTATTAATTTGGTTACTTAAAACTGATCTCAAAACACAGTCATGAAGTTGGACTAACATGATAAAGCAAATCTCCAAAGCAAGATCAAGGAAATTTTGAAGCCCAAACATCTCTACCATTAAGCAAAGCCAAGAAAACAAAATATGAGTACTCAAACTGAAAACATCAATAAGGGAGCCTTACATTTTGCAATGAAAGATGACACAGCCGAGCTGCAGCTCCTACTGAGAAAGGGAAAGCATTCTATTCTTACAAGCACTCAAGAGGAGACAACCCACCTTCAACCTCCTTTAATTTTGCCATCAGATAGCCATGGAACAATTCCTGCTCCATCAGTAGTCCCTCTGCAATGAGGAAATAGTCCTGGTCCTTCAAGAATATGAGGCTACCCATTAACAGCTTTGGTGCAAACAATCAAATTTAAGTAGCTAATAATGCAAGCTTAAAGCTGAAGGGATAAGTTAATTCTCTTCAACATTTTGCTGCAAGTTAACTGCTCTGCCCCTGTCACTCTGCCAGTCAATTTTTAATTTGAAGGAAACCTTTCAGCTTGCGTGGTGAGGAAGCGCTATAGGAGATGGAGAGTAGCAGACAGGGTCCCAGGCTGTGGAGCACAAGCTGGAATACTGCTCTGGGCAGCACGCTGGCCGCAAGGTGGAAGGAAGATGACGAGGTACAGGGGACAAACACAGAATGCGAAATCATACGCCGATGCCGAAAGGCTTAGAGAACTCCACGGCAAAGCCATGGCTGTCGCTTTCTGGTGGCACAAAGACCTCAGACGTACGAGCAAAGCAGCTCTCCTTTTCTAAGCGTTTTGCAACATTCAATTAACCATGTTCTCACGACGCAAAAAGACAATCTGTCACTGCAAATGGTGCTGATTGTTTTTCTTTTCTTAGATTGCCTCTTAGCATGATCACAGTAAAACTCTCAAGGCTAAAAGCTTGCTCCATTTATGACAAAATGCGAATAAAAACTGACGAGGAGATAAGAATTCTTTTTTTAACAACTTCCCTAAAAGGCTGAGGAATCTAAACAAAGGGGTCTTGATTATTAGCTCAGGACAACCTATCATCACTGCTACATGGACAAATTGCACTGCATGCCAGAGCACACTGAAGACATAATAATTTATCAGTCAGAATACAGAAAATTGTACAGTGCATGGTGACTTTCCAGATCCCATTTCTTCCCTGCAGGTCCTCTATTTCTGTCTTAAAGAGACATAGTGATGCAGCACAAGACTAAAATGGAGTTTGGGAGGGAAAGTGAAGAAAGGCATCCCATGGAAAAGCAACTAATTTTGAGCACCAAAGTTAGATGCCTAAATTAGGGATTCAATCTCCCTTTGTATTTCATAGAAAAGAGAAGGGTCCTGCTAGATGGTAACTCCAAGCAAGAGCTGAAATGGCCTGTGAATCGCACTCTGCTAACAAGTACACGTCCCACCTCTTTCCATAAACTGTTCCAAAAACCTGCAGAGACTAACCTCTGAACTTGGGCACCTGAGTAGGGTAGGCAATGTGAAGGAATACGCTCTTGTGTTTCAAATCTGGGACAACTGGAGGGGACTTGTATGAACAAAAACACAAGCAGAAAAAGTCTTTCAGGGTTACTTAAGGGGAAAAGCTAAAAGTATTCAGAGTTCTTCATTTTTCCACTCTTGACAACTTGGAACGGGAAGGCAACACAACAGGAAAGTCAAAGGAATGGATCTCAACCTACACTTCAGTAATCCCAGAGGATTGTCAGGAAAGACCTCCAGGGGATGCTCTACAGAAAAAGGCATTAAGGAGTGATGGAAGCTCTTTAAGGAACGAATCCTTATGGTCTTAGGTGCCAGCTGTTTCATTGTGGAGAAAAGACAAGTCACATAGTAACCTTGATAAGACTGTGAGCTCTTCATTGACCTGAAGCATTTAAAGCAAGCAAACCAGCAGAGAAAGCCAAGTCAGACTACCAAGCAAAGGTACAAAAGCTCAACAAGATTACACTAAATCACGGAGTGTTATTCACTAAGAGTGTCCAGGGTACAAAGTTGGATGCAACCAGCAAGCAACATCGAGAAATCATTCAATAAAGATATTAACAATAAAAGTAGGCTCAAAAGTAGTCTGCCATGAAACTGAGAGGGAAGTTACTGATGTATGATGTCAAAAAGGTCAAGCTGTTTAATGCTTTTTCGTGTGTTGATCATCACAAAAGATAAGCTTTCATCAGACAGTTATCATAGCTAATTCCACTCACAAAAGAGCAAAACCTAACTCTTTGATTAGAAAAAAAACCTCCACGAATTAACAAGAATTAGTTAAATTTGTTTTCAAAATGCCCAGACCTAACGAGCTTCACCCCAGCCTAAACCAAAGTGTTTGGCTGATGAAATCTAGAGCTTTCAGCAGTTATTTTGAGAACTCACCAGGACTGGGTAAAGTATTACACATGACATTTACCTTTCTCTAGTTTTTTATTTCTTAAAAGACATGAAGGGAGAAGCAAGGGAATTAGAAACAGTCAGTTTAGCTTAAATTTCTGGAACAAATTATGAAATATTTGTAACTATACAGAAGGTAATTACTAACATCCAACTGGGATTGGTTGTGAAAAAAATCACGTCACATCAATCTAAGTTCTTCTAAGACCTGGTAACAGGCCTTGTGGAGAGAGAAGACAGACATTAGATGTCGTGCAACTTGATTTTGGTAATGTAAGTAACATGCTCTTATGTGCTATCAATGTAGAAAACTAAATTTAGATGAAAAAAGTTGCAAACTGGTAGCAACACTATTTTAGAGATTACTTCCCAGTACACAAACAATACTTGCCACTGACAGTGAAATATTGATATAAGAAAAGTCAACATGCAAAATTATCCTTCGGTTTTAATGAATCATAGAAAGTTTTGGGTCGGAAGGGACCCCTAGAGGTCATCTAGTCCAACCCCCCCGCAGCGAGCAGGGACACCGCTAACGAGATCAGGGTGCTCAGAGCCCTGTCCAACCTGGTCCTGAATGTTTCCAGGGATGGGGCCTCCACCACCTCTCTGGGCAACCCGTTCCAGTGTTTCACCACCCTCATTGTAAAGCAGGGTCCGATTAAGGAAAGTCCAAAGAGAGCAGTAGAAACTATGGGAGGACTCCAAAACCCCATCCACAGAGGCCTATCACGGACACTGGCACAGATGATAGCTTCTAAGAAGCCTCCATGTCAGAAGTCTCCCAACAGTCAACAAATTCATTCTTTCAATAAAGATACAGAAAAGCAGTAAATATCTCTATTTTGCATTTTAAGATCAATTCTAGCTTACCTACACTGGAAAATTAATCTTTTGTGTTACATGTGTTTCAGTCAATCAGCTCAAAATTATTAGACACTGTCATGGCAGCATACGATTCCACACTATGTGTGTGTGTGTGTATACATATATAAATACATACAAATACGTGCATACATATATACACAAATCTCGGGAAACAGGTTCTGCCTCGTCCCCTGACCTCTGCATGGTTAAAAGCCACTGCTCAACCCTAGCATCACATGAACATTCAGCCCATGAACTCCGAGCTGAGGGAGACCTCCGTGTCCTACAACGTGCTGCTCTTTGCCCTGCTCTCTTCACCAGCTCTCTCATTACCCAGTCTCCATATCCCCACAGCCTCTTCAAATATTTATGTCCAACAGGGTTTGTATTCTCAAATTTGTCATTAGCATTCATTAAATAAAAAAAATACACACTCAACCCCTTTTTTTTCCCCCCTCAATAATTACAGCTGGGACGCGTTGAAGGGTTTTTCAGATGTGCCCTTTCTGTACCGAAAGCTAGGCAGGGCTCACCCTCTCCAACAGCCCGCTGTCCACGGGAAGATTTCGCTGAAGCCCAGAGCTGCCCTGCAAAGGGCAGGAGAAACTGTAAAGGCTCACAACTGTGTTTAAAGGTGCCAAGGCCTGCCACCTGAGCTACGTTACGGCAAGCTGCGCTTCTGACTCTGGCTCGACTTCTCACAAAGCCCCTTCCTCTCCCCCCCAACACAGACTTCCAGACAGAAAACCTGCCCTTCCGTGCCCTCAGCTCACGCTCGAGCTGAACCCCTCGCCCTTCGCAGGAATGACAGCTCAGCCGAGTGCCTGCCATGCTGGCTCCAGCCCAGCTCTTGCCACCCCCGTTACCACCAGCAGCGCGGAGCTGGCGGCGCGGCGGTCCCGGAGCATGGCGGCAGGGCGCAGGGCACAACAGCCACAGCGGCGGGTGGGCAGCGCAGAGCAGGCCAGAGTGCTGTCTGTGGGATGTCTGTCACTTATCTCCAGTCAGGCAGAAGGCAGAGCTTGCCCTGCCTTTGCTTGTTGCTTCCCTCTGTCACTACAGAGCAATTCCTGCAAGCACCGTACAGGGACGTCACGCGCTTGTTTTAAGCGCTGAACACCACCGCAGCCAGAGCAAGTAACTGCCCCTCGCAGCTGTCACAAGCTTCTCCCGAACGCAAGCGCTACGGGAAAATAAACAAAGAAGCTTCCAACCTCAGGACCAACTCAAAAAGCTGTTGGATTTTTAAAAGTTGTCTGTATTTCTGTCTTTCCATGTATTGGGCACAGCAGCGTCTGCAATGTAAACACGCGCTTCACCCTTGCAGCTGGGCCTTCCGCGGGCAGCAGGACCGCGATGCTGCCAGGGCGGCCGCCCGCTGCCAACGGTGCCGGGAAGCCGCTCGACTCCAGCACGGGCGAGAAAGGAAGCACTCTAACGCCGGCAGCAAACTGAAACGGGCTCTTACATCTGGCTCCCGTCTTCGCCAGTTCTTCTCTCTTTTCTCCCTGATATTTAACAAGGTAATATTCTGTCATAGCTAAGTGTTTTCAATTCTGGCTGTCAAATTTCTAAATGAAATCTGTAATTTAAAAGCATACAGATTTATGTATCAATTCTTTAAAGAAAAATGTCATCTCTGAATCTTAAAAAAGATTTTCTAAATTTAGCCAGGAAGCTTAACGCCATCACAAATACAGTCTTCACTGCAAGACATACTTTCCTCCTCCAAAGCTGGATCCAAACTTTGCTCCTTGGCCTCATCATTAGGTTAAAAACAGGTGATAAAATAAGACCCAGCTAAAGCCTGTGTCCATATAAAATACAAATCTATTCTGAGGCCTGAAAATATTCCATATGCCCTGATTTTCATTCCATTGGTCTTGAACTAGAAGCAAAATTGAGAAAAGATTTGATTTTGGGGGGAAAGTTATTCCTTTCCACATTAAGAGAGCAGAAAACTCTATAGCCCATCTGAGGTTTAACGAAGCCTAGTGAATAAATCTAGAGGCCTCTTGAGGTTTTTTCATCACCCGCTCAGACAGAGGGAGGTGAAGAACAAATGTATCTCAGAGGCAGCTGAGTGAATCCAAGACAATATGTATGAAAAATGTAAGGGCATTTTAAATGCATTGTAATGCTCATTTGTCTACCAGCTACCTAAGATTCTCATATTACCAGTTTCATATGAAGACAGTCTACTCATCATTGAAAGAAAAACTTACTTGCTTCTACAGTTTGTACTATGTTCTGCTGTTAAAAACAAGCAGCTCGAAAGCTCCATGTTAGACTATGGAGAAGGAAGTTCCTGGTAAAAAAACCATTCAGAAATCACTATTTAAAATGGGTTAAGCAGTGGCCATCTTTAGGCAACAGCGTAACTATAGAGGCTTCACCTCACACCACGTACACCCACTGCTAAACAACTATCTTGTGGTTGCACGTACCACTCTGCCCTGAGAGCACACAAAAGCTCTGTAAAGATCAACATAAAGAGGTTTCAATCTGTTCTGGAATTAGAAAATATTTCCTTAATTTCTGCCTCCATTGCCAGCCTTCCTCAGCAGCCTGCTCTTCATCGCCGTTACATTTTCAAGGCAAACAACTAGTGAGTGGATGAACGCCCATTTAAAGAAGCTCTGAGCACCACGTTGCCAGAGTCACACTTTCATTTTTGTGGTTCCAGGAACTCTTCCATGCTTTCCAGTAACAGGGCCTGACCGCCACGAGCAAGATTTTGGTACGACAAGCCAAATCAGTCGACAGAGGTGGTCTTGCTAGGGCTTCCCTACGTCACCCTATCTTCTGTACCAACCGCACCCTGCAGGCAGCAATCTACCCCAGCGACCCAGCAATGCGTGCGTGATGGCAGGAGGGCGTCTGTGACTCCCGAGTCTTCGGAGACGGCGCGTTCTGGCGCTCCGCTTCACCGGGCAGTCCAAAGCAGCCCGGCGAAACGCGCTGCGTACTGGGGACCACCGGCACCGCCCGTCTTCGGCGAAGAGCTGCCCCGAGCAACCAGCTGCAAAGGGGCCTCAAAAAAGTGGGTGGAACCACAGCGTCCCCGCTCTGCCGGCTGCTCGCCAGGGGGGAAAGGGGGAGATTTCTCCCTGCTGCAGGGCCCCCGGGAGCACCCTGCTCCCCACACACCCACCCAGCAGTGCTGCTTCCACTCGCCTCTCCCTGCCAGCTCCTGCCATTAGCCTGATCAGCAATAATTAAGAGACTGATGAGTTTTTGGGGAAAAAACCCCCAACCCAACAAACCCAGCGCCCCTGCGCTAACGTATCTGCCTCCTCCTCGACACGTTAATGCCAGATACCACGAGCTGCTGCTTTCGGTCTGCATCAGATACAAGGTGCGACAAGCCGACCTGAGGTTGCCATGGCGACCAAGATCTTTGGCAGTGCCATGGTAACTGACTCCAGGATGTGCTATGAAAAGCTGACTGCACACTCCAGTTGAGCTTTCTCATATTTTTAAACCAATTAACTGAGAGTTCAGTTAAATTAGCTTCTGTTTAAAGAAAGGCGCTGTCAAAATGTAAGATCTTGGTTGCCATCTTTTTACTTAGCAAAACAGAAGAAAACAAAACCTTAGGGATATTACCGAGGTTCATTTCTTTGTTTTTAAAAATAAAAAGCCTTATCTTTTTACATAAGAAATTCATTTTTTATATATTTATACTGAATTAGAAGAAGGAAAGAAGCAGCAGCTCTAAACCAGCTTCCCTTAAGGCACAATGCCGTAGTCCCTGCACATCCAAGTCTCTGGAAGTTCTGAATGGACAAGAAATAAGCTTCTAGAGGAGAATAAATAAAGTTTCAGTAAAACATTCAAGATAAGCATCATCTAGCTGCGATGGCAGCTGGACATGACAGAGTAAGCACCAGCCGCATGCATGCCTAGGTCAGTGAGAACAGAAATTCTCAGACAGCCCTTTGACTTCTCTTTGCCTCTGCTTCCCCACTTCAGTGAGCAGTGGTTCTTCCCTCTCTTTACAGCACGCTGCAATATCAGTGGACTGAAAACTCCCAGATATTATCAGTAGGCATTTCCAGTCTTTCTTTTTTTTTTTTTTTCCTGCTTTGAGTTACACGCATCACAAACATATGCTCTTGATTGTGAAACTCAATACCCAGAGCTTTCTGCATATGAGGTTACTACTGATAAACTACGAGTTTCCAAGATGCGGCTCCATCCTCTGATGACAAATGTGCAGTGTGTAGGTGTTCTTGCTTCAGGTTAGCGGGCAAGGAATATAACATGGCTTAATCTTTCCCACCTGACTAGGAAATAGTGAAAGTAGACAGGCACAGCAGAAGTAATCAATCTACAATAATCACAGAATCACAGAATGGTCGGGGTTGGAAGGGACCTCTGTGGGTCACCCAGTCCAACCCCCTGCTGAAGCAGGGTCACCCAGAGCAGGCTGCACAGGACCTTGTCCAGGTGGGTCTGGAATATCTCCAGAGAAGGAGACTCCACAGCCTCCCTGGGCAGCCTGTTCCAGTGCTCCATCACCCTCAGAGGGAAGAAGTTCTTCCTCATGTTCAAACGGAACTTCCTGTGCCTCAGTTTGTGCCCATTGCCCCTTGTCCTGTCACTGGGCACCATTAAAAAGAGCCTGGCCCCGTCCTCCTGACACCCACCCTTGAGATATTTATAAGCATTTATAAGGTCCCCTCGCAGCCACATTCTCCAGGGTAATGCTGAAAAGGCTAAGCAACACCTGGGCATGTGCCAGTGCCACATGCACTGTTTGCAATGATGTCTCCATAAGCTGAGGTGGAGAGAGCTCATGTTACCAGCCATGTTCCCATGCTTCCTAGAGCGCTTCCCAGAAAAGTCTACTAATTCAGGAATTTGGTCTGAATCCAATGCATGTATTTTGGGGGTCGGAAATCTGGCCCTCGAAAGTGAGAAAATTTATGAAGAAATAAAGAACATGATGTTCATTTCAGGGATGTAGGTGGCACAGTTCTCCTACTGAAATTGTGTAAAAGACTGTCCTTATTTGACCCTGTTGTAAACAGACACCTGGACATTTGTGCTGTGGACTGACCACCGGGCAGGGGCAGCAGCAGTCACACAGCACTCCAAGTAAAGAGAGAGGTGACCCAAATGTTGCCTCACTGAGGTTTGCCTTTTACGTGTTTGTCTGTGCTCCAAACTCATTTTTACCTTAGCAAAAGCTTCAGCAAGAAATGCCCCTGGAATACAGCAGTAAATGCTGCACAGCCACTCCAGGCTCCCAGCAAGCGTCATGAGAGAGGCCATACAGAAAGATATCGATACTGGAAGTTTTTATATGAAAACTGCCATCGCTAATAAACAGCATGTAATAACGAAGAACGTTTTCGCTGAGTTCACAGTGAGCAAATTCAGGTTTCTACATGAGGCAGCTGTTGCCTCAGAAGATGATGTACTGGGTAGATCTAAAAAACCAAAAAAATCACCGCCCCTACAGTCTTTGCTCAGAAGAGAACTCCTCTCTTTGTTTTAGTTATTCCACAATGAAAAGAAAAATTCCATTGCATTAAATACACAGCAAGCTTATTTTGTCAAAGTTTATGTAAGGCACATTCCTGCAGTATCACAAACAGCCATGCAAAGAGAGAAAGGGACCTCTTGCACAAGAAAAATACAAGCCAGATACTACAGTAAACATGTTGCAATCACAAGGGAAATACAGGCTGAAAGTTTTTGACAGGTATTTGAAGAGGAAGTCAAGAGTCTGGGCAGAAGACATTCAGAGTATAAACTAGAATTCACAGGTCTCCTTCTCCAAAAACAGGGAATGCTTGGTAGGAGATAAATATTATGGACACTGAAAGAAAAAAGAGGTGAGCGAAGAGTGCCAAGGAAGCAGATAAAAGATACTTTGATGGCAGCTACTGGAGAATGCAGCACTGGCTGATCAGCAGCAGCAGAAATCCAGCTCAGAGTTTTTAAGTAGATGCTAAAAATACTCCAGAGCATAAGATGCCAAACGAGCTAGCAAGTCGAGGAGGAGCAAGAACAGAAGAGGAAAAATGCCCACACGTTACAGAGGCGACTTATAAAGGAGAAGCCAGCAGAAACAGTGAACTTCGCAAGAATGCACTCCTATCTCCAGCTGATCCTCTGTTCTGCAGTGTATTTGCTGCACAATTTATTTAGAAAAGGTTTTCTAAACACTTCATTGAAAGTAAGATTGTGGAATAGGCATTCGGTGTTAGAACAGATTCTTCAAAGAAGTTCCACATTGCAGAAACAAGTGGCCTAAACACAGGGTTTAACCACAGGGCCTAAACATGCTTAAACATAGTCTTTTCTCAACAAATTTGTACACTGTTACTCCAGGGGCAACTTTTAGTGGTTATCCCTCTGTTACGTGGAAATACATCCTCAATTCCACAAAAAAAAAAAAAAAAGTAAATTCTCATTCTGGATGACTTTCCTTTTATCTGTCTAGGATGCTGATTAAGTTTGTCTTAAACCAAATGATTAATAAGAGGTTTAAGCACGTCAGACTGAAACACAGATTGAAATATTGGCTGGGAGGACAGATCCATTCTTCACTAATGAACCTACAGAAACCAAGTCTTCTTTTGTACCATGGATTATATTTCTTGCGGTTCAGAATTAAATAACAGAGATAGATGAAGAATGCCTGTCCCTGAAAATAGCTACCCATTCTTCTTTATCGTATTATAAAGTCAAACATACTCTTCTGAAAATGTCCGGCGACCTGAATTGCTGTAGCTATGTGGGGAATTGTCTGCAAGTTCTTTGTGTACTGTGAATGTTCTAGAAGTGGAAGCTATCCAGAGGTAAGAGATATTACCAACAAGCAGTTTTATAACAATTGAAAAAATTCCTCTCTCCATCTCCTCCTCTCCTGACTAAACACACAACGCCAACCGATGGGCAGGAACAGCTGGACGGAAATATTGCTCACTTTGAAGACACAGAAATTTCATTTTAAAAAGCTGTCATTTTGGCATAGGCAAATGCTGTCGTAACCAAAAAGACATTATCTGCACTTCTGTTCTCATTTAAAACAAATCTCAAACCTTCCCCATCTCTTTTCGATCAGTCGGGAGCCCCACATTTATGCTACTTGCAAGTTTCTACACTTGTGTACTAATCCTCCAAACACCATGAAAAATGCTACCGTCAAAACACTCCAGCCTCTTAGGAAGAGGCAACTGCCCAGGTTATTGCAGGGAAGTCTGTTCCCTGGAGATGTCACGCACGGTGCCAACAGCAGAAGCCTGTATCTATACTCTCCTCTGAGGGGATGCGATTACCATTTGGCTTTTCAGCAGAACACATGCAGGTATGGTCTGCCAGCACTTCCACCCAGAATCCCACCGGCGTCCACACGCCGGGTCAGGTATGACTAAGGGCAGAATTTCCTGGGTAGTATTTCATCAAATTAGCCGACTCTGCTGCTCTTTTCAGCTACCCTGATGTTTCACCTGTTTACACTACATGCATGTGAGGAGCTGTATCCGCAGCAAAAGGGAACTGGCAGACCCTGTGCTACACTTCAGCAATCCCTGACATCACCTTCAGCAAGCAAACGGGCAGCACCAGCTGAAAGAAAAGAAAGGACAGAGGTTGTGGGGTGGGGTTTTTTCCTCTCCCTTCACCTTGTGGCAGAAAAAAAAAAAAAATCAAAGGAATGCTTCGCAAACTGACGCCCTGGAAAGGGGAAGAAAACTTGCTTAAAGGTCTGTTTGGTAAAAAAATAGTACCTCCAGGTACATTACTATGGCAAAACTGTCATCCTGAGCTGCTCCCTCCAGAGCCAGCTGGAAGTTAGTCACGGGCAAACCGCAAATGCCTTGAAGGTGCAGACGGGCATTCAGAATGTCTGGGGCTTCTCACAGTCCCTCGAGGCCCCAGAACACTCTGTATTGCTGTTTCTTGGTGCTTCTGCACAAAGCGCAGAAATATGACAAATCAGATAAATTGAGGCAAAAAAAAGTGGCAGAACTATTTTGAATTACAAAAACAGCTCCATCTGAGTTTTGTGGGAGGATTGCAGTTAGCTCTTATTTTTACCTAGACTGGCTTCTATATCCTAAACTGCTTTCATGGCAGGACTATTTGGAACTCTTATAATCCTTTCAGCTACGTACACTACCTGAACCAGATTTTAACCTGATCTCTCAAACTCTGAAGTGCCATGTTTTAATAAATAAAAACAAACAAACATTGGTACATTTTTTGGTATGCTGGCAGGGAGGTTTCACTGATTTGGGAAAAAGATGGGAAAAGAATTGTCACAAACAATCATTAGGTTTGTTTTTTTTTTTCTTTTTAACTTGAGAATAAAAATATAGTGAAATAATAAGTCTTATAGCAGTAAACCAAGAGAAAGAATCACTGCCATGTGCAATGCACTACAACATCTGACTATAAGAAAAATGAGAAATAGCCAGAAAGACCCGTACAGCCCACAGCTCAGCGCACAGAGACACAGAAGTGAACAGTAACCATCCTTATTATGCCATTCACATATTACATTTCGCCCTCTGGATTATATTCAAAACATTACTCAGGCAAAATAGGCTTCATAGAAACATACAACATGGGCATATTTTTCCATGGCTCATCAAAACCGTAGTAGTGCTTACGGATCTGAGAAACAAATTCAAACATTATGCAAACTATAAGGGGTTAAGTATTTTTCTGAACTGATGGTTACGTGATGAAAAAAAGTCTCTAACCCTGACAGATCAGTCTCCTAGACAGAGATATTGACGTGTATGTTTGCAGGGGAATTGCATATTACGAAGGGGAAATTCAAACCAGAGCTGGTACAATGATGTACATTAACAGGGGAATAAAAGCAATAGGGAATTGAAGCAAAGAAGAGAGAAAAGAGCTATCATACCAGGCCAAATCACCTTCTTCTAAGAAAGTTTCTCATATAAAAACATTCTATGATCTATTTTTTGCTCCACACAATGGAAAGAACAGCTCTGCTGAAAACAAATGATTCCATTACTGTGTTTCTGAAGACAATCCCTCTATGAATTCACAGTGAAATAGGAACTAATTGCACATGGAGCCACAAAAAGCAATATTTAACTGCTTGCACTAGCCTAGTACTAAATATACTTGCTCATCTAGTTTGGTATCTTCTCTGCACACTCCATATATTTCTTGTAAAAGATCTGCTGAGCTGAAAATAATCCATTTTTGAAAAGTGGTCTCTTGCTCTTTCAAAAAAACCCCACCAAAAAACCCAATTAAACAAAACCCCAAAAGCCAAAAGGTTTTAAACGATTCTTTATCTGGAAACCACCTAACATGACAGAATTTTACATGGAAAATTCAGAACAGTGAAGAAAACAAAAATCTGAAACACAGACAATGCAATCTGCTGCATAGTTCTGCGGGTAAGTCAGACTGTGCAGAGTAAAGCGTTCCAGGTACATCCCAAATCCTTGTAGTTTATCGCTATTACAGAACAAAGTAAAAAAATTCTGTCTTCAGAGTCTAAAATTTACTTTTGGAAGCAATAGCCTAGATAATGGCACAAGTTTAAAAAGAGAGAAATTCCAGGAACCCACAAAGCCACGTACTTCAAAACTTCAAAGCATCTTTGAAGATAGGATTTGCCTTTACCACAATAACTAGTATGGGTAGAAACCCATACAAAAACCAAACGGTGTGGTAGCATTGTGCTGCCACTGGACATTTTTGTCAGTCACAGAGCTGCTTCATCAGAACACATCTTTTGTGAACCACATGATCACTAAAAAGATTACACTCGCTACAGCCTTTTACAGAAGCAGAAAGAGAAAAAAAGAGGCTGCAATGCTGCTGAAATGCTTTAAATATAATGGTACAGTTCTTCCTCACGTTAATTTAACTTGAGAAGCTCAAATACAGTTATTGTAAAATGGATAACAAATCTAGCTCTATTTGACTGGCAAAATAAACATCTTGATACTAAATGCCTTCCTGAGAAAAGAATGACCAGCCTTTGTTTCCCAGCACCAGGAAAAGTTTATGAAAAACAGCAGAAAAAAAACCCCCAAAGAGCCTGTGACACCAAGCCAGTATGAGCTTGTGTAACAAAAGTTTGAGAGCTTTTAGCTCCTTGAAGAGTAACTGGTTTAGTGTCCTAGCTTCGTGGGTGCTTTTCATGTTACCAAAGCAAGCTGCACTTTATTGAAAAGTTTAAAAAATGCAAGTTCCAGAAGAAGGATGAAAAAACATGCAAATCAAATATTTTGACACCAACTTTACGACAAACAGCAGAGACAGAGCATGACTGCAAAACAGATTGCAAGAAAATCCTAAACTGAGGTTATTTTGATGATGGATTGCTAAACCAGTGTTTCCTCAGAAGACACAGCTGCTCTGCATGGAACAACGAGAATAGTTTTGTCTCCTTACCTACAGAATTTAAGTTCCATGAGATTATCTAAGAATAACTAAGGGCAAAATTTGGTTCATGCAGTTTTTATTCCAGTTCTCTGTACCCAAAAGGCGTATCCAATTATAAATTCACATCCATTCCTACTTCTGTTGTACAGGAAGTCCAAAAAGAAAAGAAAAAAAATCTTTATTGTATTTGAAGTATGTGAAAACAGATGCCCCAAACAGCTGAAAAATGGCCAACTCCTGCATTGTTCAGGCAAATTTAATTATAAACAAACCCAAAGACCCATTTAAGCCACATGTTTTGATTTTAAAAAATAGGGTAAAAGAACAGATATATTCTTCCTGTTACCTTCTTGCTTCAGGCCTCTATATCTACAGTGATACGATTACCATCCCAGGAGTAGAACTGATCAGAACTTTTATAATTACATTCAACCCTCACAAATCAAGTGTTTTTTCTGTGTTTGGTGTGGAGTTCTTTCCATTTGAATTTTGTAGAGTTCTTGCCCTGATAATCTCCACTCCAACACAAAATAATGTTTTAAAAATAATTGCTACTAAATGGTTTCTTTTTCTCTCTCTCGTTCTCTTTACTACAAATCAAATCAGCTAGAAAACCCTACATAAAGCAGGGTTAGCTTTGGATTACTTGCTGTCTCTTGCCCTCTGTCTCCTTCGATCAGCTGCGTTGTACTGCGCAAGCCTACGCTAGGCGTCCGAGACACGCAGCGCGGCAGCAGGGGAGGGCTGAAGGCCTGTCTGATTGCTGGCCCCTCTGCAGCTACAACATTTTTGCTGATTTGCAAACACACAGGCCAAGAAAAAGTGATCTTGTTTTATTTTCCAGTTTTCATTCGCAATTTAGTGGCTTTTAATGATCAAGCCCTCACGCCATCAATGTAATTCCCTTTTGTAAAGGGATATCCCTGAGCAGTGTTTCTGGACCAGGAGCAGGCAGGTCGAGCCTTATTAACATGTAGAACATGGGGGACACACACACACCACAGATGGTCTCCTTTGGTTATAAGGAGATAGTGACCACCAGAAGCCTGTGCTAAGACTGGAAGACAGAACGGAATCCATTATTTACAAAAACAGGGAAAAGAACTAATTTATACCAGGTAGCATTCTCGGAACTGGATGAGCCAAACAGAGGAGTGCAATTGCCTTTGCTCCCTAGACCGAGTGGGAGCCAAGGCAAGAACAGCTTGGAAAAGTCCAGGGTGGAGGCTCCCTGCGAATTGCTGAGGTGCAGATGAAGTAAAAGCCAACGCACGTACGTAGCACACTTGCCGAGCGTGCCCAAAGCAATAGCGTATCTCATTCCCGCATCTTTGCTCGTGTGGCAGCATACGTACCTCACAAAGCAGTTTACCACATTGCGCAGATACTATAAAAACACAAAAGAAAGAGGAATTCTTGGCTATTGTAATGGCCTGCACCCTCTGGAACACATGTCTATAAACCGAGAGGACAGATAACTAAATGTGCTGTTGGAAATCACTGGAACTTCCCCAACACCCAGGGCATGCAAGACTTGCCAGGCTTCTAGAAGAGAGAAAACAGATTTTCAGCTTCCTTAGCCAAATTTTCAAAGCTATTGGGAAGACTGAAAGGGCTGAAAGAGCCAAGTGAGATTTTCAGCCACAGCTAACGAGGCGAGGCGTACATGTCCCAGGCCCTGACCTGCTCAGGCGCTTTAGAAGAGCCTCGTCAGGCATACATCTGCCTCATCAGGCACCTGCATGTTTCGAAACTATGATCTCCTTTCTCTGACAATTCAACCTTTAATCTACTTGTTGCCTATTCTCGCTTACATCTAGACTTTCACAACAAGATGCAGTAGCCTTTTGATCTTTACAGTGCTTTTTAAAGGAGGGACTAAGCACAGCAGAACACCTCTCGAAAGAACAGACTGAACAGCATTTTTTTTCTCCTGTATAACCAGCACAGCCACAGATTATAAGGAGTTTGGTTTCATTATATGACTGCTCCTCATTGCTCCCTAATACATTATCTCATCAGGAGGCCCCATTTCGGAGAGGCTACACAGACACACATTTCTTAATAGCAGAGCTAAGTGGTGGCATGATCTAGTGGATTAACTATATAGCTGGCAACTAGGCTTTCCTGGTTGTAATATACTTTAAAATTTGCATCTTTAAAAAAAATTTTTAGACAACCAAAAAGTGCTTGACTTCAAGAGATCCGTATCTAGCTCATCTGTTGAAAAAATTATCATTTACCTCTTTAGAAGCTCCTTTAATCATGTTTATCTTCACTACAATCAGAAACTTCTGGAACACCACGTTAATTTCAAAAGCATACAATAAATACCTCACAAATTTCATATAAGCAAGCAGAAGCCAAAATATATGAATTAAAATTAGACATTTCATAAAATTATTCTGATTAGTAAGAAAAATAAGAAGGAAAACTAAATGGAATCTCAGAGTTATTACCAATATTTGCCTTCAGCAGGAGTTTGAAAATGCCCAAGTAAAGGACTCCTCTCAAAGTTACACCCAGTTGCTGACTGCAGTAAAAGCAGTCATATTCTTAAGAGACTTGTGGGTAATGCTTTTCCTTCTCTACCTGGAAAAGCTTTACATTTTTGGATATGAAATATCATATCAGATTATGCATTTAGCACACATTTAAATCTTCTCCATATGGTACCAATACTTCTACAAATACAGACCATGTGGCTATCAGGATTTATGAACGATGTGTGCAAGCTACCAGACCACTGAAGTGGATTCTGAAATATGGTAGATAAGTAGATCCCATATGAATTCTTCCCCAGGCTTCCTATTTTTATGATTTCCTTTATTCAAGCTCTGCTAAGAATCAATGCAGAGAGGACTTTTACTCTTCTGGAGTTAGAGCACCTTATCAAATTCATAGAATGCCTTGGGTTGGAAGGGACCTTTAGAGGTCATCTAGCCCAACCCATCTGCAGTGAGCAGGGACATCGTCAGCTAGACCAGGTTGCTCAGAGCCCATTCCAGCCTGGCCTTGAATGTTTCCAGGGATGGGGCCTCTGCTACCTCTCTGGGCAATCTGTTCCAGTGTTTCACCACCCTTATCGTAAAAAAATTCTTCCTTATATCCAGTCTAAACCTACCCTCCCTTAGTTTAAAGCCATTATACCTTGTCCTATCTCAACAGGCCCTGCTGAAAATATTTTCCCCCTCTTTCCTATAGGCCCCTTCAGGTACTGAAAGCCCACACTAGGTCTCCCCACAGCCTTCTCTTCTCCAGGCTGAACAAGCCCAACTCTCTCAGCCTGTCCTCACAGGAGAGGTGCTCCAGCCCTCGGATCATCTTTGTAGCCCTCCTTTGGACCCGCTCCAACAGCTCCAGAGCTGGTGGTTTTGCTATAAACTTATTTTAATGCTCTAGACATGGTCTCATGCTGAGAATTTGTGAAGGCTTGCAACTAAATTTCACTTTTAAAACAATGCTATGATTTACCTTTGTACAGTGAGAATGGAAGAAAACAGAGGATAAAATCCCACTCTGATTTTTACAACATCAGTGGCAGAGCCAGCCTCAGTAATACAACTTAAGCCAGTTTTGAGAGCTGAAAGCTTTCATCCTGCCCCTCTCATCAGACATACTTCGTATATATTTGTTGATTCTTTTTACTCCTTCTCTGTGGCGATTGAATATGAATGTGCTTCTTTCCCATCTCTCCTTATTGCCTGGCAGCTTCCATCTTATTCTCTCCAGATTAGCAACTGAGTAATAATTCTATTGATTGATATACATTATCCTTCACAATATAAATTGCCCTATTTGGACAAATTTACAAAATAAACTGACAATAACTACTCATGGTCAAGGTAGCTGCTGCCAAGCAGTCAACAACAAACCCCCTACTTTCCTTAACCCATAACCAATGCCTGTGTATTCATGAGAAAGATCTTCTTGGCTCCTAGCCCAGGCACTTCTTGGCTTCTAGACCAGGCATAAATTAAGCCTAAACCAGATTTTGGATCTGACAGGAAAGGATAATTTCCATTCCACCTGATCCTAATCTCATTTGCGTTGATGTTTCACTAGTGTTAATTCTGCAACTTTTATTAGGGGTGTTTCTAGTCTTCATTATTGTAGATAAAAATCAGAACCTTATATTTCAGGTGTAAAGTTTGAAAATCTTTTTCCATATTGAAACATTTGCAGTTCTATCTATATTAGTAAAAATCTGGAGTAACTCCAGCTGGAGACTATAACTTTTTGGCAAGCAGACAGTGAGAGAAATTTAGCAACAATTTCTTTTGCTCGTGTAACAGACTGCAGCTCCAGTAAAAGAAAATAGTATTAATGGTCATAACTGTAAATTCTTAAATCTTTCATCTCTTTTAGCATGGAAAAAAATTACATATCATGATAAAAATATGGAAAGTAGATACTGTTGTAGTTAAAGACTAAATTGACATCAATCAAGTGATACTGAAACATCCAGAAGATGCTTTTGCCAAATTAGATTAGTTAACTATTTCTAAAGAATACTAGCACAGCATACTGAAGAGAAAAAGTAAATTTTTTAGCAAGAATTTTTATTAAATGAAATCATTAATATGCTAAGATTTGCTTATATGCTGTACTACGGAGGGGAAAAAAAGGCTAAAAATGTTGGCTTAAAGTGAAAACCATCCCTCCCGCAGAATCGTGTTAGATAGCTAAGATTACACACAGTATGAGTTACAGGGTTAGTAATGTAATTTGAATAAAACTTCACAATTACCTTTGAGCTACAGATTGTCACAAAGTCATGCTTGATGGACAGAAGATAAGAGATGTAAGTGACAATATTTAATAGCAAAGAATCCTCTACTTGTCTAATATTTGAAAATAATCCATTAGGTCATCTTTTCATTAGCAGATATATTGGTTTCTATTATTGTCACTATTCAAATTTCTTCCCTTTGGATGGACAACAGTTTTGTCCAGGGAACTCATGGGTGTTGGAATGGATTCAGGCTGCTTGCTACTGTGCTACTGCTGCTACTGTGCAGGCAGCACACATGCACGAGACCAGACAGACCAAAGGATCCAACTGATGGGGTCCCTCAGGAAGAGGAGTGAGGCCCAACCCTCCATTTCTCGAGTTGGGAGTCCATGCCCTTATTTTTCCAGACCTGGTCTGAAGACAGTCCTTCTCTTTTTCACCTCTCGTGTATATGTCCTCCTTCCCTGGCCATGGTTTGTTTGGGTTTTTTTGTTGCTTTGGGGGATTTTTTTCCCCCCATGAAAACAAAGAGGCCATGTTTTTGCCTTGACCAGGGTGTAGTACAGGCTCATTTCCAAGACCTTGCTGTCCAAACAGTCTAGTGACAACATGCAACATCATCTGGCCTTCTAGATGATGTTCCTCTAACATTTTTTGCTATGCCATATCATGATAGCATTAAAATTTGTTCAGGGATATAATCCAGCCCCCTTGCACCTCCTGCTCTCCTACAGTTCCTCCCAAGTACCACAGTCTTGAACTCCCTATTGCTACTTCCTCAGCCCTTGCTCAGTACAGCTCTGCTGACAGAAGCATACAGCTCTTTTGAAGAGGTGTAAAAAAGTTTCTCTTATTTAACTATGAACAAAGTCAACGCTACCCCTACATGTAAAGCAACATAACTTGGAATCACCCATTTATTGAAAAACACTATACCGGTCTGACTGCTTTTTCAAATCTACAGTGGTGTGCAGAATTATTACGGACAATTTATTCAACAAATTGAGCAGTTGTTATGAATTGCACGCCACAAAAATCACAATATTTACACTTACAACTTACAATTTAAACTTAAACTTTATACAGTTTAGTATATTTCAAATATATAGATTGCTGGTTTACGATTTTTGCTGATCTGCATGATAATTCAATTCAACATTATACTGACATCTAATAACCAACTTGTGTTGTTTCTATTCCCAGATCAGCTGGATTAATGTTATAAGCATATACTCAAAGGTAGATTAAGCTATTATTTCTGCTTCCACCTGAAGTTATCACATTCAAAATTAATTTTAGCTCTGGATCCAAAAATCATTTTTTTAAATTCCCTCATGAATAAAATTTCACTATTAAAAGAGTTACTGGTTTCATTTAATGAATTTATGAAAGAGTATAGTTTAGGGGTGAATATGAGCTAATCAAAATTAAATACAGCCTCTGAAAAAGAACTTTTAAAGAATATTTTGTATAACTTTCCTAGCTGTAGTGATTGTTTTCGCTTGAGCCTGGCTTTGACATGGGCATTGCTGTGATTTAAGTAGCTTTGGCTTGAGATTGAATGACAGATCAACAGGATAACGTCAATAGGGAAGTCACATGAACGCAATAATTTCGAAATTGTCCAGATAATGAAATTTCAAGCAAGACAAAGTTGTAACTGGCCACAGTGTAAAAGCCATGGAGAACTTTTAATATTCCTTTTATCAATTTCATTTCAATGGAATGTGAAGTCAGATGACACATTTGTGGTAAGACGACAGATTGGTTGACCACTCGCAGAAATGACTATTCAATTATGCAAAGTTAATTTCCTTTTGTTAATCTCGGCGTATCACACGTTGATCTGTCATCAAAAATTCGCATCCCTTGGCTCGAAGAACTGAAATGACTACCATCTTTAAAGGTACTTTTCATGAAATGAGTGTGTGCCAAAACATGTATGTATTACAATGCACAGAAGTTCCATTTTGGGGAACAATACCCATCAGTACCCATTGTACAGACTCTTCTGCTTGACTTCGCGCACTAGGCAGCATCTTTGTGAAAATGCTGGCTCCAATTAGTCGTCTTGACAAAAGCAATGCTTTCTAGAACTTCTGTTGAGGGGGAAGAGACAATTGAAATTCAGATGAGCTGTATCCAGTGAAGTCTGGATGCGTGTTCCCTATTATGTGGGAAAATACTAAACTTGGATGAATTTTGTCATATATCTTCATGCCTCCAGCAATGAAAAAGCTGATGTACTCATTACTGTTTACAAGACAATGTCCTTATTCAGGCAGCCTTTCTGTTTGGATGTTTCTGCACTAACAATTGTAGAGCTAACTATGCTGTTGGAAATAACACCCAAGTGACCATGGGGCAGAAAAAGAAGTGGCTCTTAAAGGCATATTAAGAACTCCAGGAATGCAGGTAGTTTGAACAGGTTTTCTTGCGAGTTTTAAATTGTGGTCAGCCCTGAAGTGGTCAGGCAGTTGGACTAGATGATCATTGTACGTCCCTTCCAACTGAAATACTCTATTCTACTCTAGTCTCCTAGTCACATGAAAGATATTCAGCTCACAAGAAGCCATGCACCACTTCAAGTCAAACAGGCCACTGTTTCTCTCATAGCTCCATGAGTTAGCTGTCCAAATCACTTCATGAGACTTGTTTGTCTTGAACCAAATCTGCAGGGGACCCTGAGCACATGAAGCTCTCACTCAATTTAGAAGCCCATGCAGGTCTTAAGAACTTCTCTCTAAACATACATATATTAGAGAACGGATTTTCTTTGCGTCACTTAGTAACTCTTCCTGAAAAAGAATTTCTGGATTTTTAGAGATTCATGTGCTTTCTTCACCAGAACAGTAGGCAATTTTAATCTTTAACCTATGGCTTTCTGCAAAAACTGATCAAAAGGTAGCCAGCTGATGCTGTTTGGGTTGCCAGCTGGTCTAATTAGACCTAAGATCACCAATGTCTGTTCCTCTGAATACCACCATGCCTTTTACTCTCTTGTGATTTAGGTAGCTTTTAAACCAATGACCTTTGAGTGATAGCAACCTTGTTTCATTATTGAACTCTTCAGCTGTCAAAGAACTATTATTCCATTACTAAGCATGCCAGTGTGGATTTGTATCTTGCATTTACTTATTAAACTTTATCCCCAGCTCAGAATCCACCAAATTTTATGGATGACTGGACGTTTCTGCTTTCCTCAGAGAAACTCTGAGAGGTTGGGGCTGAACCTCTGTTTGTAACATGCAACCTTTTACAGGCAGCTGTTACATACTTAGACTACACGTTATATGTAGCTCTACGGCTATTAATAGTTTTCCACTGTTATGAATAGAGTCAGAAAAGTTCACGTATTAGCATTTGAAAATAAAAACCCAAATACACAGCAGGACTTCAGGACCACATACAACCCTGTGTCTCTGCAGTTTTGACGGAATTTGCCCTTTCCAGAGAGACAATTTCAGAAGATAAATTTAAATGATTATGAAATTCTCCTCCCTGACCCACACCCCTTCTCTAGGCTTCTTACATTCCGTCTTTTACTGTGGGAATAGTTATGTCACAGCGAGAGGATTGTGTGTCCTAGAAATACACTAACTAACCAATAGACAGGGGAGATGAAAAGAATAAGAAGGGTAACAAGCTATCCCTTTTCATATACAAATAGGTAGCGAAGTAAGTAACAATTCTGGGACAAGAGTTTGCTGGGAAAAGAATCCAATGTGAAGGGTAAAAGGATTTCTATTTATACATTATGTTTCCATTTGTATTGCTCACTAAGTGTGAAACCTCCTTTTTAAATCTATGTCTCCTAATGCCTTGAAGAAGAACAGACTACTCCTGCCTGTCTGACTCATGTATCATCCCTGGGCAGTCAGACCTTCTGACTCAATGGAGAGTCAAAAATCCCAGATTAACAATAGTGCGTGGCTGCTAAAAATAGGAACCGTAGACCCTGAAACTGAACACCAGCAGAAACGAACACGTTTCCTCTGAATATGTGCAATAAACAAAAAAATATTTGCATTATGCTTATTACTTGTATTTCATTAATTTTTCTAGAAAACTAGATCTCAGACTGCCACTGCAATTGTTTCAAAACATCAGTAGAGGAGACATCTCAGGAAACAATGACCACCCATCTCTCTGACCTGTATACCTGGACTTTGCCCGATTATATTAAGAAAGAACACCTGAACCAAAGAAACTGTAGAGCAGCAGAAAAACATCCTCCAAACATACTTAAACTTTTTCTTATCCTGTCTAAGTAGTCACATTTGTGCTCGTGACTGCCTCAGTTGGGCAGCCTTCTTTCTAAAACAGTTATTCCACATTGTATCGAGGAGTATTTTTTGGCTGTTATTAGAGATAATGCTCTATCTGGCAACCCTTTGTTGCTGGCCCCTGGAGTAGCATTTTAAAGGAGGCTAGGCTAAAAAGAAAGAATGTGATCATGCACAGCCAGCAAGCTGGAAAATAGATATTTACGAATAGGTGGAAACAAATCCATAGAATTCTGAAAAATGAAATAAGATTGTCAGGGATTAAGGTGATTCAATGCCAGAAAAAGAGTTCTGCAACCCAAACAGTCCAGTCTTTGACTCCTGTCTTAACTCCTGTCAAGTCTAGGCAAGCATTTTGTAAAAGAGTGCTGAAAATTCCATGGGGCTGCCAAAAATTATCAAAGATTGACTAACGAACTGAAATTGCTTCTATTCAGTGCACCATGAAACTGGCTCTTGAGAGATGTAAGTAGATGGCTATTTGGATATAGAACCTTTGGCAACAGCAGAAATTATTGTATTTATGTCACAAGTAACAAAAATGAGGTGCTCTTTCTTAAAGTGGTCTACCCTAGGCAAGACTGTCACAGTTGTGAAGAGCATTCATAGTTTATTAGAACATCAGCTTTCCATCAAGTTTAGATGGAATTTAGGTTGAAACTATAATTCTTCTGAATTAACCCACAATCTTATCAGAGACTCAAGGAATTAAATACAGGAATTAAACTTGTTCATTCTGGCACTTGTTAACACTTCAGAGCATGCTCTCAGGTTTTGAAACTTCCAGGGGGCCTGGTATCCAAACGAACACAAAATATTTCGTTTTTTTATCCTTTCCCCCCCCCCCCTCCCTCCAGTTTTCATTTTCTGAGAAGACTCTGAAATTACTACCAGGAAACCAAAGACGGCACTTGTAGAAATTACTAGGTAGCGTCAAATTTATCAATTTGACACTGGTCAAATGCAGTGAGAGGATGACACAAAAGAAACAGGTCCAGAGGTCCACAGAAAAACCTTACTTGGTCATTCAAAGAAAACCAGCTGATAACTGGAAGCACCAAGAAGCACCATCATTCTGCCAGCATGCTTATTGTATTCGGAAGAAGAAACTTGAGCCATTTCCTATCATTATCTATGTCTGGATGATGTCTCAAAGAGATGGAATCTGTTCCAAAGGGTTTGTCTGAAGAGGTATTACTATAAAGAAATATGTTGAATTCTTGGTCTCATTTCAGTTCTTGCCACACTGTTATCCATGTATCAGTCACCACTATTGCCAAGTGGCCTTCATCACGGCAATATTAGCACGAGACCGACTTACTACGATACTTCCAGTATGATACTTTCTTTGTGATTGATGCTGAGGCAGTCTGTACCGTTGCATACTTGCCCTGGGCCCTTCATCCTATCCTATTAGTCTTTAAGGAATCTTTAAAAAAATATCACTTTAGAATGAAGTCTTTGCTGCATTTATCACTGTATTAGAGTACAAACTAAAATAATGACAGAATCAGACTGTTATGCAGGTAAGATTTTCCAAAGAACCTCTTTGCAAAAGAATCAAACCAGACATAATTATGCCAAGCACACCCTTAGCAATAAAGATTCAAACATGTATCGATGAAATTATGAACCCCTTTGGAACAAGAATCAGATGCAGTTAAAGGTGTTCACGTCTGATAGGTTTTATACAAAATGCAATCGGTCTATAGTCTGCATGCCAGAACATCCACAGTCAACGACTAAGAATTTCCTCTGTCCTGAGACATTCAAAACAGCTTCTACTATCTTTGTGGGGGTCACAGTTTAATAACACTGAAGTGCTAATCACCTTTTTTGCCATCTCACTTCATTAGCTTTCTTCTATTTCAGAGACAAAAAACATGAATCTTGCACTGAAGGCAGCACTGATCTGGTCACCTGCAAGGTGTCACACTTCAATGAGTACTTCCACCTGGGACAAGCCCTGGCTAGCTTCTACATCTGCTCCAACCCTTTCTCAGCACATCTATTGGAAACTTTGACCCATAATTATCTTGGGCAAAGTCCCAGCTGCAATTAATTATTGGATTTGCCTGTATACATGCGCGCATGTGAGCACACAGAGAGAGCGAGCCCAGCAATGCAGTGCAGTAATGCTTAGCTGTTCTATTTCCCTGTTCTTGTGGCACCAGATCAGTGACAAAAACTTAATAAAAGTATACATATCGCAAAAAACCCAAGCATTGTCCTGGCTTCTGAATAGATATAAGTATCCTGCAATAAAACAGAGCGTTTTTAAAAATTTTGATTCAACTAGAATTAAACATTTTTCTTTGCCTAGGGTAAGTCTGAAACAGGCATTACTAGGCTCTGAGTTTATATAAATATCTTTACACAGATGCTAAGCAAAAATACCTTACGTTAGGTGTGCCAAAATAAACAAAAAAACTCATTAATCAGTTTTATCTATGTCAGCTTTTTTTAGAGAGTATTTTTTCTATAGAGGAAAATTTCATCAGTAGCTCTACACAAAATCTCTTCTGGTTTCTCAGGGATATTTTGTGTATCAACACATATAAAGAAAGCCATGGTTCTTTTTAATGACTACAGCAATATTCAACCAATGCATCTAAGACACCAGGCCACAGCAATTCTTTTGTGTGGAAAGAATAGATAAGCTTAGGAGAAGGAAGAAAACAACAAAAAAAAAAGATCAAGAGACCTCTTAAACATAGAAAAGAAGAAAGGATAAGGAAAAAGTCAAAATATGGTTTTAAATCTTATTTTAAAATGTAATATACAGGCCTGAATAACGGTGGATCCAAACACCTCAAGCACTGAAAAAACACAAATTTGATCTTTGTGCTTAGACCTATATAGAATTTTCTGATCTTCGTAGCCAGATGAGAGGTACTGAGGGGTACTGAGCCCTATATTGAGAAATACCTCTATGAACTTAAATTGAGAAAACAGCTCCGGCGTTGTTAGGGGTTTTTTGTTGTCTTTTAAAGACACTCGTCAGTACATCCTCTTAAACTCCAAATCTCTGACTACACCAGAATCTGCAACCATGCACCTTATGTAAAACATGAGTTGTACATCGTTAAGCATGAGATCAGAGTGTAAGTAGATTCTCAACATCAATTTTTTGCTGTGGTAAAATGAGACAACCAAGACATTGATGTTCGGTGCTAAAACCAGGCAACACTCTACGAGGAGCCTTGACCACTGCTCAATTACCTTGAAAAGAGAGATTCAGAAGCCTTCTGCTACTAATCCCCTGGACACACAACCAGGCATGGTTATCAATGTTGCTAATGCCAAAGTGACCTCGATATCATATTTGGAGCAATGATGCTAAAAATTAGAGAAAAGTGGTCATTTCTCCCTGTTTGCACATGGGAGTCTACATCAGGCTTCCCACCAAAGATACAAGCAAGATACTGACATACCAAGATGACTGAGGAGCTAGAAAAGATGATGGGCAGGAGTGTCGATCTGCCTGAGGGTAGGAAGCCCCTGCAGAGAGATCTGGACAGGCTGGATCGATGGGCCAAGGCCAACCGTAGGAGTTTCAACAAGGCCAAATGGCAGGTCCTGCACTTGGGTCACAACAACCCCATGCAACACTACAGGCTTGGGGAGGAGTGGCTGGAAAGCTGCTCAGCAGAAAAGGACATTTGTGGTGCTGGTCGACAGCCGGCTGAACATGAGCCAGCAGTGTGCCCAGGTGGCCAAGAAGGCCAAGGGCATCCTGGCTTGGATCAGGAACAGTGTGGCCAGCAGGAGCAGGGAGGGGATCGTGCCCCTGTACTTGGCACTGGTGAGGCTGCACCTCGAGTGCTGTGCTCAGTTTTGGGCCCCTCACTCCAAGAAGGACATTGAGGGGCTGGAGGGTGTCCAGAGAAGGGCAGCGAGGCTGGGGAGGGCTCTGGAGAACAAGTCTGATGAGGAGCGGCTGAGGGAGCTGGGGCTGTTTAGTCTGGAGCAGAGGAGGCTGAGGGGAGACCTTATTGCTCTCTACAGCCACCTGAAAGGAGGGTGTAGTGAGGCAGGTGTTGGTCTCTTCTCCCAACTAACTAGCAACAGGACAAGAGGCAATAGCCTCAAGTTGCATCAGGGGAGGTTTAGATTGGACATTAGGAAAAATGTCTTTACTGAAAGAGTAGTCAGGCACTGGAACAGGCTGCCCGGGGAGGTGGTTAAGTCCCCATCCCTGGAAGTGTTTGAAAAATGTGTAGATGTGTCCCTTCGGGATATGGTTTAGTAGGCATGGTGTTGTTGGGCAGATGGTTGACTTAATGATCTTAGAGGTCTTTTCCAGCCTATGATTCTATATATGAGGTGAAGCGGAGAGAACTGGGTTTGCTCAGCCTGGAGAAAGCTGGCGGGGAGAAGGTGCAGGGAAGATGTAGCTACTGCCCTCAACTGCGACCACCCTATGAGAGAGCGGAGCCATACTCCAGATGAAGCTACACAAGAAAAAGGGAAGGTACAATGGACACAAATTATAGCAAGAAAAATTCTGATATAAGGGTATTTTTTTGGTTGGTTGGTTTTGGGATTTTTTTGGTTGGTGGGGTGTTTGTTTGGTGGTTGTTTTTTTTTTTTTTACAAGAAGGCTGATCAAACACTGTGTCAGGTGCCTAGAGAGGCTGTGGGATCTCCATCCTTGGATATAATCAAACCTCAAATGAAAGAAGCCTCTGAGCAAGCTGATCTAACTCTGAAGTCTACGCCGCTTTGAGCACATGGTTGTACAAGAGGAGCTACAGACGAATCTTCCAATGTAGATTCGTCTATGCTTTTGTTATATTGTATAATTTATTCGTTCTCCTTTTTCTTTTTATGTTTTTTCCTCAGATTAGCATATTTCTTCTGTTATGCATACATTGAAAGCCAGTAACAGAGATGAGCCATTACTGTAAAACCCAGGTTTAAATGATCTAAACACATGGTCATTCCTAAGGTATGGGCAGTGGCTCCCACTTAGGCATTGTTCCACTAATGAACTGACTAGTTCATGGTTCATTCATGCACTCTGGAGACGTTTGCACTTGTGTCAAAGTTTCAGAATTAGCAGCCTTCCTCTATTACCAAGACCACAAGAGAGATTGTTCATGGTAGACTTTCAAAACTTTCTGTGTTTTGCCATGCCTTACTAAAATGCCTTTTTAAAGGAATGTCTGTAGGGTAGAACATTTTCAATTACTCTTTGTCCACAGGAGTGAGCTAATGTTTCTGGCCATTTCATAAGTTACATTTGGAGAAAAATACAATATTTTTGCATGTCTGTCCACAGAAACATTTTGAGTAGCTATAAAAAAATTACTACAACTTTAAACACCATTGACCATTATACATTTTTATCCACTAAAAATGAGTGCTAGAGACTAATCTAAATTGAAATCTAAATTTCAGATCTGCTCTGCCCACTTTGCTTTGCATTGCTCTAGTAGCAGTTCTGTGGGATCACAAAGTCAGAAGGCCAGGAGAAACCTTCAAAAGCCATTTATTACAATGATTTTCATCTTCTGAAAAGCACAGCTCCCTTTCGGGTCATGTATCTTCTCGCAACAATTATGTGAATAGGGGCCAGAAACTTCAAGGTCAAATGCTATTAGCTGTAGCCACTGCTAACACTTTAAGACTCTTTTGAATTCAAGGGTAGCATGACCCAGAGTTTGAAAAATCGCTAGTTTATTTCATTCCTTTTAGCATAATTTACTCCTCCTCCACGTTCTAAGGGAGAATCAAATATACTTAAATCAATTTTAACAGATGTTTGCTCAGTCTTTTGGAAAACTTCCAATGAAAGAGACTCTACAGCCTTCTTTGGCAATGTATTTCAAAGCTTCACCATCCTTCTCGTTAAAATTTCTTTCCTAATATCCAGTCTGCACTTCCTATCTCTAGACTAAACACTCCTAAGCTGCAAGTCACACTTTGATCACTCTTCCTCTGCACTCTCTGCAGCTGGTGCACATCTTTCTTAACCTGTGCTATCTAGGACTGACCTCCGTGTTTCATCTAAAGACTTACCAATGTTCAGTAAGATTAAAGAATTCTGTCATTTCTTCTGCAGCCTGTTCTCCTAGCTCGTGCACCCCAAGACCGCATCTACTCTCTTTACAGCAGCATAATGGGCTATAGAGTTCTGTGCTGGTTTCCTAATATCAGCTTCCTTGCTTTTCCTGTCAAAGATGCATCTTGCCTTTGCCTCAACAATTTCTAGATGCCAGAACAGCCATTTAGGTCCCCAGACATCGGGATACGATCTACTCCTTCTGCGAACTTCTTACACCCAACCTACACAACAACATAGCTATGTCCTCCAAGAGCACCGAGCGCGCACAGCCTAGGATGCAGGGGAGGACCTGATCCCGTATGGGTAGCCACCATCAACAGCAAAAGGCACAAACAGGTTTCTAGGTACATTAATCCCTAATGCATTTCTCTAGCTGCAAAGCAAATCAAGTGGCAAGTCATACATCTTTGAGTAGGTTGTATTCTTCTTATATCCACAGCAGGCACATTCATACAGGCTACAGAGTTGCCAAAATAATGATTGTATAACCTCCTAGGACTAATGCTGCAAACCTTTCAGAGTTATTTTCTGCACTTAATTTTTTTAAATTTGCTTTTGGGAAATTAAATACAAAATCTAGGATGCTATAATCTTATTTTTCAATAGTAAGCATTCATTTGCTAGGAAATACAGATGATAACTATATTAAGGTAATTTGACCTTAACTACATGTCTTGTTTTGGATAACTGGTAATAAAGTGAAAGATGCAAGTTAGTATGTAGTCTGTGCTGTGCAGGGAGCTTAATGTCATAATAGAAAAATAAACTCTACATTTCCTCACCTGCTGTATTCAATTACGGAATCTTAACATGAGCTTTGGCAAGATATATGTATTTTCCTCCTCCTTTCCCCTTCCTTGCTCCCTGCCCTCCTTTCCTCTCTCCTCAATTCTTTCCCTTTATTTTTTCCCAGAAGGTGGAACCAACAAGTCTTTTCTGGCTTGTTGTTCTGAACAATACATCCACTTGCTCAGCCAAGGCGGGCAGTCCTCTCCTGACTTGTGGCCGCTGCTTTGCTTACACACCTTTAATTCAGAGTAATGAAGCACTGTAAATATGTGATTACAGGCTATAAAATCAGACTTTCCAATGCTTTAAATATCTGCTGGAGTCTTGTATTTTTAATGCCTCTTATCACATTAAGACGTTTAGCTGCAGCTCCCATCAGAAATGGAAACATTTCAGTAGCCCTGAGCAAGCCTTTAGGATGGTTGCAGTCAGACTCTGGAATAATTTTCATACAGCACAAATTCAGTGAAATGACCATATCATTATTTTTTCTTTCTGAAAGGAATTAAGGAGTTACACGGTACATAAACATTCCAGTGCTAGGTTAGTGTACAGTGCATGAGGATCATGAGTGTCTGCATATTGCAAGTCATGGTGGGCATCAGAACTCTCTGTGTTATGAGCAAACATGACAATAATTCTGCAATTCCTCTTGAGTTATCTAGTCCTATTCTTGTCAGTGAATTCCATAGACACTAAAGGCAGATGCCTGGGGAAAAAAAAAAGTGTTCTTTACATGGAAATTCACAGGTGCCTACAGAGACAGAAATCATCCAAGATGTCCAACAGATAGAGCAATAAAGCATAAGAAGAAACACCTTTCTATAACGTGCATGTAATCTAGAGTAAATCTGGCAGTTATACACTTTATCCCTGTCTGCAAGAAGTGATATGCTGTAATTCTCCTTTCAAGTTTCCATTATTTTTTTTATTCCTCAAAAAAAGAAAGCTGCCTCCTTCTCCTCTACAATCCAAGGGACTATTTCCTCTTTACTAATAGCTTCCAGGATGAAGGAAAATGCTAGCACTGATTCCATTAACTGAGTTTGGGCCAAAATTTATTTTCTACCAAAAGCTTTATGAGACTTGTATGAATAATAAACACTATATGGAAGACACAAAAATCAAAACAATTACTGTTCTGGTGGAAAGGTGTGGGCTTCCTTCTAATGCGTTCATCAGTAGAGCAGAGCCTGACAACTTTAATCCTTCCAACACTTCAGTAAAGAAATCAATGACCTGTGCTGGAGACAACAAAGAACGCTCAATAGCATCAAGCTTCACTTGAGCAGAAGAGGTCTGGGAAGTTGCTCTTTCACTTCCAGAGTCCTCACTAGAGGAGTCCTCAAGAATCACATCTTCCCTCCACATTACCCACTGTCTGTATGAAGCCGCTAGGAGAGCCAGTAAGATACAAACACTGTCATGCTGGCAGTCTGCTCCACGTCTCCTTTTTATCACATGTAAACAGCACCATCCCTCAGCCTTCTCAGTGTCTCTATGAAAACAGCATGTGGAGGCATGATATCTACCCACAGCTGAACAACCTACACAAGACTGAGTAACACTGGTAAGAAGCAGCTTTCTTTTCTCCATGCAATGACATCTGTCCTTAGGTTTTCTACCTGGCGTTTATTTAGTCTCATCTGGATTTCTTAAGACATTGCCCAAACAGCCACTGTAGCAAGAAAACCCACTTGTGTGCATGTCTAGAAAGAAAAAGGACCAGAGAGAAGAACATCACCTAAGTATCTGTAGGCACTGTCATGCTTATCTCGGAGCTTTATGCAGCTGGAAGCACAAATCAGAGAGTCACTTCCCTGCAATACTGTGCTTCCTGTTCCAGCAGTCTGCTGGACACAGAGTTAAGGTCCCTGTTCAGAAAAACAAATCTTCTTGGGGTCGTTCTTGGCCATTACAGAACTACCCTTTTCCCTTGTCCAAGCCTTCCTACAACACTTACTTTTCACTGACACAGTTAAACACCAACTAATGCTGTCATAACTTTCAGAGTAGCTAAGCCTTCTCTTGTAAAATTACACTTACAAGAGAGCAAACAGATCACGCTCTCATCAGCTTCAGAACTATTTTTTTTTCTTCTGTTGAGCTTTCCCTTGACAAATTTCTAAACGCAAACAAATGAGCAAACAACAACAAAATCCAGTGACCAAAACAAGCAGTTCCTTTCTCCAAACTGGAAAGGAATTGACAGAGGCCATTAATCTTTAAATATTTTTGAGATGTACAGATATCACAGCTACATAGGCTATACAAACACTTCCGTGGATAGTCTCCAAATTACGCAGTCGTAGATGAGAATATAAAACCCATGAAGTAGTGAGTCCCACTGCAGTAGTCCCAGAGGAAAGACCGGCCCTTTCATCCTGGAGAAATCAGTTTATAGTAACTAGGTCAGATTAGTGGCTAGGAGGGGATTACTTTTAGAAACCTTCTGAAAAACAAAGTTGTAAGCAGAGCCGGTGGTTGAGATTTATGTGTCCCTCGTGGTAGGGATAAGCAGAGCCTCCATAGCGCCTTTCATCAGACTGTGTAAGCTACAAAAAGTGGACCCAAGGAGATCTGCTGTTATTAGAATATTTAGGGAATGTGCAATTGCACAGGATGAGGCTGCCGTCACTTTCAGACTCAACCATGCTGTGGATGAACCGCCAGCTACCGAAGCTCCAAATGACGACTCAACTCCTTAAAAGAAACCCCGTCACTGTCAAAACCTCTGAGTAAGAGCTCAAATAGCTAAAGACATCCCTCTCTTCCTTGTGGCTTTCCAAACACTTGCAGTTGATTCATGGCAAATGGGGGTTAGGTCGCTTGGTTTTATTTTTACAGATAACACAGCTTAAACAGGAGGTAGAGAGGACTACACAGGCACAAGTCAGTGTATGCAGTTTTGGCTTTTCCTGATGAGAACCAATCTGGTTTTGGGAGAACTCTGTGAGAAAGTGTTTTATTTATGACTGATTCATGGTTATTATATAAAGCCTTCTGCTTTTCCAAATGGGTCTTGTGAGAGGATTTTAATAATACATAGTGATCCCAAGACGAATAGGTTACAGTGCTATTAATACATCAGAACATGAACATCTTTCATGTAGCAATAGATATTGTGGACTTCTCTCTGTAAAGTGCCAGCTGGGTAACAATTTTAAGAGACCAGAAAAGAAACACATCACTGTTTTGTAACACAAACTTCTGAAACCCCCCCGTCTAATTTTCTCAGCTGTTTTTATCTTTTCTAGATAAAACTATTTACAGATTAAAATAATTTTACATAAATATTTGATGCTAGACTTCATTATGAATCTGGGTTTAGTAACAGAAACTAAGACAGAACATTTCACATGCAGAATTTTCCAATACAAAATCATTTAAGCATCTGCTGGCTGCAAGTATAAATGTCTCTACCAACTTGTCAGAGCCTGTCAGGCCTATAATTATGTTCTACAGCATTAAAGAAACTACTTTTGATTGTGTGGGTACAAATTTCAAAATCAACAATACCAAATTACGAAGGCTACAAGCAGAACAGACTCAGTGGAAATGTGTGCACTGTTTACTAACCAAGGACTCCTTATCTGTTGCCCCTCTTCAGCGTGTGCGTGGGCCCTGGCAACTGTCACCTCTCCTATCCCATCCTACTGCAAAGGCTTTTACTGCAAAGCTGATCCGTGCCGCCCCTGCTACAGGGACTCCAGCATCTCAGCGCAGCCACTGACAACCTACAGCCATCCCACCTGAATCTGCTATAACACCAGGTCTTAGGAGCTGAAAAAAGTTGTACTAGGTCAGCTACTTAACCGAAGTCCTCCAAAGAACACATTTAGCATGGGTGATTTCAGATACGACAGCGTTCTCTGTATATGGCAGCGTGGTCGCCGTTCCCACTCGGTTGATTAGGGTGTGCCTTCTGAAATCCTCACTGCAGTTTCAGTTGTAAATGGTGTCCAGCCTTACCTCTCATCCCAGGCTCTCTGGTAACATTGCTTTCTGCTGTTGTTAAGCTTTCATATTCATCTTCCTTTGCACCCCAGACAGCTGGCTATATTTAAATAGTACACAAGCAGCTTCCTTCTATCCTGTTGCTAACTTAAGAAGGTAGGGTTACAAGTTTCAGTATTTACTGACTTCAAAGAACAAGGGCAATTATATCTTTTAATAATGTTATTTTTAAACTGAAAGAACACAGTTCTAGTTTGCTAATCCAAAACACCTTTTGATTCCCAAACTTTTTGATTATACCTATGCACAACCTGCATTTCTCTCAATTGCAGAGAGCAAAGAGAAGGTACTGAAAAGATTTAGTAGTTTTACTGCTTGTAATTAGCTTGACAGCGATATTATAGATATTATCTATAAAGAGTACAGTTTCAAGCTACTTAAAATCTAAACACTAATTCAACTTTAAATACTTAATCTTCCAACCACTTGGAGAAAAAAAAAACAAAAAAACAAACAATTTCCTACATTAAAACCTTAAGTTTTACCCAATCTCCAGAAATAACCATCACTTTTAGCCAAAAAATGAATTTAAAAGCTATGCTGTTAGAATGTCTATTATCTTGTCTACTATTTAAGCACTTTAGAGAGGCTAACCTGCACCTGGAAAAACCCACCAAAACCAACACACATTAAAGGCTTATGCTGTCACACTGACATGAAATGACGTAAAGCAATTTATTTCTATAATGTACTTTTTAAAAAACTGTGTGCCACTATGTTACGCAGCAGACAGTTTAGTTTTGCCAAAACCCTCACGACACTGTAAGACAAGCAAAGAAAACTCTCAGGAAGTCACACTAAAGAAAAACCCTCCTCTTTTATCTCCATCCTCAGACTGTCATTCACCTGGAGCCTGGTTTCTCTTGCCTAGAACTCTGTGGAAAACAACACCAACTGACTTCGGCCACAGTGGAATTAGGCTGCTAACATTCCAGACCTCAGAGTCATCATTTTCTTTGAAGAGACAATTATCATTCAAGACTGGGTCTATATGGCCTTGTTTTGTTATGATTCTGCCTGTATTTAAGGAGGTTCTCTGTTCTGTTACAGAACAGAGTTCTTAGAGAGATAAACGGTGTTGCGGGTACAATAATGTTAAAGTCAGAACTATAATCTCTGTCCTGAAACATTTTCTATAAAAGTAGCTCCACAAAACGCGCAGTGTAAGAAAATAGATTTTATTTTCTTGAGAATTCTTTTATTCTTTGCTGTGCTAGCTGTTTTCTAGTCCTGGTACATAGTTGAAACACTGTTCATGGCTACATATTCACAATTTTGGTTTTTGTTGTTTCATCACCCACAAAAACCTTTTATGGCTTCATATCCTCCTGTAACTGAATAGTCTGCCTTAACTATGCTTCAGCAGGGAAGCAAGCTTCTCTCCATTCTTTTTAACAGCAGCTGAAGAGGAGAATTTCATCAAGTGTTCGGATTGTTGTAGCAATCCATACGGCTGCAAACCGAGTCACTAGTCAAAGGTCACTGGAATGGAAGCAGCCCTGCTCTTCCAAGCACAAGCTTGCCGCAACACATAAATGGGCAGAAGTAATCTGTAGGAAGCTGTCAAAATTCTCTTTATTTCACTTAATGGAGAGATAAGCTCCTACCTGACCTATCTGCAGTCATCCAGCCACCTCTTTTCTCCACGTTTCTTTTACGTGGAAAAGAAGGCCTGGCAATGACTACCACGTGAGTGTCATTTGCAGTGTACAGCAGGGTCCTCCAGCCACGTGAGGGCAGATCTAAGGACCCTTCCTTTCCCACTGCTCCATCCACAGTCCCTCTCCATGGCATTTAATCTGTCCTTCCCAAGCCTATTCCCATCTGTGTCAAGCACAATCAGCTGCCAAACAAACCCTCTCCCACAGGTCGCAGAGCTCTGCCACTTCTGGGGACACTGGGAATTTCTTGCTGATGCTACGAGGTGTCATTTCCCCTAGTGGCATCTGCCCTCTCTTTTTTTAGTCTCTCTCCAAGCTGCAGCAGAAATGGCAACCGCAGCAGCAGACAGCCCACTGAGACAGGCAGAGAGGTGGTGAAGTGCTCAGATAACATGTTCTACTCAAATGGCTACATACTCGTCACCTTTGAGTAAAATTTAATAAGTTGAATGGAAGCGTTTTCAATGAGCAATCAGGCCTGCTGGCATATGTGAGCATAGCTATTTTATTCCAGGAGAAAGTATTTTTCCATTTTCTCATAAAGGATTATACAATGCATCGCGAGATTCCCAGTTTTGTGACAGAGAAGAGAGAGGATTCATCTTTACTGCAGGCCTGTAACCAAGCTAGTCAATCAGATGTTTTTTGTTTTTTTTTTTAAGTTAGGGGCAAGTAAGAAACACTTCTAGGCTAAGATTCAACCAGTTATTTCAGATATCTACCTTCAAGGAGATGAATCTCATTTCAGACATGGACTGTTGAATCCTAACTGACATGAGCTGACCAAAGAGGCACAAATAGCTACAAAGGATTACAGAGGTATCCATGCTTAGCTCTGCTGTTTGTTGAGATGAGGCTGCTAAAAGATTGGGATTTCAGTAATCATTCACAAAAAACCCTAAGTGGATCAGTGGACCAGTTGAAATTGTCTGCCTTAGCTTATCGCACAACTCTCCTACGTAAGGCTAATATTCTAGAAAATCACAGAATGGTTTGGGTTGGAAGGGACCTTAAAGATCATCTAGTTCCAATTCCCTGGCCATGAGTTGGGACACCTCCCACTAGAGCAGGTTGCTCAAAGCCCCGTACAGCATGGCCTTGAACACTGTCAAGGAGGGGGCATCCTCTGAACGTTCCAGGGAAGGGGCAACTTTGCTGGGCAACCAGATCCAGTGCCTCCCCACCCTCATAGCAAAGAATTTATTTCTTATATCTAATTTAAAACTAACCTCTTTTAGTTTAGAGCCATTACCCCTTGTCCTTTCACTTCATGCCCTTGTGAAAAGTGCCTCTCCAGCTTTCTTGTAGGCCCCTTCAGGTACTGAAAGGCTGCTATAAGGTCTCCCCACAGCTTTCTCTTCTCCAAGCTGAACAGCCCCAACTCTCTCAGCCTTTCCTCATAGGAGAGGTTCTCCAGCCCTCGGATCTTTTTTGCGGCCCTCCTCTGGACCCACTCCAACAGCTCCACAATCCCCCTGTGCTGAGGGCTCGTGAGCTGGACTCAGGACTGCAGGTGGGATCTCACCAGGGCAGAGTAGAAGGGCAGAATCACCTCCCTCATCCTGGTGGCCATGCTGCTTCTGATCTAGCTCAGGATACAGCTGGCCTTCTGGCCTGCGAGCACACAGTGCCGGGTCACGGTGAGCTTCTCATCAACCAGCACCCCCAAAACCCTTCTCCTCAGGGCTGCTCTCAATCCATTCTCCACCCAGCCTGTGTTTGTGCTTGGGATTGCACTAACCCATATGCAGGACCTTGCACTTAGCCTTGTTGAACATCATGAGTTTCACACAGGCCCACCACTCAAGCCTGTCAGAATCCTTCCAGATGGCATCCCTTCCCTCCAGCATCTCGACCGCACCACACAGCTTGGTATCGTCAGCAAACTTGCTGAGGGTGCACTCAATCCCACTGTCTGTGTCTGACGAAGATGTTAAACAGCACTGGTCCCAGTACCAGTTCCTGAGGAATGCCACTCATCACTGGTCTCCACTTGGACATCGAGCTGTTGACCGCAAATCTTTGAGTGCAACCATCCAGCCAATTTCTTATCCACCGAGTGGTCCATCCATCAAATCCATGTTTCTCCAATTTAAAGACAAGGATGTCATTGCCTTCTTAAGACATTACCTTGGGTTTTGGTGGGATTGTCTTTATTTTAAACTCGTCTCTTAATATTACAGCTAAGTCAACTGAATAGTAAACCAGCATCCAAAGACAGCTTGGATTTTTGGGAAAAGTTAAGTTTTCATTAAATTTCTTAGAATGGCATGAAGACCACAGGAGTGGATCTCAATTTTACAACCATGCTGCAGTCAAACTGACAATATATAAAACATGCAACAGAAACTGAGAATGCAACAAGTATTTCTCATATTTTACTGCATATGCAGGTTTACGATATGGGTGTTTTGCATGGGACCTAGAAGATGAATGTTATTTTGCTACTACAAGTCTAATTAGGAAGGTAGAAAATGTACTACTTGACAATACGCAAATATTCAGGAAAAGGTATGACTCCAGCATAGAAGGCTTATCTTTGGGCCTTTGGTTCATAAATACACATATAGTGACAGACACAGAGGTTAAGAGAAAATATGATGCAATCCCTATCAAAGGCGAGGGGGGGAAGGAAAAATAAAGAAAAAACAGTAAAGCAACAGCAGTTTGGTTGAAGTGTTATGAGAGATGATGTGTATAGAGCTATTTGAACAGATACATTCATGAAACGTTCTTCTCAGTTAAAGAGATCACACATGGTATAAGCCACTCACGTGGACACGCTACTGATACGACACTGCAGTGAGGATGCTGTCACGCCATACAATCAGCACTTGCTGTCTGCTACTATCTCCTTACTACTAATTGGGCAATACAGGTTTTCCTTCTGTTTCTGTAGGATTGGTAGCAGTATATATAAAATAGTATTGACATGTTGAAGTCTTGATGGAGTTGATTGGTATAAAATACGGGTTTCTGTAACGCTGCAGAGCAGACCGAGTAGTATGCTAAGGCTGGCATAGTGTAAACAAAGGCTAGAACTTGTAAAAAATGGGAAGTTCAGTGCTATCATTTGATATTTCAGCACTGTTTTTTATCGAAGTGTGCCAAAACTTAGTTAAAAAGCCAAAACATCATGCATATTTTGTAGAACATGAAGTACCAGAAAATTTCTACTAGATACGCCAATATTTTTTTGTTTAGACATTAATGTCAAATTGGAACTCAAAGCTCTACTTTGAATAAAAGCACTTTTTTTTGCATGGAAGATATAAGTCCCATAATACACTGCAATGGTCAAACAAAGGGTATGACAACAGAGAGTGCCCGAAGGAAAGGCCTAAGCCAGCAGGAGAGCAGGGACACGCACCACCCCAATAGGAACACTCTCCAAGAATCACAGCAGTTCAGGTGAACAAAGATTAAAATCAAATTGACCTGAAACACGTTGGTTCAGTAGGCTGAATCTGTAAAACGTCATTCGGAATTCCAAAATGAAAGAAAAGAAATCGTCATGCAAACTTCTAGTTGCCCCCATGAGAATACATGTTAGCAGAAAACTGCTAATGCCTCAGGAATACGCACATATATAATATGCATTTTATAATATAATCTCCCTACATAGTCTATTCATTTTCCCCAAAACTACAAAGCAGAACAGTTTCCTGACTGCAGTGGTGGCAAAGCAGGGTCAAGCAGGGCAGGCAGTGATCATCAGGGGGCTGCTGCATTCTCCTTCCCTGCTACCCCGCCTGCAGAGCCCCCGGCAGCTCCCCTTACCGCAGAGCGGCAGCGTCACCGCACAGCCGTACCCCAAACCGCAGCCGTGCCCCAAACCGCAGCCGTGCCCCAAACCGCAGCCGTGCCCCAAACCGCAGCCGCTGCCAGCTCCAGGCACAGAATCTCCCCCAAAAGGCGGCTGCTTTATGCAGGGTGCGACTCGAAAATCGCTGTTACCAAAACTGTCAGCTTTGAAACAGCTCATCTCCAGGCACCAGCAAAATGAGTTGGGAATGTGCTTCAGCTGGCGCATATTGTGAGTCACACAGCACCTTATGTTTCCTCTTGCAGACTTTCAGAAGCAGGCTGATGTTTGTTAATTAGGGCTAAGCACCGGTTTTTGTCAACATTTGATTTTCATTGTTTTCACTAGATGCTATTTTATCCTGCTTCCTCAGATTTTTAACTCTTTTTTCCCCCTGGAAGATTTGCCGTGTTTCTTTTTTTGTGGAAACCCTGTATTTTGCTTCCCCCACGCAACACGATACTTGTTGGGATTGCTGGGGGTCCCAGCTAGGTTCTTTCATCTCTGGGACACCTAACAGGAAGGTGTCAGCCCTCTACGATGTTCAAGTGGCAATACCTTTAGTGGCTTTTGCCCAGTAATATCTCACATCAGCCCACAGACTGAACATGCCCTGATTTCATACCAGAAATGAGACATTGGGGCACTTCAGCTTTCCTCCCGCAGCACGCCATCCCCAGTGTGCAACGGTCAACGTTACTGCGGTAGCAAGGAGGGAATGGGGTTATTTTTGTGAAGACTATGATAGCAGCCCATCAGTGATCTCCCTCCCCTGGCAGGTAACCAAAGTCACTCACGCGTGTCTGTTCTTATAACAGTTGATTTACCTTGCTTGGTATTACTATCAACAATTAATTGCAGGCTGACAGGCCTGGTGGTGGGGACACTAATTAAATGCTGTACGTGCCCTGTAGCAACCACACCGTAAATCACCTTCAGGTTGAACACACGCAGCCTCAAGTACAGTTCTGGTATGGGAATGTCTGGGAGCAATACAGGCCCACGGAGCACCGCTGGCAACAGCTGGCAGACACTGTGAACCCAGCCAAGGACATTCGCTGTTGGGTAAAGCAGCTTCCTGCAGGAAGGAGGAACTGAGTTTTGGGTTCTTCTGTAGTCTGCAGAACTAGCTCAGGAAGCATGGAGATGTCAAAGAGCAGGATTTATGCATCAAATTGCAATCACTTCCAGAGTGGGTAGACAGGGCAAGCAGCAGCAGAAGTAATTTCCCCCTCCCTCTCCTAGGCAGAGAGGAATAGGAACTGGGATTAATATTCAGGAAGCATTTGCTCATTTGCAATGCCAGTCTTTAACTCTGTTTCTTAAAAGGAAAACTATTTAAAATTATATAGCCTGGCAAGGCTGGAAAGCTTTTTTTGTTTTGTTTTATATCTCTCCAACACTTCCCCTTCCCTATTATTTATTCTGTGTACGCTTGGAAACACTTATGTCAAACGTGCTCTTAATTCTGCCTGGAGGAATCATAGAATCGTAGGTTGAAAAAGACCTCTAAGATTATCAAGTCCAACCATCCGCCCAACAACACCATGCCTACTAAACCAGATCCCGAAGCGACACATCTACATGTTTTTTGAACACTTCCAGGGATGGGGACTCCACAAGCTCCCTGGGCAGCCTGGTCCAATGCCTGACCACTCTTTCAGAAAAAGAATTTTTCCTAATATCCAATCTAAACCTCCCCCAGCACAACTTGAAGCCATTGCCTCTCGTCCTATCACTTGTTACCTGGGAGAAGACATCAACACCTGCCTCACTACACCCTCCTTTCAGGTAGTTGTAGACAGCAATAAGGTCCCCCCTCAGCCTCCTCTGCTCCAGGCTAAACAGCCCCAGCTCCCTCAGCCGCTCCTCACAGGACTTGTTCTCCAGACCCCTCCCCAGCCTCGCTGCCCTTCTCTGGACACCCTCAGCCCCTCAATGTCCTTCTTGGAGTGAGGGGCCCAAAACTGAACACAGCACTCGAGGTGCAGCCTCACCAGTACCGAGTACAGGGGCACGATCCCCTCCCTACTCCTGCTGGCCACACTGTTCCTGATCCAAGCCAGGATGCCCTTGGCCTTCTTGGCCACCTGGGCACACTGCTGGCTCATGTTCAGCCGGCTGTCGACCAGCACCCCAAGGTCCTTTTCTGCCGGGCAGCTTTCCAGCCACTCCTCCCCAAGCCTGTAGTGTTGCATGGGGTTGTTGTGACCAAAGTGCAGGACCTGCCATTTGGCCTTGTTGAAACTCCTACGGTTGGCCTCGGCCCATCGATCCAGCCTGTCCAGATCTCTCTGCAGGGGCTTCCTACCCTCAGGCAGATCCACACTCCCGCCCAGCTTGGTGTCATCTGCTGGAAGTTACACATGCAACCAGTAGTACAGAATCTGAGATCTCCTCTCTTTTCTCCTACCAGAGACCACAGCAACTCTCAAATAGCGGTCCAGATCAGTGGAATTTACACAAGATAGTAGTCAAATTGAAGGTATGGGTGTCAGAGCATTTATTTTACACTTCTTCGGGGCTGTTACCAAAGAGTTGCTGAGGATTTTTTTTGTAAACAAGAGGGAGATACGTCAATATATTTTTCTATTCACTTTCAAGTGCTCCATATGAATAATAAAGTATAGCAAAAGATATTTCTTTAACCTAAATAGACCAGGCTAATCCTAATTACATTGCAGCGTTTCAGACATGAAATGCCATTAAAGTATAGAGTGAAATTTGTTGCCCCAGAATCATACCTCCTCAGATCAAACCTCCTAGTTCTCTTGGAGTCTTGGTCTTCAACAGAATGCATAATCATACTGCAGTTATACCTAAAATTAGTAAGAGCTAAGAAGTAGCAAACTGAATAAAACATAATATGTCCTTTTAAGTCTTCAGTACTGTTCAGTAGTCAGGGAAAAAAATTCCTTGTTTGGAAGCGGTAACTTGGCCCACATAAGGAGACTGAGCTACACTTGTGCAAAGTCAAGTACCATTGCTGCACCCTCAACATCTTGTAACAACAGGGAGACAAGATGGTTATCTTATGTTACCAGAAAGCTCAGTCTTGCACTTAAGACTAGAGCTCCTCAACAGTTTTTAATCAGATTCTGTTTTTCCCTCTACTGGCAGAGAAACTCAGGAACATAAGGTTGGGTTCAAGCGCAACCTCTGCCTCTCTGGACAGCTGGATAAGAGTCAGCTTTGCTCTGTGTAGCCAAGCCCGAACTCCAGCACGGCTACCAAAACCAACAGAGACATATCTGTGGTTAAATACATTGTGGAGCAACTCAGTGATCAAGCAGCTGCACTACAAAGTTCACCAGCACAGTCACAGCTTTGCAGTGTAGCAAACACAACAAGAAAAAAAAAAGGCGCAACACACTCATTTATGAAGATACAGAGCTTATTTAAATATAAACACACAGGTACCAAATAGCATCTCTCTCTCTTCACCCTGGCTTCCCTGCAACGTTATTAATACGTGACGTATCAGTCAGTGCTAGAACTTCATGCAACTGTTACAGAAATATATCTGAAATGCTCTTACGGCCTGTTTCAGAACGTGAAAGACAAACAAAATGGGTGAAAATATGATTCTTTCATATTTGGGAGTATTTACCAACTAGTTTATATATTCTGAATGAATCTTATGTAAGACTCAACATGTTCAAACAACTAAAAATACATCTGAAAAACTTTGGTGAGCAAATTCGCAGTATTTCTTTGGCATTTTAGTCTTTAACCCATTAAAGACTTAGTATGTTTTGTGATTTTTTACATATTTACTTCCTGCAGACATATGACTTTTTATATGTCTACTTCCTGCAGCTTTTATTTGCCTTCTCCTAACAGTCTGGAAAACACCAATATTTCTAAGGATTTAAGCAGGATATTAGGTAGAAATCTACACCTCAATGCCCGATATGAAAATACGGGATTATTTTCATTTACTTTTTAAAAAAAAAAAAAAGAACCGCAGAACAAAAAACTACAAGCAAAAAGCCTACCACAAAAAAGTTCAATAAGTCCCCTAAAGAGGCATTTTGCACTTGGAGAAGGAAAGGTTATACATGATCTTCTACTTATTCTCTCATTAATGTATTGCTTGAGTAGATTGATGTGCTATATAGAGGCAGCAAGCTATATTAAAAGGATGCCATTGGGTATAAAACTATGTTTCTTGCCCAAGGAAACAGGTGTCCCCACATGAAAACTCAGACACAAGATCAGAAGTAAAAAAGCTGTCAAAATCCAGACTAATTACACACAGAACTTAATGTAAAATTTTAGGTGTAGTTAGGAGCCGTTGTTTCTAGTTATGCTGTTGTTACTAGTCAAGAAAAGGAACCATATTACAAATATTCTCATAGGCATGAACACATGTTGTTTAGATAAAAACTTGAACAGTGACCAGAAACTGGAGAAATACTGCTTTGGATTGGCACAAATTTCAACAGAGGATTCAGCCACTGCCCTGGACAACCTTTCTGGTCTTTTCACAAATCCCTGTGCCACCACTCAAATAACAAAGGAAAAGAAAACAGAAGTAACATAGTGAAGCCAACTCCTGAGGCACAACGGATGCTCTGAGCCGTGATGCCATACACCAAGCATGGGCTCCTTTCCTAGAAGCCTGACCTGACCGAGGAAATCACTTCGTGAAATTCTGCAGCCCACGTAATTCCAGAGGTCAGAGTAAAATGCATCTTAATCTTTCATCTGTGAATATAAATATAATGGACTAATATCCCCTCACACAACTCCAAAAGTTCTGAACGTCTGTGATAGACCTGCATGTACTACCTCACCAATGAGGGGAAAAAAAGCGGGTTTTACTCCACACACTGAAGAGTAAGAAGCCTAAGAAAGTCTGGCCAGAGAAGCTCCTTTACCTGCTTGTTTCCTCCCCCTTTAAACTCATTGCTACCCATAAAAACAAAAGATTACAGTACTAGAATAAGTTTCTTAGACAGCAGATTCAAACTAGAGAAAGCTTGACAAAACAGATATATCTGAAAAACAAGAAGAGAGTTTGGACTGCAGAGGACACGGCTTGCTTTCATTTAAAGAAAACACAAAAAGCCTTCTTGCCTGCAAATCACTGCAGTCCCCAAACAGCTTGAAGATGCAGCCTCACCTAGAGTTCACCAAAGCAGACTGCTCTCCAAGTGACCAAGCCATTAGCAGACCATGCTCCTCATCTTCTCCGTTTCTACTTCTAGCCCCACTAGCAATGCTGGGAAGAGAAGGATTTGTAGATATTTTCAGAAGGCCTTGCATACTTTCAGATAAGTACTGTTCATACAGAATTGCTTTGCAGCCTAGCCAAAAGTGTAAAAACCATCATCTGAAGGATTTGTGTTCCCCTAGAAAACAGTAATTGTACTAGATAAAAATTGGCATGACGTAATGCCTAGGCAGAAGAGTTACCAGTGGTTTTTGTAACAGAAGAAAGAATATTTTCTAATACCTTATGAAAGTAGTAACACTTGCTGCAGAGTAAACAGCAGATTTTACTTCAAAAGATTTTACATTACCTTACAAAACATACTTCCAGAAATTATTGCATTCCTCCTTGAAATACATCACTTCTGGGGTGCAAAGTGACTGTAGCAAAGGGGATTAACTGTACATACAGGAGGAGCTGGTTCCCGACAGAGCTGCACATCACCAGAAAGGACGTCAATAACCTCATGAACATCACCTCCAAAAATACCTGAGACAATGCAAAGCCCACGGCCATGGTCTAATCCTGTATAGAGCTAACCCGTATGCTACCACGCTATCAAAAGACATGGGAAAAGGCAACAGAGGACAAGGTTCTAATGCAATGCTCTGTCAAGATCAAGTGCTATTTCCAGGACACGTTCACAAGGAACAGGCTGATATCCGCACACATTTCAGGAGAATTCTTAAAAACCCTGCCCTTCCTAAGGGTAAAGAGGCTTTAAGAAGCTTAGGAAAGTTCCCTGCGTAGGAATACCTTAATTTATTAAAAACATCTTCCTCTTACATTATGAAGAAAAATGAAGCACAAAAGTCCTTGTTTTGAAACATATGATGAACAGTGGGAATAGAAGGGTGGTAAATTCAGGAAACTGAAAAACCAAAGCTGTATTGTGCTGAGTTTGGGCAGAGAGGAACCGCAAGGTTCTCTGGCAAGAGAGATCCAGGCCCTCGGACCTTCCCAGGAAGGGCGTGCACTCACAAGAGAGGTCCCGGCTCACCAAACCACCACCAGGAATGAATGCTGCGTAGCATTTCAGGACTACAAGTGAATGCAGCACGCAGCTGTAACTTCACAAAAACAAAAAACCCTCAAAGAGGGGAATTTATTTTCCTGAATTCCAGCGTGGTTGGCATACGTATCTATAAACACACAAAGCTCCTGCCCTTGTGAACAGTTCTCCGGGCCAGCTCACTGAAAGCCAGAGCCGCGTGCCCACGTACTGTCAGATCTCCAGCAGCTCAGGATGTCCAAACAGAAGAGACGCACTGATTTCATACTAACTTCAAGCTAACAAGGAAGCTGTCACTGAGAGAGCTGTAGTCGTGCACTGTGAGGTGAACAGCGTCATATTTATTTTGCTCTCCCTAGTGAAAAATTTGCAAGTCAAGTTCTTACTTCATTTCTTATTCTGCCTAAGAGGACTGATTGCCTGCCTGCACTCCCTGCGATATGCAGGCCTACGTGGCTCTGCTTTGCTTAATTCATGACATAGCTTTACTATTCATAATAATTTCTGAACGTTCATTTGACATGTCCTGATGTTAAACTGAGGACAATTTACAAGAAGAAAGTGCCCTTTGGCTTACATTTAAAATATTTACAAAAAGCAACCATTTTAGCCCACTAAGGATTGGAACTTGGGCAATTTATTCTGTTCAGCCATAGCTAACAGGGGAATTCCTCTAAACAGAGGATTGAACGGAACAGGAATTAGGACTGCTTTGCTGTACGTGGTTAGAAATACCTTAACACTAAAGAAGAAAAGCATAAATTAGTGTAAACCAACACATTTACACCAGTATTTCTTTTATATACTTTTTTTAAATGCAACTTTGGACTTGACGCAAATTTTCCCTGAAGTAGTCTTGTAAGCACACTCTTGTGAAGCCGCCAGTGTCACCTTCTGTCAGGTATTTTCTCGCATAACATCAGTGCAGGTTCTGCCAGGGAAACATGTTTGTACACGCATGTTGATGGGACTCCTGAAGAAAACCAATAACTATACGGTCTGGATTAAATCCCTGGTTCTAAAAGCGCTACCTTCAGTATAATTCCTGAAGCTGGAAGGCGGTAAAATGTCCCATCCTTGTCGCCTGGGCTGCAGATTGTCTGACCCAATTTCTTCATTCCCATTAATGCTCTTTAAATCGTCCCCAACACCTAGACGAGCCCTTTCACTTGCCACTCACGCAAACTATAATCTTATGGTACCACTGTCAGCTCATCCCCTCAGGCTTCTTGGCAAATCTTTTTCACTCGTCCAAACACCACCAGAGTAATATAAAAACATACGCAAAATTCACACGGATAACACATGTGCACACATACACACAGCTTGCCAAATTTAGATGCACTTACATACTAAATCTTTCAGGTATAGATCTAACGTTGTTTGCCTGAGTCATGATACCCCAAGTCCATAGGACATTTCCTGCTGGATTCTGACAAAATTATGTTATGTCAGACTCACGGTCTCAATGATAATACCCAACAGCTCAACTTGAATGACTGTGCTGAGGTTTGAAACTAAGCCCATCATAAAACAGATGAAGACCGGCAAGACTTTTGCAAGTATCACAGCTCAGTGCACTGCAAGTCTCTTGCACGTGTGAAGTCAGAAGGCCAGATTCGTAACTTCCCTTGCAACTAACCATAAAAAACAAAATTGTATCTTGTACCAAAAGGGTTTCCTGAAATTTGAGGACAATTTACTCTGGGGGGGGGGAAATAGGAAAAAAAAAGAGAAAGACAATAGAGAGAAACCATGAAAAGTCGAGGGAGGTTCTCCTCCCCCTCTGCTCTGCCCTGGTGAGGCCCCATCTGCAGTACCGTGTCCAGTTCTGGGCTCCCCAGTTCAAGAAAAATGAAGAGCTACTGGAGAGAGTCCAGCGGAGGGCTATGAGGATGAGGAGGGTACTGGAGCATCTCTCCTACGAGGAAAGGCTAAGGCAGCTGGGCTTGTTCAGCCTGGAGAAGAGAAGGCTGAGAAGGGGACCTTAGAAATGCTTATAAATATTCTCAAGGGTGGGTGTCAGGAGGATTGGGCCAGACTTTTTCCAGTGGTGCCCAGCAACAGGACAAGGGGCAACGGGCACAAACTGAGGCACAGGAAGTTCCGTCTGAACATGAGGAAGAACTTCTTCCCTCTGAGGGTGACGGAGCCCTGGCCCAGGCTGCCCAGGGAGGCTGTGGAGTCTCCTTCTCTGGAGATATTCCAGACCCGCCTGGACAAGGTCCTGTGCAGCCTGCTCTGGGTGACCCTGCTTGGGCAGGGGGTTGGGCTGGGTGACCCACAGAGGTCCCTTCCAGCCCCTAGCATTCTGTGATTCTGTGATTCCTCTCCTACCCAGAAGGTGTACTGAAGTAGCACATTACACCAGTACTTGTCCTTAGCCAGGCGCCGGCTCCGCGGGGTTTGTTCTGCACCCACCTTCCTGCCCTGCCAGGAGAACAGCAGTAAAGGCTGCAATCTGCGTCTGGCCTCTGGGCAGTCTATGCTCTTGAAATAGGCGATATCATAATAAGAAAATCCTGCTATGAATGTGTAACCTAATAACAGTGTCTGTTTCTGTCAAAGGCTTTATATTTGTCAGGTTTAGCTTGCGTGAAAGATTACTGTATCTCTTTCATAACACAGCCAATGTGGCTGATAAAGCAAATCACCTTTAAACACGTCTGGTAAATGCTCCTTGTCAATAGCGCAGCTCTCTGCGCTGACAGCTAGCGTAATTTGCCCTTCTCTCCTTCCTCGTCATTACGGGTAATTGACATTAAGAATTTAGACATGTCAACCAAGAGGAAATAAATGAGTTCAGAAAAATTGCAAATACAATCAAAATTCAACTTGTCTACATTACATTAGCAACATTTTTTCTCCCAGCAACTAAGATGTCTCTTTGCACTCCCATTCCTTTCCTAGTTGTGAGATCACCGTGCCATTCAAGTCCTTCCTGAGGAGTACAGGCACAGAGTTTGGGCACCCTACTCAAAACATCAAAGACTTGGTTTCTTTCCCCTTAGCTCAGAGTGCCCCAGTTGCAGGAGTCTAGTTTATACATCTCAAAAATCTTCTGAGAACAAAAGAATCTTACATTCTTCTTCCCAGCTTTGCTGCAGCAAAAATATTGGGCTCCCTAGCTTTTTAGAAGTACAAATTCATGGGTTGCTAGCTTATCTACCTGTTTATTCATCTTCTCTAAGTGGCAGAACAATAATTAGAAGGCCTAAAAATATTTTTTCTCTGTCAGTCCTGCTCATTGCACTTTCTCTGCTTCCTACGCACATAGACCACCATGCCAGTCACAAAGGAGAAAGATAATTGAATATTATATTTGCATACTGAAGCACCCATGTTTTTAGCAAATATTTCTACGAACTCAGAAGAAAACCCCTGTTTTACTAGACCCTATTTCACTAGGGAAATAACGATTACTTGGTGAAAGGTGTCCACAGGTTCATCGTACAAGTGACTGGAATAAAGGATCTTAATGCTACCCCTGGCATAGAGAGCGTCGTCAGCGACAAAGCAAATGAATGCGTAAGCCTTTAATTTGCAAAACTTTACCTTTAAAGTACAACGTCTTTACTTCTATGTGGACGAGTACCTCACGTCTCCAACGCCCAAGACTGACAACACTGCTCCCCAACCTTTTAACACTGGAGTTGGAGCGATTTCTTCATCCGTTTGCCAAGAAACTATTGCCATTTTCTGGATGCTTCACATACAGACAAGTGCCAGTTTTATCATCAAGGAATAAATCAGGTGAGATAAAATCGAGCAGCTCAATATCATCTAATTTTCTTGATGACAAAAAAGGAGTTTGCCTATTCATTTATCTTTGCAATGCCTTAACTGTCAGCAGGACACACACGTTTGTACACGTACCCGCACAGAGGCACAGCCACACACGCAGCTGCAGGCTGGTAAGCTGCTTTTAGCACCTGGTGCATACAAGTCCTATTAGCAGGTTATTTATGCCAAGCTTTCTTTCCCCCAGCACAGCCAATGCTCAGTTCTCTCACCAGGATTAGCTCCACATTACGTTACAGTTGTCGTCCTCTCCACCATCTCCAGCTCACTCCTGCACATTTTTGACACTTTGCATTTCTGAAGTCTGCGCTGGCTAGAGTTTCACTTTGTGAATCTGAATATTTCTGTATTTTACACAGATTACTTCCATTACTAGCTCCATTTCCTATTATTAACAAATGTATTGAAGACAGTGAAGCTGCTAGTGACCAGTACTTCAGTGAGCTCATGGGGACTGTGCTGCAGAAGCACCCAGCGCCACTGCTGAGCTGCCGGCTTCGCGCGGCCGGACGGGGCACACCGGCGGCGGCGTCTGCCACAGGAGGCAGGGCCCCTGCTGCACAGAACCAGCAATAAGGTCTCTTCACGGCTCTGCCTGTGTTCGGTACCATGAAAGGGAGGGAGTCACCGAGGTATTCAGCACAGCGAAGTCAATTTGTAACCAGCCAATGTAGTGTTTCTTGTTGCTAGAAGGTTCTGAATCGATGAAGTCAAAATTTTTCATAGAAGATGGCTGCTTCCAGATGGATGCGTTTTTAGGGCCTGGATGTAATTTCTCTGTCCTTGTATTTATTTGGGAAGCCATTTAATAACTTTTTAATAGATGAAGGAGAAAGATCTCCAGGATGCAATTTAATTTTATTCTGACAAGGAAGTTAAAGGGGTTCTCTCTTTGGTGTTGAAGCTAACAAGCTCAAGTAGCCTCTACCAAAGTCAATCCAGAAATTCACCGAGATTACTGTTATCCCACCCCAAACAGCTACTTGGTTTTTCCTCAGTTCTGAGGACCCCTACACAGAATGTACATGTTAAAGAAACATAGCTGTCCTCTGTAGTTTTCCAAAAATCACGCATAAACATGTCTGATGAGCCCCCTTGCAAAACAAAAATACCTTATCAGCTACAGTTGCTATTAAAAGTGGTAAAACATTAGGCTCAGATGGATTCTAACTGCAACTTATCAAATGTTTAACACCAAAGTCAGTAGGCTCTTTCACAAGAGTACTGTAGAGAAAAAAAAGATGTCAATCTTTTTTGTTCAGTTTATGCATAAACGTACATCTGGATGAGGTATTACTTAACATACTAAAAAGATGCATCAGAACATTTCTAGATATTAAAATAGGATTAAAAAAGAAAATTTTTTTCAGAAATTCTGGTTCAGTTAAGTTCAGTGTCACTCATTTCAGAGGCAGGGGTCATGTTACACCTGGCATCAATGGAGACAAAAAAATCTAGAAATAAAGGACTCGGGAAAGATGGGAGGAAAAAAAAAAAGACATTTTAAGAAGTTCCTCATTTAGGGTGGGACCTCACAGGCAAAACTCAGATGCATGTAAGTAGCAAGACACCGAACTGCAGTAACTGGCATATCATAGACACAATTCACGGGATGAGTTACCAAGGAGATAACGTGAACAGGGAAGAAGCAAGGGAGTAGGAGTGGAAATAAATAACTATCCATCATGCCTTTTGTGTCAATTGTGTTCGTGTATATGGAAGGATAAATAATCTATTTTAAAAAATAAATGAAAAGCATAGCTCTATTTTAAATATAGTTACCGAAGAGCTAATGCTTTACCTCAGCAGAAGGGTTTTTCAAAGAAATCAGCTCTAGGCAGGACTGTAGGGGTTTTTTTTTTTTCAAATACCTTTTATTTATGAGTACAAATGGTTTAACAGCAAGCAATTTTTGGCAAAAAATAACGGATGCACCAAGCTCTGAGTACTTCCTCACGTCCCCACAAAGTGACAGCTATAGTGTTAGTTTGCGCAGCCTAAGGATTTTATAAACTATTAGCAGCTTTAGGTATACTCCCAGCATAAGAAAGCCCTCATGCTGCAGTAGTGAAACCCTAATCTTTCCCAGTTCTGGCAACGAATTATTAAATTGCTATATTTATTGAAAGACAGGCTAAATTAAATGACCTGTTGAAAGCTGTCTGTTTCGAGATATTTCAGCTTTGTATGAATACATGCCTTTTTTGTACAGAAATTAACAGGAACAATTTAGATTTAGGAATCCAATAGGTGGTGCTAGCAATTTCTCCAGTTATCTAAATAGCTGACATAAGTATTTCTAAAAAAAATGAAAAAAAAATATAAAGAAGGGGAAAAAAAAGAAGAAAACCCACTAAGCAGAACCAAACCCAACGTTCTGTCAATACCAGGTTTCTAAACTACACTTACATTCAATATCTTAGACTTGTTACTTTCCTTGGAAATGATCAAGTTTCTTTCATTTAAAAATTACCCCAGTGTTTTCAGCCAGAATGTGTCTGATACCATCAGCACCTGTGTGGCTGCATGTGTGTATTCCACCGAACAGCTATTCCACCTGCAAACTTCTGCTGCTATTGCATATGCTCATCATTCCCTAAAGTGAAAGGGAATTTGATATTACTACAAAATTTGATCTCTAGCCTGCTAAAATGATATTATATTCTCTCTTTCAAGTCACCAGATTTTTTTAAATCTTCCAATTGTAACATAATATTGGAACGGGAACTGGCTTCTTGAGGAATGCCTCAAATGGGGAAAACCCAATTCACCGATTTTTAGATGTCCTATCATTTTGGTCATCTTTCCTCCAAGAAATGGGAGGCACATCTTTATTTAGGTATGAGGCCAAGACTAAGGCACATCTTCAGGCAAGCTGTGTACCACAAGTGAAAAAACTAACTCTGATTTGCATGAAATGACAAAGAGCAGTAAAACAATTGGAGATGACAGAAGTTCGATGTAGAAACAGTTTTGTGGCAAAATACTTGGCATATGATAGGATTCAAACAAGCAAAGACCCCAAAACAACAACAGCTTGATAGTTGAAGGAATACAAAAAAATGTGATGTCAAAATACTCGCATGTTCAGAATAGAATATTTCAGCTCATCATTAAACTGAAAAAAAGAAATGAATTTGAAAAAAATCAATGCTACAATACATATAACGCAATATTTAGAACAAAAAAGTTTCCATTTTAGAGGGACTCCAAAAAAAGTGTATTTTTTGTTGTTTTTCATCTAGTTATTAGCAACCATACACAAAACTACATTCATATTTTTGCCTGTTTTCGTAATTTTTCCATCATCAATTTCACACCCAAGTACAACTTCACCCAGGCCAGTGGAGCTATTTGTTTGTGGGACTGAGCTATAGCCTTCAGTCTCTAAAGTTGTACAACAAATAGTCATTTCTCAGAGCTTTCATGAGGAACATGTGGAAAATTCCTGAATTTTCTTAGGTACGAAGTAAATGAAAAACACTAAAACAAAAGCAAGCATAACGCGTCCTGCGAAGTACTTTGTTCATTTATTTTCCATATGTCATTTATAGCGTTAGGTATTTGTGATAATATTTCATAATGTAATAGTAAATGTCCTTCAGCATATTTCTAAAAGCCATGAAGTCGTAAGTAATAAAAAATCCTCGCTGCAGCATTCTGCTGTTACATGGTTGCTAAAAGTGGCTCGGAGACCATCTTTTTTTCTCTAGGCAAATTAGCAAAAGGTGTATTAGCGAGGTTCCTTGCATCTTCCAAGAGCAGTCTGGCTTCCCACACTGCTTTAGTTTCAACAGTTTGAGTCACTTGAATCACTAGCACCACAACACCACCCGAGAAGCAGGGAAGAGATTAAAAAAAAAGAAAAAATAATTCATTATTTCACCTACTGCTGAAGCCCTTCCCACCTGAATTCAGAGAGAAGAGTGGTATTTGTAACAACACTAAAAGACAGTATGTGAAGCTTATTGTGTCCAGCCAAAAGAGTAATTTAGAAAAGAGGAACGCATTTCCTCAAGTTAGAACGGTTAATATCCCCAGTCTTACAAAAAAGTGCAATTCATGACCATGAACAGGTTAAATGCCATAGCTTTCAAGCTACTGTTCATGAAGCTTAACGCCAACATCTCAGCACAGGCTGATGCCCGGAGGGGCAGTCCTACCCACTTCGCTCCTGATTCCCAAGAACACTCTTTGCATTCACCCGAGCAGGGATCAGCTCTGCTGAAAACCAGTCGTGGCTCTCCTGTAAGCTCAGCTTTCACTCCAACCTGACCAACCAGAGCTGCAAAAGCAGTAAGCACAGGCGCAGAAGATGTGGCAGAAATACACAGTCTCACACAAGAAAAGAGCAGGCGTACCTCTTTGGTGAGGACCACAAATTATCATTGAACCACGGATTTGCTTTTATATGGCTGTTAGCCCCAAATGCAACAACAGCCCTGCAACAGTCAGTCCCTCCCTACTCCAAACATACCTTTCTTTGCTGAGCGTTTCTTCAAGTTTCAACATAACACCACTCTTCCAGAAGAATCATGGAATCACAGAACATTCGGGGTTGGAAGGGACCTCTGGGGGTCACCCAGTCCAACCCCCCTGCCAAAGCAGGGTCACCCAGAGCAGGCTGCACAGCACAGCGTCCAGCCGGGGCTGGAATATCTCCAGAGAAGGAGACTCCACAGCCTCCCTGGGCAGCCTGTTCCAGGGCTCCGTCACCCTCAGAGAGAAGAAGTTCTTCCTCATGTTCAGACGGAATTTCCTCTGCTTCAGTTTGTGCCCATTGCCCCTTGTCCTGTCACTGGGCACCACTGAAAAGAGTTTGGCCTCATCCTCTTGACACCCACCCTTCAGATATTTGTAAGTATATATTAGGTCCCCTCGCAGCCTTCTCTTCTTCAGGCTGAACAAGCCCAGCTCCCTCAGCCTCTCCTAGTGGGAGAGATGTTCCAGTACCCTCACCATCCTCGTAGCCCTGCGTTGGACACTCTCCAGTAGCTCCTCATCTTTCTTGAACTGGGGAGCCCAGAACTGGACAGATTACTCCAGATGGGGCCTCACTAGGGCAGTGTAGAGGGGGAGGAGAACCTCCCTCAACCTGCTGGCCACACTCCTCTTGATGCACCCCAGGATCCCATTGGCCTTCTGGGCAGCCAGGGCACGCTGCTGGCTCATGGTTAACCTGTCGTCCACCAGCACTCCCAGGTCCCTCTTCGCAGAGCTGCTCTCCAGCAGGTCTGCCCCAAGCCTGTACTGGTGCATGGGGTTGTTCCTCCCCAGGTGCAGGACCCAACACGTGTCTTCACCTCTGCTACACCCCCCAGCTGTTGTGCACCTACCTGGACACTTCTGGGAGATGGTAACCATTCTCTAACACCATGGGAAGCAGAAGAACTGTCTTCCCTATAGCCATAAATCACAGTTCCTACAAGATTGTGACTTGGCTTGTAAATACAGGAAGCATGACCCAAAAATATTACGTGATGTAGTTGTGTGCTGGTGGAAATGCTGCAAAGTTAGCAAATTTAAACAGCTTCCTTAAGTCTTCCAAATAATTTCCATTGGGATTTGAAAGGTACTGGCAGCAATTTTTTTAAATAGAAAAAAAATAACCCACCCCTACTTGACACAGGTAGGGGGAAAATGGATCCAAGACCTGCCAAGGTAAGTCAAACACCTACTTCTCCCGGCTGGTTCCATAATTCATTCTTTGCATATCTGTAGTGGCTCTATCCAGCTTCTGATGAGCAGGCTGACATCTTCCAGGTGTTCTCGATAGCCCAAAACTGACCCAGCAGATTTTTCAGACCAAAGCCCTGAACATGGAGTAGTATTTGCATTGCTGGAGAAGGAGGAAGTTCCAGCAGACAGATTTTCTAGTCAGAAACCAAGGACAAAGACACATTTTTCTACTACTCCTATCTTCCTTTGTAACTCTGCTCATTCGCCTTCCTTACTGTCTGTCATGCAAACCTGAGAACACCCTTCACATGAAACATGGACAGCAAAAGTTGTTACCTTAGTACGATGGGCATTTTGCTCTTTTATTTTCTTCCAAGTTACTGGTAGCAACAGTCTTCCAGAGCCCCTTACTCTCAAGCCTGTCAGAGCAGTCTTACTCTTCCTCAGAGTTGTGTGGTAAAGACAAAATATACCAAAGTGGTCAGAATTCTGGATACCACTGTTAACATGGGACCTGTGAATAATGTTGACCTTGGAAGAAGCAAGGCAGAACAAAGAGTGTGTTTTCACTTACTAATGGGTTAATTAAATTCAGAAATTATGCTCCTGAATTCCTTAGGCTTCTTTGTAAATCAGCTTTCATACCATTTTGTATAGAGCCCAGTTAGCAAACTGAAAATAACTGGGAATATGTTGAATCTGCACTTTCACACCACAATTAAAATTCATCTACTACAGACCCCCCCACTGCATTACCTTAAATCTATAGCATGGTCATACTCCTGTAAAGGACTTTGCAAGAACCACAAATACAACGTTAGGTAGCCGTGATCTCAAATGGCCCAGTCATGTCTGCACAAAGTTCCTGATGGCTATGAGAAACCACAAAGTTTATAGGCTGAGAAGACTTCTTTAAACCAGCAGAGATTTACATAACGGTGATGGTGTATCTCCTGCCTCGCCCTCAAGCACTCCTAACACACCAACTGCACTTGTCTCACAGTCTCTTTATTACTCAGGAAGCTTCAGTCTGCCAGGCACAACTCCATCCATCAGGGTGTTGCCTCACAGGGCAGGCATATTTAGTGCATAATTACTCAAAGGTGCTGAATTTCAATAAACCATATTTTTCAAACGGGCCCACTTTGTTAGGTGGAAACCCTTTGACTGGCAACTTGGCAACCTGGCATCCTCCCATTTTAATGAGCTACATAGCTTCTGAACAGGCTTTAATTAAAATTGTCTACACTACCTAGACAGACTACCCTGCAGTTTATAGTATAATTTTCAGGTCAGATGTACCTATTAGCACCACCTTTTGACAGTCACAGTTCTTCCAACCAAGCGTACTGAATGTTACTGGACCAGAGCTGTGAGAGCCCCTAGACAGCAGCAAATCAAGCAGCGTGCTCAGCAGTACGCGGGCTGTCCTCTCCCGCACCCGCCTGCTGCGCACACAAGCAGCTGTGCTGTTAACATTCACAGAAATACACAGGTATAAAGGAATACTTCTAAATGGAACGTAACATGGGAATAATGCAGGCTCTCCATAAACTAAATACACATATGTCAGATAACAACCAAAGGCTGCTAACAGGCAAAATATCAGCAGTTTCAAGAGGAGGAGTACAAGCTGCAGAAATGTCCTAGCTGAGGGCCTGCCAGCCAGACGTTATACTCACATGGGCGCTCCTGCAGAGGGGCCGGGGAAGGCAGGAAGAGGCCGCTCCGTAGATGTCTGTCTCAAGGGGAAAAAATCTGATCTCTATCACAGAATCACAGAATAGTAGGGGTTGGAAGGGACCTCTGTGGGTCATCTGGTCCAACCCTCCTGCCGAAGCAGGGTCACCTACAGCAGGCTGCACAGGACCTTGTCCAGGCGGGGCTGGAATATCTCCAGAGAAGGAGACTCCACAGCCTCCCTGGGCAGCCTGGGCCAGGGCTCCATCACCCTCAGAGGGATCTATGTAGAAAGGAAACTGAGCCCTCCCTTATCTCCCACACTGCCCTTGGGAGGGCTGGCTCTTTCACACCTCTAATAGGAGTGGAGAACACCTGGGCAACCCTCTGAACCTTAGCCTGGGGCGAACCTGCAGTGTGAGCCCCTCTCAGGTAATTTGTGCTAATGAGAGCAACCTGTGTTGGCCAAATCAGCACAAACTCCAGTGTTCATCTCAACTTGAAATGGGTCAGGTTTGGCAGGGAACACACCCCTCTGAAGGTCACCCCAGTGACGGGCTGTGATTCCTAGAGCCAGACAAACCAAGGCAGAAGTTTCTTCACCCTGGTTTTCATTTCTTTTGCTGTGCTTCCCGTACTGTGCCACAAAGGGCAGCAAGTGGACTTGCACTTTCATATCTTACTGGATATCAAAGCTAATGATGTGCTTGTAGAAACCTTGTGAAACGAAGATGACCACAGACTCTAGTAACAGCCATTTCTTAACACATACGAACACAAGAAAAGGTATACAAAGGAGGGAGAACACAGAGCTGGGCAGAAATTTACTACCGCTTTGGCACCAAAGACAGAAGAAGAAGAACGGGGCAGTTTCACTGGCTTCTGTAAGAGATTGGGAAAAGATTAGATCAAAAAAACAAAGCCAGGATGGTGATATTACATAGTTCCTATTACTTTGTCTGGGACAGCTGGGGTCACTTGTGTCCCTGCAATCACTCAAGCAGCATTTTGTTCCTCTTTATGACAACCACTAAGGAGAAATGAAACGCTCAGGCCTTAACTCCCCTTGGTGGATAGGCTCCATCAAGCTTCCGTGATGGCAAGACTGGTTTTGGAATAGCCAGCTATATGGCAGGCGACCCCAAAGGTGCACTTCTCCACCCCACTGGAGGGAGGAAGCAAGCTGCCAGAAAATATCAATGAGGAATGAATTGTTTCCTGGTAGGGATGTTTACAGCATGAAACATTTACCGCACTCTGCCCATAATGGAAGTGACTTAAGACTGACACACACTTGGGGAAGCAGCAATTCCTCACACCACTGCCTCACCCTGAGCCTCTGTGTTGAAGACCACATTAGCTGCAAAGTTTCAGATCAGAAATTCCAGTTTTTCCAGCTTCAGGGTGTTCAGAGGTGGGCTTCCAACTTGCAGCAGCTCTTTCGAATGCATCTTGGAAACAGACGGTACACCATTATGTAGAATGATTGGCATATAAAGATAAGAAAAGCTTTCTAGCAGTTTCATATTTCGCAGAAAGAATCTTGTGGGTGCTCACGCAGGTGCGTTTGCTGTATGCAGGTGGGCATAAGAATGCACGGGCTGACTGTGGGTATACGCCAGCAGGCAAGTCAAAGATGAGAAAAAACTGTTCTTACTGGGGAAAACTGTTTACAGGTGTTTGTCAATAACAGAGAGCACTATTAAAGAACGCCACGTAATACTACAAATGAAAACCCAGCAGCACTGTAAGAAGTGCTAGACGTGGAGGAATTAAACAAGAACAGCCACTGATTTCTTTTTCATATCCTATCACATCTCCAAGTTGCTCTACCCTCCTAGACAAAACATCTGATCAATGAAAAAGTTCATTGTCATTGCAGAGACCACAGACTCCTCAGTACGTGAAATATCTTAGAGCTAAATTTCAGGCTACGTATCAACAGCAATCAGGCCACATGCTGCAAATGCTTGCTGCTGAAACTCTTCCTGAGAAGCAGCCACTGGTAAGGTTGCACTATGTCACATTGACAGCTCCATCAAATCTCCCCTCAATCTCCAGGAGACTGAAACAACGTGTAAGCTGAAATTATTCAGTAAGTTGAGGGTACAAATACATGCACTTATGAACTCCGATCCTGAACTCAAAGTGACTGATCATGCAAAGAGATGCATCTGCTGGGTAAGGCTTTTTTGATGTTCTGACAGCAAAAGTCCATCTGAGTCAGTCAACTAAAAATATACTTAGAAAATGGAAGAGGTGTGACTTACTGACAAGTCTTCTCACCCACTCTTTTATAGACTTAGAACATGATAGATAGAAAAATGGAAAAACATTTTGGTAAATCGTAATTAGGACTGCACACAAATCAGTGATAGAACAGTGAGAGAGCTCCTGCAATGCAGCCACTCTGGTCTCGGCTAGGAAGAGCAACAAGGGGGGGGAGAGGATGAGCCACAAGAGGTCCCACAGCGGGAGGGCACACAAGGAGACTCGCTGGATGCTGCTTCACCTCCAGCACCAACTGTCCTGCTGCAGCGCTGCTCCAAATGGAAGAAAGATCTGTTAAGAAAGCCAGGAATTTAAAGATGAAGCCTCAAGGACTAGGTCTACTCAGATTCTCACACAATTATTTTTCCTTTCCTTATTTTCTTTTTTGGTTGGGTTGTTTTTTTTTTTTTTCAGATGACTTTTACGACCGGGGTTTCAAAGCCACCTGATCTGGGACGCCAAATCTCTTAGACAGCTTTGGAAATCTCCACCTTGCTGTCTGCTTTGCTGACTTTCGCAGGCATTTCAGCTGTCTCGCTCCGAAGGAGGGCTAACAACTCCACTTCTTTTGCTCAGTTAAAGTGACTGAGAAGCTGGGGTCCGCTCTAGGTGTTTCTGCTCAGCTTCAATGTCTGGAGAGCTGTAACATCAGAGAGGACACTGTTTCTAAACTATCCTAAAGGATTATGTTCTCATTGAAAATACCTGCATTAAATCTGATCGTTATATAACATATACAAGGACCCAAAGATTCTCTCATCTGTGGGTTGAAGAGTTTCTCAGTTGGTTCCCCCTTACTTAAATATTCAGGGAGACAGAAAAAGTTTGGTTTTTCCAAATTACCTATTTGGAAAGGAAGACAATTCTGGTCCCCAAATTCTAGTTCAAGACTAGTTCACTGAGAGTGGAATCAGGACACCATGACGGTGAAAACTGTTCAACAACAGCTCATGCAAGAGAGCTGGAAAATTCAAATGATATGCACAGTATCACTGTTCCCATTGCACTAAAACAGAAAAAAGCAAATGTACAGAACATACTTTTGGCTAGCAGGAATCAGCACAGCTAACCCAGACAGGACAAATGTAAAAACAATAGTGACAGGCATATAAGACCAAAGGAAGATAAGCAAATTTGACAAATCTACAACCAGCTCAGGAATACTGTAGTATGCAAAAGTCATTTAACCCGGTTCCCATGCTTTGGAAAGGGAACCATCCTATTTGCATCCACTGGTGTTTGAACACGAAGGCGATGTGTATCTGCACCTGAGCTGGCTAATGTTGGGACTGGCTGGCAGCTGTCAAGCCCTCTCCTGAAATCTGTCTCCCTGTGTAAGGCTACCTACTCATCCCATCTGTCCTTGCAGCAGGTGAGCTTGGCCTTTTTAAAGAGGACCACAGGACATTTCTGACTAACACCACTGGTGCTATGGCCTGACACCGACAGATGGAAAACACGGAGTTACTTGGGTTACCAGCAGGGAGCTTTTCGTGGCTGTTAATGCACACGGCAGGCAAATGCATGGCAAACTGTGCTCAGTGTTTTCCCCTTCGGTATCAGGTGGATTAACCCCTCGGCAACTCGTGTGCATTTCTGGTGTTTGGTCAGCAGTTTCAACTTTGGGCCAGAACTAATAGGCAACTTCTAAAAATGCAGAGGGGAATTTATTCTTTGGAAACTAGCAGTTTCATTCTGATTTGCTGCCTAGTGGGAAAGCTTTAGATCTGTCCCAGAAACAGAGTTGAAGAGTTGAATAAATGGGAGAGCTTAACTAATACACAATAAAAATAATGTTAGCAAATATCTGAGGAAAGAGAATTCTAAGTCCCAAGAGTAGCTAATCATTGAACTCACCACAAAAATCCATACACTAACAGCAATTGTGTGCTTCAGAAATTGCAGCCTACCTGCCACGGCATCATGGTCAAAGGAATTTGAATTATATTTATAGTCTTCTAATAGGTGTTCTAGTCTGTGTTGCAAGATTTCATATCAGAAAATAACTCTTGCATTTATTTTTTCATACTTGTCCACTCAGAATGACCACCAAGAACCACCTCTCAGGCACTTTAGTATGTAAAACATGCTGAAGGGTAAGGCTTTAGTAGTTAAAATTTTCCAGCAATTGTTTCTAATTACTTGGAGATGTTAAAAAATGTTTGGAATTGTTGAACTCTTTCTGTCTGTCACCATCCACGGAAACCTCTTTCTTCAAGTTTGATTTAATATTAGCGTGAACTCTTGCAGCCTGACAATTTGGTTCGTGGATGCGTTTCTGGTGTTGCACGTCCGTCACACAACAGGCCCTGCACTAGGGGTTATCTCTCCCACGACAGACGCCCGGTGTACAGCCAGAGAACAGGCTCGAGCATGCTGTAACAAAGGCTGGTTCCTGCAGGAGGAGGGATGCAGCAGGTACCTCAACCACCTCTCTTGGGAGGCATTAAACCAGTTCAGGAAATTAGCAGCAAATGAATTCAAAGGGAAGAGGTTCTTACTCAGTTGAATACAATGAAAAAATATTTTTCAGATTAACCAGACTCAAAATTAAATACTTTGTTTGCTTTTTGTTCCAAGAAAAAAAGGTAAAAATTTTCTGAAGGAAAATATGTGTATTTCAAAATACAAGTTTTTTGTTAAAATAATGTTTGCCGAAAAATTTGTAACAAATAGTAATACAAACCATATAAATCCTCTTTCATTTGCAAACTGCTTGAAACTGTCACAAAACCTCATCCTCTCAGGAGATCTCCTGTTCCTAAACTACAAAACCAAATCACTTGTGTGACTTTCAAACTGTTGTAGCTTCCAAGTTCAAACCAGAATAACTAAGACAGTTTCCAAATTGAAAGCTGTAAGAATAATCATAATCAAAATTTTAGTTAAACAATATCTCAATTTTTACTCTTTTCTAAGCTGGATCAAACATATTTCATACACTGTCAGAAAATTTCACAGAATCACAGAATAGTAGGGGTTGGCAGGGACCTCTGTGGGTCACCCAGCCCAACCCCCTGCCCAAGCAGGGTCACCTACAGCAGGCTGCACAGGACCTTGTCCAGGCGGGGCTGGAATATCTCCAGAGAAGGAGACTCCACAGCCTCCCTGGGCAGCCTGGGCCAGGGCTCCGTCACCCTCAGAGGGAAGAAGTTCTTCCTCATGTTCAGACGGAACTTCCTGTGCCTCAGTTTGTGCCTGTTGCCGTATGTCTTCCCACATAACATCCTAACAACCTTACTGTGTGTTCTCAAATCACAATTTTTAACAGCAGGCCCAAATTTAAAATAGAGGGATGTGCAAGCTACCCATTGCTATATTAATACATCAGCATCAAAACAACTGTCCATGATGAAATATTGCTGTTGAGACATCATAACACAAAACAAAACACAAAGATCTCATGTACAGAAATGGAACTTAGCAACAAAACCCAAGCGGTACAAATAGTCAGGAGGTTTTGCAGAGGGCACGTTACCAACAGCCTTTTGAACTGTTGTGGTAATAGTTGTAATAAACAGCCCAGCTCTCCTTGAAGCTGCAGCAGGACAGGCATGCCCGGAGCCTTTGTGTTTGCCATTCCTTAAGCAACCCACTGTGAAAACCTTCATCTAATCTTCGGCTTCACACATCTCATGCCAAAACAAAAACTGAACTAAAGAATACATTTTCCTATTTATTTCTGTGTTACACCTGCCTTTTAGTTACGCGCCCACAATTTCCAGTACCATAGGGGAGAAGCCTGCTATTCCTTCAAAAACAATTTCGACTGAAAGATGGCCCTCGGAGCCATGAGAACATTTACGGGTGATTAAAGTATGCTTAGAGAATTATTTTTCTTGGTGTAAGTTCAACTTAGATTCCAGCTCAGTTCCCATTCTAAAGGAAGGGCATTACAGACCAATCACTTCAGCTGAAGAAAACCCCAAATAAAGCATGTTAGGAGTAGCTGTCTCTTTAGTTCAGACGTTTTTACTTTAGCATGCTCACAAAAACAAGTTGTGCCAGACACTCTGGGTATAAACATTTCAAAATCAATCAAATCATAGTTTATGATAGGAGTTATAATAATATTTAGGTAACAGCATTATGACCACATTAAAGGTTGACTGTGCATCTAATTTTATATTTAGCAGGTCCCTTAGCTATTCTCACTTCTAGTGCTAAGCTAATAGGAGCTTTTTGCTAATTAAATGTCAATACAGAACAAAGCACTGCAAAACAAATCCATTTTGGGGCTTCATATAAACAGCTCTCTTCAAATACAATTAAAGCGTGAGAAATCTAAACCGAGCCTTAACGTGCTAACAAGAGAGGCGATAAGCCATAGAGCAAACGCCAGACACACTGTAACCTGAATGCTGGATGGGCAAATCTAATTAGCTTAATATCCAGATGCAGACCATCAGGGCAGCAGAGTATTGTTTTATAAACTGAGTGCTTGCCATTTAAAAGGAAAACCCTAGTGATACAGCTCCTGCTGCAGCTTGTCCAGGGAAATCATCATAAGCCTGGAGGGAGGAACAGGATTTGAGAATGCAGCTTTGTCACCAAGTCCCATCCCCTCACCAGCCACATCTTTTTATATCTCTGACTCAATTTCTCTGTTTATGCTGTAGAACTAAAAATCTTTTCTAGCTTATTTCATAGAAATATTGTGTCAATGATGTAACGTGTTAAATGTCGTTAATACAGGACTAAATAAACATTTGGTAAAATGTGGTATTGCTATTATTATTACTAGTACAGTAACATCCAGAGGTCTAACCTGCGTTCAGATCTTCTCAAGGCAAGGCACTTCGCAACACACCACAGAATACAGTTTCTTTACAAAAAAATACAGTTCACAAAAATATGGAAACAAAGAGAAACATAGAATCACTTACGTTGGAAAAGACCTTGAAGATCATCAAGTCCAACCGTTAACCTAACACTGCCAAGTCAACCACTAAACCATGTCCCTAAGTGCCACATCTACACGTTTTTTGAACACTTCCAGGGATGGGGACTCCACCACTTCCCTGGGCAGCTTGTTCCAGTGCTTGATAACCCTTTCAGCCAAGAATTTTTTCCTAATATCGAAGCTAAACCTCCCCCAGCACAACTTGAAGTCACTGCCTCTCGTCCTATCACTTGTTATCTGGGAGAAGACATCAACACCTGCCTCACTACACCCTCCTTTCAGGTAGTTGTAGACAGCAATGAGGTGCCCCCTCAGCCTCCTCTGCTCCAGGCTAAACAGCCTCAGCTCCCTCAGCCGCTCCTCACAGGACTTGTTCTCCAGACCCCTCCCCAGCCTCGCTGCCCTTCTCTGGACACCCTCCAGACCCTCAATGTCCTTCTTGGAGTGAGGGGCCCAAAACTGAACACAGCACTCGAGGTGCAGCCTCACCAGTGCCGAGTACAGGGGCACGATCCCCTCCCTGCTCCTGCTGGCCACACTGTTCCTGATCCAAGCCAGGATGCCCTTGGCCTTCTTGGCCACCTGGGCACACTGCTGGCTCATGTTCAGCCGGCTGTCGACCAGCACCACAAAGGTCCTTTTCTGCTGAGCAGCTTTCCAGCCACTCCTCCCCAAGCCTGTAGTGTTGCATGGGGTTGCTGTGACCAAAGTGCAGGACCTGCCATTTGGCCTTGTTGAAACTCCTACGGTTGGCCTCGGCCCATCGATCCAGCCTGTCCAGATCTCTCTGCAGGGGCTTCCTACCCTCAGGCAGATCGACGCTCCCGCCCAGCTTGGTGTCATCTGAAAACTTATTGAGGCAGCACTCAATCCCCTCATCCATACTGCTGACAAAGACTGGCTCCAATACTGAGCCCTGGGGAACACCACTTCTGACCAGCCACAAACTGGATTTAACTCCATTCACCATAACTCTCTGGGCCTGGCCATCCAACCAATTTTTTACCCAGCAAAGAGTACACCTGTCCAAGCCATGAGCAGCTGGTTTCTCCAGGAGAATCTGTGGGAAGATGTGATAAGTGAAGGCTCACCACAGCTGTAAGGAGACTTTATCGTCACTCTCTTTTAGGTATATACAAAAGGAATTGAGACCTATTTTTAAGATGTGCACTTAAGTATTAAGAAAAATACCTCACATCTGCAAAGTACCCTTCATCTGAAAAGGTTCAAATATTTAAAGATGATAAATTGAGCCACCCCACCTTTGAGACATAAGGAAACATTATTGTTTTTAGAATAAAGTATATAAAGACAGTGGATTCAGATGAAGCAGCCATGGCTGTGTGGAACTGTGGTTCTGTCACCAGTTTCAAAGCTAGGATTTCACTCAGTACTGTGAGGCTAGAAGGGACTTTTACTATAATCAGATCTGTCCTTGTGGATGAGCAGAAGCACATTTTTCCCAAAGACATGATGATGAGTTGCAAATCAGTATGACTTTCGGATAATCATATTACTGAAGACAACAAACAGCGCTTTGTTTTGTTTCTAAGCTAGAGGCTTCTCACTGCCGGTGGCTTGCTGAATCTTGGTTTTGATTCTCTTCTCTTTGTAGGAAGTAACTCCCTGGATTTTGCTTCCTGCTTGAGGGGCACCCGCCTGTATCAAATCTGCCCTCAGCTTGCTCCATTTATTTGTCTGCACCCAAGTGACTGAAGTGGAGAGAGATTTCTGATCTGGCTATTGCTGGTTTTTACCATGGAATATTTCAGATGGGTATCTTTTCTTATAATTTTGTGCGGCTGCAGATCACACTAGTTGTTTTGACACAAGAGAGAGACATAAGGTGTAGTTCACTACTTCTGAAAGTGTATAGGTGAATATGTATCCATATAACATATTTATATTATAACAATATAGTTATAACTTCATTACAGGAGGAAAATCTAAATAAGGGAATCCTTGTGCCGCTGTACTAAAACCAAATTTCACCGAGTAAATGACAGCTGACAAGATGTTTTTATTAAATAATCAATGAAAAAGCATCAAAGAAACCCAAAAAGCAAGGCTGGAGTTGAAGCGTTCCATTTGAGAAAGTATTAAATGGGGCAAATGTGGCATGATACAGGGACAAGAAGATTTCATGGGGAAAAACAACAACGTTTTGGAGGCACAAGCTCATTGACATTGCCGATGTGAAATGGAATACTGTTACAGAAAGTATGAGATGACCTTAAAAATGAATGCAGTAAAATGTTTGTTTGAAGTTGTTTAGGATGCTGTTTGGAGATTAGCAATTTTCCCAGTATGAGGTCAGATTTCAGCAACTTTTTTGATGCAAATACACATTGCTAGCAACATAAACATGCTAAGCTTCTTTAGTTAGAAGTTACAAATTTCATGTTTATGATAGTGACTAATATTTCTAGCCTGCAAAAAAAAAAGAAAATAAAAAATAACTCAGTCCAAATGCAATATGTATTATGGAATTACATAAATTATATTACATTTCAGAAATAAATCAAAATAGGAGTTTGAATGTGTCCTTTATTATTCTTAGCTTGCTTTCGTAAAGAAATGTTAGACTTATGCAGCCTTTCAGATTTATGTTCTGAGCTGTGAAAGCTCCAGTACTCTCTTGAAGAATGATAAAATGACAGTTGATCAGTCATCTAACAATTTTTAACTCCCAGTCCATATTTCTAAGATCTTTCCCATTTCTTTAACTTCATTAAAAACAGGATCCTTTCCATGTTAAATTGATATTATCTGTACATAATCCCCTGTATTTTAATAACTACATTAATTTCTTGATCTGTTCTTTCTTTTAAATTACAGCTTTCAACTATTTGTGGGTTCATAGATTTGCTCCTACATTCCTTAAGAAAACGCAGAACCTGTGTAGCATGAAACGATTACACCATCCCAGGAAACTAGAGTAAGATTGTAGCTTCCTCTCAATGTTTTAAAACATTTATCAGGATACGAAGGATTTGCATTTGTTGTTCTGCTTGAACATCACAAGACCAAGAGTTCTTTTCCCTACTGAGACCTTGCATGTAGCTTATCTGCAAGGGAAAGAGACTGGGATGGTGCTGTCTTAGGCTCCATCTATTTATTTTACAAACTCAATATTTCAGAGATGGCCTCAAATCCAGGTTCATGACAGGAATTTCTCTGCTAGGAAAGCGTGGTTTGGGATGCTCTTTATGGCTGTGGACTATTATCAGGTTTGGCAGGGCTCGATAGGAGTGACAATGTCTCTTCAGGTAAGGCCTGTGATTCAAATGGCAAAGCCATTACACAGGTCAGAAGTGAAAAGCATTGGGCAGACTATGTGAGAAACTCCAAAAGGAACAGAAAAGGCTTTTGCAGATCACATATGGTAGAGGTAGAGTAGAAATGAGGAAGGTTGAAATCAGAACGTGAGACATGGTCACAGAGCTGGGTGAAGGTCACAGGCCTGCAGCACTGAGATGTCGCCGGCCGTGGTTGACCTGCCTGGGTAGCTCTATCTGACAGCAAATTTTACTACATAACCCAAGCATTACAAACACACGTTTACCCTAAAAAAGTCAAAGAGGAAAAACTAAAAATGTTGTTAAGTTTCACAGTCAAATGATGACTGTTGAACAGTGACACAAATTCTACTTACAGAACATACGGCAATAATTAATTCATGGGCAGATCAAAATAAATCAAAATAAAAGACATATTTAAACTAAAGCTATCAGCAAATACATTAAAATAAAACTATATAATATTCTCTCTCATTTCTCTGTTGCAAGTTTCTCTTCTCCACCTAGAGAGTCACTGATAAATACATACAGCGAGGCAACTGGTTACTCTAGTTAGAAACTTCAGATGACTTCCAGAATACTTGGTCTTTTCAGTACAAAAGTGTCCAGAGCAATACTAAATTATACCTCCCCACTCAACCACCCATTTGCACAATAAGACAGCGCAGGCCCCAAATAATAAATCTGATTTTTGCCAGGATCCTAAATCATCAGATGACCTTATCTCCATGGTCCAACAACAAGGGGGTGGGCGAGTAGGGAAGAACAAAAAGTGCAAACAAACAAGCAAAAAGTTCCAGTTGGCTTCTAGTAAGAGAACCAGAGTTCCAAGGGTACATCATCTCCCTGACTGAGCTGCCACGAATGGGGCTCTCAAATCTCTGTGATAAGATTATGTTTTCTGACAAAAAGAAAAAATCCTTTAGATACGCCCTGCAGATGAAAGCTGAGAAATTCTGCTCTAAGTATTGATAATACTTTTAAAATGCTTTGCAATAAGAGCTGAGGCATTCAGTGTACTTTACAAATGAACTCTCCCCCTTTTAAAGAAGAAACTGAAATAAAGGATTGGCAGGGTGGAAAAAAATTAGGAAGGAAAGAAGAAAATCTGCAAGTCATCCTTTCACAAGTGACTCAGATTATCCTTCCATCTTCTGACTCTTTGCCATAAAATGTGGCAGAAAAAACACTGCAAAGTAAAAGAGCAGAGGACTGAGCACGGAGCATGTCAGACAGCTGAAATTAAATGAGGGGTCAGCAATATTCCCAGGCTGACATGCGAAAGTGCACTTTCCTTTTCCCAGCTGGAGGTTAAGTGCGCCAGAAGAAACTCCACAGTAACTGGAAGGTGCAAAGGAGGGAATGGAAAGGAGAACAGATAAAAACTTATTTACGAATGATACATTCAAGCAAAAGAGTTCAGGGTGGCAAAGAGGACAGATTTGTCTACAAAGAAACTTTTCTGGACCTCCACGAGTGCAGTTACTCCAGAACAGAGAAGACGACAGACTGCAGGGGGTTGTGTGTGTTATCAGACAGGAGGAGGCAGCACCCGGGGCAGCAGCCGCAAATCACCAGCTCAGTGAGCTCACAGTCAAGCAACAAAAGGTGCAAGGTGGAAACGCAAGGGACAGATGAAGTCACAAAGAAGTTGTTTAACTAGAAACAGAAAAGATTCCACCTGGACTTTGAGTAGAAGAGGTCAGAGGAGAAGGCAGCATTAAAGCCAGATGAACAGTTAATGTCTTCCTTTCTGAATTGTGACTGTATGGCTAAAAGCACGCGGAGGCAGCAGGTCTGGTCTTGTTGATTCCTTTCAAGCCACATTATAAATCAAATAGTAATCCCTATTGCTGTCTCTCTGAATCAACATTCCCTCAGGGCATCTAAATTTCTTCTGCATATTGAAGTAATTTTGCTCATTGCTTGCTCTCCAACAAGTTACTGTCTGAGCGTTTTGTAACTGTCAGTATTTTGACAGTGCATGAGCAGTTAACTAGGTGCTGTCCTTACCAAGGAGATGAAACTTCTCCCCAGCCTGCAGCACATTGGCCAAGCACTCCGCAGGACAGCACAGAAAAAAAAGGGTTCAAAAAATCCAGGCAGAAAGGATGTTCCAGGTCGCTATATTACATGAACACAGTCTGGGAAGGCCACTCGCCACTTTGTCAGGGCATTGCTGTCCACAGAGACATAAAACTGTAGCTTCCACAAGAATTTTGCTTTAAGCTTTAGGTCTAGTCTTGGCCAAACTGTACCTAGCATTGAGTTTATCAGTAACAAAGGGAAAAGAATAGAGTTCATGTGCCTTTTAAGAATTAAATCTATGTTTATATTCCTGGTGAGAGAAAGGAAGACAGGAAAGATATTCTCAGCTCTTTGGAAGGAGAGTAAAAGCATGCCTGGATCTCAAAGAATAAGACCTCTAGAGTCCACGTATAGGTTTTAGCAGAAAGAATCTACCTCGGCCCTGCAAGGAAAAAAGCAAGGGATTTACAAGCAGGTTCCAGCAGAGCAGAACTAGGCAGACAGAATCAGAAATCACCTGCCTGTATCCTAGCAAGAGGAAGCTGATGTTGCACATCAAGAAAGTGCTTTTTAGCAATGTCATTTACAAGGCATTTGTTCATGCTGCCCCTTACCTACGTAGTAAATCATCAGTGATTTGGGGCAATTAGGTGTTCCTCCACTTTCTGGCTGGTGAGAGCCCTATTAATTTTAAGTGACAGAAATGGATCAGAAGCGTTCCCTGCACGAGTTAGGAAGTTAGTATTCCTTCCCATCTCTCTTACATAGGAAACTTGCTGCATTTTTATAACAGGATTTTCAAACAGCTGATTCAAAAGGCCACCCTTAGCAGAAAACAGCACAAAACCACTGATTTTTCTGAAAGCAACAAATTCTCTCCAGTGGTGTTGATTCCCCACAAATGAAATGGTCAACCAGAAATTGCTCCATTTGTGTGCAGGGCTCTTCTTCATTCCTTTCATTTAGTTAGCCAAGGTTCAATATTGCAATTCCCTAATCCTAGGCACTTTTGTTTGAAAATTCTGAAACTATGACTTATCTGAAGTCATCGAACAAGCTAGTTAGAATACCAGTTTCTACACTTCTCACAGTTCTTGCACTGGAATACACTCCTCCCAACAGAGCAAAATACGTTTTCCCATCTATTTCTTCAATGCTAGAATTCTCAAATGGAAGGCACATACTACTGACAAACAGCATATCAAACCTGCCACAGAAAAAAAAATCTGCCACTTTGTTTTGTAGTCTCAAGTCAATGTAACAGTATAAGCCACTTATCCTTTAATCTTCTTTTCATAGTAGCAGAACACTCAGAAACATATTAACCTGAATTTCTTTTAGCAGGTGCTCAGTAGCAGCAGGCTCCCATTAAACCAGGCTGCCTTTTCTTCATGCTGTAACTGCACTCACACCAAGGACAAGACGGGAGCATCTGTGTTTCAATCCTGAGCGACCTTCCAGAGCAGGAGTGCTAGCAATTACCCGTTACCACTATGAGCACTCCCACTAGGAAGACAGATTAGCATTTTATACGTTGTTTAATTTTGTTTCATAGTGGCAGCTAATGCCTGTTCTTTGCCTGCAGGACTGGAAGCATGAAAGACTATTGTCCTGTGACAGTATTTCACACTTTGATCTTCTATGGCATACTTTATTTTCAACGATCAAGTGCAGCTCTAGAACACAGTACAATAGCCCATTAGGGTGAGGCAGAAAGAAGAATTAGAAAGAGAACGGCTGGTGATAGTTTTACCACAAAACCGAAAATCCAATGGTTCAGAAACTGCTTTCTTTGACTCTGTCTACGTGAGAAAGTTTTCTAACACAACAGAAGCGGAGCAGTAGGTCAGAGCAGCTGGTACTCAGGTGCCTACATCGCCACTGTACAAAGTTTCACTGTTATTTCTGATTACATTTAATCTGTTTTCCTGGATCAAAGCAACCCCCCGCTACGTATGTGGCGTAAAGCTCTCTAGCAGACTGATCCTTGGTTCAGACCTCCATGTTCCCTTTGGGAATTTAAGTCCCCTGGACACGTACCCAGAGCAGAGCTTTTGGCTGCAGTTCTTCTGAGAAGAATCTATTTAGCATCAACAAAAAACAGACAAGAGAAATGTACCACGAGGTGGTAAGTGGGGACAACCAGAGCACTCGTTTCAAAACTTCACTGTTTGTCGTTATCAAAATACTAACACAGAGCCACCTTTCATTTTGGCTATAATGGCATAAGTAAAAATAAAAAAATAGCATGGAAAAAACCAAGTTCAATAATGGGAATAAGTCTGGACTGCAGATGGCGCAGCGCTGTGAAAAGAGGGACCTATGCCTGAGCGCTGTGACGACGGGATGGATTTACTCACATCGCACGGGAAACCTGGGGCCTTCACTTCATTGGAAGGTATGGCTCACTTCTTGTGTCTCTCACGGAGTAGACAGTGACCTCAGATGTTTTTTGTCTGATTTTTTCAGCTGAAAAAGTACTATCTGAGGAGCTGCATACAAAAGTTCAGAAATACATGTCCTCCATCATTTTATGATTAGCAAAGAGATACTTCTATGACCTGGAAGTCTACCCAACTGTTCTAGTCCCCTGAATGTGCTAATGGGAATATTATTTTCCCAGTCTGGGACCCAGCAGCTTTCAACCCTGTTCGTTTTCTAACTTGTTCATTTTTTTCAGTCCAACAAAGTTGTAGTATTTGCTAAGGTCATTCAACCCTGATGGGCTAAGACATTGCGGTATGTAAGAGCTAAATTATTTGGCTGAGTTTTTGAAGTCATTTGTGGTCCTGGGAATTACTAACTGCCAAAATATTTTAAAAGACATGTCCATACAAAAAAGGGTATCTGTCAAAAATATTCTTGTTTGAAAAAGTCCTTTTACCTTCAGAGACACTAAATTATTTCTTTTTAGAAATAATTACAGCAACAAAGTGAACATGGAATTTTTTTTGTTAAAAAAATGGGGTCAATTTGGCCTTTTGTTTGTATACTGAAACTTCCATAAAGACTCCTGTTATCAGATTTTATGAATGGACAAAAGCTTATGTAAGTGGTATTCTTATACACTTACACTCTCAAAAGACTGGCAATGATTCTGCAGGATGGGGACAACGCAATTCCGATGCTACAGTGCCTAACACATCCTTCCATAGACACACACACTTCAACAGAAAATTAGACAGTTTTTAAATCTTTTAAAATTAACCCATAGGTAGCAATATCATTAATGAGGCTATTGGAAGTGCTAATGCGGGATTCCTTTTGAGTGGGACGATGAGATGAATTCCTCACGTGGAAGCCTAGCACAAAGCTTGAGCCTCTGCACTTCTTGAGCTCTAACGTGAGCATTGGAAGCAGGGCAGGTGTTGGCCTTCGGTTGGCTGTGAACACTGGATGAGGAGATTCTGCAAGTCTGGCAGCCACTTCTATTTGGCTCATCAAATAACCTGCAGAAGCCTCAAAAAATATTTTCAGATAGGGCTGAACTGCTCAGATTGACAGTTTTGCCATAGTCAACTCTCCACTTGATACAACACATCTGAGTCATTGTTTATAGGGCATAACCAAATCACTAAGCAAAGGACAATATGGAAAACATAACAGCTTGAAAACCGTTACCACAGAAACACTATATTGAAATTCACACTTCACACTGTAACGTGACCTTCCAAGGAGAACGAGAGAGAGGTGAAATGACAGAGCACCAAACTGTAAAATGCTATGCTACGCTTTGGTTCCAGCTGGGGTTTTCTTGTTCTAAGCTGTCTGGTCTACCCCAAATACTAATAAACATCTATGAGAGCTTAAATGTCTCTAGACATTAAATAATCTGTTTGGTACCTAAATTAGAACTATAAACTGAAATACAGAGATTTAATAATAATTTAAGGCAGACTAACCAGTTCAAAAGTGCAGTCAGGAAGGGCACTGAAAACAGAAGCGTGGAATAAAGTATGCAAGTCTACAAGAAAGCAAACCTACTAATCCAAATCCACAGTTCTGATTCAAACTGGTCCAGTTCCATAGTTCAACATATTCCATGCTGAAGTAGAGCATGCAAAAGCAGGTATTACTTTCTGCAGACATGAGAAAAAAGAGAAGGAACCACACAGCTTGTAACCTCATTTTAAAGGTAAAAATCAGTACATTTAAAAGAAACTTAAAAATATTTTCTTACTCTTTCTATACTAAACTTGCACACTAAATTCATCACAAGAGGCCACCAAGAGAGATGCGGTAGAGCTAGGTAACTTCATTAAAAACATCTGGAACAATGCAAGCCGTTATCAGTGTCCAAAAGGCACTGCTGTGGGAATGGCAGTCTCATTCCTCACCTCAGAAAGATCACTGCATCCCTTGACTGGTTTTTTTCTGTTTTTAATGTTCCTCTGATACTGCAAATGATGGCCACTCCCAGGAAGAGGTAGGAATCAACAACTTGATTCAGGGTGCAAATCCAACCATACCCTCCCCATGTCCTTCAGAAATTGCTCCTAATTCTTACAAAGTAACCGAAAGTCAAAACACAAAAGAAATATGAGATCCAGATCCCTAGCACTGAGTTTGGTTATTATCTTCTCAACTGGAAACAACTATCCCTCCTCTTCTTCACCCTTCCCAGAGCTGCAGGAAGACTTTTTGTTGGAAATCTTCAGGAAAGACAAGATTCAAAGCAACGTGACCAACAGCCAACACATTCCGGATGTGGGGAACATACATACAGTGTAACTAGGATCCTATAAATATCAAAGATAATTTGTGGTGTTTTCAGATACATTTTTGGGCATATTTTTTATTCGGGTCCCTGCTTAGAATGTTTATCTGATAGCGCACCAGGTGCATACTATGGGTCAAGTACTTCCAAGCTATCTTGCCAAAGCAGCAGCTCGTTCCAGCTTTCATTTCACTGCTTTTGTTGTTACTTGTGGCGATAGAAAGTCAGCGGAATGGCATGAGCCATTGCTTAGGAGGCTTCTGGACATCTTCAATTCCGCAGGGGTTCAGAGGACATACATGGAAGGACAAAGGCTATATACAAGCAGCTGGGATCACAAATTCCCACCGAGCTTCCAATTTCCAATACAGTTAACAGACAAACTCGTTTTTCAGAAAGGACCTTGAACTGATAGGTCTGACAGGTCCCAAAGCAGAAGCTGGGCCAAAAAATGTTAGCTTGCCACAAAAATGTCCTCATCTGTGAAGTCTCCCAAAGGAGCGTTTGTTACTTTGTGCAAGCACACACCCTTTGAGAGCAGAATGAACACAAATGTTTATTTTTGGACTCCTGAAAGGGCCGTTAATCCATATCCCTCCCTACTTTTCCATTTCCTGACCAAACATTTTTCTTTCTCCTGAAACACACAGTGGAATGTTCTTACTGAACTAGAAATGTATTTGAAATTTCTTAGAAACTTTCACAGTTCAGAGCAACAATACCAGCTATAGAGTCCATGACGTTTACACGAGGTATTATTCATACTCCTTTCACATCATTTCTATGTCATGTTTAAATATAAGTGAACTTTTTTAATATCATAGGACATTCTCTTCCATCTTCTAACCAGAAGGTTTGAGTACACACTCCTTAGCAGACAGAGTTGGAACCTGGATCTGTGGTTTCTCTCTTCTTCCATCTGGAAGCTCCTTGCAAGCCCCCAGGAATATTTTCCAATACAGATGTAAATTAAGATGGACAAAATTAAAATAAAATTTATGACAAGGGAACATAGGGCTCCTACATTTCCCACCTCAGTTTTTATTTTTATACTTCAAACAGGGAGAAGATGAGCTCCTGCTCAGACAACTATAAAATGCACGACCAGGTACAAAGCCGTTAAGTTCCACTACTTCAGTGGCAGGAGCAGACCAATTCTTGGAAATTATTGTGAGTTCATTTTATTAAATTCTTGTTGAACGTTATTTTTACATGTGTGTAAAATGAAACCCTTAAAGCTGGGAGAGCACTCAGATTACCTAGCCCAAGCTGGGAGGGCACTGAGATTCCCTAGCCGATTTTATCGCGTACTGAGAAGGGCATGCTTTTGATTCTGGAACAGTTCATATACGCAGAACTCCAAATACCATAAAAGAGGTGGCAGCCAGGTGCTGCCACTTCAGACATAAGATAAAACGGACTAAATTCCAGAGCATTTTATCCTTTGGCAGCAGAATAATCACATTTTCAACATAACATATGAGGGTCACAGAGCTGTGTTAGCTATCCAACAAGAAGATTGCTTATCATGACACCACCTTTAATCAGCTCTTAATGTGTACATTCACCATTGCTTTCTGCTGAATAGAACCCAAGTTTTTTATGGCTGCGCAATAGCCCTTCCACTTCACAGAATCACAGAATGGTCGGGGTTGGAAGGGACCTCTGTGGGTCACCCAGTCCAAACCCCCTGCCCAAGCAGGGTCACCCAGAGCAGGCTGCACAGCACCTTGTCCAGGCGGGGCTGGAATATCTCCAGAGAAGGAGACTCCACAGCCTCCCTGGGCAGCCTGGGCCAGGGCTCCGTCACCCTCAGAGGGAAGAAGTTCTTCCTCATGTTCAGACGGAATTTCCTGTGCTTCAGTTTGTGCCCATTGCCCCTTGTCCTGTCGCTGGGCACCACTGAAAAGAGCTTGGCCCCATCCTCCTGACACCCACCCTGCAGATATTTAGAGGCATTTATAAGGTCCCCTCGCAGCCTTCTCTTCTCCAGGCTGAACAAGCCCAGCTCCCTCAGCCTCTCCTCATAGGAGAGATGTTCCAGTCCCCTCACCATCCTCGTAGCCCTGCGTTGGACTCTCTCCAGTAGCTCTTCATCTTTCTTGAACTGGGGAGCCCAGAACTGGACAGATTACTCCAGATGGGGCCTCACCAGGGCAGAGTAGAGGGGAAGGAGAACCTCCCTCAACCTGCTGCCCACACTCCTCTTGATGCACCCCAGGATCCCAGTGGCCTTCTGGGCAGCCAGGGCACACTGCTGGCTCATGGTTAACCTGTCGACCACCAGGACACCCAGGTCCCTCTCCAGAGAGCTGCTCTCCAGCAGGCCCACCCCAAGCCTGTACTGGTGCATGGGGTTGTTCCTCCCCAGGTGCAGGACCCTGCATTTGCCTTTGTCGAACCTCATCAGGTTCCTCTCTGCCCAACCTTCCAGCCTGTCCAGGTCACACTGAATGGCAGCACAGCCTGCTGGTGTGTCTACCACACCTCCCAGTTTGGTGTCATCAGCAGTTACTGATCTCAGTAGCTCCCCACCTGGGATGATGAAAGGTGTAGAAGTCTAATTTTCATCACACCTTTAAACTTTACTTAAGGCCTGGACCTAGGTTTTCTTCTAACTATATCAGTTGAATTCTCCATAATCTGAGTATCTCAAATATTTCACTTCACATAGAAATAGAGACGAACATTCAAAAATCAGTGAGACTTTTGCCCTCTGTGGGCTTAACACAGCATTACTTTCTGACTTTACTGCAGTGGACAAGAAATATCATTGGCCGTTACTCCTCGCCTCGCCTTTCATGAATGTTCAGAGATCAAAGGCACAGCCTGAGCATCACTGGTAACTCCCATCGGACAGAGCAAAGCCTGCTTGGGGATAACAGAATTTGTGCCAGTTAAAGAAAACAACTCTCCTTCAGCAGGTAGTGCCACAACCTTTCCGTTACAATCTCTTTCCATATCGTGTAGGATGACAGCTAGCAACACACACCACCCGCCAGGTTCTGCGGTACCAAGCACCCCACTCTTCGCTTGCGGCTAGAGGCTGAGTATTTACAGAGGAGCGTGAGTGGAAGAAGGGCTTCAGCTTTGTCACAAAGGAAAGGAAAGTTTTCTTGCCCCTTGGCCATGCCATGGGGAAATGTTCCTCGGAAGCAGATCAGAGATATTCTAGGCATTCCTGCACCATCACCGCAGCTGGGTCTGCTCACCCTTGCACAGGCCTTGAACTGAAGATGTGGGGCAGAAGAGAGAACACCACGAGCTGGATTTCTTGATTCTTACAAAGATGGCACTGCAGCGAGCGAGGTTAAGAGAATGTTCAGCATAAACAATCTGAGGAGGAATGCGAAACGCGTGGATGATTATCCTGAAATGGAGACACTGCCCGAGCCATTTTAGGTGCTTTTAGATTTCAAAATAGCGCAGGAGTGTTAAAGTCTAAATCCGAATCTTTCCTGAGACAGGATTGTAGGAGCTAAGCCTCTGCGAGCAAGGGATGCCCTGGTAAAATCTGAGGAGGAGAAAACTCAGGGCCTTATCCAGAACTGAATCTGAAAGAAGGTTTCTATATTTTTCTGTTCCTTATTTTTGCACTGAATTTCAATAGCAGTTGCCTTCCTGAAAAAATCAAAGAAAGATGAGGACAGATGGATCTAAAATAAACACAGAGCTCTTACTTGTTTGTGAAAAGGACACAGATAGCTGAAGGCAGAATCTGTACCTAAATTATTGAAACCTGTAAGTTTTAATTAGTACTGTCACAGGATCCATTTCCAAGCAAAGCAAAAACTCTTGGAGAGTTTGAGGATTGAGACCGATATCCAACCACGTATTCACGCCGCAACAAAGGCAGCAAATGGAGCTCTGCATAACGAAGGATCTCAATGTCCCTACATCAATGTGACGCACTGTCATAGCATCCTGTAAAAAAGCAGCAGCTAATCAATTCGCAGCGAGTATTGAAAGAACTGATTTGGAAAGCTCACAGTAAATGCTTTGGGACAGATCCTCCACCACAAAACTGCTCTTCTGCCGAGAACAGTATTTAAACAAGGAAGCCACCAGCAGGCAGCGAGTTGTCCTGGCCAGCATCCAGCCAGCCAGGGGTCTGAGCTGCAGCAAGCAGAGGGGCAGAAAACAACTACTGCACACTGCATGCCACGTAGCCTGTGAGCCCTGACAAATCACAGCTAGCAGGGTCAAGGCAGAGCAGCCTGAGAGCTGCTATGTTCTCTGCCAAGATTGCCACCAACATAGAGAGCGTATCAGAGTATCACCCAGCTTGGGGAGAAGGACGCAGGAAGCAGGGACAGAGAGAGGGAGCTTGCCAAGACAAACACACGCAGAGGACTGGGGCCTAAGCATGGAGGACAGAGGAGTTCTCTACTAACTCGAGCACTCAGGTGGACCTCTGCAGACAGGGGCCAGCAGCAGCAGAAGGTAGGATACTCAGCATACAGCTTTGCAGACCAGTTGCATCTTCAGCTATTTATCTGACTAAACCAAACCGAACCGCTTCTAGTATCTCACAGTTTGTGTCAGTCGGTTCTCTTTTAACCCCATCCTTAACCACTCCAAGTGTCCGTGGAGGAGAAGGGGGACTGCGTTTTGGCAGAAGCACCGCTGCTCCAAGGAAGATGTAGGTGAAGCTTCCCCTTTGACTTCCACAGCCTGAGAAGGAAGTAGGGTGCAGAATATAGAGCAACTGGCTTGTCCTCTTCTGATGCTGTACTACAGCTGCAGCTAGGAAGGGGCAAAGCTGCACAGATCACTCACAGCTTACAGGACACAGAACAGGGCAGTCATGGGAAACAAATGGAGAGTCAGTGCTTCCTACTACCTCTCCATAATAGTGAAGCCAATCTCAATATTACACTATCAAATATCAGGCCCAGTTCAGTAAATTTATTTTCCATTCATGATCCATTCAAAAAATTCCTCTCAAACCATCATCAACGAGTTGCACACCTCTGATCCAAAAGGCACTTTCCATACAGAACTCATTATGTTCCACGTAGCTTCACAAGATCCCACCACAACTGATTACTAGCCCCAGACTGAGCAGAAAGTCTGTTGCTGCCACTGCTCCCAGTCAACAGCTTTTTTAACAGTAGAAGAAATTTTGCAGGGAAGGATGTCATCCAAGGTCATATGGAACAGCTGACCAGAAGCTGCCCATCCAAATAAAAATGGTGGGACAATTCAACAACTATTTTCAAACTACCTAAAAACTAGGTTTGGATTCAGGCCAGATTTGGTTTGGATGGCCTAGATGATCTGTTTGCAGTCTAAGAGATTCTAAGAATCTGACACTGAAAAATTTAATCACCTGTTTTCTTTGAGAATTTGTTCAGAATTTACTATAAGGAGCTAACCTTACTTGCCAGAAGCAGCCGTTAAAACCAAAATGTTTCAGAAACTGAAGAAATGTCCAGATTTATTTTTGGAGGAGAACCAAGGGACAGAATGAAAAATCAGGAAAGCAGGGTCAGAAATAGAGAAATATGTGGTCTTCTGTTCTGAACATTTTGAACATGTCTTCTGCTAGCCATCATCCAGATATTTGTCAAACCCAGTTCTAGTAGACCATACACCTCTAGAGGCAGGAACTGGTTAGGTGATGCATCTTTCAAACAGAAGCTAGGCAGCAGGAAAATGAAATAGTACTAAGCTCAAAAAGTTAGAGTTCATTAGGAGGCAAGACCATCTCTAGCTTTACCTGAATGTGAGGACTGAATCCTCCTAGCAGCTCTCATGTGAATAATATTAAGGATGGTCTAAGTGCCACATCTGAAATGTGAGCATGGAGTGACATTCTGAAGGTGCAGCTCCAAAACAGGCTTAGTTTCATTGTTATTGGTAAGCACATCTCATTCCTTAGTAGTTTTTCCCTTTTTCATGCACAAGCACTGAAGATATTTCTGAGCCCCACTACTCAAACACGGAGCACTGCAGGAGGGAATAAAACCTTTTAAAATCAACTGGGAAATACACTTATTTTAGTAAGAGAAATTAATAAGCTTTAGAGCCAGGAAGGTCTTGTAAAAGGAAATTAGGATTTGAGATTTGTCACCGTCATCATTGACAGATTTTGTTGATTTCTGTGTCTTTATCTTTAGATGTTGTTTATGGTCTTTTTAGACTCTTCAGTATTCATAAGCAGGACCTTCCTTCCATTCTATCCTTGGCCTTGTTTTTCTGTATATTAGAGCTTTGCACCTGTAACTAACCTGAAAGAAATCTTAGGATACTTTCTTTTCTTTTTAAATCTTTTCCTTCCACTCTTTATAGATTAATTCCTGTCCCTACTAAAAACATAGAATAAACTTCAATAAAGTTGTAGGATTAGCCACAGACACCACAAAATAAACTTCAGATGTCTGAAGAAATTGCTGATAGGTCCTTATTGGAAAGCCAAAACAGAAATGCACAAGACAGACGAGCTAGTAAATCACTGATACCCCAAGTGGCTGTGACGCATTCAGTTCAGTCACGTTGTTCTCACTGTATCAGCCAGTAGCACGTCCAGCTGAATGAGGTGGGAAATTGTCACTAACAAATAGAGACTGTCCAAAGTAAAAAAAAAATGGCGTCGCAAGGATTGCTGGTGAATTAGTATTAGAACTTTTATACATTTGAAACGTTTTGTTGTTTAGGTAGGGGCCACATTTCAATAGCAGCGGGAGGCTTTGTATCAGATCTCCGTCTCTCTTAACAAGCCCCATATATTCACAGACTGTGTTTGTTGGCCTGGTACCCCAGCTAAATTTCAGCCTAGGGAATTATTTCTTAACTATCTGATATGCTCAGAAATGTCTCCCCTAAAATTAGTCCACAACTGTGGATACTTTAAAACAATTGCTCTGTTTCACTATGGAGGTGACTTCACACGGATTTCTTTGTTTGCCAAACAGCCAAACCCACCTTTTGCAAACAGTGGTTAAGAACTTTGCTAGGTGAAATGTGAACGTTTGCCTATCATGCTGCATTGTCTGGGATTATACAGGCCTTGGAACTGGACTGGAGGTAGGGAGAAAGAAAAAAAAAATCTTCGGGTATCTTTTGGCTTGAGGTAAAATGATTGCGTGATGTTTTGCTGCCTCCCCACTGCATCTTGTGTTATATTACACCTGGGATGATGAGCATCTGCAGTCCTGTGACTACAGAACTTGACAACCACTTGAGGCACTGGTAAGGCACACAAATGTGGAAAGGGTGAAGGAAGAAAAAAGCACTTTATATATTATATATACTGGGACCGGTGCTGTTTAACATTTTCTTCAATGACTTAATGAGATCGAGTGCACCCTCAGCAAGTTTGCAGATGACACCAAGCTGAGTGGTGCAGTTGACACACAGGAAAGATGGGATGCCATCCAGAGGGACATCAACAAGCTGGAGAAGTGGGTCTGTGTGAATGTCATGAGGACCAACAAGGCCAAGTGCAAAGTCCTGCACGTGGTTCAAGGTAACCCCTGCTATCAATACAGGCTGGGGGATGAAGGGCTTGAGAGCAGCCCTGCCAAGAAGGACTTGGAGGTACTGGTGGATGAAAAGCTGGATATGAGCCACCAATGTGCACTCACAGCCCAGAAGGCCAACCGTATCCTGGGCTGCATGAAGAGAAGCATGGCCAGCAGGTCGAGGGAGGGGATTCTGCCTGACTACTCTGCTCTGGTGAGACCCCACCTGCAGTCCTGAGTCCAGTTCTGGAGCCCCCAGCACAAGAAGGACATGGACCTGTTGGAGTGGGTCCAAAGGAGGGCCACAAAGATGATCTGAGGGCTGGATCACCTCTCCTGTGAGGACAGGTTGAGAGAGTTGGGATTATTCAGCCTGGAGAAGAGAAGGCTGTGGGGAGAACTTAGAGCAGCCTTTCAGTACTTGAAGGGGCCTATAGGAAAGAGGGGGAAAATATTTTCAGCAGAGCCTGTTGTGATAGGACATAGAGCAATGGCTTCAAACTAAGGGAGGGTAGGTTTAGACTGGATATAAGGAAGAATTTTTTTACCGTGAGGGTGGTGAAACACTGGAACGGGTTGCCCAGAGAGGTAGCAGAGGCCCCATCCCTGGAAACATTCAAGGCCAGGTTGGAATGGGCTCTGAGCAACCTGGTCTAGCTGAAGATGTCCCTGCTCACTGCAGATGGGTTGGGCTAGATGACCTCTAAAGGTCCCTTCCAACCCAAAGCATTCTGTGATTCATTCTATGATTCTGGGATTTCCCAACTGATACATTGGACTGTCATGCAAACCGCCTGCAAAGGTTACAGCAAACAGAAAAGAGCAGTGACACAGCTGTATTGTTCTACCCATTAAATTACATCCACACAGATTCTAAAGGTGCACTCCAGGCCTTTGCTGGCATCAAGCTCTTTTAGTCATTAATTTTCTTAATGCAGCCATGAATTTTAGAATTCAAGAATATGTCATAAGTTCTGTGATACCTTGATTTTTTTTGCAGCTCCATACAGCACTATATATACACACATACATATGCACTTACACTACTCCATGATTACTCAATGAGCGCAGAAGACGTCAATTTGCAAAAGAAATTATCTTAAACACAAAAACAATGTTCTTGATGCAGAAGAATGAGAAATCAAGAGGCTGGAAATACCCTAGGTTCCTTTGGCATGCAAGATGCAGGTTTTACTGTTGGGACAAGATGGGGAAAAAAGCATACCCCATATATCAAAATCCTGCTATGACTGTAAGCACATATGTTAAACCCAAAGTTATTTTGTTCATGAAAAAAAGAGTAGGAAGATCAAAACAAAAACAGCATCTCAGACCTACTCTAAAACTCCATATTCACACACTTTGTTTCTCACATAGATGCACTCTTATTCCCGTCTACTCCAGCAAGCCTCATCTACCCACCTAAGTACTCTCCTCGTCATTGCTACTAGTACATATGCACCAACACATACACTCACGTTCTGTCTCACCCACATATACATATGTAAACCATGGGCTGTCAGTCTGTCACTATGCTTTAGCCATGATACAATGATATTACAACAGCTAGAAGACAGAGAAACATTCACTGAATCTCACAGCAACAGAGTAAAGTCTAGCAAATTGACTGTAGTTATTTGTGTGTTAGAGGGCTCGGGCAGCAATCAGCAGATGCCACACCATTCTTGTTCATCCTCTGTGACCTGATAAATTCAAGGATACTGACAGCACTCACATCCTTCGTCTTCTGCATGAATAGCAAACTTTTCTGGCCGTCAGTGAAGAGTGAACCAGGGCAAAACACACACTTAGAGGAGACCCAAGGCTCTGACTTCCCTTAATCAATGTCCATCTTACTACAGACTGTTTCCATCCGATCCAGCCTTGCTTCAGCCAATGTAGCAAGGGCAGCACTGACAAGGCTCTTCAAAAGTGCAAAAATAGTTCAGGCAAAAGATACCCCCAACTCTGAACTTCATTGCAATCGCTGGGAGTCTAGCTGCAGTAAGCTGGACCTTTGAACTACAGAGAACACGTTTATGGCATTCATCTAAAGCCAGCTTGTTTTTCTTTTTTAAATTCACTAGTAGGAAATTTACAAGCAAAATGACACCTATAGAGAAAAGTGCTGTATCGAGAAAATACGATGTTTGGGGGAAAACAATCAAGCATTACAATTGTTGGTATGTCGTCTTTGTAGACTATAGATCAAGCAGAGCAAAGAGTTATCATCCGTAGCTATTTGTGCTTCATGTAATAATGCCTTAATGATTCAATTAGCATCGATTCTTCAGCTGGAACAATATTTTCTGACTGATCTGGTAATTTAGTTCTCACTGTTGATTGATACAATTCCTGTGAGTAATAAAGCAGTTTGAAAGAAATTTATTTAATAATTCACAAATTGCTTTAAAGAAGATTTTTATTGCCTCTGCCACTACTGATCCCTAAGACTTCAGAAAGTAAGGTATTCTTTTCAACAGTTTGGCATCTGTAATGGTGAGTCTTTCTTTTAAGAAGCCTTTTTCCCCACATTGCATGGCTGTGATAACTCCATCTCAGAATACCTACCACCCTTTACGTGGAGAAGATTAAGACAAGGATGGGTAATCTGAAGATGAATGTGTACTGCATGTCACATGCACAGAGCACGTAGAAACAACACAGACAACTTCTACAAAGTCAATACATAAAATCTGGTTTTGAATCTCAGCCAAAAATCTCATTAGCTACCAGGAAATACCTTAATATTAAGCATAATCCGATATTAGAGCAGATCTCCACAGAGAAAGTTAAAACTGTTACTGAAGGTGGTCACAGAGAGATACTTAAGCTGTATGACATAGGGAAATTTCTTCTGGTATGGAAATGGTAGTCTATAAATGAATTGTAACATCCTCCTAAGTGTTTTGGGGAAAAAAGTCTGCTTCAGAACTTCTGCAGCACAGACTTACCCAGCAACAGCTTCATGGTCTTCATGATGCTTCCTGAAGCAGTAGCAAAAAAATGCACATGGAAAACATCAGCCTTTCAAAACAGCATCCTCCCCGTGATTTGTGTTTGTCCATGCTCTACAGTGCCTCACAAATTTACACACTGATAAGTAGATCCTGTCCAAATGAAGTGCTCTTTTAATGGGTTTGTATGTGTGTGTCTGTGCGTGTATTTATACACGCTTCTTATCTCATGATGGCTCCCTAGGCAAAATACCTCGTTCTGCTTTATTAATTGGCTAGTATTTTCTAGGGAAAGCAAACAGTTCTGAAACACACAGATTTTTCTTTAAGTCATATTGTTTGACATTTCTTTTTAACTCAGTGGGGACCAATCCAACTGAAAAGACAACGTGAGAAAAAAAACAACAACATTTAGCAAACACAAAAAACCAAATCAGAGAAGCCTACGTGAAACTCTGAGTAGGATGCACCCTCACTGGGATACAGCAACTTCCCTGATAATTTCTGTCTTTCCAGGAGGATGAACAGCTCTATGTTTAAAACACAGCACAGAGAGACTTAAGACATCAGTTCTCTTGCTCGCTCTTTATAAGCTTGTTACCTGACCTTCAAGAAGAAAGGTTTTAGTTTGAAACTTCACTGAAGTTACCTGAACATACACATCTCAGCCTTTTGCAAACACACATGTTCAACAGCTGACTGCTTTGCTATGAGATAGTGCTTTCACAATTAGGGGGTGAAATTCAGAGCCTTAATTTGCCTTTGCTTCCATGTCCTCTCTCGCTCCTGCATAACACTGAGATAAAGACTCCTATCCAGTTGTAGTTCACAGGCATGTTGCGAGGCTCCATTCATTCATACAATATTCATAAAGCTTTCCGAGATCCCTAATAAAAGATGTTACATAGCTACAAATTATTATTTAATAATGTAAAATTGAAACATGGCATGTAGAATGCAAATGAGAGTGAGATACAGTGGGTTTGCTCTGACAGACTGAGGTTGTCTCCTTCAGCTGGGTGTCGACCAGCATGCAAACACGAACACAACGAAGCTGTGTCTAATCACTCTGCTAAAAAACCCCTGCTACCACACAGTTCTCAAGAGCAGCACAACTTCTTTCAAAGAAGATTGTACATATGGCAATTATGCTATCAAAAAGGAAAACAACACTATCTACTGTAGCTCTTTTTTGTCCCTCCTCCTGTCAGCTAAGGAATTCACACAGTTATGTTCTCCCTCCTTTAGTTTTAATTGATATTATTAATGCATCTAGGTCGTTTAAAAAAAATATTTCTAGGCCAGGTGAACAGAAGGTGACACAGAATTGGCTGCTACACACGTGTTTTGAAGTAAAGTACAGAATACAATAAACGTCGAACCTTGTCTGCTCTTTCCTCATCCTGCTTCTGTACCTGCTACAGTAACCGCTATTTATATACAGCTATTTAACATGTATTTATATACACTATTTTTATATATATAACCACTATTTATATATAGCCTTTATTCAGTCTTGCCCTGTCTGATGCAGCGTCCTGTGAACCCAGGAGGTCCTCGCTTTCCTGTCCTTCCTTAACTACAGCTACCAACGCTGGCCCATCCCAAACATTTTCCCTCTTCCTACGCAATGCCTCCACAGAGCAGAACTGCTCTTCACCGCTCAGTTTTTCCCTCCTGCATATCTTTCAGGCGCCCTCAAACCTTTCTCCTTCCCTCTACTTGAATCTAGAAAAGAATCAAAAGCATTGGAGTACACGCTCACAGATTCACTTTCAGCTCCATCGGACTGGCTGAAACGCAAGTTAAACTGCCTGCCCTCCACGCTTGCCAAGGCAGAAATCCCCACAAATCCCACAAAAAAAGCCTTTATAGCTGCAGTGGTGATGTGCACTTCGGTGCATCAATCACACCATGCAGGCATGACATCGGTGAGGCAGATCCTCCTTCAGCCCTCCATACTGAAATGTTCCAGGTGAAAACATACCCAGAAGAGCCGTTATCTCAAACAGACATCAACTTAGACCTTGACTGTTTAAAAGACCACGAATTAAATCAAAGGCCTTTCCAACACAAAAAAACGTTCCTGCTTCAGGAGTGAAGTTTCCTGAGAAGCAAGAAAAACTGAATATTCACTGCTTTCCTTTTAGGATGAGCAACTCGCGTCTTAACGCTCAACTTGGTTTAAAAGGAGGAAAAACACGTCAATATCATTATTTTTAATTACAGGATCTCATCTAATATTGTCTCATGAAAAGGTGTGACCATAAGACAGGTAAAGAGCACTATAAAGAAAAATCTAAAGAAAAGACAGAGTACTGGGTTTCCAGCAGTCTGCTTCCAGGGGATTGCCTGCCAGTGGAACTGTAATACTGAAGCATGTCAGTGCTTGTTTTCTTCAAAAATAAGCTCAATGGCATATTATGTTGCTTTCTTTTGCTTCTTGGGTTAAAATCATGCAATTACACTTCTGACAAGAATTACTTTGTCTTCTCTTGTTGATAAGTATCAGAATTTCAGGGAGGTTTCCTACCATGTGATCTAATCAAATCTTTTAAGAGAGGAGATGCATAAAATAAATTTTTGCTATATATAATTTGGAGATAATGAACAGCATATATGAACAGGAGAACACATTTTCCTCCTAAGCACCATGACTATGAATCTCAAAACATACAATATCACAGAAAGGCAATTTCCTTGGATTTGCTATGAAGTTCTCAAATATAATCTATAATTCACTAACTCTCTCACAAACTCATCCAACTGTAATGCCAAACCATATACTATCAGCAAGGCAGAATTCTGGAGTACATTAAAATAACGAGGACGCCTTATAATCTGTTCCAGATTCCTCACTTTTGGATATAATCTACGATCTGTAAAGGCTCCTCATCCAACAAGGCCTGTGGCCGTGCCCTGAAGGCAGCAGCCAGCTCGGTGGCTAGCAGGAGGGAGGCAATCAGCAGGAAGAATGTGCTGGGAGGGGAAACGTCAGAGTGAGTAGTGAGAATTAGTAAGAAGGAAATTCTCAAGTTAAAATCTTCTTAGTAAGTTGAAGCAAATGCAGTAGAGAGGAATATTTTCTTACTAGACTTTTACATTAAAGACTTTGACTTTTACTCAGCTATGTTATAACCCTCAGACTGGCTGATCTCAGAGTAAGCTTTTCTCGCTGCACAGCGTTTGTTACTGGCACACAAACCCTCCGCACAGTGACTGATTTCTGTATCTATAGAACGCCGAGGACACTTTGTACACCAACAATTTGTAAACAACAAATCCCTGTTAATGAGAAGTGAAGACCTTATCACACGTCTGGTAGCTGCAAAATATCTGGACCTCCGCCAGGATGAAAAATGGTACCAAATATAGATTTTTTTTATATGTCATTGGAAAGGTACTTTTCCCTAGATTTACGCTAAGTTCTTACACCTGACCTACAACTTCAATGTCAAGGACCAGTAATTATCTTTCAACATGTTATACTAAAGCAAACACAATTTTCTGAAGATTTGCTTGAGTTTAAAAGGATAAACTAAATTAGCCCAACTCAATCATATAAAAAAAATTATTCCTTTGAATGTATCTCTTCCTTAGATGGCAGCTCCACCACTCTCAGACTGTCTTGCCTGCAAACTAAAAATGCCATTTTTGCTAGTGCTGATTGTATTCTACGGTTTAGTGTTGGTGATTCCTGACCTTGGGATACTGACAGGAGGATCAGAAAATATCAAGACCAATATCTAACAGATCCTGCTGACTGCTTCCATATAAACATTCCTCCCATCCACAATTTCAGTGGGTTTTCATATTCAGAGAGCCATATTTGAATGCCATTCGCTTCTCTAGAGCTACTTGTCGAGTGATTTACTAAAACTGAATAGGTTAGTGCCTTTAATTTACACAAAGATAAACTACCCTTGTCTATGCACTCAGTAGGTGCAAGCAGAGTGCTCTAAGCCCTACAAGACACCAAGGACAGTGGGTTCAACTGAAAAGTGTAATGGGGGGGGGGGGGGGGGGGAGATAAAAAAGGAGAGAGTAAAATTTCCTTTGATAAATAGGACACATTCTGTTGTATTGATATTATATATAAACATGTTTTAAGTGAAATAAAGTTCACAGCAAAGTTATTGGAGAACCTGAGAGTCCTTTTTTAAAACAGACGTTTATTTAAAGACTCATTCAGCAAACGTCAGATTGATCCCCATTGTACGTTTATTAACATTTTGTCCAGTCTATATTTAAATGTGTCAACAACAGGGTTCCCACCGTTTCTCTGTTCCACAATCTATTCCCCTCAGGTCTAAAATTACTCTGTTATAATTTCCTGTTATTGTCTCTATTTAACCCTCTAGTTCAACCCTAAAAATGCTCTCTTCAATGCTGGATTTACATCACTCCACTGTGTACCCATTCACTCTCTGCTACTGGACAAATAAGCCACCCGCGGTGGCAATGCCCCCAGCAGTGACATCTAGTTTAAGGCTGTTCAGTGCCTCATATTGAAGGACACTCTTCTCCACTGCTCATTACTGACGTGTAACTGTCTTCCTAGAAATTTTCAGCCTGCCTCAAGTTGAGTTTGGGGGGATTATTTTTTTATTTCAGTCAAAATAATTGTGCTGTTGGCCAATGGGAAAATATTTTTTCCTCTAAGAATTCTAGTGAATCTTCCTTTGAGCAGCCCTAGCATAGTTGTTTGACAACAGAAATTTGAAATACAATCAATCTTCTCTCCCGCTTTTTTTTTTCCTCCTGTTATACACACTTAATTCAAGCAAAACTTTGCTTAATCTCTCAAGACAAACTCCACACAAAAAGCTGTATTTCACAGACAGCCACCTATTGCTTTCACTAGCACCGCGATTCACCCTCCTGTGCTCCCACTGCCTGGAGCACTTACTCGTGCCCTGTCCTGCGCGGCACTCATCATCCTCAGCTTCCACCAACATCACTGGAAGCCGAGCACGCTACCCACGACACAGAAAGCCCTCAGCCACTGACAGGAGCAGATACTCACAGTTTAGCAACATATTGAAGACATCAGAGGAGCAGCCACTTGCTAATATTAAAACTGCCCTTTCAAAAAAAACCCCCAAAACTGCTGTATTTAAAGCATGTTATTAACTGTAGTGAAACGTGGCTAAACTGTTACAGCCGCAAGGAACTCAGGGGAAAAAGTGGAAGAGAGGAAGTGGGATACATAACACGTGCTTTGCATGCTGCTTTGGCTCTTCCATCACAGGACACCAAGTCTTCCCCGTTCATACCCTAAGAACTGCGGCGGAAATCGGTTGCTTTGCACAGAGGGGAAGAGGAGAACGGGAAAAGGGGCAATTTGGCAAACACGCACGCTTCAGCATACGTTACAAAGCAACAGCAACAACGGGAAGCACCACGGGACAAAGAGCTGCCTCTGTGGCCCATCAAGTCCAATTCAAAGCTCATTTGAATGAATTTGTTCCTTCCTTCAGCTGAGTCTGTCTTTCAGTGATACCATATGGCTGTCCAAATATTATCTGATCTTCTGCTTTAGTAACTTTCCTACAGCTCCAAAGCTTGGACGAGCTATTCACTAGGAGAGACAGGATGGACTGATGCTTTACTAACCCCCTCAAAACCAGCAGAGATGAATGAGCGTGAATATAAGACTTGCATTCAAGCCTTCCAGTAGAGAGTTCATCTCAGGAGTATATGTGAGGCTGGATATAATACAATGATTCCCACCAGTGGCATAATGAGTCTCAGATAGAAATGAGAGCCACTGGCATTCCAAATGAAATACTCAAGGCAAACTACTACAGAGTTCAAGTATTGCATGCATCCAAATAGACCAAACAGTATGAAATCTGCATTTCAGTAAAAATACTTGGGGACGGTTCTGCTTTTACCTGGTTTTGCTCTGGAGAGTAAAATAAATATTCCTTGACTTCCAGAACAGTTCAGGTAAGTCAAGTTTTTTGCAAAGCATAGCAGTGCGATCTGGCTAGTGGAGTTTTTTGTGGGGGAAGCCAAAAAGACAAAAAACAGGAAAACTATGGGTTGTGATGTCTGCAGGCGCTGTGGAACACTAACTATTCTACATTAAAAACTGTGATCTCCCTTTGGAATGCCTTGATATCCTATTGAGTCATTAAAAACTGTGGGGACCACATAATTTGCAAGTGTTAGAAATTGTTACATTTATTAATATTTTACTTCTTAAGAAATGATGCAGAATTGAAAAAGAAACAGGAATCACAAACGTAAAATTCAACGCAGAAGGAAAAACAGGAAACATTGTTGCAGCAACCTAACTCGTAGATGTTTACACCATATCTTTTACTAAAAAACCCCTTATACTCTCATATAATTGTTTATCCTCCCAGTATCTAATTATGGAATACAATTAAGAATTCTTGAAAGACATAGAACAGAAAATTGGCTATTGGTCTTATAAGTTGAGATGTTCTTTAATACATTCCCATTTTGTAGGTGCAATAAAAGCCAATTAGATGTAAAGGTACGTAATAAATGAACGGTCTGGATTCACACCATCTATGAAGAAAAATGCTCTTTGTTATCAAGTATCACCTGTTTGATGCCAGGAATACCACTAACATTCACTTGGAAGAACTCAATTTCCACTACATATGAGCTCACAGTAACCGCAAAACATTCCAACATCTTTCACAGAGGGAGAAATGCACAATATAAACTGCTTTGGTTTTGCTGCAGAGAATGAATGTGTATATAGAGACCCCACTCCTAAGTGGTGCTGAATCTATGAACCACATTTTCGAAGGCAGATAAAACACGTATCTCCACAGCAGTATCCATGCATGCAGATATATACAGAGCCATGTTCTCACAGTTAGGCCCGAACATAGCTTACAGATGTTCTGCTACCAGCTCAACTGTGGAATCCCAGAATGCTGAACAAGCTGCAAAGCTTTCCAGAGCAGCTCAGAAAATACTCAGAAAAGCAGTTAGCTTGAGTTGAACTCTCTGCTGCTGTGATTACAGAGCTACTGCTAACCAAGCTATTCAGTTTTAAAGCTAGCTCCACTACTTTTGCACAAGCTGCTGTTCTATACCTCATTGTTCAGAGATCTATCAGCTATTTAGATTAAATAAGAAGCTTCTTCTGAGTCTCATAACTCCCAAGAGTCTTCACATTGTGTGCATGTGGAAAATACTTCCTGCTCTACAACGCTCAGTATGTATAGTAACAGGTATTCTCTGCTGTAAAGCTGCTGCTGATTTGAACATATCAGGCAAACACTTCAGTCTGTAACTGGACAATTTATCACTTCCCTTCCTGGCTCCTCTTCTGTGGGCCTCCAACATTTCACAGAAGCTGAAAGCAAGTGAGCTGAACCCTGATGTCGTTTTTGTCTCTCTCTGGGTACAGATGTGAACACATGATTGAAAATGTTTTTACTGTTGCATAGTTTGCATATGCTGTGCCCTTACTTATCCCATGGCCACCTCACATTAGCAACACGTGCCTTGGTCACCACATGGCTGGAGGTGCTGTAATTCCGTCTTTGCAGAGCAGCACCGAAGCTTGCGGCTTGCTCAGAACGGATCAGCCTGTCTGCTCTTCTGTTCAGCAGAGAGCCGTCAGGTTTAGTCTGCCCTGAGTGCTTGCCGGGGGCTGCTCAGAGTGGTATTTTGACTTGAAGGTGATCTCACTGGGTTTTATTAAACCCCGGCTGGAAAGACCCTATATAACAGAACCTCTGTACTGGCTGGACATCATCCTTGTTCCAGGGATCCCACTGTCGCCTGCTGAAGTGCTGGCTCTGGGCTTCATCATGGCTGACTTCTTGGCAGTGGAATTCACTACTCTACAGCACCCATTTCACCTTATATTCCTACTCATTTTTTATTAAACAAAAGCCTTCAGCATTTTTTAAATATCAAGGGGATTTTAAAAAATTATTTAATGATTGCTGCGGGCCTTATGTTTATTAATGCTATGTCTTTCCCAGCCTCCCTTCCGAGCCTGCGAATGTGTACGAGAGAGAGGGAGAGTAGGATGCTGCCTTTGTTTTTAATCTGTTTGCATTTTAATACTATTTATTCAGTATTACTGAATTTTTACGTATAAATGAACAATTCCTGGTTTAAACAAACAGAACAAAACAAGAAATGGAGAGTGCTTTACAAACAAGAATACTATTCCAATTCTGCTGGCATCAAAACGATATCCTAGGCAGGAGGGGGCTGCTTTTCTTAGGCATTAATGTATATAAATAACCACAGTTAACACTCACAGTGGCCCCAAGACTGAGGCAAAAGTGAGTTTTTCCCATCAAGAGCTAAACAGCACCTGCACAGAGCAGCTCATTTCAGAGCTACGAGGGGGTCCCTGAAAAAAAAAGCAGCTGTTACCCAAAGCAGGGACTCTAAGGGCTGTTCTATTTACGGTATGGAACAAACCCCAAATCCCCTGGGAAGCTTAAGGGAAACAGAGGTAGATAAATTTTTAAAATTGAGGTACTTCAAGGGAGGGCATGGAAAGAAATACGTCTGACAAAAAACATAGCATCACCAGGATCAAGTAAACAAGCAAGCACAACCAGAACTAAAAGAGAAGATGACTTTGTCTTCTGTAAGACCTCAGATTTGGTACGGCAATTCTCAGGCCTACACAGCCCACGGACGGCGCCGCTTCCACCTTGGGGCTGATTTTGCAGTGTTGCAAGGAATTGTGAGTGGATTCCAGGGTTCAGATATTTTGCATGAAAACTGTTTCGTGAGAAGGTTTCTTCATCTTCTGTCATACAAAAGGCTTAAGCTGTAAACATACAATATTTTCGACCCAAGTCCTCTCATAATCTCATGAATTCTTATTATCTCATTTTCATTAGAAGAAAATTTACAGTACATTGGGATTTTTTTTTTTTTAAGTATACTTATTCTTAAAAGCCCATCGGAACCTCAGTGCAACCAAAAATGAAGGCAAGTGAATTACTCTACAAGTCATTTGCAATGATTTAATCCATTTGATCTAGCCATGATTTAACATGCACTGTCTCACTCTAAGTGTTACTACAGCCTTAATGCATACATATAGCATATCTGTGCCTGTATCCACATACATAACTACGCATGTTTTGTCACACAGTAAAATATACATAGAAAAAGGGAGTAGGACAGAGGATAGACTTCCAAGATACCAGTAAGTCCCACTGAAACGACTCTGCCGTAGCAAAGCCGAAGAAGCAAACACCTTGCTGCAGCCACCCCTCTACAGCATTTTGCACGATGAGCAGACGCACTCAGTAAATAATTGCACACAAGTGCGGAGAGCCAGCACCCCATGCTCAGGCCCTGTGCTGTGCCAGCCACCCCGAAAGAGTTAAGCCTGGCATTGATCTCAAGGGATACCACACACGCATCTCCTTATCACATACTGACTAATCACAGCATTGGCTGAGCGTGGCTGGATGCCAGCCCCTGCGCTCATGCGCTATACGCTGGTTTATGCATCGATCTGCTTTTCTTCTGTGGGATTTAAATACCCAGATAAGCCTGCAAAGCTGCAAGATCACATCGATATATCTACCCCACAGGCTTCCCTCTCCTTTCCCGTCATTCTGCTATGTGTCTACCAATGGTCTGCTGTGAAACAACCTCCGGAGCCCTGGTGCACTGTAGCTTTCTCTAACGTTAACTGAATTTCCCCTGGTAACAGAGTATCTCAGCAGTATTCCCACTCTCTTCTCTGAATAGCTTATCATTTGATAGTGGAGCTATTCAAAATGGCATCTAGTGTTTTCTTTGTTAGACTTTACTGCTGAATTACTGATGAATTAGAGTGTAATTTTAAAGGAGCTGCAATTTAGCATAACAGCTGGCTAAGTGATAAATAGAGGGTTGGCACATTTGCTCTGTGGTAAATTCTGCCTCTATAAGTACCACATCCAATTTCAAGGTCAGGACTCTCATTCTCAGGCAGAATTTAGCTTTAGAAGGAACACCTACCAAGGCATGAACGTAAATTCGTTCACCCTCACAGTTGCCATATGAGGCAGGCAGGTGTTATGATCTCCATTGCACAGGAAAAACCACATCTAAGAAACAGAGAATCCTGTCCAAAGTCTGACGCCAGTCACCAGAGAAAAGGCATTTCAACCGTAGTATGTCCAAAAGCGAGCTAAAGATTTTCAAATTAAGCATTTGTTATCTTTTCCAGAAAGATGTTGATAAACTGAAGACAAAACTTCAAATGAACATCTATGCCTGTATCAACAAAGATGGATTCTCAGTTGCAAAAAAGGAGAATGGCTCAACCGAGCTCAATTTGGCAGTAAGAGAAATCTAGGTAAGTAGAAAGAAAACTTGTTACATTCTAACAGGAGAGGCAGGTTCAAAACTTTGCTCCAAGCAAGCTTAGGCCTTAACATGGAAAGCGAGGGCCTTTCTTGCTGCTCTAGTAGGAGCATCTTTCTGTACTTTGAAAGACTTCTCCGTTTACAGGAGTCAATATTTGAAATGCTACAGCATCTCACAGGAGAGCAGACAAGTCCTTTCTGCCCACTTCTACTAATTTCTTCTGAAGACCAGCTCAGATAATATCCATAAAGACTTGCAGAAAGATAAGTGAAGCTGTCATGACTGGGGAGCAGTTGTCTTGACATGAAACTTTTATCTTAGGAAGCTCATTAAAAAAAAAAAGCAAAGCAAAATAAAAGTGGGTTATTTCCTCCAGCAAGCGTTCCGGCCCCAGATCAGAGTTAGAGCAAGATCTGCCTCACTGTGAAGTGGGGTAGGATTTGTATAACAGCACGGAAAGCATTATGAGGCAGGGATTATTTCTAAGAGAATCTAGTTGTGGAGAGTACAGACCGAACATAGGCAGGAAAAAGATTCAATTTCATGCTAATGTGAGCATACAGTATTGGAAATTGCAGGTTTAAATTTATCAGCATCTATTTTTAAATTATCAAGTAATAAACACATTGTTAAGATTATTCTTCTTGATCAGCTCTCCCCTGAAATATAATTGTTTAGAAAATGTGTTTTAGTACAATTTTGTATGTTTTTGCTTCTGTTTCATTTCATCTCGCATTTTTATCAACTTCCAGGGAATCATAATACATATGTATTTAAAACTGGTTTTATTTGTGTGTGAATTACGTCAGAGTAAAGATTAGGACCTTTATCCATCTCCTATACAAGTTCCTTCTTTTTTTTTATTTAAATTGAAAAGATTTTGTAAAGGAATCTCTGACCTATGCTTACTTGTTTTCCTAGAAAAGCAACTAAACAAGGAGATTCTAACAGTTACTTTTAAGCTTATTGTGTTAATAAAGGTCAGTCCAAAGCAACCCTGTGAGCACTACCATTTGGTACGCATTTTACAGTTTATACTGACATCCTTGTGAGCTGCAAATATGATTCTTAGCATCGTCCTTTCCTGGCAGACCTTTGAAAGGAGCCTGCTTAAACTGTTTTCTGATCCTGTCACACCACCACGTCACTGGAGACACACAGCAAGCATTGCCGTACCTCAGCTTCCTCAGTCGAGACTAATTTATCCAGCTGTTTCTTGGCCTAGTTAATTCTCACTTAAAAAAACCCACAAGTTTAGTTTATTTTAACTTATTTGCTAATATAGTTCCAGAATGTGACTCTGATAAAAGTATTGAGAGAATCGTAATGGCAAAAGGAAATCTTTAAAATAGAAAAATTTCTGCTGGCTTTAGATCCCAAGTTACCATAGCAACAAATTCAACACACTACCTGTAGACTGGACAGCAACAGATAAGTAACCGCTGTGAGAGATCATATTAAAACCTAAAGGCCTATTCAGCAGATTCTCTATTTGTACCCACGAAAACAAGCACGTACGTGTGTTGTTTTGATTCCTGGCACCCCTAACGCGACAGCACAATGCAGCAGGTCTCCCTGGTCCTCCTTTCCTGCAGCAGCAGTCTGCAGGCGTCCTTTGTGAACTAATTTCTGGTAGGTTTATATGATAATACAGCTCCGCAGAAGTCATCCTCTCAGATAATGAATGAGTATTTCTTTTCAGTTTTGCACAAGTAAAAAAAAAAATGCCTAATCCCAGATGGTGTCAGCTCACTAAGAATAACCCAATCTTATGCGAGATCAGGTTGAACGCAGACAGCTAATGCTTATCGAATGGCAAAGTGATTTGTGTTTACAGGTCTGGGAGGTTCTCACACATATTTTATATTTCACATTCATGCCTATAAAGAATTGAAATCCATGTAATGAACTGTATATTCAGATGATATTCAGACGTGTCATAGATCTTTTACATACTGATCTATTTTGTTTTAACATTGCAAACGACTGGGGCCTTGTTTACATAGCACCATTCGACAACACAGCTGACAAATCACTACCACGTCATTGTGAATTGTCAGCCATCAGATTAGCTAACCCAGATCAGCTAACCATGGTCATGTTAAGTTGTTGGATCCTGCAGCCTAGCTATACTCCACAAAATAATTTCATTTTAAGTTAATAAAACTAACAGACTAATAGCAAAGAGCCGTTATTGACACATAGGTCAAATGCAGTTGAATCACAGAATGGTAGGGGTTGGAAGGGACCTCTGTGGGCTGCACAGGACCTTGTCCAGGTGGATCTTGAATATCTCCAGAGAAGGAGACTCCACAACCTCCCTGGGCAGCCTGTGCCAGTGCTCCATCACCCTCAGAGTGAAGAAGTTCTTCCTCACTTCAGTTCAGCTGGAACTTCCTCTGCTTCAGTTTGTGCCCATTGCCCCTTGTCCTGTCGCTGAGCACCACTGAAAAGAGAGTTTGGCTTCAGAACAAAGCTCTTCCCCAGCTTCAGAAACTTCCCCTGCAATGTGGAGGGATTCTTGCTTGAAGCTCATTGTTTTTAAGAAGTGATTTCCTCATGGCTACTTCGTTGGGTACAAGCGAACAAGACAGGGCATAAACAGACCTTCTCAAAGGTTAATAAAGAAAATACTTCAACTGCACGGCTGAGATTCTCCTCTGCTACTAATGTATGTGACAACTACCTCTATGCAAAACAGAAATCGGGAAGCAGATTACCCAATTCAGTTCTACAACAATGTTAATGAGATTTAGTCTCAGTGGGGTGCTCCGTGTTTGTCAATTATGTCACTTTACCTGTCCTTCTGGCTTTTATTTCTCCAGTGATTTCTCTACGCAATTTGCCAAATAACCAAGGATAATCGTAATGAAAACTTCCATTTTAATGCAGGTTTTCTTTGTTATAAATAATCATACAGCAATTGAATATAATTCAGGCTCTGGCTACAGAAGAGTGCAGGGTTAACTTCAGGCCTGCGCACCAGTTCTACGAAGAGTACTAAGCAAATGTTTAAGTACTTTCTTCAGCAGGTTTTGTAGAGATTTTAGTCTGCATAATTTTTTTCCATATCACTTCGAATGCAGGAATTACTCTTTTTCCTGCAGCTTTATCTTTTTTCTACAATGCCTATGGAAGTTCAATTTCCACCACTTCAGAGATCATATTTCTACATCAGCTGAGACAGTCGCTGTCTCCAAGATATTGTGATGTTAAGTGGACAAGGAAGACAAATGCAAGAGAACTGAGGGCAATAAAACAGTAACAGTAAGTAACCATCAATAGAAGGAGAACCAGGAGAATATAAACCAAGACTTCTAAAACGCTTTCAGCTGGAACAAGAGAGTGGAGCTGCAGGATGCCAATGGCAGGAAGCGAAGGCTGTTCTGCTCTCCTGCATTCCCATTGACTTCAAATAAGGTCTATTGGGGAGTTCAGACTTCCATTTTGGCTCCTAATTTTTTCTGGGTTTTGGAAGTTAGATCTCCTGTCTTTAATACTGAACCATGAACTTGAATCTGAAAGTGTCCCTTCAAATGCAGTGCTGTCCAATTGCTTAGGACGACAGTGGAAGCGTGAAGCAAGAATTTAACTTTTCTTGACAGATTCCATTGCATTCCAATTAGTGATTGAAATAATTACTAAATTAAGTTGTACATGAAGATACCAAACGCATACAATATGCATTGAAAAACTCCTGTGCAAACCTAAGGACTATCAGGAAAGTAAGGGGAGGCGGTGGGGGGAACCATCGCAGCTCACATACAGAGGTCAAACAATCACACAAGTGATCCAAAAGTACTGACGACTCCAGCAGCACTTTGAAAAAGATGTAACTGTCAACTAGTCCTAAATCTCAGTTCGGACAATGATTGCAAATTAGCGTAATTAAGAACAGCCACCATAAAGCCCAAATAGTTGTCAGTTTAGAAAACTCTCACTGCAATCTGCTTGAAGTTTGTATGCTAAAAACAGGTATCAGGACTGGTAGGATGGTCTCACGGTTTACAAAGGAAGCTTGTTTGTGAACTTGGATACGCCTGCTTCATCTGAGACCTTTGGCCTGTATTTCAAATACTATTTAATTCCATTTCTTATCTGCAGAGTGTGGATAATATGTGGCCTTTTTCGTAAAGCACTTTATGATTCTTGACTGAAAGGACCTACAGAAGTGTAGACTATTTGTTGTTACACAAACTGTTGTTGAGAGGGACTCTGAAAGCTAACTGTACTTTCTTCGCTTCAGAAACACATCATCTCTTCCAATGGAATTCTCTCCTAATCCCAAAACATACTTTCATTGTACTAAAGTGCCACGCAGCAGCCTCCAGGGCCAAGTTCCCACATTTTTGTTCATTCCTTCTTCAGTCAATGTGAAGTTAGTAAAGCGTCTGTTTAAATACAAAGTCAAAATTGATTAAGGAAATTGGGATTGAGCCAGGGATGTAGCAATTTCCTGGGCACATGGAGAGGGAAGGGATTGATCTTCCTTGAAGATGATCTTTATTATCGTGCAATAAAATGGATTTGATAGATTTTTATTATTCTTGGTTAATAAATACACCTCTCAGCAGCACACAATGTGCATTCCAGCTGTCACGTCAGATGTATTCAGACAGGTTTTAAAATGAGACAGAAAATTAAGCTTATCAAAGAAAAAAACACATGCTTTTATTCCCAAGATCTTCAGGAGCATCTCTAGACAGATTGATTAAAAAAAATCAAGATTAAAAGACTCCTGAGTTCATAATGCCTTTGGAAAAGGCACATCCACGACCACACTTTTATTTTGTTCCAGTTCAGCACTCGTATCTGAAAAATCACATCTTAATCACAGCCCCCCAAAGCTGATGAATATCTTTGACTAAACTACATCTGACAGCCAGTCCCCAATATCTTTCAAAGTCCACTTAAATTCAGAATTTTATTTGCAATATGCAACCATTGCTCCATTCCTCATCTTGCACTTCAGTAAAGAGGTACTGCTCAGCAGATGACAAACACTAACAATTTTGTGGTACGTAAAATTCTGCCAATTGATAATCCAACTCCCTTCTCAAAGTTCAAATATTCTATAAATCACACAGAAATGCCTTGAATTCAATCTTTGCATTCATCTTCATGCATTTGAATTAAAAAAAAAGCAAACTACACATCACCATGAAGTCTCTCAAGACATTCAACACCAGTTATCAGACAGGAACCACTATTTCTTCAGAAACAGCAGATCTCTGCAGATTCTCTTCTCTACGAACACCCTTTATTTCAGCTCCTGGAAACAAGTAAAATTCGAAATTTCTTGGAAAATATTCTCTGTCCTTCTGTTTCACAATGAAAGATAACAAGTTCTTTTCAGTCCTAAAGCTCACAGAAGGCTCAGTTGAACATCTCCATCCAAATCCCGCCTGTTTACCTCCACAGCACACCGCGAAAAGCCCCATTACAAGTTGCTTGAAAGAAAACAGACATTTTCCCCAAACCGGTGCTTTCTTAGTTTGTGTGATTCAATTAGCTGAGTGGGGCATTACCAGAAAAATCTCCCACTTTGCTCAGTTTGCTTATTTCCATAGAGCCTAAATGGTCTAAACGCTCCCTCAATCCTTTGCTGCCTCCTGCTCTCTACTTCCCTCCATGACTGCTTGGTCACTTCTGTCACCTTGTGATGGACTATCCCTTCACTCGCAAGCAAGGGGACGAGAAAACTGACACTTTTGTGGGAGAGTGGAAGTCAACGGGGTCTTTGAATATCCTTGGACTCTGCACCAGACACAAATCCATTTCCTCAGGTTGGGACAGCAATCAAGATTAAAATTTCAGGGACGCATACCCAGCCTGAGTCTTACTTGCTGGTGATTAGCAGAATACATTTACTTCTCTGCCATGCCCTCTCCATTGCTTGAAGTTTTCTCCCAGATCCTGTCTTTCATCTTCCCATCTTCAGACACCTGAAGGCTCTAAATTTCTCAGGCATCACTCCATCAATGACCTTCAGCTCAGCCCTCATCCTGGGACACCAGTTACAATCTTACAGTATTAAGTATCGCTTTGCTTTGACATTGTATGAGACAGACATCAAAAATGTGTGTAATAAACACATTTCAAGACACTTCACTCCTATGAAAACATTTTATTCTAATCTCACCGTGAATATTGTCACCTCTTACTGCGTAAGATTTCACTGTAGTCTTAATTCCTCAGTGTCAGGACCTGTTGTTTTGTTTGCCCGTAGAGTGCCACAAACATCTGCGGCTCTGTATAAAACCTAAAAACTCATGAAAATACAGTGCTCTTGTTTTCTTTTTTTCTTAACAGCTTCTCGTCTCTCTCTCACTTATTAATGTAAAGTCAGCTTGAAAGTTCATCATCACAAGTAGATTGACCTTTGCCTTAGGTTTTGTCTTATTTTAAGCATCACCCTGTCTTCTGCTGGTTTGCTCTGTGGCAATGGCTCAGATGTATCACTGCTGCTTCAAGCAGTTGACTGCATGATCTAAAGTAAGGCTTGATTGTCAGAGCCTGAGCCCATATTCTTCCCTGTTCTATCTCAAGGTAATGCAATTTCAGAAAACCGATTATTTCAGCTGATGAGAAACAAAGGAATGACAATGCTCTAATGCACTGAAAGGATCTGAGCACGGATGTCTTAATACGGTGTAATGAAGATTAAGAAAATATCTTTTACATCTTGTGAAAGGGGAAATTTTTGATTGCAAAAGGCATCCGTGACAACTACAGTTTACAGCATTGCATATTCAGTCCAGCCTCATGATGCTTACCAAGCACGGTACAGATAATACAACACAGCACTTTTTTTCATGTGCTTTTGTTCATGGATTTTAAGTAAAATGTTCAAGGAAAGTGTGAGGGCAATATTTTGAAGTTACATAACACACTGTCAACCCTTCACAGTTAAAAATAAAAGGATTCCAGCTCTCCTCCATAATTGTAATTTACAATGAAGAGTTGCATAGACACATTCTCCTGAAGAATTTCAGTATTTATTCCTCTTTTTAGCACTGTGAATCACAAAGGCTCACTGGCTCTCTCTTTAGGCAAGTGACACATCCAGTGACTTTCATAGATTAGGCGTAAAAAAGATCTGTTCCAGTGTACCCTTGTTGTCTGCTATCATTGCTTAAAGGCAATTAATTGGCAGTTAAAGCAAACTGTCAGTACGCCCCTCAAAGCTACTGTTGGAGTACACCTCAGGTTCCGTTTCGGCCCAAAACTTTCCCATGCCCTTCTCCTCTCCTAAGCGCTCCCCACAGCTTTGAAGCGCTATATATGTGCAAGGTGTATTTATATCCCAGCTATAGGGAGAGGCTTCAGGATCGGAGGCAGAGTGGGACAAAACGGAGTTCATAAAGAGCTGGTAGGAAGCTGCAGGTGGCTGGCAGGGGAAACTCCTAACAGAAAGGTACTGCCAGGCCTACAGAAATGAGAGAGAAATAGCATTTCTTCTTTTCCGAGCATCCAGTTTCAGGAACTGGGCTGCCAAGAGAGAACAAATTGTGGCTCAGCCACAATTACAATTCTGAATATATTTCTAAAAGCTTACCTGGACAATGGTCCTTCCCCTCAACAACACAGTCTTATTCATAATAGCTGCATTTTTCTACATATTTTTACGGCTTTTTTTCCCAAAAGAATGATGAACTACAAGCAGCTACCTGCAACAATGCTGTGACTGGAAAAAGAGTTGTAGCTGGGATGTATTCTAAAGTCTCTTCAATCCTGCCGACAGCTTGTTGGGCAGATTATATTACTGAGAGAATAAAATGTTTACTATGTCAGCAGGGTAATTATATCCAGAAAAAAACCCCCACATTCATAAAGTCTCTCCCCAAAACGGAGTTATGAGCTAAAATACAGAATGATGGCTGTATCGATAGCCTCAACTTTAAAAGCAGTTTCTCTTGCAAAGCTCACAGCAACCCAGCCTCTCCTCTCTACCTGCCGAAGGCATCATTCATCTTCAGTCTTATCACCGTGAGCACAACGCAGCCCAGCACTGCCAGCTGCTTCTCCTGGAAGACCATGGGAGTGATTAGAGGCTTCTCTTTTGTTTCTGTATTCTTTCTGATAGCTCCCTCACTCTTCATAGTAAAAGACATATTTTTTCCACTACAAAGTTTGTCTAAGGCTTCCAGTAACAGCTTCTACAGATTACAAAAAGACTCCTGATGTTCCCAAGCCTTGTGTTAAGGGCCTAAGCTGACTTCTGGAGCCCTGAAACCGAAGTAGAGGTAACAAAAATCACAACCTCAGCTTTTAAGTGTTAAAATGCCAAGATGCTTGGAGGTATCTAACGAGGAAAGTATATCTTCAACATAAGATAACCTTAACATTTCCAGTGGCCTGAACAGGATCAGACTGTAAACTTCTTAGAGAGAGCTGCAAAGGCCACCCAATAGCTCCAAACTCTACTGTAATTTTTGGAACAAAAAGGAAAGGTATCTCTTTACAAATATTTGATTGAACTTTTAAAATTCTTTTCTACTATTTTAAAACTCCTGTTTATTATGACTTCCATAAATCCTTACATGAGAACCTTAGCAATCTATCCGTGAAATCCAGACTCAGACTAAATATCAATTACTGATGCAATCAGATAGTAATGATTGATATATCACATAGCCAAGGAATTCACAATAACTCCATGCTTTCCTAGGTTTTATTTTAAAAGTAATCTCCCATAAGCAGGTCACTATCTGGATTTAGGAAATAATTTAACTCATGACATTCAACAATGCACAGCTCAAGACCAAGAAACTGGTTTTATTCCCACTGATGTGAAACAGACTTTCAATCAGTAAGTATCAATCATAATTTTGTTTATAGCTTTATAGAAAATCCTTAACTCAATCAAAATAGTAAGTGCAGCTGCTTTTCAGATGCCTCTAATCATCAACATATTTCACATGTAACATAATACAGCATTTCATCCATAAATTATGAATGGTGTAGAAAGTAAAGTAAATGGTAAAAATATTAGATCTCATCATTTCTTGTAATATATATATGTGCACATTCAAATTCCCCCCAAAATGTCAAAATAAGATAATCTCAAAATTTTCTAAATCAAGACATGTATTCTATGAATTCATTATTTCCCTAGTTTGTACCAACCCACACATTTCAGTCAAGTTCAAGTACAGAATTGAGCATTAGCACTTGGTATTTTACTAGTGCTAACAGAGGTATGAGATGACAGTTACTAAAATACCAGACCAGTCACAGAGTATTCTATTCCACTGACAGATAAGGGAAATAAGCATCTCCACCAGTGCTTTTCTGGGCAACTACAGGCCCTCAAAGTGACATGACAGGAAGCATATCTGGGTTTTATTAGTGTAAATTTAGGTATTGCTGGGTAAAAATGAAAAACATTTCACTTCTAAATCATCAAAACCTTCAAAATCGTATTGCTGAACCTAGCAAACAGCAACATTTAGAAAAACTAAGACAAGAAAAAGCAAGTAGAAAAGAAAAAAAATTTTTAAAAATCCCGAACCTACCAATCCAGATTCATGATGAGAAAGTTCAAGGCAAACATCAATGATGCACCTGCCAAGAATGGCGTATCAAATAGCCTGCTTCTTTCCCAGGTAAGATGTTGAATATTTGATTATGCTGGTGGAAACTCAGCAGGACCCAAGAGACATTGCTGTCACTCACTTCAGGAGCACACGGCAAAGCCTTCCACCGAGTTCTGAGAGCAGGCCCTGGGAGGCATTTGCCCTCACAGATGGTTTTGGAGAGTGCCTGGTGTCCTAGCTCTGCTTTTGTGCTGGCTCTGCTCTGCACCACTTGGCGCCTGCTGTGCCCGACCGGCAGCACACCTGCCATCGGCTGCTCCCTCTGCTCTGAGCAAACTTGCTTTACAGCTGCCTTACACATTCAAAAAGGCAGCGGCAACATCAAAGAACTTCATGATACATTGCTTACTGATCAACTTGGTTACACTGACATCAGCCCGAAAGGAATGGCAAACCAGCAGGTATCCTATTTAAATGAGGACTGTTTAGAGCAGCCTTTCGGTTCCCACAGAAACTTCTGCGAGGAAAATCAAGTTTTTGAAACCAGCAAACTTTCCAGTAAAAAGGTCTGGTTTTCCACAGGCAACACTGATTTAGTTTTGACATACAATGTTTCATAGGTTCAGATTTTTGGAAAACCAAAAGAAAATCAGCTTCTGATTACCAGTTTGAAGGCATTCTTGAATTTATCTTTTCTTGTACTGTTATGATCGGTATGCCTCTCTGTCTTCACACTACAGAGGAAAACAACACAGCACCTTCCAGTCCTCAGGAATCCCCGCTATTGCCATTACCTTTCAAAAATCATCACAAGCAGTCTCACAATGACAGAGGCAGCTCCCTCAGCTCTCGTGAGTGTATCTCATCAGGTCAAATGGACTTGTGTATGTCCGTTTTGTTTACATGCTCCCTACACTGATCCTCCCCTACCAAGGGTAGGTCTTCATCACTCCAGACCTTCCCACCGGTCTCAGGGTCCTGGGATTCCTGAAGAACAGTGTTATCAGTAAAGACTGAGGCAAAGAAGGCATGAAGTATGTTGGTCTTTTTGTGTCCTTTGTAGCCAGCTCAGCCATTTTCAGCAGCAGGACCACTTTTACCCTCCTCTTACTTTTACAGCTGATATACCTGTAGAAGCACTTCTTGTCTTTCACATCCCTCTCTGGATTCAGCTCCAGGTGGACTTTGGTTTTCCTAACCCCACCACGTCATGCTTGGACAGTGCCTCCGCAGTCGTTGTGAGTCACCTGACAGTTTCCTCCCGTTGTATGCTTCCTTTTTAAAAATCTGCATTTTGTCAGGAGCTCTGTGTTCATCCATTACAAGCTCACTCCAGTCTGCAAAACCCTGCACCCTTTGCTTCTGAACTCAGTCCACCCCTTCCTCACTTGATTGTGGGTCATCATTCCTTTCCTCTGTCACTTCTAGTTTAAAGTTCTCACCCAGCTGGCCAGCCTGCTGGCAAAGGTGCTTTTGACCCTCTTGGTAAGATGGTTCCCATCTGTCCCTAGCAGTCCTGGACACTCAAGGAGGATCCCATGGTCATAAAAGCAGAATCCCTGTTGTCAAAACCAGCTGTGCAAACAGTTGTTCACCTGTTCCACCCACTCCTCCTCAAGCCGCATCGAAGACAATTGCTATAAAAACATTTTCTAATGCAAAGACACCAATCACTTCTAATTTGCATCGACCTTGCCAAGAAGAGCAATCAGACCTGAGTCATATTCCAGCCAGTTAAAACCAAGATATGGAAGCTGGAGCAATCCAAAGCTGGTAGAGGAAAGCTAGCAATGTGTCCTAACATCCAGGGGAGAGAACGGTCTTTGCCACACTACTTTCTCTAGCAAACTTTCCTGCCAAGGTTCCAGAAAACCATAAAAATTAATGTCTTGAGAGTTCAGTGGGAATAACACAAACAATAAGAAATCTAACCTCTGAACTAGCATTAAGTATTACATTAATTTACAAAAGGATGAATAGCTCTTTCTTATTGCGCTAGTTTAACCTCATTACATTAAATGGTCAAAATTCTGCTCTGGCTTACAACCTCGGCACTGAAGTCCCAGGTAAAGCTCTAGCATCAGTGACAAACCCACCACCAGTGTTCTTGCATAATGCCAGGCATTAGCCATCTGCACATCATCAGGACACGTTCTAGCATAACGGGCTGGGGGCCTCCGGCTGAGAGGAAAATTCAGAAAGTGAAAGAACAAGCATTTCCAGTACGCAGAGTAAGGAACACAAACAGGTACCCGTGGCACCGCAGTTGTGAACTGAACAAAGATAATAAGCGCATCAAGAGTCGGGATAGCGACTCAGAAGAGGAGATGAATTCAACAGGAGTAGCTCTCTTTCCCAACAAAAATCTGAACCCCAGGCAGCAAGCTCCGTCCTTCCTTCCCTCTGAGGGAGCTGGGCTTGTTCAGCCTGAAGAAGAGAAGGCTGAGAGAGGACCTTAGAAATGCTTACAAATATCTGCAGGGTGGGTGTCAGGAGGATGGGGCCAGACTCTTTTCAGTGGTGCCCAGCGACAGGACAAGGGGCAACAGGCACAAACTGAAGCAGAGGAAGTTCCAGCTGAACAGGAGTAAGAACTTCTTCCCTCTGAGGGTGACGGAGCCCTGGCCCAGGCTGCCCAGGGAGGCTGTGGAGTCTCCTTCTCTGGAGATATTCAAGACCCACCTGGACACAGTGCTGTGCAGCCTGCTCTGGGTGACCCTGCTTGGGCAAGGGGTTGGACTGGGTGACCCACAGAGGTCCCTTCCAACCCCTACCATTCTGTGATTCTGTGATTCCCTCTCCTTCCCCCTCCGCAGCACCCAGGAGGTCCCCAGCTACACTGCAGCATCTGGAGCGGGCGAGCAGCCTGGCAGCTCACGGCCTTCGGTGGCCACGAAGCTACGGAAGCTACCGCAGCTCTCCAGCTCTCCCAAGAGCGCAGGCAGCCCAGGCAGGCTGAGCCTCACTGCTCCGCGCGCCGTTGCCATGGCAATCGGCTGTTGCCAGGTAGCCCGCAACTACGAGGAGACTGAGAATTAGCAAGGCCTAAAAATAAAGATGTTGGGGTTCTTTTTTCCTAGATGTTGGTGTGTAACAGGCGAAATAATAATAAAATTCCCTCAAGATCTCAGCAGTTACAGGGTGTTTATATTCCGCAGGCTTTGATCACCTTTTAAAATTAGCACATATTTCTAAGCAACAAAAACAACCAAAACACGACAGTGGGAAGGGTTTCCAAATCAGTGAAAACATGAGACTAAAAAGCAGGAATGGAGATAAACTGCTCTGAATATTCAAAGAAACTGACAGATAAAAGACTACAAACCTTCTAAGTCTCTACCTCAGCAGAGTCAGAAAGCACGGCAGCTCTGCTGGTTGACATTGACTGCCCTGTAGTCAAGGGCTGAGAAAAAAATTGATTTCATTTCCATCCCTAAAAATTCTCTATGCATATGGACCCTACAAACTAAGGGAAAATGCAACTTCGAATATTATGCAACTGAACACATCAAGGGCTTTGGCATTCTCAGATTGAAGACGTGAGGGGAATACAAGATACAGCGTGTCTAACTGCAGCAGGGCTTGTGCAAGCAAACGTTGCAAAGGCTCGTCAGCAAGGAAGGAAAGGCTCGCAAAGCAAAACAACTCTTCAACGGAAGTTAAGAAGTTGCAACTAAGAAAACAAAGGGTGGCCCTCAGTGCTTCTTCCTGGTCACGACATGGACACGTGACAAAAAACCCAACAAACCCAGCCACAACTCACCCCAAGGTCCCGTGGAAACACAGATCTGCAGCACCTTTCTTCCCAGGAGCAAGTACCGTAGAGGAAAGAAAGCTGTTAAGAGCTCGAGTCTGATCCTAACCCGCAGTGTTTTATAGCTATTGACTCCAAGATCTGCATGGGTTTGTGCTACTGGATTCCCTGGAACCATCCTTGGAGGTTGCAAGGGATAAGCCCATGGCAGAAATACAGCAAGGTTGGGCCAAACTGCTTCTCCAGCCGATGTCTTTCACAGCAAAAGCTAGACAAAGAGCGAAATATCGGCTCCAAGTCCATTTCAGTGTACAAAATAAACAATTCATTTGCGTTAACTAAAACAGTAATTTTTTTTTTCATTTCAAGTAAGGAAAATCTGAAGAAACATGAATTCTTTCTACTAGGAATCATTTTCTTCTTTTTTGTAAGCTGAAAACAAAACGTAATGACGTAAGCCAAAAAGGAATTATGAAACGGAAAGTCATTTCAGATTTTAAAAATGTAAACTTCCAATACTTCAGATGTTAAAATGAAACATATGGTGGGTTTTGAACATTGTTGTTTGAAATGAGTAACTTGGCACCAAGAAAGGAGTTTCTAAAACATCTTGATATTGCAAAATCTGTGTTTCAGTAGCAGTAAAATCCAATCAAAATATTCAGTCCTCTTCTACCTCAAGCACCCAGCCCAGACAATATTCTCCCCCTCAATTCTATGCTCTACATCACCCTACGTATAGAAAGACATAGCACATCAGCTGCACTATCATGAACATAAGTCTTTGATTTTTCCTTTCCCCCACCCATGTTTCAATAAATATATCTTCTTCAGCGTATGTTAAGAATCAATGACAAGCAGAAAATACCACAATTAACACTTCATAGTTTCATGGTGGATTTGAGAAACTGCAATAACATTCTTGTGCATAAGGACCTTTGAAACAATGACATCAAGAAGCAGTGGATTTACTGAGAATATTCTAAAAATATGTTTTTAGCCACCCTACGAAGTCACTAAATACAAAAGCCAAATTTGAGGGGAAAATTACTTCCCAAAACGAACAATACAAAGCAAGCTAAAACAATGAGAGCTGAATTTCTTACTAGAGACTGTTTGTTTGCATAAAAGACTTAAAATAAAAATGTCTCTTCTATTTAGAAGAATCATTCTTATCCTCTTCCTTTTGTTCTGGCATCCGTCACTGAATTTTATACACTTTGACTTGCTGAGTATCAGATAAGAATAACTTATACAAACACAACCAGACACACAGAACACTTAATCCAACTCCATTGCTTTCACCCTAGAATTTGATTTCTGCCCACATGGGCTTAATCTCCCATAAAAACACAAAGCAGTTGTGAATATGGTGATACCTTTAAGGAAGCCACAAACTCTAACACTGAAAAAATCTGACTTGATTTTTCCCTCTTGTTGCAGCTCCTTGGGAAACACAAATACCCATCCAGGGATGGCTTCCAGAGACACGTCGTCTTCTCAAGTTCCAAAGAGTTATTCTGAACTCCGAGGTTCTTAGTTTTGTTTTAAAAATATAATTAGGAATTCCTTAGCCTGAGCCAAGTTCTTGCATATATGGAGGTGCCAGTTAGCAGCTCCCCTGCAGAGGAGCACCAAGTGGCATGACTTTATAAAGACATTCTGTTCTCTGGGCCACGCGTGGGACTCCATTTGTCTCCCCAGAGCTTCAGCAGTCAGGGGGAAGTGCTTCCCCAGGGAGCCCGCAGCAGCACCCGAACCAGGGGCCCGAGCACTGCCCAAGGTGTGCAGAGCAGAGCCCAGCAGCGGCTCCCAGTTACTCTGAGAGTTTCTGTGCTTGGTGTCACAGACGCAGCTGGGAGGGTTGCAGGGGGCAGGACGGAGAGGTGAGGTCTTATTGCTAATTTTAACATGTACAGTGCTAAGGGCAAGCAAGGGAACAGCCACCGTCAAGTGGTCTCATTGTGTCATTCTTATTTTATTCCTGCTGCATCATCGTCTTTCTTTTGGTATATTTGAAAGCTTAAAAAAAACACCACCAAAAAAACCCCCAAACAACAAAAAACAACCCACAACGTCAGAAAATGTCTCTTTTGCATAAAAATAATTTTATCAAAATTGCAAGGTTTTTGCAGACCTGTTGATATCAACTAAATTTCTGACAGAAACTTGTGAGAGCTTTCCACTTCAGGTGCTGAACATAGCAATTAATCTAATCCTCATATTAAACCATTAATTGTAATTGTGTACGTAAAAGTACATATTATACTGAAACAGTAAAATATAAAAGTGGAAATGAAATTAACCAAAATTTTTTGACACCATTAAAATGATTGCTGTATTTTGGATCTTCATTCAAAAAATGTTGGACGTATATTCCAACTTGAAATTATGTTCTACTCAAAATTTGGAATTTCCCATGGATGAGAAAATCCTGGTATTTTAGTCACAAATAACTATCACATGAATCTTTTGGAGAATACAGTTCAGCCCAGAAGCATTAGCTAAATTGAATACACTCAAGAAAAAGTGACTAATAATTTACTTCCAGAATATAAGCATTAAAATATAATTTAAATTAAAACTATCCTTTATATGTACATCTAAGGCTGCGAGGGGACCTTATAAATGCTTCTAAATATCTGCAGGGTGGGTGTCAGGAGGACGGGGCCAGACTCTTTGCAGTGGTGCCCAGCGACAGGACAAGGGGCAATGGGCACAAACTGAAGCAGATGAAGTTCCAGCTGAACATGAGGAAGAACTTCTTCCCTCTGAGGGTGACGGAGCCCTGGCCCAGGCTGCCCAGGGAGGCTGTGGAGTCTCCTTCTCTGGAGATATTCCAGCCCCGCCTGGACGCGGTGCTGTGCAGCCTGCTGTAGGTGACCCTGCTTGGGCAGGGGGTTGGGCTGGGTGACCCACAGAGGTCCCTCCCAACCCCAACCATTCTGTGACTCTGATCTTCTAGCCTCAAGAAGCATTTTATACTTTCTATTTGTCTTCCTATTTTTTTGTATTTACATTGTATTTTATGGTTAAAACAACAGCTACCCCGGGAAACACATAGAAAAGAGCTGCCATAATAATAACCTATGTCACTGCAAAACGGAAATAAAAGCTTTGTGTCCAGGTAACAAATTAGAGCAGCGAAGGAAAGCATCTAGTTGCAGTCCCACACCAGGAAGCATGCAAAACACCACTAACAGGCCTCTATCAATCCAAAATTCAGAGATTTTTGCCAGTTAAACTCTAATTAAACCTAAAACAGAGTAAAATCCTCTGCAGAATCATGGAATTGCAGCTAATTTCCACTAAAAAACTTGTAATTGACTCAAATATGCTGGAAAGATACACAAATCTCTCTTTATGGTTTCTCCTCTACAAAGCAACCCATAAAAATAACTCTATCCACATGAATGCTAGCTATGCAATATCGTTATAACTAATTACCTTAGGTGCTGCTTTAAATTTCTTTTCTTCTTTCTATCAATGACAACGAAATGTGTCTATCAAAGTCAGACAAGTTCATTTTTGGATTATTTATCAATTTAAGTTTCTATGGAAGTGCCAGATTGGGAAGTTTATGGCACCTGTAAAACCACACTGAAACAATCAGCTTCCTAAGTTTCCCTGAGAGTCAAACCTACGCTGCAGAATATTACTGGTGGTGATGCTCAAGTAGGAAAGAATCAGGCTTGTCTTTCTTTGTCAAGTCTGCAAGGCTGACAGCAAAAATATCTGTAATCTAAATATATTTGATCTGAAGTTACATATAGAGAAACATGACAACCTATCACATCTTTTTTCTTTTTAAACAAAGTCACATTTCTGAGAAGAACTGCAATTTAAGGAGTCTTTCAAGCTTTGAGGTCTGAGACAGTTATGAAAGCAGAAAGTGGTCTTAATGAACGCGCAAAGTTCCAGCAGATATCTTTAGATTCAAGTCAATATTTTACACGCCCCTTGGAAGGATGGCTTTCCCTGAGAGATATACAGGAGAACTGAGCAGAACTTTGTCCTTCAGGAATGATCACCACCTCCTGGGAAGCTCTCAAAAACAGACTAGAGATCAGCCTGTTAATCTGCTGCAGTAGTTCTGCCCCATTTTCCCTCTGAGAATTACCTCACAAGGGAGGCCAGGAGACCCACCAGCCTCCAGCCATTCCCATTCCAGTCTCTCTACCCTACTGCTTCAACCTGATTTCTTCACAACACTCAGTGGTCCACTGTCTCGTTTTTGTTTGCTGGGGTTTTTTTTTTTTTTCCCCCTCAAAGTGGTTCAGGTTGCTGTTACGCAGGGATAAACGCATTTTGAAAACCAGATACGTTTGCCTCTACACCAACGCATGCAGCACTGGGAATAAACAGGAAGAACTAGAGTGCTGTGTGCAGTCGCAGCACCACGATCTTATTGCAGCTACAGGGACATGGTGGGACAGCTCACGACTGGAATGCCGTCACAGATGGTATGTACTTTTGAGGAAAGACAGGCCAACAAGGTGGAGATGCTCCTTATGTGAGGGAGCAACTAGAATGCATCAAGCTCTGCCTAGGGGTAGATGAAGTACAAGTCAAGAGCTTACGGGTAAGAATTAAGGGACAGGCTGATTCGGATGACAGTGTTGTGGGTGTTTACTACAGGCCACCTGAGCTTCCATTAGGAAGAGGAAGCTGATGAGGCCTTCTACACACAGCTGAAAGCAGCCTCATGGTCACAGGCTCTGATTCTCATAGGGGACTTCAACCACCCTGACATCTGCTGGAAAGACCACACAGCTAGGCACACGCAGTCCAGGAGGTTTCTCCAGAGCATTGATCATAACTTTTTGACACAGGTGGTGGAGGAACCAACAAGGAGAGGCATGCTGCTGGACCCTGTGCTGACAAATAGAGAAGTACTGGTTGAGGATGTGAAGATTGTGCACAGCCTTGGCTGCAGTGACCCTGAGATGGTGGAGTTCAGGGTCCTGCGTGGAGGAAGCACGGCAGTAAGTAGGATCACAACCTTGGACTTCAGGAGAGCTAACTTTGGCCTCTTCAAGGACCTACTTGGAGGAATCCCGTGGGTCAGGGCTCTAGAATGTAAGGGGGTCCAAGAGAGCTGGCTGCTATTTAAGCATTACTTCCTCCGTGCTCAGGATCAGTGCATCCCCGTGAGCAAGAAATCTAGCAAGGGAGGCAGGAGACCCACATGGATGAGCAAGGAGCTTCTAGCAGAGCTCAGGTGGAAGAGAAAGGTCTATGAAATGTGGGAAGGGACAGGCCACCTGGGAGGAATACAGGAACATTGTCAGAGCATGCAGGGATGCAACGAGGAAGGCTAAGGCCCATCTGGAACTAAATCTGCCAAGGGATGTGAAAGACAACAAGAAGGGCTTCTTGAACTACATCAGCAGCAAAAGGAAGGCTAGGGACAATGTAGGGCTGCTGTTCAATGAGGTGGGTGTCCTGGTGATAGAGCACACAGAGAAAGCGGAGTTACTGAATGCCTTCTTTGCTTCAGTTTTCACTGCTAAGGCCGGCCCTCAGGAATCCCAGGCCCTGGAGGCAAGAGAGGAAGCCTGCAAAAAGGATGACCTTCCCTTGGTCAAGGACGACTGTGTGAGGGATCACTTAAGCGATCTGGACACCCACAAATCCATGGGCCCTGATGGAATGCACCCACGAGTGCTGAGGGAGCTGGCAGATGTCATTCCTGAGCCACTCTCCATCATCTTTGAGAGGTCCTGGAGGACAGGAGAGGTGCCTGAAGACTGGAGGAAAGCCAGTGTCACTCCAATCTTCAAAAAGGGCAAGAAGGAGGACCCAGGGAACTACAGGCCGGTCAGCCTCACCTCCATCCCGGGAAAGATGATGGAGCAGCTCATTCTAGAGGTCATCACCAAGCAAGTGGAGGAAAAGAAGGTTATCAGGAGTAGTCAACATGGATTCACCAAGGGGAAATCATGCCTGACCAATCTGATAGCCTTCTACGATGGCATGACTGGCTGGGTAGATGAAGGGAGGGCAGTGGATGTTGTCTACCTAGACTTCAGCAAGGCTTTCGACACTGTTTCCCATAACATCCTCCTAGGCAAGCTCAGGAAGTGTGGGCTAGAGGAGTGGACAGTGAGGTGGATTGAGAACTGGCTGAATGACTGAACTCAGGGTTGTCATCAGAGGCACTGAGTCTAGCTGGACGCCTATAACTAGTGGTGTTCCTCAGGGATCAGTACTTGGCACAGTCTTGTTGAATTTATTCATCAATGACCTGGATGAAGAGTTAGAGTGTACCCTCACACGTTTGCTGATGACACAAAACCTGCAGGAGTGGCATATACTCCAGAAGGCTGCGCTGCCATTCAGCGAGACCTGGACAGGCTGGAAAGCTGGGCAGAGAGGAACCTGATGAGGTTCAACAAGGGCAAGTGCAGGGTCCTGCACCTGGGGAGGAATAACCCCTTGCACCAGTACAGGTTCGGGGCTGACCTGTTGGGAAGCAGCTCTGTGGAGAGGGATCTGGCAGTGCTGGTGGATGACAAGTTAACCATGAGCCAGCAGTGTGCCCTGGTTGCCAAGAAGGCCAATGGGATCCTGGGGTGCATCAAGAAGAGTGTGGGCAGCAGGGCGAGGGAGGTTCTCCTCCCCCTCTGCCCTAGTGAGGCCCCATCTGGAGTACTGTGTCCAGTTCTGGGCTCCCCACTTCAAGAAAGATGAAGAGCTACTGGAGAGAGTCCAGCGGAGGGCTACGAGGATGAGGAGGACTGGAGCATCTCTCCTAGGAGGAAAGGCTGAGGGAGCTGGGCTTGTTCAGCCTGGAGAAGAGAAGGCTGCGAGGGGACCTCACAAATGCTTTATAAATATCTGCAGGGTGGGTGTCAGGAGGACGGGGCCAGACTCTTTCCAGTGGTGCCCAGCGACAGGACAAGGGGCAATGGGCACAAACTGAAGCACAGGAAGTTCCAGCTGAACCCGAGGAAGAACTTCTTCCCTCTGAGGGTGACGGAGCCCTGGCACAGGCTGCCCAGGGAGGCTGTGGAGTCTCCTTCTCTGGAGATATTCAAAACCAACCTGGACATGGTGCTGTGCAGCCTGCTCTGGGTGACCCTGCTTTAACAGGGGGGTTGGACTAGATGATTCCCAGAGGTCCCTTCCAACCCCGAACATTCTGTGATTTTTGAAAAGCTAAGATCACACAGATATCTTTATTTTCTACTGTTTATAAATTTATTTTTCTAGACCTTCTCATTGAAACAAGCTCATCGCCTTCAAACAACAAACTGTGTTATCCATATGGAATATTGGTAAGGCTGGTGAGAAAACAACAAATTTACATACTGAAAGTGTTTGAAGTTCTGATTTCTTTTGGTTTTTGATCCGCAGATGAAAGACTTGATCACATATCTCCCTTGCCTTGTATATGCACTAATTTACACTAATCCGTACCGATTATTTTATTAAATTCTACCCAAGATTTTATGCAATTGTCATAAAAACCGAAACATCTTACTTCTTGGGGAGAAAAGGAAAGATTTCATCAGCTTTAGTTATGGTTTTAAGTGGGGAATAAACCAACATGAAATGATAAATTAAACACACTGACTTCCAAGCATAGCCTCAAAGATTTAAAAAAAGGAAAGTGAAGGTAGCATGACACATCCTTTTACTTCAACTAATAAGAGGCACAAAGGAAAAAAACAGAGATGTTGATCAGCATCCAAAGAACATAAGGTTCTTGAATATGGATATTTCTGATTCTTTTGAAACGTCTCCGACTGAACACAAATCTCTAATCTACAATCTTCAAAGAAAATTTTAATGTGACTAGCAAAACGGAGTCAAATTAAACCTAGAAATTCTCTTCTTTCTCAATAATGCAGTGTGCAAATATGTACAATATTTCCAATAAAACCTGTGCAATTCAAATCTATCTTTGGGATAAGGACCCTTATGCAGAGATGCAAGCACTTAAACCTCCACCATAGTCAGCTCTGCCTAAATGGAGGAACAGTACGCACCACCCCACCCCCAAAGTAAAAGGAAACTAATGGCTCCTGAGGAAAATTAATAAAATCAGGGTTCCAACACGTTTACACCAGATATCTTCTGCCTCCTCCACTTCCATGACAAGAAGCTCAGGTCAAGCCATGTTTCCTATTGTACTTCCATTGGATCTTCCACATTTCCCCAGATACCTGCAATACCAGCGCTACCCACAAAAGACCTTCTGTTCCTCCTCTTATTTGCATTATTTATCCATACCATTCTCAATGTTCCTTTACTCCATCTCCTAGCAGCAATATTCCTCATTTGCTCCAAACCTCATTGACTTTTTGTGTTTGTGCAAGGCGTATCATGAGTTTCCCTGGAGCCACAGATGCTCTTTGCTGATGTACTATTCATGTGCTGGCTGCTTGACTTCTACCCTTGTGCTGACTGCCCAATGGGCTGTTGCCAAACTCTATGGATAAGAGCTGAGTTTTCTCTGCCACTGTCTCAGTGTGACCATCAACAGGGTTTCTCTCCTTTAATCAGCCACCCTTATTGATAATTATTTTAGGCACGTAACACCTTTGAGATCTCTGTCTACATGCTAATTCTGATTAAAATTTGCCAACAAACTCTAAACTTCTTAGCAGAAGATACACAGAAAGTGCTATCACCTATGCTTTTTTCTCTCGAAGAACCTATGCAAAAAACACAGTTCAAAGACCTGTCATTCACAGCATTATTTTTTCTTTCACCACAAAATTCATCTCTGATTCAGTGTAACTTTTCTTGTTTTATTACACTTTTTTTCTTGACCTAATCATCTGGAACTTTCTACAGAGTTACAAGAAATTGAAAGGTGTTTTGCACAAGGACATACAATAAGTCACTCACACGAATGGGATCATAGTTTCTATTTCCCTATTCAGTCTCTCTCCGCCTCTTTTCCTCCTTCCCCCTTCTATACCAAAAATCTTCTATTTGCATTTTTTCAACACTGGATGACACAAGGTGTGGTCCTGCACTGGTCCTTCTAGAAGGATGTGAATTTCACCTTCTTTGTAGAACAAGGGTAACTAATAACGTGTAGGAAAAATCAGGACAAACTTGCCTGAAAGATATTTCATTCTAGTTATTAAGGTAGTTCATAAGGGAGGGGGAGCTTTACTGAAATGCTGCTGCAACTTTCATGAGCTTTTTCCAACCTAAATGTGATTAAGCATTTTGTTTCTATTAATTGTTACCTTTAAAAACTTTGATTAATAATTCAGTACAAAATTAATAAAAATACAATCAAGAACATTGTTGGTTTTCCACCAAAACTTTCTGCAATGTATTAAAGACATACGTTACCTTTTCAAAATAGCTGACCCCTGCTTCAACCTACCGAACACACAGCACTGTCCCTTTTGATTGACTATATTGCACCTCAAAGTCGTAAATGAAGCCACACAAGAAGGTTGCAGCATTTCTTGCCCTTCCTCACAAAACAGTCCACAACCTCACTGCCAAATTTCTGCTGTATAAACACAAAAGAGATCAACTGCAAGAGATGAAAATTTCCTAATTTCGTTATAACAGAATTTTATTTTATGTGATAAATACCTCACTTTAAATAGCTCTATGGTTTCTGAAAAACATGTTATTTTAACAGCACTTATCACAGTATTACATGCTTTCATTTCTGTTATTTCAGGTATATAACTCTTTTCTGGCTAGTTCTCCTCTCTGTCCTTGTTGATTCTCCAGCTGTAGCACCAATAAGAGGTCTACAATTACCAGTACTGAAACCAGTGACTTGCAAACTGTAACCCATAGGCCACTAACGGTCCTTACAGACTATATGCAGAGCAGTTTCTGACTCAAGAGTGAAATATTCTTTCTTCCAGAAGCAATACTTCATCTGTAAAGAAAGTCAGAAATTTTATAAAATGTCTTTCCTGCCACACATGATTTTTAAGATTTGGAAAACTATTTGCCTTAAAAATGCCAAATACTTCAGATATTTTTTTTTTTAATTTGAAAAGAATCAGAGTGCTATACTGTAAGATCCACCTAGGTACCGGGCAGAGGATGCCTCTGACATGTAAAAAGCAAGAACTGAAACCCTCACCCACAGCCAGGACAGAGGTTTTAATCCTAGATAGTCTAAACTCAGCTGAGGACTCAGCCCCAGCTGTTCCTTTCTAGTGTCTCCTGTTTTAATAGCCCTTTTTTCTATGAGGGGGTAACAGCAGGGACAGAAATATATAGTTCTCGGTGTTCAAGACCTCTTGTGGGACGAGGATAACCAAGTTCTGCCTGCTCACTGTACAGAGCTGCACTTTTCCAGCAGTCGAACCATCCCAGCCGAAGCACAGTGCCAGATTCCCAATAGAAACAGCAGAGAACTTGAACCCATGTGTCCTGTGTCCCAAGTCAGTGCTTCGTCCACCAGAACGCTGGCTATGCTGGAAGTGCTCTCAGCCAGGAATCCCATCCAAGATTTCAGAACCACTTCTGGTTTAAGTTTCGCCAAAAGTGCTAGGTTCCTAAAAAAGCTTTCTTTTCAGTGAACTTCTTTTATCAGATGGAAACATTTAGTTGAACAAAAGTCCTGACCAGCCCTACTCACAGTTGTCATGCAATTGTTTTTAAGGGATTTGCAGACCCTTGTGAAAAAACAGTGTCCAAAAAGCAAACATTTATCAGCACTTTGCTAAGTTTAGATTTCTTTTAGTGCTCATTTAACACTGGCCATATTTGTTCACAAAAATGAGAGGACCAGGAAAGCCTAATAAAATTTCAAAGTGACTTTGAGATATTAGCACCTCAGGGATGCCATCATTGCTCACAAGGAGGGCAATACTGGAGAACATATTCAACCTGGTTTTGTGGAAACCTATAGATTTACAACATCTATTAGATAAGTCCACTTCAGTTGTGACGAATATTCAAGACACTCCAAGCACTGAGAAAACAGCAAACCCTACTTCAAGTCACAGTTGCAGGTGCAATGGATTTTGGACTCTGTCAGGATATAAAGCCAAAGCAGTTGTGCTGTCCACAATATTTGAACGGGACACTGAAAGTGCATGATGTTATACCATTAGTCTTTCTGCTGCTTGAAAGAGAAAGATGGACATCAATTTAACTAGGGTAGACTGGGAAAACAATGTAAATTTGTCAGCATCTGTACACAACAGCAGAAGATTCCTCAGTACTCATAGACCTTTTGCTCCCACAAGATGCTCAGCCTCAGCTCAGGGTCCACACTGCATTTCCACGGCACATCTAAACGAGCCTTGACTGAGATGTAAGGAACTGACAGAGATGATGGAAGATATGGAAATATTCAAGATATGAATGTATTTATGCTGAAGATTATAAGACACCTTCTAACTAAGAAATGGCTTTCCTCACATGACTAGAATCCCTTTTTCTCAGATACCTTATTTCACACTTTTTGTTCCATCTTCATTCCTAAAGCAATGACACTTAGCATCATAATATTCTCCCTTCCAGGACCATTAAAACAACAAGCAACTGGCATCAGTTGCATTTCGAGAAAAAAGGGAAAACCATTGTTACTCAGAAGGTTTACAGAAAGGAGGAGTCCAACATGTTCTGGCCATGGACACCATCCAGAACAATGGTGGCTATGAACTGAAACAAAACTAACAAAAAGTGAATGCTTATTTCCCTAAAGAAAGGGCAAAGTGATCAGGCAAATCTTATCAAAATTAAGTCAGATTAAGCAGCAGTACAGGTGAACCAAGGTCAAATCAAGGAGCCAGTGCAAAAGATGCCTATACAGGAAGGAAAGCTGTTTGTCTAGAAGAGTCTCACTCAAGAAAGCAAAGCCACAGAAGAAAAAAAAATATATATATATGCAAGTATATTTACCCCACAGAAAATGGCAAACACCTTGAAGCATTGTTAGAACCCATCCAAAACACACAAAAAATAAATGTTGCTAGCATTTCTCACCTACATGTGATTAAAAATTCACCTATATGTGAATATGAAAATGACACATTCCTCTAAAACCTTTGTTATAAGCATTAAATAGGAATAATCTGAGATAAAAATTCAAAATGTGATTTCTAGTCCTGCACTGCCTACGTGAGGCAGTTAAAAATACAGATATTTAGTTCCTGGCATATTGAAAAGACATTTAGATAATGATTTTGTCTATGTATAGGCTTTGCTGCTGCAGAGAACAGTATGATTTTCACAGGTATATAATAGCATAGAAATATTAGATCTAGGTGTTGTGGGTTTTGTTCATCTCAGTGCAATTTTGGGATCACTTGACCTTGTATTTTCATAAAAAACTGATGCTAATAAAAAGGAACCAAACTTTTCTTTAAGAAATAATACTTTCCTTTTTGGTGCGCCAAAGAAACATACAGATGTTGAAGACAGTGAAAGAAAAAGCTATCTATAGTTCCTAAGAGTTCAGACACCTCATTTGCTTTCTCTCCTAATGTTATGTGCCTAAAAATTATTTAGAATGGAAGTATTTCCTCTACTTTTGTAACTACAGTTTGCCAGGAAAAAAAAAAGGAAGGGAATAAAAGAACTAGCATTGAACTGTTCTAATGATTAGAATAAATTGCAAATGGCTTCAAACAACATACATACCCTTTCTGTCATAGCAGGATGTAACTCAGACCAGACTTTACAAACATAGAAAACCTTACCACAACATTTCTGATAAGATATTAGGAAAAACACTTCATCACAAATGTGGTCAAACTGACAGGCTATGGAATCTCTATCCTTGAAGATGTTCAGAACTCACCTGTACATGGCACTGAGCAATCTGATTTAACTACGAAGTTCAGTCTAACCTTAAAGTTGGCTCTGCTTTGAGTAGAGGCTTAGACCAGATGACCGTAAGAAGTCCCTCCTAGCCTAATTTATGCTGTGAGTCTATTTTCAATGTCAGGCTTTCTAGGTTAAGGGCAGAAGCATCTTACAACTCTCATGAGTACAGGCTGCAGTTATCCTACTATAACGATTCTTCACCGAGTTCCACTCTGTTCTTTTGTGAGGCCTGTTTTCAAAGCACATCTTACACTGCTTGACCACCTCCCCCTGGCCAGCCATCATCCAGACTCACACACATTTCCCACCCCTCTAACTTTTTCTGTGAGCATCCATCATCTCACACACCTTAGCATCCCTGAAGGAGGAAGGACCCTGATGGAATTTTGCCTGAAGGGGACACTTCTGTCCCATTCAGCCAATTGCATCTGCACTGGAACTGGCAGCAGAACAGATGTCTCTGTGTTGTGGTCCAAACAGGTGATATGTAGGTGCAGAAATCACAAGATCATGAATTTGAAACTAGATGAGGAAGTCAAAAGCAAGTAAGTGAGATAACAGACATCTGCATCAAGAGGTAGCAAAGACAGGACTTACGCCAACGCTCTCTTCAGCTGTGCTAGAATTTATTTTCTTTTTAGTGTTGAAGGTGTCATCATATGTAAAAAGACGGTTTATTCCTGACTTTGAAAGTGACCGGTGAACACGATGCGACAGTTACCTTCCTACGGATAATATATTTTATCATCATTGTTCTAGAAACTCCATTAGTTTCCAAAAATTAGCCTCATTAGGAAGCAGCTTTAATTTCTAACGAGAATTATCTGTCAATATGTTAGATGAGGGTGGGAAGGGAGAACAGACCTCGAGGTACACACTATCACCACCATAATCATGCAGATAATCTTAACAAACTTTAGAATATAGTAAATCTTTTGGTTTTTTTAAACATTCAATGGGCACACAACTGCTAACTTACATCCAGTGTGAGAACCACCACAGGATTACTTCTGCGCCACTGACACTTCCGTACAGTTGATGCCTATTTCGTGTCCAGGTCTGTGCACGTCCTAGGCTTCATTCTTCTACATTGCAGAAGACTCCAACAGTTTTTAATTCATAACCAGACCAGTCTATAGTATACCCAAGCAGATGTGACTGAGATTGTTGTGGTTTACTCCAGTTAGGACTTCATGATCAGTAGTGCTGAGTCAGAAAACAGCCTTCCAAAATCCAGCCTTTAAGTCTTCGCTGTGGAGGGAGTGCCTCTGGGCCATTCTTTTTTTCCCCTGCTTGTTCTGATTTTTACCTGACTGCCCCAGACTAAATAAGTTTGTAGACTAAATACTGAAATAATTTAAAGTACCATTCCTAGCATCATCTGTCACGCCACTCCAAAGTCTTACTCACTAATTATCTTGAACAGCATATGGAAATAAAGTAGCATGAGGCAAAACAAGAAGTACCATGATTTTATCCAGCTCCTTCCTAATGAATTAGTCTTCAGATATCTTCAATTATTTTATTCTTTTAATCTGCCACAAGCAAAAAGATTACACCACTGTAACTGGCATAGGCATTGCTGGCACAGTTTCCTACCCACAGCATGCGGATCACTGATTCTTATTAATTACCATTTCAAGAAAACCAAACGAAGTTCTCATTTCAAGAGCCAATACTCTCTTTCTCTGTGGAACCTACTCTTCACGAAGTTGTTATGGTCCTCTAAAAGAACGCGGAGACCGGCTTTCCGATTCAGGTGCATGTGCGTGCATGCACACGAAAAGAGACTGCTTTTTCCTTGGCACTGTTGAAGTGTCAGCTCTGGCTTTATTTGATTATCGCTGAAGAACATGCTTCTCTGACTTCATCTGACCTTTAAGAGAGTTGTCTGCTAATGCTAATAGCACACTACCGTGTCCGAGGCACACTGAAAGAGAGACTGCCTGCTAGATATGCATCATGCTCTCCAGCAAGGGAAGCCTGTTCAACCCTGAACGGCGACAGGCGAACCACGGGAGGCTGGAGGTCCTGTTACGTACACCAAATGGCTGATTACCCAAAGCTTTACCAAACCTCTTCGGTCTTTCAACACAGAAGGAAGTCTTTAAAGAGCAGATATAGGAATTTATGTTTCTTGTTTTGTTGTATTTGGTCCCTCCCGCGTCTGGTCTGGCTGGAATAGCTACCGTTCCACGATGCAGATTTTGCACCAAGGGCCATCACTAGCACAAGGAAGTGCAGAGTGCATGAAAATGAACAGAAGTTGATTAATTTTAAGAGCTTAACAAAATGAAAAGATCAGAGTCCTGAAAGAGTGACTCCAATTAAAAATCTGTGAGAGATTTGACAGTTACTTCAAAAGTAATCTGATCTAGGTTTAGTTCAAGGACTTGGTAAAGAACAGAGTCTTTTCTAATTTTATCTATTTCACCTATTTGTAATGGCTGTCCTATGTGCTCTAGTAACACCGTCCTGCAGATCTTACACCTGCACTGTTATACCGATGTCAGATTTTTAAGACCCTGAAGAGGTTTCTTTGCTGACAAACTGTAAGCTTGACCAAGCTTATGTTCCAAGTTCCCATCAAGGGGAACATATTGTGGAGATTCCCTAGGGCAAGCAACAGGGCAGCAGCAAGACAGTATGTCTCATAAGGCAAACCTAAAATAGCAGCCAACTCAGAACAGCTCTTAGACCATACAAGTTTACTGTATTAACAGTAAAGAAAGCACCAGCAAGTGTTAGAACAAAGCAAACAATTGCAGAGCACATTGTCTGTGAACACCCAGAAACAGAATTACTACTGATACTGTTGTCCACACTGCTGAAAAGGTGGCAGCACAAGAATAATAGAAACACCAGGCATTAGAAGACGAGAAAACCAGGACTTCATAGTCCAATACCTTTCTTTACCTTCTTCCACTTCATTTTCATTGAATTTTAGTTTGGACAAAACCCAAACTTTTACACAATTAGAAATCAAGGGGTTTTACCCAAAGAACATCTGCAGCGACACTCACCAAATCCCACTGAAATTTCTTGCCGATGCTTTTTAAAATTAGCTAAGAGAAACTCCTTTGAAAGGCATTGAGGACAATCCTGCATGAACACGTTCACTCAGCCAATTACGGTCAAATATTAATGGTGACTTTTCTGATGTAGGCACTACTGATGATTTATAGAGAGACTATTACTGTAGCAGCAAAACATTTACTAGAAGCTGGACTGAGGCCACCAAGTCATTTCTCACAAGCTATTGAATCAGTAAAATGTTCTCGTCTCATTACTAATTTGAGACCAAGTTACTTGGTTCCTTTAAATCAATGTTTCTCATTAGCCTGCTCTGGGTTCAGAAAGGCTGCTTACAATCTTTGTGACTATTTATAAGGCTTTTAACCCCTTAGTTTAGCGTAGTTCATTAAATAAGGGTTCAAGTAATTGAAACACCCCAGTGAAACATACACAGACCTTTTTCTAGGATTTTTTTCTGTTGCTATACACTCAAGGCATTTCATAACAATGAAAGCAGTTTAATAATGCAAACAGTATTGCTGTTATTACTGGCTTTCATCATTTTTTCTGACCATTTATACAGGGAACTGCAAGAGAAGCCAGCTGCAAGTAGCTTGGTACGTAGTTACACATCCTTTGTCCACAACAGGTCATAATGAAACAGCAGCAACAGAACATACGTCTAAAATGGAGTGGAGCCTCCTATTATCTTTAACACTGAGGCACCATGTAATGCTCCATTTAGACTCAAACAACTGAATCTAAGCACGAAATATGTCCTCTAATGCAAGAGTTTCAAATTAAGCAAAATAAATTCTTCTTACAGATGAGGGTCATCTGGAGTGTACAAGAAAAAAGAGAGCCCTTACCCACCGCATAACCAGTGGCTGTGCACCCAACTACAGCATTCATCTCGCATTTGGGAAATCCCAGTACAAAGCTTTACTCTGCTTATTTTAGGATGTGAATCTTAATTTTTTTAAAAGAGTGTCTTAGCAACTAGATTACAGAACTGTTTTCTCCCAAGGTTTACTGTTGGAGATACTTCATTATGTATAAATGAGTGACTCCTTGCAGACCAGTCTTCAAGCTCTTTTGCACATCTCCAGTGGTTGTCCTAACTGTGGATATGGATTCAGTCCCCCTCACTTTTTCCCTACTGTATTTAATTATGTTCACTAAGAACACCGCTGACAGGCAAAAAGCCTGATTCTGTACAGAATCAAGAATGATTCTGTAACCTGGTGGCTGAGGCATTTGCTGGGTACACTTCAGCTGCTGAGCTGTTTGAAGACTTGAATCTGAAACACCTCCATCCAGTGAGTGCCCTGGACACTAAACTCTCAGTGGCCATTTCAGGTTGTGTGGTTTTCTCATCTTACGTATAAATTCCACTCAACCTGAAAAGCTTTTCCTGCTGAAACTGGTAGTGTGCTTTGCTATATAAAAAGTGCCTGTTGTGATATACGTGATTAACAGAAAATTTCAGTCTGACATTTAAGCAACCTGTATGTTGGAAATTCTGTATGTTGGAAAACCTGTATGTTTCTTCAGCTGGCATCTAAGTCAGAGGACATAACTGCTGGTTGTTCTCTGTCTTAAGAACGAGGCTTCTATAAAAAAAAAATCTCACCTGCTGCCTTAGTTCCTCCATCCCTGTATAAACGGGCTATCACAAGAATCCAGGTGTCCTGAGTGAAAGGCTGGCACATATGAGAAATACAATGATGCCGTCTCAGGCAAATTCAGCCACCTTCCTCCCACTCCTCATTTTAACTAGCACACTCTGATGATCATGTTCCTAATCTCCTTGCTCCTCATGCACTGAGGAACACACAGCCTACAGAACTGCCAAAAGTAATAATCTCCTCTCCCTCTGCCGTTCAATTCTCTCTGCCCTACAGCCAAAACAGGGACAGTAGGCCATTCCAAAACTACAGCTTGCAAGCAAATCAAGGAATATCATTACCTAAGAATATAATTTGCAATATATACACCAATGTGTTTTAACATTTGAAGGTGCTTCTGAAATGGAACTGGTACTTCAAAGGAAATAAATAAACAGAACAAGTGTCCCAGATGGCCTTTTACTGCCATACGCATAAGCTTAATATTTTAAAATTTTACCTGGGCTGTGACTGAGCAGCAGTAAGTGCCAAATGAATTACGAATACATACTGGCAGTACAGTGTCTGTGCACATGAGCCAGAACAACCATTGGCTCAGCAAGAGATACCGTATATGTATTTCTCATCAGATAAGACAGCCACACTTTTAACCTGCAACATTTACTTTCACAGATGTAGGTATTGCACTTACTTAAAAAAATACTGAACCCCAGTTTGCAGTACAATGTCTCAGGAAAGGGAGTTAATCACATAAGAAACCCCAAACCTCCACTAGGCAAAGTTCATTCACGATCTGAAAGAGTATTTGCAGAAAATCTTTTCTTACTCAAACAGCATACTTCATATGACTCCGGTAACCCACCCTTAGTTTGCGTTTGTGCTACGTCAGCGAGTCTCTGAGGACAGTCTCCTGAAGCGTACTGTAACTGCACCAGTAGATGTTGTTCCTTGGTATGACTGTTCAAGAAAAGAAGACGACTACGTAGGTGGGAAGACTACAGGAAAATAGTAAAATAAGGAAAAGCCCAGGGAAGAGGCGTTTATGGGTAGGTTGGTCCCCACCCTTGCCACAGTTAAGTTTGTTTTTAACATGGCACCCATGTTTTCAAATAGTTTAACCTAGTCCCAGTAAAATCTGTGGGCTTACACCAGTTGGCACAGTCTGAGGATCTAGCTCCAAAACTGGTGCTTTTTTTTTTTCCTGTTGTAAACCATTTCATCTTCACAAATAGCTCACCACCATAAAAGAGGCTTATATGGGCAGAAATGATCTCATCTTGCTAGCTTTCCATGAACTGTAATTAAATAACCTATAGTATGAGTCCAGAGGCTCCCGCCTGGTTTTAATTGGGTTTTCATTAAAGCAAGGATTGCTATTGTCCAAGTGAGCCGCAAGTTCTGCGGCGTGGCCTGAGCTGCCTCTGCAGAACCATGTGAACTACAAGCTCCAGCATACCCTAGCTGAGCTGTTACACTGTCAAGAAATTAAATGCTACAGCTAACAATGTAGATGGTTAAAGCTACTTGATTTAAAAGCAAGCACCAAGCATAGCTATTTCCTTCTTTTACTTTACTGCCAAGAGAAATAATCATGCTAAGCCACTACTGAGGAAAGCAGCTTTATGCAATAGACAAATAGCATTTGCAAATACATATACAAGTCTCACAATACTGTTCAAGTAATGAAGGCACAATACCTTCCTCACAGGGCAAAACAAGGGACGATGCTTGAACAGCACACCTTCCAAATGCCACCTGGCAAAGCAAGCAGCGCGCACATAAGGTCTAGGCTATGCAGTTTTGGTTTAGTATCTGCTGCAAGAGTGGATTTTTCCCCCTAAAGCCCCTGCAGTTATTGAGAAAATAGGATTATTGTCTGAGCAGCACGGAGATAAAAAACTGTTTGGGTCGGCAAGCTGTCTGCTTAGAAAGCATTGAAGACTGTTTCTCTTGACAACACATTTGAAGAATAACTTTGGGAGAATGAACCTTTAGGACCGTTTTTTTTTGATTTCTCTTCCTCCCTGCAGATGACCTGTGACTTTTTTTTTTTTCTAAGTGACAGAGAGCACACAAATTCTTGCATCTTCCCACCACATGCATAGGAAGGGTTTCCAAGAGACTAAAATCAAGGATTCCAAATCATAATATTAGAATAATAAAGACTGATTTGGAGGGCTTCCTGCCATGGTAAGCTTGCCCTGAAGTACATAAAATCAGCTATTGCCATTCAATATAGAGGTAAGTGTCTCTCAGGCTCTTTTTATTTCATACCCTAGCTAGAAGAAACTGGAAAACACTTCAAAGGAAAGTGGATGAAAACACTGGCCCTGATGATGGTTGCTACGCACAAGCAATGCAGAGAAGACTACAACAAGCCAAGTTTCAAGCAGATTTAGATACTGTCCTAATGAACACGGAGTGCCATTAAAAACCAAGGACTGGTTTAAACAATTTTGCCCAGACTATGCAAAAAAGAAAATAATTTCCTCTTGGCTTAGTCTTCAAAAACAGATACAATACCCATGCAGGTGAACTCACTGACAGTTACAAACACACAACTCAGACTTAAATCCCCAATAAAGGAAGATTAAATTGCATTCAAGACTGCTACCGAGCACAAGCTCAGTGGTTCACTTGCGAAGCATCTGCTGCAGGATGGGAATCCAAATCCTAACCCACCCGTCCTCACTTCACTCCTGGAAGCACTCGCATCTTAGCAGCTCTTGGCTGTATATGCAGCCATCTTGGGACCCTCCCCACCTTGTGCTGCCTGGCTGGGGGGCTCGGTCGTCCTGCTGACATACATGCTTCCATGTGGCAACTTGTACCATACGAAGAGGCATTTCCAGGCGAGCTGCAATGCCTTTGAGTTCTCCTGGCACAAGTCCAGGGTAAAATGTATCTCTCCGTGCCCGCTGCAAGACAGACCAGAGGGAATCAAAGAATCATAAAATAATCTAGGTCGGAAGGGACCTCTGGAGGACATCCGATCCAGCCTCCCACTCAAAAATGGGCTCTGGGCTGAAAGCAGACTTCAGGTCTTGAAACAATTCTGTCCTTAAATAGATTCCGTTTCAGAGTTTGAACAGTTTGGGAATTTTTTTTTTTTTTGGCAAGTTCAAGTCTTTGATCACAGTTGTTTTCGTGGATGCATGACGTTCTCTCACCCATATCTGCCACTTCTTTTCATGCTTTAGATCTAGAGACTGATTGGAAATAAAATAATATCCTAAATCATCCCAGATTTTAGAATAGAGATCCAAACTCTTCAGTTGTTGTCCATCTGTTCCAAATACCTCTGTGAATGTAATTTGATTCTGGTGCTTTTATTTTCCCCCATATTCTGATTATTACTATAGGTACATAAATAAAAGATAATTAAATACCAGCAAACTGCTATCGCCTCAATCCAAAAAAATTCAATCAATCCTGAGCCAGTCAAGTAGCAGATGCATAAAATAACTGCAAATACATAAAAAAAAAGACATGAACTCTATTCCAAAAGTTTCATCTTCAGTTGAGGCCACAAATTCCTCTGTTAAAAAAATGTTTTCAAATGAGCAATTTCATCAATATTTTCTGCAATACAGAGAATTCTCTAGGTCATCTGCTGCTAGGGCAGAAGTGTTGCATATATAGTCAGTTACTTTATATTCTATCTTCAGAGCACTTTATTGTTTGTATTTATCTTCCTACCTTTTAGTAAATATTACTTTCAGGTTGTGTCAAAACTTGTGCTCCATTCTACTAATGGTCTTTGGACAGAATTTCCATTTTTGAAAGGTTTTTTTAGACTAATGAATTAATTCTCTTCCGTGATTTATTGTGTCAAACTTAGTATCTTTATTTTGTTATTCAATTTACTCTTGTAGCAAAATGCATTTAAAAGGCCTTCTCCAGGATGATTTTACAGTTCAAGACTTCTCTGCGTTTTCCATCTAACCTCCAACCACATTTTATCTATTTTCCTTCAAGTCTCACAGTAACAAAACCATGTAAACTGCCATCTAAACACCTTTACTAATAAATGAAAGCTCCCTCACTTTATAGCTGAATTACTCCTCGCCCTCTGTAGAGAGGCTTGGTCTACAAATTTCTGCCATTATAAAGTGGTCGCAATCAGCACCACTGTGAGAAATGGTTCTCGCCCTACTGTCTCCATCTCTTCAACCAGTTCTTTGCTGAAGCCGTGATCCTGACAGCAGCAGCAGCACCACAGGGAAAAGCAAGAGGTAGAGGGGCAGTTGCGAGTAGCAGAGGGGCAAGCATCCCTTGGGATCTGCACGGACTGGAGCAGCTGGAGGACGGGTGCACTGTGCTTACTGCTGCGCCAGGAGCGGAGGAAGAGTGTGATTTCATAGGCAAACTGGAGAGAGCAGAACATGGCAGTAACTTGGATTCAGCCAGTGTAAACGCCATTGCTGCATCAAGTTACCTGCTCTGCCATCTCACACAAGTGCAGATCACTGTCCCTGGAGCTTGAGCAGCAGGGCGCAGAGCATCTGCCAGCAATTCAGCAGCCACATTTCACCACCTAGTACATGGCAGCATGATTTCCAAGGCAGGCGAGTTTACCTTCCAAACTCAACTGGGCAGCCCATGGAATATTATTGCCACCGTTTGGTAACTTCTGTGATGCCCTGTTTGCCTCCATCAGTTCCAATAAGAAAGTTCTAAACCCTCCCCCTTCCTTTATGTGCTCCAAAGCCAAATATTATGTTGTAAAAAAGTATGTATTTAAAATATGTCCTCATGTGTTAGTCATTTAATATTGGGTTAATTATAATAATTCCTTCATGCTCCACAATAGATTTTAATCTATTATCATACAGGTCTTTTCATTATTTAAATTCTGGCATGCTGTGGTATACTTCCGCTATTACCTGTATTCACTGATATTTGTAACCAAAGCCAAGAATTTGTAAAGTAACTGCATGAAGTTAGCATTCTACATCTATAATCAGTCACCTAAAGCACCAGTTTAATTGCCAGAAGTGCTGAGCATACAGCTCCTACTTTAACTTTCAGGATAAAGAATAAAGGCCACTGAAATTCGGAACTTGTTTTTTTTAATAAAGTGTGTTTTTCAAAGTTTGATGTGTTTGCTTTCATTTTTTATGACACAGCTAGAAAATATGACAGGTGAAGCAGAACAGCCTGACTAAATAAACAAAAGCTTTTATATCAATACTGGAATTCATCGCCACAAGCAATGAGGGAGTTCAGAACTTCAGAGAGGTTTTAAAAGGAATTCACATGAACAAAATGTCTTCTAGAGCCTAAGCCAAGTGGTATGAGGAAAAATATTTTCCTTCTCAGATCAGCTTGCACATTATAATGGCTTCTCCTCTTCCACTCTTCTACTCAGACACCATTACAGTCCTCTACCTAAGGAAGGACTGTGAACAAGAAAGCAAATATCTTTTGTAATGTGGCAATTGCAATGTTCTCATGAAGTCCCATAAAGCTCACTGTAGCACTACTCCATGCTTACTTGTAAAATCCCACATTTCCATTCTGAAGTTCAAAAAATCCCTCTTAGATTACGCCATACATGGACACAAGTATATCTATGTTCTTCCTTTTTGGTCTTAATACCAATGTATGGCCAAGAGTTTATTAAGAACACAAATTTTGACATTCCAGATCAAAGACAGCAATATTCACACCCCTGAATTTCAAGCACAACCACAAGATGAAAGTTCCACCACCCCAATACGTAGGAAGTCAGAGAAGAGAATAATAACCACATCCTAAGAACCCATGTAATATTCAATACAGTCAAATAATGAATTTTCTCCAATAACCTATATCGGGTAGTGGACAGTTTCTGAAATTTCATAGGAAAGCACAAAATCTCCATCATACTCTTGGATGAGATTAGAAATTTGTGAACACACACGGGAAGCGCAGAGATGCAAGGAACTTCACTAAACCACCCTGTTTTATCAGTAAATCCTGCAGTTTAACATCTTTATAAGTGTTTCACAAATGTCTGCACACTGTTACATGTGAAGAAAACAAAATACTTGTGTTGCCAGCAAATACGTTTGCCCTTAATACAATTACGTACTATAAAGTCTAGGAGAAAAAAAGTGAAGATAAATCATTCTCAAGGTGTTCTTCCTTATCCTGGCACAAACTCGAAGTTGCCCCAAGTCAGTCAGTTAATTTCACTAATGTAGCTGGAAGAGTGTCAGGCCTGTCAAGGAGACAGACATGCTCATACCTCTTCTCTGCCGGCTGCACGGTTCTTCCAAACGGCTTGTCGTGCATGAAGAAGAAATGGAAGAGTCTGATTTAACCCACTACTGTGTCAGAACATAAAGTATTCAGGACAGTGACTCACTACAATGACTGAAGTTGAATTATTACATTTTTTTATGTGAATCACTCTGTATCTAGCAGCAGGCTCTCCTTCTCTGTCCTGGTCCTACATCAACATTTTATACCATGTAAGTGTGTAATAACAAATCTCCCTCTAAGTTTTAGACTTCAGGAACGGGGTACAGAATTTAAAGTGTATATATCCCATCTGCTGTAAGAGGTTGAGGAAGGGAGGAGAAAGCAGAACTCCAAGGGCCGCAAAATATGGATGCAGCTTATCTTCATGCCCTTGTTCCAAATCGCTATTTACAAACCACTTTTTTCTTAATAGGTACTCTTCTTATTCTTCAGCAAAGTTATCATAACCCATTGCTCATAAGAAACTGTGCTTCATCCAATCTGGAATTGTTATCCACCTGTAAAGTATCTGAAGGCAATGAGAGACTAGTGTCCTCGTGCCTGTTGTTCCTTCTCTCCACCTAGACCACGCTCCTGGTCTATTTTTACATCCAGCATCACCAGACTGGAAACTTTTGGTAAATTGAAAAACATAACTCTTTGGCCACGGTCTCAAACCAACCACTCCTGAATTAATTTCAAAATACTGTGGCTATATCCATCATTCTTGGTGCTTAATCAATTCAAGCTGTGACAATTCTCAAACATTAAATCACAAAAATTAAGGAGGTTTGTGCACAAGGAGAACCTGAATACAAAATCTAAGCAGAAATTTTATAGCAAGTGGACTGGGTAATTATAGTGGGAATGCTTCTCCCTTCTAATCCTCAGTGAGCCAGTATGGGACTACACTCACAGGTTCTGAACACTTCCCGGCAGCGTGGCTTGGTGGAGTCTCATGACATTAGTTCCAGGCAGAGGGAAAGGGTCAGTAAAGCTTGGGCAAAATCCCACTTCATGGGTTTCATTGGTTGGTTGGCTTAGTTTGTTTTACACTTACTCCATCCTTTTCTAAAAAGTAACTGACATCATCTCTTCCGTAGTCCTATCATGCTGTCCTACCCATATACAAGCTGACTAACTACGTAGAGTACTTCAAGGAAATTCTAAAATGAAATCATGACAGATACAGCGCTACGACAGAGCAGTCCTGAAACCCCTCCTCCCATTTTTGCAACTTTGCACAGCTTAAGAAATTGAAAATGCTACAGAAATTCCTACATTCTTTAATACAGGCATGTAAAGCAGTAACACACTACGATATATGCCACTTGCTGTGATGTATGTCTCTTGCTTCCAGACAGACATTTATACTCAGATAAATTTACTCAGATATCAGCTTGTATGGATATATACATCCTCGGTTCACATCCAGGAAGAAGCAGATAGCACTTTGAGAAAACTGAGTTACACAGGATTGCTGCTTCCAAGCACTACACCGGAAGATCTGGGGCAGGGATCATCTTTTATTCTTCGCAATGCCTAGCACAATGAGGTCTGGCCTACCTCTAAGGCTCCTAGCAGCTTTGATTCTTTAAATAATTTTCCTGCAGTCTAACAGCATAGATGGCACGGATCAATCTGTGCACTACTCCATGCTGCGAATGCAAACGCTATGTGCTACTCGAGTGTTATTTCACTACGTGGCTGCTCTCACTCAAGTTAGCAAACCCAAGACGACAGCTTCACCGAAACCTGCATTGAAGATATTTTCATAAAGATACACAGAATTCTTCTAGAATCAGCTCCAACCTATTTAAATTCAGACTCCTCCAATTCCGAAACCTCTGTCAGAAGCAGACTTCTCTGACACTGCTCTCACCTGAGCAGTGACGGCTGCAGACTCTGCTCCACCCTCCCAAGCACACAGACAGACATGCTGCCCTAAGCCACAAGCATCCATCTGTGTTCAGAACCAATATCTTGCCAACCATAGCTCAAACGTTTGTATCGGTAACGGAAAGGACACCCCACCCCTGAGAGCATCAGTATCACGTAAAAACAACAAACCAACTCACAGCTGGTAACAACTCAAAAATCAGCATTCACACATATTGCTCACGTTATTTGATATAGCTCTACGTTGCTTAAAAAAATCCAGATAAATATTGTTAAATGCAGCTTCCTTATTTTTTCCAAAAAACTTCTTTCAAGAAACAAACATAATTTTTATTGCTAGTGACTATTTTTCTGCTAATTACATAATTTAGAGAGAAAAATAAAAACATTTTCTTCTGCAGTTTTAAATTAGTCTTTTAAAAAGTGGTTATCAGTGTTTATACTCAGAGCCTTCTCCAAGTCTATAATAAGCGTTCTTCACATAATTTAGGTCACATATTTTTACCGGATTTATTTATGCTGGTTGAATTAGGACTATCAGTTTGAATCACTTACAAGAAAGTGTCACCTCAAGGATTTTTATAACCATTTCATAACTTCTTTGTCCTACGTACTATTCAAAAGTGTATAGTTAGTGTTCCTAATAGAACTGAACTGCTTTTCTTCAATTCACTATATTAATTACTACTAAAATGACAAAGGCATTGTCATGATACCTACACTTACAATCTACAAGTGGAAAATACTACACCACCTCACAGGTGATACTTCTGTTGGCTCTGGGGCCTTCTCTTGACATTGTTAAAATCGTTCTTTTGAATAAGTAAGTGTCAAACAGGAGCTGATGCCTGTCCTAACTCCCGGTACCCAACTCCAATGCTGGAAGTGAAAGCAAATGTGGCAAAACAAGTAGCACACCGCTCATTTCATTATTTGTGACTAGATGATTATTACTTCATGACAGTTCTCTACTTGGAAAAGTTGTGAAAATGGGAATGAAATAACAAGAAAGATATGGTCAGATTTCTAGGCCACAAAAAAAGGCATCAGTTTTATCAACATTTTCACATAGGGACTGAACCTAGGGTAAGTCCAGGAAGAGGATATGGTGACCTGAAGAGTCATTACGAGACCCTCTTGATCCTACATGTGCTCCTACGTTTCTGTCCTGTTTTTAATCTGAGCTTCCCAAAAATTCACTGATCCAGAAAGTGGTTCATGCTAATCACCCTCCATGTCTGCTGATACGGAGAGAACAACGGCCAGTTAGAAGTCAAGTAGATCCAACCACATGTTCTGTAACACAGCACTTTTGCTTTGCACATCTTTAGAAACTCAGAACTGCCGTTCCGGGTTTCACTAGGTTACTTTAACATCCTCAGGAGATCAGTAGCAACGACTAGTGGTCCATAAAAAAAAAACAACTTATCGACAAAAGATAAATTTAACAGCAAAATTTAATAGAAGCATGTGTATAGAGAAAAGTCTCTTGATTTGGAAATGCATCAATGTCTGGATTCTATGGCATCCTAGTGATATACTAGCGTGCTAAAAAAAATTTTCAGCTTATATTTATTGGCTTTCAGAACAATTTTGCCACACTGCCTTCCTAGAGAAACTGAGAAGTGCCAAAAACAAATGCAAAACCAGCAGAATATTTTCCAACATAAAGAGTCAGCATCCAGACCTTCAATTTAGACAACCCTAGAGAGTGACCTAGATGTCACTGAGCTCGTCCCAGGCCAGGTCCTGAGCCCAGAGAAATTCCCTTCCATTACTGATACAGAGTGAACGCAGTCATCTCAATTCTTTCGAGCCCGGTTTTGAATGGGTTACAGTGACCTCTGCACAGCTGGTACACTGGCTAAGCCACCTTGAAAAGATGTCAGACTGGTACTGTGCTGCTTCTACGTAGAAAGTGCAAAGCCTAAAAGCGAAGCAGACACCTTGTTACAAACAGGTAGAATATCCGTATGTGATTCAAGCTGGCATTTGTTGACTCTGTGCAAGTAGTAAGCACAGCCTGCTCCTGTCAAGCTGTCTTCAAAGCAAGTTCCCCGGTCAGGGACTATATGGGAAAGACTGGGAGGATTCTGTTCATGCAAGGTTTCTGAGGTCTTCGTGAGATCCATTTTTCTGATATCTAGGACACTTATATCTGGACTCAAACTTGCTAGGGAATTGATGAAAATAGGGACAATATCTAGACCGTGCTGCTAGGTCTGTTTTCCTTGGAGAGAGGCTGAAGTGTCTTGGGTCCTGCCATCTCCTTTATAGTCCTTGTATGTGACTCTCCACTGAAAACTCCTTGAAATAAAGCTACTCAAGGACATCGTGAATAGAAAAAAGTGTCACAAGTCTGATGGTGAGTTGTCAGCTTCTTTGTGACACTGCATTGCCAAGACTCTAATGCAGGATTCGTGGTGTCACTTCAGATTTCCAATTTCTCTTGCTTAACTTCAGTATGAAAACAAAATTAGATTTAAAAGATCTGTTTTGAATAGAGGGCTATATCACAAATGAACAAACTGATATCGTGGTATCATCTGCCTCCCTCTCCATTTCCAGCTGATATTGCCATCTCTGTTTAATACCGCTCTTCCAACTCTGTACCATCCTGAGATGAGGAATTTTTGCTGAATACTTTTCAACAATCACTGAACTCCCAAAACAAAGATTTCTTTATATAACAGGCAGACCACTTTCACCTTCAGTGGTTTGGACAACCCATGACAGCATCCTGAAAGGTTCAGGAGAGCGCAGAATTTGGTTTTGCTTTTAGCAATGCCACCTTAAATATATCTGGACAATATTATCTCGTGGCAGTAATCACTGGTGCTTTGGGTTTACAAGTCACAGCTTTGATGACCAGCCTAATTAAGAAACTAATACAAGGGAATTAAAGCTATGTTCTTGGGACAAGTTCTCCCACATGAAGGGATGTGAAAGAGAATTCCCTATCAATAGTTTTACCAGTCACATTCAGATTTCATTTCCCAAATTAATTTGTATCCGAGTCCACAATCTGTATGAAGCCAAAGCTTATCACCAACAAAATTGGTAATTTGAGGTAAAAGTGCATTTTCAGACTTCTGCCTCAGTTTGGCAGCTCCTACATTACTGTCTCAGGATGAGCTTCTCAGTTGACAACCTTGAACCTTCCTCTTTTCTCAGATTTAATTAAAATAACAAGACACAAATATTCAGATTCACTTAAAAATATGTTCTGTTAAATCAAATTCACTAAAAGGCAAAGATTACTGACCTTAAAAGACAGCTTCAGCATTATGAGTCTCAGATATTCAAAATTCTTCTCTTTCCTTCCCCTCTGTGCCAGCAGAAGGTTGGCCACAAAACCATAAAACAAAAAGTCTTGGACTCTTTCTGGATTTTTGAATCCAAAAGCTCTGATTTTCAGGCTTCCTCCCCCAATCATCTAACTCAGTAACGGGCCTCCAGGAGTGACCATAATCGAAAGCCAAAGGCAAATCAACTACAGGACAGGCATGTACCTCTCCTCCATACTCTCCCAAACTTCAATTATTTTCAGCTCAGGGGATTTCTAATTATTAAATCTCCATGGACCACTCATCCAAATTCTTGTTCCATTCTCCCCAAGAGTTAATGTAAACTTTTTGCATTCTTATACAACAGTCATACTTCAGGCTAAACCTCTTGATTGTTCATGAAGTAGTGTCAGAGGGGAACGGTACAAAGAATGAGCCACTTCTATTTCCTGACTCTGCTCTTGTCCGGGATTGCTATTTTCCTGTGAGGCTATAGGGAATAGGTGGCAACTACTGCTCCTTGCACAAGTCAGTCAGCTCCAAAGGGCAAAAATTCATTTTAATAAACTAGCAAAACAAAAGGCTTTATTGGAAGTCATAGAAGGCTTCTATGCATTGGTCACTTTCCATCTTTAAGATATATAGACTTCTCTATGAGTCACTGAAAGCAGACTAGAAAATTAACTTTTGCTCACTGAAACAAAACATCACTGAGTAGCAAGAAAAATTCTACCAAGAACTCAGTCTGTTTATTGGCAGTCCAGTCTAAGATTATTCAACTTAAACTAGATTGTTGTCACCAGATTATGAGTATTTCAGCATGAAAAAATTTAATTTAGGGTGAGAAAGAGTCACTGCAACCATCATATCCAATTCATGTTTAGCACAGACTATATCATTTCCAATGAAGTTAGGAGTCTACTTTTTTTTCCTCCCAGAAAATAGTGAGGCAATGAGAATATTTTAATTTTGAACTAAATAATGTCCCTGTTAGAATACAGTTGTTCTGCTTTCCTCCTTCCTCCCTTCTCCCTCTTCTAGTACACAGTGATGGAAGCAAATACAAGTATAAATCACTATATGCCATCATGGCAAAATTTTCTCCAAGATTCTGGCATCACGCCCAGGATTTTACTCACTCCACACTAAGTGGTGTTCTCTTCAGCTGGGATTTATCCAGCCTCATCAATGAATACCTTGAGCATAGTCATTTGACAGACATGATGAGATTAGATTCCAAAACATTTAGGGCTGTATACAGTATTTCACTATTGTAAAGAAAATGGCAAATATCCTGAAGTGGGAACTATTCCTTTATCTGTCATTAAATGTCTGAACAAACTGTTGTACCATCCTTGTTGGCAAGGCATAACATGAGGGCTTTTTAAGATTCACTTTGTGCTTTTTTTCCTGTATGTTATTCCACGAGCCATTTTCCCTCAGTGTTTGCTGTTCTCACTTCTGTATGCTGGGGGAGAATATGTTCTCATCTGTGTCTAGGAAACAAAAGCTAGATTTGTTTACAAGCTTTCAGTTCTTGCTTTTCTGATTCAGACCAGGGGATCTAAATAACAGGTTTTAATATGGCAAGTAAATACAACAGACTCAAAGCCCACAATCGGTCTCTCTTGCCCTGTAGTCCAATTAAAATATATTTACTGATAGCAGAACAGAATAACTAGATAATTACTTGCATACAATGTGGGGCTCCAGCAGTTAAGATGGAGAGAAGATGTACAGACATGACAGGAGTAGCCAAACAACAGAAGAAACACAACATGTTGTTTGCAAGTGATTCGAGTGAGACTCACGAACTGAGATCAGTCTGAATGCTTCCAATTTTGCTACAGCAGTCCAAGCTCAAGAGTATTTCTCAGAGAACTGAGAACTATTGAACAATGTGTTTCAGCATAGCCAAAATCAAAGGCATACGTCTGGGATCAAGTAATGTAGACAAAATTTATCAAACTGTCATTACATAATGGAGGGCAACAGTTCTTCAGGGTGGCTTCCAGACCACATCCACAGCCAACTGAAAAAAGCATCAGGGCAAAGTTTTCAGATAAGACAGCTAACAAGACTCTAGGATGCCCAAGCAGAAAAACTGAACCAGAGAAGAGTTATTAACTTTCTGTGCTGTGATAGCGAGAGCATTACTGAGAACTTTATCTACCTCCAATGTCCCTCCTTCAAAGACGATGCTGATGAATATTTTCAGGAGAAAAAAACATAAGAATTATCATGAGAAAATAGTGAAAACAGGAAAAGTTGTGGTCCTTATAATATGGACTATTAAGCCATGACTCAGGTATAATCTGTCAGAATTTACATAGAGTTATCACACTTTCATTCCTGGTGTAAATTTGTATAACATTAGAAGAACGTATGGAGTAATGAATAAAACCTCTATCTTCTCAGGTTATGTTACTCTTAAGCAGCTTTAAATTAGAATTGAGGTTTTCCTTACAAATATGCTATACACATCACCTCTTTTCTCAGAGGAATTACCGCATGAATTTATATGACTAGTGGAAAGCAAGACTAGATGCTTGAAACCACCACCACCCACTTTACAGTATAATCTGATCTATGGACTTTTCCTCCAAATTTGAGTTTGTTATCACCTCTAGGTCCTCCTATAGTCTAGTTACTTTGGTCTCTCCCTAGTCCCACAGGGTCAGACATACCTTCAAGAGGTCACAGGCCACTTAATTTTAAGCAGTTCAACAAAAAAACCAATCATTTTCAGCTCCCTATGGATTTTGTTGCTTTCAAAAGGTCAAAGGCTCTGCTGAGGCCAGTTTGCCCTTCGGGCTGGAACAGTAAAGGCACATGAGTTTCTACAGCTAGAGGCACACAAGTGGTCATCACTGCACTTAGCTGCATTCAGCCCTCTCTCCGTATCTGCAGATGCACCAACGAGAGGCAATTCTCAACACTCTCCTGATCAAAGCTTAAAACAGTCACCCACGGGAGAACAGCGAAAGGCCCTACCTACTCCGCCACTATTTCCACAGCGGAACAGCCTCCTTTCCTACCGAGCGTCAGACGGACCTGCCACCCATCCCAGCGAGACAGAAGGGAAGGTGCGAGGAAGCAGCACTCCTACGCACGCAGCTGCTGCTCTGTCTGCACGCAGAGACACGGGAGAAGCCTCCAGACGAGTGCCTGCTACCCTGAACATCTGCGCCTGTACCAGCGTGTGCTTTTGTTAGAGACAGGGAAGGACAGGGACAAGGCCCACCTCTGACAAACAGCCTCTCGGTGGTGTGAGTTGCTACAAGCACCACCCAGAACCATCCATAACCCTGGCTCCCCACAAGACCTCAAAAGTGGATCCTAGCAAAGATAAATTCAACAGAGGCTTTTTAAAAAAAGCCAAAACATACTGAAGAACCAGTAATTCCAAAGTCCATCTTTGGAAATTATTATTATTTTAAGAAAGTAATAAGTTACAGTAAGTTATCATCCAATGAAATCTTTCTTTGTATTTTACTGAAGAGCAGCAGCAGGCACACAGGCTGGGAACTATATTAGTTCAGGTCTGGATGGTGAAGGGGAATGAACCACAAAAAACACTGACTGTTTTAAACACACCCCTTTAGATTCACACCAGAGCCCAACAACGTTACCTGCCTACCACGGAAAATCACTTCAGTAACCAAGGTGAACAGAGCAGAGCAGCACACGAACAGCAGCTTGAACACAAGCTGTGATCTCTCTTCCTCTGCAAGGGGGATCAGTATCTCTGTGTCATCCTTTTTCAAGGTAGTATTAAAAAGTGAAAGCAAAGGGAAACGTTTCCAAAAGCAGCTGTCAGCCAGGACTTCATTTATTTTGACAGACCTTTATCAGAAGTATATCCATAGATGTATCAGTACTTGCTTCTCTCATGTGCTGCATTGCATTTTCCCGATATTAGCTCTTGCTCTTTAAACCTTTAAAACACTATGTCCTTCAATATAGCCATATGCTCTCTCAGGCGACTGACATGTACATGCTTAAAACTCAGCAGAATTAGACCTTCTGAGAGTTACAAATATATTTCAGCATTTTTTTTTTCCTCCTTTTGCTTTCACTTCAGAAGATTTCCTTACAGAATGATCATCCGACAGATTCAAACACATTCACATATATTATGGCCTCTGAAAGGCTAAAATATTCAACTTTGCCTCATCTTCCTTTTTCACCTATGGGCTGTCAAATACTTGCATGCAACAGCCTGATGCTTCAGAAGGAAAACAAAGTAGCAGCAGTGCAGGTTTCATCACAGGGACAATGAAAATCAGAGACAAAATAGATTTGGACATTAATATTTATATCCAATAAAAAAAGGCTGAAACTGGAATGTAATTTTTCATTGTGTTGTAAAAGTTGTTAAACATTTGAGTAAAAGGTAATGCTGGAGTTTGAACTGCTATAAACAAGAACTTATTTGTGTCAGGATGAAAGCATTGCACCCTTGAAATGGATAAAAACTATAGAATTGTCAAATGAGAAGTAGGATACAGTGAAAATGTTAAATAAGATAAGAGCTTTAAATAAGCCAGTGACTTGATTCACAGCTAAAACTTGGTTCAGGTTGAACAAGGGAAGAATAAGTCATGGTTAATGACTTATAAAAATTAGGATACAGATTGTTCGATTTAAAGGAGATTTATCAGTTTCTTGCCGGTAGAAATCAGTGCAACATCAAGTGTCCACCACAGCTGCACACCCAGCCCCGATACCTACATTCAGATGCCAACTTTTATGTACTATTCTCCCTACTTTGACATACAGCACTCAATTTTATAGCAAACTCCCGATGAAAATGTAGTACCGCTAGATGATTGTGCGGTTTTTGCACAAGGAAATGCTTAGTTAGCTTCTTGGACTCGGGAGGCACCCAAGGCATTTAATAGAGGTCGGAAGGTGGAAATCCTCTCATTCCTTCCCTTTGTTGCAAGGACAGCAGGGACTTTAAAGAGCAGCGACAGCAGATTTCCTTGTTCTGCAGAAAAACAGCCCATTAACAGTTAAATGCCCCGGTACCTGTCACTGCAGTGGGACAAATCTTGTGCGTGTTTCAGATCTTAGTTTGTTATTGTTCTGATTTAGCATTAACAGCTAAAGGAGGTGAACAGGAGCTGTTCATTCTCTTTGATGTTATTTCATCTTGCAGTGTTTCATCTCTGCCAGCTACTCCTGAAGGGCACTGATGTGCCTTTTGTTCAGATTCAGACATTATCTTGGTGACCATAATGAGGAGAAGCTTTCTGTTTGTTTTTAAATACAAGTTTAGACTGTGAAACAATTATGCAACTAGATCTATAAGAAAATCTCTTATGACCACGTGTTTGGCTGCATAATCTCATTTAAACTGGGATTCTTGTTTTAAAGTGACTAACACAATAACACCACACAAGGCTAACAGCACTGTAAGTGGATTTCAATGGATAAAAATAATAATAATAAAATAACTTGCAAGTTCCACTTTTGTGTAAGGTTTTATATTTCAATGTATGTAATAGAATTAAAAAATTTCAAAACATCCACATAAAAAGCATTCACCTAGCTTCACCTCAAATAGCAAGAGATTAAGCACTTTTATTGCTAACTAGAAAAACATTTCAACGTACCAGATGAAGATAATTATATGCAAAGGAGGATTGCTTCAGTTTCTAATATAAGCTACCTAAATATAAATTTTACAAGCAACAGACAATAGCAAGCCAGCAGAAGAGGAAGAACTCCAAAAGCCTAAACTCTCCATCAGTGCAAGTTTCTCAGGACAGCCTGAAAAACAGTTGCAGGCTTGCCAACACGGCTAGCTGGGGAACCACATACGCGCTGCTTCTGGAAAGCTTCTGCTGGGGGAGCTGGGCATCTTGCTCCTGCTTGTTGCCTAATTTAGTGGATGGGGCTAAAGGTGTTGACACCACTGTTAGAGAGAGTGTAAAGAAACTGTACTACTGGCAACCACAGGAGGGTAACAGTTTTCAAAGAGCAGGTACGGTCCTTTGACCAGGTGTTCTGTATTAGAGCCTGAAGTCTGCATGGATAAGATCACTATGGGCATCAAGACCTCAACTTACCTCAGGCATGTACAAAACTTCACACGTATACATCACAAAAGTGTCTTAACTCAGCAAAATATGCATTCCTTAGTGTCCCAAAGACCACCACAAGTTATTAAGGTTACAACAAAAGGTCAGAAAAACACTGCAGTCCAAAGATGGTCCAGCTCCCTTGCCTAGGCTTAGGTGAAACAGAACTTGCTAAGGATGTCTTAAAGAGATCACTTGCTATGCCAACCTCCCAGCATCTGCCAGAAATGCAACATACTGAAGAGACGTTTATGACTATTTCCTACTGCTTACTGGAAGTCTTCCCCTAACTGGTGAACTTCCAACACCGTATTCTTAATAGAGAAATATCATTGATAAGTATAGGCTCTTCATGGTTATTGCACAAGAAAAGAGATTTTGTTCCAGGAGGTTGTATACAAACTCTTTATAAATTTGTCCAGCATTTCTCAGCAGTGAAATTCCAGGATGGGCTTAGCTTGCTTTGAAGTACAGGCTGTCTGTCATTCAGCCAGGAGGACTGAAGGGCTGCTATGACTTATGGACCCTTATGTTTTAGGAGTTAGAAAGCATGGGAAAATAGGAGTTGACCCCGAGAGGAAGAGCCTGTCAAAACTTTGACAAACGTACAAAACATTTTTCCCTCATGGCAATTCTGCCCCTTGGCAAGCAGCACATCATTCTATTTCTAAGGGAATTATGAAAAGTTGTTGGGTTTTTTTCTAGTTTGCACAAGTACAAGGAGTATTGTGTTTAGAGTCAGTGATTTTGTAGATGTCAGCAAAGCCCAATGTTCCAGCAACTGTTTGTCAACAGCATGCACTAAATTAGCAGGTAGATCTGGGCGACTTAGTCGAGGGAAACTCCCGTGAAGTCAAGGGGAAGTTTGCCTGACTAAAAATCCAAGAACGTGCTATAAGTCAAACTATACATAAAGGAATCTAAAGATCATATGTAAAACCATCTATTGAATTTCTAGAGAGAGATGCTTATTTCCCAACGTCATTAAAAGGATTCTGATGAACTCATAAACAAAAGTCTAACATCTCACAGACTTAGAGGGATAAGGATACTTGTACCAAAAGGACAATACAAAAAGTACCTGCCATTTTTGAAATTTCCACTGCTTTTAAAAGACTGTTTACTTTTGCAATGGCAGGAATTAGACTACAGTGAAAACAACAGTACTTCAAATCTCTTATTTGGCCTGTTTCACATTCTTCTTCTTTCTTGAAAGGGGGAGGGGGGGCACGGGGCGGGGCATCCTATAGTGAATTGATATTTGATGAACAAGAATAATTACCACCCAAAAAAAAAAACTAACACATGCTTGAGAGGTCAGATATTGAAAGCTTACACAGAAAGAAAAGGAAAATGGTAGATCAAAGCTGTGTAAAGAAATGGGATAAATGGCTTAATGTTTGGACTAAACCAATAAACTTGCCATCAATCAGAACGAAAATATGTAGTTAAAATTTCAAAATCACACAAACATACAACCTGCAAATTTCAAGTTACTTTTTCCACGGACTTGGACTAATTTGTGTAACAATTTTTTTTCCCCACAACTTACACACAGTCCTACTTTAAGCGAGCAGGAGTACCCACTTCTTCTACCAGTCTTGTAGCTGTTTGTACAAAGGTCCTTCCTCACTCTGCAGCTCCTCCAAACCAGGACAGCCCTTCTTGAATCATTGAATTTTGCCTCAAAGGCACATATTTCACTCCCAAATCCCATCTGAAACCTACTTTTCCCCCTTGGTTTGTATCTCCTAATCCTCTTCTATTTACTATATTATATACTGCATAATGTAAGTGTACTTGATATAGTTACAGCATTATATATAATTCATTATTTAATTCTGAAAGCCTGTTATGCCACTTCTCAATATCTCACTGATTCAGTGAAGCACCATGTTACACTTTAGTATGGAATATATTAATGGAGGTGAATCTTTAGCCCTACTTCTGTTAAAGCTACCCTGCACTTTCTGTTCTTAAGATACTGTTTTCAGCTACTTTTAATTGTGATTTTACAAGTTAACAGTACCTTTTTCCAGGCTGGTTTCTGTTTCAGGCTGAATATTTGTGCACTATTTCAGAGAAAACAGTTTAACAATATCCATTGATTTATTCCAGTTTAAAAAAAAAACATCTCAACAACTATTTTCTGTAGTGACCATATTCTTTGCAACAAGGTCATATGAACTGCCAAATTAACAGCCTTTGTGTCAGGGCTGCATCTTCTGCCTTGCCTGCCCACTTAAGTTTGGCCAGACTGGCTTTTAAAAGCCTCCATCCGCACAGGCTTCATGGAGCCTTACTAAGTCTTAACGCCCAAACCGCCATTACAAATACTGATCAGGCATCTTGCAGCTTCCGCGCACCAGAATGGACGTGTCGCACCCACAGAGCTGAGCAAGGGCTACCAAGGGCCCGTGTAATGGCTGTCCTCCACTGGTCTGAATCAAGCGGGGGTAAAGCAACTCAACTAAAACCTGGGGCTGCTCTCTCAGTGTTTTCTACCACTGGCATCCAGACAGCATTGGGAAGGACATTACTGATTTCACAAGCAAAAGGACTAAGGCCAAAGCAAGGACAGGATCAGACTGGGAGACCAATGCATTGAGAATGGAGTTGGAAAATAAGAAAGAAGCTGGAAGGAGCACTAGGATTGCTGGGTTACAGAGACCAGATTTAGGAGTGGAAAGAAATTAAGGCTAGAATTAACAAGAGAAGCTGTCAGGGAGCTGAAGCTGAGTGAGAACAGCACTGAGATCAAATGAGAAAACAGGTGGGTAACACAGGAAACCACTATGGAGGGAAAACTGCAGTTAGGAGGAAAGAAGAAACGCAAAAGGGATGGAAGCCTCAGAAATGACACCACTATGTTAAAAGAAAGATACAAAGGCTGCAAATGTAAGCATCGAGAGCTAAGAATCCCCTTCAAATTAATTCAACACACATGAGCAAATTGTGACAATGCAGCTCTACATGCTTCTCTGTGGAAATTAAATTCTGCCCTCACCAGTGCAAAGAAGTGAGGCCTCCATCCGACTTTTCATCCTTCTTGTTCAGGTAGTGATCACTGCCTTGGAACTGATTGGTACAGATTTTACTCTTTTCTTGACAGTCTTTTTTATAGCATTCCTTGCAATATTCTGCATGATGTAAGGCAGTGACTAATTGCCTTCATTATGAAAGCAGTAACCAACCCACTTCACAGACGAGAAAATGGAGACAGCAATTCATCCAAGGCCACACAGTTTGCCAACACCAGAACCAGCAGACAAGCTTGAATGTCTTCCTCTCTATCCCAACGCTTATTCTTCCACCCTGTGCTTCGCTATTGCTAGCGATGCTAGTATCAGCCTCTCTCCTTGCCAGGGGCAGGGCTTCTGGGGACTTTGAGAAACCTTGAGCCTAAATTCCATCATATTCCACTTCCTTAGCATCACACAGGTCAGTGATTCACGATCCTTCTGGAGGAAGTCCTCAAGGATCTTTTGAAACAATCTCCTTTCTTCTCCTCATACTGGCTCCAGTCCCTTTCCAGCTTCCTCAGCTCCTCTCTTACAGGTTCTGTTGCTTACTCCTCACTTTTCAAATTCTGTAACTTCCCTCAGCTGTAGCAGTGCTGGAGCAAGGCCCAAGCTAATAAACCTATCAGAGCTTATCAGCTTGGTATTCACCCTGCACCTCATCCCTAAAGTTAGCACATCTCTACTGTATTCACTTACTTGTTGGGAACTGTCACACAGGAGAACGATAGCAATGACACCAGAGAATTCAAAGCTTTTGTGCAGTATTCTTCCTTATCCAGAAAAGCCATCCTTACTTTTCCTGACCCCCTCACCCCCACTTTGCTCTCTAACACATTCTGACTTTGCACAAGAAAAATTGAGACTGATCAATATGCTGACTCCAGAATTCTGATATAAAAAATGCTGAAGTTTGTTACACCACTATCAAAATGTAACGTATAGAGCCATATCCTTACCTATTGTGTCAGTCTACTGCAGATGCAGAAAGATTAAATACACTTTCTTCTTCTTTTGTACAGGAATCACTTGCTCAACTGGATACTACCACAATCACCAGTTAATAAAGCAGCCGTACTTTCCTGCAAGGCAAGCCCCCTTTCCACGGCAGGCATTCCCACAAACACTGTCTGACACAAGCACTGACACGCAAGCAGAAATCCCATCTTCCACCGGGTCCTATTTCAGGTTTAACAAATTAGTCTGAAGGTGACAGCCCACTATAAGCTCACATATAAACACAAGAAATCTGTTTTTAACTTTAACGAGCGTACACCAGGATTTCCTTCCTGTAATAAGGACAAGGGAGGGAAAGCAGAGCTATCGAAACAACACAAGGAATCTCCTCCTGCTGTTTATCCAAAGCATAAACAACGGAGTTGCCTTCCATGGAAGGTGGTGTAAACCTTGGTCTTAACCTCATTATGTTATCACCATGCCGTGACATTGACCAGGCCTGTGCCATTTGCAACTGCCAGTAAAGTGACAGAAGCATTTTCCACTCAGCTTCCTATCTTCCTCAGTCTATAGTTTTATTCCTAAATGTATGTTATCTCTGTTCTAATGCATAATTGCAGGGATAACAAGCAGAAAGCCTCCATATCAGTTACAGCCCCTCACGCAGGCTAACTTTAATTCTCCTCAAACTAGCTCCAATTTTCCCGACCGCATGAAGAGAATAGATAACTATTCTTGGCGCAGGGTCACACATGAGCTTTCTTTATTTGTAAGTTTAAGCAAAGTCTCCGCAGTGTTCATAATGCAAAAAAAAAATTTTGCACCCAATACAACTCCCCTCTATTTGCACGAGTTCAATAGTTCTCCTGTGAACACACTGCAGAAGTAAAACAAAAACTGCTGAAGCCAATTTCAAACATTTGTTATTTCTAGATTATATGGTTCTGGAATTTTTCTTAAAGCCAGTGACACACACACTGCAGTGACCATAAAAATACAAAATCTGGGGTTTACTATACATGTGCATTTGAAAAACGGCAGTGCTTCACAGTCCCAGTTACCATCCCTAGACTTAATAGAGGATTTATAGGAATTATTATTATACAAAGCCAGACTGCAGAGAACCAGTCAGAACATCTGCGTGGTATTGGGCCTAACTTGCAATACATAACAGCTCATCACAATTCCTCGTTAACACAAAAGGGAAGGAATTATTTATCCGACTCTTCTTTAGGTAGTTCCAATGCTCATAGTAATTACTGTGGCATCATACCAAATAGGTCTCACACCTAAAGACAAGGCTTATTAACATACAGATATGACTACAGGTTACTGGTTTTGTGCAGGCAAAGGAGGCACGTGTTCCCCCCAGACTTCTGTGGAAAGGTTACAGCAAGAAGTATGCCCTGTTTGACCAACGGCTGATCACATCTGAAAATCATACAGAACATTTCTTTATCAAAACATCAATGAGCTATCATTTTTCTACCCTTACAGAGAGAAGGAAAGAAGACACTCACACAATTCAGAATTCCTTTCTCTTCTCTCACCACTGTCTACTCCATTAGCTTGTTAAGAACAAATGATTGAATTTTTACCTCAGCCCTCAAAGAAAACATTGTTTGAAAAATTATGATGAGACCTTAGAGTAGGAATACTCGGACCTGATGGGAAAAGAAGCAGTTTATTGGGGAAAAAAAAAAAGAAAAAAATGTTGTTGTGTCACTTTCAGACGTTGTAAAAGAGTTACTATCCATCTTTTCTGTAGATGGTTTCTTCATGTCTCAGGCAGTCAGGGATGGCTCAGGAAACCAGGGATGTGGGAGTTTCTGTGGTAGCCTTACTCCTTAAAACAACGTAAATTGCTATACTGAAATGAATCAAGCACTCTTAACATAGGTGAAAATTTCTTCTGGGCATCTAGGAAGACTCTATATACATTTGGTCAGACACACTTTTGCACAGTACACACATGTGCATGCTATTAACCTACTTGCACACATCACAGACATGTATTCCTTTCCTGTTTCAGATTATAGCCCTTGGAGATCTAGGCTTCACGACTACAAAATAAATCTGATTGCAAAATACATACTCATAGGTAGAAAAGAAACATTTTTAAAAAATCAAATCAGTACACGAGCTTTTACAGGAACGTATTATTAACCCCAGCTTCCTTCTGGGCATTTCCATGTACCATCTGGCTCAGAGTACGGTCCCACTCTTCTGCAGTTCCTGCCATCTGGAATAACTTTCCTGTAACTCCAAGTTTCATCTATTCCTTCATCCCATTCCAAAACACAAGTGACACATTTTTTCACCTTTCTCTCACCTATTTGCCTCCAATTCCCCTCCCTATTTCTCAGTACACTTTACCCCCTGATCACAAGGTACAACTCTATGCAATTCTGCGAAGTTTTGGAATGTAGCATATGATATATACTCAAAACATATATGATATATAGCATATGACATATACTCACAACATATATTATACATACTCAAAATTTTGCTTCTCAACAGCACTATATACATGCCAAAATATATGCATATCACCCTGATAAAACAACAACAAAATCTGAAACCCAGAAAACCCAACCACAAAGAGGGACTCACAGGGCACCACAGGACCCACGGCTACTGAGCAGCGGGAGCCCCAGGGTTTGATCTATAGTGTAGAACAGTGTCTTAATTCCACTAGTATCCTATGAGGGGCTTGCACTAAGTATCCCGTTTTCCATTTTTAATTGCTTTTTCCATTAAGACTCAAAGAACAAAGTGTAGTCAAGCAGCCTCCCCATTTTACTTTCTTCTCCTCTTGCTTCTGTAAAACAGCCATTTAGATAAATTAACAATGCCTCCTCATCCCCAAGACTGTAACATTTCTAAACTTGAGACGATAATGCTTGCTTGGCTCAGGTTTTTTTAAGTCCTACTCACAAATAACATGAGTGTTTTGGTAAGATTGACCAAATGATGCAAAAGATGTCCTGAGAAACAGATGTAGAAATTCAGCTCACAAGGTGCATATATTTTCTGATAGTAGAACAGCTTCAATACACCTCATTCAGTTATGAACATACTCCCAACCCAGTATCAGCCAGCAGTCTCCTCATTGAAATAAGCAAATACCCACACCCAAGCAAATTCGAGACAAACTGAGTCCTCTAACCTTTGAGACTGCTTCATTTTCCCCTTTTGACCTTGCAAGTCAGAATGCTCAATAAACAACACACCATCTTTTACAGCCGGAGGGCTAACTGAATCTGCCTTTTTTTAATAAAAGAGGCTCAATCTTGAAAGGTGCCACACTGAAGTGTTTTAACACACAGACCACAATCCATCATTGTTAAACACCAAGTCAAGCCAACAAAGAGACAGCAGCAAAAGAGAATCAAGACAAACTCATATTCTGTAAATATAGAGAAGAGTTACAAGTTAGCAATCACTTTTCTCCTCCTGCTCCTATTTTTAAAATTCTTTAAGGAGTTACAGTGGAAAAGCACTACACTACAATTTTTTGTTCATTTTGCGGTTTTTTTTTGTCTGGTGGAGTTTGTTTTGTTTTTTTGGGGGGTTGGGAAGTTTTTTGTTTTTCTATACACAGAAGTACTCATCCAGCAAAGTCCTGAAGTTCGCAATTTGTTTTATGTAACTTCAAGATATATTTAATCAAATGACAGACATCCAAGAACAGCACAGATCATTTTAATTACAACGTCTGTCAGCCATCTCAATTATCCCTACTTTGGAAATACTGCTTTTGTTTTCCTCCTCTGTTGCTATAAAATGTCTTACGTCTCAATAAATTTTAATCAGGAAATAGCATCCCAACTCTTAAACTCTGGGAGCAAGTTTCCATCCTGATCCAACCAGACAAGCAGGAGATTTGTTCACATATTTGAGAGGAAGAAAAATGTTTTCTGCTAATTCAGTGAAACGCGTTCCAGAGCTGTTCTATGTTGTGGTCTTACTGAACAGAATTCTTTGCTATAACTTCATGCTAAGCCAAAAGTAAACACTCTCGCCTTTTTATATGAAGGGCTCTACCCCAAAGTATAAACACAAGCATCAGTGGTGACAGAGGAAAAGTTATATTCCCCCAACCAGGGGGGTACAGGACCAAACACCAAACCAAAACAAAAAATAAAACCACCCCACAAACATCATTCAAGCAAACACGTGCCAGCAAAATGCAAACATCAGGGTGCTTCCTAGAAAATCGGGCATCAAGCTGCGCTCTCATCTGTCACCCAAGAGGACAGTATCAATTTCACAATGGCATTTTGCAACACAAAACCCACCATGTAATCCACAATTAACAGATTTCTTCCATAAATACCTGCAGTTTAAAAATTACCAAGCACTTTCGCAGCATGCGGAAATTTGTCAACCAAAACATCACATACAGCACCCGCGCAATTTTCGGAACATTCTTTTCTAAAGCCTCCTCAACCAAAACAGGTGCTGACATGAATAGAGGAGACATAGCATTCAAAAACGACTTTTACTTTATAATGTTCTCATCTTTAGTGGATATATTTATGTTCCTTAGCTTCAACAGTCTCTCTGGTCACTTTAAAAAAGGACTTTCAAAATAGTAAGACTAAACACCATCAAGAACTTACCAGATTGGAATTGGTGGCATTGGAATCATCTTCTGGAAAGGGGATATAGATAGCTAAGGCCACACAATTGGCAAAAATAGTCAGTAAAATTATTATTTCAAATGGTCTGAGGAATGGAGTTAAGGAAATTGTCCCAAAATGCGCACACATAAATAAAGAAAGATTTATAATAATTCTGTTTAAAGAAAACGTTCCAAGCCCCTTATATTCTGAAAAGAAACATATGCCTTTTTAAGTGCTTTTAGGAGATCCCAGCCAAGAATCTCCCTAATATGTCAAAAGCAGTGTAGGCCTGTCGCGTGCCAGAGTAAACATAGATTTCTTATAAGTTTTTTCTTCTTTTATTTCTTTAGATTGCATTTTTCCCTATTTTCCTTCAATTGTAGCTGTACTATTTTTAATAACAGAATCCTGTTCTAGAAGGACTGTCATCTTTCCTGTTACAATTAGTTTCTCTCGGTCTTTTCTAATCTGCATTTACAAATAATTTTAACAAAAGTTTCGGGGTTTTTGTTGTTGTATTTTTCCCCCTTCCTCAATCTCTCTCATATCAGAAAGTTAAATGCAAGAGCCTAAGAAACACATACATACTTTCAGTTAGGAGACATTTAAAAGATGCAGTCTGTTAAGGCAAAAAAAGCAGCGGCTTTGTCCCAAATATGCTTATATACCCCACGTTGCCATGTATTTTTGTTTTGTTTCAAAATTATTTGAGGAGTATTTTTCTAATACTTGCATTTCATTTGGCATCACGTGGAAAGCAAATGTGCCTGCACAGTATATTAGGGACACCATGAAGCTAAGAGTTCCTTAGGACACAAACTAACACCATGTGGGGCATTTCAACCTGGCATCAACTTTGTTGGGGGGGGTGGGGGAGGAAATCCAACATTTGGGAAATTCAACAAACAAATCCTGCACAACCTTGTTGCCCCACTGACTGTCCATTGGAATCAGAGGGCATTTTGCTACCGATCAATTTGCTGGCACTGTACTTCACCTACTTCAGTGGACTCCTTAATTGCTGTGAAGTGTCTCCAAATTCAGACTAGAGACCAGGTTTACAGCCTGTCTGCATTTACTTGCCTGCAAGAACATCCTGGACGCTAGCTCTGGCATAACTCACCAGTACTCTGGAGGGGAATGAAGAGCAGGACAAGCAGGAAGAACGCCAAGTATCACCTGTGCCACAGAGTGCATTGGAGCATGAATTTATCTACCATGGGACTGGCTTTGCAGCATTGCTAAACGTCAGTGCAGCATGGATAATTTTTGTCAGCAGACCACTGTTCTCTGCAGGTTTTAGCAGGAAAGAACTGGAGATAAGATGTGCAGCAGCCCGAACTGCAAGGTATGCACAAATTCCAGGCATCTGTATGCTCAGATACATTCTACATTTCACATATGGAAAAGACAAAGGGTTCCAAACTCACCAGACTACCATACTTAAACCTATGAATAATAGAGATATATGCTAATACGGAGAAAGAACAGAAGATCAGGGTAGGTAAATTACATGTGGAATCAACGGGACTTCTCAGGTACTTCAGGCTGTGTCCGTAGTGTTTACTGCATAAAGACCTCAATTTCCATAGGCTTTCCTTTTCTTAATCACTTTTTTCCTAGACTTTTTGTTTTTGACGGGGTTATTATCTATTAACTTATCACTGCTTATGCTTTTTTTAAAACTTCTATTCTCTTTTTACATGGTAAAAATAAAATGGCATAAAATCTACGAATGCATTGCACACATAACAAAATTAAATACACCGCTAGATCTTTGCAAAATAAGGTTATTACTTCATTTCACTTTTTCTTATATGCAATTGCACCTTCAGGCTCTTAACGCTGCATTGCTCCGGTAAGAAACACCACAGAAGTACCATTTGATATTTGTTTAATATCTGCTATGCTTAGACTTCAGTGGTTCAGCAAATTAAGCTAAGCTTTTCTCAGTAGTTTTTAGCAATTAGGAAAATCAGAGTACAGAATAAAATTAAACCTTATCACAACCCTTTGATATTGTTACTTGTCATTGAAGCGTTTCATGTTTATAAACATCAGATGTCCAATGAGAGGTTCTGATGAAAAAAATACTTCCATCAGCTCACCTAAAACCAAACAAAACCAAAAAATGCAAGCATCAGCATCTTTGGATTGCTTTAATCACATTGTTTGGTCCTCTCTTGATCTCAGCAGTGCTGTATCCTGTTTTACAATGCAACATTCCCAACATTCATTGCTGCTCTTATTCATTTATCAAATGTCACTCCGTGCTCTTTCTTTAAAGACATGTGGTTACTGGGGTCCTGGCAAGTAAACCAATACTCAGCTTCATCCTGTTAGTCATCAGCCATCATCTTATGCCTAAAGTATCAGAGCTATGCCAGAAGGGATAAAAAGCAGCAAACAATCAGGGAGATTAAAAACTACCATGCGAAGAAGAAAGGAATAGGTAGGTAGTTGAAGGACATCTAAGAATTGACAGAAGGGTTTTTAACAAGCTCTTAATCTGAAAAATATGTCCACGTCAGCGAGACCTAGTGTACTCATATTCTGTTTTCATCTGTCTAACATCCCACCAGACCCCGAAAGGAACAATATCATCACATTGTTTTAAATGCCACCATTCTTTTTTTTATCATACTGCCTTCCCTTGAATGTGCTTACCTATCCCTAACAACATGATTTTTCTTTGGTATTTACTGAAGAATCCCATTAGCTTGTGATTTACTGACTATTACTGTTCAGGGTTAGTCTTGGTTTCTCTTTGCAGAGGTGAGGGAGATCTATTTTATTTCAATTTGGGTTTCACACCAAATTCTCAAATTCCAGCTTGTACTGATCAGACTTGGGTGACTAAAAAGGCTTTGCTCCTTCCACATGATGAAGCCAATGGGCAAACTCTCACTGACTTTCCAAGGAAGCAGCACTGACCCTTACATTCTGTGGTTCTGTGTCCGTGGGTATGATCTGTCATCTGTGACACAGTCTGTCTCTTGTTCAGACCACTAGATCTGGCCCCGTACTGCATTTGTACATGTTTCAGGACTACTTTAACTGTCTTGCTTTTTCCCTGCTTCCAGATAAACAGTATCTCTTACCACACATTAGTGAGCCTTATTAGTTTAAGTGGAATTCCAATATTAATTAACAGACCTTAGCCCTTTCAAGGTCTTATCACATACATTTGGTTTTTCTCTCCTCCCTGTGCCCCATTCTTTTCTCCATACTCTTAAAAGTATGTCACCACACGTTTCACAAACAAGTGTACGATTCCAAGTATCACCTCTAAGTGCCCCCAAAAAACAGAAGGGAAAGCCAGCAGCTGCTATCAATCCCACAGAGTTAGTTCAACTCTGGCCTAAGATATCTTGCATATCTCACATCTATCTCAGCCTGGGCCACTTCTTTTGAAAAGAGCAGAATTCAACCCCTAACCTTTATAATTTAAATCTCTAGTGGTTTCTTACATAATGGTATAGTTAAGGCTTCGGTACTCAACTTCCCCCCCCCCCCCCCCCAGCATAAATGACCTCAGCTGAGACATCAAAAACTATCCGTATGCTTTACGTTCCCAGTGGTGCTTTTCAACTTAAGGTATTGATTTTCTCACACTTATGAATAGCACCAGATGCACACAAACAGTTTGCTGTTTTCCAAATGAGAACATCAAAAAGGATATTTCCATTCGACGATGCTGATGCATGCCCTCCGGATAGGATTTTTCAGTGTTAAACACAGCAGTGCCCGGGGAGGACGCGTAGCTGTGGTGGTACCCTGTTTTTTCTGTTTCCCATACTGCTGCCGTTTCCTCTGTGTGGAGCTGGCTGTGGATATTGTTGCATTGCCAGAACTACCCATCAGTTTGGCTTGCCTGGCAGCATCAATCGCAGCTTGCCAGGACAGAGCTGCCCCTGGAGTAGGGATATGCTCTGGGGCAAGCCCTGCAGCTGCATTGGCGTTCATGTTGGCATGAGCTGGGCGGGGACTCCCATAGTTGGAACCTGTGAAAGGTAAAAAAACAAACAGAAATTTGTGAAGATATTTTTCAACAGCAGAAAAGAGAAACAGTGTTTTTAAAAATCTGAAATACCAGTAAAATCAAGAGCTAAGGTTAAGGATAAGTGTAGGGTATCCACTTACTACCAGCTTGTTCCTTGAATTCAAACTTGCTCATCTTAAAAGTAATACTACTACACAATCACTCATCTCGCAACAGCCTCCCAACAAGACCCAATGGAACTGAGCTGTTAGAAGTGCCTCCAATCAATACAGTCACCAGGGATTCACATAAAAGAAATTGTCCTTTTCCTTTTCTACCCACACATTTTTCAAGTTGGATGGTTTGAAAGCTCAAGAAGCGAGGCTAGCTCTCATCACTTTATCACACAGTGATGAAGCACGACACTACTTAGCATACAGCAAAGCACCCAAATAAGATTATGAAGTCATATCATAAAAATCCTCATGTTGTCAAGATTATCTCAAGTGAAATTTTAACAATAAGATGAATTCTTTCTCAAACAGTACATATGTATAAGCCTAAGAACAGCCCGACTCAGGGGTACACTGAAACAACCTGGAATACAAAGGCAGGGTTCCTGGCTTTTCTATATGATGCTGTGTGGATAGTTTAGGTCAACCAACATATATTTAGAAACTGGAACTGATTCCTTATCCTGGTAAACTGATTTTAAGATAGGTGAACTATTGAAATCAATAGTGACACTTACTTAAAAAAAGCGTGTATTAAGAAGAACGCTAAGACCTAGCAGTCCCAACTTCTGCACCTCTTTTAGCCAAAACTGAGGGATTATATGCTTTTGCCCAATCATAAGAATAGAATATACATTAGTTGACACATGGCTGATATTTAAGTCTTCACAATACAAAAAAAAAAACATCAGCCAGCCTTTCAAGTCCATGCAATTCGTCCATTGTTTCAGTGAAGATAGTTAAGTCACCTATGCATCTGCAGTGAGGCTTTTTCAGCGACTCAAATTAAAACAATCACTTCAAAATGAGTGCATTTTGAAACTTCAGAACATATTCCCTTCTTCTTTGGAGTACGCTTCAGTTGAGATATGTGAGAATTTGTGAAGGATTAACTGAATTGTGCCACAGACACTTCATAGAAGAAAGTACAAACCATGTCAGAAAAGTGCAACGTAAAATCTACACGAAGTCACAACAGCAAACTTTAATTAGGAAGAACATCTTGTTTAGATATGTCCAATATAAGATTTAGGAGACTACATCTTCTTTTGTGGACTTGCGAGTTTGCCTGCGGCCCACATGTTGAGACAGAGGCAAAAGGAAACCCAAATGCTCTACAGACCTTCCTTCACAGGCTATGAAACCAGAGTTCAGTTCCAAAACACTGCACACCCAAGAGCTCGTGTTTCCCCTTCCATCTGATCAGCAGAAGCTATGCTTCAGGAAAAGGGTACATGCAAGAGGCAGACACTTAAACTCAGTAAAGGAGTTAGACAGCTTTTATTTCAAAGTAAGCTAGAAGTTTACTATTGACTGTGCTCCATTTTAGATTAATATAGCAATACAGTGTTAGTAAAGAGATCAGATAGGGTCCTATAGACTACTGGGCAAAGCAAACAAGACCACGTGATACTGTTTTCCTTCAAATATCAGATAAAAGACGCTCAAAAACTGGGGAACTGGCAAACTGTTCTCGAACAGAAATTATTACCCAAGATGCGCATTTCACTGCTGGATGTGCAGTGCCAAGATATCACAGCAGTGACTGCAATACAAATGACTTAAAGCAGGTGAAATAAATACAATCACATTGACACAGAGTGCAACAGTATATGCCTCTACCTAGAAAGCATGCAAGATTTTTAAATTCATCTCACTGAACCGCAAGGAAGAACGTGATGGAGTCAGATGTTATTTTATGTCAGGCATTACCATAAGATTTCCAGGCTGTTATAGTTTCACTGCAGAGCAGAAAAATATAGAGCTTGTCTCTGCTCACTGAAAAACCTCCTAGATGCAAACCAGCCAAAGGAAGCTAGTGAGGAATATGACTCTGATATGTGAGAAAGGGAAAGCTGAAAGAAACAAGAAATGGGAAATAGTTAATTCATACCCCTCAGATTTTGAAACTGAAGAGACAGAGCTTTCAGAATCCCACAGGCTAAGCAGATTTCCTTGATGAAGCAGGCAATCAACTAGCAGACAAACTCAGTTAGTTTTCTAAGCGAATTGTACACAGCACTACTCATGGGATACATATTTATTTTCAGACTAGTTCCAGATACAGTTTTCCTCTTGAGCATCTGGTTTGACCTCCCTAGCCTGAGGCATGCCGGAAAGAAAAATAAATGGGAAATTACTCTATTCTCCAACTCGAGCTCTTCTTTAATACAGACCTATTAGAGCGGATAAGAAAGATGTGTGTGATTTCCAGTTAAAGCAAGCTTGCTGATCCATCACCACCGTGTTCTTACCATGCTGACTAAACCATGTGGTCCTGAAAACAAACAGCTGCTGCATCTTAATGAAGACTTTTCTGCAATTTGGGAATGTGTCAAGCTTCTCCATTACTATTGCTTATTAATTAGCTTTCACATGAGGATTCAAGTCTATGCATTTTGTCTTTAATGCGCCACCAAAGTTAAGGATACAGTTTCTGGTGGTTTCATTGCTTTTGCTTCTACCATGATCACAATTTCCACAATAATGTGCTTTTTCTCAAATTAATTTCAAAAGATGAGTCAGTAATGACAGGTTTATATTAACAAATATTACAAGTATCGATTACTGATAAAGACCTGTGTTTCACGAAGCTCAGAGACTACAGACTATCTGTACTAAACAACTAATGGCAGTGACAAATGACTTGATCTACAGGCAGTTTATAGAAATAGCTCAGAGTGAAGCTCATAGCTTCACAGAAAGTACATTCCAGAACTGAGCAAGATATTTTCAAAGACAGCATAGCCAAACTCTAGGGGAGAATGAAATTCTACCCTCTGATCTAAATTGTTAGTATTCATTCCTAGGCAGTAAGCAGAATACAATTCATATTGAACTTGAGGCACCATGCTAAATTTCATCTATAGCACTCATTTCTCCCCCACCATAAAAAAAACTTTGCTGTACCCTGAGAGCTGCAGCTACTGCATTTGCAATTTTCATTTTGCAATGTAGCAGCTGAAATACTCGATTTCCCCATTGCAAATAAAGTGTCACGATACCTAAATCACTTTAATCATGTTTGTTTATACTGTTATTAAGCTGGAAGTTGAACAGAACTGGGAAATGGAGATTCAGCCCCCACCCAAATGCAATCACTCACTAAGCACTGTGATCCACAGGATCATCACCCTGCTAACCCCAACCGCCCTTTAGCAAGAATTTGTGCTGTTGACTATGTCCATCTGGTGCGCAAAGCTCCTCTCTCGAGCACTTTTGTGGCCCAGATCATGAGTTTAAGCATTCGAATAGTGATTAAACATAAAGGTCCATATAAGCGAACAAACTTGATTACAAAGCCTTTAGGAGAGACTTCCATTTCTGCAAAAATTCAAAGTTGCAGAAATACTTAAACGCAGACACAACAGAAATACAGGTCTCAAAAGTCAGAGTTAAGTCAGAAAAGTAACAAACAAGGTTGCTATACAACAGGAAATCAAGGATATTGCACAAAATACATGACATTGTAAGCTTACAACTAAATCACCAAGACAGTCACCACCAAAATCGCTATTAAAGATATACAGTGATGACCACTAACACCTTTATAAGTGTTATTTGCATTCTAATAACATCTGTCTGTCATTCCACCTATTAACCATCTCAAAAGCATCACTGAAAAAACCCCAAACAAAAAAACCACTAAGCCCTGACCATTCTATATGAGAAATGGGTAAGCTAATGACACAACGGAATTGCAGCTTTTGAGTTTCTCAACTTCATCCAGTCAGCCACACATTTATTTCAGAGGAATTTGTGTTTAGAATAATTATTCAAATTAAACTAGAGCTCTGCTGATGTAGAGTGCCACCATTCTTTCTTCCCATAACTTTAAAAGCATCAGAAACCTAAAAATGTAAGCCTTGAAACTCTGTGGCACTGCTGTATTTTTCCCCAAAGCAGAGGGGAGATGGGTACAGCAAAACACAAAACTGGTTAAATCATAATATCTTCACTGAACACTGAACAAAAGCATACAGAAAGCAGGAAACTGGTCACACTACTAAGATCACGTGCAAGAACAATTCAAGCACACAGGAAAAATGCTATGAAAGACGGCAGTGAGAGGTGCCTAACAAGAGCTATGAAGACTAACACACACACGAAAAAAAAGATTCAGCGTATGATGTCATCTATTAATAAAAGGAAGAACGTGGAAAACCTTGATCCACTAACCACTGGAAAAAGAAGAGCATCTGATAGATGATTGTAAGAAGGCTTCAGTGTTACCTGACCTTTTTGCAGCAATTTTTACTACAGAAAAACCCATCAAAAGCAGGTGATTAAAACAATTAATCCCCAAACCAAAACAGGTATCATTTCCAACTGCGAAAGTGAAACAAGTTACAAAGTAGTTAGATAATGTCCATGGTTTCAGCTACTTAGGTACCGCAAACCAGAATATCCTACAATATCTAAAGAGCTTTCTGCAGTAATCTCAAAGCTGTTAGCTGCTGGTTTGAACTCACGGGAGACAGGAGAGATCTCAGAGGACTGAAAAAAGGTGGATGAAGTCCCCAGTTAAAAAAGTCAGAAGTAGGGAAATTTAAATCCAGTGGAACGTCAGTCTCCAGAAAAAAAAAAATCTGGAATAAGTAAAAGAAACAAGTGTCAGCAAGTACTTGGAGGACAAGGAGAAAAATAGCAGTGACGCAGATCTATCATGAATACACTGTGTCAAAGAAAACTAATTCTCTCCAGAACTGAGCAACAGAATTCACAGGCAAGAAGAAAATCAGTAGGTGCCATGTCTCCTGACTTTATTAATAGTTTTATGAGGTCTTGTATGACAATTTCACAAGGATACTAGGGACATAAAAGCAAGACAAAAATTGCCGTAACATGAGTACAAAACCAGTGGATGCCTGAGAGCAGTTACCACTGGTACACAGTCTGAATTGGAGGATATGTCACATGGATGCACCCAAGTGCTTGCCCTGGTTCTGATTCTGTTCAATGTTTTCATGAGCGATCTGGATGATGAAGTGTCAGATGGTGTCACTAAACAAGCAGGTAGCTATCAAGTTGGGAGGTAAAGCAAATACACTGAAGGACAGGATTTGAATTCAGCATGAACTTCAGGAAACGGAGAAAAACAAGAAATCTTAAAAATAGAATAGAGTTCAGCAGGGACAAATGCAAAGTATTTAAGCAAAATGAATCATCCGCGCAGATTATTTTCAGAAAAGCCTTGGGGGTTATCTTGGATACCCAACAGAACAGAAGTTGATATTGTCATACTGCCTTCTTCCCACAAAACGCAGTCATCGTAGTATACAAACAGGGATTCAAAATTACAAGTAACACTTCAGCTCCGCATTGGCAGGGCTGCAGCTAAAATACCACGGGCAGTTTTGGGGTCCACGGTTCAGGAAAGATGCGGCTCAGTTCAGGCTGCCCAGAAGAGAGCAAGGAGCCCAACCAAAGGCCTAGAGAACACCAGCTATGAGGCAAAGTGACAGAAATGGGAATGCCAGAACTCGGACCGCTGCTCCTGAGGACGTGTGGGGGAAGAGGGTATGATAACAGTCTATACACTTTTATATGCACATATTATATCTATGCTTTTCGTATATATTTATAGATGTGTGTATATTATTTCAAAGAACAGAAAGGGAATGCCTATCACCATACTCACAGCGAATAAGCAAAAGCAATGGCTTTTGCAGTAAGAAAAAAAAAAAAAAAAAATCAGGATTTACCTGAGGAGAAAACTTTCTAACCATAGTGACAACAAAGCACCCCTCTTGGGCTTCTGGGATCGGCAGCAGCACCTCCCACACTCGGGGTCCTTTAGATCAGCCCTGAAAAACGTTCCTCTGGAATCACATACATGAGGCAAGATTCATAGTGAGAAGGAGCTTCTTTTGTTAGTCTGAAGACAGCTTGACCCGAAGGCAGGCCTTTGGCACAGAAAGCTTATATGTTTCTTCCATCAGATAATCTAGCAGAAGAGACCCCTCTGAGTAAACCCTGCTTCACTCAAAACCTTTAGATCATCACAGCTACATCTGCACTCTTACAAGACTTCTATACACATGCCCATCGCTGCAGGGGGCAAGGCAAGGGCCCTCAGTCCGACTGACCCAGAACTCTATTTCTTTGGTTTTAAAACCTCAGTCTGCAAATATATTTTTCCAGAAGTCTAAAATTCTTTCAATATCTCAAGACAACAACAACTAGCCATACACAAAGTTTAAAATCTTGGCATGAAATCATCCCATTTATTTGTATCAGAAAACAATGAAAAAAAAGTTCTGGAAATCTTTAAATTTTCCATGGACATCCCTGGAAATTTCCCCTAGCAAATGCAGAGCTGCAGACACACAAAACTCACTCTTTAAAGGATGATTTGGTTACTTTTTCCTTATTTGCCTTTTTCTTTTTTTTAAAAAAAAAAAAAAAAGGTTGACAAGGTGTTAATTCCAACAGCTAACTGCTAAAGTGACACTAGTATTTTCCAAAAAAGAAGATTTTTTTCTGGAGGTAATTTGAAAGTAGAGAGAGGAGTTATAATTGCTGGATTGCAACCTGAACTATGGGTCTTTCTATAAAAAAATTTATAATATACACATACATTTTTAAACATCATGTCAGACTAAAACTCAGCGTGTAGTTTTTAGCCCAGATAAGAGAGTTAAAGAATTTTTCCTGTAAATTGTTTTGGGGTTTCAGAACACCCACATAAAAGATACATGGTTTAAGACAGTTCGTTTGCCATAGTTGAGACTAAACATTTTTAAAAATCTAAACAAAAAAAATTGTCTTCAAGAACCATACTTTGTTTGCAACTAGATCTTTGTTTTCCATTGTATTTGCCCTCCAAACAGTTTTTTTGGGGTACACCATTAACATAAGATGATGTAATGAGCTACTAGCATTGTAAAAAAAAAAAGGTCCATTTCAATGAAGAGAGCAAGTGTACAGGCTCCTTTCACTTCAAGGATTGAATGCCTTCATGTTAAGTATTTATGCTTGTAAATTAACCACGGACACTGCATAGTAAGCTACAACTTCACCATCATCATCAAGATTTTGAATTTTCTGAGACAGGGACAGACTTTTATTCTATTTTGGTAGAATATCCAACAATGGATTCCTGGCTCTTGAATGAGGCACAACACGAATACAAGCAATAATTATTCCCTATCAACACAGGAATAAATCACGGGACAACTCTTCCCTTAAAATCACCACATATATAGTTCTTTCCATGAAAAATACCTTGTTTTAGAGCATGTTGGAAACCCATTGCTTCCTGATAAGATCTTTCCCCCATATGATCTTAGACATGCAAAAGGTCTAGGCACCAAGACACAAATTTCTGGCACTTCCCTTACATTTCTGTTTAAAAATGCTATGTTTTTCAATGAACAAAATTCAAGTATTTGGGGTGGAGGTTTTTTGCTATGGGTGTTCGGGGGGGCAGTGTTTGGGTTGCATTGGGTTTTGGGTTTTTTTATAAAGATACAATCATGTAGTCAAAGCAGTTTATTACTGACAAATTTGTTTTTTTACAGCTTAGTCTACAATAACACAAATGACAGAACCTCCCCTTTCACCCCCTCTAATTAGCAGGTGATAACAAGTTACCATTTAACATTGCATCACTTCAATGTTCCTTCTTCTACTTCTCTAGTTTTACCTTTCCATTCTGCAACAAAGTAAAGCAACAGTCTGTTCTGCCTCCTTCACCAAAGAGGCATCTTGTCAAATCTTGCTCAGAAGAATCTGGAAAGTCACAAGGTTGAAAATCCCTCAGCAGTCAAAAATCCATCTGCCTTCTGATTTTCTCTTCCGTAACTATAGATTCAAGACAACTAGGTTGGAAGATACGATCTCTTTTTTTAGAGAGGAGGAAGAGGATAAAATAGTATGAAGCCTACTAAATGGCAAGCCCCAAGGCAAGGGTCTAATATGAAAAGTTCCATAATTGATGTAGATATCAGGAGAGCCAGAGAAGTCTATAATACAACTCAGCTGGGCTACAAATTCAATTAGGAGATAAATTTTTTAGGCTGGAGGGGTGGGGGAGGTGTTAAGAGGCCAATTTCCTTTGAAGTATTTGCATTTTCTTGTGGTTTTCAAGCTACAAGAAAACACAAAGAAACCCACAAATCTCCTTTTGGTTTCTTGAGACACGGAGGCACCTCACTTAAGATCTCAGAAATCAAGCCAAGGAATACTTTCCTTTCCTTCACCCATAGCTCACCGAAACATTCATAACACTCCAAAATAGCAACAGAGGACTAGTGACATGAAGATCCTTTTTACTAATAACAGTATTTGTATTCATCTCAAATCAGCCCAAGAGAACCCAATTAGCTACATATTTGAAGAAACAGCTAGCAGGAGCTTTTACGTAAAACCGTAGTTCTGCCGTGATAACGCAGTCTTCACAGAAGGCAAAGCACAGAGGCATTTCTAACACCAAACGGTATATAAATTTAAAATCCAAGGTTCCTCATGTGAGGCAGTTATAGATGCACGTCTCACGGCATAGTGCATTAATACACCTTTTTGAAGTATTTTAGCATACCTATCAGTACAAAACCTTTGCAGTAATGTGCATACACATCATGGTGAGTTTCTTGGAGGAACAACGTGCTGTTTGGACAAACTCCAGGCACAGGTCCTCAAACGGAGATGCCAACAAAGAACTTTCTTGCTTAAATGTTTTTTTTTTGCACCATTCATCTAAATTAATGTAATCACTATTAAGGATGCTGGGATCAAGCACATGTTTAGTAAAGTTTCCTTGACTTCAGTAAAATTCCTCTAGAGATTAACTGTAACTCAGTAGATTGGCTACTTCCGACTAACTTGCCAACTGCTCATGACTTTCTTGTTGGTGAATGGTTACTCTTCGCTTTGTGAGTAACCTAAATATAACTTCTTTACAGAAAAGCTTAAAGTTTAAAGTAATCTTTACTGTATTAGATGGTCTTCAGATTCGCTGTCTGAGAATACAGAGTGGGACAGAAATCAACACGCAAACCCGTCAATGGGATTTGCCTCACGCTACCCAAACCGATTTAAAAAAGGGATCTGTCTAAGCTCCCTCTGTCGTCAGTGCAGAGGACCATTTCTTCCATCCCTAAGACAGGTGTCTGAAACACAACAGAACCCAGCTGCTGGAAGTGCCAATCTCTCTTCAGATTGCACACAAGTAATCTAAAATGCAAGTTTAATTGCAGTAACTCCCACATGTGGGGAGTACATGTATGCACATGCGTTTGTGCACAAGGTACAGAGCAACTCTGCGGCTGCTTTTAGCCCAAAACACGACAAAATTTGGGAGCTATGTACAAATGTATAATATATAAATAAGAGCCTGCAATTTCAATGATTCTTCATCCTAGAAAAATCAGTCACAATTCATAGTATTTTCGGTACATAAACAGCAGTCTGTTCCCAGTTACATCAGGCAGATGACTGAAAAGCACAGAGATCTCTGCACGGGTCTGTATCCGAGTTACAGACAATACGAGTTTCAGTAAAGACAGACACAAACTACATAAAAAAACCAACCCTTTAGCATCTAGGTCTAAATGGAGATCAGCCCTGATAAACAATACACAGTGCAAACTCTGACCGGCTGCTTTTTGCTTACTTTTGCTGTTTATGGGGTCAGTGTTCCGCTGCACAACACCAGGCAGCGAGCAGAGTTTGCTGGAAAGAGCTTAGCAAGTGTATAAGAGGAGAGCGTGTATCTAACCTTCCCGTACAAGCCGTAAGTACTCCCTGCCAGCCCTCCCTCCCAGGGGTGATACCCACATCAGGAAGCCATTAATCCACATTATCATACAGTAACTTAGGTTAAAAGGGATCTCCGAAGGCCATCTGGTCCACGCTCCTCTGCCTTTTCAGCCCCTTCCTTCAAAGCAGTCAAACTTCCCCAGCCCCTCTGGCTGCCCAGCACGGCAGTCGGCACCACTGCCACTGCCTCCGAGCCTGGGGGTAGGGCTGCAAGGGCTGAGCACAGGAGGCACCCAAATCAAAGGCTCATGCAGGTATTGGGCATAAAACTAATTACATACTATTCCCTTAAATGGTCAGAGGTACCCACTACCTTACACTTTGCGAAAACCAAACAGCTGTAAATTATATCGTTAGCACCCACACAAAACAGAGTCATCTCAAAACTATTGGTTGCTTTTCAGAAAGGCAAAACCCGACCTATTTTAAACTGTATTTACCTAATTTTAGATTACACATGCAATATCCTAATACAGATGCGCTCCCTTCTTGAAATGCAGGCAGTTTCAAAGGAAAAGCTGTTAGAAGATTTTTCAAGTGTCAAAACTGACTTCGATTTCAGCTACTAATCTTAGCATTCTAAAAAACACATTTTTCTAATTTAAATGTGGGTTTTTTTCCCCCTTGCTGATTGGAGCAAGATCAGCAAAACATCAGAAAAAGCAACTTTAGCGAAGTTCTGAAACAGACTATACAAAAAGTTCTAACAAATCTAAGAGTTAACCAAGTAAAAATGGATAAGTTTAGTGTTTCTAATTTCAGTAACCTAATTAATGTTTCTTATTTTTTAATAATTTTAGACAAAAAGAACCCTCCTGTTTGAATACTTTTAAGTCTGCACTGTTAAGGTACTAGAAAGAGATCACAGAAAAATGGCAAAATTTGACCTGAGGGAAGGAAAAAAAAATATCCTGCCTCAGTCCTACCCTTCTATTTTGTTTCATCCACAGAATTTCAAAAGGATGCTCCATGTGCAACACGCTCTGCAAAGCAAGAAAAGGAAGCCCTTGCACTTATGAACCTCCATTAAAACAAACCCACAGAAAATGACTAACCACATAAATACAAACCATGCCATTCAACAAGAGAAAACCATGCCTTGTTTCAATTTCAGGGTGACATTAAAAAGCAATTTGAAAAAAACCCAGTCTTTTAGTTAAGCTAGACCTTTCTGATCTAAAGGCATTGCAGCATTAACAGATTTAGAATCATATTTTTACATCCGCTTTGTAAAGAAGAAAGTAACTTTACCGAGTTGTCTGGTAGCTAAAGTAGTATGTTCTACCTCTACCACGCAGACCTCTCTCTGAAATTATTTTTTATTTACTAGTATCCTTTTGGAGAATGTTCCAAGTCTGAATATTAAGTGTGTGTAATATCCAGATGCTAAAATGAGCACTCGACTTGCTCTGCTATTTAAGAGCATTTCCAAACTAAATAAGGCACTAAATCAGAAGACTGCAACCGCAGAGAGGAAAAAAAAAAAAAGAGGGGGAGAATACAATAAAAGTTGGGGAAAATCAGCAAGAGACACTATTTGTAAGCACCTGTATGAGAAAAAAAACAGCATCTGGCTTACATCTTGGGTTGAACACTAACACGTAACCCTGAAATAGTTCTTATGCCACTGGTTGTCTATAGAGACATCGTTAACCAGCTTCTCTGTGACCTTTTCTGCAGCAGATGCAGACAAATGTTTGAGACAGTCTTTATAGATTCTTTCTAAAAATAAAAAATCCTGTTTATACAAAAGCAGATTCATTGATCATTACTGAATCTACACGTACCAGAGCAAAGGTGGCAAGAGCAGATGCACAGCAGGTTTGAGGTTTGTAGAACACTTGCTTAGAAGCCAGTGAGCAATATTTATGCACTGCCATTGAGTTAGTCAATGCTCCAGCTTCATCTTTCTGATGGTTTTCAGATCACATTGCAGGTAGCAAAAGCTGAGGCTTTTGCATTCCTTTCTTGGTGTGCTCTGCACTTCATAGGATTAGCATCACAGAAGTGGCAAGAAGCCTCCCACCACCCATTTACTATAATAGCATCTGAACACTGGTCAGGAGATTCTACATTTGTACTGCTCATTAGGAAAACAAAAAAAAAAACCAACAAAATACAACATCCAGCCTATTTACAACGAGGAGGCATCTCATTATCTCTAGAGCTAGAGATCAGTCTTGTGCCCTCCCTGTTTGGAGGCAGAGCATGCATGCAAGTTAGCTCCACTTTCATGCCTTGTCCCGAGAGCCAGCTGGCTGGCTCCACTGGTCAGGGTGAACCAACATATGAACAACATGGACCTCAATGAGTTTCAACCTACGTGTGAGTCTAAAAGCCGACATAACGTGGCTGTACAGAGCATTAATATGGAACACAACATTGCAGCCCCCGGTTCTAGAATCCACACCTCAAAGAATAACAAAATAGCTTAAAGAACTGAGAAAAAACAGATGTACAAGAAAATGTAGAGTGCGATGGTATCTTACAATGAGAGACCAAAGACATCTCAACCATTTAGTCCCTTACCCAAGAGACAGTCAAAAAAATTGATCAGAATTTATCATTATGAACGCGCAAAAGATTTTTGACACTGCACGACCCTTTCAACTAACTGAAAAAACACTTATGAAATTAAATGCTTGGTAGCTATAACTAAGCAAACTCAGATGTCTAACCAGGTATACATTGCTAACAAGGAGGAGTGGAAAATTTAACTGGGAAATGTCAGGGTTCACTTCCACTGTGTCTCACCAGGTCAGGCCTGGGTATTTTTCTAATGTCCCTGCTGGTGCTAAAGCAAAAGGATTCAGAAAGCGTTAGGTGAGATTATTTAGTATGGCAGATGTCCTCAAGAATCTGTTATCCACAGACAGCCCAAGGACAGTAGGAAACAAGAAGCTATTATGATGATATTTAAAATACATCAGTTGGAAATATATCTGTAAAATGGTATCTTTCATAACATATGGAGGCCTGCAGTGGGATAAATGCAACATTTTCACACAGACTGGGGATCCCCATTGTCGTTATTTCAAGTTATTTGCAGCACAATGGCTTAATCGGAAAAGTAGCATTACAAAAACAGTTACATTATTTTAAGTAAGTTACTCCCACTTAAATCTATACACTTCCTGAAACATTCTCTTGTCTCAAGTTTTGAGTCACTGTATCATCCCCAGGCACAGGCAGTAAAAAAGCATTCAAAAGCAAATGGTGACACGATGACAGAAAGCATCATAGACAACCCCATGCAAAATTACAGAAGAGCTTCCCATAAAGGCACAGCATATGTTTGCTATTTCTATAGAAATTTTACAGTGGAAGTCGCTGATGGGAAATACTACATTTTAACAATTATTATTATTCATCAAAAAATCCCTTCACTTCCTATTTTCAAAACATAATTTTCAAATTCAAAAAGTTCAATTATTTTATAAGCATGTGACAAGAAAGAGTTTATTTCAAGAAAGGCAAGTGTATCATTGCAAACTGGTCTATCCCATCACAGGTGACAATTTCCGTGAGCAGAATTTCTTTTTGATGCTCTTCAGGAAGCTATAATGGTTGCTTCACATATCGTAGCTGCCACGGCACAGTCTTTCTTCCAGGGCACAGCAGGTGTTTGGTCACCATAGCGCTTACGCAGAGGGCAGCATGATAGAATCAGGGGTATCAAATCTGGGAAAAGACACTCTGAAGAGATAACAGGACGATACATAAAGACTTCGTATCGCTGCCTGTTGCGGTGAGAGGAAGAAGTTTCAGAAACATACCTGTTCTTTGAGATAATATAGTGTCATAAAGAAAGTGTGTGCACCACCCTTTATTTACGATGCTAAAAACTTGCCCTGCCAAGACAGGTTAACCTTTTCTGATATCACCAGAATGAAAATACCTTTCTATTCCTCCTCTGACCGCATTCTGGAGGGCTGAGGGCTCTCCCTCTTGTTGAGATCATAGACCCAGCACACTTCGCCTGGTACTCCATGCTCTGGCAGGCAGAAGCCCAACACGTCCAAAGCTGGACAAAGTAGTCAAGTTAACAAGGCCAATTCATCTTCTCTTTGGGAGCCTCTTACTGTGTAAGTTTGCAATGATTCAAAAATGGCACTTTCAAAAATCAGGTATGCTGTATTTATTCACCCAAAAAAACAACACAAACAAAAAAGTTACTGCAGAGAACTCTCTACATTGCTATTACCTAACTATTCATCTTTCCTTGTAAATTTTGTACATTCCAGCCAGCCCAGCTAACCACACTCACTAGCTAGAAGCAGATTAAACTGATGACTGCATGGTTTCTCTGACGCTGTGTCTTCTGGCACGCTTGCCATCCCTTGCTGACATTGTCTGGAAAGACCCACCCCCTTCCTGAAGCTATCCATTTTGTATTCACAATATTCTCCACTCCTAAACATAGTCTTGGGAAAAATGAATTGTTCTCAACTCAGATAGAGACAAGGGGATTCCTCAAAAAGCAGCTTTCCTGAATTTCCAAACAGGGATTTTTCCCGAGTTACTGTTTTTCTTGTCATGCATTTCTTTGCCAATCTCTTTTACTCCACAGCAGGTAGTACACATTTAATCTGTTTGCACTCATGCAGGTCACCTGAAAGACCGGTGACTTGCTAAAACCTATTCTAGGCACACAACTCCTTTCTTCACACTACGCTTTTGTTGATCACAACCAAAACTAGAAATCAACACACATGCTGAAGGTGGAATTCATTTCACTAGTTCTAGTAATCTAAATTCTGAGAGTTTATCTTTGTCATCAAAGCTTTATCTATACAGTCAAGGCACAGCAAAGTACCTCCAAAAAACCAGTCCACCCCACCTATTTTGATTTCTACAATGTTCTGTGGCCATAGCTGCCTTCCTCTCCACTGACTACACATGGACTCCAGAAGATCAGCTCTGACTGGACAATTTAAACAACAACAGTGAGGTAAAATGTCATTCTTCACATAGTAAAACTAGTCATTTGGCATAGATTTCAATCTGAAAACGTAGACCATTTCTCTTCTTTCTTACTACTCTATTTCTTTGCAAACCTTTCATAACACAGCTGGATCCTTCCAATCACAGTCACTTATGCATTCTGGTCCATGAAGCAAATTATACTTCTGCCTATATAAATCCACACACACACAACTGTGTAGGCACAGTGCAACTGCAGACATCTCTGAGACCTTCTGATGGTTCCAACCAATTTTTTTCTAACCATTTGAAAACAAAAATAAAAATGCACCATGATACACACACTGGAAAGATCGCAGATAAAACCAGAAATGCCTGTACACCTAGGCTGCTATTCAAGTCCTGGTGGTGCCTACTAATATGTATGCGTAGAGTTGGGAGTAAGAGAGGAGCATAATTCCTCTTATCGATTAGCACCACCTACACTGTGTGCACACCACATGCGGTCCTCAGAGAGAGACCAGACAGCAGTTCCCTCTTCCATCAGATTCACATTTGATCGTGGCAACACGTACATTCAATAGAAGCACACTACCTCTGCAACTTCATCCAAGAGTGAAACCACACACACCCTGATGATACAGCATCTGCTTCAAAATCCACACCAAGATCTCTGCACCGACTCCTCATAAACCTGTGGATCTCTGATCAAACCTGCCTAATCATTTGTTTCCAGTTACCTAAGATACCCGTCTCCTTCCATGACCATTACATCTCCTAACTACAAAACTGCTGATCTCCAGGGAAAGATTCTAAGTACAAAGCAGGGAATCCTCTTTACTTAATAGTATACAGCACTCACTTGCTAAAGTTAAGACTACTCAGAATACTTGGTATTAGAGCTGCAGGTAGATGACTCAGTTTGGCCTGGATAACTGGACAGGACATGGAAAAATACTGGATATGACATGAGAAATTATCAGACATGACAACAGAGCGAGAAGCTGACAAGAGTTATAGGGAGCATTGTGAGGAACAGCCAGATTTCGCACATGGTTAAGAGGCAGTTGACAGTCAGACACAACCCAACTTCACAGTTAGCTGAAGGATAGTACTGGAGTCCTGTTGGGGAATATTGCAAGGCCAACAGTGCCCAGGTAACTGTCAGTAATGCCAAATCAGGCCAGGATTACTGAATGCCATTATCAGACACAATAAATTTGGGTCTGGATGTAGAAAAGCTGGGACCAGCATGGAAAAGAAGTAATTAGGTGTGGGTTGTTTATCCTGGAGAAAACTGGACAGAGAAGGGAGGCACAAAGGCAGAGAAAAGGGGAGTCAATAGAACTGAAAAGGAGACAGTCACATTGCGCTACCCATCAGGAGCCCTGCACTTCATCACCACACCTGGACCAGCACAACAAACCAACCTGTTCTTCTGACCATGCCACAAGATTCAAACCTGCTTGTGCAGTCAGGAGGACCAGGGCAAGGGTTGCTCTCCCTGGCTTGCACCCAGGCAGATGGACCAAGCATCCCAGTATCACCATGTTAGTCGGTATCTGTTATGGGCTTGATGATATCAGTAACTACACACCATTTTAAAATGCTCATCTCATTAAAATTAAATGCCATATTAATTTCTTTGCCTGCACCTCCCACAGTAATATCTTCACATAAGCACACGCAACATAATGAAGAAAAAGAAAATGAATTTTCCAAGTCCACTGACCTGGCATGTTGGGAAAAGCAATAGATTGTTTAACACTGGGAGATGTTCATACTACAGGGATCACCACCATGTAAATATATAAGAACATAGGTAGATAACTTCAGAGAAAACATTTCTGTACCAGCCTTCTAAAAGGAAAGAAATATAGCCTTTGTGGAGGTATGACAAATTTTCTGGAATTCTAGATCCTAACACAGGAACAAATTAAAATGCAGTCTGATCCTATAATTGTCTGTACTGTAGTCTTTGCATTAATCTCCTCAGTAGCACCTGACAGCCCGTCAAATCCCTCTGTTCGGTGTTTTGTAGCTGCAGAAGCAGGTTTAGATGCTTTCTGTTGCTGTTATTAAAACAACTAGCTACAAGAACGAGAGGTTTAAATCTCTCGTTCGTAAGATAAGTGGGACTTTCCATCTTCTACAGCAATTCTGTCTTTAAATAGTATTTTAAAATAGTATTTCCACACTGAAATAGGGAGACAAGTAACAAAATCCACCAATATATTAAGCCATCTGGATGAGCTTATATCACATTCCTTTTGAAGTATCACTGATATATGCTATAAGAATAAATTTCCTGCCCTCTGATATTTGTAGAATTGACTCTGCATAGGGTTTCCCCATCCATATTTCTCATAAATAATGCATTCTCTGGCCCTACAGCATGCATGCCAAATCCTTAGCAACATTCAGTCAAACCTAGCTCTGTATTCTATGCCCTAATATTCTTCATGAGAAACCACCATCAGCACAACAGACAAAGTCTCAAAAATGCATACCCCAAACTAAAAGTGAAAAGGTGTTCTGGTGAAATAAGAGCAAAATCAAGGCAAAGCAAGATAACAGCAAAGTTCAAGAATGCTAAGTACTAGAAAAATAGATAGAAAAGTGCACCATAAAATTCGAATGAAAACGTTTCAGTACAAGCTTTGGACTGAGACAGCACAGTGTGTGTTATAGTCAAATACCTATCTATTGACGGAAATATTCTCAGTTATGGAACACACACTGCAAATTAAAAGCACTTAAGAAGATGTCTAAACATCATGTTTCATGTGAAGTAGCAGACATTGAGTTATCAGTGTTAAAAACTTTTTGCGATGTTTTGTTGAATTATTAGTATTTTAAGATGCGATCCTTTTTGAAGCGCATCAAGTTTGATCACGTGTTAAGATACTTTCCTGGAGATTCTGCCAAGTACCTGTAGAGCCCCATCTTCAAATTTTCTGAAGCTTGATATCTGACTTTTTTTATTTTAAAACATTTAAGTAGTTGTTTTTAGGAACTGCCAGTAGCAAGTACCTCTAGTTATTGTTTGACTGACTTCCTGGCACGCCTAACAGCTTTTATCCCAGCATGCGAATAAGGACACAAGTTTTCATCTCTTATGGTCTTTCTTGAAATCCTTTGCCTTAGAGCAGATAAAAGCCTTCAAGGCATATTCATCTTAATCTTTTACTCTCTGCTTTTATATCTGACTTTTGCTATAATGGCCAAATTGACAAAAGACACTCTCTTTATTCCAGTCGCCACTATGCTATTGCATTTGTTTTCAAAACCATAATTAAAATTAAACTATAACTATTTTGGTCACCACGTAAATCCAAGAAGCAAATTAAGAATTAAGCTTCAACACAGTTCCTCATGAACTTCCCAGGAACTTGGGGTTCCTTCATTTCTGATTTAAGCAGTAAACTTCATTACATTTAACAAATAAAAAACTCTCTTCAAAGAAAACTGTAGAGAAATGTTTTCAGAGCTCAGCAGAGAACGTACTGCTGTGTATAGGGCTACCACATCCCAAACACCTGCTAACAAACATTTCACCCTCACAGAATTTGTGCACTTGAGCCAAAGCCAGTGAGAATCTGACAGATTATGTTAGTTACATCACTCAAGCCATTCACTCATTTAAGAATTCAATTTTGACACTGCCTGCACCAAATATAACTGATGTCTGCAAGTCTCAGGGTTTTTTCCACTTACAATCTTCATTTAGGTGAAAGCGAAGTAAAAATTTCATATAATCCACTCCTACCTGCTGCTCCTGAATACAGTCATACAAAAGTTCCATTCAAATCAATTAAACCTGATCACTTTCAATTTTCACTCTATTAATGCATTTTACTTCTCCCTAAAGACAGCAATCCAAATCTAAATTACACCTGAAAACACTCTGTGCATCTATACAATTTATAAACCAGCAATAACAGGCAATTTAAGTATCATATGGGAATTTCAGCGCACCCCAGTGAAGCTTTCCTCCCTACACGTAAGTCTATTTGTTTACCACTCAAGAACGTAATGAATACTATGGATTACCTCTGATTTCTTAACAGCACTTGGGCTTATCTGACTTAGCTTGCAAAATTTGTTGTCAATATGTTAAATTTATCCCAAAGAAATCAGACCCCTTGATACTTGACTAAATCCAAATTTCTAGTATTTACACAGAGGGTCTGCATGGAAAACGTTCTTTTGTGAACTATACAAAAGCTACAAGATAGAAAACACAGCCCAGTTTGGCATTGCATACCAGCCTCAACTTCCAGCTTCCTGGTATTTGTCAGTCTGTATTGGACTTCAACACAAGTTCAACATAAATACACTACGAAGTGCATTGAAGTTCACTAATTCATTTTTCCACTATCTTCAAACGTGAATTTGAATTCCTGAATTCACCCAGATTCCATTGCTTCTCACACAGCCCATTGTAGCATTTCTGTATCTAAAATTCATGAACTCTACAACACATATATCGTACTAATTTCCATTTCAGAATTATTAGTTTTGTCAATAATGCATGAAGCAGAATATAGCTGGTCCTTAACAGAGTTAGAGACACAGGTACCATTTTTCTGTATATTTAAAGGATTATTTCATCTGACAAAAAGTGTTAGAGGAACACGTGATGTAACAAAAATACATATTAAATTTTAAAAACCTGAGGAATCTTAAAAAGTCTTACATCTAGCCAGCCATATTGAAGAATGGAAGTCTTTTTCTCTCCTTTGGAATAAAGAATCTGAAATTTGATCAGTAACATGAATTCATTCCTACAATGCCTTCAGGAAGAAATGTTGAGTTAATTATTCAATTAGAGGATATTTACTTTGTAATTATAATGTCATGTTCAGTCATATTTAATTGTTTTTTCCATAATAGCCAAAGGCAACCATCCACATAATGGGCTGAAATCCTAAAAAATTTAAGACAAACACAATACCATCTAGAGAAGCATATTTTCAACATATGATAAAGCATCCTTTAAGGTTAGATGGCTCTCAGATAATATTTTCCTTAAAACAACTAACTTGGAAGATTTACGTACAAGATGCAAAAAGAGTTCCCATGGGATTAGCCAGATTTTTTTGTCTCATTTCTGGGTCTGGTATGAAAACCATTGAGTCTCCAGTCACCCTTAAAAATTACTTTATTTTAATCTTCTGTCTTTTAGCAAAAGCAACAAGTTCTCCCTCCCTCTCCTCTGTGCTAAGTTTGTTGGTGCCCAGCTCAGGAGACTGATGAATCACATCAATTCCTTTTATTTTCTTACAGGTGCCAGGTCAAATAATACACCCATCACCCCCTGAGCAGGCTTTAACTGGTACTCTGACAACTCCTCCCAGCTGCTCAAGGATATTCAACTTGTTGGTCTCTTTTCGTGGATTTCGAATGTTTTGCCTGCTGAGAGAGCCACTGAGATTTAGAAAAACACACACATACAGACACAAAAGGAATACTGCAGAAGTCCTCTACAAAATACATAGAGTCTTTGTGTTCCCATATAGGCTTCTAATATCCCACAGAACATCCATTAGCAGTTTTCTTTAGTCAGTGGGGAAAAAGGAATCTAAATCAAAGTCAGAACCCCAATCCTGCTTGGATTCAAGCCCTATAGTCATTCCTTCCACGGTGATTTTACACATGGGTATATATTCCAACAGTAAATAATTAGATTCAGCTAAATGTTTGTAAATCATAGCAGGATTCTTCTATCAACCCGATATCTTCACATGTACTGGAACATCAAGGTGAACTACTTAAACTTCTGCTGCCTCACCATTATACGTGCCAGTCTGTCTCTAGCCACATTTCTGCAAGAAAGCTATCCTAGCACAGTTCAGGAAAACCACCTACTTACAAACTCGGTGTGTCTATCAGAGCAATTGAGACTGCAGGGTTGTCTCACCTCACCTATAAAATTGCCAAAAAAACCAAGCAAATTACTCTGAAACCTGTGCGAGGCATTGAGACAAAAGTCCCTCCATCTTGAAGTTTTAACAAGTGTCCACTATGTCTGATTAAACAGAGGAATGTGGTTGCAGGTTAGCTACTGGCTGACATACATAAATTAGCTCTCCGTTAAAATATACAGATTTAAATATACAGAGTAGATACTAGGAAAAATGTGTTGAGTTTTTTGTTTGTTTTTTTACCATGCAGGCAGGTAAACACTGCCACAGGCTGCCCAGAATTTGTGGAAGCTCTGCACTCAGGGACATTCAAGATTTGACTGGATGTGGCCCTGAGCAATTCCATCTCATTAGACCTGCTCTGAGCAGGGCATTGAACTCCCTGGCCTCTGCAGGTCCCTTCCATCCCACATTATGATTTTATTTGATCCCCACCCCTTCGAAACGCAGTTCTTTGCGCCCAAACCTGTACCAGCGAGAGCTGAGTCTCAAAACTACCCTTTCTGGGAAAGACGTCCGGGAAGGTGACAGCTTCAAAGCTCAGTCATCTCTCAGCTGTAGATCAGAATAATTCACCTTGATATCTGCACAACTGCCAATATTACAAAATGAAGACAAAAATGTTATTGCATCAAACCTTCTGTCACCTTGTATGATACATATATTATTTTTTTCTCCTTCTGCCCCGCCCCCCTCACCCCCCCCATGGACTATCAAATTCAGCAGTCCAAGCCATACAGTCTATTAAGGTTATATTTAGGTTTCTGGGAGAAATTCAGCAAGGCCTTCCTTCTTGAAATCTCAATACACTGTACAGAGACACCTGTGATTCTTCCAGCCCAAAGAGAGATACCCTGAATCACTCTCAAATTCTTAATGAAGTTTATATTACTCTTGTTATTATGCCCCACCCATGGAAAATGATGAAAACCATTTCAAAGACTGTTTCAGACAAAGATTTACACATACACTATCAACTACACCCTGATTTCTTCCACCACAGCCTTGCAACAGCAACACGTGCCCCTGTGATCATACAGCTGCATCACCATATTTCAAAGCTCCCAGCAGGGCCACTCTGCCACCTAAAATCACAGCTGCTCTGGCAGCAGCACCGTAAGCCCATCACTGTGCTGCCTCTTCTCTGCACAGAAGACTGCCTGTGACTTCCTCTCTAATAAGAAAAAAGGGAAGGATGAGGAAAAAAAATCCTTCAGTAGCTTAAATGCACATTAACGCTTTGATTCCAATAAAGTAAAAGTGGTAAATATTCTCTTTTTGAAAAAAAAAAAAACCCCAACCTTCCACCTTCCATTGGTAAAAGTTACAAGAAAAAACACCTCCAATTTTATTCTAGGTAGTAAACAAACTCTGTCAAAATGAAAAAGTATTCATTTGTAAACAATATGTCCAAATGCTTAATATTGTCTTAAAACTAATGATGCTGAAATACAGTAATAAATATTTTAATTAATAAACTTTCTCTCAAATTCATCTCATCCCCACTATCTAAATAAAAAACACAGTGTTTCCGATCAATGATTGACTCAAATACATTGGGTTTGTCTACAGTCTTAAAAAGAAAAGAAAGGCAACCAGACCTTTCAATAACATTACATTTGGCCAAGCGTGTATCTGCCATTGGTAAAAGCTTTCTTCACTGTTCATGTGATCTGTTGTTTTCAATAATTTAAGAGACTTTTACTGTACGCAGCCACATCTGTTATGTTGGCTGACAATAAATTTAGAGAAGTTTGCTCCGAAAAGATCTTGTATTTGCTGTTCCTGAACTTCAGTGAGTTTGTTCCTTGAACTGACTGCCAGAAAGGGTTAAACAATGCAGTTTCTAACAACTCAAATGGCCACGAAGACCCTTCGCACACGCACACACAACCCTACCCGTAAAAAGTAAATTTAAGACTGACTGCCATTCCGATGAATCCTATTTTAAGTACGGACGCAGACCCATTTTCCACAAAATCAGAAGGAAGTAAGCCAAAGCTAAGTGTACATTATAATACTGCAGTTACATGACACGTTCTCTAAAATGTTTTGAGGAAATAAAACAAAAAGGTGAAGACAAACCATTCAAAGTAATTACCTCAGTAGGACAAATTAACACCACCTGGCAAGGGTGTGTCACATCTGCTGCAGTGAATTACACAGATATCAACTCAAAAAACATACTTGGTCACAGAGCAGAGATGCAACCGAGGATGGGTACGTCAGGGTGTCTCGGTCACACCAGCTAGGTCTTCAGAAGTAAGCGTGCGCGATGGCAGAAACTCATAAACACCATGAAGAACCAGTCAGCAGGAACACTGATGGTGACCTAACCCAAATCCATCTCTGACTGAAGGTGATTTCAAAGAAATCTTTCAGAAGTCTGTACTTTAAATTCCATGTCCTAAGCAGGACACTTAAATATTCCTTTTAAGGACAGAAAATGGTTGAAAACACTTAAATGCTTTTCTGAACACTTTACTGGCAACTTTCACAAGTAAATGCAATGCACTTTATTATTCAAAATGTTCAAGTACTGTTCTTTAATGTTATTTTATATATTTTTATATCACACTGCTATTTCATATTATGTCAAATTAAAAACTTAACCATTACTGAACACTCCAAGTACTCTGAGGCAGATGATCATACTTTATAACTACAAACATACATTGTGGGGGCTGGAATTTTAGTTCCGCATTTCAAAACAGCGATTCAGATTTTTTTTTTCCCCAAAAACATCCTGCAGATAAGCTGCTTCACAGCACCTAGCCATACTCTTTGTGCCACACAACTAACGCCCCTTCTGACAAACGTCTACAGCGAGACGACCGCACCAACACAAAATGTGAAAAAAATGACGACTCGGTCTGCCGATTCGATCGCTTCATCACCACAGAAAGAGCACGGTTTCTCCTACACGTAGAAGCATCACCCCCCAAAATTACAAGAAATAAAAGCGACGGTTCTGCAAACAGAGCAGAAGATGAAAGCAAACACCCAAGGAACCCTAGCCGGTACCCCCAAGGGTTCCGCCCTGTAGCCCAGCATGAGGCAGGCTCGAAGCCTTGGGCTGACGGCGGCGCGGCCAGCGGGGCGTTGGCCCCCGCAGAGCTCAGGGCAGCGCGTGTGGGCTCGGCCCTCTCCCCGGGCCAGGACACGCGGCAGGGACCGCGCTCGGGGCCTGGCCCTCCCGCCGCCAGCGGCCTTCCGTGGAGCAGGGGAAATACTCATTAGTTCTCCGTTTCAACTTAACGAAGACCCAAGGGCTACGGAAAGAGTGTCTTACAGGGAGAGATTTCCAGAGCAGCATGCTGGCGGGTTAGGAAAGGAGGCTGCACGAAGACCTAGTTCTGGCCGGCCAGCCCCGGGCGGGCTCTCGTTCACCAGCAGCAGGCAGACACCCGCGCGAAGCGCGCAGCCCCGAGGCACCACCCGGCACCGAAGGCGGGGCGGATCAGCCGCGGCGCCAGAAACGGCTTTTCACTCGGAGAACCGCTGCCGTACGCAACCAGCGACCCGCCGGGCGCTCCTCAGCGCTACCCAGCCCGCCGGCGGGCCGGCAGCCCGGCCGCCCGCCCTTTCCGTGGCGGGAGGCGGCGGCCCAGGCGCGCCGGAAGTGCCCGTGGCCTCCGCCCCGCCCGCCGCGGCGCTGTAGCGCCACCTGCCGGCAGAGGCAGCACCCGCGGCCCACCCGCTCCCCCAGCCGCCTGCCGCCCCCCGGCCCCGGGCTGGAAAGCTCAGCAGCACCGGTGGTTTGGGTCCCTTTCCCGGCTGGGGTTCCCTTGCCCGGCTGGTCACCGCCGAACGCCAGAACCGCGCGCGGTAAAATTTAACGAGAGGGTTAAACCACGCTTGGGATTCGAACCTGCGACACCTGAGTCCAGGCTGACTCGTTCGGCCCCTCCCTGCAGACGGCTCTGAAACACGCGTTCACGAACTGATTTTCCATCTTACATTCTGAGAGCAAGTTTTCAAAATATTATGAGGGAGCGCATTAAGGATGCCCATCTCGGATTCCATCCGGTCCCACGCGTGCATTAGACGTGATGCAATCAGTCTTGAAAGCTTTTTCTGGTGCTTGTCGGATGGGTTTTTAAAATTTGCTAGATAAACACATGCTCCATGATAATAATGAATAATTAATCGTTATAAGATTACAACCCATTGTGTAGCAGAAATGAGCATTGAAGAGCATCTCAGCACCAATAAATTACACCTTCAGCTCCCCTTCCCTTGTGCAATAGGAGTCTGCAACGAAAACACAGTAGACTTCTCTCTTAACACCCCAAAAACTGAGGAAATTCTTACTTTAGGGTGAAAGATTTTCAGCATACAAAGTCCCATTCAAAAGCATAAAGCAAGTATATTACAAACATACCCAAATTCGCAGCTGAGAAGTCAACACCATTTTCAAACACAACTTGGCTTCCCCCCAGTCCTCACAACCTACCTAACAGCCTCTAGCACGCTTTGCTCATTCCTTCTCAGCAGCTCCCTCGCTGCCGCCGGCTGCCGAGCACGAGGCTGCTCAGGTAAGGCTGACAGGGCCAACTGAGAACCGTCGGGTGCAGAGGCCCAGCCACGCCAGCCACATTTCAAGAACAGGCATAAAAATTTGCCTTGCGTTGGTGGTACCTGGAACATTCACCTTGCTACACCAGCAAGAGTAAGGACTTCTCCGAATTAATCCTCCATCTTGAAAGCAAGGAGCAAACCAGGATCACCGACCAAGCTCTGCCTGCTACTCGTCTGTTTTTGTCTCTACCTCGTAACTGGGAATCTGCAGCTGTTTTAATTACTCCATTCCCCCTTGTGATTGGCTCCCATCTCCTTGCCACCAGGTTTTCTTGATTACTAATCAATTTAACCTTTCAGGTGCTGTTTGCACAAAATGGATCGTAAATAAATGGCAGCCTGAGCACTATCAGGGAGCAGAACTTTCTTCCACCTGGCTGATTTTCTGTTTGCGTTAGAAGTTGCTCCTTCACCTGGGAGTAATGACAATCCACGTCAAGGGACAGATACAAAACTGCTCCTCCAATTACATAACCACCGCAGCCGATAAGGAGGGAGCCGGGTGCGGGTTGCCATAGCGTTCGCGCATTGCTAGGGCGGCTGAGCTCCTCGCCCGCCTTGTCAGCCCCGGGCCGCGACGCGCAGCCCGATCCCGCCCGGCGGCTGCGTGCGCTGTGCGGGATCGCTCCCGCTCCGCATCGGGGGCGGCTGCCTCGCCCCTCCCTCCCCGTTTCCACGGGTGGCTGGGGGCGCCGGGGCAGTTATGTCGCTTTTTCTCTTTAACCCGCATGCCATCGGCAGGCGGGGGGGGGGGGGGCCGCCTGCGGCCCGCTGCCCCCCCCCCCCCCCCCCACGCAGGGCTGCCACGGCGCCAGCGCAGCCCCCTCCCCAGCTGCGCCCGTGGCCGCCCCTGCGCCGAGCTCGGGGGCGGGGGGCACCTGGGCAGCTCCCCGGGGGCGGGGGCCCTCCCCGGGCCGCTGCCCCCCGCCGCCGGGCACCCCGGCACCGGGGCCGAGCGGAGGCAGAGGCTGCCCTGCGGGGGGGGGGGCCGGGGTTTGGGGGGCTCTGCGGGGAGGGGAGAGGCAGCCCGCGGCTCCTCTCCCGCCGAGGGGAGGAAATGGCTCTGCCTGCTCGGCAACACCGAAGTGTGGGGGGGGCTGGTGGGGAAGGGAGGGGAGGGGAAGGGTGACAGCAGGCAGGTAGCGGGGTAAAGGTAGCTGCGGGAGCGGCAGGTCGGGGTTGGGCGGAGGAGGGGGGGGAAGGCTTCTGGAGTTCGGACGAAAAAAAGTTTTACCACAGGGAATAGCTGGGGCCGTTTGGTAACGCCGCGGAGCAGCAGCGCGGGGTGGTATCCATGATGCAGGCGATACTGAGAGGGGCTCGGCGAGAAACCGCGGCCCCGCGTAAAACCCAACTTTCGTTTTAACGCAGGCACCCCTCGGTGGTCCTCACCCCCTCGGTCTGTGCGTCCGTACGTGTGCGAACAGAGAATTCCCCCTTCCCCTCCCATTTCGCGTGCGAGGTTAGGAACCGCTTCAGAGAAGCGCAGGGCTCCTCTCCCCGTGTGTTGGGAAGCCGTACCCAGGCGGGGGTCGGGAGCGCCGGGGCCACACGAACTGGGAAAGACCCCCCAATCCCGGCCGCACCGCCTGCCCGCATCTCCCTCTGATGCTCAGCGGCGGCCCCCCCCAGCCCCGCCGGCAGCCCCCCCCGCGCCCCTCCGCCTCGGAGGCGACCGCGGCCACTTCACGCAACTTCTCTTCGCCCGGGGCTCCCGACGAGGCACCGCTCCCCGAGGGGCTGCGGGGGTCTCGCTGCGGCCGAGGGGAGCTGCGTGCTCGGAGTGGAAACCGGCGCCGGGCTCTGCCCCGGCCCCCCCGCCCGCCGCCGGCTCCGGCTGCGCCAGGGGACTGCGGACGGAGGCGAGGGGAAGGAATGGTTGCTAGATCCTCGGAGGGAAATCTCGGGCTTACCTTGGTGGTTTTCTTCTGGAATGTACATCCTCTTGTTTTCATTGACCATTTAAAACGAGTCCAGATTAATCCCTCCGAAAATCGGCTTGGTAAAATTCGAGGAAGAACGGAGCTGCAGAATCTCCCCTTTTATTATTACCTGATTCCCATTATTGCATCAAACACCAAAAACTGATCCTTTCCACTACTGCCTCCTTTAGTGAAATTGCAATGCATCCTCAGTACATCCGGGCCCCTTCCAAGAATTTAGCACAGCACCTCTGGCTGCTCAACCATAAAAAAGAACAGGAAGGGGGGAAACGGGGGGGGGGGGGGGGGGGGATGAGGAAAAAGCAAAAGCATCCAGGGCAAACCTCTGAGGGTTAAATGTCTTTTTAAAATCCACCAACTACAGGAGTAAGAAAAGGAGAGGGGGGAAAAAAAAAAAAAGAGAGAGAGAGAAAGATGTTCAAGCGCTGCTGCTCCTCCTCTTCCAAGCCATTCTGAGCACCGCGCGCCGTGCTGGCAGGGAGCTGCTTCTGCAGAGGAGGAGAGCACAGTCCCAGCCCCCGGCTCTCTCTCCTCCCTCGGCCGCCCGCTCCCTCTCGCCGGCAGGCAGGCAGGCAGACAGACAGACAGGCAGGCAGGCAGAGAGCGGCGCTGAACGCTTCCAGATGTTCCAGCTGCGACGGCCCCCCGCGCACGGCGCCCGGAGCCGCCGGGCTGGGTCGGGGAGTTTAACGCGCTGCCTGCCGGAGCCCGGCCACAGACATGGCGTCAAGGAGGCGGCTGCGGGAGGAGCGGGCGGCCGGACGGGCCGGGCCCGGACCGGGGCGCGGCGGGGGGGACGCGGGGGCGCAGCCGGCCCCGCCCGGGCCCGGGGTCTCGCTGCGGCGGGCTCTGCCCCGCGGCTCCGCCACGGAGCGCGGCTGCGGGCTGCGCACGGACGCTCGGGCGGGAGCTGCGGGGCCCTCGGCCAAGGGCGGGAGCGGCGGCTCGAAGCGAGGTGCGAACCGCACGCCCCGCGCTGCCGCGGAGCTCCCACCCGCCCCTCGGGACCGGCCGCGGCCACGCTGGGGCCGAGCCGGGGGCGGACGTCGCGAGTGTCGCGTCCCGCGTGCAGCCCCGCGGCCGCGAGCTCCCGCCGCTGCGGAGCGTCCGTCCAGCAGCACCGGCGTGCGGGGCCGTCTGCGGGCGGTTCTTCCCCGCCAAGTGGTTTTGCGTTTGGACTCGCAGGAGCGATTCAAAGCCGGTGGTGCCCCGACGAAGGAATCGCTTTCGAACGAACTCGGTGCCTTCCCTGCACGCGGGTTTCAGCGGGATGCATCAAAGCTCTGTCTCTCTCGGAGGCTTTCCCCACCACCGCTTCAAATCAGCTCTACTCGAAGCAGGACAGAAAACACCACCACCTAACAGAGCAAGGCAGAGGAACCAGAAAACAACGCATCCACTTGGAACTACGCGAGAAACTGGAAGGGATGTGCAGCACCCATTGAAACCTGGATGCAGCCAAAGCGCCTGTCCTGAAAAAAGGTCCTTTTGGTTTCTAATAACCTCTGATGGTCACAACTTCTGCATCAGATGCCGTTCAAAGGGTAACTCACCAACAACACATTGCCATTGACGGCACGTAGAGACGCAGCTTCAGTTCTGACTCAGGAGGAAGAGTTCCTCTGAGCGACTGAAATACTCTGTCCTCGGTTGCCAAGTTTTGCCCCAACGCTGTCCTGTGCACTCACCCTGTTTAACTTGTCGGGTGACAGCTGGAGGTGGAATGGCAATATACTAGCTTTCATTTTCAATTCGAGTTGCCTTTTCCTTTAAAAAATTGTCCTCTCTTCATCATTATAAGAAGGGCTGCAGCGCAAATCCTCCACTACCTACATTTGTTGTGTAAATATACATTTCATTTTTCTCCTTGTGACCACAAATCCTTGCCATTTCAGATTGTGCTAACTGCATTTTTTCCAGCCATGATTCAACCAAGAGTTGTGTGATTCACCCTTGCATGGCCATAATCTCTGGGGAAGTAATAAAGCGTGCTGATCGCTCTTGTACAGAAATCGAACGTGGGGCACCTGTAAGTATTTCTTCTGCCCTGCTCAGGTCACATTTGCAGCTAGCTAAGGATTCACATGCAGGGATGGTTAAACAGTTAACATCCACATAGCCTTGCTTTATTGCCGGCTCACATACGTATGCAGCCGCATACGCAAGCCGTTTCTGTCACCTACAGATTTTTTTCTCCGTTCTTTATCCCTCTCTGTCTGCCAAGCTGCCACACAGGGACACAAGTTGGGCCAATTACCAAAAATCAAATACAGAAGAAAAATAGAACAAGCAGCAAGAATATTAGCTGGCATTAATTTCTTTAGCTTAAATAAAATTCTACCATAACATGAGGTTTCCTTACTCAGCAATTCTGACGCAAATAGTTTTCTATACAGAGAAGCGGAAAGAAACTGATTGTAGGATTAAGTTGGAAAGATCCTGCTAATGAAGGAGAAACAGGTGACAGAAGAGGGAACACCATCGTGCCTTCCTCTAAAGCATTCGTTCTGTCATGGTACACTAAGATGTAGTCCATGAAAACAGGTTTGGTAACGAGGTGGCGTTTGGAGTAAAGGTCTTTGTAAGATTTTTGCTTCATAATGCAATTATGGAAATTCACATTTAATATCATTCTCACAGGAAAGAACACAATATGTTACCCTCCACAGAAACCAGGAAAATTCAATTGGACTAAAATACGTCTCTTTCCATTCTTTACACTTTCTGTTCATTTTTCACAGTAGTAGTATGGAAGGGATTTTATTAGGGATTCCAGACCAGCAGCTTGGAGACTTCAGTGAAGACAACAGCCCTTTCCTGTATAGCCTCTGAATCCTGAGCTCTCCGACCGGGTGCATTCTGGGCCAGGACTCTACAGGCAAAGCTACAACCTAACTAAATTAGAAGGCTTTCTATTATTTTTAAACAACTGGTGCTCTGAAAAACTTTAAGGGCTTCTGCAGGGGGAGCAAACTTGGCCTCCTTCAGAGTCAAGATAGATCCACACACACGCAGCCCCAAGAGGAGTATGCACGTGAGAGAAAGATCGATCTTAAAAGATTTACGGAAGAACTACTCCTTCGATACAAAAAACAATTAGAAAGTTCTTAGTCCCTGCCCGATATGGCAGCCAGTAGATACAAAGGTAAGCTGGACCGAGTAATGGTCAGACACAAGGGTATCTCACACCAGGCAAAGCAGATGACTATAGATTGGACAAATGATTCAGTGTATGGTCAGCCTTAGGCCAGCTCTAAAGTGGAGATAGTAGTTTTCTACCCCACAGGAATGTTAAGAGGAGAAAAATTGTTCTGCATTGCTCTGAGAACAATAGTAATGAGGGCCATATAAAGCACCAAGACAGAGATTTCTGAGAAACAGCTATTTAAAGTCGTTGTTTAAAGTGTAAAATATGCTTTGTAGGGTGCATAACGTGAACTTGCGACAGCCCATTCTGCATGTCAGGAATTTTTTTGTTCTGTGTACAGCGTAGTACTCCTTCCTTCTTACCCAACCATATATAGAGTACATTGGGCACAGCAGCTTCTTCAAAGTCCAGTATCAGAATGCACATCCATCTTGAGAACAGAAATTGCCTGAATAGGTTGCACAGGAGAAAGTCTCCTTGATTCAAAATGGAAGAGTTACAGTCCTGCTGTATTTAAAGATGGGGCTAGAAAGCAATGGGATGAAAACAGACAAGAGTGTACAATAACTGCACTGAACTATTTTTATAACTTACAACATTATTTGAGAGGCTCTTTAAGCAGTCTCAGTACTTATTAAATGATCTAAGGTTTTCATTGGGCCTACTGCGTATGTTATGTAGCTATCTAATTGCAGTAGATTATCTTCACACTATTATGTCAGCAATGACTTTAACAATAAAATAAGAAGGTAAATTATTCAAAAGTGAAAAATAAATGTATTTATCCCCAGAAACAGTATTAAGGCTCACAATACAAACACGATTCTTTCCAGAGCCAGCTCAGAGAAATAGGGCCAGAGCTCTTTATTACTTTGCTGAAAGGTATCTTTTTCCTGCAGATGTAAGGTTTTGGACCTCCATCAACAGAGAAGGCTTCCCATGAGAATCAGCTCTTCTTTGCACTGAAAACTGCGGGATTTTTCTTGTCACTGTGCAGCCCTAGGCTGGGGTGGGCAGTTGTCACAAACATCGTTCTTGAGAAACTGATAAAGATGAGATAATTAAGCAAACTCCTAAATCAGGTATTGTGCCTTGAGAACTTCCTCATCTTAATAAGGCAGTGTGGAAGAGCCAGGGTGTTGGCCTGTAGGCAAGGAAGTTAAGCACTTGCCTTCAGCAAAGGGGGGTGGAAACGGACGGACAGATGGATGGACGAGGGATGGACTGTGAGACCACCAAGACACACCCACCCCCACCGCACCCCCTGCCCACTGGCTCATTTTCGAGAACTTTCAGGAAGCCATGAGACAGGCACCCGAAGGGTATAAAAGGAGAGGGGTCCAGCCCCTTGCTGTGTGTGCCCATGACTGGAGGACTCTGACCACCAGCTCAGAGACCACCTGTCCTGGGTTTGGCCAGCACAGGGTTAATTTTCACCGGACTCCAGGAAAGGGCACAGCCGGGGGGGCTGACCTCACCTGGCCAAACAGAGCAGGGTATTCCATACCATGTGCCGTCATGCTGGGTGCCGCTGGGGGGGAGCTGGGTGGTGGGAACTCACTTGCGGCTCGGGAGCGCACGGCGGCGGTGCGGGAGAACGGCTCTCTGGGTTGTGCGGTTTGTGTTGTTTTCTCCTCATCTGTATCATTGTTGTTACTGTTCCCTCTGTTTGCTGCTCTGTTAAACTGCCCTTATCCCGACCCACCGGTTTCTGCCTCCTTCTTTCCATTCTCCTCCGCACCCCAGCGGGGGGAGGGGCGGCCGCATGGCACTTTTGTTGCTGGCTGCAGCCAAACTATAACACCACCACTGGACCCAAGCGTGGTGATGTCTTTTCTCTTATGTCTCCTTTGACCCTCCTACATGACCTTTACCCTACATGAGGGTAACGTGGTTGTAAGTTTGTTAATGTGATATGTTCTGTGGTTTTGTGAAATCAGACATTGTGCTGTTGACACCTTTGCTGAGTCAATACCCATTTGCAACCCCATTGTGCTAAAAGTAATGTTATGAAGTTGTAAAGTTATCATCTTTTGTAATTCCACTGCCATTCCAAGTAAAGCTTTGTTTTTAGTCAAGTCTCTTGGTCATTGTTAAAGCTCTTCAGTACTGCACAGATTGTTAAAAAGTTTACCTTCCCCTTTACCCGCTGAGTGGGATGGGACAGTCATTGATTTAAAAAAATGGGATCAAAGCACAGTGCAATCTTTGTATGAAGACTTTGACCTTCCTTTTTCAAAGGCTAACATGTCAATAACTCTGGTTTCTGTCTACTTCTGGTTTCCTCCAGAGCATTCAAACCTAAAGCAATAGCCTGATTAGTCCTGTGTGCATTAAAAGAATCATCATCCACGAAAAACAGAACACTCTCAACTTCTGTCACTGCTGACAATACTGAATTGTTGGCCCACACACAGTATAATAGAAATATTGGGTATTTGCTGGTGTTGCATGACTACATTGTATTTTTTTAAATCAAATATTGATAATAGCGAAATTTTCTCCTATTTCAGGACTGCTCTGTTTAGAATTGTTCTCAAACTTATTTTTGATTCTTCCAAACTACACATCACCTGAAAATGTATCATCCTCTCCATTTGAACTTCCTAGTTGTTACTGAAAAAAAACCCTGTTCCCATCTATGAGCACAGATTTCTAAAAATGTTCTTTATCTGACTTGTTTTGTTTGCTTAATTTTAATTGGAATGAAAGCAATTGATAGTCTTATCTAAAGCGATTCAAAGTGTGGTCAAGAAACTGCAGACCTCAGAACACAGGAGACTTTCTCGAGAAAAAAGAAATCTGGGATGGAAGAGGAAAGGAAGGTTGATGATCAGGATTTCTAGGTGACTTCATTTTTTAAAAACTGGAACAGTGCTATATGCATGGAAACTTTTGAAATTTTATGCAGTCAGCAAGATTGATTATTTCTAGTCAACTTGGAAAACGGCTGTATTTTTCACATTGAAATTAATAGGAGTGGTTACTTGGCTTTGAAATTTCAGTCATTCGCTTTTACATTTACGTTCAAATGTCAACAAGCAACTACAAAATATTAGAAGGAAAAGGATGAGATCTATCGGGACATTTGAACACTCTACTAATGCGTATTAAGGCCTAGTATTAGTAAACAATAGAAAACATTAGATCCAAGGGGAATAAAGGAAAGAATGAAGTAATTGACCACTGGGTAGGAATGTAGTTAGTAGTTAGAACAAACTGTCATTAGAGAGAGAAGTTAGTAGATGAAATTGATAGTCTTTAAGTAGGTTTTGATTTTTCTAGACTGCAGAAGCTTGTAGAAAGTAACCTGGATATCTGAAAGTGATTTTATTGTAAGCTTGCTAGCTGTCCTAGCTTTCGGCTGTGATCTGTGATTTCAGTGGGTGGTGGCAGTGGTGAACTTTTTAATTCCAACTGCAGAAATGAAAGAGCTCACCATTTATCCTTGTAAATAGGTGATTAGTGTTTGATGATTACTGTGTAGCATTGCATGAATTCATGCACAAATTTGAGGTGTAGCAGCAAAAAAATTCTTGAACATACCGAAAAACCACAGCAGACATTTATCCCAAGTAAAGCACAAACGCAGGTATGCTTATCAGACTTGAAGAGAACTTGTGGCAGGTTTTACTAGGCCATTGCTATCACGGACCCCCAGGCACGGTGCTAATTAGTGCACTGAGGAAGGTCTAACACTTTTCCAGAATTTCGAAACAGAAGTAGTCTCTGTTCCTCAAAAAGGGAAAAGGTCAATTGTTCACTCTGCCATAAAAACTTCAGGGAAAGAATCAAACTTCACAAGAAGTGTTGCACTGTTTCTATTTTAGAAAAGAAATAATTGGGCCTATCTAGGTTGGGATATGTACTGATACAAAGAGATGTAAACTCAGCAGTTCATCGTCAGCTGCTGCCAATTAAAAAAAAAAACAAAACAGAAAAAAGCAAAATAATTACTGTTAATAATAGTCTAAAACCATCAGTCAGACAAAAGACATGACCTAATAACGTCTACAAGGAGGTCTACAATGAAAAATTAACTTTTAATCCAATCAGCCTACACTTGCACAAAAAACATCATGATGCAAACTGCTGAGGGTATCTTCAAAACTTGCCACTGCTTATACAACAAAAATGAACAAGTCATTACCATTCCAAGTTTCTAATATATTTCTACAAAATACTCAGGAATACATAGGTTTTTATCTTGTTCATAACTAAGTACCATGCATAAGTTGAGATTTAGGGCAAGTACAAAGAAGGACTTTGGAAGGGGTAGATTCTTCAAAGAGTAAATTTTTGCAGTCTGTTGAGGAAGTCTTTTCAGTGACTGGAAGGATTACTGGATGTAGACATTTGGAAACCTCAGTGGATCTAATTATTAAACAATGACAACTACACAAAGTCAAACTAAGGCAATGCAGGAAAATGTATTTAACCAGTACAGCCAATTCCAGGTATAAGTCATAAACTGAGCTCAAAAGAAGAAAAACACAAATGAAAGGTAAAGGATGGGTTAGAAGACCAAATTCCTTCCTTCTCTTTCGGCATTTAAAGTCTTGGAACTTCTAAATCCACTTTGTCAATATAGAAAATTATTGACAAACTCAAGGAAGTAAACAATTCGGAATTCTGACAGATTTTGGAGGATCTACAATGATCACTAATGAGATTAAATGTCTAAAAATACATGGTCTTGTGTATCGGCTGCAAATTAAATGATTAGATTAATTCATTAATGTAGTCAGATACTGTGATATTGGCCTTACATACAATGTCAAGCATTTCATTGTGCTCAGTGAGTCTTTCTACACTGAAAGACTAAATTTGCTTAGTAAGTATATCTGCTTGCAATGCAATCTTTTTAGAGTTCTTCTGGAATTTTTCATGATTATTTCTTCCCAAAATGGAGAAATTCACAACGCACCCAGCAATCAGTCTCCGTTTCAACTGCAGCACCTTTAATTCATGTAATCTTGAAATCTGCTCTACAACTTGCATTTCTCCCACTGCCTTCTGTTAAAATGACTGGTAATTGTGTTTAACTGAATAATGATTTGTGGCCAGTTCAAATGGGCGCAAAGTCAAAGACAACTTCGACACATAGCAATGTTTGACTTCAACTCCGGTTTCCAGTACAGTCAGTCCAGGGTTACCTCAGTACCACCCAAACTTTGCATTCAAATGAGCTAAAGCCCTTTGCAAACTGTCCTTTAAAACAAAATTAGTTCCAATAGATTGTTCAAAATAGCTGTCTTTATTTCCATGAAAATCATCATCAGAACACCACAAGCATATGCTACAAAGACCTTAACTGAATTGGTTAAATCACCAGCTTTAAAACTGTAGATTTCATTATGGTTCCATCTTGACTAATCGTTCTCCTAGGACATCCAAAAGCTCATCTAGTGGGACTCTATTGAAGTGTTGCAGAAGTTACAGAAGTGTGAAACAAAGTGTTTCAAAGTGTGTTTTCCTGGAGAGATATTAAAGGCATCCTGGAAACCCTTCTGAATACTGTATAAATTAAATCTCCTCCAGTTGAATGGATTTGGTCTTGCACAAAACAGTTATTTGAATAGCTTTAATTTAAAAATGGTTGTGTGACTGACACTGTCTGTAAACTCCACAATTGCTGCAGAATATTCCAGATACTTCTGGCAATATGTAATGGGTGGTTTCCTGAATACGTGCCCTCCAAAGCTTGCTTAGCTGCAGTGGAACCGTGATGGAACAGAAGCAGTAAAATAGGTGAAGTGACAGGCAGCAAAGTTGAGAGCATTATGTGACGTGGGGGATAATACACTAAGGTAGGTTTTGAATCAACATAGTGTAAGAGATACTAGTTATGTTTGCAGGTTCTCAAAAAAAATCTGTAGCTTTAGAAGCTGAGAAAAATGTTGTACTCTCATTTAAACTACCCCTCCAGCGTGCAATCAGAACAGTTTATTTATGTCTCCCCTTTCATTTCTTCCCATCTTTGCTTAAACATGCAGACAAGCAAAATGAAACAAATAAACAACTCTAAAATCTTTGCTCACTAGTTCCACATGTTCTGAAGGAAATATTTATATTTCCTTAACATAAATAGTTAAGAGCTCAGTTATTTTATGCCATTGATATGTACACTAGTTTATAAAAGTTGCCTCTCAAGAGCTCCATGAGACCAAGAATGACAAAGCTAAGCTCCTAACATGCACACATACACAAAAAAAGAAAAAAAAAAAAGCAGTTTTATCTACACGAATGCATCACAAGAAGTAAGCTTTCCAGATCAGGTTTAATATCCTCTTTGACTTAGGGTGAGAGTAAGTGAGAACTAGAGAAAGACCACCTTTCTCTGGAACTTAGATTAGTAACAGCGTTTTACAAGGAGTGGAAAACTTACTGCCTTCTCATCAGCTAATCAAGTACACTCTTCTGCAAAGTGACAGAATAGGCAGGTTTCAGAGTACATCACATCACCAGCTAAAGTTGCTTAAGCTGTTATTCACAACTCACTATTTTTCAGAGCATCATAGAATGTTACGGTCTTTATTCAGTTTGCCCTTTTACACTATGGGAGGAAAAACTAAGGCTTTTTTAATAAGAAAAAAGACATAGAAAGAGAAAGGAAACCTCATGCCAATTACACATATAGCAAGCAGCTGCAATTGCATCACCACATTCCTTGCCTTTACACCTCCTTCCTGTCCTGGCTTCACCTGCACTGTTTTCCAAAATTGGAAGAAACAGGAGTTCCATCTTATATTTTTGGGAAGAACTCAGGCCTCGATCCTGATCCAGAATTTTGGACATTAAACCAATAAACTGATAAAATCTAATACTACTTATCACAAGTAATCTTACAAATTGGCAAAAAAAGAATAAATGTCTGACCCAATGTTGCACGAGCACAAGCTGTAAAGAGAACAGAAGAGGCCACACTTCCCACTTTGTTCTCCGATTGCCTTTTCGGAAGCTGCCCTTTACCTCTCCTTTACTTGTGTTTCCATAAGATAGTCTGAATCTTCTGACTTCAGAAGAGGATCGGGTGAGTGAAAGCAATACAAATGTTTCAGACCTAGCTTCTTAATGACTAAATCACTGAAGAAGTCTTCCCATCCAGTGCCTTAGCTTCTTCTCCTAGACTTCCAGAGCAAGAGAGATCCAGGTTCTTTACAACAGATACAGGTGACAGTGGTCATAAGGTAAAACACAGGATGGTCCAACGTGACATGGAGAAAACTTTTCTCACTCTGAGAGCTGTCAGGCACTGGACCAGATTTCTCAGAGGGGCTGTGGTATCTCTCGGAGGATTTTGAAGTCAACTGGACAAAACCCTAAGCAAGCTTGTCCCTGCTTCAAGCAGGAGGTTGGAGTAGATGACCTCCTGAGGTCCCTTCCAACATGAATTGTTCTCTTCCTAAGACTGAACGAGGTAAAAATGCAAAAATTTTTATGAACCTCCGCTGGTGTTTCTTTTATTGTAATCAGTGTAGAATGTCTGTTGATATACCGCAACTGTGAAACAAGAACAGGTGAAACAAAATTGTGCATTCACTTTCAACTGTGCTTTGCCATCTTCCTTTAGTCTGGAGGGTACTCCTCTTGTGCCAAAGGGACACAAAAGGCTCGAAATCTTACTCAGTTCCATCTGTATCATCATAAAGCAAAAGGCTTGATCATCCTGTTATTTAACTGAGTAACTATTGGCCAGAAATAAAGATTTTTTTTTTCCCCCTTTTCAGTCTTGCAGGAGAGTTTCTGACTTTTACAATTACTGTTTCATCTGCTGCCATCTCCTGCAGAACCACAGCCTGAACTTTGGAGGAAGACATGAAAATGGAGGTATCGACATTCTGAGATTTCCACTGGTCAGTGCTGCCTGTCAAACCCAAAGGAAAAGTGTGTCCTGCAAGTTCTAGGTTGGTAGAGTTTGAGAATGTAGAAAATGAGTGTTTAAATAATATGGGACCGTTACATCCCTCTGATTCCATTTCTCTTCCATTCAAGTCTGTAGTGTTCATGGCAATTTCTACCATGCACAAGAGGGGCTGCGGGTTTTCACTGCAGCCTGAGGAAGGAACTCTTATCAGCACAAGCACAACAGTGGAGCTTATGCAGTGTATAGCAGAGCAATCCACAGTACATGGTCTGCACAAAGAGTACCTGATTTAATAAGACATGTGACTGTTGTTCTAACGTGAACAGGCATAGACTTGTGCCCAGGGAATGGACTGACAGATTTCACATTTTGAACATCTGTATCTAGCTGTACATTACTGCTGTTTTGCAGCCTGAGTGATGTCTGGAAGTGAAAGACATAAAAGAAGAAGCAAAAACCTAGAAAGGAAATTCTATTCTCCGAATAAAAGAGGTTGGTAGAAGAAGAATGCTACAGCGGGAAAAAAAAAGAAAAAGAAAAAAAACCCAATCCCTGCTTGGCCCAGTGATCCAAAGACATGCCCAAAATGACTTCTGTCTATACTTACACAAACCTTCCTTTTTATGCTACTCTAGTGCATCAGATACCTTCAGTTTACCAGAAACAGAACTACGAAAATAGATCTATAACCATATATAAACAATTTTTTCTTCTGTGCTCCTCCAGTTTTTAAAAATCATTTCTAAATCACACAGCTATTTTTAAACTGGATTTCTGGAGCTTAACTGGCCTAGCATATCAAAACAATGTAGTCATCAAGAGAGTTACAAAGATAGAGGAATAAGCACACCATGAAAGAATGGCAGATGGTATTATTGTCAAAATGGAAGCAGGCTGGTGGTCAGTTCTAATCATTCATTGAAAGCTGCATCACCCCTGAACTTTCACACAGGAAGAGTTTCTCAGTCCTTGAAGCTCCCATAGTCTGCAGCAGCGTCTAGTACAGTCACTGATGATATTCAGAGTGCCTTGCATCCAAGAAAATTCAGAGCACACAAAATTTGTTTAAAAATAATTTTACTAGTCACAAAGATAGAATTGACATTTGAGTTAAAGCTTCATTTTGAATTAACACTGCACCATACTTTGAGACTGGAACTGGAAAATGGCATGTGAAATTATTTAGCTATTGTAAGAATCTGGTCAGAATGTAATTATAAGAACCAGAAATTAGCCTGGTCCTCTAAACTTTATGAAAATGTTCAGTGAGGTCTATAATGACCGTAAATCGTTGAGCTGTCAGATGTACGTTACAGTTACAGAAAGGTAGCATACTAGGCAGCTCAATGAAACCCAAAGCATATAGATTTGTTGGCTCAGTATTTCTTCCAGCAGGAGAATGCAATCTGCTCACTAGCTTTACTACATCTGGTGTCACCCTAAATTCTACTTGAAGTCTCATTCAATTAATAACTATGACTGATTTTGCTAATTTTGCAAGAGTTCAATTCCTGGTAAGATGGCAAGCAGAGCAATTAAAAGCTGGACTACGCTAGAGTGAAGAACCAACTTTTAATGCTTACATAGCATTTTTAACTATTTAAAGCTTTGCAGACCATGAGCTAATTAATTTTTAAAGCATCTATGAAGACAGTGAACAAAATCTTGTACTTTATGCTCAGATTCAACCAGACTAAACTGCAGGGATCTTTGAAACTTTGCTTGTAGCAAAACCATACTTATGGAGGTAAGATCCAATGTATTTTCAGATAAAGCAAAGGTATCAGGTCATTTATGTGTTAGGAAATACACAGGTGAGTAGTAGATGCCTAGCAGTATTCTTATATGCATTCCTCTCTCTGTCTATAAATACCTCTGAGAATACACGTTAAATGGACCCTCACTGGAGAGTACATTCCTTCAACTCTGTAGTTACAAAGTTTGTGTGTTTTTTAAAAGAAAATATATGTTCTACACCAGCTTCCATCTACCTTTTGGTTTTCTTTATATACGTAGTGCTCTAGTATACGACAACTATTCTCTTCATAATAGATCAATCAATATAGTTGGAAGTATTATGTCTTTCAAAGGCAAAATGAATGGTAGACCATGGGGAGTCCAGAATAAGGGGTAAACAGTAAATCACAATTGTACTTCCAATTAATTTGCTGTTTCCTCTTGGCCGTAACTAAAGAATACAGGCCATCATTTCCAAGCTGGTGGAGCCAGATGGTGTGATGTGATACAGTTAAGATTAACGGTTGTGTGCTGCCTTCTCTTGACTAATCAAGAGTGCTGCTTCACGCAGGTTTTAGGAAGAAGGCTGCAAAGCCAAGGAGATGTGTTATTCTAGGGAAACATGAATCAGGAATTTCTCTTTGTTCAGATAGGCTTTGGTTTCTATGGTTGGTGCCCAAAGTTTTAGGCAGACTTTTTTCTTCAAATTTTTGTTTAAGAGAGTTGTCGCAGTACTGGGAATATATCCAGATATTGAAGAAACTGGAGAAAAATCCCTCTTCAGAACACATTCAAATTAACATTTTTGACTTGGAGTTGTGGAGCATTGCTCCAGGGTCACTTCTCTTCCCCTGCAACTGTGCTCTAAGATAGTATTCGAAAAGTCCAAGCAGTAACTCACAACAGTCATTTCTTTTACTCCCTACCACAACACAGCATTTTACAAAGAACGTGGAAGAGTTTCTTTCGTTGACCTGAAAAACACCACAGTATGTTACATTCTTTGCCTGAGCCTTAAAAGAGAAACACAGGATACTTTTTTACTCATTCAATCCCATCACTATAGGACTGCTCAACTCAGGAAACATTTCCAAATGACCCATATTTGGATACACTTTTGATACTGAAGCACTAATGATTGCCACCACCTTAAAATCAATTGGGCCACATCCTGCAGTACTTGAGATTCATTCAGGTAGAATGTTAATCAACGTAAATAGCGACTTCAAATCAATAATGACTTCAGGATTCCATGTATTGTTGCTTTTTATTTTTAATACGCATGGATTTGAAAGTCCACGTAAACTTTCCTCACAGGCAATTAAGGAAACTTGTGATCTTAAATAATCCAGTTTTTAATTTTAACACAATTAAAACCTTTTCATCTTAATTTGTAGCACTTTGCTGGTGATAGATGGGAATCTCATCTTCCCATACTGGGGAAAATTGTTTTTCTATTATGATTTGCCTCTGTTTTAATTTGAAAGATCTAATTTCTATGGTGTATGTTCTGATGCTCTGTATGTTCTCTTCTTCAATAAACAGTAATTCAACTGTTGGTCTTTGTAACCTCTGACTATAAAAAATACAGAATTTTTTTCTTTACAACATTTATTAACACAAAACCACACCAAAACATAGACCAGCAGGAGATATTTTCAGCTATATTACATTATCAAATTTCATCCAATTTCTATTAATAATAGCAACTAAAATCTTGTTTTATTTTTCATACTGAAGTGGTACATCTGATCTTCTCAGGCACAAATGCTATTTTTAAATTAAAAACTGCTTCTATAAATATTTCAGCTTTAAACACCCATAATTCAGTTTCTCTTTTTTCACTTCTAGAACTGCATCAGGGCCTTGGAGAGGTTAAACCACCACAAAAAGCACGAACATCCATATAGTGACTGCTAGTAGCATCTCTGCATGTTCGAAGCAGACTGTCCATAATTCACAGGACAAGACAAGGTCACTAATAAACATCAGTGAACTGTGTCTGCTTTTGCAAGTTCCACATAAAAATAGTGCATCCCTAGGAACACAAAACAGACATAATAGATTGGTTCACATCAGAACACATATAAACACAAGTAACTAATCATCTTTTGATTGCAACAGGCTCAGACTCAACTGTTTTGCAACATTAGCAGCCCTCTCCTTTGAGTAGGGTTAAAAGAAAGGAAAAATCTTGTTTTGTAACTTTTAACAATTAGAACTAATGCCAGAGCCAAATACAGCTCTTTGTAGACAAAAGCAAAAGATGGCATTTGGCCTTTTATGGGCTGCACATCTGGCAGATCTGGACCTGAAAAACTACAATGCACATCATGAACATGTCACCAATTGAATTATCATCTCCCACAAGAAAACACTTATGCAGCAGGGTGGAAACAAAGATGTCTTCCACCACCTTATTTCTTCTGAATGCAAGAAATGATTGCAGGAGGATCTGAGGGTACCACTTACCTGCAGCTATCTGTCAGACTATCTGACAAAGTAAAAAGCACTCTGCACTCCCCTCTCTAAGTAAACTATCTTCAGCTCTGAAAGGAAAAAACACCCATCAAGTAAACTGAACCATGATTTATAAAGTGGGGGGAAAACTACTGGGTAATCATGAACTCACTGAGCAAAATGTCAGCCTATGAAGGGCCAAAACACGGAAGTTACTGCAAGTGGTACATACAGTAGGGGCTCATGAACCGTTTACTCTCATAATAACAAAATATAGAGGAAGAGGATGTTGTCATCCTTAATACCCAAGTGACAATGACTGTTGAATAGTCAGAGAAAGATCAGTGACCTCTGAATTACAGGATCATACAATCACAGAATGGTAGGGGTTGGAAGGGACCTCTGTGGGTCATGTAGCCCTGTCACCCTGCCAAAGCAGGGTCACCCAGAGCAGGCTGCACAGGACTGCATCCGAGTGGGTTTTGAGTATCTCCACAGAAGGAGACTCCACAACTTCTCTGGACAGCCTGTTCCAGTGCTCCGTCACCCTCAAAGTAAAGAAGTTCTTCCTCATGTTCAGCTGGAACTTCCTCTGCTTCATTTTATGCCCGTTGCCCTTTGTCCTGTCACTGGGTACCATTGAAAAGAGTCTGGCCCCATCCTCCTGACACCCAACTCCCTCAGCCTTTCCTTGATGCTCTAATCCCCTAATCATCTTTGTAGCCCTCCACTGGACTCTCTCCAGTAGTTCCTTGTCTTTCTTGAACTGAGGAGCCCAGAACTGGATGCAGTGCTCCAGATGTGGCCTCACTAGGCCTCTACTCCAGACCTTTGTTATTACAGATACTTTCTCTTATTCAGTAGCTTACTAAACACATGAAAACCGTTCAAGTTCCAAAGGATAAGCCAGAGTATATCTTAAAACACACTATATTTGAATAAAAGAGATACACCAGCTGTCCCTTCTTCCCCCCTCTGAAAAAAAAAAGGTAAAAAGAACATGCGATATATTTATTTTTGATTCTTCGGTACTTGGCACTGCTTAAGGTATCAGAATGCATTGCATCTTCTGCATAATCTCTTCTTGGTTTTTGGTTTTTATCCCTACTTAGCTTTCTGGGTTCAGATCCCTTTGAAAGTACCATAAAGAGAGAAAGACAATTTCTTCCTTGATATTGGTTTCAAGACATATCTTGACTTCGCCAAACTGTCGTGTCCTCTACCCTTTGCTTCCCAGCCACCACATATAGTTAGTGAGGATGTTTGTACTGACATCTTCCCATCTTTCCCCTCCATCTGTGAGGCACTGTGGAAGCTAGTGTGTTCTCAGCTGGGGGTGGGAGCAGTAGGTTTGTAAGTGCAGCGTAATTTATTATTGAAACTTGCAGAAATGGAAGGAAACACTTGACATCTCCTTGATAATTTCTAGCTGCCTAGATATAACTTCTCTGCCTAACTTCTCCGCCTAGATATACCCCCAAGATTTTTAGCCCCTTGTAACACTATGAACCAAATCAATCTTGCTCTATGCTCTGTGTTCCTCTCTCTAACGATTTTGGTGTCCACATTTCACACAGTAAGAGAGCACCAGGGAGAAACAGTTACAAGCATGAAACCTGGTCATGGCAGGCACATGGCTTTCTGTGACTAAGTAGAAGTTTCACATGAGGATATGCAGTCTTCCTGCTAACCTCAGGTGGAAAGGATTTGGTTTGCAGTAAAAGTTTTATGGATTTTTGGATGCAATGAAAGATCTGGGGGAACATAAGGCTGCAAATGCTTTTAATCTTCAGGTATATATCCTCAGGACAGGATACAGTGCGCATCGTGATTTCTTTATATTACTTTTCCTATCCATCACTTCATCTCACTCTCTGAGACTAAATTTTGACTTATCTGTTTCATGTATTTTGCTAATATCACCCTGGTATTTGGATAAACAGTGACAGGTGAAAGCTACATGCAGGTAGGCCTCCCTTCCTCAGATCAGAAAATTGATTTTTCAGGAAAGTAACATACATCCTAAAAACCCCTGAAGAAGCCTGAGAATGACTTGGGAAAAACAGTGTGCCCGCAGACCCTAATAATTCACTGACATCTCAGTGAGGGAAACTGCATCATCTACATGCAATACTGGCAATATTTCTACTGGCAAATTTTCTGAATACTGGAAATATTTTTGAAAAAATTCCTCATTATAGAATCATAGAATCACTAAGCTTGGAAAAGACCTCTAAGATCATCAGGTCCTTATTTTGTCACCAGCAGAAAACTGTCCAGACAGATGATGTATTAGCTATCTTCAGAGGTATTTCATTAATATGGGCAAATCCTTGGTTGTAAAGAAGTTAGTAGCTTCATCAAGCTACATGAGATGAAGTACTGCTGATAGGGCATTAGAAATAAAAGGTGGAAGTGATTACAAATGAAGAATGTTGCTGATCCTTATAAGAAGAATGAAAAGCAAAAGTCAAACAAACAGAATCAGTGTTGATTTTCAAAAATCATTTCTAAAAGATTTGGGCCTATGGCTACATGACCATACACTAAAATTTTTCCTCATACTAATTTTTGCATGATATTGTCCATTTAACTTGCAGTCAACAGACTTTATTTAAAGAAACAGCACCAAGAGAGTCCTCTGTTAGGAGCTATTCACACCAACTTAGTCTGTGTATTGACAAGTGCTTTTCCAGAAAACAAGATGTCACAGCTGTTCATGGTTTTGCACCCAACAGGCCAAAATGATGGAAGTAAATGCCTAATATGCTTGTTGATTCACTGACCAGGCACCAGGGCAGGACATGCAAAGCATGTTCCTGCAGAGGAACACTGGGGGTAAAAAAATGTCTAGATATTTGTCACTAAGCAAGATTTTGTGATTGTGTAAGCAACAATGAGACCTAATTCAAAACTTACTGAAGTCAAAGAGTCACACTGACTTCAGCGAACAACGCAGCCATCCTAAACAAAGATGAAACTACTAAGTTTTTCTAAAAGATCCTTTCAGAAGGAAGAGCTGCAGTTTCAAAGGTGAACAGGAAGGACCTGGTATATTATTTCATCTCTAACCTCAAATGTATTTTGCCTCTTCACTCATATTGACCAGTTGCAGCCTTTTTCTCCCTATTTTTACTTAAAAATAAGATTAATATAGTATTTCTGCATCTTACCAAGATAATATTTGTGAAGTTATTTGAGATCTTGTCATGAAAGAACTGAAAATCCTTATTGGTACACATGAACTATGACCTTACTAAATGGTACCCTGTAATTTGGTTTTAATTTAAAAATAACCTCCTTTTACACAACTTAAGTACGAGACAACATTACTACAAGATATTCTTTTCAGGTTTTGATAGTGAAGTTTTAACTCTTTGGATTTAAATTTCTCAGGTTGCAGGTGGAATTTATTCGACAAGTTTCTGGGGAAAAAGAAAACAAAACAGTAATTTCTAAGAAAAGGGTAAGAAGTGCTTTTTCTTACAATACTAAAAAATTCATATGCTAGAAATTCCCAATGAAAATGGGTAATAAATGCTTTAGAGCTAGGACTTGTGATCTGATAAGGAAAATTGCCCAGATTTCAAGGCCTCCTCTCATGTACATGACTTGAATCTTGTCAAATTAAAGTTCCATAAATGAGTTGTGGCCTCCATAAGCTCAGTACGGGAAAAGATCAAGCTATAGGGCCAGAAACATCTGAGACAACAAGAGCCAGTGACCTCAGAAGCTAGACTAGAGCTCCATGCCTGGGTCTCTGGCACTCTTCTGCTCAGAGGGAGTAGCTTCCACGTGTTCTGCAGATGTAGGCCCTGTTCTCTCTCCAAGGCTGACATAGCAGTACAATCACCTACACTTGTTCTCAGTTACTCTTGTTTTTCAAATGGTAAAATAAGGGCTATGAATATAAATATTTCAGGTTTAATAAACTGTGCAGTAATAATATTCTATATATTTAAATTTGAGGGTGGGTGAAAGTGTGTATTTCAGGAGATGCATAACAACAAAATTATATCCAAAAGACTATGTGAAAGAAACAAGAATTAAGCATGACAGAGTAACCCTGTAATTCTGTTTCCATGGAGTTATGCCTTATAATATTTAAGTTGTGTTCAAGTACTACTTTCTGACAGGACCACTGGCATACCTTACTTCTGTGATATTGATTTATCTTCTCTACCTTTGGAACCAAAGGATTGAGTAAAGAGGTCATATTTCCAGCAAAATCTCTGCCCCTAGGAAAAGGGCACATCTCTACACTGACCCAAACTAGTATTACTGTAGCTCCAGGCAGGGGTCACAGTCCTTGCTGGTGGACAACCGGGAAAGAGCAGTCAGAACACAGCTGGTTTTAAGCTACGATGTCATGTCCATTTGAGGGTAGCCACCTTATCATTTGGTACCCAAATCAAGATGTAATCCTTCTTCATAAGAAAGAACTGCTGATGGTCCTATGAAACTGACTAATGAAAATTAATTTTCCATCTGTTATAGTGAGACAAAGACTGTTCTTGCATTTACTTCTCTAGTAGAATACGCTGATGGCCTAATTTATTAGAAGTTGAAAAAATTAGGAATTTGGGGCTTGGGAGACAGAACTCCACATTTACAATCATCCTGAAAACATGATTTTTCAGCTGCAGATTACCAGCTGTTCTTCGGAGACACTCTATGAGCCTGGGCCTTCAATGGCCTAATTATTCAGTCTTTCAGTAATCTGCTGTTTTCCTTGTCCTTTGGTAAGATAAGGAAACTACCTACTTTTTGACAGTGCCCTCACAAACATCCTATCCTCAAAAAAGGAGGGAAAAAAACCCTCATCTATGTGGAATGCAGGAAACGCTTCCAATCATGAATAGGTGCATACAGATGATGTACAGTAAGAACACATATAATGCTGTTTCTATTTTATAACTTGTTGCACTTTCACGTTTGTAACATAACAAGGAGCATATATTTTAATTATGAGGTTGAATGCCTTGTGATCTAATATTCAGTGCAAGAAATAGTGTTACAGGATTGATATGGCTGTGTTAAGTGTACACTGCTTGTGAAATTAAAAAGTTTTGTTTCTGAACTTTATATCCTTTCAAACATGCAATAGCTTGCACGATATCATGCCCTAATTTGATCTGTAAGTATATAACATGTATGTGTACAGTTGACTTATTTTCCCACAAGACAACTTTCTGGTGTTCTGGACAGTCATAAACTTCAGTTTTCAAACCCCTCATTTGCTTCCCTTCTGTTTGTTTAGAATGAGTAAACAAAGCAAACTGATCTTTTTCATAATGCATTCCTTTTTCCTCATTCCATTGTGAAATAATATCTTAAAAATCAAATATTTGCATAGGAACTTGCACATGACCAGAAAACTCTTTTCTAACCCAGTTTGACAAAGGTTTCTAACTGCTCTGAACGGCCGGATATAATAGGACATTCAAACACATGTACAACATTTCTTGGAATACTATGTGGGAAAAAATCTCTTAGTATTTGGTTCCGTGGACCTCTCCTCTCTAACACACATATTCTAGCAGCATGCTGGGACTGCATTCCAAAAGAGTCATCTTGATGGCTCCTTTTAGTTCACCTCCCTGGAATAATGCCCTCTGGTACACGGCTCAAAAGTACACGCTGGCTTTCCTCTACTGGGCAACTCAACAGTTGATTCTGTAAAGTCAGTTCCACAGAACAAACAGTGATAACTGATCTTATTAGCCTCTTTACTCTCCCGAGAACCTTTATGTAATGTTGCATTAGTCGCCTTTACTAAATTAGAAAACCGGAAGGGAAGATAAATCAATATGAATGTACGTTTGTTGATATTGATTTTTCCCCTCATAGTCAGCATGGGAATATTGTGGCTCCTATTAATATAAGGAGTGGGAAAGCTGTAAACGGTTCTGTCTGGATAATTACCCAGTAGTTCTGGAAACTTATTCAAACTTCTTTAGTCCGTCATTTTGAACTAGACTTTTCATGAAATCAAATCCTTCTCAGGAATAATCGTGTTCAGATGTTGATGACAATTTCTTGATGCAGATTATCAATGAGCTGACTAGGAGAGGCATTCAACCTGTTACTCATGAAATAGAATGAAGAGCTGGGCAATGGAAAGGTCAAGGGCAGCCTAGGCTGCAGCAAACATGATATTCTGCCCTTCAATATCCTGAAAGAAGTGAGCAAGGGAAAAGTTGAAATCACAGCTCTGGAATTTGGGATACATTTCAGCTTGTTTAGGAACACGCTGTGTGGGATCCCACAGCAGACAGCCCTGCAGGGCAAAGTGGCCTAGGACAGGCGGTTGGTCTTTTCCAGTGCACAGGAACAGGCCGTTCTGACAGGCAGGAGTGAAGCAAGCATGACAGAAAACTAGCATGGATGAACTGGGAACTCCCACCTGAGCTTCAATGCAAAACAGTAAGTATGCAGCAGGTGGAAGCAGCAACAGGGTACCCAGAAGGAATATATAGACATGGCCCAAGGATGCAGGGATGGAGTCGGGAAAGCCAAGGCTCAGAGGGAGTTGGAAATAGTGAGAGATATGAAAGACAAGAAGGACTTCCGTAAGCACATTAGCAGCAAAGGGAAGGCTGAGAAGAACGTGGACCCATGGCTCAGTGTGGCAGGCAAACTTGTGGCAAAGGACATGGATAAGGCTGAGGTATTCAATGGCTGTTTTGCCTTACATTCATGTTTTTTTCTTGCTAGTAAGGTTTGTCTTTAGGCCTTCCAGGTCTCCGAGCCCAGTGGCAGTTTGTGGGAGTGGAGCATTTAAGCCAGTTGGACATATGCAGATCCTTGGAATGACATGACCCATATCTGAAGGTGTGGAGAGAGGTGGCCAATGTTACTGCAAGGCCATTCTTTCACTTTTGAAAGGTCATGACTATCAGGGTAGGTTTTTGATAACTGGAAAGGCAAACATCACATCCATCTCCAAGAAGGAGGACCCAGAGAACTGTAGGGCAGATAACCTACCTTCAATTCATGGGAAGATTATGGAGTAAGTCCTCACAGCAGCCATATTCAAGCACATGAAGGACAAAAAGGAACAGACAGACTGGATTCATGAAAGATAAAATGTGCCAGACCAACATGACTACCTTCTGCAGTGAAATGACTGGCTTTGTGGACAGGGGGAGAGTAATGGGTGTCAATCACCTTGACTTTAGCAAGGTCTTTGACAGTCTGCTGTAATATTTTGTAGCCAAATTGTAGAGATGTGGACTGAAGAAGTAAGAAGGATGAAAATTTCCCCAGACTGGCATGTTCAAAGGGTTGTGATCAGCAGCATGAAGTCCTACTGGTGGTCAGCTACTAGTGACGTATGTCCCTCAGGTATTGCAATTAGGGCCAATACCATGTAACAACTTTATTAATAATCACAATTTTCTGAGGGAGTACACTCTCATCTAGCTTGTGGATAATACCAAACTGGGGGAGAAACCAATATGCTGGAAGGCAGAGCAGCTATCCAGAGGGACTTCAGCAGGCTGAAGAAATGCACTGACAGGAACCATAGGAAGTTCAACAATGGCAAGTGCAAAATCCTGCACCTGGGATGGAATAATCCCATGCACCAGTAGAGGCTGGGAAGCGGCTTTGAAGAAAAGGACCAAATGTCCTTGTAGACAAGAAGCTGAACAGGAGCAAGTAGCATGCCCTGGCTGTAAAGAACGTCAACCACACCCTGGACCTAATTAGCAAGAATGTTGCCAGCAGGTCACAGGGAAGTCATTCTGTGCAACCACAGCTGGAGTACCCTGTCTAGTTTTGGGCTACTCAGTTGTCCTAGTTTAACCCAGCAGCCAGCAACTAAGCACTAGACAGCTGCTCGCTCACCCCTCCCCTTAACCCACAGCAGGATGGGGAAGAGAAATGGACAAAAGGGGAAACTCGTAGATTGAGGTAAAGACAGTTTAATAGGACAACAAAGGAAATACTACTACTACCAACAATAAGAATGAATATGCAAAAAAGCTATTTACAACACAATCTTTCTCGCCACCTGACATCTGATTTGCAGCCCAAAAAGAAGTTTGAACTCCCAGCCAAAAGAGGAGTCAAAACTCCCGGAACTGAGAGAGCAAAATAGCTTCCCACTCACCCCTCTGCCAACCCCCATTCATAAACTGAGGGTGACGATTACGATACGGAATGTTTCCATTGGCCAGCTGGGCTATCTGTCTGGCTGTGCTCCCGCCCAGCTCCTGCAGACCTGCTCGTTAGCTGAATATGAGAAACTGGAAAAAGTGCTTGATTTCATAGCAACAACTGAAAAGATCAGTGTTATCAACATTCTTCTTGTACTAAATCCAAAACACAGCAGATACTGAGAGGAAAATTAACTCTATCCCAGCTGAAACCAGGACATCAGTACAAGATATTGACATACTGGAGGAAGTCCAGAGCCTCTAAAAAATATAGGGGGCTGAAGCACATGACATATGAGGACAGGCTGAAAGAACTGGGCTTGTTAAGCCTGAAGAAGAAGTGACTAAGCTAGACCTTACTGCTGTCTTCAGGTATTTAAGGGGAGGGTATAGAGAAATTGATGCCAGCCTCTTGTCGGAGATACATAGTACAAGGACGAAAGGCAGCAGACAAGTCACAAAGGAGGAAATTCCAATCAGACATAAGGAAAATAATACGGAAAAGCACTGGAACAGGTTGTCCAGAAATGCTGTGTAGCCTCCATTCATGTTGCTACTATTTTTGCTTTAAATCAAAGATCTGTTCAGAGTCACTACAGAAAAGGCAAATTTGGGATCATTTTTTTCTATTACTGTAGCAGTTTAAGTACAAAATTCTCATTCACAGAACAAAGATCATATTCCTCAGTACTGCAGAAACCTGAGAATCAATGAAACTACAAACTTAACATGGTTATAATTTTCTCTTAGCATAGCAAGATGAATTTGCCATGTGAAATGGAAAGTCCATAAGCCAAGCCATCTTCTTCACTTACACTGAGTGAAAATGGAGTCTCCATTGATGGAGTTAATACAGATAACCAAACACCAAAGGAAATAAAACATCAGAAAAGCTTTACTTCATGTCATTGCTTAACATTTTTAGTGACGAATAAAATGAGCCCCACTTCCCTTTTAGGCCTGTTTTGGGTTTGTGGGTTTTTTGGTTTCTTGTTTTTTTTGTTTTTTTTGGTTTTTTTATATATATATAAACACACATACATGTATTATCTAAAGCCCAGACAAAACAGCTTGGTTGTTATAATTTTTGCAAACAGCAATATCCAAGATAGAATGTTAAAAATAGTACCCTATGCCTTTTCCTCCCTCTACATTCTAAGTCGCATTTCAAAGACCAGTCTATATTGACTTACAGGTACTTATAGGATAAAATGTAACTGCTACTTATCAGTTGGAAGCAATGATACTAAGACATTTTAAAATGTTAGACTGTATCATCTCCCTTGTAACTGCACAGGCAGCTTCTGTATCTTGTGGCAACTGTTGCCAAGTGGTAGGGAAAAGAGAGATGCTTTCTAGCAGGCTATGTGCTTTCCTAAGTGCTTCCTCAGTCATTACAACACTTCTCTTGCTGGTCAACCAGCCTCTCATACAGTTCTTAAGTCTGTGTCCCTTTCTTCCTCAAGCAGGCAGAGAAAATGCCAGTTGCGCTGTATGCCTCAGAAGCCATGCGGAGACAAAGAGACAGAAAACGTACATGATGCAGTATCTGGTTCCTAACTGCTCAGTGCTGCGTGAGGAGGCACTCTCCATACGTTCTGTTCTGTAACAGCAACCACTTCCAACTAGGTTACGTGCCAAGCAGCGATTAAAGTGACCTAAAAAATGGTCGTGGCAGAAGGGCAGTTTCCAGTAATGACGGCACTCTGTTTACCCATCCTTATTCTCAGCATTTCATTCCATCAAAACCTCAGAACACTCCTCTTACTCCGAGTTATAAAATCTACCTGAATTTTTATGCCGCAAGATCTACACAACTCTGTTCTGTCCACTTCATTTTTATTCCTAGCAGGTGTCTCCTTCTGGCTGCAAGCCTCCTTCAGTTTTACCCCCATGCTAATCCTGCCTTCCATTCCACCACGGCAAGCCTCGTCCCACCTCAGCTCTGCCTCCTGTACTCCATCTCATAGTTCCTGGCTCTTCTGTCCCCTCATCTCATCAGCTGTGACTCCTTGTCCATTCTGCTTCCCCAGTCTGCACGCTCATGTATTATATCAACAATAACACAATACTATCACTAGTTCTCTTCCAATCCTTATCTCTTCTTTCTAATCCAGTCTACCATGTCGTCTCACACATTTTCTGCCCCCCCCGCCTTTTCTTTTGGTGAACAGATGAGACCACACATGCCGGCTCTTGCGACAGAAAGGGGGAAAAAAATCATATTGATTAGAATGAGGACTAAAGGAGTTGTTTAAGATGTTAAACTCCTGTTTAACAGTGCATCCTCAGCAAGTTTGCAAATGACAAAGCTAGGAGATGTGGATGATACACCACAGGCATGCTGCCATCCAGAACAACCTCTGCAGGCTGGAGAAATGGGCCAACAGGAACCTCATGAAGTTCAACGAGGGAAATGCAAAGTCCTGCACCTGGGAGGAGCAACCCCATTCACTGGGAGCCACAAGCTGCAAAGCAGCTTGGCAGAAAAGGACCTGGGGATGCTGGTGGACATCATGTTGAACATGAGCCAGCAATGTGCCCTTGCTGCAAAGAAGGTGAACAGTTTCCTGGGCTGCATTAGGCACAGAATTGCAAGCAGGTCAAGGCAGGTGATCCTTCCCCTCTGCTGGTGAGGCCACACCGGGAATACTGGGTCTGGTTCCGGACTCGTCAGTACAAGAGAGATATGGACATACTGGAGAGAGTCCAGTGAAGGGCCACAATGATGATTAAGGGTCTGAAGCATATCTCGCATGAGGAAAGGCTAAGAGAGCTGGGACTGTTCAGCCTAGAGTAGAGAAAGTTTATGAGGGACTTATCTTTAGATATAAATACCTGAAGGGAGGGTGCATAGAAGGCAGAGCCAGGCTCTTTTCAATAGTGTCTAGTGACAGCACAAGAGACAACGGGCACAAACTGAAACACAGGAATTTCCCAATGAACATCACAAAAGACATTTTGTCCCCCCGATGTTATTGTTTTTTGTTTTTTCACTGTGAGGGTGACAAAGCATGGGCACAGGCTGCCCAAGGAGGTTGCAGTATCTCCCTCATTGGAGCTTTGGAGGTTCGGGACAACCTGCTCCAGATGACACTGCTTGAGGGTGTTGGACAACACGACATCCAGAGATCCCTTCCAACCTCAACCATTCTGTGATTCAGAGAGCACCATGAAATACATTGTATCATCTGATCTGTTAATAACTGAACAGCCTCAGAATCCACATAAAACAGTTTCAGAAATATCTTTGCTTAAAGTTGAGGAGCAAGTCAAGAGCAAACAACACAAGCACCTAACAAAAATGTTCTGAACCTGTTTTAGTTTTACATGGTCTTGTTAGGTTTATGAGTGCTTAAAAGACACAGCAATTTCACTGTAGATCACAAAGCAAGTTCAGCTAAAAATTATATTTGTAAGATTAATTCAGGATGATAACAAAATCATGGCAAACCAGCAGGAAAAAAAAAGAGGAAGAAAGAAACTTTGGCCTGTTACTGCTGATTGGAAGTTTTTCTTTGAAAAATCCATGCATTTCATGTTTCTGCCAAGCAAGATAATATGCCTCTAAGTTTAATCTGACAGAAGACACAGCACAGCATCACTGGAAAATGACAAAATCAGATTGTAGGAGAAGGACTGTCAAACACCTTCACAGCTCTCAGAATTCACTGGGGAAACAAATTCACACAAGTGTAATAAATCCAGACTCAGATACCCACTGGAGGTTTGTGGTGTTAATACCTTTAGTTTCCACTTCAAAATCTCATTATAAGTGCTTACACCTTCTTTTGGTTGCCTGCTGGAAGGTGCCTTTGCCCAAATATATCCCTCCTAAAAACCAGGGAAAGACTGCATTCATTGTCTTCAAGGGCAACACTTCAAATGTTATCAAGTTTTACTTTTTTGTAGAGTTAAGACAAATCGGAGCTTCTTTTTCTGTACAGTCCTTTCTTCCCACACCCAGAAACCCTAGAGCAACACAAAAAATAACCAAAATGGAGAAAGAAAATCAAAATGAAGCATTCTGAAGTTTCAGGAAGAAGCAAGTAATTGCATTAAAGCATAGAGGTAATTGTGGATCCTTACTGCAACATGCTGCATAATGAAAGAAAAGAGTCAATTTTCAATTTGAAAGGAAGTTCACTTTAAAACAAATATCTCCTTGATATTTGCTAGACAAATAAAGCCAGTAAAAATAAAAATGGTCACCCAAAGCATTCTACCAAAATGTAAAGATCATGCTATTGTAATTTAGGTGATGTCACATTAAAAGCCATGTACAATAGCTTTTAAGCCTAACTTTAACTGTAGAAGACACATTTGTGAGAACCTTCATAAGCTCTTACCACCTGCAGGAGCAGATATGAAATAGCCATTAGCATCACAAGAATTTCCTTATAGCAGTCCTCATGAGCAGCTATCAAAGATACAAAAGGATCAGGAAATGTTCAAGGAAGAAACCCCACTTCATGGGCTCGATTATTTTAAGTATCCTTCCTTATATCATCATTTATCTTTTGTAGCTCTTTAGAATTCAGTATTGTTACAACACTCTAACTTCAGTCACTTACACTATGTCTAAAGCTATGGAATGCTTTATCAGTTTTTAATAAACACCAACAGTCTCATTAAAACAAACAAACAAACCCCTACAAACACCGAGAAGATACTCCTGTCAGCTGAGAAGAATGCAAATTTTCTTCATAAAGTGACACTGTAACAGCTATAGGTATAACAGTTATTCAGAGTTTCTCCTTACTTCATCAATTAACTCAAAAAACCCAAACAAATGAACAAACAAACAGCTTTGAATGTACAGAAGTCATTTTCATAAAAAGATATGTTAGCACCACAGGCACACGTCCCTGTGCACCCCATCCCCGTCCCCTGACCAGGCCCAGCCCAAGTACTCCTCCAGCCTTGCTACCAGCATCTGCATAGCAGCAGTAGTAGCACATCTTTATGATTACTCTATTTTCTTAACACGCCAAGAGTTCCTATGCCAGGTGAGGTATAAAACTGAGGTCCTGACTTAATGTAATTATTTAATGGAAATTTAGGAATAATAAGCATTAATTGAATGAGGCCATACTCTCTGTAACTATTTGGAAAATAGCTCTTTTAGATCTACAGGTGTTTGCTTCTGTCAAATTAAATGGTAATTACCAGAAAGATGTGGTTGGAAAGGTATTAGGTAAGATATAATTACTGTTATATTTGATTAACGTATGGGAAGTAGCAGGAATGCCCTGTCTTCCTCTGTATTTTGGAGGTTGATCTAGCCAATCAACTGTGTAAAGAATGAAGCTGATGGATCAAAACAGTTTATGGCAGTTTATCAGGATAGCAATAAGGTAATGGCTATCAACTATAATTTATTGATTATAAACAATTCTGTTGTGGTAACTGAATTACTGAAGAACTCAAATACTGGCCCAAAAGGACTGCCTTCTGCTAATAAAATCCAGTGTCGATTTCTTTAACTTGTAATTAAAGTAGTATGGGGGTGAAAGTAAAGGAACATGTGAAGCTAAACCTTATGAGAAATATTACTGAAAGAATTAGTGATTTCTGCCACATTAAATACACAGAGAAGGCGAAAAAAGTTTTGACAATATTTTTTCTTTGTCATAGGAGGAAAATCAACAATGGATGTTTAGAACATTATGAGGATTAGGGAGAGACTGAAGGATATAATCTAGAATTCTATTAAGAGATCTGACATAATCATACTCATAATTGTACAATTATAGAAGTCAGGCAAAGTTTATGGATAAAGGTAACACCTTTTATTGTATCAGCTAGTATAACTGGGAAAAAATATCCCAGGCACAAAAATCTTTTTTAGGTTTATCATTTTCTCATTTCTGCTCTACTGAAAGATATGACACTGAAATTATGCAGTCACTTAAAACATTGAAAATCTAACACTGATAAAAATCAGAATTTATTTTATTAAATCTACACAAGAAAGATTTTTGTTTTTTTCTCTATAACACCATAATTCAATGTAATTATATGGGTATAGTCTCTCCTCTCCCTTCCTCCTCCTGAAATAGTCTTTCCCTGCATTTAAATTTTTTTTTTCAGTTCAGATTATGCCCTCTGAAAAGTGATCAAAGCTAAATCAAAAAGAAAACTTCACTCCAGAAAAATAATATCTACATAGGAACTTAGAAAGAAAAAACTGTAGTTCAATTAACGATAGTAGGGAACTTTCCTATAGTTGTCCTCCAGCTAGGCCATTGGCAGAAGCTGGGCCTATAGAAAAGGTAAAGCTCAGCATCTTGCAAATAAAAGTACAGCAAAAGAAAGAATGTAGAGTCACTTACTACCAGAACCACTTAGCTAAATGTAAGTCGAAGAAAGAAACAGTCTTTTGGCAAAAAAACAGGCTCTTATACGCAGAAAAACCCCAAACTTCAACTGAAAATCATAGTAAATTAGAGTTAATTATTTCTTACATAGTATGCATAATATCAGAATTTCAAAACCAGCAACGCCAAAGAATGCTGTCCCATTCTTCTGTGAACTAACATTTGCAGAAAATCTCAAAATGGTCTCATAAACTTCACCAGAGAGCAACATTACAGTCACACACATGCATGCTAATAACTTCCTGTGCTGGGGTTTATTTGAGGGTGGGGGGAGAGTTGTTCAGAATTGGAATGAAAGTAACCAGATTCAGTTTTAGCACAGCGAGCTCTTTTTTTAATAACTGCACCAGATGAAACTATATAGTCTGACTCCATACTTGTTAAGGAACCTTTAGCAGGTAATAAATTACTAACAAAAAGACAAAAATTATTTTAACCATTAGGACTAAACTTCAGAATTGGTCCAACAGTGCAACAAACAATTTCAATTTCTGAGCATGAGGAAAGCACTCTAAAGCTCGCTACTGAGAGCCTGTAATAAATGTGGGCTGAAAAGACCATACATTTCAGCAGCACCTGGGAAGGGATGCAGATAGCCTCCAGCACAAACCAGAGGGGCACCCGTTCCCAAGTGGTGCGAGGTACCATGCTGCAGAATTCTGAGCACATCCCCAGAAATATATGGAGCATGGGTAACCAAGTCTTGTGGGATCATCCTGGCTCCACGAGAGCAGCCCACTGTTCCCCAAAAAGCCGGCGTGCTGGAAAGCACCGCACACAGATATTCAGGTGGCCCTGGATGGGGTAAGAGGAGCATATTAATATTGCCTCAGCACCCTTTCTGCTAGCAGGGGCCGCAGTGGTGCCACCAGTCAGAGTGAGAAGGAAATTATGGCAGCCTTGGGGAAGGAATAAAAAGGAAAAGGCAACTACTGTGCAAGAACGACTCCAAAGGGGCTGGAGATGAGGAAGTGAACAAAATGAGATGCTTAACACCACATTTTCTCAAGTGATTCCTGCTGTTTATAAAAAAAAAACCCTGCTGCTCGGCAAAAGGACTGAATGTGAACAGGTAGGAAAGCAGTCGGTCGAGGCTGCGATCTCAGCAGCAGTATGAACTCTTGTTTCTCAGTCCGTTCCTTTCCCCAGCCTGACTGGGTCACACTGTGGCCACACACACACCTGTGCCAGTACAGTACCAAGGTGCCAGAACAGTAGGGACTTGGGACAGGGGTTGTGTCTGCCCAGCAGTGCCACCAAAAATATTCACATAAAATCATATCCTCAGTGTCAATAATTTGCTGTAGGAGGCATGGCTTAGTCTTTATAAGCGCCATGGATTCTTGAATGTGAAGCAAAGGCTTAATATGTCTGAATAATCCTTGTGAAAAGGTTTGGCCTAACCACCCTAATGTTTATTATTAATGGAGACCTAAAGAACCTCATGCTGTGTGGATTTTGCCTTAAATCAGTCTGGATATTACCTACACAAAATGCCTTTCATAGCATGTCAAAAGCATAGGCGTGGATTTTTTTAAAAGAGTAGTATCCAGGTGGGTGGAAAACAAAAATGTGACATTCTAATTATATACTTCATGAAATTATGACATTCTGAAAGCTAGAAAATTACTTTGTTTCATAAACAAATTACAGCAAAATCGTTCTAACTCGATTTGATGGTTATTATGGACTACCAGATTACTGACTGTAAGCAAATAACTGCAGTTTAAAGAATCAACCTTTTTAAGCAGTGACATTTTGCTAAAACATACTTCACTTTTTAGATGCAATGAGAATTCACAGTGCTCCTCTTCCTAACAAGATATTGTTTCACTGGAAAGTTTTTAGTCTACTATCAAGTGATCCCATAAACCAGGGCAGAATTAATGGCTTTATTAAGTACCTTTGCTTCAGGCTAAACGGAAGGAGCAATTACATCCCACTTCTATAGCAAAGCAGCTGGAATCAGCAGAAGCTACCTCAAAGTGCAGTAGAAAATATAAAAAGGCCTGATCAGAAGCTTGACAGGTTCGCTGACTCCAAACACAGAGCTAGGGAACTGTCTGTCCAACTACGTTAGAAAGGGATGCAGTAACCCAGGAGGGAGGTAGTTCTAAAGAAGCATCCACAAACAGGGCACCGAAAACAAACAGGCAAAGTTTTTGACAGGCCTGCTTCAAGATCTCTAACCTCATAGTTAGGTTTTCTTCCATGGAGCTCAAGCAAACAGGACACTCTACAATCTTTGTATGTCAAAAAATGGTCACAGAAGACACACTTGAGCCCCTCAGTCTATCTCTAACATAACAGATATGTAAGGCTTCAAGTGTTGGTTACCACTCGTCCTGACAAAAGGGGCAACAGAAACAAGGTAAGTTCTAAAAGCTGAAAGGCACCTTATTTCTCCTTCAGACATTTTTTTCAGTTGGAACAGTGCTGCAACACATCTTCTAAATTCAGTACACTGCTTTCTTCTACCCGATAACGGTTACAAAGAACTATTTTCAGTTATGAATAGCCTTTGAAATATACATTCTATAACACATTCTTCCTTAGGGGACTTTGCCATACGCCCTCCCCACCACCATCACAAAAAAAAAAAAAGAAAGGCAACTCACCTTTTTTTGTAGGTATTATTGTGGAGGGAGCAAAGACATCCGGAAAGGGAAACTCCAGGAGTGGGACTCCAAGAGTTTGACACGTCTTTGCCTTGGTGACAAGTTGGGACTTTCTGTAAGCAGGAGAATTGCCAAAGAACTGGAGATGAGATGGTAATGAGCAACTCCAGCACATGAGGAGGAATGTGGTTAGGTGTGCCTGGAAACTGGGAACTGAGGGCTGTCTAATCAGCAAAAAGAAATGATTGTGCATCTGTTCATCATTTGAGCAACATGACTTCTCTTTCCTCCTTACTACTTTTTCTTTTTTTGCCATTCTACTCTGGTCATTTCCAGACCAAGGACAGCAGTTTCCCTTGTCCACCATGACCCCATATATCTTCCTTGCTGTTACAGGATCCGTAAGTCAGCCAGAGCTTTGCAATGGAACTGCTTAGAGCCTTTTTCTTACCATGACTGTAGCTAAAACCCTTAAAGTCTTCTGAACTCTAAAGCTGTGTTTCGTTATAGCCCCAACTGAAACAAGATGGCTTTAGAAAAAGAGGAAGTGAGATGGATTATAATAAAAGGGTACGTATAGAGGCTTCCTCTCCCACTATATGCTTGCAGAGCAAGCTGTAGGTCCTTATTCTAAGTAACACAATTTTTGTGGCCTTCTGGGCTACAACAACACCTACATATTCTCTCCTGAGTCCCAAACATCAGTCTCTCCTTCTGTCCTTTCTGAGAGCATGCCCCTTCCTATCCCCACTCAAAAGACTCACTGTCCCTACGTCTAATACTACGAGTTCCCATCTTGCAGACTTCTCAGTTCTTTCCTATCCCCAATTCACACTATGGAGGCTTTTTCATCTAGGCTTGCCCATTTGCTCTCAGAGCAGACACTACTGCTCGCTCTATCCCTCAGGCTCCATCTGGCCTAGAGTGAAAAGGAGGCAAGAAAATAAAATGGCAGTCTTCATCCTCTATGTCCAGCTACCGCCCTTTGAAAAATGTTGTGTCAGGGATATTGCAAACCAACAAGATAGCATCCACTGCCTTTGCCTTTAGCTCTTCCAGGTTATAATCTCATTCTCTGGAAGGAAATATATCACTCTGCTGTTTGCATATTCTGCAGAGAGGGACCTGGGTGTCCTGGTGGACGACAGGTTGACCATGAGCCAGTAGTGTGCCCTGGCTGCCAAGAAGGCCAATGGGATCCTGGGGTGCATCAAGAGGAGTGTGGCCAGCAGGTTGAGGGAGGTTCTCCTTCCCCTCTACTCTGCCCTAGTGAGGCCTCCTCTGGAGTACTCTGTCCAGTTCTGGGCTCCCCACTTCAAGAAAGATGAGGAGCTACTGGAGAGAGTCCAGCGGAGGGCTACGAGGATGAGGAGGGGACGGGAGCATCTCTCCTACGAGGAGAGGCTGAGGCAGCTGGGCTTGTTCAGCCTGGAGAAGAGAAGGCTGCGAGGGGACCTTAGAAATGCCTCTAAATATCTGCAGGGTGGGTGTCAGGAGGACGGGGCCAAACTCTTTTCAGTAGTGCCCAGCGACAGGACAAGGGGCAATGGGCACAAACTGAAGCAGAGGAAGCTCCAGCTGAACACGAGGAAGAACTTCTTCCCTCTGAGGGTGACGGAGCCCTGGCCCAGGCTGCCCAGGGAGGCTGTGGAGTCTCCTTCTCTGGAGATATTCAAGCCCCGCCTGGACAAGGTCCTGTGCAGCCTGCTCTGGGTGACCCTGCTTCGGCAGGGGGGTTGGACTGGGTGACCCACAGAGGTCCCTTCCAACCCCGAACATTTTGTGATTCTGTGATATACAGAAGGTGGTAACTCCTTACGAAATTGCTACATCAGTCTGAGGTGATGAAGTAAAAAAAACTTTGCTCTCTCAGGGGGTTCAGCCTGAAAAGTTAAGCAAATCCTTTAAATCTAAGTACGTATCGAGTTTATCTGCATGCCACATAAAGCTCATGTATTTGCTGTAAACTGTTGGTATCAAAAGATTAATAATAAATACGCATGTCTAACAGGAAAATATGGTAACTAAATTCATAGTCTCGTCCATCTGTTCCTCTGCTGTTTGTATATCTCCATACAGAGTATGCTTGTTTATGTTTCAGCTGCTTGCCAGATGCATGTGTGTATATACATACCCATGAGGGCTGTATGACGGCTTAGTTTGCGCTCGCGTTCTTTCTCCCCCAGGTTCTGAGCAGCAGGCTGTGAGCGTACGCTAGCAACCACGGGCCGTGTGTGCTCATCGACCTGAACCCACCTCAGCCCCTGCTCCAGCGCCGGGCGTGCCTCGCCTCGGTGCAGGCGTGTGAGCCCACAGGACGCACGCGTACGGACGGGCCGACAGACACCGCCGCGACGCCTGCGCGGCCTCACGCGTCCGCCCTCTCCTGGGCCGCACGCTGCCATGCCAAGCCCGCGTGGCTCCAGCCCCGCCGTGGCCTGGGGCTGCCCACTCTCCTCAGGCTTCGGACAGGGTGGCGGGCACCTCATCTTCTCCCGCTCTGGCTAACGGGCGCACAGCGGGCGGGCGGGACTCCCCGCTCGGCACAGCCAGCACCCGCGCCCGGGCAGCGCTTCCCGCGGAGCTCGGCCGGTTCTCTCGGGCCTGCAGCCGCGGGAACCACGGCCGCTCGGGAAAGGAGGCCGGTCGGCGGCCTGGCCAGCGGCCGGGAGCGGCCTGCCAGCGAACGGTGCCGGCACGGCGGGCACACCGGCCGGCAAAGGCGGGCCGCTGCCGCAGGGGGCGCCGCGCCGCCGCCCGGGCCTCCCTCCCCGCCTCCCCGCGGCCGGGGCGGGGCCCGCCGGGCCGCCCCTCAGCTTGTCCCGTCGCCAACGGCAACAGGCCTGAGCCGGCGGCGCTCGGCGCTCGATTACGGCGGCTGGGCTGCGGCTCTCCCGCCCGCTCTCGCTCCGAGCGGGTAGGCGGGGGTGGGAGCCGACACCCTTTCGCTCTGCGCTGGATTGGTTGCGCCTACTAGGAACCCTGTGTTGTTGTCGGAGGCAAAATGGCGGCGGCGGTGGCCGGGGCCGCCCTGCTGGGCAAGGGGCTGGACATCAGCCTGGCGGCGCTGCGGCAGCACGACCCCTACATCAGCAGCATCGTGGACGTGGCCAGCCAGGTGGCGCTCTACACCTTCGGGCACCGCGCCAGCGAGTGGGTACGTGAGCCCGCCCCTCCCCGCGCCCGCCGTTGGAGTGGCGGGGCGGGGCTAGGCGAGGCGAGGCCCCGCCCACGCCGCGGAGGGAGGCGGGGCGTCGCGGCGGCCTCGCCCCTCCCCCGGGTGCAGGGCGTGAGGGGCGGCCGCTGCCGGGGCGGAGGTGCGAGGGCGGGAGTGAGGGCAGTGCTGAGGGGTTGCTGCGGGCCGCTCCCTGCCCTCGGCAGGCTGGGTCGGGGGCTGTGCCTGGCTCAGCCTCTCTGGGGAGTGTGAGAAGCGCCGGGGTGCCGTGGAAGTGGGTTTGGGGAGGCTTGCAGGGCCGTAGGAGATGGGGCTTAAACAGGGCCTTGAGCCTCAGGAGCTCTTCTGCCGTCTGGACATCCATGACAGAACCAAAGCGTGTACAAAAGAGCACGGGAGTTACAAGTGCTAGAAAGGAGGTTGCTTAAGGTTTGAAAAAATGATTACCTTGGGGAAGATTCTGGTAATTTAAAATTGTGGCTATTTGCAGATGGCTCTCGGTCTGTTACGGTGGTGGGGCCTGGGGCCTGTGTTCGAAGAACCTGTGCAATCTGCTTGTCGTGTGGTTTCCCCCTCACCTGTCCTGCTGGAAAATCCTTTCCCTGACTCGGCCTGTGTGCCCCCCTTGGGGGAAGCGGGGAGTTAATCCAGCGCAGTGTTTAGACTCATGGTGTCGAGCCTTTAGCCTTTTCATATCCTGTCCTAACACCTGCGTCGCCTGCGCCCTGACCTGTGCCAGTTCTGGTCTCTTGCCACCGGCCGATGTAGTTGGGCTTAGTTATTTTTTCATGGAGCGAGGTGTAACTGATCGTGTTGGTAAAACAGAGATGAAGGGGGGCTCGCTGATGGCTAGCAAAACACTGCCATGATTTCAAGTTTCTTAACTTTCCTTTTCTTCAGGAGAAGACTGATGTGGAGGGAACGCTGTTTGTTTACACAAGGTGAGGAAGAAACGTTTTAATGTCTGCAGGTGAAACCTGTGCATGTGCAAATGCTACCTGGGATGGAGTGTGGCTTAATGAAGAAAAATGGTGCAAGGGTGAAAAGAAACTGAAATTGGCAGAGGCAAAAGTGGGGAAGAAAACACTGGGAGGGGTGCATCACTGGTGTTTGGATAAGACTTCCAAATGTGATATTTAAATCTCAGTATAGGTAAACCATAGACAAGTATAGGTAAATCATAGACAACTGTTATGTTGTGTTAAAGAGGTTGTAGCATTTGCAGTTTATAAGGTGTCTGAACAGAAAGCAAACAGTGAAATAAATAACGAGATTCCTCAAAGTAAGGGAATGGTAGAACCTATGAATTGTTGTGTTCCCTACTTAGGGAATTTTCATACTACTTGCGTTTGATTATTCATTGTTCATGCATATTTTATCCAACATATTGGATGGTTTTATGCTTTCTTTTAGCAGCAGCTCTGACTGTCTTTTAAAAGCGTTGGTTACATCATTTATTCTACCATGTACCTTAGATCAGTTGTGAAGCCTGCCCTATGTTTGGGTTTCCAAGTTAGTGCCCCAGCACTTCCTTGTGACTGTTGTTAAAATCAGAAAATAATGCAGTAAGTGGATCTTGCAGTAGCTGCTGGGATGGGACACCAAAGCAGAAACTTTCTGCTTCAACATTTATGTTGATGGGGATCTGGTAGGAGAACTGAGAAAGCGAGAGGTTGTTTTGAGAAGAAGAGGTGTTATGTGCGAAGTGAGAGGGAGGCCCAAGAGACTGTGAGCTTTGTGTGAAGTGGGAATGCTGGTTTTAATCTTTTGAGCTCTTTTGTACCAGCAGTGGTAATCATCATCGGTAATTTTTCTAAGCTGCTTTCATGTATGTGGAGATAAGAGGCTGTTATTGTTACCACCACAAGAGTAAAGAGCTGGCAGTCAGTTGTGTTAGCAGTAGGTGGAGGTGGCTAGTTGTGTACTGCAAAACAGAAGTAGTATTTCTCTGGTATGTTGATTTGAAAACTCCAGAACTGACAAGGTGTAACCAGGTACTTGTAGCATCTGTGATCCTTCACTGTCCGTTTTGTTGGTGGAGGAAGTTTCCATTTACAGCAGAGATTGCTACACTGGCTGCCCTGTAGGCTATAGTATGGAACAGCTTGTGAGCTGTAACATCATACATTGCCCTTCCCATCAGTTCTAACTTTAATTTCTTGTGGCTTTGAACAAAGTCATAAAGTCTTGTGGAAAAAACACTGCCAACAGACCATAGGTTGGAGAGCGCTGGTGTTGCCTTTGTTGCTTCTCGTGACTGTTGTGACAATGTGAAGTAACGTGACCGGTTTACTTGAGCTGACTTACGTGTCACCTATCTCATCTTTGCAAATTCTGAGCAGTGGTTAAAGCATCAGACTTCCAACTGGGTTAACACCAGGGGAACTGGACTGGGGTTTCTGTTTGTTTGTTTGAAGAATTGAAGTACTGACTGTTGCAAACAAGGATTCCTGTTAAAGGTTCCACTTTTGTTTAATTTTCTGTTGACTCCAATCTTGTAATGCGGGTTCCTGTGCTTTGAATTTCACAGAGAAATCCACCTGCCACCAATTACCAGAGATGGCACTTTTCCCAAATTTTTAGCCGTCATCTTTTCCTTTATTGTTGTACTTGGTTTGATAGTAAGAGCTCCTGTCAGGATGGTTTAACAGCTCACGTTAATAAAAATAATCTAAGTGACTTGAAGTGTAACCCCCATGAATGAGCATAATGATTTAGTGTCATAGAATCTAGAACGGTTTGGGTTAGAAGGGACCTTTAAAAATCTCATTGACCCCCCCCGTCATGGACAGGGACATCTGTCACTAGATCAGGTTGCTCAAAGCCTTGTCCATTCTGACCTTGAACACTTCCAGTGATGGGGCATCCACAGCGGCTCTGGGCAACCTGTTCCAATGTGTCAACACCCTCGCTGTTGTCCTTATGCTTTAAATGGGTATAGCAAACCCTATCTGGGATGACTGTTACTATCTGCAGTTGTTAACCTCAGTGTTAAAAAAATACACTTGCTCTGGCCCATGACTGAATCATTGTAATTGCTGTTTTCTGCTCCAGCGAGAAACTATAGGGTCGCTGGTGGTGGCTGGATAACGTGATGCTCATGGTCTGGGGCAAAGTGGCGTGTTGTGACATCTTGCCTGTTCAGGAGTTGTAGACTTTATAACTTGAAGTGAAAACTGGGCATGCAGATATGATTATGCTGTGACTAAATCACTGGACCTCAAATGGTAGTATCACAGATGTGGCATACTCTCTGTAGCTATTGTAAGATCAATGGTGCTTCTGTTATTTCTCATACATAATGTAACGTTTTGACATAATTAAAAGGATTGCATGAAACACTGCAAGAGTCAATTGTTATTTCCTTGGCAACAAAATTAGATTTTTTTTTTAGTATTTGTTAGAAACCAATAAAACCAATTTTGGGGAACTATACAACAAAGAAATTCTAGTAATTTCTTTTTTTTTCCTGGACTTGACATGATTTCTACTTGATAATTTTCAGATCGGCTTCTCCAAGGCATGGCTTCACAATTATGAACAGACTGAGCATGGAAAATCGAACAGAACCTATTACGAAAGACCTCGATTTCCAGCTGCAGGACCCTTTTCTACTGTACAGAAATGCCAGATGTAAGTATGTGATATGTTAGGTTAAGTACTGAAGAAGTCAGCTCCTCTTCGAAGTCTGTTCTTGGTTAAGGCAGTCCACATTATTAGACTGCAGCTTTCAAGGGCTCAGACTAGCTGGTTAACAGTTACAGTTGAAGGAATACATTTTGCTTTTTGGTGCGCTGAAAGAGCTGCTCAATGCTTCCTAAAATGCCACTCTTCTAAGGGAAGTATTAGAATGTTCTTAACAGTAATCTCTTAATTTAACTGACCCATAGTAGACTTTCATATTCCTGTCTATGTGACGAGTGTAGACACTCATAGAGATACTGTGTGTGCTCTGAACATCCCCATCGGTGCTGGGAAGTCTTGCCATAAAGCAGATCCACTGAGGGTTGGAGTAGAGTAATAATAAGTAAGTAATAGACAAATGCAGTGAATTCAAACCCTGTCTTCTGCTCCAGTTCCAAAATACTGTCCTTACAGCAAGTTGGAAGGCAGGTTACTCCTAAACTGTTAGGGGTAACTCTTGGCAACGTAGTGTTGAGCCTAATCTAAACTCTGATGAAAGACAAAGTTATTACTTTGGGCTCTGTGTTTATCTTGCATGATTATACGAGAATTAGCAAGTGTCAGGCCAACTCAAAAAGAAGTGGAAGACCTGAGAAAGCTCTACTTTTACGTGCAGATATACATTGACTGTTAAAATGTCCAATTATATGAGAATGAGCAATTATAAATATGCAGTTTTTATCTGTACTTGGAGGCAGAGCTCTAGTATGATCTATACTTTGTGCCTGATGCATAAAAGCAGACTGCAAAAATGTTTTATGTAAAGTGTGATGCGGAAATGTACCCTCTGGCTGAAGTAAAAGCAGAGGAAATCTGCAGCACACAAAGCAGCCCAGTTTGGTAATCTGCTAGACTATTTTACTTCATAAACTAAATTTGGAGTTGGAAAGTATATCAGGAGGGAATCCTGTTGTTCGGACACACTAAGTGGTAGAAACAACAGAGAAATAACCTAAATGAAACTTCTGTTTTTGACAGTATTTGATAGGCTGACAAAGAATCAAAATTCCTAAAGAAACTGAAAAGAAATGCAGACATCTCCAGGCTGACCTAGACTAGACCAGATATTAGGGTTTTAAGAGACCATGACACCTATTTATCCCATCTGATTTTGAAGAGTCTTTCCTGTGTATATGTAATCTTTGTTTATTTCGCTGTGAAACTCCATTGAGTTTATGTATATGTGTACTCATGCCTACATTTTGAAACCTGATATATTATTTTTTCATTTTTGTTGAGACAATTGGTATAAAGAGTAATTAGAAGTTGTCATAACTCTATGCTGAAGTGAAGTAAGATAGTCTTTAGTTTGAGTACTATACATAAACTGTGATTTCTTTGGGTTTTTATAGGAGAAAATTTGGGGGGTTTGGGGAGTGTAAGCCATCTGTTCACTAAGAGATATCAGAATTTTAGATTTGCCGCATTTCAGGTATCAGTATTAACATGTGCTTCTGAGCAGCAGGCCTGTGTTCAAGTAACTTGTCTGGGACTTTTTGGCTAATTGTGCCACAGCAAAATGCAGAAGGCTTCTGTTCTGGGCTGTTCTGTCTGGGCAATGGTTCTTTTAGGGTAGTTACTGCTGGACTGTGTTTGCGCGGCATCAAGGCCTTCTCCGGTTTCTCACAGTGAGTAGGCTGGGGATGCGCTAGAAGTTCAGAGGGGATGCAGCTGGGACAGCTGACCCCAAGTGACCAAAGGGATGCCCCAGACTGTGTGACCTTGTGCTCAGCAGTAAAAGCTGGGGAAAGGAGGAGGAAGAGGGGATGTTTGGAGTTACTGCGTCTGTCTTCCCAAGTAACTGTTACATATGATGAAGCCCTGCTTTCCTGGAAATGGCTAAATATCTGCTTGCTGATAGAGAGTAGTGATTGAATTCCTTATTTTGCTTTGCTTTCACGCACAGCTTTGCTTTACCTATTAAACTGCCTTTATTCTCAGCCCACAAGTTTTCTTCCTTTTGCCCTTCTGATTCTCTCCCATCCCACTGAGGGGAGGGAGCGAGTGGCTGTGTGGGGCTGAGCTGCCGGCTGGGGTTAACCCACAACACCTACACTGACAATTTCCCAGCGACAACGTGAAAGTAGCAACACCTTTCTTTCGACTTAGGATCTCTCAGCCACAAGATCTGATAGCTTCTTGACCTTATGGCACTCTTTACTGTATCAATTCCTGGAGTGTAACCATGAAAAAAGAAATAAAAAGATCGCCAGCCAGCGTACTCCCGGTTTTATAAAATCACCTTCAGCCTGGGTCTGATTTTTACCACAGTCAGCTGTTCGATCTAACCGTGGGTAAATCTGTATGTTACTTAATTTGAGAATTTTGTCATCTGAGAGAAGATTCGTGTTTGCTTTACTAAAAAAATCCACTAGTTTAGGATTTCACTTCCTATCAGATGTGTTCCAGGTATAGGGGTATGTTACCCTTAGTTATTTATCTTCCTAAATTACACTTACGAAGGCTTAATCATTAGTTCTTCAACAAAACTGAAGGTCTCGGTACCTCAAAGGAAAAATTGTTGTTTTCTCAGATTTTCATAGAAACATCTATGTTCCCAGAGCAAACTGGCGTTACAGGCCCATGGAAGAAAAGTTACTTACCAACTCATTTGACTTTTCCAGGTTTTCTTTAGGTCCATACAGATTGTTCAGGTGGTAATGTCTCTACTGAGATGCAGATACCTCTAGCCCTTTCTTCCTTACTGTGTATTTCAAAGCCTTTGCTACATAAAATAAAGGAGCCTCCTCAGCATTAACTATCTGTTTTCACTAGGGTCTCATCCAAACGTGATTCTGACTATGTCCTGAATTTTCTATATGAGTATTTTGCTTGTATTTTGCTTTATTATACAACTTGTCTTTATAATTTTTGTAAAACTAAGGCTTCAGGCTTCTTCCTTATTAAATATAATTTTCATCCAAAACTGGGATTTTTGTTTTTATCTCCTACTTCCAGTTACTAACAAGGAGCACTCGGTGAGAGCTGTTTACTTGACAAAACAGTGAACAATTTGGCAGTAATACTTATCAGGATCTGGAAACAAGTTATCTTTTTCTAACATTTTGTTTGACTTGGTTACTTCTTACTCCATTTTTCATACATATCTTCTTGTTAGATATAATAAAACTAGCAGAGTTTCCTCTGTTTTTCTAATTGGTATAGTTGCTTTCCCATATAACAAGACTTACATTTGGATTTTTTGACAATGTAAATTTCAGAAAAATACAAAATCAAGCATTTGGAGGAATAAAGAAGTCCTGCCCAGTCTTTTGTTTCTTCCAATATTCTGAATGTTTGTTGAAACCAGCTTCATTTCATTACAGCTAAGTATCTATGGCTGGTTGTATTGCACAGTCTGAAATAAAAGCAAAAGGTGGTACTTGTGTACTGGACAAGTCCGCCAACATTTTGTTATAATTGTTATTTTGTAAAGATTGCTTTACATCCAGTACATGATTACAGTAGATAAAGCTTTCCAAAATTATACACAATAATTATAAATATTATGAATACCTAAAATAAGGAATATTTTGATCTTTTTACTTTAATGGTCTTTGTATTTCTTCTGTTGTTCCATGTAACCTTGGTCACCTGAAGCTGAAGTACTGTCTAAACACCGTGTTGCAGACACCTACAGTCTAATCCCAGGACTTTTCAGGCTGGATTTGGGATTCATGCCAGTTAATATTTGCACTGATCCACTACTTCACAGAGAAGTTTAGTTTAGGAAATCTGTTAGGCTAGAGCTAGGGTTATTAATTTACAAGCCGGGAGGGAAGCTTAGATTAGTTTTTAATGCTAGCAGAAATCCATGTCCACCAAGAAACAGAAGGTTTATGGATCAAATAGGTATTTTCAATGTGACCTTCAAACTCACCTAGATAATGGCAGTTTTAGCCGCTTTCTTTTTGAGAGCAAGACGGTAGTTCTGTTTTTGTTTAGATCATCTTAACAGTTTGAAGGGTTTTAAAAAATTTCCTAGGCTCTATTTTTAAGTAATCTTAACTACATAACTATTGTTTTTTCCATAATCTTTGGTGATATTTATTGTGAAAACCAATGTTTAGACCCTGTTGGTTAAGACTTGGTGCTGATTAATATGAGGTAGTGCAGAAGGAATGCGTAACTGTAAATTACTGGTTACAATAACTTCCTTTTCTCCTTTTAGCATTGATCAGCTAAGTAAAAATTTACTTGCAACTATTCCCAGCTGTATATTGTACCAGGTGTCTATGGGTGTATGCTGGGTCAGTGAATTATTTCTTGAGTTGACTGATCAATCATTTTGTCACTGAATACTGTTTTCCATGTTTACAGGACACAGAGAATTTGACGAATGTTAAGTTACATATCTTAAACTTAGCTTTACTTCAAGCTTTACTTCAGCTGCCAGAAAAAATACAAGATCCTACCTTATAATAGTCAGTGTGCTAATTATGATGATGATCTGATACAGATTAATTGTATGCTTTTGTGCTATAGCAAGTAGAGAAAGAAATTGTGTGACAGATCAACAAATACTCTGTATCTGACTAGATTCTGTACCTATTTGGGCACAGAAGTTACTTTTCATTTCTGTGCCACATTTGTAGCAAGGCCTTTGATCCTGTCACCTCCTGGGCTTGAAACGGAATGAAACTTTCGTCAGATGTGTTGAATTTGAGCTTTTGCAGAGGTTCGGGAAGTGGTACAAAAGCAGACCAGACATGCCTGATTTTGGTAAAACTGTCTAGATACATGTGATGTGTCCATAATCTCGTACTAGTTTCAGTTGTCCAGTTTAACCTGCCACCATGTATCTATCGGAACCCTGAGAATTTAGTATTATTTTCCCAGATTCCTGCACTGCAAAGATGTCCGGTAGATGAGATGGGGTGGGGGGGGAGAGGGAAGTTTGCCAGCTGTCCAAAGCAGTAGCATAAGTTTTGGTTTTCGTTTGCGGGGCTTTTTTGAACTTGTAGGTCATCATTATCTATGTATGAATATTTTTTTTAAATATATGCTTGGGGGCAGGTGATTGTAAAATGTTTAGGAAAAGATAATGGTGTATGTTTTTCTCAGACTGTTATTTTTCATTCTTCGGTTCTATGTTATAGCATCCTAGAGCCCCCTCAAATAGAGCAACTCGTCTTCTTGGAGACTGTGGCTCATTTCAGTTTACACTTCTAAGTAAATACATCCTGGTAAAAAACACTAAATGGATAAGTGTCCCACTTCTGTAGGTCTTTCTGAAGCCCCACTGACCCTGCAGGTAGTATTTCTCTGGTAAAGAACATCTTAGTTTGAAGACTGTTAGAAATTTCCATCCAAAGGGAAAGCAGGAGACAACAGTAATAGAATGAGTGATACGTAAAAATGAATATGTCATGAAAAGCAATCTTCTTTTGGAGACTATAGTGTCTTTTTTACCCTGAAATATATTCTTAGTCTATACTACATTATATATTCTGTAATTCAGTATTTTAAATCTCTTCTTTCTTCTGAGATGTGTTTTTATTAGAGAATGAAACCAGCATTTGATGGTTAAATTTACTCGTATATGTCGCTAGATTCAGCCTTCTGCATATTGATCAATAAACAACTACTTGCTCAATTGTTTCCATTGTGACAGGCAAAACAGGTATTCCAGGCTTTATTTTTACAATGTAATAGAGTTTCTGCTTGGTTTTTGGGTTTGGTAAAAATACCAGTTTAAAGTGGAAAGCCTTATTTATCAGCCTCCTACCTGCCAACATACACTGTGTGGTCCAGTAACAAAAAAAGACAACAAGATGAACACAGTAAATTGAAATGTGTATTCAGTTGATTATTCCTGAAATGCTCATAGGTCTTTTTGAATTTTTGAAACAAATATCTTTAAATGTTTTTAACTTCATTCAATTTGTATTATTTTTTCTCTAAATTCAGTGGTCTGCTGATTCGGAAATATTACGTGACTTTCTGTTGCTGCATCATTAAGCAAAAACACAATGTTTTTGTCACAGCTGAACAACTTAAAAGCAATTTTTTTATGTTAAGTTTGACTGCAAAATTACTATTCTGGCCTGCTGGAACCTGCATGTTTTGTTGAAGAAAATATTTCTGTATTTTAAAACTCTTTGAGAAACGTTTGTCAATTTGGAACATAACTGTTTGAAAAGTGAAAGCTCAAACTATAGAAATTCAAAGTAGTTTTGGCAGAACAGCCTTGCCCTCGTTAGCGGTGTGTCGTTGGCTGAACAGATTTGGCTAAAGTGGTTTCTTTTAAAAACCTGTCTGGACTGACTGCTGCCATTTGTTCAGAATACAAATGCTTGTGCTTTACCTGAGGTTCTGTCCTTGGAGACATTTTTGTCTCAGAGAAATAAACAAATCGCTCCTCCTTCTTCCCATTCCACTTTCTCTTCTTTGATCAGCATTATAAAAATTCATCATGCATCCAGCAAGAACGAACAGCAGCAGAGGTCATGATTATTTTCCCTGGGTGTTATTGACCTTAAAGTGAAACTGCAGTTTTGCAGAGAGCATTGGAATGCTGACACTGTGAAGTATAGATACGATTTTCCTTTTCTAAATTTAAAAGGAAAAAAATATATGTACTGAAAATATGTTAATGTTGTAGTAAGAGTTGATTCTAAACCCAGAAAATTAAGGTCACAGAATGAGCTTTGTCATATTGCATGCATTTTTTTTTTTTGAAACCTGTTTTACCGTTTGTGTCTAACTTATTTTATTGTTTGTCATGTACAAATTTTCCTGAGAGAAGTAAATAAATAGGAGCAGGAAGGAACTTGCTTATCAGATACATAGTGACGACGAATTTTTTTTCACGTGAGATGCTGTCTAGTGCTCAGTTTACTGACTTCCTTGTGCCTACACTCAGAAATTATCTGGTTTTAGACCAGTTTATAAAAGCGTATATGAAAGCGTTACTAATTTCCTGCTACATTTCCCACATAGTTCCTCCCTTTGCCTATACTTCAGTCTATGAATGATTTTCATGTGCTTAGAAGATGGTATAAATAGCTTCAGAATGTCAAGAAAAATAATAAGCTACCCCTTGGAAATCGTATAGATACTGATTTACATTTTTATAAAAACATAAAATATATATATTTATATGTTAGATTTTTGTGCTTTCTCTCTCTCACTTTAATTTTCAAGGATGCCTAAAAATCTTTAATGCTTGCCTGTTGAGATATACAATATTATTGTAACTTGATGGCATAACTAAGCACTGTTTTGCAGTTGGGTGTGGATGGACATGCAGCAGTGCTGGCTCCAGGCAGGTGATTTTTAAGATCGGGAATCATGGTGTTGCTGTCTAGTAGTTAGTTGTCTTGCCAGTTCTGGAGTACGCAACCTGATACGCCTGTGTTTGAAATCTGTAACTAAACTCTGCTTGAGTCTGTGGAATCAGGAGTGGATTTTTTAACGTAGTGAAAGGGACAGGATAGTTTGCTGTAGAGTGAAGAAGTATGCATATATGCAAATTACTTTAAAAAAAGTTCACTGAAAAAGAGACATAAAATGTTCTTTTCTGTGGTAACTTGTAGTTGATGATAGTTTCTTCTTTTCCTGACTCTCTACCTTACTGAAGGTAGCCCTGTTTTGAGCAGAAGGCTGGACTAGATGACCTGCAGGGGTTCCAACCAAACTAAATTATTAATGTGATTCTAGGGATAGCAGGTATTGGGTAATTCTAGTTTAGGGTGTTTGGGCTTTTTTTGTGCTTATTACGGAGAGTAAATGTAGTTCTGTGATTTAGGTTTTTAGGGTTCAGATAAAAAAAAATTAGAGGCGAAACTGTAATACCGTTTTTTGTTTCTAAAGCAAAATTGTCTCTACTAGTAAGTATTTCTGAATTACTTTTTTGCATGGCTGCCTTATTATTCGTATTTTCCTTTAAATACAGTATATGTTTTTCAGTAGAAATTGTACATACCAGTTGTGGAGACCTTAAGATTAAGATAGAAGTCTTGAGGCGAAAAACCATATCCTTGTCACCCTGTCCAATTTAGCACAGATATTTCTGTTCAGACTTACCTGAAAGGACTTTTGTTGTTTCTTCCTCACCCTTTCTACCCTGAGGATTTGGTACCAGTTCTGGAAGTCTTTCACTGAGCAAAGGAAACAACTTAGAATGCTTTGTATTTGTAAAGTGTTTTTTTGCAACTGTAGCTATGATGGCTGCCCCCATCTTTTTGCTCTAATGATGTGTTTCTGTTATGTGATGAAGGAAGTGTAAAAAAAAAAAAAAAAAAAAAAAAATAAAATAAAAGCATAAGAAAAAGAAGTGCAGTAATCCTGACATAGGTTTTCAGTTCTGTGGAACAATGGAGTCCGCTCTGAAAGTCAGAGAAACTGTGTCATGTGAGAAGAAACAGGCTAAGGACCTAAGATAACAAAGCTATGTAGTTTTTTGATGGCTGGTAATTATTTTGTGTATGGTGGAACTGTATCCCTGCCTGGGCAAACAAATTGGTAGGAAAAGTATATGGAATAGGATTAACAGCGTGTGTCAAGCACCCTGCAGTTGTGGATGAGTTTCTGTATAGAATGGTAGGAGTATAATACTGCGTGTATCTGCTAGACACAGTCTTTGTTTCCCATTTATGGATGTCAGTGTATAAGCAACATATTAACTTGTCTGGACGTTTGCTGCTCAGAGTGTACTGCCAGCGCTGGGAATTCTGGACATCTTTTTAAGATAAGATGGGCATATGATGCAGTAAATCTCAAGAGTTCAAGTTGGAACAGATAATTCTTTTAAAGAGGTTATATTCATGTGACTACCGGTACACCCTCTACTTCATAGACACCTCCTTGTATAGTGTAAGATGGTAGATGTTTCCAGATCAGTGTAAATATGTACATGAATACTTATGTATGTCTTCTGCAAATTAAATTATTAGAGCTAGTTGCTGTTTAGAAATCTCTCACGTAACCCTCTTTTCAGATTAGTCCATTCACACACACACATATACCTTTAGTATTTTGAGCTTTTGTACGTTTTAAACTTCTTAGCCTCTTTGTCTGCAAAACCCCCACTTTTTCTTTCATGTTCCTTATACTTACATACCTTGTGTCATGTGGAAGTGGGAAAGCGGTGTTCGTTAGATGCTAAAAAGACAATATATTACCAAGAGAAGCCATCCACCTTTTTAACTCCACAGATTTGAGAATTACCAGAATTATCTAAATCCCGTGGTAGTGTGATCATACATACAGGACTTCACAGTACATTATCCCCAAATATTACTCTAAGTTATTAGTGTAGTTTCATGCATTATACAGTGTTCTATTTAAGTAGAAAGGGAATACTTATCCCAGCAGGTAGATACCAGTACAGTTAGCGTGCACACAACTGAGTTACATTGCCTTACCTCCCGGTTTGATGTAGAAGCAGTTAAGCTGAGTTTCATGAACCAGCTTCCCCTTATACTTCATTTCAGGTTCCCCTGGCTGGTGGCTGGGTAGCGGGTGATACGCTTGCCGAACAAAGGCTTGAAACATTTTAAAATTCCAAGGAGCGCTGAAACAGCTGAACCTGAGTATATTTTCTATATATAGTACAGATAAATTTCTTTTGGTCAATTGTTTCTTAGTTCAGAGTTATTTTGTGTAATATCCTTGTATAGAAGTTAAAACCTGAATGTTGCTTTAAACTGCCAACAACTTGGTCCTTTAATCTAGAAACTATTTTCCAGCTCTTTAAAACCTCTGCAGTATCTCTTGCATTATCCTTTCTTTCCTTCCTCTTCACTCCTAATCCTTTTCTTGTCCTTCGTGCCTTGTGCTCAGTTGGAGCCTTCTCTTCCCCCTGGGGTTTTTCAGGAAAACTTGGATTGAGAACTGAAGATAATGGGCGCCATCCACCCGTCAGTTCATCACCTCACCAAGCCATGACAATCTCTGCTTTCTGTATATCAGCACAGACTTCTCTGATAATATCCTCTTGTGTTTGAAAAAAATAGGTTTGTCTAGCAGGGGGTGGACTTCACTCCGGACATAGCCAGAAAACTTCTCTTGGAATGTGAGCTTGCTCACTCACACTCTTTCATATGTGTGTATATATATAAAACTATTTGTAACCTTTTCTCAAAGCATGGAAGATACACTTGCTCACATATTTATCCCACAGCGCGTATACAAGCTGCTCGCTTCTGTCTAGTATTGATTTAATACAAGCTCTTGAGTGCCTCGTCAGCTCTCTCTTTGTCAAAACAAGCTTTAAATCGTCAGTAAACAATACTTTTCAATTACAGGAGGAAAAAGAAAGGAACCCTTCTCAAGTATAAGATAGCATACCCTTTAAAGGACAAGGAATGTGTTCTATACAGAAACACAGTACAACTGTTCCAGTGGAATTACACTAAGGCTGCAAATGCAGTGCTGCTTTTTTGTCTTAACTGGTGTACAAACTAGCAACAGCTTTGGGCTTGTTGGCTGTCTGCTGTGCATTAATGGTTGTGGCTACAGCCCAGCTGGTTTTGCAATGCAGAGCTTGCTTTAATTAAATTTAATAAAATCATATCAAATTGTGTTGCTTAAAATCAGTCTTTGAAAAACAAAAACTGTGTTTTACCTGCTGGCTTGATTATTTTGGACATACATACTCCTAGGTCTTTTGGAGCCTGTTTCAGTAATCCTTTTGCATAGCAGAGATAGTGTTCATATGGATAAAAACAACCAGAGCTCCTGTAGCTGGGGGGGGGAGAGGGGGGTGTGGAAGTAGGTGATGACACATGCTTCGGGTCAGAAGTCTACAATAAAGGGACTAGGAAGATTCTTCCTCTGAATCATCTGGTGCTGCTCACTGTCTTAGGATATGGACTTTCAGTTTGATGAGCTCCAGCAATTTGTTTGTGTCTGTCAGACTGCCTTTCTGTAAAATTTCAGTGCTATTTGCTTGACACCATACAGGGTTAAATCCTCTACACAGGAATGTGTAGCATCTCTCAATGAAGAGGTTCATGACATTTCGTAATAATCTGAAAAGGAGAGAGATAACATTGGATTTTTATGTAAGGTATCATATGCCTTCCTGCAGTGCTTGGCTTCTTTTTTTTGTTGTCCTCTCTTCTGTGGTTTTTTTTTTTCTGGTTTTTCTCATATGAGAATTTTGTACCTCTTTCTTTGAAACAGAAAACAAAGCAGACATTTGAATTTGCACAGAGAGAGTTAAAAGCTGAAGGAGGGAGGAGACTAAGCGGATGATGATTGATACGTTTTATTCCCAAAGGATTAGTAAAATACTGCTGACTGCTGAAGCAAAATGAAATACGCAGTTTTACTTTCTGTGTGAAAATAATACATTGCTTTAATGAAAATCACCTGATACAAAATTCCAAATTTTTATTTCAATTTAAATATATCTCTATTCTGTATTCAGAGATTCAAAATTGCATGGTACCTCTTAGTGCTGCTATTATGAAATGTCTATCTGCTAATAGAAAATGAATTTGATAAATGTGTCTTTTTTTTTTCTGTTGGATTAGTTATGTAAGACAAGGTTTAAAATTTACTATTTAAATTGCATTTTCTTGGTGACAAACTTGATCTCAGGAGTATATTCTGTTTCTCTCTCTGTACATACCCACACAGAATGTCTTGTATGCAGGAAGGTAGCAAAGTCAGTAAACGGCTAATGTTCGTAGTAATCTGAACACTAACTTCAATAGTTAAACTAATTTTTAAAAATATGTACAAATATGTTAAAAAATAATTACAACAGTCAAAAGAAAAAAGCGGTAAGGTGGTTCAAAGAGTTGGTATTTGTATCTTCATGAAAGAAATTAACTAAATTGCAACTTTCACAAGAAAAAAGTAGATCAGAAAAGATATTTTAAACATTTGTATTAATACTTTAAATTTAATGATCCTTCAGTTCTCAAGCATGTGAAAATGCAGTGGCCAGATGTGAACGATAGAGCGTCCAAGGTGCAGCTGTTTTCTGAAATGTAGCTTGTGAGCACAGCACGAACCTGCCCACAACTGGAGTAAACCTAATACTGTTTGCCTGGCATTATGTGAGGACAGTGAAATTGTGTTGTGTTGCTAAAAGTCATACATACTTTAAAGTTTCCAAAGGTATTTCTACAGATAAGCAGATGTTATTGAAGGCAATGTAACAGCTGACTGTAGAAGTAATGGCTACAGAGTGGCAGAGAAGAACTTTTTGATGTGTTGAATCATAGAATGGTTTGGGTTGGAAGGGACCTTAAAGACCATCTCGTTCCAACCCCCTTGCCATGGGCAGGAACATCTTCCACCAGCCCAGGTTGCTCAGAGCCCCATCCAGCCCGGCCTTGAGCACTGCCAGGGAGGGGGCAGCCACAGCTTCTCTGGGCAGCCTGGGCCAGGGCCTCACCACCCTCATGGGGAAGAATTTCTTCCCAATATCTAATCTAATTCTGCCCTCTTTTCAAGAGCCATTACCTCTTGTCCTATCAGTACATGCCCTTGTAAAAAGTCCCTCTCCAGCTTTCTTGTAGGCACCTTCAGGCACTGGAGGGCTGCTGCAAGGCTGGGGCAAATCAATAAAAGCGAATACATAAGGCATGCTGTAATGTGAACTAAACATTTGAAATTTCAGGAAGAGTAGTTGACTTTGCCTATTTCTATGTGGATTTTTTTATTCTTTTTCTAACCATTTCAGAAATAGAGACAGTGTAGGAAAAATGACGAAATTGCCAGCCTCCCAAATGAGGGCGTGTACAGAGTATACAAATGGGAAAAATGCAGAGGTGCTTTTTAAAATTCTGTTGATCTTATGGTATTTCTTAGGTGTTACTTGTTACAAGAACTATAAATATACAAACAACTTAGACTTTTGTTGTTGCAGGTTAAGAACTTAGTCTGGTTCTGCAAATGTATTTGCAGTGCTTAGGATCTGAAGGTATGCAGTGAAGAAATAAGAGATGAGATCACAACAGTCGGAATTAGAAACATCATCTATAGTTAAAATTGCTTTTTTTTCCTCATGAGGCCCTTTTTGAAGTTGTTCATAATTTTGTGGGAGTTAGACCATTTGGGGTGACAGCTCATCAGACTGATTACAGTAAAAATTCAGGTTTCAGGAAAAGATAATATAAAATGATGTGCTACTGAACACCTGTTTGAGGTTAAAATATTCTTCCTTCTTTTTTTCCTTCTTTTCTCTTTCAATGAAACAGTGGCATTGGCAGAGTTTGGGAAAGAACTTAACCTTGACTATAGCGCTGGAATTAGAGATGTACTTTGACCTTTGGCAGGCACCTCGGAGATGCACTTGAAAAGTCATTGGGAATATATTCTTAGATTTGACTAAATTATAAAGGATAACCACGTTGTTTGAATCCTGATGAGTCCTCTACCAACTGTAGATGTCACATACAGTAGAGCAGGCTTTATCCCCACAAGACCAGAAGCCGAGATAGCCCACAAGAAACATAACAGAAGCTGCTGCTTTTCTTAACCTAGTGGAAGGCAGGATGGAAAGAAAATGGGTGGAAATTGAGAAGGTAAAGGCAGCTCACCTTCCTGTTCTTTAAAGGCAAACTTTTTTTTTGCTTCCAGGTTGGAAAGGCAATGTTGTCCCCTTCTCCTTGATGGAGGCAAGTTCTCATTGCTTTTAGCTGCTAGGTAGAATGTGATGTGCGCAGAAGCAAGAAAGAGTGTGGTTTCTAGTTTAATCTCTTCTACTTGTGATAGTGTTATGTTAGTATAAGCTTTTCTGCTAATAGAAGTTACAGATATATATTTAGCATAGATTTGGGTAGTGGCGTTTTTGTGTTATGTTCAGATGATTCCTGTAGATAGGGCCGGGGCTCATTTCGGCGCACTGAAGACATGTTTATGGTTTGCTGTAGAATGTTAGCAGAGAGTGTAGAGCACTGGTAAGCTCATACAGGTAGCAGTGTCAGATGTTGAGGAGTTATGTTTGTTTTCCATTCTCTGATGGAATTTTTTTCACAGGAAGGATGCTTTTGTTGAATCGGGATATTTGGGTTGAGTTTTTAGCCTTGCTGCAGACTGCTTCGCTTACCGTTGTGAAGTCAGTGTCTGTCATTTTTCTGTATCAAAAATGGTACAGCACTTTCACCCACCATTTATTTAGCTTAATACCTTTTCACTTAGCTTTTACACTCCTTGGGTGAGACTGTTCAGTGATTTCCATTACAAAAGGCAGTGGAGCTCCAGTCTGATGTGGACATTTCCAAAGTCTATTGTGAAATATTAATGAGACCCACTTGTTATTTAAGAACAGCTTATAAATAAGAACAATAAAGGATTTATTAAGAACAACTAGTTATTTAAGAAATTGATAGTCTGGCATCTACAGACTTCCTGCCTTAATTTCATTGTCATGCATCATCATGGTTTAAAAATTATTTGGAACTGATGATGCAATGGCAGGGGATGTGACTGGAAACCAGTGATGGGGGGGGGGAAAGAAATGCACTAAGCCAGATGGATCATAACATAGATGCTATTCCTGTGTCGTGACTAAAAATTTCGTGTAGCATCAACAGAATGTGATTTTAAGGGAAATCTTGCAAATTCAGTTTGCCTTTGGGCTCTTTTCCAAAAGGTAAAGAACCTGCTGATGGACTCCTATCTGCTGAGCTTTATGGAAATAAATGGGTGTTTCCTACAAGACTAACATAACTTTAGCTTTGAGACTGTTTAAGGGCCATGCTAGTGAGTCAGTCTTGTTTATCTGCTACAGAGTTGATTTTTTTAATAAAGAATTTCTGATAAATTTTGATAAAAGTCTGCCTGAAGTCAGGCTATCGCAGTAGAGCCACAGACATGATTTAATACACAGTCCACCATCTCCAAGTTGTCCCTTTTTTTCCTTGTGAAATCAGAAATATTCTATAATATTTCTATATAATGTATAAAAACCTTCTGTCTGGAAGTCTGCAAATTGATCACGCAACTTTCATGATTGGTGGAATATAGCAGGAATATTTCAGGGTCCATCCTATTAACAAAAAATTGTTTCTTATGTTGATTTTTAAGGCATCGTTCCAGGCACAATTAAACAGATGGTAGTGAGGAACTTATTCTTGACTTCAGTAGTGTTGCCAGTCATTGCCCACTTTCAAACCATCTGTTTTTGGGGAAAGGGGTTTTGAGCCACTCTTGCATTTTGTTAGGGGTTTTGTTGTTGTATGTTTTCTTGTTATTTTGGGTTGGTTTTTTTTAGGAAGGTTGCTTGAACAGTTCCCTCCTCGTGACTGGTCAAGCTGAAAACCAGCTTTTTCACTCTCCATGTGTGACCATCAGTTTGTATTAAGATGTCTCTGAGCAGAGTTCTTTTCCTTTTAGTAACGGGCTTTTTTCCCTGCTTGTTCATATCTAATGTTTTGAATGTTTGAAATAATGGAAATACCAAGTAATCCTGTCTATATTGAAAGTTCTCCAAGTAAGTAGATCAGGAGCTTTATTAACTTTTAAGTGAAACAAGAGTCAGATGACTTCACGGTTTGTTTTTTTTCCCAACAACCTTTTAGGAATTTGAGTTAAACTCATATCAAAGTACGGGTTTTTGTTGGTTGAAAAACTCTTACCTTGCTTCAGTTTCTTGGCATTTTTGTGCCTGAGACATCATAAAAATTCTGGTTCCCCTCTCAGAACTTCCAGAAATAACAGGATATATCTAAACTGAAATTCCTTTATTTAGAAACAAATATGTTTGTTTTATATATTTTTTGTATTATGCTGCATTACACAATGTAGAGAAGCAAGAGACGTAAAAGCTTCAGTCCTGCTGATGAGCCGTATCACTATCAATATGGTCTAATAGGATGAAAATTATTTTTTTCTAGTGTTTTGTTTTAAAATATCTGAATAGCTAAGCAAAATGTTGTGTTTGAAAGAACTTTAAGGCTATAAAGAACTGAAAGAACTTTAATGCTCCTGAACTAGCAAATACCAAAATTAAGGTTGGTTGTGCAAGCTCTCTTTTTTGCCTATGGAATTTTAAATTATGAGATCATCTTCTGTTGCAATAAGGACTTTGCTTCAGTTATCAAATAATCTGAATGTAGTTTGTGTAAAAAGCAGCAACTCAGTATTCTGTTTTTTTCTTCGTTACAGATATGTGGGCCTCTTTCTTTGACAGTTATACAGTGCTGAAGTTCTGCACTAGGGACAGAACTATTAATTGCTTTTTTCTTGTTTTCTGTGATGCTAATCACTATAATAGCTGATAACTCGTAAATAAGATGAACTGTTGTACACTGCTCTGATTAGAAGTATCATTCTTCCCCATTTTACAAATTGGGATCCTAGGACAGAGCAGTTATAATTACAGAGGTCAATTAAATGCAGGGTGTCTGACTTTAAATTTCTCGGGCCTAATTTTTCCAGTATGTTTATCATTCATATGTTCAAAAACACTGCTTACAGACTTGGATTTTGATAAGTAGGTGGTGTTTTTGCAGGTCACGCACTCAAATGTTACACCCAGGTCTAGGACCTCAAACCAAACACGGGGAAATGAAACATGCACAGTCAGCGACAGCCACTTAAGGTGACATTTCACAACGTGCGTATCATTGCACCATATCTCAGGGGCAGCGTCAGAGATGGAATTCAGCTTTCCAAGATAGCAAGCAGCTGCCTTAGCTGGATGTTTTTTCTATCTTCTTTGCTTTGTTGCCGTCCTCTCTTGCTTTATGCTGTAGAGCTTCCACAGGCAAGTCTCCCTCGCTGCTTCAGCCTGAGCAAAGTGGAAGGAACATCGTATGCTTCTATCGTCATTGTAAAGACGGTGTCGTGGACAGAGGGATCACATTTGCATTAGAGTAAAAGAGCACGAAATTAACATGGCACGCTTTAATTCGTGTTTTAAGTTAAGAACTCATAGATTATAAATTATTATTGTGGATATAACCAACTTCGGTTCTTGTTTCAGTGGGTCCTGCAAAATGGAGGCAGCAATATTCTAAAAAGTAGTAGAAAAAGAAAGGCAAGCTTTGATAGTTTGATGACTAATCAAATATTACGTGAATGGTAGACAGCAAGGAGAAAAAAATGACCAACATAAAGGAGTCCGACTACCTTGTAAGATGTGCATAGTACATATTAAAACTGTATTTTAATATAGCCAAGTGTGGATTTACATGTTCAGGAGCAAAAGTCTAGGCCATACATAGGGAATAAAGTACCTAAAAGAAGCGTGGTATCAAGAATAAAACATGAAAGTTGAAAAATCATTGTATTTGTTTGTTTTTAATACCAGCAAGTGTAAAACAGTTTCTAGGTACAGGGGAGTCTCTAGTCAGTGAGGATGATATTTCTGAATTTATTTTTACCAAGCTTAAATACTGTATGCAGTCTGTGGAGCAATAGCTTTAAAATAATGTGTTGCAGGTACACTGAACCCAAAACTTTGATAATGGAAATGCCTATCCAGAAGACAAAAAAATCTAATAGCTGGAAGTTGAAGCTAGACAAATGAAGGGTGCAATAAATAGTCCTAGAGAAAATTGCTTCCTTTTTAATAGGATACTTAGCATGAATCCTGAAAGTTGATAAGAAATTCTTCATCATCATAATAAATAAATGTTTCAGATTTTGTGAGATCAAAAATTGTCATCTATTATTCTGGTAGATAGCAGCTGTCAGCTTCTGCTTATAAATAGTATCTAGTGCTCTAGTGTTTGTGAGGACAGGAGAGATCTAGAGCCAAAAAATGAAAATTGTAAGGCAGAAGCTGTAGAATTGGCTTGGAAGTTGTGATTTAAAAATTAAATAATATACTTCCTGAAATTCCTTCTCTGAGCTGTATTAAATGAGCTTCACAGATTTCGTTAAATTATTCCATTTTGATTTATGAGTAAGCTACCTTTTTCAAATTCTAAGAATTCTAAAGACTGATATCTCCTAATATTTAATAGTTCCAATTAGATGGTTTAAGTAATTTATTTATATTATTCCCATTCAATATTAATTGTATCTTGTTGACTTGATAGCTGCATTATATCCTTCTAGTTTTGTGTAATCTTGTAAACAACATCGTAACTTTGGTGCCTTTTTTCTTTTTTTCTTTAACGTGATCAATTCATTACTAAATTTAATTTAGTAAATGACTTTGGAACTGTTGAAAGTGAGTGAATAGATGTGTACCATCTTGTCAGTATAAAACTAGGTCTGCTTATAGGGCTTTTGTTATCTGCTCTTCATGTAACTGGCTCACTTGGTTAGCAGAAGATACTTGACTTTGATTTGTTGTTTCTTTTTCTTTTTTTTTTTTTGTTTTTTTTACAATAATCTCTTCTTGGGTAACTTTATAGCTGAAGCTGGGCCTAGTATTTCTTTTGTTCTGCATTAGAAGAATTTTCCTGTTCATCTGCTGTTTAGTGATTCAGTTGTGCCTCCGCTGTTTAGTGATTCATTTTTAAAGTGAACATTTTAGTGAAATTACCACTCTACAGATGATGCTTACATCAGGATTTCCTTTTTGTCAAACAGTGTGATTTGGAGGGTGGATAAACGTAATCTGTTTAGATTTAATCCTGATAAGACACGCAGTGTTTTCATGCTGATATTAAAGGTTGTAGTGAAAATTGTATTGTATGTGTATTTAGTTTTTATTAGTAGAGAGCGGGCCAGGTTCCCACCTTGTTTGTAACCATCTTGGGTCCTTTTGCTGGTCCTGGGTTTTTACGTGTTGTCATACATACAAAAACTTTTTCTTGGCCATTTTGTGTTCATCATTAAGCAAGAAGATGGCCATCTTTGCTGCTATTATTTACATTTTTGTTTCCTTGAATGTAGCTTGTAGCAGAATATACTACTACAGTATGAGTTTACGCCATGGTTACTCCGGGTGATGAGCACCCAATATGAAAACATAAATGGGTGTACTTTGGATACCGGATATCTCAGATTTCCACCAAGTTACTGCCTCCTCACTGATACATTGTTCTCCCATGCATGAAAGAGCTCGGAGTACCTTGTGCCGCAACAAGTGGAGTGGCTGTGTGATTGTTTCTCAGTGTATTTCTGAAGCGTTCGTCTGTTCTGAACAGATGGGAAAAGTATAGAAGGAAGGAGAGGAGGACGGTCCACTTCTGAAAGATTTCACTACTGAATGGGTGGGCTGTAAGATCAGAGGGTGCTGGGTTTTGGTCTTCGCTTGCTTTCAGCTGTGCTTCCCAGTCTAAGTTGAAAGTACCATTTGGCTGAGGTAAGAAAGTAAGCGTGTGTGGATGGTTTCGAGGCTTGGCTAACATCTAGGCTAAAGGTCTGTGGATCTGCAATATTCTGACTTCAAGTTCCAGTTAAGATGTGATATATTGTTGGGGCGGTGGTTTGAGCTGGTGGGACAGACAATAATTAGTGTCCTTATTCTGTGATCTGAAATGGGTGTGCATTTGTTTGAATTGTATTTCAAATTATTGGTTGTAGTTCTGTAAAATCTGAATTGATCTTTATACTGGTGATCAGACAGTTTACTTATGTTTGTCAATGAGTTGAGGTAACCTAGCTTGCTTCTGCCAGTCTTTCAAATTTTAATGGGACTATCAGCTTTCAAATTTATCAGATATTCATAAATAGCCTATGACACGTTTGATCAACTGACCAAAAGGTGAAGCTGTTCAACCTGTCTTGCATATTGGTGATGTCACCAGCTGTGGCAGACATAAAAAAAATATTGAGAGGATGGAGCAGATGGCCGAAGTTTTATCAGTGCTCTTCTGCATTGGAGATTCTTTTATAACAAAGAAGAATCTTGCTTAAAACAAATTTGACTTGTCTGGGGTTTTCAGTCTGCTTGCTACATTGTGATTTGGACAACAGCAAGTTTTCGGGTGTGTTTTGTCGGAAGGACGAGTAGTTTCACGTAGTAGGTCAGCATTTTGGAACCTTGCGAATCATTCACACACTTTTCTACAGGTTTGCAGTTGATTATTGGATACTTATTGGAATGTGTTAGAATACTAATGTCTTTTAAATAGGTATTTTAATACTAATATCTATGTTACAAAAAGGAGAATATTTGCGCAGTTCATATCAGCTCTTATGTTGCACATTTGTAGACCCACTGGCGCATATTATGTGAATATGCAGCTGCATATTCATTTTCTTTCCAAATATTAACAAAGCAAACTTCTATTTCATATGCTGTGGTTTTGGTTCTGTGGAATTAAGAAGTGATTGCTTTTGGATTCTGCTAATATAAGGAAACATTACATAATCAGGGTCAATGGTGCAATTGTTTTTAAACAGGTACTCAATCCATTTATGCCGCTTTCAAATAAAATCTAGTCTCTACTCTGTTTGAAGACGTGTTAGGAGTTGCCATTTCTTAGTAAGATTAAGGGAAAACTCTTGCCTGCTGTATAATAGGAAGGGGAAAGGAGAAGAAACACATTGGCAACCTATTTACTACCATATCATGTAAAGGGAACATGGATGTTACACAAGGTTGTGGTGATTTGGGGCGGGGAGCGGGGGGAAAGGTCTGTGTTACCCCTTTAAGTGCTTCTCCCTTCCTCTTCTCACAGCAAATTTGTGCCTGAGGTTAAAACTAAGACAGTTACCCAGGTAAATGTGAACAGATAGTTTTGAGACAGTGTTGGACATTTGTTCCCAAACTATCTTCGAAGAGCTGTATAACATGGTTGTGAGTGGAAAAAGCTCCCTGTTTATTATAGTGGAAGCTGCACTAACTACAGCCCCATTATGGCTGTTCCCGGCATGGTGGTTTCATTAGCAGTGTATACATTTGAGAATCTTGAACTACTAGTAAATTTAAATCTGTGGTTGCTGTGCAAAGCTGCAGGCACTTACGTTAGTGGAGGTCTGAACACAGATATAGATTTTCTATTCCTGGGGTTGGCTACAGATAATTACTTCTTTGGTGGTGAAAATAATGGGCAACATTATAGGAAATCTGCAGGGAGGCAGAGGTGTGTTACTGCTACTCTAACAACTTTGTTGATATATAAGATAGGCTTGAAGGTTGTTGAAAACTAAACAAATCTTGCTTGCTTATGTATCTGTGCGACACTACCTGCAGTACGCTAGCCACTGGAGTCTAATGGATATGATACGACACCTGGAAAAAATGGACAAAGGAAAAGGTTTTAAGGAAAAAAACCCTCTGGTTTAGTGTTCTGAAGAAAAGGATCAAATACCTCTCTCTTTATTGAAGGTTCAAGAGCTTGTGATTTACATCCTTAGAGATATGCCTTTGATATTTTTTGATTCTGGAGGATCTGAGGTGTCATTTTTATGTTTATAGATGGGGAGAACGGAAGACAGAAATAAATTTAAAGATTTCTATATAGGTCACTTTTAAATATCTACCAGGTAGAACTACTGTTTGAGAAGATGCTCATAGTTTGTGTTTGATGTGCATTTACAGTGTCCATATATGGAATTTGGTTTTATGATAAGGAAGAATGCCAAAGAATTGCAGAGCTCATGAAAAAGTAAGTGATGGGTAAACAAGGCTTTTTGTGCTGCTTTGATGTATGTATTTCTGTACATACATGCACATTATGTTACTAGGATGGTCATACCTTTCTACTTTAAACCTGTTATTATAGACTTTGTAGCAAGTAAAATTGTCATGCACCTGCATTTTGTATAATCAGAAATAAGTCGCTGTATTGCAATACTTTTTCATAATTTGCTGTGCAGCTTTCCAGCTACATCAGAGTGTAACAGTTCATCAGGAAATAAATCAGATATGACTAAGAGATCTGTTTTGAAGAATTATATTCTTTGGGGTTTTAATGTATTTTTCAGTCTGGGAAGATTTTCTTTTTTAATGTTGCTGTTTCCCTTTTTCTTATATCAATGTAAGTGCAGGCTATCATGAAGGCATACTGTAACAATACAATTTCTGTCGTTTTTATCCTGTTCCTACATCATGACTGAGTTCCTGCTTCCTCATTTCTTAGCAATATGTACAAAATTCACTTTGGAATATAAAGCAAGACTTTAATTAACTTTGAATTAATTACTTTTATGTATATAATAATATTTTATACATATTTATACAATCTTTCATTTTGTAATGAAGTTGAAGATTAAAATTTCAAAGAGAACTGTATTCTCAGCTGTATTTTAATCTTACAAAATCATGGGTATTTTTTTCGCTGTCACTGCTTGCTTCATGTGTCCAGGATGGACAGGGCTCATTCTTCTGCTCTACCCCCTGGTTGCCCTAATGATGGGCTTGTTTGCAATGATCCCTTTTTTAGGACTATAATCTGCAGGTTTGCATGTTTGTTTGGAGGAGGAAGGACCTGAAGTCTTACAGATTTTTATCAACATATGTAATCTAAATTTTTTAGGTGCATAATGTGGAGGATATAGTAAAGAGGCCTGATAGGAACAGGCAGAGGTTGGGTACACTGGTTGCCTGTCATAAATAGAGTTGGACATATCAATATGTCACAGCTCTTCTAAGAGACAGGAGGAGGGATGACGTAGAGCTGAGAAAAGCCATGGGAGGCGGATACAGTCAGGCTGGCAGCGTTAGGTACTAACAGCGCACAACGCACAGGCACTGTCAGACCTGTGAATCTCTCCTTTTCAGATCGCCTATCCCAGTGTTAACAGCTTCTGTAGCCAGAAGCATGCTGAGGAAGTGACATCAATTTTGATTGCCAAAGTTACCAAGTGCCCAGAAGCCCATTTATGTGCCCTACAGTACAAGTGCAAACAAGGCTTATCCTCGCACGTCTCGATCCATAGCAAAGTGCTTTAACTTTTCTGCCACCATGCTTCAGATAAGATTTATTACAAAATACTGGATGGGAAGGTAGTCATGTTTCCTGTATGTCTCCTTTTAAAGTAATACCTGCTGCTTTTCATTGTGCAGTGACAAAACAGTGTGGAACACAGACTGTCACAATGGTGGGGCTTTGTTTAGGGGGTTTTGTTGGTTTTGCTGTATATCCTACAGCTCTAAAATGAGTCAGTTCTGACCCAAGAAATAATTGATAGGGGTGAATTTACAGAAATAAGCAATAAACCCTAGGAAACCCAGGTTTTTGACAGCTAATTTCAGTTAACTAGCTCAAGTTTCAGTTGGTGGTGATTAGGTGCTCTCAAACTGCTAATTTGCTACTATAAAAACTAGTTTTCAGAGGATTCATGCAATTGTAAACCACGTGTAGTAGTTTATAATAGCAGTGTTTCGTAGAGATAAAAAATACCCTGTTGTTCAGCCAATTGGCTGCATGTTTTAATTCTCAGCATTCTATAATAATAATAAAACAGCTGGGGCAGGAAATTGGTCATTTGCTAGTAGTTAATGACTGATTTGTGTGTGTTTGCCATCCTCCACCACTAGCAGAACTGAATAACACTATAAATTCCCTGCTCCTTCTGGGTATAGAAATTGTGACTGAGTTATGGAAATTTTAGTCTATAGCCTAGTGTGTTAAAGAGTGGAGAAAATTAATCTCACACGTGGTCAGATTAGGTTTTAATATAGATCTTTGAATAGAGATCTTTTTTTTACATGTCTTAATGGAGATGGAGGGAAAAATTAAAATATTTGAGTTTTGATTAATTATTCTAAAGCAGTCGTGATTAAACTTGTTATATTTTGTCTGTTTTTTGTCTTGTATATTCTCCTCTCACCTCCAACTTTCAGCCTAACTCAGCAGGAACAATTCAAAGCACAGCAGGGCATGGGAACAGGAGTGTCCCCAATGATCATGAATTCTGCTAATAACAAAGAAGTGGATATCTTACGGATGCTTACCAAGGCCAAAGATGAGTATACCAAGGTGAGACTTGCTGTCTGTAAAAAGAGGATATTTCTTTTTGGTGATACTATGATGCCAACTTGCTCACACTTTACATTTTAAAACATAAAATGTTTGGGTTTGTTTGGTTTTGTTTTTAAATAGTTTTACTCAAAGCGAAAACTGATTTTAGACAGTATGCCCTCTCATCTTGTGTAAAAGTGGCTGGTAGAAAAATTTTGTCAGAATTTGCTAAAGATTCAAAAGAAATTAATGCCATCAGTAAAAACTTCTGAAAGGAGAACATGTATATGATTGATTATTTGTTGAATGCCAGGAGGTAAGAACAAGTATAAACTGGCTTTTGTTTTGACCCTTAGAGCTTATTGCTTATTGAGTAGCACCTGGAAGTTTTGTCTTCTTTCTGGGTACAGTGTTCAAACCTGCTAATAGTTTCTGTGGTTTTTACAAATAACTTCCTTCAGAGAAAACTTTTATCAGTGAAGTTACTGCTTTTAATTGTGGTTGTTAGCTACTTTCAAACACTAATGGATGGAAATGAAAAGGATGAAATGTAGTATGATTTCAGCCCGTGTGCTGCTTTGGTCTTCTGAGGCTTCTAAGTAACGAAGTAACTAATGGACTAATAATGTTCTGTATTATTAAGCAATCAAAAACGTTTTACTTTGGGGAATAAAAATGTAATAATTTCAACTATTCATATATGCGCTGTGAACTGTTACAAACCCTGCAGGTTCCAACTGCTGTTTCCTGTATTGCGTATGTGTTGTTGTGCAGTAATAAAGCTCATAAGTGTGCTGAGTCTAGAAATATATACATCTTAAACATGAGCAATTTAACGAGAGAAAAAGTTATGTCTCTGAAATGCAGCTACTAATAAGATCCTCAGAAAGATAATAGTGAACTATTTGAGTTATGGTGAAATGTAGCCCTTTTTGTTGTGCCACAGCTTCTTTTGAAGCTTAGGACCTGCGTATTTTCTGTAAGAGGGATTTAATGTATTACAGTGGATAAATGCCTCCAAAACCTGGTATCTTTTCTATGTTTTAATACTGAATCAGTATGTAGTCTTGGCATAAAAGAGTGAGATTTGAGATATTGTGAAATGTTTAAGCAGTTTTCATTAAATAACCTTAAAAATATTGTAAGTGGAATACTGGAAAAATATCAGGCTGTCGTCAGATTCTATGAGAAGGAGGTAATAAATCTTTTAAAAAGTTACCTTCCATTTCTACATGAGCACACAGAAAATCAAGACGAAAAAGAGAGAAACTCTAGAAGAACTGTTGTTTAATAGGTTTTTGAAATTTTTTTCTTGCAGATAAGTTCTCTTGCAAATTTGCGTCTTCATCTTTAATCTTTCTTCACTTAAGTGATTGCTAAGGAAATAAAATGAAAACTTCATCTGGGACATGAGTACTAGGAGTGTCTGACTTCTTTTGAGTTGGATATGTGGGGGTTTTTTTGTTTTGTGAATAATATAAAATTAGGAAGTGTGTGATAAATAAAGGCAATGACAGCCATTTTTGTATTTGATGTCAATATATTTCACAGCAGTCATGCTTTTTTAGCTGCTTTATGACATCTCTACATCCTTGCCAGTGTATGTCTTGTGACTTGCAATGCTGATCTGCAGAAATCAGTTATGAAATATGTTGTTCTCCCTTTTTAATTCTGTGTGGTTTTGGAGAAGAGGGTGTTTTAAAGTCTTGGAAGCTGTAGAGTAAGAACATCAATTTCCAAAGCATCTAAGGAATTTTGCTCAATTTTTTTGAAGTCCTAGGATGAATTTATTTTTTTAAAAGTGTAACTAACTTTGAAGGGTGTATCTTATGCCCAAATAAAGTTACACATTTAGAGGTTTCATGACAAATAAAATACATAGCCTCTCCCCTCCTTTTTTTATTAATGGAGCTCTAAGTTGCTAAACCACTAAAGTATTTTTTGAAAAAATGTACATTTAATGCACATTTGCCTTTTGTTGATCTCTGGTAAGAAGAAGTGGTATTAGCAGGCCTCATGATAGCTAGGGAGATAAACAGTTGAAGAGCTACCAGGGTACAGAACAAAGCATGACAGAGTGTTTTTCTGTTTAATCACCGTGCCTTGTTTTGTACTACAAGACAAGCTCTGCTTTTAGCTCTGTGCTGCACAGAGTTATTCTGTAGTTATTATGTAGGTATTCTACAGAATCTACCCATTCACTATACTGTCTTTGATCTACTGGAGGTCAGATTAGGTGAATGTCTTTTGTCTGGTTGATGTGCCCCAAATAACTGAAGCTTCCTTCTTCATTACCTCATGACACACAACTATTCGATAAGGACATATTTTCTAGTAGTGAGCAAGCATGGTCTCTAGGCTTCTCTTTCTGTTCTTTGACTGCTTCTTCACTGTCTTTCAGCAAAATGTTCCAATGGTGTTGCCCTGCCCAAACAGGAATAGAGCTTCTAAGTTTTCAGGTGCTTAAAGTTTTGATTTGTTGACTGTGTAAAAGACTCTGTAGTAGGATGCAGAAGGCCTAGCTTTCCTGAGGGCACTGTGCCATACTCAGCCCGGATGATGCAGAGTCTACGCTGCTATTCTTAAACAGTCTGAATTGGTTTTGTATGTCTCATTTAAGTAGGTCTTTGACTGGAAATCCTTTCTGCTACTGCTCTGCTTTGAGACAGTTCTTGTCCTCCTTAGCCCCTCTCTTCTGCAGAGCACCTTGTACACCTTCATGTGACTATTCACTAATGTCATCTTGTGGTTGCTTTACATTAGCTAGGTAGAAATCCCCAGTTTCTAGGGCTTTTTGACTCTGCGCTCAAGCTCTGACAACTTCAAAACTTCATTGCTTTCAGCATAGCCATCTATCTACAAAGCTCTTCTAAGTTCCATCAGGCCTTGGCTAGCCTTCTTTGCTTGTGTCAGATCTTCTAGCATCTCCTTGTTGTACTTGATAGGTCTTTGCAGCTCCCATGTCTCAAATTCAGGCTTTTGCTACAGAGCGTGAGATTGAGATGACATGGTATTTGCTTCAGGAGAACTGCAATACTGAGGTACCATGCTTGTCCATTGGTTGTTTCCTTTGATAATGTCCTGTTCAGCTTGAACTGCGTATTGTACAGGTAGGCAATGAAATCTCACGATACAGAGCAGTTGTTTGCCTCAGATATCTCTGACTCTACCAGACTTGCCTAAAACATCCTAAGTGATGGTCTTGTTGTTTTCGATTGATGTTCACCACAGATGTCTGGGGTTTTTCCATTGTTGCTTAGCATTTCTTTGTCTTGATCTTGGAACCTTTTGATTTCTTATGCATCTTTTGTGGGAGCATAGCTTTGAACAAGACACATGACTAAAGGACAGACCTGTGAAGCAAGATGTGGCAATTGTCAGATATCGTAGCTGGTGAATACTCTTTTGGTTCTAGCACTAAAGAGCATGGTGACATTTCTTTCATGCTGCTTTTTGCTGTTTGATGACGATGATGGCATCTGATATCTTCTTTAACTGTCCACCTGACAGCTGCTTAAAATGTCATGCTGGTGCTCCTGATTTACTCATCAGCAAGGCTATGCTACCCATCTGCCAAAATGACCTTGTATTCTGAGCTCCAGTAGTTACAGATGCCTTTGAAATCATCACAGGCTTTTTTTCTCTACAGCATACTTCCCTGTATTTGATACCAGCCTACTAGCCATGTTATCAAATCATGGGAATGATAACAAGTCAGGTCGATGTCATTCTTTATAGGCCATTGTATATACTGCTGTTCATTTTGATGAGGAATTTGGTCTGAAAAATGCTTGTACAGTGATAACTCTCTTAAAGTCTACTGCTTCTCACCTCATTTTTATATGCTTAATTCTGTGATCATGCAGAGTATGACAGTGGAATTTGAGGTACTCATGGTTTCTGAAGAAGTCAGGCTATTAAAATATCCTGGAGAAATAAGGGTCAAATGAAAGGAAACTTTTCCTTAGTGTAAAAGCTTTAATAGTTATGCTAGTGTTGTAGGACTGTCTTCTACACTTTTTTTCGTGTCTTCTTTCTGTTATGATTTTTCATTGCAATCCATTCATAAATATTTTAAATATGAATTGCAAAGCAAATCTGAAACTTCAATTAAGTGTAGATTTCTGTCAAGTGCTTCCATTAATTAGGCTTTGAATAGTAGAGAAGGGAGGTAAGCTTTAAAAGAATACTGTTTTGCTTACCATGAATAGTCTTTGGATTTAGCTCTTTATTTGAATTTTGGGATATCTTTAGTGATCAAACTTGTACTGCTCCGTGAGATGGATAGAAATGCCCTGGGTGAATGAGATAACCACATTCTAGTAAAATTATTTCTTTGTTGTTCTTCCCTCCCCTCCCCTCCTCTCCCCCCCCCCCCCCCCCCCCCCGAAAATGCAAAAAATGTAGCTGAGTTTAAGTGTATTTACATGTTGAATGAGAGCTGCTTAGGTTAACCACAAGGCACTTGCAACGTGGTTTTATGTTTAGCTGAAGTACAGTTTTGCTGTGAAGCTCTGTACTATTGCCTAAGTCAGTACTTTATTCTTCGTGTTTTTTCGAATCTAGTGCTCGAGGAGGTTTCTAAATTTATGCAGTAGGGGTATAGCAGGAAAGAAGAGACACACACGTGCTTGTTCTTTCTTCAAACCGAATAGCTAACCACCCTATGGCGTGATTGTCTGTGCACACTGTAAAGTTATTTCTAAAAGCAACATTTGAACTGAAAATTGTCATACAGTAGAAGAAAGCCAGGTACATAAGTGGAATTACACTTTTACTTTGCAAGATTGTGTCTTCAGATATTCATCACAGAAGTCCTTGACTGTCCAAACACCCACAAGATGATTTTTCAGCAGAGACCCTCAAAATCATTGAGATTGGAAGGGACCTCTGGAGACAGTCTAGTCCAGCCTCCCTGTTTGCAGCAGTATCAGCTAAAGTGGGTTACTCAGGGCCATGTTAAGTCAAGTTTTAAATGTCTCCATGGATGGAAACTCCACAATCTCTCTGGGTCACCTGTTCCAGTGTTCAAACATCCTTGAAAGAAAAAAGGTTTGTTGTTTTTTTTTTCCTAAGTTTAAACGAGATTTTGTATATTCTTTTTTTTTTGCCTTTTGCCTCTTCACTGGGACCACTGAGAAGAGTCTGGCTTGGTCTTCTTTACTTCCTCCCATCAGGTACAAGGATGGACGATGATGATACATAATGATACTATATTCTGAGCCTTGTTTTCTGGAAACGAAGCCTCTCCTTGCTTGACAGGTGCTTAAATCAACTTCGTAGACTTTCAATTAACTCACTTATGTGTGTCTGCATCTTTCTTGTGCTGGGAAGCACAGAACTGGACATAGCACTGCAGTGCTTAGTAGAGGGGTCTAACCAGTGGTCTCACCAGTGCTCAGTAGAGGTGGACCTCGCTTGATCAGCTGACAATGCTCTGCCTAATGCAATGCAGGATGCCGTTGGCCTTCTTTTGCCACAAGGGCATGTTGCCAATTCGTATTCAACTTCCTGTCCACCCAGGTCTATTTTTGCAAAGCTACTTTTCAGTCGGGCAGCACCAACCTGTACTGCATGGGGTTATTCTTCCTCAGTTTCCCTTGTTGAACTAATGTTCCTGTCAGCTCATTTCTCCAGCCTGTCAAGGTCCCTCTGAACGGCAGCACAACCATCTGGTCCCTGTTTTATATTGTCTGCAAGCCTGCTCTGCCTCATCATTCACATCATTAATGAAGATGTTGAACAGTATTGAGCCCCATGTCAAACCCTGGGGTACATCACTAGTGACTGGCCTCCAGTTGGACTTCATGCCAACAATATTTTGAGTCCAGCAAATCACACAGTTTTCTGTCAACCTCACTGTCCACTTACCTAGTCTGCATTTCAGCAGTTTGAAGATGTTATGGGAGACAGCGTCAAGAAGTGCTTTGCAAAAGTCAAGGTAAACAATATCCACTGCTGTCCCATTATCCATTGAGCCAGTCATCTCACTGTAAAAGGCTGTTGGGTTGATCAAGCATGATCTTCCCTTTGTAAATCCATGCTGGCTGCTCCCAATCGCTTTCTTGTCCTTAATATGTTCAGAAATGGCTTCCAGGAGGAAGCCATTTGTTTTTTCACCTTCCCATGGACTGAGATGAGGAAAACCAAACTGAAGTTCCCCATATCCTCCTGCTTGAACGTAGTACTGATATTTGTTTTCTTCCAGTCCTTGGGAACCTCCCCCAGTTGCCATTACCTTTCCAAAATAAGGAGTGGTTTCTCAATGAGAGAGGCAGCTCTCTCAGCGCTAATCAGTGCATCCCATCTGGTCCCATGGGCCTTGTGTACGTCTGTTTTGCCTACATGCTACCTAACTTGATCCTCCACTACTGAGTATCAATGTTCATCACTCCAGTCCTCCCCACCAGCCTCAGGGGCCTGGGATTCCTGAGGACAAGTGTGGCAAAGAAGGCAATCGGGTGCCCGTTGAGAACTCAAGGTCTGTTTTTCTGAGCACCCCTGGAACCAGTGTGTCTTTGTTTACTGTTGCAGTAGGTGTCAGAAATAGATTAAATGTTCGGTTTTGTGTATTTGAGAGTGGGGGTTATTTTCTCACCTAACATATTTGCATCCTAAGGAGTTTGTCTCGGAAAGTTCTGGAAAGGACGCTGACATTTTCGTAACTGCACAGCAGTGGCTCTCCGTATGGCAGTCTTTCCAGTCCAGAGTTCTGTCCCCAGTAATGCACAAGACTGGGCTGTTTGGACAAAAGAATGCGAAACCAATACTTGTCATTCCTTACCCAATCATTAGTCCTGCAGCATAAAATTTAGAGCCCATCAAATTCAGGTAATTAACTATGAATATTCTTGTTAGATAGGATTAACTTTTTTGCTAAATAAGTCTTTAAAAAAATCTTTCCAGTTTCTTGGTTTCAATTGTATCAAGCGACAGTGACTTCCAATACACTGTGTTCTTTTCTACTGACAACAGTGTTCCTTGTATACCCAATAGTTACATTGACTATATTCTCATTTTTGTACAATGTAAGACCATCTTATTCACTTTTCCTATTCCATTTATTATTTCTTTCACACAGCATTTTCTGTGCTTTTTTCTGGATTAAATTACGCCCTTCTCTGTTCATATGTCAGCCACTCCATGTTCCTGATCACTTTTAGTCATCTGTCTCTGCCCATATTTTTGTAAATATTGTTATTAATCCTGTCACATTCAATAAGAAAACATACTGATTCTATAAATTAATTAAATCTTTAATTATTTTTCTGTGGGTATATGCATCCTTGAAGTTCCCACAATATGAAATATTTAAGTAAAAGAGTTTGAGTTGTAATTCCAGTTTTTAACAAAAACCATTTTAAATGTTTAGGCACATTAATCCTTCATGTATCTAGACTACTTCTAGCTGCCTACTGATGCAGAAAAAGCATGTCTGTTGCTTGGTTTCTAAGGTGCTTTTTTTGTTTTTTAAGTTAAAGCAGAAGGTAAGAAAGAGAACTGAGATTTAAATTGCAGGGAAGCTTCATACTCAGGGAATCTTGGAATCAAGTATTTATTTTTACATATGCTTGGTGGTTTTAGAAAATTAGGTTGCAGTTGTTATAGTTCTTTCAATAGCGTAACATTTCATAATCAGTGTTGCAACTAGTGTTTTTGGTTATTGAGTGCTTGGCTATGTCTGGGTTTTACTATAGTGGAGAACTATCGGAGAAGATATTGTCCCACTTACTAAAATATACTTCTTTTCTGTTGCAGTGTAAGACCTGCTCAGAGCCAAAACAAATTACCAGTTCCTCTGCAATCTGTAACAACCCCAACCTAATCAAACCAATTCCAGTGAAGCCTAGTGAAAATCAGCATCAACGAATATCTCAGCAAAGCAAGGTAAAATGTTTTGTGTGGTTTTTGCCTAGTGCTGCTGCAATCGGGTAGCCATGTAGGTATATTTATTGGAGTCAGGTCACTGCAAGAATTTGAGGTGCAACCTCAGCAAGGAATCGTTTAATGAAAAACTAATCTCTTCTATAAAAAACCCCCAACCCCTACTATATGATGTGGAAGCATGTAAATTACAGGCATACTATCCTGATTCAATGAAGAAATATTAGTCTTTCAATTTTTAGGTGCTGCTTTGATCTCAAGCTGGTCTAGTCATTTGCTGGACCACATTTTTTGTGTTCTTTTTCTTTAGGTGAATTCAGTTAATCTAGGTAAAGAAAAGTCTCTTGATATATCTTCAAGCTAAATTACACTGCAAAATACTAAAACCTGGATTCAGCTGTGAAAGGGAGATGCACAAGCAATGGCCCTATTTCACACAAAGGGAGATTTCTGTCTCTTACTGATATTGTACTGATGGCTGAAAGGGAAGATGCTCTTTCATGGTATTTAAAATGAAGCCACTGCTATCTTTCAGATTCACTGGTTTTCTCCCACATAAGCAGCTTGACAACTGTCTTCTTGCCCTTCCTATGTGACAAAACTATTAAATATTCTCTTGGGAGAAAAGATCATAGCAGCTTTCTCGGCTTTTCCTTGAATACCGCTACCTAAATATTGTCGCCACTTAATGTAACTGATGCATGAGGGAGCTGTGTTTATTTTTTCCTTTGTCCCCTCACAGAATGTGGATGCTGAACCACAGCACTTGTCTTTGACAGCACTGTTTGGAAAACGAGGAAAGCCAGATGTCTCGGAACCAGTTAATAAACAGCATCAAGAGAATCTTCCTGTCAGGCAGGGTGTGGTACGTTCACTGTCCTATGAAGAACCTAGCAGGCATTCGCCTTCTGCAGAGAAACAGCTTTGCCCCGCCATTCAGAAGCTTATGGTGCGTGGGACAGACCTTCATCCGCTTGCTGAGTTTCCTGAGAACAGACTCTGTGAAAATGGCAATATCCACCCTGTGAGTGAGACTTTCACAGGACTCTTCCAACCTGTGACTTCTCATGGCATTGCAACATCTCATGTAGTTCAGGATACTGCTGGCACTCAGAGCTTGTTACAGAAATTACAAGGTCAGTCAGGGTCAGGGACTAAAATGGACCCCAGTGCAACAGGATCTCTGAACTCGACAGCCTCTGTGTTCAGCAGGACTCCTGCTGCTGTTGGAGCACCAGCAGCACCGGCGAACAGTATGAGCCAGCCACCTTTGGTGTATTTCAATGGTTCCCTGCCAGGCCAGACCTTAGAGTCTCAGACACTTGGTAAAGAACAATCCAAACTTCCTAGACAGCCAGTTCCTCTCTCTGGCAATCAAGCAGCCAATTCTGGGGTGATTTCACCTCAAGAGTTATTGAAAAAGCTCCAGATAGTGCAACAAGAACAACAGTTGCATGTATCCAGCAGACCAACCTTGGCAGCGAAGTTTCCTGTTGTTGCTCAGAATACCAATACACTGAAACCACTGGATTCCTGGATAGAAAAGGCACCGGGTACAGAAAAACAGAGCTCTCTCTTTCAGGTAAATGGGCAACTTCAGAATTTAAAATAAAGAAGTAAGTAAAAATCTAGCGAACTTTTGAACTTCGACTTTTGTAAGGCTTTGTTTTGCCCAGTATATTCTTCTTATTGTCTTACTACATGTTGCACATCATCCATTTTGCAGGTGATAATTTAACAACAGCAAGCAAGTTATGATTCACCAAGCTGTGATATTGCAAATACTGAAGGCTACATCTCTTGCACATCAATAATGACCAAAAATACTGCAGTCTTGGGTTTTTTCCAGAGACACTTTGAAAAGTCACTAAGTTTTCAGTTGCCGTGCTTGGTCTTGGGCTGTTGTTGTGATTGCTGGTTACTGAGTGTAACATTTTGGATTTAGTAATTACTTTTCCGTTACAAGAGCAGTCATCACTTTCTCTGTGCAGGTATTCGTTCCTTTGTATGGCAGCTGCTAAAAGTGCTAAAGGTGCCTAAAAGGTCACTTACTTTCTAACAGCAGTTTTTCTGAAGTATTTTTATATTGCTGAATTAGTTATTTTGTACTCTGACTGCTACTTCTAGCTATTCATTAGCTATTTTTTAATTAGCTATGTATTATTCTGAAAAAAAGATGTTGTGCCTGAATCCCCTTAAAGAAACCCAAACCCCTAATTCTGGTGACTGTGACCCTGAAAGTCAGACTGGTGCCTTAAAAAATGAGATGTCAAGAGACTCTGTGTCTCTCCTGAGTGCCTTGTTCTGTTTTTCAGAAAAGCATCATGTGCAACTACAAAGTGTCCTGCCCTGGACAACTACTGTCTCTGTTAACAACTTCATTCTTTGTAGGACCTTCTACACTTGAATGTCTTTAAATGTCCTGTGTGGGGATGAGCGAGCAACTAAGCCCCTTTTCCTTTATTGTGGACAGACTGTCCACAAGACTTGTGTTGTGCTGGAGTCTGACTTGTGCTGGAGTCCAGAAGTTACTTATCCAAATGATAAAGTATTCACATTTTCAGTGTAAAGTTCAAAAGCTGCTTTTCTATTGTGACTTCTTAAAAAGCTGGATGAAAGACTACAGAATACTTCAGCATGCTCCAAGAATCCTCCTTATTCTAGAAAGTTACCCTACGCGTGACGAGGCTGAAACAATCATTTAACTATCAAGGACCACATCTGTCACTAATTCTGTGACAGGTCAAGATTTCTAATTCTGTGAGAGAGGTCAGAGGAAGATGAATTTATACAGCAAATAGTCATCATTATTTTTATTCTTTTAATTAAAGCAGCGTGACTTTGAATCTGCGTGAAAAGGTTTTGGGGGGATTAGTCATTGAAATTATTGAGGATCAGTTGCTTACAGATGGTAATCTGACTTTCCAGTGGAGTACTAATGAATAAAAAGATCATCCAGAGTCACAGAAAACTTACTTCTGTTTTCACTGGGAATGGAACTTGCCTGCTATAAAGAAATTGTCGGATTTGCTGGTAAATGTACTGGTAGCGTGGAGACATAAGACATTGCTACTTTGAAGGTAAAAGTGAAAGAAGGCAAGTGCCAGGCTATAAATTATAAGCCAGTATGCATAGATAAAAAATGGCAAATATGCTGATATATTTTCAAATGAAAAATCCAGGTTGATGTTGGTATGGCTGATGACTTTGTGTATATTTGGAAAAGAAAATGATGCTAGCATTAGTTGCAATATGGAGAAATAATTACTGAGGTCTGACATAATGCAATTTCAATAATTTTATGCTTGAGTACAAAGAGAACAATAGCTTGAGAGAACAGAAAAATCTTCACTGGAACAAGTCTCATTCACTGCCATTATTGGTGCGAGTTTGCCTTAACAAAAAGAAAAGCAACTGAGGAGACTCTTGGTCTGGCTTTGCGTGGCCGCGAGCGGAGCAGGCGGGTTGAGACTGCGTCGGTATGGCTTTGTGGCTGCCTCTGCCACAGCTGCTAGCGAAACGCTGTTAGATGCCGTTCTGCTGACACGTTTGGTATTGTCTGAGACTTCACACATAGAATAAAAATGGGGATGAAAGTAAGACTAATTATTGTTTAGGACACCTAAAGCTCTGCAATCTGGAAGGAATGGCCTCTTTTACATGCAGCAGAGTGCCAAAAAAAGAAAGGGGAAAAAAAAAAAAAAGGAACAAGTCTGTGTTCCTGTAGAATTCCATGAATTAGCCATGTAAAATAGTCATACTTCTGAAAAAGATTTGGAAGATAAAAATTTGAAACACCTTTTAAAACCAACGTTGGTCTTTTTATAATATCATCCTTGCTGTAGACCGAAGGCTTTAAGCGCTCCCATGCAGACCGACATTCGAGTGAAATTGTGTTGGCACAAATATATCTGCACACGCTCATGCAAAATTGATCAGAGCAGATTCTGACAACAAATGCAGCAAAAGGTTAGTTCCCGGTAATTATTTATCTTTTGGTATTGCCTCTTTTGCTACAGTTCAGCATACAGGAAAAAGTAAATTCTAAAGAGTCTGACAGGAATGGAAGGGTATCTGGACAGTGTCTGTTGTTGCAAAAACCATGCTAAAGGAACACACTAGATCCATCAGCAGCACTGAGAAAATGAAAGCAATAGTCTTTTCCACAACTGACACATTACAAGTCCAAGTTTAAACTGGCTTCTGCTGCATCTCCATATGGTGTAAGAACTGTAATCTCCCACATGGAAAAGGAGACCAGTTACCAAAAAAAAAAAAAACACAGAAAAAGCAAAAGCTGAAGAATAATACTCGGAAGCATTCAGTCTGTCCTGGTGCCAGCACTGTTCTGTGAAGTATTCCTGATGCGGACAGTGAGTAACGTGCTTAAGATGCAATAAAAAAGCATTACTCTGCAGTGGGCTTTTAAGCATATGCTTAGTGTTAGGCATGAGTTATCCTGATTATAGGTATGTTCATGCTTAAGTGTTTATGTTAATCAGAATTATGGTTTTAAAAGGGCTTACAATAACCTTGACACAAATTTATCTTTTCTTCTGAAGGCCATTTATCCTGCAGCTAATTTTTCTAATTTCTTGGAGCATTTTCCAGCAAGAATGTGTTTTGTACATAGTGTTACATCTTCTGAATATGTGCATGGTACCTAGTGTCTTTGGTGTGAGCATCACACCGTTACCTCGCAATTGTCCTGACTGCAGTTTCAGCATGAGGTTGTAAACATGCACGGGAGGAATGCAATAGGTACGTTAAACTTCTTTTGAAAAGTCATTGAAGATTCTGTAGTTAAACATCAATTAAAAAATTATGAACTAAACTTGAAAGACAAATCAGTGTTAGCACTGTAGCCAGCTTCATTTTAATAGTAACTGTCCTGAAAGTTCCTGAACCATTCTTAGATTAAATGTTCTCGGTTTTAGCAATGCCGCTAAAAACAGTTAAGAGGCCACCGGCACCCACCAGGTGCTGACGTTCCAGAGCAGCACTTGATGCAGGTGGGATTCTGCACGCGTAGGAAGCCACAGAGGGTGCCAGTTTGCATCACAGGAGATCCAATGCAGTCCTTAGTTCATGGTGTGAAGTGAACTTGCCAGCTGTCATGTCATCTAGCTGCCAGCAGCCACACAGAACATCAGACAGACAGCTTAGTATTTGAGCTTCAGGGAAGGAATACTCTATGCTGCAATGATTATTTTGCACTTTTTGCTGCACTCATGCTGCATTATTTTGCATTTTTCATTGTTCTTCATTATTGCACAGCTGACGGTAGACTCCTACTCTGTTATTAGTGACTCAGAGATTTCAGTGTTGACCTGAGAAAACTGGAGATAATTCAGCAGAGGCTGGGTGAACAAGCAACTCAGGTTAGATTCTGTGGGAAAGAAGTTGATCAGCAGCATTTTGGAAGGGCTGTTGTGTCTAGTGAGAAATTACTCAAAGCTGAAAGACTGGCCCAAAAGCTGTTGTGTCCCTGCAGAGCATTTTCAGTGCTTTCAGCAGAAGTGTGGTGCTGTAGGAATTATACTAGTAATACCAAGATCAGCATCCCATTTTCTGGTGGGTGTCAGTTGTCCCAGTTACTGAAGGTGATCTGAACTAAATCTAAAATGAAAATTTGCCTTTATGTTTTGAAAAAAAAAATGTTATTGATGTAAAAATTTGTTAAATGGCCAAAGCTTTGAGCACAAACTGTTAGAAAAAAATACATTTTAACGTTTGCATACAGAAACAAATGCTATGCACTGAAAAAATTATACATATATTTTCTATTATTCTTCTGACATAAGTGTTTTTCCAGTAACCTGTAGATACTAGCTATGGCACCAGCAGATGGCAATATTGCTTATACCATATAGCTTTCATATCCTTGGAAAGCCTACCAAAAAGTCATTTCTGTCCAGGGAAGGCAAATAATTTTTCATATGTCTTTTAAATGACAACATTATACATGTTTGACAGTGGTAACTGTATATGATTAAGAGCACAGTTTGTATCAGGTTTTGTTTATTTGTCTTGGACTCTAGAGAGAAATTTCTTTAGATTTTTTTCTGGGACTTATCATCTAGGTCTTTGACATAGCCTGTTGTAGTTTCAGCTATATTAGTGGGACAGTTTATGTCATCCAGCTGCTCACCACCATCACTTTGCTGGAGGTTCCTGCCCCCAGAGAGCAGTTTGTATATGCATTTTTTTAAATCACATTAGGAAGAATCTGGTTTAAGCAAACCCTGCCAATTTTGCTTGAGGTAAATTAGAGAGAAGTTACTTCAGCTGCACGGGTGAGTAGAGCAGAAGCGTTGTGAGAAGTGTCTGGAGGCATTCAGTCTTCCACAGGCAGAAGAACAATCTTCTCACTTTCAGGAGAACGTCTGTGCGCAGTCTGAAGGTCTCACGCCACAGAGGGATGTCAGTTTGGACTTGCATTGGTTATCTTCTAAAATGAACATTGTTTTTCAAGCATAGGGGCACAAACATGTGCACTACCTTACTGTTTGAAGCAAACCTACAATGAGTTAGGAATACCTTAACTCATTCAGGGGTTTGTAACCACAGATGTGGTATGATTACATGTCACAGGGCAGGAAAAAAGCTGTAGGTCAAGAGTTTCATTTTTAAGTAGTACTCTGTATTTGAGAAACAAACCCAATGTTTACCTCAAACGTGAACAGGAAGACTTTTGCATTAGGTGCAGATTGCATGCTTTCTAATATCCACGAGTCTTTCCTGATCCCTAGTCTTTCTGCTTCCTTAGATTTTGTGTTAAACAGCATGAGATCTCAGTCCTCCTCACTGATTTCTCTTTGTATTGTAGTCTAAGTAACATCCTTCGGAAATGTCTTGGGTAGAACAATGATAACTAGGAGTAAGACAAGCTACAAAAATATGAATGTTCTTTAATAGTAAACTATGTTGTTTTGCATGCCTAGGAGATAAACTTCAGTTTTATTTTCTTAATTTTAATTTTTCTTTAAAACTGAAATGTAAGCCAGGACACAGAGTGATGTGATTCAGTAGCCTTTCACCTTCATACAGGAGCAATAAATCATGCTTCAGACCGAAAGCGAGGAGCTTTGGTGAGCTTGTATCAATTCCTTTATATGTGGTGTTCCTTGAAAAAAAGATCGGATAATTGAATAGTGATGAGATGGCTGATTAGGATTAAGGTTTATGACTAGAATTACCTGATGAGAACTCTAATACCTGCAAACTGAGGGAATAAACTTTCCGTTATGTTGTATGTTATATCTGATAGCATTTGCGAGTCCTCCATGCTTTACAGTTCCAAGATGCATCGTGAAATTTAAAAGTAAAATGTTTTTGCCAGCTGTCTTTGCAGGTTGGCATGGATGTGATACTGAGGGAACTTGCAGGACTACTGCAGCATCAAGGTTTTTCTTCTCATTGAGGATCTGTTTGATTTTGTCAACTGAGTGTTGGTTAGGAGACAGTTTTATTTCTGACAGTGCCACCAGCTCACTGTGACTCTTTAGATAAATCACTTGATCTCTGTTTTCTTTCCCCTCTCCTCAAGTAAAATGAGAAAAAAAATAGATTTATAAAGAAATTTGAAAGTTATAATTGGAAAATATTTTCTTGTAATAGGTACAAAGATTTGTCTTTAATAGTGATATTTGCATGTAAGTATATTCTCAAAGATTAAACTTAATGATTTATTGTCCTTATGTAGAACACTTTACAGCTGCATTCTGTAAGAGTGCTGATATTTAACAGTAGTCTGATCTATGTAATAAAATGCTCTTGTCCTAAGACCTTTTGCCTATGAGGTAGACCTAATCACACTTGAATCCATTGCTGCAATCTTAAATTGGATGGAAGACCTTTTAATCTGGAAATAGATCTTATAGGTGGTCCTGAACTGGAGTTTCACATAACTGTGTCGATCTCCAACAGTCTCTGTACCTGCTGCCAGTCAGTCAGCAGTTTTCATCATCTTTACTCCTATAGAGTAAAGCAGATAGCTTTAACAGATGACTTTATTTTTATATGGACAGGTAATCTCACCTCAACGCATTCCTGCCACTGTGACTCCTACCTTGTTGATGTCCCCAATGGTGTTCACTCAGTCCACACCTGCTCCAGCAAAAGCGAATGAAAGTGGGCGGTTAACAGCAGCAAACCAAGAACCTGCTGCTAGCTCAGCTAGCCTTCTCCTGCCACTGCAAACCCCAGAGCCATCTGTGGTCAACAGCAGCTCAATGACGAAGATGCAGCTGCAGGAAACACTTCTACACCTGATCCAGGTAAAGTACTAAGAAGTCTCCTACTTTCCATAAAATTCTGATTCCCATTTAGATAGAAGCACCCTGTAATTTGTTGCATCCTTCTGTCTAGAGGCTAAATGAGTATTTAGAATGTATGGTAGAAGTTGTGCTACCTATGGTTGCGTGTTAATGGAGCGCTATGGAGTACACCATAGACGTGATAGCCTCTCCTTGCACGCTGCTGGCTTAACTGCATTTTGATTAATGCATCTGGTTTTGGGTTCAGGGAAGATAATAAATTTGACAGAGAAAAGAAAGAGGACTGAAAGCTTCATCTCGGCCTATGAGCCAGAGAGGTATCTATTGTCTTTTTAACTAAGGATAAATAATGGGTGGTTATCCTAGCTTCCAAATAGTTCAGAGGTGCATGTTAGCAGCAAGAGGCATTCAGATGGGAAATTAAAATTGCACAATGAGTGTAAGCAACTTCAAAATATGGCTTAGATAACCTAAAAATATACTATTTAGTCTGTTCAATGTGATTCTTTAGTTCAAACGCTAAAATTCCTCTTGCTGCAGTTACTCAGGCTTAAAAGTGACAAAGCATTAACAACGTTATGTATGAGATGATTGTTTACTGCTTTGGGATGGTGTGAGTGATTATGAATAATTTTTTTTCCTTAACTTGCCATGTGATGCATATCTGAGGAGTAGAGGTCGGGGAGAGGTTTTATTACTAAAGACCTGGCCGTAAAGCGTAAGGAGTAGAGAAGAGACTCAGGTTTAAGGGTCCAATTTGTTGGCCAAAACTATGTGCTTGTGTGGCTGTGGAATGAAGATCAAAGTTGTTACTGGACTGTTGAAGTTACTCACTTAAAGTGCAGTTTAAATTATAGACCCTGAAAGAAATTAGTGTCTTTAACAAATTAGAAGCTATTCTCATTTTTACCTGTATTTTTAGTTTGGGGTTAAAAAGTACCATATTGTCCTATCTTTACATACTTTGAGTATAGAATCATAGAATTGTTAAAGTTGGAAAAGACCCCTGAGATCATGAAGTCCAACCGTCAACCCAACACCACCATGTTGCTAAACCATGTCCTGAAGTACTGTATCTACACATTTTTTTGAACCCCTCCAGGGATGGTGACTCCACCACTTCCCTGGGCAGCACGTTCCAGTGCCTGACTGCTCTTTCAGTAAAGACATTTTTCCTGATACCAAATCTAAACCTTCCCTGACACAACTTGAAGCCATTGCCTCTCGTCCTATCACTGGTTACCTGGGAGAAGAGACCAGCACCTGCCTCACTACACCCTCCTTTCAAGTAGCTGTAGAGAGCAATAAGGTCCCCCCTCAGCCTCCTCTGCTCCAGGCTAAACAGCCCCAGTTCCTTCAGCCGCTCCTCACAGGACTTGTTCTCCAGACCCCTCCCCAGCCTCGCTGCCCTTCTCTGGACACCCTCCAGCCCCTCAATGTCCTTCTTGGAGTGAGGGGCCCAAAACTGAACACAGCACTCGAGATGCAGCCTCACCAGTGCCGAGTACAGGGGCACGATCCCCTCCCTGCTCCTGCTGGCCACACTGTTCCTGATCCAAGCCAGGATGCCCTTGGCCTTCTTGGCCACCTGGGCACACTGCTGGCTCATGTTCAGCCGGCTGTCGACCAGCACCCCAAGGTCCTTTTCTGCCGGGCAGCTTTCCAGCCACTCCTCCCCAAGCCTGTAGTGTTGCATGGGGTTGTTGTGACCAAAGTGCAGGACCTGCCATTTGGCCTTGTTGAAACTCCTACGGTTGGCCTCGGCCCATCGATCCAGCCTGTCCAGATCTCTCTGCAGGGGCTTCCTACCCTCAGGCAGATCGACACTCCCGCCCAGCTTGGTGTCATCTGCAAACTTACTGAGGGAGCACTCAATCCCCTCATCCACATCGTTGATAAAGATACTAAACAAGACTGGCCCCAGTACTGAGCCCTGGGGAACACAACTTGTGACCAGCTTCGAACTGGGTTTAACTCCATTGACCACAACTCTCTGGGCTCAGCCAGTTTTTTCCTAGTCAGTTTTTTACACAGCGAAGTGTACACCTATCCAAACCATGAGCAGCCAGTTTCTTCAGGAGGATGCTGTGTGGAACGGTGTCAAAGGCCTTACTAAAGTCCAGGTAGACAACATCCACAGCCTTTCCCTCATCCACTAGGCGGGTCACCTGGTCATAGAAGGAGATCAGGTTGGTCAAGGAGGACCTGCCTTTCATGAACCCATGCTGGCTGGGCCTGATCCCCTGGTTGTCCTTCACACGCCCAGTGAGCACACTCTAGATGAACCACTCTATAATCTTCCCAGGCCCTGAGGTCAGGCTGACAGGCCTGTAGCTCCCAGGATCCTCCTTCTGGCCCTTCTTGTAGATGGGTGTTACAATGGCTATCCTCCAGTCATCTGGGACCTCCCCTGTTAGCTAGGTCTGCTGATAGACGGTGGGGAGTGGCTTGGCCAGCTCCTTCAACCCTGTTGGGCAGATCCCATCCACCCCCATAGACTTATAAGTGTCCAGGTGGCGTAGCAGGTCATTAACTGCTTCCTCCTGGATTATGGGAGGTTTATTCTGATCTCCATCCTTGTCTTCTAGCACGGGGTACTGAATACCCTGGGATTAACTGTGGCTGTTAAAGACTGAGGCAAAGAAGGCATGAAGTACCTCAGCTTTTTCCTCATCCTTATTGGCAATATTCCTCCCCACATCCAAAAAGGGATGGAGATTCCCTTATTGGGGGTATCTGGATAGTATATTGGGGGTATATTGGAGTATCTGGACGGTAGGAAAACTATATATGAAGTTAAGAAGGAAACTAGTCAAGGAAAATTGGATTTTACCCTCTGAAACTGTACTTGTGTATTTGACCCTGCTGCTCTTGGTGGTAGTTAGGATTAACAGAGTTACCTGGAAATTACTGACAATTTCTTACCTGTTACTTTTCATTATATAAAACTACAATCTCAAATGCTCCTGATTTTCCTCAAATAGGTTCTTGATTTTAATTATCTTAATTAAATTTATGTGAGCTACTTAGGACGTTGTTTCTTAATGTGGGTTGACCCATTCTTGCAAAATGATCTTCAGAAGGAAAAAGTTAAACAAGCATCAGAGCAAAAGGAGCCACATCAGTTTAGGAGCTTTACGTCTAAAAGAGCTGAACAAGATGTGCAGCTACTTGCCCAGGTACGATTTTGGATAGGATCAAAACCCCCAGGGTGTTTCACTATTCCTTCAGATGTGCGTAGAATTATCACTGACCTCATGGAGGACACTACTTAAGGAAAGCACGAGACAAATGAGGGCAGAGGGGAGAAATCGTAGGATTGATCATCACTGTGATACCATGCAGAAATAGTGGAGTCAAGTTAAATCCACTGTGAGTGTGAAAATCTGCTTTCTGTGTACTCATTACTTCTTATAGGCATACAGTCATGTTTGCTGCAATAAAGTTTATATTCATATCCAGGTCTTCTAAGGCTATTAGCAAGGCTTGGAAATAATATGTGGTTTTGGTGAAGGAAATAGCCTTCCTATTGCTCACTTTTTAAAATAGTATAAGGTTGGAAAGTATTTTACCCATGAAATGGAAAAAACTTCTAATCTCTTTACTCAAGAACACCTATTGTGCACTAACAATTACCTGTTTTGTTTTTCAGAATGACGACAACTTCTTAAATATCATTTATGAAGCATACCTCTTCAGTGTGAGAAAGGCGGCAATGAAAAAGTCTATGTGAAAGATGATTTTAAAATTCAATTTCTGTTACTTCCTGAACTCCAGGAAAAAGGTTTCAAATTTTTCAAGTACGTTTATGTTTAAAGAAGTGAATGGTCTTAGGCATTTTGCTTGTTGGCAAGTACACGCTGTACTGAGAAAGAAGGGAGCAGAAACGGATTGTGCCTTCAGGGAGGGGAGCGTCACAATACTGAAGACTTAATCACAAAATATCTGAAATTATTTTTCGTATTTTGGTCCATACTTAGAATTGGTTTCCTTGCATAAGGGCTCGGTTCTCAGAACTCAGTTTCTGTTTTTCACTTGCAGTGTGGTTATCCGTTGACGAGGTATTTGTCAGGGCTGCTCTCCGAGACACGCCAGCCGCCACGGTCGGGGTGAGCGTGCCCGGCTCTGCCCACTTGGGGGCAATGTGGGACTATTTTGAGGAGCGTGAAAATCCGGGTGAGGTTTTGGGAGGGAAAGTCTTGGGCAGACTGATCTATCATCGCACTTAGTTGTCTGCAAAGCAATTTAGATGAAATGTCATGACTTTCCCCCAAATTTTTGTAGAAAAATCTTTTTCTATTTTAACAAGAATATTTTTAGCTAGCTGTAGAATTGGAACTCTGCAGGAGTTTTGAAGAACTGGGGGGGGGGGGGGATTTGTTTGTGAATGTACTTGCTATCAGCCTAGCTCTGGGGTGGCACTGGATGCCTGTTTCTGTTATTCCAGATCCAATCTGCATTATTGTAAGCAACGTACAATTTTGTAAGGGCAAGGCTACCTGGTGTAAAAGTCTTATTACATTTTTTTTTTTAGTGTGTTCCTGGGGCACAGTGATTTAATTGATCGATTTCTAAGGAAAATAAAATGGATAATCCCTACTATGTGCTGATTTTGTTTTGTTGTACCATGGACTATGTATTTAGAATTGTTGGGTCAATTGTGTTTGTATTGACTTTAAAACGTTTTTACACTTGGCAGAAGACACATGAGGTTTTAAATCAATTAGAATAAAAGACTGAAAGAAATTTTATGTATATTTTTATTAGCATCTGTTGCTCAAGTACCAGTTTACTACAGTTTAGGAACCCAAAGTTGTTGCTGAAGAGGCTTTTGTTTTGTTGGCACAGAGAATCTAATCTGTAATCCATAAATGAGTGTAGGCTCCTCTTTACTGTGGGCATTGATGTAGGCACAACTCAGCAGCCTCATCTGTGAAGGTTTTCAGTGTAAATTAGGATGCAGGTTTCAATGAGCCTGGTTGTAATGACTCAAACAGTTGCTGCCAACCCCATACATGTGGCCTTTCTCCAGTGTAAGAGTGTGATTTGGGGGGGCAAGGGGTGGGGAAATTTGCTCACATTCCTTGGGGAAGGCTCTAAATCAATATAAAACAAAAAAGTCAAGAGCTACTTTCTTTATACGCAAGTGAATAACCTCAAGAGACTCGTGCCTACAAAACTCGTAGACTTTTCCTACATTAAGTAGTTTGTGAAGAGCAAGTTGTATTCTGGTTCCGTTTTGTTACCAAATTGCTCAATAACTTCTTGCAGTTTCAATGAAAAGAACATGTTGAGCAGATACCAGGAAGGGCAGACTTTAAAGACAGCAAGCCCTAATTCTAATCCTGTAGCTGTATTAATTTAAGTAGCCATTATAATTTATGGGGTTCGACTGAGTTAATTGGTATTATTTCCGAATTCACTGCTACAGAAGAAATCGGAATTTACACAAAATAGTTTATATGAGACTAAATATATGTGTAATTGGTGTTTGTGATGCTGGATTATCTGATAGTGCCATTTAGAGATGTTAGACCTCATCTGACATGTAGAACTTCTGTAATTGGTGGGTAAAAATAATCCGTAAGCATCTCAAGCTTTGTTTGTGGTAGGTTTTCTAGTCATGGGGGAAACATTTTTATTTACAAAAAAGGCAAGTAGAAATTTAAAAGCCATCCTTATTTATTGCTTTTCAGAGTAACATGTCATTTACAAAAATTAAGGCATACTTTTTTAAAATATCTTCTATTAACCCTTGATGTGTATGACAACAGTGCACTATGGCACTATGCTTGACGAGCTGAGGCTTATCTTAAAGCAGACAAGGACAGAACTAATTCGTGGTTTCCTCTCACTGCCCTCGCTTCTGGTTACCTCTACACCAAGTGACACTGACAGTGTCGGGTTTCTCTCACTGTATTATGCTCTAAGGGATTTCAGGCATTGTTCATCAGGCATAAACCTGCCTTTGGTGGAGTGAAGAAAAGAAGGTGAGTTGCTACAGAAGGGAGCGCTGCATTAGTTGACTTGCATGCTTACCAAGAACAACAGAGGTAAGAAGATACAACAGGCTCAGAAAGAAACTCTGAATTTTAGGACAATGAACAGAAGAGGATAAGTAGTGAGAGACTTCTACTGAGAAATGAAACCAAACTTCTTGTCTAGGTTTCCATTTCAGATGGCAGGACCCGCTTCAGAGGCACTTGGGAATTGGAGTCTGAGCTTGGAGTCATGCTGGAGTGTAAAACTGTGCAGTGCTCTGTTCTTCTTTCTACTGCAAACTGAAGTATCTGTCTCAGAAAAACACTTTTTCCAGAAATATAGTCGGAGCCTTCTGGTACCGTGGAAAAACTGGAGGATCCTCACATAATACTGAAAGTTTCATCTCTGCCTTTTGGTATTGTGTTTTGTTTAATAGCCTTTTTATCAGCTGAGACTGTCTCTTTATGCAGCCAAATCTTATGCATGATACCAAAATGTTTATTTCGGGTTTGATAGATCATCTCTGAAATAGAGTGGTTCTGAACACTCAGGTTCCCTTATGTTATTTTTTTAAGACTGTTACAACTAAGGACCCCTTAAGCTAGCAAGGCCTTTGGAAAGGAAGAGGCCACAGCAGTTAAGATTGCCTTTCTTTGCGCCTGCTGTTTTATCTGAAAAAGGAAAAAAGGTAGCAAGCAGAAAACTGGAAGGTATGTAAGGATCACATTAACTCTGCTTTAGAAGCTTCCACAGTATGCATGTGTAACCTGTTTTTTTATTGTCAGTGTATTCCTTGATACACTGCTGGTTGCAGGTTGGGTTGGTTTTTTTCCTTTCAGTAGAATAAATACTTTGTAAACTGGATCTTAGCAAGAATTCCAGAGATTGTAGCAGTGCTTTATGCATTAATCCCAGTCTGGGCATTGAACTGATACTTGTCTTCACTGTGTTTCCACTTAGCCACTGTCCATTTCTTTACAAAATTCCACACCTATTAAACTAGAGTGAGAAGATGAGGAACAGAAAGTCTGGGAAATACTGAAGCACAGTCGCTGTCAGTGTTTAGCGTGGAAATCCACAGTATTCAGTGGAGGCATCCAAATATTTCCTCATGCCCTTCTCACAGAAAATTCTAATCCTTAATCTGTTTTTTATTCATTAGTTCTCTTTTGCTCCTCTGCTTCTCCTTGTTGTAGCTACAAAAGGGGATAATTAAAGTTGTACAGCAAAATAAAATTTTCCAGAAGCAGGATGCAGCTGAATAGGCAGGATTCTGCTTCTCCTCTGACAGCCTATTTAGAACGTGTTGAGCTTTGAATTTCAGTCATAAAATCGGTGAGTATTCAAGAGATCTTTGTCCCTTTAGGATACTAAAATCAGTTTAATGTTTTAGCAAACTTGGAGATCTTTGCTGAGGAAAAGGCAAAATTAAAAGACATTTTTCAGTAAGCATTTGAGGCTCTAATGTATAAAATGTTATGAGATGGCAGCTTTACCCCAAGGGATCCCTGAAACGTAAAAAAAGGCAAAATTCTCATACTGGACTAAATAATGCACTAAAATATTATGAATGCGCTAAATGAATAATGCACTAAAAAATTAATCCTCAGTCAACCTACAGTAAACTTTACTGCTAATCCTAAGGATTTTTCAGAGACTCTTACAAGTCCTTGCCTTTTCCAAACTGCTGTGGCTACCTCTAGCAAGCTTGTTCTGGCCTGTGGATGTAAATCTGTCTGCAGCGGCGTCAGGAATATAGAAGAAGGGAGCTTGGCGTATACAAACAGGAGGAGGAAAATGTGGTTCTGCAAGACACTGAAGAACCAAAGGCTATAGCTTTATAAACAATTTAAGCTGGCTCTGGTGCTGAAGAGGCAGCCCGTCCGAGACACCCACTCCTAGCTGCTTATCCCTGCTCCCACACCGGTCTTTCCTTCCTTTTGCCTTTATTTTTCTGCTTTTTTGTTTTGATTAAGGTGGCTACATGGTAAAATGTGTTGCAGCAGAATTAGTCTGGGTTAAGAGTCCCTCCCTGCCGAGGCTTGGATGAGTTCAGTGGGCAGCAGCCCAGGCACCTGTATCAGCGTGTGGAGAGGGGTCTGCAGCCATGGGGTAAGTGGATGGGATGTGGGGAGGGGAAAGTCAGGCTGGAGACTTGAGCTGCCGTACTGCCTTAAAACTGACTTGAAGCTTTTGGGAAACTGTGATCTAAAGGCCTTTGCCTCTTCACTGGCATGAAGATCAAAATGTGACTTCGTTATTATCCCCTGTCTTGGGTCGTTGTGGAAATCCATGAAGATGTTTGCAGATACCTTCACAAAGGGTAACTGCTGTTCATGAGCCTAATCTCTCCAGGCTCTCTGCGGAGCCAGTGGAAAGACGGGATCCTCCTGAGGGCAACTCTCAGTACAAACCTCATTTAGCTTGGGAGATTAGATTGACTGGGCTAAAGTTAGCCTTTGCAAACACCTTCCCCAGCACCACTATCTTGTACTGACGGCAGAGGCAGCCCCTGACTCTTCCTCACAGTGCAGCAGATATTTGGGTGACTTTTCCCTTCCTGATTTTTTTTTTTTTTTTTTTTTAATCTAGTGGAGACTGTGCCATCAAACATGAACAGACTGTGTGGATATAAATCTGCCCAGCAAGGAAGTGAGTGAGAAATGCAGGAACCAGATAGTTTTTGTATGTGTAGCTGAGAAAAGTACTGAAAGAACCAGGAAATAAGCACTGGAAATATAAAGGGGGGAGGAAAAAAAAAAGAGATTTTTAGGTCATTTTAAAGAATAGGTTTTGGAGAAAGTGTGTCTGGTATATGAACACCTTTACTTTATAGCTGTTATGGAAAGAATTTGAGTTGTGAGTAATCTCCATGCTTCTTCCTTTTAAAAGATGAGCAACATGGTAGCAACTTCCAAAGAATGAACTTAAACATCTGGTGTACACAATAGGTAGTCACTATACATTTTTTGAGAACAGCAGCTTCAGTCATACATGTGATTAAAAAAAAACATTTTTGAGGCTGGTTGGGGCAGATTTTAATTAAAAGCTCTTTTTACTTGATTTGGACACAAATTCCCAAAAAAGCAAAGTAAGCTCTGAGTGCAGAACAATGTGTCTGCATGAACACCACCAGTCAATAGACAGAAGAAAAAACTCTGGCAGGTGGTGACTTAACAAAAGTCAAGAAATAGAAAGGTTGACATGTTACTATTGGCAAGAGAGCAGCCTGCTTTCAAGCCATGAGGGAGCTATGCGAAATGATGGCACAGTCCTACAGCTGCTACTGTGTACAGAGAGGGAAGCGAATCCCTTCGTTAGATCCTACAGAAATATGAATGCTTTTTGTGCCCCGGTGCTGGCACTCTGCTCCATGGGCCCACGTGCTGAATGTGGAGCTGCGACGCATTGCCTTGAACTGTGCTGCTGCACATCTCTGTTACACTGCCTAGCTGTGGGTACAGCCACTGGGACTGTGTTTCCGCACCCAGCACCTGAAATCTACTGGTGAAATGAATTAAAATAGAGAGGGAGAATATTATTGTTATGCCACTTCAAAAACCTACACACCTGTGTGTTTTTCTTCAGCACTTGCCTGTAAATACAACATTTAGAGGGAGAAAGAAGCATGCAGGTTCTTGGCAGCACTCCCAGCGTAGGGCTACTTAGGCTGGGAACAAAAGCTCTGTTTTCCTTCATTTTTACTGCTGCTTAGCAGCCTGCCTCATGGACAGCCACTGCCTTTCCACTTAGAGCAACAGCCTGAGGCTCCCCTGTTGGGCTCTTACCAGGGAGGTCCTACCTCTCCTGGCTTCTCTCATGGATGCAGCGAGCCCTGGCTGAGAGTTTGAATTAGAGGATCAGTCAGGCTGTAGTATCGCAGCATAATTCAGGGATGCCATACTTACTAACGCTTGCTGTTCGGCAGTAGAGGTGTAATTCCCATCTCTTTTAGAGCTGTGTTTGCAAGCACGATCAACCGCTTGTCCCTGCTGTCTCACCCTTTTGTGATGTGCCTTTCCCTTCCCCTGTTCCTACGCCCTAGTGCTCCCAGGCAATCTGTGTCTGCTTCCAGTGGCTCCCTCAATTCATATAATCCCCACCTCTAGTTCCTCCAAAGCAGCTACTCTCAGGGAGATGTTTGCCTATGTCTGCCACGCAAGCACAAGCTGTCACCATGTACTACTTTCAAGTGGATTACATCCCACCAAAAATGTGTGCCACAACTTGGGAATGTCTGGATAATTGCAGCAGTACCAAAGATGAAGATGGTGGCTCCTATAACAAATAAAAGCTTTGTTACCTTTGAGAAAAGTCCCTGCAGGAATCATGAAACATGAGGTTTTTTAAGGGAAGGGTTGAACGAATGAGTAGAAACATGAAAATTATGGAGAATCTCCAGTTAACTGCCTTGACTGAGAGGTATGAAGAAATGCTGGCTATGTACATAAAGAAAAGAAAGGATAGTGAATAATTATAAACAGAAGTGAAAGCTGGGAATTTTCATCTCACCTGTAGGGACAGAAGTGAAGGTGTGGCAACTGGAGGAAGAAGAAGCAGGGAGATGGAAAAGCACAAATGAAACACAATTTTGTTCAGGAAAACTTTCTCTTCCCGGTATAAAAGCAGATATTTAGAAAGCATTAAAGTTCAGAAGAAACACTAAGCTGATCCCTGACTGTGGGGCACTGCTAAATCCTGCAAATGTTCTTCAGTGTTAAGTGCATTGAACCAGCCAGATGGCCAGGTGAAGACCGTAAGCACTCATGCCTGAGACATCAGCAGGCAGTCAAACCAGAGCCGGCTTTGCGAAGCAGAGCACTCTGCAAGTGCTACTGTGCATACCTTGAAGACATGAACTCATTAAATGGGAAGATTTCAGAGACAAAATACCAGCTTAGGACGTGATAGAAGAAGAAAAGTTGGGGGCTCTTCTTGTCACACCATAACAACAAGTTGAATTACACTGGTGCTGAGGGGGCAGGTCTGAATACACAGATGGTGGGGTGGGGAAGGTGGGCAGGTTCAGATGCAGAACAGAGAGACACAAGTAGTCTGTTCAATATTTAACCCAAAGTGATGTGCTTTTTTTTCAGAAGGATGACAATTGTGGTGATTTCATAATCTGCTTAAACATCTTTGGATGAGAACTCTTACATGACTTGAAAAGATCTCTGTTTCTTACATACATTTTCTATGTCTTCACCGTTGCTCTAAAAGTGCTTTTGCACAAATAGCTAGACAGACACAAAGTATCTAGAAGGGCTTTTTATACAGCTTAACCTTGCAAAGGACAGAGAAGGAAATACTATGTCCATTCGAAAGGAGTCATTCCGTAATGGATTTATGGAGGCCGCAGAAGAAGTCAAGAGGCAAAGGTGGATACTGGTGCTCAGTCACGCCTCACTGGGGCTTCCCTCCTTTCTCCATCACTTCATTTTTGTTTGTGGCAAACAGAAAAATCCCTCAGTCCAGCGCAAACTGCTCAGATGCAGCACTTCATAAGAGATCGGCGTGTTGCATAGGCAAGGAAAACTGGAAAAAGCAAGGAACAGGTAGAGGCAACAGCAGCAGCCTAGTGACCAAAAATGGGTCCTGACAAACGTGGAATTTCTGATGTTATATTTTTTCCCTTTGCGGGTGCTACATAAGCCAGCAGGAATCCCTTCCCCTCTCCCTTCCTCCACAGCATTCTGCAGGCTGGGATGTGACAGCCCGGTGTGCCCTGTGCCTTTCGTAGGCCAGAGGAATGAACAAAGTCGGCAGGAATGAACTGAACAGCAAAAGTATTTTCATATGCAATTCCCGTGTTGATCAAAAAATAAATTACTGTTGCTCTGGAATGTACTCTCTCCAGCTGTGTAATAGAGACCACGCTAAAGAGGCCAGTTGGTGCAAGTTTCCCATTATCCTTCCTGTCCCGTTAGCATCTGCTCTTCCCTTGGCCCTGATGTGATTTGCAATGTGCTGCTGACAAAGCTGTAGTTGTGCTTCCTCCTCAGAGATGGTTTTCTTCTACCAGACAGCTGCAGCAGCTCAATGGGAGTCTTGAAGGTTTTTTGATCATCTGTCCAGAGGTAAGCAATTGCTACTGGCATTTCAGAAAAGACTGGAATCAATAAAAAGTCACTGAAAATTGAGAGAGGAAAAGGAAAAACCTCCCATGTGTTAGTGACTTCCCCCCAAACGCGAGTTTGCCAGAATAGGTTGGACTTGTGAGTGGGCTACTGAGATCTGTTTCGGCCCCTGTCCTTTGCCACCCGAGTCTTTTGGCTTCAGAGCAAGCCCATGGCCCAGCATAGTGCCTCTCACCAATGCTGAAAACCACTGTGGATGATAAATCATCTTCCTGACTCCTGAACGGAACAACTTTTCACCTTGTCTACACAGAGCCCCGTACGGAGATTGAGCTCACTGTGTGCTCTCAAGCATGTTATCTGCATTTGTTTCTACACCTTATTGGCCCTGAACTGCCGTACTCACAACTTGCAATTTTCTAGAGCTAATCACAATTTTCTACTTGGTTAACATGTGCAGCACCGTACTAAATCCAGCTAATCGGTGTTTTCTATGCCAAAAAGCAGGAAAAGGGCTCCATGGCAATTCTAGCCTGTCAGATTTCCTAGCCCTCCTAATCAATCAATTCTAAGTAGTTTTTTGTTACATCAACCTCCTCTGCTTCCATCTTATTCCATACTAGACGTGTTAGGGGGTTTGGGATTTTTTGTATTTTAGCCTGGGTGTGACCAGCAGCGTGCAGTATTGGAAGCACGCTGGCCTGCCCCTAGCATTTTGGCAGGAATGTGAAAGTAGTGAGCTCCTTTCTTTCCTGATCACCTTCAGCAGATGTTCATGTCAGCGAGATGAGAAAAAACAACAGTCTGCACTTTGCTGTGGGAGATCCTCCTTGGAGGGAAGGCTTTGGCAGTGATTAACCTTTGCATTTTCTGTTTCTGCCTGGGTAGACAAGGAGGAAGCAGCTGTTGGTAGATGTGAAGCCAGACGTTAGCACAGAGGAAAAAAAATCAGCAGAGCTCTGGAAAACCTCTAGAAGACAAGTGGCACTTTGAAGATGGGACAAAGCTAATGAGAAATTGAGGACTGTGGCAACAGCCACAGCACAGTTTGGAGGTGCCCCAGCAAAGGACTTGTGAAGTCCCGGGCACTGTTTACATCTGCAGGGTGTGATGAGGAGTGTTAGGTCTCTGGCCTTGTGTACCACGCTGCCACAATCAGTCTCAGAAATCCAGCTCCTAAGTGAGCTGGAGCTTGCAGGGTGGAGGTGCAAGTTGAGTAAGGGGAATTTCCTGGAAGAGGAGAGCAGCTGGAGTGTCCTGGCAGAGGTAGCTGGCCCTGTGCCTTGGCGACAGAGAGTGGGTAACCATAAGGTTGCATGGCAGTGTATGCTGTGAAAGCCAGCTGTTGTGTTTGGTGGTGGGTTCCCTACAGCACTGGCCTCCACATGGGTAGGTGACACTCAGTGCCTGGCAATCTCATATAGCTGGAAAGTGCAGGGGGGAAACTTATGACCCACCTGGTAGAATAATTTAGACTAGGTGCACCACTAATGCCCAACAGGCAGGTCCCTGTGCAGCGTGGCACGCCATTGCTGCCGCCAGGTCGCAGCCACCTCCGCGCAGCCACAGCTGCTCAGCTGCGAGCGCCTGTGTCCTGGCCTGCAATGGAAATGCCACCTGCCTCCGCCCGGGGCTCTCCTGAGACAGAACACCCGCAGCGTGATGGATCCCCTGTGCTGGAAGAGGCTGCCACCGCTCTCCCTCCCAGTTAGGTGCAGCTGTCACGTACCCTGCGAAAGCTGCCATTGGCACCCGTTCCTTCAAACCAGAGTTTGCCGGTGCTCCCAGGTCAGCGCTGCCAGAGCGGTTTGGCTGACTCCGTCCGTCACGGCCTCTCGGATGCGGTCTTCCTTTCTCACAACGTAGTGCAGTGAAAATGGACGACGACTTCGTGGTCTAATGGCTGTTGGAAGTGCTCATAGCAGAACTGCTCCACCAGAATTACCAGCACGCAAGCCGCAACGCCCGTTTCGCTGCTGCCTGCTGTGACGTTTTGCCCCCTACACATACAAAGAGGCCCCAACACAGATATAAAGTAGCTTAGTGGCAGTCAGAGTGTGAGACTGTACGTTAGTGTACAAGAAGAGCCAGGTAATGCTTTTTCTTTCTAGGGGGTTTATAGGTCTGGTGAGCAGAGTAGATCCTGGTTTAAACTCTAGCAGGGAAAGGGAATCACTCCAAACTGAGAATGCCAATTAACTCAGGCGTCACTTGAGTGAATTAAGCTAAGGTCAGAGCTGCAGCAAGCAGCCATCGCTAATGAGATTTCAGTGCTGCTCTGCCTACTTTATGCACATCAGATTTCCTGAGAAGGAATCCCTCGGGGCACAACTGTTTGGTTTCTGTCTGAAACTTCAGGAGCCTCTAGCTCGGCAAGATGTTAACTTCAACCGCAATGCTGCACTAACCAGAAGCCAGGCGGTTGGAGTTCTTCTTTAGCAAACAGCAGATGGTTTTAGACAGGCATCACAACTTGAAATTAAAATTTCCTTTTTTTGCAACATATGCGTACATTATTTATTTATCTATAGCTCTGGTAACCCTAAATTCCCCTTTTTGTCCTGGGCAGTGAACGCAGTTCTTAGTTTTTTCGAGCATGCTGCAGACTGCTCTGTCGCCGACCCAGCCAAATGGTTTGCCGAGCGGTCCCTGTCTCTCTACTGCCTGTCCCACGTGCTGCCCGGAGGCTGACAACAGCAGGAGGAAGCAGAGTAAGCGAGGCTGCAAGGAACTGTTTTTTTCAGACATCTACTTTACACACTGTTACACCTTGCAGCAGTAAGAGGGAGATTATTTGCTCTCGTAACACATGGGCCTAGACCAGGCTAAGTCCTCCTGAGCCACTCTTACCTGGGGGATTGACTGACATCCTCCTCAGCCGGCACTCACGATGGCAGGAGCTGGCTGCAACCTGGACAGACCTCACCCACCGTGGGGGGCTCCAGGCTCCAGCATCCCATGCCGAAGTGGGTTAAAAACATAAACAAAGAATGCTAGCAAGAAATGTGCTGGTTTTCTTCCTCAGTGAATTTCTGCGCCTTGAAGAAAATCAAAGCCGGTGCTTAATGACCCTTCTGGGCACAACAAGATTTGTATCTTCATCCTTTCGGGGCAGGCTCGCAACACAAAAACCCCTGGGATGAAGGGGAAATCTCTTTGAAAGCCGCTCGCCAAGCGAGACGCTGTCAGATGTTGAAGGGAGGAAAAGGGAGCGTGCATTATGAAAGCTGGCAGGTGACTGAGCTAATTACGGACTCGGAGGCAATTTAGGGTGACGGGAAATGACTGGAATTGTAACCAGAGGTTGAAAGGAGACAGTGCCGGCACTGCCATGCTCGGGTGGGCTGAAGGCTGTTCCCGTAGGTCAGGGAAACACCTTGCACACTTGCTGCAGAGTAACTGCGGAGCGAAACGCAAGCTGCTACAAAATGGTGTTAATGGGATGTGGAAAGCCTTGTGGACCCTTCCCCCACCCCTTTCTCTTCTTCAAAGCTGTCAAGGTATTTTTAATAACAACCGATGGTTGCCTAAAATCACAAAACATGTTCTCATTAATATTCATGGGAGAATGGATGGGTTTTATCTACACCTACATCAACGTGTGGCAAAATGTACCCAAAGCCCAGTTTTTATCTTTAATCACATTGAAAATGATCCCCTCTGATTTTTGTGGGGAAAAAAATAGTCCTGTTTTCAAAGGAGAAAAGCATGAGGTGTTGTAATTTGTGACTTAGAATTTGGCAAAGCTGCTCTCTTCTGTGAAATCGAAAGAAAGGTAAAAAAAAAAATCAGATTTTTAAGATTTTTAATTGAGTTCTGAATATTCCAGCAATTCTGATATGCATTTCTACAACAGCTCTTGTCTGGATACTCAGTGTCAGCAGCAAAACAAAGAAAATTAACAGGAAATCTTTGAAAGATTACAAAAAGGGGTTAAAAACATCTTTCTGCCTAGACATTGCCCTTTATTTATGCTACTGTAGCACGCAGCATCTTTCCTAGGGATCAGGCACGAATGCTGCACATGTTGTGCAAACCTGCAGCCGCAGAGCCCGTGGCCCACAGACGCTACGCTGGGGATAGTCAGCTCATCTGTATTGATGCCATGTTTCCTGACAGGCAGATGTTGAACGCCCAGATCACTACAGAGAGGTCCGCCGAGTGCTGCAGCCCAGCTCCGCTGGCTCCCTCACCCACCCCCATCGCCAGGGAGCAGATGTAACCGCCCGGTGGGCTCCGTCTTACCCTGAGACCGCTGACAATGTGAGCCAAATAAATCAGGGGAGGGGAGGGAAGCGGAGGGGTTTGCTGCTTTGCCCCTGTAGATCACTTGCCAAGCGAGCAGGCAGTCCTCGGCACTGGAGGCTATGCTGTCTCCTGTTGCAAGAGCACAGAGAATTAAAGAGTATCCTGAATTTCCAAAGCACCCTACAGCTGTTACCTAATAAACCCTCATCACGGTTTCGGCAGACAGGTGAGGTCACAGAGTCAGACCGTGAAGGCAGGTAACTCATCTCTGTGCCCTTCACATCTGCTGACCCTGAGAGGGGAACACACGGGAGGAGGGACCCTTCTTCTCCCTAGACCAGCCAGGCTGGAGCAACTCTAATTTGGCCCAAATACCTCTGTCGTGATAACCTTTCAAAATCCTGAATCCTTATTAACACACTGAGTAGGGAGAAGGAGGCATTTGTAATGTGTCCTCTGAACAGGGTCATTGCATCATGCGTTTAATACGAAGGATTTGGCAACACAAATAATTGTTGCTAGACGCGCACTAAGTGTCTTTGCGGCCGTGGAGATTAGCAGAATAAGTGGCATCATTTATTTAGTCACTTGATGCACCACAATTCCTAGGGCTCACCACGAAGCAAAGCCTCCTCCCTCGAAAAAGCTGTTCTAGTGCAGCCACTTGATCACAAAAGGCTTTAATCTCTTTTAAAAAGGGGTTTCCCTTCTTCCTAATCAAATTCCTTCCAGTCATGTGGACTTGAAATAGAAAAGATTAAGTTTAACCCTTTGGTAGGGGAGAGATAAGGATAAAGTTGACTTTCACTCTGGCTGCTTTTGTGACAGCACCCAGGAAAGCTGCAATCTGCTCTCAGTTCTCCCCAGACTGAGCATCTGTTTTCTCTTACTTTTCCTTTTCTTTTATTCTTTCTTTTTTTTTCTTGCCTTGCCTTCAGAGAAGGTGGGAAGATGCTTCAGTCCTCCTTGTGTCCAGTGTATTCTGCTCTCCCTTGGTGTCTCCCTCTGTGCCCTAAATTTCCTGCTGCTGAGAACACTGTGCCTGATGAGGGTTTAAAATACTGCTAACAAAAAAGAAAAAAAAAGCTCGTTTCATCTTGGAGTATTTAAACAAGTCTAAATTTAGAGCATAGCTGTGGAAAAAAACAAAAAGGAAAAAAGGTAAAGTAACCCGCCAAAGGCATTAATTAATATGACACCTACGTGGCTGCTTCTGTAAACAACGGGGAGAGTGAGCAGCTTGCAGATGGAGGGATCTGCAGAGTACCAGGGTGAAATGTGGGGTCTAGAAGGACGCGTTTGGTCTGAGTCATCCTGCTGACATCTGGTGATGCTCTGCAGGCCACATGTTCATCCATTATTCATGACCTCTGAGGCAACCTGAAATGAAGAAAGTCAGTGGTATGCTACCTGCCTACCTGTTGGTTGGTGTACCTGTGTATTCCCCTGTGCATGCCTGCCGTGGTACAGAATCTGTCCCGCCATGAATCTGTCCTGAATTGCCACGAATCTGTCCCGCTCCACAGAGATTCTAGTAAGGTATCAGGTACCCAGGTATTAGCTGCCCTATGGTAAACAGGCTTTTGAGTGCCTCCTCTGTGGGGTCATATCAGGGTCACCTTGTGATCACTGGTACTCCTCAGCCTGGTGTCCCACAGCAGAAGAACCCTTGCATGCACAGTTTCAGACTGCATCAAGCATTTCCCCTGCACCCAGATGGTGTTTAAAGTGGATAACTTGACCCAAAACACACCTGGGAGAAGTATCGTTTTCCCACAATGGCTGCGGCGAGGAAAGGGCACTCAGAGAGGCTGTGCTCACCCAGCACTGCCCAGCGCTGCAAACCTTCCAGGTCTCACCAACCCAGCCTTCCCCCGTCCCAGGCACGTTGCCAGTCACGCAGCCAACCCAGCCCTAGACCAAACAGTAAGAGCCGCCAGCATCTCTCCATCGCATCATGGCTTCCTGGAGCTCAGCGGGGATTGCACAGGCCCCGACAGGACCGAACGGGGAGGGAGGGCAGCGCCGAGCTGCAGGGACACTGAGGGTGTCTCTGCACCCTCTTTTCCCTCTGAGGGTGACGGAGCCCTGGCCCAGGCTGCCCAGGGAGGCTGTGGAGTCTCCTTCTCTGGAGATATTCAAGATCCGCCTGGACAAGGTCCTGTGCAGCCTGCTGTGGGTGACCCTGCTTCGGCAGGAGGTTGGACTGGGTGACCCACAGAGGTCCCGTCCAACCCTGACCATTCTGTGATTCTGTGATTCTGTGACACCTCCCCAGCCGCCAGCCCACGGCCTGCCTGCAGCACCAGCCCTCATGCAGAGGTGACTCTGCAGCCCTCCTCCCCGTCCCCGCTCAGCGATTACATCCACACCTCTGCGAACTCGGCGTGCGAGTGCTAACTCCACAGCAACGAAACCTGACCAGAAGAGATCTGCGTGACCAGCCAGTAAAACCATGACTAAAAGTGCTTTTCCATCGCTGCCTCTGGCAAGGGCTTCCTCCTCCTGGCAGCTGCTGGGACAGGGAGATCGGATTCTCTAGGATTGGCAAAACACCGCACGACTGCTTTCCAAACCACCTCGAGGAGCAGTGAAACCTACTCAGGCAGGCCAGAGACATCATCCTCATATCTCCCGAGCAGGACGCAGGCTGAAACACCATTGAGAGAGCAGTGTCACAAGCAGAATGCTTGACCAGAGTAGAAAAGAGCTTTTGTACCCAGCTACTTATCTAAGGAGTTCTGCCAGGAGAATAATAAAAGGCACAAGATTATGATCTCAGGTAAATGCATCTGCTGTGAACAAGGCCACGTAGTTTATTCCCATCATGCCCCGTTTTAAGTTATTAAAAATCACAGCATGTTATTAAGTGATAATCACAGAATCACAGAATGGTAGGGGTTGGAAGGGACCTCTGTGGGTCATCTAGTCCAACCCTCCTGCCGCATGTTTTAAGTTCAGGATCATGATGGAGCAAAGACTTGCTTTGAGGTATGCGGTGGTGACAGGCATGCAGCAAAATCCCAGTGTCTCCAGAATGCAAACCAAGTCAGTGCTGATCTCTCGCAACCTCTTCTCCAGTCCTGATATCTACAGTGCAAAAAGGACCCTGATGCTTGCTCCATGTGGGCTCGGAGACGCTGCTCCAAGGGACCAAGAAAACAGGAGGGAGCACCTCTGCCTCACTTCATGGGCCACCTGGGAGATCAGTACCACAGGTGCCATGGGGGAGAAGCATGACCAGCTCCAGCCTGTTAAACCTCCTGCCAATGGGAGTATCATCACAATGCCCTTGATGCTGGGGCAGGCTGAGACACTGTCCCATCTGCTCTTTGTCTCTTGCGTATTCTTCTCTTTGCTGTGTTCAAGGCTGTTGCCATATTCCCTCTTCCAGCTGACTTTCTAGCAAAGAGACACTTGTGCCTTATTGACCAGTGCTGCATGGAGAGAGGTTGCCTCAAAAGGCCGTGCCATACTTGGCACATCTTTCTAATCATCTCTTTCTGATGCTCGGTGTAGAGGTCCCCTGTCTTCATTTTGCTTCATTCTCATTTTTATCCCACTGTAAGACTACAGGTTAGCCCACTCAGGCCTTTCCAGGTCAGGGTCACCACATGAATGCATTACACAAATGGGGATTTCCACTGGCTTTAATAAACTCGCCTCACACACTGCTTACACCAGTGTTCGGATTATATTTCTTCTTTGGCTGGTCTTGACATTTGCCAGTATCTTCTCACAACAAGATAATCTAAACTGAACTCAGGTTCTAGTCAGACCAGAAATTAACAGAGCTGGTAAATCTTCCCCCTGCCTGTGAATACAGCACAAAATCACACTGGCATTTTTTTATCGCCCCATGACTTTACAAATTTAGCTCTAATCTGCTGTACTCGCTCACCCCACATCTCTCGCAGCCTTAAATTCTCACTCCTCGTTAAGTATCTGCTTTCATTCTGGTAGGATTCATTTTCTTCTTCCCCAGTCAGACCCTGCTGTCGTTTACCTCCTCCCCGTGCTCCGGCTGTGCTCGCACACGGTGGTGGCGGAGCTCTGCAGCAGTAACTGGATGCACGCTAATCCCGGTAAGGGCCCTCTAGTCACCTGGGTTTTTTCAGTTTTCCTTGCTGTTTTCATTTCATCTGCAAATCCCACTCCCTTGCAACTTTAGATCATTAAGGGGTTAAGTGAGATACATCCAGCAAATGAGATAAATCCACATAAAGGGATTTGGATCTCCCAGTTCAGCACGTTGCTGTGTCTCCTTGCCTTTTCTATCAGTGTTTCAGGGTTTTCCAAACACACGCAGACAAAGGCTCTTGCCAGAACCCATCTGGATTAAACCAGGTCCCAGCTGCAAGTAGCACACAGTGGCTGGAAGGGTTAGTGAAAAGATCATGCAAAAATCACTCACGGTAACTATTTGCTTATGGCTCCTTGCAAAGTGGAGAGAAAATGCTGTCTAAAATGTGAATTCTCCTGCCTTCAGATCTCATTTCAGATCTTTTTCAGAATACAAATTTTTATCACCTCTTCCCTACAATATCCAGACAGGGAAGCCTGCAATCCTGGGTGCAACCCCTCGTTTTTAATCCTGGTAAACATGGGGAAATGAGACCTTGATGGTCAGTCTTCCCAGCCCCTCTAAGAGCAGTCTTCTCCTCTGTCCAGGCTGCTGAGGAAGGAGGAGGCAGCAGAAGCCCAGCCCCGCGGCCCCCCATCCCAGCAGCGCCAAGCCAGTCGGAGGAATCGGCTCCTCCTGCTCCCATGGGCAACACACTGCACCCCTTGTCTGCAACAAGCATTTCTGAGGGGGGAAGACATTTCTCTGTACAGTCCTCACCTCCGGATTCCCCCTGGGTCTGTACCTACCCCTTTTCCAGGGCAAAACGCCCGTTGTGCGTTTTGGCCACGTGAGAAATGCATTGCTGAGACCCAGAGCTGCTCTGCCTGTTGCCTTCACCTGCTGACAGTGGCATCTGCTGCACAGCCGGGTGGTACCTCGAAGGCGCCGTCTCTAGAGAGTTTGTGTGTGCAGAAATTGATTTTTTTGCAGATTTCAAGGTCTGAAAGAACCAGTTCAAGCTTCCCGTGTAAGCCTCTGCACAGTCTTAAAAAGATCATCTGGAAATTTCGGCCCTTCAGGCCCACAGCCTCTGCTTGCAGAAGATCAAAAAAGTACTCTGTCTGGAGCACAGATTATAATAAACGACAAAATCATCCCATCCTGAGGTGAGTTATTCCTGTAATTACTTAATTTCTCACCCCAGGCTTTCAGCTGCTCCATCATACAATTTAACATCTATTCTACGTTTCATGGTTTTATTCCCTTCTCAGTATTTCCTCTGACGCTTCTGTTCTCCCATGTCACCGCAGCACCAGCGTTGCTGCAGTAGCACAGCTACAACACGTGCCTTAGCTTTACTTCCGTGCTTTGACAGCCAGTTTCCCCTCCACATCCTCGTGAGAAACCTAATGATCTCGCGTGGCGTTGCGTTTTATATTGAATAAGCCATTTGTAAAGGTGCATAGATGATTGGAAGATACTCTAAATGGGTTAATTCACAGGCATAGAGCCAAACTGTTCAACACATCATTCTAGTAATTTATAATTTTTCGACTGCAGTATCTATCGTTATTTATAATTCATACTTCTCATGATGATAATGAGCTGATCTAGCGTGTGCCTCCTCCAAGCACGCAGTTTGCAACTTGCTGCCATTCATCAAGGTCAGCCGCTGGGCTCCTTGGATTCATTGGTCTCCAGACACAGATGAGGGGATGGCAATCTCAATTGACTGTTGCCCTAATGGAGAGGTTTGACTATTAATAAATAATCGCTCACATTAGGAGGTGATCAGTTAACAGGCAGAGTCCTTTTTTCCACGCCATTTTTGCCTCCTGCTGCCCATTTTCTCTCTGCTTCGCGTGCCTGTGTGAGGTCCTCAGGCACGGTTTGGAGGCCGAGAGCCTCGGCAGGACCTGTGCTGGACGCTGCCAAGGCGCCAGCTCTGCCCGGCCTCGTCGGTCCTCTGCAGACCTCGGTGCCAGGGGGTTGCATGGCATGAACCCACCGGTGCCTGCGGGAGCCCGTCACGTGCCCCACGCTCCTGGTGCCTGCCCCGCGTGCCCAGCGGGGAAGAGATGGTGCTGGGGTGACCTGCCAGCGTCGTGCCAAAGGCCGGGGGTTTATCAGGGGTGTGGATGCCACCCCTTTAAAGCAGGTACCGTCTGACCTCTGGCTGGAGAAGCCAAGACCCATCTTTAAGAATCAGAGTAATCCCGGGTGATTTTATCCCACTCCACTTCCCTAAATCTGTGGCTGCTGCTCGGCAAGGGGATTAAGGGGCTGGCGGGGGATTACGTAGCCGCTGCGGCTCCCGGTACGGAGCTCCCTCCCGGCTCGGCTGCTCCTCGGGGCACAGAGACGCACCGCACCCGCGGGTGCCCACCGACAAGGGTCCCTGGCGGATTTTCAGCCGCCCGCCTGGCTCCGGACACCCTTGACGGCGCCCGGCAGCAGGAGCGACGTCCCCGGGGCGGAGGCAGCCGGGGTCACCCCGGGGCTCGGCCCCACAGCAGCGGGGCACTCGGCCCAGCAGCATGGCGGGGGCCACACGGGACCCCCCCCAGGGCAGCAGGAAGGGCGGGGAGCCCCCGCACCCCGTCGGTCGGTCCCCTTGCTGATGGTTGGCGCGTGGAGGATGGGACCCTGGGCCGTCCCATGGATGATGCTCTGGCTCTTCTGCCTCCTGCCCTCCGCCAGGGCCCAGACGAAGATCCCGCTGGAGACGTAAGTGTTTCCCTCCCTCTGGCGCGGGACGTTTCTGGCCCGGCGTGGGCGATGCCGTGGGCACGGGCAGGCAAGGTGGAGGGCGGCGGGCGCTGCGGGCGCAGGCTCCTCCAGCAGGGCACGTCGCGGCAGGGGGGGTGGCGTTTCCTCGCAGTGGTGGCGGTGGCTCCTGGGACAGGACATGGGCATGGGAGCCACAAATTCAGTTCCCAGGTCTAGTGGGGATGCAATGCCACGTTTTCTGTGCTTGTCAAGCAGGGCAATGATACTCATCTGCTTTAGTTAAGCACTTTGACGTCTATTAATTCTCTGCTTAATGCAGTGGGCAGCAGAAGGCAAAACCAGTTCAAAGCCATGTTCGTAAAACCCCACCGCTGGTCCAGCTCGGGGCGATTCAGCCGCCGAGGCAGACATCAGCGGCCCCAGCTGAGCAGCTCCCCAGTTTGGCAGAGCGGTTCCAGCAGAGGCTGCTGGTTTGCAGCCTGCCGGGGACACCGTGGGGACGCACAGCGCCGGTCAGGACCTGGCGGTGGGAGGCACATGCATGGGGTGTTTGAGCGAAGACGCGTCCCTTCGGCGCACACGAGAGCCAGACCGTGCAGTGCAAGGTCTGCAGCTCCGGAGCTCTGATCCCTCGCACTGGTCTCGTACACGGATGGCTGGAGAAATCTCCCTGCGCACATGCGCAGCGCGGGTGAGGCACACGCACGGGTTCATTCGTGTGTGCGGATGTCAGGGGATCTTAGTGGGGGGAGGCTAAATAGAGGAAAGAGGCCACAGCGACTTCTCCTGCTTATTCCTGCTCCACCTTACTACTAAGGGCATAATGGCTCTTCCCAGAGCTCTGGACCATAGGAATCTTCTTCCCTCTGAGGGTGACAGAGCCCTGGCCCAGGCTGCCCAGGGAGGCTGTGGAGTCTCCTTCTCTGGAGATATTCAAGACCCGCCTGGACGCGGTCCTGTGCAGCCTGCTCTGGGTGACCCTGCTTCAGCAGAAGGGTTGGACTAGATGACCCACAGAGGTCCCTTCCAACCCCTGCTATTCTGTGATTCTGTGATTCTGTAATGAAAAACTCAGCTGCAACACAAAGCATGAACAGCTTTAGTTTTGTGCATGCACTGCGTTTGGGTCTGGGTGCTAGTGCCCGTGCAGGGAGTCCTGCTGCACCTTTGCGGACGTGGGTTTGCAGGGCACCCGCGCCCGCCTGCGTGCGGGCGGGCACAAGCAGCTCCTCCGGCACGGTCGCCGCTGGAAGGCAGCCTGCCAGCAGGCTGACCGCTCTCAGCAAACCCTGCTTATAAAAACCTCACCTCGTGAAGCTGATGTAGGCAAGTCCTTTAAGGATTAAAAATATCAGCACCACGGTCGGTAGAAGTTGTTGTGGGGCAGCTTCTTGGAGCTGGGATAGGTCTACCTGAGCAGGACAGCAGGCTTGTCTGGAGGGGAGTCAACGCTGCCATCAAGTTTCAGGAGGAGATATGTCCTCTAAACCAACCAAAGTCAGCTCAAGCCCTTTCCTAAGATTGAGAAAATATTTTCTATTCAAAAATTGCCAGTAAGACCCTTGTAGATGTGCTCGCCAATACAGCCTATGTGATTACCAAGAGTTGCGCTGACTTTATTCAGGGGGTCTCAGGAAACTTCGCCATCAGCTTTATTCCTGGCTGCACTATCAAGCCCTTCATCAGCAAAGTGCTTCTGATTTGGATTTCACAAAAAGGATGCAGAGCTGACACAGAATAAAATCCAGATTCTGAGAATTTCAAACCGTTCAAAATAAAATATCAACTTTCTGTGCCCAGAGTAAATACTGCATATGGAAATACCTTTTGGCCTTGAATTCTGTGGCATTAAGAAGCCAGCCCATCCTTTCTGCTGCTTTTGCCTCAGAGTGCAAGTACAGGGATTACAGGCAGGCAATCTCTGGCCAAATCCTTCTCTGAAGTGTTTGGTTATAATGTGATAACCTCTTACTACTGAGAAAAGAGTTACGTCACTTTGCACAATTTGGAACTTATTCGTGTACAAGAATAAAGAACACGCAACAGAAAAAGAGCTTTCCTCCCCTGGTACTGAAACCAGACCAACGGCTGCATTAATGCCTGGTGTTTCAAATCCACTTCTACATTTAACTAAAACACAGAAGTTGCCCTTTTTGAATGAAATTTCAGTAGAAGAACATGTTGCCCAGAGGATCAAAGGGAGTAAATCAGTAGAAAATGGACTTTCTCCATAGATTGCGCTGGGACATTCTAGGGACGCAAACCCAAAGGCTTTTACCCAATGGCTGGGTTTAATCACCGTTAAGTGACGCAAGACTGTGCGTCCTGTGCTGCTCCTCAAGTCATGCCTGGCTTTGTGGCACCATGCTCAGTTCATCGCCAATTTACATCTTTGCAAAGCTCACTGAGCTTTAACTCCAGCAGTGCAAAAACCTGCTTAGTCAACTACTAGCAAGGCGTCTGGGATGCAAGTTCAGCACAGAAACCACCTCGTCTTTCCTCCTGGTCACTGCTCTGCCTGTCAGCTGGCCACAGCATGGGCAGGAGTGCTTGCAGCTGTGAGGATGGCAAGGATTTGGGGCTGGCTGTCAGCCTTTGCTTCTTGGGGTACCGCAAACATCAGTAGATGCTGGTGGGAGAGGTGAAGATCAACCTCATGTGGCCTCTTTAGGCTGCCCCTACCACCTCTATACGTCTGCTCTTGAGTTCACGGAGCCAGCAGCCTTAGATGAAATTTCTCTGCAACCTGATGAATTTTACACTAACCTTTTCTCTCACTTGTTTGTGAAAAAAATAAAGAAACCTGTGCAAATTCAGCAGGCTGCCCTTAATTTCCCAGGACTCTAAGGTCAATCCCTTCCCTGGCAAATAATTCCACCCTGTTAGCAGAAGTTTCAAGGTTCATGTATTTTGGCTTCTTTATCCACAGCCTCAAAGGCTAAAAACCAACCTTCCCTTTTCCTGTTTTTATCAAAGCGGAGAATCCCAAGTCATCGTGTATTTAAGGACTTCACAAACAAGCAGATCCACGAGCAGCAGGGCCAGGTCTTCTATGAAACTGTGTCTGTGGCTGGCTTCTCTGCTGACTAATCACTGCTAAGCTTGCACTGCGGCCCTGTTACCTCAGTAACAGCATCTTTGTGCTGAAGCTGCCTAACCGCACCCGCCAGTCAGAAATGAATGTCACAGACTCTTCTGCCATGCTGGGCTGAAAGATGATGAGGGCTGGGAGGAACAGGAGCGCACGCACAGCCACAGCCACAACAGAAAACAGAAAGACCAGGATCACACGCACCTCTTTTTTGTGGGAGGGGCACGGGGTAAAAATAAACCCCCCTGCTCACATTACTATCCCAAACTTCATGTTTAGATTCTCTCTTTCTACAGTAAAAGGTGAGGAGACTGGAGAATATTAGTTAACATCAGCACAAAACATCTCATTCATAAAAGTTATGAAACCAGCAGTTGCAGATGGGCATCAAGTTGAATGTGGATTCAGAGATCCTCATACCTCAGAGAACGCATGAGTCACTCCAACAAGCAGGAAAGCATCCCGTGGTGTCCCTGCTTCTGCTTTCCTCTTTTATTCTAGGCTTGCCAGAACAACTCTTACACGGGGCAACAAATCCTGGACTCCTAGCAAATCCCGGTATTCTTTTTTCTCTAAGAATGAAACGAAGAGATAAAAGCTCTGGCTGTCAAAATCAGATGCAGAGCACAATGTCAAAAAAAAAAAAAAAAGCAGCAGCCTTGTTCTCACTGGCGTCAGCTGGTGCTAGATGGCACAGCAGTGAGTAATGAAGGCCTCATTGCCAATTAAGGAGTGCTTAAAAAGGGCGTCGTCTCTCTCTTTGTACTCCTTTTACGGGCAGTGCAGAGAGGTGCAGTTCGAAGTGGAAGCCTTATATCTGCTCCGAATCATCCCCTGTAGCTGCCTGTCTGCCTCTGTTTGCAAGACGGGAGCCTAAACAGGCTTTCCTAGGCTAAAATTAGCTGTTGTTATTTTTCTACCATTGCTGTGCTGGCTTTACTCCAGAGCTTGTCTCTATGTCAGCATATTATTCTGCTGCAGGAGTGCAATGTGCTGGGAAATCAGGCTCTGAGGTTAAAGTCTGGTTAGGACTGGAAGAAATCTGCTGGAAGCCATAGGTAAGACTCTATCCCATAAATAAGTAACCTATTCTGGTAAGCAAAGAAGGCCATTAAATAAATACCTCCTAAGTGAATCCTTGTTGAAAGAATTGCATGTAGGTGGAACTGCCTAATATAAATTGTGTAAAGGATTTCTGATGAAGTGCTCTGTCAATTATGAGCCATTTACTTTGATTTGGAGGGCTCAGTGTTCAAGCTGCTTTTCAACATCCTTATGTTCTCCATGTGGTATTGCTAGCATCAGTTATTTACAGGATGACACAAATGTGAGTAGTGTTTTACAGTGATGAGGTGCATAATCTACTCTGGCATTATCAAGCTGTAGTGTCTCTACTGAGAGGAGGGAATTTGTCTGGCTTGTTATTTTCTGCCCCATGCAGCTCTAGGAACTGAATCCAAGGGGTGACTCTTGACAACTCCTTTCAGGTCTGACACTTCTTTCTCTTCAGCAGCCTTGACATCAGGTGTCTAGCCCTTCACCCCAGGCTCTGTCTGCAATCAGTGAAAACAAAGAGGTCTCTGCAGAGACCTATTTATTTCACTTTACTAATGTCCTGGTTTTGGTTAAGACGGAGCCGATTCTCTTTTAGTGAATCTTCCTTACAGCTAAGTTCTTCTAAGTCACTGCGTTTTTCTGAAGCTGGCTGCACATTTTACAGACAGTGTCCCCTCCAAAGCTGGTAACACCCAAAGTTTATAGTTACACTGAGCCAATGGTAGGAAAGCAATGCAGAAAAAGGCCCCTGCCCATAATTATCACTATAGGAGCCAAGGTCACTGATAGGCCTCTTAGGTCCTGCAAGTGAGGAGTCGGAAGGGGTTGTACTTGCGGGGAGGGGCAGGCAGAACAGGTGACCCAGTATTGACCAGTGAGGTACTCCATGCCATGCTCAGTTTAAAGCTGTGGGACCACGAGGGTCTCGCTCTCTTCATCCATGGCCCCCTTCTGAAGAGGATGCTGCTGCTTGTCCTGCCTGCGATCCTGAGCCAGATTCTGATCTGTGCATCCCGGACTCCAGCTCCCGTCTACTGCCGAGTCCAATCCGGGACTGCCTGGTGCTGCCCGGCAGCTGCTGGCAGGACACCGGCGCCTGGCACCCAACCCTGGGAAACTCAGTGTTGGTTTTGTGTGTTTTGTTTTATTTCTCTTAATATTATTAGTATTATTAATGTTATTAGTAAAACTGGTTTTATATTCAATTTGTAAGTCTCTCTCCCTTTTCCTCCTTCGTCCCTTCCCTGGGGGGAGGGTTGGGGTTAACAGCGAGCATCTGCCACCCAGTTTACTGCTGCCCTGCTTTAAACAGTGACAACTAACAACAGAGGAAACCAGGTGATGCCTAAGACCAAAGGTACCATTTTTGCACCTCTCATGTTAGGTGAGACCCTGAGTCAAAATGTAGTGACCAAGACCAGGAAAACTCAATGTTTCTCCTCACTGAGTGATGTCCTGGGCAGAATGTCCAAAAGCAGCGCTTGCCTCCTGCCTTACTGCTTGTCTGGCTAGCAATCTGGGGAGAAACATCATCACTCTCACTACAGAGGCTTAGAGAAATATGGCGGGGTTCACATTGCAGAAGATAGTTTTCGCTGTCTGAAGAAGTAAGCAGTTCTGCTGACTTTGAGTTACTAACACTGATTTTCCTTCTCCCCTCCCTCTTCTCTTTAGGGTGAAGTCTTGGGCAGATGCCTTCAGTGGGGAGCTGTACTCTATTGTGACTAAGTATTCAGGCTCTCTCCTGTTGCAGAAGGTAGGCAAAAGCTGTAAGGATTCCCTTGGCTTTGTCGTCTCCCCACGTAGTCCTGCAAGGTTTCCCCCTGGGGTGGAAGAAAGCAAAACATATGGGTCTCCAGCCAAATTTCAAAACCATGCAGGCTCATATCCATAGCACAGAGTGATGCTCTGTGGCCATTCTTCCTCAGCTGGAGAGGCGGATCCATCTAATGCCTTTCCTGCTTTCAGTAGCCATGGCCAAACACCACCTAAATTGTCCCATTTTAAAAAAATACTTTTTCACAGCACTCCTCCTGTTTCCCTTCTGATGATCATTTCATGCCCTTCCATACTGACCCTTCAACTCCTCCCTTCCCAGCTGCATATCAGTCCCTCTCATCCTGCTCATCATTCACCTGCTCATTGTCACCCCATCGTCCCCTCCTGCAGCTCTCCAGCTGGCTCTCCTGTTTATTTCTGCTTCCTCATCTGTCTTCCTCCAGTTGCTCATCTATTCTTCAAAATGTACTTTTAAACGCTGCTTCGGACAGCATCTCTGAGGTGGGTGCCCTGGAGGCTGTGATCTTCCAGAGGTGCAGAGCTCTGCTTTCCTCCACTTTCCTAAAGGCCTTCAGCTTCCATCACAAAGCTCTATACTGACCATCAGCTTTTCTTAGGAGGAATGTGCCACCTTGCAATGAAAAACTGGCAGCACTGATATAGGTACTTCATGCCCTAATCATGAGGCAGCAGTGATGTGATATCAATATGGGCAAAAGTTTGGCTCTTGTCAGGTTTGATGATGCTCCTGCATTGCCTATTCATCCATGTGGTCTCCAAGTGATAATTGCCAGAGGCAAAGTGACATGCTACAGCACCTCTGGTGGGCACCTGAGCTCCAGGGGGTGGGAGACGCAGACGGGTTATCTGACAGTCAGGTATCTGTGTCTGACGCTATATAGGTGTGCTTCAACGTGACCAACTTGCACTGCTTCTGTGGCTACTTCTAGTAACAGATTAAGGGCGTTCATGTCCCTTAAGGTCCAAAAATCAGTGGGACTAAGCAGAACAGGGCTTAGCTTGAAAACACCGGTGTTACAAACGTTAACAGTGGAGGCTAAGAATGGCAGATGAAGCACTGAGGTGCACATCAAGACAGTTGTGCTGTGCTGGCCCTCTGGAGATGTTGCACCAGGTCATTTCACTTCCCTCTGTCCGCACTATGTGTTTGGACTCTTGGGATCTTGATCTCTTTGGGGTGGGGTTATACGAGGCCTGTAGACATTGTAGCACCATAAATGACGGTCATGGCAACCAGATCTTAAACAAAAATTCATCACTCTCTCAGCTTTTGGTGTAATTCACTGGAATCAAAGAAAACTAATTTCTGGTGAAAAAAGCCTGAATGTAGCCAAATCCAATCTAGCACTCACATCAAGGGGAGTCAAGGCAGAGCAATATTTCCTTGGTGGTCTGACAGCCTTATAAAATAATCACACCTGCCTGCCCCAGTCCACGTCCATGTGGTTTTGTTCTTGGAGAGGGGAAGGTGTCTGGTTTGCTCTTGAACATGTTGAGGCCTGGATGCAGCACAGACTCACTGTGCCTTGCACAGTCGCTGGACACTCCTGAGCAGGACACAGTGTCATCTGTGACTCGGAGGGAAAATGTGCTTCAGCGAGTCACTGTCACCACTTCCAGCAGCGGGTACAGATGAGCTTGATCCAGCCTTGCTCTGTTAACATTTCAGCAAAGAGTGATCTCCTAAATTCATGTCCTGCCCTGTCCTAACTTTACTTATGCCATTTAAACAGCTCAGGTTTACCTTTCGCCTCTCAAGTCCCACTCCTTGAGCTCTTTTCTTTCCCCTTATTTCTGTGGGACCAGGGAAATAGTCCCAGGGACGTCCCCTTATTTCCCTGAGATCAGGGAAACAGGGAAGGACCAGCCAGCATCCACTTCTTCAGTTCTTCTCTCAGCCTTCATTTCTTTAGCAAGGTGTCTGACTCAGCCCTTCTCACAAATCAGCATCTCAAAGCAGAGGCCATGCTGGAGGTCTCCCTCTGCATGGCTGACACAGCGCTGCAGAAGGACCACTTCAGGAGGACGCAGACAAATCGCTTCCTGACAGGCAGCATTTTCACGCCCCAGGAGATGCGCCTTGGCACACCCCAGGTGGCTTTATGCAGATCACCCCACTGGTCCAGACTGCAGGCAAGTCAGGCCTGGAGAGCCAAATAGACCAGGTCTGGAAACCCAAACACATGTGTTCCCCAAGCACCTTTCTCTTTTTGGGTCACTGCCTCTTTTGCACATGAAATATTTCGCGGTGTACATGAGTGTATGCAGACCAGCACAAGGGTGCGGAGCACGGTGCAGAGGCCCAGCCAATTCTTTCCTTGGTACTTGTTTAAGTCAGTGAGCATTGTGCCTTTGAGGAAATACAAACCGAGAGGTAAGAGCACCTTTCAAACCTGACTTCATGTCAACTAGCTTATTGTTGCTTGGAGAGCCATAACTTTTCAGTTACTGAATGTTTTGCATGTGAACCTTCTCTTCAATATTTAGCACAAATTTCCTCTGGTGGTTTTGAGTTTGTTTAGATTTCTTCAGAAGTTTTTTTATTTGTTTCCCTCAGAAGAACCCTAACATCATGTTGCAAACCGAAAGGGTCAATTCCTTACCAGGCTTTATTATTCCCAGAGACCTGGGGAACCATCAGACAACTCTTGAATTCACAAAGGCAAGTTCTCACCCTGCAGCAGAGGGCTTTGCGAAAGCCACTAGGTCACTCTGTCCCAAACAGTCAAGATATCAGTAAGTTCAACCTCACAGAGGTAGCAAAAGCTGAAGAGTAGCTTTGGTTTGATGGCTGAAGCATCCATTGCATTCCCTTGAGCATTAGGCAGTGGAGGTTAAGACAAGCTTGCGCACTTCTCTGGCCTGCCAGTGATGGATCTGTATTAGAATGCTGGCCAGGGTCTAGGACAGCTGAGGGTAATACAGCCAGAGAAAAGAGGTAAAGTGAAAGGCTTAGTAGCGGGAGGGTGACAGCATCTCCCAGAGCTAAGGAAGAGAAAGCTTGAACTTGTGGCTTGTTATGTCTGTTTGCCACAGTCCTGCTGCTGCAGTTGGCCAGGCAGTGACCAAAGGCATGGGGCCACTGACTGCAGCCATGTGGGGAAGACACCATGGCAGTTCTGGGCTTCTCAGGGCTTGTGTCTGATAGAAACACCATCAGCTTCAGCAGACCCAAACCTTAATCTTACTTGTACTGTATTAATGCTGCACTATAAGCGTTTCTGAGAACTACCTTCTGTAGTTGAGGTGCTGATTGCCTTCTCCAGTGGACAGGGCTGAGAAAGGACAGCAGCGCTTGGCTCCAGCTATGTAATTACTAGAAAGTACTACAAATACGTAGCAAAGAACAGACAAAGAAGTTCGGTCCAGACACTTTCCTGGGCAAAGATGAAAGGAATGTCTTTCACACTCCTAATATAGTTTCACTGGCAGTGAGTAATGCAGCGCTGCATACTTCGATGGGCTAAATTTCATGGAGGTGGGAGCAAGAAAATATATTTGGTGACATATCTCTGTTCAACAGATAAAACTTAGGATACTGAATCCTGGAACTTCCACTTCTAAATCACCACCCCATCACTGCAGAAGGAGCATCTTAATGAATTGCTCCTGCTTTTAAAGAAATACTAAGTACTAGAAGAATATTAAAATTTTTTTCTGTTAGAAATTTTTTTACTGTTAGAACTTTTTGGCCCCTTTCAACATCAGATCCTTTCAGCCAGTTCTTCCAAGCCTGTAGCTGGATTCCTTTTCTATGAATTATGACAGTCTGATAACCTGAACTGTAAACTCAGGCTGTGCATGTTAATCTTAACACAGGTGCTTGTAGCTGACCATTTGCTGGTACTTTCAGCCATGGTGTCTGAAAACAGTATTGAAATCACAGGTACTACTCCGTTACCCACCTTAGGGAAGTCTTGCAGTAAATATTCATTAATAGCAGGAGATTTTAGTGGTAGGAATACAGATACAAAAATGTTTGCTGGATCATTTGCAGGAAAAAATCTCAAAAGAGATCTGAGCTCAGACTTGGTGTATTCCTCACAGCTAACTGAAACTTTGTAGAAAGTCTGTTGGGGTTTTTTGTCTTCCCAGCTCTGGCTAGTTCCCAGGGCTGAGACAGGTGTACGGTATTAGCAAACTGCTTGTGATTGCTCATGATTACTTTTACCCTAATAACATCTACTTGTCAATGTGTCAAAAGCACATTAAAAAATACTTGAGAGGTAAAGAAAGCACCCTGTTCTTTTTAATTCAAGATATGACCAAAGGTAACTGATGGCATCTCACTTCGTACAGCGCATGCTTGCCTGTGCTGGTGTGGTGTCCCCCCTTCGCTAGCTTTCCCAAGAGAGATTACCCTCCTCCCCCCGAGAAGGGCCTGATTAAAGCCTAGCGTGGCAGAGATCACTTCCCTCCCAACGAAACCATGACATGGAGCTAAATGGCACAGGCACCATGGGATGTCTGCAGCCAGGGACCTCACTGGGGGGGGTTTGTTGCACATCCCTCTCTTGTCAGTGTGGTTACGCTAACCTTCATGCTCAACCTGACCTCTTCCTCCTCTTCCCCTGCCCATCCCAGCTACCCAGCCGCAGCAGAGGGTATGTGAGGCCTGGCGGCTTTAATCCAGTAAAACCCTTGCTGTTAATCATGCCAGACAAAGCAAGCAGCCTCCCCGCCATGCCTGCTGGATGCTGCTGCTATTTCTGTCTGACCTCCTCCAGCATGCCCCACTCTTAAGGCATTTCTTGCTCTGCTTGTTGTTCAGCCACGTCTGGATGGTCAACAAGCTTCTTGAATAGAAGGAGATCCACTTGCTCACCCTAAAGACATGCAAGGTCCATCTCCACCCCGCTTTCTTCTAATTCAGAAGTGTAGCTAAAGCCCCTGCCATCCCATTACTTCTCCCCGCTGTATTTTGTACCAGCACGAGAAGTGCAGCCCTGGCTGAGATTGCTGCCGTGGTGTTAGTACAACATGGAGATGGAGGGGTGTGTGTGTGCTGCAGAAAGAAATGATGATGAGGCACCAGGGAAATTCAGGCGGTTGCCTTCGCACTTCCACATTGCCAGGGAGATAAAACTTTGTCTTTTCTGAAATAGGCTGATCAAATTGTGTCCTTTTGCAGGGGGTTCTTCTTGCTTTCTGCCTGTCTCTGTTAGCTTTAGGAATTTTTGAAAAGGAGAAATAGAGGCCATTGTATTCAGTCTTGAAAGGGTGGATGTAGGGAGGTGGATTACAGTTATCCAGTTTGGGAGTACTCTCAGGTTTTGAACACCTAGATTATAGAAAACATGGTCAGAAGAAACTGGTTATCTCCGAAGCTGTCAGATCCAGATCATTCTCATGACAACATCCCTCCCAGTGGAGGCAGCACTAAGTAGCCGTGCTTGTAATTCCTAATTTCTGCGAATGTGCTGCTCTTGGCCCAAAGCATGCTCATGCATGCTGAATAAGTAGCATCATAACTGTCTCGCTGACCTTTCCTTGGCAGTCTCCCACCTAAGCACTGAGTAGATCCTTCTTGCTGCAGACCTGACAAGCTACCCTACAGATACGATGGCGCAGTGGGATGGCAGGACATGCGCTAGCATGATGTCTCACAGAATCACAGAATGGTGGTGGGGGTTGGAAGGGACCTCTGTGGGTCATCTGATCCAACCCCCCTGCCAAATCAGGGTCACCCAGAGCAGGCTGCACAGGACCTTGTCCAGGCGGGTCTGGAATATCTCCAGAGAAGGAATGCCTCAGCACATATGACATAGGAGGCAAAGGACAGCACACAGCTCTGTTCCCCTGGCCGATCCCTCTGCCTCCAGGAAATTTCAGGAATGGGATGCGTGTAATGCTACTGCGGATGTATGCACACTGTGTGTTTTAGGTTTTCAAAAGTCAGCCTTCTGCTTCTCTCCCTTATTTGTAGGCACCCACAGCTTCAGGCAAATTGCTGTTTTCAGCAGCCACGAGCTCACATTTGGATCAGCTGCTTTCAGTTAGTCAAAATGCTTTGTGTTACGGCCAGTGATCTGCACACTCCCAAATTATGGGATGAAAAGGGAGGACAGGCAAAGATGGGAGAAGGTGCCAAATCAGACCAGTTCTTTCAACACATCTTTCTTCACCAAAGACAATACCCAGTTAATAATAATCAATTCACCCCTCTCCTTACAAGCCTCCTGCTCAGCAGGATTTTCTGCTTTCCTTGGGTAGAAGTACAAAGATGTGGAGCCAACTCTGAAGATCAAAGAGGTGGATGGCCTGGAGCTGGTGAAGAAGTTCTCAGAGCAGATGGAAAGCATGCTCCGCAGGAAGGTCGAAGCTGTTGAGGTATGACCACGGAGGCTATGGGAAGGAAGTCCTGCAGTCTTCTCCTGTCAGCCCCGGAGCAGTAGATGCAGGCCTCCTGCCTGTACCAGGAGTGTGTGGGCGAAGAGGTTGCATGAGGACTTCCTTGCCCAAACAAATGCCTGCTGGTGCATCTGGCTCACTCTGAGCTTTAAATAGACACTGTTGGGAGGATGTGGGCTTTCAGACAAGGGAATGCTGGCTTCTCCTTCAGCCCAAAGTAGGAAATAAGATAAAAACAAAGTCTAGGAATAAACGTGAGGGAATGAACGTTCTTTTAGGAGAAAAGAGGTTTGATTCTGTAGCTGCTTAAAGAGAAAAAAACCCTCACAAGTGAAAATAAAGTTCATCGTTGCAAAATGCCCTCTGGGCCATCGAAGACTAGTAGCTTGTTTCAGCTGTGTGTGGCTCAAGGGAAATTCCTGCAGATTTCCAGCTGTGTACACGGGGAAGTGTGGAGGAGGTGGCAAGAGGTCTTTAGCTGTTGCTGTGTTGGAGATCAGAGCAGGTAGTCATGATGGCCCCTCTGCTTGCATCTAAGGATCTATCATATTCCCTTCTATTTACCCACTATGAAAAGCATATTTCTGTAGTCACAGGGCCTTGACTGTTTAAGGCGTATAATGTGGAAAAGTCATCCAGAAACACATCATTTGAATCTCAGAGTGAAATGTGGGCATATTCAGAGCCAGAGCTTTGGCCCGTAACATTAAATTCATAGCCAGACTTTTCCAATGTTTGGACTGCCTTATCCTTTGTGGAGGAGCAAAAAGTAGTTTTGCCGAGACTGCCGCTGACTGTGCAACTCTGAAAACATGTAGATGTTTAGTTGGATTCCTTCCCAGTCTGTACCAATTGAGAATTAGTGCCCTGAAGCAGCCTACTGGAGAATACTAGTTGATTATATTGTCTTCCATAAATGGTAAGAGCTTATAAACGATCACAGCATCGCTGAGCCCTTTACGAAATCAAGTCATGGTCTTTGTCTCTGTAACAATACCAGACTGAGACTCCTACAAGGCCTTTTGCTTTGATGAGATACTGACATCAGGCTGGGTCTGAAATGCTTTTCCCATGGATTTTTGGAAGCATTAATGGAAAATAAAATTAGATCCCTGGCTGGTGTTTCTCTAAATGGACATGTTTCTGTTTGCATATGTCCTACAATATCCAAGATTGCTCAGGGGTTTAGTAGGGACTCTGGAGTAAGTAGGTGTGAATATACTTGGCAATAAATAGCTGTGAATATACCTTCCAAGCTGTAAAGTTGCAGCGCAGAATGACAGATCAGCAGAATAGGAGGGAAAGAGGGAATTCTATAGCCCCGTGGCTCTGTGTTGTGGTGAAGGAGGCAGTCTTGTGTCTTTTCACTAATGTTTGAATGGCTGATACAGTTGGAAGAGCTTCTGGAGGGCTTTCCACAGCATTCCCTCATCTTTCTGTGTGCTTGCATTAGAGGTTGGTGGAAGCAGCAGAAGAAGCAGATCTGAACCATGAATACAACTCCTCACTCGAGGTAAGTTTATCCTGGTCAGTGACAAAATATGACATGCATCCTCAGAGAGATCTGCCAAAAGGCAGACCTAGCAGCACCCAGCCACCTCAGGCTCCTGGACAGGTTAGAAGTTTCCTTGTCTTCAGGACACTCAGCTTGTCTAGAAACTAGTGTAAGAAAGAGACTCTCTTGGCAGATCCCAAACCTAGTAACACCAAGACTAGTCGCTTTGGCTCCAGCAGGCGAAGGATTTGGCAAGACATGGGGTTCCATGATGTTAGTGGTATCACATTTACTGCACACCAAAGCTGTCATTATGTGACACATTAATGCAAATTAGCTGGCACTTCCTGGGTTAGTTGACTGGAAAATGAGCTAAAAATTGAGTGTGTAGAAGCAGTGAGGAGGATGTTGTTACAAATACCCACAGCAAACCGTTAATCCCAACGAGCTGAGTTTCTCAGCATCTTTCTCAAGAGCTCCATCATCTATTCTCCACCCTGCAGACACCCACCTGTCAGGACCTCCTGATAAGCGAAAGTTTGGTGCTGTCCAAGCAATTTGCATAATTGGCTTTCTGTTAATAATTATTTGTTGTAGACAAGCTATGGGATTATTGCTGGTGAAGGGAGCTGAGGTGAAAATTCTGATGAAGGAAATCCCCTGTCCATAATACATGCACAGAGTGCTTAGCAAAAGTACAGGCTACCCCTGCAAGTACACTCCATGCTGGGAAAGGGTAGGAATGAAAACCCATCTCCAAATCAAGCTAGCTACCAATTTCACTTCTCCTACCTCTTTATTTATGAATCACGTTACAGTCATACTAGTTGGGTCAGCTGCATTCATAGTAAGGGTCATGGGTGAGTTGAGGTACATGACTCTGTGTTCACACACGTAATTTGCACCCCCTGAGTACTGTTAGTGCGTGAACATAAATCCTTAAATAACCTCTGTCCTCAGAAAAAGTCAACAAAAACATCTTGAAAACATCTGTTATCCAAGGGTGAAGAGTGTCCTGAAAATACTAAAATGGCTGTAGATGCTAAATCCCCAGTGGCCTTCACACAGAGAAAACGACATTGTCTTTGAGCAGCTTCTGCTCTATCCTTTCTGCTTGACTAGTGCCTGTTGCTTGGAGTGACAGTGAGAGGATAATCCTGGCTGGATGTACATCAGGAGTTAACTCTAGTAAATGACAGCTGTAGAGACAGGGCAAGTAAGGTCAGCATTGGCATGCCCTGTAGCAAATCTGGGAGTTACACCCAGTGAGACACTTCCATCTCTCTGGCTAGTCACTTAAATACCTCTGAGGGACCAGGTGAGTCTGCCACCATGTCCCTTTTATCTCAGGTGGCTCTTCTGCTGCCGGTTATGACCATGTTTTCAGTCATGTGGGCACCTGACAAGACGACACTGGGCAGAAACCATCGTTTGGGCAGCTTGACACTTTTCAGTTGGTAATGGCTCTTGTTCGCTGCCTATCTTGATCCTATCTGAAGCCCAAGTTCTCCAGATGTCCGTTTTTTTTATGTTTCAAAGAGTGTTTTTTTCAGACAGTACTGGTAATAGTCTGTCTTATTCTCTCTTTTTGCCTTTCTCTTTTCCATTGTCTTCATCAACAGTTTGATTACTACAACTCTCTCCTGATTAATGAGAAGGATGAAAATGACAATTATGTGGAGCTTGGAGATGAATTCATTTTGGAGCCAAACGAGCATTTCAATAACCTACTAGTGAATACAACATACAGTGATATCCAGCTCCCCACCAATGTCTACAACAAAGGTAATGGCCTCTGCTGGCCTCTACTTTCTCACTACTAGTCAGTTGCTGTGGAAACTACCAGTAATAATGATGAAAGAAAGGATGGGAATAGAAAAAAACAAATGACAGAAAACAGGGCTGGAAAGGTACTGTACCAAGGCACGGTTGTGTCTGTCCTGTCACCTGTCACTGCAGCAGGGCTTAGGTATAATCTCCTCTTGGAAGACTTCTAGTGATGGACAGTCCTCCATCTTATGCAGGCAGTATAGTCTCCTAGGGTTCATCTACCCAACCAAAGATGCTGTGGAACAAACTGTGATGTAAATTTATCGGCAATTGTTGCTCTGTACAAGGGTCAGATCTATCAAGGTCTTCAGGTGTCAGGGATCTCATTGACTTCAGCTGAGAATTTAGACCCCAAGTATCTTTGTGTTATGAGGTACTAATACCTCAGGGGGACAGTCTGAATTCCCAGGAAGCATATCCATATGGGACTTGGGGGTAATTCAAAACTGCTATGGGGACATGACAGTTCTGGGATACTTTCCGTTCCCAGCAAGCCTTTGCACTTCAGCTGCTGCAGGAGCCCAGGGAGGCACCAAGGCTTACATGGCCTTATCTGTGCCTTCACTGTGTCCCCTCACTCTGCACATTCACCCAACTCCAGCTACACACCAGAAACTGGTCCATCTCCAGGCTGGTCAGCACACTGCCAAATCTGCAGGTTGAGACACCAGTTGCGATTGTCCTAAGTTTACTGCTCCTCTTTTCCAACATTGAAAGTTGCCCAAGCTGGCTCCTTCCTTGCCTCCCCATCAGCTCTTGTCCTTCCATATGTTTTGGCAAGAAAAAAAAACACCATTACTTCTCTTATAGATGGAGTTCATTTACAAGACTGGATGGGACAGGCGCTGGTGACTGTGCTCAACTGCGATGTTATTTAGAGGGACAACAGAGGAAGTTCTGTTTCTCCCACGATTTTAAATTAATTCCATCTGGTCTGACAGCCCCAGACACTAAAACCTTGCTCACAATGCAGCCACCAGCAGAGCTGGCTGTGGGTGGCTGCAGCAGAGACACACGAAGTAGGCTGCTGCCTGCAGTGGCATACAGAAACGGGTGGCCAAACGGCCGCTGTCAGAGAGAGCAGAGAGGCACTGCCCAGCTAGCTGATTTCTCGCGTGTACAGCTTGACACAAACTGTCCAGCCGCTCTGGCTATGGCTGGAGGATGAGCAGGAGATGGAGGAGGAGGAGGAGGACGCTCCCACACCGGGGCTCCTCCCGGGAGCAGAGCCCGGCAGTACTCACTCCCTCTCTTGCAAACAGCAGCAACCCTGGCTCTTCACAGCTTTCCTGGCTCCCTTCCCGCATGTGTTACTTTGGCTTCATTGCTGAGGAGTCACCTTTCAATTTTCCACCTCTTTTGACCAAAACCGCCTTTAGTAAAGTGACCAAACAGGAAGTGGTAGGTCAAAGCCCCATCCCTTTCAACATTAAAACAGTTAATCCTACAATGACCAGTTTCTTATAATTCCCTGTTTCTATTGCTGCTGCTCTGTTTGGTCTCCTGAGGCAATGAGTCAACACATACACCGAATATACACTGCCTCTTACGACTTCTTGCAAGTCTACAGCTTCCTATTGATTCTGATGAGTTCAGGGGTGAGGGAGGACAGCTCAGGCTTTGTGAAAGAAACGAGAGGCAAAGCAGAAAAGGAAGAACTGTTCAGGAGGAGAGAGAAACGGCATGTAAATCCTAGAGCTCCTCTGTCTTAGGTAATTATGTCTAGCATAAATTTAAACACTCTTTGTAGAAAGGCTGTTCCACTTAGTGGTGCATCAGGCAGTTGCCTTACAACAGCCACGCATCCTCTCTTATGCAGCAGCTGAGTCCTGCCTGTGTGGTGTGCCAGTTCTGCTCAGCACAGTACTGGTTTTCCTGGGTCTGCTGGAGCCCTCTTCCAACAAGACGTAATGCCTCCGGGCAGACAAGGCTGGGAGTGGTAATGGGGATAATACCATGTGATCAAGCTGAGATCACCTGTAGGGCCAGTGCTGACCTGCCCTCCAAGATTTACTGGAATGGTGCATCCAGTTCCCTGCCCAACGTCAAAGCTGGACAAGGCTGCATTCATCCTGGGGTTGCCTTTGTTCCCAGCCTCCTCCTCCATCAGGGGTCGTCAGTGTCCTTCCCTCTTTCGCACACTTTTTTTCCTCCTTTTCTATGCTTCCCCCACAGACCCTGACATCCTGAATGGCGTTTACATGTCAGAAGCCTTGAATCCTATTTTTGTGGACAATTTTGAAAGGGATCCCACGCTGACCTGGCAGTACTTTGGCAGCTCCACTGGGTTCTTCAGGCTCTACCCAGGTAAAAGAACAGAGACTGGCTTCGCTCTTTCAGCACAATGCAAATAGTCTTGCAGGACAACGTCCGTGCCATGGAACAGCCCAGTTTGGGAAGCTTGCAGGCAGAGTGGCTTCCCGAAGGACAGGGTGCAGTGAGCAAAATACTTAGTGAACGGGCTGCTGCTGCTTAGGCTGAAGGAACAGTACGCACAGCAGGCAAAACCCCTTTTTTTCCCCCGCAGACCAGCCCCTGAGGCACATTGTCCTTGCAGCCCTAGAGAAATCTGATCGCAGGGGTGTGCCTCAGGCAGACTGCCCTCCACAAAGCTCACCAAACTCCATGGCAGGACCTGTGAATCTCTCAGGGGGGTGCAGAGGCTGCATGATGGCTCCCTGTGGCTTTCAGCAGCGGCCACAGCCTCTCCCCATCTCCGAGGCCACACGTGGCAGATGCAGCTGGTCAGCCTGGCTCGTTCTCCACTTGCCAGCATGCAAGGTCACTGCGCAAGAGGGAGGCCCCGTGCTCGGAGGAACCCACGAGATCCTCTGTAGCTGAAGCTTGGCCTGGTGGCCCCTCCGTCAGATGGATTTGTGCCCTTGTTCTGTGACCTGTCACGTGTTGTGGAAGCGGAGAGTAAAGACGACTGTGAACAGAGCCTTTAGCAGGGAATCTGGGACACGTCCCTGTCACTGCTGCTGCTTTTTTATGCTCTCAGCCACCTTTGGGGAGAAAAAGATCTTGCTGAGAACTACATCAAAGTGGCAGAAAGTTTAAAGTATGTGCAATTGCTCCCCAAATTCGAACAGACTATGCCTAAGTACTTTTTTTTAATAGAAATGTAATAAGCAGTTTACTGAGAACTGTGAAAGACCATGAAGCTCTGCTTGCATTTCTGCAGGAGGGCTGCTGGTGTTGCTGGCTGGACTGGTGTGCCCCCATGGGGTAGCCGGGTCTCGGCAGTGCACAGCAGAAGTGCAGGTGCCGGGGCAGCGGGGAGCAGTTGCCTGCCTGTTTGTGTGTGTTGATTGCTCCTTTTGCTACTCCCTTCAGGAATAAAGTGGTTACCAGATGAGAATGGAGTTATCTCCTTTGACTGCAGGAATCGTGGCTGGTAAGAGTTTTGGAGAGACTTGGCCAAAGCACCTCCCTGTCCTCCTCTCCCTCTTTTCCAAGGTGATACCTTGGTGAGCTGCTGATCAGCAGTTACTGTCCCATGCTGCTCCTGCAAGAGACGAGTGGTACATAAACAAAGGCAGTACCAGGTTAGAAAGCCCTACCACCTGCCAGTGCCAGCTTTCCATATGGCATCTAACACGTGGAAATTGCCACCATGTATCCTTCTGTTCCATTCTCCTTAGAATTTTGCAATCAAAGGGATGGGGCCGTTCAGACCCCAGAAATGTGGGGCATTTCCTCAGCCCACTCAGCATGGCTGAAGGAGGCGTTAGCAATCGTCCGTCTCAGCTGAATCTGGGCATACACCTGCAGCAGGCCCAGCACCTGCCGATGAGGGACATGAGACATGGGGCCAGTGCAGAGGCAGACTGGTGGGAAGAGCCCCATCGGATGCCCAGCCTGACCCTGCTGGATAGCTGTAGTTATGGTGCAAGTTACGCTGGGGCTCACATCAGGTTACAGCGTCACACCCAGTGTTTCTCCTCCCTGCACGTTCACCTTGCTTCCTTGTATTCTTCTTTTTATAAAGGTACATCCAAGCGGCCACCTCTCCCAAGGACATTGTCATTGTTGTGGACGTCAGTGGGAGCATGAAGGGTCTACGGATGACAATTGCCAAACACACCATCACCACCATTTTAGATACTCTGGGAGAAAATGACTTTGTCAACATCATTGCAGTAAGTATGTGCCACTTCCACTGCTGAGTTGTCTTCCTTTTGCCTCATACCAACCCTTCAGTCCGCTTAGCAAAATACAGGCATTACAGGGGTGTAACTACAACACTAAGTACCTATGTTGAATGCAGAATTAAAATCAATTACCCCTGGGAAATCAGCTTCGTGTGGCCAGCAGGGTGGCTGCGAAGTCATCTCACCCTGCTCTGTGGAGGATGTCAGCTGCATCTTCTTGCTTACTTAGGGACATGACTGCAACAGGTAACAAAGCGCTGTATAGAGACACCTGAGTTAACATTGACCTGAGCTAATAAATTCACCTAGCATAGCATAGCACAACACTGTGTTTGGACTCAGTAGCAGTACAATCCTCAGGGTAATGTTTCCAGGCTAGAAAAATACCAACATATGCCTTTTTGTGCACCAGCATCCTGCAAGGCTGCAATCCCGTTCAGAGTCCACCTGCACAGGCCTGCATGGGGTTTGGTCAGGTCTCTCCCTTTTCAATCCCTGGCTAGGATTAAGATGGGCTGGTTACCCACAGAAAACTAGCACCACTGACCACAGAAAGCAAAACCTTTCTGTGATCCATGCCAAGATTTGGGATTTGGTGCCAGGTTAAAGGGAAATGGCTGCTCACCTCCTAATTTTCACAGCTAATTCAAGCACCATCTCTTTCCCCAGGCTCCTTTCTGTAAAAGTTTGCCAGGGCACGGTCACTGAGATATAAAGTCTACTTTTTGTTGATAGCTTCCTATTGTGTAAGAGAGTTAGAAACTCTAGTGGTGACCGCTCTGTCTTTATGTGGCTGGATAGATGGAAGAGTGAACAGTGTTTGCAGAAAAATGGAGGGAAGTCATTAAAGAGCTGGAAATACCATCTGTTCTTCAAAAACAATCCCAGAAAGAGCATATTCTATATATTCCTTTACTCACACCAAGAACCTGCTGACTCAGACACATTATAGCCTGACCTGAGCTCCAGTTGATCAACTGAGCGTCAGTGGCCTCTTAGCCATGCTTTCGTGAATTATGCTCTTCTGAACCTTGCAGGAAAAGGTTTACACTGGCATGTTTTACCTCCCATATGTATCAGACTAGAAGCACACATCCAATTATAACTACCACAGTTCAGGGGATGTGTGGTAACTTGATATGTTCTCCTTCAGCTGAGTGTCAGAGGCATCAAGCATCAGGCTACAAAACCACTTGCAAGGTTCAGCTGGTGAGTGGGGATTCACAAATTCTCCAGAAGTCAAAAATATGTGCAAATAGTGCTAGAAGCAAGGCAGGGCACAAGCTAATGAAGTGTGGAGAAAATCTCTAGAGCGAGTGGAAAAAAAAGTAAGTATGTATGTGTAGATATGCCCAGAGATAACTCAGGAAAACACAATTAATGCATTATTTAAACAAACACAAGATTTATCAGAATTGTAATTTGCCATGATCACTACAAACAATTCTTAAGGGAAATATGTATAAAATGGCACAATGCTCCATACTGTTTTCTGAACATCCACCTATAATGTGAACCCGTTTTGAGAATTTTCTCCCGTTACAACCCCTTTCTTTTCATTTTCTCTTTGCAGTACAATGATTATGTTCATTTTATTGAACCCTGTTTTAAGGGTATCCTGGTCCAAGCAGACAGAGATAACAGAGAGGTGAGTATCCAGCTCCTATCAATGTTCTTCAGGTAATCCTTTTAACGTAATACATGGGGTTAAGATGCTACGACATGAAACTCCAGGGCCAGAAACAATCACCTCCCAGAAGTGTGTGGGTCTGCATTTCAGAAACAAGCACCCGTTCAGTGGTGTGCGGTGGGTCCTTGGTTCGCCTTTGCTTACACGAAGCTGCTGTGAGATGGGGTCAGCTGGCTAGCTAAATGCCAGCAAGCAGCTTCCCTGTGTCACAGCAGGCTCTGCACCACTGCTGCCAGACCTGGCCCAGACTGCTACCGAAAAACCCCACGCAGAGCTCAAAAGCTCTCCGTCTTTGAAACCCCACATCCTTAGCCCTCAGAAAGGAGAAAAATCAGCCCTTTCCCAGTGAACGCATTCCCAGCCTGGCCTGAGCCTTTGCCGGCGTGCGTTGCCAGCAAGCTTTCTCTGATGAAGGGCTTTGCTGCTCCGACCCAGGAGGGCTCAGCAGCCCCGAGGTGGTCAGCCTGCGTCCGGCTGCTCCACCGCCCTCTGGGATGACTTGTATTTTTAGCTCTTCTTACTCTTCCTTTTTGTCTCTACCTTAGTACCACCGAGGTAACACATTCCTGCATGTCTTTAACAACCAGCTTTCTCCAAGTTTCTTTCCCAGCTCAGCCCTGGGTCACATATTACGACTCCAGAGGGTGATGTCTCCTGCAGCGGTTCCCAGAGAAACCCCTAGCCTTTTGGACGCTGTCTGTCCTACAGAGAGCACTCTGAGGGTTTCATTTACAACCAAATCAATGCCAGTTAAAATCTGAATGCTTGACTGCTACTTTTCTTTTTCCCAAATCCTGTTGCTCTTGCATGAACATGTTTGGGGTTTTTTTTATTTCCTGAAGGGAAAACCTGCATCTACAGGTTGGTTTTTTTTTCCTGAAGGGGTAGGTAAGGAAAAGTCCAATTTCTAATAGCTTTGTCCCTTGCATGATATTTCGTGGACCACCAATGGTTCACGGCCCCCAGGCTGAGAAATGCAGTCCTTCCATGGCCATAGGTGCAACGTGATGGCACTGCCAAAGGAGCAGCTGCTTTCCCACCTCCGTCCACCACGGTCCTGCACTGCCCTGCCAGCAGCGGTGAAGGACTGGGCGCCCAACGGCACGGACTTTTCCAGGTTACCCTCTCCTCCCCTGGCCCAAAGCAGCACCCTGCCTGCAACTCATCGCTGCTGTTTTACCTCTCTTCTTGCCAGCATTTCAAGCAGCTGGTGGACGAACTGCAGGCAAAAGGAGTGGGGACTGTGAACAAGGCCTTGACAGAGTCTTTCAAAATTCTGAGAGAGGTAAGAGAGTCGATGCTGATGCTTGCATCAGGCACACGCGTCCCTGCCCACCCCTGCTTTCTCCTCTACATTTAACGACTTAGCACATCCATCATGGTGCTGCAGGAGGGAGGAGGTATAAGCTGGTCTCACAGGCCCCAAATTTTCTACAAAAGGGCGACCTGGCTTCAGGGGAGGTGTTGGTTTGTGTGTGGTGCCCTGGGGCTGCTGATCCCTGCTCAGGAGGGCAGCAGGGACAGGCAGCGGGGTGCCCAGCAGAGCAGCACTTGCGCAGGTGTGGGGACCCCACCGATGGGGTGCTGGAGTAGCCTTCCTCCTTTTCCTTGGCTGGCCCCACCAAATCAGCCTCTCCACCTCCTCATTTCTGCATTGTGCTGGCTCACCATGGGCCAAGAGGATTTTGGCCGCTGGCCGAGCAAGGCGAGGGAGGGCACGGGCAGTGCTATAACACAGAAGGTCTTGACCCAACAGCTGACCCAGCTGCCCTTGCTGGGCTAAAATCAGTTGCTTTTGTGAAAACATCTCATGGATTTCAATGGAATGAAGTTTTTATTCCTTCCTGCTGTCAGCCTCACGATTTCTGTGGGAGTTGCGGGCGCTGTGATCTGCTCCCCCGGTGCACGAGGAGTAACCAGGGGTAATGCTGCAGGAGCCAGTGAGGATGTGGTCTTGGGAGAATTTCCTTAGTGAGCCCCACAACCAGGCTTCGCCCAGGCAACTTGGTTATAGCTTATAAAATATAACTGATCAGCTGAGGGTAACAATTCTGCTCATAAATAATGTCATTAGTGACCCTGGGTAAGTAGATGATGATGGAGACAGGAAAGATTATTCTAAGGCTCCAGATTTATTTCATTGTCACTTTGCTGAGGATCAGCACTTAGGGAAGAAATCACAGGTACAGCAGCATTAATCAATCTGCTCATGTCCCGTGAGAAGATTTGTGAATGACTCACTGCCTCATGTGAACAGTCAGGACTTTGGTATCCTGGAGGCAAACATAGGACTTAACTCTGTTTCTTAGGCAATGTTAATAAAAAAGAGGACCAAGAACCAGCTGAACACACCCACCTCCTTGCTGAACCATCTGCAGTGGGGTTGGCCTAAAAATGCCAATGCCTTTGGTGCTGACAAAAATATGTACACAGTATGATGCTAAAGGCCATAATGACGGCATCGATGTTAAAGGTAGTGTGCTACAGGTATTGACACCCCAGGAAAGATTCTCCACAGTTGCTTATTTTAGAAACTGAAAGTTTAAGTTTGTTGGCTATGGTAATGCTGTTCCTAATTTATGCCAGTGCAAGCGTGATCAGAGTGGAACCCAGGGATGGTCATAGCTGAGCTGAGCTGGCAGTGGTAATAGAAGCATAATGGCTTTAACAGCAGCCTGAGAAGGGCGTGGTATAGCCTTGAGATTGCAGTAATAGGATGGTAGCACTCCTAGTAGTAATGGCTCAAGATCTCTGGGGGAAGATAGTTACTGAGATGAACAGGGAAACAGTAATGATATAAATCTAGAACAATTATATGGACTAGATGGCTGCTGATTTACCTCCCTGTATTCTTGCATTTTATGACAATATTAACTATCTTTAACACCAAAGATCCAGAGCCTATATAGGCCTGCACTGTATAAATCAGATTAAAGCAATTTTTCCAGCAGAGGAAAAAAAAAATTCTTAATATCTAATGTAGCACTGGCTATGTACAGAGACAATAGATTAAAGAAGCCCAGTGCAGTCCAACTGCAGATTTTCTCAACCAGCACAGCTTTGAAGGTCTCAGTGGAGAACAGCAGAGGCTTGCCCCAGCTGAAATAGCAGCTGGTCATGCCAGGCACAGGCACCAAAACTGGGCTGTCTCCACGTCTAGCGAGTGCCTCAGTATCACCAACTGGAGGACCCCAGGCTCTGCACGTACCACAGCCAACCTCCTTAAAGGAAAAGGTACCACCTGCAAGTGCTCGTACGCTTTAAGGGCTCTGAAACTGAGTCTTCAAGGTTCTTGGATCTGTATCCATAATAGGGGAGGGACATGGTTTTCATCAGCGTGACCTGAAACAAATCTGTGCTGCTGCAGTCATGCAGGCAGAAGGGGGAACTTTGGCTGAATTGGCCACCGCCTTCCCATCAGACAGAACTCACATTCTCAGCTTGTAAAGATAGTCGTTCCTCACAGACTGTCCTGTTATTGTTCACAGGAGCATACTCAAGAGAATGAAAATGAAAATTGCTACATCACGCTGATGAAACAGCCTTTGCTGATTACAATAGGCATCCAGTAATAATATCCGTAATGAAAGTGACTGCAAAATTTCCCTGGTAATTTTCCTCAGTCCAATTGCTCGTAGAATTAATAGCCCAGCAGAGACCTACTCAGTGAGGTATGAGCAGCAGAGAGGGCTTGAAGAGCAGCACGATTTCTCACCGTCTTTGTTTTCCGCCATTATATTTTGGGGTACACAGGGCATATTTTAATCCGTGATTCAATCTGCAGAACAGCTTTAGGAGAACAGTTAGCCAGAGCCTCCCCTGCCCCTCGCTGCCATGCTCAGTAAACCACTTGAACTCTCTGTTTCAATTTAGCCACACACCAAGTGGTTTCAATGAAATATGCATCCCAGGGAAACCATGACCCTTAAAGCATACGTTTATAAAGTGCTTCAAAATTCTTAGGCATCAAGTGCTATCTTTTGAGCTCCTTTCTGGTTTATCAAGCTTTAGTCTATCTCGCTGCTACCTTCTCTTCTTTGTTTCAACAAGCTTGGCACGTCTTGTTCTCTTGCCCTTTTCCTGTAGGATTTATACCCCTTTGTTCCATTTGCTTCTCTGCTCTGGGCTGCGTGCATGCCTGCCCTGAAACACCATGCTCCCAACACTATGGAAGTGCTGCAGCTGAGAGCTATCAAGTGCTAAGCAGAGCAGAATAATTACCTTCCTTGTTTTACACACCGTGGTCCTATTAACACAACCTAAGGCAACAGTTACCTTCCTTCCCACGCTGTCACATTGCTAATTCCTATCCAGCTGACCTGGCTCTGCGGTACTCCTCTCCAGCCAGTATGCAGCCTCCTGTCCGGTAACTGAGCCTCTGACTATCCTTTCCAATGTACATCAATTGTAAAGTTATTTATACATTGTTATAGACCCACTAAATATATGTATGTACATATACATGTATGCAAACAAATGCCCTAATCCGAAGAGAGTCATATATATATTCACAGATTTGTTATATATGAATCTTTCAGGATTAGATATCACAAAATCTGTGACTCTTACAGGTCCTCCTTTCTTGAGATCCACTGATACTTTTCTCACCCCAGGTTCTGCTTTCTGGGGCCACCTTGCAATGATGTCTTCTCAATTCCAAGCAGCTTTAATGGTACCTTGGCTCGCTGCTGAACTCAGAAGTGACATAAATTTTGAGACTAATTATGAGCAGGTCACTTCAAAACGGCTATAGGTGGAAAAAATGGTGATACTGGTAACAAATTAGAATTCAGTGAGATGAAAATTCTGCATAACTTGAGCAAACTGGTGTCATAACAAAAATGAGCCCATTGGCTGATATGAGCAATCAAAGGAGTTTGTGGCCTCTCACGCCTCATCTGTGTGGGGAAGCATTTCATTTGCACATGCACTAGAGGACCACATTACGAATTTTTCTATCAGTGTGCTAGATCTTTAAGGACAATTTACCCATCTGGTTTCTTCCTTTCTTGTAACACACATTTTCTGCTGATTCCGTCTTTATCTTTCGGGATCTCGTACAGTCCTAGTCAGGTCTCAGCCCATGAGGCAAGTAGTCCAGCACCACTTTCTACAATTCATTCCTTTCCTGCTGAGCGCTCATTATTCAAACGCTTTCCATTAATTTTTCCTTTAACCCTACTGTTTTGTGACCTTGCCTGTAATTCATTCATTCTTTTCTTTGTTTCTTATCACTTCAGCATGTACCCAGCCACTACAATATTGTCCTTTTGATGATGAAGTATGGAGGCTATAAAGCATTTCTGCCTAACCATTTCGCTCTGTTTTTTTTATCAACTGGCTACATATTCTTTCTACTCCTTTTCTTGCTTCTTGTCTGAACATTTCTAAATCTTTTCTTGATTCCACTCACATTTATATGGACCTGGATTCTGCAGCATACTTTTCAGGATATGCAAAGGTCAGGATTTCCTGTTTACCAGTTTATGCCCTTTTGTTTAATGCCATCTCTCATTTCTTCTTCACTGGCTTTCTGTTTCCTTCTCTACTCCTAATTTTCTGCGCATGAGACACTTTCCACTAAGTTGGATTTTTCAGTAATTCTGGAAGCAGGTCTGCATAAGAATGGGGCAGGAGGAGATGGAGAGGGGCTGCTCATTCATCTGGCTAGTCGTGTATATAATCAGCGTGTGTGTCTGTGCATCACTGAGCTATGCTGATGTTCCTATTGCTTCACCAGTAACTCTGTGCCAGGCTACAACTGCAGAGTAAATGGCAACAAGCAAACAAGGGAGTACAAGAGACTATGACCCTGAATTAATTAGATCGTGCCTGTTACTCCTGGCAATTTGACGAAAGTTACACAGGAGAATACGTAGCTCTGGGCCTCATTCACTGACTGCAGCTCTAGCCCACATCTGTTCTGTGGACATCTTGTTCTTTGTCCCCCCTTCTTTCACGTTCCTGAGACTTCAGTCAGAGCAGGGAATTATGCTCAGAGCTTGATGCGAATGCTGTCAGATCACTTGCTACAGCTGCAGCCAGCCACAAAAGGACCTAAAAATCAGGGATTACCCTTTGTTCATTTGTTTTCTAAATCTGTCCTTTTAATCTCTATTTCTATGACACTGATGATGTCATCTTCCCTGCTGAAAATGTCATCTACTCCTGTAAATAGGAGATTGCTGGTTCTGATACAGCATCTAATGTCTCAGTGTCTCAGTATTATATGAGGTCTCAAGTAATCTACACGAAGAGATGTCTCAAGTAGTTTGATGAAATGGTGGCTGACCTTAATTAAGTGTTAATTTAATAATCGTCTAAACAAAACATTGTAGATGGCAACAGTCTGGAATAAGCTGCTTTTGTAATTACAAGATTCACACATCTGTGATCTGAACCTCATTCTGGCAGCATCTCCTGCACCATTGTAACCCTATGCCTCCCTAACGACACTCACCCTGGCTGTTCTCTCTGCTAATCTGCACACAGTTGATCTCTGTCCTAGGAATAGCTCACTTGAGATTCCTTGTCTTTTTCCTAGCTGATGGTCTGCAGCAGAATCCCACGCAGCTGTCAACTGCTTTTCCCCTTTCGTTTGCACCTAAGAGCATTCTGTGCTTGTTCCTGTTGTGCACCCTCAGCCTTTGCCCTGTGTCTCCCAGCTGAGCAGGGGCACATGTGCTCTGACCCCTCCTGGAGCTCCAGTTGCCCTGTAGCTGGCACTGATGGGTTTTTTTTTCCATGGTACAAGTTGTAGAAGCTTTTTGGACCACTGGAAATGTCAGACCTCTGGGCAGCCTGTAGAGAAAGACATGGGAGATCCCCACTGCTGGGTTGGCGTGACCACAGCAGCAGAGCTGTAGTTTGTCTCCCCTCTGAATGTGCTGCTCAGGTGATATGAAAGAGGAGGAGCGTGTCCAACCACCTCATCCTGATTCAGTAATTCACATGGATGTTTTGCCTGAGAACAGCTGGTCAGAAATGACCCTATTACACCACCCTTCTCTCTCATGATCATCTGCACTGATTGTGGTCAGTAATATAAGCAGTGAGATTATTATGAAACAGGGAGAGTTCATACGTGTGGTCATTCAGAAACTGTTGAAGCCATGCTTACTGTGGTAGAGTAACAGGTACTTCAGTGGTATTGAGAATAATATTGAAGGAGGCAGGACCGATAACATAAACAGTGGTGGAAGGAGACATCATGGTGTTACTAGCACTGAACCTGGTAATTCTGTAATAAGGGACAATCACAATGATAATTGTAGGAGTGGTGAAATCTGGACTTGGACTTGGCTTCCACCTATCAATGGTCATGATGTTAATATGCAGTGGAACCACAGTACCATCTGTGCCAGTGAAGACATGTGCCTTCTGTCCTGACATAGCATTACCGAACCAGAAGGCACTTGTGAATTGAACCCTAAAACATCTACAGTCCCAGTTCACACCCTGTGCTCTTGTTATAACCTTAGTCACCCTTCAATTAGTCTCCTGTACGCTCTCCATCTCATGCCACTGCCTCTCATTAATCTCTTGTGCAGAGTTGTCGTATCTTCCTCTTTCCATATTTTTTCACTCTGCATCTGGTTCGGTGCCCTCCTTTGCTGCTCAGACTTTTCCTTGCTCGGGGCGTAGCAGCAGTGAGATGCTGTGCAAGAAGCAGTGCATACTGACCCTGAGCTAGAAGCTGCAGCGACACAGCTGCTCATTTCCATGCCTTGATGTCGTCTGCCTCCTCCTGCGGTGGCTGCTAATTCAACACCTGTGTTGGTGCTGCGTAAGGGACTCGGTTCTCCAGAGCCGGTGTGCCCGAGGGCGGCAGAGGCGCGGGGCTCTGCGTGCGGGAGCACCAGGTCAGCAGCATTCGAAGGCTGGTCGTCCTGGCTGAGCGGGCAGAGTCTCGCTTGTCTGTCAGAGCACGCATGTTCAACACCTCTCCATGTGTCCTTGGGAGCACTTCAGCGTTTGTACCAGTCGCAGAATACTTCCACTCTACCTTAAATACCACTTAGGCACGGATGACGAACAGGTCCTCTGTCATTAGCGCCTGGCCTTTCTATCCGGCACATTCATAACCTATTTCAGCTCTGATGGCAGTAGACTTCTTTTTTTCATGTGCTCCTGCCTTCCTCTGCTATTTTTTTGGCAGATTGATGGATTTACCCTGAAATAATGAGTCTGATTTCCCCCTTCTCTCACATTTTTTGCCATAAAAAGCGACGGTTATTGCTGTCGGATCAGAATTGCTGTGTTTATGGTCAGTCTATAGTGGTTTTACTGTGACTGTGCAAGATGTAAGGCAGGAGGGAATCACACCCTTCCTCCACAGCACTTATTTTCTCATTATTGTACTTCTGTAAAGCCTGTTGTGCCCACATGCACTAGAAAGGGCTGTATAAATAAAAAAATATATGCAGTGTACAAACACAGTCCTTATTGAAGTGGAGCTCTTTCTGAGCACAGTGTGAGATTTGCAAGAGGAAGTCAGGATCTGGCCCATCATGAATAAATGCCCTGCAATAACACAGAAACGGCCTGCGCTGAGATAACTAAAGCTCTTCCTCTCCGTTTGTAGTTCAGAGATGCCGGTCAAGGAGGCTTGTGTAACCAAGCTATCATGCTGATCACAGACGGAGCCGTGGAGGATTATGAAGCTGTGTTTGAAAAATACAACTGGCCAGATCGGAAGGTTTGTCTGGGAGGTGATAAATAGAAAGGGTGAGGAAAAGTGCTCTCCTGCCACGGTGGGAATAGAAGAGCATGAGCCAGGATGTCGGGCAGAGCTGAGCATTCGCATCCTCCGATACTGGGGTGCACACTGCTGTAAACACAAAACAAAGCAGCCAGACAGGAGGCTGCTGCAGTGATTTTAGAGGTGGTAGGATCACAAATGGATATCTGTAGGTCGGTGAAGATTTTTTTTTTCTTTTCATACACTTCGTTTTCTAAAGGTGTGGGCAATCAAAACATCTTCCTGATAAGATGATAAAGACTAAGTATTTTAAAATTAAAAAAAAAAAAAACAAAAAAACCAAAAAACTTTTGCAAATATTTTAATCCCATCTGGGACTGTTTATCATTGGTCTTGTTCGGGACAGGTTTGGCTATTACCAGTTCTTATGGTGGGCAGGAAAAAAGCCCAGACAACCTCTCTAGATGCGTTGCAGCCCTATTTACTCTGAGGTCTGTGAATACAGGCTTGTACTAGCAGAGCAGGCTGTGAAAGCAGAACAGACCACAGCTCATCCTAAACCCTCCTGATTTATTTGTTTACCTCATCCCAGCTAGCAGCAATGCACAAAGGGAGAGAAGCAGGCTGCTGAGAGACCAGAGCGTGGGGCAGTTAAAGCAGTTTATTTCAGGATTGGCTCTTTTGTTGTTGGTCAAACACAAGAGAAATGGTGAAGCTTTCTCTAAATGATTCATGCAGCCAGCTGTTCCCCTGGGTAAAGGATTCCTGTGAGCTATAAACCTCTCTGCATGTGGTTGCTGAGTGCCTGGCAGAGCTGCTGTCATAAAATCAAACAGAATTTGCACTTCTGCCTTGTTATTCAGATGATCCCGGATGCTGCTTGGCTTTCTGGGCTTATTGTAATTGGAAATGAAGTTCCAGCCCACAAAATGCAAAACAAATGGAGCAAGAGACTTCTGTCTCTGTGTGAAGGCAGAGCTATTGCTATGCACCAGAAATAGGCATTGACACCAGCGTATAGCAGGATGCCAAACCTCGGCTATTTGGATTTGGTAGCACTCTACAGCCTAATTCTTCTATCTTTGCGTTCTTGTTCCCAGGTCCGGGTTTTCACTTACCTCATTGGACGGGAGGTCACTTTTGCCCCCAGTGTGAAATGGATAGCCTGCAACAACAAAGGTGCTGTATGAGAATAGTTCCCCATCCCCATCACACACGTTACACGGGGGCTGCAGCCATGGGGCCCTGGACCCCTCTAAGGCTGAACAGCTACAGCTGTGGCCCATGAGCCCTCGGTTGGAAGACAACCTAAGGAAAAAGCAGACCCTGCTAGTCTACGGGAAGCGTGCCTGCATCCAGCTAACACAAGTCCTCTGTGCTGAGCCACCACATTTTCCTGTCGCGGTGCCAAGGGACACTCTGACCGAGATTCATGCTGGCTGTGGTCCACCTAAGTCCCTGTGCTTATTGTGTCCTAGTTGCTGGCTTTTGACAATCTGTCTAAACCTCTGTCAGAAAGCCTGACATCTTCAGGCTGAGATGTAAAACGATCATCTCTTCTTTAAAGATTTTACAGCATTTTTCACAAGATTTGTGGGTTAACCCCTATATCCTGGCCAAATTCTTTTTGTGCCAGTGGTTTCACTGCAGTACCAGAACAGCTTATTAATCCCACCCTAAAACCAGTATTGTCTCTAGCTGGCATGAAATGGCACGAATAGGAACATCCATTCAGACTAGGTGAGTCACCTCTATGCATTTGGGACCAATTAAAAAGTCCAGTTAGCCCTGTGAGAGTCTGCAAGGGTAAAGGAAGAGAGAGGGGAAAGAAAAAAGTCTTGCCTGTTTGGGCATGGCTTGACCTCAGTGTGTCTGGAGATGGTCAGCAACACTTGCCACATCAGTATCCTGCTTAAACAGGGAAAAGAAGACTGAAATTGGGGGCTGACTAGCTAAGCAGATCGACTCTTCTGTCTGAGCAGTGGCTCCAGCAGACCATGAAATGCATGGGTGCATTTGCTACTGAAAATAATTGACAGACAACAGTTGCTGGCCTGCAGAATCTGTAAGCTGGGGATGTTCAAGGCTCAGATGTTCATCTATTAGCGCTATGAATCACATGTAACATTTTTAGGTTTTGTTAGATAAAACAAAAACCTGGATTTCAGACTGCATATTCAGCCATAAGATTAGTGACAGGGAATTCACGCCGCTGTTGGTTCACCATAAAATGTGAGAATGGATTCTCCTGAGTAACCAGAGAACAAAAATATGCTCTTTGCACTTGAATTCTCACTTACCAGACTCGAGCTCTGCAGAAGGTTCATTGACTTTGGTTCTTCGGTTTCAAAACATTGTATAGCTCTTGTAGTCCTTGTTTTCAAGCACGCTAGACCTGTTTCCACATCACAAAGCTTATCGTATCATGAGCCCTTTCACATGGCAGTGTTTTCCTAGTGATAACAAAAGTTTTCCACCTATCTAACATACTCTGTCCTATACGAAGTATAACCAATCCGTTCCATGTGGTGACAAGCAGGACAAGAGTCCTTGTGACATTGCATTGTGTTAGCATTTCTAACCAGTTAAGCAGATTGTTTTGAGGACCTTTTGACAACTTGAAGACATTCTTCCCCTGTACTCCTTGTTGTAGTGTTAGACTGTTGCGGGTCCATCTGCAGGGACAAATCTTGGAAATAGGTAACTTGCACTTTTACATTCTGCTTCCAATGAGTAGATGGAAGTAGTCACCATCCTTGGATGTAAAGCTAGGCACTGAACCATAGGGTGCTGCAAAAAATCTGGAAGAGAAGATGGGAGTTTGGGCTTAATGTAAAATTGGGCAGGGTAAGCGGGTAACCTGATGGAATACTTTGTCTGCAGGTGTTTGGCCTTCAGGACCAAAGGCAGCCTGGTTAGTGGATGGTTTTGCCTAAGACCCAAAGAAACATTTTACATCTGCTTGGCATGATTCTGGTTATAGCAAGACTCTGGTCTTGAGCATTGGTGGAGTATTTTAAGAACAGAGCCAGGGCTTTGAAATTCTAGATTTCCACAGAAATGTGTGCCCACAGAAGCCTGTGGATACAAGGCAAGTCAAGGCACTTTTTTTTAAAGAGCAGATAAACCATCTGTGTAGATAGTGTCTTTGACATCTAGTTTTCTAGCTTTGCGTGGAGGCTCGTTAGCAGAGTGATTCACATCTCTGTTTCTCTGTGAAGGCTACTACACTCAGATCTCCACGCTGGCGGACGTCCAGGAGAATGTAATGGAGTACCTGCATGTGCTCAGCCGTCCTATGGTCATCAACCACGACCATGACATTATTTGGACTGAAGCCTACATGGACAGTGCGGTAAGTACTTACAGCACAAGTCTTTAGTCAGCAAACAGTAGGGCATATGGGCCAAACTGGCAAAGCTGCTAGACACCCAGCTAGTATGTTATGCATATCACTTGTCCCAGCTTCCCATCTAAATATCTTACGTGTATCTAAATAAAGTCCTGAAATTGATGTAAAACCAGGAGTTGGCTGATTGGTCTCTGGCTCTGCTGAGACAGACAATATTTCTTGCTCACTCCTGGAGCTATGTATGCAGACTCAGGTCTGAGTCTGCAGTGACCCAGGAGCCCAGGACTAATCACGCAGGTACAGCATGACTTAAGTAGCGCTTCTGTGAAAGCAGGTTACCTTCCAAAGGATTATTCACAGGAAAGATTACGTACAGCTCAGGATACAGGTCACAGAGATTTATTTTCTCCAGCCCAGTAGCTAACTGCATACTGCTTGCCACTCAGAGATACAGATCTCAGTTTGGGAAGCAGGCTCACTCTTTTGTTCCTTGAGATAGCAAGACCTAACATCACCATAGCAACCCCGTGCTCAGCCCTGTGGGTAAAGGACACATCACAAAGGACCAGTCAGCATTTCCAAGGCCCCTTGCTTTGTTTCAGTCCCACCCTTCGAGAAGACATTTGGACCATGAGCAGGTGCTATTACAGTGTTGTGTTGCCAAGGCAGCTTTGAAATTCAAAGGAGTGATGAGAAGCACAAAGGAGTAGACCACCACTGAAGGAACCTTCCCCAAATAGAAGAGGTTCCTCAGTCTCCATCTCCATCCCTTTTTACATTGCCAAAGGAGAAAGTTACAGTTCTTCTTTTGGGGCTTTCTATGTTTTCAGGGAGATAAAGGTTTTTTCCTACACTGGACTCTTCACCTCAGAGAAGTGTCTGCATAACTGTGACAGCTAGAGCTGACCAGAAGTCAGATTTCCCTCCTCCAGAAACAAGCGTGAGGTCTCAGGACTGTTGATACTGAGGGGAAAAATCTTCTAGAAACACTGAGAATGTTTCCATACACACTCCCACTGTGGGACTGAAGTTATTTCCTCCAGTCTGGCCAGCTTTAGGGTGTCTGCCACAGCCCTGGGGAGAACCCACAGTTTTCGGGTTTAAGATCCACAGTGAGAAACCGGAACTGTCTGAGTTGGAGTAAAACTAGGGGTACTGAGCTTAGCTTTGTAGCAGGAAATGTTCAGTCCAGATCATACATGGTAGTGCTCAATGCTGTGCTCGGAGTCAAGACCACACAAACCCCAAGAAATACCTCCAAGGCAGCCAGGCTTGCACCATCATAGTGCATAGGTGTACTCAGGAGACTCTTGTGGGAAGGGACAGTCCCCCACCTCTGTGCTGTGGCTGACTGTTGAGGTTGCAGTGGTGGCACACTAGCTCTATGAGGGTGACATGGGGATGTCTTCTGCTGCAGGAGCTGTGCAAAGTGAGAGCTAGTGTCATGGTACTTTAGTGTGCTAAGCAAAACCTCCAGAAATGCTATCCAAGAAGTTTAGTCTAGTAGCAGGCGTGCCGGCCCTGGCACTGGTGTACAGGGTCGCACCTCCCAAAGCAGCCACAGGGATGTGTTTGCTGCACTTGTTTTTCCTGCGTCTCTTTTCTTGCCTCTTGCCTTGCCCTTCCCTTCCTCCACCTCAGCCTCTCCCATCTTTGGTTCATTCATCCATTCATGTATTCATTCATCTGTTCATCCATATCTCTCACTAGCTGCCACAGTCTGAGGAGGTAACTGCACCCTGTGTTTTGTGAGCGTGCTGCTTCCCTTGTACCAGTTGGTGTGTCAGCGCCAGCACTCACAGCCACAGCTGGCCCCTACATCTGGAGGGGGTGGGGGTGCAGCACTGATGGAGCCCTCTTACACTGGCAAGAAGGGGCGAGGAAATGTTGGATGTACTGGGGAGCTGTGCTGTGCTGTTGGTTCAGAGTATGTAGGGGTGTCTGTGTTGTGCTGTAGCTTAGTTCACCGGATCTCTTTTTCCACGCGTCCAGTAAGTGCCGGAGAAGTTTACTTGCTGTGTGTTGGTGTGAGTGTTGCTGTGAATAGGAAGTTTCCACACAGAATCATCCAGACCACCAACTTAAGATACCGGGCTCAAATCTGCATCAAGCAACTGCATAGATTATTGACCGGCTCCTTTATGGCTCCAAGTAACGGATGCAGGAGGTCATTTCTTGCCTTGCTACTTGACCAATGAGAGATGGAAGGCGGATGCTACTGGCAACAAGAAATTAGGTTCTTTTGATAGCTAGGCATGTTTGAGAGACTTCTTTGCATGTGCCTTGCCTGTTTTTCCTCCTTTCGTGTGTGTTTCCCGAGCATCTGTCTTACGCAGTACTGGGAGCATCTGTTACCCCATGACACATGCGTGTCCTATATCCCCTGTAGAGACAGCTCGCCGTGTTGTATCTGTTTGGATCGTGATTTTGTCTCCGTTTTTCCTAAGTTTAGATGTTTGAGTAAGAAGTATATATAGGCAGTGTGTATTTGTGCCTTTTAAATATTTGTGTGTGGTGTTTGTCATTCGTGGTATTCATGTGTTTGCAATATAGATGATATCTTGTTTGTCATTTTGCTCATATTTGTGTTGCTTTTCTCTATTCTGTGCTCCTTGTGTTGGTGGTTTTCACACTTGTTGCATAAGTGCCCATGTCTACACTCCCAATGCGTGGTGGGTATAAATTGTGCCACCACTTCTACAGATTCCTGTCTCTTCATTAAAACAGCTCTTTAATTTCTCCTGCTTCAACAGATTTCACTAGCTTTCATCCCATCCTCATCACCCCACACAAGCAAGCACCCATCCCACGATCCTCTTGGATACAGAGCATTGAAGAGCGCTGCCATCTGTTTCGAGAGGGGTGTGGGAGGCAAGGAGGTGGCTAATTGCAATCAACATCTGGGGTCCTTGGGAATTCCGGTGCCTTTCGTTGGGGTTATCTGTGGTATTACATTTGCTAACACACAGCTTGTTGTTCTGTGGCAGCTCTTTGCATCTCAGGCTCAAAGTCTGTTGCTCATGACAACAGTGGCTATGCCAGTCTTCAGCAAAAAGAACGAGACGGTGAGTGCAACACGGGCTCCGCTCTCCTTCCAGACTGCAGAGGTGAAAGGATGCAGCGGATCTGTGCGGGGTTTGAAAGCCGATGGGTCTCTGAAAGCAAAGCTGGCCCTTGGGGACTGTGGTAGACCTCTGGCAGGATGTGCGGCTGATGATTTATCTGACAAAATGATAGTCTGTCATTTCCTCTGAATGCTATTTCTTCAAAATCGCCCTTAAATATGACACTTCTCCCTGTTTTATCCGTTCCATTTTCAAACCTAGCCTAATTCACAGACCCATAAAGTTCCAGGCTGGAAGAGATCATTACTTTGGTCTGTGCGTTTTATTGCTGACCTTTACATTTCACCTAGATGGTCCTTCCTGAGCCCAGTAACATGTGTTTGGCAAAAGTGTCATTGAAGAAAGCATCCAGCCCTGAGCTCTCCATTCTGGTCTCTCATTCTCTGTTAAGAACTGGTATCTAAATTCCACTTTCAGTTTGTCTGGTCTCACCTTCCTGTCATAATGGCTTTCTCTGCTAGATTAAAAAGCCTGTACCCTTTGGTATCTTCTCCTGGAAAGCATCTTCTAGACTACAATAAAGTCAAACCTGTCTGTATTTTGAGAAGATAAAAAGGTTTAACAATTTACTTGTCTTTGATGAGAGCATTTCCTCTGGGTTTTGAAACCCTTTAGACATGCTTTTCTGTACCATTTCTAGTTTCTCAGCATCCTTTTAAAATGGTGGACGGTACCTTACCATTGCTGTACGTTGCTGTGCAAGGGATAAACTCTTCATCCAGGCTCTACAAACAATTGTCTGCCTCCTCCACCTGAGACTGGCCTTAACCTGTATCAGCACAGCGCTGCAATGTGTCATTTTTCCATCATGCCCCCCAGATGCTTATTAAACAACCAGCTCCCCATTTCATGGAGATTTCCTGCATTGCTTTTGCCTAGGCTAACACTTTTGTGTTTGACATTTGGTTTCGTTAGCTCACGTTATCATGCTGTTCCGAATGACTGCCTTATTTATACGTACTGAATGCAGGGCTTTGCCCTCAAAACTTGTTGTCATGATTTTATGTTATTTCTGAATTGTAGTCAGATATGGTGACTCGTATTGGGTAGGCATGGTCCTCTCCATAAACACTGGAGCAACACCTTGAGATTTTTTGAGGTGTGTTGGTTTCGAATGAATGTATTCGTACAAGCTTAGAGAGAACATGTGAAAGTCTAGTCGGAAGGCAATACTGTGTATTCGGGTAGAGAGCTACCAAACTTCTGCTTCTGAAAATGGATTCTCCTTTGTTTTTAAGAGATCTCATGGCATCCTCCTGGGTGTGGTGGGCTCTGATGTACCACTGAGGGAGTTGTTAAAGCTTGCTCCAAGGTATAAGGTAAGACTGAGATAACGCAATTTGTTGATTTGCACAGCTAAGTCACTAGTCATTCTTCCAAGGCCATGACTGAAAAATCATTCCTCTTCTGCAGGAAGAGCTATGAGTATAAAGCAAGAGATGCTGGGTGTGGTGACGTGTGGTTTCTATATAGCGCATGGGAAATCATTCACTAGAAGCTGTTAGGCTGCTTCAGATATACAAGGGCTGGATGATCCATTAGACTGGCAACAGGTCATGGAGCCTTTGCCTCTTGATGGTCACCAACCTAGATCCCTCAGATGATACAGATCTGACAGCCTATCTCAGAAGAATAAAGTTTTGTATCCAGTTCCCAGTGGACAAAAGCTGCTATGTCAGCTGGCAAAAAATAAACTAGTTTTACTGTCAACATTCTTAGCAGAAAAACTGAGGACTGAATGGACTACAAAGAGCCAACTTTTCTGTCGTGCCTAGAGGCTCCTTTCTCCAGATCAGCATGAAGACTTCTTGTCAGGAAAGTGTACAGGAGGTTGGCTTTCACTCACTTATGCTGTACCTAGATGGAGTATTTGCCCTCCGGAATTGTTAGTCCAACAATTTTTCATCTGCTCTATGTTCAATAGACCTAAAAAAACATGTTCATCCACAGGAAAACCCCCCAGAGATGCACTGTTTAGTTTAGTTTCTGCTGTAAATTCTGTGCACTGACCTTTTGTTCAATCAGTCTGCACACTAGGAGACAGCAAGCACATCTCAGGATCCCCACAAAATCATGCAACTTGAGCATCATTTCAAGTTTTCAGTTTCTCTTAAATAACTATCAGAAAACTACTAGCAGTTAGGCAGTTGTCCAAAATCTGATTGCTGGAGCCTCACAGGACTGAAAGTGCTGTCAGAAGCGATGAATTTGTGTGGCTCTTCCAGACATGGATGCAGGGCAGACCATTCACACGCAGCTGCAGAAAATGATCCTTCAGGCAACCCAAGAACTAAGAATTTCAAGGTGCAGGCACTCCATATGCAAAACCTTGTCTAGGAGCTTCAATTTTTACACACGTTGCTATGGTTTCGCCTGGATAAATGCCACATGCCCACCAAAGCCACTCCATCACTCCCCCTCCTCGGCTGGACCGGGGAGAGAGAATATGATGAAAGGCTCGAGGGTCCAGATAAGGACAGGGAGAGGTCACTCACCAGTTACTGTCATTGACACACCAGATTGAACTTGGGGAGAGAAAAAGGTTTAATTTATCACCAATCAAATTGGAGTAGGATAATGAAGAACAAAACTAAATCTTAAAAGACCTTCACCCCACCCCTCCCTTCTTCCCAGGCTCAACTTCACTCCCGTTTCTCTCCCTCCTCCCCCCGAGCGGTGCAGGGGGACGGGGAATGGGGGCTGCGGTCAGTTCATCACACGTTGTCTCTGCTGCTTCTTCCTCCTCAGGGGGAGGACTCCTCACACTCTGCCCCTGCTCCAGCGTGAGGTCCCTCCCACGGGAGACAGTTCTCCACAAAATTCTCCAACCTGAGTCCTTCCCACGGGCTGCAGCTCTTCACGAACTGCCCCAGCGTGGGTCCTTCCCACGGGGTGCAGTCCTTCAGGAACAGGCTGCTCCAGTGTGGGTCCCCCACGGGGTCACAAGCCCTGCCGGCAAACCTGCTCCGGCATGGGCTCCTCTCTGTCCATGGGTCTGCAGGTCCTGCCAGGAGCCTGCTCCATCACGGGCTTCCCATGGGGTTCCAGCCTCCTTCAGGCATCCACCTGCTCCAGTGTGGGGTCCTCCATGGGCTGCAGGGGGACAGCCTGCCTCACCATGGTCTTCATCACGGGCTGCAGGGGAAAACCTCTGCTCCAGCGCCTGGAGCACCTCCTCCCCCTTCTTCTGCACTGACCTTGGTGTCTGCAGAGTTGTTTCTCTCGCATCGTCTCACTCCTCTCTCTCGACTGCTGTGCAACTGCAAGTTTTTCCCCTTCTTAAATATGTTGTCACAGAGGTGCTACCACCGTCGCTGGTTGGCTCGGCCTTGGCCAGCAGCGGGTCCGTCTGAGAGCCAGCTGGCACTGGCTTTATCAGACACGGGGGAAGCTTCTAGCAGCTTCTCACAGTAGCCACCCTCTTGTAGCCCCCCCGCCACCAAAACCTTGCCACACAAACCCACAACACATGTTTATTTTTGTCTAGAAGACTAATGCCTTTTCATCTTCCTCCCTCCATGTCACTCAAAGGCCATGTGTCACAATAATCTTTCTTCTGGGCCAAGGAGGGACACTGGTCTTTCTGCCAGTCAGTGCCAGGGAAGGAGGGAAAAATCATCTGAAGGATTTCTTTACTTCAGAGGCAGGACACAACTCCCCAGGAGCTCTTCTAACTCCAGACCAGTTTGGAATCCTAGGATCCTCAACTTGAATCCCCTTGCATACGGGTTACAAAGGACCAGTTCCAGAGTTACAGCCCTTGAGAGCTCATACATTCACGATTGCACTTACTGAACTGGGAAACTTCAGCTTTAATAGGCCAGCAAGGAAGTTTGCTGTATTCCTGCTTCACTGTCTTGGTTTCATTCCTACCATTCATTCTCTCAGCTCAGCGTGATTTGCAAAAAACTGTTTCACGTAGAAAGAGTCCAAAGTTTTGATCTGGGATGTGTGAAATACAGAATTCATTCCCTCCAAAAAGGCACAGATGGATTGTAAATTACTTACGTCCCCACTTCCCTATTGTTAGCCCTCCAGGGTTGTCTCTATAGCAATATAAAGTTGCAACAGTTTTTTGAAGACAGAAACCTTAGCCATTCTTGTTTTCCTTGAGACACCTCTTGTTTTGGCAAGCGCAGACTACCAGTGGGTTTTTAGCAGCTCAGGGTTTAGCTGGAATTTGTATTATATATGGGCTTGATCTGAGTAATCGCTTTCTCAGAAATCTCTTGCAGATCAGGTCAGGCAGTGTCTGCTCTTGTTAGATTATGCTGTTCCTTAAACAGCATTTTAAGACTACAGGCTTGTACACTTGGCCTAGGCTAGGTCTGGTCTTGCCAACACTGAAACACGATGCAGAGCTCCTCTGAAGGCCGACCGGGTTTCCAGGGAAGCCCTCTATGACATTCATGCTCTTGTTCGTTCGCTGCTGTGCGTATGTAGTGGTGGGCATACAGACTCGTCACTGCTGTTTCTCTACTGTTTATGACATTCCCCATCATTGCCCATTTTCTGTGCAGCACTGCTCTGCCTGCTGTGGAGAGCTTCTTCTGCCTCTGGGTGGTAATTGTCCATGCAGACAATCAGACTCTAGGAGGGCATCTTTTTCTGAATCTGTACACAAACCAACTACCTGCCCACCCTTTTGTCCATCCAAGCATAGTCAGCCTGCTCAGACAGCGGACAGAGATCCAGAGACAAACGGTTTGGGATGGACCCTATTTTTTATTGATCAGTACCTTTAAAAGGAAAATATTTCTGAGTATTGGTGGTATCGGGGTATTGGTAGCACCCATTACACAGCAATGTTTCTAGCTAAAGCACTAATTATTCTAATGCCTCTTTCTCCAGCTGGGTGTCCATGGATACGCCTTTCTGAACACCAACAACGGCTACATCCTTTCACACCCAGACCTCCGTCCCTTGGTATGTATAGCTGTGAATTTGAGAATGTTTGCTTACTTGGCAACAGAGGCTTTCAGGGATGCTTTTGTTTTCTCATATATTCTTGAGCTGTGAAGGCTACCAGGCTCTGATATACAGGCACCCAGGGGCATGAGGCCCAGAGAAATCAATTCCACATGCGTAGATGTATTTATCCACACACACGTGTATGCAGTGTCAGGTACCCTGCCTGTCTATTCTTCATAAGAGTGCATGTGAGACCTGTATTTGTGTGCACTTGCTGTGATGTGAGGGCATGTATATCCGCATCCGTGCAAGGTTTCACTGCTGGGCTGAAGAAAAATTTCCCCTCGCTCAGGCGTACCTCCTATAAGAAGATTCAGCATAAGCAGCACCACGGTAACAACTACCCAGCAGCTGTAGTGTTGGGCATTTTGAGAAACTGAGGCTAGCAGGGTCCAGTACCACAAATCTTAGTAACGTGTTAGATCAGAGACAATTTAGAGACCAGCAGGCTGCAAAGACCTTCTGGGACTCAAGGGAGCGGACCCCAGGGCAGCATTCCTCCCTCGCAGTGCCACTTGGTGCTCCAGACTGCACATCTCTCTGCGAAAGCACAACTGGCCTCCTTACTCAGGTACTCAGGCACACAATGTTTTTACATTTCATCCCTGTGCCTGTCAGCACAAACCCACCTGCGCACAGCTGGAAGCGTGCTTGTGGTTCCTGGCACGAGACGGTGCCGCCACGGGGCCTCACAGCAGCTGTCTTCCAAAAGGCAGCTTTGCCCAGGGATGCTCCAGGCACAGGCAGTTGCTTCACTGTATGAGAAGAAAGAACACATCCTATTTCCAGGATGGGGCAAGGCAAGGGCACTGCTTTATCCTCCACCTAAAAATGGCCTCTCTTAGTTTGCTTCACACCTTTTCCTTCACACGGAAGGTTACAGGGAAATAGCTCTTTTGCATCAGTTAGCCCTAGGTGAAAAGCCTGCCTTTCTGTCAGTGGAGCCAAAGCCTAAATCCCATCGGAAAAGTCCTCCTGCTGCTATTATATTGTTAATGGGATTGCACCCTTAGCTGTGGGAAAAAAAATTGATTTCCTGGAGGCACATGTATTGTACTGATCTATTTAGAAGAATATTCTCACAAAGGAGGCTGTAGCCTTTACCTGCGAGTTGACCTGTGTTTCTGCATGTCTCTTGCTCCTGGATCAGCCCCACAGTGCCTGCATAAAGAAATACATGGCATGGGACCAAGAAGGCACTTGCACCCAAAGGCTGCCTTCCCAGTCAGAGAATAAATGAGACACCTCTATTTTTCAAATTAGATATCAATTCTTAAAGGGTTAGTTTAGGAAGTTACCTAGCCACTAACTTGGCTATTTTTCTCTTTTTTCTTTTCCAATAAATGCCAGTATAAAGAAGGAAAGAAACTGAAGCCTAAGCCAAACTACAACAGCGTAGATCTCTCAGAAGTGGAATGGGAAGACCAAGATGAAATAGTGAGTATCAGAAAGTGAATTTAGCCTTTTTTGCAGCTCCTTTTTTCTATTACTTTGTGTGCGTGTATGGAAGGGGTAGAGGAGCAACAGGCAGCAGGCACTCCTGGCTTTTCTGTGCCAGACTGGCCCTGACTCAGAGAGGCTAGTGGTCTGCAAGAGGACAAGAATGATGCTCTCCTGCAAAGTGCTTGTCTTCCTTCCCAGTACAAGTTTTCCTTCTCATGGAACAGGGAGGAAAAGCTCTGGCAAGAGGAAGGAAGCACTTCAGAGAGTGCTCCAGGGAGCCAGTCTGTGTGTACTTGGCCCAAATGCTGCCTTAATACAAAGCCAAGATAGCTTACGAGTATGGCGATGTCCCATGACCTTACCCATACATGTAGTATGTGAGATACAGCTGAAGCCACTCAACTAATGAGATCTGCAACAAGGAAGAACGTGCATTCAAAAAGAGGCTAAAGTTTGCAGTCACTATTAATAATAGACAAAGAGGATAACGGGCATAGACACTTGAGAAAAACAAGTTTCCAGAAATCACCTTATTGCACAGGTGTAGAGGCACTGAAAACTATAGCTGACCAGAGGGAAAATATTAGAAAATACCTTTTCTACTATCCTTCAAGCAAAATTATTAAAAAGTGATAAACAAGAAACAGCATCTACCTTAATGACTGCACATTGCCACGTTGCACAACTAGGAACCCAGATATAAGAAGAAGGTAGAGAGGTTCCTCTGTGGCTGTTTTCTTTTACAACAATTAGGAGATAATAGGTACTTAAGTTACTAAGATAAGAACTGAATTTGGAGTAAGATAGAATTAGCTGTGGGACACATGCTTCTGGATTACAGGGGAGACTGCTAAGATAAACGGATCTGATGCTATAGATAACCACTTAAACAGGTAAGACAACCAACTGCCCAGCAAGAGGATCAACGTAGCTACTGTCGCTAGTACAGGCCAAGTACAAAGGGCCACACCAAGGGGACTTGGGAAGTGGAAGAGTGGCAAATTGAGAAAGGAAATCCAACAGGACTGGCTGTGAAATGTGGAAAGCAAGACACAAATAAGAGGCTTTACATGCAGTAGAACCAGCAGGTGCAGGTTGCCAGTGGCTTGCTGTGGGTTTGCTGATGTCTTCTAGGATCTCTGCTCCCACTGTAGTTTTCTCTCTCACTGGAGTCACGTTTAGAGCGGTTCCTCTTTACCCAGTTTGCTATTTAAAAAAAAAATCCAGGAAATGAGAGGACTTTTCTTTGCTGTGCTATTTATTTGAACAGCAGGTTCCTGTCCAACCAAATAACATTGATACCTGAATGCGCATACGATGCGAAGTGTAAGGTTTCTGTCTGTAGGCAATCAGAGTAAAATTACTCAGTGAAAAAAAAAACAGTCAAAAGAAAAACAAAGCCACTTCATGTTCCTGTACTGCATCTTCCAGAAGAAAGAAAGGTTGCAGTCACTGAGGGCACAGAGACATTCCGCGACGTGACTGATATCTGCAGTGTGACTTCAGCAAGTCTAGAGACTCTCGAGATACACCCACTGCAGCAGAAAGCTGCCAACGCTTCAACACTTAGATTTGCAGCTATGGTATTAGATCAATGACAGACTCAACATCAGTTGCAGCATAATCTCAGCAACACTGATAAGCAGCAAATTCAGACTGGAAAAATATGCCCAAGTGCTAATGATGTGTAATACAGCCAGCTGCTAAAAAGAAATGCACAGGAGGGAAGATGGCACTGTCTGGGAAATACCAACCGATGCACAACAGTACTCTCTGCAGCTAGGCAGCAAGGAAGTCTGGGCTTGCTTATAAAGCAACACGGGGAGGTTCTCAGTGTGAGGGGAGAAGGGAAAGGTTGAGAGATCCTCCCCAGCAGTCTAGGAGCTGTCACCCAAACATTTTCTTCAGCCTTGACAGAACCACTGAAGAAGAAACCAGTCTGCAAAGATGTTGAAAATGAGTGGCAAAACACCTAGATGTTGTGAGAGCCCCTCAGGTAAACTGTATGTCTGTGTTGGTTTGAAACCACACAAGTAGACCCGGGAAAGGTGTCAGCAGCACTTGTTACCAGTGATGGGGACGGCACAGACCGCTTGTCCTGGAGCCGGAGAGTTTGCTGTTTGGGGTGCTGGGAATGAGTGCTTCAGCATGCACCAGACCACCTCTCCATCCAAACTCTGCTACACATTTTTTAAAGTGGAGGCCAGCCATCGCCAGAAGTGCCCTGCCTAAAAAGGACTGAGCATTATGGGGGGACCCAGGCACCAGGACTTCTCAATGCAGGAAAAGCTGTGGAGGAAGAAGCAGCAAGCCAGGATTGTGGCACCAGCCTACAGCCACTGTCACCTGGGGGCTGGGCACAGAACAAGTAGCCTGCCTGCAGACTAGCTGGAGCTGAGGACATCCAAGGAGATCTCAGATATCCACTGATTTACTTCTCCAGTGCCTTATGTGGCAATGAGAGATGCCCGACATTCAAGAAGATACGGATGAAGCAACAACATCTGAACTAAACCGAGAACCCACAGAAAATGCTGCAGGCTGTCAGACCAGAGCTGAGAGCATGCTGTGGCTCTGGCAGGAGGTCAAATGCTCTTAGCAAAAAAGGAGTAATGGTACCAGTAAGTGTTTTGATTTCCAAGACGTGGGCCTTGGGAAACACAAGCTTTATATTCTAGGTCTGTAAATAACCCACATCAAACAGCCATAGTAAACAGAACTGTGTCCTTGTAAAATAAATGCAGTTGAGATTGGCCAGCACCTGAACGGGGGCCTGTCTCTGCAAGTGAGGAAGGAATTCCTGCGAATGAATAAGTTACTTCCCACCTTTTTTTCTACCCAGGCTGATAGGCTCTGGAAGGCTGGATACAAAGTTAAAGCCTCTGCATTTGTGGAAGAATTCCCTGGCTGGCTCTTTCTTGTGAGAGGCTGGGAGTCACTGTGAAAATTACATTTTGCCCTTGGAGCCGGGATTGAACAAGGTGGTCTTCTTGCGGCCTACTCTGCTGTTATACAGTCTTGCTCTGCTGCACCTCAGAAGTGGTGCTGAACACAGCATATTATTTATAAATCAGTTTAAAAAATGTCTAAGATCTTTGGAATCAGTCTGGGGGAGTTAGTGGGTTTCTCAGGTGTCTCTTCCCGGCTTTCAAAGCACTGTGCTAATGACTTTCTGGCTGCCAAACGGTGAAGTCTGAAACTTAGACTGGCAATTTCATAGCTTCCAGATCCTTTCCTTTCACTAAAAAGATGTATCAACAAGGTTTCACCATAAGCCGTTGTCATTCTGTGTCCCTTATCAGCCTGACTGAACAAGGATCCTGACCACTGAAAACAGGTTCTCAGTTTAAAAGAAGTACGAAAGAGCTGGGGGGAGAGGAACACAGTCACTCTTTTCTGCCAGCCCCTGTTTGTTAATGACAAGTGGCTCTATAAATTCCTGGCCTGGCCTGCCTGGAGACACTAACACTAATCTTGTTCACCTCCACAGCTGAGAACTGCCATGATCAACGGGGAAACAGGCTACCTCTCTATGGATGTGAAGGTTCCAGTGGATAAAGGCGTAAGAAACTATCCTTCTCTTCTGGTCACGTGAAAGAGGGGATGGGAAATGGACGCTGAAGAACCACAAAGGATGTGGTTTTAATGCTCAGAATTTCTGAGTGTGAGGATTTTATTGTTTCACTGCCTATATAACATGTGCTAAAGACATAAAATAGATCATTGTTAGAAGTGCTTCTTATACCTACTGACATTCTGCCCTTACAAAGGTATTGGAAATGCTTCACAGCTCCCTACTTTGTCCAGGCAAAGCCAAAATCCGTGGTGTTCATTGTTTCTAGGTCTGTGAAACGAATTGGAGATCTTCCAGGGTTTAGAATAAGGAAAGACTATGCTGAGCTGACGTAGACAGAGAGTGGTTTGGAAGCTATTTTGCAACTCCCTTTCCTGACCCAAAAACACTCATGAAAACTCTGTCCCTCGCTCTGTTAGAAAGTGATTTCCTTTATCCAGGTCCAGGATTAAATTTCTATGCAAATATTTACAGACATTTTATGAAAAGTTCTAGCGAAACGGAGACTTTTGAACATTCCCTACTAGCTTTAATGTAGGGTTATACATCTTCCCTTGGAATCAGTCCAAAATTGTCTTGTACATTTACATTCACTGGTACTTTTTCATTCAGGTTTATTTAACTCTCCCAAAGATTTCGGCTTTCATCATCTCCTGTTAGGAAGCATTCCACAGTCCTGCAAGTTATATTGCCCAGAAGGCTTCCATATTTCAGGACAATTTTCCATTTTTTACAAAGAGCATTTTTTTCAGCGATCAGGCTAGCCGAACTGCTCCCATGCTAAGCCGCAGTTGGCACCAAGTCCAATGAAGCAACTGCTCACAGCCACTGCTGAAATGATGCCATTTCCTAATGAAGACATCGCTCCGTTTCCCCTGAATGGTTGCACTGATAGGTCTTGTAGCTAAAAACTCTTTCTGTTCTTGGTGTTTACAACTACCAGCTACCTGTCAAAGGCTTTGCCCTTCCTCTCCTGGGCATTGCCAACATCTGCATTTGAAACACTTTTCTGTCCAAGCAGTTCAGCAAGTCTTTTTGTTCCTTTTGTCTCTTGTATAATTTCTGGTACAGAAGCACCAAGGCTTCACTGAATTATTTGACTACTGTTTCTCTGTAGAGAACGTCTATTCTCTGCAATACAATATTTCTGAACAGGGAGCCCCAAATCTCCTTTCTGCTGTCCCTCACGTTTTTTTCTCTCCCACAGCTGCAGCAGAACAGCTGCCTTGGTTTCCATGTTTCTTAACTGTTCTTTCAAGTTGCCATTTTTCCACCTGAATACCACTCCTTTTTGTCCAGTCTTTCTAATTTTTAGGGCTGTTGGGACTTTTTCTCACTATGCAGAGAATTGTTGTTTTATTTTGTCTTACAGATCACTGCACATAAGGGCTCCTAAGACAGAGTCTGTCTGTTCCTCGCGTTAGATCTTTTTCCTTCAATGCCCTGTTGTTTACTGTTCCTTTTTGTTTACAGTACTGCAGCTGGTTCTCACTCCACATCCTATTTAAGCCCACTTAAAGTGATTCTTTAGAATAAAATTTCATGAGAAGCTGTTTTAAGTGTGTCATATAAGCCCAGATACATTGCACGTCCTTTATTGCCTTCATCCATTACCTTTGTTATTCTGGCAGAAAAGCAATCAGAGTTTTCCAGCAAGATCTATTATTTGTAAGTCTAGATTGCTTATTTCGCTAGCTTAACCTCTTTCTTTGTCTGTGCACCCTCAACAACATTTCTTCTGAGTCATCTAAAGATAACCTTTTTAGTTCAATATTTTAGGAACATCTTTCTGCTTCCCTGCCTGGGGGAAAAAGATAACAAACAGTAGCCTTGGTAAGAGAGATTACCTGTTTTATTCTGCAACTCTGCAAGTGTTATGTAGCATAATAGGAGACCGAAGCTGAGTATGTCACAGTTTTACTATTGTCAGAATACACACGGACTGAGGACCAGAAGTGAAACCGAGCAAGTCCCACTTGTACTCTGTTAGCTGATGAAGCAGAGCAGTGTTGAAACAAAGCACTGACAGAGCCTTGAAACAAAGAGAATGAGGCAGTCAGATGGCAGAGAGAAGGGCTGAGTGAAGGGAACAGAAATTATTCTGACAGCCATGTAAGCGTTGATTACCCAGGCTGATCTCAGGAAGGTATTGAGAGTGGAGTGAGACAGAGAGGGAAAAACAAGGACCAAAGATAAGGGGCGGTTGTTAGAGATCTAGTGGCAAAAGTGCCTTTGCTTGCAACTAGGGTACAAAAGGCTTGTGACTGTGAAAGCAAAAGAGTGAGGACATGGGTAGGAGCTGTGGCAAACCATTGACAATGGTATTAGCCAGGACTGACTGCCTAGTACAGTGACAGTACCAGAACTGGAAACACAGGTGTTCCCAGACCGCAGGCACGGGTTGTCAGCCATCCTATCGCTGTGCCAACGTGCCCATGTTCTTCTTTTCTCCCTTGTTCTGTGCTATGGAGCAAAGTCCTACCTGATCGTCCTCAGCCCTGCTTGGCTCAAGGGTGCTCTGCTTTTCTTCCTTCCCGCAGATAAGCGGTGAAACCTCCAGCTGTCTTGGGGAGAGCTGGCCAGCCATCCCCTCCCTCTGCCCAGACAGAAGTTTGCCCTCCCTCCCACAAGGCACAAGTGCTGTGCGGAAGAGGGGCAGGTCAGGGGAACAAAGGATGAGCAGAACAAGTCCTGCTGAAGGAAAGGGTCTCAGAGCAGTGGCGACCCTGGGCCATTTTCTGCTGCTCCCCTTCCCTCAGGGGCAGGCCTACACCACCAGGTCTCCTCCTTCCCCACGCGTCCTGTGTCCCATGTCATGTCCCCATCCCCCTCCCCCTGGCCCCCCTCCCCCACCATCAGATCAGACTGGCAAGGAAAGGGAGTCTTAATACCTCTTGTACTTTCCCCACAGCCACCAATACCCCACCACACCGTGTTCCTAGGGGTATCACAGCACTTTTGAAACATCTTGGCTCAGCAGAAGACTTGGACCCTGTTGCTGAGCAGTACGCAATTGCCATGCATGCAGAGAGAGGGGAGGGAAGGGGTTGAGCCCTTGGCCACCTCCTCACCTAACAATAAACCCCATGCCCATCAGCCCATCCACTGTGTGCACAAACTCGGGGTACACTGTGGAGCTGGCGCTGGTTTGCTCTTTGTGCCTCGCTCCACTTCTGCTGCACGGCTTGAGCCGGTCAGAGCAGGCACGGCTTTCCCTGGGGAGCACTGAGATTCGTGTGTTCACTCCCTGTCTCCCACCCACATCCTCTCACCTCGTTTTCAGACTGGAGCTGGGGTTTTAAACACATCAGGGTTCATACACTGGCATAAGGGTTGGCTAGAAAGTTTCCAAAAACTTTTCTCCTTTGGAAAAGAGTTCCACTGAAATCAACACTTTCCTACAGGAAAAGGCCAGTCTGGCAAACAGCTGAAGTTCTGAAGCAGCTTTCAATAATCTGAAATGTCTTCAGTTGCAACGTCAGTCTGAAAAAAATATTTTCATGAGAATTAAAACGCCTTGGATTTGAATCAGTACTTTTGTTTAATTTGAAAATGTAAATTTTTGTTTTAACTGACGTTTTTTAACAAAATTGGAATATGATAATGTTTTGTCCCAGTTTGGCATGAAAGCAAATGTCAGGAATCTCAGCATTTCCCACAGGAGTGGGGAGACTTGGCCCTGGCTGCGCACCCACACAGTGGGTAGGTCTGCCTTCCTGCCTCTCCTCCCACCCCACCTCTCCTTCCTACGTGCTCCACTGAGCCCCTGCTCTTGCTTGGGATGATGATGATGTGCAAAGCCATCAGGGTTGCTCTGGACAGCGAAAGAGCAGCAGGGCCCCAGCACGTTGGCTCAGAGGGTGCGAGAGGGAGGGCAGCTTCCCCCCACCCCTTCCTGCAGCCTGTGCAGGGGCCCTAGAGCAAAGAAAGGTTTAACTGAAGCCTTAGATGGAAAGACAGGGTGGCTGCCTGGATCCCGAAAGTCACGAGTTGCTGAATATGCTGAATACTGCACATTCATCCCTGCCTCCAGCCAGCCCTAGCAGGGTGTGAAGTGTTGGTAATGATCAACCGCTTTTGCTTAGCCTGGGGATGTATATCCCAGGTCCTCATCTTCACTATGTTCTTGGTCTGTCAGATGGTCTCTCACCTTCTTATTCTTGCTTTCATTCCAGAAACGAGTTCTCTTCCTCACCAATGATTATTTCTTCACGGACATCAGTGACACACCCTTCAGGTGAGCAAGGACTTACATGACACCAGTATGGTGTATCAGAAGTCTGCCATCACAGACAGCAAATTCGACCCTTTTCTTCATAAAGCTGGCTACGACTCCTGAGTAGATCAGTGTGAATAACTGACTTCGTTGTTCCTGCAGCCGTTAAAATATTGTTTGAGGTCAACTGAAAAGGACTATTATGATTTATCTGAAGTTCAGGGTCCAAAAGCTGTACCTTAGGTGAAGCATGTTGTTTAATTTCAGAGAAATGAGATATCTTCAATTTTCAGTTCCACTGAGTACGTTTCATGTTCTGGTGTATGGCTCTAAACAAAACTTTGGTATAAACTGAAAATTATAAAACATCACAGAAGAAATCAGGCTAAATTTTTTTGTGGTGTTTCCCCGGCTGAAATGGATTGAAATTGGCGCAGAACTGAGAAATGTTATTGTTGACCTGAAGCTACAACATTGGCCGAAAGAATAGTCAGCAAAAATGCCTCGTAGTTCTACAAACAGGTTCCTTAGCCTCTTGTGCTGAAATCAGATCTCACTTAATCCTCTTTTGATGATGTTCTTTAATGGCTGTGGAGGGAGTCACTGTCTTTAAGGATTGTAATTGCAGAGAATGCAGTGTCACGTCTAGGGATTACACCTCTCCTTGCTGACAAGGCCTCTGTTCTTCGTGTCCGCAGCCTGGGTGTTGTACTGTCCAGGGGACACGGGGAGTACATTCTGCTGGGGAACACTTCAGTGGAAGAAGGTAGGTTAATCCGAAACAGCCATGCTGTCCTAAGGGACAAGGTAGCTACTCTGACCTGCACGGCTTCGCTGCTTCGCAGCCTGTCGCTGCCTGCCTGCTACCTAACTGAATACTCTCTGTGTTACCTGGTTTCAGGCTTGCACGACCTGCTCCAGCCAGACTTGTCTTTAGCGAACGAATGGTAAGTGGAGGAAATCCTGTCAACGACACAGGGCGTTGTCATCAGATTCTGGCAAAGTTCCCAGCAATTTGGCTTGAGTTCCCCACCCTCTGTGGCCTAGAGAAAAAGCAGTGTTGTTCAGGGGCTGCACCTGCAAAGGCCTGATTGTCTCCAGGCAATTCAGTCCCACCTCCTCCTTCGGGAGATCCCACCAAGGGCTGGCACATCCCTCTGCTAAGAAACATCTCCTGAGATCTCTGCTCAGTCTTCTGTGCTCAGACTTACTTCATTCCTCCTTGTGTCGCTCAGAATTGTGCTACAAAACCTACAGTGTGTCAGACCTGTCAGGAAATTTTGTTGCAAGCTTGGTGAGAGGTTGAAAGCCTTTGCTAAATCCTAGCTTATTTTTGGCTGGCATTCCTCTGAACTGAGCCTAGACCTAATTTCTAGTGAACATGGAGGTGATTTATGACCCCATTTTCAATAGCCAGCATAATTTATGGTTTTGCTTGGTTTGGATATGAAACAGGGTGAAGCATGGCACTTTCCATTTATTGCTGTGAGGTTTGGGATTTTCGTGAACCCAGCACTCAGTTACACTCAGGCACATGAACCCAGTCTGTATCAAAGCCAAAATAACTACATTCAAGGAGCCTTGCAGTCCTTCACACCTCTCATTGCACTGTCAGGTTTCACAGGCAGCGCATTTGAGACGCAAACAGTGACTTCTCCTTCTTCTACTCCTAACTTGGGGTGTCAGCTTACCACACTTTACATATTAATTTCTTTTAGACCTCTCTCATAAATTGCTCCTTTCAGCCCCTTTACGAGTTGTAACTCTCTTTTATAACCCCTTCTTCTCCCTTGTCCTGACAACAAAGTGGTCAAAATTGGAAGCAGGACTAGAAGACTGATTTCTTTTATGACACAAAGCATTTGTACTACATTCTCCCACTTCTCCCCAAACTGTGTCCCGAGGCCCCTGCAGCTGTGTCCCTTTGGGACAGCTTTTGCTGCCGCCATATCACACTGCAAGATCATCCCTCATCTCACATTTTGTTCTCCGTCTTTTGCATTTTCTGCTCCCAGTCTGGTCTTACTCACATTGCACATGACTCTCTGCTTTTCGGGCCTCTCCATCACATTGTTAGTGTTTATATAGACACAGGTACACAACTTACACCACATACAATACAGATAACTGCTGGAAGGATTTGGGACTGCTATGTTGCATTGTGAGCTTATGCTGGAGAACATAACAACAGCCCTATTCAGCACAGCAGCCAGATTCATTGGTGTTTGGTTTATTGGTAGGGTTTGACTTACAACCACATTATCAGATTTTGAGTGGGCACGGCATGCAGCAGGGGCAAAATCTTTGCAGCCCAAGCTTCCTCTCTGAATTTTTGCTTGCAGTTATTATTTTCCAGGAGCGTTTGCTTGACTCTGCCTTCTCTTTGTCCTTGCGGGCTTCTTCTCCCCTCCCCACCAGGATTTACTGCATCACCGACATTGATCCAGCCCACCGGAAGCTCAGCCAGCTGGAGGCTGTGATCCGTTTCCTCACCGGAGAGGAACCTGACCTTGAATGTGAGTCCCAGGCACCAAAAGGGCCCTGCTGGGGTTTTCCTGTACCCATCACAGAGGAGAGGGGACTGTGACAAACTGATTGGTGCCAGAATGAGCTCCTGTGGCACCTGCTCAGACAGGCAGGACAGAACTCAGGACCACCTTAATTCACAAGTGGAAATGAGCTGAGGATCCACTTCCTTGTCTCCATCAGAGGGGTTTTTTTCCCATTTCAAAGCTGTCACATGACTTGGCCTTCTTGAAGGTTTCAGCATAGGAAATACTGAAAGGTGAAAGGCTTGAATGGAGCTTGGCGGGGGCTGCACACCACGTTTAAGACAGACTGACCAGCTGGGCTAGAAGGGGCGATGGCAGGAGGAGCCAGGAAAGCTGCTGTGACTACTCTGCTCCCCAGGGCCCCAACCAGCATTCTCCAAAGGCTGCATGGTGCCATCTAGACAGATGGGCTCTTTCAGAACAAGGATTATTAATTTTGTTTAACAAACACGATTGGTAAATGACTCAAGGCAAAAATCATTACAGAATGATTATCTTTCCTGCTCCCCCTGGTACTCATTGTTTGCACCAGGTCCCATGCTCCAGGCGACGTGTAGCCTCACAAGCAGCTGGCACAGCACCACTACAGAGTGGGATCTCTGTCAGGGGGCAGAGGTGGGCAGCTGTGCATAGGAACTCCCTACAGCAATTTAGCTCTAGGATGTCCTTCCGCCCACCTCACTCTCCATGGCTTCAGCCCCCTAAGTTGTGCCAAGTACAAGCTTTTGCTTGTAATGCTCCACCTAAGAGGCATAAACCTTTGGCACAAAGATGGGAATCTCTTAAAACTAAAATCAGATGTAATCCAATAATTGTTCCTCTCTTGCACAGTGTGAGCAGACCCCTCCTGACTGTCTTTGGAGCAGGCTGAAAAGATGTATGAGTTGAAGAGGCCAGGGAGGAGGAGGAAAATTTCAGGAGAGCTGACTATGAGAAATATGCAGACTTGGAAGTGCTGTGGAGGAAAAACAGATATGATGGACACCTCCTAGACATGTGGGGCCTGGGGAGGGAAAGATCTGGTGGTGAGCTCTGGTTTTGAGGCCTGAAGGACAACAACGATGGAGAGATTGATCCTGACAAAGAAAGGAGAAAGGAAGTTGGGAGAACTTGGGAGAAAACACTGGGGGAGACTGTGACCTCAACCCAAAAAGTTGAGCCAGAAACACCGAAGTGGTGGGGATGGCTTAATCTAGAACAGCACTGAAAGGGCCATATCTGCAGTACCATAGCCATCACATACTCTCAGTAGATGAACACAAGCAGGGCAATACAGAAATGAAGCAGGTCAAATAAATCGGGCTTTAGAGTATGTCATTTAGCACATGATGATACCTCAAACCTTCCTAAACACTTCTCAGTTCCAGTCCAGAGTGGATTAGATTGGTAGCCTAGACTGTCCTGAGCATCTGGTAGAAACCAGGGCAGGACAGTGTTTTGTAAGACTTACAGGAAGGAAGGAGGGCTAATAGAGCAGCTAATGACCACAACGACAGAGTAGAGGCCATGAAGAAGTCACTAGTGGTTTTGGAGAAAGCTTCTCAAGTGGAATGGGGTTGCTGGTGCCCTCTCTCCAGGGCACCCAGAAGAAAGGTCAAGGCAGGGATTTGAAGCAATGGCTGTGGACAGCCTGTTCAGTCAAGGAGAAGGTCAGAGTGAAGTCTGATGGATAACTTCGTTTGAAAGCCTCTCACTTGCCCACTCTTTCAAACCCAAACCCTTCCCTCGAGATTGCAGGGGAACCAGTTGGATGATCTTAGCTGTAACATGTGATCCTGCGCTCTCCACCGTTCAGGGTGGCAGGTCCTGTTCTCAGCCCTGTAACGCGAGGCCTCTTTTTGCGCCATGTTGCTCCACCGTCCTGGCCAGGCAGATGCTGCTTAACAAGGGACACGCTAAGACGTCTAGGGAGGAACACATCTTTCCCTCCTGATTGTTCTTTTCCCTTCTTCTTAGGTGATGAGGAGCTGGTCCAGGAAGTGCTGTTTGACGCAGTGGTCACTGCACCCATGGAGGCCTACTGGACAGCACTAGCCCTCAATATGTCCTTGTAAGTGTATGAGAAATAAGTATGGGTTAAACATCATTGAAGGTGCATCTCCAGATGCTATGGGCTTATGCTATGCTGGAAACAGTCACAGACCCTTGTACAGCATATAAGAAACTTCAGAAATAGCTCAAAAACCTGATAAAATTAGCTCAATAGCTTTAGAAATAACTCAAAAAGTGTCTCTCAGGAGTGGACTCCAGAAGGCTGGGCCTTCTCGGGAGACTCTTTAGTTTGGTGAGGGATTTTTTGGTAATGCAACATTAACACAACTCGTGTCTGAATGTCATTGGAGGACAGCAGTGATTCAGATGTGTCACTGCAAAGGGTGTTCAGCACCAGCTCTTTGCAGCACCTAACTCAGATGCACTGCATTTCCCTCTCTAATTGACAGAGTTTAGTATCTCAGGCACCTGAGACAATTTCAGCTTAAGGTTATTGCGAATGGTTTCTCCATGCATCAATTATCCCTTTGAACAGCAGCAGCATGGTTTGGCTCCACCTCCCATACGACTGTAGCAGAAGTTCCATCTCGAGTGGCAAGGAATTTGCTCCCTTACCATCAGCGAAGAAAAGGGAGTTTGACCTTGCCTCTGCTGGTGACGCCTTCACATTGAGCCTCAGGAGTGGACAGGCTGGCTTCAGTAAACAACTTTCTATGTTATAATTTCCAGTGAGGCACCTGTTGCTCGTAGTATGATACTAGTATCATGTCACACAGATCTTCTTTCAGCAGACAACATGCTACTTACACAGATGTGTGGCTACAGGACTCCTGTCCCTCTTTCAGTTACCAGTAACCCTGCCACTAACAGAGGCTGAGCCAGTGGCAATCGTGCTAGGACACCCAATTATCAGCACGTCTTTAAACAGCTACACCAACGCACCCTCCTCACTTTAGGGCTACCACACTGCAGCTGGCTCAGCACCATGTAGCTGTTCCATCTATGCCCTTGATACCTCCAGCAAGATGCACCAGAATCAATGTACTGCTTCAGAGTCATTCTGCTACCCTGCCCATCCTCTGCACGCCTGATACAGCCGTTGTCCCTCTGCAGTTCCTCTCCCTCACTTCAGCTGCATGCGGGCAGCCTGGAGCAGGGCTAGTAGGAGGAGAGCAGCTTATGGTCTATCTACAAGAGAATGAAATGAGCAGATTTCAAAGGTGTCAATCTAGTTACACATCTAAGCCTGTGAATTGTTAGCCAGTAACAAGCTGTTGCCATTAGCAGGGAGGAGCCAGTGTCACTCCTGGCGTAAATGGGTTATATCACAAATGAACTTGGGACCCTGTCTCCAGCTGTGACTTCTAGTTTGAAAGGCCCTCACCCTGGGGCAGGGAGATGGCTGTTCTTCTGAGAACTGTTTGCTCCTGCTTGTGTGTTTCTGTTCCACAGGGAGTCTGAGGCAGGTGTTGAGATGGCATTTCTGGGCACTCGGGCTGGACTCATGAGGAGTGCCCTATACGTGGGCTCTGAGAAAATTTCCAACAGGTAAGTCCCTAAAATGTATTAAGCAGTTTCTCTCAGTGTCTCTGAAGGGGCAGCATGAAAGCACCACCAGCCTCAGAAATGTATTTGGGGAGACAGAAGCAGAAAGGAAAGGAGCAACACCTTGATGGCATTGGTGCTGATTTACAGAGTCAGGGGAGGAGTCCTTTGTCCTCCTCTGGTCCTTCCGAGTTTTTTCTTAGAACACTGTCACAAAGTGCATTCGTTGCAATGAAAACCTTCAATCATTCCCTGACTTTGGTCAGCTAACAGAGAAAATGTCCACAGTTACTATATATCTGCATGATTGTTTTGCAGTGCAGAGGCTCTGCACTCCAGTGCCCTGGTGATAATCCATCTTGGCTAGGCTTGATCTTTCTGTCTCAATTCCCCTTCCAGGTTTATTCTGTTCTGCCTCTTACATTGCCCCCATTGTAGTAATATCCCAGTGCCTTCCACATGAGGCATTAAGTGATGTGACTGACGTCTGTCATACATGATTCATCCTCTCCCTCAAGGCACAAGTGTGTGTTCAGTGGAGGGTTTTGACGTGGAAAGGGTATAGTTTGCATTTTTGTTGTGTTCTGAATGCGCAAGCTGCTGCATGCTGCTGTAAGAAAGGATGGGTTACACAGGCACACCAGCAGCTGGGACAGACAGGGGTCAGTGTCGGTGCTGGGCCTTAGCTTCTCGGCAGCTGTTTCTCTGTCTCTGAGTTCCCCAAACACAGGTCAGACGTCCAAGTCAGAGCACTCTGCTGTGCCTGGAAGGTGACGCTCTTCATGTCTTTGAGGCAGTCTGGAGATGTCAGAGTAGTCGGGCTCTGGCAGCAAGGGAGAAAACAAGGTGTGCTGCAGGAGGCTAACACGATTCCTTCTCCCGCCCTGCTCCTCGGGAGCATCGCTCGGTGCTTCCGCACAGCTGCAGCGCCAGACCCTCGCACGTCACACACGAGGCGCCTCTGGAGTCCCCTGAAAGGAAGGAACCGTATAAACTAGTGCTTATCCCTCACGTCAAAATACGCAGCAAAACGAGAGCCTGGAAACAAAGGCGATTTGACAGCAGGGACCCCCGGGGTAGACAACGACCCGATTTTCAGGAGCTTTCTCTGAGGACCCACTGCCTGCCTTGCCATGCGCTCAGGACTCACCCCCCTGCCCTCAGAGCACCCATCTCCCCCAGCACTGCAGCCTGCGTGGTATTTAGCCACAGCAGCACGAGTTCGGGTTTGGGGTGGGTTGTTTTTTTTTTTTTTAGGAGACCGTCTAATCCCCTTTTCTCACCTGCTCCCTATTATCCCGCAGTCATTAATGACCTTCGACTGGCCCCGGGCCCGCTCCCCCCAGCCCGCCCGCGGGGACGGCGGCGCCCAGGGCCTCGGCCGGGGCAACAGCGGCACCTGGCGGGCGGCCGGCAGAGGCGCGGGGCCCTGATGGCTGAGGGAAAATGGCGGGGCTCCGCGACGACCCTCGGGCTGGCGCGTTTCGGTGCGCCGGGGGTCCCCGGGCGGTGTGCCCGGCCTCGCGGGTCCCCCTGCCCCGCCCCGCGGAGGGCCTCCGCTCCTCCGTACCGCACGCAACGGCGGCCCTGGGTTTTCTCCCGGCAGGAAATTCCTGACGGGGAAGGACAAGGAAAGCATCTTCACCATGGACCACTTCCCCCTGTGGTACCGCCGGGCAGCCGAGCACCCCCCGGGCAGCTTCGTCTACAGCGTTGCCTCGGAAGACGATTCAGGTAACCTCAGCCTGAACGCTGGAGAGCAGGGGCAGAGAAGGCTGCTCGCATCTTGTGTCCCACGTCACGCGTGTCCCACGTCACGCGTGTCCCACGTCACGCTCGTCCCCGTCCCTTCCTCGCCGCCTCCCGCCGAGCAGGGAGGCCTGAGGCCTGGCCTCTTGGCGTTGCCTCCGCACCGGCACAGAGGGCTCGTGGCGGAGGTGCTGGACACGAGGGAAAGGCAAAGCTGCCAGGTGCTGGGCAGCCGTCGGGGCTGCGGAACGCGAGGGTGCAGAGGGGGTGAAGGACGCGTGGGAACGCAGGGCCTGGGTAGAGCAAAGGGTACAGGGAGGTGGGAGATCACAAGGTACTCGTGGGGCTGGAGAACACCGGACCCGTGAGAAGGGGAAGGGACAGGTGTTGCAGAAGGAACTGGACACGCAGCTATGACCAGGCCTGGGAGGGAACATCATCAGACGCACTGAATGGCGGCAGCACCCAGGACTGGTGAGGGATCAGTTAGGAAGTGTCAGTTTAGAGGCTGTCGCTTTTTCCATCACCACTTCCCATGACAGGAAAGGATGGGTTTGTTATGGAAGATGGTGGAGGAAAAGGGAATGGTTTTCCACGGTTTTCCCTGGGTGAGGGTGTCTCGTTCGTCCCCTGTCGCATCGTGGTACTGGACTGTGGCACCTCCTGCCCAGCTGAGGAGCTCAAACATGAGAAGTAAGCAAGGAGTGGCGTTTCAGTGTCTCTTGCTTGGGGCATTGGTTCCTGTGAGTTTGCAGGGCCAGCCAGGAGCTCCTTAAAGGCTGGAAGAGAGCAGAATAGCCTAGAAAGAAACAATCCAAACAAAATACTCATGCGAGACTCCTACACAGAAGGCAAAAATCCCCTTTGTGCTCCTTTCTGGCCCCTAGCACTCCATCTCTGTCACGGAGCTCAGCACTTTAGCTGTTACAGCTTTTTGTGGTGCAGTAGTGGGAGGCTGGTGGGTGGGAACGCAAGTGGCAAAGAGGAGAAAACCAGACTGTGAGGCAAGAGATGAACCGGGATGGAAAAAGAAAATATTTGAAACTTTCCACAAAAACCTCTCTCTGCACAGCACCCTTAAATCTCACTTAAAAGGCAAGTGTGGAAAGGGGGAGGCATGGCAGGAGGGACCTTTTTCTCCCCTGCGTGCGATGGCATTTGCTCCTTGGAATAGAGCGTGGGTTACAAAACCAGGCAGTGACACCCTATGGGGCTTCCTAGGGCAGCTGTTACCCAGGCCACAGTAGTCACTGCTGGCTAAACAGTGGTGTTGTGGCTTGATGTGGCTTGCTTGGAAGTCACGGGTAGTTTTGCGTGGATAAAGACAGAAGACAAGCAGCTGCTGCTGTTTTTTGTGTTGCATGGCTGTTGGTCAGAAGCTTCAATCACATCCAGGACCCCACTCACCTGGAAACGCTACAGGCATGTTGTGAGAAGTATTACCTGGCCCTGAAGTCCTTATGCTCTAAACTGCAAGGAAGATTATTAGTCTCTTTAGAGATGAGCAGCTGGGGTTAGAGAGGCTGTGATCCATGAGATAACGCAATATGCCTGTGAAGAGCCAGCAAACAGTACTTGGTGCTTCTGAGCCACAGTCCTTCACTATCAGAGCACGAGTCCAGGCCCTATCTTGACATCTGATGAATGAGGGGTGCCCCACCTTTTGGCCAGAGCAGACCACCGAGTTTCTTATTAAATTCTTGATGATTAGATGCTGATTTCATCCTTTCCACATGACTCAGTATATGCCTGCCCTCTGACAAGGGGTTTTCATGGCAGATGTGCTGCTCATCACATAAGAGGGAAGAGCCTGAAGACCTCCTTGTTGGGGAGCAAGCCATCAGGGAATGGCTGCAGGTGGTCAGAATAATTTATCCAGGGCTTCTCCTTCCAGTGTCCAAAAGTCCCAGAGACAAGAAGACAGGAGGGAAAGCTCTGCAGGTCAAGTGGAACTGTTCTTGCAGCCCAGATCTCTCATGTGTTGGGTGGTTGGGTTTTTTTGGTTTATCTTTTTTTCTCTAGGGTTGCTAAGTGTATTTTGCTTATCTGTCCCATCCTAGGGAGAGCAAGAAATTTGGGGTTCACCATAAAGGCAGGATTAGACTCAAGGCATGTGAGCATAATTTAGCTGGGTATTTGTTTCACAAGGGCTTTACTATTTCTGACATCCTTGAGCAAGTTAATCTGGCTTCAGTCCAAAAATAATGAGCAAGAGACTCCAGGCTAAACAGGATCATGCTCAGGACACACTGGGTACCAACAAGAAGGATAAAGGCAGAAATGGAAAGCAGTAGCAAATGCTGGAGCTCTTGGGAAGGAAAGAATACCTGACCCATCTGTCTGAGCAAGAGATTTCCATACAGTCTGTGAGGAGGGAGTCAGTTGCAGGCTAAATCGATCGTGCTGACCTTCAGACTGTCCCCTGGCAGTTCCAAAAGAGGTGCCCCAGCTGAAGCTAACAGAAATTGAATCTGTCACATGGACATTTGCAGGCTGAAACAAGTGCACTAACAAAGAGAGGGCAGGTGGGGTTCAGTTGCTTAAACCCATCCAGCCATGCTATTTGAAATGCCCTGTGGGAGCTGAGAGATCTGCACAGGGCTGGCAGATGTGACACAGGACCTACAGGACACTTAAAGCAGCAGCTAAACGGTAATCGGGAGACCCTGGGGCATAACAGAGTTTAGACAGCAAAGTCCCAGAAGACTTTTTCTAAAATGGGGTGCTCCTGGAAGTACCTGGAAGTGCTGTGTCTGTCTCTCCAGTTTGCAGTGCTGGCCTGGCTTGGGTAACAGAGCTAGGTGTTAGCCTGGCCTTTGCTGTGCGAGAGTTGGTGTCAGAATTACCTGTCCTGCTTCTCCTCTGTCTACAGAGCTTAGCTGGCGCATGAAGCGGAGCAGCTTTGTGGCCTAAGAGAAGCTCTACGTGCCCAAAATTGAGGAGGCCAGTCCTTTACATTTTATGTTGAGGATGCTACTTTTATCATGGGACATTATCTAGAAGAAAAAAAAAAATCTACTCAGAGCTGCTTAGTTTGCTTATGTGTCTTGAAAGATGCAGTCCTTCAAACTCTTGGATGTTTCAGGGTTGAGGCATATGTACACACGGCCCTGGATGTGAAGATGTGTGAGCAAGTTGCTCCTGCTGTGTTTTACTCCTCTCTGGTGGTAAAGTAACCAAGCCTGCCGTATTTGTGTCTTGACAGAGGGAGGTGGCCTACCGAAAGTGGTGACAGTGAGCACAGCTGTGGCTGTGGCTGTGGATGGGAAGATGGGCATTGCTGCAGGTAGGACATTCTGGTTTCTCTTTTTATCTTGAATGAGATGGTTGCATCTTGTATTGAGAGTGGGAGCTGAGAGCTGTTAGCTTGTCATTCAAGGGAAATGACGGGAGCCACAATAGCTTGTGATGTTGAAAACTAGGCTAAACAGAATATTAGCACAGGTACTGAACGGCTGATAGGCTTTTGAAAGGGAAATTAGCTGTTTGAATGGAAGCTTCCCATCTTCAGTGCCGGTGAATTTGTGGGTTGAGACTGTTTCTCTGGAACATGAGTAGGTTAAGAAGTCCGCAAAGGTTTTGAACTGTTTGCAGGAGACACTTTTGGTTTTGGAAGAAGAGCATGTTCTTGTGTCTCCATCATTATCTCAGCTGAAAAATAACTTTTGCTGGTGGGACAGGCATGTTGCTGGATTTCAAACTCGGACATATGCATTGCCAAACATATCTTTGTATCTGAGCTTTAAACCCCTTGTGGCAGACCTTTGCTAGACTCTGTGTCTACTTTTGGAAAATTCATAAAGACCGTTATTTCCAGCAGAACCTCATAACTTTTGAAGCTTTACCATTTTCTGCAGCAATTGCTTCAGCCTTTACGCAAGTACTGCGAACTCAGAAGTGAAACAGAGCAGCCATTTAATGAAACAAAGCAACATTAATCAGTAATGCTGGCATCATATCCAACTTAAACACTCTGTGTAGGAGTATTGGGGTAAGAGAAGTTGTAGCTCAGTGGACATCTTTTTTAGACCAGGAAGCACTGGCTAAGGGAAGAGGTTGGTGGAACAGGTAATGGAGTAGTTATTACCAGAAATGTGCTGAGACGCAGAGCTGCCTTTGAAAGAATGGTTGGTGTTAATGGAGTCCTGTACGGTGGCAGGAATGGCTGAGTAGAATAGATACCAAACCACGGCTTTGTTATAGGAGTATCCAGTAGAGAAAAGGCCATGTAACAAATACCTTCGGGTCAGAGAGTCATCCACTGCTTTTGCCTGGGCTGTGTAGGATACCATGAGTGGTCTTCAGTACTACTAGTCCCTTTAACTTCCTCTGATGAAGCGTTCCTGAATTTCCAGGCTTTCAATAAGTTCCAGTTGAGAGGGGTACTCTTCAAGTATCACCTGGGCATCAAGAAAGTACTTATAAGCTGAAGGAGGGGTGTTATGAAATAACACTTTTCACTGATCTATCACCATTTCTTGCCCGAAGCCAGAAAATTGTTGTGAAGTTTGTCCGGAGACCCCTGTGACAGAGAGATGGTTTCATTAAAATTCATGTTGAGTAAGTGCTTGGGTTATAGAAACTGCTCTCAAAACTGATACTTGCTGGCACTGTTACGAATATATCCAGCAGAGAATGAAATAGCATTGCAACAGTACCAAGGGTCTCTGTGCAGCACTGGAGCATTTTTCTAAGCATGAATTTGGGAGGAGAAGAAACATTTTTAAAAAAAAAAAAAAAAAAAAGATTGTTTTTCATGGTTCTTTTCCTTCCCTTTCCTCACCTGTGAGTTAGAGCAGAGGCACACAAGCAGTTCATCTGGCCCTCAGCATAAATATAAGGAAGGAAAATTCTGGGTGGAAGAGGTGGAGCAAGAACAAGTGGCAGGAAGATCTGCCCCTGACAGAGCCATTGCTCTTCTGTCAGCAGTGCTTTTCACAACCCCTGTGGAGATTTCCACCTACTCAGTTACGCTGAACGCTGAATTGGTTGTCTGTGTGGACATGCTGTGAAGGGGCAGGATCCTCTGCAGAGGGAAGAGGAGGGTGGAGAATGCAGCAGAGGATAGGGAAAGAAATCCTGATAAAACAATAACAATAAGGTAATATTTCTGTCATTTGTGGAAATGATACAGAACAAACCAGTTTCCTCACTGGTAACCGTGGAAGTAGAGACACAGAAACAAATTCTCAATTGCTTTTGTGTCTTAAAGGTACCATGGTCTCTGTCACTGGCAGGCACGTTATGTGACCTGACCGCAAGCATCTTCTGCTTCCTTCCACACATGGTACATTCTGCTGGGTGTTCTTTATTCCCCATTTTGTAGGTGTTGAGGAAAACTACCCATATTTCATCCAAAGTGTGGACTGCAGGCCAGCACCGAGGGAAATAATTTCTCCCAAAGTGTCCAAAATCCTGCAGGCCCCCAGCTGTAGCCCCCATTCACTTCAGTAGGAATGCAAGCGTTCACTGATGTATGTCCCATCTGCTGGCTTGGACATAGGTTTACAACACATCTGGGGGGTTTCAGGGAGCAAAAGGATACTGTATTACCACCATTTGTTTTCTTTCCAGTAGTGACTAGGGTCGTTGTCTGAATCTTTCATAATACCAGTTGTGGTTAAAAAAAAAAAAAAAAATATTGTGGTCATGCTACCTATTGCACTGCTGTTTGTTCTTGAGTAAGGCCGTAGGTCTCCATCTCCCCTCACAGCAGTGTAACCATCCTGAGTGGCTAGGACCTGATTCTGGGGGGCTTCACCCAGAGGGGAGGCTGCCGCGCGGGTGATGCTGAGCAGTGCTGTAATACCACCCTGGGTACAGGAAAGAGGGGAAGGAAGAGGAACGAGTGGAGACACAGCAAGAGGCAATCAGAGCAGAATGGCATGCAGGTTGTTGTTATTGTTGTTCTGATGGTGTCAGCCCTCAGTGGGATTGATACCCTATTCACTTGGCGTTAGGATACTACCAGAAGTTTGGTACCCAGCACTGGTTCCCAGAAGGCCATATATCTGGGTAGGCGTGTAGTTTCCGGGTAAATGCAGTCACAGTTCTGTAAAAGGGGAACAACAGAGACTTTTTAAGTGCCCCTATAAAAGTGCAAGTGGTATGAACTGGCCTGTCATTCTGCCACTGATCGTTACTGTCACTTGTTTGACTTGATGGTGCTTGGGGAGGTTTGTGAGCACTCTGAAATGTTCACTATGCGTGCAGTGAAAAATTAATCTCTAGGATTTACAGCCTTGCCTGTGGGGAGGGAGCGCACGCAGTGCCCCCATGGGGAGGACGCCAGTGACAGGGAGCAGTGGGCCCCTGTTCTTCTGGCAGCTGAATGGCAGTCCCCAGCCAAGGTGGAGAAAGGCAAACTGGTAAAATCAAATGTCTAGGAAGATGACACACGCCTGGGCACTGTCAGGACATGAGGGAGCAGTCAGCTGGGATTAGAGAGCAGCCAGGCTGGAGGGCTGAAAGCAGGGATGAGGGGGGAATACAAGGGCCTCATTCCTCCTATTTCTGTCTGGCTTAGCTCAGTAGGAAATCCCAGAATTGGTTTGGGTGGAGTCTAAGATGCTTCTCTCTCCATTAGAGATGCTGCTCCACACAAGGATGGTTGGGGAGGTGTCCAAATTCAGGAGGAAAAAGCAGTATCCTGTGCTCTACCCTACCGTCTTCCCTTTTCACCCAGCCCTCTTCTTCCCCTGTGGGCCAAGCTCCTGTACCTGGGGCACGAGGGGGACGCACAAAGGGTTCAAGGTACCCGCAGGTCTCTCAGAGGACAAGGTGGAGCCAAGGCAGGGTCTGCTTGGTGAGCTGAGTTGGTGTGGTCACTTTGGTGGGAAGCCACACAGGTGAAGCTACCCCTGGCTTGGGTCTACCTGTTTCTTTGAATTAATAATATCTACCTGCTATATTGTTCTTTGGCACTTCAAAGCACTATGCAAACATTAAGTAATGCCTGGATGATTAATTATAATGAATTAGAAAGCAGCTATTCTCCCGGGATGTCAGTCCAGTACCTTTCACGCACACTAACTTTGCTGGAAATGAAAAATAAGGAATTGTGATGGCACCGTCCCCAAGCCAAGTCCTGCCCCAGATAGCACTGTCATCTGCTCCCTCCCATGAGTCAGTAGCCTGGGGCTTTCTGCTCCTCAGGGGGTGCGCGGCAGAAATCACATGTAGTTGCTGACAGAAACTTTTAGTGATTTAAAGCCTCAGTGAAACTGCTGGAATCTGTGCGGGAGTTTAGCTGTCATTTTGGGCTGTGCATGATGTCTCTTTCATTGCCTGACCTCACGGGTGGAGTTATGTTGTTGTCAGCCGGCTGCCTATCCCAACAGGGACAGGCAGGGGTTTCTTCCCCTTAGGTTCCCTGCCGTGGTGGTGGTGTCTCGGGGATGGGAGACAGCCGACACTGACAAATCATGGGGCACGCCCCGGCTCTGCGATGCCCGCTAAAACAAATCCAAGTGGCCACTTAGGAGATGCAGTTTTATTTCATATGATATCTCTCTTCTCCGTTTATATTCAAAGTTGATGTTAGTTCTTATCTGCAGTGATTGGACCACAGGGAAGTTTTTATCCCATGATGACAACAGCATATACAGATGTGTTTGGGGAGAGTCCTAAGCAAGCTCAAAGAAGGGTGAGAGAAGAGAAATATTGTCTCTATTTTACAGAGAGGGTTTTGGGACACTGAGTTATTAAGGCCAGTATTTTCAGAAGAGGTCTGTACTCACAGCAGGAGCGCATTTTAAAAAAAGCAAAGCTTAGATAATTTTTTTTCAAAACTATTTGAAATCAATCAGTCTGAAAAGTAGATAATGGGAAGTAATTTTGTGCTTATACTGCTGGTTAAAATCCAACCTCTATCAGTCCAATGGAAGCTCTTTATTTGAAAAGCAATTACAGGCCAGCTTGATGTCTCTCCGTCCTCTTCCTTGGTCCCCAGTTTTGGCTACCTGCTGTCTGTTACCAGTGACCAAAGAGAGATGGTGCAGGTGGCTTTTTCAGCAGTTCTGTTGCTGTGGCGTCTTTTCAAATTAATCTACACACAATTCTGTATTACTGCCGTTTTGTTGCTTGGGTGGGTAAAACATTTCAGCCGCCCCTCTAGAAAGTGACAGTTGCACCTGTGGAAGCTGCTAAAATGCATGGAAAGAAGCTACAATAGCGTGAGCACCTTTTGCATCGGAATAACTGCATCCAAGCTGGAGAATCAAAATTAGTTCACTAGACTGGCTTGGAAACAAGCATAGCATTACCCATACAAATCCTGAGAGCAGCTGATCTCTTAAATGTGTGCTGCAGTATTCAGAAGGAGCGCTGCCTCTCTTTTGATGCTGGAGGTTGTGCCAATGTTGTCCCAGTGCAGGGGCTTCTGTGAGCTCCCAAGGCATCATCTGGGCGCCTTTACGGAAATCACGGTCTCCCCTGCATCCAGTGATAGCATGGGTAGAAAGAGGGAAGGCTCAACTCATTTTCAGCCCGTCACCTGCTACATCTAGTTTCTGCCTGATGCCATTCCCTCCTGGCAATCCCTGAAGCCCAAACAGTTTCTCAAGCATTCCTTTGATCTGACAAAATGAGAGACGTCTGAAGGAGCTGTGCCTTGGAGCTCAGTCATAGAAAGTGTTAGGGGCACTCAGTAAGGCAGAAATGCTAATGATTTTAGTACTAGCAGCAGCTGTGCCTTCTCCACCTGTCAGGACATCTGGCTGGAGGCTGTTATCAGTTCATACACATTTGGCTGGCCGAAGGGTTGAGCCAATACTCTGCGGGCCATGGTATCAACGTTACACGATGCCGTTGGTGTGCCAAAACCAGTGCCTCTTGCATCCTTCATCCATCTGCCTGCCTGCCATCCGTTGCACTCTACTTTATACACTGAGCCTTGAGGGAGAGACCCGTAAGCATAAAGGCTGCTTTTTGGGGTGTTTCTGGGGCAGACACAAGCTCTCCTACGAGCCAGACTAAAGTGAGATGTTTGCCTTATTTTGCACTGGCTCTGATCTTAAACTCTGCCTTTCACCAAGGTTTGGTATCAGTGCTAGGACCACATGGTTCACTGTTCAGAGCTGGTTATCCTCCAGCCAGGTCAGCAAACAGGCAGAAAGAGCAAGCATCTGCCTGCAAAACTCCACATAGATGTCTCCATGTATAGACAGTAACCAGTGACAAGGGGGTAGAATACATTTATTTTATCCTCAAAAGAATGCTAAAAATAAGTACGCGAGACATCTCCCACAGCATTCTGCCCACCCTGGGTGGACATTGGCAATTTCCTTTCCTTCCATGGTGTGTCTGCTGTTAGTGTAGGCTGTAAGATCTTCAGCACAGGGATCGTGCTTCCTCCCTGTGTGTGGGGACATTGCCTGTTGCCTTGGGGATGAGCCCTTGGCTAGGGGAAAAATGAAGACAGTAGCCAGTAAGTATTTCCTTGTAGCCTCAGCTGAGTGCAGGAGTTTGCATGCTGCATCACTTACCAGGAAAAAAACATTGGGTGAATCGGCCCTCCTTTCCTCAGCCCGTGTGGGCATTGCTTTGCCCAGCACAGAGCCCCCACTGTGGGTGGCCTGTGCCCAGACCCTGCCCTCACCAACTGTTTTGGGGTATTTTCTCAATGGGACACCATAACAACTTGTGAGCAATGGGATTTCTCTTGTGGGGTCTGATGAGGCATTGCTCTGGGACATCCCCAGTCCTGGAGCCTGTTCTAGGCTGGAGCTACAGCCCAGGAGCCCATTCTTGCGTGTGCATAGCGGAAATCTTCTGGCCTAAGGTTATCCATCACCACCACCTCTATGGCTCCTCTGATTGCCATGGTTATCACACCTGAAAGGAAAAGAGCCCTTGACGCTGGCTCAGAAGAGGCTTGCATGTAGCTGGGTTTTTTTAGATTGGCACCCGGTGCCTTTGCCATGTTCCCTTTGCTTGCAAATTATTTGATATCATTTTAATTCTGAGCTGAATTAGAGCAGTGCGCGGGTTGTCATGGCAACCGTTTCCTTGTGCCTCTTGGTCTGACTCATTGCAGACTATTGCTCTCGCGCTCCAGGATTCACAGATGTGATAGGAGAAGAATCATGTGCTGGGCTTTCAACTTTTTTTTGCTTTTAATTTCCTTCCCAGCCTCTCTTGCATTAACTCCTACCTAGCCACAATCAGCAGGGACCTGTGTCTCTGCGCGGGGCCGCGGGGGCCCATGGGAGCACACTGCGTGTAGAGTATGTGGGGCTGTGCAGTGTGTGAGGGGATTTGTGCATAGCTGCGTGTATGTGCACACACAGTTTCTCTGCAGTGCCTTGTGTGCCTGTGGTACCTGTCTGCGTGTGTAGATAGAGGTGTGCACAGGTACACGTACAACACGGAGCGATTTGCACCGATTCCTGTCCGTGGTGGGGCTACATGCTAACACGTGTCTTCTGTGTGCGCATGCAGGTACGTGCATGAGTAATCCCTGTGGACATGGAACTGTACCCAGTGTGTGGAGTCTGTCAATATGCACTGATTATTCAGGGGGACTGACAAAGTGTGAGGGTCATCAATGGGCCAGGTCCATTCAAAGCTGTGTGAAGGTCCACAGACCACCAAGCAAATGGCATTGACACCTCTGACCAAGTAGAGTGCAAACCTAAATTTCTGTGTGAATGCAAGGCCAGTGCATTACCTTGCTCGCACCTATCACCCCACGATGGCCCAGGTTATGCATCTGAAGTACATGGAATAAAGTGGTGTCGTCCATGCAAGGGCCATAGCACAGGTATAATTGATGTCACGAGCTGTATTAGGACCTATAGTTCAGCACAGGAGCAAAGTCATGTGAGAAGATGCTGAAAGGGGTCAAGAAGCAGTCTGTAGATGTAGATGTAGGGATGAAGGTCGCAAAGAATGTTATAGGAAATGTCTTCTGAGATGGTTTGGCTTAAATTCAGCTAAGGCACAAGCAGACAAGTTTTGCAGGGTGAGAACCACAGAAACTTAGCAAAACTGAGGACATCTCCAGGCTACTCCTAAGATAAGTTCCTTTTACCATCAAACTCCATCTGTTTCCTTCCCCAGTTCACAGAATCACAGAATCACAGAATGGTCGGGGTTGGAAGGGACCTCTGTGGGTCACCCAGTCCAACCCCCTGCTGAAGCAGGGTCACCCAGAGCAGGCTGCACAGGACCTTGTCCAGGTGGGGCTGGAATATCTCCAGAGAAGGAGACTCCACAGCCTCCCTGGGCAGCCTGGGCCAGGGCTCCGTCACCCTCAGAGGGAAGAAGTTCTTCCTCACGTTCAGACAGAATTTCCTGTGCCTCAGTTTGTGCCCATTGCCCCTTGTCCTGTCACTGGGCACCGCTGAAAGAGCTTGGCCCCATCCTCCTGACCCCCACCCTGCAGACATTTCTAAGCATTTCTAAGGTCCCCTCTCAGCCTTCTCTTCTTCAGGCTGAACAAGCCCAGCTCCCTCAGCCTCTCCTCGTGGGAGAGATGTTCCAGTCCCCTCACCATCCTTGTAGCCCTCCGCTGGACTCTCTCCAGTAGCTCTTCATCTTTCTTGAACTGGGGAGCCCAGAACTGGACAGAGTACTCCAGATGGGGCCTCACTAGGGCAGTGTAGAGGGAAAGGAGAACCTCCCTCGACCTGCTGGCCACACTCCTCTTGATGCATCCCAGAATGCCATTGGCCTTCTTGGCAGCCAGGGCACACTGCTGGCTCTTTAGTTCCTCTTCTCCTGCCCTACCTATCCACCTAAGGCACAGATCTCCCCATCATAAGGCTATGTAATGGGACTCCTGCTGCCAGCTCTTTCCCCTCACAAGACCTTTTTCTTCTCTTCCTTTCCCTCACTGAGATACAGAAGCTGCACTCATAGGACCATAGGATAATTCTCATTGTAAGGCACCTCAGGAGGTCTCTAGTCAGCCTTCTGCTCAAAGCAGGGTCAACTATGAGGCCAGACCAGTTTGCTTAGAGCTTTGTCATGTTAATATTCCCAGAAATATTTCTTGTTCCTCCCTAATGCTCTTACACTTGTGCTCTCACTGTCTGTACCGTGCAGAGGCCTTGCTGATAGCCATTCTCTTTTTCTCTGCCTGTCCTTGCTCTGTATGAGGACTATCAGCAAATCTTCGTGGCTCACCAGGGACTGTGGAGGTGCTGAATGCAGGGTGGTTTGCAGTAGGAACGGGACAAATGTTGGGTGGTGAGGCACAGAGCATGTGGGAGGAGAGGAGAGAGTGGATGGAAGGGAGTCGTCCTGCTTCTGCCTGCAGAGGAGCTTGGCTGGGAGCCCTTGCCTGGAAAGCCCTGGGAAGTTGCAGGCTTTCCCAAGGCAGTGGGAAGGCAGGGGAGAGGTGCTGTATGTGCAGGAGATAGCAGTGTAGTCCACTCCATGCCTGCCCAGGGTGTGTGGAGGGGTGGTCTGCTGCTGGCTCTCGGCACTGCTTTCACAGGCAGCAGTCCAAATGCTGGAGTGTAGGGAGGCACAAGTTCAGTTTTCAGGGACAGTGTGGAGCCCACGTTTGCTGAGAGGAGTCAGAATCAGTATGTGGCAGTTGCCCTCCATCTGTCTGCCACCACAGGCAAGTGTTTAGGCTGCTTAAGCAGGCTCTGCAGAGAGCCTACGTGCAATGGAAAAAGAACAGACAGCAAAGAAAGCTGTGTCTTATAGGTCAGGCAATGCAGGGATAAAGTGAGGATTGCTTACAAATCAAGCTGAGTTAGATGTTGCAAAGGAGATTAAAACAAACAGCAAAAGATTCTTCAGCTATTTGAAAAAATAAAAAAGAGAATAAGAAATGGGGCCACTTCTGAGCAGTAAGAGTGAAGTTGAGATCAAGGCGTCCATAGTCTGAGCGAAAACCAGAGGCCTGTGTGCCCAGGTTGTTGATAAGGACAGCAATGTCGTCCTTTGGGAAAGAAACAAGCTGACTACTGGGAATAAGCAGCTCGAGCTGCTTAGTGCACTTACAGTGCTGGGCCTGGCTGCTCTCCGGCCCTGGGGCAGCTGGCACGTGGAAACACAGGCTTATAGCAGGGGATTTTTTTCAGCTCTACCCGCAGTGGTGACTCCATGCAGGCTGGAAAAGTGAAAATTCAGCAGTTAGGGTTAAGGAGGGGGGAGAAGTAAGTTTGTCAGCCTCAGACCTGTCAGTGTCACCTCTGTAATGTTTGTAGTGCTTTAGAGGAGATCTTGAAGGAAAAGTACAATTATCAAGCAATCGGGGGGGGGGGGGAACGGGAGTCAGGCAATGTCAGTTTATCAGTGCTAGATCATACCAGACTAACCCAATAGCTTCCTTTCAGATGGCTGTTTTCCTGGAAGGAAAAGAAAGATCAAAGGCCACATCTCTGTGTTTCAGTAAAGCACTTGCCACGTAAGAAACAATAGGTTGAATTGGAGTAGGTCAGCAAAGGTAGAGGCGTTACAAGGGGCAGGCAGGTAGAAGTCAGTCTGGGATGATGGCAGCAGCAGGATCACCTATCAAAGCCTCTCAAAAGGTTACTTGTAGCACTCCCCCATGGTCAGCCATGGGATTAATCTTTGCTAACATTGACCTGAGACCCTAACACAGATAGCAGTATGTAGTAAGGAAGTGTCCTGATAGTTCAACGCTAGAAGGCATCACTAGTACAGGGAGGGACCAGGATATCATAGAGAAAGCCTTATTTGACCTTGGTAGGAGTACCAGAAACAGAATGAATTTCAGTAGTATGACAGACAAGGTCATATGCTTGAGAACTAACATTAGAAATCTTCTGTAAGCTGGGAACTGTGTGAGATCTGGAGGAGAGAACAACAAGCAGGACTAGAGGCATTCCTTGTCTTCTGGGAACTGTTGGGCCCATTTTGCCAAGTCTTAGTGAGGATCCCCAGTGTAGGCTGTATTGCCCCCCGATGCCCACATAAAATTCAGGAAACCTTTGTCTGCCAAGTTCAGTCCCGAGATCGTTGCCGAAAGGCAGCTGGGTAGACAGCAGCCCTGGTCATGTCTCAGCTACATCCTGCTGTGCTCCACCCTGTTCTTCATGAGCTTTTGGCTTTCAGACGTGTGCATTCTTAGGACCTGTCTACCAAACAGGAATTTTTTTTTTGACTTGCCAGGATAGGGTTGGTAAACATATCCTGAGAAAGCTGAGGAGAAAAATGCTGAGAACTTCTGTGTTAGGTGATAGTAGAATAATGGTGAGTGATGGTGTGACGCAGTTGTGGGTGAAGCAAACATTGTCCTAGAATATACCTGGCGAGGTGTTCCCAGTGGGGATGGGGATGTGTTAGTGCTCCTGCCCAAAGCCCTCTGAGACATCTCCTTCTAGTTTGTGTTAGTTTTGGCCAGAGAAATACAGGCTGAGACAGGTATGGACAGGACAGAAAGATCATGAGAGAAAAGGGAAGCCTGCCTCCATGAGAGAAACCTGGGAGAACCCAACTTGTTTAACCACATGGAAGCAAGGCTTCAGCGGGTAGGATTACTGTAATAAATGCATCTTTGAGGAAACATTTAAACTAAAGCACAAGGCTTGTATGAAGTCACTGTATGTATAGGCCATGAAAACATTTAGGGTGCAAAACTAGAAAAGGGTTTCTAGCCATTAGGGTAATGCGGCTTTAGCTAGAATCTGAGGTAAAAAGCCAAATGGGTTTAAGCTGGAGCTTGAAAAGTCTGTAAGAAGATGGTGGTGCCTTGAATAGAAAGACATGAGACTCTGCTAGCCTGCAGTCTCTTCATCATAGGGAACAGCTAAGTCCCTCATCTCACCATGGCACACTACAACTGCCAGCGAGCAAGCAAACCACTCGGGGCACTCCCCCTTCACCACAGTGTTCCCTTTGGGTATAAGGCTGGGCCTTTTTACTTTATAATTCCTACACTCCATGACTTTAGTCAAGACCGAATAAAAATTTGCTTCTTAATGCAGCTGAAAGCCCCAGCACAGCACCTGGAAGGCCAGAAGTTAGGGCTGACCTAAACCCCTCTCTCAGCCTTTGACAGCGCGGTGGTTTCTCTTGATTGATTTGGGTTTTGCAAAGTAAAGAAGAGTGAGCAGAGAAGCCCCTGCTTATGATAACAAGCCTTTGAAAAGCAGATGGGGATGCGGGGGCTGGCGTGTTTTGTGGCAGCTGAGAAGTGACAGTTGAGGAGATCAGAGAAGGGAGAATCTGAAAAGCAGCTGGTCAGTCACTGAAAAGGGGATGATCAGTCACAAGAGGATGAAAATAAGGGGGGGAGAAAAAGAATAACTGCGGAATCAAAGACATTTCTGTCCAGTGGGAGAGATGTGAAAGATAACCATACGAGACCATGCGTGGTTGAGAAAGTGTAGACTGCTAAAAGGGGACTGTCAGTTTAAATAAAAGGCTAGATTTTTCTCTTGCCAAGAATTGCATAAATCTGGAGACTGTTGTTTAAAATCCAGTGTATTTATACTACTGTCAAGGTGGTTATGAGTGGGGTCAGACTCAGTTTCCAATAATCCAGCTCCCTCAAAATTACGTGTAGGTTTTTGTCCTAGGGTTTCCATATGCCTCCATCTTTAAAGCAGGAAAAATGCTCACATAGCCCAGCCAGTGTGTTGTGAGACATGGCTGGTGGGGAGGTGTAGGGAAAGGTGGTATTTACTAATGTATGGCAGTAGTCGGGTAGCATCTACAACACAGAGCACAGATATTGATGGATAAGGAGCATACTTTTAAAAGGAGGAGGGGAAAATTGGAAGGAGTGTGGAGAAAGGCTACGGTGTTGCTCCAGAGGTGAGGAAGTCGTTTACAGCGAAAGATTTAATGAACTCAATCTGCTTATCTTACCAAAAAGAAGACTGAGAGATGATTTCATTAGAGTGGAATATGCCTTCACAGGGAGAGATGCTAGTTACTGAACATTTGGGCTTTTTTAGTCTAGGGGAGAGAAGCATGACAAAAACCTATGACAGGAAAATGAAACCAAACAGATTCAAATAAGATATTAAACATGAATGCTAACAGTGAGCATGAATAGTTATTGTAGCAACGTACCAAGGGAGAAGGGATCTTTTTCATCTCTTCAATGTTTTCAGATCAAAGGTAGATGCCTTTCTGGAAAATTTGCCTTAGCTGCACGTAAACACTCCCTGTTGGATTTTCTACAGGAGAACATCTCTATTTTCTGTTTCATAAGCTAAACCAATTGAGCTCTTTAAGCCTTTCACAGCAAGGCATTTTCTGCCACCCTCAAATAATGTTTGTGGTTCTCTTCCACACACTTTCCAAGTAGCATGCGATACGCAGAAGGTCAGACTAGATGATCTAAAGTCCCTTCTGGCCTTTGTACTTTCTGAGTCTCTGCCTCTGTGAATTCATTAATGTTTGCAAGCTTCCAGAGAGCTGCCAAAGGCAGGCACTATAGAAATGCAAAGCATTATTATTACTCTGGATATTTCCCTTGAGCTTTATGCAGAGCTGGGTGAATATCTCAGTGTATTGTCTGTGCGTATTTCCTCACATGAAATACCTGCAGTTGTCATTCGTTTGGTGCCCTTTTATGAGTTGATTTTCTGCAGCTGTTCTAACAAACAAGTTTATTCCCAAGTTAGGACACAGGAAAAGCAAATGTGAAGGGCCAAATCTCAGCTTGGAGCCCCAAACAAAGAGCAGCACATTCTTGTTCCGGCCCAGAAGCTCCACGCAAGGCAGAGTTATTCTTAGCATCATGCTTTGCTTTTTGCTTGGTTTCAGGTGCCCTACACATGGCCTCTGCCTGGCTGCAGCACAAAGGCATGGTGGGATGGAGAGGTTTAGCCCCTGTTGTTGCTTCTCTCCCACCTTCCAAAGGGAGAAAAGCTGTGAGGATGCTGCCTTGAACCCAGATCTCCAGGGCTGCTAGTGGTGTGGGGAGCTCCCCGAAATGACACAAGAAATCTTTATTTACTTTCACTCCATTCTGTAACTGTACTTATCAGGGATTGCTTAATCTTTTGTCTGTAGTACACAGTATTCTCGGAGGGAAGGCTTTTCGGTCCCCAGCAGTCCCATGCTAGGACTTGGGCTTATCTAATCAGAGGATAGAAGCTGACCCTCTGACCTGTGCTTCCAATCAGTACCAGCAAATGCCGGCGCAGCAAGCTGCCAATGAACAAGATAGTGAGGAGGATTTCTGATTCATGTATTTTACGTGTATTATATATGCATATACATAATTATGTGTTTATATATATGGAGTTATATGTGTGTGTGAGTAGATACGTATACAGGGCAAATACATTTGCCAAATGAAAGATAATCAGATTGTGGAAAATCACAGCCTGCTCCCAGATAATTCATGAACCAAAGAAGCCTAGAGTCGTTGGATGAGTGTATTGGCCTTGCTTTTTTCCTACTCTACATTTCTGGTATTATATGAACTGCTTAGTAGTATCTGTGTGTGCTCCTCTACCTACATGGCAAAATTAGATTAAGCTATGTGTCATAGACACCACATTGTAAACAATAATGGTGATTCTCTCACGGCACATACCTTTTCAGCAGAACAGATGTTATCGGATGAAGCGCAGCTGAATTCTGCCCCCAGTTTCTCTCTGAAGATCAGACTGAATAGAACAGCGTGGCCGAGTATGACAGTGTGAGCATGGTGGCACAAGGGTTTGCTTCTTGCGGAGTTTAACATCTTTTGTGGTTCCACATGCATCCAGATGAGCTTTTTCTCCCAGGAAGGATGTGTGATGCATGGTGTATGCGTAGCACTGAAAGCAGAGAAGTGGGGAATTTAAACTTCTTAGCTGTGTGTGATAGACCTAGCCAGTGAACAGCTGGTGGAGGGACCCTTTTAGCTCTAGGGGTGACAGCTTGTGTGCTTGGGGGTGCAATAGGATTAGATAGCAATTTCCATTCATTTTAAAATAACCTTGCTCAGGAGAGTCAGGAATCTGAAGATGCAGAAACCCATAGCTCACTATTTGTTACTGTAAGTTTTATTGAACATTATGCTCTAATTAAAAAAAAAAAAAAAGCCTTTGGAATCATATTTGACCTGAATATAACTTCATTGGCTTCTGTGTTCTTACACTGGGGATTAATTTGGCCCTTTCTACTTTTTATGTAATGAGCTGATTGCCACAGTGTCTTATCCTTGTTACACAATCGCCCTTGTCCGGCTGTGTCCCTGGAGCACGCTGTGTGTTTGTGTGTGTCTCTAGATCTAGGGTCTCACCTTGGCTGACTGTGTGCTACAGCCTCACCCTGACTACAGGTACACGCTTGTCTAGGACTTGCACTGATCGTGTGTGTGTGTACATCTGCATGTTCATTCCGGGTTTAAACACTATGTGCAGAGAAGCATACACATATGTGGGAATTCAGGGGCTTTTTCGTTTGGCTGGCTGTATCCCTGCAGGGTTTGCTTTTGCAGGGGGTAGGGGAGAAGGAAGGTTGCTGTCAGATACCTCATTTAAACAAGAAGGAGCATAGGAAAATACATTCTTTATTATTCTTCTGTAACAACAAGCCAGAAATATATTATACCTTTAAAAATTTTCTGTCTCATGCCAAAGAAACCTCCATTCAGTCATTTTAGAAAATCTTGTTGCTCTCCCTCAAACAGCAATGAAAAGAAACAGAAATTACTAGTGCCATCTGTTCCCTGCAAGAAACGTGCCTGCCTGTACTGCAGGTGGGGAAGGGGAGCCGGGGGGAGCAGAAGGGGTGTTTCTGGTGGCCCTGCCAGCCCCTGCATCGCCCTGGCACGTGTTGGACCTGTCTGCCCCAGAAGACCGTTTCCTGAAGGCAGGCACCTGCCTGTGGCGTTGGTACCCCTGCCTGCAGCAACGGGTGCGTCAGGGGGATTCGCCCCATGCCTGCAGGGAGAACGGGAGCCCCGCACACCAGAGGAGCCCATTGCCTGGGCACGCAGGGAGCACTGGGTCTCGTTCTGTATCCAGCATCCCACAGGAGAGCTTGGTTTCTGACCACGCTGGGTACCACGTTCCCTCGAGTGCTTGCGGACAGCGCAGCGGCTCTCGCACTAGGGCAGCCTGTTTTCCAGGTGTGCTAGGGAGCGGAGCAAGAGCCTCTTTGCAAGCAGTAGTAAAAAGAGGGCATTTCCCATGAACCCTGTTACTCTGCTCTGCAGGAAAGAGGACAGGTCTTTGTCCTTCCAAGCACAGTATTTGCTTTCCAGTGGGACTCCCCATAGCAGCCAGCCTTCATGTTTCTCAGCAACTCTCTTTTCTCCCCTTTACTGTTTTCTCCTTTCCTGGGTTTCTAAACATAGCAGTCCCTTGCCTAGGGTTGAGATGAATCCAGATTTTCTGCCTTATAAATGAAAACAAAAAGGAAAGGATGGGCAAGGTCATCATCAGCCCCACAACACAAGATATAGAAAATATTATCAGCAACAAAGAAAAATTGGTCAGGGCTTGAGGAGGTCACAGGGAAGGTGCAGGGAAAGGAGGATTTCTCCCCCCTTCCCAACCCCTGCGTTTGTCCCCTGTCTCCCTCCCATTCATTTTATCTCGAGTCTGTCCCCTTAAAAACAATCTCTCTCTCACTCTCTTGCTCACTCACACAAACTCACGCACACACACACACACACACACATATATAGATCCCATTTGTCTTGTGCAATGTTTCACCATTGTTTGATGCAAGTAAAATATAGATCTATAAATATACCGCTCTGTCTCAAGTCCCATTTCAAGTATTGATTGTGGAGTCCAGTATGGTGAAGGGAGAAGTTCCCCTGAGAGGGAGGTTGGGAAGAGGTTTGGATCCAGCAGGCAGAGCCTAGTCCTGTCTTGCTGGGAGTGTGGAACAGCCAAACACGCATACGGAGTCTGCAGTGCGCCAGTTCCGCCCTTCACAGCAGACTGTGGTTGCAGCAGATGGGATGGTTGGAGCAGCTGTACAGTGCACGGGGGAAGAATCCTTCCTCCTCACATCTTGCCAGCCCCGCTCCTCCTCTTGCCCACAAGCAGTGTGCTGGGAGTTGGGGGTACAACATGTGCAGACGCTTGTGGGTGGACTGTTTCTCCCAGTCCTTCTTCCAGGGCAGCCTGGTCTTCTGCTCCCTGAAGAACATCCTCCCCTGTCCCGTGCATCCCTGTGTCAAAGGGAAGTCATGCCGAAGCAGTCCAGAGCATCCTATCTCTTTGCCTCTGGTGGGCCTAGGTAGGCCAGAAGGGATTTTACCACTCCAGGCTTTGATTAAAGACTTGGCTTTGTGTGCCCATGGGTCAGTACAGCCACCTGTCTGGGACCAGAATGGGGCGAGGAGCCAGCGTGTATCGCTTCCACAGGGAACCAGCAGGAGAGAGACGTCTGGAGGCATGGGACCCAGCTGGAGCAGGGGAGGGAGGTGGCGTGGCCTGGCAAGGGTCTACCTGCAGTGCGTGCTGGGCTCTGAACACAGGTTGCTAGCGAAACACCCTGCGAAGCTGGGCTGGCTGCTAGCTTGTTTCCTGATGGCAGGGATCACACCATCCACAGGCACTGCGGATGCGCGACCTCCAGTGTCATCTTCCTCGCACAGGAATACCCACTGTGATGGGTTAGAGCAGGTTACCATGGCAATGTGCGCTCTCCCCTGGAGACAGCATTTTATCCCACTTCCAGTGATACAAAATGAGTCCTTATGTTGAGTTCCTTTCATTTTTTTTTCCCTTCTCACTTTTTTTTTTCCTGTCAGGTTGGAAAGAGCTAAGACTAATAAGAGGCACTGCAGTCTGAGGACCTTAAAATCTGGTTGGGGGAAGCCACCCTACATGACAGCGGCAGTGTGCGCAGTTGTGTGTGCGGGCATGCTCGTGCAGCTGTGGATGGCAGGGAACACGGCAGTGATGGTGAGGGCAGCGTGTGCGGGCTGTCCTGCCTGCCAGCGCCGGACCCTTCCTGGGCTCTCCCACCGGTGCCACACTGTAGTCTAGGTTTCAGCCTTCACATCTAGACTCTCCAGAATTGTGCCCCCTCTTTTTAGTCACCCCAGCTGCATAACCCTACTCCATACACCGTGCTTGTCCCATTGCCAGCCACGTCAGCTCTTGGGTTGTGTGTCGTCTTCTCCTGCCACCTTCCCCTAGGCTCGTACTACTCCCCAGCATGGCTTACACTACTGAGGCTGGTAAGCCACCTCCTGCTCTTGCCTTTCCTGGTGACCCACTTCTGCTCTGCCAGTCACACATTTCCATATTCTTAACCTCTCCGTTTATCCTAGAAAACATAAAATAGATAACAAGAACACACCTTATTTTTTTCATGTTATATACTTATTTCCACAGACTCATGCTGTAACCTTAATAACTTTGCCTCTCTCTGTCCTCTCCTGCCCTTTTTGGGCATGTTTTTGTTAGCTCCGCAGTGGCAGGGTGCATGTCGTTTGTCTGAAGCACGAGGTGCTGTTATGATGAGAGTAGGGTAAAGCGGCTGAATGTATTCATGGCTGCACGCAGAGGGCAGATCAGCATGGGCACCTGTGGCTCTGCATGCACAGGTGGGGTGCCTGGATGTCTGGAGCTGGGGCTTACTCTGTGTGTGCTGGGATCAGGAGGAGTCAGTGTGTGTGTGTACGGGGGGACAGCTCTGTGTCTGTGCACGTATAGCAGATGACATGTGTGTGTGTCAGCTCACAGATTTGGACTTGGCCAGGAGCAAGAAGAGGGACGCTCTGCTCCCTGGCAGTGTGTTAGAGTGATACAGGTATCTTTCCACCTTTAAAAGCGAGAAGGGAAATATTCCCCTGATTGTTGTCATCCCCTAAGGACCTTCCCTCCTTTCTGATGTGCGCTTGGCAGCCCTGACTTGTAGGGTGGGCAGCAACTAACTGTCACACAGCAGCAGTGACCCTAACAGGGAGGCATGGATGTTTCTGCTGTCCTGCTCCTCCCATAAGCTTTCATAGAGCTGCTCTCTGTTTGCAGAGAGCTCTTGACAGGACACAGGACGACTCAGGGCCGAAGCTGAGAGGATGGCACGGGCTCCCGGAAGGTGCCAGCTGTCTCTACAGTAGGCATGCGAGGGAAGCTCTGCGCAAGGGCATGAGGCACAGCAACCACTTGAGATCTGACCCTACTTTATTTGTCTGGGAGGGCCCAAGGGTGAAAGGGCACAAAATGGGCCTGGGGCAGAGGAACAGAAATTGAGCCAGGTGCCCTGACCCCCCAGAAGCATGTTGCACTACTTGGGTGAGTGGAGCAATAGCACAGTCTGTCTGTCCATCTGTCCGGGAAGATGTATTTTGGGAGGACCCCATGCTTGACTGCTCTCAGATACCTTTGTTCGTCGCTGCCCCTTCCTTCCTAGAAGAGTTTCAGGCCACAGAAGAGATTTGTTTTTGCTCTTCATGTTCACCTTCTGTGTCACCCATGAGTGGCTGTCTCTTCTTCAGCTCCCGGTGGTACTTGGCCATAAGGGAGGCATAGATGCAACCATAAGCAGCTGCCACCACCATCATGATGCAAACAATGCCGCAAACCACCCCTGCGATGATCACAGTGCCAATAGCCCGGCGCACGCTCACAGGCCTATATCGCTGTTTCTGAGGGCATCCCACACTGGGCTCCACTTCTGTTTCTGGGCCCGACTTAGATTTGGAAGGAGCTGGGCTTCCTTTAGTGCAGGGTGGGCCAGTATTGTCCAGCACTGTAGAGCTGTTCTCATCGTCCAGCTGGGAGCAGTAGTTAAACATCTCCATGGGCACCATTCGCATATCCTTCCCCTTCAGCTCCTTGGGCAGAGTACATGCCAGCTGGTCGATTTTCCCACCTGTTCCAACAGAGATAAAAGGAGTGAACCACAGCTTCATCCTGAGACAGAGACAGCAGAGGTAGATCCTTAGGGCCGTAAGTTCCTATGACTCCATTCACATCTGCTCAGTATTTGCCGTATGGAATTCAACCATGGCAACATTATGCTTATCAAGTGGGAAACTGCTTTATTATAGCAGTGGGGCCATAAAATTCAGTCCCTCATGTGTGAATGCATTGCTGAGTAAAGAGAATATTCAAGAGAGCCTGGCAGATCCTCAGTGCTTGTCAAAGGTGGAGGGAGAGAGGAATGGCTGTGCCTCCATGCACCAGGCAGAAGAAGCACACGTGATATCCTTTGAAATTATTGTTTTGCCTAACTTGGAGACATTCTGCATGCCTTAGCCCTCCACAGCTGGAACAGCTTCAACCGTGGCCACTGGCTGGTATGCTTCTGCCTAGGCTGGATTTGACAGTAGGGCTCATGGTGCATGATATCTGCATAGACATCTTTCAGGCCAAGCCATGAAAGCCCTCTGAAACTGTCTATTAACTCAGCCTCATACTGGTTAGTGAGTTATGTAAGTGGCAGTAGAACCATTTTAGGAAAGGGGAAATTAAAGCAAAAAGATAGGACCAGGCTGTATCTTCTCAAAATAACAACAGACACACAGTCCCATCTTCTAACAATTAATCCATGTTCCCTCTGTGAGTATAGTGACAGATGTTGAAACAAACGCTTGAGCGAGTTTGGGCAATTTCTTTGGAAAGGGTAAAAAAAGCAAAATAAACTCCGTGGACTCTGTGATATGAGAATCAAGAAAAAAAACAAACTAAAAAGACAAAAAAGAGGAAAGTGGCACTCGTAGGCTTGTTTGAGTCTGCTCACACGAATGCAGACTGCAGCGTAGCCATAGGCACAGCGAATCTCTTTGCAGCGTGGCTGTGCGCAGCGGGGACGTGACAGCAGAGTGTGGCTATCCGTGTGATTTGAGACCCTGTCCCACTCATTGGCTCCAGCAACAGAAGGTCAGGCCTTCAGCCGTCCTTCCTTCAAAGTGTGCCATCTTTCTCTGAGCCATCCCGTGCCATCCTGTCGGTATTCCTGCTGAGGGATACGTACCTTTCCAGCCTTCTGCATTTTGAGGAAAAGCTGGAAATACAAAATTGTCAAAAACTGCTTGGTTTGAAATGACGATTTTATAGCCAGTCTGACTTGGGGCCTGGCTTGTTAATTTGAGCTTTAGTTTGGGTTCGCCATCATTAGTTGTGGTATTTCCTGAGTGACGCTCTTTCCTACGGTTTTTTTGTTGAAAGCAAACCTGATGCTTTACAGCCAAATCTGGCTTTTAGTTCTCCCAGCTTAAGAAGGAGAATGGGACAGTTATTTTCAGCCATGAAAAGCGTTGCTTCTCTTTAGGCAGAAAGGACAAGAGGAACTCATAATCCTAAAATTTTGACATTACTTCAGGAAAGTTCTTTCCCAGGAAAAAAACAGTAATCAAAAAACCAGTAAGGTTAGAAACAAAACAAGGAAATAGGAGATCTGGGGCTGCAGAGAACTTCTCAACCTGGCGGTGTTGCTATATGAAGGTGCGGTGGCACTAAACTGTCTCTTCGCATTGCAGCACATCCTCATGCTCCTTGGCTAAGATCTGGCATTCAGGTCAGCCTGACCTGCCAGATGCATCTGCTCGTGTTTCTTCCCTGCCTGCCTTTGCCGGCCTTTCCGTGGAAGACCAGCACTTCTGTGCTTGGCTCCCGCCACGCAAGCACCTACCTCTGTAGGAGAACCACTCCATCCAGTGCTTGAAGTCTCGGAGGTTGCAGTCACATTCCCAGGGGTTATCCCCAACTTGGAGCTGCTGCAGGCTGGTCAGCGGTTCGAAGGTCACCCTGTCCAGGCTCTGCAGGCGGTTGGACCTGAGAGAGAGGGAGCGGAGTGCAGGCAGGTCGTCAAAGATGCCCGAGGGTATCTGGGCCAGGCCATTGATGGAGAGATCCAGCTGGCGCAGCAGGGCCGTGTGTTGTAGGAGGTCCTTGTCCAAGGCCCGGATGCTGTTGTTCCTCAGCTGGAGCTCCGTGAGGTTCCGCAGGTCACTGAAGATGTTCTGAGGGAGCTGGTCCAAGAAGTTGTTGGATAGATCCAGCCTCTGTAGTGCAGAGAGGTTGGAAAACACTGCTCCTGGCAGGATGCTGAGTTTGTTGTTGAGAAAGAGGAAGGTCCTGGTGTTTGTGGGGATGTCTGAGGGGATGGAAGAGAGGCCCAAGCCGCTACAGTCCACTTCCAGGTTGCCACTGTTACACTTGCAGGAGGAAGGGCAAGCAAAGAAGGACTCGGCAGCACATAGCGACAGCCAACAGCTGAGCACTGGTGGGCGAGAAGCAGGGGAGGGAGAGTGCATGTATTAGAGCAGTACTTCCCCATCCTCACCCATCGCTTCCTTGAGCACAGCCATGGCTACAGTATGACCCTCACAGCGGGGCTTTTGGCCAAAAAGGCCTGCAGTGTGAGGAGCTTCCTCACAGCTAAATCCCTTTACTGCTGGCGGGCACCCTGGCAGCAGGAGTTTCCTCTTAGTCTTTTCCTGTGAGCAAGCAAGTAAATATCCTTCCAATTCCACAAGGAAGCAAGAACAGTGCATCCCAGAGGACTTTGCTGCCAGATACTAGAGCACTGGAAGCTGTTGGAGGAGAACGGAGCAGAGAGGGGTGGAAGATGTCAGCTCTGATAAAGGACAGCTCTTTCTAAACAGTCAGGGTTGAGAGAGGAAGGACTGATATGTACTCGAGATGCTCCATTTTTTCAGAAATAGACATGTTAATGAAAAGCTTGTAAGAAAGATGAAAACAAAACAACCTACATCTCAGTCGTGCTCCTGTGGTTTGAATCCTCATCTTAGTGATAGATCAGAGTCAGGTCTAAGTTAGCCTCTAAATCAGGGTGTCATTTGTTTTCCATGCAACAGTGTGTTGCATGGGCCTGGTGGCAAGAGACTTTTTTATGAATTAGATTACATTACAAAGAGATGACCAAGAAAGCGTTTAAAAAGTAACAAGGACACCCTAAAGCACTGGACACCTGGTACTTGTCATTGCTCTGAAAACAGTTTCTGAATCCCACAGCAATAGCCCCATGAATATCTCCTCTGACCAAAACTGGCCAGAGCAATGGAGATGAGGAGAAAAATTGCAGGTTGGTAGCTGAAGAAAAGGGTGTTAGGAAAAGGGTTAGCACACACCCCCTTTCTCCTTCAGTGCCTCAAAGGTAAGGTCGGATAAACTGCAAAACAGCGTTTTTTAGAGCTGTTGTGGATCGCCACTCCAGCCGTGGGTCCAGATCCTGTGCGTGGTGTCAGGGCAGTAGTTACCGACCCTCCCTAGGACACAGTGGCTTTTAAAACTCTCATTTCTGTGACAGAGAAGCATCAGCAACAGGGAAGCAAGCTTTGTGCCTCCTGTCATTGGAAGAGTAGGAGTTATGTTTAAGCAGACTATGTAAAACATTTGCATCCCTCATCTTAATTCCTTTTGTGGAGCTGAGATTAATTTCTTCAATGTGGGAAGCAAATTCAGCTCCCTCACTGTTTTATAAGGTGACAGGTTTGAGCATTTGACAAAAACTGAGGCAGGTTTGTCTGTATGTCATGCCCTGTCCTCTCCGTTTCTCACTTTTCTTCTGAGAAGGCAGTCACTTGGGGTTGGTAGGGTCTTTTTAGGGGTGAATGGTAGCTAAAGTGGATGCATTTAGTGTCTCGCCATTCTCTCCTGGACTGGAAACCAGATTCTTCTGTCTTGCTTTTTTCCAAAGAACCAACAAGCAGGTGTTTTGTTTCTTAACCCCAAACGAACTGTGAAAGGACTGTCATGGGAGAGGGAGCCAGTGGAGACCCGTGCTCTGGAGAAGCTCTGCCTGGAAGAGCTCTGCAAACAGCCATGCTCTTCCTCTCTTCCCTCACAACACTCTCTCTGCAGTTTAGTCTGACCCATAGCCGTTTTTTTATATCTACTTGGCTTCTGTCAGCGGTGCTGCCTTCACACTCAAACCCTGTCATCCTGCATAGGGCCTTTTTGTGTTCCCAGTGATCCTTGTGAGAACTGGCAGATTTGTGGGCTACTGGCCTAAAGAGGACTACACAGTTTGGATCCTAAGCTATACGACTTTATTAAGGACCGAGGGAGAAGTGTTCAGAGAGAGTGTTTCAGCTCTTTTTAATTTCATCCGTCTTTCACAATTCCTTCATGAATTTTTTTCTGTCCTGCAGTCGAGATCTCAGGTGTACATTAGCCCAGGCTGTGCCAATCTGTGTGCCCTTTTAGTGGTAATTATGGATCCTTATGGTGAAACACAAGAGAGATCTTTACCCTGAGCACCTGTGTGCTTTTTTGTCATGCAGAGGTTGGGGTCAGCAACAGAGATCGCCATGAAAGCAGATCATAGCCCGTGGACTGGCGCAGTGCAGGTACTGACTGGCTGGTGGATATTTAATGCCATTCAGAATACATGGCCCTTTTGTTGTAGGGAGAGAATTAAAAGAGTGGGAGCTAGAGCGGGGAAGGGAGAGAGCCGTGAGTCACTCGAGTGACCCTGTCTTTTCCTGGATGCTTAACAAAAGTACAGTATTAATAATAGATTGACAGCTGTGATGATGAGATAACACTTAGCTGCTTTGTAAACCAAGAAAGGCAAGAGCAGACTGTGTGTAATGCTATACAGGTGGCATTCTGTTCAGGGCTTATCTCTCAAACTGCCTGCCTGCCACCGGCCCCAAGCGGGTGGCTGTGGCGTTCCACCAGTGTGTGTGCTGGCAGTGGCTGGTGGGAACACAGTCTCAGGCAGCTGGCTGTGGTGATGTGCAGGAACTGGACTGCTGCCAGGCCGTGTAGGGTGTGCCAAAAATGTCTTGTTGTTACCCATATATTGCTTTGTGCTCTTGGAAATATTTTACTACAGTCATAGAGAGGAGAAGGTTTGATTTCATTTTTGGTCCCTGCAAGAGGTGCATCTGCCAGGATGTGAGCTGAGACTAAGAAATTCGTCGTGCTGGTTAGGCTGCAGCTCTGCGGGGAAGAGGGGCAGGGAAGCAATAGACGGAACTGGAAGCTGTCTTCCAGCCCTATGGAAGGATGAGTAGTATGTGTTTTTGTGTTAAGGGAATATGAAGTTACTTTGTGGGGGGTTTGGTGACTCTAGTAGGTGGCAGAAAGCTGATCCAGGTATATCAGATGAAGTCAAGACTCAGTAGCATTCATTATAAATAATTTATACAGCAGTCTAGGCTGTGAGGATGAATTACAAAGTTGCCTGCTTTCTGGAGAAGGAAAGAATTCCCCCAGCTTCTTACAGTGGCAGCCCCAAATTTGACTGGGGGGCAGGGACAAGGGAAACCACTGACCTGCTGGCTGCCTGGGCATGCAGTAGTGAGGACACTATCCAAGAGCTCCCTTGCCTCTCCTGCAGTTCCCCGATGCTTCTCTGAAGTGCAGGTGCATTCCCCGAAGCCCCACATGGCCCTAGCAGTCTCTGCTGTGCACTCATGGACACGGTAGCAGATGCCCCGGTCCGCTGGGAAGATGCACAGGCTGAACTTTTACCACTGAATTTAAAAGAGATCTTCTTTATTTACGCTATGATTTTCACTACATGTGGCAGTACCCAGTGGGAGAATTCCACATTCACATCCTGCATTCCATTCTAAAATATGTCATGATTTCTGCTGTGAAGAGCTGGGGGCCTTACTCAGCAGCCTGTGTGTAAACCCCCACCGCAGAGAGGAGTCTGCATCTTACGGGATGCTGATGTGAGAAGTGTGGGGGGTAGGTCTTTGTGCAGTGGTATCTGCCTTGCTGTTTCTCACCTGCCAGGCCCACTGGAATTCAGAAGCAATCATCACTCGCTGTCCCACTTTAAGCCCATCTTCAGCTTTAGAGTCTCGCTCTCCCTCCCAGCTAACCTGGCCTCTAAAGGAATCAGGAATTAGTTCAAACATCTCCATTCTTAGCTGCCACTCTCCCTTATTCTTAACCCTGATGTAGCCTATTTTCTTTCCACTCCCTTGATGAACAGGATCATCATACTTAGTACCTGAGCAGGCATTACTTACGACAAGCCTCTTGCCACCTCATGAGGAACCTGCTCCTCCACCGGTGGCCAGCAGTTGTAGGCAGCATTGTTGTCTTCTCCAGCGTGTCTTCACGTCCACCAGCCAGCCTGGCACACGGCCCCAGAGGGAGGAGGAATCACCTTGTAGCCTGCCTGCCAGGTCCTGGAGGGGGAGAGCAGAGCAGAGCGGGTGAGATTCAGTTCCCTGGGCGCAGGACGCGGGGCTGGGATCAGTGTTGTCCTTTCCCCTCCCCAACTACAGTTTTGACTTTGAGGCATCAGCTCCGTTTTGGAGGAGAGATGGAGGATGTGATGTTTCAGGAGGCACAGCACGACGAAGGCGCAACGTTAATTCACTTTGAACCTCACAGTGCAGAAAGAAGGCCTGATTCACCTAAGCGCCCAGGAGACCAGCCTGCGCTTGAACAGCCTGCTACGGTAGCGACATCAGCCTCACGCTCAAGGTTAACCTGACGAATTGCTGAGGTGACCCTGCCAAGGCAGCAGACTCCAGCTCATTCCCTCTCACCGCCACACAGGCTGGTACCACCTGTGCATCCTCTCCCTGACGCACGGCTCAGGCTCACTGAGGTCTGGGCACCAGCGGCTGCCAAGCCACTTCTCCCCCTCCCATATTCCCTGCCGGCGTTTCCTCTCTGTCTGAAGGTGAAATGGTTGTGGTGGCTAGAGCGGGGCTGAGCAGAGCACAGCTTCAGCTTGGGGATTTCACACTGCAGCAACTGCAGGAGCTGAAGAGCGAGCGAGCCTCGGAGGAGAAGGGAGGACCTGGGGCGGGGGACACTGAGTGGGAGTGTTGAAAAGAGAGGAATTACATCTTAATTAGAAACAGGAAAAATGTTCAGTCTAATTAGAAACCCAAAGACCATAAACTCTCCCCTGACAATAAGCGACTGACAACAGGTTCCTCCTTGCTTCCCTGCTGGATACGGGCTAGCAGGAAAAGGGGAAACACCATGGACCCTCCTGTCCCCCTGCTTGCTCTCTGACATGCCACCCACTGTCGCAGCAGCAGTTAGATGGACACATTTCAACCAGGGTGCAAAAATAGACCATCCTTCATTCCCTGTGAGGGGCTCTGACAACGTCCACAGCCGTTATTTTAGCTGGGCGCTGCACTCCCACTGGGATGCTCTCCCCACACACGTGCCAGCTGTTCCCCCTCCCTCATGGCTCCCATGACTGATTTATTTTATATGGGAATGTAAACCACCAGGAAGTACTTAAATTAGAATCTCCATGAGAAAGATGAGCAGGCTCAGTGCCTGGACTAGTACATTTTGCCAGGCTATTTAGATCTTTCACCGAAATGCCAATGCACCAAATAGATGAATACCTCTCACAGCACCAAAGCCGATCCAGCCTTCACCCGCTGCATCCCGCACTCCACAAAGCAAGCTGGAACCCCTTCCCTGCAGTCCGTGCCGAAAGAGAAGCCGCAACAAATAGCTGTCCCCATTCAGTGCGTGCGCTCACCCGGGCTGAGAAGGACGCTTTCAGCCTCCCCCATATCAATGTCTCCATCCTGAATGCCACCCCTGAAGCTCCTGTCCCCAGCTGTCAGCATCGACAAGGAGGAGGAGAAGCCGCAGGCACTTACCTGGAGGGGGTCTGCCCGCAGCCACTTCTACCCGACTCGCCGGGCACTGCCCAATTACAGTCTCTGCCTTCCCTCTCCCTCCTTGACTTTCAGTCCCCGGCAGCAGGCTTTCCGTGTGCTCTATTTAACTCCCTACAGCACGGGAATAAATGGCAGAATTAAGCTGACAGCCACAGAGCCTTATCTGCCTGCTGGATAGCGGGAGTCGATCAGCTCCAAATCCTGCTGCCGAGCGATCGCGTCCTTGCTCTCAGCATCAGGGGCTGCCTGCCACGCTCTGTCTTTCCCTCTTCCCCACCTTCGTGCCATCTAACTTTGTCAGGGTTATAGATAGCTCTGTTCCTTGTGCTCTTGTCTTTTGGCTCTGTTTTGTAACACCCCATCTGTATCAGCTGGCTTGGCTCCAATCAGGGGGGCTAAGCTTTAAAAAAAACAAAAAAAACCCAGCTTCTTGGGGTGCTCCGTGACATGGCTTCCCTCTGCAGTCTCCCCTCAGCCCAGACCCTCGCTCAGGCCATGGGCTGGTGTCCCCCCTCCTGCTGCTCTTTCTGCTCTGTGCAGTTCATCCCCAGGCGACCGTGGGGGGCTGGAGCAGGACCGGCATAGCCAGCTGTGAGGACAGTGACAGGGTCAGGGTTTCTGTCCTTAGCTCCTGCTGCTCTGGTGGGGCAAGTCCAGCTCTTGCGCTGGTTTCTGGTACCTCACAGGCGCCTCTTCCTCTCAGGCAGCGCCGAGGCTCGAGCACAGAGTGCGGGGTGGGAGGAGCAGCCGTGTATAAATAAGCCCATTCCCTATGTTTAGAACTTATTACAGTGCATAGTGATTAGCACCTGTTCAGGCTTTAACGCTGTCTCCTGTGCTGCAACACGCACGAAGATGGAGGCACCTTGATAAACCCAAGATTATTTTAAAAGCATGTCACACAAACACAGCGCTCTCCGCCCCATAGACAGCAGCCACCCCTTGTGCGTTCATACGCGTTTCTAAGGCTTAAAAGCAGCTATGTTCATGTATATATGCAGATATAGTCACCAATCTGGGCTTGCACGTGTACTGGGCACTCTTCTGTGACCCATATTTATCAACATCCATGTCTTGCACAAAGCTGCCTGCTTCTCCAAGCATGACATATGCTCAGGTGGCAGAGCAGTAAATGTGGAATACGTAGAGGTTCCTGACTGCTGAAGTGAAAGGGCTAGTAAGCTTCTGCATTTATACCTTGAAGTAGTATGTTTATGGAAAAATTTTAATTCCAAGGATCCAGAGAAACCCAGTTTCTCCCACGCATCTATTGCCCATAAGCATGTTAGACCCTTAGTGATTAATATTCTACAGCCAAGAGAGAGCCAGGAGGCAGCAATGATTTTTGAGAGATTTTTTTAAAAGATTTTCTCTGATTTGTCTTAAATTCTTACTTAATTAGCTGTTTTACTGTGGCCTGAGAGATGCCTTCTTCTCTGCAGAGCACCAGCCCAGCTGCGCTCTCTGCCGACACAGCACTGGGAACCCCGTAGTCCTGGGGCAACCAGCACCTGCCCACACCTCAAGGCCTTCCAGAGCACCACCAAAGCTGTCTGGCTGCTTCCAGCCTGACAGCCGGGGACTTTTCCAGCAGCAAGGACTCTGCCAGACCTAGGAGTGCCCCCCATGCACCCCCAGCCCAAGAGGAGTGGCACCGTGCCATCCATTCTGAACTAGTGTGGCATTGCCTGGGTCTGGGGGCTCGAGGCTGATCTGCATTGCTGGAGCCCTGAATGCTCTGAAGTCATCCAAGGGCTCCACAAACCAGGTGTTAGTCTTTCTTCTGGGCTTACTAGATGGTTCCTTCTCCCTGGAGCAACATGTCAGCCAAATGCCCTGTGATCCATGGGACACATTGTCCAGAGCTTTCCTCCACATGCTTGGAGTTGAATCTCTTTTCCATATTCTGGAGAAATTAACAGATTAGCCTGTGGGGCTGGCGATGGCCTTTTCTTCTTACCATTTGACATAGGACAATAAGAGAAAACTTTTTTAGTTTCAGCTCAAAGCAACAGAATGAAATTGTCCATTTCTGGCCCGTGGGCTCCAGTGGCCAAAAATATACTGAGCTGAAGTGCCACTTGGACATTTGGCCTGCTGTCAGACTCTAGAGGACTCTCTAATGAGGATTCCCCTAATTAGCTTGAACAGGGAACTTTACTGCTGGGGGGGGATGCTGAGGAGATTGTAATGACTCTGCAGCACTTGCCAGGGCAGAAAAGCTACAGCAGGCACTGTCACTGTCTTGTGCTTCCCTTCTCCCTACCCAGACGCCGATAATGTTTGCAGTATCACTCTAAAGCCTTAGCTTTCCTAAGTTGGGTCTCAGGGAGCACAGTGTGAGGGTGGGGAGAGTTTCAGTTTACTCCATCCACATACCGTTTGAGTAACGTCTCCCAGTTCTGTGACACCTTCTATCCAAGGCTTTCCCTCTGGTCTACGAATGGCTCTTACTATGGCTGTAGGTGGTGGTGGTGTTATTTTGTATTTAATGACACCCAGAAGTAAGGCTGAGGTCATAGCCAGTAGTGCCTCTGCTCTAGGTGCGTGGATAAAGTTATCCCGTTTTCCAGACAAGGACACCAAGGCTGGGGAGAGAGGTGACTGTGTCACCAGGATGAGTCGCAGTCAGAAACAGTGCCCGGCAACCTCTCTCTCTGATTCTCTCTCCTAGTCCTTTGCACTAACCCTTGGATCATGGCTCAAAGATCAGACTCCGTTAACAGCCCGGCGTACGAGCACTGGCAGGGCACGTGGGGGGCCTGTATTACAAAAGGGTGGGTGATAGGGGCTGCAACAGATGCCAGTGATCAGTTATCAGGAAGTACACGCAGACATTCATCCCTCCTTGACAAGTGATGGAGCAGTACCTTTCCCCTCTCCAATGCTGAACGGCTTTTGCCTTTATCAGAAAAGCAGCAGGGTGAGGGAGGGCATGGGAGGCACTTTAAAGAGATTATCTTTTTTTCCTCCCCTTTCCTTGTTGCTTTTAGGATTCCTGCTTATTACCATCACCCATAATACAGAACAGTGGTACCCCAGAGTCCAGTGATTAAAGCCGCTTGTAGGTTTGCTCCTTCGTCAGTCCTTGGGGGAGCAGAGCTGGTACACCTAGGGCAGGGAGACACTGCAGCCGGGGGGTCTGGTTACAGCAGCTGGAAGTTCATGAATGAACCTGGCTGATGAGTCCTAGGGGAGAATCGTGCTCCTGGCAGTACCACAAGTGGGTTTGGATGGCATGGAGGTGATGCCAGCTCTTGGTCCCCCAACAGACCTAGGTCAGCCGAGCAAATTATTGACCACAAGAGGTTACATTGTCTCAGCAGCAGCTCCTCATTTGTTGTTTATTCGGACTGCAAAAGCACCCAGAGGCAGCAGCCAAGCACTGTGGAAACATACAGTGTGTGTCGCTGCCCCAGTGAGCTTCTAAGCTAAATAGCTGGGGGCTTCATTGGCAGCACTCACTGACTTATTAACACATGTATTACGGATTCATTAGTGTTGTGCTGTCACAATCAATGGAAAGCATATTTTAAATTCACACGAGAAACCCAGCTGCAGAGGAAATGGGGCCATCTGACTTGCAGTGACCGATCACAGCTAAGGAAAACACCTCATACAGAAAGCTGCAAAGAAAGTAGAAAGCGTGCAAACCCCACTCAGTATTGTAAGGGACTCTGCCACGTTCCTGACTTGGTGTGAAAAAAAACCTCACCCTATTCTCTAGGATGTGAAGAAGTCAAAAACCTTCTGATCTTTGAAAGGGCAGTGTGTAGGCACCTCTGAAATGCAAATATGATTGGTGTAAAAAAATGTTTCCTCCCAAAGCCCCTCCAAGAAAGATCAACTTTATCCACACTTTATGGAGAGGCAAACTAGGAGAGAGGAAAAAATGGCTGCTGAGTTTGGCTGGCTGACATTTCAGCTGCCCAGCTCTTGCTACCTCATCATGAGCCCACATCAGTTCCCCATTCAAGATTTTCAAAGCTGCCAAGTGCAGTGCTCACACGGGATCACCTGGGCTTGTAAATGCTCTCCTGTCCCTCAGAGATGATTTGCAGGGCTTATCAGTTACACAGAATAAAGGAGTTCTGGCCGGACTTCCCCAAGGTTTCCTGACAGACCTGTGACCAAACCAGGAGAGAAGCCAGTTTCTTGATTACTCATCCTGTACCTTAACCAGAACACATTGTTTGCATCCCAAGCCTCCCTGACCAAGGCACGATAACAAGACCAGGAGATGTAGAAGGAGATGGAAGTACCAAAGGTATCAGGCCTTTTTGAACCCTCTGAGAAAGCACAGAGCCTCCGAAGGGGAGCCAGGGCGGGTAGCACTGATGGGAAAGACCCAGATTGCTGTGGAGCAGTGGGATTCCTTGGAAGGCTGTGGAAGCAGGTGGGGAGACTGGGATATCCAACACGGGAGTGCCAGGAAAGTCCCAGCACAGCGAGAGTACAGCATATGGAGGAGGCCCAGAGCAGCAGCAGGAGGAGAGCTGAGGGGGCAGCTGACAGGAAGAAATCCAGCCGTGTGTGTGCCAGCACCTTCTCCGAGTATTGCTGAACGCAGCAGACCACGTGCATGTTTCCTCCGTGCAAAACGGAGGCAGCTGAGAAGGGAAGCGGGTGAGGGAGTGGGAGTGCGGCTCAGGGGAGGGACGTGTGAGCTGGCTACCCAGTTTCCTCCTTTTTCTCACCCCAGAGTGATGTTTTTGCTCTTCTCACACTGTTGGCAAAAATTGGTAACTTAGTGAGATGTGGAGGGGGTTTCTACATGAAGACTGAGATAACATTTTCTGATCCAGCCATGAACAGTTGGCTGTGGGTGGTGGCTTGTCACCAGCCCTGCCAATTCTAATCCAGATCCCAGTTTTTCTCGTTCTCTCAGCTGTGAAGAGCCCTCCCCACAGCTTTAATTTCCTGCCAGGGGTTAATCCCGTGGTCAGTAGTAGCTCAGGCCCTTAATCCTTGCACTCAGCCCCTTGACAGAAGGAGTGCAGCCACTCCCCACCCAACAGGTCTGAGGGAGGCATCCTTCTGCTCCCAGCTCCTCCTTTACATCCCACGAGCATCCTCCAGCTCGCTGGCATTTAAAATGCGGCTCCCCCCTTCCTGCCAAGCCTGCTCCGGGGGATGGGGGGTGGGTGGCAAGCCCCAGGGAGATGCTCCAGGCAGAGAAAGCGGTTTGGTGGCAGAATCCTGGGTCTGTGGTCCTCATCTCCCTCCTCACCCCCCACACAGGTGTTTTCTGCACTGCTTAGTTGGATGGTGCTCTGGATCCCAAAGCAATCTTGCTTGTTTTCACTCGGGTGCTGTTCAAGAAGAAGGGTATGTATGAGCCCACATTTGTGGAGGAGTTTCTGAAGGCTCAGAAATCTTAAGATGACCCAGTACCTTCCCTGGGTCTCTTATTAGGGGCAAAGGATGCAGCAGATCCGTAACAGGGAAGGTGCCAGCCTGTCTGAGACGAGACATACATTGACATGCACAGAGTAGTAGATGGAGGTGCATGAATTTAAGAGCAAGATAGGAAAATACAATTTTTTTTATCAGTATAAGCCCTCAGTTCACAGTTCTGTCCCTGGAGCACTAGGCCTGATGTCTGTCGAACAGTATGGCCAGACTGCCACATCAAGGGGCTTCCAAATCAATACCAAGAAACCCCTGTTATATCCTACGGGGGCCAAGGCACTTCAGCCATGTGCCTTTCTCCTTGTGCTTCCTCTTTCCTAGAGTCAGGTGAGCTTCTGCAAGCGTAGGTGATCCCATGTACACAAAGTGTCCCATACCTGTTTATTTGCCACCATTCATGTCTGCGTTAGCCCAGAAACTGGTTTTGTCTTTTTTTATGGTCTGTCTTCTGAAATACGCCAGGACCCCAAGCTCACTAGCCTTCTTACTGCTTAACTCTTGTTACTTTTGCTTCTGGTGGAGAAGCCAACGTGGTGGAGAACTGCTGCCACCTAAGCTGCTGAGTGAGAGCGTCCCTCTTCTGCATCCAGCACCTTGGCTGCGCTTCCCCGCCTGCCGGCCTCTCCGAACCGGACCCCCAGCTGCAGGGGTAGTGGCTTGGTGCTTTGGCAGTAGGAGCAGGAGGAGAGAGAGGAGGTAGAAGACACAGTGGGACGAGGGAAGAACTTCACTACCAACTCACCTCACAAGCCTGTGCCCCGGGCATGTTCACAGGGGCAGGGCTCATCTGTGCACGCGCGGTGGTGGGGCAGAGCACGAGATGCCAGCAGTAAGTCTCCTCTCTGCTTTTATCGTAAGGGGACTGGTGACCCAGCACGCACGCAGCTCCTGGCAAACCTCCCAAGGAAGGGCTGACTCTCGTTGTTTGCACATGATGCATTTATACTGAACTCTGAAGGAGATCTTTTCTGCCTGAGTGAGTTGCATAGATCTGTCTCACCTGGTTGCCACTGTGGCATGAGGTCGGCAGTGCTGCCTGTTAGACAGAGCCTGGAGCTCTTCTTCCCCTTCCCAGAGCATCTAAGAGGGGCATCCCCACAAAGTCCACACAAGCTGCATGGGGTCCAGGCTGCTGCCTGCAGCTCCAGGGATGCCCGAGGAGCTCTGGGACACACTTAACACTCTTTACAAGCTGGGAACATTACCCGTAGCTCAACAAGGTGCCGTGACAGCTCTCACAACCCAGAGCTCCAGCCGGGATCTGTGGATGCCTCTGGGCCAGCACGCACATCACAGCCTCATGCTGCAGAGCTTGCTGAGGCTGGGAAAGGTCTTCAGATCTTTAGTTTTCTGAAGGGTTTTGAGCCATAGAAGAGATATGGGCATGGTTATGTTTACACCCTATCAAAATAACTAAATGCAGGTAGCGTGGACAGCAAGGCCCACCTTCAGCTCCTCTGCCCCCACACAAGGCACCTTGCAGCAAAATCCCAGCAGCAGCACGCCCTGCTTTGTGGACCACTGGCTCCAGAGAGCCTCATCGGGAGCGGAAAGAGAGTCCAAGTGATGAGTGCGAAGTCAAGCTGCCTCTAACAGCTCCTCTCCAGGCTCAGGATGTGGTCCAACTTTTTTATTCCTCGTGCGATGACGTGGTCCATGGGGAAGGAAGCTTCCCAGCTTCCCAGCCTCCTTGGGGTGAGAAGCAGCATGGTAGCAGGGCCTGTCTTCAAAGTAACAGCCTTTGCTTGCAGTCAGGCGTGACGGTCGGACTTGTACGGCCCTGCTGTAAATTTAGGTCTCAGTCCTTCCTGTGATGGGTGTGAGGCGTTGCAGTGTATAAATAATGGAAAGTCTCTTGTTTTCGCTTTCGTAAAAGAATAATCAAGAAAGTCTCATTTTCATTTTTTTAAAAAATTGCTGTATGATAAAATATGCCATTTGGCTTGCAAAGCCAAGCACTTAAATGTGAGTTAATACCTGCACAGTCTTACTTCAGCCACTTGCATGTACGCGTTACAACACAGCCTTTGCTTATCCAAGCAAGTACTGTTTCTTTTTTTCACAGGACCCTGTCCCATACTCAGTGCAAAGGACACATGACACTCAAGCTAACAATGAGAATGTTGTAATAAATAAGGCTATTTTTATATGGCCAGAATTAAATATTAAGCCACAATTTTGGCGGGTGGCCACAGTCTGTACATTCCTAATTTTGCGGGTGCCCAGCACGAGACCCTAGGGGCCATTTTGCAGAACTGCTGAGCACTCACAGCTGTTTTCCAAAATACTAGCAGCTTAGCCAGCCAAGTGTTACGGTCTCGAGGACTCACTGGCACTGAGAGCCAAGAGTCCCCAAGCTCTGGTCCTGCACCTGCTGCTCCTGCCCTGTGTGGCTAAAGGGAAAGTCTCTTTACCCTTCAAAAAGCAAGGAAAATAACCACTCTCTCCTGCCTGTTCAGGAGCATAAATTCTCTGTCATCAGCTACGAGGCAACTGTAGCGGCAAACATCCTCAGAACACCACAAGACAATGAATAATGATGTGTTGCCTGCAGGGCTTGGATGGCAGGCAGTAAACAAATAAAACAGGCACACGCTTTGCAGTACCAAAAAAAAAAAAAGAACAGCCCCCTGCTTCTGTCCGTGAGCACCGTGAAGGCAGTGCCTGAATGAGGCGACGTATGAAAATACGTATGAAAACACAGCGTGTGACCCTAGCAGGCAGGACTGCAGCCTGGGGCAGATGGCCTGCTGCCCCCGGCCCCGACCTTTCCTAACTTTCGACTGCTTGTTTTTGCAATGTGAATAAAACCGTATTTCACAGAATCCCACCCCTTGCAGGTGCAGCAACTTTTCCTTCTAACTCTCCAGCCTGGAACCGAACTGATTTATAGAAAAAAATTTTTCTTCTTGCTATTAGAATGCCCTCAGCCATAACAAGCATTTTTGTGAGCCAGCATTTTGATAAAGCCGTGGCGCAGGAGGAAGGTATGTCTCACAAGGTATTTCCACGCAGAAGGGACAGAAACAGCCCAGGACTCCAACTCCAGCTCCTTCCCGCTGAGAACTGGAGTGTGTGTCGTGGTGTGGCACTCCGGAGCGTTACCCAGCTGGCAGGGCCGTCCCAGTATGGTGATTGGAATTACGGCTTGAGCCACCCAGGGCTGGGACAGATGTCAAGCGGTGTAAGCAGCTGCTTGTAACCAAACATGGCAAGTGAAGGAAACTGCTTGGTCTCTCTTTTGAATCAGCAACAGGCAAGTGCTGAAGAGTCACAGAAGAACTGCCCAGAAATGCCCTCCCACAGGCTTAAGCCTGTCCCCTTTCTGTTCCAGCCTCTGCCGCTCCCTGGGTGCTCCTGTCCAGGTATCCTTGTGGCCCTGTGCTGCTGCTGGCCCTCCCTGCTGCATCGAGGCGTGGGTCTGCCTTCATCAGGCTTCTGTGGTGCTGAAGACCCTAGAAAATCCTTGCTGATTCAGGCTTAGAAGAACCAGAGGAAGGGCAGGAAGCTGTAGTATCTCATGGAGATATCTGAGCTCGCTAGCGTGTGGCATTCACTTTGCTGTAGGCAAGGGTAAAGCCATGATCTGGTATAAAAATTACATAAGAGGGCTTCGCCCCTTACTCTTTGTGAACAGCCCCTCTGCTCAGGATTTACCGTAACTCCTCCAAGTGGGCAAGATACACTTGAGACTGCACTGATGTCTGATGAGGAGACAACTCCCACAAGCCTTTTGCTCATGTGGAATAATTCCCTTGCAAATGTTGTTTGCCCACAGCAGTCAGAGGAAGATCCACCCCCCACCAGACTGAGCAACAAAGCCCAGAAGAAAAATGGAAAAAATGGTCTGCGATTCTGGAAAGGCACCCCCTCCTCTTCACTGCTAGAAATGTCCCCTGCTTTGTGACACGTCCCTGTGTGCCTTCAAGAGTCCTCCTGTCTTTTAAGGGTTTCCTTCTTTAAGCCCTGAAATAGCAGCTGCTCCAGCCCTTCCCGAAACGAGATCTTCATTTCTCCCTGTGTACTTGGGTGGCAGATCAGGCACCGGCAGCAGAGCAGTGCTGTGCTCCGCTCGCTGCCGCTGGCTTCGGGAATGCACTGGACGTGGCACGTTCGTGCTCCCTGACAGTCCACATCGCGGGCCTGGGGCCTGGCTTGGTCATGACTTGGTGGGAGCAACAGCTCCAAACACCCTCTCTCCCCAAAGCGGGAGAGCTCTGGTTTTACACGTCTCTCTTAATTAGCAGGAGATGCAGTGGCAGTAATAAACTGGGCAGGCAGGAGGAGAAGGGGGGCAGAATGCCCTGTGTGGGGTGTGTGTGTGCACGTGTCTGTGCGTGTGTCTGTATGCACACGTGTCTATATGCACACACACACACACACATGCTAATGCTCACATATGTACCCCTACCCATAGGCAGCTTGTATGAGACCTTTTCTCTCCCTTTCTTCCCAGGCAGTGCTGGAAAAGGCGGTGAAGTTTCTCCGTGCTGTGTTTCACCCCCACCCTCGGTGCTGTGCCTTCCACCCATAAGTTGAGAAATCGCAGGCTCAGCCTGCGGGGATGCTGGGAGCAACTTCAGACTGATTTTTGGCTCCACTTGTGACACGGCATCCTTCACTTCTTGTCGTGTGGTCACGTCCGTGAGCTTTGCGTGTGAAATTGTTCACGCACACACAGATAAACACCCCTCCTCCTAAAGCCTGTTTACGGAGTGCTGGGCCTGTCCACTTTTGGTCCTCACTTCTCCATTTTAGATTATTCTTACTAAGACAGCCGAGACCGAAATGATACCCTGGAAAGCCACCATGGGTCTGGTGAGTGGCACCTCACACACTGGCCCCCCTCTCACGCCCCTGAGGAGGGGACAAAAGCCAGGGCTCTCCGGGAGCTGCCCGGTACCCGGTGCCACAGCACCGCGTGCTTCGCCTCAAAGCTGCACCTGAGCTGCCCGTGCTGCAGCGAAAGATGCTGGTGCCGTCCACGGCTGGGAGAGCTCCCGGCTGCCCGCACCGAAACTGGACTGGGACCAGTACCAGCAGGCTCTGCGGCAGGGCTGTCATTCTGCATTACTGGGAAGATCGCTGCCCGTCGGCCTCACAGCCGGGGCTTGTGCACTGTGCCGTCTGCAGGAGCGCTGGCCCCGGCCGCCACGCTCGTCCCCGGGGGAGCCGGTGCTGGGGGGCAGCCCCACTGATCGCGTAGCCAGGGAGCAGGGGCCGAGGTACGAAAGAGAGACATTTTTACTTACCTGTCTCAGGCTGGGGTGGTCCCTTCTGTGAGAAGTGCAGCTTTCCGGTGAATCCAGTACAATCCCAAAGCAAATCCGGCAGAAAGTCGCTCCGTTGCCGGCTGGACCCTAGCTGGCAGGAGCCCCTCCTAGCCAGCCGCTCGCCCCACACAGAGGGCAGAGGAGCCACACGGCGAGGTGGCAGCGTGGGAAAGGGACTGTAATCCTCCGTAAATAATAAATAAAGGGAGAGGGAAAGAGAGAGAGAGAGGCGGGAGAGGGAGCGACTGCGCGCAGCGAAGTGACAGCTGGGGGTACATCTGTGATGGCAGCAGCACACGCACAGGAGCGCGCACAGGCAGCGCAGAGGAGTCGCCCAGCCAGGCAGGCAGGGTCTGCTCCGAAAGACCCAGAAGAAGGAGCTCAGGAGGTTTTCATTTCTCTCAACCCATCCTGGAGAAAGGGCGGTTGCTGTCAGTGCCTCTCTCTCTCCCTCCTCCCCAGCTCACCGCCATCCGTCTCTGGGTGCTGGCAGCCGAGGGGCTCGAGGAGGGGTGAGGAGATGCCGGGGTGGGGGCAGCTCCCCGCAGCCCCTCGGGAGGCAGATTGGTCAGGCACAGGTTATGAGAGGAGGCACAGAGCCGAACGCCTCCTCCCCTCCCTCCATCCCTCCCCTGCCTGGTACGGCTGGTGACAATAAACCCGGAGGGAAAGGCACGAGGAGGAGCAGGGACGAGCCCCGCTGCCAGCCGGGTTTCGTGTAGGGGTGAGGCGAGCGGCTGCGGCAAAGGAGAGGCAGCGGGGAAGAAACCGGGGGGCTTGGGGGCAAGGCACCCACTTCCCACCAGTGCTCCAGAGACAGCAGGGGGAGGCAGCATGTCTGACGTTGGGACTTAAGCGAGAGGTGCCTACAGCGGGCTGGCTGTGTCCTGCCCCACCAGAGTGGCTGAGCACGCCTGCTGCTGTCACGCTTTCCCGCTCCGACGCAGCATGACCTGGCCTCATCTTCCTTGGGGACCCGGGGAAAACTCAGGAGTGCTGGCAGGAGGTAGTGGGATGAGGGGAACGGGTGAGGGAAAGGAGCGTTTGTACCCGCGGTTTGCTCCCCGGGATTCGGTGTGCGGGGGGTGAGCGTGCCCAGCCGCGTGTCCAGCCCACGGGTCGGGTGCGGGTGGTCCGTGCGGTGACAGAGGCATCCCCTGCCCTCCCCAGCACAGCCTGCTGCTCCAGGGCAGCACCCGAAGCCAGCCCGCTGCCTCCGGCGGGCTTCCCTCTGCTGTCGCGCGAGCCCCCGCAGAATCACGCCACTCGTTTGCCTGCCTCCAGCTTGCTGAGGGTCTCGGTAGCCACGTTTGCAAGAATTAATGTTGTGCTGATGCTCTTGAACTGCCTCTTCTGTCAGGTCCAGTAGCATAGGCAGCCTGCCCTTGGTTTGGTCTTTTTGTTCTTTTTCACTTGCCTGGAATTTGTTTTTGAAGTAAAACTTTTAGTGGACTTCAAGTAAAATTTTGAGTGGTACAGCTCCACTGCTGGGTTGAGAGGGAAAATGGGAATATTTCAGATATAGGGAATGGGGAATGCAAATGGACAGTACGGGCAGGGCTGGCCTGCTGCTCTGGTACGTTCTCCCATTTGAATCGCAGGTTTTTATTTAACCATCGAACCAGCAGCCATGAAAACAGGTTTTGAATGGCAAGGTGCATCTTGATAAGCAGGATATAATCTTGCAACTCTTTGTTATGCCTTTTTGTTGTGCGGCGGGCCCGAGAATTAAATCTTGGGGAAAGCTGCTTATGAAAACAGCATATGGATAATCAAAGAGAGAAGCCGGGGAGGGCAGGCAGAAAGAGAGACGAGCAGAGGATGAGCTAATGAGGCAAACATGCTCAACGGAGGAATGAACAGGTGGAGGGCAAAGCTCTCATCTCCACGAGGAGCGGCAGCAGGCGACTCCAGCCACGCAGCCAGCACCGCTTGGGTTTGCAGGCAGGCTGCCGGCTGGTGGGAAGCCATGCACAGGTCTGGGCAGCTCGTCAACGTGGTGAAGCAACATCTTAACCGGGCAAGGTGTGCAGCGTTGCTTGTCCTCGTGTTTTATTTCGTTGCTGGGATGCTGCAGTTGCACAGGTTGTTTGCACGTTAGCAGGAATTAAGCTGTTAGCTGTTGTCTCTCCAAGGACTCTACGGTTGGTGCTGTGCTGCACACCAGAGCCACTCGTCATTTCATGGACCTCGGGTCTTCCCGCTCCTGCAGCATGCTCTGTGCCACCAGACCAATCTGATCAGTTATACTTTGGAACAAGCAGAGGGGGTTTGTGCTGGGTTTCTCCCTCTCACCTGAGCTGTAGCATCATCATCATCGTTACCTCAGACTGAGTCACTGCTTTCCTCCTTTCCACCCATCCTCACCAACAGCTTAAAGGCACCTGGGAGGTGCTGGGAGGGTGTTTGTGGCCTGTTTCTCCTCAGCTCCCATGTCTTACTCAGCTCACCTGAATGCAGAATAGCCCCCAGCTTTCCTTTCAGTGACCTCTTCAGACTGCCGTGATGCGAGGGGCAGTGGTGCTCAGCGCAGCTCCATGGGGAGCAGCCAGAGATGTGTGCCGGACTGCTGGGAAGGAAAGAAAGGGCTGGTGCAGAGAAGATGAGTAAGTGCAAGCCCCGTGGAGAGGTTAAGGCTGCAAAGCTTGCATCTGAAGGACACGACTTGGTGACAGATGGCACAGACGGCTTAGACGTGACTGTGAGTGATGTGGAAAGAGGAAGGAGAGAGCTGGGAGGCTCTACTTTCTGTTCCTGCCACCGGCCACCAGTGCAAGCCCCCCGGTACTCTCCTTCCTCAAGTTGCAGTGAACTCTGTCCAAGCTCAGTACATGCTACTCGTGCCTCCTGGGCAGAGGCAAGGATTCACAAGCAGGGACTGAGCTCCCTTTGAAGGACAATTTGAGGATAGATGTTCCTGCTGGCAAAGCCATGAGCCGCTCAAGTGTCTGCATTGCAAGGTTAGTTACGTAGGTATCAGCTCCTTTACAAGTCTCTTAAAAACTGTATGTCCCGGGTGATGCTCAGTCCTATTGGTGTGATCTGCTGCAGTAAGGGGAATATACTCTTTCTTGAGATGGTTTTAAAGAATAACAATGAATTTATTTAAAGCTACATGTCAGATCGGACATGTGGGCCTCATCAGACTCAGCAGCACCGTTTGCCTTCTCGTGGACTGCCGATTTGTCAGCAGGGGCACCAAGCCAAGCTGTGCCTGCGATAGCCCCACTGAAGCCCCTGAATCTTCACCTGGGCTGGACTCAGCCCTGTCCTTTCTCCTCTGTTTGCATTCTTTTACACGGTTTTGTGCTCTGTGAAGCTTAGGGCAAGGCAGCTCTGCAAAATCATTCCTTTCCCCCACGTACAGGCAGGCAGAGTCAGTCTACAGCAGGGAGAGCTAGAGAAGAAATGCACCTGTGAATGGGATTTTGTGAGATGTGCCAGCAGTGGGAATGTGATAAGAAGGACGCTGGTAAAAGAGGCAGAGCTGATGTCAGGTGCCAGGGTCTCTGTACATGCTGCAAGAAAATATGCCATTGTATACTCAGGTTTTAATTCATATCCTTCTGAATTGGAGCATCAGATCATACTGTTAGTTTAAAAGCACCCACACAGCATGATTCAAATCTAAAGGATCTGTTCTCCCCCCTTTGAAGCGCCTGCTAATTCAGAGGAAATCTGTAGAAACAGCACTTCATCTGCCTGATATTGGTGGTTGTGAAAAAAGGCTCAAACTCTCCTTCTCTGTACTTTTTCTCCCTCACTTGCACTTTATATTCTATTTCAAGGTCCTGCTTGAGGCTGTAATTCCTGCAGAGCTCTTGGTTTCAACTAGTTGACACACAGCCCCGTTGTTCCCCGTCACCGTGCCAGGCTGTGCACGACTGCGCTGGTTATTACGTGTGCTTGTAGGCAGCCTACCCAGGGACAGCTGGGTTATTCTGCCAGGGAGCCCCTGCACCATCTCTTCTCCTGTGGAGCTATGCTTTACTTCAGGAACATGATGCTGGGAATAGAAAAGAAATTAAGCCAAGAAATTAGGACACACTTCATTAAGAAACACACACTTTTGCTTAGCGGAGCGTGCACTCGGCTGGGACCGGGTAACGAAGCGCTACTTCTAATTGACACTTTTCCATCAGGTGGCTTTCGTGTTTTTGTGCTTTTGTAGTGGCTTAGGAGCGATCTAAATCAGTGTGGGCTCCCAGGTGGGGTTTTCAAATGAACCCCTTCCTCAGACTGCCCTTCTTTATTTCTGGTTGGTGCTGTGCGGTGCGGGAGTTGAGGCTGGGGTGGTCAGAAACGCCTGTTCTGGCCAGGCAAATCTACAAAAGATAAAGATGAAAGCTCACGTGCTCGCTCTCCTGTTGGGTTGGTTTGGTTTTTTTTGTGGGATTTTTTTTTTTTTTTTGTTAGTTTGTTTGTAGCTCCAGAGTGTTTAGTGGGAGGGAGGTGTCAGGACCTCGGTACAGCAGTCAGTGTCCCCTTTTCCTCTACCTTGTTAGACCTCTGACTCTGGCTTGGCAGTCTGACTCGGCGCTGATTCCCCAGTGCTCATCATCCACACTTGGAAGCAGGCTGCGTATGCGATTTCCATCCCATCGCTTCGGGGGAGTATTTACCCCTCCTTTCCTAACTTGTGTTTGTCTTTCTCTCTCTTGCACATTCCTCTTTTCGTCCTCCCCCCTTTTTGTTTCCCATAGCGGTGGGTGTGCAGATTAAGCTGGAGTTGCTCCAACGCAAGTTTTGGATGGCCACGCAACAGGTAGGAGCATCAGCAATTGTGCAGAGAGACAATTTCATGCTCTTCATCGGCTAGGTTGATGCTATGGAACATCACATAAGATGCCATTTTGATGAGGGCTTTTGTGAAATTCATATTAAAAGATTTACGAAGTAGATTAGTTTGAAGTCACACATTTCTGTAATCCTTTGCCAGCACTAATGCTGCGTGAGCCGTGAGTCTGTTCCGCAAATGCCATGTTGACAGTGTCAGCATCCTGGCCTGGCATTAGCTCTGCTGCATATGAGACATTTAATTGTGGAAATATGTTTTGTGCTCATTCAGCCTTTCAGAAACCTCATAGAAATCTTGATAATGGTAACAAAACGTTGCTAGCTTACCAAAATAAAAATTATTTGCTCTGGGAATAAGCCTTCAGTGCTGTCCTGATTTTGGACACTTGCTGGACTGAGAAGTGGAATAATTAAAACAGCCCCCTGGACTGAGAGGCAAGAAAAGTGAAACACCTTTCCCTTACCACCCAGGGGCTTTTCCCCCAGGCTTTCCGTCTGGGGAAAGGGGACCGAACAAGCACCCAGCAGAAGTGGCTCTCTGCTGTCAGGAGAGGGGACTGTCATCAGTCAGCGATGACAGCGAGGATAGAGAAGAGGGGAGGGCAGGAGGCTGCTCACTGAGAGCGAGGACACGTGGGGAACAGAAAAGCCCAGAGTTGGCCATGGTGGCAGGAGCATCCTCGCAGGCGGAAGATCACGTAAACCTAACCTGAGCTAAAAAGACTTCTGCAAAGCACGTGAGCACATCCTGAAACATCAGCAGAGAGCTTCATTTTAAGAAAATCTCCTGAGGGCCATACCCAGGCAGTTCTAACACAAACTAAGCCCACATGGGCCTTAAGTGAAACCAGGAAGGCTTGTTAAAGAAGCTGAAAGGAGGCCTGTGTGCGAAGTGCCTGCGTACCACAGCCCTCAGAGGTGCTGGTATAAAAAAAACCTGCATATGGTTTCCCAGGATGTGACCGCTGTTTGACAGAGGAATGACTAACAGATTTGTTTTATCTCTCTCTCTCTCACTTCACCGCACGCTGTGCCGCTCTGGATGTCCACGCTGTGCCTCCCGTCTCCCAGCCCAATGACAGTGATGTAAGTAGACAAAAGCTGGGGATGGGGAGGCATCCCGGCGTGCCTCGCCACAGCGCGGCTTCGTAACTGTGTCGTTTGTGTGCCAGCATATTATACACTGTCCCCTGTCTGTCGTCACTGGAGACAATCCAAGCCTGTCATAGGCTGTGTTTGTCTTCACAGTAATTAAGTGTCTTTGGCAAAGCTGAAAGTGCTCTGGGTCACAGCAGTTTCGGAGACCTGACCAACAGCAGGAGGATGCTGTGAGGTAGGCTGGTCTCGGAGGAGGAAGCTGTGCCCATCAGGCAGTAGATGTGGTCTCAGAGCAACCAGGGAGCCCAGGTTCAGCTCTTCCCCAGGGGCTCCTTGCAAGCTGCCGGTGCTTCAGATTGGGCTCCTCGCCGCGGTCCCACCGCTGCGTGGCCAGCCCAGCACTGGGCACTGCTGGAGCTTCTCCAGATCTGGAAGAGTGGTGGCGGTGAGACTCGATCCTCACACTGCTGAGGAAGATGCTGTGAGTCATGGGCCCTTCTTGTGGGAAACCACTCTGGTTCAGCTGGGTTTCTGTTCTGATTTCCAAGCTCTGGGCTCTGTTTTTGTTATCCTCCAAGGCCATAACAGTGGTTTGTTGTGGCCAAATTTCTGTGCTGACCAAAGGAAGGAAACCATTAGGGATGAAGTTACAGGGCCACGTCTAAGCACACATCCAGGGAGACAAAACAACCTGATACTCTTTTGTGGTGAGACAAGAGTGAAATGATGCTTGCAACTGTGGGTAAAGGGATGTTTTTAAACCATCATCCCTAGAGCCTCAAAAAGCCAGTCAGCACTGGAGCATGAACACGCAAGACTGCAAAGCCACAGGGCTTGAAACAAAATCAGGCATCTCTGAGCCTCCCCTGAAGCTGAGTGGAGGGATGGAAACCTGAAACTATTGGTTTTGTTCTGCAAAACTCAAGAGGAGAAACAAATTCTAACTGAAAGTAATGGTCTTGTTGTGATATGAAATGTCAAATTCACCTCTTGTTACTGAGAATCATCCAGAAAGGGGTCTGGGGTTTATGTGTAAGAGTTTTGCAGAAATAAAGGGCAGCTGGCTGAGAGCAGACAGGCTACACAACACAGCAACATCCTTCCCTGACCCCAGAAAACCTCTGGCAGGAAGGGGACCCCATGTACAGAAATGGCAACACCATCCAGCTTTTTTCCCTCTGCTGCTAGAGAAAATAGCTTTCAAACATAACACACAGAGACAGACACACGCAGCCACAGCAAACTCAGAACAATTATGAAATCAATAAGCACCTGAAGGGCTTGGTTACTCACCACTTAACCCCTCGTGTGCCCACCCAGTTCAGTGTTGCAAAACACATGTCAAGTCTGGGACACAGTAATCCTAAATGAAACAAATGGATGGTGCCTTGGGCTACACGAGCACCATTCACATCCGATTTTATCATCAGCTGTCTGGAGAATAAAGAAACCAACAGCAGCAGCAGCAACAACAAAATCCCTGCCCGAGAAGAATCCTGATCTAAAACACCATGCTGGGTGTTTAGAGCAGACACTACCAGATGCTGAAATGCGTGCTGGTGTCTCACTGGTGTGCAACAGCCTGTGCTTCCACAGGCAGAGCTTGATGCTGCCCGCTTTGTTCACAAGTGCCAGCTCAGGTCGAAGTGCATGGGAAGCACATCAGGGAGGCAGGTCCAGGACTGGAGCCCTCGGCAAAGGGGATGCTGCTCAGAGAGGTGGGGAGTTCACAGAGCCAGCGAGTGGCCAGCCTGGGGGGTGGGACCTGTGCACACCGTAGAGCTCAGCTTGGTGGAAATGTCCAGCTATCTTGCCGAGCTTTGTGGGGTGCTGGTATGGAGACCTTTAGCTTAGCAGTCCCCAGGGGCAGGCTGTAAGATGAGGTCACGCAGTGGTGAATTCCCTGTTTTTCCTTTCTAGTGCAGTGCCTTGGACGGTGCCTGTCCACTAAGCTGTCAGGATGACGTAAGTTGCCCAGATTTCTTCTGTGATGGGTGTGATTGAGTGCCTGCTCTGTGGAGATCTCTGTCTCTCCCCAAAAAAAGGTATTGCCTATCATCCCCTCACAAGAGGTTGCCCAGCTGGGGCGGACCTCACATTGTTGAGACAAACCTGCATTTTAGGCCTTTCGCCCAGCTGTGAGATGTCTGCTGAGCCTGGGCTGAGGCATGAGGGTTCCAGCCAGTGACTCTGAGGAGACTCCATCTCCTCTAAGGCTGTCACACTGGCAACCCAGGTCTCCCAGAGAGAGTGGCTATTTACGTGACAAGTGTGCTGGACACCCCTCTTTGCATTTACGCCACTGCTTCAACCTTCGTCTCAAGCATATTTGGGACATGAGCTGCTCTGCTCTGGAGAGTGGGATCACCAGAGAATTTTCCCTCTGTGTTCATGTAGGATTTCCTCTGCATCCTAGTTTTCCCCTGTGAGACTTAAAGGTTTTCATCTAAACTCTATGCCTCCATTTCCTGCTCTGCAAAACAAAAGTGAGGCCAGCACTGATGATGCACATCGGTGAGGAGAGGGTTATTGCATGAGTGGTTACAAAAACTCTGAAATCTGAAGATGGAAAGCGTTAGACACCATTTTATTAACGAGAGGTGCTCTCCAAAAATCCTGTCACTTCCTGCAGGATGCCTTGCCTGCTTGAATGTGGCTCAGAGCCTGCCAGGCCTGCACACAGCCCTGGCGAGAGACAACCTCTGTCACAGACGGCTCCCAAAGTAGGTACCTCAAAAGGCAGAGAGCGAAAAGTCAATTGTGTAAAACCTGTAGGAGCTGAGCCGTGGGGCTAGGCATGGAAATGCTGGGGCTGTGCCCATAAGCGCAAGCCCACGCCGTCCATGCTGCACACAACATTACACACCAGACAACTGTGGAAAAAGCTGTCTTTAATGTTGCTTCTTTCATCTCTGCAGATTCTGAATTGCTTCCTCATTGATAACAATGGCTTTATACTCATTTCCAAAAGACCTGCAGAGGTAAGAGAGCATGAAAGAAGGAGGAGAGTGTGCTTGGCTTGTTCCTGAGTAACCCACCAGAGCTGGTTAAAACAAATGAAGTTCAATTCTGTAATAAAAGTGGCTGCGGCGTAATTAAATTCAGATGTGTAGTGAGGGGGAGGCCTCCCGGCAGAGTGACAGCACATCCTGTGTAAGGAAGGAGTTTGCAGTGATAAGAAGGAACTAGTCAAAATATCTTTTTACCAGAAGTGAGGAAATTAGCCTCCTTTCCCTCGGTGCAGATGCTACTGAAAGATGATCTGAGGCAGTCCCAGAAGGCAGGTGTGCCCTGGCAGGGGAAGGGAAGGGGAAGGAAAGGAAAGGAGCAGTGCTTTTGAACGCTTCTGAAGTCAAAGCAGGCATTCTTCAGGAAAGGAAGCTGAGGGGATGGTAAGAGCAAAATGAAGATGAAATCATTTAAGCAAATGGGGAACAGGAGCACACCTGAAGAACTGGAAGATTTACTGGACTCACAGAGCTGAAAGAAGTAAGGAAAAAGACTCAGAATAGTAATAAAAATATAAGCAACAAAAGTTGCTTCCTTTCCTCCTGCTGCCAACACCTCCATGACCATTTCTAGGGAGCTGAAGGGGCACAGTTTGTGGTGTGACATCCCGCGCAGCCTGGGTAAAGTCAGCGCCACCAGCCACTGCGTGGTTTAGCTATCCTTTTCTGCTCTCTGGTAAATTCACCACAGAGCTGTTTGTTTCAAAATAATGAAAGGCCATAGATTTGGATGTCAGAAAGTGAGGTGTTGGAACAGTCTCATAAACTACAAAGCAATAAGTAAATAGTAAGAGTGGGCTTATAGAAGAAATGAAAAACGGAGCGGTTTTGTTACTGATGGAAGCGTGGAGTTTCATTAAAAGGGGCGTAGCACTGGAGCTAACAAGTACTGTGTGCGTGTTTACAAAAGGCAGTAGATCGGATCCCAGAAATTACTTTCTTCAAGACGTGTCAAACGTTGAAATGGAAATTAAAGTAACAGGACACCTGATGGATGTGATTAGGACACAGCTTCTATAAAGGAAGAAAACCTATCTTATCAGCTATAGTTCTCTGAAAGTGTAAACCAGGAGATAAAGGAGAATGGATGGCCTACTGCATTTCAGTTTTTCTAAAAGCCTTGAAGAGTGTCCCTTACAAGAGACTGTTAAAGAAGTTCTGGTTAAAGAGTGAAGCGTGAAGTAGTGGCATTGATCTCAAAGTAGCTGGGACAGAAAAGAAAGAAGAGGAATTTTTAGATGGGTATTTAGATGGAAGACATCAGCTGTGTAAGTCCCATGGTTTGCCATCTGGACCTGTGTTGCTTAGCATATTCAGCAGAGGCTGGCAAAAGAGGAAGGTGAGATCATGAATTCTGTAGGCACTACACAGCAAGTCCAGAGAGGCCAAGATGAGAACTGTTGAGACTCACAAAGCAAAATGAATCAGCAACATAGTGGCTCCAGGGGACGATGCAGACAAGGGGGGCGTGTTGTGAGGAATAACCAACCTCTTTTCTCTTGGGAAAGTGACCGACCTGATGCACTGAGTATTCCAGTGAAAGTGCCCCTTCAATGACATGATGTGCCAGAATAAAAAAGAAAGCTTGAAAAATAAGGGAGGAAGACGCTGTAAAGTTGTGTTGGCTCCCTGCTCTAGGAGGCCGGGTCCTCCTGCGTGTTTGGGATGGGCTGGTAGTCTTGGGAGCCACTGTTTCCTCCTCTGACCCCCATGCATTTTTAAAGGTGCTTTACTGAGTCCTGTGGCGTGGACCATGTCCATAGATAAAGGCAACTATACCCTTTAGCTACCATGTCAGCTGTTCATTCTCAGCACCACCCTCCTGGGTTCTGTCTCTATATTTTTCCTGCATGGGAAATGGGTTTTTCAAAAAACTCGTAGCTGAAAGATCTGACTAGCAGAAACGTGGCATTATAGTGGATTTGGGTAAATTATAAACATTATCCACATGCCTCTGAGATCAGGCATTTTGGCAGGCACCAGAGCTGTCATCTCCTCCAGCTGTTACCTCCCCTGACCTTGGAGAGTTCACCACTACTTTTCTTGTGATTTCTTTATCTTGTTCCAGTTAATGCTTTTATTTCCCAGTGGCACCATGAGTGTCCACACTGTTAAAGCCTACTACAGGGAATTCAAGACAGCAGCAGCGTTAAATAAATGCTCTGGGTTTCATAGCCTTGCTACCTGAATGTTGCTGCGTGGGATCACTTGCTGCTGTGTGGCCTTCTCTGCCCCATCCTACACTCTTCCCTCAGTGCATCCTTTAAAATAATGCAAAAAAAAACCAAACCAAAAAAACCCTGTACCTGGATTTTTGTGGCGTTTCTGCCTTTCTGGAGAAGTCAGCTTGTTCACTACCCTCCCTCCTTGCCTCATACGAGCAAGAGTGGCTCAGCTGCCTAGGTCAGTGTTCCAGTCCTGCAGCGGCGAGAAGGGCAGCCTGCCCACACGCTGCCTGTTCTGCCCCACTGCCCGGGACGGGAGGGAGCTGACTGGATGCTGAAGGAGCGAGGGTGCGTGTGGGTCAGCCATCTGCCCTGCTGAGATATGAGCAGGGCCCCGCGCACGTCCCTGCTTACCCGAGGAAGGCAGCCAAGGAGCTTGCACATCCAAAATGCCTGCTTCCCGGGGCGAGGTGAAAGCTAAGAATGGTGGAGAGGTGCCAAAGTGCCAAAGTGTCCTTATAGCCCCCGGACGAGCAGCTGGCACTGGAGACCTGCTCTGGGGGCTCCGAGATGTTTTGCTCTGTTTCTCTGCTCGCTCCCTGGGGGCTGTGGTGCTTTACAGTGTGCTCAACCTGCTGCCTGCCCAGGGCTGCCTGCTGCCTGCCCGGGGCTGTCTGATGCCCTCACCACCTTCGCTGAGTGACCACACCAGAGCGGCTTCACACATGAATGGGGTGAGGACATCCTGGCTCAGGCTCGGGCTCCCCTCTGCCCTTGGGATGGGGGGTCAGGCGGGGGGATCAGCTCTAATAACCTCTGCCTGAAGGCGGCAGGAAGCTTACTGGCAGCCAGAAGCCACTGTGGAAGAAAGAGGGACTCAGAATTTTAAAGAGTGATGTGTTGGAAGCTCCCTGCAGGATTACTTGGGGAAGAATGGGTAATCTCTTAATTCAGGCTAATCCCCCCATCCAGACTCATCACGGAGGGAGCAAACAGTTAATAGCCAGAGCCAGGAGGAGGGAGTGGGTGAGGGAGAGGACCAGGCAATCTAGGGCAGGGGAGGAAGGGAAAGTAAGCCACAGGCCCAGGCTATGCTGCAGCGAGAGCTGCTCCGTGCTATGGTGCTATGTTTCTGCCAATGTCTGCAGCCGTGGCCCCACCACCGCCCCGAGTGTTTGGCTGCCTTTCGCTGCCAGCCAGAGGCACAGCTGCAGGTCACAGGTCTGGAGGTCCCTCCGCCTGCTGCATCCAGATGTCCCCTGGCTGGGCTGGCTAAACCTCGTTGTCTAGCACTGCTGCCTTCTCCCTGAGGCATCTTGCAGGGTATATCCACAAGTTCTGCCCAGTCGGGACTCCAGGGACAGGGTGCAAGGGGGCAGCTCAGAGGCCGAGGTTCCACCAGGGCTGGGCAGAGCTTGTGGAGAAGTAAGGTCTGGCTTTGAGCCACGCAGCGAGGAGCCTGCCCGCTCACACAAAGCCTGGAGCATTTGGCAGATCCCATTTGTCTACAGCCTTTGTGTGTACCAAAAGCACAGATTGCTCAACGAGCCAGCAAAGCACGGACAAATGTATGTCTGTGAGCAGCCGTGTACCTTGCAAGCTATATGTGTTCTTCCAGATGCATCTCTTTCCTGTGCATAGCCTGCATGTGCACTTGCTGTGCACGCTCAGCTGCAGGGGGATGTGGTACAACGTGTTAGAGGCGATGCTTTGTGCTGTGAACCTCTGAAATTGCAAGGGCCTGTGGAAACCTGCCCAGAGCTGGGAGTCAGGAGAAACACAGCAGAGGGACGTCTGGAAGAGCAGCAGCCAGTCACTGGAGGAGGCAGGTTGTAATGAGAGCTGCTTTGGAAAATGTCATTTCAGTACAGGACCGCCTTGGTTTCTGCCAAGTGATGCTTTCCTGTGTCACTCCAGGTAGTAGGACAGGGCGCCTAAAACAGCACTGAGCTTTGAACGTCTGATTCAGTGTTGAAGGACAGTTTGCTGATGCTTTTCTGGATGCATTACCTGGGTCTTACTCTCAATTCCACTAATAGCTCCTCACACTTGTACCTATAGGAACGACATCCTACCTGGAGAAATTTGGTCAGACAGCAGCATCTCTGGACAGGGTGGGCCCCATTTATAGTCCTGCAGTGGCCTCCTGCCCTTGCCACATTGATTGCCACTTGCCCTGCATTAAATCCTGATGGAGCTGCAGACTGGTATTAAATGGAAGCAGCTGGCCTCCTCACCACCCTAACCAGATTGAAAGAGCTAGGGAGGTGAAAAAACTTAGTGCTTGCTCAGACACGTTGGGCTATGTCTGAGATCATTACAGCCTAAATGCTCAAAGAAGAGCTGATGTTGTGTATCAACTTATACAGTGAAATGGCTGCTAAAGCCTGTTGGGAAGAGGCTCATAACCATGTAACACTACTGTGAGATGATTACCATATGATCTTAGGTAAATCTGCCTAAGGGTTTGGGGTTTTTTTTAAGTGGAAATGCCCCACTCACATAAATGAAGTCAGCTGTCATCTGCTAATATGTGCTAAACAACTGGTAGCCTATCAGTGGAAAAGTAAAATGCCCCCCCCCCACCCCGACTGCATGAACGGTTCCATAGCTGCTCCATCTTGTTGAAGATGTCCTTGCTCACTGCAGGGGGCTTGGACTAGATGACCTTTAAAGGTCCCTTCCAACCCAAACTATTCTATGATTCTATAATATACAGGAGCTATTTACAGTGTCAAGACCCATGGACCAAGAAAATAGATGGAGTACATCTCATATCTGCGTTTTTATCATTTACAAGTGTTTTATTTACTTGCTTGCAAACAAAGCAGTGGACTTGGCAGATTTGAAGCATTTTGCAATCGATTTGTCATGGTTTAGTAACCAGGAAAGCCAGGACTGTTGTTTGTTTGAAGAAGTCTTTTGAGCAGCAGTTCCTGGATTTGGTATTGGGACTGTATTTGAGGTCATTGACTCCAAAACATAAGTGGGACCAGAGGGCCACAAGCTCTGCTTTTAGTCCAGGCATGCAAGTGGTATTTAGGGATTGTTGCCCCCCAAATGCAGAGAGCTGTGGCTGTGCCAGAGCATAGTGTGTAAGCTAAAGGGAGGGACTGGTTTGTGTTGTGTTGTTTGGGTTACTGCTTGCTCGGAACTTGCACAGCAGTGAGTTGTAAAATTGTGTTTGCTACCTAAATAGATCTGTATGGCGTATTTAAACTAAATCTGTATGGCATACTTACACATGGGGTGTCAGTTGGCCTAGGGCAGCAGGAGAGCAGAGGTTTCCAAAGCCACTGCAGCCACGGGTAGCAGAGAGGCTCAAGAGGCTCAGGCGTGCACATCCAGAGAACATGGATTCACAAAAACCCTAGGGGAGCCAGGCTTCCAGTGAACCAACATGCCCGGGTCTCTGCATCTTGAGAGTCTGCCTTTTTCTGTCACAAGCTGCAGGGACTGACGTGGGCTAAATAATTTCCAAGCACAGTAGGAACGACGCAGGATGCCCAGCTGGCAATGGAGGAAGTCCTCCCTCAAGCTTTCCAGCCAGCCAAAGGACAAACCTTGCCATTGCCTCCTTATAAAACACTCATTATGTGTAGGAGGCCTCCAGAGAGACAGGATTGGCTGGAGCCATCAAACATTTGGAAATTTTACCGTTGACAATTTATTCTGTTTTTTTTTCTTTCTTGTGCTTGCAGACTGGAAAATTTTTTGGTGCAGTGGATGGCTCCGTAATGACCCAGCTGCTAAACATGGGCATGTTCAGGCGGTAAGTGGGGGATCTCCGCTCTGTACTTCACTTTCTTCAGCCAGTACGTGGGTCAGAGCATATTGGGCCCCATAAGCAGCAGCACTGAGCAGGGGAAAATGCACGTGCTGGTGCATGTAGCTCTCTTATTTTCCTACAAGAGCTCCTTTAGCCAGCTGCCCCCTCCCCTGACTCCCTCAGTCATTGTCACCACACACCCTTGTTTCTCCTCATCTCCTGCTCTTCCGCCTGCTGCAAAGCACCCAGAGAGACAGTAACTCCCAGTCTCCATGTGGCCCGAAGGCAGTTGCTCCTCTGTCTTTTCCAGGGCAAGATGCTACGGGAAACACTTTTTGGGCTTTTGGGTATGAAGTGCTGCAGTTCCTCCTGCCACTTGGAAGGCCTTTCTATGAGCAGTTGTCTGAGAGCTCCTCCAGATGTGGCGTTGCAGCTGGCTGAGCACATTTCTCTCTCTTCTAAAAACACTTCTGTTTGTCTCACTCCACTCCCCCAGCCCATGTCAAAAGAGAGTTCAGAGTTTCAGCGGCTTGAAAACAGGAACTAGGGGGACCTGAGGTAGATAGGATTAAAATTCTCCTCTTCAGAGCCTGCTTTACTCACCGTCTGAAATTAGGGACATATTTCCTCCTGTACTGACCCATTTACATCAATCCAGGGCCTGTATTTCTCGCTTTGCAAGAGCCAGCTCTGGCCAAGCAGCAAAGACCGGTGTAAGCAGGCCACTGCTTTAGTTCCACCATACAGGACATCTCTTTAGACAAAGCTGATGCGTGTCCCCCGCGGGCAGTGGCATTGCTTGCTTTTGACTGCTTGCTTCTTTTGTGCTGATTGCAGGGTGACCATGTATGATTATCAAGCCATGTGCAAAGTACCCTACCACCACCACAGCGGTGCCCGGCCTCTGCTCAGCGTACGTATCCCTCCGCACGCAGCCTTCTCTGGGCTTGGCTGTGGAGGCTTTCTCCTAGGATGTTTCCAATGCGTTGATGCAGCACATTCCCTAAAAGAGTTTAGTGACTGTTTGCTTTCAAATGATAGGAAAGTCCAGACTCACTAAGGCAGATTTCTGAGGCAGTGATGGCCACTGACGGTGGTTTCCAATTCGGCTCTTCACTGCTATATAGGATCTCACTGAAAATCGGAAGGACTGGGGAGGGGACAGGAACCAGACTATGCCAGTCTTCTCCTAAAAGCTGAGGTACCAGCTTGCAGCTGAAATGAACAGAAATGCTTTTGCAAGGCATGGTTTTACTCAGAAGCTCAAAAAGGAGAGTTACGCTGTCAGGGAACAGAGCATCTGGGAGAAAGCTGTCAGCTTCTCAGGGAAGCATGAGTGGGCTTGGAGCAACAGAGAGAGGGGTCAGAGCTGCTGAGAAACGCTGCTAGCCCAGGGAAGAAGCATTCAGAGTGAACAGTCTTGCCAGTACCTAGATGCAAGCTCTCTTTAGTCTGATACAAGCTAATAATCTAATCCCACTCTACTTTCCTAACCTGGCCTCAGACAGGCAGAACTAAGTAATTACTCAATGCTCAGGCCATTTCAAACTAGTTGAAGCAGCCCTAAACAGGGATGTGTTTATTGCTGTTATGGTCGTTTTTTCGATAATTTAAAATATGATGTGCTGGAAGTACATCCTACAGCACAATTTGGTCATTTTTTCCCAGTAAAAGAATTTTCAACAAAATATTTCTTTTTAATAATGTGTTACATTTTTGACAATATATACATTTTGGCAATAGCTATACTTAAGATGGATAGATAAGATATTGTCATTGCAGTGAAAATACCTGCTTGGTCGTATCCTCAAGAATTTTGATTACTGAAAGAAATGTCACAAAACACAAGCCACCAAAAACCAGGTGAACTGGGAAAAGAATAAAAAGGCGAGCATTCAGCCTTCATCTCTCCCTTTTGCCTCCTAACAAAACCCTCAAAAAGGAAGAAATCAAGAAAAGTCCATTTTTCACCTGTATTGTTCAAAGGAAAAATCGGTGAAATTCCCAACCATCTATATGTTTTACTGTTTGCTGATTTATTTTGGCTGAAGGTGCATCAGTTAGCAGTAATGGAACATTATCTTGTGTCCTGTGACTGCTGCATCGGTTTTGGGTTTGAGGATACGGGCATGATTATGAGAGGGAGAGATGAAAATTAGACATGGTTACCATGAAGAAAAGAAGCAGCAGGATCATTTGCAGATGAATTGTCCCTGGGACAATGCTGGGTTTCCACTTTGTAGCTGAAAAGCAGGAAGATGATAGAAGTCATGCCATCTTGAGGAAAAGCTGGCTGAAAGCACGGTTAAGCATAATCAGTCAATGGCAGATAATACTAAATCCTGGGCAATGCCGTCGCTTGTCCCAGAAACACCACTTGCTATCAGAATATAAAAGCATCCTAAACTGGTGGTGTCCCATTTAGCTGTGTTTCTCTTCTGCTCTGAGCTCTCAAGGTCATCCATACTGGAGAGAAATCATCAAGCAATTACATCTTCAATGTCCTTCATACATTTGTGATAAACTCCCTGACCCTGACGGGGAGGGGGTGAGGAGATATTATTAGTAGCAAGGCAGCTCCGCTGGCTTTTGATGTATTTTGAACATTTTCCAGTGATGCTCAGACCTTGAATTTCCAGCCTGTCTTCAAGAGCTCTGATGAGTGGAGGGAATTGGTCTGAAACGTGGGGTCCTGCGTAACAATTATAAACTCTCTGACCAGGTCCTTATGGTATTTCTCATTTCTTTTTTTGTTCTCCAGCCAATTTATGCCTTTCTAGCTGCAGTGAAATGGCTGATAAGTGATTTCCTCATGTAAGTACCAAAAGATGGGGGTGTTTGGGAGGCTCAGACCAACGGGGGCAAGAGCTGAGAAAGCTGCAAGTGGAGGCCCCCACATAGGGCAGTGCTGTCAGCCTTCTCCTGACATTCAGCTCAGCGCCTTGCTCCTGGGAGACAGAAAGCTATTACTATTCCCATTTTGAGAGGCAGAGGCCCGGAGCGGGTCTGGGATTTACCTGAAGTCACTCAGTACAAAGTGGCAGAGTCAGAAATAGGACTCGGGTCTCCCGGGGCCCCGTGCAGATCCTTGATGCGAAGTCCTCTTGCCTGTCTCCTTTGCCTGTGATGAGCCAATGCACACCTTCACTTCGCAGAGGGCAGAGGCTGAAGGCAGGCAGGCAGGGAGCCCGGGTCTGAGTGACAGGCAGTGGAGGAGAGAGCGGAGGCCGTGAATCAAGCTCCAGATTTGGGCTCACCTCAAACTGCTGGGGTGAATAGGAGTTCAAGTTCAAATTAGGATGAAAGTGCTCCTGCTCAGCTTGCTGGGTGTGCAAGAGGCAAGATGTGGAAAAGATCCGGCTCCTAGGGCTTGAGCGTAAATCAGAATAATTCAATGTGATGTGCAGCTACCTCTGTGTATCCAGAGTATGGGCTGCCTGCTGGCCATCCATGCCTGCTCCTCAGGTGGGTCTCACGGTGACTGAATCCCCTCTTGGCCTCGGGGGCTGCTGTACTCAGCCCTTCCTTCGCTGGCAAGGCCCCCACACAGTATCCACTTCAGGTAAAAGCCCATTCAGTTGTTCCACATGATGAGAGCTACACTCTCATCACATGGAGGCGAAAGAAAAAGAATTAAAAAACCCAAAACCTCAGACTTCCACTGCCAGCAAATTTATAGTAAACATTTTAGAACTGATACTCACCAGGCAACGGAGTCATCTCCCTGACACCTGTATCCTTCCAGGCTGCTGAAAAAGCATCCTCTGTTCTTGCTCTTTTGACAGCTTCCTTTTGGAGTTTAACATGAGTAGCTTCTGGCACTCAGACAACTTGGCAGATGGTGAGTACACAGAAGTCCAGCCACCCCATAGCATGTGAGTGTTAGAGCTGCTGGTGGCAGAAGAAGCTGTACAGGGAAGCCTGGCCTCGTGCGAGAGGCCCACCATCTGCCCTGCCACCTCTCCCTCTGTGGACCCTGGAATCCAGCTTCCAGGTCCCCCTATCACTCTGTCTCCCCCCACTCCCACCCCCACTTCAGGCTGCCACAGCACCAGTGTGGTCAGGGTAAGGAGCTTGGAGCACGCTGCTTGCTTTCCTCAGGGTAACTGCCGGGGTGGGGGGAGGCTCTGCTTTGCAAGGACCCCCATGCTACATGCAGTGGGATGAGAGAGACCATCAGTAAAGCCCTGCCGTTGGAAAGACTCCCTTCCAGTCTTTCCTGAGGGGGTCCTGCGGGACAGAGAGAGCAGGGCTGGAGCAGCAGGCTCTGCAGAGCCTGGCGCGGGTCTCGGGAAGCTAGCAAGAAGCCTGTAAGGTTCAGTAATGCATGGAGGGTCTTCACTTGCCCGCTGGACGCTCTCTGGAAGAGAGAAGATGACGGCACACGGTGTTGCAGAGCAGCGAAGTGCAGCGGAGGGGTATGTCTGGGTTGAAATCCAGCAGTCCCATCCCTGCCCCGCAGGCAGGGGGATGTTAATGGCCCGGAGGTGACTCGAAAAGGAAGGTGAGGAGTGTTCTGCGCAGCCATGTGGGTGCCGTTATTACCTCCTCACTAATTATTCAGCACTACTGGTGCTTTGAGTGGGGACAGTGGTACCTTCCCTGCTAACTGTGGGGCTGAGTCTTCTGCACTGAACTCTCCTGGCAGAATGCGGAAACAGTCACTTTTGGAAAGCAAAATTACCTTCTAGTCAGAGAACCAGCCCATGGCTGGGTACTGTTTAGGTCCCACTCAACTCCTCCCAAAAGGGTCACCAGAGATGGTGGTAGAAGTTGCAGCCCTGCTCTGTGTGGCCCTGGCTGCTGCTTAACACACATGAGGAGAACGGGGATGGCCCCTGCAGAAGTTGGTGGGGAAGAGTCCGGTGAGCAAGTCTAGCACCTATGGCAGGGCAGGAAGGACTGCTCTTTCTGGAGGACAGACGGACCTGGTGTTCCTACAGGGAGTTGCTGTGGGTGCTAAAGGGTTGCAGTTTGATTTAGTTTGTGCTTCAGGAGGTCTGAGGAAAAAGGGAGGGGGGGGGTTCTCACTGCTGCCCTGCTCATCGCCATTTACTTTTGTGGTTTCTTCATCTCCCACATCACCTCCATGACTGCTGTGTGCAAATTCATCTCTTCACTGCGCTGCCATCGTGTGAAACTGTCACGTGGTTCCATCTTCATGGTGTGTCTGTGGTGTCATGCCGCTTTTCCAGCCAAGGCTGTCTTCCATCACTGTAAGTAGCACCACTTAGCAGCAAAAAGAGGAGGATTTAGCTAGAAATCCCAGGCTAGGAAAGACTTTTTTCACCCTTTGGACAACGGGGAACTTGCAGAAAGGTGTGACAGGGACAAAGCAGTGCCTGGCTCCGTTTCCCTGCACTGCACAGAAGCAAGCAGCGCTGTTGCTCGTTTAGCTGGCCGAGCTGGTGATTGGCGGTCTGTCCCTGAGCAGTCAGTAACAGAAGGGACGCACCAGCCTCCTCAGTGACTGCAGATGCAGACAAACCCATCACAGTACTGTAGCATAGGTGGGCCCGTAGCCTGTGTACCGTGGCACGTCCTTCGCTTTTGTTCGCAGCTGCCCCGTTCTTTTCGGTTGTTCTGCCAAAACCAAAGACCAAGCCTTGCCTTCTTGCAGGAAAAACTGTGTGGGTCTCGTAGACTTCAGATATTAAGAGGCAACTGAAGTCTTCTTTTCCATACCCCATGGCTTAGCTCCTGCTGACGAATACCAGCCCAGCTCCAGGATAATGCAGAATTACTTTCAAGCAGTTCAGCTGACAAGTATATGCTCTAGCTCATAAATCCGCTCCTACAGGCAAGTTAGAAATCCCTCCAAAATGGAGTCCAGACTGTGGCTGTGTTTGTATCTCCCTGCTTCCATATCTAGTTTGTATTCGCTGATTTGCTCTCTGCCCAGCAAGACGTATGTGTGAGACAGAGACAAAGAAACAGAGACAGTTGGAATGTGCCTTACTGTACGAAAAAGAGGAAGAGAGACTGTGGCTATGGATGAAAAAAATAAGTGTCCGTGGGGGGGAGGGAGTAGCAGGGTGGAAGAATACTATTGGGGCTGGAAGAAATGGGTTGCACATGTTGTTAAGAAGGGGCTGTAGACTTTCGCCAGAGACGTTAACATTTTCTTGCCTGCATGCCAAGGCTGGTGTATGCAAAAAGTGTGGAGAGGAGACATTTTGTGAGAGAGAAATTGAGCACACATTCGTTCAGGGATATGTGCAGAGGAATCAACGGTCGGGGATCTAATGCCTGGCTGTGCACCTCTGGCTCTGCAGCACCGAGCCTGTTTCTGCTTCCCAAGTTCTCTTGGTTTCTGGGAGGAGGAGGCTTGCCGTTGAAATATGGGCATGATATGTTCAGACGGCACTCACCATGCAAATCTGCTTTTCAGAGGTAGCGAGAAGACATGTTTGCTTCTACAGATTTTTCACTGCTCTCAGCATCTCATTCCTGTCTGTGTTTGTAAGGGCTTCTGCTTTTATGGACATCACCACAGGTTTGAAAGCCTTTAATTAAGCCAAAAATACTTCCAGCCAAGGCATGCAGCCTAGAAGGGACTATTTCTAGAAATCTGTAGCTCAGAAAAGTTTCTTTTTTACTGCATGATTGTGTACACAGAGGATATTTTACGAGACAATTGATCAAATTCTGTGTTTTGTATTTGTAACCAAGTGGCAGATTTTGTCTCTTGTCCCAGAGTAAATCCACTGACTTGGGTGCAGTTATGGGTGATTTCTGCTGGGGGAAAAGAGTTCACAATCTGGGCTGCATAGTTCATAGCAAGGCATGGCGGCTGCCTTTGCTGCTCAAGAGGATTGGTTGCCAAATGTCTGACAAAGGCTTTCTGCAAGTGCAGATGGCAGCAACGACAGCCTGGAATTAACTCACTCTTTGCTATAAAGTTTGCAATTTGTTATCAGCTCCTCTGACTGTTTGCTAATCCCTGACCACCAGCCTCTGAGAGTGCTGATAACGTTTTGATGTCCAGCGTGTGCACGCAGAGGCTCAGCCCAAGCGTTTTGCTGATGATGTACACGCTACTAGGTGCCTCTGAACTTCTCAAGACTGCTGCAGCTGCATGGCTTCCAAGCAAATTAAGTGGCAGTAGGCTTAAGCATAATCTCTGTCATAGGTCTTCTCTCTGTGCAGAAGTTAGGAGATTGTAAAGTGGCTTCTTTTCATTTAGCCTGTGCCAAGAAACTGATTTAAGACGGTCTGTGGAGGGGACTTGTGCCAATTTAGCACGCTTTAAAAATACAGCTTGGTGCACGTGATGAGGTTAACCCAGAGCAAGTCAAATTGCAGCTGTTTGTGAAAGGCTGCAAACAGAAACACAACTTCTGTTGGTGACTTAGCCCATACTGCGCTGCAGAAGTGACCCTGGAGGCGCTAAGCCCAGGGCACTTCCCACCGCTGACCTCCAGATGCACAGGCTGCTCCCGTGAGTGCCACCACAGCGCAGTTTGGCCCAGGATTGCCCCTTAAGTGTTGCCTCTCTGGTCCTGTGTCCAGTGCTGAGGTACAGCCCATGCGTGCGAGTCAGGCCAGCAAGCAGTGCTGGTCGGCACTGGCAGAGGGTGCAGGTTCATCCTGGGTGTGGGTTCTGCAGTCTCTTTAGTTGCCTTGCTCTTGAGGCCCGGCTGTCCAAGCCTGAGTCCAGCACAATGGCCCTGATTCAACGCTGGCTGAGGCTGGGAGGCCTCAAATCTCCTTCCATCCCATATTTTCCAAGCCAATGGTCTGATTCACCCCCTCCCTGAACCCCATCCTTCACATCAGTGGTTTTTATATGACTAGCTCCATCCGCTCTGATGACATCAGGAAGCTGGAGCTAGTGGAGGATGTCATTCTTAGCCAGGGATGGGGGAAAAGTGAGGACCTGGATGAAGTCTCTGCTATGTCAGGACCCTTTGCCACTCCTGACATGAGCAATACGCTAAATTCTTGCCAGCAGGTGTGCCCCAGCTTTATCAGGTCACCTCTGTGGGTGGTCATCCCAGCTGTTCTTCTGAGCAGGAACCAGCACAGTCCATCGCCACAGCTGTGCTGCGGTGACAGTCACTCAGTGCTATGAACCCGGGACTCTGACAGTTCGAGGCTAAGGGACCAATGCGTGGTCTTGCCACCAGCATGTCCCTAAGAAGGTCTGTCCCTGGCCCAGACCACAATAGTCTGGCCACCTGTGTCAGAGTTTGGAGCTGTTTTCCAGCCATTAGCACAGTGGGTGAAGGCAGAAGAAAAGGGCTCCCTCTCTGCCCCTCACGCTGCTTTGGTCCATCAGGGACCTCACTGGCCAGGATACGGTGACCAGCCCTGCAACTGGCCTGAGCTGGAAAGCATTTGAAGCTTCTCTCCTTTCAGTGTAAATGGGAACATTCTGCATGTTTCATCAGAAATGTCAAAGCCTTTGAAACTCACCTCAGTAACAGGCTCTTCTGCTGCTCGTCCTGAATGTCCTCGGCACTGGTCGTCCCTGTGCCAGGCACCAGTCAGAGCCATTCTCCATTCGCAAAAATGGGAGAGGCTTTTCTGTGCTCCTGCGGCGGGGGCTTGCGCAGAGGGACGGCGCATGGTGACAGACCACAGCCACGCAGCTCCTGCCTGGCAGCACAGTTGCTGCTGGGCCCTGAAATGACGAGTTTAGCTGATTAATTTAGTCTGAATCCAGGGTGAATGTGGAATCATGGCATCATGCTGAAATCAAGCCCTGTGTGCTTCTGGATCGGTGCAAAATGAACCGCACCGTGCTACCGAAAGGTGGGTCCCGCTGTCTGGGGGGCCTGAAGCAGGAGGCTGCCTTGTGAGTGGCATTTTGAGAGAGTCCAGCAGAAAAGCACGAGGCACACCTACCCGGGACGGTGTACTGCAGGAAGGTGTCTGAGCACCGTCACGGTCACCTGGGGGAGGCATTAGAGGGGAGACTGGGCTGCAGCTCCTGGCTGTTAAACAGCTGTCTTCTGTCGCCAGATTGGTGCGGTGGAGAGAAAAATCAGAGAAACTCATCCGGCTTCTCTCTCCCACGTAAGCCGCGTTGTTTAGATGGCAGGCTCCGCCGGCTGCTGCCTCATTCCCTGTGCTCCAGCAGCTGTCAGGGCAGCTCTCGGTGAGGGTTTCACAGTGATGCAAATTACCCATCATGATTATGGATGCCCTCTCGGTGCCTTCTTACCGTACATCGACCGATTAAAACCCACGTTGCTGCCTTTTTCTATAAATCTTCAGCAAGGGACAAGCTGGTCATCCTCCTCGTCCGAAGGACTCCCTTCCCTGCCCGTCCCCCCCGGCAGGGCTGTCTGCAGCCGCTGTGTGGCTGGAGGGCTGTGAAGTGAGGCTTTTGTGCTCTGACCCAAAGCTGATGTAGAAACCATTTCTCATACTTCTTGCTGGCTGAGCTGCAACCACCTCTCCCCTAGCAACAAAGCCTCGCATTTCCATCAGCCACGTTCCCCTGTGTCTTACAGAGGCAGGAGCTGGCTTTGCTACCTCCAACTGCAGAAAATAATTGCCAGAAGGACCCAAGGCAGTAGTTTCAGGCAAGGCAGACTTCACTGAACTAGAAAGGATGCCGTTGCTTCTCGAGGGAGGCTCAGTAAGGCGGTTCAGCAAGGCGGTTTAGCTCCCCCTCATCCCCAAATTAGTTTGGGAGTCCCCCAGAGTGTGACTGATGAGTGATGGGGCAGCTGCTCCCTGCCTCTGCCGTGGATGGCTCCCTCCAGGAGCCAGTGCCACACGTTAGCTGGGTCTCTGCCGGTCCTCGAGAGCGGTTGTCTGCTTCCCTGCAGTCTCAGACCATATCTGTTTGCTAGCAGTGCTTTCTTTTTAGCGTGACATGTGTTCAACCCCTCAAATTACCTGCTGTGGGCTCGTTCTGAAATGTCAGAGGGCTCGGGAAGGATCAGCAGCTGATGGGGACCCCACCACAGACACACAGGGTCTCAGCAGAGGCAGATCCCTCAGCACGGGCCTTGAGGACCGGCCCAGTCACAGCTCTGAATGTTTAAAAAAAGTGGATGAACCAGGCCTGGGTTAGACAGGAGGGACCTTATTAGCACCGCTGGTTTGGTAGAACCCCCCCTCCTTTGAAGACGGGGTACCAGTGCCCGCATGCGCCTGTGTAACTGCCCATGGGGGTCCCTGGGGTGCTGCAGCCCCACAGGTGAGGCTTCGGCAGGGCAGGGTCCAGCCTTGCTTCAGGACGGTGAGTGGGAATATTGGACGCATGTCTCACATAGGCCGGTTTTCCCACACCACCTAGTGGGAGCAGGGCTCTCTGCCCGGCTGCTTTCTGCAGCATCTCCTTCCCCTTCTCTGGTGGGCACCTGCTCTTGGCCCCTGACAGAGCGGGGACGCGGGGCTGCTCCTGCGACCTACATTGCCAGGCTTAAATGCTTCCACCTCAGCGCAGACCGCTCCCATACGACCCTCTGCCCTTCATGTCTCACCTTGTCTCCTTACCGTTGCAGCTCACAAGCACAAGAAGCACGATACCTTGCAGCCCTGCGACACCGAGTACCCCGTCTTCGTGTACGAGCCGGCCATCGAGGAGACCAACGGGCTGATCGAGTGCGGAGACTGTCAAAAGTAAGGCTTGTAGCTTCCCTTTCGTCTCGGGGCTTGTGCCCCTGTCCCCAGGTCGTGACAGCACGTGAGCCTGGTTGCAGGGCTCGCTGGTGACGGCAGTACCCTGAGAAGAGTCTCCTGCCGCTGTGCCCATCGCGTGGCCTCTGCCGCAGCCGCAGCGCTGGCCACAGAACGGAGCTAAACAGCTGTGCTGGGCAATGAGAAGGTGAAAGGACCAAGTTACAACTTATTGATAAAAGAGGATAAAAATTAAAATCATTTGTTAACAAGCAGAAATGGCAGTAGAACGAGGGAAAGAGCATTTTAAAATATACATATCTTTCCATTCCAGATATGTCAGAAAAGAACTTTTTCTGTTTTTTCACATTTCTGGCAAAAGTTTTCTCCTTAGATAATTTTCCTTTTTGCAGTGCTTTCAGCTTTCCTTTTCCTTTTTATGTTTTCCCTCTTTTCTGTTTTTCTACAGAAAAAAAAAAGCGGGGGGGGGGGGGGGAAGAATGGCTAAACTGAAAGAAATGAAAACACGGGCCCACTTTTATATTTTCCATTTTCATTTTAAGAGAATGAACAGCCCAAAAGAACAGAAAAGTCGTTGTGAAAAGAGGCCATTTTTCAGCAGTTGCATAGTGTCATCAGCAGTCACGTGTGGAAGGTGACAGAAGAATGAATTTCCACCGGTCCTAACATGAGGTGTCCAAACAGATCTGACTGGAACCTCTCTAAAAAAAAAAACCCCACTCAGTCCTGCCTAGTCTGACTTCAGTCTTGGACCAGCTGCAGGAAAGCCTTAAAGGTTAGGAAAACAGCCTGCGCTAGTCAGCAGGACTTTGGGAAAACCAGGCCTTGCCAAACATTGTTGTGGAAGAAGCGATCGCAGACTTGGTGACAACAAGGTGTTGTGCAGGGGCAGTAAGCTCCGGGTGGATCCAGAGGAGCCGCCTGCCCCAAACAGACCCGTTGGTTTGTGCACTGAGCTCTTGCCGCAGAGCGCTGCACCACCGACGCAGCCTGTCGGTGAGCCCTCCTTGATGGAGCCCAGCACCCTCCCTGAGAAAGCTGGCAGAGGTTTCCACCAGGAGTATTTCATACTGTGGTGGTTACAGCAATCTCCTGAGTGGTGGGAGACGGGGAGGGGTTGAATGAGGGTGACGAGCCTAAACCCTGTGTCTCCTACTGCGCGAGTCACTGCCTTATAGCATAAGGAGGGGGAGGGGAGGCAGCATCTTGCCAGCTCCATCAGCAGCGGCCCCCGAGTCCTGCTCAGCTCCTTCGTAGTTGTCGAGGGAGGTTCTCCTACCCCTCTACTCTGCCCTGGTGAGGCCCCATCTGGAGTACTCTGTCCAGTTCTGGGCTCCCCAGTTCAAGAAAGATGAGGAGCTACTGGAGAGAGTCCAGCGCAGGGCTACGAGGATGGTGAGGGGACTGGAGCATCTCTCCTACGAGGAGAGGCTGAGGGAACTGGGCTTGTTCAGCCTGAAGAAGAGAAGGCTGAGAGGGGACCTAACATATACTTACAAATACCTGAAGGGTGGGTGTCAGGAGGACGGGGCCAGACTCCGTTCAGTGCTGCCCAGCGACAGGACAGGGGGCAATGGGCACAAACTGAAGCAGAGGAAGTTCCAGCTGAACAGGAGGAAAAACTTCTTCCCTCTGAGGGTGACGGAGCCCTGGCCCAGGCTGCCCAGGGAGGCTGTGGAGTCTCCTTCTCTGGAGATATTCCAGACCCGCCCGGACGCAGTGCTGTGCCCCCTGCTCTGGGTGACCCTGCTTGGGCAGGGGGTTGGACTGGGTGACCCACAGAGGGCCCTGCCAACCCCGACCATTCTGTCATTCTGTGATTCTCTAGTTACAGGCACAGAACTGGACTGCAGCCTCTCAAGACCAGACAGCTTTTGCATTTGGGAGACACACATGTCCCAGCACAGGCTCTGTGGAGCATTAGCTCGTGGCCCGCTGAGGCGTGCAGCCTTTTCCCGTCAGGTTCTGCAAGCCCACGCGGTTCCCGGTGGAGCAAGGGTAGGCTGGGTGCTCCATCCTGGGCAAAACGTTGGCTTGCGGACTGATGCCTGGGGCACCTCTATCCTGGTTACAGAATTTGTGTGTGGGTTAAAATCTGCTTGTCAAAGCCGTCGTCAGCCAGGAACGCTAATGCAGTGGTCTCACACTGCAGTGGGTGCCATTCAGCATCTCCCAAAGTGAACACCAAAACCCCTGGAGGCTAGAAGGCGGCCAGACTAGTTGGTGAATAACCAGAGAGACAGGACAGGCCTCCAGTGCCGTCAGGTTGGTCGGCACAGCACGCACGGCCTCACAAACCTGTATTTCTAACCTAGAAGCCCTCTCCCTTGGCTGTGAGGTGCTTGGCAGGACCAGGAGCGCGCAGAACCGTGCACCAGCTGCAGCGTCGCAGCCCTGCCACCAGCACGGGCACGCCGAGCCCGCCATCCCTGGCCTGCCCTGTGCCCAGTGCCCCCAGGCCAGCCTGCAGGCTCCTCGCCAGGGCTGCCCGGTGCCCCGCCGTGCTCGCCCAGAGGTGCGGCAGGCGGGCACGCGCCGGTGTGCAAACCCGCAGGCCCGCGCAGCCTCGTGAGCGCGGCGATGCGGCCGAGCTACCCGCGTGCACGGGGTCCTCACGCACAGAACCCTGCAGGCAGCCGAAAGGCTCCTGCTCTGCCCGCATCCTGCTCTGCCCGCATCCTGCTCTGCCCGCAGCCTGCTCTGCCCGCGCAGCCGAGCAGCGGCGCTGCCGCCGGCCCTCGCGCGCACGGCCTCGGGCAAGCGCGTGCGCCCAGACACAGCCCCACCGGCACGTGCCTGTGCTCGTCAGGCCTTTCTGTGGTCGTCTCGTCTGACGGGCAGGGGAAGGGACGGCGAAGCTCGGCGGCTGCAAAGTGAAGCTGCAGGTATTTCGTGGCAGTCAGCACGGCCGAGCACCAGCTGGTCAGTCCTCCCACACCGAGGTAACGTGTGATGCTGCTGGGATCCTACATTTCTCACTCCAATAACACAAACATTAGCGAAACTCTGATCCTTGCAGGGCCACGGCACACGTACACCCTTGCCTTGCACAAGCACGTGTGTAAATGCACGCTGAGCGGGCACTGGCACGCCTGCGGACGAAACCATGCCTTCTCCGGTGTCTGCCGTGCCCTGCTGCCCCGCTTCGGGAGGGCTTCCCTTGGGTTCTGTCGGTTGGTTGGACTTTTGTGTTTGATTTTTTAGGGGACCTTAGAAATGCCTACAAATATCTCAAGGGTGGGTGTCAGGAGGACGGGGCCAGACTCCGTTCAGTGGTGCCCAGCGACAGGACAAGGGGCAATGGGCACAAACTGAAGCAGAGGAAGCTCCAGCTGAACCCAAGGAAGAACTTCTTCCCTCTGAGGGTGACGGAGCCCTGGCCCAGGCTGCCCAGGGAGGCTGTGGAGTCTCCTTCTCTGGAGATATTCCAGACCCGCCTGGACAAGGTCCTGTGCAGCCTGCTCTGGGTGACCCTGCTTGGGCAGGGGGTTGGGCTGGGTGACCCACAGAGGTCCCTTCCAACCCCTACCATTCGGTAATTCTGTGATTTTGGCTTTTGTGCCGAGCATTGGGTTGTAAATCCGAGCCAGTTCAGAGCTTCCAGAGGCCAGAAAGTTGTGCCAGTGCCACCCCTGCCGTGTGCACGGCTGCTGGCTGGGTCTCCGCCGCTCCCTGCCGACGTCCCGTTCCCGATGAGCGGTTTTCTTTGGATTGCTTCGCGGTGGGGCCGCTGCTCTGGCGCTGCAGCCGGCGGGACCTGCTCTCTCCTGCCCGCTCTTCTCTTCGCAGGATGTTCGTGGCGCAGCGGGTCGCCAGCAGTAACCTCCTGCTCCTCGTCACAGACGCCGCCTGCGACTGCAGCGTCTTCCCACCCGTGCTGCTGGATGCGAAGGAGGTGAAATATATCCTTCACGCGCAGCGGGGACGCATGGCTCCGCGGGCCCTTTCCTCTGCGTGTTAGCTGGGATGGAAAACCTGCTTCCATGGCAATTGCCACAGGGGTGGAGGGCATGGCCTGACCCGCGGGTCTGCCTGGCAGAGAGACACGGAGCAGGCAGGGTTGAGGTGTGGTGGAGAGGCGGTAACAGCCCTTCCCTCCCTCCAGCCCCCAGGAGGAAGCCAGCCTCCGCCGCCTGGGCTGTCAGGTACGCTGTACGAGGGTGAGGGTGGGACAGGCCAGGAGAAAGGGTCCGGGGTGGGGTGGGCGCAGCTGGGCTGGTTCCCCGACAGTGCTCCCAGGTGCTTCCATAACTCACGCCTGCTGGGTCTTCATCCCTTGCTCCTCCTGCGGGCAGTGACAGGGTGCAGCTTGTCACCATGAAGCTGAGCCCTCTCCGTGCCTCTTGGCCACTTCCAGGCGCCTGTCGTTCCTGGCTGCCTTCTAGCACTTGGAGGTGTCTCCAGCCCACGCAGGGTGACCTGTCCTCCCCTTGTCCTCCCCGCCTTGTTCTCCCTGCCCGCCGCTGCCCGTGTCCTTAACGGCCCCGCACATAACGCGTCGGTGAAGTGTGAGCGGATGCGCTCCCAGAAGCTGAGGCGCCGGCCGGACGCGTGCCACGCGTTTCACCCCGAGGTACCTGGGGCGGCGCGGGAGGCTGAGAGAGCGCGCGGCTGCGCTGCGCCCGTGCGCGGGGCCTGGCGGGTGCCCACCCGAGGGGACGGACCCCGACACAGCCGCCTGACCCCCCGCGGGGCTTCCCGGCCGGAGGACGGTCACGCTGGGGACACCAGGGAAGGGCTCGAGCTCAGCTAGCAGAGGGTTGCTGGGTTCCTTCGGGGGGTTCACCTGCTGGAAGAGCACCCGGAGCCAGTCCCTGAGACCTGGGCTCGGGTGCGAGCTCTCACGCCCGCTGGGCCGGCAGCGGTCTGACCCGGGCACCTCTGCGCAGGGTGCGAGGCAGCCCAGCTGCCTGTCCCTGCCCCGCGGGGCCGGGAGCGGGCACCGGCACCTGCTCACAGGCAGGAGCCGATCCTGCTGCAGCCTCCGAGGCTGAGGGATGGGTTTCAGGGTGTGGGGCAGCGCGTGGTGAAAGGCGAGGAGGAGAGCGGCTTCCGAGCTCGCAGGTGGCCAGCATGGCCGACGGGCATCAAAGCAGGACCTTCCTGCGCCCCGGTGGTCACTCCTCTTGGCCCTCTGCCGCAGGCATCGCTCCTTCATCCAAAGGCGAGGGGTGGGCGCCCTTCCCTCTGCCAGCAGCCACCCTGGGTGTGAGCAAGCTGCCGCCTTCTCTCCTGTCTCCCAGGAAAACGCCCAAGACTGCGGTGGTGCTGCCGAGGTCTCCATCTCGCCGACGCTGCTCCTCCTGCCCCTGGCGCTGCTGCTGCGGTGACGCGGTCGGCACCGCGCCGCAGGCGGCAGAGACCTGGGAAGGAGGGTCCCTGGGGAGACCGAGGTGTTCACGACGAGGCAGAGCGCGTCCTGCGTCCTTCACCGCAAGCTCCAGCACGGTGCCAGCGGCGGAAGCTGCTCCCTCCTCAAAAGCCCGCAGCAGAAGGCCTGCGTGAGGCCTGGCAGGGTCGGCTCCCAGCGCTGCACCGACCGAGCTGCTCCGGCACGGCCGCAGGCGTTGGCACAGCTTGGATTTCACCCTCACCCGGCCTCCCTCAGAGCCACCTTGGAGATGTTGGCCCAGGAGGCTGAGGACTTGGTGGGGCAGATCTGGCCTTAGGAGAGCAGGAGGGGCAGGGGACGCTGCCTGCCTGCCTCTTCGTGGGACGTGCCAGGACTCTGAGCTCCTGGGACTGGAGCAGCCCAGGAACAGGGCCCTTGGTGGTTCCCAGCAGGGAGGCAGCATCTCCTGGTCTTGAGGGTGTTCCTTGACCGTGACCCTGGCCAGGACGTGGCACCTCGCCTGAACTGCACTAAGGCAACCCGTAACCAGACGGTGGGAAGTAGCACGGCTTGACTCCTCAGCTGCAGCTATGCCAGCTCTGCAGAGGAGACCCCTTCTAACGCTGCCAGCTCAGCATCCAGATTCTTGCCTAGATGTGGACTTGTCTCTGGGGAGGGGTTACGTACGACCCACCAGAGGAGGGGGCACGTTCCCTGCCCTTGCTGGTTTCAGTGCAGAAGCAGCTAAGGAGCGGGCGCTCTTCCCCTCAGAGCAGCCCTGCCCTGCTCACTGAAGCTGCGCTTGGCTGTGGTGGGGCGAGCGGCCCCCTGCCCCGTGCCCAGCGTGCCCAGCTGGTGGGAGCACAACACTTGCAGAGCTTTGTGGACAAGGGGTGGGGAGCACCCATTTGTTCCTTTCTTTTTGTATGAACTGCTCCGTACCATCTCATGAAAAACAAATATATGGCATATTTTAAATAGATACTTAAGCCTCATTGTGTCATGTTGCGTGCTAGCTGCAGCCCTGCAGTACACCCCAGAAAGCCCTCTCCCTGCCAAGCTCCCGGGACAGGGCGCGGGTGGAGGGACTGCAAACGCGGCTGCAGGGGCCTGGCCACCTCCTCACGCCGAGCCACCAGCTCCTATAGCGCAAGCGCGGCACCCTCCTCGCTCACTGCCCTCCACACGGGGCTCCTCGCCCAGCCCTCCAAGCCACCGCCGCTGGGGCCTGGCCCATCTGCAGCTCCTGCAAAGAGCGGTTCTACGGGACAGGGCTTTATCCTCACACCGGGGCACGAGCAGAATCCCACCGACGCTCCTCAGGAGTGCTAGGGTCGCTGCAGATGCTGCCCGTCTTGCCACCAGCGTCACCCAGCACTGAGGGGCCAGTACCGGTCACAACCAGGTCCTGGTGGGGACCTTGCAGGACGTTACAGCTCCTGCTGCGGCAGCTTTTGCCTCGCGGGACGTGGTGTCACGGCAGAGAGGAGGGGAACGACCGCAGTACTGGAAGTAAGTGTGGAGGTGGAGATGGTTTCCAGGCTTCAGACGCAGTGACCTTATCAGCGCCAGAAGCAGCAGAGAAAGATGATGGCAGCACGGAGGGAAAAGGAGCTGCTGTCAAGGCTGAGGAGCCAGGACAGACGGAGGAGCCACCAGCTCTGGGGGTACCCCGCCGGCTGGCACAGCTCCCCCAGCTCCACACGCCTGCCCTCCCAGGGCACCGCTCCCTGTCAGCAAGGATGAGCAGTCCCGTCTCCACTCAGCTTAAAAACAGATACACAAACACCCACTGCCCTGCTGCGTGACTGATTTCGGGTGCATTAATGCACAGTAAACACGGTCCCGTACAGAGACCTGCACTGAGCGAGCGGTGGGCGTTAGACCTGGCTTAGCTGACTCAGCAATCTGTGCAGAGCTTGTGACTGGAGAGCACAGGACGGGGGTGAGAACTGGATTATTTCTCAAACCGAAAAATAAGGGTGAAGGTTTGCCCCGACTCCAAACCCGAGCACACGCTGGGAACCGGGCTGCAGAGCCGCTTGCACCGTTTGCACGCCGCGGCGTCGAGCCCAGCAGCACGACCGCCATCTCCCCCCACGCAGCCGGCGCTGGGGCTACGGCAAAACGAGACGTTCCTGGTGCTGGGGCCTCCCCGGGCGCCTGCCGGGCAGCGGGAGCCGGGCTGTGGGCACGGCTGGGCCCTGCCGGGGCTGGCAGGGGACGCACAGCTCTTGCTGTGCAGGCTGGGTCCCGCGGATGGCACCCCAACCCGCCAGCCCACGCTGCCTCCCCCAGTGCCCCTGCACCAGACAGGTCCCCTCCCACCCACGCTGCAGGGCTTGAGCCGGGGATCGGGGGTGAAACTGGGCAGCGATGAACAGCCAGCAGCTGCTCTGGGGCATCTGCGGGAGAGAGTGGCCCCTGCCAGGGGGGGCGAGGGCAAGGCATGACCCCACAGCCCCCCGCCACGTGAGCTGGGGCTGCTCTGGGGGTGCCCCGCTCCTGGGGCACAGGTCCCCAGCCTCCGGCTGCAGGGCCGTGGGGGGAAGACATCTCCCGGTGGCCCCTCACCGGGCTGCACCGCCTGCCCCCACTCTCGCACTCCGTGCTTGGTGGGGATGTCCTAAGCATCACTCCTCGCCCCAGTCCTGCACGGGAGGATGGAGGAGACCCTGGGAAGCTCCGGCAGCACCGTTCGGGCAGTGCCAGGCACCCCTCTGGGGGCAGCCCTTGCTGCCCAGGGTGGGAGCGTGATTTCCAGACCTGCTCGCCGGCTAGCTGCGGGAAGCGAGGCGGAGGGGAGCTTTCCTGGGCCCCCACACGGCCGCCCTCAAAACCCTCTGGGCCACAACGGCTCCCCGGGGGCCCAGGCCGGTGCTCCCCAGGGGTGCATGCTGCAGCACCCGGTTTTGCTACAGAAGCTCCTGCTTCTGTACATGAGGTTTTTGTCTTCACTGTTTATTAGGAAGCCACGCAGCCCTTGTCTTCCCCATGGTATCCTTTCAGCCTTGAAAAGCAAACGGCTCGCTTGTTTTTTGCCAGCAGAGCCGACCCCAAGCTCACCCACCCTCTTCTGGTCTCCAGCACAGGGTTAAGCACATTCCATGACCTGCTCTGCTTGCCCAGCAGAGACAGCGGCTCTACAGCAAGAGAAGGATCCCCAGGAAGAGCAGCTGCTCCAGCTCCCAACTTCTTCAGCCGTGTGCTGGGCACAGCAGACAAAACTAGGTCAGCAAGAGCAGCGACCCGAGGCCAGCAGCAGAGCAGCTGCGAGAGGAGCGGTCTCACTTCCAGCCAGGCAGGGCCCCGCTGCCGTCCCGACACGGCGCGATGAATCACAGCCGCAGCTCCCGGAAGAGCCCCACCGCAAACTGCAGGCATCGGGCTCTGTGCTGTGGAAGCAAAGACTTGCGGTGAGGACTCACAAGTCAGACGCGCCCGGCCATGCCTGGCTGCCACGCAAATCGGGGGCTTCCCAAGCCCTAAACCCGCCGCCAGTTCCCTCCCAGGCAGATGGACGGGAAGCTGGGAAGGGACCAGAGTTCCCTCCGTTGCACTCCTCACAGGCTTCAGAAACAAACCACTGCAGGCTGAGGTAACCCCGTCCCGTCCCCCCGAACGCCGTGGCAGGCACCGAGGCAGGGCCACACACCTCACACAGCGCCGTGGACACGTGCTCTCCCTTGACGCACGCCTCGGGACAGAGCAGGCAGGTGACTGCACCGTCCGGTAGGACCGGACGGGGATGGCTTCATCCCACAGAACAGCAGCGAACTCAGCCCTGGATTTACAGCGGCTGCGAGCGGGCACAGAAGCAGCAGCTTCTCCGCAGGCTGGCCCGAGTCGGCTCGCACCTCGCCAAAGCCTGGCACGTCCCAGGCTGGGGCCGGCAGCAGTCGCAGGCCGCGTGCCGCACGCTCCAAGCGGGTTAAGGTGAGGGTGCCCTTCTCTACACTGCCCTGGTGAGGCCTCATCTGGAGTCCTGTGTCCAGTTCTGGGCTCCCCAGCTCAAGAAAGATGAAGAGCTACTGGAGAGAGTCCAGCGGAGGGCTACGAGGATGAGGAGGGGACTGGAGCATCTCTCCTACGAGGAGTGGTTGAGGGAACTGGGCTTGTTCAGCCTGAAGAAGAGAAAGCTGAGAGGGGACCTTAGAAATGCTTATAAATATCTGCAGGGTGGGTGTCAGGAGGATGGGGCCAGACTCTGTTCAGTGGTGCCCAGCGACAGGACAAGGGGCAATGGGCACAAACTGAAGCAGAGGAAGTTCCAGCTGAACATGAGGAAGAACTTCTTCCCTCTGAGGGTGACGGAGCCCTGGCACAGGCTGCCCAGGGAGGCTGTGGAGTCTCCTTCTCTGGAGATATTCCAGCCCCGCCTGGACAAGGTCCTGTGCAGCCTGCTGTAGGTGACCCTGCTTTGGCAGGAGGGTTGGACTGGATGACCCACAGAGGTCCCTTCCAACCCCTACCATTCTGTGATTCTGTGATTCTGCCACGGCGAAGGACTGGTACCACAGTCCTGCTTAGTTTCACGTGCACCTCTTGAGCTCCTCGGAGCGTTTTCCAGGATGCTTTTTCCAAGCCCACCGGTGCTCTCTGCGCAGAATCGCAGCGCTCTCGCAGGCCTCTGCTCGCAGGTGAGGGGGGCCGAGGGCAGCCAGACGTGCCACGCACTCGTGCACAAACCAGTTTTTCGAAAGCAAGCGGGGAAGGAACACCGAAGTCCCACGGCCGGCTGGAGGGAGCTGCTGCGCCCGTCGCCCCTGGGCGCTGAGGAGCTCCCGCACCCCGCGGCACCCCGGGGCCCATCCCCGCCCCAGCTGCAGGGCCCCTGATGCTCGTGGGAGGAGCCTTTGCACCCCCAGTCCCTCAGCCAGCGAAGGCCGCTGTCGTCACCGCTGCCATCGCCGCCCGTGACATCAGCCGCAGCGACGCGGCTCGTCACCAGTGCGTGACACGGGCCGTAACGCCCCGCCCGAGCACGCTTTGTCAGCGCGCACCTCGCGGGCCCCAGAGAGAGCTCCATCAGCTCCTCCTGCTCCACTCGCTGCCGCCGCCTCCAGTTTCAGGAGCCCCAGCACCCGGCCTTTCCCCAGGCAGGAGCCTCCCGCTTCCCCCTTCCCCGCAGCAGCTGCCATCCCCGCCACAGAGGACAACTTCAGCAGGGCAGGGGAGCTCGGCCCCAGCCAGCGCCAAGGCGAAACCTCGGACCGCGCGCAGAGGTTTGGCACGGTGGGAGATGAAAGTGAAAGGCGGCTGCTGGAGCTGGTGCGGGTGTCGTTTGCCTCCGTTCGGGAAACGCATCGTTGCTCTGGGAACCCAGCCAGGCCCGTGATTTTCCCGTCTTGTTTACGAGGAGACCGGTTCGGTTTTTATGCCGTCTGCGAGGAGCCGCCGTGCCCAGCTGTACCACGGCAGAGAGGAAGCTGCTAATTAGCGGGATCATTGCGAATCTCCAGTGCAAACAGCTCTGAGCTCAGGAGCAGAAATAGCTCTGCTACTCCAACGTGAATTTCACTAGAGGCGAGAAGGGCAAAGGCGAAGCTCCTGGAAACGCCAGCATTGAGGTCCTGACAAGGTCCTGTGCAGCCTGCTGTAGGTGACCCTGCTTCGGCAGGAGGGTTGGACTGGGTGACCCACAGAGGTCCCTTCCAACCCCGACCATTCTGTGATTCTGTGATTGAGACCGAGCAGGCAAACCGTCCCCTCGGGCACACGCGGGAGCGCCAGGCTCGCATCCTGCCCCCCCCGTGAGGAGCCTACCTTCTGACGGCGAACAAGGGGCCGGGAGCGGCAGCTGAACCGCAGCGCTGCCCAGGTGATGCCAGGCCGAGGGCTTCCTCATGCACTTCTGCCACGTTGCTGGCTGTTAGAATAGCTGAAGATGATCAGGCGTGAGGCCATTGGTGTTGCCACGAGCTCAGGGCTGCTATTCCTTCTTCATACAGAGCAATACAGACCTAGCAATTAACACGCATCTTCTCCAGGGAGCTGACCCTTTCAGGAAACTTCATTCAAAGCACATCAGCGCTCAGCACTGCTGGAAACCAGCCTGGAGGACTTCGGCTTGGGCACTCCAGACAAATCCAGAAGCACTGACCAGCAGGAGCGTTTGGTTCAAACAAGTGGCTCGAAGCCACACAGGAGCCAGGGGAAAAAAAAGAGGGGAAAACAAAGAACTCAGTTTTGTAGGCAAGATTCTAATAGCTTCACCAAAACCAAACTCCGTCCTAATCACACGCTTAATTTATTTCCAGCTACTTGAAAAGTCAGGCAATGGCCTTAGACACTCACCTTGACTGCAGCACTTCAGTCCACACTTGGGCTAAGTCCACTCTTTGCAGCGGGTGAAGCAAGGGGTTCGTGGGAGACGGCAAAGCTCGGCCGCAGGCAGGCAGCAGAGGTAGGACGTACAATTTTAGCCAGCGCAGGCAACTTCTAAATGTCACTTCATTTTCAAACACGGCAGCTTTTTTTAATGTAATTCCTGTGTAATCTGATGCCGACCTTCTCCCCGCTCCTTGAACTTGCTTTGCATTTAAAGAAAAAAAATCCACCCCGAGACCTCAAGCTGCCACAGGTCATTTACTGGAGATGGCTCTCTCCAAAGTCACTGCAATGCCTGCACCCCGAGTCAAGCCACCCATCTACAGCCCAGCTGCAGATGCCCAGACGCAGCGTGAGCCAACACAAGGGGCGGGTCAGTCGTATCTCGCCCAGGCGGTTCACAGATGTTTGCTGACAGCTGAGGAATGGCCATGAAGGAGCAGAAGGCCCCAAGCCAGGCGCAGGGCTGCTCCGGTCACCACCGGCCCCGTTCCCCCCGCAGCCAAACCTGACCCCTTCCCACCCCTAAGCCTGCATACCAGGAGGAGATATCAGTTCCTTACTTGGGGACAAGCTGGGAAGCACTTTCTCTACACCAGGAATTTGAGTCCAGGCCTCCTAAACATCTCTTCCCAATCTCAATTCACCTAAAAATTCGCCCACGACAACCAAGATCTCCAGCACCCACCCTCTTTCTCCCCCAGCTCTTGCTCTTCACGTCCTTGATCCCTCCTGCCCCTTTCCTTCCTCACAAGCTCTCACGGCCCAGTGCTTCACCTTTGGCTTTCCAACACTGCCCATAAATCAGAGTTTCTGCTCCTCTCACCACACTCCAACCAGGTTGAGTCCTTGGCTAGTTTGTTCCTTTCCCCTGTCCACCCATTACCCCCCAGCACCCAGTGGTAAGAGAAAGCCCTTTTAAGCCTTGGAGCGAGGAAGGGGACAGCAGACGTGCAGTCTGCTCTCAAATCTACAAGACCAGGAACTGAAAAACTAAGCCACCAAGGCACTATTAGTGTGTCTAAACATGCAGAAACCAGTTGACCGCTGAAATCAGAGCTAGCCTGGGTGCAGACGGAGGCTCGGGGGATGGAGAGGGAGACCTGACACAGGCTGGCCAGCCCCAAGACCACCCCGTGGCTTTATGCCTTCACTCTACAGCACGGGTTCAATTGAGCTTTCCAAAACAAAAGATGAAACTTCACAGCAACACCTCAAGTTACTTCTCAAACATGGCAGAGGTCAATAAAAAGCAGACATGGGACAGGAAAAAGTGTTGTCCCAGGCTCCTCATTCTCTGCAAGTTCCGAGTAACAGTGCACAGGGGAATTCTTAGGACTCACACCAGTATCTGCCCTGCACTGCAACTGGCAGCTCCCGTGGGCATCAAGGCTAGACTTTGGAAAAAACAGATTCCCCTTGAGACTGGCACTGTAAGTGAAAGGCAGCATGGTCCATGGACACCTTTGTCTGCTGCAATCTCGATACACGTTAAATAGTCTTGAAATCTTCTGGCAAGACCAGGCACATACCTGATGTGAATTACAGACTTCAAGAGGGTGCCACGCCGCAGAACTGATGTTTCAGTCACAGGAACTGGGTTTTGCTCGAAGACGCATACAGCAAGCACTGCTTCAACCGCACGTAAACTAGCCTTTAGGCATCGGTTTGGTTTCTGCATCAGCAGAAGGCTTTTCCCTGTGAAGCGCTGGGAAGGAAAAGGGAGAGTGACGCTTTCAAGCTTCTCACACAGCACAGAAAGACCCAAACGAGAAAATATTTCATTTGGTTCTTTTATTAGCAGAAGTTAAGAATACAGCAAGTAATAAGATCCCATCTTATATGGAACCATCACCAGAGTCCCCGACCATCAAAACCCCAGAATGTGCTTCATTGCTTTGAACAGTAAGCAATTTTTAAAAAGAAATATACTGAACAAGGCCACTATTTAATGGGGAAGGAAAGAAGCCGTAGGTCCTAACTATTCTATGGCAATAACCTGCACACAGAGCAAGCAAGCCTCTGACTGCTGAGAGTAAGGCATTCAGGTGCCAACCTGGGAAGAGTTCTCAGCAAGAGCTACAGAAAAGTGCACAGCTAGGTGGTTTTTAATGAAACACACAAAATCCTCGAACGGAGAGGCTGACTGGGTTAAGAATAGCAGGTGGAGTACTGTGATTTTGTAATAGTTCTGTGCTGCGCAGGACCAGGTTAGAATCACCCTTCGAAGCGTGACCGTGGGACGATCCCGGCTGCAGACTGCCACTTCTGCTGGCACTACTGCAGAGGTGCCCCGCGGCGCTGACGGACAGCTCCGATTCTGATACGTACCACGCTTCGCTCAGACACCAGTATACCTCCTGCCAGGCAACTCCACATTTTTGTCAGGGATGCCAGTGCTATTAGCTCTCACATCCAAGTTAATACTGCTCTTTACTTCATTGTAGTACCACGGAGACATGTGATAAACTTCTTCTAGCCCTACAGGCATCCAGTGTAGCTATCCTACTGAGAACATGTCCCTCTACACTCACAGACTCCGCTGCAGCACCTCTTTCTGCAGCTGACCTTGCTCTCAGAGGCTTTACAAAGACTCCATTCAAGCGGTGAAGCCTTAATATCCAGTCAACTTTCGGAAGGCATTCTGCTGCTGCTTGACTCCATTAGGCAAAGTAACTCCCCAAAACACAGTCCGTGATATCCAGGGTACAGAAGATCTTTGCAATCCACATCTTTCTCTTGAAGGATGAAAACTCGAGCTTGCAGGAGTCAAAAAAAAAAAAAAAACAAACCCACCAACAAAACCCCTCCAGAAAACAAACACCCACACACAACAAAAACCACCCTTTACCTTCCTTCCTTGTGAAATACAATTTTCTGAGCTGTTTAACTCATCTATGAGAGAGGTAAGCGCTCGGAATTTCCAACTGAACACTCCAAGCAATACCTGTGCCATAACAAACAAAACGTTCAAGTTTCATCTTACGACTCCAAAGATTCTCCTTCACTCCAGCTCCTGACCAGGCTCCAAAGATCAAGCTACATCAATTACACAAGAGAAGGGTATACACCTCCCCTTATATAGGAGGTGCGTCTGCTCCACATCAATCCAACGGAACTCGTAGTTTTAGGTTTAAGAAATACCAGCAGTCCCACTGCTAAAGCACAGATGGGAAGCAGACCTAAGGAAAAAAAAAATAAAATAAAAATGGAACAGCATTGGGCCAATTGTGGATTTTTTCCTCCTAAAAAGAAAAAACCTGCAAACTCCCTTGGCATATGGAGCCTGACACACGAGAAGGTAACGTGCTTGAGGTCTGCAGTAATTGTTAACTCCAAGTCCTGGAGCACACAGCTTCCTCCTTCCAGTCCATCTTAACTCCACCTCTGTTTCCCCTCACATGCTCAACCACCTTTTGACAAGTGCGTTCCCATCATTTGTTCCGACAAAACAGGGCAGGCCCGCAAATGGCAACCACCTACTCAGAAGGGGCCTTCGGGCACAGGCAGGCACGGATGGAGTCGGACCGTTCGCCACGTCCTGTGCAGTTATCCCACCACACACCAGCCCACAGGAGAACCGAACCAACTCCCTGCAAGATCCGCTACCCAAAACCGTACAGGCCACGCCAGCTTGGCAGGCAGCCGTCCCACACGCTCGGGCAGGGCGCAGACGTGTCTTTCGAGTTACTCCAGTAAATAACCTTACTAACACTGTGACCCGCATGACAACATGATTACTCCAGCCTTCACGACCCTTGTGTACGTGGACTGAACCTACTCCAGGTGCTGCCCAGGACCCCCCACTGCCCAGGGCATGCTAGCCACCAGGAAAATCCACAGGGCCGACATGCTTCACTCCTGGGAATTTTACCTGGTCCTCCTGCAATCATTTATTTTGTGCAAAATTGAAACAGTGTGTGGTACTTGCATGTTGCATTCTTTACAAAAACCCTTTTCCCCCCACCCATTGTTTAAAACATTTATATAAATTTTATTTAAACAGAAAGTTAGAAATCTTATTTACAATTTGTTTTTCTCCCAAAAGAGCATCTAAAATCAACTCCCAAACCCTCCAAGAGGATATAAATTTAACCTTGATTTTTTTTTTTCTTTAAAAAAAAAAAATCAAACTGCTAAGCTATCCCTCCCCACTTCTACAAATAAATATGGCATTGAACAGAAGCCGATTTGGAAGGGTCCTCTGTAGTTTAATATGTAGATCCCAAGAATAAATTAGGGTTTCAGAATTTCCTGGTCTTCAAATTGATTCATTCCATTGCTTGAGGTATAGAATTTATCTCGGTTAGTCAGAATCCCCATGAAGCTCCATGCCCCATCAGCTGAAACTTGGATTCTTCTTAGGTATTCATTTTGCTAGCCTGTCTGCTTCAGCCGCGCCTGCGGTACTGTTTTGGTTACGAACTTGGGCTGAAGGCTGGTGTTACTGCATCCCATCTTCCTCCGTGCAGCCACCGCCGACCATGAAACGGAACTCCTGGAGGTTCGACACCCCGTGGAAGTGCACGAAAGCACCAGCCACTACAAAGACGTGAAACAGCTGATGGGAGTGGAACTGCGGAAGAGAAAACACTTCTGTTCAGACGGGGTGCTCTGGCTTCTGGTGCCACCCTGTCTCCAAAAAAGCCACACGTTCAGCTGAAGTACACAGTAACACGTAGCAGTACCTCAAACCACAAGCTGCAAAGTTCTCCCACTTGGGTATTAAAAGCCCATCCCTCTCCTGTCATTAGCAAAATAATCAAATTCCTCACACACCCCCTCCACCCTTTCCTTCAGTCATCTTAACCAGCCGGTCAATCAACAAATGCCCTCCAAAGTCTACCAACTCTATCCAGCATTTCCACTGGCCGCACAAGGTGAGGATCCAGACACGGTGAAGATCCCGGAGAACACACGGAACGTCAGAGAAATAACCACGCACTACTCTGCACAGAAGCAAGGTAAGACGTGTGTCCGCAGGATCCTCGACACACACAAAAAGGGTTGCAAAGTTGCTTACTATTAAAGCTATCTAGCAGATGTGCTGGGGTGAAATTGCACACCGGCAGTTACCTCAGACCAGCCAGCAAGAGAGGCACCAGGTAAGCAGGCTCAAAGAGCCCACAGTTGTTTGGCCCCTTAAGAGCGTATGTTTCTGGTGCAGCAGCTTGATACTTGCAATAAGAAAACACTGACACAACATCCTCCAGCCTCAAGGGGAACCAGCTTTCATCTTGGTCTCCTCATCCAGTCATTCTGTAGACTCACCCAGATGTCACACTTGCCAGGGAAGAATCTCTCCGGGATGCGGGCAGCGTATAGTGCAGCACCAGTGATGTACAGGCATGCCATGAGTGCCAGCCAGCCTATCTGCCCCATTGTGGCTGCTTTCAGGAGCCCCTCAGAGATGACAAAGTGCAGGGTGGGAATAACCCCACTAAGACCCAGACCTAGAAATACTCCTGAGAGGCAAAAAAAATGTGGGAGAGTCAGATTTGAGCACAGTGGCAGTAAAGGGAGACAATGAAAACACAAATGCTACGGAGGGACAACTTAGTATTTGCCAAAGCAGCAGAAAAGTGACAACTCTTGAAGCTGGACGTCCCCAAGAGAGCTTTATTGGACAAGAAGGTATAGAATGCACCGACTTCCTTCATATACCAGAAGCTAGTTATATGTTCCAGCAGATACTGAAATACTTCATTTAATGCCTATGTCTGCCAGCTTTAATGTGCCTTAAGCCAGTTACAGGTCTCGGGCTGCAGAGGGCACTGAGACTACACGAACCACGTCTCACTTTACTATACTCTCAAGAGCAAGACAATAAAGAGAGGTGACAAAGGGATCACTTGTCATACGCTACACACAAGTAGTCCTAGGAAACAGAAAACTAGCATTTGAGGCTCATCTGATCTGCCATATATGAGAACACGGTTTATTCATTTAGATTTTAGCAGCAAGTACAGAAATCTTGTAAAAAAAGCGAGCATGGGGGGAATAATCAGGTTCCAGCCACAGATTTTAAGGTTGGAAGGCTGAACTCTCTGAAGGTACACTCACAGCTTCTCCAGGAAATCTAGATTTCCTGGAGACAGCATGTGCAGGTCAAGTAACATGAAATATTACTATTCGGCCAGCTGTGTTCAGATTCCATAGCTGCCCCCTAAAGCTTTCTCTTTCTTCCTACCTCAGAATGTGAAACCAGATCTGTTTTTTGTTCTTTTGATCACGTGAAGAGAAAAACTAGGCTTTTTGTCTTTAATATGTATTTTATCTAGGCAAATCACTCAGATTAATTCAATCTTTCAACGATTTGCTAGTGTCTGAGCCTAGTCTTACAAAAACAAAGCAAACAGTACAAGGTATATACATATACACACACCAAGCCATCAGTCAGTTTTTGCAAGAGCAAAGTTGTTAGATACAGCTAGAAACACTTTGCACTACCTTTCCTGCTGCATGTGGTACTGTCCATTTCAGAAATACCCTTCCAGGCACGCACAAGCCCTTATCTATGCATCCAGTTCACCATAATCAATGCTGAAAGAAAATCCATCAAGCTCCCAATCCAAGAATATTAGCTCTCTCTAAAATTAAGCTCTCTTAAGTCTTCCCAAGATGTTTTTTCCAAGTGGCAAGTAGGAAGGAGAAAAGGCAGTCAAGAAGCAAAACAGTTAGCTTCAGGTCTTACCTGCCCTTACACCCCGGTATTCAGGGGTTGCAAACATGTCCCACTGTGAGACAATTATGGCTGCGATGCCCAGGACACAAATCACAATCAAGTAGATGAAGCAAGGCTGAGGGTTGCAATAGAAGGAATAGTACAGCCATGGTACAAAGCTGCCCATTATGAGAAGTGCAATGCCAGAATAGTCTAGCCTAGAAGGAAACAAAAAACCAGTTTGATAAGAAATGTGAACCTTTGGAAGTCCCCATACCAACACTCTCTTCTTTAGCAGACCACCTGCCTGCTTCTCACTGCAAAATGAAGTTATTCTCACTATTGCAACCTGCTTCCTGACGGCAACTCTCCAGCAATGCCCTCCTACAGTAATGGATTACCTTGATAAGGCTGCTAGTAAGGCCTTTTCTGGACAGCGATCAGCAACACATACAGCAGCCTTTAGACCAAAGCTTTTTGAAAGAAACTCAGATTTAAGCTTCAGATGAGGAAAAGAAGCCACACGAGTCCTCTGAGCACAAAAAAGTGCACACAGTATGTTATGAGAGCACAGCCAACACAAACACTTTAGCATCCGAGCAGCACAAGCGAGTTAGGCATCAGCTTAAGTGACCACTGGGGAATAATGTCGCAGTTTTTCAACCACGCGGTTTTTCTATACACCAGGGAAGAAAAGGAATTCCTACAGCCATGGCTTCTTACCACACCCTTACAAAATGCTCCTACAAAAGATGGAGTTAATTTTTCAGTAGAGGATTTTAATTGCTGGGTTACTTTAGAGGTGGTCTTGTAGATTACACAATCCTAGGCTGAGTAATCTTAGGAAATATGAGATATTTAGCAGCCACCCAAAAAGGACACATAGTAAATCCAAAAGACCAAGACATCTTCATACACATTGTGGAGCTGTCTTACACTAAGATTCAAAGTTACTGAGAACAGTTGAGATGACAAGAAGTGACATTAAAAATTCAAGCCCTGCAACTGAGCTCTAGGTATGTTACAGCAGCAAGACGCATGCACATGCCTGCCAAACAGCAGAAAACAAAGGAGTTTTAAGATTAAAACAAGAGCAGAAAAAGTCATGCTGAAACAACCACCAATTAGAAGAAGCTGCACTGAATCTCTGCTCAACTCTGTTCCAAAGTACATGCAGTCATGCAATGAACAACTCCTACAGCGGGGCTCCAGGCATAAATCCCAACCCTGTTTTCCCACTTGTTTCCTATTGGGCCTACCCTCTCATCTAGGCACTTACTTGGAGAAGAGCCGGGAAACACCTTCTGAGTGGCAATAAACTGTGTGGAAGAGCCATGAGAAGGAGAGGCAGAGTATGGCTCCCAAGAAGAACAATCCAACAACCACTTTCTCCTGCACGGGTGCTACAAAGGACATGTTTGGCCGAAACATGTAGAAGATTCCCAGACAAAGGAAGAACACACATCCTGAGAAAACAGTAAGGTGGAAACGTGTCAAGTTCGCGCACACTGAAAGCTTTTCTTCCAAGAGCATGATTTCAACGCACCAAACAAAGGAGCCGCACGACAACCAGCGGTACACGTGCAGAATAAAGTACTGCCCTGCTTCATTACGCATTCCAACCCCATTTCTGGCTCATACTGATGCAACACAGACTTGCATGAACTCTGTATTTTCAAATGTTTTGCAAGACGCCTGAGAACTCATTAGACCATTCCAGAACAACGAAAAAAACCTGCTGCAATATGTAGAAAAAAGAAGGGCACAGTTCAAAGAAATCCCTTCCCTTCAAGGCTCCTGGCAAGCTAAAAACCACTCATATAAGGTGCAACTTGAGTGTGCTCCTGTGGCAAGAAATGTGATCTCAATTAACACCTAAAGACCTGGGAATACAGAATATCTACTAGTAACTTATCAACTATCAGGAAATTTTTAATTCATTCCTTCGTATTGAATGCCATAATTAAGGAAGTCCCATCCAACCCTGCTGGGATAAAATTAGGGGAGGGATAGCAAACTGTTAATTTAACAAGTTACTAACGGAACAATCGTGCTGACCATCCCACACCCCCTTCTATCTTGCTCTTAAAGAAAGAGAGCAACGAAACCAATTAGCATTAGAGCAAACTGAAAATACCTAGAAGATGTGTCCAGATGTTACCAGTCTCTGTATGTATTCTGAAGATACTCTTGAAACAAGCCCGGAAGGAAGGCATGGGTGGTCTGTGTCCATGCAACAGGTAGTCATTGTCCTTCAGCCAGTCAGGTAGAACATCATGGGGAATGACTCTCCATCGGCCCTCCCATACCTAGAAGTTAGAAGATTTCACTTAAATGCAGGGAATTTAGTTCCACTGATGCATGGTAAACGTCAGAAAACGCGTATTAGTAAAAGTATTAATCTGTGAGTACACTAAACCGAAAAGGGTTGATAGGACATCTCCGGGGAAAAGGCTTTACGCTTGAAATACGGTGCTTAAGTCACTGTTCCCTATTCAAAACAGAATCATTATGAAGTTGAGCTGCACCACCAGAGAAAGATATATTTCAGCATTTCACTGAACGGGAAAGCTGTTGGGCTTTTTCACTGCTAATGCATTGAATTCATTCCCATGTTGGGTTATTTTCACAGATCATCCTTTCCATTTAACTGAAGAAGGCTACACCTAGTTCTCTCGCAGGTAGAAGTCTGTTCTTCCAAATACAAGCCAGTCTGACTGTCAGCCTGCTAGCATTTGGGGTAGTCTAGCAAGAAAGCTACCCGTCAGCATTAACATGGGCCAGAAAGCATGAAGCAGCAAGAGAGCTATGAGAAGTGTCCAATCCCTTATCCAGGTTGAAAAAAAAACGCTCCCACACTCCCAAAACAAACGGTGACAGATCAGTTAAGGCAACAGATCCATGACTCTCAAATCCATCAGATTTCTTCTTTAAAGGGAGAGAGAGCACGTATGTGCACACATCTATTCTTGCAGCTGGTTCCAAACGAAAAAAAAGCACGCACAGGTGTTCTTAGTGCTGCTTCGTTAACATGAGATACATGTAGTCTTCAGTCTGGCTTCAGAAGCAGCACTGCCAAGCAGAGGGTATCAGGGAATTGCTTTATATACCGGGGTCGTTTCTGCAGTGTTCCTTGGATTTGTCGTCTGGCTAGCGATACAGGAGCGAGCCTGAAGAATCCTGAAACACTAAGTTTAAAAAGCTACATTCTTATCTTGGTTTCAATAAGATCCCAGAGTTTTTTAATCAATTCTCCACACTCCTTCGCAGAAGCAAAACAAAACTAATCAGAATAACCAACCCAGTTAAAGACCAGGTTCTTAAATACATTGAACAAGAAAATTAACTGGTTTACTTCACAAACCAAAAATTTGAATTGAGGTAGGAACAGCAGGATGGAATTAAGTTTTACAAAATGCACCCTGCAGAACATCTATAAAGGGGAAAACAGGCACAGTAAAAAAAAATAAAAAATAAAAACAAACTCCAAGAAAGAAAAACCCACCAAAACAACCCCCACACAAAAGGCGGCCAAGTCACCAGGGTCCCTCTGTAAAAACATCAAAGAACAGTTCATAACACCAGCATGAACAAGTGTATAAAATGGGGCCGCACTCCTTTCACAAAGAAAGGAGGGCCAGAGACTGATACGGCCCCATGGCTTTAAAAAGTAGCAAAAATTGAGCTAAGGTCAGCAATTACAAAATCTACAACGGATTTTCTTCAATATCGTTTTAATACAGCCAGTTTTCAAGTAAGGGACAAAGCTTATTCTACAATGCATGCAAATGGTGCTGGAAAAGTAAAATATTTGCAAGTCGAAGAAACCTGGAAAAAAATGACTTTGTAAATGAAAGTGCCTTGAACCAGAAACACTGGAAGCAGAAGGCTTTTATTCTGCTTTGCACTCACAAGTGTTCCTCAAGAGAGAGTCCTCAGTTGCACGATGAGCTTTAGAGTCTCACTTGTAATCCCTATTGTTCCACGCTTGACAATTTATTCATTTATGACAGACTGAGATCTTGAGAAGCTGCAGTATTACTAGTTACACTAAGAGATGCCCGTTCAGGGACGGTGTGTACCTGCTCTCCCTCTCATTAGTAGCGCTGCTGCTGCAGGTACAGTCTTTTGCCCACTGGAGCTTCCTAAGAAAGGAAACTGTTTCAGCAGTTTCCACATGCTCTTACCTTACACACAAATTCTTCCATTCTCTCCATAGCATGGTGGGCTTGTAGAAGAGGCGACATACCCATAAACCCTTCGTCTTCTTGAGATGACTCCTCATTGTGTTTACAATCCTCAGAACACTGGGGGGAGAGGATAAATAGAGAAAGATGAACAGAGAAAGGTAACATTGTTTTCCATACAAAACTATGACTTGATGCCTTGGCAAATCACGAAGTCTTCTTTCCTTGTACTGCATTGAGGAAGGAATTAAAAATAATCAGCAAAAAAAAATATTGCATTCTTAGGTATCTGAGAACAACTCACATGTCTAATCTATTGTGCACATTTTCACCAGGTTTGGAAGAAAGCAGTGTTCTTCTGTGAGCTATGCTTCATTAAAGCCCAGATATGGAGCCTGAGGCTTGTAGCCTACCCACCTCTATGGAAGGATTACTTCCTATTTTATGTTTCAATGTCACCATGCTTGTCTTAATGCCTCTGTAACATATCTGGCATTTTAGGATAATAAAAGGCAAGCCAAGAAAAGAAATACATTTACCTTGTTATAAATACTTCATCTCATTTCTTAGTTTCGATCTGAAGATCTGTTCTGTTGAACTGACACTTCTGTTCAGCTCATAATCCAGTAATGGACATTTACTCATTTGTTTGACTTTCAAGGTATTTCAGAAACTAGTATGAAACTTTTGCCAGCTAAACAAAGTCTAGTTATCAAAGAAAAGCAGTAACAGACGTAAAAGTTCTATGCAAAACTCAAAGAGAAACATCCATATCCACAAGGTGTACCAAGGGAATTATGAAAACAAAAACGAAAGAAGCCCCACTGAGCCTGGATACTCAGCTGGTACATATCACTAATAACTTTATGGGAATGAGTCACTAGCTTTGGTAGTTTACTACCCTGTGTTCACTTCTCACATGATCTATGTATTACGATACACTCCAACCTCCATTTAGGAAAAAAGCAAAGTGGGGGGACCCACAAGAGTTCTACATTCCCATTTGCTTACTACAGTGCTCATGACCCGTCAGAGACTCCATTCAGTACTCCAGCTTCCAAGGTAAACTAGTCTGAGAAAGCTACAAAAGAGTGAATGAGCCTTTTATACCCTTCAGGCTTGACGCAGACAGCTGCCACACACCTCGTGACCAAGCCAAGAAAGCCCCACAACCTGTATGGAGACTGGTCTCCTCTGTGTTACGAGCCACAACACTTCTCCCTCTTCTTTAAAATCGAGATTACTTATTGATAATGCCATCCAAAGTGACTGGGAATCTAATATACAACCTCACTTACTTGATTTATGCATTACCAGTAATGTTCAGGTTAATGTCCTGAACTTCGAGTCAGAGATCAGATCTGGCTGTGCATTTGTCCCACATTACAGCGCTCCCCTTTGAGTAAGGACTTATTAACTATTTCCATCAACAGGCTAACTGAACAAGCTGCTTAAAACTTTCATTTTTTTAATAAACAAAGGGAGAACTCTTCAGACCTACAATGAGCTATCTAGATTCTTCAATATGTTTGGGTTTTTGGGTTTTGTTTTGGTTTTTTTTTGAGAGAGAGAAATGACATGCTAATACTTGCTTTTGTACCCAAGGCTTGCAGTAGTCACTGAAGCTTCATCTTTTGAAGCGGTCCCCCCACCACATAGTTCTTTACCCAGTTTTGCTTAGCCAGAAGGCAGATCTCTGCTACATAATACGTAGTATACATTCTTTGCATTTTATGTATGACCTCGCATTTGTCCACGCTAGGACAACTTGACTAAATGAATCTTTGTACATGATCCATGTCCCCCTGTCTACTCGCCTTCATCTATCACTCCAGTCAATACCCCTCTCTCAGCAAGTCTGGGCAACGATTTTGTATTTTACAGCAGATGATTGATATAAGTATTGATCAGCTCTAGGCAGATACTAGAGCAGTATAAGACATTATTAAATACACTCTCACTGCCTAGATTATCCCATTAATGCTATTGAGAAAGGCATCAGGCAACACCAAGATGTAAATAGGTTTAATACCTTTCTAAACCAGGCACACGTCCTGTTGGACCAGAAAGCATATTAATAAAAAACAAATTTGGTTTCCTTCTGACTCAACATTCATTGACATTATTTCCCGCACTATCAATTTTACTGGCTTTTTCTACTAATGGACCTCTCTGGGTAGTATTCTTGGTTTTCAACATTATAAATAATTAACTCAAGGTCACAGAAACATAGAAGCACTGCTATGCCTTTTAGCTACCCTAGAATTACCTCCCCCAGCACCACATGACAACCAGCTGCAATGGGTGAACAAGTCAGTAATCCTCAATTTACAAAACTGGGTGGACTGAAGGAAAAAAGGTCCCTTATGGAATCAAAGCCTGTATTCATTGCAGTCTGCCCGGTGATTCAAAGCCAAAAAATGTTCATTTCCCCCTCTCCACATACTCCCATTTCTAGAATGATGGGAAGGTTTAAATTTGAACAGACTGTAAAGCTTGAAGAACACAGCTATTTATGAACTAATCCAAAATCTCTGCATTTTGGCAATGTGCCTACAAACAAATCATTACTGTGCTTCTCTTAGTGATAAAAAGAATTCATATCATTATATACAGTCCAGATTACTGTCAGAAAATGGAATTGATTTTACTATCTCCTTCCTGCCCTTAAACTGCAAAAGTAGCATTCAAGGAAAAAAAATGCTAGAGCTCAGCTTCTTACTCCTTTTCTTGCTAAGGCGGCAAAATGAGGTCTGTTCTAGAACATCCACCCTCTCTTGACTCCTTCCCACAACATCCCATTAGAAATAAGAGTCAACTGTGCTTCTTGGAACCTGGAAATCTGTAGTTGGAGTGCAATGCCAGTTTTCATTTGGAAATCTGCAGGAGCCTATTGACCTTCAATTCTTCAGACAACGACCGAAGGGAAAAACCACCACTTTTCTGTTCAGAAGGCACACTGTAAAGTTTCCACTGTGACAAGTTCCTTCGTATCTTAGGATAACCACATTTTCTCTTCTTTGGCTGATCATATCAAAAATTCAAGGCTATTTCTAGAACGTAACATAAGCAGGCATACGCTTTAGGACCTGTTTTCAACTATTTCTACCTTCTGCCCACAGAATCACATTTTAAAACAGGGAACACCTTGGGTAAATAATCCCACTTGCTGAAGACCATGCAAGAAATCAGAGCCCAGAACAAAGCTCAAATACTCCCACTTTTAACGTGGTATGATACATCCCAAATCAAGTACTTCCAGAATAATTTTTACCTTCATACTTTCTAATCATTGGCCAAAAGGATTTTCACTTGGCTAATGTTTCAAATGTTCTTACGCATGATTTAATTTACTCAATTTCTTTTAAAAGCAGCCTCAAATTTTGACTAAATAATTCTGTGACGTCTTTAGAGCATTTTAGAATATCTTGAAATAAAAACCTTCATTCACTTGTAACCAGCAAACCTGTTGCAATCATCAGCCGTCGTTCTGCTGCTGCACACAGGCAGCAATGCGTAGAATCAGTCCCCATACAAACCAGAAATCATGGCGTCTGCGTACTTGCACTCTAGAGGGTCTGGACACTTAATTCTCTGGAAATACCAAATAATCCTTCCAATTTTAATCCTGCTTCCCTTGCAAATTCATAGCGTGTTATAGTTACCAACAAACATAGTACAGATACCTAATGAGATGACAATTCTACAACAGAATTATAAATGCATCCCAAGTTGAACAATGGTACCAGAGAATAAACTAAATTTGAAGGACAAGTGACAATGGCCAGAAGAAAAGAGTTTTAATGGTTTATCCATACTCACTTTGGCAAGTTTTCCAGATTCTTTTGTGACAACCGTGATAGACAACAAGGTAAAAGAAAGAGGTAGAAATAAGACTTGATCATACCACTTGGTACAGAGTTCCAGGCAACACACTTCCAGTGACAGATCACCTTCTAAACAAGAACTTCAGAGTATGCTTTGGTAGGGATAGAAAAGGTTTAATGCCAAAACTAAGACTTAGAGCACCAGAGCAAACAAGAGCAAGAAACCCAAGAGCCCAACTGCACAGTGCCCATCATTAATTAAGTTTATTTTAACATTAAAATCTCACTCTTATAGCAGTGGCACAAAAGTTTAAAAAGAGTTTACATTTAGTACAAGAATTTGTTGCCTGAATACAGTCCAAAAAAGTCAGATCACATAGCCAAAGACCCTGTTACAGCCAAAACTGCAGTAAAACTTGCTCTAGTAAATGCAATATACTTCTGTCTACTACAACTGCTTGTCCTTCTCATATAGATTAACAGTTTTTATACTATGACTCTCAACTCTGTTAACAGACACACTGTTAATTAATGCCCTTCCTAAGGAAAAGTCTGTCAGAAGTCAAGTCACACCTGTAGAAAAATATTCCAGAAACCCTTGTCCCACATTTGAGAAAGTTGTGTTCTCTGGGACTTCATGTGGTAAAAGTGTAGTTTCTTGATGTCAGTTTAAAGATTTCTAGAAAGTTGGAGAGTTTGCACATGACTACTATCTGCACAGGTGACAAGCAAGCTCTTGTTCACCACTTCAGACAGCAATTTTGCTAAAAACCATCAACAATCTCTGTTCAGTAGAGTGTGAAAACTGAAATGTAAGTCAGACTTGAATGAAGCCACCTAAGAAGCTTACTCTGCCAAAAGTGGTCCTCTTCTCCCTCACCCCCATCTACCTTTACACTGCTTTTGGCACCCCTCTGATCCTTGGGTTGATTAGCTGATTCAACACTAATCTGGCAGATATTACTCACCTTTTTGCTAGGTAAGCTTCCTATTAGGTTATAAAGTTGGTTCAGATAACCAAGTTATTTAAGCAGCTCAACCTAGTGCAACAGAAACAAAGGGAGCATCAGCTCCCATTGTACTGAGATCCACTACAGAGTACTTTCTGAGGATCATGTTTGAGCCCAAGATTCTTCTCAACGTACACCAGCTGGATGCCAAATGATCTCCAGTTCCCTTTTTTGTAGTAGGAAGCCTAAGAACCCAGCTAGGCATGGACTGAGGAAAGTTAAACTAAGGATCACTTCAGTAGGCTGCTGTATTCTCAAAACTTCCAGCAGCTTTCAGGACTGCACCTTCAGAAATCTGACAGTTTTCACTGGTTGCATGTATGGTATCTGATGCAGAACCAGAAGTGCACACATTAACCAGTAACACTAGTAACTGCAATACAAGTCTCCAAAACCCCAGAAAGTGCAGAACTCTTCTGTGTTAGGGTACGTTTCTTGGACAGAGTCATCACTCAAGTTACTCAAGGGCCTAACTGACTGTGCACATACCTATGTAGTATTAAGTTCTGGAGTTACTGAAGTCCCATGTCTCAAAGCTCAACTGTTTGTGACGCCAATTCACCATCAAGTTGTCACCAGTACCCTAAAGTTACCATCACAGGAATTTCCAAAGCATGATGCAGTCTGAATCTGTGCTAATGTTCTAGTTGCTTCCTTCAGCTGCTGATAGACACTCCCCCACTCTCTTCTTGATCTGTGCCCTGACAGAACTCTGTCTCTGTACTAACACATCACTGACACATGCAAGATACTTCAGAAAAAGCAATGTCTTGATTAACACTGAGTCGTTGCATGTTATATGACTCGGTACTTACACACAATCCTCTTCTTAGAAAACATATGTTGCTGCATTTACAATACCACTTTTATCCTCCATATTAAACTGAAGTCACAAAGTCTAGACACGAACTTGGAGTTCTTGCTCTTCTTTATCTTGATCTCATCAGATGAATGATTTATAGTGTTTAACATGACATTCTAGTCATTTAACGTCTCTTGGGGCAGCATGCCGGATTCAGTAACTCGAGAGCATTCAGCAGGATGGCCAAGATATGTTCAAGGCTACAATATAAAAATGCTATTTTTCTAACCACAGTACCATAACATCCTTTTCAGCTAGCCAGACTGTTTTTTTCAGCAACTCCTCTGTACCCATTCTGTCAAATGACCTTTTATCAACCAGTCTTTCGTAAGGGGAAAGCAGCAATAGGTGGTGCCATGCCATGCCCTTTCTCCTAAAAGCCCACTGCCTTCAGAATTTCATCAGCTTCTGTTCTTTGGACTGTACGTAATTAACTGGAAAAGCACAGCATCTTAAAACTTTCTCTGACTTCCCCTAACTTCTGCACATACCAAATTATTTTAAAATAACAGCTTCGTCATTTAGAGTTTACATTCTCTCTTCATCTGACAGGCTGGTAAACATAGACACACCACAGTTTCCAAAAGGCTAACTCACATTCACCCTCTAAGCAGGGTGTGCAAAGCTGGTTTTGCTGCCAAGGGACCAAAAAAAAATATTTCATTAGCGCTGTGCCAAAGACCCTTTCAGCCTATTGGTCAAAATGTTAAGTACTTGAAGGTTCCTGGAGTTGAGTATTTTTCCTTTGTAAATGACCTTCTTATAAAAGCTACAGTCCATGTAGTATAGCACTTGGAAACAGTTTTATATAACTGGGTCATGGGTGACTGCTTGCTGGCACTCATTAAAACAAGCACTAACATTTAACACTCATTTAGCAAACAGTCCTAGGACAAAGTCACACTTTGGCTTCAGCAACCTTGCTAAGACACCTTTATTAGAACTAGCTCCCTAGTTAAGTATCTTCAGATGAAAAGGGTTTGTTGAATCTCTAAGCAGTAGCAACTACCGATTTTCTGTCAGCGCCCAGTACTTGACAAGGACCAAAGACCTCAATGCCCACACGTGCTCGTCAGTATGCTCTGGGGAACAGCCTGCAGAAATCGCTTCGGCTACAGAAGATTCTCACGTGCCATTTTGTGCTTCTCTGTCATTGTTCATCCTGACAGCAGAAAACCAGCATGCTGGGCTTATGGAAAAAATGCTCTGTTAAAAAAAAACAAAGAAAGAGAGACTGACAGTGTACTGCTGAACGTAACATATGAGCAGAGCCAATCAATCTAAAACAGCTGGAGGAAGACACAAGTTAACCCCCCAGTACAACACTATTTTTCTGAAATCACTGTGAAAGGCCCTCACGTCCCCCACTGCTGCCCCAACCAGGCAGATACGATCTCCAGGAGAACAAAGGCAAAAACTGTGGAATCCAACCCTTGCCCAGGGAAACAGCTGTGCCAGTGAATTATAAACAAAGCTACTCTCTCCCTCTCCCAGTTTCAACACACAGCACAGCAAGCGACAGTTACAAAACCAGCTGGCAGGCAGCAAACTCATCAGAGTACCAACGCTTCCCCGCTCAGAGCCAAGACTCTCCAGACTAAAAGGAGACAGTCGAACCCAGCCGCAACTCCACAAGCCATAACCTATCACAACTTGCTTGTGATTTCACATGAGAGTCTTCTGTGAGACAGGGCAGACACAGAGACACGGCCATCTCACACATGTTACGGGCCTTCTGCGCAGAATAGCGTCTACTCCAGCGCTACAAGCCTGGTAATAAACCAGGCACATCAACTGTCACTGAAGGAGACATCAGCATCCAACCAACCCAAGTCTGTGGAGCCTGGAAACTATCTCCATAGATGTACCGCATGTCTTCATACTGTTTAAGTGGAAATACTTGGAGATATTCTCCTCTCTGTGTCAAAAAATGCTTTGCTGTACAAAAAATAAAGCACATTTGTAGGGAAAGGTACTAGATTCAAGCACTTCAGTGACTAACAGTCTGAGTAAAACACGCAATACTTCTAGTGCTTAGAACAGCTAGTGAAGGAGAAATTCAGATGTTAAGATGTCAAGATCTTTTGATCTGAAATGCCAATTCACATGCTTTCAAAGAAATAACATTCTTTCTCAATAGCTGCAAAACTGGAGGAAAGGAAGAGGTGATGGAGTCTACAGAAAAACAAATTTTGAAGATAATCTGCTTTAAAACAAAAGCAAACATGTTTTGGTGGGACCTCAAATTCTGTTATGCCAGGCCTCTCCCCTGCACAGAAAACCACCTCTACCAACAAAACCTGTAATACAAGGCAGGAAGAAGGCAAATACAAAAGCAAACACTAAGTTTTTCATCATAACCCCAAGTAACAACAGTAAAATGCTAGACAAAAAACAAAGCTAAACGGTTTCAAACTGAGCAACAAACTTGTAAATAAATCTATAAAGGAAAAAATTTAAGGTGATCAAAATATATGAATATCAGCCCCAGAAAGACTAGTCTTAAGACTCAATTGTCTACCTTTGGCCTGTAAGACTTTACGTAAATCTTTTTCAGTCAGACAGCACAGACCATAAAGACGAGTTGACAATTCTATGAATTGTTATTTACAGAAGGGTGCATGTAAAAACTATTTTTGTGGTCTACTCTTGTAGACAGTATCTACACGTTTCTCTAACAGAAAAGGCTTTGACTAAGTTCTACGATTCAAGTTAAAAATCTTGTGCCATTTGTTCACCTTCCAATTATTCTAAAACTTTTCTTCTGTACCTGAACATCTGTTACATCCTCTGCCTTCCTCCTTCAAGTCACTTTGGTATTTATGCTCTAGAAAGACCCTTGTAGCTACGTGCAGGTATTATGAAATGTGTCAGAGGTCAAGTAAGTTCCACTTGAAGTCAAAACCCATGCTTCCTGAGAAGCAATCCAGATGAGTATTTGCCCACGTCTTCTGCCCATTCAGATGACCCTCGGGCCACGCACACCTCCTCCCAAATCCTTACTACAAGTCATCAAATACTTCAGAGCAACAGCTCTCCACTTCATGGGCGCATGTGGGTGCCACACAGAACGACTGCACTACACAGCTCAACTGTGTGAAAGGAATCATCAGTCAGGAACACGAAAGCCTGATGATTGGAAGAAATGCAAAGAAAATGGTTCTTTTGTTTGCCCCCTGTCATTGACAGGTTAAAGTATAAAAGAAAAGAGTCAAGCATAGGTTTTAGGGCTGCATAAAGAGCCCATTCATCAGGTTATCGGAAGTCACATGCGTTTAATGGTGTCAGCTTAAAGCCACAGAAAGAGAGACTTCCTTAAGAACTGTCAATGCTCGAATTACAAAGGCAGCTGAGACACAGAAACACTAGGACAGGAGAAAAGACTATGTCCCAAAGGCTAGGCAATCCAGCACGCTATATACAGGAGGGCAGCACCTGCCAAAAAATGCCTTACCAGCTCGTACACAGCACATGTAAACTGGGGCAAGGAAGCAAGTTTAAACTGCTGAAACAGAAGAATTATGCTGCTCACGTCATTCTTTTCTCACCCTGACATCCTTTACATTCAGATAAATGGTCACTATTTCTGAACGTCACAGAAGGTACACCAGTCCTCTGCCACTGCACTAACTGCACGTTTAAACACGACAGCAAGATGTGTGTCTGTTCTTTGGAACAGATACTTGGAAGAGGAGATAATCTATGAACACATATGCACTCTAGGAGAGAACCCAGAGTTATGAAATAAAATAAGACTGAGAGGTTCAGGTGTAAAAGGACATTGCTTTTACATGATCTGTATCTTCTTATAAGCATCATTATAAAACTGGCAGAAGGATGCAACTGTTTATTATTATTTTGGATAAGCACGCTCAATACAGCTAGTAAATCTTTGCTACATGGATTCGGTGAATACCACAATTTATGGAAAGTAGGATCTTTAATGTAGTTAGTTCACAGCTATGCAATCACCTAGGGTAGGTTACTGGTGCCAGGGACAAGGGCCTCAGAAAAAAAAATTTTAGGACTAAATGCGATTTCTTAATACTACCCATATTTTTTCCATGAACATGCTTTATTTCTACACAGGAACAGTATTTTGGCCCATCTAAATTAGAAGTAGTATATAACGCAAGCTGTGAGGGAGATGGAAAATAATTCTGAACAATGCATTGGTCTGCTTCCACACACCTCCTTAGAAAAGACCATTAAACTAATCCATCAAAAGCAACTACCACCTCTTGAGAGCTCAGATTGCCTCCTCCTCCAGGTGGAGTAGAAAGTGGATATACAAGTAGGCATAAGGAAAGGAATCTCGTGGAGGAGAGTTTCGTGCAGATTTTATATAAATAAAGGAACTGCAATGATATAACTAGGCTAATGGGAGGCAGCAGGAAAAGTAAACAATGCAATATTATCACAGCATAAAAATATACGTATTTTTTACATTAATACCTCAAGTCTTAGGCCCAGTAAATTTTGCAGAAGTATCATATCTATTAGAATGCATGCATATTATGATATTCAAGAAAGTCAATATGATTAGCTTGTAGAAGCATTTAAAAGCATATTAAATGACCATGGTTGTGCTACCATCCAGACAGTATATAGCTCTCATCCACTTTCCTTCTCCAACATAGGAATTCCTTGGTTGTTACTGTTGGCTTCAAAGTGGCTGCATGTAGCTACCAGAAAAATAATGCAGCAGGTATCACTCGAGTCCTTTTATCAGGCTATGCTTAACTTGTGTGCCCAAGTATTGCTGCCACCTAAGGAAGAACAATAACTTCATATTACTGTTAACTAAACAATGGCTTCCTCAAAACCAGAGGAAAATCATAATTTTGAACTAATAAGACATCACCACTGAGGCACTTTCATGTAGCCGGAATGTACAGTAGAGCAAAAAAGTGAATCCTAGCTGGCATTTGATTAACAGCTGTGCTGTGGCTTGTACCAGACAGAGGAAGACAAAGTCTAATTTTTTTCACAGATTATTTATAATATTACGGTATGTCACTTAATAAAGGTCATTTGGCAAAATAATTTTGGTACCTCCGACAGCAGAGTGTTTTGGGATGCTTCATCTGAAGCATCAATTGTTCAACCTTTTAAGAAGAAAAAAAAATTTAAATATATCACAGTATTAAAAAACAGAAATCACAGAGGACAGGAATGAAAGTTTAGGCAGAAAAAAGTCAAACAAGCAGGAGGCCACATAAGGCAGAGAAAGTGATGCAGTTCAAGACAGAACAGCAAGGCCCAAACAGCAAGATTTCTGTGGGAGCATTTTAGGAGACTGGGAAAGAGAGATAACATCAAATACAAGAAAGCTACATACTTGTAGTGAGCCATTACAAAAGAAACACTTTTGTCATAAGGATGAAAGCAAACAAAAAAAATAGTCCTAACACATGCTAAGAAACAGCCTTCAAAACAGGGTGATCCCAAACACGCTGTCAGATAAACATATATATGTTCAAAATATCTGCTAGCACAACTCTTCTTTTTTCTAACCTTAGTAAATTCAGCTATCAGCTAACACTCTGCACCTCATATAAACGCTTTATAACTTTCCACAGAATGCGAAGGCTGCGTATTCCCTGTTATCACGATACTGAGAATGTCCTACAGAAGTTACAGCAGCATGCTACTTATAATGCATTGGCTCGGCTTATTAGCCACAAATACCTGTTCTGACTTCTCATTACAAGATCACTTGAAACTAAATTCCCTAAGGGCTCAAACTAAGTCAAGACAGCCTACAACAGGTTCTCATGTCAGCTGAACCATGATAGTGGTCCATGCCCACACCCAGAATCTGTGGCAAAAGCAATTACAGCAACAGCCCAATTCTCCTGCATTGAAAGCTGCATTAAGTAGCATCAGCACGTTTTTGCTGCTGCCTAAAACCATGCAGCTGCTTTAACTGAGCTGATACAGTAAACTCATTAAGCCACAATAAATTTAATAGTGAGCCCAAGATGAATGCCTCTTTCACTTCACTGTGCTGATACCCACCCGTATATACCCTGGGAGAAGCATTAATTGCAGTTCTGAAGCTCTTTAACCAGAAGGTACTTTTGTCCAACGCTTGGCCATTACCTTTGTACAACACCTAATTAAGCTGTGGAATGCCCTTCTGCGGGATGTTGTGGCTGCTAAAGTTTACGAAGGCTCATGCAACAAAAATTCAAAAACATTGCTACTGGCTCAGGACGTCTGTGAGCCACCAATTGCTAACGGCTGGCAGAGTGTCCTAGGGAAGTAACACAACACGCCTCCCCACCCTCGTACTCTTCGTTGCGAGTCTGTTACTGGCTGCGGTCCCGAGACAGGATACTGCGTGCTGTGGATGTTTCGTCTAATTCAGTATGGCCATTCTTCCAACAAGAATGCTTGCAAACCAGATTTTTCTGTCCTAATGTCTAAGATGATAGCAATTAGCCAAGGCTCAGACTACATTAGCCAACAGACCTTCTCTTTTCACTTATCATTAATTGGAAGTTACAGAGCAAAAAGGTTTCGATACGAGCATCGTCTCAGCAGAGAACAAACCAGCATGAGTCCCATTTATTTCAGGAAGGAATAAAAAATACGAAGCTGGTTAACTTACACTTAATGCCCCATGTTGTCACCCAAGTTCCCATACATTCAGCTGAATATTTCTGACACCTTCATGGTTTTATTACAATTATTTAGCAGGAATAAAGAGGGTGCAGACTCATGGTTCACATTTCTGGAACTTTTTTCAAGCACTGAAGCACTTACGTCAAAACTTTTTCTTCCTAGCAAACCTAACAGATAACCATATAACTTACATTTTCCTGGTCAGAAGACAGAGGTGGCTCCACTAAAAGAAGCCTCTGCTCAGAGCTGTTCTCTTCAAAGGCTGCCTGTGTTGTTGCAGTGTCAGACATGTGTCCTTTTCTGAGTCGTAGGCCTGGCTCTGGAGAACCAGCATTATCGAGTTCCGTTAGTTCGTTCATGAGATGCTGGGAGCCTTCTCAAACAGTCTGCCTCTTGTTGGTTCGGTCTGGCTGATTATATGTTGGCTCTGAAAGACAAACAGTTTGTATAACTAAACTGAAGTTCAAAAGAAGAGCGTAATGGTTGGCTGGAAGACGAGCGTGCTCAAAAGCTACCAAGCAGCTATGACAGCTACTTTTATATGCACCCAAACTCCCACAGGATCAATTATATCGACTTCTAAACTGCCAGACAATGAATTCTCATCTTGTGTTAGGATATTTTCATATCCTTACACAAGTTAAACACAACTTTGAAAGATGACAGAATGTGAGCTCCATAAAACACTAAATTCATAAAAGCACAGTGATTTTTTTATAAATTATTTTTATTTTTACAAAGTTGCAAATACTGGGCTGTTAATACTATTTACAAATAAACTACTTATCACAGGCACTCTATAATTAATCAGCTTTTTGTGTGTATGAAGCTCATACCCTAGCTCAATCATCCGGGCTAGGTTTCACCAGAACTAGGACGCTAAGCACAGGTACAGCTGCTCAGGTAGTAGCAAGCAAGCAGAGCTCAGGCAGCAACTAACTTTAGACAGGCTGCAAGGATGGCAATAGTACACACAGTAACTATGTTTTGCTTGCTTAAATTAACATGTTCACAATCACTGCTAGCAATGGGTCTGTGCCTTTCCTTGTATAAGGAATTAAGACCAGACAGAGTTAAACACCACTCACTCCATCACAGCAGTCAGAAACAGGGAATTCTCCCAGAAAACCATAACCTATGCTTTCTGCTCATAAAAGTAACTATATTTTACACTTACAACGCTGCAAAAAGGATTCGTGGTCAAATTAACTCTAGATACCAAAGACTAATTAAATTTGTTGAAATTGGAGTGCCAGAAACCATCAGAATGAATTAGCACTCAGCTGAGGCTTCAGAACCACTTTGAACGAGAACCTATTCACTTCATACTGATCACTTGGCGTCATTCTATTACTGCAGCATCTAAGTACCTCGCTGTGACTAACACGTAACAATAAGATAAGCCATCTAACAAGTTATACCTTGCCAAGGTGCATAATTAGATTGGAATTTTAGTGCCCAGTAAAAGATGTAGAACTTTGTCATAATGCAAAGTAAAAATATAATACGGGGGACTGATATTGACATTCTTGTAATAAAACATCACCTGCAAAAAAGCCGATAAATAATATACTCCTTTTCAGGGACTAATCTCATTTACATATGATCACTGCAAGATAATTCTCAGCTCTGACAAATGTGCTATAGTTAATTTTGCTGCAGCAGTTTGTAACATTATATCCCCTCAGCTGCCTGGCAATCCCCAGAGGAGCCAGCTGCTAATGAGCAGGTAACAGACTTTGCAGAACTAAATGATAGCTCAGTTGCCCGAGTTCAGTATGGCACACGCTTTAATCACCCAAGAAGGTAAGTCTACAACATGACAGCAGAGCAGATGGTATGCCCACCTTCCTGCTAATTCCACTACAGGGTCAGCAACCTCCATCTGAGAAGTCGCATATAAAATGGCCACAGATGTTTACTCGGTAAACACAAGAGCCACAGGACTGTCACCCCATGAGAATGAAGCCAAGTTTTAACAACATTACACAGGAAGGCCAATGAAGAAGTTGAGCAAGTGGATTTTAAGACCAAGAACAAACATTTAGAAAGCCAAAGAACAACTGAAATCTTCACTTTTTTGGTCATATTTCAAGCAGCCAATTCACAATTCTATTTTTATGCAAGAAAGATGAGGACATCGTCATAATGCCACTTGGCAGTAGTGATCTAGGGAAGAAAGCAAGAAGTGCCTGAAACAAGAACTAGTTTGAAATGAAACTTATTTGGTGTCTTAATTTAAAATGCAATTTATAACAGACAAATTTCAATACAGTGTACCAATTTGAAGCTGTAGCTAAAACAAACAAACAAATATAAGTAAGCAGAGTAGCTGTTTGTAAACAACAGTTACAAGCACACAGGCACACACCTCTACCCGATACTCCACACACTCGAGACAGGTCATTAGTTGAAACCGCCAGAGTTAGTTTCATGCATTGTTCAATTTGCATTGGACATTTAACCAGCAGGTTTTACTAGTTTTTCTTTCTACTAGCTTTAAAGCAATAGAATTGCCATTGTGTGCTACGTTACCTAAGAGTCTGTCCTTATGTCACCTCTCTGACATTGTGGGAGCAACGCTCAAAGAGACACAGTAACAACCAACACAACAGGCTTACCCACAGTTAGCCAAGATGCCTGTGAAAGGTTCTTCTAATACAAGAATGCCAAGAGACTTCTTAAATCAGGCCTTGAAGATTAACTTCACTCGCACTTGCTGCCAAGCAATCACTAAGGTTAAAAATAAAAGACGCATCTCACCTCCAGTGAGCAAGATTAGCGTTCAGCAGCACAGCTGAACTTTAGAGCTCTGCATAAATAGAAGCCGTTGTTTCTTGAAATGACAGCAGGATTGCTCAATGAACTAAAATGTTTCCTTGCTGTCCTTCATGCAGGATCCTTCTAGTGGTAAATATGCTTGCCCTTACCGAGCATGCAAAGGTAAGCAATCCATAAGATAGCCCAAAAGCATCACTACCGGTTTTTAGTCCTTTTAAAAAATGGAAGCCAAAACCACATGCCTGAATGCAACATGGAGTTGCCAACAGAGAAGTGCTAATAGCCAGAACTATTTGTTCACAAGTGAAAGAAAGCACTCTGAGGTTACAAACAGGAAAGGGACAGATGGTCTTCAACTTCTATTATAAATTTTCTATGACTCCACAGTTCCGTGAAGGGTTTGAATGACTACGCTGACTAAGTATGGTCAGTAGCATCTAGCCAGAAGATGACAGTTGAACCACTGGGAAGCGACTTACTGCCCCCATTCCGTCTCTAAGACTAGGCAGATCATGAAAACAAAAACTAGAAAATGGAATGCTATACAACACTTGAGGTCTTGGGAGAATCACAGAATCACAGAATGGTAGGGGTTGGAAGGGACCTCTGTGGGTCATCTAGCCCAACCCTCCTGCCGAAGCAGGGTCACCTGACCTTGTCCAGGCGGGTCTTGAATATCTCCAGAGAAGATTGTTTTGTGTTTCACTGAGATTGTAGATCTTACATAGAAGTCCTGTAACTTTTTTGTAGCATACAACAAACTGAAAGCTTTCATTAAAATTAGCTTCCATTTAAAGAGGAAGTTGCCACGCACAAGTTAAAATCTGCTTAAAGATTGCATACATAATAACAATAATATCAGCATCTAGGTCAATCAGTGAGTTCCTGCTGTGTTTAAAACCAGCTGAGAAAAGCATCTACAGAGTTTGGTTTGTGTTCTTGGTGGGTTTTTTGTGTTTTATTTTTTTTAATACAAAAAACTTCTAAAGGCTAAGTCAGCTTTCAGAAAAGACCTACCAGTTTAACACCGTCATAGTTCTAAACACAGCCTATAAACACAAAATGTAGCTCTCCATTAGCCAGCTTAATATGCTGCTGCCACCACACAACCTATAATAGCCTAACTGGTCATCACTTCCAGCTGCTCACTCCACCCCAGTTCAGCAGTCCACCCCACAGCGAGGAGAGTCAATGCCAGTTTCAGGCTGTAGACGGACACTCGTCATCTTTCTGAAAACAGAACAAGAAGGCAATACTATTTCAGCAGTTTGCAACAATTGTGCAATGTCAGAGGAGTCAACATCCACAATTACAACATATTTAGGACACTACTTCATTCCTTAAGATGACAAGGAAAGAGTAGTTACACAAACTTAAGCTCCACAGGTTGATGCTACAAATGTTTGTAAGACCCTCCTGGATACTCCCCAGCATGTGATACAGGCCTTCTAACCATCCCAGAATTCACCTAGCCTGAGGATTGGTTTTCTACCTAAGCCAAACAATGCCATATGGTAGCAAAGTACAGCAAGCACACTAAGGATAGTGTTTGTAAATTTAAGAGATCCGTAACTCCCTTTTTAAGATAAACCAGTCCTGGATAGTCACACTGCCCCCATGCAAAGCAACCTCTCCTGCACCCAGCTCTTCCCACTATGTTCCTCCTACAAGCAGCACAAGAGTGATTCCTTCAAAGCTATTTCATTCTGTCTGTAGCTGGTAGCCAGAAGAAGAATGAAAATGGCACCCCCCTCCATTCCCCTCTCACTGATCAACAGCCTTTCCAATAGAAACTTTCCTGTTCAGGGCAATGGCATCCACTGTATGCTCTTTCCTTGCTCATCGTCTTCAAAGCATCCCTCAAACTACCATAAACAATGTATATACCCTGGATGAATCTTCATAAAATCAGCTCATTCTCCCTAACAGATCTTAGTCATCAAAAGAACAAGAAGTCAGCATGAAACTTTCAGGCTACACCGCTCCTCAGAACATTCATTAATGTTTAATGAAGGGCTTGAGTGACTGAAAAGTCTTATAAGAGATACTACTCCATCTACAAAGTTTGCCTTGCCTGTGTCCACATACCACCACAGCTACAACTACTACTTGGCTAGCTGCCATTTTACTGGCATGGATGTAAAGCTAATTGAACAGTAAACCACTTCTGTGTTGAACAACTTCACCAAACACAAAATTGTTTAGACTAGGCCTTAGTAACAAAACAGGCACAACTCCATTTCCAGCACTGTTAGCACGGGTACAAATAGCAAAGCACTTCCAGTACCACCCAAGGCAGACTGTCCACGATAAGAACACAGCTCACACAGGGTGATGGAGGGGACGTTTTGCATATAAAACAGTTGATTCTGGCTACCTTGACTGAAATAAGGTATACTAAACAAAACGTAGTGTTCTTGGCACATTGCATTTCTACCACTGTTTGCTGGTAGGAAGGTTCTGTCACATGTAGTCCCTCCAAGTGGTATAGCAACACCAACAATATTCAGTAACATCACACAAAAGTTTAAATTATTCTCAGGTGACAGTGGCATCATCCTGTCACTCATCTGGTTCCCTTACTGATGCTCAACCCAGTTCATCAACAGTGAGCTGTTGGCAAGGTGTCAGGTTTTGTGCTTCGGGGTTTTTTTGGGGGGAGGTAGCCTGCTCTGACTTTCTGCCTGCACAGCACCCTGATCCATTTACTGGTGAAATCAGGTAAGCACCGGTGCCAACGCAAGGCAGGTGTATACAGGTTGGATAAGGGAAAGAGGAAGAGGAAATCAGCTGTGTGACACGAGTTAAGACTGCTGTGGAGTGTCACCCATACACGTGGCTGAGCTAACCCATGCTGGGTCACTTCTTAACTATACGTGGTATCCACTGGTGTGCTGCTTTCTTCATTATGCATACAGAAAAGCAGAAAAGATAAGAATTCCACACATATTAACTAGATTTGTAAATTGCCCCTAATTAGAAGGCCAGAGCTGTAAAGTTAACAAAACAGTAATACTGAAAGATTCAAGAGTATACCTGGAAATGCTGGGTATTTTTATCCCCCTCTTTTTCTCATAAGAGTCTTTCAACAATTGAGTCATCTTTTTCAATGAAGGAGTTAAACACCCACAGCAACGTTCCAAGTATTTTCTAAAACTACAGCCAAAAATAAACAAGCAAACAAGGGTGCGTATGAACGGAAGAAGGAGAAAAATCACAGAAAACCTTGTTTTCGCAATGTACCCTACAGCAAAAGTGTGAATCAGGCTGTAAAAATTCTTTGGAGGTCATCTTTAACAATGAGGAAGCAATCCAGCACCTCTTCTCTTAGATGTAATTTCCCTAGAAAAAGAGACATCTACAAAACAAAGATTAGACTCCCGTGGAGGGTCAGTGGCCAAAAAGCTGTTTTTGTGACTTGTAAACTGTCACTGGACACTTCAGCCTAAGTTGTTTCACAGCAGGCTCCAGAGGCAAACAATCAAGCACATTCTGATGCATTTGGATCCAAAGAAAGGGAACAAGCCAGCAGCCTGCCCACATTAACAAAATGCTTCCATTTCAGAGGATCCTGTTACATCGTTACAACATTTGTCCAATTTGTGCTGCAAATTGGACCCCGGTTTTGTAACTGGGTTAAGCGTTATGTCAGAGGTTGGCCCACCCGCAGTACACAAGGCCCGGTTGTGGCAGACTGGATGACTGCTGTAAATTAGTTTCACTTTCCAATAAACCAAAACAAGGAGAATTGTCACAAAATCAGTACAAAATGAGGAACAGAAGTTCAAGCTCTTTTCACATTGCATTCCACAAACATGCACAGCTCAGACCTGGAAAACTTGCTTTGGGCTCATTTTTCATTAAATGGCTCAGTTTCTCCAAGTGAGACTCTTTCCATTTTTGTGCCCTTTTATGATTTTATCTCTATGGCATATTACTAACTCACACCAACTTACTTTGCAGTTGCCAACAATAAAAAGATGCAGTTGGTTTTTGTTAGTAACACTTTGGATCACAGACTGTCTAAAAGTGAAAGACTGAAATTAGACATTACTTTCCTGTTAAGGTGAAAATTTAGAATACATCTTTTTAACTAGTGCCTCAAGGACATCCGATTCACAGAAGAACTGTTGGGTGAATATGAAAAAAACAAAGCATTTGGAGCAGGCACTAAAATCCAGAGGAAGACTACTAAACTGAAGTTACTTTCATTTCACCCCTGTACATAGAGGATCTTCACATAAGAAAGTAAGAGGCACTAAGATCAACAGCCACAATCCAGGGAGCAAACATTCCTCTACCCTGGCAGGTACAACACTCTCCTAGGAAGCACGGCTTTGAATCTCTCCAGAAAATGAAGCGAGATCTTTGACAACTCAGGAAGATGCTCTAAGGCCTGGAGCAACCGTACAAAGCCAAACACTACCACCTTGCTTTGAAAACCAAAGAGGAACACACATGTTTTAGGCTGCAAACTTCAAGCAGAAAAGCACTGAAGACAGTTGCCTTCAGTGCTTCTTACTGCCTTGCTCGGACACCTCCTTACTCAGATGCTGGCTGGTGCCAAGAGGGGGCAGCCCCACTCTTCCCTGGGTGGGCATCAAACAGCCCCACTTCTCATCGCTCCCACCCCTCACCCCCGAGGTGCTCGCATGCTTGTCACAACCCTCTCCAGGTGGCAGCCTGGAAAAATGTTAACCCAGGGAGGAGAATGAGACAGTAGTTTTCTACCAAACTAGCAACCTGTACTGGCTCAGCACACTGGCAGAGAAGCAGTGTGGACAACTGGACAGAAAGGGTAGGACCGCACACCCAAAGTTTTCATTCTTCTTGTATTTTATAGGCAGTATTTTCGCAACCTGACAGTTACCTGTTGGCCCAAGCCTTTCACTGTCATATATGTACACACCACAGCCTTTATTATAACCTGTTGAGCAGCCGTAGCCCACACCTGGCATAGCAAACCAGACACCTTACCAAGACTGCTGATTTTAACACAGTGGTCGGTATCTCAGAAGCTTGGGCGCAAACAGCTGACCATCACACTCTTCCCAGTTTTTGGAAGCACCTACTCTCCAGTTTTGCTGATAATCTTCATAAGCTTTATTCATGAGGTTGTGAGCTTGCTCATCGGTGTTTTATTTTGTGGCTGACAGGTTTGGTCTACAATGTTTGCATTCCCATATTTGTAAAAAACAAGAACAAAGAAAACTTACTCTTTTACTTGTGTTCAACAATAGCATTTCTTCAGCTGAAAACACCATATATTTATTCCTCTCCTCAAAAACCATAATGTCATTTTGCCCCACATCAGACAACTCTAAAAATCTGCTGCTTTTCTATAGCAAAAAAGTTACAAGAACACTGTAGGAATAACCAACATCCACACTCATAGCACTGTATCAGTCTAAGATCAAAAAAGCAGTGCAGCATCTTTTTCAGATACTTTCTTAGCCACGAAAATTCATGCAAAAGATCTACTGTGACTAGGCTGCCCCTAATTTACATCAATCAGAAGCAGATTTAGTCAAATGGCTGAAGTTCTAGACAAGACCAGGTACACCTACTTATTAATTACTTAACCTCCTTAATGCAATAGCCAGAGAATAATTTGTTGTTTTTAAAAGATAATAATTGCTGAGAGTTAAGAAATAAGCTGAAGTGAACTTTTAGTCTCCTCTATCATTTAGTGCCACTCCTTGAGATATGCATTTCTTTCCTGGTAACATTGTTTGAAATCATCTCGAACTCTGAAACAAGACCAACAACACTGATACCACGATACATCACTGATGTAATTCAAAGGCACAAATGTTAAGTTAATCTTCTACTTTCTTATAACTAAGGAGAGACGGCAAAACACCCACAGTCTACTTATGATACTGTGAGATTACTGCTAAAGTTCTAAAAACCAAAATTATTTGTATACATGCAAGCCCTTTAAGTAGCGATGTAGCTTAAACTCAAAACAGGTCTAAAGGACTGAGACCAAGACACTCACACTAAGAGTCATCTTGATGTGGTTTGTTTTACCATCTTGCCATAACAATTTTTGTTAGTATAACTGTGTTCCCTGCAGAGGTTTTTTGCTAGTATAGCTACAGCTTGCAGTCCAGTCAGCAGAGCTATGCTAGTGTAAATTTCAAGTTTGAAACATTTTAAGACCATAAGCGTCTCCAAGTTAATTTTCAACTAACTAGGAAGCTTTGTGGGAATATACACATTAGATGTTTTACATGACTTGGTATCACTTATCGACACATTCAGATAGCCATGGGGGGGGGGGGGGCTGGTTGTGTGTGTGTGTCTCATCCATTTCTGTTCAAACTCCAGCAGAAAAAAACCAAAACAAAACAGCCCCCCAAATACACATTGGAATTGTCTAAAAAAAAAATATGCTGTAAGGGAGCTGTGGCAATGGCGAGCACTTCACTTCTATACACTTTCAGTGAAAAATATACTGTCCCTACTTTGAAGCACGTAATTGCAATCCGGCCTTTGATAAACAGAGCTACACTGCTTATTTAGTAAAATGAGAACTGGCTGTAACATTGGATGAATGACAATCAGCACCGTTAAAGGAAAATAAAGATTATTTTGTTACGTCAAACTATTTACAGTAGATAACTCACAACAGAAGATAGTGACAACACGAGATTAAGCAAAAAATTCCGCAATGGAAATAGACACAGTACTTACATTTATAAAAATACCTTATTACAAAACAGGAATAAAACCATTTTTTCATACAAAATACAAAAAGTTGAAGTTAGACATCCAGGTTGCCTGTATCACGGATAGAATACAGCATTGACTGAAATAATAAAATTCATAAAAGAAAACACAAGACTATTGTGCAGAGCACTTACACTAACTAATCATGGCTATATATCACAATAAAGTGCTACTGGCTACCCTCAGACCTGCACAGATCACCACAAGCCAAGTGAAGAGAGCAAAGAGAGGATGCCTCCAGGATCCTTTACTTGGTCCTTCTCAGGAGCCTGGAGCCATAGGAGGGACCAGTGAAGAAAGACAGAGGTATGAAAGCATGTTGGGAAACAAAAAAAAACCACTCAAGTGAATGCTGGAGGGAAGAAGAAGAAACAGGCAACATCGACATCGTATTCCTCCCAATGAGGGACTCCTGAGGCTGACAATTTCCCATTATTCTCTGCAGCAGTCCCATGTTCCTGACTTAAAGACCCCGAGCAGCAGTGGAAGGGTGTAAGTAACTCCAGGAGACGGGACAGAAACCAAAAAGTGTGTGCATTTTACAATTATAGCTGCGTTTGGCAACATTTTCCAGTATGTAAGTATTTTAACACAATATTCTTCTTTTTCATTAAGAGTTAAACCTAGGCTAATGATTCTTGAGTCAGACTGTTCAGATTTCCCAGTATGTAAATATTTTAACACAATATTCTTTTTTCATTAAGAGTTAAACCTAGGCTAATGATTCTTGAGTCAGACTGTTCAGATTTCCATTACACTAACAATAAAATCTTGGCTTTACCTGCGTACTATTTGTATATACACACAGACACTCACACAAGGGGTGCTTCCTCTCTGCCCATAAACCAGAATATAACAACATGGATGGAGTCCTGCATTCCTCCCCCCATTTTGCAACTCTGAAGAGCGTTGTTAGTCTTCAAAGTGTTACAGGAAAATTTCAATATAATAACAAAGTCTAAAAGAGCCCTAGGAAAAGCAACCAAATAAGCCACCTGAACGTGTAATACATTCTTTCCCCAGAGGGAACTTTTTGTGCCAGGGTGATCTGGCCAATGTTGTTTTGTACCAAAGGGCCTTTCATACATGTATATATGCTCCTAGCACAGCACCTAAACATAAAAAACAATGAGCTAAGCAGTCACTGTCTTATCTGCGCTCTCTGTTTGCAGAAAGGGGTTCTAGACATCATAGAGACGCTCAATTTCTTTAAGAAACCCTATGAACAGGAAGGAAGCATGGCCAAGTCGATAAGCATCCACGCCCTTAAGAGTAGGAAGGGTAGGAATTTGGGTTGATTTCCTGGACAAGGGCCCAGACAGCAGGAACGCCAGCAGAGAGCAAGAACTGGGTCAGCAAACATAGTTATTTGTCCTAGTTTTCACATACTCGCTGAAGGTACTCTCACCCTGGCCCATCTGCGTCTGTAAGGGGTGTTAATACACGTACAACTATTCAGATAAACCATTCTGGAAAGAACACAGGACCGGCGCCATGCGCTCCCGGGCCGAGAGCGAGTCCCCACTGCTGCTGGCCCCCCCCCCCCCCCCCCCCACCCAGCGTGACGTCACACGGTATGGAATACCGGGCTCTGTCTGGCCAAACCCAGGACAACACCTTATGCTGACACAACACCTACTGTCAATGGAGTTAGCAAATAAGGGATCTCATTCTAGTGTGAGTTTGTTCTCTTTCTGTAAAAAAATAAGCTATCTAGTATAATTTTGATAGAAAGACTACCTACCACGTCAGTGGCTGTGACTGAGAGGCAACACAGCTCTTCAGATTCATCTGACACGCACAGACACACAGCCATCGCCAGTACTGAGAAAACGCAGGCCAAGCTTCTCGGTAGAGACCGAGTGCTCCACGTTGGAGCCAACCACTAACCTGCATGCCAAAGATGTACTTGGAAACCTAGCCAAGAACTCTATACAGGGGTCTGATGGAAACAGAACATTAACACTGCCTTATCCACTTCTAAAATCCCCAGGTACGCTCTTATGAAAAGCATGAAAGGTTCTTCCAGTATTGACAGCACAGGAGCGGCATGTATGCTGTCAGAAAAAAAGTAGACACCAACAGATTTGTAGGTCCTAAGAAATGTCAGTAATCATTGTTTTGAATTCAGTAGGTCAGAACAGAGGTAAAATCTTGGAAGGCAGCTGACCTGCCCAGACAACCAGGCAAGCCCTGACCTCTGTACACAAGCAAGCAGCTGTAGTTAAGGAAACAAGAGTATGAAGTGACACAAGCCTTGCATTTTTGAAATGCAAAACCTGATACCTATTTTTATCATGTGCTAGTTAATCAGTCATAGTTCAGATGTTTGACATCACATTTTACACATTTACTAAATGATTTGAGAAAGCATTTGCTTTGCAATAGCAAAGAAAGTTTTATTTAGAACCAGAGATGACCACTGAAAATTGCAGTAAGATTTCAACACAGCACAAGGTTTCCCAATCTTCATGTCTACAACAACAGCACCACCACCAAAAACAAAAATAAAAAGTGAAAATACCAAGCATGGCCTGTCAGCCAAGGTAAGGTCACAGACTTAGCAGATGGTGACCTCAAACACAACAAGAAGTTGTTCTTGACACAGCAAACAGGTAAACCTTGAACTCCTTGCTACAGGATGGGGGAAACCAGACAAACACACCGAATAAATCCATCAAAGGATGTTACGCACATGAAGCCACCTCTATCTCTAGAAGCCCCTAAATAGCACTGCATGTCTATCATATTGCTTGCATAGTCACGCTTAGAAGCTACTTTCTCCCTTACTAAAACCTCAGAGTCCTCTCTTAGGAAGGACAGCAAGAGGCCTAATGAATCAAAACAAAACAGGGAAGAAGTCAAATGATTATGAGACAGAAAATTAAGAACCCCACTGAAGAAACAATGAAGGCTGAAATCGAAAATCTCTCAGGAACGCCCAGTAAAGCACCATAACAATGCCAATAACTCCCCAAAGGCATCCAAGAAGCCAGCAGGCACTACCCTGAGATGCTCTGGCCAGTGACTTCTATAAGAGAATCAGGGATCAGAAAAACCCTACAGCTGCCAGAATCTCATTTGCCAAGTTTATTCTTCTCCCCTGAATGGCCAGCTTGGCTGGGACTGGTAGGTGATCCTGCAACTTGGCTGCGCTTCAGACTCCCAGTGTATAAATAGAAAGGTTAGGGACAAAGCACAGTCCAAGCCTCAGTAAGAGGTGCTGTAAGCTGGCACCTTTGGCATACACCTCAGGGTTTCATCCTGCAGCAGGGTGACACATCAATTGAACTGTACCACGAACACACCCGTAGCACCACTCTCACACTACCCACCAACCTCTCCCCAGTGAAACACAGATCTGCTGAGCAAAAGCCAGCCCAAAGCTTCTCGGTCTCTCCACTTCAGGCAGGAGGTCTTGTCACTTTGTGCGTGAGTGGGACACATGGTCAAGAAAACCGAGGAAGAGGAGCACGAGAATATAAAGATGCTTCTGTGGCATGGCCTGGATGCAGACTAGATGGGTATCTTGCAGCCTACTTGGGTTACACACAAGAGGGTGATCAGAGCGTCCCATGGGGCAGAAGCCTAAGCAGCAGCTCTGCAATGAAGGTATGATCCTGAGCTGGAGGGACTTCTAGTTTGACCCAGCCTGGTTTATGCTATAGCTATCATGGAATTTCAAGTTTCATCAGAACAACTCACCTTTTTCCAGAAACTCAAGGAAGTCAAAAGATTCAGTGTGCCCAGTTACATACAGAGTAGATAAAATCTGTCAACCACTGACTATGATTTTTACCTTCTTTCATGAACAGTGTTTAAACAGCAATTTGACATCATTGATTTCATCACCAAAGTCAGAACAGTAGGAGCAAAAGTTTAAGAAAAACACTTTAAAAAAAACCCAAAAAAAACCACAATAGCAACCCCACCAAAAACAAACACAACACAAACCCGAAAACAAACAAACAGAAAAAAACACCCAAAAACCCAACCCTACCCAATACCTGATGCACTGCTACAATTTCCCTCCTGAAGGGGAAAGGAATGACTGGTTCAAGTCCTGTCTCTGACTGGTTTATACTCTCATGCATGTACCTAGCACTCACCTCACCTATCAACTCCAGTTTGGAAGCCAAGCTTGTCACATTAAGTGTCACCTCATTTCAGAAACACACAAATTTCTGGTAAGCTTCAGTCCTGAGAAATACAACCTAGAACAATGAAACAAACAGATCTTGTACCTCCCCTGTGGAGTAACACACAGCAGTTATCTTCACCACTAAAATACATTTCCCCAAAACACCCAGTATTCCTAATCTCTAATTTCTCACTGCTCTCTGACAACTAGCTGTGCTACCTGTGAGGAAGCACAGATCAACTTCTCTCACCTCAAACTTGTCACTGGTTCTTGACATTTGTATTCAAGCTTGGGAAGGTTAAAGTCCAAGAAAGATGTGAAATCAACATGAAGGCTGTTTCTGCAAGTTAGCTTAAAACTAGGTAATAAAATTACACAGATGGAAAAAAAAAATCCTTGGAGTATGCATGCTATACAGCAGCTATTAAACATTTACAGTGGATGCCAAAATGCACGCATTCCATTTAAATTAGAATCCTTTGATTTTTGTAGGCTTACTCACCAAGATAGCAACTTTGACTTTAATAAAACTCCTCATAGTTACAGCTAAATTGTATAAAGATGCATCAGCACAAAACCAAGAACGAAATTTTTTAACTACCTCAAGTACAGTATTCTCCATAAAATGTTCAACATAACTCCAGATACCACATTTTATTCAAACTCTGCCAAACAAATCTCTGCCTCAGTATTTGCTAAAACTGATTTATTACTTCCAATACATTAATTCACGTGTTAATCTGGCTCAGGTCACTTAAAGTTAGTCAGAAAGGACTTCTGTCAAGCTATGTACAAATGTTGCTTTTGGTCCACATGGGAGTTTGAAATCAGAGCTTGGGAGAGATCCTCTACGACATAAATATTACAACATGAAAACAGCAAGGAACGCAGAATACTTTTCCTGTAATCCATTTCCATTTTCTCTGCTTCACTTCATGGCATGCTGTTAGAGCCTAAAAATTTCACTAAATGAAAGCTGAGTTTATCTCAGGATCTTGTGACACTGGAGTTGTAAAGCATACAGCACTCACATGCCAGCTTCAAACTGACATTCATTGCACTCCATTGGAGGAGGGAAGGTTTATGAGTTACACAACTCACTTCATCCACACAGCATGTAGTACACACGACAAAGTCCGGCTCAAACACTACACGTTACATTACTTTCAATAAGTGCTGGTAATATTTCTATATCTAGCGGTTTAAATTCTTCAATTTGTACAGCTTATTCAGTATTTCCAACAGAAAGCAGAATTGGTTTTCACTAACAGACCACTTGCCTCCTAGTATGACCGATTCTCTGTACTACTTACCAGATGATCCAAGATTTTCAGCACAACCAAATCAAAAGCTCAAAGACGAATAAAGACGGTTGGACAATCACTGGAGAAGCAGTTTTAGCATACACATTCTGCACGTTTGCTTAGCGACTGGATCACCATCGGCACAATATGCTGAGACAGGTCTATTACCTGTCACACCCCCCGAAGAATCAGTCTCCAACGCAAGCAGAAGTAATGCATACATTCTACACCTTTCCTTTTTATGTCTGCCTAGTAATTAATTTTAAGTGCCAGTAATTCTCAATTACTCCATCATTAGTATGACTAAATGTCATTCTACAATAGGAATTATGCAACTATGCTTTGGTCAACCCCAAATACCACCACTGTTACCTGTGACTTTGAATGCTGTAACAAATAATATGCTTATAAATTATTCATTTATTACGAAGACATAACTTGATTACTGCCCAATTCAGGAGTCCCTTTGGCTTGAAATAAGAAAGCATCCAAATATTCTGTTACCTCAGAAATGGATCTCCAAGAAGCAAGCACTGAGTTTTCAGAGTTTCAATCTCTACACAGGACAAAGCCTCTCAAAAGGTAGTAGTACCACCTGAAATCTTACAAGAACCACCAGACACATCATACTTACTGCTAAAAGAACAGGAATGTGGAATTGTACCTTTTCATGGATGACCTTAGACTGCACAAAACATTCACGTGAGTCTTGCAAGCAGACAAGCCCTCAGGCACTTACATAGTTATGAACTACTGAAACAGAGCCAAGACTGAGTTTTCAAAGGAAAACAGTCATGGGTTCTGTGATCATGCTTTGTTTTTCACAATGACTTTACTGTGATGTGTAACAAGGGGGTATTTGAACTGGTTAACTAACACAGAAAAAGTCAGCTGGGAAGGGCCTACATGGAAGAATTAAAAACTACTGTCCTTCCGAGAGCATTCTGTACCGCTTTTCCGAGAGCGCGTTAAGACTCTGCTGCTTAAAACCCAAAGCGGACCTAGGTTACCCACAGGTATGCAGAGCCGTACTGTTACATCAGCTCTGACCTTATCTGAGTGTTTGAGAATTTTCAGTATCATCTTGGACAGTCTGGTGTGATCTCCCTTTCCCTACGCTGACCCGTACACTGGAGTCCTTCCAAATCAGTTGACATAACTGGCATTTTCAACAGCATCACGCGCTAGTTAGATGTTTGGGACAGAAGCATTTCTGCAAGCGCTGTGAAACTTGGTCAGCCTCTCTCGCTCTTTATCAAGGACCAGCTTAACTTGAAATTCTGAGTTTGCTTTCATGGCAGAAGACAGGAAAGTCTTCTTATATCCCACCTTTAAACTCCAAAGTGTAGGATCAAGGCCAAATTAGAACAATTTTACAGATACAGTAGCTAATATCAATACACATCATTTCAATTATTTTCGCAACAAGTCACCACCTACTGAATCAAACATTGGATTTTAGTAACCCAGAAAGTTTTAATGTTTTATTACTGATCTTCCTTCTCTACAGCCTTAGTTGATACAAGAATGCCAAAACACCTATGAAAAAGCCTAACAAAAAGAAAAGGAGGCTTTGGCAAATTACACTCTATGTTTCTGGAGGATGACCTACAAAGAGAACAAAAAAAACAACACAAAAGAACTATTCCTTTATATCCTTCATAGGAGTGAAATGAATAATTCATAATTACCAGATGGCCAGAGAAAATTAGTATTCTTCTACCAAAAACATATTTGAAAAATTGCCCCTTAAGAAATATCTTACAAATTAAGTCTAAGCTACCTAGCAACTTCCTTCACTGCATTAGCAAAGCTCACAAGAAGGAAAGGATTTTTACAACACTTCCATTATCAAACTATTTTTGTAATGCTGCAGAATTCATATGGTTGCAAATTATTAAAAAGTCACACAGCAGGAAGTCAAAGAGCGGTTGCACTTAACGATGGGCATTAAGATCATCAGGACACAAGCCTTTCTTCATTATCCTCCTCTCAGCTTGGACTATATAAAGGTCAGAAAACCACTAAATAAAGCTTTTGTTGACTTTGTTATGCTTTCCTCAAGTCTCAGGACACCCACCTCAGAAAAAAATCCATTTTGTTCCTCACTGAAAGTACAGCAGGCAGAAAGCCAATAGTTGGCACTTTGTCACATAGCTACTTTAATAAGAATTATGAATAGGCTCTTCCTTCTATTTCTAGTCATGTTCCATTAAAACAAAAAACGATTTGCCTAAAAGATTAATCTTGAGAACAGCAGAATATTGCTGTTATCAGCCATGCAATGCTATATGCTGTTCTATGGAATACACAGACGCATAAATAATTGCTTAAACTAAGGCAATTTGCAAAGCACTGCTCCTCACAAGCAAATTGGTTGTATCATCCCATAATGTCAGAAAGCACCGTATTCTACCACCACTAACTTATCTCCACAGCACTAGCACTTCTCTAAGTAATACATGCCCACAAATTCCATCAGCCAAGGAGATCAAGACATAAATTAAAGCATTAGGAAGAAAAACAGCAAAAAGGACATCCTTCAGTTTACACCAGGGAATGGCAACAACTAAATCTCAGGAACAGCCCACTAGGAAATGCAGCGCAGTATTCTTCGTAACAAAAGCATACCTGAACTGTCAGCTGAGAAGCTGAAATGCATGTTCAGTGGCTCTTCATCTCAAGTCCTACTAGCCATTCACTTCCTTCTCCCAAATGCTAAAATTCCTTTCCCTGCAGGTAAAAGCTTGCCAACACTCTCAGAACTGAGAGTACAGATAGCCTCAGCTACACTTAACCTTTGCATTGCTTGGCTTCGCAAAACAGCTCCCACTGCAGACTGGGAGACACAGATGGAAGTATTTCTAGTACAAGCAGGAGTTAAAGATTAGCTAAAGGAATTTTACTATTAGCTAAAGGAATTATACCATTCAGATTAAATCTAAGAAGCCAGAGGTGGTATTTGTTCCCAGCAGGCAGCTTCTACTACCTGAATTCAATTATTCCATTTCCCTCAGAAGTTCTGCATTTTACAAAAACTCAGAGATAATATATAGACACACTGGCTTGAAGTCTTTACAACAGTAACAGATCCCAAAACCTAGTATCACTCACAAAGTAATGTGCACAAGAAATTAAAAGAGCACCAGTAAGTGCCTTTATTGAAGTCTGCAGAATTACATGAAAAAAATGTTTCATATAGCAAGAAGGTCCATGGTACGTTCCCTCCAGAACAGCCTGTTTATTCAAGTATCCATAAACATCCGATTTACTAAAACACACTTATGAAAACATTGTTGAGAAAATCACACTAGCCAAGCAATAAACATATCCAGCAGGAAGGAGCTAAAACAGGAACCTGTCCAGAATGCTGTCATTAGAACAGAGAGAAGCCCACTAAAGGTTCCTACCAGCAAAGCAACCCTTGTCTAAGAGCTGTAGGACACCTGCTTAACACATCCAGTGACTCCCTAGCGAAATCTGTAGCATAGAAATTGTCATCCTCTAGACCTAAACGGAGCAGCACAATTGAACTTGGCTTCAAACAAGGAACGGCAGTCTCTGCAATCCTCTAAGCAGATCAAACCAAACAGGCTGGGGAAAAGAGCATTTAATTTGGTTGAGAAGGAGGAAAATTGGATGAACGGATACGAAAAATGGCTTTGGTGTATGTCCTAGTTGCTGGCTGCCGGATCAAACCATGACAGTGTACTTATAAATCAGCCTAGCCACACCTCACCTTTGAATAGAGGCAGATGATCATAGCTACTTTTAGAAAAGCAACAACTCACATTGGCAAAGACAGCTAGACTTTTACATTACCTACTCCAATGCAGGCAACGTTGTAATGTTATGACATCTACATCACGTGTAAGTACAGTTTTCAGCATCAGATGAAGAAACATGAATGCTAACCACTTTGAGATAAAATACTGCCAGAAAGCAGACAACGAGACAGGGCAAAAAAAGGAATTAGCCTCTTCTGCAGCAGGTCCCAGCAGAGGTTTGCAATGTACTTAGATCCGCTGGCAGAACACTGCAATACTGATTTTAAGTATTCAGACTTGACTTTCAACCCATTCTGCAAGCAAATTGTCTACTCTCTCGCTTACTGCTGTCTAAAGATACCTTAGAGCCAATGATCACAGCTCTGCCTGTTCCAACACTTTGTTCCTGTGAACAGTGCCTGACTATTTTCTGTTCTTACACGGGCTTAATTAGTCCTGCTCAGAGAGAGCTACAGCAGCTGGCACAGCCCGGCAGACTCCATTGCATTCTCACAGCTACTGAAATCTATCTGAACCATGCTGCAAATTTCTCTACACTGACAATTACATTTCCTGTTAACCTTATATCTACCTATGCATTTGAAGACACCTTTCTGCAAGCAATTTAACCACAAGGCAGCCCTGAGAAGCCCTGAAACATTCACTGACACATATACAGTTCACAGAAGGCCAAACAATCCTGCACGGCCAAAAAAAGACTCTCTCCTCCACTGACAGAGCAGCAGAGATCTGTAACTCTAAAATACAAGTGTAATCATGGCTACACACAACAACAAATACAACTACCATCTAATTTTCTTTTATATCCATCATCCCTACAACACAGTTCATCTGCTCAAGACACCATTAAGTTACAAAAAAACAAAACAAAACCCAGACAATAATTTTCTTCTTACCCTGGCCATAACTCAGATACCATTTAACAAAAAAAAACAAAAAAAAAAAACAAAAAAAAAAAAAAAACAAAAAAAAAAAACACCACCAAAAACACAACAGTGAAGGAGAAAGATATTTCCAAGAGGTTCTGAAAATTCAAAATAACTTCTAATTTACAATCATGTTAAATCAGAGGGCAAATTGGTATTCAACATACAATATTTCCTCTTCAAAAATCTAAGCACCTTAATTTTGCCAACACCTCCTTGCTTCAAGTTCTTTGCTACTTCTTAAATCAAGCAGCAGTATAAGCTGTGGCACCTCCTTTCTTGAGAGAACCTGCCTGCTTATCACCACACCAGCTGCCACATCGCAGTGTGGTGAGCAGTCTTCTGTATACAAAATGATTGTCACTGTGCCCTGAAAGGAAACCTTGAGGTCCATCTTCAAACTGGACTAAGATTTTATTTTTATGTCAAACCATTGAGACAAATTTCCCAGAAAACATATGTAATCAATGGGCATGTTAAACTCCAGTTCAGTCTTACAGCTGCCTGATGACAGAAGTCTGAATCTCTCACTCCTAGCTACTGCCACGCAGAAGGCAGGAGGTCGTTCTTTCCAAAGCACTGCAACGGGAACTACGTGGAAACAACTCACCTCTTGCTTCTTACTAGTTTACTTACTGATCCGCAGCACCTTACTTCAAAAGTAAAACGTTCTGCTAGTAGGAGCATATTCAAATAAAAAAGTTAAAAATGTTTTCAGAAATAGATTCTCTGAAGAAGCAGAACTAGTTCCTTGTTTGTCTCTATAGTCTTAATTTTTGAAAAGCCGTTTATTGAACTTGTCTTGACAAAAGTATTGTTTTAAAAAGCAAAGGCAGCCAGTCACCACGTTAAGAACAACCAGCTGAAATACAGGGTCTTGCAGAAAGGATAAGGCATTTAAAACAAGTTTTAATAGAGAATGGCATAGTTTAAAATATAGTCTTCCCCACATTGTCCCAAATACCTTTTCATAATCACTACCATTATCTTGTTTAACATCTTTTCAAATCTACCAACGCTGTCTGCCAGAAAAATCACTGAATGACTCACAGACACTTTCAAATCAAATACTCCAAACTGCTATTTCCATTTCAGAACCACTTCTATTTAAGCATTTGAACTCCCGATGGCCCAACAGTAAAATGGCCTACTGAAGTTTCCTTATCAAGATTTTCTTCATGCACAGACAGCAACTCCACTGACGAAAGCAAGCCTTATTTCCTGCAAAATTTTTAGTGCCTAATATTGAATATCTTTTGTACACGAATGCTTGACACAGCTCCTTAAACATACACCTGAAGATGTAAGCTAACAGCAGAGATCCAAGCATCAAAATCACTGGCATCACAGGCCCTGCCAGTTCCCATTAATTTTCCTTCATGACACATCAACAGAAACTCTTGCCTGGAGCGAGCACGGGCTTTTCAAACTCCAGCCTTTTTATCCTGTAACCTGGAGTCAGGCTTCAAGTCTGAATCTCACTCACAACTGCCAAAACTACACTCGCCAGTCACTTCAGCCAACTAGTAGTAATGCCACCAGTTCAACAGCACTGATACAACTCCATGGGTGCAAAGACTGTGGCAGGGCAGGAAGCGGGAACCCTTTGTTTGTGTCTGACTCTCTTGAACACCTGACACAATTTAAGCTCCTACACCCATCACATTTTATACATATATAATAGATAAGAATCTGTTGAAGGAATTTTCACCTTGAAAGGTTTTGCTTAAGAAATATGCCAAAAAACACACTCTTCTCCTTCACATCAGATTATTTTTTTGTCTCTTGATTTATACTCAGAAAGCATCATTTTGAAAACCTGGACTGAGTTGGGATGCAGCTTTTCAATCCTCCACCGCTGATTCCAATTCAGTTTTCCACATTAGCAACCATTCTCCACGGTTTTCGCCATGAAGCTGCCAACAACCTTATCCATAGGCTTATTTAACCGTATTTAGTTGTCAGCTCAGACAAGGGAGTCACTTCCACATTTTATCGACTAATCTTACACTCCCAACACAACAATGAACTTCTTCCAGGTTGCCTACTAACATGCACCCACAGTCTTCACAAATGTCACAGTACAGATGAGTTTACACATAATAAGGAATCCCCACAATGTAAGAGCCACAGCACGAAAACTTCATAACTGGAACTGGCTACTACCCCTACAACAAAAAACGAAAAACAAACACAAACTACGATTGCTTCCTTTCTAGTATAAACAATATTAGCTCACAGCTGAAGCTAGCAATGAAAACAGGCTGTGTTTTATGACCGCGCTGCGCCCGTAATTTGACAGCACAGCACCTACTTCTGTTGATCATAAATGTATTTTCCTCCGCTACAACAGCTACCACCAAATGTGAAGCAGTGTCATTAAGGTTCTGCAGAAAGCAAACACCTTGCTACTGAAATACTATTACAAGTCCTTTGAAAGCCGAGGATTTTTACAACGGTACTGAGAAGGAGGACTGTGCAGTACACAGCTCTTCACTGACTTTACAACAGATCTGTGAAGACCACAGCCAGGGCGGAACCAGGAGTTCAATAGTCCCTGACACTGACTGCAGCAAGGGAGCGAAAACAAAGAGTTTAAATTACACTTTAAGACCTCGACTCTTGAAAACCAGATTATGTCCAGAAAAGTTTGCCCAGAGGACCTGGCCAATTTTATAAAACCCGATCCATTTTAAAAAATACACAACACAGTTGCGATACACAAGACAATTCAACTGCCTGAAGAGCTCCAACGCTGCACTAAGAACAAAATGCATCTTTAAATAAGGAGAAATATCTAAAAGCTTTTCTGCTACGTGACAGGTGCATACAATAGTTTACATACACAAAGCGACAAAGCCTGTACGTCAAAACAGTTACAATTTAAATATTAATGGTTTTCTTAAATGCCAATACAGACATCTACTAAAGCCACTAAATCAACTGACTTGTAAGGCAAAGGCAGACACAAAAAGAAACCAGCCCTGCATGCAAAGCTCAGTAAGAACAACAGCTGTCGCATCTTCTTGGTCTAGCTCCAGTCAGCTACCACACATTTCGACATCTTTTGTCGCTCATCCTAAGCGAACAAGAGACAAGTACCTGAGTTTCTCACGAAAAAGATTAAAAAAAAAAACCAAACACAACCACAAAACTTTAAAAAAAGTTTACTCAGCTGTCACTTGGAAACACCCAAACTGTGGTTACGCTGGCGTCGAACATTCACGTTACCCACCCGCCGTGTTTGCGGACGCGCGGCCACAAACGCAGAGCAGGCCGCTTCCCGCGCTCCGGGCCCGCTCCTGGCCCGAGGCCTCCTCCGGCCGAGCGCTCCCCGGGCTCCTTCGCGCCCCTGCCCCCGCCCGCAGGCCGGCTCCCCGCCGCGCCCACCAAGCCCCGCCCGGGACGAGGGGAGCGCCCGCCGCCGGCCTTCCCCCCGCGCCCCCCGCCCCGCCGCCGTCCCCGGGGAGCGGCGGGAAGGCAGCCGGCGCCCCTCGGCACCCCCTCCGGCGGGGGGCGCGGGGCCCCCGGGCGGGCACTCACCTGGCAACGGCCGGCGCCCGCGAGGTGCTGCCCGCCGCCCCGCGCCGCCCCCCCTCCTGCGGCAACCGCTGCCGCCGCCGCCTGCCGGCCTGCTCGCCTCCTCCGGGCCCTAGCGCGTCATCATCGCACGAGGCCGCCGCCGCCAATGCGGGGCGCCCGGCCGCGCCTGCGCGCCAGAAGGAAGAGCGGGGGCGGGGGGGTGTGCTCGGGTGCGTCTCGGGGGATGTAGTCAGGAAGGGGCTGCCGCGGGCGGGGGGAAGGAGGGGCCGGCTCTGATTGGCTGAGGGCAGCGAGGGGCGTTTGCGCGGGCTTTTGTTCTCTGCGGGCGCCTGCGTGGGGTGGTGGGGGTTGGAGTTCCTCAGGAAGGTCTGGGCCTGTCGGCGCCTCCGCTCTGCTCCACCTCGGGGCGGGGGCTTCGCCCAGCTTCTCCTGGCTTCTCCAAGCGTGCCCTTGGGGACAACGGTGGAGACCCCGCGCCTGCGTGGTGTGCGGTGAGACTAGGCAAAACGCTGCGGAGACACTGTCCTGTTGGAGGGCAGCCTTGAGTTGCCAAGGAGAACAGCCGGCTGGCCTGGGAGGGTTCGCCTGGCAGTCAGTTGTGTGGCTCTACGCACTGCAGCGCTTCGCCGAGCCACGCTCCAGTACGCTTGTACCCACACCCGGAAACTTTAGCTCAAGCGCTTGTAAGCGAGATAGTTAATGGAAGCAAAAACATCCCTATAAATTAGTACTTGAAACGTTCTGATCCCTAATACCCACGAGTATGGAATACGTATTTCCCACTCCTTAAAACCATGTTTATAAAAAGACGATTCCCAGTGGTCTCCTTTAAAATATGACCCACCACACACGTTCACTGAAGTCTACCACTGTGCAGGGAGCGAGGCGGTTACCGGCCATCGCAGTTGCACTATTTCACGCATTCAGATGCGTTTCTGACCGCCACCGGGCCGCAGCGCAGGGAGCAGCAGCTGCAGCGCCTGCTCCGGCTCCACCCCGTGCTGGCTGGACGAAGTATTTCCCAACTCGGCTCTCAGTATTGCGCCTGCAACATGGCGCTAATGATTTTCAAATATCTTGAGCTCCATTGGCAAAAAATACATAAGAAAACTGCATGTTATTTTCATCTGTCATTTCCTGTTACCATAACTTAACATGTACTCAGCCAATTAAGAGGGCAAATGAGATAGGAATTCTGTTTCATTAAATATTAAATAAGAGGCATTAGGATGTTTTATTCTGGTTTGAGAGCCTGGGAAACAAAAAGGAAAGCTGTGCTCTGCCATACGGGGCAAACCATTCAGAAAGACACATTTTTAAAAACTGAGTTATGTCCTTCCTGGGCATTTATAGATAATTCCTAGAAATCGAAGCATTAATATAAAATGTTCATTGCCTTATTTGCATCTCTGAATGTCTTTGTCCTAAATACACAGCCCCGTGCTTTCGAAAAGTTGGCAGGTCATTAGTTAACTCCGTGGTTGTTCCCAAGCAAGAGAGAATGAATTTGCCGGTGGTAGATGAAACTGAGACTCGCCAGACTCACCACAGTGAATTGCAGAGGGCGGCCACTCTGAAAACCCGGGCGAGGTGTTTTCTCGGCCCAAGAACGGTAATGGCTAAGCACTTGCACAGCTCCCTGGGGCTGTGAACAAGGCAGGGCTACAGTTAGCTCCAGCACAGTGACTGTCACATTCATTAAGTGACACTGGGTCTACCCCACATTTTTCTTTTTGGATTGTGACGTGTCCTTACTCGGTGATGCCTCATCCTGCCCGTCCCTCATGGCCACGATGCTCAATGCTCTGGCAGTCATGTGAAGGGCTGACACAACTAGATGGTACTCTAGGAAACACCAGAAGACAAATTATGATTCAGAAGAAAACTGCTCTAGGGTAAGGAGGAGCCTGGACATTTTTTTTTTCCTTCCCCCCCTTCCCCCCGGATATGCCTTATTTCTGCAAGCATTTAAACCATTTCATCTCTATTTGCAAACATACCTGAGCAGCTCCCTTCCAAATTCCCCAGGATGGCTGCCGCCACGTGACAGCACCATGGGGCAGCGTTAATGGGGAAAGGGCCTGGGGGAGGTACTGTCATCTCCCTGCCTCCCAGTAGAGTGGTGCCTGCTCATTCTCTTTGTATTTCCTTCCTTATCAGAGTCGTCTTCCCCTCTCAGATCACCGAGGGCCTGACCCTCACCACAAGCTCCGTCATGCTGCCGAAGGCTGGTGCTTGCTGCAGCCCCCACGTTCCAGACAGACGGAGCTGTTGCCGGTACCACGGGGCCATCAGACCCAGCTTGCTTTGGGCAGGCAGCGTGGAGAGATAACTGTGACATTAGGGCAGGTGTCCAACTTCAGTGTCACGGGGCAATATTTAGTTCTCCATTTTATGGCTGCTGCATTTTATCCCTGCTCACAGAGGAAGGAGAACTTCTCACCCTACTGTTTGTTCCCCCTTTCTGTCTTTGAGGAAATGGTGTAAGTCATGCCTTTTTGTATCGTAATGCAAAAAAAATAGGTCTCAACTGTCATTTAAACAGAGCTAAGAAAGAAGAGGGTGTGATAACAGCTTCAGGCCCTGCAGGAGAAGACTGACAATGAGTTGAAGGCATGAGCATGCTGTGATCATTGTATCGTACTGTGTTTTTTATTACTGTTCTTTGTGGATTTACAATGGCTGATCATGATTATTTTTGTCCTTTCTGGTACGTGTCCTGTTGGCCACAGAAATCTGTTTTACTTATCTTTGAGGCTGGTTATATTTAGACTTCAGAGCTGGTATGCTCACGACGTGGCCCAGTCCCAAATTCACCAGCTATCTATACTGGAGCTGGAGCTGAGACAGGCTACCCGTTTGACGGCCTCTGCATCCATCAGCATTTGCACAAGGGGTACTGGTGCCCACACTGCCCTGGCAGGCAGTCAGGACATGGCCAGGGTGCACATCTGGACCAGGGAGATGGGATGCATTGCTGGGTCCCATGGATCAGACGTAGCCAGGGTCTACCTTTGAGGAGAAGGGGATCCAATATTATGTTCACATCTGCTCACCGTCTGCCATGTGACAGTTCTTTCAGAGCTTGCCATTCAGTGAACTTGATTTCATACATTGTCTTCTAGAATCTTTTTAACCTGAAATGTAGTCAAACCATAGCTAAATGAAAGTGAATGATCATATATAAGCAGTAGGCTCTGGAAAACCTTGTGACAGACACTTGAGAAATGCCGTTTAGTTGCTGGAAGGCATTTCCCAAGGTCTCCTGGGGATGTTCTGTGTCTGCGTCAGCTGATGAAAATACTGTCTACATTTCTGCAGCCACAGGTGATTAGGAATTGCTCCCACAGCGTAATTTAAACCTACTAGGCTTCTCCCTGGATGGGGTCAAGTGAGCAGACACAGACCCTTGCATGTTTGATTTTATATGACTGAACAAGATCTGCTTCATCTGTGCTTTGTCAAGGCTACAAAACTTGGGTCCATATAGAAAGTGTAAGTTACACCCACACTGCGTGTCTGCATTCAGCTTGGCTGTTTCCTGAACTGCAGAAGGCAGCAATCCCTCTGTTACATTGAGCTCTGGCTAGGCACAGACTTTTGGGGGACGAAGAATGGGAGCCTCTAAACGACGCAAATGGCCTAGAGTCCAGTCTTTTTCCCATAATTAATATCAAATGAAAGTTTCTGTTCTGCGATCAGCTATCGCTTAGCTTACCTTGCAGCAGAACATACTAAGGCCTCATTCATTCACGTTATAACTTACGTATTAGTAGCCAGTTGGAAAATGATGACAGATTTGCATCCTGTTCTGCTCCGTTTAAGAGCTGATGTTCACTGACTTGCACTAACCATATATTTGCATAGTGCCTTTAACTCCAAAATATTTTCGTTTTACAGGACTTACGGATGGTGATTTCTATCAGCCTTCAAGTCCAGCGACTTCAGGCTTGGAATGTGGCAGCCGATTAGCAGCACTGACTATAGAATAGTGTATTGTGTGAGTATCTTCTCCGTATGAAAGTACTAACAGAATCTGAGCAGACAGGTATTTGATTCAAAAACCAGGCTACCTCCCTAACCCTCACTCTTGCTACACGATATTCAATACCCAGAACGAAACAAGCCCCCAGTGCACCTCTCTTTTGTAGAACAGCCTTCCCTCCAGTGTTGTGCCAGAGTAGGGCTTCGCTGCAGCAGACTCTCTGAGGCTCCTGCTGAGCCCCCCAGGAACGACCTCTGAGAACCTGACCCTCCGAGGTGCCGCTGAGCCTCTTTGTCCCGAATTGAGCGTGTCTCCCCGCACAATGGGGATACAGCTGTCTGCCTGCCAGAGTTAATGAGTGTAGAGGGTAGGCTTTCAGTTAAGTTTTTTCAGCCATATTTCTCAGAGCTTTACAAAAAAAGGAGTTACTCTGCTCCTCATTTTATACACGAGGAGGCTGGAGCCTAAAATGCGAAGAAATTAAGTAACTTGTTGAAGATTACAAAGCAGATTATCGGCAGAGCTCAGAATCAAGCTTAGCTCCCCACCCCCACATCCCTCTAGCACTGTGCATCTGAGAAGGCACAACTTTTTGACTTGCATGGTAAAGAGGCAGTTCTGCTACAGCTTTCTGTTTTTCTTTGGCTTTTAATCAAACCAAACCAGCTGTGCTCTTATTTTATACTTACTACCACCCTAAGGAGGTTCTTTTATGTGTGGGCGCCATAGAAATTAAGTTTCAAGCTAGAGTTTAGTGGGATCAAATTTTTGGATACAGAACTCCCAGAAAGTCGAGAAGACTGAAACCGAGGTCTTGTAAAAAAGGGAGGAGAAAAGGAAAGAAATCCAATGGTCACTTCTCTCCCATCGCTCTATGGTCCCAGTCCAATAGGAACTGCTGGCTCCAACCAGGCTGCCAGAAGTTTGGGGTGCTGGGACAAAAGGCCAAAAGTCATCTTTTTTCCATCCAGACAAAATTTTAGGTGGAAAAAGAAGGACGTATCCAGGAACAGCCAGATGAATAGCAGCCGTAACAATGCCAACTTTTCCACTCCCAAAGCTGTTTACATCCACAAAATTCACTGCGGTGCCAAGCTGCAAGGAGAGTTGTGACTCCCATACATGTGTGGTCTTTATCAGGAAGGCCAAATGAAATTCATTTTGAATTATTAGACACATTAACAATGCCTGTGAGCATCATATACGAATAGCTGACACTTTTGAGCACCGACGCAGTAAGGATGGACAAGAACATGAGGTGAGGATGGTGGGAGGAAAGGTCTTTTTTAGGTGTATCCAAGGTAGAGCAAGTTTTATTACCAAGCTAGAACCGTATAGCATCCCAGGAGTGAATAAGCTCACACATTTGATCCGATCTTGGGCTCAGTCCAGCTCCCACTAAAGTTTAATGGGAGTTGGATCAGGCCATTGCACTCACATTTTTTCCATGCATGGAAAACTATTTCCGTTACTTTGAATTACAATACCACTGGCTTTGGATTTTATATAATAAAATAAATCTAGGCCACTGTTTATATTCCAAGAAACTGCATTCTGGGATGCCAGCAAATATATTGCCTGTTGGATTAAAAAAAATAAAATAAAATCTGGACACATTGGTTTAAAAAAACAACAGCTCCTAATTATTAAACATAATTTTTCTTCCCTGTGCTTTTCTGGAGTCCTCAAATATTTGAAGTATGAAAGGTACATATAAATTCTTCTCTGGTGGTTGAAATGGTGGAATCTGTATAACTGCAATGCTTTATAAGAAACAGAGATTTAATATAAACATAATAATCTTCATGACTGGCTCTTTGCTTATTGGCATATTTTGCACATTTTAAAATTTACAGTGAAAAAGAAAACAACACCCCTGGAATGTCAGTAACAAAGGGGATGTATGTATATCAGCAAACCCTTGTATTTTGGGGACTGGTTTCTCTTGATTGTTCTGACTGTAAATGAACTCTGCAGATGCTGAGCGGCACAGGAAATGTGCTAGAAACAGCATTTGTTCCCTGCTGTATGAATTAGACTCTACAAAAATTCCAACGTGGTAAGACTGATTAGCAGGCTTTGGTAGTACCTCCTGCCCTAGTACAATTTTATTATTCTCTTTTATGACCAATGAAAAACACAGAAAAGACTTCCATCAGTGAACATATGCCCACATTCTGGGAGCAAACCTATCTGTGGGTAGCTTTGCACGGCCCCTGGGCTCTGAAATACAGAGCAGCAGAATAAGACACCCCACAAAAAGAATGAAACAAAACCACACATATACACGAGCAACAGAGGGAAAGAAATGTCACTGAGGGGTGTTTAATGTTAAAGAGAAACTATACACGTGGGATGGTGGTGAGGAGGATTTAACAGAGCTGAACAAGGTGACCACCTGCATCCCCCTCAAAGAGGAAAACCGGCAGCAGTATGAGGAGCGCTTATGCAGTCACGTGCACGTGTGTGCATGCAAGGCTTCTTTCTACTGGCAAAATATGAAGTACATTGCCTTTGCAAACATCCCTGGGCACCGGCAGGTTCTCGTCTATAATGACAAATGGCAGTTTCAGCATGGAATTGAAAGGAAAAACACCTCCCTCGTTCACATAGCCATGTGGTTGGAGCTGGACAGAGTTCCGCTTTGCCCAGGCGGTGCAGAAGAGCTAGATGCTGGCTTCACAGGGACTCCCAGTCTGTGCGCTGGTCAGCCACAGGTCACACCTTCCTTCCTCACAACAGCAAGTTCTACACCTTCCTCCACCACGCTGTGGTCTGTGGCAGCGCTGGTTTACAGGACTGTGGATTTTAAGCCGTATTCTTGTAGAGGAGCCTGAGCTGACTTTCCCTCTAACATGACAAAGCCGTTTAGAGAGATCAAGCATTGGTTCCAAACTCCCCAGTGGTTTTAGTGGGGTGGCAGGGTTTGAAACTCAAAGATAACTAGGACTCACCTGCATCTGGCTGCAATTTCAGATGTGCAATAACTACACAAAATGCTGAGATTTAGAGATGAGAGATCAGAAAGAAGCCACTCTTCTCCTTCTCGCCGGCTTTGTTTCTGTAACGAACTCGTGTGTTTATGTGTGCAGGAGAAGTTCACTTTCGCAGCACCTCCTCAGCCTCTTCACCCTGACCGAAACATCCAACGGGAGAGATGTACCCAAACTCCCCAGAAGAACTGAAGGAACGGCAAACCAGCTGGCCTGATGGGGGAAATTTCAAAACCAAAACATCTCTTAAATAAGCTTCTTTAATTATTATCATCATCTGTTTATTTATACAAATATAAAATATATTTATATAGATTTATATAATATAGATTTGTTGCTTTGGTGGCTCTTTTCATTTACAGACGTACTGGTCGACGATCTCTGTGCACTTTTTACACTTGACATAACAGCACCAATGGAACTTGCAGTGGCAACGCTCCACCTGGACGCTCTTGAACTGGTCATAACCCCGTCCGCAGCACATCAGCTCGCACCCATCCATGCCCTCCGAGGTCTTGTTGCACAGCCGGCCCTGAGTGCCCAGCGAGCCCGTGGTCTCATTGCGCAGGCAATAGTCCGGGCTGGGGTCAACGTAGACCAGGTCCTCTTGCGTCGGCATGTTGAAACGGTTGTTCACCAGCTCCAGCTTGCCCTTGCGGCTGATCCTCATGGCAGCGGCGCTGTCGTACTTCTCCTTTAGCAGGTCGCCCACCTTGCGGAAGTCAGCCAGCTGCAGCCAGCAGGTCTTGAGGCTGCAGGAGCCTGACACGCCGTGGCACTTGCAGGCCACGTCTGCCAGCTTGTACACGGCCTGCGGGAAAAGGAGCGCAATCAGGCAAAGCGGCGGGTATCAGCCAGCTGCCAGTGCAGCAAGAAAGTACAAACAATTCATCATGTTTTCATAACCGCTTTGATTAGCCCCCGATTTCTGTTGTCTCGCCCTTCAGAAGAGACAAAAGTCTCCTCTTCCTCCTGTTGCGACTGCTGTGTTCTTGTTCCTAAATATTTCTATTTCTGGTCACATTGCCTCCAAGCATGACTTCCCCACCCCACCTTCTTTTCCCCTGGCAGATTTCTGACTTGACAGCAGGGTCAAGAATGGGAAAGAAGAAGGGGAAGAGTCCCACCCGTGTGGGCTCTGGAAATTCCCCCGGTCTCATGGACCACTGTGGTATTGCGTGTTTTTCCCTTCAGAGCTGGGAAAAGGGAACACCTGGGAACCTGCCCACTTCCTACCACCCGCACCAGGAACTGCTGTATGGATACATCTGCATCCTTTCCAAACAAATCCACAGACCCACGCCCTTTCCCTCCATCTCTGCTGAGAGGAGCTCGCTGAGGGGCAGCGTCAGAGGAGCCATCGCCTGCCAGAGACGAGCGGGCAGGGGTGATGGTGGCCATGATGAGGGTGGTGGTGGCCATGATGATCCTGGAGGTCTCTTCCAACCTTAATGATTCTGGGAGGGAGAGGAACACCTCGACCCCGGAGCTGAGCCCTCCTGGCAGGGCAGCGCAGCGCTGCGAGCCCGCGCCATCTCGTGTCCAGCCACGTCCCTGCACCACCAGCACCACAGGACAAAGAAGTCTCGAAAATTTAAGGCCAGTGAGCGTCAAACCCCGAGCAGAGCAAGTACATGACGTAAAGGGTAACGGTGGTTACTCTCCTCTTCCTCCTCCCCACACTAGCTGGGAGGAGAGAGAAATATTGAAAAATATGCTAGAATAACGAAGCTCAAAATCAGCTGAAAATGCAGGCTGGGTTTTTTCTTTCCGTTAATTTCAGAGACAGGTACAAAACTGCACTCTACATGAGATGCCGTCCGCGCTGCAGGCACGGACAGCCTGCCAAGTGGAGAGCTGGCACCCCACGCCGCGATACCGCAGCATTCCCCCGGCCCTGGCTCCCCACGTGCCCGCCATCGGGCTCACCGTGACCACCCTGCGTCCCATGCGCGCGCAGGGCAGCGTCCCTGCTGGGGCCCACGTGCCACGCAGAGCTGTTTGGCATCACCTGCGAAGTTAGCACCAGCTGCATCGGGTGGGGGAGATCAAGGAACGCGAGTTAAAGCTAGGATGTTCTGAAGGAGACGGTGACATGTCTTCTAGCCAGGTTTTCTGCTGAAGAAAGCAGCCAAACACCAGGGTTTCTTTTCTGGCTCACTCACTGACACGGAAAAAAGCTTCCCAGCTCTCCGCATTCACTTGCCAAGAGGTAGGTGATTAAGGCAATTGAGCATAGTGCAAGCAAAGCCTTCTGCCTATGACTACGTTCTGGACCAGCAGCGAGAGGTCAGAGTTCTCCTACAACAACTGGTTGCTCCTGGCCTAACGTCTAGTGCTTCTGACAGCTAGTGAAGATTCAATTGGGCTTAATGGCCAAATCACATGGAGGCCAATCCAGCTCCCAAGAAAGTCAATGGAGTGAGTCCTTAAAACAGAGAAGCTTTAGTTCTGCTCCTCAGAGCTCAATTTATTGAGGCAATCCCTCACGGCGCAATGAAACAGCTACAGGCTGGGAGTTAAGCACTTGTCTTGGATCAAACTACAACTGGAGAGGACCAACCACACCGTTGCTTAAGGATTCCTGCTGGACTATAACCAGACAGAGCTACAGCTGAATTTCCCGAGCCCCAGACACTTCCTATATCCTCACTGCATTGCCAGCCTGCATGTTATAAGCTTGTGTTAGCACTTTTTGGTTATGGTTCTGTCAAATCCCAGGCTACTCGTGCCTCCCTTGCCCTTGCACGTGTTTTTATAAAGTATTATGATTCTTCCTAATCCTGGGCTTTGTTCCTTTAGAAAAACACTGCAACTTGATCCCTCTCAGTTAATGCCATGGGACTGAGTTCACTGCGACTTGGCTTTAAGCAACTGATGCTCAAAACATCTGGCCCATGTGGGTAGTAGCTGTGCTGGGAATGCGAACGCTACCAGTTATCACAGGTAAGCATGGCGCCGCTCAGCCCCCCCCCGCAGCTCCCACTACCAACGTCCCGTGGAGGCAACCACAGCTTCAGCCGCTAAACGGCTCTCCCGCTTTGCTGCCCGGATGGGGAGAAAGCAGAGGAAATTGGAGAATTCCTCTCTGACCGGGCTCGGGTCAAGGTAAAGAATAACAGACCCCGACATGGAGTTCTGAGGGCAGGGGCTGATCGATGGCCACGCAACTTAAACAGGTTGAAAACGCCTCTAATGGAAAGGCTTAAAGCCCCCTCCCATAGGCCCAAGTTCTCTTCCACTGCTTTTCTTGCAAGAATGGGAACGGGAAGAGAATTAATGGGGAATTCCTACGTGGTCAATTAGCCAGCCCCCCTTCCAGGCTCTTCTGGCACTGGCTCGAGTGACTGATGACTGAGGCCTGCCATATGCCGGCTGGGTAAACAGCACGGAAGGACTGACCGCCACAGTGCGCCAGACAGGGCGACAGATAAGGAACGGGGAGAAATACGAGAGGGTAATGGAGACCAATTGCAAGAAAAAGACAGATGGAAGGAAAGGACATATTGAGATAACAGCCAAAGACAAACAAACAAGGGCAATAAAGCCAGGAGCCACCACCACAATGACTCTGACGTGGAGTGAAGCGGTGATGGGGTCACAACTGCCTGAAAGATAAAAGACCTCTGGTCTCCTCCTGTCCTTCTCAGCTCCTTCCGAGAACCACCGAGAGCAGACAGGATCTTCTCTCCTGCCACCAGAGCTCCTCAGGGTTCAAGGAGAATTTTCTCACCCACAGGAGACTGAGTGAGTGGACACACCAAAAGTCCGCCTAGAAATTAGACGACATCAGTTGAAACACTGGCTGGGAAAGCGCGGCGAGGCTGTGTGCAGGATGGCACCTGGTGGCCACTTAGCAATGCTCACTGCTGTGTCTCCTCTCTTTCAGCACCCACTTTTGGGAGTATGGAGTTACACGTGTACCTTCCCACTTCCAAAACCAGAATCTCAGAAGCGAAAACTTCACATTTAGGAATGCAGGACGAGATAGGACCTCCTCAGTTATTAAGTACAATCTCTTGCTATTGTAGGCACCACTTCAGAGAATATTTTCCTTAAATGTGTAGAGTGCCCTTTTAAAAGCAATTAGGTTTTCAGCTGCCATTATTCTGATCAGTATTCCAAAGATAAAGTATATTTTTCTAATTTCCAGCCTAAATGTATTCACTTTATGTCCATTTGCTATGGTGCCAAATTGGCCTTTTGCTTAAAAAGTACTTTTCCTCCCCTATTATTTCTCCTGCTAACACAGACATCAGTCATATCCTCTCTCAACTTGCACTTTGCTAGGCTAAACACGGCAAGGTATTCTAGCCCGCTTTCTTCAGAAAAGATTCCTATCCCTTGGGTCAACAATAATAAGCCTTTTCTAGTCTGAGGTCATTTTGCTTGGGAATATGTGAACATACAATATTTTGGGGCCTCAGGAGAGCTTAATACAATGGTATTAGTATTCCCCCATGTTTTACAGAAAGACTTTCCCTAGGACATTATAGGATATTTACCACCTTCTAAGCCACATTACATCTGCAGTCATCTGCAGCTGACTGCTGTGCCCAATTCTTCTCTACTCATTTTCTAATAACTAAAAATGTTTTTCATACAAGACCTCACATGATGGTTTTAACATTGTTGTACTGGGCATCATTAGCTGCTGTACAACATTCGGATTCTTCTTTGTATTTGTAATACCTGCCACCTTCGCATCATCAGCAAATTTCATCAGCCCATTCCTAAATCTTGTGCTGAGGCTGAGAAACAAAAATACTAAGTGTTGGTCTTGAGGCAAGTCCTTGAAGAACTCTGCTAATTAACCTCTGTCAAGATCAAGATACGTCCTTTCACACATGTTACTGACATCTTCTCCTGAACCAGTTTTTTTTCCATCTCATAGCTGCTGCATTTTTATCTTTTCCAATTTAACCAAGTGTTTCCCATGTGGGAAATACATCAAATGTCTCACGGAAGCTCACATAAACGAGACCTATCAGATCTATTTTGCTTTTTAAGAAATCAATTATGTTCTAAATAATTGTGTGATCAATCTTTGAGAAATTCTTCTTGAATTATTTCCCATTTTGTCCCTTCCTCTGAGATATGCTTTCCCCTAGGCCCTCCAGTAAACACTGGCGAGGTCACACTGCCCGTGCTGCCAGGTGCCAGCTCTTTCAGAGTGCCAGGGAAGAGAGTGGGCACTCCCTGCGACTTGAGAGCTTTACGCTACCTGAGTTTTGCTTCCACCTTGGTGGTAATAATTTTAAAACTCAGCCTTTCTCCTTTGCTCCCATGCTAACAGATTTCTAAGAGCCAAGAGGAAAGGCTGTGCTGGCCAAACACCATTGTGACCAGACAACCCTGGAACCCGTCGCAATGCCATCTCAGAGCCACCCCAGGTCTCATCTCCATCCAGATCCTTTCACATTCGTCTCCTTTCCCAATCCCACCATCTCCATTCCTCACTAGCCCCAAATCCTCATCCACTCAATCCAGCCCAGAGCCCCATCCTCATTTACTCCAGAGCCCTCAGTTCTTCCAACCCTGTGCTACCACTTGACTCCCCTCTGAATCATTCAACCCGATCCCAAACTCCCCTCCGTCAGCAGCCCCCTGGCACCATCCCATCCATCCCAGATCTTCTGCCCCCACACTTCAGTACTCGCCACTCAGCTCCTCTTCCTCTACCTGTCCGAACATGACAGCTGCCTCCTCACGCCTTCCTCGCTCCCACAGGGTACCAGCACCATCGGCCACTGCCTACTGTGACAAACCTTGCCTGCCCCTAGAACACCCTGCCTGGCTTCCTCCAAAAAGCACAGTCTCAGAGGGTTTAAAAAATCTACACTAGGAGCACTTACTCCCCTAGGCAGAAGTGTTGAGGACAGAAAAAGACATCTCCGTTGTGCAGCAGACATACGGCACCCCTCCCCACAAGCAATGCCCCCCATTCTGACTTGAAGCCCCGAGTAAAGCACTCGTTTACTTTGGGGATGAAACTCCTCTGTCTTTAGACTCAGCCCCATCCCCACTGACTAGCAGCCCTTTCTTCCAGTCTCGTCCAATTTACAAAGTTTAAAAAACTTCCGCTGTTTATTTTACTGTCCTTTGCAAGGTCTGACTCAGTGTGATTTTTTACTGTTCTCAATTAATCTTTACACTTCTTGACCTCTAAGACAGAGCTTTTTGTTATTTATTTGCTATCAGTTCCTTTTTTTCCATTGTTAGTAGGCTCTCAAGTCTATTCCTAACAGCTCCTCTGTGGTAGTTATTAATTCAGTGAGGTCTGGATATTCTTCCTACAAGCTTTTCCCTCTTGCTTGGCACACAGAATTGTAATAGCTTTAGCATCTTTGACTTGAAAAAGTTCCAGACCTCCTCCACATCAAGTTCCTCGGCTGAGTTTACTAACCCACTCCCTTAGTTTATCAGACTTTTTACTTTGAAATCTACAAGCTTAATTACACACTGACTTATAATTCCATTTATTCTAATCTAAAATGACTCATGTTCATTTAATCTAAGGTTATTTTCTACGGCCATCTGTTCTACAGAGTCTACAAAAAACAAGCTTCAAATAACGCTGTCTTTCGCTGGGCCCTTCGAAAAGCTTTTGTCCAAGTCCTGTGTCAACTGGAGACACAGAAATCTCCTTGGCTATGGAATCCAAAGAAGCACGGCACTGCAGCATTCCAAGAACAATTTAAAGAACTTTCTGTGCTGCAGTAAAGGCAGAACATAACAGTTTTCAGCTGTATCCTTACAGCAGGACAAAGCTTTCTTCCTTCTAAAACTGTATCATCATCTGAAATCACAGCTCAGTGAGATTCCTGCCCATATAACAAGAAAAACAACACAGGGTAGTGTTTTATCCATGCTGTGGAGCAAGGATCGTTTGACTTCATCTTCTAATCCAGATGTTACTACAGTTCAACTGGCACCTCAAACTACTGGCCCTTCTTCTGTCTCTGGATCCCTCAAGGCAATAGAACTGGCTGTTTAAAAAGTCTCATAACATATTCACTCCCTATTTTAGGCAGGCTATTTATTTGTAGTAATCCAAGTTCAGGACTCCAGACCCACAAGATGTTCAAAGCAAATAATGCAGAGAAGAATGTCACTTTCAGGCTACTGCTCCCCAGAGGAATGCTCCCCCATTTCTAAGCAAATGCAGACCCTCTGCCTTTCCAAGCCAAAAAAAACCCTAAACCAAAACCCACCGAGTTCTACAGTTTTCAAGTCCACAGTTTTCCACCTACTGCAAATTTACCCCAATTTGTTTTTGCAAAAGAAGCACGGAGTGTTTGCCTCAACCTGACACATTGATTTCACAATCAAAAAAAAAAAAGAAAAATCTTCTTTGGTGGCAAAATGAAGCCAAAATTACATGCAGAAGACAGACATACATGGGAAAGGGAAAGATAATTCAGTTCACAACTGGAAGAAAGAAAGGGCAGAAAATTGATAGGGAAGCTAAAGATATTAGTTAAGAATGTGCAAAAGAGCAAGGCTAAGCAGACTTAATAGGATTTTTTAATATGCATTACAAATAAAATTAACCTTAGAAAGGCTCACTACTAGGAAGAATGACAGAAATTTTAAACACGCTGTGGAAAGGACGCAAATATTCAAGTCAGTATTCCTATTCCACATTTGGAAAGAGGCAGCACCGCGTATGAATGACGCTGCACCTTCTGGGCTATTCATCGCAGACAGAGGAATTGTGTGGAAGCAAATGTGCATACACTGAATGCACACAAAGGGGGAACTTCACCTACATTTACAGCGTCGGTGAGACCAGCACTAGAATCCAGCATGCCATCTGAGTGTCCAGTTTCTTAAAGGACATGTGAAAACTGGAAAGGGTACGCTAAAGAGATGCAAAAACGATTTGATGGCTGATGAGAACATCTGAAAGTGAGGGAGTCTTCAGTGCTCAGTCTAGCTTGTCAAGAAAGAGTGGTGAATAAATTACAGTAGATAAATACTTCTACGCAGACGAAATTCTGATTACTAAGGGGCTTTTGGATCTAGCCGTAAAAGTCAGAAAAGGAAGTGATTGGAAGCTGACGCCAGATAAATTCAAATGATAGTGAGGCACAGTGTTGAAACAGGGTGATTAATGATGGTAGCATACTACAAAGGGAAGTGATGGATTCTCCATCCCTAGGGGTCTACAGGTCAAAACTGTGTATCATCTTCTCAGAAAACCTCTGTCACCTAGATGCAGATTATTTCTTTTCCCCAATACCAAGGTAACTGAGCAAGGCGTAAGTTTCAGAGATAGCCAAGTAGCCTGATTCAGTGTTTGCTTCTGGCCTTATGTTCCCCAAAATCCTAACAAAGGCAGCAGATGGCAACGTGCCAACCGACCAGGTCTTCACCACCAGCCTGTCACTTCAGCAGCTCTGGGAAGCCAGTTTCCGAGACGTAAACCTTGGAAGTGTGCCACGACAGTGACTAGTTCATTTGGAAAGGGCTTACACGTCTGCACACCTATGCCATACAGTATCTCAACAGACCCAAAAACTCATTGGCTTTAGCTGATAATGGAAGCCTGCCATTAAAACTGAAATATAGTATTATCAATATTGTCTGTAATATTCACAAAAATGCAGAAGATGTGACCATACACTGTTTCACAGGGGTTACTGGGGCATCATTGGATCATCCGTCATCAAACCTCCAAGAAATCTGGTACCCAGCTATCTCAAGCCTTCTGAATCTGCCTCTGAGAAAAAGGAAAGGGTCAGCATTCATCTTACCCTGCGACCAGCCTCGTTGTTCTGCAAGTTCATCAGCATGCGAGCCTGCTCCTCTGAACCTCTCACGTAGTTCTTCTCCCTCTCCTTGGCATCCACAAACTCCTTGGCAAAACGATAGCCATACTCCACGTTATCCCCACAGCCACCCCACAGCCAGTCTCGGGGCAAGTCCTTGGGCCGGGCGGTCCGGCTGCAGCCACAGCTGGAGAGCTCTCCTTCACGGCAAGCCCGGCTGATGGCGTTCACCACCCCGGCAGCACTGACGGCGTAGGTGAAAGCAGTCTCTCGGCTACCTGTGAGAGAGAGGCGAGAAGCAAATTAACGAGAGAGGGATCTCACCTGACAAACACAACATGCAGCAAGGAGCGAGCGAAGGAGCGCCGGACAGTACGCCACGGTGTGCTCCGAGAAGGTGCACGTAACTAACGGGAACCAAGTGGTCAAGTGCAACGGCACCGCCCCGTCCTAACACATGCTTGTCTCTCGGTTTTCTTCTCATTCCACAGCAACAGCTCCAGTCAACTGACTGTCCAGAACTGGCAGCTTCTGCGTAGCTATGATCAAACCCAAACCTGATTCTCTGACACACACTAGGGAAGGGGCTGAGATTCCCACTGTTGCCTGGAGGAATGTTCTTGGGAAGAGCACATTCTTCAAGAATTTCTAGGTGCTGCTCCTCACAGGTTATTATTTTTATTACACCTACTTTTGCCCATTTAAGACCCCTGGGATCTCTGGGCCTTGCCCAAAAGAAACAGCAACACCACAGGCAGGGAGTGCTTGGCCTCTGTCCACTCTGATGAACCCTGCAGTATCCTCTCATTTTAACACAGAGGAAACTTCCAAGCAGCAAGAGGGTTATTCACTTGCTGAAAATACAACTGCTGCCTCAGCCACTGAATTTGCCAATTCTCACTGACAACAACTAATGAGGCTGGGTCTGTGCAAAAGGAGTGTTCTGGTTGACCCAGATAGCACTCTGGAACAGTTTCCATTTAACTGGGACAAGCACTCTTTAGGGGTTCCTCAGTTCCTCAACATGATTTAGGTTTACATATGGTCAGCTGAGAATCATTGAGACAAACTGAAGGAAACCCATTTCTACACTACAGCATCGAGGTGGAGGCTCTCCCAACGCCTACGGAGCTGCAGCGCTGGAACAAGTAAGACTTTCCCATGTAGACAATAATAAATGAAAAAACTTTCCATTAGCAGGTTTACTAGAGCCTGCCCTGCTCGGAGTGGACTCTCTATACGCTTAGAGACCGAGCCAAGCAGCTGGATCGGGTCTCCAGCTACGTATTCCTGGCAGCGACTCAGCCCCAGTTTGACCGGGGCACCAACGCAGCCAGCAGACTGCATGAGGCCAAGCGTGCTGCACCAGCACGTGCTGCGGGTCTGCGAGGGGGAGCAGAGGGGGGTGAGGAGCAGGGGGTGGCAATCCGCACCTGCGCTCTCCCCACACGGTGCAACAAATAGCTAAACTGACACCTTCGGAGTCACCGAAGGCGCAGTCACCAAACCTTCAGGTGATAGAGAACAACTGCCAAAGCTTAACTGCAATAAGCAATGTGATTGTGAAGAGCTGCTCGCACCAAACACCGGCAAGAGGCAACCCTCTAATGCTCTCAAGCAAATCTGCATGACTTCAGAGGGCAGATCCTCCAACAACAGTTTGCCACCACCCCACGAGGCTCTCGGTGTCAGCTCCCTCAGCAGGACTGAGTCGATGCTTTTGGTATGCTCTTGTTGCAATTTGCATGTGCTGACAATCTGTAATTAATAGCAGCTTATCACCAGCTTAGTGGTAATGACCCAAGACAAAGGCAAGGCTGTGAATGGCATCCACCTTGCAGAACAATTTGTGATTCCACACACCCTCCCACCCCCCAAATGAGAGTTGTACACTAAGAGAGTTGTACACTATGGGCTTCTGCTCTGGAGTACAGCACAACGCTGATAAAATGCTGCAGGACACTTACTATGGAAGGGAGGGCCTTCCCAGCAGGTCATCAGGACAGCACTGTGCCCTTCAGACCTCCCTGCTCCAAGAGGTGAAGAAGAGTGACTCCTGGTTGAGGTAATTCACCCGAGACGAGTCCATAAAGGAGTTATGGTCATTTCTCAGCAACCGAAATCAAGCTTTTACTCAGCCAGCTTGTTTTGAATGTTATGGGTATTTCAAGGTGCTGGTCCAATGCGCAGTTTTGCCCGTACGACGAGAGTCCTGCGGACACCACCAATCATTCTCTTAGGCTGAGCACTCCCTGCATCCATGGAGATCAAAATACACACAGGGAAAGGACCTCCTGGTGTTCCCGCTCTCGTGCCACAGAGCCTGCATGACTCCAGGTGCTTAGCATCCTTACAGCTTGGTTGAGATCCCTCTACTGAAGGCACAGACCGGATTTGCACTTCTACTGTCCACGTTTTAACCACCTCCACGTTCCAGACGTGGCAGCGCGACAACTCGATACGCAGCCCCTGGATCTGCATGAGGAGTTCGGGCTGCCGCGGGCGGCAGCGGGAGAGGCTGAAACAAGTCACGGTGGGGTTTTTTTCCCTCCTTGCTGCCCACCAAGCAGAAGAAGCCATGGTGCTCACCAGATGCAGGGCTGGAAGACTGCGGCGTGGTTTGGGAGGCAGGATCGGACGCGCGCGTGCAACCCTGCGCTATTACAAAGCAAATTTGTACTGGCAATTGTGGGCTTACACATCCTGGTTTTCTCTGCCCTCCCACCACGCCCTCCAGCCTTGGAAAAGTATTTGGGTTTTCAACTCATCCTCTCAAAGTTCACTCCAGTTCCACACCTCTGTGCCGCGGATGGGGGTGTTATTCCCCAAATCTGTGCAAGGGCGAGCAGAGGTCACAGAGCCGGTCAGGCAGTAACCCCGCTCCTGCCCCTCGCACGCCTCCGCCGAGCTCTCCCGAGCAGCAGGACGGGGAGCCCGGGGCTCTCGGGGGGCACCGGCCGGGATGCCGGCCTGAGCAGCACCCCGGCAGGGTTTTGGCCCCCGCGGCTTGCTTTGCTGGGGCTGCTCGAGGACACGACGGGAGAAGAATGGACCCCAGCAGGGACACCGACACAAAGATGATAAAAATGTGTCGCTCTAACTTTTTGGATGAAAAAAATTTAAACTGTTTTTTTTTTTTTTTTAAAAGCATTTCTCCAGAGTTTGCCAATCCCTAAGAAAAACGAGGAAAAATAGTTCTCTTTGTTCCCTTCTTTTATGACTCCTTTTTTTTTTTCTTTTTGCATTTGAAAAGGCAGAAGAGATAATATCTTTGCCTCCAGAAACGACTGGACTAACCTGGAAACTCCAGCCTGGCACTTAGGATTGTGCTGAAGGAGCTATATTCTCTCCTCCCCTGAGGAAATTCTAACACGCTGTTTTTGGGTGCTCTGTCCTCTCCCTCATAAACATAGAAGTAAGGAGCGTGTCTGTATATAATGTACAGAAATACATATATACACACAGGCAGCCTGTATTGACAGAACAAGAAACAACCTCAGAAGGGTAATTTTTGTACCTCACCAGGTATCATTACTGAATAAACCACATTTAAAAGGCAAGTGCAATACTCACGACAGCACAAACACTAGGAAAAACCAATGCTAAAAAGCAGCCTACTTCAGTGCTACAGATGCCCCTACAAAAGCTTTGTATCATCCGACTGCCTCACCTCCACGAAACGCACAAAATGCAGGTGTAATGGTTAAACACAGACCGACGGGGTCTCCCGTTTCCGAGCTAAGCCAAGCTCTGCGAGGGGTAAGAGAAACAAATCTTTCAGGTTGCTGAGCGAATGCTCTCCCAAAGCTCTCCCAGGCTGCGGACTTAGCCAGGGCAGGTTCTCTCCTCTCACAATCTAGAGCAGCTCAAGCAATCATGTAATATATGCCATGCCTGCATCGATGGGTGGGCGGGCAGCCGAGGGTTGCTGGCACAGTATACACCTTCTGGGTCCTTCTTATCTCTTTTCCCCCCTCTCCACAACCTTCTGGCGTGCCTCTGCACTCTTGCAGATACTCTGGTCTCCAGACCCTTCTCGTGCCATTGGCACAGCGTCCAGAAAAAGGGCTGTGGTCCAGAATTGGGGCTCAGAGGTTGAAAACAGGAGACAGGCGCACAATATGAACCCAGGGAAGAATGACTTTATAGTTGACGCTACCTCAAAGACTGGAAGAATTTGTTTTCTTCCCTAGCATGGAAAACAGGTTTGCTGAAATGAGGAGCAACGCCTCACCACAACATAAGGAAAGGCACAAGCAGAAGGTAGAACTAAGAGAGAAGAGGCAGCATTCCCCTCCACAGCAGCTTATCAATGACACAGACAACAGCGATGAATCATCTCAAACCCTCTAGCACCCCAGGCTTTCACCTTTGGTGACATTTTTTCTTACTTCTGTGCTGTCTTATGCTGGACTACAAACATCCAAGCACGCTCTAACTGACAAGAGTATCTAAAGGAGCTGGGTTCCAAATTCTGTGTTAGGACAGTTTTTTAAACAGCGGAGAACTGCAGTCACCTCAGACACCACCGTCAGCAGATTCCCGCTAGAGATACAACAGCACTGCTAACAGACGAATGCACGCACACCCAAACCACACCACAGCAGCAGCACTACTGGACACACCTCTTTCCTCATCAAAGCCCCAAACTACTCCCAGCCTAAACTAACAGGATCAAACTCATTTCAGAGTGGAGGAATCTTCCCTCTTGTACTCTAGTCTCTTCCTCCCATACACCCTCTGACCCATCCTGACCGCTTTTCATCATTCACCTCTGCTTTCTCTCAGTTCATCCTTCTTTTCTCCAGGTGTGGAGTCACCCACTGGACTAACCTAGGGCTGCACGAAGGTACTGTGGAAGTGGAGGTTTGTTCCAGAAGGGGAATTTCCTACTTTTTTTTGTGTCCTTGTGGAGTCACCAGGATCTCTTTGGGGATCTGAAATTTACCCTGTTCTTTGGGATAAATTACATGTGAGGGAGGGACACTGGAAGAGAGAGGTGGAGGTATATTTTCTGTCTGTTCCCTTTGGTGGCTGAAAATTTCAGTTTTCGTACCCCAAAGCGCAAGTTTTAACAACGTGGGGCTGCATGCAGCCTCATCCAGCCACCACCCTTGCTATCAGAAAGCGAGAGATCAACGATGCGCAGATGCCTTGGATGTGTGTCAGGAGCCAAAAGTCTGTGTCAGGGAACAGAGGAGCGAGGATTTGTTGGGGTACGAGCTGGGCAGAATGGGAGGAATTTGAATGGCTCTGGTGGCAATTCTCTAGCGTGACACATAAGAATTTCAGGATCAAACGGAAGGGATCACAGGACTTGGTGCCCTACCGCCTTAACGCCCCAGAGGTATTAAAGATGCATCTCGTGGTGTCCTGCTGTCTACGTGGTTTTTTTGAGAGCGGAGCCAAAAAGGTGCGAGGAATGCTGTGGGCAGCCGGGGGTGCAGGAGCTGCAGGTCTTTTTCCATTCCTTGCTAAGTGTTTTCCCTGATCTTGCAACTGAGAAATGGTGCTGGTTCTGGATTCCTCAGTGTAAGCTATCGGCTTTGTGGGTGGCAAACGAAACCTGGGGTTGGAAAGCGTGTGTGCGTGCGTGTGTGTGTGTGTACCCACACGCGCGAGCAAGCGGCTGTTTTAACACCTTTTCTTTATTGTCCTGGCTGTCGGACACATCAAACCAAGCCCGGATTTCTCAGTTTCTTGCCATCAGATGATTGCATTTCAAAAGGAGCTGAGACAATGTAGCTAGGTCACACCTCAATTCAAGTGCAGCAACGGCCTGTCAATGCGCCTCTTACAGCCAGCGGGGCAGGAATTATAAAAATCCCTTCGGTTTACACAGAAGGCAGCAGAACAGGGAGGGGGGGAGATCCCATGCCAAGGGAGTCCGTATTTCCCACATCTCCGGGCTGCATTCCCTCTCTGAGGGCACTCCAGATGCAGGGAATGATAACTCAGGTCCATTGTTCCCGACTCCAGCTTCTTCCCTCCCTACCTTTGAACAAGCACACGAAAGAAAAGCAGCCCCCCTCTTCCTGACCTTCCCATGGCCCCCCAAAGAAAGACACCCCCACACCCCCCTCCGGTGCCGTCCTGCTGTGGCCCAGGCACTGCAGCTGGCTGCTCGGGCAGCACCAGCGTGCCAAGGAATGGAAAAGCTCGTTGAAGGCAGCTCTAGGAGCGGTGCTAGCGGGGCTCGTAACTCCCGTGCGTGCGTCTGAAGAAAGGGAGAAAGCTGCGCAAGGACAGCGGGCCGGTAACTGGCTGCTCCTACCTATTTTCATGACTCGCCCGAAGACGGAGGTGTTGTCCACCGTGCTGCAGTTCCACCGCCGCTGCCGAAACTGGTACTGGCACTCCTTGATGGCACTGCGGGCCCCTTCCCCGATGAACACCATGTGCTCCTGGTAGAGCTGGCAGAGCTTGCGCTGCCCGGGCGAGAGCCCCGGCAGCTGGCTGCACACCGGCTGGGCGCCGATGATGTACATCTCGGGTCTCTGGACGGGGTTCATGGCCAAAGACCTGCGATGAGAAAAACGTCCAGAGGAGCCCGGAGGGAGAGGCCCCCCCTCCCCAACGCCTCTCCCCGCCAGCCCAGCCCGGCTCCGGGCTTCTCACGCCAGCTGCGAGCCGTTCCAGGGCTTTTAACCCGAGCTTTAAGGCTGAGGACGCCCGGAACGAGGAGCGGGCAGCGAGGAAGCCCAGCGCTTTCCCCGCAGCAGGACCCAGCGAGCTGAGCTGCTGGAAGGGGGAGACCCGCAGCAGCACCCAGCGAGCTGAGCTGCTGGAAGGGGGAGACCCGCAGCCCCGCGCCGCGGGAGAAGCCCGGCGGGCAGCGCAGCCCTCGCCGGGAGCCCGGCGCGCCCGCCCCGCTCCCGCTCCCGCTCCGCCGCCCGGCCCGGGACGGCCCCCGCACAAAGGCGGCGGCGGCGGCTCCCCCCGCCCGCACTCACCACCAGGAGCTGGCGTCGGCCACCGGCGGGGTGCAGCTGCAGAGGAGCGCGGCGGCCAGGGCCAACCTCGGCCCGCTCATGGTGGGCTGCGGCGGCCCCCGCGGAGCCGGCCGCCGGCACGGGGAGCCCTGCGGAGGGAAGCGCCGAGGAGAAGCGCTGGAGCCGGGCCTGCGTGCGGCGGGGCCGCGGCGAGCACAGCCCGCCTGCCGCCCCCCCCCCCTCCGTCCCGCCGCCCCCCGCAGGACCCTCCCCCGGCCGCCGCCTCCCGGGGGCTCCGGCGGCGGCCCTGCCTCCCTCCCGCCCTCCCTCCCTCTCGCCCGGGGCAGGGGCCGAGCCGCCGCCGCCGGAGCCCCCCCTCCCCGTCCCGTCCCGTCCCGGGGCAGCGAGGGGGTGCGCGGGGCCGGCCTCGCCCGTGGCGGCGGCGGGAGGGCCCCCCGCACCCCCGGGAGCCGCCTGTCCGTGCGCGGCGCGGCCGCAGGTGTGCGGGGAGCCGGCGGGGCACATCAAAGCGCCTTTGTAACGCGCGGCCGGCTCGGAAACGAGCTGGCCCCTCCCTCGGGAAGGGCCCCGCGGCCCGGCCCCGGGCGGGCTCGGCTGGGCCGGCACCGGAGCCCGCTGGCTTCGTGGGCAGGGGAGGCGGACAGGAGCAGAGCTTCAGAGGCTCCTCTTCCCCCCGCAGCCCTCCCCGCTCGGCCCCTCAGGGACCTCAAAGGCCGGGGCGATCCGGCAGCCCCTCAGCTCTCCCCCCTCCCCCCCCCCAGCGACCACGGGCACCCCGGGCCCGGGCGGGTGCCCGGAGCAGGCACTGCTCGCCCCCGGCCTTCCCTCACGACGCCTCCATGGCAGCGCTGCAGCCCCCCGCCGCCCTGACCCTACCCGCGCCACAGGCTCCCACCGCCCTGCCCCAGCCCGCACCACACGCTCCCGCCATCCTGCCCCTACCCGCACCACACGCTCCCGCCGTCCTGCCCCAGCCCTCGCCACACGCTCCCGCCACCCTGCCCCTACCCGCACCACACGCTCCCGCCGTCCTGCCCCAGCCCTCGCCACACGCTCCCGCCGTCCTGCCCCAGCCCTCGCCACACGCTCCCGCCATCCTGCCCCTACCCGCACCACACGCTCCCGCCATCCTGCCCCAGCCCTCGCCACACGCTCCCGCCATCCTGTCCCAGCCTGCGCCACACGCTCCCGCCATCCTGACCCTACCCGCACCACACGCTCCCGCCGCCCTGCCCCAGCCCTCGCCACACGCTCCCGCCATCCTGCCCCAGCCCTCGCCACACGCTCCCGCCATCCTGCCCCTACCTGTGCCACACGCTCCCGCCATCCTGCCCCTACCCGCACCACACGCTCCCGCCGCCCTGCCCCAGCCCTCGCCACACGCTCCTGCCGCTCCGCTGCCTCCTCGCCGGGCCCGGCGTCCCCCGTCCCCTGCAGCAGCCCCACGCGGGGGTCCCCTCCTGCGGCTCCCCGGCCCATGGCCGAAGTGGCCGGAGACCTGCAAGTGCCGGGCCCTTGGCCCTGCCCGAGGAGCATCCCGGCGCCGGGCCGCTGGGACCGATGAAGGGTTGCTTCTGATCGCATTCCTCGCGCCCGCCGCGGCGGACTCGCTGTGTTTGGTTGCGGCACGCTTCGCCTCCTGCCTCGTCCAGATGTGCCGTACCTGCGGCTGGTGGCCCACCTCACCTGGCAGGCAGATGTGGGGCTGCCAGGGCCAGCACGAGCCTCAGGACAAAAAAGCCTTGTGCGACCCAGAACCTCGGCGGGAGGGGAGTTTTACTGCTCGGGCACAGCGGGATCCACGTCTGAAGAAAACAGGGTGACTTTATTCACATCTTCTGTATCGTCCCTTCTCCTCCTCCCACAGCCCCCAGCGTGACGGAGGGGCGGCGAGGTGTATGTGCGCGTAGCCACGCACACACGTTTTGGGTCTGTTTCTCTAGGGAACAGACAGCATGGAAAGTTTATCTCCGGGAGTCTGGGGAGGAAGGAAGTTGTGTATGGATGAATGGCTTTTCCATGACAAACAATGAGTCTGCACAGGCACGGTGTGATGTCACCTGAAGAATTTCCAAGCCAGCCTCAGATACAGAAAACCTTCTCACTGGCACAGAAGGCGGCGTCCCACCTTTCCATCTCGCCACAGCCAGAAGGAAGAACTAGGGGGGGGGGGGGGGGGAGGAAGCCCTCGCTGTCTCGCAGACGCACAAGGCATGCGCCGTGTAAACAGATGACACGAGGGGAGAGGTATATCTCCAAGCTTCGCCCTCACCACGTCTCCTCGCGGATTCTGAGAAAGCAGTAAACCGTGGCGAGCCACCCCGCTGCCTCTCCCAGCCAGGAATGTGAGACAGCACCAGCCGATGAGGCACCTTCACAAACACGGGTGATGTCAACGTCGGTGTTCGTGTGAGCCTCTCTGGGCGTGCCTGCGCAGCCGCAGCATGCCTCGGGGCAACAAGGACGTAGCACCACGCAGCGCTGCAGCGGTGGTCCACCTCCGGCACCGCGGCGTGGCGGAAACTACAGCCTCTCCAGCTGGTAAAGCCTGGGAGATGCTCACGTGCTGGTAAAGTCTGGGAGACGCTCACGTGAAACTTGGTCCAGAAACACAGAGCATTAATTAAATAGCTCATTTTAAGTATTAGTATGCGAAGGCGGATGATGATTAACAACAGCAAAGTGTTGGGAATACTGCTAGTAGCAACCCGATCGCCAACAAGCACCAGCGAGGCAATGACCTTGGTTTGAAACACGGGACACAAAAATTGCCATATGGGATAAGGTCACTTATCCAGCCATCCTAATGCCCTGTCAAAGGCGGCAAAAAGGAGATGCTTCAGCGGGAAAAGTCTGGAACTCTGAATTCAACCGAAATTCTGCTGCTAGCGAGAGCGACCGCCGTGGAGTTACGACGTGAATTATGCAAGTGAGTCCTTCTTAAGGTCCTGGAAATAATTTCTTCACTGTCTGTGTTTATGACTTCAGATAAAGTGGTAATCGCAGGTGAGGCGTTGTTGGCGGGATTTAGCCTCAGCTAGCAACTTCCTGACCGAAAGCTGCAAAGTACTTGGCCAGTGGTCCAAAGAATACTCGCTATCCTGCTTCCTTTTGCGCCTGTTTCTACTTGCCACCAAAATCTTGAAAGCGAGCTTTTGATTTTGTAAATAAAAAGCTTGGGTCACTTTTTAAGCCCAGACAGCTCTGGCAGGGTGGATTGCCGAAGCAGGGCTGGGTTGGAGAGGTCAGTGAAATTTTGTGAGGACGAGAGGTGGGGTGAAGTGGGGCTGCTGGAGGGCTGGGATGAATGGAGCCGGAGAGGTGCCAGGTAAGAGAGGGGGGTAAGGAGGTGCCAGCAGGTAATCCCAAATGACCAGCTGGGGTGCTGGGAGGGCCATCGGGATTTGGATGGCGTGGGGGAAGGAGCCTAGCAATGAGCAGGACTTTGGGCTGGCTCCATACGAGTGACATGAAGGGATTACTGCGCTAACGGGTATAAGGGAGGCCCGGGAGAAAGCCGGTCTCAGCCACTCTTCCGTTCCCTGGTAACCCCTGTCTCAAACCCAAGAGAGCCCAACCTCACCCCAGGCAGCCCACCCCTCCTGGCCATCACTCTTGGCCGCTCCCCACCACCCAAGTGACTCCCACTTTCATCCCAAACCATCCCTCCCCTGCAGCAGCCCACTCACACCAACTCACGCCGCTCCTGCTACAGGAAAGGGCAGTAGAAAAACTGTGAAACAGAGGGTTGCTCTTGGTTCTGCTGGAAAAGGGCCCATCCCAGCCCTTTGTGTGGGCCTGGCTCGCTCAAACGGCGGCAGTCGACCCATGCAGCACCTCGAGTGCTGATGCTTTCACCCAGACTGCTGAGGATCACCTGGGCAAAACAGGGAGCTGAAAACCGGTCACGAATCTCAACCTTCAGATTAAAGGTCTAATTCTCCCCTCTTAGGTCTAGCTGCTCCCTTCTCAGAGGGAAAAGCAGAGGCAGCAAGCCTGCGTCTTCATAAAGCCTTGGCATTCTGCTGCATTCAGCAGTCTGCTGCCCTAGGCAACTGTCTACTGTGTTGCCTCGCGGCCTAAAATTAGTACCTGTGTTTGCCTTTGTTCGGTTTTCAGAGGTGACAACTGTGCATGAAGCACAAATTTACACACTGAGTTTCCAATGTCACGGCAGAGCAGCTGGAGAGCCATCACCGCTTTCCCAATGCCGTCCCTGCCGCGTTTGCTGGAGGGAAGCTGCAAGACTCCAAGAAAGAAGGGGAGGTCATGTCCATGAGATCATCTAAAAAGATTTGGCAGACCGTGACAAAAGTTGAACCCTCGCTGGAAGACAGCCCTGATGAATTAGAAAAGGAGTTACTTGTGCAAACTCCTTGTCCTGCCCTTATTGTTTTCCAAAAAATTGGGATGTCCCCAAGTGTGACACAGATCTTTATCAAGTGCTACAAGGACTGCTGAAAGCACATGTCTCTTTCCACATAAATTCAATGATCCTCTTTCCTGCATCTTGTCCAGGTTCTCCTGGACTGGGGAGAACTGGTAAACATTCTTGGTCAACAGCCTCTTTCAGTTCCTGTTTGTTTTTGCAACTTCACTGTGTCTCAACGCTTGTTTTTAATGCCCCACAATGTCCAGTGCATCCAGAAACAACTATTGCTCTCTCTGCCGTAAGACACTCATAGATGGGAAAAATATTCACTGAAGTAGAGCCTCCTCCACTTAAGGAGCCAGTAGAGATGCATTACCTGGGAAAGAGGGTTTACGTGAGCTGCTCGAAAAGGAATCCCTGCCCTCTGGTCCTGTGCCATGGACCTGCTCGTCGACGGCAGCAAGAGATGTACAGCAACGTCCTGCTATACATCTGCTTCTGGCAGCCAGCCTGGGTTTTAACTACAGTTCTCACCAATCTTTTAAAGTCACACACCTGCCCGTTCAGCTGAACCAGTTTTAAAGCAAGCGTAGGATAAAAGACAAAAAAAAAAAAAAAGTCCCTCGAAGCTAAACTGCAGCCCTCACCCAGACACCTAAATCATCTTTTATCCCACCACCCCCACTCGTCTGGTGCCGTGCTGCTTCGCTGCTGCCGCCCTGCCCCTCGCTCCGCACCGTACCACCACGCTGCTGTACTGGCGTCAGCCTTCCCAGATCTAAATGTGTGATTTTATTTGTGTTGGGATTATTACTTAAACAGCAACTGGAGTGACCTCCGTAGGTCCAGATCCAGCCGGGGTGTTACAGAAGGTGTGATAAAACCTTCTGGAAGTACCCCAGCACATCAGCCCTTTGTGTCCGCCCCTTTTGTCTTGACATTGCCTTGCCTCGTTATGCACTGTCCGTCTCTGCTGGGAGGGCAGATTATTCCTGCCTGTGTCCTGCTTGTTTCTTCTGGTACTTGTACATTAGTTTTATCTCCTGATGTGCTCATGCGCTACCTTTTTCTGCATCTCATCACCTGTCACCCCTGCTGACAGATCCAGATTTCCTTTCACCACTACCTTGCTCTTTCGTTTTTCCATGACTCCCCTGGCCACTGACATCCCGTCTCACTGTCACCAGGGCACATAGAGCAGCAAATGCCAAGATATACCTGCCAGTCTCAGCAGACCCAGTGACAGCTGTCCCTGAAGTGCCTCACCAAGGAGAGCAAGAATGGAGGAAGGCTGCAAGTAAAGCAGAAGTATTAGACAACAAAAGAGGCCAGACACTAAATGTTTTCTGCACCATTTAAAACAAGAATAGGTAAAAAGGATAGTGATTCTATGAATAAAATGGCTCCTCATGAGCAAAAGATACAGAATCTATGTAAATCCTTATGAACATTGCCATTTATGCCACAATATTCCACATGACGGGCAACGAGCTCACCTGGAGCAAGACCATCTCACCCGCTACAAAAAAAAGGAGCAAACTCCAAGGATAAACCTGGACGTGACTCTCCTCCCTCTCCAGGTGATTCAATGGTAGTCGTACTCTTACAGCAGATTAAATCCCAGTGTTGAGCCAACCTGGTCCACTGAGACCAGACGTCCCAAAGAAAAGCGCAAGAGACTCAGCAGCAACCTGTGGAGCACCTGCAGAAGCTGCGGGTGCTGAAACAAAATCGATTTTGACTTTTCGAAATCAAGAAGGAAGCAACATAGAACCATCACTGCAGGTATATGGCTGCCTGGAAACCTTCCATATTTCTGATATCCCCAGGGACAGGTCGAGGCCATCCGGTTCCCTTTTCCACGAGAACTCTGCATGTTGGCGACATCAGTCGAGAGCCAGAGACCTGAACCAGGACGTGTCTGGCCCAGATTCTGCACTTCTTGTTCCCACAACTATTAGAATACCAGGGGTTCTGGGGCTGTAGCAAATTGTCCTTAATCAACAACTGAAATCGTCTTAGCATGCTCTATTTACGTGGACAAGCCCTGTAAGAAATTAGACCAGCTCCACTAGGCGTAGTCATAATCAAACAAATCACTAAATGCATATATTTGAACAAAGTACCAAGCACTATCCCCTGATGACCGCTCCATGGCTTGTTTAGCATGCCCAGGATGTAACAGCTTACTTGCCAAACAGGCACCCCGTCTCCTTAATTTGCAGTAAGAGTTTCTTCTGCAGAAATTGTTCCCCAGACCCCCTCGAAGTCTCCCCCTTCAGAAATCGTTCCCCAGACCCCCTTGAAAGAGCCACGGGAGGTCAGGTTGAAAGACAAGCCCGGGCAGGGTTAAGAAGCCCACGCTGCTGCTCCCCAACGTCGCAGGTTTCTAGGAATGACATTCTCCAACCCTTCAGGCTATCTAGCAAACACCTTCCCCAAGTATTAAGTTTACATGGAAAATTATCCATCCTCGAGAGGAATAAGACATGAAGAAGGTGAAAAGAAGAAAGCACATCCCTCTTTTATTTGTTTTCCAGGGGCCAGCCCTGGTCTGTTACCTGCTGGAGCTGCCTGTGGCACGGACCCCTCAAGCAGTGATAGGAGGGCAGCCCTCGTCCTGTTAGAGAGCTGATGCTGGCTGCAGGATTTGCATGAGAACTCTGGACTGAGATTATGGTGGTTATGAGCACATATGTCAGTCCTCCTTGAAGATCAAGAAGGATAACAGGACAAAGTTCTCTGGCAGTGTGAGCAAGGAGGCAGTGAAAGGCGATCCAAGTCAAAGCAACTTCTCTGCGGAGACTCCAGAACAGGCCAAGGGACGGAAACAGCTGGATGACTTTAAGTGTTCTCTTCCTTACTCTGATCTTGCAGAGCACGGAGCACCCTCCACCCTCCCCAAAGGGGTGCCTAGCTCCCCCAGGCCCAACGGACTCATCCCAAACCGAGAAAATGTATGTCTCTGCATCTCACAGGCCTGGACCTCATTTTTGCTCTGAGGATACATTCCTTTTAGTTTGTTCCATACTCTGTAATAATCACATTAGCTGGCAAAGATAGTGAAATATTTAAAATACAGTTAAGCTGCTGCTGCAGTTGTTCTTAGCTCTCCAGGAGTGAATGACCAGGGGAAAGAAGGAGATGTGCAGGTACTGCTTTGTCTTGGACGTTCAACACCTTGGTGTAGGTCACAGGGACAGGTGTCAAACTGACTCAGATCAATAGCCTCCTGTCAGTTAAATCACTGCCAGCAAAGCTTGATATAGACATTTCCAAAGGAAATAGTAAGCCATGGAATAAATTCAAATTGAATTTAATTCCTCTCCTTCCTGTTAGACACTTCAAAGATGTTCTTTTAAAGTCCAGTCTAATGGAAATAATATTAATAATCCGCTCTTCCTCGACTCTAGAATTGCAAAGCAAGCACATCCACACCATACATTAGACCCCACAACAGCCACTATTTTTCCCTTACCTTACAGTAGGGGAAAGAGAGGTGCAGGAAGGGCTGAGGAACAGGCTCAGAGCAGTACATCTGTGGTGCAGATTTACCTCCATTCAGCAAAGCATTAAACCAGCTGCTTGAAAGTAAGCATACGCCTACTCATTTTTGCTGAATCAGGATCAAAATTAAAATCCGCTTGCTTTTTCCATTCTTTCGACCACCAAATACTTCTGCCATCAATTAAACATTGTTCCTGCTCAAATACAGTGCACTCAAAGCGCAAGTAATAACAAAACATTTTGGGAATAATGCCCCAGGGCGTCAACCGTATCATCTGCATGGTTATCAGAAACAGCTTCCAAACCAAAGACAAAACATTTTCCAAGCATGCTTATTACCTTGTAGTATTAAATATATATATAGAGAAAAGGCTGAAACACTATAAATAAAGCCATATATATGTCAGAAGATTACACTGATTTAACCAAATTCAGAAATTACCTTCTACACTGTCACATTTCAGTGCAGGAATTTCTTGTTAATTCTGGATGCAACAGATTTAAGCGGAACCTGTTCAAACCACCTTGGGAACAGGCTGCATATACACGTGTACGAAGAAGGAGATCGTTTTATATCTCACCTTTATGCTAGCACCGATCACACATCTGCAATTCTGACTGCAGAAAATGAAGTATCCTATTTAAGATCTTGTTTGTAAAATGCTATTGTTAACGTTATTACCTGCTTAAATAAAGAGTTTCCAGATACAAATTCTCAGCAGAATTAGCATTGATGCAAACCTAATCTGGAAGAGTTGTATCAGTATATCAGTGTTGTGTTGGTTAGTAACCCTTTAAACCAAAATCAAAGCCTTCAAAATTAAGATCTGTACTGATTTCACTAGACTGTTCAGTTAAATCACTGCATTTTTTTTTTCTTTTCAAGTAGATAACGTCTAATATTAGGAACAAGGGGTTGTGCTGCTTTCCACTGACACATCATATGACCCCATACATAAACTCCGTGAGCGTCTTGAAAGCCATGGTTTATTTGAGGTCCCTATTCTGTCTGGCATCTCACCACGCAAAAAGCTGCGACTCTTTCTCTAATTTCCAGTCTAAATTTATTCATGGTCAGCTCACGCCCATTTGTTCACATGCCAGCTTTTTGCTTAAAGCTCAGGATGCCAAAACTGAGACCGGCGCCTGACAATATGGTTCTGCGGGCAGCATCACCAGGGCAATAAAGACCTCTCGCTCCCACTCCGCGGGCTCATCCCAGCCCTGTGCCGCAGGACACCGCTCTTCCAAGGTGTAACCCCTGGATGATATAAGCAGTTAAAAAGATGATACAAGGAGTTAAAAAAAAGATTCAAAATCTAACTTCCAAAAAGAAAAGACTGGGTTCTACTTCATTAACAGCCTGGACTGGCTGATGTGGGAATCGGAAAGGCGGTGGAGCGGGACAGGAGCGCGTGGCCGGAGGGGGCTGGACCCGGGCAGCACCACCTTTGCCTGAGTTAAATTCGCACGGAGCTGCACCCGCACTGCAAGAAAAGTTGTGCTCCGGGGTGGTTTTTTGATTGTGGATCTGTTCCCTGACCAACTTCACAGCTCGCTGCCACAGGCTGAGGGCACAACGGCACAAAGGGTGAACAGCAGCTTCTTGGACAGGAACTACTTAAACCTGTATTGCTGCCAAAGCTCCTGTGTTACCAGGGCAAGGCCTGAAGTGAAGAACATGGTAGTGAAAAAAAAAATTAAATCTAAGTCTTAAAAAATTAGTAACAAAGCATTAATTTGAGAGATGCCTCTGTGTAAGACTACCTGCTTTGGAACAGATGAGGTTTCCAGTGTAGCAACTAGTATTTGCTGCTTTGTAAATCCTTCCCTGAGCAGAAAGAAAAAAGAACTGGAAAAGTAACTAAAATTGCTAGTGCACTTTACTCAAATGTATTCCTTTTCTATGACTTGGAATTTGACTCAGTTTTCAAACCATATTATATAGATATTTTAACTGCCAAAGCTATCCAAAAGCTCTCCAAGAAAAGCTAAGCTTTTTTCCCTGCTTCTCTCCTCAACGTGAACTGCAATGTGACATTTTTGCTGGTGGTACAGACACTAGAACAGCACCCATCTTCTCCTCCCACAGCTCTGCTGGCCCACCAGGGCTAACAAAAGCTAAAACTTGCTTTACATCAACACAGCCAGTGCAAGTTACCACCAGACCAGCTTTCCACCCATCACGAGGGTTCCTGAGCACATCCTGCACTCCACCGGCGGGGACTTTATCCTCCAACGAGCTCAGCCCACACCTAGGCTTCAAAACAAAGAATCAGATTGCAGAGGCAACTGCGGAAAACTGAGCTTTCCCTTTCCTGCTTTTAACATGGAAAATGTTGTAACCACCAGCAGCAAAACTCCAAGGGGTTAAATTATCTGGAAAATGTAGGTGCTTATCTAACACCTCATCTACTCAGAAAGTCGTGTACAAGCCCATGAGTGATGGACACCGGAGAATTTGGCCCTAAGCTGTTCTGCGAACCCAAGTGGTAGTACCCACATTTTGCAGCTCTTCAAATACTGGTTTAAAAGTCACCGTTCCTGCAGCAGGTGCAGCTGGGCTGGGCAAGGGCACCCGACTCGGAGTGTTACGATCCTGCAAACTTGAGAAAGGCACTCGGATATTTTTAATTCTAATGCCAACCAGTTTTTCAATCCAGTTTGCTATCAAGAGCTGAGGGAGGGCAGGGCTGCTTCTTTTGATGCAATGTGGGTTGATGTCATCCCTTGAATGATCATACACCTACAACGTCGGACGGCGTGAGATTGCCACCAGGTCCCAGAAGGAAACTAGTAACGACTGCATGGTCCCCATTCCTGAAGAAAATCCAGGTATGGATACAATTATGCGCCAATCTGTCAGAGGGAGGGGGGTCTTCCCTATTGAGAGTCCTCAGAATTGGCCAGAGCTTGGAAGGTGAAAGCTAAAATCCTCTCCTGCGGCCCAATGTTACCCACAGCACAGGGCGGACGTCAGGCCAGGTCCCCTGCCGGGACAGCCTGTCTCCCGTCCCCGCTCACACCAAGGCTGCATCACACCTTTATGCTAATAGCAGCTACATAATGCGTGGCACTTAAACTGCACTGCACCGGCATTTCCAGCGAGGAGCACGTACGAAGCCGACAATTTGGCACGAACAGTCCTCACCGCAGTGACTTCGTCTGGAGCTCTGCTGATCTAGGCAAGGTGGGGATCTGACCCCGTGTCTGGTGACTACAGCAAGGGCTCAGGTCAGCACCTTGTATTCCCAGCACCGCTGCGGATTTGCCTAGCCGTCTCGTCTGGGTTGTAACTAACTGCAGCTCTGAAATTCAGGTTCCTAGTCTGCCAAGGAGAGGTCAATTTATCTCGGGACTGGTGGTGTGATCTTGCCTGTGGATGCTGTGCTATGTTACAGGCTCGAATGCATTTAAAGACCCTTCAGTGAAACCATGTAAATACAGTTATTATTAACTCTGTGTTCACGATAATACTTCAGGCAGAACTTAGCAAACGCAAGAGAACAGTCTACAGGAGACAGCTTCACTTCAAGGAAGAAATGTGTTTATTCTTCCCTTGAAGCTAAAGGGAAAACATGTACCCGTGGGTTAGGTTCTTCCAATTACTACTCAAATAGAGGAAATTAAAATGATCTATTTTGTGCTGTCATTCAAAAGGACATTTACAGTACCAGAGATTTTTTTCCCCCATTATCTTGAACATATTTATTCTCTCTGGCAATATATTATTGAATATGTTGACTAGACAGGATTAGGGAATTTCTGTAATGTGGAACAGCCGTACATCTGGAATAAAATCTTGGCTTTTTTTGACAAATACAACGTTCTTGCAGTGAAAACTCTGTTTGTCCTGCAAAAAATAGCGTATTTGTAGAGAAGGTAAGGATTGCTCGTCTGGCAGTGAGGAAAGCACGCTGCGTTGCCTGGAAGGGTTATGCTCCTATGCACATTCGTAGGTGTGGATCACAGAAAGCTGGTGGATGAGGATATACGCACCTATCCCTGCAGTGGGCAGGGTGCAGGAGGGCAGAAGGGATTGCCTGAGTCTCTATATTGCAGGGAAAGCAAAATGTCCCATTAAGAACTTATGCTGTTCCAGCAAAACAACTTCCTCCCTTGAAGCAGAAGCCAGCTTTCTCATTGTCCTTACTTCACTCGTGCTGGCAGCGTGCGATTCTTCGGTCAAGCCCAGTGCTGGTTTTGTACTGCGAGAATCATCAATAGGAAAGGGGTTAGCAGCCTCCTAGCTCCTATTCCTGCTCTCGGTCACAATTTCATTTGCCTTTGAGGTGCGCTTCCAAGACTTCGAGCGAACAGCCCTCATATCGCCAAACACTCATAGAGTGAAAACATTTATTACATGGATGGGTTTGAAAATCTAGTGCCATGCACGTTCAGGTATTTGTTCTAGAGCAGGCGTGTATGGGAGATGTCTGAGAAGACGTTTGTGCATGGTGTGTAGTAATTATAACACAGAATCACAGAATCACAGAATAGTAGGGGTTGGAAGGGACCTCTGTGGGTCATCTAGTCCAACCCCCCCGCCGAAGCAGGGTCACCTACAGCAGGCTGCACAGGACCTTGTCCAGGCGGGTCTTGAATATCTCCAGAACACATTTTCATTTACACAGTGTCTCCTCCATGCACAAGGGAATGTAACGAAATGTAGCTAAAACCGCATATCCTTACAAATACAGGGAGAGAGAGAGTTTCATACAAAGGTTAAACAAAAAAATCTGGTTAATGTCACTTTGGGGATTAAAGGAACCGGAGTAAAACAAACATCCAGAACTAACTTTGAGGGGTGGCTTCAGGAAAAGCACCTGTGCGAGTGTGCGCCATCACATCTGCATATTCAATAGGTCTTGCTGGGACAGCTCGGGGAAAATAGGAAGCTGGAAATTTTCAGTGTGGGAATTAGATGGAAGAATGTGAACGATTCTAAACAAAACACAGCGAAGTTGCCAGCTGACTTGCTAAAGTGCCAGTGCTCTCTAGGATCCCTTGAAGCGGAGCTGAGGACGGGCCCTGCCGCTCAGGCAGTGGGTAGGGAGCCAGCAGATCCAGGCTGTGTTCCTGGCCCTGCAACAAACCCCGCATGTGACGCTGGAAAGCCATTCAGCCCCAAGTTTCCAAGAACTGACTCCATGCCCACACTTGCGGGCACTTCGCGTGAGACGGCGTGCGCCCAAACCCCCGGCATTCCCCACGGAGTTAAGCCACAGGCACTAACGTCCCACCCACGCAGAAGACACGCTTTGGGGCTCAGTTTCACCACGGACGCAAAAGGGCAAAAACCCACGAAGCAACCCAAGATGCTATAAAGCTGCAGGTATTACATCATTACACAGACCTCTCATTTTGCCAGAGGAGAGGTGCTACGGATATGCAAAGGAGTATTATTTAATTAGCTGTTGTTTCCCACCTCCTGGCAATCATTGCCATTCTACAAATATTTTCACAGGTTTCAAAGTGTCTGAAGACTTTTGTTTATCTTTCCCGCTTCAGGGCATCAAGGAATAATCTTTTTACGAAAGGATTCACTGTTCCAAAAGGAACACAAAGAATACAGACCGGGATTGCTGGCAAAAAGCATGGAACAACAACACCGACAAGACTAGGAAAATAGTAGATCTCAAGGGTGAAATAGTGGAAAGAAAGCGGCTTTTCCACATAATTTAGTCAGCATGTATGTCAGGGGGAAAAAAAAAGGAGTAAAAGCAGTATTTCTGGCTTACGTTTTCCTGTGCACACATTTTTTTTTTTAAATTGTAAACCATCTGGATTAAAGAAAGTTGTGTTCTCATTGTACATGACGAGGTCTGGTCACATAGAAGATTAATTAACATTATACCGTAGGCAAGGGATTATTGTGTGTTTTTCTGACCGCTGTAGAAACAAGTTGAAAGAACTAGTTTAAAACACAGATGCTGTTTTACCCATTTATATTTCTACCTCCAGCATGGTGAACTTTACACTTTCTTTCCACGCTTTTTGTGTCTGCCCTTAATTTTACCCCCACATTTTCAGAGATGATTTTCAAGATTTTTATCGTCCACAGGTAGACGATAACACACAGCAATGAATTCACAGTGTGAGTGGGGTTTTAAAGCATCTGCACGTGCTCCAGAATGGAAACAAGAATGAAAGCAGTTTCCGAAAGGCACCTCCCTTTGCCGCCACTTTTCTATGCATCCATCAGAGTCGCAGCAGAAAACTCAGGGGAATTTAGCACCCGCAGTTTCTGCACAATTACTTTTAGGAACAAGACGTTAAACTAACCTGCCTTTGGCCAGAACTCATGCAAATCCTCCATTAAGTATAAAACTGCATTTTGTATCTTTACCCTGCTGTCCGTATAAAACAGTGTTTCGTAACTCTCACTTGCCGTTTGTGCTGGGCTCTAGCTGTGACTCTTGATTTTCACAGTGTGTTTCCAAAACAGTACTGCCCTATTTTTCAGTTTTCCTCTAAGAACTTACTTCGGAGCCAATGCTTATAGGGCAGGTGACATAACTTTGTCCAATTCTAGTGAACTGCCAATTTTAGAATGCTATTTACTACCCGAAAATGTGCTGGTGGCCGCGGTCCAGAGAGGGAGGAGCTAACAGTTACAAGTAACGCTGCAGTAATGCACGGGTACAAAAATCCTGTGTTTTAAGAACTACACAGCTGCATCTGTGCCCTCCCCGGGCCGAGCTTACCCTCCTGTGAGGTTACCTATAACTCTTGCTATTTCAAGAACATACGAATGACCCTTCCCTGGACCTTGCTCCTGCGGCCCCTGGCAAGCCTTGACCAGAGAGCGACAAACCTGGGTACTGATGCCTTGGAGCTTCTTCCTTGGAGCTTCTGACAGAGAGGACAGGAAGCAGATTCCCTGACAGCCAAATAACCTTTCCTCGCAAGCTGGCCAGTATTGCTACCTCTGCCCTGACTGCATGGAAACCTTTGGCAGAGGAGAGGCTGCACCCACTCTTCTCCAGCCTCAGCCAAAGGCCAGAACATCTCCCCCCGTGCCAGGCTGAATGCGCTGGCTCAGTGGGGCTGCACACACACAGTGTCCGGCCATCTCTGCTGGGTTTTGGACTAAACAGCTGCTACAGAGGAAGATTTCACAAACCTGCTGCTGTAACAGGTACCACACAGCATGTTGGACACACGTTTCTGCTGTGACTGCAGGGGCTACCCCTTTTAGATCGAGTTGGAGAGGTCTCAGAGTTCAGTCCCCAGGAATGGCTTATGAAAGCAATTACTGCCTGAAAGGTCTCTTTGTTTCTGTGCCACTGCTTTTAATAATAATGATTACATCGGGTATGTTCTGCCGTCTCGATCGTCTTTGGTACTGCTAATAAAGAAATGACGAAGCCCAACGCTTAGAACAGCACCCAATGCAACGAACTGCAAGCGCTGAGGCTTGTGATTTTACACCCTGTCCTCCCAGAGCACTCTCCCTTTGATGACTTTAACTGTTGAGTGCTGAGCTTCATATAAGCCACGAAGGGTGTGACAAGCGCGGCAGAGTCAGAGCATCGCCTGCGGCCAGGGGCCCAGGTCGCTGGCTCTAACCGCCAGCCAGTCCCGTCCCACAAGGGCAGACACACATACAGACACACGACATTCGAGTGCAGTTGCCTGGACCACAATACACCATGTTGGTTCTTCGGGTGATCCTTTCACTTCCACTCGGTTCAATCTGTCACAGCAGCAACAGTCGCTGGCCAGTTTAATGGCAAAACTGGGAATATCATCCAGACCTCCTGCGCTTTACATCCTCTGACCATTCTTCCTCGTATCAGTACAGTTATAATCTTGCCAGCTATTGACTGACAAGTAAAATAAAAACTTGAAGAAAATACCCAAATCCCGTAGGCTCAGATTTAGAGCTGGCGTCTGCACCGAGACATCGGCTCTGAATTTTGCCCCAGCACCTAACCACATATTCACAGTACACTGTATTTTGCTAAGTCACCCCAACACCAGGACACACATGGCAGATCAGAATTACGTTGTGCAGGAGGAACCATGTACTCCACAAACACAGACTTGCGTAGCACCTCACCGTATTAGAGACGCGATACCGGTGAAGTACAGAAAAACCACCAGCTTTTTATTTTTAAGGCCTAAGCTTCACAACAAAGCTCTGCAATGCCAGAGGATCCTAATGCTACAATTTCCAAATAACCCACTGGTGAGTCACATTTTCTTTATAATCTCTGGTCAGAACTAAAGATCGTGGCCAGCATGAGTTCTGAAGGGAATACACTCACTTAACAGCTCTCTCCTGATTTATACATGTGTGTGTGTGTACACAGATATGTACATATGCTTATGTACCTAAAATATGCACGTTACACATCTGTTCTGCATACACTTAAATGCACAGGTCTTAATAGAGATCTTTGTCATCTAATTACTGGTTGCATTCACAGAAGAGTTGTAGGGGATCATTGTTGCTTTCCATTCAAGAAACGAACCTCTAAAACACCCCACCACAGCTGCTCTGACGCTTTGCTAAGCGCAGAAGAGCCCTACAGTCGCAGCCAGGGGTCCATCCAGCGTGAAGCACTGAGGAAGCACCACGTCCTCTCCACAGCAAGCTGGCACCCTTGTTTTGCTGAGCCACGTCAGAAGATGGTGGCTTAGGTGTCAGCAGTGCAAAAGGAGCATTTTGGTCTCATCCATACACCAAATCCATTCCCCACATTGATTTTTAGGAAGTTCCACTAAATCAACCTTAAATGCAGTTGAAGACCATGGGTTGTGCCAGGCTTAGTTAATTTTTGTGGACATGCTTCAGATCTGATGATGAGGGTCTGGAAGCCAATTTGTGAAGGACAGCTGTAACTCCCTGGACCATGGCTGACCTTAGAACCTGAACCAGTCCCAAACCAGCATTAGCTGAACTACTCATTAAGCCAGCTGCATTTTTTGGAGAGGAGATCCCTCCCCATTGTAGCTTAGACTGCTGCACAACACTTTAAACTGAGAAGCAATGTAGGGGTGGGCTAGACAAAAGGGCTGAAAACCCAGCATCAGCCAGTCACAGGAATCTGGCTAACGGATTGTATCAGGCTACACCCCAAACCGCACCAGCCTGCAGCCCCTGCAACAGACGACAGAGGCTGAGGCCATCCATGCCTAGTTTTTTCCAAGTAAAGCACCACTGTTTTAAATGACAGCCTAGATCTCCAGAGCTGTCTGCATGAATGAGGACCCTGCTGGGCTAACTCCCTAATATCCCTTTGATATTATAGCTGCATATATCAATATATATTGATTTTTTTATATATATATATACACACATACAGCTATCATAGCTGTACCGAGTGGAGCACGTGAATCTGAGCTGCCTGCATACCCCTTCCCTGCAGCCTTCTCTGCTCCCTGGGGTGAAGCTGTGCCTGCTCTCTCAGGCGCCGGGGTGTGGGACAACGCGGTCAGGCGGGGCAACGGGAGGGATCCGCGATGGCAGGGCCCGAGAGAAGGCACGGAGGAACACGGGGCCGCAAGGAGCCCGTTCGCGGAAAGCAGCACGGTTAGCTGGGCAAGGCGGGGAAACGTATCGCTTTGGGAATTAAAGTCAAATGGATCACAAGAGAGAGGAGTGTTCGTGGGCCATGCGCTTTACTGTTCAAGTGGGTTTGTGTCTTTTCTATCCTGCAGTCCCAGTGGCCACTGCCCGCAGGTGAGAAAAAGCCAAATGCCAAGCAGATTCCCGTGGGTAAATTCTTGAGTTTTCCATTCCACGGCTGAAGCTGTAAAAATGCAGAAAGCACATGGAGTAGGGTGGCAGAAGAAAAGGAAGGGTAGGGAAGGACTCTGTATTTGTTATCTCTTCGATGATTAATTTGAGCCAAAAGTTACCCAGCAAATTGAGGAACAAAAAAACCAAATAGGGACAGACTCGGACAGGAGCTGCAGAAAGACCTGGTGGATGTCATGCCCCACCATGCAATAAAAGATACAGGACAGACGATGGTGCAGCTTTATCAGCACAAACTACTTCCAATCGCAGAAGCCACAAGTGAGTTATGTGGATCCTCCTGAACCCTTGCCAAGCAAAACCGTCCGTCCTCCGCTGAACACCGGTGTAATTGGGAAAAAAAAAAAAAAAGAATGAAACATTTATCTGGCAAGTGCTTTCAAAAAGAGAAAGCAGCTGCTGGGAGCTGCTCAAGGGACTGGAATGTTGGAGATGGTTCCAGGGGAACAGATCAGCCGTCAGTGCATACGAGGCAGGCAGGGATTTTTACTAAAAATGCAGCTTATCACATGGTGCTTACCACCTCCTATTTATACCTTATGAGATCATGAAGAACACTGAGCTTATTTCCTCACTCCTGGAAACACAAAATCAGCTCAACAACGATGTGCTAAATTGGCCCTTTTCATGTACCTGCACTTTGTCTTTCTAAACCTCTCTATTTCCAATCATCTGTCACTCAGAGAGAGTAATAAAAATCTACTAGAAAAATACTTCCTGTGCTTCCCCCCCAAAAAAAACCCCAATCCCACAGTAGATTAGGATTATGAGTCCAAATTCCAGGGCTGTTCCATCTAACATGTTCAGAAGGAAGCACAGACGCTCAAAGTATCTAACATGTGCAAAAGGAACTTTAGGGTCTCCAGAAAATGCATCATCTATTTCCAACCTTTGCTGGTTACACACAACCGGTGTTAAAGACACTACGTGCTCAGACATAAAGTATTTCAGGTAAGCTTTTATGCCTGAAAGAGCATGCCTTTCCCTGCTCCTCCTCAAACGTGGTGTGAAGGTGAACAGCTCAGAGGCAGGAAACACCGCGTTATTTCCATGGTAAGACTCTGCCGTCAAATTTGGGATAACACGGTAAGAGACTTCATTAGCACTCTTTCGGAACTACTTGTGTAACTTGCTCGTAGCTTTGCCAGTTATGAGTAATGCAACAATCGCTAAGATACACCAACACCACCTTTGTACCACGTTTCTTCCGCGTGTTGCCCGATGCCCACCGGACTCGGCCTTCCCGTAAGCGATCCCGCTGTCCGCAGCCAAGCAACCGCCGCCGAGGCAGGCCCACGCGGCCCGCGAGGCGCCGCGCCGTCCACCTGCCCCGCACCTCGCGGAAACGCTCCTTCTCGGCTGCGACGCTCGACGACTGGTCTGAGCACAGCGGGCCTGCAGTGCGGCTGCTCAGCAAAATCTATCCCCCCCTAATCAATTTCTCATTAACCCAACAGTCAACCACCCCCACAACAGCACAAAGCAATCACGCCACAAAGATTATTCATACTGGGTGACACGCCAGTACAGCACCCGTGTGGGGCTGCGGCTCCACATTCGTCGAAGCCAGGTCTGCACGCTGCGGGATCACCCAGGAGTACAAATTTTGATCGGGATCGGGCCAAGGCACTTGATCACGTGCCTGCTGAACGAGCTCGAGCGCACGATACGGAGCCAACGCCAATTTTACGCTGGCCGTATGCCAGCCGCAGGGGTGCAGACGATACCTGATCTGGCTGGAGTCGTGCACAGCGATTCCTGATCCGGCATAAAGTCTGCTAGTAAAAAGTTAACCTGTCAAAAAAAAAACTTGAGCAGGCCGAGTGAATGAATACCAGGCCCGCGCTCCGCATCGTGCGGCCAGCCCACTTCTGAGCCAGTAACAGGAGTCGCGCCGCCGGGTTTTCCGCCTTGCCAAACCACAGCCCCGCGTCGATAGCGATGCGCATCTGCACGGGGCACCGCGCTGCAGGATCGGGGCCTCAAAGCCCTTCAACTCGTGTTGCCTCCAACTCAAAGCAAAAAGGAAAGAGAAAAGCAGAATGGAATCTAAGCGTTTGAGCAGTCAACAGTCCACTCATATGGAATCCGTAGGTGAAGGTGGAGCCACGGGCGGTTCTGTAGCAGATGAATTTAGATGATGATTAAAACAGAGCCTATTCCTTGGGGCTGGTGAAAGTCTCGGTACATCATACGCGCCAGTAACTAGGCTGATTTTAGCAGTATTTCAGTCATCCAAACAGTATCAAAAATGCGCCCTGTCCTGTCGAACAAACGTGAACTTTATTTTTTTCTTTACAGCCCTTTGGCACAGAAGGGCAGTCCTGCTCTTTGGCAATGGTTTTGAAAAGCCTTACCTGATCTCCGGTTGAACTTAACCCGTTTCTAACACTGCCGCAACAGTGCCCAGGGTTCAAACACGCACCGTTACCGTTACACACGGCTACGGGCACGTCAGAAATGGGGATTTCCAACGTTCTTTCTCAAAGTTGCTGGAAATCACTGGAAATTGGCTTGGTTTCTGCGAGAACTTCTACCGTTTTGAGAGCCAGTTCATGGAGACCGTTAGCTGCCAGCCATTTCCTCAAGTTTTTCCATTTCCCACCACGGAGGCCCCAGAACGGTCCGCCCGGAGGTCCCGCAACCTTGACCTTCACCCGGGTCCCCGGGCGATATGCAGCCGCGCTCCCGCGGGGACGCCCGCACCGGGGCTCCCAAACCTCGGTCCCCCAGGTCACCGCGCAGTCCCCAGCAGTCCCGGCGCTCCTGGGCTTGTCCCAGCCGGCCCGCTGCCGCCCTCGCCAAAGTCCGGCGCTGAGGCGGGGCAGCAGGCAGGCCCGAGGCGAGGGGGCCGGCGGCACCGCGGTGCGGGGCCGGCCCCGCGGCCTAACCCTCCTCACGGGGAGCGGGGGGGGGGGGCTCCGCCGCCGCCGCCCGGGCGGGGACAGCTCCCCGGGGCGCCAGGGCAGCGCCCAGCCGCGGCCTCTCCCCGCCGCCGGGGCGCGGAGGGCGGGCGGCGACCCCCCGGAGGAGGAGCGGCCAACGGCGGGCGCAGCCAACGGGCCGCGCGGTCTCCAGGGCGACGGCTCGGAGTGTTCCGGACCGTACCATTGCGCAAGGGGCCGGGGGGGGGGGGGGGAGGCGAGTGGCGCCGCCGCCAGGCCCGGCCCAGCACCGCCTCCTCCCTCCTCCTCCTCCTCCTCCTCCTCCTCCTCCTCCCCCCCCTCCCGCCCGGCCGGAGCGCGGCGCCGGGGCCCAGCAGCGAGCGGCGCGCGGCGGAGCGGAGCCAGGCGGCCGGGCCCCCGGAGCGGCGGAGTCGGTACCGGCGGCGGGGCGGGCCGGGCCGGGCCGGCGCGACGTCCCCGCCCTCGCCGCCTTGGTCGCCGCCGCGGGATGCGGGCGGCCCGGGGCCGCGGGCTGTGAGCGGCGGCGGCGCGGAGACAAAGGGAGGCGGCGGGGCTCGGCGGCCGGCACCAGGGACGGAGCGCGGGGGCCGCCGCCGCCGGGGCGCAGCCGCCCGCCCGCCGGGAGGCGGCACGATGCGGCACGGGGCGGCGCGGCCGCAGCAGCGCGGCGGCAGCAGCGGCGCGGCCCGCCCGGCGCGGCGGTAGAGGCGGCGGCGGCGGCGGCGGGGCCGGGCCGGCGGTCGCGCAGCAGCGTCTCCCCCGGGCCGGGCCGCGCAGGGCCGCGCCGCCCGGGCCGGCGATGTGAGGGCGGCGAGGAGGAGGAGGAGGCCCGCGGCACGGCGCGGAGCGGAAGGCGGGCGGGCCCCCGAGCGGAAGCGGGCCGGGCCCCGGCGGCGAGGAGGAGCGCGGCGCCGGCGGGGGCGGCCGGGCGCGGGCGGGCGGGCGGGCGATGGAAACGCACATCTCGTGCCTGTTCCCCGAGCTGCTGGCCATGATCTTCGGGTACCTGGAGGTGCGGGACAAGGGCCGGGCGGCGCAGGTGTGCGCGGCCTGGCGGGACGCCGCCTACCACCGCTCGGTCTGGCGCGGCGTGGAGGCCAAGCTGCACCTGCGCCGCGCCAACCCCTCGCTCTTCCCCAGCCTGGCGGCCAGGGGCATCCGGCGGGTGCAGATCCTGTCGCTGCGGCGCAGCCTGAGCTACGTGATCCAGGGCATGGCGGACATCGAGAGCCTCAACCTCAGCGGCTGCTACAACCTCACCGACAACGGGCTGGGCCACGCCTTCGTGGCCGAGATCGGCTCCCTGCGCTCGCTCAACCTGAGCCTCTGCAAGCAGATCACGGACAGCAGCCTGGGCCGCATCGCCCAGTACCTCAAGGGCCTGGAGGTGCTGGAGCTGGGCGGCTGCAGCAACATCACCAACACCGGCCTGCTGCTCATCGCCTGGGGCCTGCAGCGCCTCAAGAGCCTCAACCTGCGCTCCTGCCGGCACCTCTCCGACGTGGGCATCGGGCACCTGGCCGGCATGACGCGCAGTGCGGCTGAGGGCTGCCTGGGCCTGGAGCAGCTGACGCTGCAGGACTGCCAGAAGCTCAGCGACCTCTCGCTCAAGCACCTGGCCCGCGGGCTGGGCCGCCTCCGCCAGCTCAACCTCAGCTTCTGCGGGGGCATCTCGGACGCGGGGCTGCTCCACCTGTCGCACATGAGCAGCCTGCGCAGCCTCAACCTGCGCTCCTGCGACAACATCAGCGACACGGGCATCATGCACCTGGCCATGGGCAGCCTGCGGCTGTCCGGCCTCGACGTCTCCTTCTGCGACAAGGTGGGCGACCAGAGCCTGGCCTACATCGCGCAGGGCCTGGACGGGCTGCGCTCCCTCTCCCTCTGCTCCTGCCACATCAGCGACGAGGGCATCAACCGCATGGTGCGGCAGATGCACGGGCTCCGCACCCTCAACATCGGCCAGTGCGTCCGCATCACCGACAAGGGCCTGGAGCTCATCGCCGAACACCTCAGCCAGCTCACGGGCATTGATCTCTACGGCTGCACCCGCATCACCAAGCGGGGCTTGGAGCGCATCACCCAGCTGCCCTGCCTCAAGGTGCTCAACCTGGGACTTTGGGAAATGACTGAGAGTGAGAAGGTCAGGTGAGAGGAGGCGGGCGGCCCCGAGACCTCCGTCTCGTCTGGAGGGACTCACTGACGGACTGACTGACTGCTGCAACGGAGGAGAGGGAGAGGGGCACGCACAGAGCCATGCTACCCACACCCCCTGGCACCGAAGGGAGAAACGTAGAGAAAGAGAGTATGTCCTCGACTCTTCTGCGCTGCCTGCCACCCTTGCTCTGGAAGAGGAGGAAGCGGGGGCAGGAGAGAAAGCAAGCACCTGTCCGTTTTCCAGGTTGTGCCTCCAGCTCCGCGCTGGGGAGACAGAGCTCCCCCTTCCCCCAGAGCATCCTTCTCTGCGGACGAGGTAGAAGCCCACACTCTTATGCACTGGGGCCAGAGACACCCCTCTTTATCCCCACTCCCCGATTCCATCCCCTTGTGCACTAAGGATGGATAGAGAAAGACCCTTGTTCTGCCATCTATTCGGAACAGATTATTTTTTGGTTTATATAAAGGAGAGTGGGAATGAAGATGGGAACAAACAATAACCACAGAAAGGCTTCCTAGCTACGCTTGTGTAGCCGGCCACCCAGTCATCCTGCGCTGGGCACAGACACAGCTTTTGGTAAAATAACCATTCCACCTCCGCGCTCGCTCCTCCCCTGTCAGCTGGGAACGGTGACAGAAATACTGCTCCCTAGGTACATTGATTTTTTTCTTTTTTTTTTAAAATCTGTTTTCAGTCTCCAGTTCCGTGTTATTCTCTGCTGTGGGTGAATACGACCTCCCACTATTCCAGTTCTCCACTGCACTGAGACTAGGGATAGCTACAGCCCCTCCTTTTGTCAGCACGTTTCCGTGTCGTCCTGCACTATGGTTAACGGAAAAGCCTAGGCACTCCATTCTCTCTCCCTGTCTCTGCTAGAGATGAAGATACCACTTCCTCCTTCTCCTGTCTCTGTGGGGACTGGACACAGACCCCAGTCTCTTCAGCCTTTCCACGCGCTGGGGGACACAGAGTTACCGAGACTCGTCTTGCCTTTCATCGTTCTCTTTTTCTCCCCTCCTTAGCAACAGGGATAGACATACCCAGCTACATATCCATTCCTCTTCGGGTCGGGGGTGAGCGGGTAGAAGGAGTGGCTAGCTCCCCTCTACCCAGGGGCCTCGAGGAAGAATAACCAGCTTCATTTCTGCTTCATTTGAGATACTGTGACCCGTTTTTATTTTTACATGCATAAAAAAAAATTACTGCTACAAAACCAGCCTCTTACTCTCCCATCTATCCCTTGCTTACGTCCTGTAACTGATCCCAGTTTTCCTCAATCATTCTCTTCACAGTATTCATTTTCTTACATGGTTTTATTTTTAAAGACATTTGAAGTTGCTGTTCTTGTGGATTTTTAAGTACATTTTTTTTTCTGCTGAATATATTCTATATGTATAAATATATATATGATGTCTGGCTACCTCGTTTTAATTTGTTACCTTTTTTTTTTCCCCCCCTCCCTCCTCAAAAGCCCTGGAATTCTTACAAGAAAGAGATTTTGAGACTGAAACATTTTTGTGCCTAGACTGGAATAACGCTCCTTGGGTTTGTACTTCTTTTTCTCCCCCTCCCACCCCGCCCTTTTTTTCTTAAAAAGGTTTTTGTTTTGTTTTTTTTTAAGCTTACCCTATTGTGTCCCACCTTCACATTCTGGTTGTGCCTCTCCCTCCCTGTTCACTGGGGACCCGAACCGTGCTTCTGCATTTTTACTCTTCTAGCACAAACGTGCAGCATGTGAGAATCCATGCTGAGGATTGGGCTACTGTTAGCAGAAATGTGTAAAATGCAAGTTCATTTAAAAAAGAATATATATATATATATATGGATATATGCAAATACTTTCCCCTCCCAAATGGCCTACAAAAGGCCACCACGCGAGGCTTCCTGCTTGTAGGTGGAGAGGAGCAGAGCTGCAGGCCCCGGGGCTGCAGCGTGAAGGGGAGGAGACTGAAGTTCATCTGTCTTATCTCTGTTCTGTCTATAAAATGGAGCTGGGTCTTTAGATGTGTTTTTTTTTTTAATTATTATTTTAAAGAGGAAAAGTTTTGGGGTTTTCTTGATTTTTTTTTTTTTTTTTTTAAGAAAAATATCTTGGCTTTTTTTTTCGCTCATCTGTTCAAAACCTTAAATCCTCCACAGTAACAGGCCAGACCACAGAGTTAACGCAAACCCAGAGACCCCTATGGATTAATTGTACTGTTTGTGAATTTGTATAAAAAAAAAATAACAAAGATCCTCTTAAAACATTTTATATTCTTACAGTAAAAGGTTAAACATATTTATATAATAAAAGAGGAAATATGAAGTATGTTTTTGAAAAAAAAAAAAAAAAAAGCCGTATCTGTGTTGTCTGTGCTTTTTAAAGACAGGTATCAGTATCTATCTCTGCGCTGCGCTGGGTAAGGACGCCGCGCAGCTCACGCCGGGGGTTTGGGGCGGCTTGCTCTTGTTGCGGTGAGCGGCGGCGGAGGAGAAGGAACTCGGAGAGCCTGGTGTCTCCTGTCCAGGATGTTGAGTAACATCATCGCAAAGAGTTTTTAAGGAAGGGGTTTGGTAGGACCAGCCTTGTCTGCCAGGGTGCTTGCCACATCCGCGGGGAGAAACAGAGTTCAGCTGCGCATCGGTGTGAGGTGTCGGCTCAGTCTGAGGGCAAACCGAAAGTGCTGAAGCTCCCTAGCAAGTGAATCGAGTATTTGGTGGTAGAGGAACACATTTTGGGGGGCGGGAGGAGGGCTGTTTCTTAGTTTTTTTAAAGCTCCGAGTAGATGGCAGGGGGTTTTTGCGATTTGCTTACATTGAGGCCCACCCTGGGTTGAAGACTCATCCAATTAAAACATCTCCCAGCAGTGACAACCACGAAAAACTGCCCTTGCTGGCGCGCCGAGGACCTGGGAAATCAGCAATGTCTTGGCTGGTTTCCACTGCCCAGGCTAAGATTAAAGAGGAAGTACAGTGGGGACGTAAAAACCCACGCTGGACTAATCTGAGGTGTCCTTTGTCCTATACCGTAACCTTTCTCCCGAACGTACGACTTTCACCCCGACGGGGTCCCTTTTTACCCTGCCACGATGTGGTTTTGTTTTACTGTTGGCGCTTAAGCGGTGTTTCTGGGGCAGGGACAAAGCCCCTCTGCCCGCAGCCCGGCTCGCTCGCCCCGCTGCCCCTTCCTGCCTCCAAGCAGGGGGAAGGCGGAATGGTGGAAGAAGCCGGAGCCATTGTTCAGCCAAGTTAAAAGCGGAGCTGTCCTTGCCTGCTGGCTCAGTCATGCATACTCAATCCGGCCGGGCCCGGGTCCCTCTGGAAAGGAGGAGGGCGATTCTTCCCCTCTTTTTAACATTCCTCTCCAGGCCTGGCTGTATTTAAGCTGCTTTCCGAGGAGGAGGGAGGGAGGGGGATGGTCTGAAGTTCCTGTACATTTGCATTTTAAGCTCTTCCAGCACTGAGCGGCCCACTTTGTTCCCCCGCGCCGGAGGGGCTGCAGGGTGCTGCTCCAGGTGGGTCGGGTGCCCGGCCACAGAGATGCCCTCCGCGCCCGGCGCCGGCCTGCCCTGCCCGCTGACCCTCTGCCTCCACAGGCATCTTCGGCTGAGCCTGGACCCGGCACGCTGCTTTGTCACCAGCTCGAACCACCTCACCCCTTCCATCGTTTCAAAGGGGAAAACAGTGCCCAACCCCGGAGCTCTGAGAAAGAGACGCCATCTCCTCCCTCCACGTCCTAAGGACCTGGGCTATCTCGAGGTTCGGACTTTGGGGCGCATGTGGTTTTGTCCCCCTCCTTTCCAAGGCTTTCCAAGCTTTCTGCTGGGAGTCCATCACAAAAGCTGCATTGTTTGCTTTGGGGAAGACACCACAATTGGATCTAATTGAGCCTGACGCCACATCCATCTTTCTTTCCTCGGAGGGAGGTGTGGGCTCTGTCCTTCCTGTGCTAAGGAAGAAAGTTTACAGTAACTTTTTGACTGAAAAAGAGGGTGTCTGTACAAGCGTTATCAACAACAGGAATTCCGGATCAGGTTCCCGTTACTGCTGCACACGAGGCTGTTCCAGGGGCAGGCGGCAGTTCCCGCCGGGGATGGGCAATGATCACCTCTCGCAGGGTCGGTTTGTCTCTGCTGCATCTGAGGGAAAATGGCCCCTCTTCTTAGTAAGCCCCATCTTCACACGGATGGTAGTGGGGCATCTACGCCTAAACGTAACGCGTGTGCTCATAAGTTCTGTCATCACAACTAGGACAGGATTTTTATTTCCTAAAAATAACCCCCAAAACTTATTCTCCCCACTGAGAAAAAAAGCCAAGCCAAAACCTTGCCCGCACAGCCTGCAGTGCCATGTAAGGGGAACTCAATCCTCAGGAAGCTGCCGGAACCAAAGTCTCCCCAAAGCCCGGCATTTGGACACCCCGGGCTGTTCCCACAGATGGAGCAAACGCTCCTCACGCCTTCCTCTCCTGTCCCAGCGTGACAGCATCTCCTTGGGCACAGAGGCAGTCACAGAATCACAGAATCACAGAATTACAGAATCACAGAATGGTCGGGGTTGGAAGGGACCTCTGTGGGTCACCCAGTCCAACTCCCCTATCAAACCAGGGTCACCCAGAGCAGGCTGCACAGGACCTTGTCCAGGCGGGTCTTGAATATCTCCAGAGAAGGAGATTCCACAACCTCCCTGGGCAGCCTGTGCCAGGGCTCCGTCACCCTCAGAGGGAAGAAGTTCTTCCTCCTGTTCAGCTGGAACTTCCTCTGCTTCAGTTTGTGCCCATTGCCCCTTGTCCTGTCGCTGGGCACCACTGAAAAGAGTCTGGCCCCATCCTCCTGACACCCACCCTGCAGATATTTAGAGGCATTTCTAAGGTCCCCTCTCAGCCTTCTCTTCTCCAGGCTGAGCAAGCCCAGCTCCCTCAGCCTCTCCTCGTAGGAGAGATGCTCCAGTCCCCTCCTCATCCTCGTAGCCCTCCGCTGGACTCTCTCCAGTAGCTCCTCATCTTTCTTGAACTGGGGAGCCCAGAACTGGACAGAACCAGAACAGTCCTCGCTGCCTGGCCAGGGCTGGAAGAACGCATGTGTTTACTAGTAAAGAGAAGGCCTTCTTAAAATAAATAATTAATTGCCAACAACTATGGACCAATTACCACATGACTCCTCAGGGCAACAAGGAAACTTCATTTTCACTCTCCAGCCACCCCTGAATTTTTGAACATGGCTCAGCTGGCAATTGGGGTAGAAAACCATTTAAAAAAAAAGAAAACCACCACTATTTGGAAGCAAGCTGGAAGCCCCCCGTCTACGTCAGCGAGCCCGCAGTGCCTTTGGTGCCAGCCCTCGCTGCTGTGCCCAGCAAAGCGCTCCCAGCCCAGCCAGCCGTGCTGGTTGGGACTGCAGGGTCCCTGCTCCGGGGCACCTACAGCCACACAAGACTGGTGCCGAGGATGAACCGGGGACCTGCTCTACGGGCCGGTGGCTCTGTGGAGCAGAGGGGCCACGCTCCAGAGGCAGCGGCAGAAAGTGGAGCAGAGCAGGAACGACACAAAGGGTGGATGAAGGGACTGGGCGAGAGCGGAGGCGGCCGGGGACCAAGGGCAGCGGCGGGGAATGCCGGCTCGCAAGCTGCGGCGAAGTCTTGCGTGGGTGTGGGGATCCCTGCTCTGCTGCAGCAGCTGCTCCCCGGCCGGAGCCGGTGGCTCCTCTCCTGGGGAGACGGGGAGGACAAGCAGGCTCCACCTGGGTCCCGCAGCCTTCGCACTGACATACGGGAGGTCCACGCATGACCGGTTTATACATTTTATACCTTCCCACCCCACGCCGCGGGTCCGACTGAATCGGTTTGTCGTGGTGATTCTGGGGTCCTTTGTTTCCCTGGTGATAACTAACGGGGTCACGGGGCAGCTGTCACGCAAAGCACCGGGGGCCTGTGCCAGAGCGAGCGGCCACCTCCGCGCTGGGTAGCGCAGAGCTCACCACCGAACCTGCCCTTTGGCAGTCAGGGAAGAGTGAAAACAAGAGCTGGGTGGCCAGAAGATTTGGAACCAAAGCTGGAAGCTAGCACGGGCTGCCAGGGTGGACGTCCCTTGGATCTGGCAGCCTCGCTACGTACGTACGTAGGATGCCTCTAGCAAAGTGGACCCCTTTTTCTTTTCTCTTCTCTTCTTCTCTCTTCTCTCCTCTCTCTCCTTCTCTCTTCTCTCTCCTCTCTCTCCTTCTCTCTTCTCTCTCCTCTCTCTCCTTCTCTCTTCTCTCTCCTCTCTCTCCTTCTCTCTTCTCTCTCCTCTCTCTCCTTCTCTCTTCTCTCTCCTCTCTCTCCTTCTCTCTTCTCTCTCCTCTCTCTCCTTCTCTCTTCTCTCTCCTCTCTCTCCTTCTCTCTTCTCTCTCCTCTCTCTCCTTCTCTCTTCTCTCTCCTCTCTCTCCTTCTCTCTTCTCTCTCCTCTCTCTCCTTCTCTCTTCTCTCTCCTCTCTCTCCTTCTCTCTTCTCTCTCCTCTCTCTCCTTCTCTCTTCTCTCCTTCTCTCTTCTCTCTCCTCCTCTCTCCTCTCTCCTTCTCTCTTCTCTCTCCTCTCTCCCCTTCTCTCTTCTCTCTCCTCTCTCCCCTTCTCTCTCCTCTCTCCCCTTCTCTCTCCTCTCTCCCCTTCTCTCTCCTCTCTCCCCTTCTCTCTCCTCTCTCCCCTTCTCTCTCCTCTCTCCCCTTCTCTCTCCTCTCTCCCCTTCTCTCTCCTCTCTCTCCTCTCTCTCCTCTCTCTCCTTCTCTCTCCTCTCCTCTCTCTTCTTCTCTCTCCTTCTCTCTTCTCTCCTCTCTCTTCTTCTCTCTTTTCTTCTCTCTCCTTCCCCCACCTTCAGTCCCACTCTTTCAGCCAGCAGCTCCCTAATAGTGCCTTCCGTGGAGGAATCAGTAAGCTGGGTGGTGCAGGCTGGACGCGAGTACCGCCCCGGACGTGGGTGAGGCCCCAGGCCAGAGCTGCTGGCTGGGCTGCACCACGCTCCCCGCCGCGGCCGGCCAGCCAGGCCGTCCCGCTCAATTCCCCATCCCCAAGCTGCACGAACGAAAGAGCTGGAGAAGGTTTGCCGGGCTCCTGTGCCAGAACTTCGACTCCAGCCGCATTTGGCAGGGATGCTAGCGCTTCTCCCTCTTCGTTAATTAAATCTACCAAACGCGTCGGCTCAAACGGCAGCCCAGACTGAAATAGCACCACGGAGATTTTGAAGGATCCGAATCTGATCTGTCCTCGCAACACAAAGATGAATGGAAATGGGATTTTCCTAAAAGATTTCCCGGGGTGTGTTTTGGAAAGGGTATCAAAAGTTTAATACCAGGGCCTGGACACATGCCCTGAGCAAGTATTTCCGTACGAGAGCGCTGCCGAGACGTAAACCAAACTCCGATTCTGCTACAGAAACTGACTCAGATCTAGAAACGGGCAACTCCTCCTGCTTGTTTTCCTTTCTTTGAGCCCGGTGTCTCCGGGCACAGCTCAGTGACTCCAACATGAAGCAATTTCCTCTCCCAGATTTATTAAAAAAACCCAAAAGAACGCAAGCAAACCCCAAAATTTTTATCGGAGGTTCATCCTCTTCCTCCCTCTCCTTCCCCTCTTCCTCTCCCCACCCCTCAGCACAGCCGGGGACCCGCCGGCTCCCCGCCGCCCCTCCCGGTGCGGGCGCCGCCTGCAGTGGCGGCGCCGCTCCGCCAGGAGGCAGCATTGCCCGCCGAGTGCCGCCGCCCGCCCGCTAACCGGTCACCTGGGCCCCCCCCCCGGGGAGACGGGGGCTCCGCTGCGACCCGGTTCGGGCCCCAGCGGCGGCCCCGCCGACTCAACCCAGGCCAAGGTTCCTCACCGCACGCATTCGTTAATTAAAATCAATTCGTTAAAATTAATTAATTCGCATGGAGTCGCTGTCCCTTGCGACGTCTCCAGCGAGACGGGTGGGAAACGGGCTGGGCGAGGGGGCACGAAGCAGCGCGGCGTGGCCGAGCTCGAAGCCACAATGGGACGGCCAACTCCGCTGCCGCTCATCGTCACCGTCAGGACTCGACGGTGGTGAAGGGCGCTGGGCGTTCTGCACCGTAAACCAAAACGGGAAACCGCAGCTGGACCCGTGGTCGACGCACCCCGTCGCTGCACGAGAGCCGCACGCCCCAGCCCGAACTGGCAAAACATCCATCCCAGGCTTCCTACTCCTGCCTGAAGCCTGCATCTCTTGACATCTGTAGCTTGACGCTGAGAAAAGTGTTTTCTTCTCTGTTTTATTATCACTCTTTTCTTTAAAAGCGCGAGCAAGGCAGCGGAGCAGGATCGAACAAACGAATGCTTGGATTCTTTTAGTCCTGTTTTGTCGTGCGGGGCTTTGCTACGTTGTTGGCACAGGTACTCTGTGGACTGCCTTCGTCACTATGGAGGTACCTAGGGCCACATCTGCACGTCCGTTTTAGCATCTAAACTTCCATAGCTTTTCCATCTGCTTCTCACACTGCTGCTACAGATCCAGGGACGGCATCTTTTTCAGAAGCTGCTGTAATAATTTGCTAGAACTAATAATTTGCTTCTGCGTGGCTCATTACATGCACAGACATCAGAAAGGGAAGTACCATCGCTCCTGGGGGAAAGAGGTGGAAGCAACTTATGCCTCAAATCTGTTCAAGTGGCCAAACAGTGCTTGGTGTCCACCTCTCCCGTCCCGAGTCCTGCTGGCTTCTGCCACTTGGAGCAGCAAAAACTGAAATCAGTTTTCCAGCCTGAGGTAGCCCTGGAGAGGGAGGGTCAGGACAGAGAAACACTAAGCGCAGAGGACATCTTCCTGCTCTTCCCACACCCGGCTCTGCCCCACGGAGCCCCCAGCAGCACTGGCGTGCCAGCATGGGCGGTGGAAGAGCCCCAGCAGCAGGAAGGGCTCCAACAAGCCGTCCCTATCTGCTCAAACTCTTCAGCCATCACAGCTTTCATTCTGGGCAACAGCAAGCGTCACCAAACAAATGCGGAACTGGCACAAAGCACCGCCTTGACAGCCCTGAAGGCCGAGGTCCCGCCACCACAACGGGTACGGCTCGGACTGCAGCTCTCCCAGCTGCTCCAGGGACATCTTCACCAGCACCATCCCTGCAGCGACGCTCGGGGACCACCCGTGCGGATCAAAGGCGCGGGCAGGACACGGTCCTCACGGCTGCAAACGCTGTCACCCCTCATGGTTGTCCTTCCCGAGGGGCACCTGTCCATCAGCAAAAACTCACCCAGACCACACCGAGGACCGACCGAGCGACGACGACTTCTGCTTTCCAGACCCGGACCACACGGCGCCAGGACTGGCGCCTGGGCTGCCCACCGCCTTCCCCTCGCCTCTGCCGCTGTCAGACACAGCGTGCTGGGGAGGACGCGGGGGGCACAAGAGGGGGGACGTCACCTCCCGCACACACCTGCCAGGGAGCCAGCCAGGCAGGGGGAGGCTGCATGCGAGCGGCTGGGTGTAACTTCCACCCTGTCCCTAGTGCCAAAAACAAGCATGTTAAAGCTAATCTACCCCTGTCTCAGCTCAACTGCTTTTCTGTGACTAAGCCCCTCATAATGGTTTTACTAAAATCCCCTTTTGATGGAAAAAATCCCAGCTGGAAGTTTCGGGCAGCGGCACAATGTGCAAGTCTGCGTGTCCCTTTCCCCGGCTTCACAAAAGCCTCTAATCGAGTGGAAAATTTGCTGGAGGCCAGAGGTTTAGGCCTGCAATTATTTTTTAAGGGATTATCAAGAGAGAATGGGGTTACTTACGACCCTCTCTCTCTTTGTGTTTTGCTCTGCGCCGCTTTCAGACTCCGTCAGAAACCTAAACCACCACAGCTGGATCCAGCGAAGCCAGGGCTGGGCAGCACGCTCCGACGGGACGGACCCCGGCCTCGGGCTTGGACGAGTCCCGCTCCAGCACCGTGCAACGAACAGAAACGCTTTTCTACACTAGAAGCTAGTTGTTTGGTTGTTTTTTTTTTCTTTTTTAAAATAACAACCTGAGAAAAAGCAGCCGACCCCAGCCCTGTGAGCCTCGCCGAGCTGAAAAAGCGAGGAGGAGGCAGGGACGTGGCCCACCGGACAGGCTGGGCTTTGGCTCTGCAATGCCGTTGCGCAGGAGGTCTTGCACAAGTTGCTTGCAGCAAGCTCCAAAATAAGACTTGGCACCGAAGACGCGTGCGCTGCAACACCCAGCTTTTCAGAGCCTTGCTCCAAGGGTGGATCCTGGGGTGAGGGTCCTCGGGGCTTTTGCGGCCTCCGAGAAGAGTCAGGCACCTCCGAGGCTCCAAAACAACTTCTTGCTGGGCAAGCAGCCACTTACTGTCAGCACGCTTAGCATGGGCTGGCCAGGGAAGAAACGCCGCTGGCTCTCCTGCCTGAGGAGCTACGTACCTTGCTCAGAGCTACCAGGAACTGCCTGTGCTCACCCTGATCCAAACTTCAGTGCTTCTCCTCCACCGTCGAATGGCCGCGCTCCCACTCGCACGCCAAGCGAGCCAGCCGTGCCTGCAGGAGGGAGCGGCGTGCCCTGCTTTCACGCAGCAGCCTAAGGAAGCAGGAGACCTGCTTCCTTCTTCCCTGCCTTCCTGGTGCTTCAAACCTCCCCCTCCTGCGGAAGGCGAGGGCCAGGAGGGAGGGCCACCCTCCATGATTCCCACATAAGCCGTGCTGTGGTGCGAATGATTATTCCAGATTCGGTGCAAGAAGCAGAGCAGACTAAGGAAGCAATGGCTGTAGACCAGGAGCATTTACTCTGGGGGCCCGTCGCCTTCCAAACCTTCTTGGTGTGTTGCGTAAAGCAGCTGTTGGATAAAACGCAGAAGGAGGTTTTGATCCCTGAGCCTTCCAAACATTCGGCTGCGACATAAGATGCTTCAAAAGAAAGAGGCAGCTGCCACTGGGTTTTCAATCTTGTCACGTCCACGTGGGCTAGGTGCGCTCCGAAAGCGCCTGGGGAAGCTGAGAGGCCAGGGTGCTTTCTTTCTGGATCGTGATCAGACTCAAACAGTTTTGGGCAGGCACGTAAGCACAACGCTCAGCACCCGAGGGGTGTTAAAATAAAAATAATTTAACAAAACCCAGACAAACAAACACAGAGAAAAAGGCAAATGAGGCATCTGTGGAATTTAGATGCCTCCAGGAGCTAGGTGGTGCCTAAGCTGGGGATTTTGATTTTGCAATTTTGAATACTGCCTAAATGTCATTTGATTTTTCTCTTGCATCAGGTGTTCTGCCCCTCTCTCCCCCATTCTCTCCATCCACACGGACACAGTTTTTGCAGAGTTTTAAGACAGTAAGATACAAAGATGAACGGCCGAGCCTGCTCAGAGTTGCTCATTAAGGCTGATGTGCCTTAACATACTCTGTATGTGTCTAACTTCTGGAGGACGGATGAGTCTGCTCTCCAAGACAGCTTGAGAGCTTCAGCATCCGAAGATAAGGAACCCACAATCACCAGTAACTCGCAGCGTAGGATGCGACCTGCACGATCCACTAGCGGCACTAGAAATGTAAGGTCAGGTGAAGAGCGAGCTCCAGCTCCATCTTCTCACCCTCCTGGGCACAGCACCGCAGGAGAGCCGTCCTTTACTGTTTCCGAAGAGGTGGCTCTTCGCCCCAGCCTGCTGCTCCCGAGTGCCACTGGCGAGCCTTGCTCTTGGAGTCCCGAGGCTTTCTATTTATACACAGCCTGCTGTCCACAGATAACCTTGAAAAGCCCTACTCGCGGTATCACTGAAACACCGGGGACTTCCAGAGCTCCCTGTCCAAATTCTGCAGGATCAAGTATACTTGGATCATTCCTGACAAGGGTTTATCTTACCCGTTCCTAAAACTCTCCCTGAAGGCAAAGCCTGCAGCCCCCTTACCAGAAGGAAACTGGAAGTGGTTGGGTAAGTTTTCTCGCTATCCACCTTCAATATTCTATTTTTTTTCCTCCAGATTAAGCCATGTTTTTAACACTCTCCACAACTGGCAACAGAAAAGAGTTGAAGACTTTTCTATTTCGGGCAGCCTCTTATAGCCTGGACCACAACTCCTTTCCCTTAGTCCTCGCGCTCAGCTCCCTGCAGATGCACCTCGGATGCACCACGCTTCAGCTCCACCTCTGTGCAGGGTTTGCCTTGTGAAGAGCCCAATTATCAGGCTGCGTCCCACAGGTGGATTTCCAGATGTCTGATAAACCTGCCTGGAAACTATTACGATCCTTGCCAACGTTTGTGGCCTGCAAGCGTTGAATCCAGAATCCCAGCAACGGGATGTGAAGGGGTTTGCTCACCAGGATGTTATAAAGATCTTCTATTTTACAATATTATTATATTTACCATGAAGATATTACAGAATCACAGAATCACAGAATGGTCGGGGTTGGAAGGGACCTCTGTGGGTCACCCAGTCCAACCCTCCTGCCGAAGCAGGGTCACCCAGAGCAGGCTGCACAGGACCTTGTCCAGGCAAGGCTGGAATACCTCCAGAGAAGGAGACTCCACAGCCTCCCTGGGCAGCCTGGGCCAGGGCTCCGTCACCCTCAGAGGGAAGAAGTTCTTCCTCATGTTCAGCTGGAACTTCCTGTGCCTCAGTTTGTGCCCATTGCCCCTTGTCCTGTTGCTGGGCACCACTGGAAAGAGTCTGGCCCCGTCCTCCTGACACCCACCCTGCAGGTATTTAGAGGCATTTCTAAGGTCCCCTCGCAGCCTTCTCTTCTCCAGGCTGAACAAGCCCAGCTCCCTCAGCCTCTCCTCGTAGGGGAGATGTTCCAGTCCTCTCCTCATCCTCGTAGCCCTCCGCTGGACTCTCTCCAGTAGCTCCTCATCTTTCTTGAACTGGGGAGCCCAGAACTGGACACAGTACTCCAGATGGGCCCTCACCAGGGCAGTGTAGAGGGGAAGGAGAAAAAAAAGATACAACTTGCCACTTGTAAATTGTGAAAGCTTCCTAAGACACGTAGATAGCTCAGTATTTATCTATATTACCTATTATCTATTTTATCTATCTATCAGCATTTATTTATCTGCCCCAGCACTGCCACGATTTTACAGATACCTGACGGCACCGCTCCTTTATCCTCTTCTCTCCCACCCCTAGACCTGACAGCAGCGTTCCCCACAGGAGTCCACAGGGACTGTGTCTCTGTCCCCACGCCGGGGCCACTGCTGGAGACACAAGGGGCGGTCAGTAAGACTGAAGATGACCCCTGTTCCGCGTGCAGCCGCACGAAGTAGAAGGATCTCACTTTCCTAGCGTGGCTTTACGACGCAAGCGTAGAGAGGGGACCGACAGGCCACGACAACTGGAAACCGCTCCCGTTCAAGCTGGATGCTGCACTCAAACTGTCCTAGCATGAGCATTACAGCCCTTTGAACTTCACGGGCTCTTGTCAATTCTGTCACCAGTACAGGATGTCCCACCGCCATAAACAGACTGGAAAAAATCCCTTCCCAGCTCTCTGCAGAGTGGTTGTGCTGACTGCCACTGCACTCAGCGAAGGCATGGAGCACGGGCAGGTACGTGCCTCCTGCTTGCGCTGTCACTACCATTTCTGAGACCCAGTGTCAAGCTCATCACTACACAGAAGTGCTGAGCACCACGCAGGCCAGAAATAACGTTGCTCATCCAGGAAATCACAGCTCCGTGTCTGACACAGCGTATTGCCCTTGGGTGCAGCTATGGAGTGTGCTAAGCAGCTATGCAACGGGCATCAGTGGAGTGAGGTGAGCAAGAGGCTTACAGCTTGAATTTTTAAAAGTCGAGGCACCCAGAGGGCCACAGGAGCTTCTGGCGACTTGTACCTCTCGGGGAAAAACAACGGGGTGCATTCTGTTCTGAGCTCACCGCATGACCGCAGGCACGTCCTGCCACCTCTCTGCATCTCCGCTGCGTTATGCTTAAAGTGCTAGTACACACCCACGAGAATAGAAAAGCTTATTTCTGGAAGTTCAGAAAAAATACTCGAGACCTCTGCATGGAAGCCATCAGAGAAGTCTCCAACATAATCACCAATATTCCCGTGCCCAGGGCACCGTACAGGAAATTTGTTAGAGCCTTGCAACAATGCTTGAGGAGGTCCCACCACGTGTTCACTTCTGTCCCCTCCATAACCATCTCCCTGAAGAAGGGGCCTTGCACACAGAAGGGTTTCAAAACACAGCTCGAGTGCCATAACTGCAGACTTACTGTGCCAGACCGGGGCTCAGTGTTGAAAGAACTGTCTATATGTTCAGCTGCGTATTGTTACAAACATTTAAAGAAGCTGCTTCATCCAAAAAGGAAGGACAAGTTCTTATTATTATGAAAGCTGGGGGGGGGGGTTTCAGGGTTGCTGGTGTGCCAGCAAACGAACCAGAGCCAGCATAGATAATCATGGTAGAAACGACACGAAAAATCTCCCAGCGCCTGAGGACCACCTACGCAACATCTGCACGTCTCATAAACCAGGTGCTGCTCCCTGGAGCACATAATTTGGGCACGCATTCAGCGTGCCACTCCTACCACCTCCCGGCTCCCACCAGAAGAAGGTCACGCAGTGCCGACAGCTACGTGCAACGCGAGCAGCGCCAGCCTCAGCTCAGAGAAATCTGTCATTTACCCAAGAATGCGTCGTGTCCGTACAAAACAAGCCCACAGCTAGGAAGTGGCAGGAACATATTTGAGGTATCACACTCACAGAGGAGGAACAGAAAAACTGCGTTGCCCACAGCTGCCCAAAAGCAACTGCTGCAGTTCACGTCAAAGACTTCAAGGGAGGCACACAGAGAAGTCAGGGGTCAGGCTCCAAGCAGAGATTTGCGCTCCAGAAAACAGGCTACAAAGCACTACCAAGAGGAGTTCACCCCGCAGCACGCTTCACGCTGCGTACAGACGGGCTTTCTTCAGAGGGGCAAACGCATCTCAGTATGTCCAGCATCTAGCGTAGCTCTGGTCGCTTTAGTCCACGGATCCTACCACACTTGAAGAGTGGGAGCATCTCGCCTTCATGCACTAGCTGTTCTCAAGAGCTAAGGCTGAAAGCCTGGCAATAGTTCCCCCCCATCTTTAAAAACAAAGGAAAAAAACCAACGAACTAAGAAAAGCCAAAAGAACCCCAATCCCTAATCAGGAGCCTGCTACACCGCAGAATGGAAAAGTGCTTACTTTTCTTCACGAACAGATTATATAGATTATATTTCTGGTATCAGGTCGAAGGTGGTTGTAGGATAGGGTTCAGCACATGGATGCAGTTTTGGAGGATTTTTATTTTAATAAATATGCATAACTCCAGGGGGAAAACCTCTGTCAATACAAATCTTATGGAAAATATTGCTCCTGCAGACAGCAGAGAGACCAGTTCTGTTTGTGTATTCAGGCGCTGCATATACGAAGATATTTCAGAGGCCTCTATACTTAGCCATTGTGGTTTCAGTCTCTCCCAGGCCAGAGGTAGCTGTGTAAGCATATAGTCAGCATTGGCTAAACAAGTACTTTTCAAACCATACTATTATTACCAAGTTAGTTAAAGAAGGCTTTTTTCTTCTTCTTCTTTTTTTCGGGGGAGGAAGATCCATAATTCCAGACCAAATCATTAAAAAAACCCACCCCAAAACAAAATACCCAACAGTCTTCCAGCCTTTCGAGAGAGATACGTTTTTTTCAGTATCTCTTTATATTGAACTGCAGCCAGACCGCTTCAGGTCATGATCTCATCTGATCTCAGCAGGACGGCAGCGCTGGGTCTCGCCGATACTCCCGGGGGAACCAGGGTCCCTCAGGAAGCGACGCGGGTGACTCAAGGCTGTGGAGCTCCTTCCTCCGAGTCAACACTGTCCCAGTGTTTCAGCACCGTGCCGGAGGGTGCTGACCTGCTCGGCACGCTGTCTGTCAGAGGAAGTAAATGGGTGCCTGACCACACTTGTGGTTATTAAAGACAACACGCTGCTTTACCCAAACATCAGCATTTGGCTACGTGACCGCTCCCTATGTGCGTAATTACATTTCTGCTTTCCTCCGCTGTCTGTCCTGAATTGTTTCAATAGCTGCTGTGTTTCAGCCAGCCCTGAACGCACTTTGGTGGCTGGAGGAGCAGTTCCAGCAAAGCCCGAAACTAAGCAGCCGGAATTTTATTGCTGACCCCACCTTTGGTCGGCCGCAGAACCGAAGCGCGTCTCTTCCACCTTCCCCTCTCCCTCGCTTTCCCCGCGAGCAAAGGGGATCGCTAGAAGCATCTCTTCTGTAACGTGCATTGAGAGCTACCAGTGGCAAACCCCATTCCAGAAAGCACCACAAAGATGAATGATGCGAGGTGGTGCTATTAATTAGGCATGCTGATTAAACATTCCGGGATTTTTTTTCAGTACAAAAGGCATTGGGGAAAATAAGAGAGATTTGTAAAGACAGCCGTGAAGTCTTCTGCATTTGATATAATCATGGCCTATGATCTTTCTTTAATCCAAGAGTGCCTTGGATCACAGACCAGACAAGTATTTCTCCCTTGGATGCAGAGGAGTTCGGTGATGCCTACTCTACAGTAAGTACTTGAAAGGTGCTGAGTATTAGTAGTTTGGTTTTTTTTTTTTCTTTCCACAGGCAACTCAGCTGCCTATAATCATCTGAAGAAAAATTTCTCCTCTTTTTCCCTAATCCCAGTGCTCTGATCACATGCCATGTTTGCTCTGGGGACTCCATTTCAGAGCTGTGTGACATTTACAACACACAGTCCTAAAAACACATGAAAAATCCACCTGGTTCTGGGATTTGGCACAAACCCAGCCCAGGTTCACCGAAAGGTTTGTGACCCTTCTGAGCACAGCTGGGACCAAGCTGCACGTTTGTGCTGTACCTTGCAGCTTGGAGAAAAAAAAAAAATCTGATCAAATTTGGAAGCTTTGATGGAGATGCACTCAGAGAGTTTGATTTCAGCTCAGGCATAAACTCAGTTCAAAACTCAGAGGCTGGAAACTGCCTTGAATGGAGGGCAGCAGGAGTATCTGCAGAAAAGATCAGCTTGACATGGGTGATAGGGACTCAACAGCAGACCTGACCATTACCAACGCCGAGACAGCCATGAACATGCTACTATTGTAGTTCAAATCAGGATTCACTTCGGAAACAAATCTCCCCCCAGTCCCTGCAGTGGTCTGCAACTTGGAGCAGCCTTAGCTTGCAAACTAGATTCCCTCTGGATGAATATCTCAAGGGTGGGTGTCAGGAGGATGGGGCCAAGCTCTTTTCAGTGGTGCCCAGTGACAGGACAAGGGACAATGGGCACAAACTGAAGCAGAGGAAGCTCCAGCTGAACAGGAGGAAGAACTTCTTCCCTCTGAGGGTGACGGAGCCCTGGCCCAGGCTGCCCAGGGAGGCTGTGGAGTCTCCTTCTCTGGAGATATTCCAGCCCCGCCTGGACAAGGTCCTGTGCAGCCTGCTCTGGGTGACCCTGCTTCGGCAGGGGGTTGGACTGGGTGACCCACAGAGGTCCCTTCCAACCCCTACCATTCTGTGATTCTGTGAAACTGCACAGGAGGTCGTGCTCAAGGAAGATACCTCACACACCTCCCCTGCATCCATGGGACCAGCAAGAGCTAGTCCAAAACAACACAACCACCCACCCCCAGTACTACTGCATGTTTGCCAGGTCTTCAGCACCAACTATTCCCCCTCCAGACCTGCTCCTCCTGGCCCATTCTGCCTGCTGACATGGCCATGGCCACCAACAGCTGGAGCGTGGCCACCGGAGCGCTGGAGCACAGAGGCACCAGCGGTACCGGTGACGTGGGATATCTGGGATATCTGTTTATGAGCACCCTCTGCTGGATATTGCCATTTTTTCCTTCCCTCCAGGCCAGCGATGCTAGCAGGCTGCCTCTACTAAAGCAGCAAAACGCTGGGGTGGGGAAGCAGGGAGCCTGTCCCAGGTACCCCCGAGATGCCCCAGCATACAACGTGCCTAGTGCACTGGAGGGGGGACTACTCTGCACCAGTATATCCACAGCTGGGTAAGTCAGCACTCCTCGAGAACAATCCGAGCCCAAAGACACAACAAGAAAAAGTTAAAACCTGCAAAACCCTTTGCCACGTGACTAAGCTGCTTCCAACCCACTTCAGCCTGAACAAAACATACTGCTGAATAAAAAGATGCCAAAGCAACACCCAAAACACGTACGGATGGGAGCCGTATAGGTTCTGATGTAACGTTTCCTACTGTGGCTCAGACCTGCAGAGGTCACCTACCCACTGCAGCGCTGGGGGGGGGTGGATGGCTGGCAAAGAGGCAACCAAGACAACCGAGGCAGTGGTTTGACAAGATGGACAATTATCATCATGAAGCTATAGTCTGGGAGGATGACAACAACATCCTCATATACCACATCTCAGCCTTCAGGTAATTAGAAAGTTGTGGTCACCTCTGACCCCAGCCAGGTTTATAGCAATCATTCAACGCACAGATGTTCGGGAACACAAAGCTCAGGCAATGACTCCTCTGAGCTAGTGTCCACTGCCAGATGTTTCAAAGGAAGGTACCAGAGGCTCACGGGGCCAGGAAGAGCATTTAACCAGCTGCAGCTGGAAGACTGTCCAGAAACAGGAGGCCTGGTATCTTCTGAAACAGCTAGAATAAAATTCATAAACTGTACGTAAGATTTTTATCCATATGCATGTCTAATCCTTTCTGCATGTGCTTGGTCTCAATTATTTATGTGCTGTAAGAAAAAAAAATGAGTTTCACCTAAGTCAGATGTTTTATTTCAATCTCATTGAAAACCTTGTATTATGTAAAAGTATGCACAGGAATGCCTGGCTTACTTCTCTGTACTTCAAAGTTTATGTACTTCTGTCATGTCGCTTTTTGTTACTCTTCACTACAGATTCATAATCTTTTCAGTCTCTCCACAGCTCTAAGCATTTTCATCACCTTCTCCTGCTAAATATTTGTAGCGGGGCAATCAGAAATGAATGCATGATATTTTATTTTTAAGACTGGAGTCCCAGAGAATCACTCGTCTTTCCACCAAAGAGACCCAGCGCGTCCCTACTGCCAGCAGCCTCCTGCTCCTCCCAAGCGATGGGAGCGACGGAGGAAGCGCGGCTGACTATGTCGGGCCCTGCCACACGGCAAAATTCACGACTACCGGAGGGGTTATGTGCTCCTGTACCACGCCAGCCAGCGCTGGCTGCCGTAACGCAAACGAAAAGGCATTAACTCTGCTCCCTGCTAGGAAACAAAGTCTCCCACTCATTCCTCAGAAAAGTTAAAGGTGCTCCTTTCTGAGGGGCTGGCGGAGTGGGTAGATACGCTCGCTGCAGTTCTCCAAAGACAGCCCAGAAATAACCTGGGAGGATCCCAGATGAAGGCTGGGTGTCTTCTTACATCTGTCTGGTTTGGGAGATGGAGTGTAAACAGTGGCACATCAGCTTAGATTAATTACAGGCTGCCGGTATTTTGCTTTCATGTAGCAAGCTCTGGGAACGTAACACCGCCGATAATTAAATGGCACCTTCCATCAGAAGGCTCCAAGCCACCCAGCCGAGCTGTCGAGGTAGGCTGCGGGAGCAGCACACGGCAGCGGCTTAGCAGCACCTCAGAACACAGCACACTTGTTTCGGAAGTGAAAAATTTCTGCTGAGACTACAGAAGGAATTATCACGTGTTTTACGTTACACACTGCACAGTAAAACCTGGGCAGGATCAGCATCAGTGCCAGGAGACCTTCCCTGGGCAGACACAAAGTTTTATATCCCACGAGAAAGATCGTTTCTCCCGTGACACAACAACCTATTCTTTTCTTTTTTCCTGGAACATTGGGTCAGTAATGACTGAGGAATAATAAAAAAAAAGAGGGAGTAATCTCCTGCTTTGTTTTCTGCAGCTATGGGGTTTGTTTGGAGCTTTCCTACACAGAATACGAGCAACACGCAGGTTTTATCTGGGGGATGACAGCCCTCAGGTAAGCAGGGGTGAGAAAACACAGAACAGGAGACAGATGCCAACAGAGAAAAAGCTCCCAGCAGTGCGGTTAAATCTTCTGCGTTGCCACATCCCCTCCTCCCCCATCTTCCACACAAACCTCTACCCATGGGTTACGCCAGATTTTGTGCTGGGCTCACCAGCGTCGCGTGCCAGCTTCAGTGTCCGTACCGGGAGGTGGACGAGCAGACCTGCACCCTCCTCCTCACCTGCCCTATGCCGGCCAGGTTACCACACGCCCTCTCCCTGGTCGTTTCCTCTTCTGTTCCTGCTCTCTCCAGCCCCAATGCTGCTTCTCCCTCCTCATCCCTTGCAGTCAACGCCCGCCAACAGTGGGGAAGCTCACGGCTACTGAGTGAATTGCTGCTGGCACGCTGGGACGCTCCCCAAAGCTGCAGCCCAGATCTCAAACGCTGTTCTCTCAGAGGCACCGAAACAAGCGGCCCACGCAGAAGCTGAAGGGAGAGCAGGGGCTGCCAGGACCCAGCCACTGCTTTGCCTTCACACTTGCAACAGGGAGTGGAACTGGCGGAGAGGTGCACACTTGTTCTGCCCACCACATCCTCTGGTGCTACCTCGCGTCCCTCCGCAGAGGGGACCGGGAACCTGCAGTTCAGGAACAGTATCTCCAGATCAGCTGCCCTCTGCGAGCAGTTTCTTGCCCTGGAGTCCCAGGATGTAGGGACTGGGGACATTAACGCACTGAAACGCGGACCACGTCCCTTCAGCGCTCCCGGAGCCACCCTCAGGAGCTCCAGCTTGAGCACCAGCAGCAGTACTGATGGCTCAGAGCCACATGCTGTCCTCAGAGCATTTTCACTCAACGATTTCACACAACCTGCCCTCCGTGAAGGCACGTTGACCGATTCAGCTCGTTTCACCTTAGCTGGGTTCAAGGCAAAGCCTCCGATGCCCTTCAAAAAGCAAGACGCTCCGGCCGCAACTTGCCCACCGATCCCGGACGGCTGAAGTGCCCAGCCAGGAGACGATCGGTAGCGATAACAGGGGCGGCAAGGAGGGCTTAAGGAGGAAAGAAGGAAGGGAGCAAACTTCACACAGCAGCAACACTTACTTTTGAATTGTTAATTACATGTTATTATGGTTTAGTTAATAAGCTGAGGTGGACTCGAGCGAGACACACACTTCCACGCAGCACCCCCTCACCTAACAGAGGTATCTTTCTGGCACATTGTACAGACAGCCTTTACTTTTTACAGGATGGTTGAACAAAAGCCATGAATATTAAGTCGATGCCACAGTGTGTGGCACGGCAGCTGGAGCACACAGCTGTGGGACTGCTATTTGTGAATTCTGCCTACCCCTGACAGAAAAAACCGCTTCCCCTGCCATCCCATCACGGGAATCAGGTAACCCCAGCTACAGAAGATGTGCTGACTCCTCGGGGCTGAGGCTGGGGTACTGATGGAGGGGAAGAGAGAGGGAACAGATCACTTTGCAGACATAAAGCACCAAGCAACAAAGTACAAGAAAGCCAAGGAAATACAAAGCTGTCAAACTTCTACAACATCTGCTAGTATTGTTCACTTACCCACCATCTTCCTAGGAACTGCTGGACAGTCAAAAAAGCAGGACAGGCACAGATACCCCACCAGAAGCTGAAGAGAAGTAATTCCCGTCTGCTCTCTCAACACTCCTGTGTTACAGAGAGGACAAGCTGCACCTGCGCAGGTTTAAATGGTGTTGGTAATCCTCTACACTCTCTGCTGCTCACAGCCATCAGTGCCCAGGTGAAGTCCATGAAAGACAGGAGGCCCTCAGAAGTCACAGAGCCTGGGTTAATCCCAGAAATCCCCGTGCCCAGCCCTCATCCTCAGAATCACAGAATGGTCAGGGTTGGAAGGGACCTCTGGGGGTCATCTGGTCCAACCCCCTGCCGAAGCAGGGTCACCCAGAGCAGGCTGCACAGGACCTTGTCCAGGCGGGTCTTGAATATCTCCAGAGAAGGAGACTCCACAACCTCCCTGGGCAGCCTGGGCCAGGGCTCCGTCACCCTCAGAGGGAAGAAGTTCTTCCTCGGGTCCAGCTGGAGCTTCCTCTGCTTCAGTTTGTGCCTGTTGCCCCTTGTCCTGTCGCTGGGCACCACTGGAAAGAGCCTGGCCCCATCCTCCTGACACCCACCCTGCAGATATTTGTAAGCATTTCTAAGGTCCCCTCTCAGCCTTCTCTTCTTCAGGCTGAACAAGCCCAGCTCCCTCAGCCTCTCCTCGTAGGAGAGATGCTCCAGTCCCCTCCTCATCCTTGTAGCCCTCCGCTGGACTCTCTCCAGTAGCTCCTCATCTTTCTTGAACTGGGGAGCCCAGAACTGGACACAGTGCTCCAGATGGGGCCTCACCAGGGCAGAGTAGAGGGGAAGGAGAACCTCCCTCGACCTGCTGGCCACACTCCTCTTGATGCACCCCAGGATCCCTTTGGCCATCGGTATTCAGCAGCCAGAGATGCGACTGCAGTACGTCACATGCACAGGCAGGAGCTCACGGAGAAAGAGCAAAGGTTTCCACCTACTCATTTGCTTGGGCAGGTCCCCGAGAGTCCCCAGCAGGTTTCTGTCACCAACGCGGCTACACCTGCCCTGCTGCTATTGCTTGCACGCAGCAGAGACTAAAGCGAGCTCAGGTGGCTTCCTGGTGCTGCACCTGCCCCTCAGCATTTCCACGCTGTGGGAACACCTTCCCTTCCCGTGAAATCACTCCTGCTGCACTAGCAGACACAGCAGAGGAAGACAAGCCAAAAGCCAGGACTAGAGATTGCAAAAATCTATGTCCCCTTTAGTCACCCAGTGGCATCTGTTCCTCACACATTTTTTGGAGGTATACATTTCTGTCCCAACACAAATGAAAGCCCGAGGACTCCAGCTGTCAGCGCGCTGCCAGCGCTGGAGGTCCTTCTGATATTTTTAGAGCACACAGAATCACACCGACTCCCCTACTCATTAAGCCATGATATCTGAGCTACGATTTTTCTTTGCTTTTTTTAAGGTGACCTGTCTGAAGAAGCTCTCAGATCGTAAATCTGGTTGTTGAACAAGAAGAATACGGCTGCCCCAACAGTATTTTGTTGCTGCAATTAGCTTGGCTTTTTATTTAGAGAGTAGGTTTTACGTCTACCTTTCAAGGACAAGCTCCTGACTGAGACTAAAATTCTGGGTGAGACGAATGCCCAACGCATCTGACCCAAGGCTGAAAATAAAAGCTGGCTTCTCACCTTAGTTTCCAAGTAAACTCCACCGAATGACGCAGCAGCCCATACTGCATTTCACAGGCACCGCAGATGTCTTTAGCCCGGTACGTGGGGCACAAGCAGCCGCGCAGAATCCAGCGAGCAAGGCAGGAAAATGAACTGGGCAAACCGTCCTCTCCTCATCCAAACTCCTCCTACCCTAAACAAGAGCGTGGCTCTTGTTTACTCGCTTCGTTTAAAACAAACCAAACGACCAAACGAAACCAAAACAAGGAAACTTCACAAGAGGAGTTTTATTTTCAGGTCAGGCAGCAAACCCACGAGCTGTAATTAGGTCCTGGAAATTAGCAGTTTAATTTATTTGTGTTGTCGGATGCTCTTTGCATTTCCATCCAAGCGCCAGATGGGAACGCAGGGGATGAGAACGGCATCGACCCTTCCTCTCAGGCTTGCTGCGAGAGAAAATGGTCTAAGAGCCACACGGGCGTGATGGAAATATGAACATGCTGGGACTCCTCTTTCACAGGTGTGAAACTAGGGCACAGGAAGCCACTTCAACAGCGACATTTAGGTGCCCGAAGAAGCACACTGGCTGCTTTCGGGATCTAGAAAAGTGCCCGAGGGGGATGAATTTCAGCGGTGTTGCAAATGACTTGGTGCATGTCAGCAGACACAGGCCCGGAGAGATGCCTCCAGGGCTCACCCCAGGGCTGTGGGAGGCTCCGAAAGAAAGCTTAGCTCTAGGAAGCCCAGGTTTTGCCCTGAGGGCCCTGGGAAGGGATCTCCATCAAGGGATCTCCATCAAAGCAGACAGCAAATAAAACAAATGATGATGATCAGAAGGATAAAAGGCAGTGGGTGAAGCGTCCACCAGCCTGCTGGGGCTTGGCACCAGCAGGTTGTAGGTGGTGATGCCCTTCCTCCCAGAGAGCTACAGGGAGGGCTCTCTGCCTGCTCTGGCAGGGCTCCAGCTGCAGCGCAGGAACACACGGCATCTTCCTGGCTTCCATGCTGGACAATCTCCTGGCCTTAACTGAAAAAATTACACACCAAAGTCTTAGCTGCAAAGGACTTTCTTTTCTTCTCAAATCAGGAAAATAATCCTTTACACCCTAGAAGTGAAACAAGTCATCAGGGCAAAACCTAACGAGCAGGTGGCATGAACAGGAGTACCCTACCAAGGCTCCTGTCCTGCAGCTTTCCCTGGTTTTAGTTCAAACCTTTCACTCCACAGGATGAACGACCAGTTCAGAGCTGGACTAAGCAGAGTGCGATTCACTAGGGAGACCTCCGTCCCAGACACAACGCAATTTCTCTTACTGTTTTCTGCATCCCCAAGCGGGCCAGGGAAGGTTTGTGGCCGTGAAAAGACTTCAATGTCCGAGTAAGACTGCAAGCACAAAGACTTTTGATTTCCGAGATTTGCACCCTCCACCCTCTCCTCTGACAATTTAGGAGGCTGAGTGGAGTAGCTGTCTCCTACATTTCCCGATCTTTCACATTTTTCCCCCTAAAGAGTGCTCTCTCGAGGCTTCCTTTCCATCGCCTTTCCTCAGCCAAGGCTGAGCACAGCTTTTTGCTCCCAGCACGTGTTCTGACTGCCCCAGGCCACCCGGCTAAGAGAGGAGACCATCGTCTAAAGAGGTGCACAGAGGAACCGGAACACGATCGTAACGGTTGACCCCTGGGCACCTGAAAGCACAGGACCACAGCGTGCTGAGACGTGAATAACCCTTCTGCTGCGGGGAAAGGAGGGCACTGCCGCTATCACAGCATGGCAGTGGTTGGAAGGGACCTCTGTGGGTCACCCAGTCCAACCCTCCTGCCGAAGCAGGGTCACCCAGAGCAGGCTGCACAGGACCGCGTCCAGGCGGGTCTGGAATATCTCCAGAGAAGGAGACTCCACAGCCTCCCTGGGCAGCCTGGGCCAGGGCTCCGTCACCCTCAGAGGGAAGAAGTTCTTCCTCCTGTTCAGCTGGAGCTTCCTCTGCTTCAGTTTGTGCCCGTTGCCCCTTGTCCTGTCGCTGGGCACCACTGGAAAGAGTTTGCGTGACCACACTCCAAGAGCCAACCCGGGTTAGAAATCCCCTACACGTCGGTGTCCTGCTCCACAGTCCTGCAACTGCGGAGACGAAGAACAGCTTATAACATAATAACTTGAGGAAACCTCTTTTTCTTATCATAATTTTAAAAAAAGTAACGTAAGATTTTTCTCCGAGATAAAAAAATGTTTATAAAAACTCCTGCAAATAATTCCTGTCGGTTGCCCGTGTGTGTACAACACCTGCTACCTGAACACACAAGAATGACAGGCATGGTTTCTTCTCCCTGACTGCAGAAGCGCAACTCCTGGAATCACATTCATGACACCAATATTTGAAGTTAAGATGTAAAAATTCAGGTCCCTTCGGCAGTGTTTGCTGTGGCATGCCAACACTGCATCTGTGAGCATTTCCATCACGAAAGTTATTTGTTACAAATACTCCCAAAGAGTGTGGAAGACTCTTCAAGAACAAACACCGCTCTTCCTCTCAATATTGGCCAATACTAGTCAAAAAGTTTAAAACATTCACCTAGCTCATCGTTGTTCCAGCGACGTAATGTTTGTGACGGCCCCGCCAACGCCGTACACAAGGGAGGCTCCTGTGAGAACCAGTCTTTTCTCCTTCCAGAATATGCCTCCTGCTCATTTAATTGATTTCACACACAGTTGTTTATGTGTGTGGCCTCCCTCGATTTTCTGAGCTCTCTTCACTCCAGACAAAACAGCTAAGGGATGCACACGGAGCCAATTGCTGTTGGGAAGAGGGAAGATAACACCTCAAAGCCAAACAGAAAAAGACATTTCTGGCTTCAGAGACTTTTCTCTGGATGATGCTTTGAGGCAGCTATACAAAAGCAGGCTTCTGGGGACCACCATAAAACTCCTTCAGAGCCCGGCAGGAAAAAGTTCCTCACAATGGTGGGAAGGGGAAAAAGTAACTTCTGAGCAGAAAGATATATGGCAGTCTGAGAGACTGCAAACAATAGGCAACTGAGAAGCTGTCTCACTTTTAAACCATCCTAATTTCATAGAAGAGCTCGCAGTTAGACTGACAGAGCACCAGAGCCCTCATCCGTGCACGGAATATGTGTCGGGCAGCTGCGCAGCGTGCTACCACACGCTGGTTAGAAAGAAAAATTTATCCTGGGAAAGAAACTTGGTTATTAATTTGAAAGCACAACACAGAGCACGAAAGATTAACTGCCCTCAGCCTCTCCAGACCAGCCATGCGGACACGCCACAGATCCAGTCTGCAGTGAATCACAAGTCATCACGCACCAAGTACTGAAGCAGCCGGCCAGCAAAACCAGTGGAAATACACTTTTGTGGATCTGGTTGGAGAATAGAATCTCTGTTCCCCAAGAAGGGCTGGGATTTCAGCATTTGCCTGCATCCCAAATAAGGACGAAAGGTCATAACCTTAAACTATTTAATGCTATGAACAATTCCAAATGCTTTTGATTTGGAAATATGGGGGGGGGGGGGAGCCAAGGTGTTATTGATAGAAACAAAACATTGGAAATGAAATGTTGATCCAAAACAAAAGACTTTGGGACCTTGACCTGAAATTTAAAGTCCTGTTTCAGGGTTCAAACTAAAGTCTGAATGTCAGCTGGAAACAGAAATCATTACGCTTTGAAATATCATTATGGAAAAACATGTTTTTCTTCTGAAATTTTCAATTTAGACCAAACCTTATCTTCTTACGAAAGCCTTTTTATTTTACCAGTTCCGTGTTTGTTTGTGTTGCTGCTTGAGGATGGGCATTTGCTCCAAGCATATGGATGTCCGTAATGGGCATATCCACAGCAGGGACACACTGGAGATTCCTTATCGAGGTCGAGGAATTCGGCATACCTGCACCCAGATTTGTTTAGGAACCTGAAACATTACAGTGCAATTGCAGGTTTTAATTTAGGGGAAAAGGTTCACAGTGTCAGATGAGTACTGGATAAACAGAAACCCACTTTGCACACAGATGAGGAGTGAGGTCTGAGGACACTCCTAGATGTCCCCCCAAGCAGCATCTCTTCATCAGCGTACAAGACTACAGAAAGGTCTGCTTTGCAAAACCTTGGAAAGGAAAGGGCAGATGGGACTCTGGAAACATAAAATTACCTCTAATCACTCGTTACTTGTTTGGTATTAATTCATGGCAGAAAAACACAAACCAAAGCCTAAGTCGAACTCTAGGAATCCACAACATTTCTTCAGAAGTCAGAACGCACAACTAGCAGCAACCTCTGCCCTGCGCAGAACCAACCAAGCAGAGCTTTCTGTGAAGAGGGGACAACGAGAGAAAGCAGTATATCCCAAACACAGGGTTGTAAACTTTGACTGCAAAGGCAACTACGCCACCGACATCTGCTGCTTCGGACGCATGGGACAATGGCTATGAACATGCAAGTCTGTGCAGCACAAAAACCACACAGCCAGTCAATCTCTGGCGACTAGTCAACAGACACAGGGCCTCAGATGACCCGTCACCAAGACGGTCTGGAAGATCCATTCAGCATGATGCTGAGGTAGACCGAGGGAAAGCGCTACCATGGAAAGAGTGATAGGATCAAGAGATGAATTCAACACTGTTGGCATTAAAGGCTTCTGCACACCTGGGCAGAGCTAAAGCAAAATTTATTTAGGCGGAGTCACTACTGTGACTGAGCAGAGCAGCAGTATCTGTGTGAAACCCAAGCGGGAAATGGATCATGTTCAAGCAACTCTGCGGCTTTCAACATCAGACCAGCACCTGGTAGACTGATGGACCCTCTGGATGGCAATCCATAACCTGGGAACAAGTGTTGCTTTTGAGCTCTTTCAGTCCCAGGCTGGGTTTAGAAAGCTATACCCAGGCCAGCCTGGATGCCAATGAGCCACAACTTCCCCAGGGCCGTATTCTCCCCTTTCCCTGGTCCAGCTCCAACATACCCTACCGGCCATCATACACATGTCATCTTGCACACAGGTCTGCTGGGTAACCCTTCCCTGGCTGTCGACAAAGGTTTTGGGCTCTGTGAAGATCACCACCTCTTGCACCAGGAGGAAGAACGAGTTATGGGACCGGCCGGGAAATCAGGGGATAATCTTCCCCGTTGCCCCAGGGAGGTGCAGACATTGGTACGGGCGACAGGCAAAGCGGACTGTGCTGGCTCAGAGGCATGCTGTGACGGTCAGCGGCACCTGGTCACCTTCAGTCTGCCCTGCTCAGGACCAACTGCATGAAGCACGAGGTGCATCAACTCCGACCTCACACAGCTTTACCAAAAGTGGCAATGAACTGACAGAGCCTTATCTCTGATGCCTTTAAAATACATTTCCTAGTTCAGCCTTGTCCATAAGCCAAAGTTGGCTTAGCTAACACAAGCTAACTCTGTCTAATTGTAACCACTTTTCCTACTGCTCGTAGCTTGGTTTTATGCTTGACTTAGAAGCATCACCTTGTGTCTACAAGTAGGGCCTGGTCCAGACTACGAAGTTTACCCCATAAAACTTTGTTCGTTCATGGAGTGAGAAAAACCATATAGTTAAGCCACACGCCTCCCAACACCCCCGTGAAGACTGTTGTGCTGAGGAAGACGCCCGTGTGGCCGCAGCTGTGCCCGCAGCAGGAGCTATTGCTGCCTTCATTCATACCCCCTGGAAAGGTGTCACAGCTACACGGGCAGAAAGGCCGTGCTGGTACTGCTCCGGCACAGACATGACCCAACATAGACAGAGACTGAGCAGAGTAATTGATCACTGATATGCAAGTCACAGAATCACAGAATGACAGAATGTTCGGGGTTGGAAGGGACCTCTGTGGGTCACCCAGTCCAACCCCCTGCTGAAGCAGGGTCACCCAGAGCAGGCTGCACAGGACCTTGTCCAGGCGGGTCTGGAATATCTCCAGAGAAGGAGACTCCACAGCCTCCCTGGGCAGTCTGGGCCAGGGCTCCGTCACCCTCAGAGGGAAGAAGTTCTTCCTCATGTTCAGCTGGAACTTCCTCTGCTTCAGTTTGTGCCCGTTGCCCCTTGTCCTGTCGCTGGGCACCACTGAAAAGAGTCTGGCCCCGTCCTCCTGACACCCACCCTGCAGATATTTATAGGCATTTATAAGGTCCCAATGCTTATTATTAAATGAGTCTGACCTAAATGGCACCGTTTTCTTAGAAGTTACAGAAGTTTTAACATTCCTTGCGGACAAAAAGTTTGGTCGTTACATGCAATGGGGTTTTTATGCCACTGGAGTGCAACCGTGGTTGTGCAGAAATACAGACCCACTCGGATCATCTCAGCATGCTATGGAGGAGACAGCCAGCTCTCGAGTCTTTCAGCATTGTGCAGGCTCGTTAGAAAATAGCAGAGATGATGGAAGAGCCTGTGCAGCTACAGCAAAGACTGAACACAACCACCGCTGCACTTAGTAAGCTTACCCAGCCGAAAACTTTCTTGCCATTAATAAAAAAATACCAGAAGTTCATTTTGTACTTTGGCAAAACTCCCAAACAGCTTGTTAAGAACAGGTGGAAATGGGGAATAGTTATAAAAACAGAAAAGAAACTGGGACAGGTCATAATGCGCAGGAGCACTCTCTCCACCCTACCTGTACGGCCGACTGCGAAATCTCCGCAGGTGGAGTGACAGCTGCAGCCACCTGCACGGCTGCAGATGTTGGTGACACATCTGGTTTGTACACACCATGCGCTGGAGCAAGAGCTGACATTTTGGTCCGAAAACCAGAAGCTTCCACTACGGCACGCAGAGTAATGGGGCCGCCCCATGAACCTCTGCATCGTCTCGATACAAGATTGTAAAGCTCCAGTCAGTTTGCAAAGATGCAAAGCCGGGCAGAATCGACAGTGATGACAGCCACGGGATACTCCAAACCTTCCCAGCCATGGCACAGAAATGATAATGGCAAAATATTTACTAAACAAAACCCTGACATCCTGCCAGGGCCTATATTTACAGTAATTATTAACAAATCTGGGCCACGGAATGTAATACAGAAACCTTTAGGATTGCCCTATCTGTGAAAAGAGGAGGAAAAAAAGGAACTTCATTTTCTTTTGTACAGTATCAATTTTGTATGATCAGAGACAGCGTCGGGGTACTCAGGAACACCTCAGAGAGTAATGAACCCGACAGTCACAAAATTACTTTTTCTGAAAAATGTTCCATTAATGAAGACAATATTTGGCCTCATATGTTTCTCTTGCCATTCTCTGATGCATAACAAAGCTCAGAAACATTTTCACAGCTAAGCAAGGGAGATTCTAATTTTATTTGCTTTAGAACTCCAACTTGTCCATAACAGAGGTGCTACAATGCTTCAGGACTCAGTGAAACAATGATACCAAACCAGTCAAGAAGCTGAACAGAGAACAACTGGAAAAGGAAGATAAACGAGGGAAACCACTGAAATACTAGTACTGGGATGACTTTTGTTAACCCTCTGCCCTCAGTGACGAAAAAACCAACCCAAAACACGTGCTCCATCCAACCACTTCAGTCTCCTTCATCTCCAGCTGAGATGGGACAGTTTACAGAAAACATATTTTCCCCAAATGCTTCAATTTAAAAAAGACTTAAGCTACACATATATACACACACACCCCCCTCTATATCTATAAAGTTACAAAGTTTGCTCTCCTTTCCCTAAGGCAAAACTATCAAACCCTTCAAGCCTTTCCCATGAGCTATTGAAAACCTCAAATTAAACTAAACCAAGAACTCTTTTTCAAATCTCTGCACGCAACAGTGCCGTGAGCTCTCCAGCCGCGAACCGATTCCTGCGCTAGGAAGACTCCCTCCATTTGAGCATCCCTGCTAGAGACCTGCCCTGTGCATTATTTGATCTCATTTTGTTTTGCCTAATTCTGCTCCAGATCTTGAGATGAAGGTTTGCAAAATGGACTAGTCATTCTGAGTAATCAAGTCCAGACTTCTTAAGCCTGCCCAAGCGTCAGAAATAGCTGAACCTTGGGGAAAAATCAGGACCTCTGACAGCATTTCAAGTCGGATACCCCAAACCACTAGTCATTGCTGAAAACCTTGGCCTTCGTTACCTTCCCTCTGAATACGAGTATTAAACACCGGGCCACCAGCCTAGCTCAAAGAGTGACAGAGGCGGCCAGGATTCAAACCATCGCTCTCATGTGGTAGACCACAGCATTAGCTACACGACGAGCAGGCATGCCTGGAAAAGCAGAGATCAATTAGGGGTCTCTTGCAGGGTTATGCAGGACACGAATGGTTTGATCCCGATGGTTTTATTTAGACGCAGGCAGCTGCCAGTTTGGGCCATATTTACCGTCCCAAACTCTGAAACTCTAAAGAGAGGGAAATCTGTCCAGCCCAACAGAAACAGGAGCGCTCCCTCTCCCTTGCCTCTCCCTCCAGCTCCTCTGAAGCCAAGGGGCACATCGCTTGGTTCCCAAACAAACTGGGATGAAAGCCACCTCGGGGAAGCCCAGCTCTGGACAAAGCGAAACGAGGAAGGTGCCTCCACGGGGGAAGCACCTACGGACCCCACTGCTGGGGTCCTGACGCGAGCAGAAAGAGGCACTGTCCCTTTAGAGACGGCCAGGGAGCTCCTCCGCTTGACTGGTCTCCCCATTTGGGAGCAACCACAGCCAGAAGGAAAACAGCTGTGGGCTGCAGCGGGACAAGGGAAGACTTCCCGAAGCCCGCTGCAGAGTAAATACTCGGGGCAAGCAGGGATGAGAGAACAAGGGACCCTCCAGTCCCGAGGGCTGCGCAACCAGATTTAAAAATAAAACCTCCAAGCGGGGAGAACTGGCTTGCCCGGGACCTCGAAAGAGCCAGCATCCGCCGGGGAGAGGGAGCGAGCAGCAAACCACCAGCCCGAGGCAGCCAGGAAACGCTGCCGCAGGAGCCAGACCCACAGCTCAGCCACAAGAGAACAGGTCGGCTTCGGATGGATGGATGAGGCCGGCTGGGGAGTTAAATTTAGACAGGTAAACATGCCGAGGGGAAGAGACGGGCTTCACACAGCCCTCGCCATCCGCCGCTGCCAGGCCCAGGGGAGGACCCCCCAACAAAACTGCTGGGGGGCTGCAGCCGCCGGCTTGGGCACCCCAGAACAGGGCTGTCAGGGGAGCGCCCGCCTGCGCGGACGTTTTTTTCCCCGTCATTTGCTCCAAGCACCCCCCCTGCCAGGCAGCGTCGCCGGGAAAGCTGCTGAGAGAAAGCGTGCAGGACACCGCAGCCCGGGGAGAGCCGCAGTCCTGGGCACGCGCGGTGCGCGGGGACCGTGCAGAGGAAAGGTACCAGCGAAGACCCAAAGAGAAACATGGGGGCCACCGCCCTGCTGAGCTCCCTTTCCGAGGGAGAAAGGAGTAGAAGAGGCTCGGCGACAGCTCAGGACACTTCGCGCAAGAACAAGGAGTGAGAGTCTTGCAAACGAGGGAGGTTCTCCTTCCCCTCTACACTGCCCTGGTGAGGCCCCATCTGGAGTACTGTGTCCAGTTCTGGGCTCCCCAGTTCAAGAAAGATGAAGAGCTACTGGAAAGAGTCCAGCGCAGGGCTATGAGGATGGTGAGGGGACTGGAGCATCTCTCCTATGAGGAGAGGCTGAGGGAGCTGGGCTTGTTCAGCCTGAAGAAGAGAAGGCTGCGAGGGGACCTTAGAAATGCTTATAAATATCTGAAGGGTGGGTGTCAGGAGGATGGGGCCAGACTCTTTTCAGTGGTGCCCAGCGACAGGACAAGGGGCAATGGGCACAAACTGAGGCACAGGAAGTTCCGTCTGAACATGAGGAAGAACTTCTTCCCTCTGAGGGTGACGGAGCCCTGGCCCAGGCTGCCCAGGGAGGTTGTGGAGTCTCCTTCTCTGCAGATATTCAAGACCTGCCTGGACAAGGTCCTGTGCAGCCTGCTGTAGGTGACCCTGCTTCGGCAGGAGGGTTGGACCAGATGACCCACAGAGGTCCCTTCCAACCCCTACTATTCTGTGATTCTGTGAAACACAACCCCAGCTTGAGCCTTGCGGTCCCCGAGGGCTGGAGGGGACACACCGCACGCCTTCCACAGAATGTTACGGGTTGGAAGGGACCTCCGTGGGTCATCGTCATTTCCCCACGCTGCCCGCTGCGAGCCATCAAACCTCGCTGCCCGTTTCACGGCTCCCAAGGAGAAGCGGAGGACCCCCACAGACGGGCAGCCTGCCGCGAGCCCAAGAACGCGCGCTCCAGTAAAGCGTCTTCTCCAAAAGGACATTTGGTCTTTCTGTGAAGATTTTAGAGAGCGGGAGAAGCTAATGCTGCCTTTGGTCGTTTGTTCCGACGGCTCATCACCCTGCTGTTAAAAACGCTGCCCGTTTCTGGCGGGAATGCACACAGCTTAAACGCCCAGCCGCAAACTTTAAGTTCTCCTCTCGAATCAGAAAGCTCTCCAAGCATCAGCTGCTCTCCGTGCCGCAGAAAGCGCTCGGCTCTCACACCACGCCACCTCTTAATTTTCTTTCTGAAATGCCACCGAGGTCCACATTCCTGAAATCTCCCATTAGAAAAGGATTTTTTCCAGTCCAGGAAAAATTCCCGTGACTCTTCTGGGCGCTGCCCTCGGTGTTAATGAGGGCTGCCTGCCTTTTTGCAGCAAGCGAAGGTTCCTTTCTCTGCAACAAATGGAAGCAGATCACGGACTGCCCGCTCTTACGTGACAACACGCCCTGGCCGTCCGCATCCTGATTTTAACAGTACTGTGTTTAAAAGTCTCTCTGAAATGCTTATTGTGTGTGTGTCCAATTAACTTGGAAATGACGAAATGGTTTTCTCTCTGACTTTGATCAGCCATCAGAAAAAAGATCTTATGAATAGAAACAATTTATATTCATTTAAATGAGCAATCATGCAGTTTTCTGAAAAGACTGCTTTCCCTGCGCGCCTTGAAACTCAAACCCAACAACCTCGGGACAAAAGACTCAAGATGTGAAGCAGTCCAGAAACAGAGAGGCCTACGGGGCTACAGAAAGGAACAAACAGCATTAAAGGTGACTGCACTGATCTATTATTTTGGGGTTTTTTTCATTTATTTCACAATATTTGATCTCTTCCTATAAGTCCAAGCTGCTGGGGACTTCACTATACACGAATGTGAATTTTTCTTTAAAAAGGTGTGTTTCTGGTCTTTGCAGAAGTCTTGAAAATACAGTTGGGATACACCTTCTTACCTGAAAAAAAAAATAGGAACCCCTGACTTTTTAGACCCAGCTCTTTCAAAACTTCCATTTTTTTCAACTGATGTAATGATTTCTGGCAGATTGGCAGGGAAGGGGCCCAGAGAGAAGACTTCTCAGGGCTGGGAGCCTGCAGCCACGATCTCGGCTCCAGCCGTCCCTAACTGCAGGTCAGTCACACGCGGAAGGACGCTTTGGTTGTCCGCGCGCTGGAGACGGGGGCAGGCACAGAGGGACTGCTTACAGCTGCGGGGAGGAGAGGTGGGCTGACACCGCAGGCACGGAAGGAGCGAGGGAGGGACTCCTTCCCACGAGGGAGCCATCTCTCGCAGGCGCTCCTGGGCACAGAAACGTGAGCGAGTGGTGGAGCCGGGGAGCAGAGGAAACCCACGGCTGGAACGGGGCCAGCTCTGCCTCCTACCCCGCGCTGGCAGCTCAGCCTCATGCTTTTCCCTTCATAAACTTGGCTGATTTCTTTAAAGAGGAGGAAAAAAAAAACCCGATTACTCGGGCGAGCTTCGCTGCCACACGTGGGTAGCTTATCCCGGACGCTGGATGTAACAAAACTCCACCTGAACTCCCGCAGTGCCCAACCTTCACCTTGGATAAACCCAAGTGTCCGTGCGTTGGGCATGGTTTAAGAGGAGTCTGGCTCTTCGGCCAACTCTGAGAAAGCCCACTTCTTTCTCTTTTGGGAAGCAGAGCGCGTACCAAACCTGGTTCTGCAGTGAAAACAGCAGCAGGTTGAACCTGCCACCACCAGAAGAAGCAGTTGCCTCAGCTCGTGTGTCAGCGCCCAGCAGCAAACGTGGGAAGGAAGGGAAAGGAGAGGCTGACGCCGGCGTGCTGGTGCCCCCCTGCAGACCTCGCACCTGCAGGGCAGGCTGAGGAAGACCTCAGCCACACGCATCTACCGGAGAGGCTCCGCGGGGACCGGCAGACGAAGACGAGCAGCAAGGAAGGAGATACCTTGTGCGCCCATCAATACGTGTGTGTCCGAGGCTGCGCGGGCACAAAAACCCAACCGTGGGGCATCAGCAAAGCGCCCGTGCCACGTGTGGGCAGAGGAGGAGGCATCAGCGGAGCGGCCCGTCCGCGCGCGCGGGGGAAGCGTGGTAGAGCAGATCGAACGGGGGACGCGCGGGCGCACATGAGGAACGAAGTGAGAACGTCGCTGCGGGTCCACGGGCGAGAAACAGCTCCGTCACCACAAAGCCCACCAAGCCCAGAGACGAAGAGGAGGGTGCAGGCGCTGGAGAGTGCCGGTGGGAAAGCGTCAAGAGGCAGATAAAAGTCGGACGGAGACCGACAGCGACGCTTCTCTGGTGGCAGAGGAAAAGGACAAAAAGCCACGGGGCAACGAAGTGCGTCACAGCGCAGATGAAAGTGTTTGGGGGAAGTCATTTTGCCCACCCCGCTAAGGGAAGTATTGCACCGTAATTCCCAGAAAAAAAACCCCCAAGTTCCGTGAAATCGTGCGTGTGTCACGGAGGCGGCAGCGAGACGAGGCACACCACGGCGACGCGTCCCCACGCGCACGTGCCGCAGCCCGCGACGGCGCACAGTGCCACGCCGCAGGCGCGCGGGCGAGAAGGACGGCGCGGGCCCGGGGGCTCGGGGGCTGCTACCCTCGCCCACCCGAGGGTAACATCCCTCCGCTCAGACGCGTCCGTCTTACCGGAGCAGCGTCTGCCTCGCCAGGCTCACGCCTGGCACGTCCGGGGAACAGCTCGGAGCACCCCTCGCACCCCGGCACCCTCCTTCGTGCCGGGGCACGGCCCCTCGCGACCGGGCAGCGCAGAGCGGGTCCCCCCACCCCACAGCCCCCCCGCTCCAGCCGCCGCCCCGCCGCGGGGTGCTCGCCCGGGGGCCGCCCCCCGACGGCGCCTTCCCTCGGCCCCCCCGCGCCGTAACGGCCCCCGGGCTGGCGGAAAGCAGCCACCGACCCCCCCCTCTTCGGGCCCCGCCGCGGGAGGCGCCCGGGACGGGCCCGGGGAGCCGCGCCGCCCGCCACGCCGAAGCGACTCCGGCCGCCGGGCCTCCTCCGCGGGCCGGCTCCTACCTGCATCTCCCGGGCGGCGGCGGGTGGGCTCCGCGCCCCTCTCCGCGGCGTCGCGGCGGCCGGAGACCGCGAGGGGACGCACCTGCCCCGGGGGCCGCGGCCCCGCCGAGCCGAGCCCCCCGCCGGCAGCGGGAGCGGAGCGGGGGTGGGGGGGGGGGCTGCCGGCGCTGCCCTCCCCGTCGCCGCTGGGCTCCGGGAACGGCGGCACCGGGGGCGGCTCCCGGCCGAAGTTGGAGGCGGCGAGTGCCGGGCCCGGGAGGTGCCGGCGGATCCCGGGGGCTCCGGCCGCCTCCGCCCCGCCTCCCCCCGCCCCGCGCCCGCCCCCCGCGCCCGCCCCGCCGCGGGCACCGCCGCTGCCGGCGGGATGGGGCTGGCTGCGGGGGGCGGGCCCGCCGCCGTCGGGGGAGCCCGTACCGGCGGGGGGAGGCGGGAATCGCCGCGGCCCCGTGCGGCAGAGCGGGCCGGAGGAGCCCCGCGGTCTGCGGGCTCCGTCCCTCCGGCCCCCGCCGCATCCCCCGGGCCCGGCAGCGCAGCCCGCGCAGGGGCTCACGGCCCCCCCGCCCCGCCGCGGGGGCCGGGGCCGGCTGCGGGACGCTGTTCCGAAAGGCTGCGGGGTTCGGCGGAGGAAGCAGCCGCGGCTTGCGTGAGGCTCTCGACGGGGCCGGCTCTCGGCGGGCACCGTCCATCCCCCGCCTGCACAGCCCGGAATCGCAGCGGGGGCTCTCCCCCGCCTCTCCCCCCGCGAAGCTGCGCGGGTTCGCGGCCGGACCCCATCCCCGCTTGCCCCGCAGGAGCAGCCAGCAGCTGCGCAGGGATCAGCGGGATCGCCCTCGGCGTGACTGCGAGCGGCCCCCGGCCCTCGGGGCTCGCCGAGCATCGTGGGGGGCAGAGACGGGGTCTGCACGCCCAGCCTCCGGGGCTGGTGGCAGCTCTGCAGCCCCCGCGGAACCCGGGTGTCGGGACCCCCATCCCCAGGCCCCCGGCACCCGAAACCTCCCTCGGGCAGGGGCCGCAGAGCCTCGCGTGCGGTACGAGGCGGCCGCGCTGCTCCTACACGTGCACAGCCGCGAACCGGCGAGGGTTCGAAGCGAGTGACGCCAGGGAGGCCTTTTCCCCCCTGGAACACCTCGAATTAGGGGCTACGAGGATGATGAGGGGAGTGGAGCATCTCCCCTACGAGGAGAGGCTGAGGGAACTGGGCTTGTTCAGCCTGGAGAAGAGAAGGCTGCGAGGGACCTTAGAAATGCTTATAAATATCTGCAGGGTGGGGGTCAGGAGGATGGGGCCAAGCTCTTTTCAGTGGTGCCCAGTGACAGGACAAGGGGCAATGGGCACAAACTGAAGCAGAGGAAGTTCCAGCTGAACATGAGGAAGAACTTCTTCCCTCTGAGGGTGATGGAGCACTGGAACAGGCTGCCCAGGGAGGTTGTGGAGTCTCCTTCTCTGGAGATATTCCAGACCCGCCTGGACAAGGTCCTGTGCAGCCTGCTCTGGGTGACCCTGCTTCGGCAGGAGGGTTGGACCAGATGACCCACAGAGGTCCCTTCCAACCCCTACCATTCTGTGATTCTGTGATTCTGTGAATCAGTCACGGGCTGGGCCTCGGTGCAGCGTGAGACGCGGACCCCTGCGTGAGCGCCTGGTCTCAAACAGCTCCGAGGGTCCATTCAGGTTCAGAGTGGAAATACTCACACGGGCGTTTTGAGAGGAGCGGGTAAATGTTTGAGTGCAGGCTACACGGCACGCGTCGTTAAAGGCTTGGAGTGTCTTAACCGACGAGGAACTGTTCCAGCGTTTCCCATCACTGCAGTCATTCACGATGCTTTCTTTTAATGGGAACAGGAGATGGAGGAGGTACAGCTGGAGGTAAATAGTAACCCGGTGTTTGTGGTAGGAAATAAGGAGCCATTGTCCTCAGCACTATGGAACCAGAAAGATAATAGTTGGTACAGAATCACAGAATCACAGAATCACAGAATGGTAGGGGTTGGAAGGGACCTCTGTGGGTCACCCAGTCCAACCCTCCTGCTGAAGCAGGGTCACCCAGAGCAGGCTGCACAGGACCTTGTCCAGGTGGGGCTTGAATATCTCCAGAGAAGGAGACTCCACAACCTCCCTGGGCAGCCTGTTCCAGTGCTCCGTCACCCTCAGAGGGAAGAAGTTCTTCCTCATGTTCAGACGGAACTTCCTGTGCCTCAGTTTGTGCCCGTTGCCCCTTGTCCTGCAAATACCAGCTAATTAGAGGGCAAAGGCAGTCTTAAAATTGCAACTGGCTGCACGAAATTTTAGGTACCAGCTTTCTCGCTCTGAGGTAAAGCCAGTTCGCCATATGGGCCGTCGTTCCCTGCTTGTCCGTGGAACTGCTAACTCGCACGGGAAGGCTGTGGGGGACAGGGGCAGGGTGCTCCTCTTGGGACCTAGCAAACAGCAGGGTCCCCTCATGGGGGCCTGAAGGCGTGAAGGGGCTCGTCACAGAGCTGAGGCTCGGTGACAAATTGCTTGGCCTGTTGGGTAACACGCTTCTCCACGTTTGGTGCTGCAAGGGACAGCTGGCCACAGCGGGTCAGCAGGCCAGAGATCCTCATCAGTCCTCGCGGGAGTCCTCCTGGGGCTGGCATGAGGTGGTGCCTTACATCAGGGCTAGAGGTGCCAGAAGGGGAAGGCAGAGCCGCTGTAGGACCAACAGCAGAGACAAATGGGCAGGGCCGGATACACGTGCTCCTTAAAACCTCAAGCCATGAGCTGCGTGGATTATTCAAAAAAGATCCCGGCTTATTGAAAAACCGCGCTGGCTTCCGTGTAGTCCATGAGGAAGACGGGACTTCCTGCAGCTTTAAGCCTTCCGTGCTGTCTCCAGTCCTGCTTTGGTGGGACAAGAAGAGCCGTCGGGAGGCCACGTAGGCGTGTGTCAGTCCCGTGGTGTTGCTGGGTTCCAGGAGGGGCAGCTGGGGGTGTGCACCTCGAAAGCTGGGTGGGAGTGGGCCCTTGGCTGGCCACTTGAAGGGTTGAAGAGGCAAGAGGTCCTCAGCCAGCGGTAACAAGGTGCATGGCGCACCTGGGGGGAGTGTGTCTCACAGCGGGGGAAGACTTGGCACTCCTGCCAGCGCTGAGGGCAAAAAACCTAGGTGAGTTGCTCATGGTGCTTGCATGGGTGGATGCAGACAGGAGACCACCTATTGCTTTACCTCACTGCTGAAACGTCTCTGATATCTTTCCAGGAGAAAAATTGGTTGCCTTCTTTTAGTTTCCCCCACAAGTTTTCTTTATCCTCCACCAAAACAGTGACCCATGAATACCATACCATAGTTTTTGTCCACTGAAGCTATTCCTCCATCTACAGAGGACGGACGAGGAAAGGGCACTTGGTCAGAGATGAGCCTGGCTAGGTACCGGGGGCACCAGCTGCCAGTAGGAGGGGCTCCGATCCAGTCTCAGCTGCCGAAGATGTCATCCAGATGTTCGTTAGAAGATGTCCGGATATGATTAAGCCTCACTGATTGAATAATGAGCAGTGTCCACAACTGGAACTGGGCAGCGTTTGGACTTCACTCCGCAACCGGAGTCTCAGATGTGACTAATAGTGGTGGCAGACAGTGTCACAGCACGCCCAGGGAAGATCTCACATCTGATCGGTTGCGAAAAGTAGCTTAACCCACGCAGCCCCCTGGACACCACAAGCCACTGTTCTCTTCGTCTCACTGAAACACTGCAGCGGCTCCGGTCGCCCTCACGCTCCTCTTTCTCACCTGCCACAGTAACGGATATCATGTGTCTCACCTGGCTGGCCTCTGCTGCTGGTGAGCAGGAAGAGGGTGGGAAAGTGCTCAGACCATCTGAGATGTGGAAATCCTCGTCTCACCTGGCAGAGGAGAAAAGGGCTTTAAAACCTACAAGGAATAAAGTCCCTCTGAGTTAACGGCACGACCCTGCAGAATATATTCAGGAGTAGGAGACCTTATTACTACAAAGCGAGCCACGGAGCTCCAACTTTTCCTAACGTAGATGAGGCCCAGTCTAGCATTTCTGTGGTGCTCATAAGCTCTGATCTCTTGGGAAGTTTCTTCCATCTCTGTTGCATCTGCACAATGAGCTTCCCGCTAGTCCGATGGTCCTGCGTCCTCTCTCGCACGCGGGGCAGAGCCGAGGCCGAGGTGATGCCTATTCTGCGACAGCTTCCAAGGAGTACCTGCTACTCCTCACTACGCTTCTTTCATTGAATCAGAGTCACAGAATCACAGAATGTTCAGGGTTGGAAGGGACCTCTGTGGGTCACCCAGTCCAACCTCCCTGCTGAAGCAGGGTCACCCAGAGCAGGCTGCACAGGACCTTGTCCAGGAGGATCTGGAATATCTCCAGAGAAGGAGACTCCACAGCCTCCCTGGGCAGCCTGGGCCAGGGCTCCGTCACCCTCAGAGTGAAATAAGGAGATGGACCCTTTTTTGTCCGTTCGTTACCACTCACCCCACACTCCTGCGGTGGGATTAGTAGCAGTAGTAGGAGCAAGTCGAAGGGGGTGACTTTGTTGTGAGGAACTGGACAAGTTTCCAGCAGTGGGATTTTTAAGAGTCAAAGGCGGAATTCATGGCATAAAAATCTGGAAGTGGAAAAAAAAAATAATCTTGAGCTCCTGCCAAAGGAGGGCTCGTGCCAGACAAGTTACCTGATCCGACCTGCCTCGCAGGTGTGAAAAGCTTCATTGGCCCACCTCCCCATGTTCTCTGCCTGCCCTTGCAAACACTGAAGAAAACCACCACCTTCTTCCCAGCCGCTGCCCCCCCCGTGGGAAGCAGCCAGTTTCCTCGAGGCGTAAAGCTCATGACCTGAGAATTTGTGGCACTTCACAAAAGGAAATATAGGCTAAACTTCTGAAACATTTCCCAATCTTGACGTCTTTCAAGTGGTGGAATCGTCTCCCCGGGGACATGCGGATGCTCTGCTCCTTGAGTCAGGGAGACAGGACCGGACAACGTGCAGGGAGACGAGTTGTTGGGAACCTTACTGCCCCCGTCACCGTGAGAGACAACCGAGGGGAGAGAGGAAATAAATTAGATGACTTGACTCATTTCCAGCTCTAATTGCTATGATCTTGCAGTAGTTTTCCCAGCCCCAGGTATAACATTAACCATCGAAGCACGATTTCACCCACGGTCAATTAAACTAGGGTTCATCTGGCTTGACATCACCAAGTAAAATCCACCCCGGACTCAGGGACACCCTACTGAGAAGAGACCGGAGCCAGACAGGGTGGTGGTGGACATCTCCAAGCGTGTTCTTCCCCTCCGCCGGCACAGGGCACGCAGGGCGATGCAGCAACTGTATGACGTGTGTTTGCCTTTCCTCACCTTGGTGATGCGCTAGCAGGGTCCCTGGGAGCGATCCCCTGGTCTGGACGGTGCTGCTGGCTGGGGGGCTGCTCCAGAGGTCGTGGAATCGTAGGTTGGAAAAGACCTCTAAGATCATCGAGTCCAAAGGTCGGAGGGAGACAGCCCGCAGTGCTGGCTGATGTGTGCCGCCCTGGCAGACGGCAGGCTACCTCTTCACGTTCCATGGCTACAAACGTTCTCCTCTGTGCTGTCTGCCCCTGCCCTCCTGTTTCTACGAAGCACAGCTCTGGGGGGACCATCAGGTGCCCATGAGGGATTCAATGTCTGGAGCTGCATTTCTGAACGTCAAGCTCCATGGGGTAGAGCGTGGGTCAGGGTACTGGGGCTTTCTCCTACAGCTGCAGCCCTCCTCCTTGCAGTTTCTCTTCCTCCTAGGTCCTTGAACAAAGGGGTGAACCAAGCCATTTACTAGGTCCTGAATACCAAGAAATCAAACAGAGAAACCCTCTGCAAGACACAAGGATTTAGAGGACGCGGCAGTAACCAGACAGACCTGGCGGCTGTGGTGGGGTGAAGTCCTGACTTGCCTGGCTCCACGTAAGTTGGAAGCAAAGCTGGGGAGAGCACGCAGAGTTCATGCCTCCTCGTTTAGCGCTTTAATCATTAGACAGGCGCTCCCGACAGCGGGCTCTGTGGGCTCAGCGAGTTAAACGGTAACTGCCCTCCTTGGCAGCCCCCAGTGAGGAGCCCTGGCTCGCCCGACCCCGGGAGGACCAGCCTCCCCCCTGAGTCCCACCAGCTCTCACTGCCGGCTTGGGCAGGCACGTGGGGTTGGCCCTGACCATGGGCTGGCATGGGGGGGACCTGCCCCAGGTCCCTATGGCGGCTGTGGGGGTGGACGAGGACCCTGTTGGGTTTTGTCTCATGGAGCTGGGAGAGCTTCTCCATGCCTCCCTCCTTCCCTCCCTCCCGCAGGCAGATAGGCACGGCCTGGCCCCACAGCACTGCTGGGTGAGGGGGACAGGAGATGCGCCCAGGGCACCGAGCCCTGTGCCCTGCCACTGATACGGACCAGGGCTAGGTGGTTCGGGGAGGCATAGGGCCACGGCCATAGCCAGACGGTGAGGTAATCTGCCCCCAACTCCCCTCCCCTCAGACCAAGTCTCTTGGTCTCTTCTACTTGGCTTAAACCCCAAGGCGAAGAGTTGTACATCCTTTCCAAAATTTTTATCGCCACGAATTATGACAACGCTGGATATTCTTATTGTCTGTTCAAATAGCCGATCCCATTCTGAAGTCTTACTTAATTCTTGGCCTCGTCTGCTTCCTGTGGTAATGAGCTCCACAGCGTAATTAAACATGGTCTGTGACAGCAACCATGTGATGGGCTTCACCGGCGGCAGCAGCGCATGGGTGTGCGTGTGCAGGCTGGGGTGAGCGGGAGGTGACAGCACAGCCCTGCCCGCTTGCAGGACGGGCAAGCATCGCCCTGCGAGGACAGGAGCAACCCCAGGGTGCACCTGGGGTGGGCACGGGGCACTGAGGCCGCTGTGCTGGGGCTGTTCACCCCGGGTGCTGTGACAGAGGGCTCCCCCCAACTCCCGACTGTCAGGGAACAACGAAACCCACACTCCTGCCCTGCAGTCACAAGGGAGTGGTTTCTTTTTTCTTTTCTTTTCTTCTTTTTTCTTTTCTTTTCTTCTTTTTTCTTTTCTTTTCTTTTCTTCTTTTTTCTTTTCTTTTCTTTTCTTCTTTTTTCTTTTCTTTTCTTCTTTTTCTTTTCTTTTCTTTTCTTTTCTTTTCTTTTCTTTTCTTTTTTCTTTTCTTCTTTTTCTTTTCTTTTCTTTTCTTTTTTCTTTTCTTTTTTCTTTTCTTTTCCTCTTTTCTTTTCTTTTCTCCTTTCTTTTTTCTTTCCTTTTCTTTTTTCTTTTCTTTTTTCTCTTTTCTTTTCTCTTTTCTTTTCTTTTTTCTTTTTTCTTTTTCTTTTCTCTTTTTCTTTTCTCTTTTTTCTTTTTCTTTTCTCTTTTTCTTTTCTCTTTGCTTTTCTTCCCTCTTCTCTTTTCTCTTCTCTCTTTGCTTTGCTTTTTTTTCTTCTTGTCTCTTCTTTGCTTTTCTCTTCTTTTCCTTTCTTTGCTTTTCCTCACTTTTTATTTGCTTTCCTTGCTTTGATTTCCTCTTTGCTTTGCTTTTCTTAGTTTTTCTCCTCTTTCTCCTTTCTGATCGTCTCCCGTTGTAATTTCTATCTTCATTTGCTTAAATGTTCTTCTGTAATTTCTTTCTTCGAAAGCAAGACAGGCCTCTGGCTGGGTCTGGCACTGATGAGGTGAAAGGGGATTATTCTTCTGATAATCACTGGGATTAATACCCCAGAGCAACTTCAGCTAAAGGGGGAAACAAACACAACTCACACATTACATCCAGCTTTCTGGCATGGGCCGCGCAGGCAGGTGGGCTAACAGAATCCCCAAACCTGACGTGAGAGCTGCTCCCTGGGCTTGCTCGGTGCCTCTCCAGGTCACCGCTGGCTTGGGCACTCCCGGTTGCAGGGCCAAGCCCAGCGCCCTGCCCGGGTGACACGAGCTGGCTCTGGGGCGGGTGGCACGCAGGCTGCGTGGCAGGAAGGGAATGAAATGTGCTCAGGCGCCAAGCCAGGAGGGTGCAACCAGTGCCACCCTGCCACCAGTGCCACCCTGCCACTGGGGAGTCCGGGCAGCGGGCAGAGGCTGCATGGGGTCGGTCACCGTGCAGAACGGGAGGGTGGGACAGAGCTGCCGGGGCTGCAGGGCTGCAGAGGCAGGCTTAGGGCAGCGCGCGGGGAGGGACAGTACGTATGGTGTAAGGTACCTCTGCCAGTGCTGCTGCCCGGAGGCAGCCGCTGCCCTGGTACAGAATCACAGAATAGTAGGGGCTGGAAGGGACCTCTGTGGGTCACCCAGTCCAACCCCCCTGCCGAAGCAGGGTCACCCAGAGCAGGCTGCACAGGACCTTGTCCAGGCGGGGCTGGAATATCTCCAGAGAAGGAGACTCCACAGCCTCCCTGGGCAGCCTGGGCCAGGGCTCCGTCACCCTCAGAGGGAAGAAGTTCTTCCTCATGTTCAGACAGAACTTCCTGTGCCTCAGTTTGTGCCCATTGCCCCTTGTCCTGTTGCTGGGCACCACTGAAAAGAGCTTGGCCCCATCCTCCTGACACCCACCCTGCAGATATTTATAAGCATTTATTAGGTCCCCTCGCAGCCTTCTCTTCTTCAGGCTGAACAAGCCCAGCTCCCTCAGCCTCTCCTCATAGGAGAGATGTTCCAGTCCCCTCATCATCCTTGTAGCCCTCCGCTGGACTCTCTCCAGTAGCTCCTCATCTTTCTTGCACTGGGGAGCCCAGAACTGGACACAGTACTCCAGATGGGGCCTCACCAGGGCAGAGCAGAGGGGGAGGAGAACCTCCCTCGCCCTGCTGGCCACACTCTTCTTGATGCACCCCAGGATCCCACTGGCTTTCTTGGCAGCCAGAGCACACTGCTGGCTCATGGTTAACCTGTCGACCACCAGGACACCCAGGTCCCTCTCCGCAGAGCTGCTCTCCAGCAGGTCCGTCCTAAGCCTGTACTGGTGCCTGGGGTTGTTCCTCCCCAGGTGCAGGACCCTGCATTTGCCTTTGTTGAACCTCATCAGGTTCCTCTCTGCCCAGCTTTCCAGGCTATCCAGGTCACGCTGAATGGCAGCACAGCCTGCCGGTGTGTCTACCACACCTCCCAGTTTGGTGTCATCAGCAAACTTGCTGAGGGTACATTCTAACTCTTCATCCAGGTCCAGCTCTCACGCAGCCCGGGGACAGTCCCTATTTACAGCTACTGACACCACAGCGTGTTTCCTGCCTTTGTTTCTGGGTCCCACAAAGCCCAGGGTTGAACTGAAGAGCGAAAGCGTGGCTTAGGATGGGCTCCGTAGCTCCTGGCTTTGCCGCTCGCAGGTCCTGCAAACCAACTCGGTGACAATAAAGCCTTTGTATGAAAACCACTGTGTTTGAGGCTCCTAAGCATCCTCTGATGACAAATGCCTTTGCTTAATAGTCTCACCTTCACAGCTTCAACTTGAAGCGAACGTAAATACAATTCTTAGACTGTGGCTTGTAAACAAATATATATAGCATGGGTAATATACGGGCTTACACAAACATCAGCATTAAAGCACGTGAAGCAGGCAGGGGAGGAAACTACAACAGCTGAAGCACCAGTGCAGCCACAAGATACAAAGAGGAAAGAAACCCTGTGGCAATAGACAGTTTTCTTCCAAGGCACTCGGATACTGTGTTGAACATGGTCTCAGTGCTCAGCCACCAAAGCGATGCACACGGACACTGATGCTTCCAGGGCACAGCAGCCCTTGGCACATTTCAAGGGCTTGTTCAGGAAGAAAGTGTGTGTGTTGTGTATTTACACACACAAGAAACTAAAGACATATAAACCACTGAGTTCTAATTCAGATTGCTGTCGTGTACTCTTGTAAAGGTAAAAAGAAAAGACATATAGTTCCCCAATATCATTTAAGTGTAATTGTGTATGTGTTCTGTATTTTCTGTGGTCGACATCCTTAAGTCATGACTCTGAATTTTCGGCGTGAGACTCTGATTTTCCAGGGTGCACAAAGCACCCACCTGCTAACACCACTCGTGGCATCTGAAGTTAAGCCAAATCACTAAATGCTTCAGCACACCCTGGGACTGTAATTATACACACCTGCAAAAACAAACACCCCCCCCCCCCCAAACCCAAACAAAAAAACCCACCCTACAGAAACTGAAGACACCATGATTTATGCCCCCAAACTGATTTGCTCACATGCATAAGATCTTAATTTTTACTCAGGGAAGCTTTTTTTTGGTGGACTTGATTCTTGTTTCTGAGCCTTCAGTGTTCACTGAAGATACATTTTTCTTCATTTCCCTCCAGCAATGGGAGATGGAATTCTTTTTTTGTAAATGCAGATGGAGACCCTCTTTCCATCGCAGGGCTTCAAGGGGCTGTGTTTTGAAGAACCAAACATCATGAAAGGTTGTACTGTTGTGTTCTACACCCTGCAGGATGTGGCTTGTATATAATCTCTTTTGTAGCAGCATGAATAACGTTGTGCACAGAGATCCATGGAGAACCAACGAGCTTTTGTGCAGTGCAGAAGGCCCAGATCTGCCTCTCTTGATCCTTAAAGAGTACATAAAATGGGGCTTCAGGGGTGACCACATCATTCCTTGTCAGTGAGTTATGGGAACCTTCCCAAGGCAGCTAAACCTCTGGGCACACGCCAGCAGAGCTCTGCTGAAGGGAAGCAGGGACATGGCCTGCAACACCACCTTAGGTTGATATGCTCTGTATCTTTTCTTACATCTCCTTGGCTCTTCCTTGTTGAGAAGATTTTAACAGTCAATGGTATCAGTGGAACGGCGAGTGTGTGCTTCGAGACGCCCAGATGGCAGGGATCTTGTCAGGTTTGGTTCCAAGCTGGGCGTGAAGTGATTGCCACGCCATTGACTCCTCACCCGTCCACACGATCGACAACACCCTCGCTGCACAGCGCCAGGCTGCAACACACCCCACAGCGACACAAGCCAAAGGCCTCTGTCGTGTCTGAACTGGCTGAGATATCATCTTAAGATTGCACACCTAAGGATGAGCATAAGCGATACCGCTGTGCTGAATAAGGTCTCTTACCAGAAAAACAAAAACAGGGAAAGTCGGCGTCATCGTCTCTAACCCCTGTCACTACGCAGCTGTAAGCAAATGCAGAGAAAAGCCCTGGGTCAGCGTTAGGCTGGGTGACTTTGCTGTATGGATCTAAGACTGGTTTCCCAATGAAGTCATGCTCCAGTCTGTCACTTCACACAAGGGAAGCCTCTGGGTCATCCGTGGTGATATTTGTCTGCAGCTCTATAGATAGCTTTGATCTACTCTTCTGACAGATGAGCATAAATAATTGTGTTACCGCTCTTGTTTTAAAGAGTCATCACTTCATTAACAAAGGGATCAAATTAAAGCCTCCAACCGTAAGGGCAAGGAGCCGCCTTCCCCTCTCACCTTGAAGTCATTGTGCCTAACCTGGGCTGCTGGGGCGAGACTGTAAGGACTGATGTTGCGTTAGGCACACTGCATCTCCGACATCCACTGCCTGGCAGCGTGCTGGGCCCCAAGCCAGCACCCACTGCCTCTCCCCGGCACACCCAGCTCATGGGCTGGGTGAGTGGCCAAGCCCCTCCTCAGGTCCACGGAGAACCATGGGTTACAAACAGAGAGCGAGTGTTTGAAAAGATTAATCCCTCCCTGCCACCCCAGGGTGGATGTGGACGCGGATTCCCAATGGAAGCTGCGAACTTGTATCTAGAACAGAAACTGTGTCACAAAACTGCGTTTCTGTTTCACAGAATCACAGAACCAGGTTGGAAGGGCCCTCTGTGGGTCACCCAGTCCAACCCCCCTGCCCAGGCAGGGTCACCCAGAGCAGGCTGCACGTGACCTTGTCCAGGTGGGTCTGGAATATCTCCAGAGAAGGAGACTCCACAACCTCCCTGGGCAGCCTGGGCCAGGGCTCCGTCACCCTCAGAGGGAAGAAGTTCTTCCTCATGTTCAGACGGAACTTCCTCTGCTTCAGTTTGTGCCCGTTGCCCCTTGTCCTGTCACTGGGCACTGCTGAACAGAGTCTGGCCCCATCCTCCTGACACCCACCCTGCAGATATTTATAAGCATTTCTAAGGTCCCCTCGCAGCCTTCTCTTCTCCAGGCTGAACAAGCCCAGCTCCCTCAGCCTCTCCTCGTAGGAGAGATGCTCCAGTCCCCTCATCATCCTCGCAGCCCTCCGCTGGACTCTCTCCAGTAGCTCCTCATCTTTCCTGAAGTGGGGAGCCCAAGCTGCGTTACATTCTGCTGACAAATCGTGGTCCTGTCATATCCTCGGGGCTCCTCCAGGCCGTTGTACCTCTCCTGCCCTGGGCCTAGCAAGGGATCTGTTCAGGATTCATACAAAGTGTCATGCTGATGCCAGACTAACAGGAGGGGACCCTTCAGAGAGCACTGGTAGGAAGCACAACTCGTGGTGTGCAATGTCATTGTGGTGATGGAGGATTTTGAATGCTGGCATAAACACACAAGGGGAAAGAGTTTCTTTTATCTGTGCTCAAAACAATTTTTCATATTTCTCATGTCATTGGGGCAGGAAAACTAGGATACTTACAGTAGTGTATTAGAAATAGTCACAAAGGAGTTTGCAGAAGTCAGAGGGGATTGAGCAACTTGGTTCCTGCCATCTCCTCTTGTAGGACCAGCAGCACCATGTGCTCTGGGGCAGAAGTTCCTGCGTTTGTCGTGCCCATCGGATAACTTTGCAGGCCATCCAAAGGCACCAGCAAGCCCCTCATGTTAAACAGTTCTGAATTAAAAAAAAGGAAAGATAACAAAATGGGTGCTGGTTTCTGAAACACACAGAAAGTTGACAGTACTGAAAAATTGGGTGCTGCTGCCGTAAAACGTTTTGCTGGTTTGACATCTGAAGAGACAGCGCAAGCCATCGAGTTAGTACCGCTTAACAAATTGCTTGCAAGTTAGCTGAGCGTTAGCAGCTGGCAGTACACACGCTCTTAGCCCCGTGCAAACCAAGTACGTCAGCTGAAACAGTAGCTGCCAGCTACCAGTGTCCTCTCCTTCCTTGCAGAGTAGCAGAAAGACCTTGGCACGGTCATATATCATCCTCAGTGGAGATCCTTGGTTTTCCACACTATTCCCTGCGTAGGGCCTCCTGTTATGCGGAGAATCAAGATAATGGCATGAATTCCCACTCATCCTGGTTTATTTTCCACCTCTGGAGCCCCAAGACTCTGTAAAAGGGCAAGCATTCAGCAGTCATGCCTGGCACAGTGAAGACGACATCTTGGGAACAGAGCCAAGCTCCACACAAACCTGTTAATATATTTTTTGCCACTTCAGCTGCATGCTGCTAAAAAAACATTAAAAAAAAAGGGAGAAAAGAGGATATCCGGAACAAGCATCATTCTGCTGGATTTATGTGCAAGAGATTAGTCCTCCAAATAAACTCCTCAGCAGAGTCAAAACTATACAGAAAAAGCCACTCAGTACTGCTGTTTTTCCCCCTCAGCATCAGATCAGGTGAGAAAGCAGCAAGGCAGACACCCGTTTCTGGTATTGCAGAAGGATGAGGAGGGGACTGGAGCATCTCTCCTACGAGGAGAGGCTGAGGGAGCTGGGCTTGTTCAGCCTGGAGAAGAGAAGGCTGAGAGGGGACCTTAGAAATGCCTACAAATATCTGCAGGGTGGGGGTCAGGAGGACGGGGCCAAGCTCTTTTCAGTGGTGCCCAGCGACAGGACAAGGGGCAACAGGCACAAACTGAAGCAGAGGAAGCTCCAGCTGAACATGAGGAAGAACTTCTTCCCTCTGAGGGTGACGGAGCCCTGGCCCAGGCTGCCCAGGGAGGTTGTGGAGTCTCCTTCTCTGGAGATATTCCAGCCCCGCCTGGACAAGGTCCTGTGCAGCCTGCTCTGGGTGACCCTGCTTGGGCAGGGGGTTGGACTGGGTGACCCACAGAGGTCCCTTCCAACCCCGAACATCCTGTGATTCTGTGACTTAACTCCCATCTTCTGCTGAAGATGGGCCTTCAACAAGCCCAGCCTGAGCTGGGTATGCTCTGCACAGCACAGGCAGTCAGCCACCATCTGCACTCTTTGGCCAGACCTGTACATTGATCCCCACCCACAGTAACCTAACACAAAGACACATTTCCTAGGAAAATAAGGGCAGTTTTCTCAGTCTCTGGCAAAAATCATGGTGTTTTCTGCTTAGGCTGAAAGCATCTCCAAGAGTTTTTAATACAATATCAAGCAACTACTGACAACACTCAGGTTGTAAGATGCCTGGACCAGGTGAAGTGACAGTGTTATTGTACTTGCATGTTTGATCTTACTCGCCGTAAGCGATGCATAAAGCCCCTTTGCTACACAGACCTGAGCTTCCTTGGCTTTGGTGGGTGCCGCGGGCCTGTGGAGCTCCCCAGCTGCTCCTGCCTTTGCTGCTGAGACCCGGCTCCCTCTGAAAACCACCTTACATGGTTACCACCTGGACTGGGAAAACACCTGAAGCCAAAATATGCTACTTTACATCAGTGAAGGATATCAGCAAAAGTGGCAACAGTTCACAATATCCTTAGTAGTTGCACCCTTTGCTTTCTCAAACTTACTAATGACTACCATCACCAAAATACTCCTAGCAGCTATTAATGCTAAATTAACTAATTCATAGAATGGCACAAATTGCTGATTGAAGTCACACAGGGACCAAAACCCGAGACGCTGAAATGAAACTCACCTTCTCCTGCTCTTTGCACTCCGTCTTTAAATCCCACGTGCATGTATTGCACAGGCCCTCTAAGTCCTGAAGCATCTGACACAGCAACTCCAGCCACAAAGTGTCTGCAAACACGTGCCCCTTCTGCACCACTCTATGTGCCCCAAACGTCCGTCACTCCAGCTGCCAGGTAGAGTCTCAAATATCTTATACAGGACTTTGTGGGAGACACGTGCTGCTGCCAGCAATCACCTGGCTGAGAAAGGCAATGTGTTCTTCAGACAGTAAGGAAGAATGAAGGAAGAACATCACTACCTTCATTTTAATGTCAAACCAGATCTCCCTCTAAGTCTTTAACTCCCTAAAAAGCCTCAGACAATCTTTGCTGGACGCTACATATGGTCTCTGATCACAATTAATGTCCAGCTGTGTGAGGAGTCTTCTTTGCTAAATGAAGATTTCAGTTATGAAACCCATTAGAAGTAAGTGGGGGCAATTAAAGTTCAAAGATGTGCTGCATGGGGAAGTGCTGGCAAGCCCAGGGAGCAACAGCAGAAGCTGCTGTCATTGTGCTGGTCTGTGTTTGGTGTGGGTGGGAAGGTAGAAGCGGAGGTGTCCTCACAAGCAGCGCTGAATTGCAGGTGCTTCGCGGCCTCCAGCACCCTTGGCAGATGTTTTGTAGAGAAGGGTCAGATACCTCTGTCAAGAGAGGTGGACGAGCACAGAAACAAACGAGGTTTGGGCAAATGCAGGCGTATGGTTGAAGGGAACTAGACTGCATTTTTACACTTGCAAAACTAAACCGAGCCAAATACCCAACTAGCTGCTTGATACACATATCCTTGGAATAACAAGAGTTTTCTCATTGACCTAAACAAAAGAATGGGTACAGATAGAAGAGATAAACCCAAATTTAGCTCTAGATGTGGATGATGTATATTAGAGCAGATATGAGCTGGTATCTCTTGAAAAATATGGAGGGACTTTGAGGCAATTCCTTCTTTTATAGGAGCAGCCCTCTTGATGTCTAAGCAGTCACTGAAGTGAGGGACAATTTACAGAACCAAAGCAACGAGAGGCTTGCAACAGAGAGCTGGTGGTCTTGGAAGCAGAACGGATGGCAGCAATGCTAAGGTTTATGCAATTACTGATTTGAAGAAATCAATTCATGCTGCACACTTCACGAAGGAAAGGTCCAGCAAAAAAATAGTTACATAAATACATCACTGAAAATTGCATCATGGACCTATTAGGCATGAAGTCATGTAGATTTTCTAATTTCCAGACCTTTGGCATTGCAAGCTTAGCATTCTTCAAACATGGCTTTCAGTGTGCAGCTGTATATATTTATATACTATCACACAGATGGGCAAAGAAAGATATATGAACACGTGCACTTCAATACATTGGGCTACCAGATGGTATACTGTTTAAAGCTAAAAACAGTTTCTATGAGTATAACAGAGTTTAAGAGCGTTCATATGCATTCCAAGACTTGTGGTTCCCCAAAATGGTGGGCCCTCACAGAAAATGAAGGGTTCACTCAAGCTGAACAAAAATCCTTCTAGGAGGGTTTTTGAGCTACAGCAGCAACCCATCCTTTTTCCCAATACATAAAGAAAACAAATGTTTTTTAACTTGCCTTGTCACAAGGTTTGCGTCCATAGAAGTTCCTGGCACTGAACTCCCACCAAAGTAGGTGATGCTTTCACACAAATGGGCTGCAGAACCTGGGCCTAAATATTTAACTTCTTAGTGATTAATCTAGAAGAGCTTTGATGTTTGCAGTAGCCCTCTGGAAAAAGCTACTGATCATGTACTTAAAACCAGCTGGATTTAAAGCCCACACCCACAGAATCACTTGCTACACCCAAGCTGGTCCCAGCTGTTCCACTTACATTTCATAATACATCATCAGTATATCCAGAAATAAAGTCTACTAACACAAAGTGTATGGCTCTGTTCCCCTGATAAGCAAAAAAATTGTTTGCAATTAATTTTACTACATATGGCTACAGTATATGTAGTTTTCCAGGGCATATGCTCTTTCTTGAGTTTGAGGGTTTTTAAAGACAGTAAAAAAAGAGGACTTTGGCCACTTGCCCATGTTCTAAACATCCTAAATCCCAGTGAGAAGAGTGGCTACTTGATATCTCAAAGTCCCAGTCTAAAGGTCACTAGCCATATGCAGATCATCTCATTAGTGCAGGCAATTAGTTTGTAGTTACCATTTTGGGTAATCCTGCGTGGTACAGCTGACGCATGCCTACAGCATCAACCTGCGTAAGTGGAAAGCATCTGTGCAGCACAACTGCAGCAGATCCTGTCGGAAACAGGAGGTCCTAAATACGTTGCTCTTCCCAGTGGATCGCTGGTGTGGTTTCAGCAGAGTTTCCCTGACCAGTGCAATTCAGAAAAGCAGGTTTTACAAAGTCATCCCAGCTAGCAGACTGCAGAAGGCCCATGTTTAACCAAAAGCCTGGATAAGACAGGGGCTCCACACACCCCTGTGAACCTACCTTTGCAGTATGTGCAAAGGAAAACGTTTTCAACTCGTGTGCGTTTGATCCCAGCGCTGACCAGTTGCCGTTTCCACTGCTGCCTTGCCTGTTCTGTGTCACAGAAACAGCAGCCAACACGGGCAATTTTATTCAGATGCCTTGTCGTGTTTTACTGCACAATGCATAAAATGGGATTTGGCATCCTGGTTTAGCAGCACGAACAATGTTATTGTTACGGGCCATCCAAAAGATGAGTCAGGCTGTGGGGATGCGGCGGTGCAATGCACCAAGCAGCCGGAGCCGGCGTGGGCTGCGGCAGCTCAGCTCAGCTCAGCTCAGCCTCCAGATGTGCTCTGCCCACAGATGTGCTGCTCTCCCTGCAGATGTGCTCTCCCACTGGCAGCGGCTGTGGCTCTTGCCTTTCACCTGTCCTCCTCTTTCGAAAGGACAAGCCGTTCAGCAATGGCCTTTGTACCACTTTCAGACTGGCGGGTACCCCGTTGTACCGTAAGTGGTTAAATTTATGTGGCATGTGGTTTCGTTCAGCTGATCTGCACCGTGCTGCAGAAGCCAGGCACACCCTGGCCTGACGGGAATCACGAACCCCCTTCTCAGCCAAAAGACGCTCAAGTGAACATAAAACAGACTGGGAAGCAAAAGGCCAATGGACTCGTCCTCTCAAAGCTCCCGAGACCCTTAATCCCCACGTACCCTTTTTCCACACGCTGCTTTACGTGCCTTATTGAAGCCCAAGTGACTGAAACCCAGTTAGCAGAGGGAGGGAACGTCCGGGCACTGAGATCAGGACGCCTGTTGCTGTCACACGTCAAGTCACTCATATGGAAACAGCGAGGCGGGATCTTAAGAGCCCCTTGAAATGATAAATCCACAGAAGTGACGAGGCCAGCAAGAAACCCCAGAGAAAAACTGTGTCCCGACTTGCGGAGGTCTGCTCTGCCAGGCCTTCAAGATAGCTGCGGAGAATCTGGTGGAGTGTGTTTAGCATGGACATTGTTCTACCAGCGGGACCCAGTGTCGCAATGCTATTCTCTTTAGGACTGTTAAAAATGCCAGAAAAATGAGATTTTTATAGTGACATTACTCAGGCAGTTTCCCATGACCTCAAAATGGGGCTGGAGACTGGACGCTGGGCAGAGCCCGTTTCCTCCAGCGCTGCAGGGGAGCACGGCTCGCCTGATGCCACGAAGCGGTGACTCTCCTCCGCTCCCCTGGGGACGGGACCCGTGTCCGGCTCTCAGGAGGAGCCCGCTCTGTAGGACAGTTTCGCCGGCCTTTGCGCAGCGAGGCCTTCCAGGCGCATTACTCCATAGGATGTGCTCCCAGCACTGACTCAACGCTGGACGCACATCTGGGATTCAGTCACTCGTCAGCAACGTTTAGGTCACCTTTACTTGGGAAACAGGCACCAGAGAGACCAAGGAAACAGCTGACGGTGAAGGCATCTGTTGTATCTCCACTGAACCTGACCTGTGAGGTCCTGGGGTAACCGCGACACTCGTGCGATTGACAGCCCCTCCTTTCACCCTGCAGGCAGCCCCAGCTGTGCCCACGAGTGCTTCCAGGCACGGGGGGCAGCCCAGACCCCCCGGGGGGTTGTGCCAGTGGTGCAGGTGGGCAACAAACAGGAGCCCATGCCTGGTCTCAGCGAACAGCCACGCAGCCCCTCAGCCCTCCTACCTGGCCTCTGATCCTGGGCATGCAGGAGAGGACACCGAGCAAGACACACGGAAAGTCACTGAAATGAAGACATGGCCCAGAATTTTTAAATAATTTTATAATTTCCTGATGAACTTAGTCTGTGAATAAAAAAAGAAGAAAAAAAAAATGAACAAAGTGTTTATATTATCAAGGCAAAGTTGAATATAACACATTTTCTTTGCGATTTCATTATCCTGCCAGTAAACATGACTCCAGCAATAAAACACATACAAGTTGAAGGCAGCGTGCGCACTTGCATCATAGACATCAATATCTCCCGCTGCTGTTATTTCAAAAAGGAATTCAAGTATGCTAGATCCCATCCCCAAAGCCCGTCTCCCCCTCTGCTAAAGTGCAACATGTCTCTTCCAAAGCAAATGAGGGATCCCTGTCTGTGGAGTGGATGGAGCGTCCCACAGATTTTTTTTTTTTAACTCCACAAATGCTTTGTGAACCTGGTTGTGCGGGTCTCCTCATTTACTGACTTGGAGGGAAACGGCAATATACCATTTTAGTGGGCTCGGAGCAGCATGTTGGGCTAGCACAGAATTTATTCCCCTGTTTGTGGTCCTGCTTGATTCATTCTCCTTCAGCATCTGAACAGATAAAGGCTCTAAAGGCTCCACTAAAGCCTCCCCAGACATACTGCAGTGAGCATGTCAGTAAGGGCCAAACACAGCTTCCCCTGGGCAGGCAGGGAGGACAGAGACTTGGCCACATCCACGGAGAGCTGGGAAGATAGGGCAGATTAAAGGAACAACGCCTACTTGTAAAATTTGGCTTCAGATTTGGCTTTTAGATAACCACATTTCATAACAAATAAGAGTACACATGACTGATGGATCCACTTTTTGCCAGTTTCCAAATCGAAAAACAATGTTTTCCACAAAAAAACCCACCAAAGCACTGAGAACCTAAAGTGGAAATATCTACTTACAAGCAAAACTAATTCACTTTACTTTCAAGATCCAAACTAGAAGTGCAAAACGGGGACAAACAGCATGTTTGGTATAAAAAATACATTCAGTTAATGAAATTCTTTGCCTAGTCTCATAGATAAAGGGATTTGTGTGGGGTTTTTTTTGTTGTTGATGTTACAGGTCTAGCCTCACGTTGTTCCTTTTAAGCAGTGCAAGTCTTTGACGCAACTGCAGCAGAAGGCGGCTTTGGTTCCGGTACCACTGGAACCCGCTGCGGCTCCGTGATGCAACGAAATACAACTTTGATGATGCACCTACACACAGCCACCTGCACCAGCCACTCTGTGCTTCCACGTGTCCCTGGTATCGACGGGTGCGACTGGGAAGACAGGGAAGATTTGACCAAAGTGTTTGGCCCATTTACATCAGCGGTTCCTATCTTAAGGGACACTGGTGTTGATAAAGGTTACCAGAAAGGACTGATTTCCAAAACACTGTTTAATTCTGCCCATTTCTGTATTACACGTGTACAGTATAAGTCTGGGAAAGCAGGAATTTATACAGGGTTCATAACATTTCCTAAGAGGCCAAGCTGCCTTGGACCTCAAAAGCCTATGAAAGGCAACTGGTTATAATTATAAGCCCACAAATCCTTTTCCGTACAATCCTGAGAAGAGGAGTCATGGCTTTGTTGCTTCTTTACTTGAATTCCTTTTGATGAAATTTATTTTTATATATTTTTTTAAAACACATCTTTTTCAGTTCTACTACTATCTTTTTTTAATCCGACAACAGACACACATTGTTGGTAACTGCCCCAGCCTTAGGACCACACAGACAATATCGACAAGCAGAAAACAAAACAGGAAAAAACACCCCTGAAAAAGTCAGGAGAGATACTGATGACAGGGTTACAGCACTCACCACACACACTGGAAAAAGTCAGGATTTCTGTGTTTATGCTTTTGACACTAAAAAGTTTTGAAAGAGTTTTTCTTTTTTTCTTTAAAAACAGTCAGCGGACACAGCCATTTTGTTCAGAAGGATCTGCTGTTGCGTAAGGTTCCTTCCATTTATGTGGAAAAAACAATTAAAAACATTATTTTGTTTAAAACCCCCCCCCTGACACTCCTTTTCCTCGCCATGCTGACACGAGGGGTTGGCAGAGCTGGCCTCGCCAGGCGCGATGCCCCGCGCCGCCCCACGCCCGAGCCTCCCACCCCGCCGGCTTCGCTGCGGCAGTGTTAGTTATCCGCAGCCTCCCGCGTACTCCCTGGTTCCCTCCCTCAGTGCGGGCGCTGAGCCGAGTAGAGGCTTCCTTTACGTATCAGATGCCTTGATTGTACGATTTCCCTTTTGCATTTCATCGGAGGCATTTGAGAAATACGCGTGTTACTTCTGCAGTGGAATTCTTGCTTTAACGTGCGATCAGTGCGTGACTCTGCATCCTCTGCAAAGACCCCTTCAGTGGCAACGACTGGCAGTTAGTACAGGACTCAACCCTGACAACCTTTACCAGATGTAGAAATTTCCCAACAAATTGAGCACTAGCAGCAGGGTGGGTGGGAATTAAAGAGCAAATGAAGAGAGGTGCCCCTTTGGTTCGAAAAAACAGGGTTTGGTCTATGGGATTTATGACATTAACGCTCCCTTGTGCAAAATACCGAGAGCCCCAGAGCACCGGAAAATTTGCTAGAGAAGGGCTGTTCCAGCCATGCAACCAGACGTGGCGCACACAGTTCCATGGGTCACATCAGACCTTCACCTCCCGTCCCCCAGACCTGGCAAAACTCAGATACTCCAAAGGGGGTTGGCATTTTCGAGAGGGAAAGCTGGTTAAAGGCAGTCAAAATCAGAGAGAACACTAGGAGCTTAGAGCTTCGTCTGGGAGCAGGCCAGGCAATTCTTCTTCCAATCGTAACTCTGTGCTCATGTCCTCACCCTGAAATTCTAGTGTTGCAACGTCCTTTTAGTGTTTTACGTGAGGAAAATACATATTTGGGCTCGTGGGTATCACGAACAAGCATGGTTGGGGTGTCAGCTTTTACACTGTACGTGAGCTTGAGTTATTTTTTAGCCCAAACTCAGGTAAAATGACCTATTTAATTTTCTATAGACAGCTCCTCAAGTCCTTACACCTCTCAGTTTCTTGACAAATGACAGCTTGAAAGAAAAAAAAATATATTAAAGCAATTAAAACTTTCACAGCTCCCACAGCAAATGGAACTTCAGTCAACAGGAGAAGAAAAAGCAAGTTTCCCCAGGCTCCCTGGGAAGGGCCCCTGATTTCCTCGAGCTGCTGCGTTGCAGGACCGCTGTGCTAGGAAACTGTCTGCATCTGCCTGGCTGCTGACACTTGGGTAGAAGATTTTAAAAGGGCAGTGGTGGGTCAGGCAACTGGATGAGCACTGCAGTGCGTGCACACACATGGCCCTTCTGCCATGTGCCTGATATGCAATTTCGTGATGGATTACGGTAACAAAATCCCTCTGTTGCCTTCAGGCCAACGGTGCAGCACTCCATACGAGCGAAAAGAAAGAGCTTTCACTGGGCACTTTCAGCATTCAATTGTGGCCAGCAGTACCTCCCAAATCACACAGTTCCTCAAGCTATTCACCATGACAAGATCTCTGGTGGCGCAGGACCAGAGAGATTACCTGAAATAGTTTAATGGAGGTCAAGTCAGATCAAGTCTGTTCCTAAATGAGATCTGCTCTCTCCCTGAAAGCACTTTACTGAGGTCTAAGATCAGTCTTTAAGATGGGAAGCTGAGAAGACCTAGAAGATAACAGTGGTTAACGAGAAAAACTGCGAAGGCCCAACAATCCAGACGGGAGGAACAGCAGGTGTGTGGCTGGGAGATAAAAGACCAAATGGCCAGCATGAAAATGAGCCAGGCTTGACAAATCCTCTCAGGGAAGAGACGGGAGACGTGTAAACAGCGAGATTCACCTGGCTGCCAACGCATGGATCCTGCACACGCTGTCTTGACAGCACCGTGCCTTTGGCTGGGGCACTTTCAACTCTGGCAACGCAGCCACAGGCTGAGTTAAAGATGCAGAAGAACCAGCACTTTCCTGCGATTGAACCAAGGGAATTGAAATGACGGCCCGAAGTGACCACCCCTCATTCCCCCTCCCTCCCCCGGCCCCTGCCTGCAGCAGAAATGCTATCAAGGAACATCTCGGTAAGAGGTTTACAAGCAGGAGTAATTTGAACCATCGATAAGGGAAATTCCACAGCTTCTCACAGAGGAGGGATTGTTTTACAGCAGGGAACCAGGGCAGCTGGAGATTTGACCATATAAGTTAATGAGATAGTCAGGAGGGGTGGCGGTGGCGCGATGATGTTAGGCTGATGGCTCTGATGCTTTTACAGGCGGCATTAAATTCCTCGAGTGAGTAATTAGGGGTGATGAAGAAAAAGCAAGGGGAAAGATTTCAAAACAACAGCTCCTATCGAAACGTGCTGACTCAAATAATGGGACCAAAGGGGTGGTTCAGGGATGAGGCATGGCTCAGTGGTCTATACAGTCACTGTCTGCACGCCTTCCGGGGTTCCCCCCTTGCACACATTCACGTTCCCATTACTCTCCTCAGCCATGACATAAAAAGCTTCAGACACAGGCTGCGAATTCTGTGAGAACTAAAGCTACGTCTCCTGATTTGCAAAGCACTAGCAGTTCACAACATGGAAAAAGTGTGAATCACCTCTTCTTTGGAGACTTACACATTTCTCCCTGGTAGGCACCATAGGTATGTATCCAGTTGCTTCTGCTGAATCATTGCAGCAGAATGAATTGGGATGTGATTTATTTTACATCAGTTAGTTTTCAATGGAGTCTACAGGTATATAAGGTTTCGGTTTTGCCCAATTTTCAGTGCTTCTTTGAAAACAGACTGGGTACGTCTTCCCTTACTCAAACTTTTGCTGATCTCCTTTCTGTTGGAGGCAATCGGTCACTTCGAAAGCTAAAAGTAAGCTGTGAAAGACCTACACAGGAACTGTGCCATGGATTTGAAAGACATAAGAAATGCAGTTTTCCTGAAAGGGCTTGGAACATTTTCCTTAGGACAACAGTTTAGTGATTAAGCTCAAAATGTAGTAAGTCATATGGAATTAAACTGCAGGCTCTGAATGGGAGGTTTATTGAGAGGATTCATAGTTAGCTAGTGACTACAAACCCAAGGTTTCTTCCACTGCTGTGTCGATATTTGGTCTCCTGTCCCCCTCCCCGCATTCTCTTAAGTAATATGAGAAAGCTAAAGGGGAACAACTCCTTTAAGGAGCACATGGGGACGTGTTAAAGGGTTCTGTCCTGCAGATGCCCCCAGACACACATAACTACTGGTAGCCAGGAAAAAACGTGTCTCCCCATTAATGCATAGTCCAAGAATGAACACCCAAATCCTACTCATAAAATAGGATTCTGACTTGCTACCACAATGTCAAACTGACCTACTGTTTCAGGTCTTATTACCTATCAGCAGGGGCTTTAGCAAGTGTCAAAGATGGATGGGAACAAGACTAAGGCCTCTCATACATGTAAGAATTGCACTGGTTTAACTAAAGCTGTGATTTCACACCTATCTACTCAGCTGGGTGCCAACTCCAGCAGAGATGCTTCACTTTATAAGAATGGGTTATTGCTCTGAACTCAAAGTCATTCCTTGTCAACCTAAGCTAAACCAAAATAAATTAAATTACAATTATAGTAAGAACTATGTTACTGATCTACCTAACTTGACTTTAAAATTATACTTCTAAGCTAAATGATGCAATTTTCTCATTTACAAAACGCCTAAGACTATTCCAATGGCAGCTAGCGTTCACAAAGCTGTGGCCTGAAAAATTGGCAATGGACAAACTATACAAGTTAAAGCTGGGAGCTGACCTGTTGACCATATCTGCTTGAAGGGAGAGAGCTCTCTATACAATAAGAACTGAGGAGACACAGACCTATGATGAGAAACCTCAGCTAAAACACCAAGAAACCAACAGATGAAAACACTTACCTGAAAAAATGCCCCACTCAGCATTTCAGAGTCAGATCAGTGAACAATAAAAATCAAAGCTAAGTAAACAAAGTACCAGTATGCCTACCTTGTTTCCCCAGCTGCTAGATGAAGTGACCAACAGAAACAATTAGGGAAACTTTCCTTTCCTCTCTCTGTTATTTAAGAACATAGGAAACATCGAGACAGGCAGCAAGACCTGAGCTAGATAGCTGACACTGGCCAGTCACAAGCCATAAGCAGAGTACACTCAGGTTTAGTTTTAGCACTATGAAATTCAGGCTTTCAGCTTTCATGGAAGAAAGAAAGGAAGGGAGGAAGAGAAAAAAAAAAGCAATAAATGAACAAAAGGCAAGGACTACACTTCTGCAACCTCATGGAGAACTAGAGCTGCTTATATTCAGTGGATCCCCTCTTCTTTGCTCAGTAGACTTGGAAGAGCTCTGCTTAGCTGTATCCAAAAGTCACCACCAACAAAGTCAATGGGGAATTGGATTATAAAGCAGAAAAGGCAGTGAGAAGATAAATGCAAACATGACTGATTAATCATAGACTGGGAAAACCTAGAGAGCACATAGCTTTCAGAGGATTTTTTTTGCTTTTGTTTTCTTTGTAAAAGGTGCACCAGAAGTTTCTCTTCCATTTTCTGTTTTTCACCTTCCTCTCCACTCTCATGGCTCCTCGGACTGACTGGGCTTGGCCACTGGTGTGCTGCTCCGGTGGGGCTAGTGGCTGAGGTCATGAAGACTCCTCAAGTGCATTGACGACTTGCTCCAGGATGTCAGGGCAGTGATCCGCTATCTGCTGTAAGATGGCATTGGCAAACTCCTGCAGCTCTGCGCTTTCCTTCTCGCCCTTTTCTAGCTCATCATGAAGCTGCAAGAAACACAGAGAGCCAAGGTCATTCTCTGCTATTAGATGTGTTCACTGTATAACGAGACCTGCCCAGCAGGCTCAGCTCTAAGCTAAAACACCGTGTCCAGCGAGGGAGCCAGCAGAGGTGTAACATGCTGGGCACTTCCAGGATTGGCATCATCCCTTGGTGACGCCCTCACCAGAAACTGGATGCTCTCCTCACTCTTTATGTCTGCTTTTCACTCTACAGGACCAGGCTTGTGACCCTCTCAGTTAAGGCCATGTCCACACGGGAAAGCTAACTGGCTTAACTACTCCTGAATAAATTGTTCTGTGATAAATGTTAGAAAAACTTCCTAGAATGTTTTTCTGAAAGCAACCATGTTCCAGAAGCAATACAGCATTTTGCTAGTATATTTTTTTAAATAGTTTGACTTCCATGCATGAAAAACAGGATGTCTCATAGGTCATTACTCCAGAATTATTTCTTATATGAAAACAATAGGAATGTTACATAATTATATGTAATACACTCAGAGTTAACCGGAATTCTAATTTCTCTGCAGAATTAATAATTTTCAGAGACTGTGCTTGCTAAATCAGTCTTAAGATGTCTATACACCATTGTGGTGGAGCATACACAGTTTTTATTTTCTAACTCCGCATTTTCTGTTGGAGCGTTCGTTGTTCAGGTTACTATAACGGGCTCAGAACGGGACATGGAATTTCAAGACTTTATCTTATTCACTCTGTCTATAAACGGCTTTTTCAACAAGCGGTGTTACGAACCACGCCACACAACGTGTTGGAGTATATGTGAACATAATTTTTAGTTCCGAGCCTAATGCCATTGCCAGAATTAGGGGCCCACCGAGCCTTAATGAAGAGCAGGAAACATCTGCCTTCAGTAACCTGTTTATCTGCCCAGCAATTGATGAAGTCCATGCTAGCCTGCGAACTGTGCAGAATCCCAAGTAAGGCTGTAATTTGTGCAAGCATTTTAGGGATTACTGTACTCACAACGGCCTAAGGATCTAACAGAACACGGGGAAGCAGCATCTCTTACAACACCAGATGACACAGACAGACAGATCGGATAAGCTTTCAAGCAGATAACTCTTTCATATAGTATATACCCAACAATCTCTTCTGTTTTTTCAGTGAGACGATTTTCTTCCAATCAAGTATATTCCCTACGAATATAAGAGAAGCATATTTGCAGCAGGTACATACACTTACATGGATTCTGTAGTTTATTGTAAGCTTCTGCATTCAACGTTCTTTGTAATTTTGAGCAGCTGTAGTAACTAGCTTATCTATTTTTGAACTTTCTTTTAAGTGTTTATTTTCTAATATTATCTGTCAGTCCTGTAACATTTCTCTTTCCTAAGTAATTAATATTTTTATTGGAACTCTACTGTGTTAATATATGACATGGAAAGAATGTAAAATTGGAATTTTTTCATCCCTGAAGGGATAACTGGTCATCAGTATACACATTTTTGATCTATATTTTGTGCCTCTGTAACACTGCTTGTTGTATGTTTTAAAAAGAGAGAACTGTCAGGCAGCAGGACAACAGGGATCATTTTACCACTGTAAGAGCACAATGCACTGGGAAAGGTTATATTTCTACAGTTAAAATTCTAATCGGATACAACAGTACATCTCTGTTTAGTGGTGGTATCAAGCAAAGCACAGGAGTATTTCTTGCCACTGCAAGAAATGCTGGCTGAAAACAAACAGCCTAAGAAGGACTACAGAATAAATATAAATGCTTTTCAAGGAAGTCATGGTATAGAAATCTGTAGAAAAAAGTGAGAGAAAGGAAATTAAAAGCGTAAGCCTGCTACACTATTCCCCTCACTAGGCAGGGTATCATACAGTAAATTATTTGGGCTTTGCATGCTGAATGTTAGTTTAATGTGTTCTTACGTGCTTTGTTCCCACTGGCTGCCATGCTCGCAGAACAGCTATATGAATCCGAGAGGGGCTCATGCCAAGAATCACAACACAAAAGCAACCCGATCCTGCTCCGTGGAGTGACATGAGTCAGGGACGTGGGGAGAACGAGAGGGAGGGGAGCACTCCGGGCTCTGTAAGGGCTCTCGGGGGAGAAGGGGGGGAGTTCAGCAGTAACCCGTAATGGCTCAGAAACGGCACGGTGTGGATAGGCGATTAGCCTGGTTCCAACAGCCTGGCAGAGTTATTAGTTGGAAACCTGCAACGGATGGATAAGCCTAGGAGAGGTCCAGTCAGCCAGCATGATTGAAAGAGTCAGCACAGCCAGCTAGGAGCGGTGCTGGGTATTAAAAGCCAGGAGGCTGGGTTGCAGGGACTGCCTCTGAGTCGCAGGTTGCTCAGCCTAGCCAAGCCCCAGCGATTCAGGCGGCCCCGGTTACAGCAGCCTGCAAACCTCCACACTGCTGGCAGATTCACAGGACTGGCTTGAACGCTGAACTCTGAGGGAGGGCTTCCTCGGCTTCTCGGGCCAGTGTGAAGACTTCACGGTGCCGTTCATCAGACGGGTGGGAGGTCGTGGAGGTGGGGAGAGACAGCAAGTAACGGGAGAGGAAGCCAACGATATGATTCTCTCTTTCTGCACTCGGCTCCTGCAAGGGGTCTTGGCTCTTGGTCCCAGGAGGAGAACCAGGAGAGGGCAGTGTCAGCAGGGAGAGCAGGGGCTGGCTCCCTGCGGGTTGCGCACCGCCGCCTGCCCGGCCAGCACCCTCTGCCAGGCGCCCCAGTCAAATCCTCCAGGACAAGCTCCAGGAAAGGACAAAGCAGTTAAAGAATCAAAGAGATTAACCTTCAAAACTGAGAGCAGGTTGGTGGACATGGGAGAATCCTGCAGGATGCTCCCTCCAGCGGGGCAGTACGACAAAGTCAGTGATGTCTGAGCTTCTTGCTCTACTAGCCAGCATTTATATATTTATAAGATGCCTCATAAAGTCAAAGTAGGCCCAACAAAATAAGCCCATGCCAAAGCCAAAACAAATCAAGTGCAATCAAACACAAGTAACCAACTTAACCAGATGAAGAATGTATTTCCAAGAAGCAAGTTTTGACCATCCAGAGCACAAAAGGAAACGGCTCTGAATGATGAAGGCCAGCAATAGTACTTTGTAAATTAGCATAGACAGAAAGTTACGCAGCTGGCTGGCAGATGTCTGTGATGATATGTCTTCGAAAAATGCAGCAATGATAGCCTTGCGTTGAGTTTGCTAGCTTCAGAACATCTAGGTTTAATAATGTGATTTCTGCTTAAACAAAGACATCTTAATTGACTATGTGGCTGGTTGCAGCATTTCTATATCGTGTATGTCATCTCCGTTTACGTCATTCCTTTCAGAAATCGCTGTGAGCAGCACACGTAACTCCTCATTCAGACAGGCTCCTTAATGGGGAACATCCAGCTCTCCATGGTATAATTTGACTCACCCAGGTGGTTGGCAGACCACATTTTAGGGAAGTTTCTCTAAAAGTATTACTATCGATTCTGCTCCCAGTTTCCTAGACTTTCTTCTTGCGAATGCAAATGGAAATAGTGTTATCTTCCCCATACCATTTTTCTATGAAAATAAAGGAGGGTTAACAGTCCTTTTTGGTTGGCATTTTCATGATATGAGGAGACCCATACACTTGCCTCATAGAAATGACCAAAAAAGAAAAGGCAAGGACAGCTACGTTTGCCTAGTTGATGACAAGTAAAAATAGAGAGCTCAGAAAGAAAAGCATAGCAAGGACCCCAGAAGTGCTTCTCAGTATTTATACTTTATCTTTGGATGGAAGAGCAGAAAGGACCTTCAGCATCTCAGGGGAATGGAAGCTTGCAGATAATCTGCACTAGACTCAGACACTTTTCACCACTGCTGCCTTCCTTCCTGGGTTTAGAGCAAGTCACAACAGGAATACTTTTCCACTTACGGTTAAACTCCACCAGTGAAAAAAATCCCAAACAATGCACCATGAATTTAGCTTGCATTGTGCTTCTCTGCTCCAAGATATTCCAGAACTTATTGAAAGATTAATTGACTTTCAGAGGGAAGATAACTTCATAATTATGAAATAGGATGGTACGGTTTTACATGCACACTAGGTGAATTGTGGTGCTGCTCCGCAGAACCTTTGTGGCCCTTACTTGTTCCGTAACATAAACAAGGCAACATCAAGCTAAGATTGTTTAAAATGTATTTATATGGAGAAGGCTTACTCCCTAAACTATTATTTTCCTCTCATTAACAATTCCACAAAAACTTCGACGAAAAAAGGCAAACAAAAATAAAGTAGTATCTCATCTCAGACTATGGACTGTAAAAATGAATACAGAATATCAGGTGCTTGTAGAGAAGCACAAAAAGAAAGGTAATAGCAGGACTTCTACAAGGCTACAATACTGGGATCTGGAAATATGTTTCTGCAAAGTTCAGATGTTTCTGGATCAGGCTACGATTAGTCCGAAAAATACATTTAGAGCTTCAAGTAACAGAAACAAGCATCAAAAAGAAATTCAACCAATTTAATCTTAACCTTTGTTTTGTCTCAAAATAAATTAAACTACACTGTATCTCAGGCAAAAGATCAAGAGCTTTTGCATCTGCCCAGACCAACCAGCGTAAATATGTAAGTTTGAAGTACTGAGAGTCAATTACATGCAAACCTTTATTTCTCAACTATAGACATATAAAAGGGCCAAAAGAAAGGGTGAGGAATACGGAAACCCCAGTCTGCCAAACTTTACAAAAAAAAGAAAGAAGAAATTTTTTAATAGATCCTTAAATATTTTTGCTTTAGGTGGAAATTTTGGTTTTATGTTAGCTTTTTCAAAATATTTGAAACACATGGATTTAAAAGCTAAAGTAAGATTTCAAATAAAACATTGTCTTGTCTTTTAAAGACATGTAAACTTTAAAGATATGTTTTAAATATATTTAAATATATTTGAATAGATTTGACACCCAATTTGGACAAAAAACCCTGAAAAAAATCTTTGAGGGCTCTTGCACCATATATTTGAAATAACTTTACCCATGGGATTTACCCTGCGTTCCCGAGCATCTCTAAACTTTGTGAATAGCAGAAATACTATTATTTCCATGGTAACGAATGAATTTCAAAATGACATAAATGAGACGAAGGAATACAATGAATGCCTGTAAGTCCCATTTCGCATTTGGCTGGAGAAGCAGGCACAACGCAAGCAAAGGCCTCAACCGCGGTCCCTAACGGCTCGCAGCTCGGCCCGCTCCGGTGACTGTGAGGAAGAGTCAGGCGGCTGCTACGTGCTGCCTTCAGCGCCCGCTGGCTCCCTGGAAGCTGGGTTGCTGGGCACTGCCAGCACTCCTCGGTGATGCTCCCTTCGTGCTGGGCCTGCCCCGTGCTTTCTCAGCTGACGGCCTCAGCCTCCGCGTCCCCGCAGGGACTCTGCCTGTTCAGCCACGGTGGTACCCGACAGTCACAAACACAGGGAAAATTCACCTCTCCCCACGGCAAACCTTAAACATCTCTCTTCTATGTCCCAGCTGATGAGTTCTGGAAAAACTTTTTAAGGGTTAAGACAGAGGGTTGGCGGGCAGTCGTGGTTTCGTAGCTGCACAGCACAAACCAGAGAAGGACGGACAAAGTGGGAAGTACGTGAATGAGACGACGAAGTTACACACACCCGGTTACTGCAGGCGCAGAGCTGGAGGCCCTTCTGTTCTTTCCACATTACCTATCTCTCTTTAAAAGGAAGTTCATTTTGCTCATTTCGAAGTCGTGGAGAATCCTGTTAGCTCTGAAATTTCTGACAGATATTCCAAGAAAGAAATTGCCATCGAATATTTTGGTTCTAACAATCCAGTGAGCCTGACAAGCCGGGAGAGGACCCGGCTGCTCCCGCATGCGGCTCCTTTTATCCAGGAAGGATGCCCACAGCGGCCGCTGCTCAGCCAAGCAGAACCATACCAGGAGATGCTGCAAAAAGCTTCCATGAGGACCACAGTGTCCGAGCAAGTCAGAGAGTAACAGAACTTGTTACTAACAGCAAAACATAGAGAGAGGTGAGCTGCCCTCGAAAAAATCAGGTCATACCTCAGGCTGGTACACCATCTGCTTGGGGGAACTGCTTGAAATGAGACCACATTTAGATACACTACACAGACATGAAACACTTGACCACGTCCTGAAAGCAATGTTTTTCCCTTTATATCTCTTTTCAAGTTAGGAATAGCAAATGCTACTGATTGATAGTATATATCTTAACTAAAATAAGCAATTCCATGCACAAATAAAAATGGATAATATTATGGTATTATGGATATGGTCAACTTATGGATAATGTTTGTGTCTTCAACCAGTATTTGAGAACTATGACACAGATCCCAAGTTCCCATCCTCACCCAAACATTAATTTAATATAGAAGTTTAAAATGCTATAGAATGTGATCGTTTTAGAGAGTTCCTATATCCATTACTGTCTCAACTAAACTCAGGAAATACATTTGCACACAAAGAAGGGTATAAATTGTTGCAATTATTACTTCTAATTTCTAACAGAGACCAGAAGTGGGCTGTTTAACTTTAAAACACATTATGCATTCCCATAAGATTACAAATTAAAAAGAAATGACATAAATCAGGTGGGGAAGATAACAAGCTAATGGAAGAGCAGTCAAAGAAGGAAGACAGGGTAAACGCTGAAGTAACAGAGTAATTTAGAATGACTAAATGCAAAACATGGCAGAGTAATTCCTTTACAGAAACTAAGTAAGTTGAGTCATTTCTCATAGATGATACAGAAGTAAGGACTCAAGTGGAATCTGAACAAAGAAGTACAGAGGATGTTTGTAAAATAGCTATTTGTAATTCAGAGTAAAGTTTATCCCACTTACAGTATTGTTTGCATAACAAATCAAACTGTGTGTTTATTACTTTCAAAATTCAGCAAGCATATATGCAATTTTAAAATGGAATTTGAAAGCTACGTACATGTGGTCTGGTGTCCTTTTGTACAAAAGGCTTAACATTAAGTTCGCTGAGAGTGAAATGTGATTTATGTGCAACGTAAATTATGCTCCTGGAACCATGCCATGACTATTTAGCTGATACAGCAGATTGTGACTGATACAGTGAAGCAACATTATCACCTTTTTCCTTCCCCTGCTTCAAGCAGCTGAGCAGAAAAGACATTCCTGATTTCTTGGGAGAGGATTAGGAAGCAGGAATCCCCAGATGGTCTGTGCTTTGGCTGAAGCTGGTACACAGGGAGAGGGAAGACAACCTTTCTTCACTACAAAGGCTCATCCATGACCATAAAGATTTTTCAAAAGTGCGCCTCTCTAACTCACAGCTGAAGCAGTCATAGGTGCAACACCATGTCAGTAGTGGGGTGAGACAAGCTCCCATAGCAGGTGTCCTCTGAGAGCGTATCTCATGGAAATACATCTACCCAGCTCTGACAGGCTGCTGTTGATTCTCAGCTCACAATGCAAATATTGCCAGAAAAACCTCTGGGGAAGGAGGAACACGTTGACTGTGCAGGAAAAAAATGGTGCCTGGGGGCCAGCAGAAATCAGCAGGACCCTGAGCAGCCTGGACAAAGCCAGGACGTGCCGGACATGGCTGGAAAGAGCCACCGATGGCAGAGAGCAAAACACCTCCTCGTCCTCCTCCTAGGCTTAAGAAAATCATTTTAATCTGATACGTCCTCTTCTGTTGGAAGAAATATTTTTTCAGAACGACTGTACGACCTATTGAAAATAAGAAGCTCTGCATAATATGAGATTCTGCACATTTTAGAGCTGGATTTGAAGTGATAAGAAACATTTATAATACTGCTTAAGCTATTGACAGAACAAACACTGTTGCCTACTACTAAAATCTAGTTACACTCTTTTGTTGTCTCTTTTCACTTTTTCACACTGCTGCCTTCCAACCACAGCACAGCATGCCACTACAACACAGTTAAATGATGATTTTCAGCAAGTTCCTCGTTATACTCCATTGTTTCCTTTTGTAAAGATAAGAGAAAAAGAAAAAACAAACTATAAATAAAAAATGTGGACCATATCATTATGGTCTTCATGTCATTTCCTTTCATATACGAATAAAATCCCTCAATTAAAGGCAACCATCTGAAATGTGAAACATTGCAGCAGTGCTACAGAACTCAAGAATATTAACATAATGATATGTTTAGGACACAGTGAAATAAAATATTGTATTCAATAGAAATTGCTAGGACAATGCAATTACGTATAATGACTGAATTTTTATTTCTCAGTGTTGAGACTTGGAACATTCTTCCTTCCTTCTGGTAACTTCAATTTTTTAAGAAGAGAAGTTGAACAGGACATGAACGGGTCAAAGGAGAACAGTTCCAGAAGCAGTGCCAGTTAACTTCTTTGGGGACACTGGGTCAGAACTGACTCAAAGGAGTATTTTCCACTACATGAATAACTTAATGACATGGTCCCAAGCACTGTCGATTCTTTACTGTCCACAACTTGGTCTAGTATACTAGTTTAGGTTAGATTTTGAGATACCGTATACTCATAAAGTACTTGCCTCAAGGCCTTCATTACAAGTGGACCAAAATTCTACTACAGTAAGTCAGCTTTACAAACTGTCTTTGATAACATGCCAACAAAGAATGATACAGCATCTTGGCCCCATATTTTGATTAAAATCGATTTAAGTCACTATGGAACACAGTGGAGCTTAACAGTGGCACAAAGAAACTGTTATACGTAGAGGCACCAATTATCAGTCAGACTTTGAGAGTCCACAAAATTATTTATGAGGCAACAACTTCCCCTTAGAACCGTGGTGTTGATGCTGGCAGATGCTTTTCTGATGACTTGTACATTAGCTTCTGTGTGTCACTGTCAGTATGTTGGAAGAGTGAAAAGCTCACATCTACTTCGTATACTGGTTTTACCCACAGAAAACTCATACCTGCTGGGGAGGCTTCGATACAAATCGTATGAGAGACCTGCAGGGTACACTGGCTACGATGAAACACAGCAAGACCAACCTTCGCCAATAATAGTTGCTGCAGTAGGAAATCACAGCTCCAAAAGCAGCAGCATGAAAATAAATTCTCAACTATTTATAAAAAAACCAAAACACAACAAACTAAATAATCTCACTGGTGAGAAGTGGATACGTTGGCATCATTCATAAATACTGCTGATGTTCAGTTAAATGTATCCCCCCTAATCACGTTAGCACTTCTTAACATTCAAGAGGATTAATTTTTTCCCACTGAGACTTGTGAAGCATTATCTACAGAAGATCATATTAGAAGGGACAGGAGTGAATTTAATGCACTAGATTTGAAGTAATTTACAAAACTCATTAAAATTCCAAAGATGCAAAATGGGTATTCTGTGATGGGCTTCTGTGAATCTGGAGAATGGATTCCCACCCACCATGGGAATACTTTAAGCACAAAGGAAATTCTGCAGTTAGAAACAGAAAAGCTCCACGACTTAAATGAAAAATCTGCTTTGTAAATTGAAATATATCATTACTTTGTGTTTTTCAACTGAAGCTTGTTAAATACAAACTAAGCGAGCATGGGAAAGCAGAAGAGACTGCTACATTTTATTTCAGCAGCTGTTAGTTACTCATGGGAATCACAAATGGAATAGTAACTTTAAACGACTGTGGCGACAGCAATGCAGAATTAAGACAATAATGGGAGAGGACAGAAAAAGACGTTTTTTCTCTTCTCCAGGACAACCTAGATCATTCTTTTTCTCACAATTTATACTTACATGCTTTCTTTACTGTGTAACCCATAAATGTTGCTAATGGTCCAGCAAAGTTTGAATGAGAAAAATTGTCTTCTATTAGACCAGTACACAGAACTGGAAAAAGCAAATGCTGTTTTGGGCTGTCTATTCAACAGGACTTGTCAAAGAAAGCCTTTCCTACTTTTTTTTTACCTACATTCTCTTGATCAAATAGAAGGTATTGCCTATCCCCACAGATACTGATTATATTCAAAGGCCATCACAGCGATAACAGACTAACCAATTTATGTCAGGGATATCCAAACTGTGTCCACATCCAGCCTTTACTTTTGTTTTCAGAGATGCCTCCCATACGTGACACAGGTTTTGCCATCCAACGCTTCGTCCCGATCTGACAGACAAGGTTGTTCAAAATGGTATGCCTCGTGTTTTCATCTATAATATAGGAGCCGTATCTCTTTAATATATCAGGATGGCATGCATTCTACTGGAAAACTTTTAATCCTGTATCAGCGAGTACAGAACCCAAGAGGTAAATCAAATGCTGACTCTGGGTGCATAGGGGCTAGCAGGCTCTGCAGGGAAAAGGAACGTGTCAGGCCTATAGATGCAAACGGAGACATTGAGTGAGGCCCACAGCACGCGCCGAATCAAACAGATGTATGAAGACAGGCACAAAGACAGAGATCAGCTGTCCTGCTCCATCTATTCCCTGCTACAGGCATATTTATCTCCAGAGGTCTGCTCTTCTTTCTGAATTGTCAGACATGCTTCTGTTGGCTTCCTGTAATTTGGCTGCTGAGCTGCTCTCTCCAATTTTTGGATCAAAATTCAGCCTTGAGTTGGAAGCGCAAGGAAATGAGCTTAAGCATCACAAAAGAAGAAAACCAGAGCTGAAGTGTTCAGGATAGGCTCAAGATAGTGTTCACCGACCCGCAAATCCACTCTAAACTGCATAGGCCTTACACTAGTTTGTGTGCATACTGGATAGAGTTTAGTATAGACATACGAGAGCGAATGATTTCTTGAAAAAATTGGCATTATAACAGTATAATCCAAAGTCAAAATTAGTCTCCTTTACTTCTGGTACAAGTTCCTTACAGAAGTTTAACTCAAAAAAAAAAAAAAAAGGCATTCAGTAATATGGGAGTAAAATAAAAAAATTCAAAAGAAAAAGAGGAAGGAATGAGAAAAAAGGGTTGTAGGGAGTGATGAATTATAGTCCAAAAACAAGAGATAAAAACTGCTAGTGAAGTGATTAAGGAAGGCTAGACCTCACCAGAGCTGGGAGAAAGGAAGATAATTTCAGTAGTTGATTTATAGCTAGATTGACAGTCTCTGCAGAGACTTCATCAGACAAGCTGTTTTTAAACTCTCTCAGTTCTGTATTCCAAAACTCCTGGAAATGCACTGCTGGACTTCTGAAATCACTCTGTGTGTGTGTGTGCAGAAGCATGGGAGTATTGTATCTAGCACACTGGGTCCAAATCTCGATTGAGATATCTAGGTAAGGTGGTAAGCAGAAAAAATTACTTGGCAAAACATACTGTAACAGAAGGTAAAGCGATTGTATTCATTTATATAAAGTGATTCATAAAAACGTTCCAATTAAAATACAAATGGTTAATATCATTAAAAAAAGATTTAAGATCCTTATTACTACATCAAGTTATAAAGAGCAGCTAACATTTGTTAAAAGGTAAAACACGGCAAAAGCAGTATCTTGCAGTTTGATTTCCCGTGAGTGTGTAGCTGAATGGCCTCAAGTGCAGATAAAAGAACAGATGAAATTCCGTAATAAATATGAAATGGCAATGATTCAAAAAATTATTGACTCCTTCTATCAGCTGAAGAGTGGATCTTTGCTACCTGTTTCCACCACCTCCAAAATGGTTTCCCAGGATTTTGGTGCAGCACGTCAGTAAGACATCAACAGTTCAGGCCCTTGTTTAGAGCTTCAGGCCACAAACTCACCTGCTCCTGGGTCATCTTCTGCAGCTCTTTCTCCCAAGCTGCCCGGTCATCATCCAGGTGGTAGGAAGCAGGTGGGGTGAGTCCACGCAGAATCAGGGGGTCACGGTCATGGCAGAGGGCTGTCAGATGTCCAATGTACAACTTCAACTTACTGCGATTTTGATCAAGTTCTAAGAGGGGCTGAATTATCTGAAATAAGAGAACAGAGACAGTGAGGAACAGCCTGAGACCCAAGCAATGGTGAAAGCAAAGCTCAACCTCGAAGCTACAATCTTGTTCACCTTCATACTGGAAGAAACGTGAACGTTCTCCCTTCCCCCCAGTACTCCTACCCGATAACACAGCAACCATCCAGCTGAAGCAGAAAGAAAGAAACCAAGTGCACTAGGGGAAGGGGACGTGGTGACGATAGGTGTCTGATTAATATGGGAAATAATGATGATATGGGTGAAAAATGAAACAGTATGAAATTGAATGCATTAACTCTACTGATTATCCAGCAGTGCTTCAGTCAGCTATTTCAACTCCTTGCTCTAAGGTAGATTAATTTTTCTGATAAAAGGTGTCTCTCCACAACTAAGGCAATGGCAATGTAGATTTTAACTTCTTTTGCCAACAAACATTTAATTGCAACTGAACTATGCAATAAACGTGTTCTAAAGAGAATAGTTTCAGATGATGCCAAGATGTTTGCTTCTAAGGTGAACTATCTCTACTGTAGAAACTGGATAGAGACATATCTTAACCAGAAAGTTAAGATATAGTTTTCCACAATATTTTCTATAGTTAAGATACAGTATTCTATAGTTTCAAAAAGGCAATGACTTTCATTTATTATCCAAGTCAGATTCTATATAATTGATTAAAAAACTAAAATCAAAGGACTTCAATAAGTACTATTTTATTTCATTATACTTTACCCAGTCTGAATCTAATCTTTGTTCCTCACTGCAATCCAAACTGGAGTCATCCAGTTCCCATAAAAACTATCTGAAGAGCCATTTTTCATTTTTTTTTCACTTTGTATTACAAAAATATAGAGCTCAAGTGCATAAATACATACTGGGAATCCCTCACTGTGCCCTCCCACAAGAATACAAAACTCTACGGTTTGCAACTGATGAAAAAAAAAGGAAGAATTGGGCTTAGTGCCTCCATTCCACAAAATGAGGTGCTGAAGCTACAGGCGCTGATGTGCTGGAAAGCCTTGCCGTGACGCTGGTTACTTGTCTTGCTGTTCTCAGGCAGGGCCTGCACCTGCTGTTTGTTAGCGGGCTGGGGATATCTTCAGTAGGACACCTCTGACCCTGCTAATGAATCAGGAGTGAGATAATCTCTGAGTCAACAGAAAAGGAGTGTTGGCCCTACTTTCAACAGAGACTCTGGCTTCGACCCCGTTTAATGAGGCTGTCAGGACTCACTTGTTTTGCTCCTAATGCTTTTCTACATGGATTAATTTCTGTAGAGTGAGAGGATCTGAGAGCCATGGCTAAACAGCTAACTAATGTCAGGCTCCTTGTCTTGCAGAGCGTAGCTGCACTCAGCAGCCTACACCAGAACATCGGGGTGGCAGCAGCCACGAAAAGCCACAGCAACACAGCAGCCGTGGTGGTAGAGGAGCCAGTCAAGAAACCTGTAGAGAGAGTGAGCTCACAGGCTTATTAAAAAACCTACTGCTACGTGCAGCCTCGGGGCAACATCTGTTCGCCGATATAACCACACATACAAAAATAATGGTTTGATGTACCAAGACTGCAAACTGCAGTCGGGCAGAACACTCTGCTCTCTTGTATACAGGGCAACAGGAAGGAATATTTTAGTGGCATCAAAAGAGTTACATTTCCATCACCAAGCACAACTGTATTTAGCCAATTATATCCATCAGCTTTGGCTGTTTGCAGAATTTGCACCATTTACCCCAATTTCTTGTAATTTGGGTTACCTAGATTATGATCTGAAACTGTACTGCCTGTGCAGGTGAAAAAAAGTGATGCTTCTAACTGATGTCTTTCCTCTCTTTCTTCCTATTTGGTTTGCCCACAGAGGATGGGGTGAAGGAATATCTCACCTTAAAAAAATACTGTTTTATAAAAATGTGAAAATTAAGTAGTCAATGTCTAATAACTAGCTGTTCAATCAATGTAGTAGCTGCCTTGTATTCTTTACAGGTACCACAGTCTATTGAATATCCATCAGCTGTGCAGATTTCAGTCTGAAAAGAATCGAACGTGCCAACCTTCCCGGCAATTCTTTGTGAACAGAAACCCTCCCCGACAAAGAGCAAGCAGAGCTATACAGCAAGTAATGATGGAAGATTTTCATACAACAGTCGAATTCGATTGCTCAGGGACAAGTCCCCTTTCTAAGCACATTCCTCCTGTACCCTTCCCCCCTTACCTCAAGCTGGAAAGCGGCCAAATGAGGCGTGTGAAAGTTCTTAACTAGCAGCCCTCCCAAAGCTGTTCGCAGAGCAATCATTCCTCTCACTTGGGATCCATTAAACCCTGCCAGTCAAGTAGGAAATGCCCTTGTATCTGCGTTCCTGCCGTATCTAATTTGAACTAGCCACTTAGCGAGAGGCACTGTGCTTCCCACACAGCAGAGCTGCCACTGCCTTATCTCAAGAGGGTGTAAGAGCATTTGCTAAGTGGAAAGGCAGCGCAGTGCTGGATTCATAAACCACACCGCGTTCTCATGATCAGCTCAGAGCTGTAGAGCTTTCTTGGAAAACAACGGGTAAACAGACCAAACCCAGGAATATCTGCTAAAGCAGCCCCGATTCATTAATTGCCTTGATAGGTCTAGGCCATCCTCATCAATGCATGGAATGAAGTCTGCTTAGTGTACCCTCAAGTTCAGAATATTGTTAATGGCCAGCTAAGTTTGACAACGGGTTTCACTAAAACAGGTAATTACTACAACTCTGAAGCAGAAACATGCCTGACAAATCCCTGATACAAACCCAAACTATCTCTACCAACTGATAAAGACATTTGGGAACATATTCCAAAACAAATTAAACGTGGAAACAACATGTTCAGGTTTTGTTGAGATTTTGCAATTTTTTTTTAATCTTTGAGCATGACAAACGTGAATGTAATTGTAGCTTTGCAAGTCACTGGGGCAAAAAAATGCTTTAGAATGAAATTAATACTGCTTCTTCGGTAGTAGTCCTGCTGTTGCTGTACAATGGTCAGCTGAAATATAAGTAACTGTATTTAAAAGTTCTTTATGAGAAGAGTCTGCATTTAAATACATATACATATATGCTGCATAGATAAGAACAGGTACTTGTAACTGAATGTGGTTGGAGAGACCTATCTACATGCTTGGTCACTTTTACTATGAAAGCTGAACACATCTCCCATACCCAGATTGTGGTGTCTGAAAGTTTGTCTGAGCAGTGTCCAATGTAAATACGCAAAACCACGTAGGGGGTTATACCAAAAAAGAAGATCAGCGAATGGGTGGTGGAAGTGCAGCAGTGTCAGTCCGAGACAAGTGTGACACTGACTATCCATAGACGTCTGTAGAATAAGTATGCTTTTAATCAACGTGTAATAGGACTTCTTCACCACAACCACCAGCTTTAAATTATGGGTTCTCCAGGCAGAAGGGCTAACGGCCTGGTCACCTTTCTCCCTGCTAACATTCCCTTTTTCTCTGAAGGAATCAACCACTTTTCTTTTGCAGAACCAAGTGATTGACTTGACTTCATTAATTTCCGAGAATACCTTCTAAATTTCTACTTAGCAAAAAATCTGCAGCCCCCATTTTGAAGAAAGTCTTCTACACACCCCTAAAAGCTCGTCTGTTTTCCCAGCTATATCGGCTGATCGGGTACAAGTTATTTCCTTACACAGCTTGCCTTACTTATCAGAATCACGCATCAACATGCATGCAGATCGTGGATCAACAGCAGTACTCTTTTTCTTACAGATACATGCGTATCATTTCTCTGAGCAAACAAAAAAAAGGAGAAAATAGCATTTTCTTGACACAACAATGCCGATACAAAGTGCCACACCTACACTTCGCACTGGCATGACTGCTGTCATACTCCCCTGTCAGCTTGCACCTATGCTGCAAGTATATATTCCCCGCAGAATTCTAAAAGCCAGAGTAATGCAGGTAAGTGGTCTTCATTTTGCAATCAAATAATTCAGTAGATTTTTCTCAACTTACTCCTAAATCTTTACATCTTTGAGAAAAATCCCTGGAAGAACAGCTATATCAAGAAGAAAATAAAATAAATTGACAAGTAATCTCAGAGTCAAAGTAAATAACATGAGGTCAAAGTTTTGCTGGTTTTGCATCTAAAGTGTTACAAAGAAGTGTAGACGGAATGAATCTGAAAGTTTCCAAGGAATTAATTAACTTGAGAAATGCTCTAGCTTGCTAGCCGGTCTATGGACCTTAAGTGTTCTTTGTAGATCCTGCAAAGGCATGAAAAATTATGGAATTCTGAAAAAACCCCAACCCAAAACCCCCAAACACCACCAAAGACTCCCTCAAAACTTCAGAGTGGAGGTAACAGATATGCTTGGAAAACAAGTGAAATGGAGGTAGCCCTTTATCTCCATTTTTCGTGGGAGTGTGGGAAATTATTTTCAAACTGAAACATACAGATGCAACTATGCTATCCAACAAAAGCTACCTGCCAAACTACCACTAGACAGATGAAGATGGGCTCAGAGTCTGCGTAAATACGTATGTTTGTTAAAGAGAAACTGTTCCAAGGAGGACCTGACAAATCTAACAAAAGATGGAGCAGATCACAGTGGGTCCTCAGGTGCCTCTCTGTGTCTGGCTTTTATTACAGCTATTACCAGACAAGAAAATTATGCTTATACAGCAAAAATATCTTATATTGGGAGATATGGAAATAAACTAAAATACTGAATGATATAGTCTGGAAGTATGTGCATGGCAAATTGAATTACGTCCTCTTGCCCAGACCATTTGTGTTTGTTTGGCAACAAACGCAAGGGTTCATCTACAATCATCTTGTAACCATTGAATGCAATGGAGTTTTATGAGGCATGAATTTGGCTCAGAAAGTGCAAAGCTTTCCCAAATTCAGAACAATTTATCACTGATGTCTTCCCTTCATTATTTTAAATGGAAACAGAAGAACGTTCTCAAAAAGACACAGCCTGACCTCAGTTCAGTTCAGCTCAGTTCACTGCTGCACAGAGATACTGGGTTTCTTCAGAAGACCACAACACAAAAGCTCAGGGACAGGCTCAGTTTTCTTTAGATTTGTTTTAAAGGCAAAAAAAAAAAAAGGATTTAAATCTAACCTTCGTCATTTTCTCCTCATAAACCAAACCAAAACAAAACAACATGCGTGAGGAGCTGAAAGAGATTCGGGCTGTTTTGACAGAGTTGTCTTACTCAGTTCATTTCTGACAGAGTCAATTAGGAAATCATTTTTATATAGCAAATTCTTTTTGAAATTTTTATACACCATGAACAAATCCCATGGATTAATGATTTCCAGAGTTCACCCTTTCCACCTTGGGAAAAATCCAGACCAGGAAAAAAAAGAACAGAGCAAACACAAAACAGAGAAAGTAGTTTTGTCATTAGTTCCCTCTGTTTAAATAAAATCTTTTCCCCATAATGTAGGTGAAGCGAAGAATTGCAGTGGGTTGTTAGGATTCCCAAAGCACTGAAAAGGAACGAGTAGTTCAAAAATATTTTTGTAGATAACAAATCCAAAAGTGCCTTTTCATGACACTGGCAACCTTTGCTTACGTGGGCTGTGGAAAAAAGCTTGTGGGGAACCATGTGCGGAATAGCAGGGACTACTGTAGCTCAGAACTGAAATACACTGGTGGGACTGTGAGAAGCTTGTAACCAGACCATGGAGGAATACAGAGGTTCAGGAATGAGGTACCTCGGCACAGCTGGAGGGGGTGTCTACATACAGCTCCAATTTTACCTGTTCCATCAATCCCTTACTCTCCAAAGCAAGAGCATTCGCCCAAGCCCTCATCTCCAAGTAACTAACTGCACTGTGCACACATTGCATCTCTTGCTCGTGGAACAGTCCATACGTCTCTTTCCTACCTGAGGTAGAGAAGAGAAATCTGGCTTCTCTGCAAGATGAGATCATAACACACAAACTGAAAGGCAGTTTTATTTCTCTAAATTTTCTTTCGTCTTCAAGATTTCCTGGGAATCCAGCAACCCAGCAGCTTAGTTCTGAAGCAAAACAGGACGGGCAAAGTAGGGTGAGATCTACAGCGAACCTAAAATCTTCCACTTCAATGTATTAAAATCTCCTTCATTTGAGAATTTCATTCCTGTAAGTAGTGTTAGTTGTCACGTTAAAATTTTGAATATAAATTAAATTGTAGAAAGCTGTGAAACTGGGTAGTCAGATTTATGACACGGACAATTAGAATATCATCAAGAAAAAAAAAATGTATTCCCACAGCAAGTGAAAATAGTTTAACAACTGTTTGCAGCTTGTGCATGACACTATGGAATGACACTGCATCCTCCTGATCAAACTTTTGTAGGTGTAATTAGGCAAGTTTTGATTTCACAGAATCCATTAGATTTTATTCCTTCTAGAATATATTCCTTCCTATATAGATCTGATTCCTTCTCTACGAGAACGCAGTAACTTGAGAATAAGTAAGAACAACCTGCTTATATTTTTAACCCATTCAAGCTTTCCACCACTTGTTATCTGTACAACAGCGAACAAGAAAGCACACACATTCCTTGCTGTACTGTATTTTGTCTATTGCTTCTTCCTATCACAAGGGATAAAAGGAAACAGTGGCTAATATGCTTTGGTTTGAAAGTCGAACATTGCAGCACATCCACCGAGAGAGTGTGTCCAGGGGAATGCTTATGTATCAGTGACTGCATTCTTCTGCCTCCCCGCTGTCTGTTCCATGGCTAATGGAAACCAGAAGGTATTTCTTAAGTAGTCTACCAGAGAACACAATCAGTGCTTTTCCTGTTCCAATGAACCATAACCTCCCTGTCTGCAGGTGATATGAATCTTTGTCTCGTCCTTCTCTAACACGGGCTCTTCATTCTGCTGTTCCAGCTCCCTACCTGCTACACTTTCAAGGCAAAGCCACACGAAGCCACCAAATGCCTGGTTTATCCGTCTTTAGGAATTCTTTTTAGAGTTGTTTGCTCTACATTCAACTGCAAAATCCCATTAATAAATACACCTATTTATACAGATATATATGTATACTAATTCTTATCTATATGTTGCATTAAACAATCAGATGTAGTTGGATTGCCCGTGGTGAGTCTACTGTGAGTTGGAACTGTAAATCCTGGCATCTTCATCAGTAATTATGAACTTTACCAGCCAGGAAAATATAGCGTCTAGACTGGCTACATGCCCTGATCAGTTTTTATTTTAGTCATATTTCTCTTGAACTTATTTTCATAGTTAACATGTTGGGAAGCAGGTTTGGGCTTGAGTCTTTCTCTTCTCTAATACTGTTCATCTCCCCCCTCCCTCAGTGTCTCTCCTCCTAACTGACAACTAAAAGTGCTGGCAGCGACACTCCCAGCCTGGTCCATCTGTGAGTGCCAGGGCTCAGCTCCCCTATCCTTTATGTCACCAACAGCATACTCATAGCTTGCACAAGCTTCTGGCCTTGCATTCTGGGGTGTGGAGGAGTGCTGCAGGAACTCTAAATGGCAGAGTAATTGGGAGACAGTACAGACTATCACACAACTCTCCTGGAAGTGGCCAGAAACAAAAATGTTTGAGAGCAGAATTCCTACTTGCTACAAAGACCGAGACACTAGTAGAAGATCACATTCAGCTGCAAATCAAAAAAGAAAATAAGACACAGACCTGGAATAATCTCATTTGGTAGAAATGAATGATGGCCTTTTTGCAATTGTTTTGCTGAAAAGGACAAACCTATGAGAAACCAGCCATCTGTTTCGAATGTTTTCGAATATAAGTATCTACTTGCGTTCTTCTTTGATCTGTAAGAATAATAGGAAGACAGTGATAGAATCCAGTTACACCTCTGTTGCAAGTGCTTAACTCATCGCAGAGCTGCAGATTACAAAATTCCATCTGGAAATCTCAGTCTTTTCATTCTGGGATCAGAAAGAAGGCAAACGGCGTATCAAGATCAGTACTTTTTTGCTTGTAGGTATAACATTCTTGGACAGAGAATAACACAAAATAGTTAATAAGATAGTAAAACAACAGAGTTGTTTTTTTTTAAAAAAACAAGCTAGCAAAAGAACTGTTCCCAGAAACAGGGAAATGATCAGGAGCTGACATAATTTTAAGGACAGCATTCTTCTCTAGGCTGGCCCATCCCAGTCTAACAGTTCTTAGTGGGTAAAAGATTACATGCCACTATGGATATGGAATAAGAGAGAAGGTGGAAAGGCACGGTTTCCAAATCAGAATGGTAGAAGATTAATCATAAAGCAAACCATAAGCATTCCTTAAGTTGTTCACTCCACCATAATCAGATTGTTGGTTACACTGAACTGAGAAGGTCACTACAAAAGGCTCTCTATTATGCAGAGTTACTAAAGTCAAAGGAGAAAAGGTTATTCTGTCAAAAAGGCAAAGCTTGAAAAGGCTTGGGAAGAATAGAGAATTGTACAATAGCTAAACTGGGATTCTGAATTGTACTTCCTCAGAGCAGTAATTCTCAGTCCCTGAACTCTTTGCGTTTCCTTGCCTGAACTTGACGGCACAGGACTCTGAGTTTCATAATTAACAACGACGCGCACGTAAGCAGGGCTCCAGCAAAGCAGGGATGGAAAGCAAATCCTGTGATTAACCAGGACAACTGTACTCCAAGTGCTCCACTCGTAACGATTAATTAGTTACATCACCTTATTTGAGTGCATCACATCAGGGTTCTTCCTAACGGGTTGCCCATCTGGAAAGCGGGAGTGAGGAGCCCTGGCTGTCACCAGTATGACAAAACAAATCTGGTGTCTTATCTCTCCGTCAGGCCATGCGAAAATCTTTAAGCAAAGTAAGGTTATTTCATGTAGCTGCCTTCAAATTTTGCACAGGGTATGTCTCTCAGGGAAGTATAAGACACATTCTTTCACAGTGTATTTACACATATGAATGAAGAACTGTCATGGACATATTATAACAGATTATTACACATTACACAATTGGTTTGTAGATTTTTAGAAAGGGGAAGAAATGACCCTTCAGAGGACAAAAGATGATGATGAAGAAGAAGAGGCAGTGGCCCAAAGAGCTTTGTTCAGCATGCTGGAATGGCAGCTCCTTGAAACGTTTAACATATGGGTTATTTTCCCTTTTTTGTGAAGGAATAGGATCTTGGAAGGAAAAGTAAGTATTAATAAATTGAGTCAAATACAAATCTAACATAATTTTGGGAACCAATTCAAAATGAGGTATTAGAATCACAATCATATCACTGTAACAACACTATTTTAAAATATTGTGTAATAATATTACCTAGCACTTATATAGCACTTTTCCCAAGCAGAACTTCCATTTTACAAAAACTTCAGCTCATTTTACAATTGGAGAATTTGAGAAAGGGAGAAAAAGAACAAGTGAGTGGTTGGAGATGATGCCAGGAAAGAATTTATCTTCTGAATCGTGGTCGAGTACTGTGTCCAGTAAATTACATTGTAATATGAGTCAGGCACGAAACTTTGATGTTTCTGACCATTCTGCATGATCTAACAATTACAAAGACCATACTGAAAATACATTTCCTTAAAAGGCTTATGAGGTCACCGTGCAATAAGTGACAATACTGAGAGCATAAAAGAAGTGTGACAGTAGGACGAGCAGCTCTCTACATGCAGCAAGCAGAAAATGTGTCTCATGGAGAGAAAGATCACATTTGTGCAGTGAATGAATGTCGGTGTAATCATTTGAAAATGGAACTCACCGTGAATATTTACTTTGCTAAAAGAAATCAGTATATTTATCTGAGCACCAAATCATGTAGAAAAAAAAATCAATATTCTTCTCAAACTTCCCAACGCATAGACATTTTTACTTCTGTAGTGATCCCGATGAAAAGTTCATGGGGTTTTACAGCTCAGGCAAAGGTTAAATTAAGTCCTGAGATGTCCTGCCCTCAATGTCATTATTTCTGTCCCTCTTACTCTACCGTCATAGTAGTCACAGCTCTTCAGGCCGTTGCCTGTCACCTCCTTCTGCCCCCTTCCTCTAACTGTTTAAAAAGCTATATATGCTGCCTGACTAGGTGTCCATTCATTGCGCATTTCCTTTTAGCTGTAAAATGGAATAATAAATGCTCCCTCCAAAACGAAAAGAAATTGTGAATGCTCATGCAGATACAAGTTACAAACACATGGCTTACAACCTCGAGCATTCAGCTGGTTTTTGCATATGTCTACTAGTATCAACTTCTCTGTGAGATTTAACTGTTTCTGTCACTCTTACTGTAATCACGTTTAATATCTTTGTCCTAATAAATGCAATACAGAAATGTCATTCAAGCTCCACTACCCTTTAATAATCACAAATGGCTATTTAGGATGAGACTATTTTTGGAAACAACACATTCATTAAAGATGTCCTTTAGAATATTATAAGCTCTTGATTACAAATTATAGTTAAAAAATTCAAACTGAATTCATTAAACATCTTCATATTGATGACTTTCCCTGTATTTCAGTTCTCAGGTTTAGATGACTCTCGGCTACAGAAAAACTTTTGGCAAAGTCAAATTACAACGTTAAAAATGTAGCCTTTGGTACACAATACATACGTGTAATCTGGTGATGTTGCAAGTTATCATTTATACTGGTTTTGACAAGGAGTCTATGAAATTTACTTGACTTGACTGTTTTTCAGTTCTTCAAAATGATTCAAGTATTTTCCTGTTATGACTTACCCTCTCTTTTCACCACAGACATCACCTCTGAGATCTAAAAGGTTGTGTTCAATTATGCTCATGCCTTCGGCAGTAAACTCACAGTACTTACTGCTTCTGTGTTAAAATTTGTCAAACTCAAGTATGAAAGAAAAATGTCACAAATAAGAGGCTTTTTTGTCTTGCAATATTTTTATGGTAATAGGAACTTGCCAATAGTTTCGTCATCTTGAAAGATCCCCATCTTTATCCACTCCAATGCAACCTCTTCGATCATTTCACTGTTACTCTTATAAGCACAAAATTCATTTTCAGATTTTGTTCCTGGAATTCAAGCACAGCAAAACCAAATGTTTTGCTCCTTAGCAGACATATCCGTAACTTCAGGATTTGTTGGCGACCGTTAATAGAAAACGCTTCCACAGAACGAATTCAAAAAGCTTGTACGGTGACAGCGTCTACTAGGCTGCAACTCCTACTGCAAGCCAGAGCCATGGAAGATGGAAAGAAAAACGTTCTGCAACAGCACGCATACTTAAAAATGCACATACAGTACGTATAAATTACACACCAGGATAACTCTCTCAGTTCTCCGAGTTCCAATTTTGCTCTTCCTCTGTTCTTGCCATTAGCACTTTCATTCTGTCCTCGCTTTTCCCTGTGCCCTTGAATTTGACCGCCTTTCACTCTTCCAACAGTTTTCTGTGATCCTGTGCTCACTACGCCCATTCAACAAAAGCAGTCCTCCTCACTTCTGCTGGGCAGAGGTGACACAGACAGCTTTCTGAACCACACCCACGATTTCTCACACCATCGGCGGCATGGCAGTGCTTCGCAAGAAAACTGGAAGAGCTGAGCAGCTTGGGAAGCTTCTGTACCAAAGCTCTGCTGCTTCTTTCCCCCCCGTAACACCTAGACGGTAGATATTCACCAGAAGATACACATGCTTACACACGTATCCCTTTGTATGTATTAGATATCATAAAGTGTAAATTCATATTATTTTTGATAAAAGTGAATAATAACTAATTAAGCCATTGGCCAGACCATTTTAGCATTTGAGAAAGACAAAGGGGCATCCTCATGAGAAAGCACACTGGAATAGGCTTGGATATAGAGGAGGATAGAGCTCCATCTGGGGAATCAAAGGAGTCCTACGAAATTCAGCCAGCAAGGAAACGAGACTAGAGCAAAAGACTAGGAAAGACTATTTCAGGATGAAAGATGGTATTTACATTGAACTGTAAACTGAAATGTGAATTACTACTCTCTGAAACTACAGGAAGGGCGCATATGTTTAGAAACGATGCTCCATGTCAGGGGAGCTGTATCTGGTAATGCTGTGATGTACAGATCAGGCATAATTAAATACTAAATTTTTCAGTTAATTCCAGAATGCTGGAGGCCTTAAATGCCAAAACATAAAGATAACATAATGTACTTTGCTATTGTACATATTTTGATGGTCTCCATTTTATCTTCAGTATTGACCAGAGGTGATTACATCCTCAGACCTAAGGAAACTTTAGAAAGCAAAGTTCTTGCCAAGTCCTATGCTATTAGTCACTTTTTTGTCATTGTAATATGTACATTTAATTTAACGTATGCCGGTTAGGGACTCTGTGACTTATACCACCTTTGCTTTGACAAAGAGAATAAGGACTATTTCTTTGAATGTACATGGAACATCATGGTAAGAACATGTATTTTGTGGGGAATAACTGGCTTGCGAGGCATCAGTCACCTTTATACTTTCCCCGTTGATGCATGCAAGACAGTCTTGAGGGTGACATGTTTCTCAGATGAGATGCATGTAAGGCAAGCATGCTGGCTGCCTCGTTATTTTGACTAGAACATTCTGGAACATGCTTTCCTGAGGAAAATGCCTCAAGTACAAAGTGGAGAGATATGCTGTATTTAATGTGAATCACCCATTAAGTCAAGAAACTAAGAGAAACCATACTCTTAGCACAGTTGCATTCAAAAATGTATCAGCAGATGGGAGAGGAAAAGAGAAAGATCTTTCTACCAGCGTCCTCTGCACAACCTCCAGGTTTACTCTGGAATGAAAATCAGAATTATTCCTACCTTCACAGGGAGCATCTTCTTCCTTTTCATCACTTACCTGATCTTTCCTGTTTAATTGCCATGCATCAGCAGATCTCTACAAGCATTGTCTCTAAAGCTTCATACACTAACACACAACCGTTGCAAGAGCAGTGATTCAGAAAGAATGCGAAATCAACAGTGAGTGTAAATTGATCAAGCACTTCATCAATTTTTCCACTAAAGAGATTTTCTCAGTTCAAACCCCAAGGCATGAAACTCAAGTTTGATACTGCCACGGCTGGATTAAATTTTTAAGATGGTTGACTTGAAAAGAGGGATCTGATCTATACAGTCAGACAGACATGTAAGTCTGCAGTTAATTGAGCAAGTGTAAAGACACAAGAGTAGCTTATTCTTTTGTGAATATTTTACAGATCTAATAAAAAGTAGTAATTTTCAGAAAAGCAAGGGCCCAAAATTTCCACAGAAATTTTCAGAATAGTTTTCTTTCAAATAATTGATATGGAACAATAAAATTCTGAGAAAAACTGCAAAGACACTTATATGAAATAATTTTTCTTAAAAGGGTAAGTGAAGAAAGAAAAAATTTCATATAAATTTTTAAAATATTGTCATTGCATCTCAATACTTTAAGTAGTTCAAATATATTTATTCTGCTTTAAAACTGATACTATAAGGCATAAATCCTGTGTACTGCAGCCACATAATCAATATTGGACTTTTATAGCTCTGCATCAAGGCTCCTTGTCAATAAAGGATGTTTTCTTCTTTGCTAGAGAAGAGGCATGAGGCAAAGGGCTCTGTCCCGTGTAATGCTTTCTCTTCTGGAAATGGGGGTTGTTGTGGCGGCAATTTGATGGCAGAAAAGAGGCAATTGTGGGGGCAGACACAGAGAAACAAACTGTACTTTAAACGACAAATCGCTACCAATTTCTCCGCCATTGTTTTGAGAGAATGAGGGAGATGGAAGGGAGGGGGGGACCTTAAGGGGATTCTCCTCTCTGCCTTCAAATTTAAAGAAAGTTTATGTTCCTAGTCTGTATCAAGAGTCATCTATTCTGAGCTGATAGTTAAGTCAGCATGCATGGCAGCAATCTTTGCAGCAGATCTCGACATGCTCAAAACCTTCAGGAGGAACCTTATCTTCAGGAGGAACATTATCTCTGAGCAAATTCCTTACTAACCAGAATCAAAAAAGCATACATAGATTTGGCTCCGGTGCAAACTGCTCTGAAAAAGAATCCGACTGAAAACATTTCCTTCATGAAGTCAATGATAAATGATATGAGAGACATTTCCTGTTCTCTTGTACGCGTTAAGAGTTTGCTTTGCATAGAAACTCAATCACATGCCCTGGAAAGTTCTCCCCACGACATCATGGAACAACGACACGATGATTAGAATAAGAAAATCACAAACTGCACACAAACACAGGCGAAACACCCCCATGCAGAGACTACGCAAGCAAGGGCGAAGGAGCGCAGCCAGGTTTCACAAAGCACACGGGAGCGAGACGTGAGAGTTGGCTGTCGGAAACTTTTCTATTTGCAAGAAAAGTTGCTTCTCACCGTTCCGAACAAAATGGCTGAACTAAGAGCATCTGACTGGTTATGCCCAAATACCCTCCTCCTCATCCTAGCGGTGCAGGGGAGAACAGCCCCAGAGCAGCATGGGAATGAAAGAAAGAGCTGGTTAGTATTTCGAGCACATCTGTAAGCACAAACAGTAGTACAAAGTGTTTAATCCCTTAGGCAACATTCCGAGGCACCTTGAGGCACATCTTGCTTTGCTCTCTCGTAGGCTTCGCCAGCTTTTGAAATGCCTCTACGCAAAGGGAAAGTGCAATCAGACCCTCCTCCCGCTCCCTCCTCCCTATCGTCCTCCCCTGCGAGGTCTTCCCAAGAATTTCCATAAATGTTTACATTTTATCTTTTCTTCCCATTTTATCCTTTCACCTCATCTGTGAATGAGATGCTGCCTTCATTTGCAAGTGTGCAGCACAGTCACATTCTGGAAATGGCTTCATTTCACTATAGACTTGCAGTGTGGAAACAGCAGGTATTCTAATGTTGCCTCCAAATTAAGATTAGGAAAGCCATTTAATTTGCAGTATTTGCACTCTCTTGAAGAAGGCAAGACCAACATTTTCTGAAAACATCGCAGGAAATTTAAGCCAGTCAATTTACAGTTCTTTATCTGGAGGAGGGTATTAAAACAAGATGCAAAAGGAAGCTGCTGTGAAAACAGGAAACTTTCTGCTTTGTATATACCCCTTATTGTCTTCTGATACAGGCATGAAAAGAGATTTTTGAAGATCTACTCTGTTTTTGCAAGGTGAATATGTAATCGGTTTTTGCCATTTTCCTCCTGTACTTTACTCATAATCTCTGCCTGTCGCTAGGTTGGTGCTTAAAGCTCTAGATTGAGATACCTTCCTTCAAATCTCAACAGTTTCTCGATGACCCAGAGGGCAAGGAAGAGTGCCAAACATTCCTTCACTTCGTCTAGGCAGTGATTAATGATTGCTAATATTTTAATTAAACTGGAAAGGATGAGATTACAACATGGGATATGCAATTATGTTGGCATTATCTGTGCTACCCAAGGGATAGGTAATCTCTCTGATCGCTATCAAGCACACGGCTATGCTTTGTAAATGACACAGGAGGCTCCTCACTGCCTTGGAGATGGTAAATTGATTTTCCTTCAGTTCACGGCCCATTGAGTTTGCGAGGGAGCAGCCTGTGCTCATTTGGCACAGAGGCCAGGATTTCCTCATGGGAAACGAAGGGAACTGCTCCCATGCAATCCATAGATCAGCAAGCTGATCCCGGAGTACGATTTCCTGCTACTGAAGACAAGAAGCAGTCCTGGACACTCCACACTCTTCAGCAGTAAACCTGAGTTACTAAAGTCTGAACATGCCAGACAGGGCTCCAGTCTTGTATTTTAAGAGAGCAGCGTTTCCTTCTTCCCTTTCATTGTCTGTCCCTCTTCTCCACCCACTTAATAACAGCTTGGTCCTGGGAACTGGTTGTTCACATTTCAGGAGTTTTCAAGGAAGCCGACACAACAGCAACATCCATTTCTGGTTTATAACTGCACTCTGGAATGCTATTTTTGTTCCAAGGTACTGCAAGCATGTCAGGGTAAATTACATACGACTCAAAATAATCAGCACCCATAGTAAAAATTGCTTTGAAAACGAAAAAGAGAGACACATTACCTGGTCAGGGGAGGGCTTGTGGTTGGTTTGGTTGGAATGAGATGAGGATTTGAGGTGGTCATCCTCATAGTTGTCGGCCATCAGCTTCATACGGTTCTGAGTCTATTAAAAAAAAAAAAAATCCGTCTACCTTCTAATGGAATCATAGGGACTAAAGGGAATAGGGTATTTATGCTATCCTGTATATCCAAAATCCAAACATGGAAAGAAATAAGAGGTGCATAAAACATTAGTAGGTTTTACCGTAGGGAACTGGTAAAAACTGGGAGACACATTCCAACTACTTCACTTTGAGGCTAAGTTAGTTTTGCAATTAAGTGGCTCCTCTGACTTGCACCTACTCAGCCTTGTGCTGTACACGTGTGTACAAAGAAACTAATTTCTTCTTATAGCTCAGGTTCAGGTTCAACACCAGTTTGGAGAACAATTCCATGAAAACATCAGTTCGATGTGCCTAAATCAGTTAAAAAAGCCCAAAGAGAAATCAGTTTAAAAAAAAAAGAAAAGAGCAAACAAGCCGAAAACAGGAATGCTGAACAAAGCTTCTTACTTAAGACGTCTGCCAGTCTTTCTGATAGGCAGATCAGTTTTCAACTGTTATACCAAAGAGTAGGAAAACCCTGACACTGGTCAGAAACACGTGAGTAACAGAAAAGCCTTCCTGTAAGGAAATTTAAAAGTTAATAAATAATTCTTTCGGAAGAAAAGGTGACACAACAGAGATGTATAAAATTACAAACTGCATATAGTCAAGCAAAGAATTATCAAAATATGAAACTAGTTTCTTAGGTTGTTCTTAGCTTTTCTTCAACTTCTCAGAAAATTTCCAGATACAAAGGATGTATAATTTTTTAAAACACAAAATACTAAACAAATTGCGTAAGAATAAATGGAATACTCTTCCTTAACATTACCATTCTGGGTAAGCAATTGCAATGAACATTAACATATACTATATGGCTGTCTGCAAAGGACAGTGCTAGTGAGATGAAGCTCTTCTATGCTGAAATGAGGTCCTCAAGCACCTACAGACACACACACACAAACAAGGAAAGAAATCCACCCGGGCACAACGTCCCAGTCACCCAGCAGGGCTTACAAGGAGCATTCAGGCAGCAACGACGCCCTACGAGTCGCCTAGAGGGGACTTCAGAAGAGCTGGGTTGAGGGTCTTGCAAAGCGAACTGCCGTCCCTGCGTCAGCTGCTTCACCTCATGCCATCTGGGTGCCACTGTCCTTGGGCACTCACACCCGGAGCAGACCCAAAGTGGAGTGACAGCATTTCTCCTCTCAGCTCATAAGGTAGACAAAGCCCCTTTTTGAGCTTTGTGAAATCCTTGTATTCCAAAAGAATAAAAAGGCTAGCCAGACCTATGTTAGATACGATACACAGTAAATTACGTGCAGCTAGACACATTCAATCCTCAGAGATCCACTAAAATTAAATATCTTCAATGAAAGCTCAAAGCTCACTGTAAAAATGCCAGCTGTTGATTCAATCCCTCCATAACTGCGTGGTTTCTCACTGAAAACTCTAATTTTAATGAGCATCTCGATGCTAGAGAATGCAGATTCTGCTTGACCGTACTGAGATCATTATATAGAAGGTCCAGAGTTTGAATCTGGATTTGATTTTATTTTGGATTAACAAAAGCTAACAGTAAGTTGAGCTTAAGCAATAAGCTATTTAATAATACAAAATCTTTATATTGCTTGCTCTGTTTTGTCAAACAAGTTTTGAATTCCAAGGCTGACTCATCATTCATAAATCATTACTTGAAACATGCTACATTAATACTTAAACAATCAGCTTATTGTAAAGGTGCTTTCTCCATATTTATTATTTTATTATATTTAAGGTTGGCTCTTTAACAATTTCTTCTTTGCAAGGAGACCTACTGATTTTAAATGATTTCACATTTCTTCGGAAATTTTGGATTTGATAATAAATAATAACTTCTTACACGACTTTCAGGATGTATGTGGAAAAAGTCTATTAAAAAGCAGAAGTTAAGCAGAATGCTAGTGCAGCACATTAACTTTTCTGAGAGAAAAAGTAGCTCTTCCCAGACAGAGGCAGCATATTTTATGATATTGTATGAAAAAAACACGTTAGTGCTAATACAGGAAGAGAAGAATATAAAGATCTAAGCATTTAAAACACAGTATCCCTCACAGAAAATTCTGAAGTGGAATTGAAGAGGTTGCATACTTCTGTCACTTAACTTCAAGCAGAATAACCTGTTATTAATACTTGGCAGGAGGTATGAGAACAAGCTGAGAGAAATGGGCTGGTTAAGCCTGAAAAAGAGAAGGCTTCTTTAATTACTTGATAGGAAGAATCACAGAATCACAGAATGGTGGGGGTTGGAAGGGACCTCTGTGGGTCACCCAGTCCAACCCCTCTGCCAAAGCAGGGTCACCTACAGCAGGCTGCACAGGACCTTGTCCAGGCAGATCTTGAATATCTCCAGAGAAGGAGACTCCACAGCCTCCCTGGGCAGCCTGGGCCAGGGCTCCGTCACCCTCAGAGGGAAGAAGTTCTTCCTCATGTTCAGCTGGAACTTCCTCTGCTTCAGTTTGTGCCCATTGCCCCTTGTCCTGTCGCTGGGCACCACTGCAAAGAGTCTGGCCCCGTCCTCCTGACCCCCACCCTGCAGATATTTATAAGCATTTCTAAGGTCCCCTCGCAGCCTTCTCTTCTCCAGGCTGAACAAGCCCAGCTCCCTCAGCCTACACTCTTCCTGGAGGGGACAGGACAAGAGACAGCGGACGTAAATCGCAGAGTACAAAATTCTCATTAGAGATTTGAAAATTCATTTCACAGTGAGTCTCATCAAACACCAGAACAGGCTGCCAAGAGGCCGCGGCATCTCCATTCTTGCAGATACCCAAAATGTGACTGGACAAGGCCTTAAGCAAGCTGCTCTAATTAGAGGTGCTCTCAGCAGATGTTTGGACGCAGAGGTCCACTGCAATCTAAAATATGCTGCCATTAGTATTCGGGCTTTTCATCTTCAGTAATTTTACAGCTATCAAGGCTGGAGTTTTCAAAAGAAGAGGGAGTTAAGTTCCAAAATTCCTCCTAGTTGCTAAATGCAATTTAGCTGCTTAGCTCCATTACGGCCTGTTGAACATTTTAACCCAGAACAATCTATGTAGCATCCGATGATGACAATCGTACAGTATCAGTTAACCTAGAAAGACATTTTCTATGTTCCCCCTTTAATCCAACCTGACCTTCCACTGCTTCTGCTCTTAGTCTAAAAGTGCATGTTTGTGATACACAAGTCTTGGCAACAAAACACCAAAATCGGTCTTGTGGTATCACTACAAGAACTAATTACACATATATCATTTGAACAAGGCAAAAAACAAGAGAAGGGAGAGAAGAAGTTTATTTCCTGATGGATATCACTAAAAATAATTTTCTAACATTAAAATTCCATGCAGTGTTGCTAACATATAATATAACAGAATATAATAATATTTTTCTAATTCTCCATGTCAAACATGGAAATAAAAGCTTCTGCTTAGGACTGGAAAACTAACTGATGAACTTCTAATTGCATAATTTTAAAACAATGGGAAATACACGCACTCAGTTTCTCTCCTATTGCTCCTCTCCAGAAAAAACAATGTTCAAAAGGATGGAAATTTCTAGAGCACATGGTTGTGGCAATGATTTAAAAACAAACCGTTTACTTTACTGTGGGGAACCACTGCAACATCCTGCAGTCCTGAATGGCTTTGTCATGGTGCTATTCTACAACCCGCTCCCACCTTCTGAGGTTATGGCTCAGATCCTAGGGCAGACATTTCTACATCCCTGTAAAAAGTATGAACAACAAAGTGGTTTAACCACTGTGTCCTGTGAGAAAATAAAGGAGCAGTGCATGCAAATCAGTTGTGGCAGGAGTACTTTTGTCTAAACCCTCCAGAGCTTGCAAGCGGAACCAGTGATGGTAAGAACTGGACGTCAGATCGAAGTTTTGCTGAAAAATCCCCCAAGTGCCATTACAGCTACCTTCTTCATGCATGTGCAGATAAAATGTTAGAATGAAAAAACCAGGACAAAACTCCACAACCCAACAGGCTTCTTGATTTTCTTTCCAGAAGGCTTCTTACGTTTTTTTGACAGAACAGATTCTGTAACCTTACTCCTTGCCTTCCCATCACCCCCTCCCCCCAAAACCCCACACCTTGTCGAAGCCCTTAACAACGCTCTTTAGCCTCCCAATAATCACTGTGCAAAAGAATCCCAATAATCACCGTGCAGAAGAACAGTCCCAAACCCTTTAGACCACTGTAAATCCTCCAAATTACTAACAATCCATTGCACGCTCTCCAGCTCCCAACTGAAAGCCAGGAACGACTGCAGAGAACTTGCCTCAAGAGGTCCGCAGTCCAGAGTCTAAACCGCAGGTCTAAAGCGTAACATTTGCAAAGGCAGTGTATATAAAAACCCCCCAACGTCCTCCAGTTCTATATCAGACTATACTCTAGTACTATCAGATCTTGTCCACCCTCATTTTTCCCCCCCAAACTTCTGCAATTGTCCTTTTTCCTCTCTGATACACTTCTTCTTAATACCCTCCTTGCTTCTCGTCATTATTTAACCCTGGCCTCTGCCCTACCCCTTGCTACAGCAGGCAGCTACATTAAAAGGAAAAAGCACCAGGAGAAAACATGAGATAAACTTGTTTTAACCATAAATGCGGATGGTCAGCATCAGCACTTCTTTTAAATGTGCTCTTTTTTCTTTTGCTGTTTCGTGGTGCTGCAGGGATTTCACTATATTTTCACCATGCTTTTTCTGGTTATCATATAGCTTACTTCTGCCTGCATTCTCTAGCCACTAAATGTTTGGGTAAGCAAGGAAATTACCATGGAGTAGACTATTTCTAACACAGCCAACACCTGAAAACTTCTAATTCCAAACAGCACTTGTACAATATTTTAGCTGCCAAAACTGTAGCCATGGGGAATTTTGTTTAAGAATCACTAAATTCCTTCTTCATGGATGTACTGCTTCAAAGCACAGTCTCACCTGAAAGTTCCTAAGAGTAATCTATTTTATGTTCACTGCAGACTACACTGGTAGATTGTTTGTGCACCTCTACCCTAAAGATCAAATTAATAGATTTTATCGCAGTTAAATTCTTACATGAGAAAAACCAGAACTGATGCTCATGTACCAAGCGTAGGGGAAAGTCAGAGACATATTCTGGAACACAGCTGGTAAAAGCTAGAGGAGTCCTGCCCAGGCCTGACAAGCTCTTTATAGTGGAATTCTACGTATAAATTTGAAACCCACAGATTTGACTACAGACATTGTTTATAATGTATTTTAGAGAATGTTTTTATTTGAAAGCTTGCACTAAGCTGGATGTTATAATGAGAACACGTACCTTTCTTAAGCATTTCTGCAGGATAGCTAGTCTGCTGTTAACCATTACCCTGGCGACTTTTTAAAAACGTATTTTATTTGTAGGAACAGAACATTTCTGCATTTCTAGACGAGACCTCTAATAAACAGCAGATACTAGCTCACAAGGTGTGTGTTCGCTATGTTACTCTAGTCTGCTTCACACTCACATTGCAGTAACTTACTCACAGAGTTCACGTCAAATCTACCAGGCAACACAGTGGGAACCATGAACGACATCAGTGTCTGCTTTCTCACTATTTGCAAAATATTTGAGTAGGGTAATTTCTGGCTTTGCTGACCAGTCTAAACAAGCTTTATTAATCCTTTAATGTAGAGTTTAAAAATTAAGTAAACATTTAATATGACTGTACTTGTGACAAATGGCTATGTGGTGGAGACAGTGTCAGTGAGTTAAAGGAGTCATCCCATTGCTATCTGAGTTGAATGTTTCACTGGAAGCACACGCATGCAAGTGCAACAGTTTAGAAACCTTTTCACCACTAATAACACAGAAATATAATGGAGAAATTCAGGCAATTTTTTTTTCTAAGTCGTGAGCCTAATTAAATATCTCTTAAAATTGTGCTCTTTCAAAGATTTCATATAGTCCTTCTCTATTTGCTGAAAACACTCAGTGAGCCGTACTCCCTGTAAATATATCCAGCCAGCTCCTCGCTGGCATCTGGCTGTCAGAAACAGCGAGGGAACAACCCTTCCTTCCCTGTTCTCAGAGTGAGACGCCCTGCCTAACCACCTTGAGTGTAACTATACCCACCTCGAGTACCCACCTACCTCGAGTGCACACCTGCCTTGCGCACGGGGTCTCTGAAAGATCGTTTCAAGTATTTCACCCTACGTCCCCTTCCCATTTGTGATATTTAATGATCCAGAAGACATTTTTCAAATTTGTAAAGAGATGGTACATGCTGAGTTGCCATTTTTGTTTGTTGGGTTTAAAAGACACATCATTAGTAGGGTCTGGCTTTCCTTTTGGCTACGTTTAAGATCAGCAACTGAGATTGCTCTATTAGCAGCAAACAAACACAATGTTCATGCGTATGCAAACCATTCTGGTTACCACAGTTCTCTGCACCCTGGAGTCTGTGTTTCTGTGAGCCCCACAAACAACTCGTGCAGTCTGCAGTGGCTGGGGTTTGTAAAGCCTGCAGGACTGAACGCAGATTCTACCTGAGATACCGGCTTCTGCATCCACTGTTGGCAACGCTACAACAAAGTTACACTGTAGAGTGAAAGACTTTATCAGCCACTTAATTTCTGTGTTTAACGATTTCTTTATTCTGTTCATCTCCCCACATGTGATAATTACACAGAAACTTCATCCTAGAGAATTCGTATTCAAAAACCTTTGAACTAAAGTAAAGGAGGCAGATGATTTACATATGGAGTTCTCTCCAAGGCTTGACATACATAGATCACAGAATCACAGAATCACAGGATGGTTGGGCTTGGAAGGGACCTCTGTGGGTCATCTGGTCCAACCCCCCTGCCGAAGCAGGGTCACCCAGAGCAGGCTGCACAGCACCGCGTCCAGGCGGGTCTGGAATATCTCCAGAGAAGGAGACTCCACAGCCTCCCTGGGCAGCCTGTTCCAGGGCTCCGTCACCCTCAGAGGGAAGAAGTTCTTCCTCATGTTCAGCTGGATCTTCCTCTGCTTCAGTTTGTGCCCGTTGCCCCTTGTCCGGTCACTGGGCACCACTGAAAAGAGTCTGGCCCCGTCCTCCTGACACCCACCCTGCAGATATTTATAAGCAATTCTAAGGTCCCCTCTCAGCCTTCTCTTCTTCAGGCTGAACAAGCCCAGCTCCTTCAGCCTTTCCTCGTAGGAGAGATGTTCCAGTCCCCTCACCATCCTCGTAGCCCTCCGCTGGACTCTCTCCAGTACCTCCTCATCTTTCTTGAACTGGGGAGCCCAGAACAGGACAGAGATATATGTGGATGGATTTAAAACCTAACTTTGAACTGAAATTTTCCCATCTCTCGTAGCTTTATTTGTTCTTTAGCTGAGCAAATGACTACGGGTTTGCCTGATGACAAAGTTCATTGGACTCTACTGCTCTGAATCCTGTATAGCGAAACCGGTGGCACAAAAGACAACCCAAATCAGATCTTGTGTTTGGGATTCCTTCTGGTGTTATACCACACGAACAGCACAGCATGCATTCCTCTAGTTCTCTTGTACTCTCTTCAGAGGTATGTCAAGCTGTGTTTAAGACTGACGGATCAGTGGTAACAGAACTACCTTTCTCTTAGTTCTTTCACAAGAGCTTGAATCTGCTCGGTCCCAAATTTAACAGGAAAAAAACCCTAAAAATTTAAAAATCCTTCCTTCTCTCATGGCTAACTACTAGGAAGCAAACCAAGCGTGTTAGTTCTTTGCTATCTTTCCTACCACGTGTAAGGGTCTTCAGCAGAAACCTCAGTAAGGTGTGCTTTCCTGTATCTCAAGACATCTGTCTGAGCAAGGGCCGGACTCTGAGAGCGTTTACCACCATGCTGCAAACCTAATTTACACTGACTGGGTGGCCTATGCATCAAAAAACCCTTTCAGGTAAGATCAAAAGGACAAATGGTATCCTGTGACAACAGCCTCAAAGAATCCTGGATCCCTCACATTACACAAAACCAAAAAAGTCATTCACTGAAATGGATCTGAAGAAAGCACCAGCAAGCAAAATGAGCTGTGTTTTAATTCCTAAGATGAAATGAGAGAACTGGTTAGAATACACCTTCCACTAATGAGCATACAAAACCTCTGCTCTCCAGGTTTAAAGTAAGCAGGTAAGCAGATTTTGTGTTCAGAGCCTGCCCTATGGCGCAGTTTGTTAGGCCGTGTCCGATCTCCGTCCCGCGCCACGGCAGAGAAGAGGGGCCTTACTGCAGAAGTTCCTGCCAGAGAACGTCAGATCAGTCTCCTTCGTTGCCACATGCCCCGAAAGCAGAAACACTCACTTTGTTAAATAAGCTCAGCCGCAACTGTTTTTTCCTAAATCGTGCTGCTACAGCCACTCTCCATCTATTGTGTTGTCTTCATTACTTCTTTCAGCAGTTAAGAACTGATTTCTTTTGCAGGCAGCATGGCTACCCTTGAAGAGCTTAGGAGTCCACTTTATTATCTATTTTATGCTGGCTAATGGAATCTGCGTGCTTTGGATTTGTATCCTACACCTTCCGAGCACGGCCTCCAACCCTATAATCATCTCTTTCTCCAGCTTGCCTCCCCCATGGTGTCTCCAGGCAAGAGTCAGCTGGGACCGGTGTGAAAGTATGTATGTTCTGAATGGCCAGCCATATGTGTATGCTACAGCCAAACAAAATATGTCATGGCTCAATTCTTCTTGCCTTTCCCTGTGTGGGAGCTCTACTTCAGGCTTTTTTCGCCTCTAGCCAGCTGTGGATGTTAATTAAGTTCTAGAAATTACACGATCTTTGAGACTTCTTTCCCTCTGTCAAATTTGGTTCAAAATGGTCAATAAATTGAAAAGTCACTTGGTGGGAACTACAGCTCAGCTAAGCAGATGGGTAGCACTGTCATTCAAACTCTCCTTTGGATGACTTTAGGATAAAACCTGGTCCAAACTACCACGTTTTGTCCGAGCTGTAAGAGTTTGGATGTAGCCTCTCAACATATCCTTGCATCAAATGTTGAACCAAAGTGGAGCTTTCTGATACCATGCTTCACATACCTCTCTTTAAGATTCTGGGAGGCCAAATTGCTACAAATTCTCAACCAAACAGCAGCAAGCCCCTCATGTTTAGTTCATGTGTCTGCCGAATGTTTAATATAAACTGTTTATTCAGTCTCTTTAACCTACTTTGATACGTGCCACTAAGGACAAGGAGCTTGAACAAAACAGTGAAATGCTACTTCTATAATAACATGAAAGGAAATGCTTGTCTTTGTCATGGTTCTCATTACCCGAGCTGCTGAAAACTCCTGATTCTACTTCTCCCCTTGCTCTTTTTTTCCCTCTCATGTGTGTTTGTGGGTCCAAGCAAAAAATTTAACCTTGTGTTTCCTCAATTGAGAGAAAAACAGAGACAAAAAAAGCAGTAAGAAAAACAAGCTGAAGCACAGTTTGGAGTATAAACACTCCTAACAACTTTGCTAGGTTGGTAATAGACGCGTTCCACAAAGCAAAGTGTAAAGATGTCTCAGGTTATGCTAAGGTTGGAAATGCATTCCAGCATTATAAGGATCCTGTGATTGCTTTAAACTTGTGCAATTTAAGCACCAACATTAAGCACCAGAGATAGAGTTAGTCTTACAAAATCTATAAATGCCTGAAGGCAAGCCTCCTAAATTACCTACATTGTACCCCTATCAAGGCAAGTATTTCTATCAAAAACAGAAAAATCTTTGTCTGACATAGTTGATGGGACTCCTTCTGTTTTGTTCTGACTATTTACTAGAAATTTCTCCTTCCCTTTTCACTTCTGCTTCCCTCCACACCCTGCTCATCTTCCTCTCGCCTACCTTACTCTGTCCTTCTTTCCGTCATTATTCCAGTTAGCTCTCCTTTTCAAAGCGAACCCACTTGCATATGCGCAACTTCACAAAGTTGCCTGTGTACCACAGCTGCCTTCATCACTCTGCTTTTGTCTCTTCGTCTTTCTCCTCACCTGAAATCAGAAAGTTTCTGGCAATACCTATGAAAAATGATTGGCAAAAACCCATCTAGGAATTTATATACAAGATGCATCCTCCTGTAAAATCTTACAACCTAGTCATGATTCTCTGCTTCAGCAAAATTCTCTGTAGGCCATCTGCTCACATGTATCCACATACACCTTTCCCAGGTGATGCCATTTGGAAGTTTTCAAATCTTTGCCTACTGTGGCTGTGTCTTTACAATAAACAGAATCACAGAATCACAGAATGGTGGGGGTTGGAAGGGACCTCTGTGGGTCATCTAGTCCAACCGTCCTGCCGAAGCAGGGTCACCTACAGAGTTGAAACAATCCTCTGCCCAGGTATTTTTATTTTTGGAAGGTATATACCAGTGTTTTCACCACAGCTCTTTTAGCCTTACATATTTTTATTGTTATATGACTCATCACTCCAAGTGCATTTGCCTGCAGCTTCAAAGAGATGTTAATAGCAACCCCCCTCTATCCATGCGGCCCTTGGCAAAAAAAGTAGTTATGTACAGATACAAATTCCTAGATGCTCAAGTGATGTGAGCTGCTCAGTATCATCTCAACACAGACTGTCTGTAACTGCCCAGAACGCGGCTCTGGCTGTATACACGAATGTGTCTGCGTCTACATGATATAAACAGTGTTGATGATAGCAACTTTTTAAAAAAAAAACCACAATGAAACCTCAAGCCTATTTATACTTGTTCTGAAATGAATTTTAAAAGCTGCTGTGTATAAAAGAAAACCAGTATTATTCTTTTTCTGCCTTATTTTCATCTTTGAATCTAGGCAAAATCCTCCACGGTAACTGTTGGAGGGAAGAGTTGAAAGGGCATTTCCTCTGACAACCAGCAGAGCTTTACTACCCCAAACTAAATTCAAGCTAAGGATTTTGTCTGTATGGCCAGTTATTAGGGTTGACATCCATGCAGAAGAGCCCTGCCTCGTCCGATCTGTACAAACACACAGACACGAAATTCCTGTCTGTCCGCACCATCTGCGCGTGTGGTCTGCAGACACAGGATTCCTGTCCATCCACGCTGTCCCTTGCGTATGGGCCACAGAGGCAGGATTCCCACCCGAGCACGCAGCAGCAGATGTGAAGCACAGAGCTGGACAGATGATTCCTGTCCATCTGCCCTGCTCTTGCATGCAGTCCACAAGCAAGGAGGATCATGATAAACCACGGGGTTTTTTTTTTTCTCCCCCTTTTTCTTCCTTTAGAGGTTGATTTTTCCTACTAAGTCTGCATCAAAGCTCATATAACAGTACTAGCTGGACAGACTGAAGAAAACTTCAGGTTTTCAACTGTATTTGTGAAAAACTTATTCTTCCCAAGGAAAGAAGTTCTCTTCCTTTCCACATAATTCATGGCACACAATGTGTACAGATGTGCCAGTCTGGTCAGACGAATTTCTCTAAGGTGTCTGCATTTCAGACAGTATTCCCATCACTGCCTGCTCTGTTCCTAATCTGTTGTCTTGCCGTGATTTACATTATTTTAAGACATTACATATGAGTAGAGGCTCCACCCAATGGGCACCATAAAGCACACTGTAAAGCTCAGGAAAAAACAAAAGTCTTAGAAAATTCTGCCCCTGCTATAGAACCACCAAAAGAAAAGTCTGTGGAACAAAATGAAACACAGCCAGTTCTATCTCTGATGTTTTTTCCTTAACCCATGTACTGCAAAGTCAGTGAACTTAGATAGGTGATGCCGCATGTTGAAGAGCCCTGGCAAAGCAGGAGAAGAAGTAGCAGGACAGGGGCAACCTCAACTGATCTATTTACAACTAGAAGACCTAGGAGAAAACAAGAAAGTCTTTGTATTTTTTAAGCCTTCTTTGTATCATGAAAAAGATTGCTGGCTGACAAAGGAGAAGGACTAGCTAGTTTTGGTAATCAGGAAAGGGGAGAAGAGAGAAGGAAGACACATCAAGAAATCTTTCCATCATCTGATAGTGACAAAAAGGTTAGAGGTGGACAATAAGGAACTAGTCTCAGTCTGTGCTTCCCCACATCACCCAGCTGGTAAATCTTTCTTTTTCCAGTCCAGGAAAACACACTGATACCCTGCCTGTCTCCCTGTGAGATATGTAAGAGACTGGAAAGGTGCATAAAATGAAGATCTGTGTATATAACTAAATGTATTTCCCCTCAAAAAAAAAAAAAAAGGAAAAAACCCTAGAATGAGATGGTACTGTACCTCTTACTTCCACAGAACAAATAAACCCGTGCAGTCTGCCAAGTTTTAAACAATTTCTGCATGTGTGTGTTCTTAAGGATGACTATATTCCTTTTGCTATTTTTTCAACACCATTAATGTCAGCAGTTGGCAGAAGGTTTGGTTGCTAGCTGTAACAAAGGAGGTGAAGCCAAGGTTATATCTACTGGTGTTTTGGAGATGGAGGGCACACTGGCTTGGTAGGAGAAATTAGTTACATTTCAGGTTAATGTGAGAAAAGTGGGAAGAGACATTTCTTAAAATATTAAAAGGATTAAATGTGGTGCAACAGTGAAACTGAATGTTTAAAAAAGTTCAGTTCCACCACCCCCAGCCCCAAAAAATCCCACTGTAAAACCAAGAGATACCTAGGTAGTTCCTCCATCCTAAAAACTTGGCTGGAGTCAGCTGGTGGGAGCTCAATCTCTTTTTTGTTTACTCAACTACAGGAAATATTTGTATTCACACTAGGAAAGACAAGAGTTGGTGGTAAATCGAAAGAAAGAAAACAAAAGACAAAGTTCTGTGACTGAAGTTGTACTCAAAGAGAACAAATCCCCCAATAAAATGGCTACCCCTTAACCAGGGCTGTATTAAAGATAAACGACCATTACTTCCCCCAGGCATCAGTACAGTGATCAGAGTCTAATATATATTTGGAGACTAAAGCTTTATGGAAGTTGAGAGACTAACAGTCACCTATACTATTGACAGCCTACAATTGTGCAGCATGTTACTGCAAAGGTTCCACATTTGAAACCGAGGGTGCCTGACCGCCTCTTGATCCTATATCCATACCATAAACATTTGATTGTGCCAAGTAAAATCAGACAGCAACCTTTTGATACCTGAGTTTGAGACTTCCCTTGCCTTTATGGACCATCTTGGACTAATCCCTGAAAGCATTTCTCGGTACTGAACAGACTCTTCACCTCTGGTACCACATTTAAGGTAAAGAAGGGGAGACAAAACCCACTCCTTTATTTTGTGTTCAGTACACGTCTGCTCAGAGACCGCAGAGCACAACTGCCCTCAAGGTGATCTGTCAAAATCACGACCTTCTATTTGACAGCACTGGCTGCAGATGCCCCTTCCAGTGAGGGACTGGAAGCAGGATCTCCATCAGTGTCAACTTTCTCATCTTTACCTTTCAGAGCTGGCAGCTGGTTCCAGACTCCTCACAGCTTCCTAAGTCAGCAGCCAGCCGAAAAACCGCCGGCCTCTCCCTACACACATTCACAAATGTCAAGTGGCAAAAACATTACCTCTAGGGAAAATCTACACACCTTTTCTTTGGTCGTGAATAGTTTTTCACCTTAGAAAAGTGGTGTAGAGAACAGAGGGTACTTATTAAGGAGTAAAATGCATAACTTATTCAGCATCAAAACACGAATAGTAATTTTTTTTAAGCCTTCGATTCTTTGGTAACACCACGGATTTAACAGGATTGAAGGGAGTCTGCAGCCATCAGCACCTGCCCATTTGCAGAAGCTACCATGAGTAACTGATGCTTAAATAAATAAATAAAATAAATCTATTACTCCTTTTGATAAACCTGATGTACTGTCCCATCAATTTCCACAATTTGGTATGTGAAGGGTTAGTATCAAGCAGCTTACTCCTAACTGACAGCATATATCTTAGATTTCCAACTGCAACATGAAACTTCTCTTTTCCCCTGCATTACTTTTTCACGCATATGAGACATTGTGCACTGGATCAGGCTTGAACAGATTGATTCAAAAAGGGAAATTATTTTCCGAATTCTAAGGAGCTTAATACCGTAGGTGAGCAAAATAATCTGTAGACTGCGAGGTATTTCAGTGCATAAGCTCAGAAATATCTGAGACCACCGCTCATCGACAGCTCACTATTTACTGAAGCTGAAGTCCACTCTGTACAGTTAAGACTTAATTTTTCATTATAATTTTTTAAGATGGAGGGGACTAAAATTCTCTGTTACAGGTTGCTTATGTTTCCCTACTCAAGCAAAAAAATCGCTGATTATGTCACTCCCCTGATAACACAGTAAAATCCCAAACATGCCATATATTCTATAGTAGAGATCATTAATTTTCGTTAGATATTTCTACGTGCATAATTCTTTCCACCATTCCTCCTTCAAGTTAAGAACACATTACTGGCATATTAAGTCATACAACTGTTAATCTGTAATCTACTTGAAACCTTCTATATTTTCACCTTCAGAAACCAATCAGTCACCTAATAGCTCTGACCCCAACTTCTCCTTGCACACTTTCGGAACACACCTTGCATCATCTGTCACCTCCCCAGTTACAGATTTTACACAAATCAAACCAAATACTGAAGCTGGTAGAACGCTTTTCAGCTGCCTGCCGCTACCTTTCTACCAACTTTCATGTAAGACAGTTTTTAAAGTCATGGGTTCGTTAGGCTTTTCATCCAAAGAGAAGGAACCACAAATAAAGTCTTGCTTTATAGCCTTAGTGTGAAACTGTTCAGTTTGTGTTGTGTGTTCCCTAGGGAATAATGCCAGTACATGTAGGAACAGCTAAGCATGATGTACCAAGTTAGCACATTTGGAAGGGAGATGAAGTAAAAGGACATGCGTGTCTTCTAGACAATTGCCAGTGCCAGGTAAAACAGCCCAAATGAACAGGAATAATTTAGTATAGAAAAAAGCTGCACCCAGTCAATGAAGTATCAGCAAGGATGGCTACACATTCATCTAGGAAAATCACTCTATTTTTGGTGAGTTCAAACAAGTCACTCAAAATCTTCCTCTATCTGAATTTTTGGTGTAAAATTCCTGTTTCTTCACAAAAAATGTATTCATGGTTTATCTCATCAAGATTATTTACATGTTTACGTGGAATCCTCTCTGTCACCAAAACTTCAGAGTTCCCTAAAAAATGTGTCTAAATGACCAGATCTAAATGTAATCATAAACTCACTGTATTTTCCTGTCAGCCTTCAAACATCATCAATTCAGATACTGAAAGACCGAAGCCAAACCAACCCAGCCACAAGAACCGCTTGTCGGAAAGTCTCCAATCTTTTACCGGTGGGGCACATCCTGTGGCTGGACACCAAGCAGAGGCAGTCGTGTGTGGGTACTTCCCAGCTGCCCCACACACTGCAGAAGTGACGCAAAAGAAGATGCACCCAGAGTTTGATTCTTTGAATGAACAACCACTGGCAATCTTGAGCTCTTCCAAACAGCTCTTTCTGAGCTCTAGCTCCTGAACTCCTCATCTAACACAGGGGCTGTCCAAAACCGAGAGAGGGTAACTGTTCTCAACATAAAATCTGGAGCACAGAAGTCTCACGGAAATAAATACATAAACGCTCTGTTGGATTTATGTATTAAAAAGACCTGTTCTAATGTATTCTCTTTATTTAACTGAAAAACAGTGCCTCTTAGCTCAGTGGTTTGTGCCATGATAACTACATAAAACCACCATATGGTACAACTGTGATGTGAAATGACGGTGACTACATTTACATTGCGCTAATGTTGCGAAATACTATTCACAGACTAAGGCATTATTATTTTTTTAGGCCCCAAATTAGATTTTCTAGTGCAGTCTCCTGGAGAAACCAAGCTCACTCAGTGTTCTTAACTCTTTAATACCACGAACAAGCCTGGCCCTCCCAGGGTCGGCTTAATAATTTCAACTGATATCAAACACCAGCAGGTTGATTGTCACTTACAGAAATGGGATTACAGGGTCTCTCAACTGCTAACCTAGACTTGTCCAGCAATCCTGATTTTCTGGTGAGGAACAATGTTGCTGAAATAACTTGGTATAGGAGTTCATAATCCTTAAATGAGAGATACTGTAAATGTGTCAGCAGATGCTGTCAGCAAGTATCCAATTAATTTACATTTATTTGTGCAAAGTGTTAGTGAATTAAAAAGCTGTAAAACTATAATATGCAAATCACAGAATTACAGAATGGTCGGGGTTGGAAGGGACCTCTGTGGGTCACCCAGTCCAACCCCCTGCCCAAGCAGGGTCACCCAGAGCAGGCTGCACAGGACCTTGTCCAGGTGGGTCTGGAATATCTCCAGAGAAGGAGACTCCACAGCCTCCCTGGGCAGCCTGTTCCAGGGCTCCGTCACCCTCAGAGGGAAGAAGTTCTTCCTCATGTTCGGCTGGAGCTTCCTCTGCTTCAGTTTGTGCCCGTTGCCCCTTGTCCTGTCACTGGGCACCACTGAAAAGAGCCTGGCCCCATCCTCCTGACCCCCACCCTGCAGATATTTAGAGGCATTTCTAAGGTCCCCTCCTCAGCCTTCTCTTCTCCAGGCTGAACAAGCCCAGCTCCCTCAGCCTTTCCTCATAGGAGGACAGATGCTCCAGTCCCCTCCTCATCCTCGTAGCCCTCCGCTGGACTCTCTCCAGTAGCTCCTCATCTTTCTTGAACTGGGGAGCCCAGAACTGGACACAGTACTCCAGATGGGGCCTCACTAGGGCAGAGCAGAGGGGAAGGAGAACCTCCCTCGCCCTGCTGGCCACACTCTTCTTGATGCACCCCAGGATGCCATTGGCCTTCTTAATGTAATCAAGAAAAGGAGGAATATTTCTAATAGACTGAAACAGGTTTTTGAAAACTGAGATCGAACTTGGGAAATAATAGTCCATAGAGTATTTTTTTAAACGTTACGAGTATGTAGAAAGAAAGGGTAGCAAGTACTGTATTGTCATCTGAATTCCAAATTATTTTTATAAACCTTAAAGCTCAGTCTCTCAGTGAGGCAAAGAACCTTCCCCTTCAGGCAAACCTACACAGCTGCCATCGCAATGCCCCAGAAACTGCTGGCCCAGGCATGAGTGAAGGCACAAGCAGAAATCACACACGGCTGTCTACAGCAGGGCCAGCAGGCAGCTCCCTTCTCTGGCATCGTGAGGCCAGAGACAGCAAGGAGCTCACTTGAACATACATCATTATTTAGTAATACAAGAGGCAGAGGGTAAAGGTAAAAGGAGGAGGAAGAGGGTAACGAGAATATAAGTGATACTGTGGGAAGATGAAATGCTACCCCAGAAAAGACTGCTGACGCTGCACTGAGTGCTGTTACTATGGCAACCGCTGATTAAAAATGATGGGAAAAAAGTCTGGAGAACATGGCAAAGAGAAGGTGCTTTCTTTGAATCTGCAAGGGCTTCTTGCGCTGCGCTTCAGGAAGCAGTGTTCAAGGGCACGACAAAGCCTCGCTTTCTGTGGCTGCTGGGCTGCTGTCAGGGTGCTGGGGTCTGCTCCTGGTAGAGCTCCCCCCTGACAGAAACAATTACTGAGGAGCAAAGCCTGGTACAGCAAGCAGCCCTGTGACTGATAATCTGGGTGGATTACAGGCCGTCGACAAAAGCCACGATGCTTAAATTTGACAGCTAGCAATGCTTAATGAGAGCCAATTAGTGGATATATATTCACTGCAGCCAGAGGTTTCTTCTGTTTCTAGTCCAACAGCTGCCTGAGAAGGAAGTGCGCAGAGCGATCTCCCCTACTCACATGCATGCCAGCTACGCTGTCACTACACCTAAGAACATGTTATAACACCTACATATTTTGGCATCTTTATATATTAAAGTCAGTAGACTCAAACTTTGCAAAACCGAATTTGACCCTACAGACAGTGGTGGTACCAGAACCTGAAAAAAGATGACTTTACACTGGCTCTCTATTCTCACGTGCAAATGAGGCTGCGACCGCACTCTTTAGGTACCAAGGGACAATACTTCTCAAAATGCTCCACGATTCCTTGAAAATTTCCTGGCAAAGTACATTCATCTGTTGCTCTTTCAAATAGGTTAACCTGCCATTCAGAGAATATGAGAATTCAGGGAGTACCTTCTGTTCGGCCCAACACATGCAGGAACCTCTGACATGCAGGTCCCCTGCAAACTCCTCTGTTTTTAACTTCCTTGTCACATCAGTTTTCTTCCCCCACTTTTTCATCTATTTCCACTCTTGCTACTGCAAACATGTGGGTACTGTGGCAAAGAGACGAATAAACAAAGACGGATCCAAGTGCCCTGGATCTCATAATTCATTTCAAACATTAACTTTTACTCTGTTTTCTCAGCCACAAAGAAGCCACCACCACCACCACCACCACACTCAGACAACTTAAATACATCCTCCTAGACTTCTTAAGTCCCCTTGTGACAGTGCTGCAGCTTGAGAGGCACCTCCACTCATGAAACTTCAGTGGGCATCATTGCACTGCTGGGACCTCTCAGATGCTCTTGGAGAACAACGCTAGTTCCGTCACAGAAACAGCGCTACATTTAGCAACTACCTGTCGTGACAGTATCCATGTCACCTGAAGAAGAAATTTATTTGCTAATAGGGTAATCACTCTCACCAGACATGGTTTCCAATCGGGGCAGCTAATGCAAAGCACAGACTAACTTGCATGCCTCACAGAACCTGGATTACTTCCTCAGGCAGCGTGGTAATAAAAACTGCCACAAGTATGGTCATGCTGCTACAGCTCCATGGCACTAAGAGGAAAACGCTTGCCTGTCAGTCTCCTTTGACCTGTTTTACATTCTCCTGTTACACAGAGAAATGATTCCAACCAGTGGAACTTCACTTTGGTAATGTTCACAGCAGAGCAGTGTCAGGTGTCAGTAAGTGGGGTTTCCAGGGAAACAAGTAACAGTGGAAAACTAGCATTTTTTTGGGGAGAAGCTATTCTGGAATTTAAAATTCTTTCCTTTTCCTCATGATCCCATGAACCACATTTACTTGAGAAACAAATCTTTGCAGTACCTTGGCCTCATAAGGAAAGCCAAAATCTTTGCAGTGAAGAAGCACAAAGTAGCAGGGAGAAAACAGCTTTGAGACTTTCAAGGTTAGATGAAACAGATATTAAATATTACGTAAATGCTAACTATTAATACTACTAGTCATCGCCAAATAATTCCTCTCAATTTATGGGAATAGTAAGTAATAGCCCCTGAAATTCACGCTGGCCCACAGAGGAAGGAGTGATCATGATTAGGATGTAGAAGGGAACGACGGGTATTAAAGATTCCTCTGAATGGCAAGCAAGCTGACTACATAACCCACAGAATCACAGAATCACACTTTCAATAGTAGGAGGTTTCTTATCTCCCTTCACTAAAACAGAAAGGAGCTCTTTCCACTGTGTTAAGTGAACAGCAAGAGTGTATACAGCAAGAAGAGGAAAGGCGAGGGAAATACTAAGGGAGAAAAACTAGATATTCGAGATGTGCATCACAGCGAAAAGGAAGCTGAAGACAAAGGTTGATCTTCTACTCAGTCAAAAGTGAAAGCCATCAAAAAATGAAGCCAAGAAGCTCTAAGTGCTCATGCCTTTCCTGCGTCAGTCTTAACTAGAAACTCTACTTGCGTGACTAACAAAAATTATTTCAGTACTCAGAAAATATCATTCAAGGTCAGAAAAGCAAAAGAACAAATGAGATGATACTAAAAAAAATCAGACGTCTTCAAATTTTCTAGCTCTGACTATACGACCCTAGGAAAGAGTTTATCTACTGTAATGAAAGCTATTAATGGTTATTTTTGGGAACCTGTGGGAACTGGTGAGGTTTTGGAAGATTCCATTCAGGTTTCTGACACTGTCTCGCATGACACGCTCATGAACAAGTTCAGCTAAGGAAAGGCCTCCTTTTGAGCTTTGTCCAGTTTTGGATACCACATTCGGAGGAAGAAAAAGACAAATCAAATAAAATCTAAGAAAGAACAACTGGAACGATCAGGTATCTCAAAAACAAGACACATGAAAACTGGAAGAACTGAGACTGCCCAGTTTAGAGAACAACACAGAGGAGATATCTCTGTGTAAAGCAAAAGGGCTACTAAGAAGTGCAAGAAACAGTCTTTTTCTTCTCTGCCCATAACAGACAGAAAAAGTAGTAATGAGCTTCAACTGCAGTAAGCGATTACAGCTGCACAACGACAGAGGAGTCATAGAGAAGACTTCCCGAGACTGAAGGTCTCCTTCACGAATAGTCTTTAAGAACAGATTACAGGCATGACTGAATAAATCAAGTGGCTTACACAGAGCTCCGTCCTGAGCCCAGTACTCTTCACTATTTTTCATTAACAATCTGTGTGACAGAAGAAAATACATGCTTATGAAATATGTGGAGAAAGCTTCTCTACGTGGTTCTGCAAGCATGCTGAAGTGTAGGATTGAAACTCCACACGTTCTTAAAAGACTGAGGAATTGATCTGAAAATTACTTTTATTTAGGAAAAGGCAGCATAACAAATACCTAACCAGTACTGATCTAAGCTGGAGTCACACCACTTAAAATGAAACCTTTGAGATCCCATCAGCAATAACGCTGAATCAAGCTAGTTCCTGGTAACTTTTGCTACAGTATATTACAAAAAAATCTGGAATAATTATGAAACATTAGATAATAAAATAAGTGAACACGGGGATTTACAAACAATTCAATTGAATAATACTCCTAGCTCTTAGAAAGCAGACACTGAAGCAGTTCAGAGCCTCCTAAAAATTTCACCACTACTACTTCACATTTCTGGCATAGCAGTGCTCAGAGATGTTGGTCAAGTCGGGCCCCCACTGTGCTAGACAAACACAGAAGATGACAATCTTTGCTCCAAACAGCTCCTAGCAGAAAACCCCAAGCATTTAAGACTCAAAGCCCACAGACAGGAAAACCTCAGCCCACTCAGATATGCCCTCACTTTACAACTCCAAGCTGCGGAGTAGCGCTTTGCCCTGTTACAATAAATCTATCCCGATCGTTAAAAATTTGCTTGACAAAGAAAGCAATAAATGGCAAACAGGCTGCTTTCTAACAGAGGAGCGGTGGATGTGCTGCCACGAAGCAGGCCAAAGCTCCTTGGGTCTCTGTCAATCCCAGCGTGACACCCGTCGCGGGGGCTTCTGCGGGGCATAGGATCCAAGCACGCTGCCTGGCGCTGGCCACACCACATCTGGACTTTGTTAGCCAACCTTCAGCTCCGTTCTCGTGCATCAGCCCCGGCCCCCTCTGCTGCAGGCAGTCTCCCAGCCACTGCTTCTGCATCAACTACTCACGGAGACAAAGTACTCTGGGAGGAGGCAAATTGGGACCACATTCTCTGGTGACCCTCACCCTGCAATTGGCCCGCCTTTCCGATGACAGAGGAAATCCCTCGCGCAGGCGGACAACCAGTATGAAACAGCCAGCTCCGTTTACTGGAAAGCCTGGCCAACGCCGAGTGCCTCGTTAGGAAACAGTCTCCATATTGAGGCACATTCCTGCAATTCAGAGCCTAGAAACTCCAAATTAAAACAACATTGATGCCATATCCTCTGTCCGAAATGCCTCTCTTCATCCAAACTTTAACACACATACTTACAGAAATTAAAGAACCCAAATGTCTTTGGCAGGACTCCTTCCCTCTCTCCTGCAGTAATACCCTTCCCGTGCGAGAGACCAGGAACGTGACAGTGTTGGGAAGGGAGAAGGGGGAGTTAAAGCAAGGAATAACCACAGAGTCCTCCAGAATCTGTACAAGCTTTTTTGACGAATCTACGCGTCTTCACCAATATTTTTAAATAAATAAAAATCTCCTGAAATTGCAGGGCTGAAGAGGTTGGAATTTTTTTTTCAAGAAGCAAATTGAGGCTTATCAGTAAAATGGTTTTTTTGTTTTGGGAGAAAGTTGAATCTTCCTAGCCTCTAAGAAAGGCCATCTAGCAGTAAGTCAGTCTGCTAATTGGTACCTCTTGTAGCAACTCAGTGACAACCAGCACAAGCAATGAAAAGGCATAACCTAAATCCTCTCATACACACTTGGATCCAGTCACACTCACTACTGCAGCGTAGCCAGAAAACTGCTTTCCTAAAGCATTATCTCTGTCAGAGGCTCTTTCTAGTTAGCAGTGAGATTCAGAAATCAGGCCTAAGGCACCCGCCACGGCACGCATAACTCTTCGCACAAACCATCCCCTTCCGATACCGCTCAGCATTTCTGTTTGCATCCTGCGTACAGGGAAACGGGAACCTTTTCGTCAGCCGTGCCTGCCAGCCAGCCGAAAGAGCTGCCTTCCCACCACCAAGTCTCAGCCGTTCCTAGCCATGGGATGGACTGAAATGCCAAATGCTTCTCAGGGACTTCAACAGCTCTGAAACAATGTTGAAGGTAGAAGGAAGGAATTACTGAGGTCGGGATCCCAGCTCTGAATGTGAAGGGGTGAATAAAATTTTTAGGCTCCAGAAATGCTTTTCAAAGTCTTCCAGAAGATCTCGATTAACTGGCATCACTTGCCTTTCTTGAACAGCTGTGTTCAATACATCCGCAAGACTGAAAGATTTTTCATTCACAATTTCTACTGCAAATTTAGGAATTACAGCTAAACTTTTAGGAAGTTCCTGAAATGATACATAGTCCCGTGGAGCTGGCAAACAGAGACAGACTTTTGTTCTCAAGATGTAGAAAAGGGTCCGTGTACAGAAAGCTTAAATTGATGAAGCAGCACAGTTGTTTTGTCGGAAAATATGAGGCTGGTGACCTGTAATAACTGAAGAGGACCACAAGGGCCAAACACACAGATTATTGGGAAGCATGTGGAAAAATGAGATTCCCTTTGACTATATCAGTAACGAGGATCCTGTAAAATCTCATAGCCTTCTCTTCTGATCCATCTCCTATTTACGGAGCTGTCGAAGTTGGTATGATTTGAATTAATGCAGAAAAAGTACACACCAAAACTATTGGTACTGAAAAAAATCAATGCGATTTCAGATCCCTGGCGACTTACAGAAGTGGTATTACTGTCCCATGACTGACACTGAGGAGCTTTTCTTTCAACGTGCTGAAAGCTGCACACGAAAAAAGCATAAAAGATGATACAACCTTAAGATGCAGGGCAGATTCTATTAGGTCAAATAAATATTTCTCAGGTATGTTCAAATATAGTATAGAATGTTATATAGAATATAGAATGTTACATAGAATATATGTATATGTATAAACATAAATTCTGCCTCCGCACTGGAGAATATCTTCCAGCCCCACTGCCTATGATTTTATACAAATACTTATACTACTTATACATAGCTTCTATTCACATTATGCTTGTAGCACAGATGTATTGAGGAGATTACTTTCTGCTTTCTTAACCCTTTTTTAAGATGACAATCTTAAACATTGACGAGTCTTTATAGCTGATGGCAGTTCCGGAACCGGAAACTCCAAAGACATTGGAGTGCATTTTCTGAAAAAGGACTATTGGTCCAACATCAGCTCAGAACTGGTCACATTTCATAGCAAAAATGATTTCAAATTAATCTCATTTGCAATTTTAGTTTATTTGGGAAATTAAGCATCCCATATCGCTACAGAAAAGCACTTAGAATGGGCATCCCTAAGGGAAATGGTCATGTCTTTTTAGGAACAGCACGTGATATTGTAAGACTGATCAGCACTTAAAAATAATGATGTGAACTGCAATAACGGTTAAAAAATCACCTCACTGAAACCTCAGTCATTACAGATAATCACAACGTTAATACATAAATTAAATGTACACCAATTTTCAGCATAATAAAACACACCACAAAACACTAAAGATTGTTCCGTCTACCCACAAAGGATAATCGGCAGGAAACTGGAAGGGTAAGGGGCATGAAAGTGCTAGAATTTAAGCTGAGGACAACAAGAACTGACAATAAAGTTCTAATTTCTCTTGGAAAGAGTGGTAATGTATGCTAATGCTGCTACGCTTGCAGACAATTACATGAAGAAAATAAGTACTTTACACTGCAGTGAGTTCTGAACCCTGCTCCAGTAGCAGGTCATCCGGCTGACAAATGAAGGTACTTAGAACTGTTGCTCAAAAGTAAACAATAAAAGACTGTAAACTGTACTTCTTGCTCATTCTGAAGCTGGTATAACCATCAAAATTACTGTTCTTGAATTCATCCTTAAATAATTGTTGTCTTAAAAATACATGACTGGTAACCTATTTGTGTTTCCTAAGGAAGAAGCAGAGAAATCCCTTCTCAGAAAGCAGACCTGGTTTTGCTTTACAGTCTTTGACAGCCACAGAAGTAATCCGGTTGACAGATGAAATGTTGCACATAAAACTTTATGAAAACAGAATCGGTGGCACTGAAGAAGTTGATACTGGATTTGCAGCAGCGTATGTGCTATTACAGAACATGTGGCAAGGGAATAACTCAAAAAAACCCACCAGAAGTGCCGAACTGAAAAATCTACACAGATATTTCAGATCCTAAATCTCTTATTGCCAGGGATGCCTTTTGCTTCCTCCGTGTTGTACAAGCAATGTATTTTTCACATCACATTCAATACCGAAGCACAGTATTAAATGCTTGAATAGAAACATTCTTCTTCTGATTGTTCTGCCTAGGTAAAAAGATCTCAGAAATGGGAGAAGCTAGAAACCGGAAAGGACCAATCGTCTGACAAGCACAAGACGTCCCGAATTCCACTCTAGTAGCTGGCATTCCCATACGGTGCTCCGGCTGCAGATTGGAAGCTGCAGCAGAGACTGTGTGGTATAACACATTCATACTGGAGTTCTACAGCAAGGAGAATTTTCTTCCATGTTTGCTTCCTCCCCAGCAAGGCAAATACAGACCATTGAAAGAGGTATCACTACATTTCCCTGAATCTGTGGTTATTCGGGCCTGTACCAGATAATGACCAATACCCTTTTCACTCACAGTTTCCTATACGTTCTATCACACGTTTACTACTCGGGCAGTGACACAAAGAACCTTTCCTGAACATTGAGACCTCTTCTTTCCCCACCATGTTTTACAGGCTTCATGACTGCTAGCTAGTTTGAAATCGTTATTTATGCACTTGCTATCCCACCATATGACAGGATTAGACATTATTAGTTCCACAAATCAGGATAATAATCTCACACCAGATTATTAACCGGTTTCCTTCCTAGCCCTCCTCTACCTACCTGCTGCTTGAGCTGTTGCACAAGACGGTCTTTCTCTCGTTTCAGTGCAGCCACTTCATCTTGGGTCTTCTTCTTAGAGGATGAAAGTTCTAGCAGAGCAATATTGGCATCTTTTTCACTAATGGCAGCGAGAAGGGCTTCTTGTCTGAAAAAAAAAATTACATATGTTATTAAAACGTAGAGGAAGCCTCTACAAAGAGCTGAACACACTTTAAATGCTGTAGCAGCATGCAGCCCAGAAGAGCAGCAATAAATATGTTCGTCATGGTTATCTGTCCGTAGGTGCAGCAGGAAGTCAAGATCCACCCGCCTCCACTAAACAACTCTGTTGATACCAAACTTTTGCTTATAGGTTAAGGAAAAACATACAATAATATGTTATTATTCTGCACTCAGCTTCTCAGCTTTTAACCATTTATTATTACTTTGGCTGAACATTTTCATTCTTTCTAATGTTCTAAACATTTCCAGAACAGATTTGGAGAATATGTGCACAAATGCTGGACTAATCACAAGACTTCTGTGTTAAATTATATTACGTTATACTGCCTATTCACGCAGCTATTTCAGAATGAAGGTGGAATGTGACAAGTTTACTGAAATCACTTGAACAATACAGTGTATTCCCAGAGGAAATGATGACACAGACACTTTTGTGCTACATGACAGATGTTGAAATAGATGCCTCCAAGGATGCTTTAGCTATTCTTTGACTTTTCTTGTGAGTAACCAATATAATGACCTTGTCAGATGCATGTCGTGAGTAATTAAGAGAAAGGCAGGCCTGCCCCCATCACAAATCTTCAGTAGCCTTGCAGAAAAGATGTAAGCAAGAACATTCTGTAACAAGACCTTGAGGCTCAAGCATTACGGTAACTAGACACAGAAACACAAGCTTGCTATACTCTTTCCCAATAGCAAAAACTCTTACAAATAGAGTTCAGAAATATTTTATAGATACTGGGAAGAGAGGAGACAAAGGACCACGGCCCTGATAGTGAACAGCAGTTCTCAAATGAACTCAAAGGACTGCTCTATGTTAGGGAAAACAACTGTTTCTGTACTTCAACCTTAATCCTCACCTTTAGCTGGTGCGGCCAAATCACCATATGCAACAGGACATTAAAGAAAGCTTTGCCCTTATTGCCCAATAGGGGTGGCTTGTCCCACTTCTCCTCACCTTGCAAAGCAGGAATAAAGTCAGGTCCTACCCATTTGTGGTTCTGTGAAAGATGGCATCATGCAGGAATGATGATGAAAATCAAACTGAATACTACGGATTGCCTATCTGCCTTTCATCTAAAAGTCTAGTTGCAAATGCAGTTAAAGTAGTAACAATTCCAAATTCCCACATAATCTGAATTTTTATCTGCTCTAATTCATAAACAAAAGCATATTACTACTGCTAATTTCAGAGAATGATTTTTAAAAAATAATCAAATGTTCAAACTATTCTGCGAATCATATCAACAGCAGTTACTATGCAAATAACATTTGCTGTAATGCTTAGTCTTTTATTAAAGATGTAAGCAAAGTTATAGAAGCTTAATGTAAACTATTAAGATTGCTTTTAATTATACAAATATGTCTTCCTGTTTGTTGTCAAGATCTTTTTTAATAAGGACCCATCACAATCTGGTGACAGGATCACACCAGCAAACAGTTGAGGGTAGCAGTAACACTAAGTCTGCTTTTTCTAATCCACCCATTACCACTCCTTGAGCAGACTTTATTTATAGTAAAACAGCTTTCTCTTTTTCTTCCTGTCTTTCTAAACAACTGAACTGAATCTTTGTTAAGAATTTGTTTGTGGCTAAAACAAAAATATTTGCTCCAAAAAGTACTTGTTGAGCTCCATGTGAAAGAATACATGACTGAGAAAACTTCAGAAGAACAGCACAAATGGATAACATTTTTATTAATATTGATGGTTTGAACACACGCATGTGGACTATTAAACCAAAGGCTTGAAAAGGGAAAGGACTGGTACTGCTGGAGAACAGAAATTTTTACCTGTTCAAATGCTGAAAACTTTACAAATTTCATTACCTTGGTGAGCATGAAAAGATGTATTTAACATTGTATTGTTTCTGAGGACGGAGAGGGAAATGGCTTCATCAGGTACTTCAGTGCTCGGATCACGGGTGCAGGGAGATGCACACCTAACTATGTAGGATGCAGTCAGATAGCTTGCGTTGCCTGCAGCTCAGCTGGACAAAGCACTTACTGTCCTCGACACTTGCTTAGTAATCCCTTCTCCCATCTGTAAGAATAACTGCATACATATTTGCCTCTTGACCTTGTTTGAGGAAGTCTGAACAATACCGTTTTGCCTCTTAAACCAAACACTCAACACGTTATTTTACCAGAACGGGACCAGGAAGCGACTCCATGCGCAGAGCTGCTGACAGAGCTGAGCAGACGGCAGCGTCTGAGCAGCAGCTCAGGGCACAACCTTTTAACCCAGCTCGGCAGCAGCCAGCAGAACACTCTTCCCCGCAGAGTTATGCGAAAGGCACGCCGACTCCACACCTCTGGGGCAGAAACTGGCAGGTTCTGAGGTTGTTTCTCTTTGAGAGCTGTCAGGGCGAGACACCACATTTAAAAAGTTCTTGCTATTTTTGGAGGTGAAAAAAAAAAATATACTGCTCTCTTTTGAAGATGTGAAGACAATGGGTGAAAATTGGCTCGCTGATGAGAAAGTCCATGACTGCTTTCAGACGAGTGATCGTTGGGGATGGAAGACCAACTTTTTTCTTCTGCATTACAGGCTTAGGTGAGAAGAGGGTGATGATGCATGACCCGGCTTCCTGCTGATCCCAGCCAGAAACTGAGCTCTTGGAAATAACTGTGCCAGTGAAAGCTTAAGACCTCTACCACTGCACAGGCAGAAGAAACTAGAGCATAAAAACCCCACTGCTAAGATGTGATCTCTGTTCATCCCCTCAGTCACTCCATTGACTGGTAGAGTTTAGCTGAAGCTGCCCATAAAATCACAGAATGTTCAGGGTTGGAAGGGCCCTCTGTGGGTCATCTAGTCCAACCCTCTTGCCGAAACAGGGTCACCTACAGTAGGCTGCACAGGACCGTCCAGGCGGGTCTTGAATATCTCCAGAGAAGCAGACTCCACAGCCTCCCTGGGCAGCCTGTGCCAGGGCTCCGTCACCCTCAGAGGGAAGAAGTTCTTCCTCATGTTCAGATGGAACTTCCTCTGCTTCAGTTTGTGCCCGTTGCCCCTTGAAGTTTGCTATTGTCAGGTTCTCAACTGAAGCCATATATCCTGTATCAAAAAATGTGAATGTATTTCATGAGGAAAAGGTGAGTTTCAACAGACAGAACTGTTCACCACCTGACAGCAGAATAGACTTACACAACGGACGTTCTCTGGGTGGACAATATCTCTGGATTTATACAGATGTTTCTTGTACAGGCTAAGAGAGTAAGGTTGCTTTAAGCAGACTATCAGCATATCAAAAATACGACAAATCCAGTTTAGAGAGTACCTGGATCCTGCCTAGATCATATCTAGAAAAACTAGCACCTTAAAGTATTCCTCATCTTTCAAGACATGATACCACAAAGCTAGGCAATTTTTTTAGATTCTAGGATAATCGAAAGATACTCTAAACACATTTATTCTATGAAGAAATACAAATATTCTGTCGAATTCAGGGAGACAAAGAACAGAAGAAAGGAAAAGGTGCATATCGGATCTGCAGTTGTAGTATCAAGCTTGTAGGTGTGGGAAGGACTGATACTGGGTGCATTATTATTGCCACTTTGTTTCTGTTGCTTTTGCTTTATGGAAAAACATCCAATTTTGGATGTCTGCCTGAAACATGAAAAATATCAATAGAGTGAAGTGACAGAACATGATCCATGACCTCTGGTTTTCTCTAGCTATCGGTATCCTGGGAAAGACAGGCTGGCTTGGAGCTCTGGTCATTTTCACTTTCTTTAGAGTAATCTGGTTTGATTCTAAAAAAACATTAATTCTTTTAACAGTAAACCCACAATCCTCACTGATGATTCAGGACCAGAGCCAAGAATATCTCTGTAATAGCATCTACATAGCCATTACTCCGGTATGGAAATTGGAGGTGCCTCAAATAGCATGTGAAGTTTATCTTCTGCAATCAAATCCTTTGTTGCCCATCTCTACTCCTTCAGCGAAAACTCCAGGACCAGGACGATGAGCTATGGAGAGCAGCCTATGAGTTCTTTTCAGCTGAATAATCTTCACCACCATGCCTTTGAAAAAGACCATCCTGCTGGCCAAGACTTCAGCGCTATGTCATGTGTGGAGACAAGAGTGGGATGAAAGGCGTTGTGGCCTTCTGACTGTTTTTCTGGAACTGAAACAAGATGAAGTTTGAACCGAAGTAAAAAAAAAAAACACCCTGTCATGCGTCACGTGCATTGTAGCTGCATTTTTGAATTCTGCAAGCGAAATGTATACTGGGAGAAGTGCAGGTGTCACTGTCAGCTCTGCTGAAAGGAGACATGTCTGTAATGGCACGCTACTGTTCTCAACAGTGCTTGGAATTGCTACAATGGTTCTAGGAGACCCCCAAAAGCAAACATCACCAAGCAAAAGGCAAGGTCTGTGATTGAAGAGCTACAAAACTGACGTGTTTCCCTTCCTGAGAGCTATTATCCCCAGCGAGACCACCAGAACACGCTGTAAGACAGGTGAGGTGGCAAGCAGGAGAAAATGGGCTGCTGTGTGAACGGTGTTAGCAGCACACGAACAAAGTTCTCTGTCTGGAGCGCTGCAGCCAGTGCTGGTGGCTCAGCTTCAGTTTAGGTAACAGCGGGACAGGCTCAGCTTCAGCAAACTGCATGTCTCCAGTTCACAACACTGAGGTCCTGAAATGTTCTAATAGGCAGGCAAAGCTTCTAAGTGCTGCACAGCCCAAGACGGGTGATCTTTTAAAATGCCAGCTAATGCCAGAGTCACTGCATAAACCTAGCTCACCCAGGTTGGTTCAGGCGTTTCAGAGAGCGGTAGTAGTGTAGCTGTGGCAACGGCAGCTCAGCGGGGGGAAACTGGGCATTGATCTCTCCATCTGGGCAGGTTCTGTAGCCTGAACTGAGCTGTACAGCAGCTCACAAGAGGTAAGCAGACTTTAAAACAGACTGAATATTATCAAGGAAAACTTGAACTGGGGATAGTGTAGAAAATCTAGTGAAAAGAGGTTTAAGATTAACTCTGAATTGGACAAAGAGAGAAGGATTTTTTTTTTTCTTCTATTTATGCCAAAACCTTTCAAAGAATGTGGATCATGATAACCACAGACTGGAGTGGTACCAAGACCAGTAGGTCCAATTCTTAAGAGATAATGGTGGATACAATCTGAAGATCAACATCGACATTATTTGCTCCGTTTGCACTCTTAAATAAAATAGTGCAGAGAAACTTGGGTTTGCCTTTTTAAAAACAGACAGCTACGTAATAGTTACATGGCAGTAGAGCTGCCTCTGGAATACTTCTGACTCATCCATGGTCTCCATTCTGTTTGCAGTTCAGCTGGGGCTGAGACTTCTTCTAACTGACGCCAAGGACGTAGCGATAATGCATTACTCCAACTCTGAGATACTGACGGATCCAGCGGGCTGCAATGTCTTACGGAAGGCAGTGACGACTGCAGAAGAAGCCATATGAAATTGCCGTGACTGGATTCTTCTGACGCCCAATCTCGTGAGCCTTTGAAGCACTCCTGATGACGCTGTCCTGTTGCATTTACTGGCATCTTAATACTTTTGTCAACACACAACAAAGAACGCTGTGTGAAAGCACATCTCCATCAGACCTCGAATGGAAATGTCTGATTTTGGGAAGTCGGCTCAGCAAGATGGCAACAGTTTAAATTGCAGCTTGGTTTTCAGTACAGGCCTTGAATCAAGGCAAAGCTTTAAGAATGCCCCTCAGCCATGGAAACAGTGGTGGTTTTTTTCGAATGAAAGCTTAAAAATCAGAACAATGTACTATTATACTACTACATATTACTAATACTACAAACTGTAGAAAAAAGTGGCATCCAGCAAAGCAGTATTTTCTAAATCTTTCTGTAGCAGACAAGAAAGGGCTAAAAGAAATGTACAGCATTTCACTTCAGATGCTGAACAATATTTTTCTTAGAGAATACTTCAGCTGCAGGGACTTTAATAAAAAAGGCAGGTGCTAGCATCTCAAACACCTGCTTACACAGCCCCTAGAAAAAGACATACACAGCACAGATGAGATTTCTTGGGTGGGCTTGGGCGAAGATAAGCAAGTGATTTGGTAGTTTGAGTGACCAAGTATTAGAACAAACCTGGAAAATAAGGAACTACAGATCATACAGATTCAGTTACCGAGTACTACTAGCACCAAAACACCCTCGTGTGTAGTTAAAACCATAACGCAGCTCCCTGGAGTACTGCACACACCAGTCCTGTTTCATTCCTCTTTTTCCTCTTTGGTGAACCACAGCATAGTTTTGCAAATGGGGACATGAGACTTTCTAACTACTCAGTAACCCTCAGCACTGCAGGATTAATTTGCTGTATTCCTGGATAATAAGCTGTAGCAGGGTAAGTCCAATAAATAGTAATAAAAAAGGTTCATTCACAACACTAAAAATGTTTTAACTAGCAGGGTAGCCAAGTTTGTCCTCTGGTTTACAAATACAAAGAGAATCAAGACGTCTTTAAATGGTTCTCTACAGCACTTAGTTTCAGAAGACTACGTAATTTCTTCACAGCTCCTTCCTAGTAAAGGAGAGGAATCCTTTCAGTAAAATGTAGCAGAAAGTGAATTTCTAAAAGCAGTTTTTTACTTTGCAGCACAGTTCTCAGGGTCATAATGCTGAAATATTTATCAGCTGTATAATTAGAATAACAGACTGCAGAGAGTGCTGAATTAATGATGTTTCAAAACATAAAGACTATACATAGTCATTAAAAGAACATATTTATGTATGTCAGAGAGAACACAAATTCCACACACAGATCTTATAAATACACTCCTCTCTATAATTTTATTTCAAATTATGAGATTTGCCTATGTGGAATATTTCTAGAAGTGTGGATGAGATCATATAAAAGCAATACTGAGGTCAGCCGCAGCTTTGATTTTAGTGTCACCAAGGAAGAGGATAATTCCATCAGGCTTGGTTTCATTATAGGGATCAAATCTGTTTTCCTTCCGACTGGCATTAAACTACAACATTTACAGGCCCGACACAAATTTGGAAAGCTCAGGTAGCTACAAGCTCCCAGCAATCCAGTCAGTTCCTCCAACAGAGACCTTTGCTCTTCTGTGAGGGGTGACTGACCAGAGTTTTCAACCTGCCATAATGAGACAAACTGTAATTATGGCTGTTATGCCTTTAATACACAAGGCTTCACAGTGGAAAGGTTCTGCTGTTTCATAAGCTGTCTACTGACTCCAGCAGTAAGGGCATCAGTCATCACAGAAGGAAAGAGCTGCTGCTCGAGCAGTACTTGCTTCAGTTGGGTGATTTTTGTCCGCTGTCTTTACTTAAAGCCTAAAGAAAATGCTGATCAAGCTTCTAATGCTTTTCTACCACAGTCATTTGTAAGACTTACCAGGGCAAATCATCATGACAATAGGAACCGTATTTATATGCCTACGAACTAAAAAAAATTTCTCATGAAGTGACAACAACATAAAGAACTAGCAGCCAAAGAGATTCGGGCAAAGTACTGCAGTATTATGAGAGCTAGACAAACCTTCAGGCAACAGCTTAGAGCATAAGAGTGTTACAGAATGACAGAATGTTCGGGGTTGGAAGAGACCTCTGGGGGTCACCCAGTCCAACCCCCCTGCCGAAGCAGGGTCACCCAGAGCAGGCTGCACAGGACCTTGTCCAGGTGGGTCTTGAATATCTCCAGAGAAGGAGACTCCACAGCCTCCCTGGGCAGCCTGTTCCAGGGCTCCGTCACCCTCAGAGGGAAGAAGTTCTTCCTCATGTTCAGACGGAACTTCCTCTGCTTCAGTTTGTGCCCGTTGCCCCTTGTCCTGTCACTGGGCACCACTGAAAAGAGTCTGGCCCCATCCTCCTGACACCCACCCTGCAGATATTTGTAGGCATTTCTAAGGTCCCCTCTCAGCCTGCTCTTCAGGCTGAACAAGCCCAGCTCCCTCAGCCTTTCCTCCTAGGACCGATGCTCCAGTCCCCTCACCATCCTCGTAGCCCTCCGCTGGACTCTCTCCAGCAGCTCCTCATCTTTCTTGAACTGGGGAGCCCAGAACTGGACACAGTGCTCCAGATGGGGCCTCACTGGGGCAGAGTAGAGGGGGAGGAGAACCTCCCTCGACCTGCTGGCCACACTCCTCTTGATGCACCCCAGGATCCCATTGGCCTTCTTGGCAACCAGGGCACACTGCTGGCTCGTGGTCAACCTGTCGTCCACCAGCACTCCCAGGTCTCTTTCCACAGAGCTGCTCTCCAGCAGAGAGTGTTAGGACACAGTATGCAGTAATCTCATGAGTTTGGTAGAATGACACTGTTTGGGTGAGTCACACTTGATAAACTCTTAAAAGTAATTAGTAATACCACCCACCAAACAGCTGATCCAATGGGACAGTTCTTCTGACAGTAAAATCACCCTTTACAACATAAACTGTGCCAACATATCTACAGTGGTAGTTCCAAACGCAACATTTTTTTTTCTACTTTTTTTGCTGGTGATAGAACATCTTCAGAAAATTAAGAAACTCCGACTGTTCTGAACCAAGTCGAGGGGAAATTCCAGCTCCTAACACCCTGAGACCGCAGCAATTCACAGCCACCGTCCTGGCAGCGTGGTCACTGGGCCTGCAGTACCTCGCAGGGAGGAGGCAGTCCTCGCAGAGCTCCGGCTATCAGAATCTCGTTCTTCAAAGTCACCTTTTAAAATACTGGCAGTCATAGCAGAGCACACAATTTCCACATGCTAACAGACCAGTACCTCGCTTCATACACAAGCTGCCAAATCCTCCACCAGCTTCAATTTCTGCAGTATTTAGGGCGCAGCTATCCGAAAAGCACAAAGTATCCCGAAGTGAGTAAAACATTTATCCAAAAGAAACAGTAGCAACCTCTTGCTGCAAAAAGGTGGGGAAAATATGTGACCTGGCAATAGGTACTACCTGCTCTTCTAATTACAGCTGGGAATAATCAAACCTCCGCAAATTAATTTCCCAAACACAGCCTTACGTGCTCAGTCAAAAGGGATAACGATGCTCCTTCCATTCCTGAATCAGCAGGTTACCTTGGCCTTGTCTGGATGGCACAGCAGCAGTCCTTCTCACCCCTGATCTACACTCTCACAGCTACTGAAAAAGGAATTGCAAATTTAACCAAATCAAGTGAGAAGAAAACCAAAAGTTGTTTGTCATCAGCAAATCGAAGCCTCTTGACTTTACACCTTTTCACTGTTCTTTTCAATGTCATTACATACAAATGACCACATCTGGACAACAAGAGATAAAAATATAAATTCTTTGTGACCAGAGCTGTGTGGTCACAAAAGAGATGCTCCTTTAATTTTCCATTGTATGACTGGTGTGATAATAATGAATGTTAATTTTAGACACAGGAAGCATTACGACGTGTGCTACTCTTGTGTTGTTTTTTGTTTTTTTTTTTTTTTTTTTTTTTTAAAACAGATACTGATAACTTCTTTAGACTTTCCTATAACTTCCCAAATGTCAAGCACCACAGCAGCATCATTCCTTACTACGACTGAAAAGCAATGCTTTTCAAAGACCCTTCCCTCAATATATTTGATACAGTCACAAGTAATCCTATAAATATTTTATATTACCTTTACCATCAATGCTTTAGCCCTTCTTTTACTTAAGCTTTCCATCTTAATTTTACCACTTTGGCACCTGAGGCAAAGATCTCCAAGTCCTAGTTCTGCTCGTGTCTGAGCTCCGAGCACTCAGAATTGCAGTACAGTTCTAGATGGTGTCCGGCAGCAGGTCCAGAAAAAAATCTACAGCTTTTGCAGAGGGACTTTCCAACCCATTCCTAATTTCCTGAACTATTGTTATTGATTAATTCCTCCAGTGTAAAAGAGGCTGCTGCATATCACAGCTGCTAAACTTTATATGAGCCTTACCTACTTGCCTGTGAAGAGATGGAGATCTCAAAGATGGCACATTTTAGAAGGAACCTTCAATGCACCCTGATGTTATGGGAGATTTGTCCCTATTAAGAGTAGAGGGTTTTTTTTTTAAGACAACTTTCCTTGCTTTTCCAGCCTTTGGCACAGAAGCTGGATCAGAGACAGCAGTACTCACAAGGCTCTGAAGTCCAGAGAGCTGGCTTCTCTGAGAAGGAAGTCCTGAAACCTGCACTGTCTTTCTTCATCTGCATGCTCATCTAACGGCAGTGCAAATAGATCACAAGCTCAAGGTATAATTTTCATCCAGGCAATACAGGACACCAGATTTCAAAAAAATGATGGTTTAAGAAAAGCAGCTCTTGTTTCTTTTCCTGTGACACAGCCTAGTACAGGTTGAGCTTTAGCTTAGCATCTGGTTTCACAGTTGGCTTAAGCTGACACAAGGCAAGGCTCTTGCTGAAAGCAATGGTTCTGCCCTCCCATTTTCAGGTTCCTGTCCCCTCCCTGGTGTCAGCACCACTGATTGCATATCCCTGCAGCCTGGCAATCCAGTTGGAACCTAGCCCTGAATAAACAGGAGGAACGCAAATCTGGCCACAGGTTCCTTACCCCTGGAGGAACTGCAGCTCTCCAAGACGCTGCGACACTGTCAAACCCCCAGTTGCCAAAGTCAGCATTGCCAAAACATATGAATGGAAAGTGAATCAGAGAATTCACATTGATTATAACATATCAAACAACTGCAATTACTAGAGTGAAAACAATTGTTCTTTAATTATGTCTTTGTGAATCAGACTGTAGGTGCAAGATGATAGAAAGAAATTTCAGCTGTATCAGTCAAACAACGACAGCAATACGGCAGTCTTCGTGTGGTTTCTGATCATGTGAAAAACCCAAGTCATGATTTTTAACAAAGCTTTTTTAAGAAAACTATCCAACCTTTAGACTCGAAGCAAAGATACAAACCGATAGAGAATCCAAATCCTCATTAAATTACCGTCATGACAGTTATTTCTGGTTAGTATAATTGATCTCACTTCTTTCTGCATCTGTCTTGTTTCCATGTTTGACATGCTCATTCTGATAGGTCATCATACCCTCCTTTCTTTATATTTTATCTGTCTGCTCATTGGATTCCAAGGTAAAGGCATTCATTAATTTTGGGACCATATGCATACTATCGCTCATCTTAGCTCTGTCCTCAGCATGCTGCGGTTCCACTTCCTTTCTTTTTGTATCTGTGGTTATACAATGTTTTACTATTTGTTTTGATTTTCTTTGGAAGGTCTAATTCAGCACGAGTTTTCACAATTCTCACATTATTTCCGTAATTTTTTGCCTCCCAGAAACACCTCTCTTTCTCGACCAATTTTTAAGGATGCTGCTAATTTCCTTTTGGATGCTGATACACAGCCAGTTACATTTGTAACCTTTTCCTTACACTTTCCCCCCCTTTGTTTGGGATGCAAAGACCTCACAGTTTTGGACTTTCGTTTTAAATAAACTCCCTGCTGCCTCTACACTCAGATCTCTGAGTCCTTCTGTCCAATTTACTTGCTACCTAATATTCTTAATTTTTTTGTTCACTACTTTGAAATTGAAAACTTTACTTGTTTAGCATAGTTTTTTGAATTTAAACATGTGTTCTCAATTCGTGGTCACTACAGCTGAAGTTGGTTTTGATGACGATGTCTTCTCTAGTATCATCAACACTTCTTACAATCCTAAAGTCTTAAATCAACATTTCTTTTTAGTGATCTAGTAAATATTCAGTGAAAAAGTCCAGCATTTGTATCCAATAAATAGATGTCACCCATAAAACCACATTTCTCCATTGTTATTTGTATCTACCACAACTCTACGCCTAAAATCTGTATCAGGCTACCAGCCACTCCCTTTGTATAACTCCTTTTATGGTCCTTACGTTATTTTGACTCAAAGTAATGCTATTTCATTCATGATATGATTTTTTTTTCCTCAGAATCTCCAGTATCATTAATATATGCCACCTGCACTTTCATTTCTAGCTTTCCTGAACACCATGCACCCACATTCCAGCTGCAAATATTATTCTATTGCCCATTATTTGCCATTATCCCTGTGACATCTGGTTTCATGTTTCATACCAGATGTGTAGAGCTACTTCCGTTTTATTGTTCTTTTACAAACATCTCACTTTGCCTCCGCATTTCAACAAATTTTCTTGCTACAGTTACCGATTGCTCTCATTATTTATTGTCTATCTGACTACCAACCTGAATGTGTCTCAACTAATTTCCTCCTCCCTCTCCTCTGAGGGTTCTTTTCTATGCTAGCCCAAGCCTATCTTCCAGAACCACCTCATCTGATTTCTAAAATACGTTTCCTATAAGGTATATGGGACTGCTTACATTAACTCTGCAAAGTACGTCTTTGTGTTTGGCGGCAGTAACAACAGCAGCACTGATGCTGACGTCTGCTCCAACCTAAGCTTCACGGTTACTACCTGGATTGCAGTCTTTTCTGGTTGCTGCTGCTACTGCTGCCCTGCAGATCGATGGACAAGGGAGCACAAGAAATGCCAAGTGTCTGGATAAGGCCAGGAACAGCAGCATCAGGGGAAAAAGAGGATAAGAAGCAGTTTCATTCAGCATCGAGGCATCACTTTGCCTCCTGCTGCTAGTAGCTTCAATGACCGCTGCTGAAGTAGCACCAAAAAAGTGTTTCTAAGCATACAGGAGTTGTTGAAAGGGTTGAGGACAGGAATGGAGCAGGTGTCAGGGGCTATGGATAAAACTTGGATATATTTAGTTCCATAACTGCAGCAGAAGGGGCCTGAGAGGTTTCATTTAATTTCCTTTTTCAGATCCGGGTCTGAAATTAGGTGTAGCTACTTGCAGCCTCTCAGTGCAGCAGATCTGTTTGAACTGGCACTACAGTATATTCTGATGGGCTCTGAAGATAAACAACTCTCTAGATGCTTGAAGTAACTGGTATTCGAGAGTAAGTAGGAACATCCTATCGTTGTCTTTTCTGTTTTTATCTCTCTATCCAGTTGCTGCTCTTCATGGGAATAATGAGAAGAAACTGGAGCTGCATGCTGTAAAAACATTTAGGAGACTGAGCAGGCACACTCTGCTCCAGAACGAGCACTGTTAAGCCTGATGTAAACCATGGAAACAGGCCTTTGACAATCTTTTATTCTCAGATCCCTGCTAAACATAATGATCCATTCTGTTATACTAAGCTTTTTTTGATGTACAGATTTAAAGAGTTTTATTAAAAAAAAAAAAAGCTCAACAATCTCTAAGTAAGCTGTTATTGCCTATGTTTTGTAACGAGACACAAGGTATGTGAAGCTTAAGCAACATGTTGAAAACAAGAGAGCAAGTCATTCATATGTGAGCGAATTGGAAAAACTTCATTCTAGCACATTCCAGCTACAAACACCTTTTCAACTGAATTAAGTTTGAAGCTGTGTTTATCCCATAGTTTCAATGAAAATGCCATGAAAATTGCTGTACTGAGGAAACATTGTCACATGTAAATTTACAGATACAACTCTAGTATCTTAGAAAAAGTAAAAAAGTAAAATCCTCCAATTTCAAGGATGTGGAATAGAAGAAACAAACTTAAACCATCTTGTATCACACGAGAAAGACTCTCTCGTGAAAGCCTGTCTAGACTACAGATCAATGGAAGTTCCCACACCTTCTTGCAAGTAACCTTTTGCTTGTTTTGATATAGTTGCCCTTTAACCGATTGCGTCATTGCCAAGAAGCACAACTTGGCATCTACTTAGGTGCTGAGACTTGTGGCAAGGTTCATTTCTTGAAACAAAATTTCTGGCTAAATTTCGAGACGTTTAAATTTGATCGACTCTACGGAAAAATTGTGCATATTTTCCATGGCTGACTTCAGGATGAGCAGGTCAAAGCAGAAGTTTAAGCATGCTGCAAGGAAGAGGACTGGACTGCTTTACAGGTTACAGCTTCTTAATTCTAACAGTATCATTTACAAACTGTTAGAGAAAAAATGGGTCTTTTTGTCAGCTCTCTACGATGCATAAATTATTTCAAATTATTACATTAAACCAGACAAAGTCATGGCAGGAATATACAGTGGAGATTTACACTGATTTGTATGGAGATTCACAGGGCACAGGGGCAGAGAATAACTGTGAGGCTGGGTGAACGTCAGTGAATCGGACAATGTTTAATCCTGAAACTATCCTTAAAAAATAGGTAGGATTCTGCAGGAAGGATGTTTCATGCAGAATAAATCTTTTAAAAACTGAGATGGCAAGACCACCAACAAAGAAAAGTGTTAGATTTTCACTACTAACCACTGCTAACTGCAAAACACATAAAAAAATAGAGTCAATTGAGATAAAAACGCGGCTTAGCAGAGCTGAGAGGCAGATCTATTCTTTGTGCCTGTCGCTTGGGGTTTGACCAAGAGCACATCTTTTAACCACCCCTGTAAAGGCAAATACTACCATTTACTCAAGAGCACGTCTGGTGACATCTGTAAGACAATGATGTCCTGAGCTGAAAACACTCCGGTGTCTATTTATTTATTGTTAGGTTAAAGGAAAAAGGGGATTACTAAAACCTTGCACACTTCAAGCCGCCTTATTTTGGCGAGGAATACCATGATTGCACCGAGATTGTCACTTCTTCACGCAAGAGACTCGAGGAGCTACAAGGCCGCAAACCTGCGAAGGCAACACCTGAGAAACCCCGAGCAGACACACCGCGGAGGGCTCTCGGGCAAGACAAGTGAAACTGCCAGCTCAGAGCAAGCCTGCGTTTACGGATTTATGGCAGCCTCCCAGCTACAGGCCCATCTGGGTGGGAGGGGGGGGCAGCCTGGGAAGACCACGCGCCGGTTGCATTTTTGCCATTCCTGCTGCGGTACGGCGTGAATAAATCACAGGGCTGAGGTCAGAACAGCCAGCCCATAAAGTGATTCATGGGCCCAGCAGCACATTCCCCCCGGGCTATGTACTTTATTACAGTAAACCTCAGAACAAGATACAATTTCCTGTCTCGAGGAGCAGCCTTTAAATCAGGACACCTGGACAGCCCTGCAACCACTGACAGCAACAACGGGGCTCCAGCCCACCACCGCCTCTCCTCCTGCCTCTCCTCGCCCGCCCGAGGCCTGCCGCGCTGAACGCTAAAGACCACCTTTAGACACCACCTCCTCCTGCAACCGATCACTGTGGTGACAAGACCGAGGAGTCAACGTATTGATATAATCCTACTCTTCAACCACAGCTCCCCACCCAAGAAATAAATATTCTCCATCTGGTGGTTTTTTCATTCCATTTTAAGCTTCCAGGTCTCTTCTGCACTGTAAAAATCTGACCCAACATGTTAAGGCAACAAAGGAACTGAAAGGTAACTCATTGGTTTCTCTATGAGCAAGCAGATCCTTCACCGAGAGGGGTTTTTTTTTGCAGGCTGAAGAACCTGTCGTGCAATTTCAATTGTAATATGGATGTTCTCACCATGATCAAGGACTCTGATCCGAGCTTTGGGTTTGGCACCTGGAGAGAAACTGAGGTGGTGATGGAGGTGACAGTACTGTTAGACTCCTGAAAACTCTCACTCCCAGCGAAGAGTAACGTTGCTGTAGCACCACAGGTTACACTTTCAGGAGAAATAACAGAAAAGTCATGAAACAAAGCAGTGGCTATTTTCTGCTCTAAATACTCTGGGGAGCCTTATCTCTAAACATTGCAGTCACATAGTCTTTCCAGGCTGGAGAGGAGCAACCTGCCATGACTGCCTTGTATTATAGGTGCCCCCCAGATAAAGGTGAGCCATGTGCTGACCATACTGCTGCTGTTCCCCTCAGAAGCAACAGGACACTCTTCAAACGGGGGCTTCCCATCTTTACACAAAGTGAGACAGAAGAAAAACTTGCTTTGCCTCCTTCAGATCCGTAATGGATCACTGAAATGAGAGTTTTACTCAGGTATAATTTTTCAGTACGCATCGTTCAACAACGAGGAGCACGAATAAGAAAGGGGAATGAAACTTTCCTTCGAGCATTTATTGGCAAAAGGCAAGACTTTCCCACGGCTTTGCTGACAGTAAGTCGTTCTGTACGATCACTCTGCAAATAGTGGAAGAGATCCTGATTTTTTTCACTCTTCAAAGTTCTTTCAAATCTTAAAACTCTAGACATGACAAGGTAAGATGCCCCTAGGAAGCTGCTTCATAGTACACATAGCTAGGAATAAGAAGCTTACATATACTGAGACACACCTGAAAGACTTTCAGAGGACAAGAGAAAGCGATAGAGGAGGGGAGGTTTTGGGGAAATTTGAGGGAGAATTCATCATACACTGAAAGTTAAGAATGCTATTGAACTGGGCAAAATAAAAAAATAAAATCTAGATATGGAAAGAGGAGAAGAGGAGGACTGACAAACCAGATGTAAGTAACGCTAAACCCATCAGATCTGTCCAAGAGTGAACCCTCCCTGAAGCTATTTGTTTCATGATTACTTTTCCTACAAGCGAAAACAGTTGTGTGGAAAACTACTTCTTCCATCTGCTTATTCTATTTTGTTTTATCCTACTTAAAGGCTCTCCTTCACTTCTGTGGATTGTTTCGGAACTCACAGCAGGCAGAACCAAGGCTTATTCATTGATTTCATCCAGTCTGATTCCTGCGCAGAACAAATACTTACATCGTATCCAGTTGCTCACAATGAAGCCAACAACTTGTTCTGGGAGGGGTAGGAAAAGGACATTCACTTGTGACTGAAAGCCATGAGAAACTGGCTGCTATCCTTTCGTGAGGTTGTCCCGGTAGTTAATAATTTTTGCTGTCAGAAAGTCATTTGTCTTTCTAATCCTAATTTTTCTGTCCTCAGTTTCTACACAAGTGTGTTTGTTTTGACTGTCTCTACTGGAATCAACCGCATTTTAATATCACTATTATTTCATTTTCTAGATATTAGAACTACATAGAGTATTGTGACAGCTGTATCGTAAAATCCTCATTCTATTTGCACTCATTAATCCTGCTTTTATGTAGCCAAAGTCCTTCTGCCACCAGTGCATGCTGTGTTTTTCCATAACATCACTACATCTTTTCCAAGTCATTCCTTTCAAAACAGTCTCCATATTGTTCTAATTTCTATGCCTAATGTTCAGATGCATTTTGCGTAAATGAGTTCACATTAAGCAGCAATTTAAGTTGCCCTGCATGTCTGTTCTCACCATTAGGTACCACTACGCCGTTTTCTTTATCACCTGCAGGATCCATTGACTGTCATTTGAGACTTGCTTCCAGCTCACTGATAAAATGATTATTAGCATCCAGCCTAGTACCAACATCTATGAAGCTCAAATATAAACATCACTGTTCAGTTTTAATTGTAATTGGTAAATGCTGACAGATAATGCTCTCTTCCAGCATGTTTTCTATACAGGGATAATACATAATGTTGGGAACCGGTCATTTACAGAAGTCTAATTACATTAGACTGCAAAAAGTTATTTCTATTAAGCAAGTTAATTTTTCTAGACAACCAAGGAATCATATCACATTTTTTTGACATTACACATCTTGCACACATCAAGTTGACTGGTATTAATTAAAAGCCTAGTCTTTAATTCTTTACATTATCAGAACCTTTTATCAGCTTACTCATTACTTTGCTCACGAACTGTAACAGTTAATCAATTCATAGAAAGTTGGTCATCCTGCCCGCTATTCTGCAACACTTCCAGAACTTTAGCATTTCCATAACTTCTACAATTTCACCAGAATTCCATTATTTATTAAACTTTCAAGGAGCCAAAATTCCCTTCAGCCAACTTCTCTTGGTATTCTTAGCAATCAGAAATCTTGGCATGCCACCCCAACACATGTATTAACATCTTCAGCAGTTTCTAACACTGAAAAGAAAGAGATATCGGATGCCACAGTGCCTTGCCAAGCAGAGAGGCAAACCCATTTCTGTTCAGCTCCTGTGTGATCCAAGTCAATAACAACGGATGTCACAAACCAGTCAAACAGTATTTTAGGCATACTGCAAATACCTCAAATGGCTTAATGAACGGAAGAGAAAAAAAAGGAATGGATCTTTCTTGACACTGTTCTTCCAGTAATTGTAATGACACTGGCTATTCTACTACCAACAGAAAATGGCAGATCTTTCTAATTGAACAAGCTTTTAATAGTTTGAATGCTGGCATTAAGACAAAACAGGGGTCATTTCGTCACCACAGCAAATGTGAACAGAGTTCTCTCCGAAACCAATGACAAAATTCCCATTGACTTCGTATGGTAAGAGCCGTGTTAAGGGACTGGATTCCCTCTGCCTTCTAAATGGCTTTAAAAATTCATTAAATATACCTGAAAAACTTTCAGCATTTCATCTATCTATTTAAAAATACACCTAAAATTATGTTTCATGAAAAAGACATTTTAAAGCTGCAATGTGAAATTTGCAGAGGTTGAGAAATGTAATTGTAACGCTATCTGCTTAGGGGGATGCTTTCTGCTGTTTTAGTCTTTTGTGGAATGAACATATACAGGTTTGACCAAAGAACCTATACCTCCTTTAAACACGAAATGCTTATTTACCCACGACAGTAATATATTCAGGGACTATGGCAGGAGAGCACCTGAAGTTGCTTCGCAAAATCATCTTCAGATCAAACAGAAATTAGCACTGGCAGATCTGCAAGAATTTTCCAGCTAACCACTTGCTGCAAAGTGCTTACCTGTGACATACAGAATGGCTTCAAGGGTGGAGTGAAAAAGCAAGTTTTGATTTTCGGGTTTTATCTAGAATCTGTAATCCCCAACCCTACTTTCAAAAACTCTGACAGGTTATGTTTTATTATTAACATAATTGAAATGCACAACAAAGCAAAGAAGCAAAAGGAAATGGAAACTTTTTTTTTCCCCTCACACGTCTTGCTTATTTGCTTACTGGTGTGATAGGGACACAGGGCAGATACTGCTAACTAAGTAAAATAAATGGTAGAAATGAGAAGTCCTCCCCACTTGACGGCGGTACCCTACATAATCTTCTGTTCAAACGTAACAACCTCCCATCCGTGCCAGTCAAGACATCTGCTCGTGGTGTTTGGACCCGAGAGCTCATCCGTGCAACAGCAGCAAACACGCCAGATACGCCATGAAAAGCTCAGTAACACACCAAACCCTCTAGCTTTTCCAGGCGATTTTTTTAGGTTACAGCAAACACCAAGGGAACTGTTTTTCCCTCCCCTCCAGCTGACCACGTCCTGTGAGAGCGTTACCCGTGGCGTGGTGACCAACGTCTACCACCAGCCACAGCGAGGGGATTAACACCACCGGCTTTCATGTGGCTCGCGAGCCGTCGCCGCGCTCCTCGGAGAGATCCGTGCCTTTCCGTCCGGCTGCGAAGGGACCAGTGTGTTCAGGGATGTATGAAAGGCCCCTGCCCCGGCAAGGTGCTGGCGGAGGCCGGTGCGTGCTCACAGCAGAGGTCACTCTGAGGGGAGGAAAGCAATAACAGCCTGACGGGAACAGACACCTTCTTCACAGAAAAGTCAGCCATTTACCTTTTTGGTCTTGTACACCTCACTGCAAAAGATTTTGAAGTAGTTCGTTTAAAAATAGAGCGGGGAGTCTGCTCTCGAAGCAGAAATAAAATACATACACTAAATATAACCTATTGCAGCCTATAGAAAATACTGCTGAGAGTAATGGCCCAAAAGACTCTCTAGGAAAAAGCATGTTTTAGAACAAGCAGGCTATCACACTGTAACAGCTCTACAACATTAAAGTTAATGGCAGTTATTCAATAACTAGTCAATGTTATTTTTTTTAAATTAGTATTTTACCATTTTTTGATTTGTTGAGTTAGCTACCTAACTGCAGATATTTTCTTTTTTCTCTAGCAGAGACTACTGAAAAGAGTGGAGGAATGCTACCTACGGGAGAATTGTTAGTTTCTACTAAACCCTTTCAGAGCAAGGAGTGATGCAGGCATAAACCAACGCAGTGGAAGAAAAAAAAGGTAGCTGAGAAGAGACCCCAGGTTCTCCAAAAACGACTCACATGGGCAGCAGAGGACTGCACGACCTCGGACACCGCATTGCTTCCTCTCAAAAAAACCCGCGATTTATGACCAACGAGCAGTTTAACCATGAGAAACAAGATCAGACGATTCGCCTCCCCAAAGGACACAGACAAAAGCTGTGTTTATATTAACTGACATCCTCTCCTTGATTTTCCATGCAGCTGAATCACTCCAAGCCCTCACTCATACATTCTGTGGCGTTCTCACCATCATGAAAAAACGGATTCAAATCCAACAACGTAAAACGAGTGTTTATGACACCCACCCACACATACGCAGGACTTCAAACAAGCACATCTGAATAGGACAGTAGCTCTCCCTAGTTCTAAACAGCATTTTCTTGCAAAGTCTGAGAACTACTTCAGATTCAGAACAGGCAAAGGAGGAACGCCCACGCTACTCAGCAATTTTGGGAGGGGAGGCTGTGGGTAGATAAGAAGGGGGTTTTTCAGGGCAATTTGGTTACAAAGCTTGTTTGCACAGGGCTGTGCTGGCCTCCTGGTGACTATTCATAAGAGATCCCCAGAAGAGCTGTAAAGTCTGCCTCTAGCCCAGGTGCTATAATTGCTGTCTGCCAAAACAGAGCTGTTTTCTCAGCAAACATTTCAGAATGCCCAACGCTAAGTTGATTAGTTTGGGGTTTTCTGGGGAGGAATATAAGGATGATGGCCGAGAGACAGAGTGAAAATGATTACTCTGTGACAAAACTTTGATTTCATTAAAACACTCCAGAGAGGGTTGAATTTCCCACTTAAAAGAGAATTCCTGTCCTGGGAAGGGAAGGGAAGTGAGGAGAAGGAGTTATGACCAATAATGCCCAATTCCCACTGTAAGAAACGTGAATCAGTTGAAGAACCCAACAGAGAGGTCTCATCTGTACGGACCCTGGCTCAGCTGCCCCTCCAGCATAGCTGTTCATACCACGCAATGATTCCCACGTTGCAGAGATGACTCCCTTTGAGCACACCCTGCACCCAGCACCACGAGGCCCCTCTCTCCCTGAGTTTCTGAAGCTTCTCCTGTGCACAAGAGCTCCGAGAACCTCCACCTTCAGAGGAAGCACGTCTTGAATCCAGCCTGCTCTGTGCTGGTGAGGTGGAAAGACAGTCGGGGTTCCCTCGGGTGCTGGCAGCAGCGCTGGGCAAACCACTTGGTGGGATCACCCCCCAGACCCGCACGCAGGCTGAGCCTGTGCTGGTCCCAGGCACCCCAGTAGGCTGACGCCTCCGAAAGACGCTCCGTGCACGAAGCTGCACACAGACCTGTCAGGGCTGGGAGAGGGGGACAGCAGGCGGAATTCGCACGAGGGGAAAAAGGAAGGAAACTCGGAGCACGTAACGGAGCGAGGCTTCAGCCATCTTTTGCAATGAAAACTCCTCACAGACCCTGGAAGTGGCAGCAGGCGTTCGTTGTGCGTTGAGGCTGTGGCTGACAACTTCCTACCTCTACAGCATGGTTCAGCAAGGCAACACAGATGTAAGTCATCGAAAACCACAGCAGCCTCTTACAAACCTCTTTAGGAAGGACTTGGTGAAGCAAATTCATAATGGCTCTTCCTGTACATTATCTGCACTTCTGGATTTTCCATCAGCAATCACTGCTCCTGAACATCCACTGTATTAAAGCAACTTCATTTGTACTGCTCAGGTTACATCCGTGTCAACGCTTACTTCAGGTCCCAGGGTTTTAGGGGTTTGGAATTTTGCCACCAAAATCCACTCCAGGCTGAAATGTGGCAAAAGCGGGGCTCTGCCCCTCCTCAGTTCCCAGGCAGTTTCATATCAGGATTTTTACAAAAAAACCCGGTGCAAGCATTTAAGATCTTTTTGTTTTTCTCAACCTAGAAATGTATTCCATTATTATTATTATATCTGACAAAGGTTAATTGTGAAGTCTCAAAATGTACATTAAAAGCTTTAATTAAAACCAAACACCTGGTTAAAGCCAGCACAGCATATGCTCCTGCTGGAGTGCCCCTCCTTATTTTAGCACAAATTGATACATCTGAAGACTACAGGGGGCCTGACAGTGGGTAATTACAACAGTAGCTCAAATAGAACAGGCAATAAGTAATAACATTTTATGATTATTTAGAAAAAATATTGAATTGGTAACAATGCTTAAGCAGTGCAGTAATTTGAACAAAAAAATCTAATAATGCAATGGACGGATTTAATCAATATTAAATATCAGAAATTGTTAACTAATTTAACGATTTTTTCACAACACCTTAAGAAACACTAAGCTAATATTATCACTAGATTTTTTTCAAGCTAATGGTCATTATACAGCACTCTTGGAATGCACCTGTGAAGCAGAAACCATGCCAGAGGCCTTCAGCAAGCTCTCTGGCCCACTTCATAAGGCATTTATTTATGTTATCACTCTCAGCATTGCCTCAAACCAGACACTTGCTCCACAAATAGAATTCACCACCCGGAACTACATACATAGGTTCCCTTTGCGGCTAATGAGGAAAGTCACACAGCTCATCGCGGAACTAATGTCGGGCAACTAAACAGAGGAACACTTTAATCAACAGGAGAGAGAGACAGAACTTGTTTTGTTGCTAGTTTTAGGAATTAAAACTATTGCCATGGGAGGATCTATCTGCAGAAGTGGGATCCACAGCCCACAAGCGCTTCTGAGGACACACCTCTAGAAGAGGTTGCACATAACTGACTGCATCAACTTCTTTTACCACATGTAAGTGAGAACTGAATGATGACAGAGGAAGGACTCAGTAGTGACCACCTCATCTACAGCAATTAGTTTTTATAACATTTCCCAGGAACCATGAAATTTTCAGTTTCAGAAAGTTCGAACTCACACTGTAGGACAGCTACTGGAGTAGCCAGGCTATATAATGCATCCTAGGATGATTTTTCATTTCCCGTGCAGAAGGAAATAGAAAACTGGGGATCTTTACTGGCAATAGTCAACACGGTTCCTCATTTCATATTAAGATATTTTAAATGAAATGGTGTTTAATTTTTTTATTCTTTTGATCTTTATGTTGTTAAACAAGCTCATATGAGGTAAACAGAATGTCCTCTTTAAGAAAGTGTAGAAGACACTTTTGCATTTAAGAATGGTAAAAGCACAGGTGGACTCTGCAAAGTCTCTTTTGCACATCCAACCAACGGTGAAGTTTGCAAGTTAGTCCTTCGCACTCCGAAATTAAATGCATCAGATATAAGGAATTACCACGGGAAGTATTCTGTTACTCAGGGTTATTTTCTAGATTAAACACTGTTTTACTGACTAAGGATTAAGCCTTCAGCTCCCCACTTTGCTTCAAACCATAGTGAACACAACTGCATAACAGCAGCTGTTCCACCCAGCTCTAGAAAGATCATGAATGGCCTCTGAAATACCACAGCGCTGAGTCTGGACTGCTGTGACCTAGCAACCTCAGCCCTGACCAAAGCTGGAGCCAATGCCACTACACAGACGGAAGACCAGGAGAGTAGTCAAGTTATCAGCCAGTGTAGGGGACTTTATAAATGCCAAAGAACATTTTTGCAACAGGATAGGAGATTCTGTACTGCAAATGCAACTCTATAGAAAAAATGAATCCAGTTATAAATACAGAATTGTATTAGACAGATTCTAGCAGGTGTTGAGAGCAATAGCCTAACACGCTGATCTCCATGCTAGAATTTGTTTTTCTCCCAGCTAACTTGCATGCAAACATTTCTCTTTTTGAATCAAGGCACAACCACACTAATGAAAGTTTATCATTCTGTCTCCTTTCATATAAAGTTCCAAATCAATCAAAGTTACCAGGGCAGCATCATTTGCTGTTGCATAATCAACGATAATACCAATATTTCTGGAATTGAAAGTCTACAACTAATTCCTGAGCTGGCACAGGACCTGAAGACTACAGCTTTAACGTAGCAATGTTCCAGCATCAAATACATTTATATAACGCAGACAAAACATTAATCAGATGAAGACCTTATATTACATGCTAAGAAGCTGCAGTTTTCATGATTTCTGTGTGTCTCAAGAGTAACAAATAAGACACTTCATGTGGCTCTCTATGGATATCCTTTGTCTAAATGACAGATTAGTGCATAAAAAGGACCGCATGAATGATTGAATTAATGTCTTCTCATCTAACTGGTTGCCACCCACATTGATCTTTCTGTCTATTCCTATTTTAGTAAGTTCAACCAGTTCAGTCCCTTGCCATCACAGACAACCATACCATGTAATCACTTTTAAGTGCAGTACAATTTCCTCTTCAATACACTATCAGAAGACTTCCAGAAATGACATTGGTCTGCTGTCTAAGACAACAGAATTCTAAGCAGGACCAGGCTAGGGTCCATAGTTTGAATGGGAGAAGATTTTCTGAGGCTGATGCACAAGATGGAGAGGTTTACCATTCAGAACCACTCTCTCTGAGTTTCAGTTTATGCTAACAAAGGATATTTCTAGTTAAGAGTCACATCATACTGCAAGTTGTGGTAGCATCATACATCACAAGCGGAACAGGAGGTAGGAGAATTTTTCTTATGAAGTTCCCTGAATAATCTAGATTCATATGCCAGTGGAGAGGTAATACTTCCCAAACACTCCAGAGCTCTTGACTGGCATGCAAATGGCAATTCCTCCATATGTTCAACAACTTCCAGTGAAAATCACACAGCTCAAAATACTGTATACAAGAATGTGAAACACCGCCTCCAGCAAGAGTCTGAAACACTGCCTGCAGCCCAACTAATTTTAAGTATTAAAATCAGATATAACCAGGATTGGGGTCCAGTCAATGCTGTAGCCCCTCCAGTATCATGGATATAAATTCTGATGCTCTTGCACTTCAGCAGATGAAAGGACCTCTGTGATAAGCTTTCCCACCCTAAAGATGCTTCTTTTAGACACAATTCACACTGCTTTTTGTACACACATGAACGGTAGCAAACAGGATACGGTGGGGAAAGCTCACCCTGCAAAAGCTGAGATGCCTCATCGCTGCAGCCACAAGACAATAAAAGAGATTGGTTGAGATTTTTACAAGTTCTGATGGCCAATTCCACTACTGCTGGCTGGCTCATAGGATTTAAATATTTGCTTCTCAAGTTTTATAACTTGCCTCCCTAAGGAATTACTAAGCTTCTTTCCAGAGTCTGTTTAGAAGGGAAACCATTCACTTTGGAAATGACAGGACTAATGCCCTTACTCTGGGGGTTCTGGTTTTGGCTTAGTCCCCTCTGCTCCCTGTCAGACACAACAAGAATGAAGCTGATTGCTGTGAGTCAACAGTTCTAATCCGTAACATTCTAACATCAGGATGCCAAGGACCAGGCTTCACTCATGAGTGTTACCATGTCAGGCTCTTATTTCCTGAAATCACTGGAAAAATCTGAGGTAAAGCAAGATAAAGTTACAATAAAGAGGAATGAAAACAGTGATTGCAATTTAGCAAAAGGGAATCAGATAGATACTTCCGTTATAAGGAAACCTAAAGCAAACATAATTTTTAGGTTAAAAAGAATCACCGTGTGATCAAACTGCTCAAAAACTATTTGTAAGCACTTCTGAAGAAACTCCAAATCAGCTTTCTCCAATCAAGTCTTGCTGCTTTTACTAACGACGAGGGTAATTGAAGCAATCTCAACTCCAGCTAACCACTGAGATCTGATCCACTTTGACAGCTGATAATATACAGAAGCACTGTAGAAAGAGGCATTCTTGAAAGAAACAGGATTGAAGCCATATGACAAAAAGATCTGCAGATTTTTAGTGTTGTACCACACCCACGTACGGGAGAAACAGAATTCTGCCGATTGTCTTCTCATGCAAAACCCCATGATTTCCACAGCATCTTCCTTGAACCTTGCCCCTGATTCCAAATTCATTTGGGGTCAATGTTGTCTCCTTAATTTCAGTACTTACAGGGATCTGCTCCAGGTTTCCTATGAATTTGTTCTCTTTCTGTTTGTTACCTTCACATTATGTAACACGAGCTTTTCTTTCACAGTCTAAAACTTCTGTTCTGACTAACATTCAGCTCCTGCTCCCTAAACAGACTAATCTGCCCTCATTGCCTGTACCTCTGGTTCTCTTCCCATTTGCCGTATTCCTCTTTACATCTTTTTGGCATTCTTTATATTGGCATTATTTAATCTGGGTACCAAAAAGAGAAACACATACGGTGCCTTTCTGTTTTTACACAACCTTTTAAATTCCCTCCGTGTTCTCCAGAATACTTTCTGTAATTGTAGCCTTCCAGACCGCACCATCATGCTTTTCTCTTGGTTGCACTTCTTCAGTTCTAATATAATCTGTAACATATTTATTCACCTCATACTCTGCCAACATTGAGAATTAGAGTATTAAGGATGTTATAGAGCACATTCCTGACTAATGTCATATCCAGTTATGGACCTGTTGTCCATGGATCTAAGCCACATTTGATCCTGCTGACACTGTCCCTACAGCTCTCTGTGGCCAGCAAGCCTCACTACCTGTGGCATGGAGAAGTGCCTTCACGTGTTTTCAACCCATCTCTGGTTTCACTGAGTAAAGCCCAATTCTATTGCGATGAAATGCAGGCTCAGCCCACGGTACAGACCATCCGAGCTGAAAACCAACAACGCTCACCTTCACCTCAGTCCTCCACCTGGCAGAGAAGTACAGCCCTCCCACAACAGCTCTGTCCTCCTGTACAAGCAGCCTTGTCTACCACTGTGCAAGAGTCCAAGCCCAAGGTGATCAATAAAATCCTTCTTCCCATGAAGAAAACATTCTTTTTTACTCAGCAAGTGGCACAGTACTGCATTAGTAAGCGTTGTTATGCTGATATAACTTCCCCTATAAATAAAATATTAAAAACCATTTGACACTCTATCGGGTGTTCATGGCGAGGCGTTGGCAGTGAGGGAGCTGCAGGAGCCCCTCTGAGAGAAGACTGGGACTGCCCCATGCCGGACACTGCCGGTTCCCGATGGCTCCAGCGGACCCACTGCAGGGCACAGCTGAGCCCCTCAGCCAAGCTGGTGGCACCTCCGGGTAAACCTCTTTTAGAAGGGGCAAAACCCGCCACACAGGCAGAGGAAAGGGGAGGTGGGGGAGAAGAGAGTGAGGAGCAGAACTGGGAACAGCAAGGTCAGAGAAGGAGGAGGGGAAAGAGGTGCTCCAGGTGCCGAAGCCCCTATCTGCTGCAGCCCACGGACAGCCCACGCTGGAGCAGATATTCACTGCAGTCCTTGCAGAGCCCACGCTGGAGCAGATTTTTTCCTGAAGGACTGCAGCCCTGTGGGGAGAGCCCAGACTGGAGCAATGAAAAAAAGCAAGAGGGAAGGACAGAAACTATGTACCGACCATACGCATCCCATCCCTCCCTGCATCGCTCAGAGTTGGGTAGGGGAGTCTGGAGTGACGCTGAACGTGGGAAATGGGGGAGGAAATGTGTTGTTTCATTGATTGTCTTTGATTCTCATTACCCAAATTTATTCCAATTGGCAATAAATTAGTTTTCCCCAAGTCGAGTTTGTTCTGCCTGTGACAGCAACCAGTAAGCAATCTCCCTGTCTTTATCATGACACATGAGCCTGTCTCACTCTATTTTCTCCTCCTGTTGTATTGGTGAGGGGGAGCGAGCAAGCGGCTGGGCGGGAGTTTGGCCCTTAGCTAACGTTAACCCACCACAGACATACTTTCATGTCCAAACACTAGCTTAGAAATCTACTTTTAACACAAGAAGGTAAGGTCTTAGTGGAAGTAAGCCTGCACATTCACGTTCCAGAGGTGGCTTTTAAAGCTGTAGGTGAAGTTCTAGCTATGAATTGCGGCTCAGCAGTGGACTTGCTTAACTTTTCAGGTTGGAGGAGAAGAACATCAGCTTTTTATAAAAAAAGAGGCCAATTGCAGTCATGGGTATCACGGAATGTGAAGAAATGAAAGAACTGCCACCATGCACCCTGGCACAGAAAGAAAACTGCACTGGATCGAGCAAGCTGCAGCTGAGTCGGTAGGAAAGGTGGGGAGCACCTGCTCTCCAGAATGAAACTCCCAAGAAGCAATGACCCATAGCAGGGAGGTGCACTCACTCAGCTTACTTTTTACTCCCTCTACATATTCAGCAAGGAAATGTTATTCTTTAAATGCTGCCTCATCCAGCACCTCTGCCATGAAATATAATAAAAACTATGGTGTTAAAAAATCAGCTTCATTTCCAATATGATACGAAAGATACAACAATCAACTTCTCAGTCTTAACAAGTACTCCCTTTTTTTTTTTCTTTTCCAAAAATATTTTCATGCTGTCTTTTTCCCCACTCAGCCAAAAGCAACAGTGATTTTGGCTCTACGCCGTCACTATAATCAGTGATACCAAGAAACTTAATCGTAATGGCAGCAATGTCAATAAAGCCCTGGAAGAAGCCAAAGAAGTTTCCGTACAGTCTTATTCAAAAGCTAATGTTTCTTAGGCTAAAGTCCTCCTCCGTAGCTCTACACAATGCCCTGAAACATGCCCTCACACTATTCACATACTTCCTGTGCACAAGCAGCCACCTTGGTTTCTGAGGAAGATCTTCCAGAAGGACAGAAACATTAATTGAACAGCAGTTAAGAAACTAAGGCAGATTAGAATGGTTACTGGGCAGGATCAGCAACTCTGACACATCCCGACTCGTGAGTAAAGTCAATTAAAAAAAAGAAAGGAAAAAAAAAGAAAAATAGGAGTGAATGAAAAAACATTTCTGGGCAGATAATTACTTGATATTTTCTAACCCATAATCAAGTTTTAAAACAGTGCACTCTGGTTTCCTTGAGAAAAAAAATACGGGAAGCTAAATATGAATGGGCTCTGAAAGTCTGGCAATGTTCGTCAATACAAGGTGCTACCTAGAGCACTAAGAAATACTTTTCATCAAGATACATCTGTTTTTCTACTTAATTTTTTGTTATAATATATAGCTGTCCTAATTGTCCCAAGAGTTAGAAGATCTTACCTGGAGGCTATAAACTGACAAAATATTGAAAACAGAAAGACATTAGATAGAAGACAAAGCTGACTGCCTTTATGCCCAAGGCTTGCACAGAAGAAATCTGGAGATGAATTTTGACTTCTTATGCAGTGGCTCCAGTTTCCAGAGTCTGCTTCCCCTCAGACCTTGTACAAAGAGAGGGGAAGGAGAAGACAAAACTCATAATGTGATCAAGAGGACATCAGTGTCATTCTGAAGTGTACGTGAATAGCTGTTTCTCCATGGCAAAAATTTCTTTGGTGTTCTCCACATCAAAAATGTTTATATTTTAGACATGAATCATAGGCACATATCACAAATGAGTGAAAGGTCGTAATACAAAATAAAACAGCAGTAATATGTCCTTACTATGTAAACAGATGAGAAAATTTTAATCCTGTTCAGACAAGAGCATTTGAACCTGTTGCCCTTGCTGATTTTGTGAGAAATTTTGACAGAACTGACCTGATCTAAACAAAAAAGCTCTTTACTGTGCCAGATTCAAGTACACCATCTGATAACCTTCCATCCATTCTATCAGAAGAAAAGGAACATTTCAAGACAGTATGGCTAGAATATTATTAGGAACCGCCACTGCTGGCTTTATTTGAGGGAGACTCTCGAGAAAGGGTTGCAAGTGGCCAGACTGCTTTTTGGGGTTCATCAGTGAGCAGTTATCAACCACGTCTCATTTTGTCCAAAATGGCGTAGCTTTTGAACAAATACCCTGCCCCTCCAAAATAAAAGAATGAGAAAACAGATATATTAATTTTAATTAATTTGAAAACTATGAACTATAACCATAAAGTGCATAAAAGGGACTGGCTTTTGCTAGTCACAAATAACAGTCCATGATGCTAACTCCTTGCTACCTCTTCCAAATATAACAGGTTACAAAGAATTCCTTCCTCTTCTGAATCACAGCATTCATGTTACAAATGAGGCATCATAAAAAAGGCATCATGGAAAAAGGCATTCCTTCGGCAGCAATGACAGTTGTTAGAGCCCTGACCATATACCATATGGTGTGCACTGGTACAGCTAACAAAGCAGGACAGTTCACCAATTAAGAAAGGACAGATCTAATCCAAAAGGGGTTAGTTGCTTTGACTGTGTAATGTGTAAAGGGTCAGGCTATCTGCATCCCCATGTTTTTCCCAACATTGCTAAAGGTCTATGTCAACAAAGCTGATGAAGTAAGAATTTCTGCAATTCCTAAATTTCTTCCTGTGAATGGAAGGGCATAGAGAGACATCAAATAAATTGTACCAAAATAATTGCTTCAATCTGTCTGACTGCTAACAGTTAAACAAGCAAATGAAGATTTTGTTTTGAAGCTTTGTTTCTTTAAGCTTTGTTATCTTGTTTCCCAACATCCCTCACATCCAATCCTACCCATTAGAGCTGTCTTTTCTCGAGGCTGAAGTTACTGATTTTTCCTTGTTGGACTGGCTTGTACCTACAAAACATACCACTGCAGCTGACATACGCAACCCCATGAATACAGACGTTGTTACAGTCACACAGACATACTTCTGCAGAGACAGTTGGAGCCGACGGACTTCGGAAAAGAAGCTGTATCAATTTGAGTCACATTTATAACGACCAAATTGCATCCAGTCTAAGGGTCGTGCTGAGCTGGCCCTTTCTGTTAGGACCAGAGGGGGGCAGGGGAAGAAACACCTTTTACCAAAATAGTTAAAATGCTATAAAAAAAAAGTCTGTGTATGCAGCCTGGGTCTTATAAGGAAGTGTTCTTAAACATTTATTTCTTGAAACACAAGGTTTCAATCAACAGCCCCTGGAGACTCTGGGGTCATGATCTTCCCTGTACACAGCCCCTTCAACATTCGGCATAGAGGTCAGAGAGGTTTACCCTCTAGGAATGAAGTCGCCTTCCAAACACTCTGACTACGGAATAAACAGTTTCTAACCCAGACTGCAAAACTCACAGCACTGTTTTCTAAGAAGACGACAAACTCTTACTAAAAGATTTCATATTCATACTCTCTGTAGACTCTTTACAAATTAAAGGCCTCTGCAACCTTGAACCTTTATTAAGTCTGTCAGCAACAAGTAAGTCGAGAAGAACACCATATGTTAATTTAAGAAGTCCACTGAGTGCCCACATTGTACTCCTCAGCTACCCGATCAGCTTAAAGCACTTTTTACACCTTGCTATGCCAGTATATTCATACTGTGTTCGCACACACACGTAATGAACATCCGTGCTTGGCATTAGCTGGACTTGTGTCAGAAGTAAAATATTGTGAGGTTACAGGGGAATCTGGATCATGTTCTGATGAAAGACAGAGGTTTAAAGAAGTAAGAAAAATAACGCTTTGTAGCGCCTGAAGCAAGGAGAGAAAACACTAAACAGTGCCTTTAGGCTGTATCTGCAAACCCCAATTTGAATACTTTAAGGATTAATTGTTAGGGTCAAGAAATCTTAACAAGCGCCACCAAAAGTCAGAACTAAACTGGAAGAGTTCTCCTCTGCAGAGCTTCAGGTGGTATTTTACAAGAACTTACACGTTATTTTGCACTTGATAAACATTCCTGTTTCTGCCACTGCTCCTGTTTGACTGGGCTGTCTGGTGCCTGAACCCTACAGACTCGCCAGGCTGCAGGCAACACGATACATATTTCTTTCGTATCTGCTGCTGATAAGTTACATTACTGAAATTCGTCCAGGAAATATACCTGTTAATTTTGCTTTAGATGGATTCTACTAAAACGTGAAAATCTTGGCAAGAAGGGGGGTGCAACTTGCCCGCTGTCTGGGTCCCTTTCCCACCCAGCCAACAGGGCAGACTTTTTAGTTCATTATCACCTCATCAGTGCTCCCTTCAGCTGCCAGCAGCGAGCAAGGACTAAGCCACTCACTAATTCCTGGCCTTCCCGCCTCCACTGAAGCAGCAGTAAATCCAGAACAGATGGATGCTCTTTAACCCTCTCAATCCAGACACCGACTTTCATCAGTCTAAACAACCCGCTCAACTCAGAACAAGGAATGACTGACAGACGCAGAATGACGGACAGACCGAAGGTTGCAGCTCAGATCCTTAACAGCAAACACCTCTCCATCTCCAGCACGTGGCTGATAAGGGAGGCAGCTGGCCAAAGGCAGCAGGCCTACCGGATCAAGGCTAGGACAGACCTGCTGCTGAAGAGAAGAAAGCAGCAGAGAAAGTGATAATGAAGCAGGAGAAGATTATTAAACATTAAGATCTCCTCACAGCCATCTCATCACATTACACAAGAAGACCAGAAGGCATGTACTCCACGCAAAGGTGGCTTTTGTTTTGCAACTGCAGGTGCAGTTCAAGCCAACCTAACAGCTTGCTATCACAGTCTTCTCTTTCCCAGAACACAAGACGTAAGGTTCAAACCTTGCCGTATGTTTTCTGAGATTTCTCGAACCATGAATTGCCATTTCAGTGCGTTAAGCCAGCAGAAAAAGAACTTCTGGAAAATGTGAACATACCTTTGCAAGACTAGTGTGCTGAACTAGCTCAGGAGAGTTCCACGAGCGAGAGAGACGGCATACAGGAGGAACTGGGAGCGGGGAACAGGACCAGGTGGGTCAGCACCTCGGGCTGCTGTGCAGTCGGACCACACCACCTCATGTTCCCGAGAACGTATTTTCAGTCTTTGCCTGTGCACTGCAGAGCACAGCTTCATTCATACAGTAAGTTATCATCAGAAATGGCATGTGAAGTTGAAAATGCTTCTTAAAGGGGATTTTACTGAACCATAACATCAAGAGGAACTGTTTATTTTCATACTCATATATTTCACCAAGGCCTAAATAACTGTGTGGTGAACAAGGATAATTATAACACTCTAAGAAAGAATTTTTTTTTAAGATTCTCTGTGTGATTTTATTTGCCTTGATCTGCTGCAGAAGACATTAATAAAGAAACAGTATTATAATGCTCTGGCATTTCAAACAGCTTCACATACTTAAAGGCTTAAAGAAAACCTTCGCTTAGTTCATATGAGATAAAGTAGTAGTATATCCAATTTACAGCTTGGAGACTTTTCTAGGTGATTTGGCTAAGGTCAAAGCGTACACCTAAAAAAGCCTATGGATGCCATTTAGAATGACCACATTTCAGTCTTGCCATTCTGGAGCATCTTCTTTACAAAAAGAAAAGACAGACAGGAACAAACTCAAAGAGTAGTAACAAAATGATGGCGTGCTTGTAATACGAAAGTCTGAGCCTGGGGAAAATTCAGAAGCAAGCTGGGCCACAGAGCAGGTCATACCCTTACCAGCTGACAGGTGCACAGCACCGAGCAGTGCTAGGTCAGCTCTGCCTCGTGGCTCTGAACACAGATCAGCCCACGGCACCAAGTATTAGGAGCATCAACATAGCTTAATCATCCTACTCTCCATCAGGCTACTTTTTAATCTCAGAAGTCTTACCTGTGTGACTGCAGATACTTTCTCTTTTGTATCTTTTCTACATGTATATGAAATCCTGATGTCAGAAACAGGATAATAAAGAAGAGAAACTGAAGACTCAGTTAGCATCTTGCCCTGTATCATGAAAACAAAACCTCCCGTTTGCCTAAGGGCCTCACTGAAACCAGTTTCCTGAACCCAGGAGAGGTTGATAAGCATGATACGGATAAGGAAGCTTTTTTTTTAAAAAAAAAAACCCCAGATATTAATTTCCCCACTTCTAGAAATATTCTGAATCAAACAGTATAAAGGTCCATACTGCCCCTTCACCTTCAATAAGAAAATTGTGCCCTTTTCTTAGCACTCTAATTTTTCAATTGTAAGCCGTGCATTCAAATTTTACAGTAAAACTTCGTAAATTTTTAAATTTACTTATATAATCACAACTTTAAAAGTTATTAAATGAGGAATATAAATCATAACAGTCCATTTATTCACTAACACAATAAGTTTAGCGCACATCTTCATTCACAAAACTGGCTTTCCAAATATAATTTGATAAAATCTATAATTTTGCTCCTTAGCTTTAAAAGCCTTCCACAACACCGAACAAACCTAGCAGGATTAGAAGCTTGTTCTAGAATAACAGGACAGCCAGCAAATGGTGTGAGCTTGTGGGAGCAGGAGAAAGACTGTTCGGCAATTGTCTGATGAAACTAGAACTCACTCCCAGACTACCTTTAAGGACAAATACAAAAGTTTAGTAACTATAGAAAAAACTATTAAAAGCTAGCTTTTTCTTAAGTATGACTATAGCAACAGTCAAAAAGACAAAAAACATCGGTGAGCTTATTGTAACTGTGAAATAGAGTGGGAAAACATGTGTGCATGTGACACAATTCTGTGAATTTTCACTGGAAAGAAGATAATCAAGCACAACAGTTATCTAGCAAAACCAGGAAAGTGTTAGAATGACATTGAGAATCTACTGTTCTTTGTTCAAGAAAAATGTATTTAAATTGCATAAAAACAACATATTTTTTTTAAAGCAGTAACGTAGTTCAGTCATCAAAAGAGTTATCAAATATATTGAACTATCCTCGAAGTAGAAAGTGAAAGTTACAAGTCACCTACTAGCAATGTTTTAGGAATAAATTATTATTCCACAATATGAAAAAGAAACAACTCCATTAATAGACCCTTTCAGCTTCAGTGATCATGACCAACCTATGGTGTGGAAGTGGTGTGCAGAAGTGGCTTGACTGCAAGTGTTTTGGAACAATCATTCCAAAGCTTTTATGAAAGTACACGATCTGAAATGTCACGAGAACAATGACTCCTAACCCCAAGGAGCCCAGGAAGCTTGTTCCTGAATGAGAAGTGGAGGACCTTGACTGAGAAGGTGATTCCTTGGAGGTGCCAAAAGAGATGATGGAAGTTTAATGGAAACTAGTAAGTCTTGCTGCACAGAATATGTTTATTATGTCAAATCTGCGGATATTAATACATTTGGCATCACCTCTGTTAGCGCTGAGAAGCCTCCAGTCTTGTCTCTAACCAATGTTGATGGGAATTGTGATAATTCAGTTGTTCTTGGTGCCTGTTGTGGGATTCTGTTGCCCCAGAAATGCTATGTAATGCCACATTAGCAGTCCTAGGATACGAGAGGCTCAGGAGAGGCCACCAATGTGACACACAGTATTTGGAAAATCCATGCCTTTCTGAAGAGGTACTTGGAGGTCCAGTGGGATAATCTAGTGCACCTGAAATAGGAATAGACTCCTAAGTTCAGACAACGTGGTGCTGTTCTCCTTAGAACCAACAACTAAGCAATGAAAACTGGTTGCTTAAGGTGTCTCAGAGCTAGAAATTGGCTCCTTTCTTACTCAGTGTGTACCTTGCATGTAGAATGGTGGAAGTCTTGAAAAATGTTTCTTGGAGTCAAACATAAATCATATGGTCACTGGTAGGCAGAGAACACGGTTCTGAAGGCCAACCAAAGAAAGAAGAGAAAGTTCTTATTTCTTAAACAGAAAGAAAAGACCTGAGGAAGAGAGAACATGGGAAAGAGCTTAGATGTGTATCTCGGTCTCTGTCCTATTCAAACAATTTTCTATCATGAACAAGAAAACTAATTTGAATATTGTTCTTTAAACAATACTTTGATAACTGTCCTTTATTCATTTGTAATGGAATATAAACTGTATTTGTGAGAGGCAAAAAATCTCATTTCCTAGCAAATGAAGTTTTATATTGGAGTGCAAGACACGGTTAAATGACTTGAGTGTGATACGGAGGTTACTCTGTTACAAGCAACCAAGATGATTTTTCAGGCCATTTAAATTCTTCTGTGCTGAGTTTTCCTTATCCCCTAAACAAGATAAATACTGACTGTTTTCAGAGGAGTATTTTGAGAATTAACATGGTGTGTGTAACTGCTTTAACATTCACAGATGGAAAGTGCTATATAATCTGAAGTATCCTAATCAGAACTGAACGCAACAGCATAAGTTGAAATTACAGAAGACTGCATAATTTAAAAAAAAAAAATCTATTCCTAGAAGCATTTTAAGGTCATGTTGAGACAAGTTACTGTATCCCATTTTGGTCAGCAAACTTCTCTTGTTCACTAAAGGCATAGGTGTGTACTTCCAAGTCCTCGCAGACTGCCACCAAGTTCAGCTGGAAAAGCTGAGACGTTAAATAATGAAATACTTCCACCAGACCATCCTAACTCTTACCTCAAATCAAAACACATGGTCAAGACACAAACTAGAAAAATGTGCAAATGCAGTGCATTAATTGCAAAGAGGAATGTGGGGTTTTTTGCTGTTGTTGCTCCTTCAGTTGATATTTTTAAAAGACTTTTTCTAAGACTTGTAAGATTTCCTTGCGAATAGAGCAACTGAAAAAGAGAGATTTTTTCCTTCACAACGAATGTTCCAGACCAGTCATATCAGTATATAGAATGGGGATGAGAATTTCAGTGAAAATCTGTGACTGTTGGTCATGGGCAGTCAAATTTCCCATCTTTTCCAAGCAGGCATCTCCTGACAAGAAACTTCTGAGGCAAAAGTTCTGCTGATTAAGGTACAACTGCTTCAAAAATGACTTGGCAGTGGGAAGAGAGAGTAGATCAACTCTGAAAGAAGAGTTGAGGGTTTTATTCCATGCCTCATACTACAACCTGATAGTTACTAAACAGGTATGCCTACCTTGCAAATATGTTAAATTATCATTTAATTACTCATCTGCTAAGAAACTTACAGAACTTCTCAGAAACTACAGGAAATTAACTGTACTTCTTTATAAAAGAAAAATGACCCATACTCTAGATAGGTCAAACCAACCACAAGTGATGCATGCACACTGCACACACGTGAGTTTCTGCACCAGGAAGAAGTATAACAGCAATGGGGCTGAGCTACAGGGATGCGAAAAAGCATGCATTTCATTATTAGGAGTCATCGGTTTGAATAAGGCTTCCCTTAATACACTTTTTACATATTATTGCCATATTGCTATTTTACCAGTTGGTAAACGAGAAAATGAAACCAGAACAGAGATCTATTAAAGATAATGGATCTCCTGTGCATGAGAATAAAGGTTTTTTGTTATTCCTATCCCTGAGATAAAAACCAGATAGTTGCCCAGTGTAATTTCTGTCCCTCAAACTATTTTCATTAAAGGTCTACAAGTCCTGTTTCAGAAACGGGTAACAAAAGAAGGATTTCTTACACTTTGTTATACTTAAGTTGCAATGAGAGCATATTTGTCCATAAAATGCAAGAAGATATTCAGCATTTGTGTAAATAACGTACTTGAGACAATGGAGTTGTATCCACACACATCCCAAAGTCATATGGAGCACTCTGTTTCCCCAAAATGAGGGCACAAAAAGTACCACGAAACATGCTGTCAGCTAGGGTTTCTCTAGGTATTCCCAACTACTCTTCCACTCCCCACACAGAGGAACTGCTACTCCCATACTCCATGTTGTAAAGGAGGCAAAAGCCAAGCAGCTGAGACCACTGGAGCAAAGCCTTGGTGAGAGGTTGCTTGAGGTAGCTACTTGATTAACCTTGACTCTAGTCCACTGGCGGCTTCTGTGCAGGCCAGATGCAACGTTGACACCCTCTGCAGCCCAGCACCAAACACCCTTTCCATTCTCCAACAGTTTACTCGCATTTCTGCACAAGCGCTTGTTTCTTTTGGCTCCAAGGACAGGTTCACCTGCAGGGTTTCACTTTTCTGTTCGACACCTTGCTGTTGATTTTCCTCTGCTGCACGAAAGAGCTTACTCCGGTACCTCTTTCACAACCGCTTCTTTGTAGTAACGAAAACCTTAATAATTGTATTTTGATTGTAGAGTTGATTAATTTTGACTTTGTTTAGTTTGTGACCTTCGCTGAGATCTTCTGGGCTGGGAACTGGAGAGCAAACTGTACCACTGTACTTCAGACGTTGTGGGTTTGCCAGTTTGTTTCATGCCTCATTTGTCACAAAACCTATGAAATTGTAGTCCAAAGCCAGCTTCATATTTTTCAAGGCAAAGCAAAAGTGTATTTGTTTTTGCTTTAAATTAACATCTTGCTAAATTCATCTAGTTTTTCAAATTCCAAACCAAAGCCCTCACTAACAACGGAAAACTAGCAAGCAAGACAAAACTGAAGATCAGCTTCGCAAGGGAGAACAGATTGCTTCTCTCCAATTACAGCACTAAAGTGGTAACATAAGCATACTCAATTTGAGGTATAGATGTACAATAAAGAAAAAATGAGAATGCAGAAAGGATCTCCAGGAGAGCATGCTAGAAGAGAGAAATAACTGAAGACATATGTATCTTATACGGACAACTTTTCCTAAAAAAATATTTGTTTCTCAAGCATTAAGACATTTAAAAACCTACAAACCTAGTACCCTTGGATTTTAATTCCTGACGTCACTGAAGTTCTGTGGCCGCGAGTGAATGAGTCACTTCATGGTTTTGTTTACAGTTTACTCCTTTGAGGAACTACAACAATATGTCTCCATTTTTACAAAAAGGGAGACTTTGACATGTAAGATCCTTCAATGAAAACAACTAAACTGCGAAGTACTATTATTAATAGTTGCATTATTAATACTTTTGCAGAAAACATGGCTAGCTGAGGTGACAAAGGCTTTCTGCAAATATCAGAAGATATCCTTGGCATTCTTTATAACCTAACCAGACTGAACCCTTTCAGATTTCCCGCCTACTGAAGGCTTGAAAACCAGCAAGAATTTTTCAGCTACCTTGAACCAACAAATTGAACGGTGTTTATTTCTTTCACTAAAAAAGTTTCGTTTTCATCAAGAATACTCACAATGAATTACCTACAAGAGCAAAATTTCTCTTTAGAAATTGGATCTGCAAGCCAAAGTCCACATTAGCAGAGAGAACCAATCCCTCATAATATGTAAAACAAGGTCCTGCATATTATAAATATGGATTTACAAGATACATTTTTGGTTCTTACAGATATTCATTAAGAAAAGTATATGATCTGTGTTGAAGAATCACAAAAACTTCAAGATAACACCCTCTCTGTCCTCAATTTCACCTAGTCTCTCCCCAGCGCACATTTAACCATATTGAAGCTATTTGTGATATGTTGGTGTAATGTCTCTATAAAAGCCTCCAGGGCATGGTATTCTACAGCCTCCCTAGAACTCCTCATCACTTTGTCCGGATCTTTTTGAACTCTTGTCTTGTTCTCCAAAATGCCTGACCACCCACCTGGGCACTCTGGCAGTACGTACCCCTTGACTCATCAGCCACTTCGTTAACGGATGTTTTGAACAGCAGCAGAATTGGGAGAGACCTCTAAGGAAACCACGTAATACAGGTTTCCATTTTGACAATGAACTACTAATTATTCTCTTCCAGCTATCTGCTTATTCACTTCGTAGTAGTCTAACCAGGAATATAAACCCTACTCTGCTGATGAGACAGTTCTGTGAGAAATGACAGAAACCCTCCTGAGATCAAAACATACCACATAATTGTATTACCAAAAATACAACTTGGCTCCTGGGGACACCTGGTTGATTTGTTGTGATTTAGTCTCAACTAATTCATATTATCTGTTACGTAACACTTCACAATTTTCTAAGCATTTACAAGTAGTATTTTTGATCGCTTATTCCAATAACCTTCTAGTGATTGAAGGTAGGCTGATGAAATCCTTGGCTGCTACAACTACTTGCAGGACTCTTTTTCTCAAAACAGTATCGGTGGCCTGTTATCTTTATGCATGAAATTAAGCTAGACGATCAAAGCAGTTGATTCTTTGATTGTATAGCAAATACCAGTTTGATCACATAGTTTAACCTCACATGTAAAGCTTGATTCCCAGATCACACACTGGAAATAAAATAGTGTGATTCTTTAGCTTTCAATGTTTTCTTGACATCGATTTTAAAGCTGTGAAATGCCAGCGGACTAAAAAAGAACTATAAGTTTACAAAAAGTTATAGCCATATCTGTTTAGTGCTTGGGGAAGAGTTATATAAAGGGATTTAAGGAATATCAAATATGACATTGTGTCAAATAACTTTTTGGTCTTCCCTACAATCCTATACATACTTGCTCCTACTAGAAATTGAAATCTGCATAAACTGTAACACTATGTATTGGACTGAGAAGTGACTCATTAGGAGTGACAGCATTATACCTTAAACACGACACTTTTAGGGTGCTTTGGAATAATCTTTTAGCATTTCTAAATGAACAGTTCTGGTCAATTTTCATGTTTTTAACTCCTTTTACACGTAGTCACTTGCACTGCACACAAGATACCACCAGACACACCAAGACACTCCCAAATCCTCTCACTATGGAGTTTTCTCAGAAATTCCATACACTTGCAGATGGTGTTTTTGATTTTGCCTAAAAACTCAAAAGTATTGTTTGGGAAAGGAGGAAAACAAAAAAAAGAAAAAAAAAACCCTGAATATTCCCATACAGTATACAGACAAAGATTGTAGGGACTGCCAACGACTTAACTCATTTCTCCAATTTTTCTTACACAACTCCCACTTGCTGTCCTCCAGGATTGCAGGGAAGCAATTACTTGCTTCAGAGGTTATCTGTATAATTAAAGCAAATTGACCTGACTTTCAAAAAAGGAACTTCTGTTCAACTCCAGAAAATTGTCTGAAGTTCGACTTTGCCTTATCTACACCCTGCAAAGCTACACGGTTCTTTTAAAAACAACAGCAGAATGACTCGCATACGCACAGCGGCCGTATGAGCACATCTAACCTTTGAGATTTCGCTCCTTGTATTCTCAACTACGTTGACGACGTCCGGATGGGATTTACAATGGCTCAAAGCTACTATTGTTCACACTACATTAAATCTACAATATATGCAATGAGATACCATAATATTTTCACTTGGAACTCCTATTAACCCGCAACTTGACTGTATTTAATGAAATATGTAGTGCTCACAGAGTTGATTTATATGCATCACTATTTACAGTGCACGTTTATAAAAGAGGAAAAAGCACCCTAAGGAACTCACGGTTCTTTTGACTTTAACAGAAAGTAAAAAGTGCCTGATTTGGTTTTGCTCAGTAACACCCCTGGAAGCCTCAGAGCCTTACAGCTGGATTAGGGATGGCGACAGGAGTCACTGATGCAGCTGAAACAGCTAGCAGACGAAATGTGCTGCTGCTACCACTCTTGAGCCAAAACACTGCTGCGTATTTTAAAACAAAAATCACAGTCGTAGCTGTGTTTGCTGAGGATATAAGTATATAGAAACAATAAAAAAGGGACGCTGAGGAACTAGAAATCTGGTTTTGCCAGTGTTGTTCTGGAAATAAGTGGCGTGGGCGGATTCACACACCCAAGGGAAAATCATACAGATTCTCTTGAGCAGATAAACCTTTTCTTCTGACAGAACTTCTGAACGCATTTAATTACACCAAGTGTATGTTAGAATATAGTAGAAGAACAGTGTTTTCTACTGGAAAAGGCATACAGAATTAGCGAGCAGAAGGCACTATACTGGTGCCCCTAGAGTTATCTTACAAGCAATCTGTTTTACACGTGAGTGAAAATAAAACCATCACTCTCTCCATTTCTCTACCAGTTTAACATTGAGTTAAGCTCAGTAATTATTTCTACCAAAAAGCCTAGTTCTCGTTATTCATTTAGATAAGATGATCCGCATGCAGGTTATGGTAAAAAATATACTTTACCCAAAGCAACGCCCTTTGGGCAGCAAAAAACACAGGGCACTAATGACTGCCAAGAAATCCTCCTGTGCTGCACCTGCTCTCTAAGTGAGTTTGCAATAACGAACTAACAAAATGAGAAAAGGCAGGACAGGTCATTCACTAGTGCTAGGACTGTGTAAACCTAAACAAGTTATACGTTTTAGTACTCTGTGTATGTACGCCAAGATCTCTACTGATAAGATCTTTCATGGCAATTTCTGTAAGCATGCTGTAACCTACTAATAGAAACATAACAAAACCTGTGGATTCTTAACATTTGAGGCTATATGTTACATTTTTCATGTTCTCACTTGAAAGAGGCCTAATTTCCTTTCACTATCTAGAAAACTGTGCTCCAAGAACTACTGAAGGGATCACTTACGCTAAACCCAGTCGCTGGAAAACTTATCTAAAAGAAAAAATTACGTCCCGTGGAAAGGCACGGAAACAAGAACAGAGTGTAGCTAAATTCTCAGGAAGTCACTGACTGGACCTCCTTTCCCCAGCTCCTCCCTACGACATTAATAGTCCCAGCAATTCCTGCGTGGAACAAACCCCTTTAACACCACCTGGTGTACTTTCCAGCAGTTGGTCTTGCTTCCAGGCCTGTCATGGCTCATTAAGATAGTACAGTGGTTTCTCTCTGCACGACTGTTCTCGGGAACCACAGAATTCAAGACAAAATGAGATACAGAGGTTTTATCGCCAGACAGAATGGGACTGTGACGCATCATACAAGATTTTAGTATCTGAAAAGGCCACAGGAGAAGGATTTTTTCAAGGAAGGTGAAGAGTAAAACCAAACCAGTCAGCAAAGATGAACAGAACTTCCCAATACTTAAAAAACCAGCATAAACCACAACAATCTAATTCTGTGTGGGCTCATATAGGGCACCTTATTTACACAGGCTTCGCTAAAGGTTCCACTTCTTTGCTTTGCAGTTTATTCTTTCTGTGAAACTTTGAGATTCGAGTTTAATAGCTCTCTCACCTATGTGAATCATTTGACTGACCAATTTTGCACTGCTGCCCACGAACAGGTTAAGCTTTTCTGCTTAGTTCCATGATTCAGGACATCTAGTACCAGTTGCACGGAAAACGAAGCAGCAGGCTGTCTCGACACAGCATCTCAGAGCCCTTGAAGGCTCGCTGACAGTGCAGGAGGACAGAAAGGGTAACAGCCTTCATTGCCGAGAGAAAAAGTGCAAAAGAGATTGTGTTTTCTCTCAAGCTTTCACCTGAATTATAAAATACTAGCAGTAGCCACCAAATTTGAAGGTAACCAAGATCTACAATTACATTTATGAAATGCCTAATGCTTCGCTACAGTGAGGAGAACTGCGGAGCTCACAAACCCACGAACTTCTGGCCTTTCAATAAACTTTAGCCTTAAAAGACACAAAATATATCTACACGCTGTATTTCAGCTTTCCTATCGGATTCTGTGAGATTCACCTGGAGATTAACTGCAGTTCCAAGCTCAGTTTATTTCCAATTATTTAAACATAATGTCTGTATTGTCCAGTAATTAGAAATGGATCATTTTTCACATTTCAGACTAACGCAACAGAACTTTTTACAACTCACATGTCAAAGTCTAACTAGGCGACCATATAATTAAAATCAACACACATAATTATATATTTCATGCTTGAAAACTAAAAAGGAAGAAACAATGGTAACAGGATATTTTTGCTTTTGTTTTCACTGTGCGCCCTGAAAAAGACATCTTAAAAAAAAAATAATCTAAGCTTCTAAAGATAAATGAGGGAGTGATGCAGACGCACGCACGAGGAAGCGACGCAGACGCACTTGCTCAGCTGCGTCCCTGACAGTGAATGGGATGGACATGGAGTGCCCTCTGTGGGATTTCATCTTATTTAATTTCACCCAAAGCAATGCCAGGAGGTGCTTTGGTACCATTGCTGCAGTCACGCGATGGCCTGACACGCCAAGCGGCCCACAGGCCTTAGAGTCCAGGTCAATATGATGGAGAGCTTGCGTTGGGCCCGGCAAGCCGCCTCTTGCAGATGCAAGGTGAACATCTTACTGCTTTGTAGCACTGACAACAAATGCCAAGTGACTCCAAACCACTACACACGTAGAACATACAGGTACTTCCGCAAGCAGGAATCACTTCTCTGGAGAACTGCTGCTCAATCACAGGCATAAACTGCAATTTCTCTAATGACACACAAAAAATGTTTAATTTCCAGTAAGACAATTTCTGACGAGCTGACAAGTTCTCACTGGATGGACATTGATACTTTTTTTTTTGCTGGTCCACCATGGGTGTATATAACCTGAAATATTTTTGTTTGGTTAAACTGTTTGCTGCTTTCGAAACTACTTCACACCTCATTCCAGATCAACTGAAATTACTTTTGTGGCAAATATATTCTGTGCCAATTAATCAGTTTCTTTCGGACTACTTTCAATTTCGGCCTCCAGACAATATTGCTTTATTGCTGGGAGGATGAACTTGTCAGAAGATAAACCACCTCGGTTGCCACTGACTTCATTTTCAGCTGTGAGTGTTGGTGCACACATGTTTGTATTTTTCTTATCTGATAGCCAGAATACAAACACGCGGACTTCTCAATCATCTACCAAATATTTTTAAGTGACTTGCATGTTATGCAGGAAAACTGCAGTAGAGATAAGGATGAACAGCCCTCCCACACAGCACTGCCTAGGTTGGCATCTTCTTTTTAACAGCAGCCCGCAAGTAGCTCTCAGCAGGCCTTCCAACTCCGAGCTGAAATAAGGACGGAACACAACAAACAGCTTCATTCTGCTACACAGGCCTGGTTCATCTCTGATCACCACCTACACTCTGTATCCAACACACCACTGTCTGTGGGATGGATTCGTGTAATTAGAGACTACTGTGATAAATATTCAGCAGACCACTCCTGTAAAGTAGAGAAGAAATCCAAAGACATTTCTTGACAGCTTGTCTTTGAAACATGAATTATGTTCTATTACAACAATTCGTTCATCTGTAATATCCTTGCTTGTTTTTGAAGAAAAAAGAGGATAGTAAATTATTCTTGGACAAGTAATAATCTTTCTGTTCTGTGCCAGCAGGATGAAGGATTCTGCTCTGAAGGGCCAACTGCATTCTGTAAGCCTGCATCCCTTGAATTACAGGGCTAGCAGCAATCGCAGTGAGGGAGAGAAGGCACCGTCCAGGAAAGGGCTGCTGGACAGATTTCCAGGTCTAAAAGAACAGCCTGAGAAATGCTCCAGCAGGGACTTTTCAACCCCGAAGCAGATGACTTGGAAGAATCTCCTGGTCCTTCTGACTGTAACAAAAGGCCTGCCTAGTCAAAAAACAAAACAAAACAAAACAATTTCTCTTCTCTGCATGCAGACACAGTGTCTGTTCCCCTTCCCTACACGAGCAGTGTCCGCTCCTACAGCTTTGGCAATCGCACGGGCTCGGCCCCAGATTAGACTGTTTGTGCTCGGTTATTTTCACACACTGCCAAAATTTGCTGACAACACCGGGAGAAAAAAAGGGAAAGGAAAACTGGTGATTTTCAACAGTTTATAACTCAGCTCAGCCTAAGCAGGTTTTTATGGGACAAAGAACAGAGATTTCTCTGTGGACAGCACTTTATTCCTGCCTAATTTAAAAGATTTGCTGTGAATGATGGAAACATTAGAACTTCTTAAAGAAAACATAACAAAACAAAAATCCTAGCAGTTCACTAGTATTTTTTTACAGTAGATCCTGTTTGGTGATATAAATAGAGAGACCATTATCTACCTCTCCACTAATTATTTACAACAAAGTTGTTGTTTTTTTAAGAAAACGAAAATCTTAAAGGAAGAGGGCTTCAAAATATGTAGTATTTCCTCAAGCAGTGAAATTTTTTCCTTGGAATAATTCACGCTTGTGCCACAGTATTCCCCAAGGAGTGTGAAATGATCTTCTCAGGGTTACAGAGTCAGTAGTAAACACAAGTTCTACCCTAAGAAACAGTGTTTTAAATACATTTTTTCACTAACATAATATCCAACAACTTCCTATTACAACCCAGAGGTAGCTTTCTGGAGCCCTCTTGTTGCTTTAACACTTTCTCACAGTCCATATCTAGAATCTCCTCAAGCAGCATTTCCTCAGCTATTTTTCTTGTGTGCTCCCTTGCCCCATCAGCCGACCGCAGGGCCCAGGCTGTTAAACTTACACCTCTATCAAACCTCAGATTTCATCAGCGCTGCTTTTGATCTCAAACCTCTCCCAGTGAAGCACGTCCTAAAACTTGGGAAACAATACTGCTCTCTGCATCTTTGAACAGATTCTCCACAACAGCTATTGCTCTCCGTTACGGATACCAAAACAAGGCAACTGCTGCACAAAATTGACCGTACATTCAATTACTGTCACTTCGGAGTTGAAATATCAGGAAACGTTTCAACAACACTAGAAACTTTTTGCAAAACTAGAAAACAGATGGCGAGTGCTTTTTGTAAAAGGCACAGGCTGGGAGAGCAGGGCAAGAAAGAATATACTGGAGTTTCTGTATATAAATATAAGATATTTAATTGACTGGGAGTCTTCAATAGACACTTGTTTGCAACAGGGCCTCATGGTGAGGGTGAGTTTTTGAAGTCTGGATGCCTTTGGCAGCTTTATAGAACTTTAAGACAGACCAGCTATGACTAAAACATGCTCAGCTAGTTAACTACACAAACGTAATGTTTTTTCCATCTTTCTCTCCACGTGCTGACAGCATTACCATTCTCTCCAGTGTTCTTCCTTCTGAGGTACAATGGATCTGCAGGTTTATGCAGTTCCTGATACTACATTTCAGTACAACAACTTTCCAACAATAACTTACTCAGCTAAGAGAGGTCATCATCTAAAAGAAGGGAGCAGTTATATTAAAGGCTGTAGAGCTACACAATTCCAAACACATTTCAGGATATACTGTGTACTACGTGTATATTTTAATGAGAAGGTTTGGCAGAGCAGTTTGGCAGAAGAAAGTACTGCCAAGTGATTGGATACGGGATATATCTCCAGTTTCTTTGGATTCCCACATCACCTTAAGAGCTATTCTTCCCATCCCCCAATACGCCAACTCTCAAGGCAGTCAGATTTATAGCTCAATAAAATTTTTTATTAAAAATAAAAAGTGTGGCTTTTAAGTACTGCAGCCTTCCAGCGTCCTTATGCCAGGTCTAGATCAGACTGTTGTAGCTGAATATGAAGCTGGGGAAGCTTGGCCCACTTCATACAGCACTCCTAAGTTAGAGTTTCAAGATCTAAGCCACTTCTCTTTCCATTTTGTAACAGCTGTTTTTCTATGCTTTCATTAAAAAAAAAACAGAAAAGGAAAGAGGCTAGCGTAGAAAAGTTAAATAAATAAATAATGGGTCACAAAACCACAGTGGAGGAACCACTGCTGGTCCTGCCAATAAAAATGTTCCTTCTCTTCAGGGCTGGCTAAACAACTGAAAGTGTTTCTAATGAACTGCTGGCAGCACTATCCATCATTGCACTAAATGGATTCACATCTCCCTAAACTGAGGATAACTATTTATCTATAATGTATGGTCAAAAATTAGGAAGTATTTAAGCCTTAGAAGTCTAATTCCTCACTTCTCCCCACCTCCTCAAAGCTTGGTTTTATTCAGGCCTCTTTACGTAAAGTTAACAAGAGAAGTCTGACTGATAGAGAATTTCAAACTCTGTTCCAGTGTTAATGAATCATCTGCAGGAGTCTGAAAAGTACCGTAGCAGACCAGGTATCTGCAGTCTGATTTTAGCATTACAACTACCTGACATTATATTTATCTCTTCCCTCTTTCCTTTTTGTCATTTGTTACAATGACTTGTGTCTTACCTTAAAGCAGATTATAGGCTAGTCAGCGAAAGATGGCACATTCATAAGACAAAAAATGGTTCAGGATCTTTGAAGATTCTATTATGCAAATAATAGTCGTCTACTATAAATGATCAGAAGGAAGAAATGTTTTTGAGCTCTAACAAAAGCATGAAAATAATGTAGGTAATCTCTGGTCAGAAGTCACTTCTGAAGGCTTGACTAATTAGATAGGTAGCTGCTATCTACAGAAACATATTCATACAGTGGTTGTCTTTAGAACACCATGGGTCACAGGAGAATTCAGAGATATCAATAAAACGTGCCTACTAACAACGAAAAGAAGCACATACTTCATCTCCAGGACTTCCTCCAAATGCTTCCTTCTTTCAGCTCGCAGGTTGGTCAAATGGGTTTCCTTCTCAGCCAAAGACTGTTGTGTAGAGGACAATTTTGCTTTCATTGATTCCAGCTCCTGCTTAACCTTCTCCATGGCCATCATCATCTCTTCTACCTAAAACATTTTTGGGGAAGACAGGAGGAGAGAAAAATAGTGTAACGTGATCAACTGGAACTTACTAAATGTCACAACTAAGTTGGAGAACAAAGGTTACCAGTGCATGTATACTGCATAACCCTTCTGTAGACTGGAAGCATCATCTCGTGCTGTGGACAGTACGTCTGCACTTGATCAAAGCAACATTACAGTCCGCCAGTTAACACACTCTGGTCACTGGAACGTTACCATTACAATACCAAGTTACAAATCTTTAACTCTTCTGTATTTCTATTTTAGAGAATGTGCCACAAGGGTAAAAGGATGGCCTATATGTATTAAAATTAGCCCACAAAAGTGCTAGGTATTAAAAGGTTTTCATCCTCAATCAGTGACAGAAACATTGCAGTTCAGAATTTACAAAAAATCATTTTTATGAAATTATAAAAATTCAGAATGTTTATAAAAATTGTATCCAGTTATGAAAATTCAAACATTGCAATTCAGATTTATAAAAAACTAGCATAGACATCACGCAGTACTTACTGTAGAAAGCCTATCTACTTCCACTCCAATGCAGCTGGCAACAAGTATTCTTCTTGTACCCAGCAAATTAAGAAAAATTTAAAATATGCAATTATTAAAAACTATTCAAAATGTACAGCCAATAATTCATCCAGTAATCAACAGACCGAAGGAGGATTGCAGTGACACCTAGTCCAAACTGGCTAGCATGCATATAACCACCAAACTTTTCCTGTCTTCTTAGTGTTTAGTGTGCAAAAAAAGATCAGAAACTCTGACAATTTTTAAAACAAAGAGCAAACCTCATAACACAAAATAGAGAAATATTTCAGAAAAGAATGCAAAGAAAAGCTGCAGAAACTATGCATAGCAAAAATACTACTAGGATGGCAACTGATGCCTAGAAAGAGCAGAATATGAACACGCTGGAGAAGTGAAGGTGTACTAGCGTATCAGCTCCTACAAAAACATTTTCATTTAAACCAAGAAATAAAAAGGCACACCAGCTACAAAACCCTCTGCTTATAACAGACACCAACCTCAACTAAACAAGCCCCTGGCCAACTGCACTGATCCAAATGGCTTGTGTCAGTCTGTCAGTTGCCAAAATAAGTCATTGAAGTGACACCTTTTCCATAATCAGGACTGAAAGATTTCCGACATCCTCCACTCCGTTCCTAGTCACCAAGATTTGCGATGTTAACACTGAAGGGCTGGTTTGCTCGATGCAGATCTTTGCCATAACAACTCTGTGCTGTTAAGAAGACACAACAAGGCTAGCAGCCAAGGCTCCTAGGGCTAGGTGGCAAGATCTAACTCTGCAAGACTACTTTGCATTAGTGGTTACTGCAGGTACTTTATCATCTTGCTCCATTTGGTAACTTATTAATTCTAAGGTTATATTCTGTATTTTTGCAGGTTAAAAGAAAATTGATCTAATCATGTATTAGGAATGGCTGGAATGTAAGTGGCTTTTAAACTGTGCCAACAACCTAGTTCATGTAACTGCCATTACCTTGCATCCTCTCTAGCAAGTACCATTTGCCACTACGAAAGACAAAATTCACCGCAACAGTGATGCCTGTACTCACAATAAAGACTTCATTGTTCAGATTCATCAAGTTATAGATATTCCATGGGAGCACTTCAATTAAACTTCTACAAAACAAAACATTTTATTTGGCAGCTTATGAATCTCAGTGCAGACCTGTCTATATTCGTTCCTGTAAGCAGTCCTGTGAGAAATGATACAGGAACATTCACTGGAAGCAAACTGCTTGCAAAGCACATCTCATTTAGCCCATACAAAAAACTTCAAATCTACCCTTGATTTTTTTTTTCCCCTGAGAGCAGCTAATTATATAATAAAGAAAAAATATTTGCCAAGAACCATAGTTCTTGGCAGGCCGAGACATTTTCAGCGAAATGCTGTTAACATTTTCAACTTAACTGTAGGTAAGCTCGCGCCCTGTCACTGATAACTAGAAAGTTTACATTTCAGAAGGTGTGACGATACTGCTCCTCTTTTCTCCCTGCTCCAATGACAGTATGTAAAGCAAGAGTCTATCTTTGACTGCCTACGACTCTCCTCCGACTCAGTTCTCCGCAGACAGGCCTGAAAGGTCTTCGGGTATTCTGAGCAGGGTGGATCTGCAGAGACCTTCAATGGAGGCTATTTTTTCACTGTTTTTAGGCCCTAAGTGACCTGGCCAGGTGACAGCTTATCTCTAAGTAGGAACATGAAGCTGAATGAAGTTTCCAATAGAGGAGAGAGTTCCTGAGAGACTGAACTAACTATGTGAAAGAGGGTAAACGATGTAAATTAGATCAGTATGGGAATCACAGTAACAGAAAAGGGAAAGATCAACACAGGACAAGTTTTTTACATAGTATTACATCTCCTTAGAAAGCACGAAAGCACGGTGGAGAGAAGAGGCAGTAAAACAGGAGAAGTTTATCTATCATGTCAATGGCAGCCTGTAAAGAAACAGAGGAAATTATGTAATATAAAAAAAATCAAGTCCTTTTCAACAAACTGTCTGACATCTTCACCTCCCCTGCTCCTACAAACTCTACCTTTAGGTTCATTTGATGCAACTGTCATTATCAGAAAACAGGCTCTTGCACAGACATTACAGATACCACATTGTCTCCAACCATGCGGTGTTTCTGGCAAGCTTTTCTGGGCACTGGGTAATCTGAAGCCAGGGACTTCCAAAGAGCTTGGTCAAGTTCCCCAGAATTCTTATTAAGAGACAGTAAAAATTGAGAAAGGGATCAGATATGCAAAATATTAATGAGGCTGTGAACCCTATCAACCTCCGTACCAGCTCCTGAAAAGTTTACAGTGATCAGGATAGGCAAGTTCATATATCACCTGTTTTAAGAGAACTAATGCACTAGTGAAAATTTCTGAGACATGGTAGATATTTCATGCCAGGAAGAAGGCTACGTCAACTTATGCAGTTGGTATTGGTTGTATATTAGAATCATAGCCCAAAGACTCCAATACCTAAGGTCAATCTAGACACACAAGCTAACTAAAGCAGCCTCAGGATCCCCAAAACACTACGGTGTGCTTAAATTGCAGTGTAGTGGGGCAGCTACCTTTTTCTTCCCATTCTGAACTTCTTCCTCAGTGATGAAGTATCAACTGAAGAGAATTTCTCTACTGCACATAAAACTGAAAGAGGCCTCCTCTCAGGAAGACAGCTCTGGAGCTTAATTTTCTGCTTACAACTTGTCAGAGAAGCGGAGCAAATCTGGGCCACCACCCAAGCAACAAATGCATCATGAACGCTAGTAACATCATGTAATTCACTACAGTGGTACTGTGCAAGTACAAAGAGGCAATGGACAAAGTCACCAATATGCAAAAAAAGGAGCAAAATGCACTTAAAAAAACACTTGCAGGGGCAGAGGATCTATTCTGAAATGGTGACCCAAGCAATCCACTTGTATATGCTACGTGCATATGAAGAAAGAGGAAAATGCTAAAGAACGCCCTCCACAGACACTGCAAAGGAGAATGTTCCAGTCTCAAGTGACAGGACACGAATGCGTCCATAGGTCAAATGGGCATGACTGGCTTAAATAATATTTATTAAGGACAGCCAATCACTGGTACACTACATAAGAAATGATTAATGTTAATGTTAGATAAGCTTTTCCCCACCTGTAGATTAACAATCTTTGCAGAAGAGACTTAATTTCTGTTTTTCACTTTTTGATAGAAGCATAAAATGGTTTGGGTTGGAAGGGACCCTTAAATACCATCTAGCACAACTCTCCTACCATGGGCAGGGATGTCTTTCACTAGATCAGGTTGCTCAAAACCCCATCCAATCTGACCTTCAACAATTCTAATGATGGTGCATCCACAGCTTCTCTGGGCAACTTGTTCTAGTGTCTCAGCATGCTCACTGTAAAAAATTTCTTACTTACGTGCAATCTAAATCTACTCTCTTTCAGTTTAAAACTGTTGCCCCTTGTCCTGCCACTACAGGCCTTGGTAAAAACTCTCTCTCCTTCTTTCTTGTAGGCCCCCTTCATACCTTGAAAGGCCACAATAAGGTCTCCCCACAGCCTTCTCTTCTCCAAGCTAAAGAACCCCAGTTCTCTCAGCCTTTCTTCAAAGAAGAGGTGTTCCAGCCCTCTGACCATTTAGTGGTTCTCCTCTGGACCTGCTCTAACAGGTCCACTTCTTTCTTGTGCTGGGGGCTCCAGAGCTGGACGCAGGACTCCAGGTGGAGTCTCACCAGAGTGGAGCAGAGGGGCAGAATCCCCTCTCTCGAGCTGCTGGCCATGCTCCTCTTGATGCTGCCCAGGATACGACTGGCTTTCTGGGCTGCGAGCACATATTGCCAGCTCATCACAATTTTTCATTCACCAGTATCTCCAAGTTCTTCTCCGCACGGCTGCTCTCCATGCATTCACCCTTCAGTCTGCACTGATATTGGGGATGGCCTTAAACCAGGTGCAGGACCTTGCACTTGGCCTCGTTAAACTTGTATTTGTTTCACTGATTCAGCTAAAGTTCAGTCCTCCAGATGGTCCAAGGTATCTGATAGTCTTGTTATTTTTCCTTCCTCATCCTTTTTTTCTCTTTTGATCAAGCACAAAAGACTGCTCATCAGTCCACAATTAAAGGTTTCAAAGGGCATGACAAAGGGACTTGACTATCACGGTGAAAACCCTACTCCTAAACTGGAGATACAGTACTTTCGATGCAGCGATACATGGGAAGCTTACAGTTTAATGTTTAATTGCATGCCTGAAAATACACACATTTTGATGGTTCTGATTTAAAGGAAAGAAATTGTTTTTCTTTCAATATACACACAAACACAGTGGGCTATGGGATAGCTGCTTATCTTCACTTCTGTATTCTCAGGCAGAATACAAAACGATGACATTTTAGAGAATAAAGACACAAATACCAACACGAACAATTAATTTTCCATGACCATAAATCAATCACTAGAGATCTTATTTTCAAAACCACCTCAGCAGGCTAACTTGTATATTTAAAATTATTTGCTTTCTGAACATAGACCTTTCTTGTATAAACAAGAAATTAGCATCACAAGACAAAACGTACTAGAAATCTGTACTTTTGCCCAGAATGAATTAGGCCAGCAGAACAAAACGTCTTGCAATTACAAGTCAATAGTAGGAACACCACAAGGTGTTTATTTCTCATATCAGAAAGTGCAACATTCTCAGAGAACTCTCCCTCTATGCAGCTCTTGAGTTTTTAAACTATTATTCATTTCACTGTGTAGCTTACCGAAATGATAAAGGGACTGCAAATTTCTGCACTATCTTTGACTTAGTTGCACTGATCAGACTGCAGGACAGAGCAAAGCGAAGGAAAGAGACACGAAAAGAAAGACAAAGACAAGAGTTCTGGCTCCATGCAAGCTTGTTTGGATCCCAGAAAATTTTCCCAGAACAGATGTTAAGACATGGAAAAAGCGCAGGCCAGACTTGGGACTTAAGTATGTAATTTAACTGCCTCAAGTAACATATTACAGGGAGAAAGCACTGCGTCTGACATAACTTGGATTGCCAGCAGGACCAGATGGTTTGCTTAAATCACAAGCTAATAAACCTTTACACAAAATAAAAGGGAAATGAATTACGGTTTCATCATAGCCGCATTTCTGTTAAAGCAGTAGGGCGGCTTTAGGTACTCCTAAAGACTATATCCGAGACAGTTAACTAAATTATTGGCTATTCTGAATTAAAAGAACAACTTTCAGATTCTTATAGATATCGGGAAAGCTGTCTGGCGTAGCTTTCTGAGAGCTAAAAATATCAGAGGAAAATCAGAGAGGTAAGCAAGCGGTAACGAGAAAAATCCCCCCCCAACAAAATTAAAACGTAATTTCTGCTTTGGAAGATAAGGACAGCCCTCAACCAAGAGAATAGCTGAAAGCTCTGCCACACTGACAGCAGAAGGGTATGAACCAGAGTGGCTCTGCCCCACCACACCGATGCGAGCTCTGGCTCCAGTTCAAGCCCCTCTTCTCCAGCCCCAGTGCACGAGCTTGCGTACGCCGGGAAGAGGACAGAGGAACGCACCACGGCTCCTGGCTCCTCTGCTACAACAATGCGGCCACCACGAATCCTTGTGAAGCAGATACATAATGGGTTAAGATCCTTCACCTTCATTTGTATTCTGCAATTGTAGACACTGTAAAGATACACTTAGGTGAACCGACGTTCACCTAAAGAGAGCGTTCTTCCCTACACTATACATATCAGTCTGTATAATTGCTTCACCTGCTGTGTGGTTGCTGTTAATGAATATTGCCATAAGATCATATGCAGACAAGTGAAAACCTCTTTTTTTTTTCCTTTTTTGTCTTCACAAGCCGGAATTCCTTAGTTGAAGATCTTACCTAAAGACACGCGGAAATAAACACAGCAGAATATCGTGCAACAATTAAGACGTCTCTATACGTCACATTTACCTCCATTTCAAAGACGCCAGATTTACAGCACCTCATTCGCCAAGGTCGACCGTGTAGAAGGTCAGAGGACTGCGGCAGAGGCCTGTGCACGGCGCACAGGGGAGGAGTTCTGGTTTGTTCACAATAATGAGGGGGGTTCGTGTCCAAGCTGTGAAAATGGCTGGCGGATTATCAGTTCTACAGAAAAAAGGCAGGAACTTCTGATCATCTGTAATGTAAAGCAGTAATTGTAGGGATGAACTTTGTGTTTCTTCACTTTAGTGTGTGGCTTCCTTCAGTCTTTGTGCCTTCGGTTTTTAGGTTTTGTACATTCAGCATCCCTGACAAAACAGTGGTTTTGCGGCATAACAGAACTGCTGCCCCTGTCCCATTCTTACATTATTAATTGGGAAAAATGAGAGGAGAAATAGAACAAAAGACTATTGTCTGAAAAGCTGGAGGATACTGTCGTTGAATGCAATTTTTCTTATCATCATGAAAGTGAGATACTTAGCTGATGTCTCTTGTTCCCATGAGTTGGTCTCTCCAGAAAAATTTTCATTATTAAAAAAAGCATCTGGCAATGAAGAGGAGTTTATGCTCTGTGTTGCTCCTTACAGTCTCTACTGATCGCTTTAGGCCGTGACAAACACTAGTATTAGACTGACCAGATGATACCTGACATGACAGTGTTACTCCTGCAGAACCCACAGAAACAGAAATACAGGAGTCTCTGTCTAGGAGACAGAGTACCAACCAGCAGGGCTTTTTGCTCTGAGAGCCCCGAGCTCTGGTAGGAAAGAGGAGGAATCAAAATTTACAGATCCTCAGAAATGAGAAAACCCCAGAGCCGCCAGACTTCAAGACTGAATAAGTCACAGCTGTGTCCTGTTCGGATGTTTGGAGGTAGCTTTGACAGTTGTATCTCCTAAATGAGGGCCATAAGCCAGATAAATAAGCAACAGCCTGCTGCTGGGACAAGGGCTCTTGAGAAGGAAGCAATAACTGTCTCTGCTTAACACACACAAAATATTCTGGAAAAAATAAGTGAAAAACTGAATTCTGACTTCTGTTGAGGACAGAAGGCTGTTGTAGTCTCTGGTATCTGCAGACTACAACCAGTTACAACTTTATTTCTGAATTTCTCCCACACGGAACCACTAACCAACGAAGTATTCTCTATGCGTTTTAACCCTTGCAACCACATAGTCTTGGGACACTGCCTTGGGTTTATCTTCTCTGGCTAGCCACGAACGTCTCCAGCCCCTTGGGAACACAGCAGCAGTCACTGCTTCCAGGGACAGCAAACAGGTAGAGGGACAGCAATCTTGCACAAAGCTTGGATTCTGATCACCATTTAAAAACCTCCGCAGAGGCAGGGAGACCAGAATTGAGCCGATTCTGTACAGTTTTGCACACACGCGTTTAGCACAATTTGTTACATCCAAACAGAATCTCCAGGACTACGGTTAATTCACCGTACTCCAGCCACAACTTTACACACGGTCACCTTCAAAATAACTTGACCTTCCTTGGGGCACATCTACTCTGTGATTGCTGCTACGTTAGCAGTAGCCACTGGGCCAAAGGCAGCCTTTCAGCTCCGACCAACGGCCCAAGGATGTCAGCAATTTTTTCACAAGCTCTCGGCAGATCATGCCTGTTTCCCTTTTGCTGCATTTTAGACAGTTTCAGGTTAACTACGAATGTCACCATGCCCTTCACGGATTTGGGGGAAAAATCGATTATGTCAGAAAAAGAATACATGGTTTTCAATTTATGAATTTAACATACAAGTCTAACGAAATTTCCTAACACTTTAGCCTACATGTTCTTGTAACACGCTTGCATCTAAGCTCACAGTTAAAGAATGCAACTGGAAAATGGAAAAGGAATTCCAAACCGTAAAAGCACAAGACTAGCTTTCAACAAATACTAACACAAGTATCTGGTTGGGTCCTTACAACTCCAGGAAAGCATTAACGTAACCAAATCTGCATGACTTTCTCCATCAAACCAGACCTGAAGGCAGCTCAAGACTGTGATTTTGTCTCGAACCACAACAAATAAAATACCATCTAGAGACAGATACTTCAGAAAATAACAGGTAGAGAGATGCCAAGATAGAACTTTGTCTAGCATATTTGACTATAATAAAAGGCATAATGTGAAATCAGTATTTATCTATTAAACATTGGAAAGGGATAAAAATTAAGACAAAATGTTTTTAAAAATCAGCATTTGCACCAAATTTCTATATAACAGTTTCCATCAGTATTTCTCATTTCATTAAATGAAAAGCTGACTTGTATGGAGAAATGCTCAATGTACATTTTGAACAGAGGTTAATTATCCTTTTGGTGTCTCCAGTTCTCCTAGAAGTCATGACATTTTGCCCATTTTGCAACCTTAAACGAGTGCAACGAATCAAACAAAAGATTTAGAAGTTTTTCCCCCTATAACGTTAGAAAAAGATCTCTGTCCCAGTCTTTGGGCACGATTTTCTATTTATCGTTGTCGTTTTTTTCCATTCATTGTTCTCTACTGGAGGCAAAAAAAATCTAAGCCCCCAACTAGGCACATCTAAGACAGAAAAGAATAAAAATTCCACTCTGTTACACCTCTTACAAGGTATGTTACTGAATACAGAAGGAATGACAAGTTACCCCTGACATACTGCATCAGCCTTCCCATGTCAGGAGTGTGACTCAGTACAAATTTGGGTATTTTTAAAGGAAGAGGCTATGTAATCCATTTAAATACCTGGGGAGAAGTAGTAACTTTAGGGAGAAACAGCGCTTCTAAAAATGACCGCAAACACATTCACTGACATGGACACGGTGCACAGTCACAGAATCACAGAATCACAGTCAACTTTCCCTAGCCAAAACGCATTCTCTAATCAAAGCAAAAGAACCAGACAAAAGGACGAAAAAAACCACCACCCTCTTGAAAAAACAATGGCAAGACTATACTTCAAGCTGGCAACTGAGTTAAAATGCTCTTAAAATAATTTATATTTTCATTTCTTTTACTGATATAAGTTTTTCAAACTTCCCATTAGGAGAGACAGAAGAAGACACAAAAACATTCATTAAAAGCAAACTGTCCAGCACCTGTTACAGAGCAGTCAGAATTCCGACGTTCCTACAGTGCTCAGAAAACACCTATAGGTAAGCGGTTCATGAGAAATTCCACTTCATATTTTCCATTTACAGGTACCTGCAGGATGTAACTTATTCTGTCAGAATTTGTGCTGTGAGACAATTCCAACACTCAATGTATTTTGGAAAATATTTTAGATCTACTTTGGTAACAGAACGCTCAGCAAAAAGGGTATGCATTTTAATTTATTTTGCATTTTTAGAAGATACTTGATAGCATAGGGTCCAATATATAATATTTCTGTTGTAAACGTAGCTTCTTTTCTTACAAGACAAAGTAGTGTAAGTAATACACGTTTGAAAGTTAAAACAGGACCAGAATGGTGGTATGATGGAAGTGTAAATGCGAGGCATCATTCAAAACCTGTCTAGAATTTCTGCATTGTAACTTACGGGTCAGAGCAAAGGCTCTTGGAGGCTGTACTCTACATTCAAACCTCTGCAGACATTGTACCGACAATCGGGAAATCCTGGTGAACAGGAGATGGGGAAAAGGGACAGAACTGTGCAGGATGCTCTACTTGAGTTATTAACTGGTTTCATATTTATTTTTCCTTAACTAACAGATATGAATTTTGGAGTAGGCACATATGATAGAGAAATTCAGGAATCTTGTTAAAAACAAAAGAAACCTGCCACGTGTAGGATAAAAAACTACAGTGTATGAACATGAATATAGTTATTCTAGGTCTACACACTTCACCTCATTTAAAATTTCACACTGAGAACCACAACTTCAAGAAAAGTTGGTGGAAGGTGTCAAGATCAGACTGCTAGCTCAGAAATTACAGTGTAACTGCTTAGTGAGGGAAGGATGAACAGGTAATGGCCAGTGTTTCCAGCGGTTATTTGCCATAACGTTTGAGGGTAAGGAGTTAGATGTTAGCTGATACTATACAGAGTGAGAGTGCATTTAAGCAGGAGTTGATACTCATGAGAGAACAGAGCTACACTGCTATCGACAGAAATACTATTGAAAATTCTAAAGCCTACTGCTTTTCAAATTTGAAGGAAATAAAATAAGACAGAGAAACATACGTTGCGGTCAGGCAGTTCACCATCTCACTCATAGAAATAGCAGCCTGTTGTAAAGGCCACAATAATGGCTTCTTGTAAATATATTTTTAGCAATAATCCTAAGCAATTCCTGCCTCCTTCTGTCATTCCTGCCACTATAGTTCAATGCATCCCCAGATGTGCCTCCAGTTCTGCATGGGAATCCATGAACCAAATCAGTGAAAAAATTCCTTCAAAAAGTGATAATTCTTATCATGAATTAGTCAAAGATGACCTCCAGCAGTTATTCCTAGGGAATTAAAACCACCACTGTATTTTTGAGCAGGGAAAAACTTATATTTAATTTTTTTTTTTTTTCTGAGGAATGTAATGATGACTTTACAAAATTAAACTCGGATTTGGTTAATTCAGAAAATGTGCCTGGATCCACATTTAGTTTTGTCATCTCTAATAGAAAAAACTTGATAATAGAAGTGTTTATCTGAGAAATCCCCCCTTCAGCCTTATGGAGAGCACTTGAAAAGAAGTCTCCATACGCCTTCTGGCCTTCGACCTAGAGGGCAGAACCAGAGGCACCAGCCACAGTTGTGCATAACCCCACAGCCCTAAGGAATTTGCAGTAATATCTCCATTCAGTAGTCAGCAGGTGTACCAACAAACCCAGCTGAACATGTCAGAAAGAACCAACTTGAAGAACTTTCAAGTCTTTCTGCCCGTGTAAGGCTCCCTCCTCTGCTTTCTGCACGGCAGGGTCTGTTACACCGAACACTACGGCTAACGGAGCTACGCCCAGGCCAAGGGGTGCGCTGCTCCCAGCGGGAAACGCCTGGTTTTATTTCTGTGATGGATAACGAAAGAACAGGTCTAAGATCCTGAAATAAAGAGAAAGCTTTAGCCAGCTGGAGACATCTTGCCATATGTAGGTTGTGTATTAACCCAGTTAACCCACCGCCACAGCTACTACACGCTGCCGGGATATTTTCAAACACTGGATTAAAGAGAGCAAGATTTTAATCTGAAATAAATTATCTGAGAACCACGAAATCCTGAGTAGCGTCCTGAACACTGTAATTGAAATCAGAAGCCTGTAAAATAGCAGGAAACCATACATCCTGAGATGATGGAGGGTAGGATCACACAACACACGGCTACAAAACCAACACTGAATATTGGGGCAAAGGTACACACAAATGAGATGTCCTCATACCTTGAACCACTTAAAGCCAAAATGGTTGACCTCATGCACTGATTCATTAAACAGCTTCAGACAGGCAGTAATGTGGCAGAATGGTAGAGAACAAGATAAACAGAAGAGAGGAAAGAAAAAGCATGCAATTAAAAGCAAATTATAATCAGTTTGGACAACATTAACATTTTAAAATCACACATATCATTCCTACTTGGACTAAGAATGACCCTAACCTATCACTGTTTGTAAAAATCAAATTATTTGCCATTACTGTCATATAGAAAACAGCCTTGCATTTTAAAATTCTATCTAAGGGTGATTTTCACAATTCTACCAAGAACCTCCAGAGAACATGACAAAACAAAGAAGGCATTCTTTTAAAGTATTTGAAGGAACATGGAATGAAAAACATTTGAAGAAAAGTCTCCTCCTCACCGTGGAAAAACAGGTACTTGACCTCACTCTGTCACTTGACTGTATTTAATTGGCACCAAATCAAAATCCTGTTGGACAGAATGTGGCACAGCAGCTCTCCCAGTGCTAACTGGAACAGGACACTGCGGTTGCTTTTCTTTCACGCCACCTTGTTGGTCATATTCTAAAATCTGGTTAGAGCCAGCAGTTTAGTTCTGTTGGAGTAAGACACTGCTGCCAATCAGTGACGATACAGACGCCAACTTTTCCCTTTTCCGATCCCGCTGTTTTCAATCCACCCTTCTTTCTCCTCCTCACTTCTGTACACACTGCTACATCCAAATTCACTTCTTTTTCACGATGCAGTTGCCCACCATATTTCACCAATCTTTTCCCACCAACCTTACTCTTGGCTCTCATCCTCTCTCACTAACCCTTACAGGTTACCGACCCTTCGGCTGCACACTTCCCTGCCTTGCCTCGTCCTTCAGATTGGACACTGAATTCCAACTCTCTATTCACCAGCTGTCTCCCTTCTTCACCAAGCTCTGGCCACCTGATCTCCTTGTGTGCCCCTCACCAGGCTTTGCTGGTGAATTCTTTTGAAAAGCCTCCTTCCTGCCAAACCTGAAATTTGTGCATATTCCCAAAGCACTATTCCCTTTCCATGTTCTTGTTTTAGGATGCCTTGTATATAAAAAAAACTTCACTTCTATGACAACTGTTCCCTCTTTTACTAACCCAGACTGATCTCTTCTCCTCCCCAGCACAAACCTGCTGCTAACAGCTCACAGTGGACAGGCATCTATGCAGAGCTCATGGTCGATAGGCTAAAAAAGGCATCCTCCTTTCCATCCTGTGACTGAACCTTCCTCACTACTTCATGTCATCTAGGACAGAACTTCACATTTTTGTTAATCTTGACAGTATCTTCGACTCAAACTTCCTTTAAAAGGTGATTTTTTAAAAACTCGCAGAATTGCTTTTATGGAATATCTCTAATCTATTAAAGACTTTTCTGACTGCATCTATATAACTGAAGTTCTTTGGAAGGATTTTTTCTGTGTCTGGATCTATGCAAAACTCTTTCTTGCACAGGCTGTACCCATTTGTACAGTAATCTCCCTGTCTGTAGCTTTGATCACGTTAATGTTACTAGCATGCCTCTTTGCTAGTGAATCAGATGTAAGCTACTCATCCTTCGCAACCTGTGCTCCACCCACCTTTCACTTCCAATACTGAGATGACCTGTGATCATCCTCTGACACAAGCCTACATCATGCGTGCATAATATCTGTAAATGTTCATCTTTGTGCTTACCTCCCTAACTTCAGGCACTTCTAACCCCTACAAAATCAACATACTTTACCTTCTTCCAAACCTTCCCTCAAAAAATTCACTAAGCCTTATGCATCTTGTTCTGCATTTCGAGCACAGACATCACAAAAGGGTAAGTTCTACGGGCTTCTAGGTGCTCAAAGGACATAAAAACGATCACTCTTATTTGTAACAAAGAAATTAAAACATTATGACTTCCTAGGCATCAAATCACCTACTATTTTGTTTAGTTTTGTGTATCAGCATAGAACCTGCTCCTTCGTGAGATACATATTATCCTTTCAAAGAGATCTATCTTTGATGTGGTATTCACTACCTAGTTAACATTTCTATTTTGTGCAATTATTTTTAAAGGCTACAAGAAGTTTAGAACGAAGGCATTCTTGAAAGTGAACTCCCTAACACTGCCTAGGATCTTAGGGTACAGCAACAAGAATTATCCTCATCGCATCCACCAGCAAAGAGCTGAGCTTGACTCTAGCCTAAAGAGAAACAGTTGCTTTCTTCCTGAAAACTTGGATTATTACTAAGATACTTATATCTCCTTTTTAGTTAAAGCATGTGATATAAGAGTACACTTTGGAAAAACCCTCTTGAAATATTTTCAAGTGCAGTAGTGCTGAAAGTTGCAACACCATTGCAATGCAACAGACCAAATGCTCGTTTGCTAATTATGGTGAAGTAAGGAACAGTGACAAACACTGAAGAAGCTCACAAAAAGCACAGTAAGAATGCCAGGTTCAGTTTCTGCTTCAAAAGCTTTATCAAAATCTCATGGAATTTTATTCACTACTTTTGATATGTTTTCTTGATGATTACTTACGTGAGCTAAAACCAGGCACGTACTTGATTCTTCAGAGCATCTCGTCGGTGGCACAGAATCAATTCATGCGTAAAAGTTTACACTTGTGGCCTCAACACACAAGCGTGTATTTTTCTGTGTGTATGCTTGGCTCAAGCCAAGGGACTTGTCTCTTTATCCAGTTGTTTTGTAAATGCAACGAGACTGTGGTCAATAAACACAACCACGCTAATAAAAATAACTGTCTTTAAATACATTCAGCGAACAACATCGTGAACCTACGCATGTCGGAAGACAGCTTTGACAGGCAAGACAGATCAGAAGAGTTACTCCTTAAAATAATATGCTAAAGCTCAGGATACCTATTATTTCTTTTAAATTTCAAGGAACTCTTACCTATGAAATACAACTTATCATGAAGGCTTTGCAGACTTTATGAGTCCTGTTACCTAATGTTGGAACAGAGATATAGGATCATAAAACAAAACCAGCTGTGTTTCACAGTAAAGCAGGGAAAATAGTACTTTACTGTCTGGTTACTCTCCTAAGAGGACTACCAGTGACTTTATGAGATTGCAGACCTGTTTCTCAGCATTGATCCTGGCTGACTCCTCTTGGGCTAGCACCATTTCCCGCTCTGCAGTTATCTGAACACTTTCTCTGAGTGCTTCTTCCAATTCTTCAATCCGATCATCCTTTTTACGTAGATTATCCTGGAAAATGACGGGAGACTAGGTGAAGACGACTTGTTTGGAACTACAGCCTTTTAATCAATCAAGTTTTACGCCAACCAAAATGCGTTTCTCCCTCCCAAGGCGCATCTGCAGGCAAATTATCTTCACCCAAAGGAAAGAAAGCTGAAGTGATGCAAGAGCAGGAGGAAGATCACAGTAAAGAGAAGAAGAAAGCTAGCAAAGCAGGAGCTCAAAGCAAGAGTGCTTGCCATCTGTGTTGGACATACCACAGTCCTGTCAGATCATACAGCTTAGATAAGCAAGGGTTGTTGGTAAATAAAGATTAGTAAGCAGTTCCAAAGCAGCCCAGAAGCCAGAACTGGTGGGAAGGCAGCAGGCATTCAGCATTGCCCGTTCGCTAATGCGCTCACCAGCAGGCGTGGTAAGGAAGGAAACACAGCACTGCAGTCTGGAATTTGCCATTCCCAGGTCAAGGGGGAGAAAAGCAAACATTAACCCAACAGAGTTTCCCATTGTTCAGATTAACTCTTTCAGGAAGTTCTTCATCAAAAACTCTCTGGGAATGATGAAGGGTTCATTTGGGCTGTCTGAATCTCAGACATACAAGTATCAAGACTCCCTCAAAATTTATTCTTCGAAGAGCATCTTCACAGTTGCAAGTTCAGATGTCCCACATATATTCAGAGACCATTGAAGAAAACTGTCTTGCTCCTCAGAAAACATACTGTTTTATTGGCTTACACAAACAGTATAACTTAGAAAAACGATATACAAAATGAACGATATTGATATTTGTAAAGGAGACGCTCCTTACTTTAATATTGCTAGGAAAATAAATGCACATCTCCTGCTTCTGCTGTAGCAGCCTGGACCAAAGACTGCAAAGCAGGCTGTCCTGACAGCTACATCTGAATGTCTCAGACCAGGGCTGCTTCACAAATCCACCAGACGGAAAATTTCTGCATTTCTTGTCTTGCAGATTACTCTAGATCATAGGGTTCAGATGAGATATTAATGCACATTTAAGTCACCACATGGGCTTTTTAGGCATCTCAGCAGCAGTGGAAGAATAAAAAATATTTCCCTTTGTTTTTTGCACTTTGCTTTTTTGTAAGATTTACCCATTTGTCTTCTGTCCTTTTGTATTTAGGACCGAAATTTTCCACTGTTTCTCTGAAACTGTTTCACACCATATAAAGAATAAGGAAAAGATGACTGCCTTGGAAAAAATTTGACCTTGCAACCTTCATAACACAAAAAATTAGTCACTGGAGTTTAAAGAATGAACCTGACATTCCCTAATTCCTGCTTTCTAGGATTTGGGATACATCACCAAGGATACTTGCTGTGTGAACACCATTTCTGGCAGTCTCAAAACCGCCACTTTCAGTGAGACTGTTCTAGCAGAGATGCAAAGCTTTGTATCCGACCAGTGGTACCACTGTCCCTAGATAAAGCCAGGCTAGGATTCAGCCACTGGCACAGGCAACAGCCTGGTTAGGCTTTGCAGGCAGAGGAGCCTTCTGCTGATGGTTACTTTCCAAAGTGGATTCGCAGGGCAAGTAATTGCTGATTTCTAAAGAAACAGACAGAGAGATCTTCACTTCAAAAACAGGAGTTGCAGAACATGTTTTCAGACTTTTTGAATCTTTCTGAAACGCTATCTTCCAAAACGACTTCATAGTCATGATTAGCCTAACTGAAGACTCTTTTATCAAAAAGATGAACGACAAGTTTACAAAAAGCTCAGCACAGAATATAAACTGTGCCACACATGAGAAATAGTGACTTGCCTATCTGCATTACACAATAAATATCGACTGTATGTCTCGATATATTATTCACGGATAGCCAAGGAAGTGTGGAAGTGTATTTCTTCATTGCAAACAACAGAAGTGTGAATGGTTCATTTGAACAGATACATGTAAAATAGAAACTGCTTTGAAATAAGAATGCAGAATAAAACATTCTAACACAAAAGGTCTGCCCGCTCTTCATCCCAGGCAAACATTGAAGAGGTGAAATGGACATTGTATTCATCTTGACACCGTACAGTGCTCTATTCAGACAGGGGAACTCTTGAGGAACAGGAGGAAGAACAATTGATGGTACCAAAATTGATCAAGACAGTGACACACTACCTGCACTTGAAAAGTCTGCAGTCATGTATAATTACTTTTCCTAAAATAATACACAAACTTTTACATCTACACTAGAGGGCTGCAAGTTAAAAAAAAACAGTGCTGACTTACAAGCAGCTGCCTAGAAACGATGATCTTTGAACTTTAGTCTAATACTAACAACCCATCCAGGAATAGTCAGAAGTTTTCACTTTCTGCCTCAGACAAACCTAGTTACAAGATGTGCAAGTTTACTCTTGTAATGGTGCGACAATGTGTGTAACCACCTTACAAAACCACACTGATGCCTGGCAGGAGCAGCAGATTGGTGCTTAGCCAGACAGCACCTCCACTAGTGCAGAAGAGTCTTAAGACACCTTTAAATGATTATTTTGTTTCTAGCTCTTTGATTCATGACTAACATTTGAATTATTATTTTTTAAAAATACAAGGTGCTGCTTCAAACAAAACCTACTAAAATGTAAATAAGAACAAACCAGCATTTGCCTTTAAACATATCAGCATGTTTTTTCCAATTGTTTGGCTCTAAACTCTGAAACCTGACAGGCTCATGCTGACCTTCAGCCTGTGCTGCCGCCGCTCTTCCCTTTTTAGTTACATGAAGTATTCTATCTTATTGTGATAAGCATTAAACTCTGGTGAAAAACTTTTGTTATCTATAACTACAGATCCAACTTTTTCCCTGCAGTGACTGATCCTCTGAAGCAGTGGACCAGAGTGCAACTTGAGTTGCTTCACATTTACATTAGAATGTGACACTGAGCGCAGATCCATCTTCCTGCCTTTTGATAAAATTGCAGAATGATAAATAGTGGCAGTATCCTTTCATGAAGCTTATACAGATGACTATTCAGAAATAAAAAAGACACATTACTTATCTGTACAGTAACTGGATTCTTCAAGACGTATTACCTACTCAAACACCTCCGTGACCCTCTCTCCCTCTCCTCCTGAGATTTCACAGCAGAGATGGAATCCAACTGGGATAACGGAGACAGCTCTGCCTTTATGCTCACTGGTGGCAGCACAGAGAAAATCAAAAACCCATTTGACGCTGCAGGAACGCCAAGAGTTCAGGCACAATAAAAATTTTTGCTACCCATACTCTGATCCTGTAGCTGATTCATATGCAAAACTCATTCCAATACACGTCTGTCTGACAGCCGGAAAGGAAAAGAAGGTGTGACTGACACACATTTCTGGGCTTTTTCTTTCACTTCAGGAAGGAAGTGGTAGGATGTCCAAGTGATGCATGCTAAAAAGGATGTATCAGTTTAACCTATCCTGCATTCACATGATGTGTAATCTGCCATGAAGCTTTAGGAAAGCACATGAAATAGAATATATGTTCTCACCAAGGCATTTAGTTTCAATTAAATCTGAGGTATCTTGGTGGACTTCTTCATAACTGTGTCTTGAACTGGACTCACAAAGGTCTTTATGGCCTGATTTTATTCTTTGAATAGGAATTCAGATGGATTTCTCCACTTAACTCTTGGGAAAGATTAGTTAACAGTTTGAGAAGGCAATGAAGTGCTTCTTCTGACTGTTAAAAATATTTCTAGGACTAACCAGTCACATAATTAGGAAAAGATCATTTTCATATAACCCTGTAATTAATGCAACTGTCATTTAGTTACTGATAAATTAAATTCTTCACCAATATTTGGAGGCAGCCTGTCTACAAATATTATGGAATTTTCACAGTTAAAAACTATGAGGGCCTATTAACTGCAACTCTAAAGTGCATGCTGATTGATTAATGTGCTTTTCTTTCAAAAACTGAAATCTTCTTAAGTTTCTTCCACAAATTCCCTTGCTTGCTGTCTTCGGCCATAACCAATACCAAGTATGAAGAGGAAAAATTGGTTCTACTGCAGTCAGCCTATTACTAAGGACTTCTGGCTTGCTATCCAGGAGTCTACAAGAAGATGCCAAAAGACTCTCGCTAAATTATGGAAGGTGGCCTTCTGCATTGTTGGCTGAGCTACCGCACTGCTGAACCCAGAAGGAAAGATACTATGCCAGAATAAAAAGGCTGCTCTTCAGAAGAGGACAACTGATGAAAATAAATCGATGATGAAAATAAATATCTGCTTTTCTCTGAAAACTACTTGTAAAAACCTGCAGATCTTTTTAAAAAGGTCCTGAAGCTTTAAGAGAATATACAATGTGGTGGTACCAAAAGGTGGTATTACAGTTTCATTTGATTTCAGAAGCAAACAATGACAGGGCCTTAAAGCTGAGGTGAGCATGGTGGATCTCCTTCATTTGGTTCCACCTGTTGATCAACTCCTTGAACAAGTCTCTGAACAAGAAAAGCATGCAAAATTGTCACTCATAATTGGAGAAATACCTCCTACGCTCATGAGGCAATACTTTTGACTTTATGGATTTCCAAGAATACACGTGGGGTAAACACTGAAGGCCAGAACATCAAGGTACACAACCCAAACGGTAGTTACCATAGCTCAAAAAGAGTGTTTGTAGTCCCTGTGCAACTCATCCAAAGCACATGATGTCCATGGTGAATCGTTTCTCTCGCTGTATTCATTACCATTTGTTGAAAAAGCTGGCAATAAAAACCAAAAGGATGATGTCTTGAAGAGTGGAATAAAAGACAACTTTATAAATTGCTGAAGAAGGAAACAAATACCTTTAGGGTAGTGTATAACTTGGTACCAAGATGCAGCAAGAACCACTAGGAAACACAGATCCAATACTAAAGATTCTGAAAATAAAAATAACGTAACAGAGGGGCAAACTAGCATGTAAGCAGTTACTATTATATATATCACTGGGCATGAACAACAGTGGAGTTCACAGAATAACTACAAATGCTAATGCTAGTACCATCAATGTCGCACACAGCTGTCCTGATGCCCTCAAGTGGTAAAAGAACTGAAGTATCAGGGGTTACACCTGTGATGGGAGAAGCTTCTGTCTAGGCAAAAGCTGAGTATATCCAAGTACGATGTTGATATGAAGTCCGTTTCTCACAGAGTGAGCCAAAGAGGGCTTTTTCGTAAGTACAGCAAGAGCATATGCAATCATCATGAGTTCCTGAATGAAAGGAACAGTTTGAGAGTGGAAGAGACAGAAACTGCCGAGCAGGAAGCTCCTCGACCAGCGTTCCCTCATCTTTGGAGAAATCAGATCTGAGGTGCACGATGACTATCTCATTAGGACAACATATATCAAGGTCTGGAAAATAGTATCTGCCAAATAAGACACATGGATTGGAATTCAAGCCTGACAAGTTGCATAAATGCAGAAAAATAACTACAGGAGACAAAAGGAGAAAAACTGCAGCACAAGAAATTCATTCCACTAGCGGTTGAGAGGGAAGCGCAATGAAGCTGGCCAAAGCACTGCATCTGCCACACTGAAAACACACGGGACAGCAGAAGGCCACGAGTACGTTCTCCTAAGAGTACTACAACGGAACAAGAGAAGACATGCACATGCAGAATATGCACGCACTTGTGGATCATCAGTTGCAGAAAGAACAAAAATATACGCATAGCAAAAAGAAAAAATGATAAAAATTATTTCCAGACATGATAAATATAATTGAACCAGTGCATTAAAATTAGCATAGTTAAAAAAACCACGCAGAAGTCAACAGTTTATAAGAAATGACAAGTGAATTATTCTTTTGAAAGAGAAAGGTAGAAAATGGAGTGGTGTTTGGACAGCACTGTCCCTTGAATATCATTGCTGCAGTGTAGGGGAACACTCCAGAGTGATGCAGGACTAGAAATGATGCTGCTGACAAAAATACCTGCTCTTGTGTACACAGGAAGGCTGCACATTTTAAAAGTTACATGCGTGGACACACACTTCAAAGAAAATAATCACATGTGCTCCACTACAGAGGTTAATAAAATACAAAGAATAAAACCAGGCAAGCAGCTGCTCTACCCTGCACAAAGTCCTCATGGGAATTTATCTCATTAAGAAAGAAAGAAAAAACCCCACTCAGACAGTAAAATGTGTCCGTAAAATAGCCTTACAAATTTATCATGGGAAACCTGCTGGTACTGAGATTACTTATATTAAGGTAACTGCAGTAGTAAGGATCTGTAAAAAAAATAAAAGCTCTTCTCTACATGCTAAGAAAATAGATTTAATTAACTCATCAGAAGTTATATGAACTCATTTCTGTTCTTAAACATGTAGGTCACAACGAAGCAGCAAGAAATCCCAGATGAAACGACAATGCCATACAATGGCATTAGCACTGAATGGTAGTTCTCACTAAAACGAATAATGCTGAGGTATAACAAGATGTAAATAATGTTCCATATGTGACACATGTATAACCTTAAGGGCGGAACATGCATGCATTTGCCCCTTAAACATATTTACATGGAAAAAATTCCCACCCAAGCCCTGAAAACTGGAAAAGAAATACACCAACTCTAAAGACAGATCGCAACAGATAATAACCAGATACATATACATTACTACTAATGGATTTAAAGGGAACTGAAAGAGAAGAAAAACAAACTTTGTGAAAACTTAGTGAAGAGAAATGCTTTATTTTTCATTGTCTATTTCTTAAACATATGAAGTCCTTAACCGTAAAAATATAAAGTCCTTAACAAAAGTTGGGCATATTGCTATTAGTGTCTCAAAATTGCTACAAATGCATTGTCTACATTTCTATACGTTGCACCCATTGTATAATGTTCCTGAAAATTTATACAGTATGTCTACAAAAATGCGTGAACAACTCCAGCCATTCATACATTTTACCTCCAAGATATTTTCTGTGTTACCACTCAAGTGTGTTACTTTCAAAAAGTGTTTCCAAAACGTATAGCAGTTTTGTTCAACATCAGGAGCCATCTGAACTACACAGAGTTTACGGTAACAATAAGAAAGGATCCCCATCAATACTAGTTGAATTACATCCATCATAAAGCGATGTAACTCCAGTACCCTTCTCTGCTACTGAGGAGGAATTCCATTGCAATCTAGATTATTCATACATTTCTTGAAGGAGAGCAGAAGGGAAGGAGAAGCAAAGCAAAGGACAAACCGTTACAGACACCATTACACAGGCCCAAGAGGGAAAGGCAGAACTGGCTATTCCTATGAGAAACTGGCAACATCTCTCCCTGACAGCTGCCACGCTTCTGACCCTTCTTCCCTGTTCCTCTAAGCGTGGCGCTCCCACCACAGCAATCCGCTGGGTCTGCTGGGTTTGTATAGGCACTTTTCATCAGCAATAACCCAGACAGACTAAAGTACCTTGCCAACACCAACAACCACGTTCGCCATTTAACAGCTCACGCAGGGTGCCAACAGCTTCAACATTTTGCTTCAGCTGTTGCAAATGACCACGTTTGTATTTTTTAAAACCTGTAGGGACCATGCTTCTATCTAACCACAGTGGGTCACTGCACGGACTACTGGAATGAGACCCAAGGCTCACAACACAGCTGTGAAAAACGTTCTGAAGTGAGCAAAAGCAATAGATACCTGTACTTGGTTTGGGGTTTTGGATACACCGGAAGGCTGTGCTGCCATTCAGCGAAACCTGGATAGGCTGGAAAGCTGGGCAGAGAGGAACGTGATGAAGTTCAACAAGGGCAAGTGCAGGGCCCTGCACCTGGGGAGGAACAACCTCATGCACCAGTACAGGCTTGGGGTGGACCTGCTGGAGAGCAGCTCTGCGGAGAGGGACCTGGGTGTCCTGGTGGACGACAGGTTAACCATGAGCCAGCAGTGTGCCCTGGCTGCCAAGAAGGCCAATGGGATCCTGAGGTGCATTAGGAGGGAGTGTGGGCAGCAGGGCGAGGGAGGTTCTCCTCCCCCTCTACTCTGCCCCAGTGAGGCCCCATCTGGAGCACTGTGTCCAGTTCTGGGCTCCCCAGTGCAAGAAAGATGAGGAGCTACTGGAGAGAGTCCAGCGCAGGGCTACAAGGATGATGAGGGGACTGGAGCATCTCCCCTATGAGGAGAGGCTGAGGGAGCTGGGCTTGTTCAGCCTGGAGAAGAGAAGGCTGAGAGGGGACCTTAGAAATGCTTATAAATATCTCAAGGGTGGGTGTCAGGAGGATGGGGCCAAGCTCTTTTCAGTGGTGTCCAGCGACAGGACAAGGGGTAATGGGCACAAACTGAAGCAGAGGAAGTTCCAGCTGAACATGAGGAAGAACTTCTTCCCTCTGAGGGTGACGGAGCCTTGGAACAGGCTGCCCAGGGAGGTTGTGGAGTCTCCTTCTCTGGAGATATTCAAGACCCACCTGGACGCGGTCCTGTGCAGCTTGCTCTGGGTGACCCTGCTTTGGCAGGGGGTTGGACTGGGTGACCCACAGAGGTCCCTTCCAGCCCCGACCATTCTGTGATTCTGTGATTTTGTGTCATTTTTTTGTTTGGTTGAGGTTTTTGTGTGTGTGGTTTTTTGTGGTTGGTTTTGCATGGGGTTTTTTTGTTGTTGTTGTTTATGCTTGTTTTTTTGAGATGCCAATTGGTGAAATGCTACTGTAAAAACATTTCTTCTTCACACATAAATCAATACTTTGACTCAAGACTCATAAATTGATATGGAATTACAGCAAAAACCAGTGGCAGCTTTAACTAACCACACTATTAACACCAAGCTTTAACCCGTGCGTTATTCCCTTGATACAGCCCTGCTCCTCTGAACTCTCCTCGCCAGTGTCAGTCCTGTCATCATCACACTAATATATCACAGCAGTTGTAAGACCTGCCTTTCTTTGCCCATTTTCAATCGTCCAGCAAAAAAGAGCAGCAGAAGCAGCATGCATGGACAGCCAGCTATAAAAGTTTACTTCTCCTGTCTTCCCTCTTTTTCATAGCTGAACATACGACAAAGATTGCTATGATGGAACACCACTGAGGAAATGTTTACCCAGCAGTTGACTGTGCTGAATCTCTCTCACTCGCTCAATTTCACAGGGAATTCCTGCAGTCACCTCCGGTCTCATACATTCATTCTACTCCCTAATGCCCCTTTCTTGCTTTCCATCGTAGCAGAGCAGCTGTTGTGTTTGTGCTAGGAATTGCTTTCCTTTCAAGCAGCCGTCGGTCCCTGGCTAGGACTCACAATCTAGTGAGATTCCAATACTAACCACTATTCCTTTTACTTCATGCAAAAAAAACCCCAACCAAATGACTTTCACCTTCTCCTATCTCCCCAACTTCAAACGAGAGATCATCAAAGCAATTTCACATGTCAGAATTCAGTTGCCAATGGGTCTTACACCATCTGGGAACAGCCCACCCCACCTGCCAGCCCCCTGGAAACCAGATGTGAAGTTAATTTTACAGAAAAGATATGTCTTGGTACAACCTGGATTCTGCTACTGACCAAATATATACATATTAATTTATGGAAATGTTTTGCTTAAAATACTTAAAACTTGTTTCTGTTCTTCTTAATATCTTTACCAGTAAATGCACAGATTAGCTTTACCACCGTATCTGAAAATGCAAGGATACATTTGCAGACAGGAAATAAACATATTTATGACTGGGATACAATAACAGAAACTTTAAAATAAGTCAGCAAGAAAGGGTCAGGAAGAACAGAACGACTTAGGTGTGTGGCAGCAGTCAATTCACACGCATGTATGGAACGTGAAACCAATTAGATATGACTGAAAAGAAAAAGGTAAATTGGAATGTTAGATACTAGCATCATCAGTTTAAAAATACTGAAATGAAGTTTGTGAAAAGAAAAACCTTCTCGTTGGTACATTTTCACTGTTACATTGATAATATCATTTGACCAGGCAACAACATAGCATCACAGCACTCAGAAAAATTACCATTTAAATTCACCGGTATAAAAACCAAAAGGGCAAGAAAGTGGAAACTCTTCACATTCTGAGAGATTCTCACCTCTCTGTATGAAATTCCAGTTGTTTCTGTAAAGGCCTGAACTAGTTCAGAGGAAAGAGAAAAACAGTTATTGTTTTTCTTTAGCCCTAAATATGCCAACATTATCATCTATTGTTCTCAGCCTGCAAAGCTGCAAAAAACACTCCCTAGCTCCTGCCTTCACTCATTTCTTTTCTATGTTGAAGTGTTCAAATTTTTTTAATATCTGTTTGAACAGAAGCTCGTCTTTATGTTTACCACTTTCTTCCTTTTCTGCTGTTGCCATGCCCTTTCTGTGGTGGATGGCCAACACCACTGCACATTATTCACGAGGCGAATGCACTGCCAATGTATCTAGTGGCACAGTGATATTTTCTGTTTTATCCTTTAATATTTCTCAACAATTTTTTTTAATAGCTCGGCTAACCAATGATATTTTCATGAAAATATTATTCTAATTCCAAGATTGTTGTCATATGACAATATACATAGAGCAGAATCCATCATTGTGTACATATATTTAAGATTTTTTCCTCCTGACATATATTAATAAGCATTCATACTGAATTTCATCTGCTATTTTATCCATGAGTTAGAGTTTGAGATACTTGTGGAGCTACATAAGTTATCTTTCATTTAAGTATCCTGAATAAATCAATAAACACACTTCAGAAATTTAGTCTCATTTATAGAAAATACTACATTTGCTATTTTTAACCAGACACATCACCTCAGCATAAGCAGGAATTGCTCCACAGCACTGGGACATAAAGACATATGCACTTACAATGCAAAAAATGATTAGAGTTTAAGAATATTCAACAGTTCTTCAAAACGAGAAAGAGCAAAGTACATGGGTGGTGACTGGCATGGAGAAGAAAGCTGTGCACTAGAAGGGCACGGAAAACTGTTGCTGGGACACTGAATTCCTTTAGCTTCTATTCCCTTGCTTTTCACACCCTGCTTTGGAAAATCATCTAACCTCAAAGATATCAAGACTTAGGTAGAATTCAAACATTGGCAAGAAAAACAACACAGTGCCCTAAACTGAATTTGTTGATGAATTTTAACTGACTATAGACATTTTCTAAGATGTTAAGGAGATAATTCTCCTTTAATCACCAGTAAAAGACTAAGGGATACCAATGTAGGTAGTTTTTCCCACCACCTGCAATCAGTTCTGAGTGTACTTCAAACAAAATTCAACAGTTGAAAGGTCTAAATACCAAAAGATGACTTTTAGTATTTTACAACCTTCTATCAGTCATGAAGACACAAATTGCAGCCTAAGCCTCAATCCCAGCTAATATCTGCGCATCCCAGTAAGAGGAGGTATTCTGTTACATCCTTAGAGCGTGTACATTTCAGCCAAAGAGGAAAATTTAGCAAGCAAAGTGCTAATTATAGAAAAAAGAGAGTAGTTCAAGAGTAATGGAACTTTGAGCAGCTTGGTAAGCAAGACTGAGGAGCAATATTGAATTAGAATGAAGTGAATTAGGTTTATCACTACTTGAAATCAATTACAGGAATTTTTTTGAAGTTATGCTGAAACATTTGTTGCCACAGGTACAGAACTAAATAAAATTCCATGTGTATTAATTTTTTTTTTTAAATCAATTCTTATCTCTGTCTGGTTTTAGGCCAGCACTGCCTCCCCTTTCCTCTTCTACTGGGCAAAACAAGAATAAGGCAGAATAGCAATTTTATTAAACAATGAGACTTGAAATGACCTGCAGTAATTGGGCATTTTTATTCTTGGGGAGAGATGAGTTAGAAACATGTTCAACACAGCAAGCAGGAAGAAAAAAAAAAAAGCTTAAGAGACAGAGGGAAAAAAACCCAGAAGAGGGAAAAAACGCGAATTTATTGCCATTTCTCAGGCTCATGAAACAGGACACCGAAATGAAAAGAGAGCTGTTCTTCCCCTTGAATGTACTCCTATTGTTTGGCTTAAATCTGGCTCTCCATGTTTTCTGCTCTCAGGAGAGACCTCCTCACAGGAACCACACCATGTTGTCAACAGTCACATTAATCTCTCTGACAGTTTTTAGGAAAGTAGTTTGAACTCCGATACTAATCTTAGGAGAAAAAAAAACCACCCTTGCAAAAAATACGTAGTGGTTAAGGTTGCTGGCACCCATTCAGCTGTCCAGTCGTCACTGTACTTAAGTTTCTGGCATATCATAACGGGTACCAACCCTGCTCGTTGCCAAACAAGCAAGGGAGTACAAATGGCAGGTTTCATCTCCCACAGACACCTAATGTTTCTGCAGAAAAGACTGGGTGAAAGCGTGTCTGGAGTATAATATTCCTGATGGATCACACGGAAACGTTAGGATGTAGGGAGTCCTCTTTCCTCTGTTAAAAACTCTCAAGCTATATAATGGCTTTCTCTCGCCACAAATCTCAATCTGCAGTTAAGAATATACTGGGATAATTGGGAGACTGCCTAATGCGAGTTGTAAATAGCGACCTTCACAAAATTTTTCCAGGTGTCTGTTCAAAGCTTCAGAGCATTTTTACATTATATAAGATGACAGAGTTGAATGGTTCCTTTTTTTTAAAGATGTGAAGGCAATGAATATGTCTAACCTGAACATAATAAATGCATGGTAAACTAAACTAAACCCTAAAGTGAAAACAAACAGAGCAGATGGCTAAGTGTCTACCCAGGGATATGCTACTCCATTCCAAATGTCAAGTTTCTTCCAGTTCAGTTTCTGTAAATGGTATCACCATCAACAGACCAGATGAAAAAACTTCATCCACCCTACACTCAAGATCCAATCATCGCCTGTCAACAGGAAATTCCTCAATAACGGAAGACCAGTGGCTTCACTTCGGGTTTCAGACTTTTGAATGTTGATATTGACTGCATGTACCTGCTATGGTGCCTCATAACAAGTAGTCCCTGATATTTAATGGATTTAGAAGGTTCATTTGATGAGAAGGTATTTGGCTACCTATCCACCGCATCAAGCTTTGTCTGAATCCTAGTAAAAGCACTATTGAACAAAAAATTGCACATTTGTTTAGACTGAAAATTCAGTTTTTTCCACTAGGAGAATATTTTCCCTATTTAATGCTCAATATGATAAAAGAATTATACAACCACAAGGAACAAACAACGTATACATATGTATATAATTCATGGATTAGGAATTCTACATTAAATTATCTAAACCAGGGTGTGGAAAAAGAAGAAAAAAATTAATAAATTTACTTTGTTTTACAGTTGTTCATTAAACCATTCATATACATTTTACACAGCTTCTGGACATGTAGTTTGTCAGCAGCAATTAGAGACTGATGGACAGCTGCTCCAATACAGATCCAGTAGCACACAGCTCCATGCCACAAGATATTCTGAAAATTCCTGCTAAAAACTCCGGAAGATGCTGGAGGAATAGGACGAGAAAATACGCATACTGCCTTCCAGATGTCAGTTCCAAGCACCCATTCAAGTATCTTGAAAGTTCAGTAAATGCCACCTTTCTAGTACAAGACAGCCTATCCATTCCTTTTCACAACAGCCAAGCTTTAGTTACTTGAAGCAAAAATTTTCTACTCCAGCCCAACAGCTTGTTTTTTTATCCTGCTTATAGACCAGACACTCGTTAACCTCTTAGATCTCTGGAGAGTTGTGGTTTAAGGGAATCCAGGAGGAAAAGACAAATTTGGAAAGCCATTTATCCATCTCACTAGAATTGAGACATTATGGTTTTCATTCTTTCCCCACTCCCCAAAATACTCAATTTCCATCATCAGACCTCTCTGAATAAACGAACATTTTGTTACTGGACTCAGGAAGAAAGAAACCACATGCCTGTTAGGGACAGAGAGAGGAGGAGTGGAGTATGTGCTTGGGAGCGTGTTTATTTGACTGGATTGCAGACGGTCAACCAAAGAACATGCAGATCATATATTTTTAAGCATTTCATAATGTCTTATTATTAATTCCAGCCAAAACCACCAAGACCAAAATTATCTGAAATTGGTGCTTGTGTGTCCTGACCCCAAAGCCAACAATGGTTGCATAAAAAAATAAAAATAAAAAAATCTACGTTTCACTCAGGTTTAATTTTTTTTTTTAATCGATTAGAAGGCAGAGCTCTTTAGAGTCTATGGAGAAGACAGGACTCCATAATTAACAAATTGAAATGCGGTCCTGGGTAAGTTTTACTTCCAGGAAGCCAAATGTTGCAGTCCTTGAGAGAGGGAGGCTGTTAGCAGAGAGCTCTTCTAAAGGAAGGAGTTTTTATTGAGCCTGTCACTTGTCATTAAACACTTCATATTTTACCTCAGCCTGATATTTTTTTGATTCGAGCATACAGACCTTTTTCATCTGTGAATGAAAGCATTCCCTTCAGCCTTGTGTTGAATATGGGGAAAGACTCTCTAAAATCAAGCCCACCCAAACAGGACAATTAGGTTCACAAAGGCAGGAAAGGTACTGGGGAAAATCAAGTAATATTCATACCACTACAGCTTACACATTTCAGTGTTGACTATCACATCCCACGTCAATCTTCAACCCTTACATGCATTTAATAATGTCTATTTTTAATCTCAGAAACACATGCATATAAGTATAGACAGCAACAGATAACAGTGCAGAATAAAACACACACAGGCGAAGCAGAAAGAAGTATGTACTGCTGTGTAGCCATCTCTAATTGGAAAACTGGAACGTAAAAAAGTAAAGGTAATCAAATTATACACTTTGACATCTCTGTTCCCAATTTTAGCCTCCCTGCTAGACCACCAGCCTACAACAAAGCAACACTGGAGAAAAAGAGAAAAATATCAGACAACTTCGCTTCCTCAAAAGAGACAGCTGGTTATTTGTTTCTTGTTTCTAGACGTAAGTGGGAAATTAAAAAAGAGGAAACGTTTAGAGTAAAATGATGCTAACTATGCTATTCACAGTTTTATATCCACGATCACCCCACTGCTAAAACACTTTGTAAGGAAAGAATTGGACAGGACATTGCAAGGACAGCTTTACTTTCTTAAAAACTCTCATACAAAGCAGCACCATTTTTTGCCACCTGATTTCTGAGCCAAAGCTGCCTCCCTGCTGCCAGCAACACCATACAACCTCTTCGAAGTATCAGAAGCTGGTGTTTCAACAGGACCTAAAGTTATCAGTTACTAGAGTATCACCATCTGTCCCTTGCTACGTGTAGCTGTACAACCACATTACGTGACTTACTGTGTCTTGAAAATAAAAAAAAAAAAAGAACAAATTTAGTATGCCAATAGGAGCTGAGTGTAAACAAACTTTAGGCTTTCCCCAATGCATTCCATTTGTGTAAAAGAAAGAAAAATGAAAAGGGAAAGAATAATTGTCGGGAAAATAGCCAGGAAAAAAGCCATACCTCTTAAAATCTGAGAGTGCTACATAAGAACAAAGGAGATGGTCTTGTGGAAAGGTGTCTTCCAATAAATACACCATGCACATAATCGCAAGGCAAATGTCTAGTACCACTTACCTTTTCCAACTTAAAATACAGATTTACCCAAATGCAGATTAGAAATCTAACCAAATATTGTATTAGTTCTAGGAATTTTTAAAGACATTTCCCTAATACAAGGAGGATTGTGTTATTTGAACTCAGGCTGCCACATAACGAGAGCCTTGCAGATTGCCATAGCACTACAGCCACAAAACCCGTTAGCAGATGTAGAAATCCCACATCTCTGCCTTTTATAAAAGTCTGCAGTTATGAAATCATTTTCATACCCTTGGAACTTAACTATTTCAGTGCCCCGCAGATACAGGACTGGAATAGAGGGGGAAAACCACAAAATGGTGCATCTGAGAGCATTCCCCATGGACACATGTTTCTGTGGTTCTTTCAAAAGTTCTTCAAGAGTTGAAACCATCCCCATGGAATTCCACAGAACAAAGTAAAGAAGTATCTGTTTAAATTAAGGAGGAGATTTATCTTTGCTAGTGAACTATTAGGATTTATTCCGTGTCTTCATTGCAGACGTATTAAGATAGGTAGCTGGTACCAAGAAGCAGGAGTTAACCCAGGATAACAAAGGAAAACACCTAGGCTTGCTCTCTAAAGATTTAAAAAATAATTTTAGAAGACCTCAAATGTAGACTACTGTTTCCATGTTTACTTTCACTCAGCAAAAGGAAAGTTACTTTTGTAAATTGAAGAAATCACAGGCAAAATATCTATTATTTCCTCACTTAGCATCATAGTACCTTTGCTTTACTTCATGGCAATAGTTTAACATTTTTCTGATAGCACTTGAAAACCTACCATTTGATAAACCATCTATAGTGCATATCAACATAGAGCACACTGAGAAATATTTGACTTGCTTTTATACTGGTGACTTTCGCACGCCTACGCAGATTTGAGGTAACCAGACAATTCTGTGGGGCAGTACCACGCTATCATTTCAGAAATAAAGCAAACCGACTAGTAAGCATACCAAGAATTCATGAGGTAGAGTAGGGTTTCACTTTCAAACATGGATGAGTAAACACAGAAAACACGGTCTTCCAGTTACCCCACAACAATTCCAATTTAATGTAAGTATACTTACTAGGTTATCATTCATTTACTGAAGAAAAGGCACCAGCAAGAGGTAAAACCAGCTGGGAAAACACACAAAACAGCTAAAGAAAAGGGCTGTTAGAAGAGCAGCGAAGAAAGACATGCCACATCAATCTCAATACTGAAATGATAAAATTATTTCAACGATGCACTTCATAACCGAGTCAACAGTTAAACTATTTTTCACTTTTATGAAAACGGAGCAAGCTATGAAGGCAACCGAGAGAGGCCGCTTTCTTTGAAGTGCTCTGGGATAGATGCGTTCTTTTAAATAATCAGTGACAAATTTCTTAGGTGACAGCTAGGAAAACAGCTCAGGAGGCACAGCAGAGAGCAAGGCAGCTAAGCCTGGCTGACTGACCAAATTGCTTCAATTCAATTCCCATGTTACCTGCAGCTGTTGGGAGCTGTCATTCAGATTATCCTCTCGTCTCCTGGCCTCCTCCAGCATCTGTGCACTCTTCTTTTTCTCCACTTGCTCTTTGTGCTTCAGATTTGCTACTTTCTTATTTTGATCTTTAACTTGCCTGTAAAAGAGAAGAGCACTCAGAGTGCGGTCCAGAGCACGTTTCCTGTCAGCCCCAGCGCTGGGCAGCTGGACTGGGGAAGACCGGAACCCTCAAGTACCATTATTTAGTTTGCAGAAGGTCACCAACACCAAACTCACCCTCCAGCGTTGCCCTCAACTGTTAATTCAGCCGAAAGAACACTTTGTTTTGCTCGTTACTATTAACCTAAACACAGAAAATTCTGAAACGAAAACCTCAATTGTTATTTGGTATAAACTATTCACCAAAAGACGCACCAGCCCTCTCGCGACCACACGGCAGAAATCTTTCCTGTGTTCATACACACACGTACACATAAAAACCGCAGACATCTAACAGGCTGTTTTGCTTTGGGTACCACTATACCTAACACAAGGAAAATGGGAAGATCAAAAGGAAATACTAATGAAACATCACTCGGAATACACAGGACTACCTACAAGACCTAGGCAATCTCTTTCCAGATGGAGACCCATTTCTTTTCAACCTCAAGTTCTGCTTCTTTACTGGGTATTTTGAGGGATTTCCTATGCTTTCTTTTTTCAGCAACAAGACAGAGCACGTAAGAACAAACTATTTCAGAAGGCGTGCATAATTTCATTTTCACTTGTATCTATGAATTATTTTTGATGATCCTGGCAACTACTACTGCCTGCAGACAGGGTTTGGCCTTTCTGGACATTAAGACACATGAGTACTGAATCTAATTACAGACCTTTTAATCTCAGCCTCCCGACCACAGAGAACTTCAGTCTCAACTTTTAGTCCAATCAAAATAAAACAGGCTAGCTTTGCTTCTTCAGCCCTTTTCTCCATAATTATATCTGGAGTTTGGATTTTGGAATAGAAGACAGATTCTTTGGTCGCAAGATTTCCCCAAAACGTCATGCAAGTAGTAGAGACGGCTCTTTAATTTACTGTTTAGAAAACAGAATGATATACTAGCTTCATATCTGGTATGTTCTCCACACAGAGAGAGAAGAATGTTTCTTCTGTATTTCAGAAATACTTTTAGAACAGATCACAAACAACTCTGATCGCTCTAATATTTTCTTCAAAACTTGCAACAAAAGTATGATCAACAACATATCTCTTTACAATGGATATGTTCAAATTATGTGGCATATGCCTACTCAGTGCTTTGAGTTCTTCCAAAAAAAATGGAGGTTCAATGCTGAGCTCTGCTTTTCGCGATGCAAGCCAACTGGAGCTGGGAAAATTGCAAAGACGGCAAATTTTCCTTGGTGCTAAGCAAACTTCTGTTAGTGAGAAAAAGTGCTGATGGCCTCCAGAGTCCAAAAAAATAAGGAAAGTCCTTTTCTGATGATCTTAAAAGATTATTGGCATACTTAACTCCCTTGCCCAACAGTTACAGCTGATTTGAGTCAGGATGCTTTTTAAACACAACCAGTATAATTGTTATTCTATCCCAGTGCTGCACACTGGCAATGGGCGCATTGCCCAGTTTGAAAGCAGACTTGTTCAGTGATTAAACAACTTATTGGAAATATTCTGTTGGCACCAGCTCAGCTTGTACAATACACGGTTCTATCTGTCCAATAAAATAAACATAGGAAGTACAGCTAAGTCAAGGCAGAAAACGAAAATATGTCCACCCAACACATTGAATTCCATATAGAATTCTTCTTCAACTTCTAAATTACATTTAGGGAAATTAATTATTTTTATAAACTTGCAAACCTAGATTCAGCTGTTAGGAAACTGGTCTGTGTTACTGTAATCTACTGGTTAGATAAGAGACAACAGTACTAATAAAGGCATAACCGTCATCAAAATATGTCTGAAGTGGACAACCTCCCACATGGTCCAAAACCTTTTCAAACAAAATACATATTTTAAAGAGAGAAGTAATTATAAGGATATATACTACTGACATCCACCTTCTCACGTCTGAACCAAAATTACAGAATCACAGAATCACAGAATCACAGAATAGTAGGGGTTGGAAGGGACCTCTGTGGGTCATCTAGTCCAACCCCCCCGCCGAAGCAGGGTCACCTACAGCAGGCTGCACAGGACCTTGTCCAGGCGGGTCTTGAATATCTCCAGAGAAGGAGACTCCACAACCTCCCTGGGCAGCCTGTTCCAGTGCTCCGTCACCCTCAGAGAGAAGAAGTTCCTCCTCATGTTCAGACGGAACTTCCTGTGCCTCAGTTTGTGCCCATTACCCCTTGTCCTGTCACTGGGCACCACTGAAAAGAGCTTGGCCCCATCCTCCTGACACCCACCCTTCAGATATTTGTAGGCATTTATAAGGTCCCCTCGCAGCCTTCTCTTCTTCAGGCTGAACAAGCCCAGTTCCCTCAACCTCTCCTCGTAGTGGAGATGCTCCAGTCCCCTCACCATCCTTGTAGCCCTCCGCTGGACTCTCTCCAGTAGCTCTTCATCCTTCTTGAACTGGGGAGCCCAGAACTGGACACAGTACTCCAGATGAGGCCTCACCAGGGTAGTGTAGAGGGGAAGGAGAACCTCCCTTGTCCTGCTGGCCACACTCTTCTTGATGCACCCCAGGATCCCATTGGCCTTCTTGGCAGCCAGCCCACACTGCTGGCTCATGGTTAACCTGTCGTCCACCAGGACACCCAGGTCCCTCTCCGCAGAGCTGCTCTCCAGCAGGTCCACCCCAAGCCTGTACTGGTGCATGAGGTTGTTCCTCCCCAGGTGGAGGAATTAATGTCTTTCTAATATATTAGGCAGATATTTTGAGACAAACTCCAGCTTTCCTAAAGCAGTTCAAAAGATGGAAGTCTTGCAATTATCCAGCGCTTGTAATAGTCAGCTCAATCCTCGTAACTGTCATACTGGTTGGAAATCTGAATTCATATGCAGTATATAACTATCACTCTATACCTCTGATGTCAAAAAGCACCAAAAGCTGGGCAATAAACCTTTCAAATGATACACGTATCTATGGCATTACCTAAAATTTCCCCAAATGTTTAACTATATAAACTGAGAAGGTCACCGAAACTCGAAATCTATAAATCTGAAGGGCCTGCAGTCATCTGATGCTTAAAAATACATCTCTTCTGGTCTCAATGCCCACGGTACCAAATGATAATTCTCACTTTTAAAATACCTCATGCAGATCACCGTGTAAAAGGTTTACCATATAGAAACCCGGAGCCCCTGAACATTCCCATCACTTCGGGCTGCAGAAGGAAACAAGGCTCTGGAATTCCATCAGTTTGAGCGCTTCATTTTTGCAAAATTCATGTTCTGCTCTTTCAACTCTTTTGAATGCAATGACACATATATATAGCATAAAACTCTGCCAAAAGGATAGTAAGGTTTTAATGACATCTGTGAGGGTGTTTTTATTAAAACTGAAAAAAACGTGCACAAGATTAAAGATAGCAAAATATGGATGAATTAATTACAATGATGGCAACAGCTCAGAGATTTACGAGCATTGTCTAGAAAGCATTAGTGTTTGCATGTACAGCAATGGAGTAAACACCATTTGGCAGTGTGCATGCGGGATTCTCATCATAAAATAGCACATGAATTTCTGAGAGATACAGAGCCATAAACATGACCATACGCACATATTCCTACTGAAATATCCTTTTTAAATGGGACTACAGCGAGAGAGAGAATGCTGGTGATTCTCATAAAAATTAGACAGCCAGTTCACGTTCAATGACAGAAAACTTGAAAGAAGAGTATCACTAGAATCAACAGAAACAGTAACAAAACTAACAAGAGCAAAAATACCTCATCTCAGAAGATGTTTATTACCAGTCACCCTCAAATCAAACAATAAACAATGTTCTAGTCACACATAAAGGAAGAAAAATCTAATGAGAATGTTTGTTATGTTGAATTACAGCAAAGAATCCTATTCATTTTGGAAATAACAATTTCTTTTGCGTTTTTTTAATAGCAATTTTCAGGTAATTACATTTTTGAGGTATGACTCCTAAGAAGTTTAGCACTGAAAAGTGAAAAATACTTTCCATTGCTTAGCATCCTTCTCCATTTCACAGTATGTCGTGCCAAGTACTGTTACAATAGAACATGCTAGAGAAAATGAAGTAGAATAAAAATCAGGCTTCTAATTCAAAAAGCATAAACCCAAAAGTCTTTCAACTAAAGACGGGCCAGGATTTTTAAAAGTAATCATTTCACACCCTGATTTTGGGTGCCCAGTCTAAGCCATATACCTGCTAAAAAACCCCGTAAGATTCCAGAATCCGGACACTGAAAATAGCTATTAATTTCTATGACTTTATCCTTTTTTTAATGAAACAAAGCTGCATCACTTTAAGAAGTCACAGCTTTCCACTTCTCTATGAAATTCTTGAATTTCCAGTGATGAGGTATAGCTGAACACCATGGGGAATGAATTAAAATAATCAAAATAAGCAATAAAAACTTTCATATGAGAAGATTTCACGTTTTAAAATAATTTTAAAACAGGAAGATGAATATATGCAATAGAAAAACCAGTGGACCACCAAGCACTCTTGAAAAGCGGAAAGTCACTTTATTGCCTGTGAGTCTTTTGGAAGAGTTTTTCTCCCTAACAAGATTAACTCCTTTATAGGCCCTTTTAATATATTAAGGCTTTTATGAAATTATTTTTTTCTATCCTAACATGAATAATTTTCGCATTTTGCTACTAATCTCATTATCTTTTACTGTAATGCACATCTGCATATATAGCTGTTAATTCTTTCCTCACATGGATTTTCATGCTACTCATTAATGTAACGTCAGGTATTATGCTCGTCTGGTTATCTTTCCTGGAATAATTTCAGATGTTCTTCTTGTAAAATCAAAGTTGACAAAATGTTAACTGAAAATACGCCTAAGTTAATTTGAATTTTGTAATTACATTTTACTATCTTTTTCCTTCACACTTAAGCGACTAATACTCACTGCAGTGTTTTTATAATAACCCAATGAAATTATAATAAGTATACATTTACCATGCATTCGAACCACCACGGCAGCTTACCTTCAAGACAAAATGTATACACACTTACTATATTTCACCGAATGAACACATGCACTAGAAAAAAATATACAGATCATACGCACAACTATAGCAACAGCCTGGTTTATTCATCTGACTTAGGGAAACATTTCTGTGTGTCAGTCAGCCATGTCAGGAAGATTGTTTAGCTCGAGCCTTCACTGACGCAGCATTACCACCCCCCACAGGACAGTCCACCGTTGCTGCAGCTTCTAATCCTGCTGGACAGATGAACTTTATCTGCCTTAAAGGACATTTTGTTCCTCATCAGAAGTTAAACTGATGCAACAGTCAACCTTACTGAAAAAGAACTGCAAATAAAACTGTATGCAATGAAGTAATATATTATTTAGTTTAAAATTGCCAGTGTACCTTGTATTATGAAATATTAGATTTTACAATGTGTAATATAGAACCAGAGAATATCGCAAGTTGGAAGGGACCCATAAGGATCATCAAGCACAACTCCCTGCTCCTCGCAGGACTACCTAAAACAAAACCACATGACTCAGAGCTCCTTGAGCTCTGACCGGCTTGGTGCCGTGACCGCTTCCCTGGGGAACCTGTCCCAGCGACTGACCACCCTCTTAGTGAAGAACCTTCACCTAATGTCCAGCCTGAACTTCCCCTGACACAGCTTCGCGCCATTTCCTCGTGTCCTATCGCTGGTCACCAGAGCGAGGAGATCAGCATCTCCTCCTCTGCTGCCCTCCTCGAGGAAGCTGGTGTCACTGCCTAAGACCTCCAAGCACTCTGTAGTCCTGAGAGACAGAGACGAGTACATTTGTTCACTTGCAGAATGAAATGGAGCAGCCATCTGAGAGATTATAACACTGCAGCAATTTAGGTCAGAGCAAAACTCACTCTAGAATGGAAAAAAATGCTGGAAGGAGATGCTGGAAGGCAGGAAACAATCAGCTATGTCGTCTAGACCTTTATTAGCAGTCTTGTTCTTGTTCATTAATGATTAGATGGGTGAGAAAAAAAGGAAATTTTTACCGCAAAAAAAAAAAATCAACGACATGAACACCATGGGATGCCAGTGATCTGAGCTGGATTAATTTAAAACTCACAGGAAAGTGTCCAACTTACTACATCACCCCAAACAGTTCTTTGTTTTTAAGGTCTGCTGCACCGAATATTTTATCTGGCCATATCCTTAACCATAGTTTACGAATTTAAAGATCATAAACACAGTGACATAGCTGAGTTGCTGGGTTTTGCGGGGTTTTTTTGTAGTTTTGGTATACAAAGAAAAACATTCACATTCTGGGAAGCATAACAGAAGGAAGCCAAGGAGAAAATCTTCCCAAAAACGCTACTTTGTTTTGAAAGTAAGAAAAAACCCCGTTCTAAACTGTTTTGCTTTAGCTTTTAGTTGCTCAAAACACCTTACTAGTGGTTGATCACCAAACCACGGACAATAATGGTAGTGTTTTAAACCCTAATTGCTTAAGCTCAGGGAATAGAAAGTGACGAAAGGAAGCTAAATAAGTGATGCAGGAAACAGGACTGACCACATCACACAGTACCATCACCACAACTGGGTGTCTGACTGACAGACAAAGGAAAGTTGCCAAAGGTTGAACAAAGCTCCCTATCTTACACATTGAAAAATTGGGATCAGGGGAGATGCACGCTGCTGAACATCTACATGGAATTTTGTATGGCTGGATTTATGATTTGTAAAACAGTAAGCATTACCTGGGCCTCTTCCATTGCTATATTGGGAGGAACAACCCCATGCACCAGTACAGGCTTGGGGAGGACCTGCTGGAGAGCAGCTCTGCGGTGAGGGACGTGGGAGTGCTGGTGGACGACAGGGTGACCATGAGCCAGCAGCGTGCTCTGGCTGCCAAGAAGGCCAATGGGATCCTGGGGTGCATCAAGAGGAGTGTGGGCAGCAGGTCGAGGGAGGTTCTCCTTCCTCTCTACTCTGCCCTAGTGAGGCCCCATCTGGAGTCCTGTGTCCAGTTCTGGGCTCCCCAGTTCGAGAAAGATGAGGAGCTACTGGAGAGAGTCCAGTGGAGGGCTAGGAGGATGAGGAGGGGACTGGAGCATCTCTCCTACGAGAAGAGGCTGAGGGAGCTGGGCTTGTTCAGCCTGGAGAAGAGAAGGCTGAGAGGGGACCTTAGAAATGCCTCTAAATATCTGCAGGGTGGGGGTCAGGAGGATGGGGCCAGACTCTTTTCAGTGGTGCCCAGCGACAGGACAAGGGGCAACGGGCACAAACTGAGGCACAGGAAGTTCCAGCTGAACAGGAGGAAGAACTTCTTCCCTCTGAGGGTGACGGAGCCCTGGCCCAGGCTGCCCAGGGAGGCTGTGGAGTCTCCTTCTCTGGAGATATTCAAGACCCACCTGGACAAGGTCCTGTGCAGCCTGCTCTGGGTGACCCTGCTTCGGCGGGGGGGTTGGACTGGATGACCCACAGAGGTCCCTTCCAACTCCGAAGATTCTGTGATTCTGTGATTGTACTAAGGTTAAAAAATGGTGCATTAAATTACTACATAAAAGAAACAATAATTTCTTTATGCTTTTCAAACAGCTTGGGTTAATGTCACCGCCTCTGTTGCACATGGTATCCCAGCTACAAGGCCAATCAACATACTTGCAATGAGTTGCTCTTGTTCGGATGCACTGCTGGCAAACTCCAGCACTCAGCTACCTCTTCTGCTTGTGAGCCTCTCCTCCCACAACCTCTCATCATTTTGTTACACTGTTCCTCCCTGTTTCGTGCCATTTATATGACAAGGTAACATAAGCCAACGAAAACACTAACAGACCCTGAAAATTTAACTGGTCTGCTCTATGTGAGTCAAGAAGTCCCACGGTGGCTTTAAGAGATGTGGAGGGTGGACTTCATTTCCTGAAGCTAGGAAACTTTGATTTTTAAAAACAAAGTGTGTGTTCAGACCAGCACTGGAGGGGGCAAGGGATGAAGACCAGAAAGGCTACGGGAAACCAGCTTGCCCCAAATTTTAGGAACAGGAGCCTAACAGTGTCTGAATCAGGAGGTGAGGAAGTCAAAGACTTGAAGCAGGTCTCAACTCTGGACTTCTTTCCTTGGCGTTAAGAATTATCCACTTGAGTAACTCAAGGCCTTCAAATTCAAGTCCAAGCTTCTCTGAGGTGCAATGTGTCAAACACAACAACCTCCCACATCTGGCCACACAATGTGTAATCTTTTTTTTAAGTTTTTATCTTCTTGTATTAATCTCTCTGAGTCAGTCTAGCAGAAGAACAAGAAATACAATCAAAACCACACACACTAAATCCAAATGCTACAGGTGCTTCCACTGTGCAATGCTGTTTCTCAGTGATCAGTAGGGAACATGCATTTATTTATGGAAACAGTTTTTCTCATAGTAGAGTGAAATGATGTAGCATCAACAGTCTGAGGTACATAATAAATACATTAACAGAAAGAGAAACCTAACTAAGGATGAGAAGCACGTCTCGAATGAATGCTCTAAGCATTATCAAACTAACCTATTTCAGGGAAAATAGACTTATTTCTTCCTTCAATCCCATGACTGAACAAAACCAGAATGAACCAGGCTACTCTCCAGTCATGAGTTAGCGGCCCAATTACGCACAAACGATGGTGAAGTCAAATGCCGTTGTCTTAGTATTCTCAAAAAAAGTGGAAGAAAATCAAAAGGTGCCTGAACCAACTGGCCAAAACTGAGGGATTAACAGCAGAGATTAACAGAAGTGTCTTCGTTTTAATGCAACAAGTCCATAGCAAATTAGGCAGACCAAAGTTTCGCTTTCAGACAGGGCCAGATACAACATAACAAAACCAAGACACTCTAAACACTTCAGGTAAAGATCCACAGCACCTCATGTTTTCACTTCTCTGTAATTTCTGTTTTGTAGATGTAGATCCGTTACACCAATTCGACCCACTCATGTGCAGCTAAAAAAACCCTAACAAAACTAACATGCAGCTTCCCAGCTATTTCAATTCTCAGCATCTATTTACTAGGAAGCAAGGTTTGTGATGAAAATAATGAACACATTACCACAATTTCATAACTGATGTCACATTAGAAATCTGGTTTCACAGATTAAATATCTGATTAATTATATGTCAAGTTCTATAATTATTTTTGAAAGCTGATGGCAACTGAAGTAGAAAAGAAACCTTTAACCTTAAAACCTTGCAACCTCTAGTTTTCATTAAAGCTAAGAGCATTAAAAACACAAACTCAAGGTGAACTCTGAAATAAATCTGGGAGATAATGATACGGGTGTTCCTTTGTTAAGAAAAACACTAATGCTTTCACGACCTTAATAAAAGCATTCAGTAGTTCAAGAAATAAGTTTGTTCTGTTGTATTTTTTCTTCTGCTTTTGTTAATTGAGCAAACAGATGCAAAGCCAAAAATGACATTTATAAAATGGCTGATTAGGCCTCAGTGTGGATTCCTGCTCCCTGCAACACGCTGGGTTAGTTGAATTTGGCCCTGACAGTGCAGGAAGCAGTCCCAAAGGTGCTGTTCTTTTTACCTTTAACTCCAGTGCCCAAGCCAGCCGCCCTGGGACCAGATCACACACAGCCCAACGCTCTCTGCTCAAGAGAGCTGCACCATTTGGCTGAAAAAAGTATTTTCTAAACAGCAATAAAACCTTCCTTATGAATGGCATTTTATTGAGGTTTCAGAGGGTATTTTTGTGATCTAAGATCACACATGTCTTTTTTAACTGCAGTCCCACTAGCGAGAAAAGAAAACAAATCACAATACAGCAGTTGTTTTCTTTCACATGGGTATGCAATCTCCTAATTCCTTCTAGAACACAACCTCATACAACCGATAATTAAAAGAAAAATTGAATGTAAAAATCAGGCATTGAAACAAAATCAAAAATTAAATGCAACATAAGGAAACCAAAATTTTAAAAGCAAAGCATTTCAGAACTATGCTACAGTAGCTTCTGTTTACCACACAGCATATACTGAACAAGCTACCAAAAGTCCTCTTCCAAAAATCTGCAGAAATTTGGGACAACCGTTTAATATTATCCTGCCATTTTGAAACAGTGTATGTTAAAGAATCAAGATAACACCTTACACTTTCCAGCTGACAGCTACTGAAAATCCAGTCTTCAGCAAAAGGTATTGAACTGAGCAGTCGCCAAGGACAAAAAAGAAAGCACAGCGAATGTACCAACTCAGTGGAAGGGGATTCCTGATACGAACGAAAAACATGCCTGAGGACATTCAGAGCCTTGCTCTAAGAAAAGGATGTGAGGACAGTGATGCTAACAGGACCGTGCTCAAAAAACGTAAACTGGTCCATTTCAGGGCTAAAAGCGTGATGATTTTATGTCGCCCAGATGCCCAAATAAAAACCTTCTATAATTCAGCTTAGCTCCTTAAAACCAAGACTGTTTTCAAGAAGAAACTTTCCAACAGCCTCGCTCTACAGATGTGAATGGCAAAGCATTTACTCTGCTAGCTATCAAGCAGCTGTACCAAATCTGATCCCAAGTTGGCCGTTCCCAGACACTACACTGGGAAAAGTATGGGGCTGACTGAAAAGCAACGTTAACCTCACTCACCAAATTTTACCTTGTTACAGCATCTTCATTTTCACGACATTCTGAGATGGGAAGTATCTAGCTCTATTCTGGTATCCACTGGGTGAGAGCAAATTCTGGTAAGGAATGCAGACTGCGGTGTCTCTCCCGACGGCGTGTTTGGCGTGTTTCTTTTGGGCGCTTAGCAAACGGATTTACTACGAGGCATCTCCTCTTAGCAAATACATTTGCAGCACTGGCTTTGACAGCTGACATCAGGTTAATACGAAGAGTGCCTACTGAGATGATTTGTTACAGACTTTTGACTGCCTGGAAAATGGGGGACAGCAGCATTATTTGCAATCAATATAGCACATACAAGGCTGAAGAGCCTATCTAAATAGCGCAGATGGCTTAGTTCCTCCTCTGATCTAGCTGTAAAACTGCCTTCTCAGCCTGGCAGCTGCAGGACTCCAGAACCCAGCTAGGAATACTTTGCAGAGTGAGCAAAGGGCACCGGGTTTCTGGAGAACTCAGGGAGTGCTGCAAGCAACATTTCTGAGTGTCCCTTCACTGCAGGTTTCTGGAATAGCCTTGGTAATGTGCATGGACAAGGTTACTGGCGTACAAATTTGAGGAGGGATTTCTACCATTTCACAGTAAGCGGACACAGAACTAGTAAGTATGTCCATGGCTGTTCTGAATAAACACATTATTTTTTAACACATCCTGAAGGAGCAGAGAAAAAAAATGATCTGGTGACAAAATGCCCATGTTTCAGACTTCTGAAATATACTCTCACTGATATCTGCAGTGATCACAAAGTTTGTTAATTAGATTATCTCTAGTTTCGAGTATCTACCGAGGAAAATAAATTCTTTATCTAGACAATTATACTACTCCAGTGAACTACTTTTTATTTGGTGACCTTGAGACAAATGAGGCAAAATTAAGATTTTAATTGACCCGATCCCCTTACCAGGGCAACTGCCTTGATATAGACTGTCACTGAGATATTTTCTGCCTCCCTTCAATGAATTAATCTTCCAAGTGATTGGGGAACACTCATAATCATTAGGGAAGAGCAACACACAGCCGCCTTTGCTGTCAAGAAAAATATTCTTAACAGGAATCTCACATGTTTTCTATAAATTATCTGTCTTTCTGTATGAAGACATACATTGCAGGTTGAGAGACATAACCAGTGTTGAATATTTAACAAAAATTACCGAGGCTATGTTCAAAACAGGATAAAGAAAGACAAGGGGAGAGGTCCAGTCCCCTTCTACTTTGAAATAAAATTTCTCTACCTATAAATCAAAAAGCATCCTCCACTATTCCAAGGTGCAGAAGAAAATGCACTCCTTCCTCTCTGGAATTTTCAAGAAATCGACTGAAATCCTTTTAAAGGTTTTGGTGGGTTTTTTTGTTGTTGATTGCTTTCTGCTTGTGCAGACAGGTGTAAGGAAAAACGCAGCACTGTACAGACCCTTTAATGAAAAAAAGTTAAAAAGACATGTTGATGGCATCAAACTCAGTATCTCTTGGCTCAAGATTAGATTTTCCTTGCAGATATTTGCAAACTAATAAGATGTATTTCTATCCATCTAAAAAAATACAAGATAAAAAGATAAAAACATATCTGGAGAAGATTGCATATGTAACAGAAAAATACTAGCAATTCATATGTGCTCCCCAAACTGTTTCAGTCCCTTTGAAGGGGAGAAGATAATGAAGCTGATTTGCCAAGAACGTAACCTTGACATGTTCTTCCAGGGTTAACTGCAGCTTTGCTCAAAGCTGGCCTTCCACACCTTCATGCACAACATACTCTTTCTGACTCTTCAGAGCAATAGCATCTTTACAAATAAAACCTTTAAAAATCTTTAAAACTCTGATCTCACAAGGAAGAAAACCAACATTGACCAATCTGATAGCTTTCTATGATGGCATGACTGGCTGGGTAGAAGAGGGGAGAGCAGTGAATGTTGTCTATCTCGACTTCAGCAAGGCTTTCGACACTGTCTCCCATAACATCCTCCCAGGGAAGCTCAGGAAGTGGGGGCTGGATGAGTGGCCAGTGAGGTGGATTGAGAACTGGCTGAATGGCAGAACTCAGAGGGTTGTCATCAGCAGCTCTGAGTCTAGCTGGAGGCCGGTAACTAGTGGTGTCCCCCAGGGGTCAGTACTGGGCCCAGTCTTGTTTAATTTCTTCATCAATGACCTGGATGAAGAGTTAGAATGTACCCTCAGCAAGTCTGCTGATGACACAAAACTGGGAGGAGTGGCTGACACACCAGAAGGCTGTGCTGCCATTCAGCGAGACCTGGACAGGCTGGAAAGCTGGGCAGAGAGGAACGTGATCAAATTCAACCAGGGCAAGTGCAGGGTCCTGCACCTGGGGAGGAGCAACCCCAGGCACCAGTACAGGCTTGGGGCAGACCTGCTGGAGAGCAGCTCTACAAAGAGGGACCTGGGTGTCCTGGTGGACGACAGGTTGACCATGAGCCAGCAGTGTGCCCTGGTTACCAAGAAGGCCAATGGGATCCTGGGGTGCATCAAAAGGAGTGTGGCCAGCAGGGCGAGGGAGGTTCTCCTGCCCCTCTGCTCTGCCCTGGTGAGGCCCCATCTGGAGTACTCTGTCCAGTTCTGGGCCCCCCAGTGCAAGAAAGATGAGGAGCTACTGGAGAGAGTCCAGAGGAGGGCTGCGAGGATGAGGAGGGGACTGGAGCATCTCCCCTATGAGGAAAGGCTGAGGGAGCTGGGCTTGTTCAGCCTGGAGAAGAGAAGGCTGAGAGGGGACCTTAGAAATGCTTCTAAATTTCTCAAGGGTGGGGGTCAGGAGGATGGGGCCAGACTCTTTTTAATGGTGCCCAGTGACAGGACAAGGGGCAACGGGCACAAACTGAAGCAGAGGAAGCTCCAGCTGAACATGAGGAAGAACTTCTTCCCTCTGAGGGTGACAGAGCCCTGGAACAGGCTGCCCAGGGAGGTTGTGGAGTCTCCTTCTCTGGAGATATTCCAGCCCCGCCTGGACAAGGTCCTGTGCAGCCTGCTCTGGGTGACCCTGCTTGGGCAGGGGGTTGGACTGGGTGACCCACAGAGGTCCCTTCCAACCCCGACCATTTTACATACAAGATGGCCTAAAAGTAAATGATGAGAAAGAGATTTTTTGTGCGCGGTGCAAGAGAACAGGGAGCAAGTAAGCAACGCGAGAAGAAAAGACACCTTTTGTTCATTAATAAGGTATCAATCCTTTAAAATATGCTGACATGTCAAATCCTGATCAAGTGCTTGCTCTTGTATCCTTCATATATATTGCTAGAATGAGTCAGTAAGAATAATAAACTGTTTATTCAGGTCTCTGGGACATTGCTAACACATTCTGCTGGTATTATCTATGCAAAGTGAAAAACTACACGTGGAAAAGTGAAGTGAATGCGTACATCTATCTCATAGTTGGGTATAAGTTAACAACATCAATGCTGTTCTTTATTTGCTACAATTGCCTGAGGAATTCAGGCACATCCAGCAAAACCAAGAATCCTACCAGCTGAATATTCAAAAATTAAACAGAATGCACTTTTTTTTTTTTCTAAAAACATTGCAAACTAAAGGGACTAAGTGAGCATTCAACGCAGATTATTACAGAGTAAGGCAGGCCTAGAGAAAGAACCAGACAACACTGAACACAATATTGGTAAAAGAGAAAACGTATGACAGGAGATGACCCCAGAAGAATGTATTATCAAAAATACATCATCCCCACTGAAGCCTGCAAGGCTAAGGTTCTTTACCCTTGCACATACCTGTAGGGTAAAGTTGCATTATGTCACTCTCTTTCAGTTCCCAGCACGCGGGACTCCATCAAACATGGCATGAACAACTCAAGACATTCAAAAAGCAGGGCGAAGTTTGTAAACGATCTGAGTTTTGCCGGCATTCAGAGCGGAGACAATCTGGTCAGTGCTATTTGTGCCAGTGGGACTGACACAGCTAAAGGTTGGATTGATGCTGAAAGCTAAGGAAGACAACATATGCTTTTCAGAGCTACCATCTGGGGAGCTACAATAAATCCATGGCTTTGAGAAGTCAGAAGTTTACATGCTAGGAGGGAGCCAAGCAACACAGAGGAGCAGGAACTAGTAGGAAAGGCTGAGAGGGGACCTTAGAAATGCCTACAAATATCTGCAGGGTGGGTGTCAAGAAGACGGGGCCAGACTCTTTTCACTGGTGCCCAGCGACAGGACAAGGGGCAACGGGCACAAACTGAAGCACAGAAAGTTCCAGCTGAACACGAGGAAGAACTTCTTCCCTCTGAGGGTGACGGAGCACTGGCCCAGGCTGCCCAGGGAGGTTGTGGAGTCTCCTTCTCTGGAGATATTCAAGACCCGCGTGGACAAGGTCCTGTGCAGCCTGCTCTGGGTGACCCTGCCTGGGCAGGGGGGTTGGACTGGGTGACCCACAGAGGTCCCTTCCAACCCCGAACATTCTGTGATTCTGTGACCTTTTGCGATCTTTGGTCAAGGCCGGCACTGAGCACACTAGCTTGGCAACTGCCAGTGGTTGGCAACTGTAATTTCTAGGACCAAATGAGGCTCTTCTGGTCTATCTACAGAAAGCATTTTGCAACTCAAATTTCTAGGTCTTTCTCACTCTTGGTTTTTAAAAATGGAGATAGGTTACTTGTAATAATGAAGTTCATTTAAGAACGCTTGAAAGAAGGATGCTGGAACTGAATCCCTCCAACCCCACTGTTAACCCAAAAATACCATCTGACTTGATCTCAATCTCTAGTGAATCTGTTCAGTAATGTAAACAGATACATAATAGTGTTCCATGTAAAAACACTTCAAATTGAGTACACGGAGTCACTAAAGGGATAAGTGGCATTTTACCCCTTAAAGCTAGGAGTTAATTAGTCAGTGACGAACAGAATGTGACAACTGGAAATGTTTTGTTCTCCAAGGAAGTGAAAAAACATTTCTTTTAGTTAAGCTGAAGACTCCTCAGCCTCTCTGGGCACCTGTTTCAGTATCTGATTACCATCACTGTGAATTTTTTCTGCTGATCATCTCACTGGCGCTTAGATCAGAATGTTGCAATTTGTGTCTGTTGCCTCTCAACCTTTCACTGAACACCTCTAAGAAGAGTCTGCTTTGTCTTCTCTGGATATTCCCATTAGATAGCCAAAAGACCACAGTATGATCTCCTGTGAAGCCCCTCTTCCTACACCTGAACACATCCAGTTCTCTCCGCCCTTCCTTGTACGTCACGTGCTGAAGCACCCACTCATCTCACCGGCCTGCTTGCTGGCCTCACTCCATTATCCCAATGTCCTTCTTGTACCTGGAAGTCCCAAACGAGACGCAGTATTCCACATGCAGCCTCACAAGCGCCAAGCAGAAGGAAGCAACAACTTATCTGGGCGTGCCAGCTGTGCTGCTGCTAATTCAGCCCAGGATGTATTTGGCTTTCTTCACAGTAATGTGAGACTGTTGACCCAAGTTCAACTTGTCCTCAGTCACCCCTTGGTCCTTCTCTATGATCCAGCCTTCTGATCACTTGGCCCTCAGTCAGTACAGACATGGGGGTTATTCAATCCCAGGTGCAGAGCTTTGCACTTGCCTTGTTTGAACTTCACGAGGTTTCTGCCACTTCATTTCTCCAGCCTGTCAAGGTCACCCTAAATAGAAACCCTGCCCTCCAGCATATACCACTCCCCTCAGTTCGCTATCATCCATGACATTTTTGAAGGTGTATTGTGTCTCAGCATCCACATCATTAAAAAGACATTAAGCAGCGCTGATTTGCCTCTGAGCTAGTCATCACATCCCTGAAGGCAATCAGGTTGATCAGGCACGATTTGCCCTCGTAAATCCATACTAGCTGTTCCCTACCACCTTCTTGTCCTTCAAGTGCTTGAAGATGGCTTACAGGAGGATCTGCTCCAAAAACTTCCCAGCGCCTGAAGTTATACTGACTGGCCTGCAACTTCCTGGATCCTCCTCCTCATCCTCACTGAAGATGGGTGTGATGTTTGCCGGTCATAAGGAACTTTCCCTGACAGCCACGAGCTTTTGAAGATGATAGAAAGACATCAGCTGGCTCCCCCAGCAACCTTGTATATATCTGATCTGATCCCATCAACCTGCATATTTCTAACTAGTTTAAATGGTCTATAACTTGGTCTTCCACTTCTATGGTAATGCTTCACTCCTGCAGACTCTGCCACTATGCTCAGGGATCTGAAAGGAGTCCTTACCAGTAAAAAAGGAGGAAAAGAAGCTACTGAGCTCCTCATCCTTGTCAGTGACCTTAAAAAGGTCTCCTGCCCAACTGAGTTCTCTGTAATGATCCTATTATTGCTGAGCCCAGGGTCTGTTAAAGCTTTTGGTACTGTCAGTTATGGAAACATTTGCACCCAGACCATTTTACCACAGACACACAAATTCACTGTCTGTCCATATACTTACCTGGCTTTTAGAGTTTTAATAGAAATAAAAATCTACCCATTTGCAGGAATAAATTTGTGCACAGAAGTTAGCCATAAAAGAAGAAAAATAACCTTCAGATTTTATTCTTGCGACTAAATGTGATGTGACACATATGGGTTAGTCAAAATGTTTAATGTTGCATGAAGTTTGGATGATAATTTCAGTTAATCTTCTGATGGTGACATGTTAGGTAATCTGTTAACTTTGGGATATATTAACATAGACACTTTTTCTAATGTCTTCTAAAAATAATGTTGTATTATGATGTTTCAAATAGTATGGTGAAAAGCCATGGTTTTTGTTGTATCTGAAAAAAGCAAATTGCGAGAGACTTCTCTAATGTCTCACAGCATCTGATTCAGCTCTTCAAAATTCACAGCATCCTGTTGACATACAAACGTCCCCCCTAGTGCCATACCCCGCTATGTGTCTTTCTAATGCTACCTCAGTTCAAATCTCCACGGGAAAGTTGCACACTTTGTGAATGCATGTACCGAAAACAGAGCAATAACACAAAAAGGAAAACAACTCATCAGTGTTTCATACCCTTAAATAATTTCAGCAGGTAATAGGAAAGGAATCAGATCATGGGGGACTGCAGAGAAATGAGAATTCTGAGATTATGTACAGCTGTGAATAATTTTGCTTTGATAAGACGCAGTGAAATGAGGCAAGAGGACCTTTGACAGAAAAGCTACAGGTTCCACTTCAGAGGAAGAAAGCTCTGCTAATCACTATACCTAAAGCAAATTCAAAAGCTTATGCCAGTGACCTGTTTTAAGGAAAACCACAGTTCTATTTTGTGCCCTACTCATCACCACTCAACCTTCACAGCCAACAAGTTTGACGCCTTCATTTCTTCCCTTCCATAAGACGCCTTACTTCTCACTCCCAAGGAATAGACACTCTTACTAGCAGAGTACTTTCTAATGTTAAGAATTCCATAAAGCCTTTTTTGCTCTAAGTAAAATTAAAGGAAACATATATTAAATAGAAAGCAACTATTAGAGGTTGTTATTTTTTAGCGACTACCAAGGAAATTTAAATGGAAACGTCTTTGAACACAATATATCTGGCTCCGCTGAGCTGAAACTAACCATTGCTGGCTTGACACGCTTGAAAATTTTTATCATTTCCTGGTGTGGTTAATGACCAGAGTGGTGGCAGAATGAAGACCAGAGTCTCCTGAAGGTATGAAGCTAAAGAGCCAGCAACACTTCACGTGAAATTTCTCCTGACTGCCCAGGCACTTTCCCCGTACTCGCTTACTCAGCTTCCTGGAGAGACAGTGTATGACACAGCGGAGAAGGGTATTTCCATCACAATGAAAAACCCACAGGCACCATAGACTATATCCCTACAACTAAGTACTCTGCTTTTTATTTCTTTTAAACAATTATTGAATAGTATCCCGAGTTTCCTGTATTTAGAATCACACAATCGTTTAGGCTGAAAAAGACCTTTAAGATCATTGAGTCCAACTGTCAACCTAACACTGCCAAGTCCACCACTAAACCACGTCCCTAAGTGCCACATCTACACGTCTTTTAAACACATCCAGGAGTGCTTGATAGCCCTTTCGGTGAAGAATTTTTTCCTAACATCCAAGCTAAACAGCAACTTGAGGCCGTTTCCTTTCATCCTATCACTTGTTAGTCAGGAAAAGAGACCAACACCCGCCTCACTACAACCTCCTTTCAAGTAGTTGTAGAGAGCAATAAAGTCCCCCCTCAGTCTCCTCTTCTCCAGGCTAAACAGTCCTAGGTTCCTCAGCCACTCCTCATAAGACTTGTTCTCTAGACCCCTCACCAGCCTCGTTGCCCTTCTCTGGACACCCTCCAGCCCCTCAATGTCCTTCTTATAGCAAGAGGCCCAAAACTGAACACAGCACTCGAGATGCAGCCTCACCAGTGCCAAGTACAGGGGCACCATCACCTCCCTGCTCCTGCTGGCCACACTATTTCTGATCCAAGCCAGGATGCCCTTGGCCTTCTTGGCCACCTGGGCACACTGCTGGCTCATGTTCAGCCGGCTGTCGACCAACACCCCAAGGTCCTTTTCTGCTGAGCAGCTTTCCGGCCACTCCTCCCCAAGCCTGCAGCGTTGCATGGGGTTGTTGAGCCCCAAGTGCAGGACCCGGCCCTAAGCCTTTTTGAACCTCATACAATTGGCCTTGGCCCATCGATCCAGCCTGTCCAGATCTCTCTGCAGGGGCTTCCTCGAGCAGATCAACACTCCCACCCAGTTTGGTGGTGTCTGCAAACTTCCTGAGGGAGCACTCAATCCCCTCATGCAGATTGTTGATAAAGATACTAAACAAGACCTGACCCAAAACCAGGCCCGGGGGGACACCACTTGTAACCGGTCACCAGCTGGATTTAACTCCGTTCACCACGACTCCTTGGGCCAGGCCATCCAGCCAGTTTTTTACCCAGCAAAGAGTACACCAGTCCAAGCCACAAGCAGCCAGTTTCTCCAGGAGACTGCTGTGGGAAATGGTGTCAAAGGCTTTACTAAACTCTAGGTAGACAACATCCACAGCCTTTCTCTCATCCACTAAGCAGGTTATCTTGTCATAGAAGGAGATCAGATTAGTCAAGCAGGACATGCCTTTCATAAACGTATGCTGACTGGGCCTGATCAGCTGGTTGTCCTGTGTGTGCCACATGATGGCCCTCCAGGTGATCTGCTCCATAACCTTCCCCAGCACTGAGGTCAGACTGACAGGCCTGTAGTCCCCTGCATCCTCCTTCCAGCCCTCCTTGTAGATGGGCACCACATTTGCTAACTTTCAGTCAACTGGGTCCTCCCCAGTTAGCCAGGACTGTTGATAAATGATTGAAAGTGGCTTGGTGAGCATTTCCACCAGCTCCCTCAGCACCCTTGGTTGGATCCTACCCGGCTCCATAGACTTCTGTGTGCCCAAGTGGTGTTGTATGTCACTAACCATATCCCCTTGGATTATTTGGGCTTTGTTCTGCTCTCCGTCGTTATCTTCCAGCTCAGGGGGCTTGGTACCCAGAGAACCATTAGTCTTACTATTAAAGACTGAGGCAAACAAGGCATTAAACATCTCAGCCTTCTCCTCATCCTTTGTCACTATGTCTTCCCACACATCCAACAAAGGGCTGAGACTATCCGTAGCTCTCCTTTTGTTGTTAATGCATTTACAGAAATTTTTATAGACATTTTACAGAAAATTTCTATTGGCTGTTATGGCAGTAGTCAGCTTAAGTTCTAGCTGGGCTTTGGCCCTTCTAATTTTCTTCCTGCATAACCTCACGACATCTCTGTAGTCCTCCTTTTCTTCCAAAGGCTATAAACTCTCCTTTTTTTCCCCTCATTCCAGCCAAAGCTCTCTCCCTAAAGTCACCATGTTCAGGCAGGTGGAGAGAGGATCGGGAGCCCTCCGTATCAGGCACCCTGTCTGCCTGCTGGGGTGTCTCCATGAAGGCAGGGTGCAATTCTTTTCACTCTCCACACAATATTGTGTCATCTTCTTACAGAAGGAAGACAGGTTTTAAATATTTCTTTGGTGGTTAGACATGTTCTGTTTAACATAAATTTAGGGCTCTGGAAAAAGGACTGAAATAATCCCCTCAGGTTCAGTATTTTGTTTTACTTTTATTTTATAAGGCTACACTTGAGTTGCTACACTGACATCTAATTTTACATGGACACTCATAGCAGACTTATCTGGATTCATGCCACCAGCCTGCACTCATCTCATCACAAATCCCCTTTCCTGTGCGGAAATAAGGTTTACAGTATTTTTTTATTACTTCCTATTGCATCAAATTCTCTTTGGTAGAGCAAAAAATCCAGAAAACGTCTTTCTCTTAAGATCTGGATTACTTCCTTCAGAAGATGACAGACAGTACAACTAACCATTAGAAAATCTTACAGTAGAAAGCAGGACACTAAAAGACAAGCCTCCTGTGGGAGGCCTCCTGTTCCAGCTATTTTTCCATTCCAGTGCTATGCTACTAATATAAATTGTTGAAAAACAGATGTCATTTGTTACCCAACTTGAAGCTAGAAATCTTGCTTTTGCTTTATCAATACAGCTCACTCTTTCCTTGAAAAGTACGCAGTTGCTCACTATAGCAGCTGCTTTTGTCAGTCTTCTTATCTTTCTCCATCTCAGCTTTTGTGACGTGTATACATAAGGACCACTTAAAAGAAGAGCAGCATATGACTTCATGGTATTTTTCTATTTTTTACACTGCTGGAGGTAACGACACCAAAATGGCGTTACTTGGCTTGTTACTCTTGAGCTCAGCGTTGGATAGTTCTTTATATAAAGCTGTCATCAACAGATATGCTACTCAAAAACTCCTTATGGAACACTGCTTTAATCCCCATGCCTTCCAAGTCTATTTTATTTACTGTGAATCAGTCTGACATCCACTCTAGGCCCTCTGACTTCTGAGCTGTAAGTACATGTCATAACAGCAACAGTGATGTAGTTTATGCAATTATGTTCTGGTTCACTGAGTTTATCAACAGGAGAGAGATCGTGAAAGCTTAATAGACAGACCAGAAAATTGAGGTTTTGCACTGATTACAGTAAGCAAGGCTGTTCTTGATGAGAACACATATAATTGAGAGTATTTCTTCCTGTTTCTAGGGGACACACATACCTAACGCATTTTTTCACATATGCACTTCTTTTCCAGGAAGACACATTTGCTTTGCTGTCTGAATAAAATAACTGCTTTACCCTATTAGGAGAAAAACAAAGTTATGGCTCCCATAGCAGCTACCAGTGTAGAATATAATTTCACAGAACAGCTATTTCTTCATATGTTGCAGTTAATGGTCATTAGGCAAACGCTGAAATGCATAGGAAAGTAAATGAGTCGTACTGCCACCCCTGTAACATTCCTGCTTGTCCTCAGCAGGATTTCTTCATTGTCTTTCTGGCCAGCAGAGATTTTGTAATTCCAAGAGCAGTCATTCCATCTATTCTCTTACACTCCTGATTTATTTTAACAAAATATACGAAAACCTCAGCAACCAGCCACCATAACAATCAATAGAAAAAAAAAAAAAAATCAGTAAAACCACTAAAAATTTATGAGGATAACATGGACAATCTCTTCAATGTCTAATCAGAAAACTCTTCACAGACCCTACCACTTGGCCACCTCAAACCGCAGTCATACCTTCTCTAGTCAAATTTCACAATATGCTCTAAATGAGTGAAATAAAAGTTACGGTTACTTTATTTGGGGAAAGAGCAATCATGCCAGGTCTCAGAAAAACCACACCCTGAAAGTAGTTCCCCCTCTTGTTCATCACAAATTCCAGCACTGGTGCAGGCATTGATAAAAACCTCCAGCCACATGGACTGAAGCATGAGCATCTTTGACGGGTGGATTCTACAGCATTTAGGACTTTATCGGCCAGACAACAAAGCCCATCAAACTCCACTCACGGCAAGTACAGACTACCCAACAGAAGGCCTGTCCATGCAAGAAAAGCCACTGCGTGTATTTCAGAGGAGAATGCTCACAGGGTAGAAAAGCTTCCTGGCAGTTCTGTTCTTTGGGATCTGAAAAAAGAGGGTCATTCAAGGACAGTCCTCCTCTCCCCAACAACTGCAAGTATGCCAGTACGACACACTGAATACGGAAGGTATTGATGGACAACAACACGATTAACTTCCAATCTTTTTCCAGTTTGTGGGAGGAAGGAAAACACGCAGACAAGGCCACAAGGACAACGTCTGTGCCAAACCAAGGTCAGAACGCCGACACAATTTAAGGGCGTCAGCAGCATCGCAGCATCGTGGGATTCCACTCACGACCACATTTATCACAGTGTTAATCAGGAATAGAAAAGCCAGACGTTGGTCAGAAACTCAGAACCTGAGTCATTAAGTAGTGGTTTTCCGGGCACAGACGCTGCCTGAAACAATGAGAATCACTCCCCCATCAGGAGTCACAGACGCTTTCTACCAAACAGATTTCATCAGCAAAGCCTAAAATCCAAAATGGTTTCAGGGCTTTTAAGGGCAACTGGGGGTCATTAGATCACGTGCTCTGACTTGTAATATGTAGGCCATAGACTTTTCCTCCTACCTACCCTGTTGAAATCCCAAAATCTATGTTTAGCAACTGCTTTTAGAACATAAAAATGAAAAACTGAGATGTGGTTGAAAGACTTCAAAACATATTGTCTCTTGGTAAAGTATTTTTAGGAGTTTATCACTTTGTGCTTTCAACACTTCTGCTAACTTCCTTATCTTTAGCCCTCAGCCTTTGGCTCTTTCTGACAGCACAATACCCTCAAACGGCACCGAAACCAGTTATGCAACATCATTACAAGGTTTCAGATACAGATGCAACGATAAAAATCCATAAGCTAACCTATGGATGACTAGTATTTTAAAGGAACTAGCTTTGCACTCGGCAGCATGTATCAGAGAACCTGGCTAATGTTCAAACTTCATTTTTTCTTGAAGTAACAGATAAAGCCAGTAATATTTAAACTGCCTGGCTTCAGCTTCCAGTTCCTGTAGTTTTTTTCCTTGAAAGGCTTCACTGGTAAGTTTTCTCCCTTCTTTCCAGTGCACTACAACATTGACTTAGAATGCTTTGATAGAAATTCTTTCCTTCATGTACAAGTTTCTTCTAAAGGTGCACCCTATCCAACCCATCCTCCTACACAGACTTCCACAATTCTCTGATCTTTTATTTTGTAGATCATGTAATTTGATGTGCAATCTTCTGCAAGATCTCCATTTTAGCTGAATAGACAACAGTCTTACAAACACCATTATTAAAACTGAATACTGACCTTGAGGTGAGGCTGAAGGAAGCAGCAAATCCAGGAAGGAGATGCGAAAGAAAAAGAGTTAGAGTTTGTGAAAACAGCGTCCAGAGATCAGGCAGTTCAAGAACACAAGACAACACAAGCGGATCTAAATCAGGTAATGACACACAGACACATAATCCTTCACAAACACAGAGCTGCATGTTTTACAGACATCGAATAATAAAAAGAAAAAAGGACCTTTGCATTAGATTACACCGTTCCACTTAGAGGCAACTTTCTGTGGAGAAAATAGTCTCCAATCCGTAACAGTTCTTGGCAAAGGGAAATAAGCCAACTGTAGAAAACTCTGGATTTATATCACATCGCTAGCAAGTATCCCTCTTCCAGGATTCTAACAAACATTTTGAAAAAGTGGAGTTTGACTGTCTGAGATGAACCCTAACGTGCTCCTTTATGCCATCTTCTAGGGGCTTATTTTCTCTCCTTGAGCAAGACGTATGTTTGCTTCCACTTTGCCTACAGACAACCCAGACTTGTCAAAAGGGAACAGAAGGAAGAAAAACCCCAACCGTGGAGTAAAGTCTTCAAGTCCTGAAGACTTGTCAAAGCTAAAAAGTTCATCCTTCTTGACATTTCAGTCACCCTTCCAAAAACAAACGAAAGAAAGCATCTGCCTCTTCTTCCTGTAGTGCTGCTGCCTTAACTCTCCCATATAAGGTGCAATCTAAAAACAATAATGACCAAACAGGCATCTTTTTGACAGTTCTCTCCAACATTGCTCAACAGCAGGATTGCCCAAGACAAAATGCTGGAGTTCCCTGTATAACATGAGGTCCCATAGGTTCATTATTGCTTCGCCCCCCCCAAATCTCCAATACCTTTTCAGAGGCATCTGCTGCCAATTTCACTGATAGCAGCCAGGTAAGTCAACAAGGGGCCATAAATACCGATCTTGTCCATCTGATCTTGAACTTTATTCTTTTTCAGTCAATAGAAGAGAGGAAAACTAACTGTCCTGCTGTCCAAAGTGGCAATGTGGCTTCTACAACATATGTTGTAATTCACCCGAGGCAAAATTTCACTCTAGAAAGGCAGGATATGGTCCAGAAAAAAAATACTTCTCTAGGATATGCTAAATGCTACATGCTTTATTACTCATGGTATGTGGAAACATGTCAAGGAAATTTGAAGTCCTTATTTCTGGCACAAATTTTGCCAACAACAATGCTGGATCTTGAGCTTGTAGCAGCAGCAGTTTCAGAGCAAGGTACAGCTGAGCAGTGCACTGCTGGCCCGCAGCAGATCAACTAGCGTAACAACGCTTTGCTTTGGCTTGTAAACTAACGTTCTTCACGTGAGTGTTTCCAAGGACAGCTGTTGTAAAGGCTATGTCACTTGGAGATTTTGGGAAAGATGAGACTTGCAAAATGCCAAATACCACATCTCGGTTTTTGATCTTGAATTAAATCATAATGTTCCAAAAGCCTCAGTAAATTCACACAGAAAAGCATGTAGCTAACGATTCTGACTGCAATCCCAGGGTACGCTCTCTGAGCTGAGCTGCAGAACTATGACTGGTCAAACAAATATAACAAAAGGGAACAAAGAAAGTGAACATAAACAATTGGTTAGGTACGGGAATAAATAACGTGAGTGGGAAAAAAGCTTCTCTTTATGACTGTTACTGAATCCCGAAGTTTACGCCTTCCCATTTTGTGTTTCAGGGACCCTTTGCAGTTTCTGGTTCTATTGCAATGACATTGTGCTACCGTTTCTCCAATCTCACAGTGAAAAAAAGTACAGGCTGGAATTCAGGATAGCCCTGTGGAATGTGAATGAACCATACTGTTCTTCCAACTGCTATTCAAGGTCGGATCTTTTGCTGGCACACGATGAAGGCAGAACGATACCTGAAACGCTATGCTGAGGTCACTTGCAATTTTTCTTTACGCTACAGCAGTGTTATTTAACCTGCTGCACGGGATTTGAATGGAGAATAATTATTGCTACATCTTCATATGGCTATGGAATAAATTCTTTCTTCCAATGAAAAATACATTTTGTGCAATTGGTAGCCCCTTTTTCCATGTTTTTTACAGGGGTTCAAAATATTTTTTAAAAATGTGGATTTTTAGAATAATCACAATATTTATCAAAAAAAATGTGCCTGAAAGCACATTAAAATTAGTAAAAATCTGGAACTGTGCTATCACTCCACCTGAAAACAAGGCAGACACCTGAAGTCAAGGGCGACCTGCTACGGACTGGAGGTGCAGCCCTACCGCATGGGGCTACATCAGTGAAACCGAGCAGAGGAGCGCAGCAAGCACCTGCCCCAGGAAGCGGCCCCAAGCAAGCAGGATCAGATACACACCAAGCCATGCTCATTACAGAGCAAAACAATTAATTTTAAGTTTGCACTATTTCCCTTCAAGCAAGAACACGCAGTGGCAGCATTCCTTACAAGACCCAGCAGCAGCAGCGCTTCTGCCCCGCTGTGAACTGTGCACCCCAACGCGACAGTCACACAGGGAGACAGTACAACTGTAACACCAAGCGGTGGTCTTGGAGAAATCCATTTTCTTCTAAAATCCCATCTCCTTATTTTTAAAGATACAGTCAACTCACACTTCAGTATTTTAATTAATATCTATATTTTAAAAGCTGTTGATTATTCCAGCTATAATTTTTTTCCACAGGCTTGTATGTCATAGGGAGTAGAATGATTCTGCTACGTTAGTCTCAGATGTACCGACGGAGAAGCTGATGTAAGGATTTCCAGTCCACCTTTGAATTCCACTTGTTTGACAGGGAGTGACTGTGCATATCTACTACTTGGTTGTTCCTTTGAAGTAGCCTGATGGAACAACACGCACTTGATCTTCCTTGTGTCAGTCGAAGCAGAAAGGCTATTTATGTTTACCCCTGTTGACGCTTTTTCTTGGTAAAAAAGAATGCTGGTCTTTTCCTTTCGTTTTAGGCGGTATTTATAGAGATGGAGATGAGATGGAGAGTCAGAGAGAGAGAAGGTTTGTGTGTGCATCCATGCAGGCACACAGGGACCGATCTCGGAGCACAAACACGACCATAGGTAGCCATGGAGCAGTGACATTATTTCACTGGCACGCTGGTGATTACTGCACTTTCCTTTTGTTCTCACTCCGAGACAATGTAAGGATCTGCCGACTTTATTTTTACTCGATCAGTTGTATAAAGGGGTGGGTTTGGTTTGGGTTTTTTTCTCCGTTCCTACTGGTTTGTGACTATGGATACCCTCATATTGCTCAAAGATACTGACTGAAACAAAGCTACAAAACAGCTTTTGAAGAGATGTAGTCAAGGCAGGTAACAATTAAGTACATATATATGTAAATATGCCCTGACATGCAAACTAGGTTCTTTATTTACATGAAGTTTCTTCTCTGGTTTTACCATTATTTTAATTATATCATAGCTCTTACACTCTACAGGTCTAGCAGTTGGATTAGGAGATATTTGCTAAATAAAACCCATCATTGCTACAATGCAGGCAGGGTATGAATCATCAGATGACAACTCATATATTCGTTACAGATAACAGACTTAGGCATGAGAAGGAATGCTTGATAATCAACTTGATTAAACGATAAGAACAAACAGGACTTTAACGCTACAGGAAATTTGGCAGGAAAAGCAGCCTTCAAAACAGTTCATAGTTAGTGCTTCTCAACACTCACAAGTATTTCTCTAGTGTGAAGTCCTTCTTGGAGGATCCAAGATCAGATCCTTGGTTTTGGAAGAGCAGAGAAACCAGTGCTTTCAGTCCATTGCTGAATTTGACAAAGGAGACAGTCTGTACTCAGTGCCATAGAGATTGATCACTAACAGTGTCACTCCGGCCTGCTTGAACACGGAGATAACACCAGGGCAAGTACCCAGGCTTAGGTGGTTCCGTGATGGGATAACACAGCAAGCTCACTCAGCCAAAGCCTGCACCAAGTCAAAGGCTGGTGGGGTTCTTTGACCTTGAGCTGTTTCTGCAATATCACAAAGTTTCAGTTTCTCCCAAAACACAGGAAAAGGGAGATAATGGGAAATAAAGGACAGCTAAACTCACCTGCAGGAAGGAAGCCCAGCCATGGCACCCCACCATCAGAAGGCTGCTTCTTCCCTGCTGGTCAGAAAGGAAGCTGCAACCCAGACTGAGGTCCCTAGGAAGCACACAGCTGTCCAGGTCTCTGGCTGCAGCGAGTGCCACCAGCTAGCACTGGAAACGGACAGTAGCAAAGGGAATATGTGCATAAGGTGTGACCAGGTGGACTATCTACTCTGCCTGGTGGCAGAGCTAAGAGAAGAGGTAGGTAGGCTACGGAGCATCAGGGAGGCCAAGCAGGAGATCGACTGGTGGAGCCGTGCCCTGACAACCCAAGAGTGTACCCATGAACAACCTGTAAAAAAGGCCCAGGACCAAAGGGCACCAGTAACATCCCCCCATCGGGCTGAAGGAACGGACGCAAAGGACGACAGCGAGTGGAAGCGGGTCCGCAATAGGGGCAGGAGGCGAACCCTTCCCTTGCCCACCACATCTCCACAGGTGCCTCTGCATAATAGGTATGAGGCTCTAGACGTGGAGGACAAGGTGAAGGATGGTGCAGGGGTTGACCCATCCACATCGGAGGAGGCACAAAGATCAGAAGGACCTCCCTCTCGTATTACTACCAGCTCCACAAGGAAGAAGAGAAGAGTCATAGTTGTAGGAGACTCCCAGCTGAGGGGAACAGAGGGTCCGATATGCCGGGCAGACCCTCCTCTCAGGGAAGTCTGTTGCCTCCTGGGAGCACGGGTCAAGGACATTGCTAGGAAACTTCCTAGACTGGTCCAACCCTCAGACTATTATCCTCTACTGCTCTTCCACGTGGGTGCGGACGAAGTTGCAGTAAGTAGCCCAAAGGCAATTAAAAAAGAATTCAAAGCCCTAGGACGATTAGTAAAGGAATCTGGAGCACAGGTTATCTTTTCATCGCTCCTTCCAGTGGTGGGCAGAGACGTTGAGCGACATAGGCAGACTCAGTCTATTAACACATGGCTCCGTGACTGGTGTCACCGCCACAACTTTGGGTTCTTTGACCATGGGACGACATACACAGCACCAAGCTTGCTGGCATCAAATGGGGACCAGCTTTCTCAAAGGGGGAAGAGCATCTTTGCCCAGGAGCTCGCGGGGCTCATTGACAGGGCTTTAAACTAGAGGTGAAGGGGGAAGGGGAACCTATCAGGCTTGCCAGCGACAGGCTAGGGGAGGATACACAATGGTCAGAGGGATGGGGGGCTGGTAGGAGCCCTCAACCCGTTGCCCAGCAGCACGCGAGGGACACTGCAGCAATGTGGAAGTCTTGCAGAAGGGAGCTGGAGGCGCCTGAGGTATCAGGTGCCAACAAGAAAATACCCATGAAGCACCTCAAGGGAAAAAAGGGGTGCTCTGCTATGAAGGTAACGAGGCCGACGGCTTAGGTGAAATGCCTCTGTACAAACGCACGCAGCACGGGAAACAAACAGGAGGAGCTGGAAGCAGTTGTGCTGCTGGAAAGCTACGACCTGATTGCCACCACGGAAACTTGGTGGGATGAATCCCACGACTGGAACGTGGCTCTTGATGGCTACAGGCTGTTCAGAAGGGACGGGCGAGGAAGGAGGGGCAGGGGCGTTGCCCTTTACATCAAGAAAACACTACAGAGTGAAGAGCTGTCCCTGAAGAATAGCCACGAGCAGGTCGAAAGCTTATGGGTAAGAATCGGAGAGAGAGGCGACAAAGGGAACCTAGTGGTCGGTGTCTACTACAGGCCGCCAGATCAAGAGGAGCTGATAGACAAAGC